>NC_079493.1:48750607-51461694 GCF_030052815.1 Hevea brasiliensis
TTGTTCCTCTATATCTTTGTTTTATTTTTCAATTTGAATCACTCAATTTGAAGTTATGTAGGGTAAGTTATGGCTAATTAACCAACTAGGACTCATGAATCCAACAACTCTAGAATTTTAGGTTTCAGGTTAACTTTACAATCAATATTTAAGGGTCCTACACCCAAAATTTGAGTAAGGTTTCTAAAACAAAGTTGTAGCCCTAATTCTTAGTTTTTCATATCATTTTGGTTCATCCCATATAGAATTTTCTAGTGAAAGTTATGGTCTAATTACTGTCCTAGGGTCAAATGGCAAAATAGTTCCAATGTAGCAATTTTAGGTTGGGAATTCCTGAATTCTCCTAACAAATTCCCTAAGGTGCTTTAGGATATGTGTAACACCCCTTACCCGACTACAGTGTAGCCGAGCAAAGTGTGCTACATTCGGTGCCGGAGCACCCTATCTTATCTTACTTTATTCCTTTCATATTTTGATCTCGTTATATTTTAATATTAATTATTTTTCGACGGAGAAACCAGCGGAGTTTCCCCTATTTTATTACCAGTTGACGTATTTTACTATTTACCTGTTTGAAAGTTTCAATGATATTTTGCAAATAAATCTCATCAATTATTTTCATAACCATCTCATAATTCACATCTCATTCATATATCTCAATTTCATATTGATTTCCATGCATTATCTATATATTTCAAATCTGTCTTCGAATCCATACAATCTCATTCATGCTCAAATCACATAAGTAAAATTTTCAAATTTCTTTAATTTACATAATTTCATAATTTACATGATATATAAATTAATTACATATGAAAAAGCTAATTTATTAAATTATATTACATTCCTATTAATTACCTGCTCATAATCTACATTATAATACAATATCTAGCATTTTATACTAAATACAAAATATGATCTATATGGGCCCTATCTACATGCATTGCTGAGGAGGTGACAACCTTGAATACTTCAGGCACTTCTGCAGATCTGGACTCCAAAATCTTAGTCAAAGTACTGCGAGGAAACAAATCCATCGCGCTAAGCATTGCTGCTTAGTGGTGCAATAATAGAACAAGAAAATAAAATATACAAATAAAGAAAGAACGAAGCATAATTTGAATATTTAAGAATCAATTTAATTCAATACAATGTGTCTAATATTAATTATCTTTTGTTCTCATTTGTTTCGCTTTGGAAGCGTTTAATTCCGAAATTCACAGTGATAATGTACAACATACAGAATTAATAAAAATACTCAGTTTATATTTATATGGCAACAGAATGTACATTTAAAATATTTAGTTAAGTTATACCTATTTTTGCAACTCTTTTATCATTTTACTTAACAATTTTTATGTGGTTTGGATCATTTCATAATTGTAACTAATTCTTTTGAAGTCTTATTAACTCATTTATTTGATTTCTAATATTTCTAATTACTAATAGTCTTAATTTGTTTCAATAAATTACACTGCCCAAGTAACCTATGACAGGCTGACTAAACTGGATAACAGGTCATTGGCATAGGACACCGCGGTGCCTCGGGCCGTCATACCATGGGACGCAGAACGTCAACCACGTATGCAGTCAGTATGGCTAAAAAGCCATGATAATACATAATCGGGCATAAAAGCCATGAATGTTGGCATAACGCCATGAATACGGGCATAAAGCCATGAATACGGGCATAAAGCCATGAATACAGGCATAAAGCCTTTCGCAGTACTGCTAAAACAATACCCTATTGGCATGCCAAACTATCCAATCTGACACACATGTCTAGGCAATACAAGGGCACATAATATCATTAAATGTTCATAAGTTTTATTATTTCATTTTATGTTCCAATTATCGTTCATAGTATTTTAATTTTATTTATAGTAGAAGCATAAATCTTCAAATCTCATTTTTATATAATTTATGCATTCATCATACCATTCACGTTAATTGCAATTTACATCAATCGATTTTCATGTACCATTTGTACATCGAAATATTTCCATTTCTCTCATGATGAGAGCAATTAACCCATTTACCCATCCATGTGATTCATCTAATCGTTACAATATTTATATGAATTAGTATTCACATTATTACCTCTCATGTACCAATTTTTGTACAAGGTATTATAATCCTATTTGAAACAAAGACGTAAATTCTAATGATAACTTTATCTCATTTATACTCTAAACAATCCATTTGTGTTAATTACATTTTATATTTCAAGTTGTATTACTTATGTAATATGTGTCATTTTGTTTACTATTCACCTTACTAGTGAACCAAAATGTTGACTTTTTCATACACAATAAATTTATTGAACCTAAGTTCTCAAAGATACCACATTTTGCATTTACAACTTGTTGGAATAAGTCACAAATACCATTTCCAAACATAAAACCAAGAGGGCAGAATTTTCAGTTTTTGTGACCCAAATTTACTGTTCTATTAAGCCCTGTTGCAGTGGGAATTTGAGGAAATGGTAAACATGAAAGTTGTTCCTTATTTTGTCTAGTTGAATTTCCTTTTTTGAATCACTCCATTTGGAGTTTTGTAGCTCTAGATATGGTCCAAAAACCACAGCTGGCCGGATTGTCAAACTGCAGAATTGACCATATCTACAGTAACATGAATAGTGACTGCTACTGCCATTTGGGTTAGGTTCTGGTCATAATTTGGGGTAGGTTTCTTCATGAAAGTTGTTTGTCTATGTCTTAACTTGTTTCTGTAAAAATGTCAGGTCAATTGACCATATCTACAGTGAGTTATGGCCAAATGAACAGTTACTGTTCATTTGATCATTTCTGCAGGTGCTGTTGCAGGGTATCCGGATTGGGGCCAAATTTTGGTCCTCTTGCTTTGGTCTTTTGGGCATGGTTTCTTCAGAAAAAATGTGTCATTATAAGCCTAGTTTCATCTCCAATTGACCAAACACCAATTGGACCTACACAGCCAAAGTTATGGCTGTATAAGTGGACTAAAATCTCAGTCACCTTGCTGCTGTCTTTAGGCAGCCTACACATTCACTTTGCCATGCATTATTTCAGTCCAAATTGTGGTCAACATACCTAAAATGGTCACTAATTGACCATTAAAATGTTCTCTAACAATTTCCTAAGCCAAGTCAAATTTTCACTCTTAAAACCCTAGCTCAAATTCAAGGGTTACACCAATTACCTTAGTTAGCATACCAATTCATTATACTTGTGTATATGTACCTTAAACATCATTTCTAATCCACTCTAAGTCCAAAAAAACATTCATTTCTATTCCTTCAATAGGGCTGCCAAAATTTATGGCATTCATACACATAATTTTTATTCATTTTAGTAACAATTCCTTACTTATTTCAAGTCCCTTAACATTGAAATCAAGAGCTTTAGGTGTATATATGCACTAACCTTAGGAGGGCAGAATTTTCACAAGCAATTCCTTCACTTTCTTGGCTTTTCTTGGCTGCCAAACACTCCAACAAGGTGTGGGGGTAATTTTTATTGAAGGGATCTAGGGTTTTTGGTGCAAGATAAGCAAGGTTTCAAAGCTTGGAAGCTTGAACTATGGTGGAAACCCTCTCTTCTCTCTCTCTACGTTTTTGGCTGGTTTTGGGGAAGGAGATGGCTGCTGGATTTTTAATTTTTTTGGTCTTTGTTTTGTCTCTTTTAAGTATTTAAGAAAGCTTATTAGCTTGTGATTGGTTGGTAATTTATAAATGACATCATTATGATGTCACAAATTGCTTTATTTTGATTTTTCTTTTCTTTTCATCACTACTCAATTTCAATTTAATTTTTAGTAATGTTTCTTCATATTTTATGTCATATTAATTATTTACTTAACTGGACAAGTCGGCCAAAAATCACCTCTGAAGGCGAAATGACCAAAATGCCCTCCGTTTGGCTTAACGGGTCAAAATTGTCTGTACCGATTGAAAAATTTTTCTAGGTATTTTCTTGGCATTCTAATGCCATGGGAACCTCAATAACCCTTCTCTGGAGTCCCAAAAATTATTTTATAATTTTTCCCCTGGGTCTAGGGCTCCTCGTTGCGAGAACCGCAACTTCCCTCTGATTACCCATCGCTTGGGCACCTGCTCACTTGACTTAGTTGTATTTTATTTCTAAAATTTTTATTAAATTTTTCTTATTAATATTTGAGTTAATTATGGTTCCTGACTTTAGTTTAAATATTTTTCCGAATGTTCTAGCTGTCCGGATCGACACCGGTCACCAGAACAGTCGAATGTACGGAGTGCTACTGGGAGGGTGTTACAACTCTTCCCCTCTAATTTAAATTTCGTCCTCAAAATTTACCTGACTTAAGTAATCGGGGAGTTGCTACCTCCCTGTTTCTTCACGTCCTTGTATCGCCTCATCAGTGTCTGGGTTTGGCTCTTTCTGAGCTTCCATAGCATATACTTGTGGTGCCACCATGACTTCAGGCTTTTCAACTGTCTCAGAAACAATCTTCTGTGAAACGTCAGCCATTTCTGCTCTACCCAATCTTTTACCCCTTTGAACTATAGGGGAAGATCTATCAACTTGTACCAGAGCTATTGAACCACTCCTCTGAGGGCAATCTCTTATGAAATGATCCGTAGCCCCACATTTGAAACATTCTCCAGTTAACAGTCGACACTCCCCTCTATGTCTTCTACCACAATGCATACATTCAGGCACTGGGGTTGATCCCCTTGTTATTGTGCCCGGGGAACTAGCTATAGATATTCCAATCTGGCCTCTGTGGTCCTGTGTCTGATCTTGTGAACCAGAACCCTTAAACTTCTTACTATCAGTCGGTATACTTGACTGTCTTGGTCCAAATTCCCTCTTACGCTGCCTATCTTTCCTATTTTGTTCATTTATTCTCACTTTCTCCACTTTTAATGCAGCTTCCACTAGCTTGGTGAAGTCAGTAATTCCCAAGGCAGTGAGCTGGATCTTGATGTTGTCATTTAGTCCCTCTTCAAATCTCTTACATCTTTCGGCTTCATTAGGGACTATCTCCCTTCCATAGCGGCTTAATCGAACAAATTCCCTCTCATATTCGGCCACTAACAACTATCTCTGCCTCAGGTTAATAAACTTTCTTCTTCTCTCTTCCAGGTATACAGTACCCACATATTTCTTCTTGAATTCGGAGAGAAAGAAGTCCCAAGTTACCACTCGTATGCATTATTTTGTAACAGAGATATGGCAGCTTCTAGGTTTTGCTCTAGAGTGCAGTGGAGTTGTTTTAGAACTCTACCTGTTCTATTCAACCAATTCTCGGCTGCAACAGAATCATCTTCTCTCTTGCCATAGAAGTCCACTGCTCCAAACTTTCTTAGCCTTTCCAGGTGTGATTTCTCCTGTGGAGCTGGTGGTGGTGGTGGTGCTGGCATTACCCCGGCCATTTGTCTAAAGAAATCGGCCATTTGTTGGAACATGGCCTGTGGAGGCTGAGCAGGCTCTGCCTGAGCTGGCGGAACAGGTTCTCCCATGCCCCCAGTCTCAGCTGCTGCAACTGGAGCATGACTCTCCACTTCCTCCTCGACTGCTCTTTGTGTGAAGGGTCCATATCCTATTCAAAATAAGAAAGATAAACAGATCTGCATTAGTGTCACCTCGACTCTTACAAATGCAATGCATGGTATGGACTCAATCTAGGCCCAGAAACGCCTAAACCGTGCTCTGATACCACTAAATGTAACACCCCTCACCCGACTACAGTGTAGCCGAGCAAAGTGTGCTACATTCGGTGCCGGAGCACCCTATCTTATCTTACTTTATTCCTTTCATATTTTGATCTCGTTATATTTTAATATTAATTATTTTTCGACGGAGAAACCAGCGGAGTTTCCCCTATTTTATTACCAGTTGACGTATTTTACTATTTACCTGTTTGAAAGTTTCAATGATATTTTGCAAATAAAATCTCATCAATTATTTTCATAACCATCTCATAATTTACATCTCATTCATATATCTCAATTTCATATTCATTTCCATACATTATCTATATATTTCAAATCTGTCTTCGAATCCATACAATCTCATTCATGCTCAAATCACATAAGTAAAATTTTCAAATTTCTTTAATTTACATAATTTCATAATTTACATAATATATAAATTAATTACATATGAAAAAACTAATTTATTAAATTGTATTACATTCCTATTAATTACCTGCTCATAATCTACATTATAATACAATATCTAGCATTTTATACTAAATACAAAATATGATCTATATGGGCCCTATCTACATGCATTGCTGAGGAGGTGACAACCTTGAATACTTCAGGCACTTCTGCAGATCTGGACTCCAAAAATCTTAGTCAAAGTACCTGCGCGAGGAAACAAATCCATCGCGCTAAGCATTGCTGCTTAGTGGTGCAATAATAGAACAAGAAAATAAAATATACAAATAAAGAAAGAACGAAGCATAATTTGAATATTTAAGAATTAATTTAATTCAATACAATGTGTCTAATATTAATTATCTTTTGTTCTCATTTGTTTCACTTTGGAAGCGTTTAATTCCGAAATTCACAGTGATAATGTACAACATACAGAATTAATAAAAATACTCAGTTTATATTTATATGGCAATAGAATGTACATTTAAAATATTTAGTTAAGTTATACCTATTTTTGCAACTCTTTTATCATTTTACTTAACAATTTTTATGTGGTTTGGATCATTTCATAATTGTAACTAATTCTTTTGAAGTCTTATTAACTCATTTATTTGATTTCTAATATTTCTAATTACTAATAGTCTTAATTTGTTTCAATAAATTACACTGCCCAAGTAGCCTATGACAGGCTGACAAAACTGGATAACAGGTCGTTGGCACAGGACACCGCGGTGCCTCGGGCCGTCATACCATGGGACGCAGAACGTCAACCACGTATGCAGTCAGTATGGCTAAAAAGCCATGATAACACATAATCGGGCATAAAAGCCATGAATGTTGGCATAACGCCATGAATACGGGCATAAAGCCATGAATACGGGCATAAAGCCATGAATACAGGCATAAAGCCTTTCGCAGTACTGCTAAAACAATACCCTATTGGCGTGCCAAACTATCCAATCCGACACACATGTCTAGGCAATACAAGGGCACATAATATCATTAAATGTTCATAAGTTTTATTATTTCATTTTATGTTCCAATTATCATTCATAGTATTTTAATTTTATTTATAGTAGAAGCATAAATCTTCAAATCTCATTTTTATATAATTTATGCATTCATCATACCATTCACGTTAATTGCAATTTACATCAATCGATTTTCATGTACCATTTGTACATCGAAATATTTCCATTTCTCTCATGATGAGAGCAATTAACCCATTTACCCATCCATGTGATTCATCTAATCGTTACAATATTTATATGAATTAGTATTCACATTATTACCTCTCATGTACCAATTTTTGTACAAGGTATTATAATCCTATTTGAAACAAAGACGTAAATCCTAATGATAACTTTATCTCATTTATACTCTAAACAATCCATTTGTGTTAATTACATTTTATATTTCAAGTTGTATTACTTACGTAATATGTGTCATTTTGTTTACTATTCACCTTACTAGTCAACCAAAATGTTGACTTTTTCATACACAATAAATTTATTGAACCTAAGTTCTCAAAGATACCACATTTTGCATTTACAACTTGTTGGAATAAGTCACAAATACCATTTCCAAACTTAAAACCAAGAGGGCAGAATTTTCAGTTTTTGTGACCCAAATTTAGTGTTCTATTAAGCCCTGTTGCAGTGGGAATTTGAGGAAATGGTAAACATGAAAGTTGTTTCTTATTTTGTCTAGTTGAATTTCCTTTTTTGAATCACTCTATTTGAAGTTTTGTAGCTCCAGATATGGTCCAAAAACCACAGCTGGCCGAATTGCCAAACTGCAAAATTGACCATATCTACAGTAACATGAACAGTGACTGCTACTGCCATTTGGGTTAGGTTCTGGTCATAATTTGGGGTAGGTTTCTTCATGAAAGTTGTTTGTCTATGTCTTAACTTGTTTCTGTAAACATTTCAGGTCAATTGACTATATCTACAGTGAGTTATGGCCAAATGAACAGTTACTGTTCATTTGGTCATTTCCGCAGGTGCTGTTGCAGGGTATCCGGATTGGGGCAAACTTTTGGTTCTCTTGCTTTGGTTTTTTGGGCATGGTTTCTTCAGCAAAAATGTGTCATTATAAGCCTAGTTTCATGTCCAATTGGCCAAACACCAATTGGACCTACACAGCCAAAGTTATGGCTGTATAAGTGGACTAAAATCTCAGTCACCTTGCTGCTGTCTTTAGGCAGCCTACACATTCACTTTGCCATGCATTATTCAGTCCAAATTGTGGTCAACTTACCTAAAATGGCCACTAATTGACCATTAAAATGTTCTCTAACAATTTCCTAAGCCAAGTCAAATTTTCACTCTTAAAACCCTAGCTCAAATTCAAGGGTTACACCAATTACCTTAGTTAGCATACCAATTCATTATACTTGTGTATATGTACCTTAAACATCATTTCTAATCCACTCTAAGTCCAAAAAAACACTCATTTCTATTCCTTCAATAGGGCTGCCGAAATTTATGGCATTCATACACATAATTTTTATTCATTTTAGTTACAATTCCTTACTTATTTCAAGTCCCTTAACATAGAAATCAAGAGCTTTAGGTGTATATATGCACTAACCTTAGGAGGGCAGAATTTTCCTAAGCAATTCCTTCACTTTCTTGGCTTTTCTTGGCTGCCAAACACTCCAACAAGGTGTGGGGGTAATTTTTATTGAAGGGATCTAGGGTTTTTGGTGCAAGATAAGCAAGATTTCAAAGCTTGGAAGCTTGAACTATGGTGGAAACCCTCTCTTCTCTCTCTCTACATTTTTGGCTGGTTTTGGGGAAGGAGATGGCTGCTGGATTTTTAATTTTTTTGGTCTTTGTTTTGTCTCTTTTAAGTATTTAAGAAAGCTTATTAGCTTGTGATTGGTTGGTAATTTATAAATGACATCATTATGATGTCACAAATTGCTTTATTTTGATTTTTCTTTTCTTTTCATCACTACTCAATTTCAATTTAATTTTTAGTAATGTTTCTTCATATTTTATGTCATATTAATTATTTACTTAACTGGACAAGTCGGCCAAAAATCACCTCTGAAGGCGAAATGACCAAAATGCCCTCCGTTTGGCTTAACGGGTCAAAATTGTCTGTACCGATTGAAAAATTTTTCTAGGTATTTTCTTGGCATTCTAATGCCATGGGAACCTCAATAACCCTTCTCTGGAGTCCCAAAAATTATTTTATAATTTTTCCCCCGGGTTTAGGGCTCCTCGTTGCGAGAACCACAACTTCCCTCTGATTACCCATCGCTTGGGCACCGGCTCACTTGACTTAGTTGTATTTTATTTCTAAAATTTTTACTACATTTTTCTTATTAATATTTGAGTTAATTATGGTTCCTGACTTTAGTTTAAATATTTTTCCGGACATTCTAGCTGTCTGGACCGACACCGGTCACCGGAACAGTAGAATGTACGGAGTGCTACCGGGAGGGTGTCACAATATGGGTTTTGGTCAAAACACAAAAATTGTAGTTCTATGTGTTATGAGCATTTTGGCTTTAGAATCACTGCATTTGCAATTTTATAGCCTAAGTTATGGCAATTTTTCTAAAACTGGTTGAATACCATAAGTTTAAGATTTCCATTGGTTCAAGAATCAAGTCAATTGAAGTTTTCTAGCGTGAGTTATGCTTAATTTTCTAAGTACTGTTAATTTGGTCATTTATGGTCAGGTCCAGAATTACAATTTGGATTCAAGCCAAATTTAGGGCAACCTATGGTCAGTTTCTGGACAGACTTTCTTCATAAAAGTTGGAGCATTATGTCATAGGTTTCATCTCCAATTGGCCTCACACCAATTAGAGCTACGTTCTATTTTCAAACTAGCCATCAAAATTTCATTTTCCTCTTTCCCATTTTCAACCCTCATGACAATAGTAATATCCAAATCAAGCACTCCAAAAGTTACCCCATAAGGACCCTATTTACACACACACACACAACCAAAACCTGGGTTTAAAAACTTCCCTTTTATCGAAATCCCATTGGATATTACATTTCCAAGCAAAGATTAGGAATGGCAATTGTTCCTAATCTCACCCCAAATATTGTGTGGGGCAGGAATGTTGAGACCTTTTCTCCTCTCCCCCCCCCCCCCAACCCCTCTGCCCCAATCCCCCTAAAACCTCATAATATGCCCTAATAATAATAACATATTATTTTTATTAAAAAAATTAATTTATTTTTACATATTTAAATATTGTATTTTTAATAAAAAAATGCATATTATTAAGATTATGTTTAAAACTTATATTTCTAACTTATTATTTATTTTTAAATAAATAAATTTATATTTTATAATGATTTATTAAAGTAAAAAATAAAAAGTCCCCACAAGGAAACCTACCTTGCTTCATTCCCTGGTGCGAAAGTTACTGCCTAACCCAATCTTTTATGAAGTAGGGATGAGGGAGCATGTAACACCCTTATAGTAGGCAGTACCTTATAGTCTATGGTTTCGGCTATCGATGTAACGTCCTCATTTTAGCTAGTCCGTACAGTCTACTGTTCCAATGACCAGTGTCGATCTAGACAGATAGAACGTTCGGAAAAATATTTAAACTAAAGTGAGGAACTGAAAATTAACTCAAATAATTAATAAGAAAAAAATTTAGGAAAAATTATAAAATAATTTTTCGGACTCCAGAGAAGGGTCATTGAGGCTCTTATGGCATTAGAATGCCAAGAAAATACTTAGAAAAATTTTTCAATCGGTAAAGATAATTTTGGCCCGTTAAGCCAAACGGAGAGCATTTTGATCATTTCATCTTTAGAGATGATTTTTGGGCCAACTTGTCCAGTTAAATAAATAATTTATATAACATAAAATATGATTAAATGTTGTTAAAAATTTAATTAAAATTAATTGGACAAGAAAAGGATGGAAAAATGAAAGAAATTGAAATTATGACATCATAAGGATGTCATTAAAAGTCTCCAACCCAATCAAGTGTTGACACATGTCACCAAGGTATATAAAAGAGACTAAATGGGCAGAAAGTGAAGAAGAAAAATCAGACCTCCTCTCTCTTCTTCTCCTTAATGTAAAACCTCCACCATTGCCCTCCATAACCAAGCTTTACCCAAGCTTGATTTCTTGGGTTTCTATCCATTAAAACTTAAATTTCTCAACACAAAAACTTGCTCTTACACCTTGGTGATTCTTTTGAAGGAGCGGAAGCGTGAAAAACATAAGTTTATACCATTGAATTCAAAAATTTTCACCTAGGGTCACATGCATCATGCTTGATTTATTTTTATCTATTTGATTTCAATGATAAACAACATATTAAAACTCTTTTAATATGTTTTTAGATCTGTATTTGCCATTTAAGATTTTAAAATTAATCAGATTAATTTTAGAACCCTAGATTAAATCAGGAACGATTACACTAACCTCTTGATGCACTACAGCGTGTCTGCGCCTTTGAGATCGTCTTCAGGACACCAGATGTTGTCCCTCTAGCTTGCCACACCAAGAACACCTATGGCAGCCCTTGAACAGCTTCTAAAGCTTTTTCTATTAATTAGAAATTCAAGTTCTGCCTTTTAAGAGAATAGAGATGTAAACAGGACATTAGAAACAATTTTTAGTGTTCTTAATTCAAGAGATTGATGGCTAATCTCTTTGAATTGATGAGAGATGAAGAAAAATAGATGGAGAGCTTCAAAATGGCGTGACAAAGGAGAGGAGTGGCTGCTGGTTATTTTTTCTTTTCATAACCACACTTAAATAGCTAGGTTAACACATTAAACCCTTGCCACATGTCACCCTTTGATTAGCTCTAGGTTTAAGTGACCCAATCACATTGTGCCAAGTGTCTAACCTATATTTAATCTTGATTTTAATCATCTTACATGATTAAAAAACATTTGGAAAGTTTATGTGTAATCCCATGTATCACCATCTCATGGTGCCACGTGTCACACTGTGAAATGACCAAAATGCCCCTGTGTCTTAATTTTGAGTTCTTAACCCAAAATAAATATTTTTCTTCTTCTAATTAATTTATATCAAATATAAATTAATTAATTAATCTCTATTAATTAATTTCTCATTAATTAATTAATCTCTATTAATTAATTTCTCATTAATTAATTAATCTCTATTAATTAATTTCTCATTAATTAAATTCATATTTAAACACTTTAAATATAAATTTAATTTATACTACACATCCAATAATCTAGATTTGGTTTCAAGTCATGCTAGGGACTTTGCAATTTAATTGCAAACCAAACATATTTAATTAATCAATTAAACTCTTTAATTAATTAATTAAATCATATTTAAATAGGTGATAACTTTTGTATGTGTGTGACTTACTAGGCTCATCACTAATTGGCAATGAGACATGATATCAACTCTTAATATCATCAGAACTCTTTCTTACTATAAATGATTTATCTAAATCATTTTATGCACCTCATAGACCATGGTTAACACCTAGCATAGCATGCCATGGCCACCCAATTAGTAATAAGGTTTACCTTAAATGAACATATAATCATATGTTACCGTGCACTAGAATCTCTCTGTTACAAAATCCCAACTCAAGCTGGAGTCATGGTTTATGTCAAACTCCATTTGCTATGAATATTATGTTCTCTTTTAATTCCAGTTCTTGATTAAAAAGATTTTCTCATCACAAACTCTTTTCTGAATAAATCTATCTGTCCTGGCCAGGAACTTGAAACATCAAGAACAATTAAATGAACATAGGATTTTATCTCTATTTACTTAGAGGAACAGATTCCATCTTGATCAACACCTACCTCCATATATAACTAGTAGGAGCCAACAAATGCCCATATACCCATACATAGTACAAGTATGAAAGCAGTATCAAACTCAAACTACCTATATACAAGATAATTGTGCTATCTCAGGTCTAAAGATTATTTGCACTAATATGATTTATGACAAAACATTGACAAGAGTAAACTCCATGTGCTTGTCATAAGTGTCATTGGTTCGGCCTACTTATCATTTATAAGTGCCTATCATGTTTGTTATATGGCATGAGACTCACCATTCCATCTTATTTATATCTTATATAAATAACTTGGGAACAAATATGAATACAATCTTTCTGGATAAGTCATGTCCTTATTATGAAGTATCGTCGATTGTGAACCCATTTATGATACTTTGTGCTAGAAATATTGTCACTCATATTCTTAACAACTTAAGAATAATATTACTAACAAAATATCAATGGACCTTTTCTATTACACATAAATATATTATGAAAAGTGAAAATGCCTTTTATTAATAAAAATATGTATAAGATACATACTAAATGATATGCTCTAAGGCATACTACTAACAATCTCCCATTAGCACTAGAGCCATTCATTATAATATCTTAGACCTATCTTCTCAAGATGTCGGTCTAACTGAGTCTGTGACATAGGCTTAGTGAATGGATCACCGGATTTTCACCGATGCTATTTTCTGCATGGCTACATCGCCGCCCAACTATTTCTCCGATAATGTGGTAACGCCTTTCTATGTATTTGGATTTCTCGTGAGACCTTGGTTCCTTAGCTCAGAGGATCGCTCCATTGCCGTCACAGATAGTGGAACCGCACGACTCAATGGAAGGAACTATCGTAAGTTCTCACACGAACTTCTTTATCCAAATAGACTTCCTTTGCGATCTCGATGCAAAGAATATACTCAGCCTCTGTAGCGGAATCTGCAGTCGTGCTCTGTTTGGAACTCTTCCAACTGACTGCACCTCCATTACAAATGAACACATATCCAGAGGTAGACTTTCTATAATCGATATCTGATTGGAAATCAGAATCAATATAACCATCCAATTGCAAGTCTCCACCTCCATAAATCAAGAATAAATCCTTAGTTCTTCTCAAGTACTTAAGGATATTCTTGACAGCTATCCAGTGTTCCAAACTTGGATTGGATTGATACCTGCTAGTCAAACTAATAGCATATGCGATATCCAGCCTAGTACACAACATTGCATACATTAAACTTCCAATAGACGAAGCATATGGAATCCTGGCCATCTTATCTCTTTCTTCAGGTATCTTTGGAGACATCTCTTTAGAAAGGTGGATACCATGTCTCACTGGTAATAATCCTCTCATGGAATCAAGCATGTTAAACCTCTTTAACACCTTTTCCAAGTATAGACTTTGGGATAAACCAATTATTCTTTTCGCTCTATCTCTATATATGCGAATCCTAAGAATATAGGTTGCATCCCCTAAGTTTTTCATGGAGAATGTATTTGACAACCATACCTTTATAGTTGTCAACATACCTGTGTCATTACCCATCAACAGTATGTCATCCACATATAAGACAAGGAAAGTAATAGCACTGTCACTAACCTTCTTATATACACATGGCTCATCCTCATTTTTGATAAAACCAAAGGATTTAGTGGCTTTATCAAAACGGATGTTCCAACTTCTCGAAGCTTATTTAAACCCATAAAAGGATCGCTTTAGCTTGCATACCTTGGAACCATCTTGGGATTCAAAACCCCTAGGTTGTTCCATGAAAATGTTTTCTTCAATGTATCCATTGAGAAAAGCTGTTTTGACATCCATCTGCCAAATCTCATAATCATAGTATGCAGCTATTGCTAATAAAATCCTAATTGATTTAAGCATGGCAACAGGCGATAAAGTCTCCTCATAGTCGACTCCTTGCCTTTGGCGAAACCCTTTCGCTACTAGCCTTGCCTTATAGGTCTCTACCTTTCCATCAGAACCAATTTTCTTCTTGAAAACCCATTTGTTCCCTATAGGTACAATACCTTCAGGTGGCTCAACAAGATCCCAAACTTGATTCTTATACATGGAATCAATCTCGGATTTCATAGCATCAATCCATTTTGAAGAGTCTATATCTGATATAGCTTCTTCATAGCTAAGTGGATCATCTCCAAGATCTACTTCTTCATGAATAGACAACTCTTGTTCTTCTTCATAAAGAAAACCATATCTCACTGGTGGGTGAGATACCCTGGTTGTTCTACGAGCAACAGCTGTAGATGTTTCATCAACGGGTATAGGTTGACTAGATGGATCTATATCCATCTGATCTATTGGTTGGTCAGAATTCTCCAATTCTAACTCTATTTGCCTTCCTTTGCCTCCTTCTTGAACAAACTGTTGTTCAAGAAATGTGGCATCTCTACTTATCACAACCTTTTGTGAAGTAGGCAAATAAAAATAATATCCAAAACTATCTTTTGGATATCCAACAAATCGACCTTTTTCTGATCTGGTCTCCAATTTATCAGTTTTCAGCTTTTTGATATAAGCTGGACAACCCCAAATCTTAACATGCTTAAGACTTGGTTTTCTTCCATGCCATATCTCATAAGGTGTAGAAGAAACTGATTTTGATGGAATCTTATTCAGAATATACAAAGCTGATTCTAATGCAAATCCCAAAAGAAGATTGGCATATCAGTATAGCTCATCATACTACGTACCATATCCAATAGAGTACGATTTCTCCTTTCAGATACACCATCCAGCTGTGGCGTTCCTGGAGGAGTCAGCTGAGAAACAATGCCATGCTCTCTCAAGTATTCATCAAATTCAGTACTCAAATATTCACCTCCACGATCTGATCGAAGAGCTTTAATACTCTTTCCTGTTTAATTTTCTACTTCAGATTTAAATTCTTTAAACTTTTCAAAGGATTCATGTTTGTATTTCATCAAATACAAATACCCAAACCTTGATTTATCATCAGTAAAGGTAATAAAATAATGAAAACCCCCTCTAGCCATTTCTTTAAATAGACCACATAGATCACTATGTATTAGTTCCAAAATATTTTCAACTCTTAGCCCTTGTCCAACAAAGGATGATCTAGTCATTTTGCCCTGAAGGCAAGATTCACAAGTTGGAGTAGGCACAGAGCCCAATAAGGATAGAATCCCCATTTTCTCCAGTTTTGCAATCCTATCTTCTGCAACATGACATAACCTTAAGTGCCAAATATATTTTGAACTTGAGTTGGTTTTCACCATGGCATTGCATTCTTTTAGATCACTTGCATTTAATTTTTGTTTGTCATTATTATCCAAATAATAAAGACCATCATTCATATAACCCGAACCATCATATTTATTTTCAAAATAAATATTGCAAACATCATCTGTGAACTGAAATTCATAGCCATTTCTAGTCAAACTAGATATAGAAATGATGTTCTTAAAAGCATCAGGTACATATAAAATATTATCGAAACACAAAACATGTCCAAACATGTAAAAAGATTTAGATCCTATGGCTAAAGCTTTAACAGTTGAGCTATTGCCGATCTGGACTCTAATATCTTGAGAACGCAAGTTGCTACTATTTGCTAGTTCCTGCATATCATTAGAAATGTGAGAACTGGCACCAGTATCTAAAACCCAAGCTGTAGATGAACTATGAGTATCATCAGAATCTAAATAACAAGATATGGACATACCTTCCGAAGGTGTATCCTTCTTGTCCTTCAGAGAAGCAAGATACTCTGGGTAGTTCCTTTTCTAGTGCCCATCCTTTTGGCAGTGGAAACACTTTCCTTTGCCTCCATCAGCTTTAGTCTTCCTTTTCTGTTTAGCTATTTTCTTGGAAGGACCAGCAATCTGAGGCTTCTTTTTCTTATTGCCCTTCTTCTTATTGGACTTTCCAGCAGAAGAAGATGCAATCAAAGCTACCTCTTTTCCTTTATTGCCCGGTACATTCTTTTAGGCAATAACCAGCATGTTGAGTAAACCAGCTAAAGTGCATTCCTATTTAGTCATATGGAAATTTGTCACAAAATTCCCAAAAGACTCAGGAAAGGACTGAAGGATCAAATCCGTCTATAGTTGGAAATCCATGTTGAAGTCAAGATGTTCCAACTGCTCAATCAGCCGAATCATCTTGTGGACATGATCCCCAACATTCTGTCCCTCAGACATCCTCATACGAAATAGCTGTCTAGATATCTCATACCTAGCATTCCTGCTGTGCTCACCATACAACTCTTGTAGGTGAAGGAGGATCTCACTCGCACTCAACATGATCTCATGATGCTTTTGTAACTCATTACTCATGGAAGCAAGCATGTAACACGTAGCTCACATATCGTGCTCCTTCCACTTATCCAAAGTTTCATGTTCCTCTTATGTGGCCTCTAGAGGTAAGGGACCAGGAACATTTGAATCTAAAACATATCCTATATGTTCAAGGTTCAGGAAAAGTTTCAAATTTCTTAGCTAATCAGACAGATTAGGTCCTGTCAACCTATTGCGATCAAGTATGCTTGCAAGGATATTGGATGGTAGTGGTTGTTCTGTGCTCATTTTTATCAGAAAATTAACTACAGAAAATAACAAGATTAATTAGTAAATGTATCATGTAATTAACTAAAATGATTATGGTCTTTTAATCAAATTGGTCCTCCCACTAACTTTGCGAATCCTACACTTCCAAAGTAGAAAACGGAAATCCTAGTTGGATGGATTTCTAGTGGGTGATTGAATTCTTATAATTCTATTGATCATCCTCAGGTACATCCATTATTGGAATTACAATAAACTATAAGTGAGCAACTCCTTGCCCATCACATCTTATGTGAGGTTCAATCCTTTACCTAGCCCCTAATGCTGAAAATCTCAGGTACATCCATTATTGACTTATCTTGCATTAGTTAAGTTGATCCCATTGAGCCATTAATTATGCAAATAATTTTAATGTCCTCAAGTACATCCAATATTGGCTGCCAAACTATTTACATATTTACAACATCTCATGCTTAATAATTATTCTTAAGAAAATCTCTTAAATTAATTGCATCTTATGCAAATATTTAAAATTTCTTAAAATAATAGCTCCAACGGAGGGCCTATATTATAATTACTTTAATTATAGCATTTCCAACTTAATCATTTGTTTGGAAGATTTTATGGTCATTCTAATTACTATTAAGGTCTCACTTTGCACATTATCCAATTAGCATGCATATATCATATAATAGCATACATTCCCATACATCTCATGCATTCATGGATAAGCAATAAATATGGTATGATCATGGACTTTCTAAGGGATTCAATTCTGAGCCACCAAGAATTGAATCAGGGCATTCCTATGTGCATTTCATTCATTCATTTTACAAGAGTTGCTGAAGGAGTACATAATCAACACTTGATCTTGAATTCCTCCCACTAGTCCCACTAATGCTCTTGACCTCCTTGAACTTCTTGCAATCCAATATTACATAGTAATCCTTAGCATACCAAGGCGAATTTAGAAGAACTTAAATAAATGAAAATACAATCCAAAAATTATTATAAATTTAATAATACATGCCCAAAATAAATTAAAATAAATTAATTAATTTACAATCCCAAAGAAACATAAAAGAAATAAATCCAATCACATTGGTCTTTTATAGTCCATGATCATCCATCATGCATATCACTATTTAACAATTAAATAAAACATACATACTTAAATTAAATTGAATATCTCACATTCAACTTAAAAATCCAGATTTGAATATGATTCAAATAAATTTAAAAATTCATATTTGAATCTCATTCAAACAAATTTAAAAATTCAGATTTGAATCACATTCAAACAACTTTAAAAATTTAGATTTGAATCACATTCAAACATTTTTAAAAAAATCAGGTTTGAATCACATTCAAACATTTTTTAAAAAATCAGATCTGAATTTTATTCAATCAATTTTAAAAAATCAGATTTAAATATGATTCAAACAACTTTAAAAATTCATATTTGAATCACATTCAAACAACTTTTAAAATTCAGATTTGAATCACATTCAAATAATTTTTAAAATTCTGATTTGAATCATAATTTAATTGTGTGATGCAAATTCTAATTAAACAATTTAATTAGACATAAAATGGATCTTAGATCATACAACAATTGCACATTCACCATCCATTTACCTTTGCACACCATTGTGGTGCATCAACCATGCGCACCATGGTTTTCATCATTTGTGCCGCCACCTTGGCTTTGCAACCAGCAATGAACTTTTGATCTCATAATCAAACATACAATTAAATCATATAAACATCAATCTAAATGGCATATATAGTGGCTCTGATACCAATTGAAGGAACGGAAGCGTGAAAAACACAAGTTTATACCATTGAATTCAAAAATTTTCACCTAGGGTCACATGCATCATGCAAGATTTATTTTTATCTATTTGATTTCAATGAAAAACAACATATTAAAACTCTTTTAATATGTTTTTGTATCTGTATTTGCCATTTAAGATTTCAAAATTAATCAGATTAATTTTAGAACCCTAGATTAAATCAAGAACGATTACACTAACCTCTTGATGCACTGCAGCGTGTCCGCGCCTTTGAGATTCGTTTTCAGGACACCAGATGTTGTCCCTCTAGCTTGCCACACCAAGAACACCTATGGCAGCCCTTGAACAGCTTCTAAAGATTTTTCTATTAATTAGAAATTCAAGTTCTGCCTTTTAAGAGATTAGAGATGTAAACAGAAAACTAGAAATAATTTTTAGTGTTCTTAATTCACGAGATTGATGGCTAATCTCTTTGAATTGATAAGAGATGAAGAAAAATAGATGGAGAGCTTCAAAATGGCATGACAAAGGAGAGGAGTGGCTGCTGGTTATTTTTTATTTTCATAACTACACTTAAATAGCTAGGTTAACACATTAAACCCTTGCCACATGTCACCCTTTGATTAGCTCTAGGTTTAAGTGACCCAATCACATTGTGCCAAGTGTCTAACCTATATTTAATCTTGATTTTAATCATCTTACATGATTAAAAAACATTTGGCAAGTTTATGTGTAATCCTATGTGTCACCATCTCATGGTGCCACGTGTCACACTGTGAAATGACCAAAATGCCCCTGTGTCTTAATTGTGAGTTCTTAACCCAAAATAATTATTTTTCTTCTTCTAATTAATTTATATCAAATATAAATTAATTAATTAATATCTATTAATTAATTTCTCATTAATTAAATTCATATTTAAACACTTTAAATATAAATTTAATTTATACTACACATCCAATAATCTAGATTTGGTTTCAAGTCATGCTAGGGACTTTGCAATTTAATTGCAAACCAAACCTATTTAATTAATCAATTAAACTCTTTAATTAATTAATTAAATCATATTTAAATAGGTAATAACTTGTGTATGTGTGTGACTTACTAGGCTCATCACTAATTAGCAATGAGACATGATATCAACTCTTAATATCATCAGAACTCTTTCTTACCATAAATGATTTCTCTAAATCATTTTATGCACCTCATAGACCATGGTTAACACCTAGCATAGCATGCCATGGCCACCCAATTAGTAATAAGGTTTACCTTAAATGAACCTATAATCATATGTTACCATGCACTAGAATCTCTCTGTTACAAAATCCCAACTCAAGCTGGAGTCATGGTTTATGTCAAACTCCATTTGCTATAAATATTATGTTCTCTTTTAATTCCAGTTTTTGATTAAAAAGATTTTCTCATCAGAAACTCTTTTCTGAATAAATCTATCTGTCCTGGCCAGGAACTTGAAACATCAAGAACAATTAAATGAACATAGGATTTTATCTCTATTTACTTAGAGGAACAGATTCCATCTTGATCAACACCTACCTCCATATATAACTAGTAGGAGCCAACAGATGCCCATATACCCATACATAGTACAAGTATGAAAGCAGTATCAAACTCAAACTACCTATATACAAGATAACTGTGCTATCTCAGGTCTAAAGATTATATGCACTGATATGATTTATGACAAAACATTGACAAGAGTAAACTCCATGTGCTTGTCATAAGTATCACTAGTTCGGCCTACTTATCATTTATAAGTGCCTATCATGTTTGTTATATGGCATGAGACTCATCATTCCATCTTATTTATATCTCATATAAATAACTTGAGAACAAATATGAATACAATCTTTCTGGATAAGTCATGTCCTTATTATGAAGTATCCTCGATTGTGAACCTATTTATGATACTTTGTGCTAGAAATATTGTCACTCATATTCTTAACAACTTAAGAATAATATTTCTAACAAAATATCAATGGACCTTTTCTATTACACATAAATATATTATGTAAACGGAAAAGTGGAAATGCCTTTTATTAATAAAAATATGTACAAGATACATACTAAATGATATGCTCTAGGGCATACTACTAACATCTTTTGGGAGCAAAAAGAAGAGGAAAACAAGAGCTTAAGCAAGTGGGAAAATCTCCCTCCTTTGAGGTTAGTGACCCAACCATAAATTTTTCTTTAAATTCATGTTAAGAACTTTGAATATGTGTAAATTGCAAAGAAAAATTGTTGAATACCATTGGGATGGAAACCCTTGATTTTTGGTAGCCACGGTAAGGGTTTGATTGTGTTGAGTTTAATGAAATTAAAAGACTATCATGGCTGCCCATAATATGTATTTACTAAGTGGATTGAAGAAATGCAATGAAAATGCATGAAGGGTAATGTGTGAGTTAGGGTTTGTGGTGGAAAAATGGGATTTTGACCATTTGATGATGAAAATAGGTTTCAATGGTCAATTAGTTACCATTTAGTTCTGTTTAAATTAAAAATGAAGTGTGTTGAGTAATGGGATTGGGTTTGGTGTGGCTGCCATGAAAGTGACCTACAGAATGGAGTGAAGTGCAGAATTAGACTTGAGTCCAGCAGGTTTGGGCAGCCATAACTTAAATTGTAGAGGTTCAATTGGTGCAAGGCCAATTGGACATGAAACTAGACACATAATGGCACAACTTTGGTGAAGAAACCATACCCATAAAACCAAACTAAGGGGACCAAAAGCTGGCCCTAATCCGGGTGACCTGTAGTCTGTTTCTGCAGAATGATTAAATGAACAGTCCATAACTCAATGTAGAAAGGTCCAATTGACCTGAAATTTTACCAGCAACAATCTGAGATATAGACCAACAACTTTCATGAAGGAACCTACCCAAATTATGACCAGAACCTATCCAACAAGTGAGTTGCAGTCACTGTTCACTGCACTGTAGATATGGTCAGTTCAGAAAAATTTTAATTCTGCTCAATTAATATTAAGCTTAGAAATTGTTTTGGCAACCAAAACCAACAAGTTTAAAATGCAAATTGTGGTATGTTGGTGATATTAGAACCAATGTACCTATTGCCTATGCAAAAGTCAACATTTTGGTTGACTAATGAAGTGAATAGTAACACCAAAACTTGAAATTCATAAATTATAAAACTTAAAAGTGTAAAATGTCCTAGTATACCTAACAAGATTGGTTTGGATAGCTTGGCATGCCAATAAAGTTCTGTTAGCAGTACTGCATATGGCTTCATGCCTGTGTTTCATGGCTCCTATGCCATTCTGTGACATAATAGCCTTTGGCTATGTTATTTGAGTTGATATACTTGGGTTTTAACCCTGACAATTCTTACAGCTTATTAGTTGTTCTATTGCACACCGGGAGACACAATGTGACCAATGGTGTGATAGTCCGAGGTACTTAGTACCCAGTACCAATTTACCCGTTTATTCAATCCAGTTAATTAGTATGGGTTACTCGGTCAATGTTAAAGAACCTTACCAAAATTTTAATTGAATAATAATGCAAATAATATCAGAAGTTAAGTCTACCAAAAATTGTAAACACGCATTCTGCATCTTTGTTTTATCATATTTAATTTAATTTTATTTTATTTTATATTGTCACTACTAAGCAGAATTGCTTAGCGCGTCGCTTTTGCCACACACAAGTACTGGAGTCCTAGCTGGGGAGCCCAGCAGACATCAGACGGGGTGAGTCTTCAGAGCTGCATCAGGAGTCCAGAGTCACCTCACATCTGCACTGCATATGGTAGGACATTAGGACTATAGGTAGCCCTTTTGTATTTTGCATTTTGTATTGGTTTGTATTGTAATTATAAACTCCTGTAATTATGTATTAATGTAAATATATGAAATTTCATATTATTGAGGTTTTCTGTATTATGTATGTTGAAAAAAATGAAATGTTGAGAATTATTGTGAATATGCTTCAAATGATGAAGTGAACAAAAAAGTTTTGAAAATAGTATTGTGATTTGAGATTTGGAGATTGAGTTGAATGTGTATAATGGAGTTTGGATTTGGAAATTATTTTGGAAGTGTTTTTAAACAGGTTCAGAATAACTATTTTTCCAATTTACAGCCGGCACTCTGCCAGATTTTCTATAAAATTTACGGATAAATTCATATTTATCAAAATTAAAAATAAATGAATTATAAAGGGATAAATTGTAATAGAAACATAAATTGGTGCTCCGGCACACTAAGTGGCATAACTTGCTCGGCTACACTGTAGACGGTTAAGGGGTGTCACATTTAGTGGTATCAGAGCATCAGTTTAGGCGTTTCTGGGCCTAGATAGAGTGCATACCATTGCATTGCATTTGTAAGTGTTCAGGTGACGCTGATGTAGATCTGTTTGTTTTCTTATTTTGAATAATATATGGATCCTGCTTCGTAATGAGCAGTTGATGAAGAGGTAGAGTCATGCTCCACCAAGGGCTGAGTCTGGGGGCAGGGGAGAATCTGCTCCATCCGCAGCTGAGGCACATGCCTAACCTCAGTTTGCACTATTTCAACAAATGACCTAGTTTTACCGGCAAATGATGGGGGCAATTCCACCACCACAACCACAGCCACAACCTCCACCAGCACCAAACAAATCTCATTTGGAGAAATTGAGGAAGCATGGGGCTGTGGACTTCTTTGGGAAGAGGGAAGATGATCCCATGGCCATAGAAAATTAGTTGGATAGAACCATCGAGTCTTTGAAATACTAAATTGCACCCCAGCGAGAACACGGTGGGTCTTTGTGTCCCTGCCGAGGATTATGCATATCGGTGGTGGGACACAGAACCGGTGAGGTGCAACTGAGCGGATCACACGGGAATTCTTCCTCACAGAGTTCAGGAAGAAATATATTAGCAAAGTGTATTTAGAAGAGCGAAGAAGGGAATTTATCAGTTTGAGACAGAGACAGTTGTCAGTGGTTGAGTATGAGCGTGAGTTTGTCAGACTGAGCCAGTATGGGAGGGAGATAGTCCCTACAGAGGCAGAGAGGTGCAGACGGTTTGAAGAAGGGCTCAATGACAACATCAAAGTCATGATCACAGTACTAGAGATCACAGATTTTTCTAAACTGGTAGATGCAGCATCAAAAGTGGAAAGGGTCAGAATCAATGAACAAAATATAAGGGAAAGACAACAGAAGAGGGGTCCGGGTCAATCCAGTACATTTTCTACTCCCAGTAAGAAGAGTAAGGGTCCTCCTGCTTAGATTTTAGGACCACCACCGGGTCAGGGTCAGTTTCAAGGGCCCAGACCACAGTTCACACCTAAGAGAAGCCAGTCCACACCATTAGTGGGCAGCTCTCCAGGGACGGTGTTTAGGGGACCAGCCCCTGCATCTTCTGCTTGTCAGTACTGTCAGAAGTGGCACAAAGGGGATTGTTGGCGAGTGACTGGTGCATGCTTATGGTGTGGATTGACAGAACACCAGATCAAGAATTGTCCGAAGAGGACTACTACAGTTGCTCCAACACAAACTGACAGACCTGCTTCTGCACCACAAAGGGGTAGGAAGCCTGGTAAACCTGAGGTAGCTGGTCCATCACTGAGGCCTACATCCGAGTCAGCTGAGAGGCCAGACACTAGAATACCAGCCAGGGCCTATGCTATCAGAGCCAAGGAGGAGCAAGATGCCCCGGATGTCATCAGGGGTACGTTTTTCCTCTACAACACTTCTGTACATGCATTGGTGGATCCAGGATCCACTCATTCCTACATTTGCATCAAACTACCCATAGAGAGGGGAGTTCCAGTAGAGGAGAGTGATCAAGACATTCTGGTCACAAATCCACTAGGCCACAGTGTGGTAGTGAATAAAGTGTATAAGGGTTGCCCGTTGAGGATTCAAGGGTATGAATTCTCGGCAGACCTAATTGAGTTGCCCTTCCACGAGTTTGATGTGATTTTGGGTATGCACTGGTTATCACGTCATCAGGAAATAGTTGATTGCAAATTGAAGAGAATTTCTCTGAAAACTTCTGAGGGTAATGAGATCACTATTGTGGGTGAAAGGACAGATTTCCTATCCAATGTTATCTCAGCCACAGTTGCAAGAAGATTGATGAGAAAAGGTTGTGAAGCTTACCTAGCACACATAGTTGATACTAGACAAGTAAAGCCAACCCTGTGTAATATACCGACAATAAGAGACTTCCCAGATGTATTTCCTGAAGAGTTGCCTAGTTTACCACCAGAAAGGGAAGTCGAGTTTGCTATTGAGGTAATGCCGGGTACAACACCCATTTCTATTGCTCCTTATAGGATGACACCCACTGAATTGAGGGAGTTGAAAAGTCAGTTGCAAGAGTTGCTTGATAAGGGGTTCATACGCCCCAGTGTGTCACCATGGGAAGCTCCGGTGCTGTTTGTGAAGAAGAAGGATGGAACTTTGAGATTGTGCATTGATTACTGACAGTTGAATAGAGTAATTGTGAAGAATAAATATCCATTGCCCAGAATTGATGATCTGTTTGATCAGTTGAAGGGAGCCGGTGTATTTTCAAAAATTGATCTCAGATCAGGGTATCATCAATTGAGGGTAAAGGATGTAGATGTGCCAAAAACTGCATTCAGAACCCGGTATGGGCACTATGAATTTCTAGTGATGCCGTTTGGGTTAACAAATGCACCAGCAGCATTTATGGACCTTATGAACCGTATCTTCCATCCATATCTAGATCGATTTATAGTGGTCTTTATTGATGATATTCTGGTATATTCCAAGACCAGGGAAGAACATGATGAACATTTGAGGATTGTTTTGCAAACCTTGGGAGAAAAGAAGCTATATGCTAAGTTGTCCAAGTGTGACTTCTGGATGAGTGAGATCTCTTTCCTTGGACACATAGTATCAGCTGAGGGGATTAGAGTGGATCCCAAAAAGATAGAAGCAGTGATAGAATGGAAGTCTCCCAGAAATACAACAGAGGTCAGAAGTTTCTTGGGGCTAGCTGGGTATTACAGAAGATTTGTGAAGGGGTTCTCTCTTATAGCTGCTCCAATGACCAAGTTATTGCACAAGAATGTGAAATTTGGCTGGAACGACAAGTGCCAAGCCAGTTTTGAGAGGCTGAAGGCTTTGTTGACAGAAGCACCAGTGTTAACACAGCCAGTGTCAGAAAAAGACTTTGTGGTCTACAGTGATGCCTCACATAATGGGCTAGGGTGTGTATTGATGCAAGAGGGGAAAGTGGTCGCCTATGCTTCCAGGCAGTCAAGGCCACATGAACAGAACTACCCTACACATGACCTAGAGTTAGCAGCAATTATTTTCGCACTGAAGATATGGAGGCATTATTTATATGGTGAAAAATGCTACATCTATACGGACCACAAGAGCCTAAAATACTTGCCAACCCAGAAGGAGCTCAACCTTAGGCAGAGGCGATGGATTGAGTTCCTGAAGGACTATGATTGTGTGATTGATTACCATCCTGAGAAGGCAAATGTAGTTGCTGATGCTTTAAGCAGGAAGTCCATCACAGCTTTAAGAACACTAAATGCTTGTCTGTCCTTAGCTCAAGATGGAGCTATTTTGGCTGAGTTACAAGTGAGGCCAACCCTGCTACAGTAGATACAAGATGGGTAGAGGGTAGATGAAAAACTAATGGCCATTGTAGGAAAAATTCCTGAGCGGAAGGAAACTGAATATGAGTTGAAAGTAGATGGGTGTCTGTACTATAGAGGAAGAGTGTGTGTACCAGATAATGGGGAACTGAAGACTAGTATTCTGAAGGAAGCACACACTAGTATTTATGCTATGCACCCGGGGAGCATAAAAATGTATAATGATTTGAAGCCTCATTATTGGTGGCTTGGTATGAAGAGGGATATAGCTGACTATGTGACTAAGTGTTTGACATGTCAGCAAGTCAAAGCAGAACATCAAGTTCCATTAGGATTGCTACAGCCTATAAGCATACCTGAATGGAAATAGAACCGGGTCACTATGGATTTTGTTAGTGGTCTACCTCTCACCCAAAGGAAGCATGATGCAGTGTGGGTGATAGTGGATAGATTGACGAAGTCAACACATTTTCTGCCAGTTAGGACTGACAACTCACTGGAGAAGCTAGCAGAATTGTATATCAGTGAGATAGTTAGACTGCATAGAATCCCACTTTCCATCATATCTGATCTAGACCCAAGGTTTACATCGAGATTCTGGAAAATGTTACAAGAAGCCTTGGGCACACAACTCTGTTTTAGCATGGCTTTTCATCCTCAGACTAATAGACAGTCAAAACGAGTAATCCAGGTAAACCTAAGACCTAATTGAATTTTTGCAATTAATAAATTGAAATGATAGTAACACTGTGAATTATGTGATAGATCCTGGAAGATATGCTAAGGAGTTATGTCATTGAGTTTGAGGGGAGTTGGGATAGATACCTCCCACTAGTAGAATTCGCATATAACAATAGCTACCAAGCTAGCATTCAAATGGCTCCATATGAAGCACTGTATGGGAGGAAATATAGAACCCCAGTGTGTTGGACTGAATTGGGCGAAAATAAGCTGGTAGGACCAGACCTGGTGAAACAGACTGAGGAGAAAGTGAAGATAATCAAAGCTAACTTGAAGGTTGCCTCAGATAGACAGAAGTCTTATGCCGACCTGAAGAGAAAAGAGATAGAGTATGCAGTTGGTGATAAAGTGTTTCTCAAAGTCTCACCATGGAAGAAAGTACTGAGATTTGGAAGAAAGGGTAAGTTAAGCCCTAGATTCATTGGCCCATACGAAGTCATGGAACGTGTGAGACCAGTGGCCTATCGGCTAGCTTTACCACCAGAACTGGATAAAATTCACAATGTATTCCATGTTTCCATGCTGAGAAGATATCGCTCAGACCCTTCACATATCATTTCCATGGAAGAGATTGAAATCCGACCGGACTTGACATACACAGAAGAACCTATACAAATCCTAGCTCGGGAAGTGAAGGAACTGAGAAATAAACAAATTCCACTGGTGAAAGTGCTTTGGAGGCACCACAACACTGAAGAGGCAACTTGGGAAAGTGAAGAGATAATGAGGCAACAGTTCCCTCAACTGTTTGCATCAGGTAAATTTCGAGGATGAAATTTTTATTAGAGGGGAAGAGTTGTAACATCCTCATTTTAGCTAATCCGTACAGTCTACTATTCCGATAACCAGTGTTGATCCTAACAGCTAGAATGTTTGGAAAAATATTTAAACTAAAGTGAGGAACTAAAAATTAACTCAAATAATTAATAAGAAAAAAATTTATGAAAAATTATAAAATAATTTTTGGGACTCCAAAGAAGGGTCATTGAGGTTCTTAGGGCATTAGAATGCCAAGAAAATACTTAGAAAAATTTTTCAATCGGTAGAGACAATTTTTGCCCGTTAAGCCAAACAGAGGACATTTTGGTCATTTCATCTTCAGAGATGATTTTTGGGCCAAATTGTCCAGTTAAATAAATAATTTATATAACATAAAATATGATTAAATGTTGTTAAAATTTTAATTAAAATTAATTGGGTAAGAAAAGGATGGAAAAATGAAAGAAATTGAAATTATGACATCATAAGGATGTCATTAAAAGTCTCCAACCCAATCAAGTGTTGACACATGTCACCAAGGTATATAAAAGAGAGTAAATGGGCAGAAAGTGAAGAAGAAAAATCAGACCTCCTCTCTCTTCTTCTCCTTGACGTAAAACCTCCACCATTGCCCTCCATAACCAAGCTTTACCCAAGCTTGATTTCTTGAGTTTCTATCCATTAAAACTTAAATTTCTCAACACAAAAACTTGCTCTTACACCTTGGTGATTCTTTTGGGAGCAAAAAGAAGAGGAAAACAAGAGCTTTAGCAAGTGGGAAAATCTCTCTCCTTTGAGGTTAGTGACCCAACCATGAATTTTTCTTTAAATTCATGTTAAGAACTTTGAATATGTGTAAATTGCAAAGAAAAATTATTCAATAACATTGGGATGGAAACCCTAGATTTTTGGTAGCAATGGTTAGGGTTTGATTGTGTTGAGTTTAATGAAATTAAAAGACTATCATGGCTGCCCATAATATGTATTTACTAAGTGGATTGAATAAATGCAATGAAAATGCATGAAGGGTAATGTGTGAGTTAGGGTTCGGGGTGGAAAAATGGGATTTTGACCATGTGATGATGAAAATAGGTTTTAATGGTCAATTAGTGACCATTTAGTTCTGTTTAAATTAAAAATGAAGTGTGTTGAGTAATGGGATTGGGTTTGGTGTGGCTACCATGAAAGTGACCTACAGAATGGAGTGACCTGCAGAATTAGACTTGAGTTCTGTAGGTTTGGGCAGCCATAACTTAAATTTTAGAGGTTCAATTGGTGCAAGGACAATTGGACATGAAACTAGACACATAATGACACAACTTTGGTGAAGAAACCATGCCCATAAAACCAAACCAAGTGGACCAAAAGCTTGCCTTAATCCGGGTGACCTGCAGTCTGTTTCTGCAAAATGACCAAATGAATAGTGATTGTTCATTTGGCCATAACTCAATGTAGAAAGGTCCAATTGACCTGAAATTTTTACCAGCAACAAGCTGAGATATAGACCAACAACTTTCATGAAGGAACCTAACCAAAATTATGACCAGAACCTATCCAACAAGTGAGTTGCAGTCACTGTTCACTGCACCATAGATATGGTCAGTTCAGAAAAATTTCAATCTGGCTAGATGTGGTTTTTGGACCATAACTTGAGCTAAAAAACTCCAAATATAGTGATTCAAAAAAGGAAATTCAACTAGACAAAATGAGGAATAACTTTTATGTTGATCATTTTGGCAAATTTCCACTACAATATTGACCAATGGAACAGTAAAAATAAGGTATGAAAACTGAAAATTCTACTCAATTAATATTAAGCTTAGAAATGGTTTTGGCAACCAAAACCAACAAGTTTAAAATGCAAAATGTGGTATGTTGGTGATATTAGAACCAATGTACCTATTGCCTATGCAAAAGTCAACATTTTGGTTGACTAATGAAGTGAATAGTAACACCAAAACTTGAAATTCAAAAATTGTGATACTTAAAAGTGTAAAATGCCCTAGTATACCTAACAAGATTGGTTTGGATAGCTTGGCATGCCAATAGGGTTCTGTTAGCAGTACTGCCTATGGCTTCATGCCATTCTGTGTTTCATGGCTCCTATGCCATTCTGTGACATAATAGCCTTTGGCTATGTTATTTGAGTTGATATACTTGGGTTTTAACCCTGATAATTATTACAGCTTATTAGTTGTTCTGTTACATACCGGGAGACATAATGTGACCGATGGTGTGATGGTCCGAGGTACTTAGTATCCAGTGCCAGTTTACCCGTTTATCCAATCCAGTTAATTAGTATGGGTTACTCGAGCAATGTTAAAGAACCTTACCAAAATTTTAATTGAATAATAATACAAATAATATCAGAAGTTAAGTCTACCAAAAATTGTAAACACACATTCTGCATCTTTGTTTTATCATATTTTATTTTATTTTATTTTATTTTATATTGTCACCACTAAGCAGAATTGCTTAGCGCGTCGCTTTTGCCATGTGCAGGTACTGGAGACCTAGCTGGGGAGCCCAGCAGACATCAGACGGGGTGAATCTTCAAAGCTGCATCAGGAGTCCAGAGTCACCTCACATCTGCACTGCATATGGTAGGACATTAGGACTATAGGTGGCCCTTTTGTATTTTGCATTTTGTATTGGTTTGGATTGTAATTATAAACTCCTGTAATTATGTATTAATGTAAATATATGAAATTTCATATTATTGAGGTTTTCTGCATTATGTATGTTGAAAAAAATGAAATGTTGAGAATTATTGTGAATATGCTTCAAATGATGAAGTGAACAGAAAAGTTTTGTAAATAGTATTGTGATTTGAGATTTTGAGATTGAGTTGAATGTGTATAATGGAGTTTGGATTTGGAAATTATTTTGGAAGTGTTTTTAAACAGGTTCAGAAGAACTGTTTTTCCAATTTACAGCCGGCACTCTGTTGGATTTTCTATAAAATTTGCGGATAAATTCAAATTTATCAAAATTGAAAATAAATGAATTATAAAGGGATAAATTGTAATAGAAACATAAATTGATGCTCCGGCACACTGAGTGGCATAACTTGCCTGGCTACACTGTAGACGGGTAAGGGGTGTCACAATCGATGTTTGTCCAGATAGTTAGGATATTCATAACCATAATTAAGTCACCTAGAAAAGGTAAAAAGAAAATAAAGAAAATAAAACATAAAAGGTTAAATGAGCCAAGGCCACAGCGATGGGTTATAACACCCCTCACCCATCTACAGTGTAGCCGAGCAAGGCGTGCTACACGGCGTGCCGGAGCACCTAGTCTATGATTATCTCATTTTCTGAACTCAATTTGATTTAAGAAATCTTTAGGTGATATTCATAACATATTGGTTCTATTTTCATATTTTAATAAAATCAGTGTTTCAAAAATGGTAATAAAAATCCGGCAAGGTGCCGTCTATATTTCGGACAAACTATCCTTCTAAACCTATTAAAAACAGTTCAATATGATAATCTCAACCTTCTAACTAATTTTCAGTCTCAAAATTTCATAGTTTCAAAATACATTCCATCATAATTTACATTCATCCAATCACCCTCCATAGGAGTTTAATATGTGCAAATTATTACAAACCTTGAAGTTTTATGATATACATATTACATAACAAAATGTCAAAATACAACTGATAGTCATTACACAAGATCCTAAGTCCTACCATGTATGCAATGTAGTGCAGATCTGATGTCTCACCCAGTCGTTGTAACACCCCTATTTGCATAGCCTGGTATATTTCATTATTCTGGTGACTGGTGTCGGTCCAGATAATTTAGGGGATTAGAACCACACTTAATACAACTAGATAAGCTCTGAACACAAATAATTATTAATTGTCAATTGGTTAAGTATAAATAAGAAAAACAGAGCATAAGAAGTTAAACGAGTCGAGGGTCACAGCGATGGGTGACCTTCTCGGGAAGGACTGCGAAGTTGATTTAAACTCATATTTTGAACCGTAAAATGTGACACTGCGGTCCTTAGGACTATTGCGAATACAGTGGAAAAGAGAAAATCATAAAAAAGAACTGTTAAACCAGTCAAATAATTAGGTCAAGGATCCAGAAGAAATATTGAATTAACCCTGAGAGTTGACTCCTGACCTAACTGTCAAATAAAATCAAAGAAAATAAAATTTTAGAATCAGAAATTAAATTAAAAAACTAATGGAAAAATAAATAGAAAAGAAAAAGGAAAAGTAAAAAGTGATGACATCATGCATGACCTCATGCATGATGCAATAATTATTATAATTTAAAATTTAATTAATTTAAATTTGTGGTCTTCCTAAAGACGTAAAAAAGAAAAGAAAAGAGAGAAAAAAAATGAAAGTCTTCATCCTTATCCTTGCCGTCCCATATCTCTCTCTCCTTCACCCTCACTTTCCTCCGTTAAAGCTCATTTTGAGCTTGAAGAACTCCTTGATCTAGCCATAAATTCCATAGTCACCTTAATTAAACCTTGTCTTTTAGTCTTGAAAAGAAGCTTGAGCAAGAAAGAAAGAAGAAAAGAAGAAGGGAATTGAAGATTGAAAATCAAAGGTTGAGGTTAATGAGCAAACTTCCATTTCTTAGTTTAATTTCTATGTTTTTGATTCAAGTAGCTTAGATTTTAACTTAAAATTAAAAGAAAATAATTGTTGGAGGACTAGAGAAAAATTCGACCAGCTAGGGTTTTGATGTGTGTATGCATGAATTTGATTGAATTCAAAGTGTAGGTAAGCTTGCATGAGTGTAACACCCTTATTTGCATAGCCTGGTATATTTCACTATCCCGGTGACCGGTGTCGGTCCGGACAATTAAGGGGATTAGAATCACGCCTAAGACAACTAGATAAGCCCTGAACACAAATAATTAGTAATTATCAATTAGTTAAATATAAATAAGAAAAACAGAACACAAGAAGTTAAATGAGTCAAGAGTCACAGCGATGGGTGACCTTCTCGGGAAGGACTGCGAAGCGATTTTGACTCAAATTTTAAATCATAAAATATGACGCAGTGGTCCTTAGGACTATTACGAACACAGTGGAAAAGAGAAAATCATGAAAAAAGAATTGTTAAGCCAGTCAAATAATTAGGTCAGAGAGCCAGAAGAAATATTGAATTATTTGCAAATCGGGTTGAACTAGCGAGGGGCAATTTGGTTAATTGACCCCGAGAGCTGACTCCTAACCTAATTGTCAAATAAAATCAGAGAAAAGAAAATTTCGAAGTCAGGAATTAAATTAAAGAAACAAGGAAAAATAAAAGAAAAAGAAAAATAGAGAAAATTAGAATTTTTAACATCATCAAAGTTGATAAGCATGATGCAATAATGTTTAATATTAAATAATTTAATTTGTGGGACAATTATGGCATAAAGGAGTTAAAAAATTTAAAGAAAAACATAATTTCCTTTCTTTCTTCTTCCTTGCCGTGGTCATCCTCTCTCTTCTCCCTCTCTTTTTATTTTTTCACCATTAAAGCTTATATTTAAGCTTTTAAAACCATAAATTACACCATAAATTTCCTAGTTCCTCATGTTAAACCTTGTCTTTGAGTCTTGAAAAGAAGATTGGAGCAAGAAAGAAAAGGAAAAATTGAAGAAATAAAGACTTGGAAAATCCAACAAAAAGGTTAGTGATAAATTTTCAAATTTCCTCTTTATATTCATGCTTAGGCAATTAAACTAAGTTAGAAAGTGTTGAAAATTAAAACAAATGGACAAGGTAAGGAACCATAGAAATTTGGTCAGCTATGAGTGGTTAGGGTTTGGTGTGCTTTGACCTAATTGAATATGAATTCTAAGGTTAGTGAAGTTATATGTATGTTTAGAGTATTGAAATTGCATGAATGGAAATAATTGTGCAATTAGGGTTTTGGGAGGAAAAATATGAGAAATTGTTAAATGATGTGTTTGACCTTGTTGGAGTTGAGAAATGGTCATTTGTGACCAATTGGTATATGTTGGAAGCGTTAGAACCAAATGCAAATTTGGATTGCTTAGGGTCTGAAAATTTACAAGTCCAATTGGCCAATTGGGAATGAAACTAGACACAAAATGACACATTTTTATTTTAGGAATCATGCCCAAAAAGTGACCAAAACCTAGTGAACAAATTGACCAAATCCGGATTTATGTAGTCTAACCTGTACAAAAATAACCAAATGAACAGTGTTTGTTCATTTGGCCATAACTTGGGCTAGGTAGGTTTAAATGACCTGAAATTTTACCAGTGAACAGATGAGATATATACCTAAAACTTTCATGAAGAACACAAACCCAAATTATGCCCGTAACTAAGTCATTTGGCCACCCAAATTTGGTGACCTAAAACTGCTAGAACCAGTTTGGTGCCCAGAAATCTGGGTTAAGTCCAATCCAGCAGCCATGATCAAATGGCTATAACTTGAGCTAAAAAAATCCAATTGGAGTGATTCAAAAAGAAGAATAAATTTAAGACAATAGGGAACATTTTCTATGAAGAAAGTTTTGCGAAATTCTAATAGAAAAATGATCAATGGAACAATGCAACATAAGACACCAAAACTGAAAAATTGCAAATTTGCCTAAAAGACTTAGATTTTGAGTAAACAACCAAAACCAACAAATTTAGTAACCAAAATGTGGTATGTGGGTGAAGTTGGAATTCTCATACCTATTAAGCCTTAAAAAGTCAACAAATTGGCTTGAATAGTATCGTGAATAGTAACCCGAAACACAAATTTTAAAGAACATCAAGTTTAGAACATCAAGGTAAAAATGAATTTAAATTTATTTTTGGACTAATGATGAGTTATGATACTGAAACACTGTGAAACTGTGTGTTTCAGTTGAAAAGAACATCGGGAAAGAACCCGAGGGATCGAGTCAAGGCCAAGAGGTGACTCGCTTAAGGTTTGTGCACAACATCAACATGCTTTAAAATTTATTTACAAAGTATATGAAATGCGTATTATACTTTTGCTTTGAATTATTGAAAGTTTATTTGTATATATTTGAAATGACAATGTTTAGTAAATTGTTAAGATAAGTTTTGAAACCACAGTGTCATGACCATATTTTTGAACACCTCACTAGCATGACTAGTGGGGGTAATCAGTTTTGAATTTTGATTCCTTCTCTGGTTGAAGTGTTGAGGTGTGTACCAGTAGAAGAAGAAATTGAATGGATATCCATATATTTGAGCTAGCTAGCCTTGTGATGTGACTTCTCCTTAGCCTCTGGCTATTGAGATTATATTTGTTTTGAATGGTATAATATAACTGTGGGTTTTATGAAATTGGTTTTGACACTTCAAAATGAACTTGTTTGGATTAAAATCTCATAATTCATGTTTTGTATTTAATTCTCATGTTCAGTCCAAGTTTTGAATAAATGTGATTTAAATTTTGCATAAAGATTATTTTAGTATGTTATGCACCACTGAATCCTAGTACTCAGCGATAGCTGTTATTGCTGTCACAGATATAGAGACTAGAGGAGCAGCAGATTGAGCTGCTGAGGATTAAGGAGCTACCTGCTTTGATGCTATCGGGTATAATTTATATCCTGACTGTAAAAATTTATTTTGATGTATGTAATGTATGTAAAGGTATGGACATGTAAAATTGATCTTAAGCAGTTTGTATAAAGTTTCTAATAAATTTTAGTTTGAATTTCTCTTAGTGTAAATTTTTGTAATAATGTATATAAATTGTTTTATCTTTAATGAAATATGAATAGAAGTATTTTGCTTAAAATTGAATGAAATTGATTAATGGTATTTTGATGATTGTTCAATATTGGAAATTGTGGATTTGAATTTTTGGAAATTGGTAAATGATGTTGAAATTGATTGGGATGGTTGTGAATTTGAAGAAGTTTTTGAAAAAAATTATTGGAAGTGTTTTTTTTTTCAGGTATTTGAAGAATTGTTTTCTTAAAATACAGACGGCACTCTGCCGAAATTTCTATAAAATTTGTGAAAAAATAAAATGGGCTAAAAATTTTAACTAGTTTTCAACTTTAATTAAATGTTGTAATACCTATTAGAAAATGCTCACCACTTATAAAAGTAAGAAAATTGTTTTAAAATCCCTTGTAGGGTACTTAATGAGTTATCGGTAGGTAAAGTTCGGTAGTTCATTAGGTATTCTACGGGATCATGTTATGCCTTACAGAGGGGTAGGGTGTGACATGTTTTAGTGGTATCAGAGCAAAATTTTGAAGTACATTTTAACTTGTAAATTTGTTTTTTTTCTTTGTTAAGTACAACTGCTTAATGTCCTTATTTGTTACATACAGTGCATTGCATCATAAATATGAACTAATGGAGGGAAATCTCCTTGTGTTATTTGCTTAGGAGATACCCTAACTTCAGACTGAAATGGAAGAAAGGGATCGCTCAGTCGAGCAATCTGTTGAAGCTGAGGCACAAAGGGGAGCCCTAGCTCTACAAAATGTCAGTGGATCAGTAGCACCAGCCCCACAAATGTCGCAGTTTCCTATACAGTTCTCACAGCAGATGGCTGCAATGTTTCAACAAATGGCTGGGGGTATGTCGGCTCAAGCTCCACCCCAGACACCTGTGGTACAACCATAGCCTCCAGCCAGACAGTATGATAAGTTATTGAAGTATGGAGCTACTGAATTCAAGGGTACAGTGGACCCTTTAGAGGCAAAGCAATGGCTTGAAAGGATGGATAGAGTGTTTAAGAAGCTGCACTACCCAGATGAGTTCAAATTTGAATACTCCATGTCGCTACTGCAAGGGGATGCATATAATTGGTGGAAGGCCATCCCCCACAGCTTGGCTGAACCACCAGTACTCACCTGAGATGACTTCATCAAAGAATTCAGACAAAAATACGTCCCAGACGCATATGTGGATCAAAAGTTATAAGAATTTCTGAGTCTGAAGCAAGGGAGTAGATCATTGGCAGAGTATGAGAGGGAGTTCTCCCGCTTAAGCCACTATGCTGGGAGTCTCCTTTCTACCAGCAAGGAAAGGTACAAGAGATTTGAGACTGGTTTGAAACCCAGTTTGAGGATGAAAGTAGTGGGATTCGGACACAGCAACTTCTCTGAGCTCATCTCTCAAGCACTTGAGCTAGAAAGGATTGAATCAGAAGCAACACCTATAAAAGAAAAATCAGAGAAGACTGAGAAAACAGAGAAAGATAAAGGTGAAAAGTTAGTAGAGCCAAGTTCTGGTGGTACTTCTAGGAAGAGGAAGAAATTTGGTGGACCTAGCAGAGGTCGAGGTGGAAGATTTGGAAACGATAGATTTTCTGGACAGAGACCCCCTAAGTCTGGTCAGCAGTCAAGCAGGGGTTCATATCCTGCCCATCTGTCACACCCTACCCCTCTGTAAGGCATAACATGATCCCGTAGTATACCTAATGAATTACCAACTCCATCTACTGATAACCCATTAAATACACTACAAGGGATTTTAAAAAACTTTTCTTACTTCTTTTACAGTGGTGAGCACTATTTACAGGTGTTAAAAACCTTTGTGAACTGAAGTGAAACAGCTAACTTATTTGGACTATTAGTAATTTATGTAAAAATTTTGGCAGAGTGCCATCTGTATTTTGGATAAAATAGTTCTTCAGAAAACCTGTAAAAAGCACTTCAAATATATTTCCAAACCTCCACTTCAACAGTTAAACAACACAATTTCTTTTTCAACTCAAATCCACAATAATTTTTCAAAGACTGAGATAAAAGAAAGATAATATAATTTTTACAAGTCAAAATACTCATAATTTACTTTACAACTTCAATGTACAATTTTGATTTACAACTGCTCAAAACCAAGAACAATATATACATATAGTGAATATACATTACAGTACAAAATGCAAAATGTGGTATACTCAATATACCCGATGATCTCTCGCTGAATGCATTAGCAGCCTAGTCTCACGCTCATCCATTTGTCTACTGCGATAAAGAATGGAAAGCTATCGCTGAGACAATGTCTCAGTGGTACACAACATTAACTAAATACAACTTTAAATCACAAATCACAAGTTATATAAATAGTGGATACTTAAAACCATAGTTAAATTCAAGACAGTAAATGTCAACAAGAATTTAAACTCCATTTCTCAATATCACAATAATTTCAATAAATCAAATCATGATTAAATTCAAAAGACAGTGAATGTCAATAAGAATTTAACTCCATTTCTCAATATCACAATAATTTCAATAAATCAAATCATGATTAAATTCAAAAGACAGTGAATGTCAATAAGAATTTAAACTCCAATTCACAATATCACAATAAATCTCAATAGTCAAAACATGGTTAAATTCAAAAGACAGTGAATGTCAATAAGAATTTAAACTCCAATTCACAATATCACAATAAATCTCAATAGTCAAAACATGGTTAAATTCAAAAGACAGTGAATGTCAATAAGAATTTAAACTCCATTTCACAAATTATCAAATCGCATAATAACACAATTTAGTCAAATAATTTAAGAATACAGTGTTGCCAATTCATTCACAACTTAAGCCATGACACAAAATTTCCGATCAATGCCGCGTTGTACACCACGACAAAGCAATCACAACCCCACTAATCGAAATCAATGAGGAAGGGAGCTAGCTATATAATGAGTACTCATCCGATCACCTCAACTGGTAAACCAGAGAGGGAGAAAAATAAATGATCACGACTCCATAAATGGAGAAGGAAAATAAACGATCACAACCCCATAAATGGAGAAGGAATAATATGATACTGTCATGCTAAGTGTGAACACAAAATCAATTTCAAACATTTTATTCAAATGATTCATGAGAATCCAATAAATTTCTAATGTCATAAATTCATTCAGAAAATGGCAACACAATTCATAATTAACTTCAAATTTTCACAAATCACACTAAATCAATTTTTCCACAGTTTCAAACCATTTACAATGTTTTTCAAGCAATAAGTATCCATTCAAACACATTTCCATAATTAAAAACAATAATATACAAATAGTCATAATTTATTTCAATTGAAAAATTCAAAAGAAATAACTGTTGTGCACAAACACAATTTAAAATAATAATGTATAATAGCCATAATTCATTTCAATTGAAAAATTCAAAAGAAATAGCCGTTGTGCACAAACCTCTGTTAACTGTCTCCTAGTCTTGACTCAGTGTTTCCTTCCCTTTCCCTGAGTCTTTGCTAACTAAGAAACACAATTTGAAGTGTTTCAGTACTCATTTAAACTGTCTCTAACGATAATACTTGATAATTAATTCACTGAATTCTAATATTTTCTTAGTCAACCTAATATGTCGACCCTCGATGCATTCTAGGTAATTTAGGTTTTAATGTTATTAATATGTCATATTCGATAGTATTTTAGAGTTGGTACATGTTACCAAGTTCATTTCAGTGTATACTGCATTTTCTTGCAATTTACTGGATTCCGGGATACTAGTTTGACCTAGTCGGACGACCTAGTTTCCTCGGTTTTCGAGTTTCGGTCAAAACTACAAACTTGTAGATCTATGTCTTATGGAACGCGGGGCAAAATTTCAGGTCATTCCCAGTTATGTAGACCAAGTTATGGTCATTTTACTATTGCTGGTCAAAATGCATCAAAATTGATCACTTTAGGTCACTTTAGGTCATTTTAGGTTCGGCCAGTCTTGGACCCGAACTTGTGCAAGCTATTTGACTTGCTTATGGTTATTTCTGGGCTTTGGTGTCTTCATAAACTTGTAGATATGGGTCTTAACTATTCATGGTTAAAATTTCAGGTCAATTGGACCTGTTTTGAGTGAGTTATGGCCAAAATACTAACTGCTGCCCAAATGGTCAATTTTCAGGCCTTATTTGCACTTAATCCGGATTTGGTCATTTTTCAAGCTATCTTGCAAGCAGAATTTTGGCAAACTTCCTCATGAAAGTTGGCACATTTTGTGCCTAGTTTCACCTCCAATTGGTCTCATACCAATTAGAGCCACACACTTAAAGTTATAGGCCTAAAACTCAAACTGCCTTATTGCATTTCTTCCATACATATCAAGGATCACTCCTAACACTTACCAAACTCAACATTCAAGTCAATTCCGATTGTACCATAACCTAAAAATAATTTACAACATATTGTTGATCATTTTGGCAGCTTACAATCACATTCAATATGCACATTATAGTCCAGAATTTACCAACTTCAATTTACACACAATTTAACTGCATAACAAGCTCATTTACATGCCTAAACTCAAACCCTTGTACACATATACAATCTGTCATAGCAAGCACCATAATTCAACCATGTAATTTCATAAACCAACCCATGAAATAACATTTTTTTGGTTCACAAAGCAAGCTGCTAATTCATACATCACACTCCATTAATTTCCAAGCTTCCAAATTCAAATACACATTCACAATATACTTAGTATACATCACCCAGTTTATTCCTACACATATAAACACATAATCAACCCTTTAATCTACCATTTACAAGCAAGAATAAACTGCCCTCAAGTAGTTTCCATGGCTGCCAAAAATAAACATCTCCCTTAGAACATTAAACTCCAAAATTCTTTCCACAATTCAAGTACCCATAACCTCCTTACTAACTTTAATGAAGCACTAACCAAAAACACAAACTTACCACTTTGGAAACTCTTCAAAATCTCTCCAAAACTTGGTCTTCTTGCTGCCAATCTACTGCCCAAGTGGTGTAGACTAACTTTGATGAAGGAACTTAGGAAGAAATTGGCTTACTTCATGCATGCATGGAGCTTGGCCATGGAGGAACTTGAGAGAAAAAGAAGAATTTGGCTGGCTCTGGTTTGGGAGGTTGAAAATGGTAGTTTTAGTCCACTAATGCTTAATATGGGTCCCTTAAGAGGTCACTAGTGGAGCACTAACTTGGTTAAATAAGTCATAAATCTTAATTTCCTTAATTTTGCTCATTTGCCTCTAATCTTTTACTATTTACATAATGTATCTCAATTTGATTTTTCATGTCATTTCTAAAGTGTTATATCATTTATTTTTAATGGACATTGAGGTCAAAAGGCAACTCGGGGTGTCAAATGACCACAATGCCCCTGTTTGGGTTGTATTCCCGATTTTTCGGTAACACCGGGTTTTGTCCGTTTTTTGATTTCTCACTTTTCTTTGTACTAATTAATTAATTTTTCTTTGATATTTCTAATGGCATTTATACTTCAATTGATGTCTCTATAAGTCTTAAAAATGTTTTCCAGGGTTCCCCGCAGTCCAGGGCTAGTCAACGGTCCACGCCGTGACTTCCCAGTGCGGTCACCCATCGCTAAGGTTCTCGGCTCGCTTAACTTGATTAAATTTCTTTGCTATTATTTTTCTTTTGTTTTTCTGTGTTTTCTTTTCTTGTATTTCATTATTTTATGTCTCCTCAATCATAAAGTAGAACGCACTACCGAACTTAGGGGTGTTACAATTCTCCCCCCCTTAAATAAATTTCGTCCACGAAATTTTATCCAATAGCCATCTTATAATAGTCATACGTTTATTTTCTCCTTTGTATACGATCGTATAATCTTCTTTTCCTCAAATTTGTATAAGACTTTTAACAATCTAATACAATGTTTAATTTGTTTGGATAACACCAATCTCCTCTTACTATTGTGCTGTCTAATATTTCGGTTCATGTTCATTTTTGAATGACCCTTGAGGTCATGTTAGAATCATTTATCTAGTCATTGGTCCTCTGACCATTCTAGTCCATAGTCTTCCTCACATTCGTAATATTTCTTTGTTATAAATGAATCAACTATTCAAATCTCTACTTCCATAACTCTTTTTATCTGTCAATATTCTATAACTTACTTCCTTTTGTTCTGAATTATAACCTTTCGATATTCTAACTTTTCAGTTTTAGATCCCTAAGTAGGATTTTCAAACTTATTCCTAACAATTAAATTCTGTCCTGGCATAACTATACCAAAATAGATTCCGTTGGCAACTATTCTCATCTTGGTGTATTATCTTGTAACACCCCTAAGTTCGGTAGTGCGTTCTACTGTTCCTGCGACCAGTGTTGTCCAGACAGCTAGGATGCCTAGAACTACACTTCGATATGAGTGAGGAGACATAAAATAATGAAATACAAGAAAAACAAAGGAAAAATAATAGCAAAGAAATGTAACCAAGTTAAGCGAGCCGAGAACCCTAGCAATGGGTGACCGCACCGGGAAGTCACGGCATGGACCGTTGACTAGCCCTGGACCTCGGGGAACCCTGGAAAATATTTTTAGGACTTAAATAGACACCTATTGAAATACAAATATCATTAGAAATATCAAAGAAAAATTAAATAATTAGTACAAAGAAAAGTGAGAAATCGAAAAACGGACAAAACTCGGTGTTACCGAAAAATCGGGAATACAACCCGAACAGGGGCATTGTGGTCATTTGACATCCCGAGTTGTCTTTTGACCTAAATTTCCATTAAAAATAAATAATATTATACTTGGAAAATATAATGAAAAATTAATTTAGGGGTACCTAATGTAAATAGTAAAAATGGAGGGTAAATTGACTAATTAACACATTTAAACATATAATATAGTTTATAATTAGTGAGTGGAGCACTAAGGATTATAATAACCATTAAATGGGCAGATTTCTCCACTAACTAACTCATTTTCTTCAAGCTTCCAACAATGGCCGATTGTCACTCCCAATTCTCTATGGAAAATTTTCCATGCAAAGCTTAATTCTCTCCCATTTTCAACATAAAAACATAAATTCTCTTCATTAAACTTGGTCCACACCTCTTGGGCAGATTATAGGGAACAAAAAGGAAGAAATTTGGTGAAGATTTAACAAGCCCCAACAATAGGTAAGTGTTTAAATTATGTTCTTTCTTAAGTAAAGTTTATGGGAAGCTTGAGATAAAATGATTGATGAAGAAATTTTGAGTTTTTGGTGAGTTATGATTATGTGTACTTTTGGCAGCCATGGAAGCACCTTGAAGGCAGTTTAATTGTGCTTGTAAATGGTGAATTAAATGATTGATTAAATGTAAATTGTGTAGGAAATTGTTAGGTAATGTATACTTAGTGTATGTAAATGTAAAATGAGATTTAAAGCTTGGAAAGTAATGGAATGTAAGTGTACCATTGTGGCAGTTTGCTAACTCTTGAGGAATGCTGGAATTCATGCTTGGTTTATGGAATAATGATGTTAAAATGTGTTGGTTGTTATGGCAGTTTGAGTGTATGTATGGTGGTGTGAAGTGGGACATGTAAATGAGCATGAATTGGTGATTGAATTGTTGTAAATTGAATTGGACAAATTCTGCACTTGTTGGTGCACATTGAATGTAATTGTAAGCTGCCAAAATGACCTATAATATGTTGTAAATTATGTTTAGGTTGTGGTACAACCAGAATTAGTTTGAATATTAAGTTTGATGAGTGTTAAAAGTGATGTTTGATATGTATGCAAGAATTGCAATAAGGCAGTTTGAGTTTTAAGCCTAGAACTTTAATTGTGTGGCTCCAATTGGTATGAGACCAATTGGAGGTGAAACTAGGCACAAAATGTGCCAACTTTCATGAAGAAAGCTTATCAAAATTCTGCTTGCAAGGTAGCTTGAAAAATGACCAAATCCGAATTAAGTGCAATTGAGGCCTGAAAATTGACCATTTGGGCAGCAGTTAGTGTTTAGGCCATCACTCACTCAAAACAGGTCCAATTGACCTGAAATTTTAACCATGAATAGTTAAGACCCATATCTACAAGTCTTATGAAGATACCAAAGCCCAAAAATGAACACAAGCAATTCAAACAGCTTGCACAAGTTCGGGTCTAAAAACTGGCCGAACCTAAAATGACCTAAAGTGATCAATTTTGGTGCAATTTGACCAGTAATAGTAAAATGACCATAACTTGGTCTACATAACTCAGAATGATCTGAAATTTTGCCCCGCGTTCCATAAGACATAGATCTACAAGTTTGTAGTTTTGACCAAAACCCAAAAACAGAGGAAACTAGGTCGTCCGGCTAGGTCAAACTAGTATCCCAGAATCCAGCAAATTGCAAGAAAATGCAGTATACATGGAAATGAATTGGTAACATGTACCAACCCTAAAAGACTATTGAATGTAACCTATTAGTAACATTAAAACCTAGTTTACTAGTAGGCATCGAGAGTCGATATATTAGGCTGACTAAGCAAATAATAGAATTCAGTAAATTAATTATCAAGCATTATCGTTAGAGACAGTTTAATTAAGTACTGAAACACTTCAAATTGTGTTTCTCAGTTAGCAAAGACTCAGGGAAAGGGAAGGAAACACTGAGTCAAGACCAGGAGACAGTTATCAGAGGTTTGTGCACAACAACTATTTCTTTTGAATTTTTCAATTGAAATAAATTATGTCTATTTGTACATTATTGTTTTAAATTGTGGAAATGTGTTTGAATGGATATTTATCGCTTGAAAAGCACTGTAAATGGTTTGAAATTATGAGAAATTGTTTGAATGATATTGATGGATACTTATTGATTGAAAAGCATTGGAAATGGTTTGAAACCACAGCTATCATGTATATTGATTATATTCCTCGCTAGCTTGTCTTGTGGGACGAATTGAATTCCCTCTCTGGCTGAAGTGTTGAGGTGTGTGCCTGTTGAGGACGAATTGGATGAGTACTCATATTTTTGCTAGCTAGCTATGTTATTCCTCATTAGTCATTGACTTTTGGGACGAATTGAATACCTCATTAGCCATCGGCTTTTGGGACGAATTGAACTTTGGAACATGATTAAGCTGTGTGTGGTTTATTGATATGTATTATGAAATTGTGAAATGGAGTTTAAATTCTTATTGACATTCACTGTCTTTTAAATTTAACTATATTTTGATTACTGAGATTTATTGTGATATTGTGTTAAATTCCTTCTGACATTCATTGTCTTGAATTTAACTATGATTTTATGTATCCATCATTTAAATGATTTATGAATTGTGATTTAAAGTTGTATTTGGTTAATGTTGTGCACCACTGAGACATTGTCTCAGCGATAGCTTTTTTTTTTATTGCTATCGCAGGTAGACAGACAGACAGGGCAGCAGACTAGGCTGCTAGTACATCCAGCGAGAGATTATCGGGTATACCGAGTATACCACATTTTGCATTTTGTACTGTAATGTATAACCACTGTATGTATATATTATTTTTGGTTTTGAGCAGTTGTAAATTAAAATTGTACATTGAAGTTGTAAAGTAAATTATGAGTTATTTTGACTTGTAAAAATTTTATTATATTTCTTTTATCTCAGTCTTTGAAAAATCACTGTGGATTTGAGTTGAGAAATATGTTGTGTTGAGAAATATGTTGGAGTTGAGATTTGGAAATATATTGAAGTGCTTTTTACAGGTTTTCTGAAGAACTGTGTTATCCAAAATACAGATGGCACTCTGCCAAAATTTTTACAGAAATTCCAAATAATTCAAATGTGTTAGTTCTATCACTTCAGTTCAAAAAGGTTTTTAACACCTGTAAATAGTGCTCACCACTGTAAAAGAAGTAAGAAAAGTTTTTAAAATCCCTTGTAGTGTATTTAATGCGTTATCAGTAGACGGAGTTGGTAATTCATTAGGTATACTACAGGATCATGTTATGCCTTACAGAGGGGTAGGGTGTGACATGTTTTAGTGGTATCAGAGCAAAGTTTTTAAATTCTGTTTTCACATGTTATTTGAATATTATTTCTTCATAGTACAACTGATCAATATCATTGTTTGATACATATAGTACATTACATTATAAATATGCATTAACGGGAGGAAATCTCCTTGTGTTAATTGTTCAGGAGGTCTAAGATCCTCGAATTGACTATGGAAGAGGGTGATCGTTCAGTCGATCAATTTATTGAGGCTGAGGTGCAAGGGGATGCCCCAGGCCTACACAATGTCAGTGGTTCAAAGACACCCCCACGATGCAGTTTCCTGCTCAGTTCGCTCAGCAGATCGCTGCAATGTTCCAACAAATGGCTGGTAATGTGCCTACTCAAGTCCCAATACAGACACCAGTGGTACAACCATAGTCTCCTGCTAGGCAGTATGACAAATTGATGAAGTATGGGGCTACAGAGTTCAAGGGTACAGTAGATCCTCTAGAGGCTGAACAGTGGTTAGAGAGGATGGATAGGGTGTTCAAGAAGCTACATTGTACAGAGGAGCTCAAATTTGAATACTCAGTATCTTTGCTACAGGGGGTGTTAGTAGTATGCCCTATAGCATATCATTTAGTATGTATCTTGTATATATTTTTATTAATAAAAGGCATTTCCACTTTTCCGTTTACATAATATATTTATGTGTAATAGAAAAGGTCCATTGATATTTTGTTAGAAATATTATTCTTAAGTTGTTAAGAATATGAGTGACAATATTTCTAGCACAAAGTATCATAAATAGGTTCACAATCGAGGATACTTCATAATAAGGACATGACTTATCCAGAAAGATTGTATTCATGTTTGTTCCCAAGTTATTTATATGAGATATAAATAAGATGGAATGGTGAGTCTCATGCCATATGACAAACATGATAGGCACTTATAAATGATAAGTAGGCCGAACCAGTGACACTTATGACAAGCACATGGAGTTTACTCTTGTCAATGTTTTGTCATAAATCATATCAGTGCATATAATCTTTAGACCTGAGATAACACAGTTATCTTGTATATAGGTAGTTTGAGTTTGATACTGCTTTCATACTTGTACTGTATATGGGTATATGGGCATCTGTTGGCTCCTACTAGTTATATATGGAGGTAGGTGTTGATCAAGATGGAATATGTTCCTCTAAGTAAATAGAGATAAAATCCTATGTTCATTTAATTGTTCTTGATGTTTCAATTTCATTTCCATGACAGATAGATTTTTTCATAAAAGAGTTTCTGATAAGAAAATCTTTTTAATCAAGAACTGGAATTAAAAGAGAACATAATATTCATAGCAAATGGAGTTTGACATAAACCATGACTCCAGCTTGAGTTGGGATTTTGTAACAGAGAGATTCTAGTGCATGGTAACATATGATTATAGGTTCATTTAAGGTAAACCTTATTACTAATTGGGTGGCTATGGCATGCTATGCTAGGTGTTAACCATGGTCTATGAGGTTCATAAAATGATTTAGAGAAATCATTTATGGTAAGAAAGAGTTCTGATGATATTAAGAGTTGATATCATGTCTCATTGCCAATTAGTGATGAGCCTAGTAAGTCACACACATACACAAGTTATCACCTATTTAAATATGATTTAATTAATTAATTAAAGAGTTTAATTGATTAATTAAATAGGTTTGGTTTGCAATTAGATTGCAAAGTCCCTAGCATGACTTGAAACCAAATCTAGATTATTAGATGTATAATATAAGTTAAATTTATATTTAAAGTGTTTAAATATAAATTTAATTAATGAGAAATTAATTAATAAAGATTAATTAATTAATTTATATTTGATATAAATTAATTAGAAGAAGAAAATAATTATTTTGGGTTAAGAACTCAAAATTAAGACACAGGGGCATTTTGGTCATTTTGCAGTGTGACACGTGGCACCATGAGATAGTGACACATGGGATTACACATAAGCTTGCCAAATGTTTTTTTTAATCATGTAAGATGATTAAAATCAAGATTAAATATAGGTTTGACACTTGGCACAATGTGATTGGGTCACTTAAACCTAGAGCTAATCAAAGGGTGACATGTGGCAAGGGTTTAATGTGTTAACCTAGCTATTTAAGTGTTGTTATGAGAAAATAAAACACAACCAGAAGCCACACTCCTTTGTCACGCCACTTTGAGGGTTTTTATCTCTTCTTCTTCATCTCTTATCAATTCAAAGAGATTAGCCATCAATCTCTTGAATTAAGAACGCTAGAAATTGTTTTTAGTGTCCTGTTTACATCTCTAATCTCTTAAAAGGCAGAACTTGATTTTCTAATTAATAGAAAAAGCTTTAGAAGCTATTCAAGGGCTGCCATAGGTGTTCTTGGTGTGGACAAGCTAGAGGGACAACATCTGGTGTCCTGAAGACGAATCTCAAAGGCGCAGACACGCTGCAGTGCATCAAGAGGTTAGTGTAATCGTTCTTGATTTAATCTAGGGTTCTAAAATTAATCTGATTAATTTTAAAATCTTAAATGGCAAATACAGATCCAAAAACATATTAAAAGAGTTTTAATATGTTGTTTATCATTGAAATCAATTAGATAAAAATAAATCTTGCATGATGCATGTGACCCTAGGTGAAAATTTTTGAATTCAATGGTATAAACTTGTGTTTTTCACGCTTCCGTTCCTTCAATTGGTATCAGAGCCACTATATTTGCCATTTAGATTGTTGATTATATGATTTAATTGTGTGTTTGATCATGAGATCAAAAGTTCATTGCTAGTTGCAAAGCAAGTTGGTGGCATACTTGAAAAAACACCATCAATGGTGCGCATTGTTTGGCTTCCATGGGTGGTTTAAGGTTTGGCTTTTAATTCTGCAATTGTTGTATGATCTAAGGCCTATTCTTTGACTAATTAAAGTGTTTAATTAGTAGTTTTTATCACACAATTAAATTATGATTCAAATCAGAATTTTAAAAATTGTTTGAATGTGATTCAAATCTGAATTTTAAAAGTTATTTGAATGTGATTCAAATCTGAATTTTTAAAGTTGTTTGAATCATATTTAAATTTGATTTTTTAAAATTGATTGAATAAAATTCAGATCTGATTTTTTAAAAAATGTTTGAATGTGATTCAAATCTGATTTTTTAAAAAATGTTTGAATGTGATTCAAATCTGAATTTTTGAAGTTGTTTGAATGTGATTCAAATCTGAATTTTTAAAGTTGTTTGAATGAGATTCAAATCTGAATTTTTAAATTTATTTGAATCATATTCAAATCTGGATTTTTAAGTTGAATATGAGATATTCAATTTAATTTAAGTATGTATGTTTTATTTAATTGTTAAATAGTGATATGCATGATGGATGATCATGGACTATAAAAGACCAATGTGATTGGATTTATTACTTTTATGTTTCTTTGGGATTGTAAATTAATTAATTTATTTTAATTTATTTTGGGCATGTATTATTAAGTTTGTAATAATTTTTGGGTTGTAATTTCATTTATTTAAGTTCTTGTAAATTCGCCTTGGTATGCCAAGGATTACTATGTAATATTGGATTGCAAGAAGTTCAAGGAGGTCAAGAGCATTGGTGGGACCAGTGGGAGGAATTCAAGATTAAGTGTTGATTATGTACTCCTTCAGCAACTCTTGTAAAATGAATGAATGAAATGCACCTAGGAATGCCCTGATTCAATTCTTGGTGGCTCAGAATTGAATCCCTTAGAAAGTCCATGATCATACCATATTTTACTGCTTATCCATGAATGCATGAGATGTATGGGAATGTATGCAATTATATGATATATGCATGCTAAATGGATAATGTGCAAAGTGAGACCTTAATAGTAATTAGAATGACCATAAAATCTTCCAAGCAAATGATTAAGTTGGATATGCTATAATTAAAGTAATTATAACATAGGCCCTCCATTGGGGCAATTATTTTAAGAAATTTTAAATAGTTGCATGAGATGCAATTAATTTAAGAGATTTTCTTAAGAATAATTGTTAAGCATGAGATGTTGTAAATATGTAAATGGTTTGGTGGCCAATATTGGATGTACCTGAGGACATTAAAATTATTTGCATAATTACTGGCTCAATGGGATCAACTTAACTAATGCAAGATAAGTCAATAATGGATGTACCTGAGATTTTGAGCATTAGGGGCTAGGTAAAGGATTGAACCTCACATGAGATGTGATGGGCAAGGAGTTGCTCACTTATAGTTTATTGTAATTCCAATAACGGATGTACCTGAGGATGATCAATAGAATTATAAGAATTCAATCACCCACTAGAAATCCATCCAACTAGGATTTCCGTTTCCTACTTTGGAAGTGTAGGATTTGCTAAGTTAGTGGGAGGACCAATTTGATTAAAAGACCATAATCATTTTGGTTAAATACATGATACATCTAGTTATTTTCTGCAGTTAATTTTCTGATAATAATGAGCACAGAACAACCACCACCATCCAATATCCTTGCAAGCATACTTGATCACAATAGGTTGACAGGACCTAATCTGTCTGATTGGCTAAGAAATTTGAAACTTGTCCTAAACCTTAAACATATAGGATATGTTCTAGATTCAAATGTTCCTGGTCCCTTACCTCCAGAGGCCACACAAGAGGAACATGAAACTTTGGACAAGTGGAAGGAGCATGATATGAGAGCTAAGTGTTACATGCTTGCTTCCATGAGTAATGAGTTACAGAAGCAATATGAGAACATGCAGAGTGCGAGTGAGATCCTCCTTCACCTACAAGAGTTGTATGGTGAGCACAGCAGGAATGCTAGGTATGAGATATCTAAGCAGCTGTTCCGCATGAGGATGTCTGAGGGACAGAATGTTGGGGATCATGTCCACAAGATGATTCGGCTGATTGAGCAGTTGGAATATCTTGACTTCAACATGGATTTCCAACTACAGACGGATTTGATCCTTCAATCCCTTCCTGAGTCTTTTGGAAATTTTGTGACAAATTTTCATATGACTCAACAGGAATGCACCTTAGCTAGTTTACTCAACATGCTGGTTATTGCCCAAAAGAATATGCCAGGCAATAAAGGAAAAGAGGTAGCTTTGGTTGCATCTTCTTCTGCTGGAAAGTCCAACAAGAAGAAGGGCAATAAGAAAAAGAAACCTCAGATTCCTGGTCCTTCTAAGAAAATAGCTAAACAGAAAAGGAAGACTAAAGTTGATGAAGGCAAAGGAAAGTGTTTCCACTGGCTAATGGAAAGTGTTTCCATTGCCAATAGGAAAGTGTTTCCATTGCCAGTAAGAAAGTGTTTCCACTGGCCAGAGTATAGCAATCTAAATGAAAGCAATGCCGTGGTGAAAAACAACTCAAGTTCAAAATATATTTGGCACTTAAGGTTATGTCACGTTGCAGAAGATAGGATTACAAAATTGGAGAAAATGGGGATTCTATCCTTATTGGACTCTGAGCCTACTCCAACATGTCAATCTTGCCTTGAGGCAAAATGACTAGATCACCCTTTGTTGGACAAAGGCTAAGAGTGAAAATATTTTGGAGCTAATACATAGTGATGTATGTGGTCCATTTAAAGAAATGGCTAGAGGGGGCTTTCATTATTTTATTACCTTTACTGATGATAAATCAAGGTTTGGGTATTTGTATTTGATGAAATACAAACATGAATCTTTTGAAAAGTTCAAAGAATTTAAATCTGAAGTAGAAAATCAAACAGGAAAGAGTATTAAAGCTCTTCGATCAGATCGTGGAGGTGAATATTTGAGTACTGAATTTGATGAATACTTGAGAGAGCATGGCATTGTTTCTCAGCTGACTCCTCTAGGAATGCCACAGCTGAATGGTGTATCTGAAAGGAGAAATCGTACCCTATTGGTTATGGTACGTAGTATGATGAGCTATACTGATATGCCAATCTCCTTTTGGGGATTTGCATTAGAATCAGCTTTGTATATTCTGAAGAGGATTCCATCAAAATCAGTTTCTTCCACACCTTATAAGATATGGCATGGAAGAAAACCAAGTCTTAAGCATGTTAAGATTTGGGGTTGTCCAGCTTATATCAAAAAGCTGAACACTGATAAATTGGAGACCAGATCAGAAAAAGGTCGATTTGTTGGATATCCAAAAGATAGTTTTGGATATTATTTTATTTGCCTACTTCACAAAAGGTTGTTATAAGTAGAGATGCCACATTTCTTGAACAACAGTTTGTTCAAGAAGGAGGTTCAAGAAGGAGGCAAAGGAAGGCAAATAGAGTTAGAATTGGAGAATTCTGACCAACCAACATATCAGATGGATATAGATCCATCTAGTCAACCTATACCCGTTGATGAAACATCTACAGCTATTCCTCGTAGAACAACCAGGGTATCTCACCCACTAGTGAGATATGGTTTTCTTCATGAAGAAGAACAAGAGTTGTCTACTCATGAAGAAGTAGATCATGGGGATGATCCACTTACCTATGAAGAAGCTATATCAGATATAGACTCTTCAAAATGGATTGATGCTATGAAATCCGAGATTGATTCCATGTATAAGAATCAAGTTTGGGATCTTGTTGACCCACCTGAAGGTATTGTACCTATAGGGAACAAATGGGTTTTCAAGAAGAAAATTGGTTCTGATGGAAAGGTAGAGACCTATAAAGCAAGGCTAGTAGCGAAAGGGTTTCGCCAAAGGCAAGGAATCGACTATGAAGAGACTTTCTCACCTGTTGCCATGCTTAAATCAATTAGGATTTTATTAGCAATAGCTGCGTACTATGATTATGAGATTTGGCAGATGGATGTCAAAACAGCTTTTCTCAATGGATACATTGAAGAAAACATTTTCATGGAACAACCTAGGGGATTTGAATCCCAAGATGGTTCCAAGGTATGCAAGCTAAAGCGATCCATTTATGGGTTGAAACAAGCTTCGAGGAGTTGGAACATCCGTTTTGATGAAGCCATTAAATCCTTTGGTTTTATCAAAAATGAGGATGAGCCATGTGTATATAAGAAGGTTAGTGACAGTGCTATCACTTTCCTTGTCTTATATGTGGATGACATACTATTGATGGGTAATGACACAGTTATGTTGACGACTATATAGGTATGGTTGTCAAATACATTCTCCATGAAAGACTTAGGGGAGGCAACCTATATTCTTGGGATTCGCATCTATAGAGATAGAGCGAAAAGAATAATTAGTTTATACCAAAGTCTATACTTGGAAAAGGTGTTAAAGAGGTTTAACATGCTTGATTCCAAGAGAGGATTGTTACCAGTGAGACATGGTATCCATCTTTCTAAAGAGATGTCTCCAAAAACACCTGAAGAAAGAGATAAGATGGCCAGGATTCCATATGCTTCGGCTATTGGAAGTTTAATGTATGCAATGTTGTGTACTAGGCCGGATGTCGCATATGCTGTTAGTTTGACTAGCAGGTATCAATCCAATCCAGGTTTGGAACATCGATAGTCATCAAGAATATCCTTAAGTACTTGAGAAGAACTAAGGATTTATTCTTGATTTATGGAGGTGGAGACTTGCAATTGGATGGTTATACTGATTCTGATTTCCAATCAGATATCGATGATAGAAAGTTTACCTCTGGATATGTGTTCATTTGTAATGGAGGTGCGATCGGTTGGAAGAGTTCCAAGCGAGCACGCATTGCAGATTCCACTACAGAGGTCGAGTATATTCTTTGCATCGAATCTTTGCAAAGGAAGTCATTTGGATTAAAAGTTCGTGATGAGAACTTACAAGAGTTCCTTCCATTGAGTCGCAGTTCCATTACACCGTGACAACAATGGAGTAGTCATACTGAGCTAAGGAACTAAGGTCTCACCCAAAATCCAAACACATAGAAAGGCACTACCACATTATCAGAGATATAGTTGGGCAAGGCGATTTAGCCATGCAGAAAATAGCATCAGCTGAAAATCCAGCTGATCCATTCACTAAGCCTATGTCACAAGCTTAGTTAGACTGACATCTTGAGAAGATGGGTCTAAGGTATTGTAATGAATGGCTCTAGTGCTAGTGGGAGATTGTTAGTAGTATGCCCTAGAGCATATCATTTAGTATGTATCTTATATATATTTTTATTAATAAAAGGCATTTCCACTTTTCCGTTTACATAATATATTTATGTGTAATAGAAAAGGTCCATTGATATTTTGTTAGAAATATTATTCTTAAGTTGTTAAGAATATGAGTGACAATATTTCTAGCACAAAGTATCATAAATAGGTTCACAATCGAGGATACTTCATAATAAGGACATGACTTATCCAGAAAGATTGTATTCATGTTTGTTCCCAAGTTATTTATATGAGATATAAATAAGATGGAATGGTGAGTCTCATGCCATATGACAAACATGATAGGCACTTATAAATGATAAGTAGGCCGAACCAGTGACACTTATGACAAGCACATGGAGTTTACTCTTGTCAATGTTTTGTCATAAATCATATCAGTGCATATAATCTTTAGACCTGAGATAACACAGTTATCTTGTATATAGGTAGTTTGAGTTTGATACTGCTTTCATACTTGTACTGTGTATGGGTATATGGGCATCTGTTGGCTCCTACTAGTTATATATGGAGGTAGGTGTTGATCAAGATGGAATATGTTCCTCTAAGTAAATAGAGATAAAATCCTATGTTCATTTAATTGTTCTTGATGTTTCAAGTTCCTGGCCAGGACAGATAGATTTATTCAGAAAAGAGTTTCTGATAAGAAAATCTTTTTAATCAAGAACTGGAATTAAAAGAGAACATAATATTCATAGCAAATGGAGTTTGACATAAACCATGACTCCAGCTTGAGTTGGGATTTTGTAACAGAGAGATTCTAGTGCATGGTAACATATGATTATAGGTTCATTTAAGGTAAACCTTATTACTAATTGGGTGGCTATGGCATGCTATGCTAGGTGTTAACCATGGTCTATGAGGTTCATAAAATGATTTAGAGAAATCATTTATGGTAAGAAAGAGTTCTGATGATATTAAGAGTTGATATCATGTCTCATTGCCAATTAGTGATGAGCCTAGTAAGTCACACACATACACAAGTTATCACCTATTTAAATATGATTTAATTAATTGATTAAAGAGTTTAATTGATTAATTAAATAGGTTTGGTTTGCAATTAGATTGCAAAGTCCCTAGCATGACTTGAAACCAAATCTAGATTATTAGATGTATAATATAAGTTAAATTTATATTTAAAGTGTTTAAATATAAATTTAATTAATGAGAAATTAATTAATAAAGATTAATTAATTAATTTATATTTGATATAAATTAATTAGAAGAAGAAAATAATTATTTTGGGTTAAGAACTCAAAATTAAGACACAGGGGCATTTTGGTCATTTTGCAGTGTGACACGTGGCACCATGAGATGGTGACACATGGGATTACACATAAGCTTGCCAAATGTTTTTTTTAATCATGTAAGATGATTAAAATCAAGATTAAATATAGGTTTGACACTTGGCACAATGTGATTGGGTCACTTAAACCTAGAGCTAATCAAAGGGTGGCATGTGGCAAGGGTTTAATGTGTTAACCTAGCTATTTAAGTGTTGTTATGAGAAAATAAAACACAACCAGCAGCCACACTCCTTTGTCACGCCACTTTGAGGGTTTTTATCTCTTCTTCTTCATCTCTTATCAATTCAAAGAGATTAGCCATCAATCTCTTGAATTAAGAACGCTAGAAATTGTTTCTAGTGTCCTGTTTACATCTCTAATCTCTTAAAAGGCAGAACTTGATTTTCTAATTAATAGAAAAAGCTTTCGAAGCTATTCAAGGGCTGCCATAGGTGTTCTTGGTGTGGACAAGCTAGAGGGACAACATCTGGTGTCCTGAAGACGAATCTCAAAGGCGCAGACACGCTGCAGTGCATCAAGAGGTTAGTGTAATCGTTCTTGATTTAATCTAGGGTTCTAAAATTAATCTGATTAATTTTAAAATCTTAAATGGCAAATACAGATCCAAAAACATATTAAAAGAGTTTTAATATGTTGTTTATCATTGAAATCAAATAGATAAAAATAAATCTTGCATGATGCATGTGACCCTAGGTGAAAATTTTTGAATTCAATGGTATAAACTTGTGTTTTTCACGCTTCCGTTCCTTCAGGGGGATGCTTATGACTGGTGAAAAACCATTCCCCACAGTCTGGTAGAACCTGCAGTGTTAACATGGAATGACTTTCTCAGGGAATTCAGACAAAAATATGTCCCTGATGCTTATGTAGACCAGAAGCTACAAGAATTCCTAAGTCTGAAATAGGGGAGCAGATTAGTGGCTGAGTATGAAAGGGAATTTTTCTGCCTGAGCCATTATACAGTAAGTTTACTTGCTACCAGCAGGGAGAGATGCAAGAGGTTTGAAACCGGCTTGAAGACCAGTATCAGATTACAAGTGGTCGGCTTCAAACACACTAACTTCTCTGAACTTGTTTCTCAAGCCCTAGAGTTGGAAAGAATTGAGTTTGAAGCTGCTCCTGATAAAAAAAAATCAGAGAAGACAGAGAAAGAGGAAAAATCAATAGAACAGAGTTCCAGTGGTCCACTGGAAAGAGGAAGAATCATGGGGGACATGGCAGAGGTGGCCAAAAGTTAGGTAGGGGAAGATATTCAGGACAGAAGCCTCCCCTATCTGGTAAGCAGAGTACCAGAGGTTCCTACCCTCCCCGCCAATGTAAAACTTGTGGAAGAAATCATGGTGGGATATGCTACAAGGCTATTGGAGCCTGTTATAACTGTGGAGGCACAGGACACTTTGCCAAGGACTGCACCAGTAGTCGCAGAGTTGGACCACCTCCTACTACTGCAGAAGGGTCAGTTCAGAGCCCTGTCACCAAAAGTTCAAAACCACCCAGCAGAGGTAGAGGCAGCGGTAGAGGTAGCCCAGTAGGCAGCCAAGGCACAGTAAAACATTCAGAGCAAGACAGTGCTCCAGTCAGAATCTATGCAATGAGATGGAGAGAAGAGGCCGAGACATCTGATGTTGTGGCTAGTACCTTCTCAACTTTTAACCAAGATGTATTTGTGTTATTTGATCCGGGTTCTACCCATTCTTATGTGAGTGCTAGCATCATTGATTGCATTGTTGTTCCATGTACACAAATGGACTTTGAGGTGCTAGTAACAAGTCCGCTAGGACAGGAGGTCAGGGTTAATAGAATGTATAGAGATTGTCCTTTGGTGATCCAAGGACAAACTTTTCTATCTGATCTCATTGAAATGCCCTTCAGAGATTATGATATCATCTTGGGCATGGATTGGTTAGCTAGGCATCATGCCATGATTGATTGTAGGCTGAAGACAGTCACTTTTGGTCTCCCTCAGTACAGTGATGTGGTAATACATGGGGAGAGGTAGTTATTGCCATCAAACATCATTTCGGCTACACTAGCCAGAAAAATGATCAGAAAGGGGTGTGAAGCATACTTGGCACATGTGGTAGACACCCAAGTGGGGAGTCCAGCACTGAAGGACATCCCTATAGTATATGACTTTCTAGATGTGTTTCCTGATGAATTGCCAGGATTACCTCCGGAAAGAGAAGTGCAGTTTGAAATTAATGTTATGCCTGGTGTGGATCCAATCTCCATAACGCCATACAGAATGGCACCAGCAAAGTTGAAGGAGTTGAAGATACAGTTGCAAGAATTACTTGAAAAGGGCTTCATCCGCCCTAGTGTGTCACCTTGGGGAGCACCAGTGTTGTTTGTTAAGAAGAAGGATGGTACTCTCCGCTTATGCATTGACTACCGGCAGTTGAATAAGGTGACAATAAAGAATAGATATCCATTGCCTCACATTGATGATCTGTTTGATCAGTTGAAAGGTGCAGCTATATTCTCCAAAATTGATTTGCGATCTGGTTATTATCAGTTAAAGGTGCAAGAGCAGAGTATTCCAAAAACTGCTTTCAGAACTCGGTATGGCCACTATGAGTTTCTAGTAATGCCATTCGGGTTAACAAATGCTCCAGCTGCTTTTATGGATCTGATGAACACTATCTTTAGACCATATCTCGATCAATTTGTGGTGGTGTTTATTTATGACATTTTGATATACTCGAGGAATGCAGAAGAGCATGACAGACATATGCGGATTGTACTGCAAACTTTAAGGGAGAAACAGCTATACGCCAAATTGTCGAAATGTGAATTTTGGCTGAAAGAAATCTCCTTTTTGGGACATGTTGTGTCAGCTGAAGGGATCAAGGTAGATTCCAGCAAGGTAGAAGCTATCCTTAATTGGAAGCCACCCATGAATATCACAGAAGTTCGCAGTTTTCTGGGTTTAGCTGGATATTACCATCGGTTTGTGAAAGGGTTTTCTATGTTATCTTCTCCACTGACCAAACTGCTTCGGAAAGATGTAAAATTTCAGTGGACAGATAAATGTTAGCAAAGTTTTGATGAGTTGAAGAGGTGTTTGACTGAAGCTCCAGTCCTCACTTTACCTACCCCGGGTAAAGAATACACAGTTTATAGTGATGGTTCTCACAATGGGTTAGGCTGTGTACTGATGCAAGATCGGAATGTCATTGCTTATGCATCACGCCAGCTGAAACCGCATGAGAGGAACTACCCAACACATGATCTGGAGCTAGCAGCTATTGTTTTTGCTCTGAAGATCTGGAGACACTATTTGTATGGGGAGAAATGCTACATTTACACAGATCACAAGAGCTTGAAGTATTTGGGCACCTAGAAGGAATTGAATTTGAGGCAGAGGAGATGGTTAGAACTCATTAAAGACTATGATTGTTTAATAGACTATCAGCCAGGGAAAGCAAATGTGGTGGCTGACGCCTTAAGTCGCAAGACTATGGCAAGTCTCAGAGTTTCTCCTTTGTCCATGGTATATGAATTGAAAGCACAGCATGCCAGTTTAGAGATTGATGATGAGGGACAGACAGTAGTTGAATGGCATGTACAACCAGTGTTGATTGATCAGATCAGAATGGCTGCTCAAAGTGATGAAAAATATCAGAAGCTACTGAAAGAAGTCCAGCAGGGCATGAAACCTGAATTTTCTGTGAGAGATGATGGTTTATTGCTACATTAGGGCAGAATGTGCGTTCCTAGTGATGTGGAATTGAGACAAATCATTATGAAGGAAGCATATGAGTCTCCATTTGCTATGCACCCTAGTGGAACTAAAATGTACAAAGGGCTGAAAGAGCATTACTGGTGGATGGGTATGAAGAGAGATATAGCTGAATTTGTTTCCAAATGCCTAACTTGTCAGCAAGTAAAGGCAGAATATCAAGTTCCAGCTGGTTTGTTACATCCTTTGTCAGTACCAGAGTGGAAATGGGAACGAATAACTATGGATTTTGTTACAGGACTTCCAAGGACACAGAGTAGTCATGATGCAGTATGGGTTATAGTTGACAGATTGACCAAGTCTGCTCACTTTTTACCAGTTCGGATGGACTATAGCCTGGAAAGATTGGCCAGATTGTACATATATGAGATTGTAAAACTGCATGGAGTGCCAGTATCAATTGTGTCTGACAGAGATCCTAGGTTCACTTCTAGATTCTGGGGTAGTCTTCAGAGAGCCCTAGGAACTAGATTGAACTTCAAGATCGCATTCCACCCACGCAGATGCATGGCCATCGAGAGGGTTATTCAGATATTGGAGGATATGCTACGGGCTTGTGTGATTGAGTTTGAAGGTAGTTGGGATACACAGTTGCCTTTGATTGAGTTTGCTTATAACAACAACTATCAATCAAGCATTGCAATGCCTCCATATGAAGCTTTGTATGGCAGAAAGTGCAGAACTCCCTTATGTTGGGATGAAGTAGGTGAAAGGAAGATGATTGGGCCAGAAATTGTTCAGCAGACAGAGGAAAAGATCAGATTGATCAGAGATAGACTCAAGTGCATCGCACCGTCAGAAGTCCTATGTTGATCTGAAGAGAAGAGATATTGAATATGCAGTGGGTGATAAGGTATTCCTCAAAGTTTCTCCTTGGAAGAGGATTATGAGATTTGGCAGAAAGGGGAAACTGAGTCCTCGTTTCATCGGACCATATGAGGTTCTGGAAAGAGTAGGTCCTTTGGCATATCGGTTGGCATTACCTCCAGAGTTAGCAAAGATACACAATGTCTTCCATGTGTCCATGTTAAGGAGGTACAGATCTGACCCATCTCATGTACTATCAGTTGAAGAGATTGAGGTAAATCCATACCTCTCATATGAGGAAGAACCCATAAAAATTCTAGCTTATGAGGTGAAGCAGCTGAGGAATAAACAGATACACCTGGTTAAAGTGCTGTGGAACCATCATTCAGGTCAAAAAACTACTTGGGAACGTGAAGAGGATATGAGGAGACAGCACCCACAGCTGTTCAGAGACTAATGCCAGGTAAAATTTTGAGACGAAATTTATTTAAGGGGGGGAGAATTGTAACACCCCTAAGTTCGGTAGTGCGTTCTACTGTTCCTATGACCAGTGTTGTCCGGACAACTAGGATGCCTAGAACTACACTTCGATATGAGTGAGGAGACATAAAATAATGAAATACAAGAAAAGAAAATACAAGAAAAACAAAGGAAAAATAATAGCAAAGAAATGTAACCAAGTTAAGCGAGCTGAGAACCCTAGCAATGGGTGACCGCACCGGGAAGTCACGGCATGGACCGTTGACTAGCCCTGGACCGTGGGGAACCCTGGAAAATATTTTTAGGACTTAAATAGAAACCTATTGAAATACAAATATCATTAGAAATATCAAAGAAAAATTAAATAATTAGTACAAAGAAAAGTGAGAAATCGAAAAACGGACAAAATCCGGTGTTACCGAAAAATCGGGAATACAACCCGAACAGGAGCATTGTGGTCATTTGACATCCCGAGTTGTCTTTTGACCTAAATGTCCATTAAAAATAAATAATATTACACTTGGAAAATATAATGAAAAATTAATTTAGGGGTACCTAATGTAAATAGTAAAAATGGAGGGTAAATTGACTAATTAACACATTTAAACATATAATATAGCTTATAATTGGTGAGTGGAGCACTAAGGATTATAATAACCATTAAATGGGCAAATTTCTCCACTAACTAACTCATTTTCTTCAAGCTTCCAACAATGGCCGATTGTCACTCCCAATTCTCCATGGAAAATTTTCCATGCAAAGCTTAATCCTCTCCCATTTTCAACATAAAACCATAAATTCTCTTCATTAAACTTGGTCCACACCTCTTGGGCAGATTATAGGGAACAAAAAGGAAGAAATTTGGTGAAGATTTAACAAGCCCCAATAATAGGTAAGTGTTTAAATTATATTCTTTCTTAAGTAAAGTTTATGGGAAGCTTGAGATAAAATGATTGATGAAGAAATTTTGAGTTTTTGGTGAGTTATGATTATGTGTACTTTTGGCAGCCATGGAAGCACCTTGAAGGCAGTTTAATTGTGCTTGTAAATGGTGAATTAAATGATTGATTAAATGTATATTGTGTAGGAAATTGTTGGGTAATGTATACTTAGTGTATGTAAATGTAAAATGAGATCTAAAGCTTGGAAAGTAATGGAATGTAAGTGTACCATTGTGGCAGTTTGCTAACTCTTGAGGAATATTGGAATTCATGCTTGGTTTATGGAATAATGATGTTAAAATGTGTTGGTTGTTATGGCAGTTTGAGTGTATGTATGGTGGTGTGAAGTGGGACATGTAAATGAGCATGAATTGGTGATTGAATTGTTGTAAATTGAATTGGACAAATTCTGCACTTGTTGGTGCACATTGAATATAATTGTAAGCTGCCAAAATGACCTATAATATGTTGTAAATTATGTTTAGGTTGTGGTACAACCAGAATTAGTTTGAATGTTAAGTTTGGTGAGTGTTAAAAGTGATGTTTGATATGTATGCAAGAATTGCAATAAGGCAGTTAGAGTATTAGGCCTAGAACTTTAATTGTGTGGCTCCAATTGGTATGAGACCAATTGGAGATGAAACTAGGCACAAAATGTGCCAACTTTCATGAAGAAAGCTTACCAAAATTCTGCTTGCAAGGTAGCTTGAAAAATGACCAAATCCGGATTAAGTGCAATTGAGGCCTGAAAATTGACCATTTGAGCAGCAGTTAGTGTTTAGGCCATAACTCACTCAAAACAGGTCCAATTGACCTAAAATTTTAACCATGAATAGTTAAGACCCATATCTACAAGTCTTATGCAGACACAAAAGCCCAGAAATGACCATAAGCAAGTCAAACAGCTTGCACAATTTCGGGTCCAAAAACTGGCTGAACCTAAAATGACCTAAAATGACCTAAAGTGATCAATTTTGGTGCAATTTGACCAGCAATAGTAAAATGACCATAACTCGGTCTACATAACTCAGAATGACCTGAAATTTTGCCCTGCGTTCCATAAGACGTAGATCTACAAGTTTGTAGTTTTGACCGAAACCCAAAAACTGAGGGAACTAGGTCATCCGGCTAGGTCAAACTAGTATCCCAGAATCCAGCAAATTGCAAGAAAATGCAGTATACTTGGAAATGAATTGGTGACATTTACCAACCCTAAAAGACTATTGAATGTAACCTATTAGTAACATTAAAACCTAGTTTACTAGTAGGCATCGAGAGTCGAAATATTAGGTTGACTAAGCAAATAATAGAATTCAGTAAATTAATTATCAAGCATTATCGTTAGAAACAGTTTAATTAAGTACTGAAACACTTCAAATTGTGTTTCTCAGTTAGCAAAGACTCAGGGAAAGGGAAGGAAACACTGAGTCAAGACCAGGAGACAGTTATTGTCACACCCTACCCCTCTGTAAGGCATAACATGATCCCATAGTATATCTAATAAATTACCAACTCCGTCTACTGATAACCCATTAAATACACTACAAGGGATTTTAAAAACTTTTCTTACTTCTTTTACAGTGGTGAGCACTATTTACAGGTATTAAAAACCTTTTTGAATTGTAGTGATAGAACTAACATATTTGAATTATTTGGAATTTCTGTAAAAATTTTGGCAGAGTGCCATCTGTATTTTGGATAAAACAGTTCTTCAGAAAACCTGTAAAAAGCACTTCAATATATTTCCAAATCTCAACTCCAACATATTTCTCAACACAACATATTTCTCAACTCAAATCCACAGTGATTTTTCAAAGTCTGAGATACAAGAAATATAATACAATTTTTACAAGCCAAAATAACTCATAATTATTTTACAACTTCAAGGTACAATTTGAATTTACAACTACTCAAAACCAAAAACAATATGTACATACAGTAGTCATACATTACAGTACAAAATGCAAAATGTTGGTATACTCATTATACCCGGTAATCTCTCGCTGGAGGTACTAGCAGCCTAGTCTGCTGCCCTGTCTGTCTACTGCGACAAGAATAAAAGATATCATTTGAGACAATGTCTCAGTGGTGCACAACATTAACCAAATACAATTTAAATCACAATTCATAAATCATATAAATAGTGGATACTTAAAACCATAGTTAATTTCAAGACAGTAATTGTCAACAAGAATTTAAACTCCATTTCTCAATATCACAATAAATTTTAATAAGTCAGATCATGGTTGAATTCAAAAGACAGTATATGTCAATAAGAGTTTAAATTCATTTCACAATCTCACAGTACATATCAATAAATCATACACAGCTTAAATCATATTCCAAGGTTCAATTCGTCCCAAAAGCCGATGGCTAATGAGGTATTCAATTCGTCCCAAAAGTCGATGACTAATGAGGAATAACATAGCTAGCTAGCAAAAATATGAGTACTCATCCAATTCGTCCTCAACAGGCACACACCTCAACACTTCAGCCAGAGAGGGAATTCAATTCGTCCTACTAGACAAGCTAGCGAGGAATACAATCAATATACATGATAGCTGTGGTTTCAAACCATTTCTAATACTTTTCAATCAATAAGTATCAATCAATATCATTCAAATAATTTCTCACAGTTTCAAATCATTTACAATGCTTTTCAAGCAATAAATATCCATTCAAACACATTTCCACAATTTAAAACAATAATGTACAATTAGTCATAATTCATTTCAATTGAAAAATTCAAAAGAAATAGTTGTTGTGCACAAACCTCTTATGATTGTCTCCTGGTCTGGACTCAGTGTTTCCTTCCCTTTCCCTGAGTCTTTACTAACTGAGAAACACAATTTGAAGTATTTCAGTACTAAATTAAATTGTCTCTATCGATAATGCTTGATAAGTAATTCACTGAAAGCTATTATTTGCTTAATCACCTAATATACCGACCCTCGATGCGTTCTAGGTAAATTAGGTTTTAGTGTCACTAATATGTCACATTCGATAGTGTTTTAGGGTTGGTACACGTTACCAATTTCATTTCCTTGTTTAGTGCATTTTATTGCAACTTGCTGGATTCCGGTATACTAGTTTGACCTAGCCGGAAGACCTAGTTCCCTCGGTTTTCGGGTTTCGGTCAAAACTACAAACTTGTAGATCTATGTCTTATGGAACGTGGGGCAAAATTTTAAGTCATTCTGAGTTATGTAGACCAAGTTATGGTCATTTTACTATTGCTGGTCAAATGGCATCAAATTAGGTCATTTTAGGTCAAATTTGGTCAACTTTGGTTCAGCCAGTTTTTGGACCCAAATTATACAAGTTGTTTGATTTGCTTATGGTCATTTCTGGGCCTTGGTGTCTTCATAAGACTTGTAGGTATGGGTCTTAACTATTCATGGTTAAAATTTCAGGTCAATTGGACCTGTTTTGAGTGAGTTATGGCCTAAATACTAACTGCTACCTAATTGGTCAATTTTCAAGTCTCAATTGTACTTAATCCGAATTTGGTCATTTTTCAAGTCACCTTGCAAGTAGAATTTTGGTATGTTTCCTTCATGAAAGTTGGCACATTTTGTGCCTAGTTTCACCTCCAATTGGTCTCATACCAATTGGAGTTACACATTTAAAGTTATAGGCTAAAATGCATACTGCCCTTAAATACATTGCATAAACATGTATCAATTACACATTTGCCTTGCTACAAGTCCACTTCTCTTACCAATTCTGTTTTGGTACATTACCAAAACCATATACCACCTTACCTTAAAGTCATTTTAGGCAGAATACAAATATTCTCAACACACCAAATGAAACTCTAATTCACAAAGTCCAAATACAACCACATATACACATAAACATTTCTAATTCTTACATACACTTTACACAACCAATTTACATACATATTCATCAATCCTCAATATCACAATTTATCCAATATCTCCATGAATTCAAACATTCATTAAGGAGTCCCAAAGCTGCCGAAATGCTCCACAATGCCAAATTGTCCATAATTTCGTCAACTTCATTTCAAGTGCACAATCACCATATACATGTGGGATTAACTTACTAGGACATTAAATCACCCTACTCAACATGAATCCACATCAAATATATGTAAGAATACTTCATTAACATACAGCCCCATGGCTGTCCAAACTGGATATATCAATAACTCCTCAAACTTGAAAATTTTCTTCACAAATCAAACACCCATAACATGTATACAAAGTTTAACAAAGTAATATTCAAAAATACAAACTTACCTATGGTTGGGACTTGCTAAACCTTCACTAAACTTCTTGATTTTGGTATCAAACTCTTCCTTATGATGTGGAGATAAAACTTAATGAAGCTACCTAGGTGTTTAGAGGTAAAATGAAGGAGAAGATGAAGGTTTGAAGCAAAACGGCCATGGAGTTTTTTTTTAGGGAGTTTGTTTCGGCATGGTTGAAACAATTGAAGAAGATGATGTTTGAGTGGGAGTAATCTTCCCACTTATGATTAAATTTAATCCATATTATAATTCTTAGTGGTCCACTCACATAAAATCAATCATTTTTTATGTTTAAATATGTTAATTACCTAAATTGAACCCCATTTTTGCTATTTACTTTAGGTACCACCAAATTAATTTTTCATTATATTTTACAAGTGTAATATTATTTATTTTTAATGGACATTTAGGTCAAAAGGCAATTCGGGATGTCAAATGACCATAATGCCCCTGTTCGGGTTACATTCCCAATTTTTCGGTAACACCGGGTTTTGTCCGTTTTTCGATTTCTCACTTTTTTTTGTACTAATTAATTAATTTTTCTTTGATATTTCTAATGATATTTATACTTCAATAGGGGTCTCTTTAAGTCCTCAAAATATTTTCCAGGGTTCCCCGCAATCCACGGCTAGTCAACGGTCCACGCCGTGCGGTCACCCATCGCTAGGGTTCTCGGCTCGCTTAACTTGGTTACATTTCTTTGCTATTATTTTTCCTTTGTTTTTCTTGTATTTTCTTTTCTTGTAGTTCTAGGCATCCTAGCTGTCCGGACAACACTGGTCACCGGAATAGTAGAACGCACTACCGAACATAGGGGTGTTACAGTTATCAAAGGTTTGTGTACAACAACTATTTCTTTTGAATTTTTCAATTGAAATAAATTATGACTATTTGTACATTATTGTTTTCAATTGTGGAAATGTGTTTGAATGGATATTTATCGCTTGAAAAGCACTGTAAATGGTTTGAAATTGTGAGAAATTGTTTGAATGATATTGATGGATACTTATTTATTGAAAAGCATTGGAAATGGTTTGAAACCACAGCTATCATGTATATTGATTGTATTCCTCGCTAGCTTGTCTAGTGGGACGAATTGAATTCCCTCTCTGGCTGAAGTATTGAGATGTGTGCCTGTTGAGGACGAATTGGATGAGTACTCATATTTTTGCTAGCTAGCTATGTTATTCCTCATTAGTCATTGACTTTTGGGACGAATTGAATACCTCATTAGCCATCGGCTTTTGAGACGAATTGAACTTTGGAACATGATTAAGCTATGTGTGGTTTATTGATATGTATTGTGAAATTGTGAAATGGAGTTTAAATTCTTATTGACATTCACTGTCTTTTGAATTTAACTATGTTTTGATTACTGAGATTTATTGTGATATTGTGTTAAATTCCTTCTGACATTCATTGTCTTGAATTTAACTATGATTTTATGTATCCATCATTTAAATGATTTATGAATTGTGATTTAAAGTTGTATTTGGTTAATGTTGTGCACCACTGAGACATTGTCTCAGCGATAGCTTTTTTTTTTATTGCTGTCACAGGTAGACAGACAGACAGGGCAGCAGACTAGGCTGCTAGTACATCCAGCGAGAGATTATCGGGTATACCGAGTATACCACATTTTGCATTTTGTACTGTAATGTATAACCACTGTATGTATATATTGTTTTTGATTTTGAGCAGTTGTAAATTAAAATTGTACATTGAAGTTGTAAAGTAAATTATGAGTTATTTTAACTTGTAAAAATTGTATTATATTTCTTTTATCTCAGTCTTTGAAAAATCACTGTGGATTTGAGTTGAGAAATATGTTGTGTTGAGAAATATGTTGGAGTTGAGATTTGGAAATATATTGAAGTGCTTTTTACAGCTTTTTTGAAGAACTGTGTTATCCAAAATATAGATGGCACTCTGTCAAAATTTTTACAGAAATTCCAAATAATTCAAATGTGTTAGTTCTATCACTTCAGTTCAAAAAGGTTTTTAACACTTGTAAATAGTGCTCACCACTGTAAAAGAAGTAAGAAAAGTTTTTAAAATCCCTTGTAGTGTATTTAATGGGTTATCAGTAGACAGAGTTGGTAATTCATTAGGTATACTACGAGATCATGTTATGCCTTACAGAAGGGTAAGGTGTGACATATCGAGTAGTGCGTAGCTCTATACAATAATCTCAAGTCAGTACTGTAATCTGCAGCTTACAGTATAAACATCAAGAACATTGCATAGTTACTACGATACATCCTAATAGATCAAACTTTCCTATCCTTTATCCTTTTCGAATTTACTGATATTCGAATCTTATTCTGATTACAACATCCATTAGCAATTACTAACAGTAACATCCTTGCCCTCATCTAGAGCAATTCCATTACTGCATCTTACTTTTACGTCCTCTTACCTTACATTAAGTAGGCTCGCCAATTAGCTTTATAATTTATGGTGTGTCAGAAAATACTTTTCACCGATAAACTCTTCCAAAACTAATTTCACTTATTATCACAATCCTTATCTTAAAGGACTAATCACTAATGCATCGAAATTTATTCCCCTGTAAAGGAATAACAACAGAACATATAATTCTAACACTAACATAAAAGTATTCAGACTCCAGGTCAAACAATACATAAATGAAGAGTGCCATTCTTCTTCTTAGCAAACAATACTGGCGTTCTCCATGGTGACACACTAGGGTGGATGAAGTCTTTTCAAGTAGTTCTTGCAACTATTCCTTCAACTCTGCTAGTGCCATTCTATATGGTGTTATGGAGATTGGATCCACACCAAGCATAACATTAATTTCAAACTGCACTTCTCTTCCTGGAGGTAATCCTGGCAATTCATCAGGAAACATATCTGGAAAGTCATATACTGTAGGGATGTCCTTCAATGCTAGACTCCCCACTTGGGTGTCTACCACATGTGCCAAGTATGCTTCACACCCCTTTCTGATCATTTTTCTGGCTAGTGCAGCCAAAATGATGTTTGATGGCAATAACTGCCTCTCCCCATGTATTACCACATCGCTGTACTGAGGGAGACCAAAAGTGACTGTCTTCAGCCTACAGTCAATCATGGCATGATGCCTGGCTAACCAATCCACGCCCAAGATGATATCATAATCTCTGAAGGACATTTCAATAAAATCAGACAGAAAAGTGTGTCCTTGGATCACCAAAGGAGAATCTCTATACATTCTATTAACCCTGACCTCCTGTCCTAGCGGACTTGTTACTAGCACCTCAAAGTCCATTTTTGTATATATGGAACAGCAATGCAATCAATGATGCTAGCACTCACATAAGAATGGGTAGAACCTGGATCAAATAACACAAACACATCTTGGTTAAAAGTTGAGAAGGTACCAGCCACAACATCAGATGTCTCGGCCTCTTCTCTCTGTCTCATTGCATAGATTCTGACTGGAGCACTGTCTTGCTCTGAATGTTTCACTGTGCCTTGGCTGCCTGCTGGGCTACCTCTAGCCTGCCTCTACCTCTGCTGGGTGGTTATGAACTTCGAGTGACAGGGCTCTAAACTGACCCCTCTGCAGTAGTAGGAGGTGGTCCAACTCTGCGACTACTAGTGCAGTCCTTGGCAAAGTGTCTTGTGCCTCCACAGTTATAACAGGCTCCAATAGCCTTATAGCATATCCCACCATGATATCTTCCACAAGTTTCACATTGGCGGGAATGGTAGGAACCTCTGGTACTTTGCTGACCAGATAGAGGAGGTTTCTGTCCTGAATGTCTTCCCCTACCAGACTTCTTGCCACCTCTATTGTGTTCCTCATGATTCTTCCTCTTTCCAGTAGGACCACTGGAACTCTGTTCTACTGATTTTCCCTCTTTCTCTATCTTCTCTGATTTCTTTTTCTCAGGAGCAGCTTCAGACTCATTTCTTTCCAACTCAAGGGCTTGAGAAACAAGTTCAGAGAAGTTAGTGTGTTTGAATCCGACCACTTGTAATCTGATACTGGGCTTCAAGCCAGTTTCAAACCTCTTGCATCTCTCCCTGCTGGTAGAAAGTAAACTCACTGCATAATGGCTTAGGCGGGAAAATTCCCTTTCATACTCAGCCACTGATCTGCTCCCCTGTTTAAGACTTAGGAATTCTTGTAACTTCTGGTCTACATAAGCATCAAGGACATATTTTTGTCTGAATTCCCTGAGAAAGTCATTCCATGTTAGCACTGTAGGTTCTACCAGACTGTGGGAAATGGTTTTCTACCAGTCATAAGCATCCCCCTGTAGCAAAGATACTGAGTATTCGAATCTGAGCTCCTCTGTGCTGTGCAGTTTCTTGAATACCCTATCCATCCTCTCTAACCACTGTTCAGCCTCTAGAGGATCTACTGTCCCCTTGAACTTTGTAGCCCCATATTTCATCAATTTATCATACTGCCTAGTAGGAGACTGTGGTTGTACCACTGGTGTCTGTATTGGGACTTGAGTAGGCACATTACCAACCATTTGTTGGAACATTGTAGCCATCTCTGGCGAGCGAGCGAGGAATCGCTGCGATGCTGCGGTGGTCTTCTTTGAACCACTGACATTGTGTAGGGCTGGGGCATCCCCTTGCACCTCAGTCTCAATAGATTGATCGACTGAATGATCACCCTCTTCCATAGTCATCGAGGATCTTAGACCTCCTGAACAATTAACACAAGGAGATTTCCTCCCGTTAGTGCATATTTATAATGTAATATACTGTATGTATCAAACAATGATATTGAGCAGTTGTACTATGAAGAAAGAATATTCAAATAACATGTGAAAACAGAATTTAAAAACTTTGCTCTGATACCACTAAAACATGTCACACCCTACCCCTCTGTAAGGCATAACATGATCCCGTAGTAAACCTAATGAATTACCAACTCCGTCTACTGATAACCCATTAAATACACTACAAGGGATTTTAAAAAACTTTTCTTACTTCTTTTACAGTGGTGAGCACTATTTACAGGTGTTAAAAACCTTTGTGAACTGAAGTGAAACAGCTAACTCATTTGGACTATTAGTAATTTCTGTAAAAATTTTGGCAGAGTGCCATCTGTATTTTGGATAAAACAATTCTTCAGAAAACCTGTAAAAAACACTTCAAATATATTTCCAAACCTCCACTTCAACAGTTAAACAACACAATTTCTTTTTCAACTCAAATCCACAATAATTTTTCAAAGACTGAGATAAAAGAAAGATAATACAATTTTTACAAGTCAAAATACTCATAATTTACTTTACAACTTCAATGTACAATTTTGATTTACAACTGCTCAAAACCAAGAACAATATATACATACAGTGAACATACATTATAGTACAAAATGCAAAATGTGGTATACTCAATATACCCGATGATCTCTCGCTGAATGCACTAGCAGCCTAGTCTGCGCCTGTCTGCTCTATCTACTGCGCGACAATGGAAAGCTATCGCTGAGACAATGTCTCAGTGGTGCACAACATTAACCAAATACAACTTTAAATCACAAATCACAAGTTATATAAATAGTGGATACTTAAAACCATAGTTAAATTCAAGACAGTAAATGTCAACAAGAATTTAAACTCCATTTCTCAATATCACAATAATTTCAATAAATCAAATCATGATTAAATTCAAAAGACAGTGAATGTCAATAAGAATTTAACTCCATTTCTCAATATCACAATATTTTTAATAAATCAAATCATGATTAAATTCAAAAGACAGTGAATGTCAATAAGAATTTAAACTCCAATTCACAATATCACAATAAATCTCAATAGTCAAAACATGGTTAAATTCAAAAGACAGTGAATGTCAATAAGAATTTAAACTCCAATTCACAATATCACAATAAATCTCAATAGTCAAAACATGGTTAAATTCAAAAGACAGTGAATGTCAATAAGAATTTAAACTCCATTTCACAAATTATCAAATCGCATAATAACACAATTTAGTCGAATAATTTATGAATACAGTGTTGCCAACTCATTCACAACTTAAGCAATGACACAAAATTTCCGATCAATGCCGCGTTGTACACCACGACAAAGCAATCACAACCCCACTAATCGAAATCAATAAGGAAGGGAGCTAGCTATATAATGAGTACTCATCCGATCACCTCAACTGGTAAACCAGAGAGGGAGAAAAATAAACGATCACGACTCCATAAATGGAGAAGGAAAATAAACGATCACAACCCCATAAATGGAGAAGGAATGATATGATACTGTCATGCTAAGTGTGAACACAAAATTAATTCCAAACATTTTATTCAAATGATTCGTGAGAATCCAATAAATTTCTAAAGTCATAAATTCATTTAGAAAATGGCAACACAATTCATAATTAACTTCAAATTTTCACAAATCACACTAAATCAATTTTTCCACAGTTTCAAACCATTTACAATGCTTTTCAAGCAATAAGTATCCATTCAAACACATTTTCATAATTAAAAATAATAATATACAAATAGTCATAATTTATTTCAATTGAAAAATTCAAAAGAAATAACTGTTGTGTACAAACACAATTTAAAATAATAATGTATAATAGCCATAATTCATTTCAATTGAAAAATTCAAAAGAAATAGCCGTTGTGCACAAACCTCTGATAACTGTCTCCTGGTCTTGACTCAGTGTTTCCTTCTCTTTCCCTGAGTCTTTGCTAACTAAGAAACATAATTTGAAGTGTTTCAGTACTCATTTAAACTGTCTCTAACGATAATGCTTGATAATTAATTCACTGAATTCTAATATTTGCTTAGTCAACCTAATATGTCGACCCTCGATGCATTCTAGGTAATTTAGGTTTTAATGTTATTAATATATCACATTCGATAGTATTTTAGAGTTGGTACTTGTTACCAAGTTCATTTCCGTGTATACTGTATTTTCTTGCAATTTGCTGGATTCCGGGATACTAGTTTGACCTAGCCGGGCGACCTAGTTCCCTCTGTTTTCGAGTTTCGGTTAAAACTACAAACTTGTAGATCTATGTCTTATGGAACGCGGGGAAAAATTTCAGGTAATTCTGAGTTATGTAGACCAAGTTATGGTCATTTTACTATTGCTGGTCAAAATGCATCAAAATTGATCACTTTAGGTCACTTTAGGTCATTTTAGGTTCGGCCAGTTTTGGAACCGAATTTGTGCAAGCAGTTTGACTTGCTTTTGGTCATTTCTGGGCTTTGGTGTCTTCATAAACTTGTAGATATGGGTCTTAACTATTCATGGTTAAAATTTCAGGTCAATTGGACCTATTTTGAGTGAGTTATGGCCAAAATACTAACTGCTGCCCAAATGGTCAATTTTCAGGCCTTATTTGCACTTAATCCGGATTTGGTCATTTTTCAAGCTATCTTGCAAGCAGAATTTTGGCAAGCTTCCTTCATGAAAGTTGGCACATTTTGTGCCTAGTTTCACCTCCAATTGGTCTCATACCAATTGGAGCCACACACTTAAAGTTATAGGCCTAAAACTCAAACTGCCTTATTGCATTTCTTCCATACATATCAAGGATCACTCCTAACACTTACCAAACTCAACATTCAAGTCAATTCCGATTGTACCATAACCTAAACATAATTTACAACATATTGTTGATCATTTTGGCAGCTTACAATCACATTCAATATGCACATTATAGTCCAGAATTTACCAACTTCAATTTACACACAATTTAACTACATAACAAGCTCATTTACATGCCTAAACTCAAACCCTTGTACACATATACAATCTGTCATAGCAAGCACCATAATTCAACCATGTAATTTCATAAACCAACCCATGAAATAACATTTTTTTGGTTCACAATGCAAGCTGCCAATTCATACATCACACTCCATTAATTTCCAAGCTTCCAAATTCAAATACACATTCACAATATACTTAGTATACATCACCCAATTTATTCCTACACATATAAACACATAATCAACCCTTTAATCTAGCATTTACAAGCAAGAATAAACTGCCTTCAAGTAGTTTCCATGGCTGCCAAAAATAAACATCTCCCTTAGAACATTAAACTCCAAAATTCTTTCCACAATTTAAGTACCCATAACCTCCTTACTAACTTTAATGAAGCACTAACCAAAAACACAAACTTACTACTTTGGAAACTCTTCAAAATCTCTCCAAAACTTGGTCTTCTTGCTGCCAATCTACTGCCTAAGTGGTGTAGACTAACTTTGATGAAGGAACTTAGGAAGAAATTGGCTTACTTCATGCATGCATGGAGCTTGGCCATGGATGGCCACGGAGGAACTTGAGAGAAAAAGAAGAATTTGGCTGGTTCTGGTTTGGGAGATTGAAGATGGTAGTTTCAGTCCACTAATGCTTAATATGGGTCCCTTAAGAGGTCACTAGTGGAGCACTAACTTGGTTAAATAAGTCATAAATCTTAATTTCCTTAATTTTGCTCATTTGCCACTAATCTTTTACTATTTACATAATGTATCTCAATTTAATTTTTCATGTCATTTCTAAAGTGTTATATCATTTATTTTTAATGGACTTGAGGTCAAAAGGCAACTCGGGGTGTCAAATGATCACAATGCCTCTATTTGGGTTGTATTCCCGATTTTTCGGTAACACCGGGTTTTGTCCGTTTTTCAATTTCTCACTTTTCTTTGTACTAATTAATTAATTTTTCTTTGATATTTCTAATGGCATTTATACTTCAATTGATGTCTCTATAAGTCTTAAAAATGTTTTCCAGGATTCCCCGCAGTCCAAGGCTAGTCAACGGTCCACGCCGTGACTTCCCAGTGCGGTCACCCATCGCTAGGGTTCTCGGCTCGCTTAACTTGATTACATTTCTTTGCTATTATTTTTCTTTTGTTTTTCTTGTGTTTTCTTTTCTTGTATTTCATTATTTTGTCTCCTCAATCATAATGAAGTGTAGTTCTAGGCATCCTAGCTGTCCGGACAACACTGGTCACCAAAACAGTAGAACGCACTATCGAACTTAGGGGTGTTACACCGTCCCTGTGAGACTTGTGGCAAGATTCATGGGGTAGAATGCTATTGGGCAATAGGAGCCTGTTTTAACTGTGGAGGCAAGGGCCATCTAGCTAAAGACTACACTAGTGCTCCTAGATTCAGTCCAGCTCCTACTACTGCAGAAGGATCTATTCAAAGTCCTGCGCCCAGAGGTTCACAATCAGTTGGCAAAGGAAGAGGCAGAGGTAGAGGCACTACTTCAGGTAGTCAGGGTACTGTTGGTCAGTCAGCACAAGGAAATGCTTCAGCCAGAGTTTATACGATTAGACAGCGAGAAGAGGCTGAGACTTCTGATGTTGTAGCTGGTACATTCTCTATCTCTGATCAAGATGTGTTTGTGTTGTTTGATCCGGGTTCAACCCACTCATATGTTAGTGCTAGCATAGTCAGTTCACTTACTGTTCTGTTGCTAAAATGGATTTTGAAATGCTAGTAACTAGTCTGTTAGGACAAGAAGTTCAGGTCAACAGAATCTATAGAGACTGTCCTTTGGTGATCCAAGGACATGTTTTTTTGTCAGATTTGATTGAAATGCCCTTCAGAGATTATGATATTATCTTGAACATGGATTGGTTAGCCAGGCATCATACCATGATTGACTGTAGACTGAAGATAGTCACTTATGGTCTCCCTCTATACAGTGATGTGGTAATACATGGGGAGAGGCATTTACTGCCATCAAACATCATTTCGGCTGCACTTGCCAGAAGGATGATCAGAAAGGGGTATGAAGCATACTTGGCACATGTGATAGACACCCAAGTGGAGAGCCCAGCACTGAGGGACATCCCTACAGTATGTAACTTTCCGGATGTGTTTCTTGAAGAATTGCCAGGATTACCTCCAGAAAGAGAAGTGTAGTTTGAGATTGATGCTAGGCCTGGTGTGTCACACCCTACTCCTCGTAAGATGTAACATGTTCCTGTAGTACACCTAATGAATTACTGTACTTCACCTACCGGTAACCCATTAAATATACTACAAGGGATTTTAAAGCAATTTTCGTTCGTTTTGGAATTGGTGGGTAAAATTTTTTTCAAATATTAAAAACCTTCATTTAGAGTCCAAACATAAATTAAATTTTTGGATATTTAAAATCTCCGCAATTTTTATGAAAATTTCGGCAGAGTGCAGTCTATATTTTGAGAAAACAGTTCTTCAAAACCTGAAAATAAAAACACTCCCAATATATTTCTCAATCACAACTCCATTTGCAACCACCAAACTTCAAATCAACAGCAATAGAAACACTTCAATTTAAAATCCAAATTTCAAATCAAGAATTAATATCTCAAAACATTTCATAAATCATGCAAATTACATTTTAAATCATTAATTTACAATCATAAGTTAATTTACAGATGCAAAATCTCAAAAATAATATTATTACAATTTTATCTATACAACTGCTCAAATTACAGAGATACATATGCATACTATCATATTTACATCAAACTAAACTACCAGGGTATAGACAAATACCCGTACAAAATTCTTCAATTGTGTTCTTCTCAAACTGTAGCAGCTCGCTCTGCTGCTAAGTCCTTTTCTCTATCTGCGACAGCAAGTTAAAGCTATCGCTGAGTATATAAATACTCAATGGTGCACAATAAAGCATAAAATGCAAAATATAAAACATTTATGAACAAATCGTCACTCAAAAATCTCATAATCGCATTTCACATTTTTTTTTCTCAAATCACATTTATAACAAATCATAATTTTCAAAGCTTAATATAGCACAACTTGATCAAACAATTTAATAAACATAGTGTTACCAAACAATAACACAACTTAGGCCATGATACAAAATTTCCGAACATGCCGTGTGTACATCACGATAAGGCAAACACCCCCACTAATGGAAATCAATGAGGGAGGTGGCTAGCTAGCTAATGAGTACTCATCCACACTCACCCCTCAGACTGGGAAGCCAGAGAAGGAGGAAACTGATCAAATATCATACTCACCCCACAAGTGGAGGAGGAACATATTAGTATTGTCATGCCAAGTGTGAATTAAAAACAATTTAAATCAAGTTATTCAAATATTTTATACCATTCACAAATCATATTTCATTCTAACTTTTCATTTACAAAGTAGGCAACACACTATTTTTCAAATAAAATTTTCAAAGCCATAACTAAATTCAAAACCATATTGTTCAAATATTTCATACAAATCAATAATTAATTTTCATTCCAAATTTCCATTGTAAAATAGGCGACATAACATTCTCGAAATTCATAATGAACAAAAACATTCACAATGTATAACAAATCAATTTCCATTATGAAAACTATAATTTAAAAATTTTTGTGCACAAACCTGAACTTAATCGCCTCTAGGCCTTCTGGGTCTTTTTCAGCTGAAACACAAAATTTATAGTGTTTTAGTACCTTATTTCACAGTAAATCCAATAATTAATTCATAAATACTTAATTCTAGCCCAAATATGCTTAAACTAACATTCTTGGAAATTTTCATTTTGAAGTTACTATTCATGGTACTATTTAAGTCAATTTGTTAACTTTCTAAGGCTTAATAGGTATGGGAACTCCAACTTCACCTACATACCACATTTTGGTTACCAAACTTATTGGTTTTGGTCATTTTCTCAAAGTCTTAAGTCTTTTAGGCAAATTTGCAATTTTTCATTTTTTGTGTCCTAAGTTGCACTATCCATTGGTCACTTTACTGTTAGAATTTGGCAAAACTTTCTTCATAGGAAATGTTCCCTATTATCTTAAGTTTATTCTTCTTTTTGAATCACTCCAATTGGAGTTTTATAGCTCAAGTTATAGCCATTTGAACCATGGCTGCCGGATTAGACTCAACCCAGTTTTCTGGGCAAATTTTGGTTCTGGCAGTTTTGGTTCACCAAATTTGAGTGGCCAAACGACTTAGTTAATGGCATAATTTGGGTTTATGTTCTTCATGAAAGTTTTAGGTCTATATCTAAACTGTCCACTGGTAAAATTTCATATCATTTTGACCTGCCTAGCTCAAGTTATAGTCAAGTGAACAAATACTATTCATTTGGTCAGTTTGTAGAGGGACAGACTGAGATTTTCCGAATTGAGTCAATTTATTCACGAGGTTTTAGTCACTTTTTGGGCATGCTTCCTAAATGAAAATTGTGTCATTTAGTGTCTGTTTTCATTCTCAATTGGTCTCATACTAATTGGACTTGTAAAATTTCATTTTTGGTCCTTCAAAGTTGACTTGGTCATGCTGCCAGCAGCATGATCACACTCAATCCGAATTTGGCCTTAACTCCAACCATTCCAACACACTTCATTTGGTCACCATTGACCATTTCTCACTTCAAATTAGGTCCAAGACATCTTTTACAAGTTTCTCATATTTTTGGTCTCTAAACCCTAATGTCCAAAACCCTAATTCACAAACTCTTGCATTTAACTACTTTCAAAGCCTTGAATCATAACCATTCAACTAATTAAAGTTCATATACCCATTCAAACCATTCAAATCATGCAATAAACCCCCATAAACATGTTGGTCGAATTTCAGCTTAGTCCCTCAACAATTTGTTTCATTTCATTTTAAGTTCATTTCTAAGTAACTCAAGCTATAAACACAACTACTAAATCTCATACTTTCAATTTAAGATGCTTACGTCAACTTTGATATTCAATCTTCAATTTTTCTCCTCTTTTCTTCTTTCTTTCTTGCTAAATTTTTCTTCTTACTTTTCCTTGAATCTTCTTTCCTAGTTGCCCAAATAAAGTCTAGTTATGGTAGGACAATTTTCTATGGTGGGATTTTGGTTCTTCAAGCTCAAAAATGAGCTTTAATGGAGTTTTGATGAGGGAGCTTTGGGAGAGGGAAGGGAGGCGGCAACCTTGGATGAGGAAGAAGGCTTTTAGTTAGTTTTTTTTTTCTTTTCTTTTCTTTATGTCTTTATCTTATGGAAGACCAAAAATCAATATAATTAAATTTATTAACTATAACATTTATGGCATCATGAATGATGTCATGCATGATGTCATCTCCCTACACCTTTTTCATTTTCTTTCTTTTTTTTTTCTATTAGTTCTTTAATTTAATTCCCAACTCTGAAATTTTCTTTTCTCGGATTTTATTTGACAGTTAGGTCAGGAGTCAGCTCTCAGGGTCAATTGACCAAATTGCCCCTCGCCGGTTCAATCCGGTTTGCAAATAATTTAATATTTCTTCCGACTCACTGACCTAATTATTTGACTGACTTAACAATTCTTTTTCATGATTTTCTCTTTTCCACTGTGTATGTAATGGTCCTAAGGATCGCGGCGTCACATTTTACGATTCGAAATTTGAGTTTAAATTGACTTCACAGTCGTTCCCGAGAAGGTCACCCATCGCTGTGACTCTCGGCTCGTTTAACTTCTTATGTTCTGTTTTTCTTATTTATACTTAACTAATTGATAGTTACTAATTATTTACGTTTATGGTTTATCTAGTTGTCTTAAATGTGGTTCCAATCCCCTTAATTGTCCGGACCGACTCCGGTCACCGGAATAGTGAAATATACTAGGCTATGCAAATAGGGGTGTTACAATTCTCCCCCCCCCCCCCCCTTTAAAATAATTTCGTCCTCGAAATTGTGTCCACTATCTATCCTCAAATAGTCATTCATATTGTTTTCACATGTTTTTCTCATATTTTTACATAGCTTTATAATCGGAATAATGGTCCCTAGCACTTTAACCAACGCTATTTCATCATCGATTGCTCACCTTGTGTGCCAAGTTCCTTATGAGCTTCTGTCATAAGTTAGATTCAAATTCATTTCAACTTTAGAGGTAAGCAAATATGTGTGCGAGTGGATCCGCTTTTCTAGGACCTCGTGTGATTCTATGGATGAGAACTTAGTTTTACTCTTTTCTTATCAAATCTCTTAATCATTTGACGTAACCTTCAGTTTAGTTTAGAATATTTTAGTCTTTTCTTACTGTTATTTTAGCAATTATTTTCTTTTGTCGTCTTTTCTTTCTTGGCCATAGGTCCATAACCATTATCTTACCATCTCCATTTATGACCAAGGCCTATGTGCCATTTTGCACTATCTTGTTTGCTTTGGTTTATCTTATTTCTTTGTTTATAAAATAGTTCGGAATATCGTTATGCATCTTAAGTAAATTGCTTGCCTTGGTGGCAATTCCTCATCTAGTATTTTTCTCATTTCTTACTGTTCTATTTGTTTTTATCTATCAATACTCTATAGCTTATTTTGCACTGATGTGTAGTCATTATTTTCTTTTGTAATGAACTATAACCTTTCAATATTCTAACTTTAGAGTTTTAAATCCTAGGTTAGGATTTTCAAACTCCTTTCCAATAAGAAAACTTTATCTTATCATAATTGTACCAAAACAAATGTCGTCTGCAACTATTCTTATCCTTGTATACTATTGGGTAGTACGTAGCTCTACACAATAAATCCTAAGTCAGTACTGTAATTTGCAGCTTACGGCACAAACATCAAGAATATTGCATAGTTACTACGATACATCTCAATAAATCAAACTTCCCTATATCTTATTTCTTTCAAATTCACTAATATCTTGAACTTATTTTGATTATGGTACCCACTGACATCTATCAGCAGTAATATCCTTACCCGCATCTAAGGTAGTTATATTACTATAACTTACTTTTAGTTTCTCTTTCCTTACATAATTAGGCTTACTAATTAACTTTACAAATTCTTATGTGCTAGCAAATACTTTTCACTGATAAACTCTTCCAAAATTAATTTTAAAAAGACTAGTTACTAACATATCAAATTTTTTTTTTTACACATATACATATCTCAGTTAAGAATTGAGAAAATACCAACAACCATACCAGAAGTCTCATCCTCGTCCTTATGTCGCATAGTGTATACTCTCACTGGAGCATCACCTTGTCCTGGTTGATTCACAGTACTCTGACTTCCATGTGTACTACCCCTACCTCTGCCTCTGCCTCTGCCTCTACCAACTGTTGGTAAACTCTTCAAGGTAGAAACTTGGGCTGAACCTTCTAACGTGGTGAATGATCCATAACGGCGTGGACTTATGCAATCCTTAGCAAAATGACCAGTCCCTCCACAATTGAAACATGCTCCTATAGCTCTATAACATACTCCACTATGTGGTTTATCACAAGTCTCACAAAGTCGATCCAACAGCGTTTTTCTGCGTGTCTGTTGAGTTTGCTGATCGAATCGGGATGGTTTCTATCTAGAAGATATACTTCTACCCAATTTGCGTGAGCTAGATCCTCCAAAATGTTTTCTTTTCCCAGAGCCACTCTCAATAGCTTGACCAGTAACCTTTTTAGTTTTCTCTTTCTCTTGTGTACTCTTTTTCACTGCCTATTCTAATTCTATCCTTTCCAGTTCTAAGGCTTGTGAAATCAATTCAGAAAAATTCTGGTGTCGGAACCCCACTATTTGCATTCTCAAGCTAGGCCTCAACCCAGCCCCAAACCTTTTACACCGGTCTCTGGGGGTGGAGACTAAGCTTCCAGCATAATGGCTTAGTCGAGAGAAATCCCGCACATACTCTGCTACAGTTCTGTCCCCTTGCTTCAGACTTAAAAACTCTTGCAGCTTTATGTCTACATAAGTATCAGGGACCCACTTTTGCCGAAATTCCCTTAAAAAGTCTACCCATGTGAGGATCAGGCTCTACTGCATCAGTAAGGGATGGTCTTCCACCACTCATATGCATCCCCTTGCAGAAGTGATACTGAATATTCAAACTTCAACTCTTCAGCACACTGTAGTTTTCTGAAAACCCGTTCCATCCTCTCTAACCACTGTTTTGCTTCCAGTCGATCCACTATTCCTTTGAATTCTGTAGCCCCAAATTTCATTAATTTCACATATTGCCGAGCCGGAGGCTGTGGTTGTGCTACAGGTGCTTGTGTCTGTGCTTGAGGTGGCACATTTCCCACCATTTGTTGAAAGAACGTAGCCATCTGCTGTGCAAACTGAGCAGGGAACTACGATGCTTGAGGAGGAGCTGGAGTGGCTGACCCACTCACATTCTGGAGTGTTGGGGCTTCTCCTCGGGCCTCAGCCTCGATAGATTGCTCTACGGAATGATCTCCCTCTTCCATTCCATTTTCCAGAAATTTTCTACTCTCTGATAACAAACACAAGGAGGTTGACCTCCGTTAGTGCATATTCATGATGTAAATATGTCATATATATCAAACATTTGAGCAGTTGTATTTACCGACAAAATATTTCAAATTCACAGTTCAAAATTTATTTTAAAACCTTGCTCTGATACCACTAAATATGTCACACCCTACTCCTCGTAAGATGTAACATGTTCCCATAGTACACCTAATGAATTACTGTACTTCACCTACCGATAACCCATTAAATATACTACAAGGGATTTTAAAATAATTTTCGTTCCTTTTGGAATTGGTGGGTAAAATTTTTTTTCAAATATTAAAAACCTTCATTTAGAGTCCAAACATAAATCAAATTTTTTTATATTTAAAATCTCCGTAATTTTTACGAAAATTTTGGTAGAGTGTCGTCTATATTTTGAGAAAACAGTTCTTCAAAACTTGAAAATAAAAACACTCCCAATATATTTCTCAATCACAACTCCATTTGCAACCACCAAACTTCAAATCAACAGCAATAGCAACACTTCAATTTAAAATCCAAATTTCAAATCAAGAATTAATATCTCAAAACATTTCATAACTCATGCACATTACATTTTAAATCATTAATTTACAATAATAAGTTAATTTACAGATGCAAAATCTCAAAATAATATTATTACAATTTTTTTTATACAACTGCTCAAATTACAGAGATACATAAGCATACTATCATATTTACATCAAACTAAACTACCAGGGTATAGACAAATACCCGTACAAAAATTCTTCAATTGTGCTCTTCTCAAACTGTAGCAGCTCGCTCTGCTGCTAAGTCCTTTTCTCTATCTGCGACAACAAGTTAAAGCTATCGCTGAGTATATAAATACTCAGTGCTGCACAATAAAGCATAAAATGCAAAATATAAAACATTTATGAACAAATCGTCATTCAAAAATCTCATAATCGCATTTTACATTTTTTTTTCTCAAATCACATTTATAACAAATCATAATTTTCAAAGCTTAATATAGCACAACTTGATCAAACAATTTAATAAACATAGTATTGCCAAATAATAACACAACTTAGGCCATGACACAAAATTTCCCAACATGCCGTGTGTACATCACGACAAGGTAAACACCCTCACTAATCGAAATCAATAAGGGAGGTGGCTAGCTAGCTAATGAGTACTCATCCACACTCACCTCTCAGACTGGGAAGCCAGAGAGGGAGGAAACTGATCAAATATCGTACTCACCCCACAAGTGGAGGAGGAACATATTAGTATTGTCATGCCAAGTGTGAATTAAAAACAATTTAAATCAAGTTATTCAAATATTTTATACCATTCACAAATCATATTTCATTCTAACTTTTCATTTACAAAGTAGGCAACACATTATTTTTCAAATAAGATTTTCAAAGCCATAACTAAATTCAAAACCATATTGTTCAAATATTTCATACAAATCAATAATTAATTTTCATTCCAAATTTCCATTGTAAAATAGGCGACACAACATTCTCGAAATTCAAAATGAACAAAAACATTCACAATGTATAATAAATCAATTTCCATTATGAAAACTATAATTTAAAAATTTTTGTGCACAAACCTGGACTTAATCGCTTCTAGACCTTCCGGGTCTTTTTCAGCTGAAACACAAAATTTATAGTGTTTCAGTACCTTATTTCACAGTAAATCCACTAATTAATTCTTAAATACTTAATTCTAGCCCAAATATGCTCAAACTAACATTCTTAGAAATTTTCATTTTGGAGTTACTATTCATGGTACTATTCAAGTCAATTTGTTGACTTTCTAAGGCTTAATAGGTATGGGAACTCCAACTTTACCCACATACCACATTTTGGTTACCAAACTTATTGGTTTTGGTCATTTTCTCAAATTCTAAGTCTTTTAGGCAAATTTGCAATTTTTCAGTTTTTGTGTCCTAAGTTGCACTGTTCTATTGGTCACTTTACTATTAGAATTTGGCAAAACTTTCTTCATAGGAAATGTTTCCTATTGTCTTAAGTTTATTCTCCTTTTTGAATTACTCCAATTGGAGTTTCGTAGCTCAAGTTATAGCCATTTGAACAATAGCTGCCGGATTAGACTCAACCCAGTTTTCTGGGCAAATTTTGGTTCTGGCAGTTTTGGGTCACCAAATTTGGGTGGCCAAAAGACTTGGTTAATGGCATAATTTGGGTTTGTGTTCTCCATGAAAGTTTTAGGTCTATATCTAAAATGTCCACTGGTAAAATTTCAGGATATTTTGACCTGCCTAGCTCAAGTTATAGCCAAATGAACAAACACTGTTCATTTGGTCAGTTTGTACAGGGGCGGACTGAGATTTTCCGAATTGAGTCAATTTATTCACTAGGTTTTAGTTCCTTTTTGGGCATGCTTCCCAAATGAAAATTGTGTCATTTAGTGTCTATTTTCATTCCCAATTGATCTCATACCAATTGGACTTGTAAAATTTCATTTTTGGTCCTTCAAAGTTAACTTGGTCATGCTACCAGCAGCATGACCACACTCAATCCGAATTTGGCCTTAACTCCAACCATTCCAACACACTTCATTTGGTCACCATTGACCATTTCTCACTTCAAATTAGGTCCAAGACATCATTTACAAGATTTTCATATTTTTGTTCTCTAAACCCTAATGTCCAAAACCCTAATTCACAAACTCTTGCATTTAACTACTTTCAAAGCTTTGAATCATAACCATTCAACTAATTAAAGTTCATATACCCATTCAAACCATTCAAATCATGCAATAAACCCCCCTACACATGCTGGCCGAATTTCAGCTTAGTCCCTCAACAATTTATTTCATTTCATTTTAAGTTTATTTCTATGTAACTCAAGCTATAAACACAACTACTAAATCTCAAACTTTCAATTTAAGATGCTTACCTCAACTTTGATATTCAATCTTCAATTTTTCTCCTCTTTTCTTCTTTCTTTCTTGCTAAATTTTTCTTCTTATTTTTCCTTGAATCTTCTTTCCTAGTTGCCCAAATAAAGTCTAGTTATGGTAGGACAATTTTCTATAGTGGGATTTTGGTTCTTCAAGCTCAAAAATGAGCTTTAATGGTGTTTTGGTGAGGGAGCTTTGGGAGAGGGAAGGGAGGTGGCAACCTTGGATGAGGAAGAAGGCTTTTAGTTAGTTTTTTTTTTCTTTTCTTTTCTTTATGTCTTTATCTTATAGAAGACCAAAAATCAATATAATTAAATTTATTAATTATAACATTTATGGCATCATGTATGATGTCATGCATGATGTCATCTCCCTATACCTTTTTCATTTTCTTTCTTTTTTTTTATTTTTCTATTAGTTCTTTAATTTTATTCCCAACTCTGAAATTTTCTTTTCACAGATTTTATTTGACAGTTAGGTCAGGAGTCAGCTCTCGGGTTAATTGACCAAATTGCCCCTCGCCGGTTCAACCCGATTTGCAAATAATTCAATATTTCTTCTGGCTCCCTGACCTAATTATTTGACTGAATTAACAATTCTTTTTTGTGATTTTATCTTTTCACTGTGTTCGTAATGGACCTAAGGACCGCGATGTCACATTTTACGGTTCGAAATTTGAGTTTAAATCGACTTCGCAGTCGTTCCCGAGAAGGTCACCCATCGTTGTGACTCTCGGCTCATTTAACTTCTTATGTTCTGTTTTTCTTATTTATACTTAACTAATTGACAGTTACTAAATATTTGTGTTTATGGTTTATCTAGTTGTCTTAAATGTGGTTCCAATCCCCTTAATTGTCAGGACCGACTCCGGTTACCGGAACAGTGAAATATACCAGGCTATGCAAATAGGGTTGTTACATGGTGTGGACCCAATCTCCATAACGCCATATAGAATGGCACCTGCAGAATTGAAAGAGTTGAAAGTGCAGTTGCAAGAGCTGCTTGACAAGGGCTTTATCCACTCTAGTGTGTCACCTTGGGGAGCGCTAGTGTTGTTTGTTAAGAAGAAAGATGGCACTCTCCGCTTATGCATTGACTATCGGCAGTTAAATAAGGTGACAATAAAGAATAGATATCCATTGCCCCGCATTGATGACTTGTTTAATTAGTTGAGGGGTGCAGCTGTGTTCTCCAAAATTGACCTGAGATCAGGTTATTATCAGCTAAAAGTACAAGAGCAGAGTATTCCTAAAACTACCTTCAGAACCCGCTATGGCCATTATGAGTTTTTGGTCATGCCATTCGGGTTAACTAATGCTCCGGCTGCTTTTATGGATCTGATGAACACTATCTTCAGACCATACCTTGACCAGTTTGTTGTGGTATTCATAGATGATATATTGGTATATTCGAGGAGTACAGAAAAGCATGATAAACATCTGCGGATTGTACTGCAAACTTTGAGGGAGAAACAGCTATACGCCAAATTATCAAAGTGCGAATTTTGGCTGAAGGAAATATCTTTCTTGGGGCATGTGGTATCAGTAGAGGGCATCAAGGTAGATCCAAGTAAGATAGAAGCTGTCCTTAATTGGAGGCTACCCAGGAATATCACGGAGATTCGCAGTTTTCTGGGTTTAGCTGGATACTACTGTCGATTTGTAAAGGGATTCTCCATGTTGGCATCTCCATTGACTAAGCTACTTCGGAAAGATGTGAAATTTCAGTGGACGGATAAATGCCAACAAAGTTTTGATAAATTGAAGAAATGTTTGACTAAAGCTCCAGTCCTGACTTTACCTACTCCGGGTAAAGAATATACAGTTTATAGTGATTCTTCTCATAGTGGGTTAGGCTATGTATTGATGCCAGATCAAAATATCATTGCCTATGCATCATGCCAACTGAAACCACATGAGAGGAATTATCCAACACATGATTTGGAGCTTGCAGCTATTGTGTTTGCTTTTAAGATCTGGAGACACTATTTATATGGGGAGAAGTGCTACATCTACACAGATCATAAGAGTTTGAAGTATTTGGGCACCTAGAAAGAGCTAAATTTGAGACAGAGGAGATGGTTAGAGTTGATAAAAGATTATGATTGTCTGATAGACTATCAGCCAGGGAAAGCTAATGTTATGGCTGACACCTTAAGTCGCAAGACTATGGCAAGTCTACGGGTTACTTCTTTATCTTTCATACATGAGTTGAGATCATTACATGCTAGCTTAGAGATTGATGATGAGGGGCAGACAGCAGTTGCATGGCATGTACAGCCAGTATTAAGTGATCAAATCAGAATGGCTGCTCAGAATGATCAGAAGTATCAAAAGCTGTTGGAAGAAGTCCAGCAGGGCAAGAAACCAGAATTCTCAATTAGAGATGATGGTCTACTGCTACACCAGGGTAGAATGTGTGTTCCTAATGATGTTGATTTGAGTCAGATCATTTTGAAGGAAGCACATGAGTCTCCTTTTGCCATGCACCCTGGTGGCACAAAAATGTATAGAGGGCTAAAGGAGCATTACTGATGGATGGGTATGAAAAGATATGTGGTAGAGTTTGTTTCCAAATGCCTAATTTATCAGCAAGTGAAGGCAGAGCATCAAGTACTCGTTGGGTTGTTACATCCACTACCAGTACCGAAATAGAAATGGGAGAGAATAACTATGGATTTTGTGATGGGACTTCCGAGGACACAGAAGAGTCATGATGCAGTATGGGTTATTGTTGACAGACTAACCAAGTCTGCTCATTTTCTGCCAGTTCAGATGGACTACAGTTTAGAAAGATTGGCCAAGTCGTACATTAATGAGATTGTGAGACTGCATGGAGTGCCAGTATCCATCGCATCTGACAGAGATCCTAGGTTTGCTTCTAGATTCTGGGGTAGTCTTCAGAGAGCCCTAGGAACTAGATTGAACTTTAGTATTGCATTCCACCCACAGATAGATGGCCAATCTGAGAGGGTAATTCAGATCTTGGAGGACATGCTACGGGCTTGTGTGATTGAGCTTGAGGGCAGTTGGGACACACACTTGCCCTTGATTGAGTTTGCTTACAACAACAGCTACCAATCAAGCATTGGGATGCCTCCATATGAAGCTTTGTATGGCAGAAAATGTAGAACCCCGTTGTGTTAGGATGACGTGGGTGAAAGGAAGATGATTGGGCCCGAAATTGTTCAGCAGATCAAGGAGAAGATCAGGGTGATCAGAGATCGACTTAAGACTGCATCAGACCGTCAGAAGTCCTATATTGATTTGAAGAGAAGAGATATTGAGTATGCAGTGGATGAGAAAGTATTCCTCAAGGTTTCTCCTTGGAAGAGAATTATGAGATTCGGTAGAAAGGGGAAACTGAGTCCTCGTTTCATTGGGCCATATGAGGTTCTGGAAAGAGTAGGTCCTTTGGCATATCGATTGGCACTACCTCCAGAGTTAGAGAAGATACATAATGTCTTTCATGTGTCTATGTTGAGGAGGTATCGATCAGACCCATCTCATGTACTACCAGTAGAGGAAATTGAAGTAAATCCAGACCTCACATATGAGGAAGAAACCATAGAGATTCTGGCTTATGAGGTGAAGCAGCTACGGAATAAGCAAATACCATTAGTAAAAGTGTTGTGGAACCATCATTCGGGCTAAGAAGCTACTTGGGAACGAGAGGAGGACATAAGGAGATAGCACCCACAGCTGTTCAGAGATTGATACCAGGTAAAATTTCGAGACGAAATTTATTTTAAGGAGGGGAGAATTGTAACACCCTTATTTGTATAGCCTGGTATATTTCACTATCCCCGGTGACCGGTGTCAGTCCTGGCAATTAAAGGGATTAGAACCACGCCTAAGACAACTAGATAAGCCCTAAACACAAATAATTAGTAATTGTCAATTAGTTAAGTATAAATAAGAAAAACAGAACACAAGAAGTTAAATGAGTCAAGAGTCACAGCGATGGGTGACCTTCTTGGGAAGGACTACGAAGTCGATTTAAACTCAAATTTCGAACCGTAAAATGTGATGCTGCTGTCCTTAAGACTATTACAAACACAGTGGAAAAGAGAAAATCATAAAAAAGAATTGTTAAGCCAGTCAAATAATTAGGTCAGGGAGCCGGAAGAAATTTTAAATTATTTGCAAATCGGGTTGAATCGGCGAGGGGCAATTTGGTTAATTGACCCCGAGAGCTGACTCCTGACCTAACTGTCAAATAAAATCGGAGAAAAGAAAATTTTGGAGTTGGGAATTAAATTAAAGAAACAAGGAAAAATAAAAGAAAAAGAAAAATAGAGAAAATTAGAAATTTTGACATCATCAAAGTTGATAAGCATGATGCAATAATGTTTAATGTTAAATAATTTAATTTGTGGGATAATTATGCATAAAGGAGTTAAAAAATTAAAAGAAAAATATAATTTCCTTTCTTTCTTCTTCGTTGCCGTGGCCATCCTCTCTCCTCTCCCTCTCTTTTTATTTTTCCACCATTAAAGCTTATATTTAAGCTTTTAAAACCATAAATTACACCATAAATTTCCTAGTTCCTCATGTTAAACCATGTCTTTGAGTCTTGAAAAGTAGATTGGAGCAAGAAAAAAAAGGAAAAATTGAAGAAATAAATACTTGAAAAATCCAACAAAAAGGTTAGTGATGAATTTTCCAATTTCCTCTTTATATTCATGCTTAGGCAATTAAACTAAGTTAAAAAGTGTTGCAAATTGAAATAAATGGACAAGTTAATGAACCATAGAAATTTGGTCAACTATGAGTGGTTAGGGTTTGGTGTGCTTTGACCTAATTGAATATGAATTCTAATGTTAGTGAAGTTATATGTATGTTTAGAGTATTGAAATTGCATGAATTGAAACAATTGTGCAATTAGGGTTTTGGCACCTAGGGTTTTAGGAAGAAAAATGTGAGAAATTGTTAAATGATGTGTTTGACCTTATTGGAGTTGAGAAATGGTCATTTGTGACCAATTGGTGTATTTTGGAAGTGTTAGAACCAAATGCAAATTCGGATTGCATAGGGTCATGCTGCAGGTAGCAAGACCAAGTTCCCTTTCAGGGACTAAAACTGAAAATTTACAGGTCCAATTGGTGTGATGCCAATTGGGAATGAAACTAGACACAAAATGACGCATTTTTCATTTAGGAATCATGCCCAAAAAGTGACCAAAACCTAGTGAACAAACTGACCAAATCCGGATTTATGCAGTCTGACCTGTGCAAAAATGACCAAATAAACATATTTGTTCATTTGGTCATTTTGTTCATTTGGCCATAACTTGGGCTAGGTAGGTCTAAAAGACCTGAAATTTTACCAATGGACAGCTGAGATATATACCTAAAACTTTTATGAAGAACACAAACTCAAACTATGCCCTTAACCAAGTCGTTTGACCACTCAAATTTGGTAACCTAAAATTGCCAGAACCAGTTAGGTGCCCAGAAATCTGGGTTAAGTCTAATCCAGCAGCATGATTCAAATGGCTATAACTTGAGCTAAAAAACTCCAATTGGTGTGATTCAAAAAGGAGAATAAATTTAAGACAATAGGGAACATTTTCTATGAAGAAAATTTTGCCAAATTCTAACAGAAAAATGACCAATGGAACAGTGTAACATAAGACACCAAAACTGAAAAATTACAAATTTGCCTAAAACACTTAGATTTTGAGTAGACAACAAAAACCAACAAATTTAGTAACCAAAATGTTGTATGTGGGTGAAGTTGAAATTCCCATACTTATTAAGCCTTAGAAAGTCAACAAATTGACTTGAATAGTGTCATGAATAGTAACCCCGAAACACAAATTTTAAAGAACGTCAAGTTTAGCACATTAGAGCTAGGTAAAAGTGAGTTTAAATATATTTTTGGACTAACGATGAGTTATGATACTGAAACACTGTGAAACTATGTGTTTTAGTTGAAAAGAACACCAGAAAAGAACCCGAGGGATCGAGTCAAGGCCAAGAGGTGACTCGCTTAAGGTTTGTGCACAACATCAACATGCTTTAAAATTTATTTACAAAGTAAATGAAATGTGTATTATGCTTTTTCTTTGAATTGTTGAAAGTTTATTTGTGTATATTTGAAATGACAATGTTTTGTAAATTGTTAAGATAAGTTTTGAAACTACAGTGTCATGACCATATATTTGAACACCTCACTAGCATGACTAGTGGGGGTAATCAGTTTCAAATTTTGATTCCTTCTCTGGCTGAAGTGTTGATGTGTGTGCCAGTAGAAGAAGAAATTGAATGGATATCCATATATTTGAGCTAGCTAGCCTTGTGATGTGACTTCTCCTTAGCCACTAGCTATTGAGATTATATTTGTTTCGAATGGCATGATATAACTATGGGTTTTATGAAATTGGTTTTGACACTTCGAAATGAACTTGTTTGGATTAAAATCTCATTATTCATGTTTTGTATTTAATTCTCATGTTCATTCCAATTTTTGAATAAATGTGATTTAAATTTTGCATAAAGATTATTTTAGTATGTTGTGCACCACTGAGTCCTAGTACTCAGCGATAGCTTTTATTGCTGTCGCAGATATAGAGACTAGAGGAGCAGCAGATTGAGTTGCTGAGGATTGAGGAGCTACCTACTTTGAAGCTATTGGTATAATTTATACCCTGACCGTAAAAATTTATTTTGATGTATTTAATGTATGTAAAGGTATGGACATGTAAAACTGGTCTTGAGCAGTTTGTATAAAGTTTGTATAAAGTTTATAATAAATTTTAGTTTGAATTTCTCTTAGTGTAAATTTTTATAATGATGTATATAAATTGTTTTATCTTTAATGAAATAAGAATGGAAGTATTTTGCTTAAAATTGAATGAAATTGATTAATAGTATTTTGATGATTGTTGAATATTGAAAATTGTGGATTTGAATTTTTGGAAATTGGTAAATGATGTTGAAATTGATTGTGATGGTTGTGAATTTGAAGAAGTTATTGAGACAAATTATTGAAAGTGTTTTTTTTCAGGTATTTGAAGAACTGTTTTCTCAAAATAGAGATGGCACTCTACCGAAATTTCTATAAAATTTGTGAAAAAATAAAATAGGCCAAAAATTTTAACTAGTTTTCAACTTTAATTAAATATTTTAATACCTATTAGAAAATGCTCACCACTTATAAAAGTAAGAAAATTGTTTTAAAATCCCTTGTAGGGTACTTAATGAGTTATCAGTAGGTGAAGTTCGGTAGTTCATTAGGTATTCTACGGGATCATGTTATGTCTTCCAGAGGAGTAGGGTGTGACAATGAGTATAGAAGTAATGCTAGTAGTTTTGAAATTAGTCAAATACAACAAATATGTGAATTAGGGTTTGGTACCTAGGGTTTAGAAGACAAAAATGTAAGAATGTGTTAAATGGTGTATTGGACTTGGTTTGAGGTGAGAAATGGTCATTTGTGACCAATTGGAGCATGTTAGAAGTGTTGGAACCAAATGCAAATTCGGATTGCTTAGGGTCATGCTGCAGGCAGCAGGACCAAGGTCCCTTTCAAGGACTAAAACTAAAAATTTACAAGCCCAATTAGTGTGAGGCTAATTGGGAATGAAACTAGACACAAAATGACACATTTTTCATTTAGGAATCATGCCCAAAAAGTGACTAAAACCTAGTGAACAAATTAACCAAATCCAGATTAGGCAATCTAACCTGTACAAAAATGACCAAATAAACAGTATTTGTTCATTTAGCCATAACTTGGGCTAGGTAGGTCTAAATGACCTGAAATTTTACCAGTAGAAAGCTGAGATATAGACTTAAAACTTTAATGAAGAACATAAACCCAAATTATGCGCTTAACTAAGTCATTTGGCCACCCAAAGTTGGTGACCTAAAACTGCCAGAACCAGTTTGGTGCCCAAAAATCTGGGTTAAGTCCAATCCAACAGCCATGATTCAAATGGCTATAACTTGAGCTACAAAACTCCAAATGGAGTGATTCAAAAATGAGAATAAATTTAAGACAATAAGAAACAATTTCTATGAAGAAAACTTGATCAAATTATAACAGCAAAATAATCAATAGAACAGTGTAACATAAGGCACCAAAACTGAAAATTTGCAATTTTGCCTAAAAGACCTAAGTTTTGAGAAAACAACCAAAACCAACAAAATTGGTAACCAAAATGTGGTATGTGAGTATAGTTGGACTTCCCATATCTTTTAGGCATAAGAAAGTCAATATTTTGACTTGAATAGTACTATGAATAGTAACCTCAACATGAAAGTATTCAAGAATGAAGTTTAAGCATAATGAGATTAATTATTGGAATTATTGTGAGGCAAAGATACTGAGACACTATAAATTTTGTGTTTCTGCTGAAAAAGACCTGCAAGGGACAAAAGACTGAGTTAAGGCCTAGAGGCGACTCACGTCGGGTTTGTGCACAATAAACCCTTTTTAAGTATTTTATCATTGAAATTTTGATTTGGTACGCGTTATGAGTTTAAGAACTTTTGTGTTGCCACTTTATGAATGAAAATGTAACTTTGGAAATTGATTTGATTTTTGTATGCAATATTTGAATAAATTGTTTTAAATTGATTTCGGATTCACACTTAGCATGACAATGCCATATTATTCCTCCCCCATTTATGGGATTGAGATCGATTATTTTCCTCCCTCTCTGGATTACCAGTTGGGGTTATAGATCGGATGAGTACTCATTAGCTAGCTAGCCACCTCCCTCATTGATTTCGATTTATGGGGTTGTAGATTACTTTGTTGTGGTGTACAACGCGGTATTGATCGAAAATTTTGTGTCATGGCTTAAGTTGTGTATGAATTGGCAACATTGTGTTTATTAAATTATTTGACCCAAAATTGTACTATGATGAGTTTTTATAATTTGTGAAATGTAATTGTGCAATATTTAAATTGTGTTTTGTCAATGAATGATTTATGTATTGTATTTCAAATTTTTATTATGCACCACTGAGTATTTTTATACTCAGCGATAGCTTATTTTGCTGTCGCAGATAAGGGCAAGGAGAAAACAGCAGAGTGAGTTGCTATTGAGATAGTGGACTTCACTGATCCTTTTTGTACGGGTATTTATTTATACCCTTGTAATTATTTGATGTAAACATTGTAGTATTCTATGTATCAATGTAAAGTTGAGTAGTTATACAATAAATTGTAATAATGTTATTTTGAATTTTCTTTTTGTAAATTAAATACTATATGCAATGTGAATGAAATTGTAAAGTATTTTGAGATGACAACTTTTTGATTGAATTGTGGAATTGATTTGAGTTATGTTGAACTAAGTTGATTTGGATTGGGAGTTGTGGAAAAAATTATTGGAAGTATTTTTCTCAGGTATTTGAAGAACTGTTTTCTCAAAATACAGACGGCACTCTGCCAAAATTTTTCTAAAATTTGCGAAAAAATAAAAATGGACAAAAATTTATACTAGTTTTAAAGCTTCGAATAAATGATTTTAATTCCTACCAAAATGCTTACCACTTCTAAAATGTAAGAAAATGGTTTTAAAATCCCTTGTTTTAACACCCTAGGCAAATCCCACATTGGCAAAACACGGGAGAGATGCTGGGTTTAAAAGTTGGTGGTTCGTAACCCCTATTGACGCGTTTTAAAACTGTGAGGGCTTCGGTCCAGAGCGGACAATATCACTAGTGGGCCGGGCCATTACATTTGTGGTATCAGAGCCGCTCCGCGTGCAACCTTGAGCGATGGTGGGGCAAACCTCAATGAGGATGCTAAGTCCCATAAGGGGGGTGGATTGTAACACCCTAGGCAAATCCCACATCGGCAAAACACGGGAGAGATGCTGGGTTTATAAGTTGGTGGTTCATAACCCCTATTGACGCGTTTTTAAAACTGTGAGGGCTTCGGCCCAGAGCGGACATAACACTAATGGGCCGGGCCATTACACTTGTAGTGTACTTAATGAATTATCAGTAGGTAAAGTTTGGTAGTTCATTAGGTATTCTACGGGATCATGTCATGCCTTACAGAGGGGTAAGTTGTGACGTGTTTTAGTGGTATCAGGCAAATCCCACATCGGCAAAGCACGTTGATGGTCTTGGGTTCAAAAAGTAATGATATATAAAATGGGGGAAATAATCACTAGAGGCGCCTTTTGGTGGAATGGCTTAGAGAGTTGGAAGAACTCCAGGGTTAAGTGTGCTCGCTTGAGAGAAATCATAGGATGGGTGACCTCCTGGGAAGTTCTCCATTCCACTTACAGGACAAAACCGTGAGGCTTATGGCCAAAGCGAACAATTCCTCTAGTGGTTAGAGCCTGATCGTTATAATTGGTATCAGAGCCACTCACGTGTCCTCTTGGGCAATGGTGGGGCAAACCTCAGCAAGGACGCTAAATCCCGAAAAGGGGGGAGAAAGGTCCCTTAGGCAAATCTCACATCGGCAAAGCACGGAGATGGTCTTGGGTTCAAAAAGTAATGACATATAAAATGGGGGAAATAATCACTAAAGGCGCCTTTTGGTGGAATGGCCTGGAGAGTTAGAAGAACTCCAGGTTTAAGCGTGCTCGCTTGAGAGAAATCCTAGGATGGGTGACCTCCTGGGAAGTTCTCCATTCCACTTACAGGACAAAACTGTGAGGCTTATGGCCAAAGCAGACAATTCCTCTAGTGATTGGAGCCCTATCGTTACAGTCGTAGGTCTGCTGGGCTCTCCAGCTATGTCTCCAATACCTACGTGTAGCAAAAGCAACACGCTAAACAATTATGCTTAGTGGTGCCAAATATAAAGAAATATATACTAAAATAAAATAAATGAATTGTTTATGAATTTATGACATTGATATTCTTTGCAGTTGTTGATTTTACTTTTATTTGCTAACCTTTCATTTTTACTAATTTTTGGTGGTGCTGTATATCAATAAACAGAATTTGGCTATTTGAATTTAATAATGCTTAAATTAACTACCCGTGTAGCATATACACTGACCAGACTGGATAAACAGATATACTGGCACTGGGTACATAGTACCTCGGGCCGTCACACCATCGGTCACAAAGTATCTCCCGGTGTGCAAATAGTATGGCTAAAAAGCCATATAGTCAATCAGGTGATAAGCCAAGTATAATAACACAATACATATAGTCGTAGGCTATTAAAATCACAGTGAGGCATAATAAGCCATAAAAACACAGTATGGCATAATGCCATTTACAGAACAGCTGTCAGAATCCTATTGATATGCCAACCTATCCAAACGAGTCAACTAGGCAAACTAGGGCACATTACAAATTAATTGTTTAATTCTTCATTTTTAGAGTTTACTAGTTATTATGTAATTCACAAGTCAATGCAAATATTGACCTTTTTAGATATCATAGATAAGTTGATTCTAGTATCAATATGTCACAATTTGTAATTCAATATGCTGCCAATATAGTGCAATTAATCCTTTCACAAGTTGGCATTTATTGCCAAATTACTTCAAGCTTCATTTTATGTAAATGTTAAATTTTCAGTTTTAGTGTGCTAGATTAGTCTAGCTTAATGTCATATTTCTCTTGGTTTTTAGCTTCTGGTCAAAGAAGCAAAATTGTAGCTCTATGTCTTATTGAACTTTTGGCACAAATTTCAGGTCATTCTGAGTTGTATAGACTAAGATATGGTCAATTTACTAAAGCTGGATAGATTGCATCTTTAGTGCAAAATTTGGTCAATTTTAGGTCAAATTCAGTTCTGGTAGTTTTGGTATCCTAACTTGGGCAAGTAATTTGACTTGGTTCTGGCCATTTCTGGGCTTTGGTGTCTTCATAAGAATCGTAGCTCTATGTCTAAGCTTTCCATGGTAAAAATTTCAGGTCATTTGGACCTGTTTTGAGTAAGTTATGGTCATCTTAGTGACTACTATTCATATGGTCAAAAATCTGGGCTTGCACATTACCAATTTCGGATTAGGTCATTTTTAAGGTCAGTTTCGAAGCAAAATTTTGGCAACATTTCTACATGAAAGTTGACTTATTTTTTCACCAATTGTCACTTATGGTTCAATTTACCTACTGCCTTCACAATATAAAATTTGCACACAAAGAACACTTCCAAATGACACTTCTCCTCCTCCCAAAACTATAAATATACATTCCTAACACTTCTATACCATTCATCATATCTCAATCATGTCCGTTTTGGCAAAATATACAATTGTTCCATGTACATCATACAACCCTAATTTGCAAAGTTAAATTCAACATAATATATATACATGAAAACACTTGATTATAACATATACCTCCCAACCATTACTTCACATACACTGCCCTCAATTCATCTTCACCATAATTCATCAAGAAAATTCATGAAACCAAACACTAATTCCTGAATTTAAAGGCTGCCAAAAGTGGCAGTTTGTTAAGATATATAAATTGCTTTCCAAACCCTCAAATTCAAGTGCTCAATGTACATATACATGAAAACTAAATTACCACAACATTAAAATGACTAAATCAACATTATTTTCCATCCATTAGAGGTAAGAAAAACTCAAGTAACATAGGTTCTCATAGCTGCTAAAATTGAACGATTCCATAACTCAATAAATTTTTCTATTCTCTTCACCATTCAACTCACCTCAACCTAAACATGAAGTTTACTAAAACAAGGGAGGAGATTTGGACACTTACCTATTTTTGTAGCTTGCTCAAACCTCACTAAACTTTCTTCTTTTTACTCCAAGTATGCTGCCCAAGGTGTGTAGACAAGGTTTAGTGAATAGAAGTGTGAGAATCATGGCTTGATGATGGGTTGATGAAGCTCACAAGGTGTGCAGCCATGGAGGTTTTGGTTGAAAGCTTCATTTCGACAAGAAGAAGAATGAAGAAGAAGAAGACCAAGTTAGTGGGATCTACTGTCCCAAATTCCTATATAGATGTCCCAAATTAGGAGTTAATGGAGCACTAAATCATATTTTAATGTTTAATGATTTAAAGTTTCACAATTTACACTTTAACCACCATTCTTTCTTTATTTACATTATGTATCTCATTTTTATTTTTCATGACATTTTCAAAGTATAATATCATTTATTTTTAATGGACATTGAGGTCAAAAGGCAACTCTAGGTGTCAAATGACCAAAATGCCCCTCTTCGGGCTGTATTCCTGATTTTTTAGTAACACCGATTTTTGTTTGTTTCTTGATTTTTTATTTTTCTTTATACTAATTTATTAATTTTTCTTTGATATTTCTAGTGTCAATTACATTTCAATAAACCTTTAATTATGTCTCAAAATTTAATTCTGAGGGTTTTCCGCGGTTCTAGAGTCGACAATTGCCTTCGCCGTAACTTCCCAGTGTGGTCACCCATCGCTACGGTGCCGGCTCGTTTAACTTAGTTTCATTTTCTCTCTTTTACTTTTCTTTAATTTTTCTGTATTTTCTTTTTATTTATTTCATCATTATATGTCTGTTCACTATCACTGAAGTGTAGTTCCAGACGTCCTAACTTACCCGGATTGACATTAGGTCACCGGAGCAACAGAACGTACAGAATACGTATAGGGAGGATGTTATATGGGTGACCATACCGGGAAGTAGTTGCAAGCTCAATCGCTATACTAATTTCGTGTGGCACCCTGTGACACCCCAGGCTTAGGGATAATTGCGAAGCTTGGGGAAATGTGAAAACCATATAAAAGAATTGAAAACAAATTCAAATAATTGGATCAGGGTTCAGGAAGCAATACAGTATTATTGGAAAATCGGATTAGACCGGTGAGGGGCAATTTGGTCAATTCACCCTTAGAGGTGACTCTTGGCCTAAATGTCCATTAAAATGTAAGAAATTAAAATTATGAAAAACATATTAGAAATGAAGAGGTTGGTGGGAAAAGAAAGGAAAAGAATATTTATTTAAAAGGAATTATTACATCATCATGTTGATGCAAGCATGACTTAATTAAGAATTTTATTTTAAATTATAAAAATTAAGAGATAAATATAAATAAGGTAAAAAAAAATTAAAAAGGCAAAAAGTTGTTTTCTAAATCCCTAAGGTTGCTGCCCCCTCTCTCTCCCATAAACTCTCTCAAATTCCACCATTTTCAAGTATTTTTAAGCTTTTAAAGCTTGATTTTGTCTTATAAACCCTAACCAAAATCCATAGAAAACCTCTAATCAAGCTTCAAAGTGAAGATTTGGAGAAAAAGAGACAAGAAAAAGTGAAGGGATTTGAAGATTGAAAAGCTCAAGTAAAGGTAAGTGCAATTATGAGTTTTTTAATTGTTATAATTAGGTTGATTGATGTTGAATTAGCGAAAATTACTTAGAAAAAAAAATCATGGATGTATGGGGGCTAAGGAATTTTTGGTAGCCATGGAGTTGAGAGGAATTAAGGTGTCTTAATCCAATTAAAGATGTGTGCAAGCTTAAAGGGCTAGGTAGATGTGATTAGTATGTTTTAATTGCATGAATTATTATGATTAGAAAAATTAGGATTTATGGCAATTAAGGTTTTGGTGCAAATTGGGGATTATGGTCAATTGTGATCAATTAACATTATTGATGCTTGAATTGGTTAATTGGTGTGCCTAAAAATGCATTTGAGTGAATGAAATTGAAATAAGTTATGAATGTGGTGTTGTGAATACTGGATAGCCTGACCCCTGTCCACTTAGGAGGTTGTAATTTGCATTGTGTTGCTCTAATTTGTGTGAGGCTAATTGGAGATAAAAATAAGGTGCTACAATTTTGATGAAGAAACCTTGCCCTAAAACGGAACCCAAGTTGCTGTAAAAATTGGTCAAATTCGGATTAGGTACCCTGTTAGTGGACAAGACTGATCATATGAATAGTACATGTTCAAATAGTCATAACTTGGTGTAGAAAGGTCCAAATGACCTGAATTTTATGGCCATGGAAATCTTAGACATAGTAGAACAACTTTCATGAAGAATACAATTTCAAATTCTGGCCATAACCTAGTTAATTTGCTAACCAAAATTGGCTCACCAAATCTACCAAAACCCTAAACTTACCCAGAAATCTGGAAATTGGTCAATCCGGCCAGTTATGGTTAAATGGCCATAACTTGAGCTACAAAACTCCAAATGGAGTTATTCGAAAAGGGAATTCAACTAGACACACTAAGAAATAACTTTGATGAAGGCAAATTGGCCAAATTTCTACTGTAGAGAGGTCCAATGGAATAGTGAACATAGGACACAAAAACTGAAATTATGAAAATATTCTTAGGGAGCTTTGAATTCCAATTGACAACCAATGCCAACAAAATTGTGACCCAAAATGTGGTATGTTGGTGTAACTAGAACTAACATACTTATTAAAGATGAAAAAGTCAATATTTTGACTTGAATAGTGAAATAAATAGTAACCACAAGTACAACAATTGCAAAGGACCCAAAAGTGTATAAATCTTAGTGGATAAATTAAGTGTACAAAATTTAATTGTTGGATTTATTAGTAAAAAATAAATTGAATAGACATTAAAACACTTTAATTTTATGTTTCTGTGAGAAAAGAGCCTTCCAATGAAGGAATTAGAGTAGATTGAATTAAGACAAGCTAAAGAGGTTTACGCATAACTAGTTCTTAACTATTAATTGTTTTACATATTCAATTAATTAAATGGTTTGATTTTCTTCATGTATTATGTTCATTAAATATTGATTTTTATTTCAACAATTATTGAATATTATTATGGTGTAAATGAATTTGATTTTGAGAAATTGTGATTTAAATGGGGTTTGCATGAAAAATAGAAATTTAATTTGAATTGTGGCTTGCATGGAAAAAAAAAAAACTTTGATTACTGAGAATGGCAATGCAACACCCTCACTACAGCAATTTCGTACATTCTACTGTTCCGATGACCAGTGTCGGTGCGAAGAGCTAGAACGTTTGAAAAAATATTTAGACTAGAGTGAGAAGTCATAAATAACTTAAATATTAATAAGAAAAATTTAGAAAAAATTTTAGAAATAAAATACAACCAAGTTAAATGAGCCGGTACCCTAGCGATGGGTAACCTAGTGGGAAGTTGAGGTCTTCGCAACTAGGAGTCCTAAACCCAGGAGAAAATTCATGAAATAATTTTTGGAACTCCAGAAAAGAGTTATTGAGGTTTTGATGGCATTAGACTGCCAAGACAATGCTTAGAAAAATTTTTAGATCGGTACAGATGATTTTGGCTCAGTAAGCCAAGCGAAGGACATTTTGGTCATTTCATCTTTAGAGATGATTTTTGGCCAACTTGTCCAATTAAATAAATAATTTACATGATATAAAATGTGAATAAATATTGCTAAAACTTGAATTGAAAATGGGTAGTAAAGAAAAGAAAAGAAAATGAAAGAAAAGTGGAATTATGACATCACATTATGTCATTAAGGAGCTCTCCACCAATCACAACTTAACAAAATTGCTTAAGGGATAAAATGAACACAAAATAAGATAAAAACAAAAAAGAAAATCCATCAGCCATTTCCTTCCCAAACCAGCCGAAACATTGAGAGAGACAGAGAGCTAGAGAAGAGGAACCTCTATGGAAGCCTTGGTTCAAGCTTGAGTTCACCCACCATTTTACCATAAAACCCTATCATCCCTCCACAAAAATTGATCCTTACCATTAGCACAATATTTGGGCAGCAATTTGAAGAGGAAAAAGTGAAGTTATACCTTGGAAAAATTCTGCACTCAAGAGGTTAGTGCCATATCTCTCTCTCCCTCTTATTGTTTCATGCTAAGACATCAAATTCAACTAAGAATTTTGGAAAAAGAAAGCAAAATATGCATGTTATAGCCATACTAAATTTCGGCAGCTCTAAGGTACTATAGGGTTTTCATGATTCAAGTGAATTATAATTGTGTATTGATATCATTGAACATGGTTTTGATGAATAGAACACTTGAATGTTTGTTGTTTGAGCAAATTGAAATTGTGGAGTTAGGGTTTGGGGAAAACCTAGGTTTTGCTCATGTGTTAGTAAATGGAAGTTCTAATGGTCAAATTAGTGACCATTTGGCTGTGTATGATGAGGAAATGAAGTGAATTATGGCTTTGGAATTGAGATTGGGTGTGCTACCTTGAGTGACCTGTAGAGCTGAATGTGAGTCCAGCAAGTTTGGGCAGTTATAACTTGAGTTATGTAGGTTCAATTGGTGTAAGGCTAATTGGACATGAAATTAGACACATAATAGCACAACTTTGATGAAGGAACCCTATCTAGAAAACAAACTTATGATACCCTAAAAATTGACCAAATCCGGGTAACACACATTCTACCTGGGCAAAATGACCAAATGAACAGTGTTCATTCATTTGGTCATAACTCAGTGTAGAAAAAGTCCAATTGACCTGAAATTTTATATCAATGAAAAGCTTAGACAATTTAGAACAACTTTTATGTTGAGCACAAACTCTAATTCTGGACTTAACCAAATGAAATTGTTGGCCAAAGTTGAGCTACCAACTCTGGCAGAATGGGATTCTGCCCAGAAATTCTGGGCAGATACCAATCCGGCCAGCCTTGTAACACCCTCCCGGTAGCAACTCCGTACATTCTACTGTTCCGGTGACCGGTGTCGGTCCGGACAGCTAGAACATCCGGAAAAATATTTAAACTAAAGTCAGGAACCATAATTAACTCAAATATTAATAAGAAAAATTTAGTAAAAATTTTAGAAATAAAATACAACCAAGTTAAACGAGCCGGTGCCCTAGTGAGGGGTAACTCAGAGGGAAGTTGCGGTTCTCGCAACGAGGAGCCCTAGACCCGGGGGAAAAATTATAAAATAATTTTTGGGACTCCAGAGAAGGGTTATCGAGGTTCCTATGGCATTAGAATGCCAAGAAAATATTTAGAAAAATTTTTCAATCAGTACAGACAATTTTGACCTGTTAAGCCAAACGGAGGGCATTTTGGTCATTTCGCCTTCAGAGGTGATTTTTGGCCGACTTGTCCAGTTGAGTAAATAATTAATATGACATAAAATATGAATAAACATTACTAGAAATTAAATTGAAAATGAGTAGTGGAGGAAAGAAAAGAAATTGAGGAAAAAGGCCTATTTATGATATCATGGTGATGTCATTTAAAATTACCAACCAATCACAATTGAGCTATCATTTGACTAACTAATAAAAAGACTAAATGAAGACTAAATTCATCAAAAAAACCAGCAGCCATCCCTCTCTCCTCAAGTGCAGCCGAAACTTCTTCCTTCTTCCCTCCATTGATGTTCAATCAAGCAAGCTCCCTTCTCCTTTGTTTCCACCACTAAACCCTAAACCCCTTCATTAAAACTTAACCACACCTCTTGGGGAAGTGTTTGGCAGCCTAGAAAGTGAAGGAAAGTGAAGATGTAACTTGGGAAAAATCTGCCTACAAGAGGTTAGTGCATCTATATCCTCAAAACTCTTTATTTTCATGGTTTGGGACTTGAAACTTAGTAAGAATTGTAATTTAAATGAACAAAAACTCATGTGTATGAGTACATAAATTTCGGCTGCCCTAGCTATGGAATAGGAGGGAGTGTTTTTGATGAGCTTGAAGTGAACTAGAATTATGTTGGAAGTTTATAAACACAAGAATAATGAATTAAAAGCTAACTAAGGTAAATTGTATAAAACATGAATTTGAATTAGGGTTTTGTGAGCAAAATGTAAACTTGGTTTAGGAAATTACTAGAGAACATTTTAATGGTCAATTATTGACCATTTTAGGTAAGTTGACCATAAAATGGACTGAAAAATAGGATTGCAAAGTGAAGTTGCAGGCTGCCCTAGGACAGCAGCAATGGACTGAAATTTCAGTCCAATTACACAGCCATAACTTTGGCTGTGTTAGTCCAATTGGTGTTTGGCCAATTGGACATGAAACTAGGCTTATAATGGCACATTTTTGCTGAAGAAACCATGCCCAAAAGACCAAAGTAAGAGGACCAAAACTTAGCCCCAATCCGGATACCCTGCAACTGATTCTGCAGAATGACCAAATGAACAGTAACTATTCATTTGGCCATAACTCACTGTAGATTTGGTCAATTGACCTGAAATTTTTACAGAAACAAGTTAAGACATAGAAAAACAACTTTCATGAAGAAACCTACCCCAAATTATGGCCAGAACCAATTCAAAAATGCAATCACAGTCACTGTTCATGTTACTGTAGATATGGTAATTTCTGCAGAATGGTAATCCGGCAAGCTGTGGTTTTTTGACCATATCTGGAGCTACAAAACTCCAAATGGAGTGATTCAAAAAAGGAAATTCAACTAGACAAAATAAGGAACAACTTTTATGTTTACCAATTCCTCAAATTTTCACTGTAACAGTTCCAAATGGAACAGTAAAGTTATGGTACAAAATCTGAAAAATCTGCTCCTTTGGTTTAATGCTTAGAAATGGTATTAACGCTTAATGCCAACAAGTTTTAAATACAAAATGTGGTATGTTGGGAGTGTCAAAGTCAATGTACATATTTTCTATCCAAAAGTCAACATTTTTGTTGACCAATGAGGTGAATAGTAACACCAAAACATGAAATTCACAAATTGAAGAATTTAAAAGTTTCCAATGCCCTAGTATACCTAACATGATTGGTTTGGATAGTTTGGCATGCCAATAGGGTTCAGTTAGCAGTACTGCACATGGCGATATGCCATTCTTTGATTTCATGGCTTTTAGCCATTCTGACTTTGTATTGAGACTTGGCCTTGTGCCTGATACTATTTACAGCTTGTTAGTCGCTCATGGTAATAATCGAGATGCATATGTGACCGATGGTGTGACGGCCCAAGGTACTAGGTACCCAGTGCGATTTACCGTTATCCATCCGATGCGTCTAGTGTAGGTTACTTGGGGCAAACAAATGAATAAAAGTGAACAAAGTTAATGAAATAATGAATATACCAACACCAAACAAAGAAAGCATACACATTCTATACACATTTATTTTCTTGCTATTTTCTTTTATTATATTATTGCACCACTAAGCATTATTGCTTAGCGCATTGCTTTTGCCACGCGTAGGTTCTGGAGATCCCGATCAAGAGCCCAGTAGACCACAGACTGGGTGAGTCCATCCTGCAGTTCTGCACAGTGTCCTTGTCACCTCAACTTCTGCAGTGCATTGGTAGGACACTAGGTGTCATTTTGATATTGTGTAGCAAATTTTTATTTTCTCATATGTATTTGAACTTATGTAATATATTTTGATGTTCATGTAAATAATGAAAGTCATGACTATGAATGCAAAATTTGAGCATTTATTTATTGCTTGTATATGAGTATTATGAGAAATGGATGTTTGAGAAATGAAAAGGTTATTGAGAACTGAAATTAAGAAATATTGTTGAGATTTTGGATATTGGAGTTTGAGATGATGGAATACAAATATTGGAAGTGTTTTTAACAGGTTCCGAAGAACTGTTTTCTCCATTTTTAGCCGGTACTCCGCCGGATTTTCTTTAAAATCTTCGGAACCTCAAATAAATAATACTTTTGATAAATGGCTAGAATAAACTATATTTCATAAATTATATTCACAAGCATGGTATAAATAAATTAAGGTATATTAGAGTGTGCCAGTACACCGTGTGGCATTACTTACTCGGGTATACTGTACACGGGTAAGGGGTGTCACAAGCCTTGCTCAAAGTGGCATATCTTGAACTAGAAAACTCTAAATGGAGTGATTCAAAAAGGGAATTAAAGAACACACATAAAGGAACAACTTTTATGAAGACAATATTACCAAATTCCTACTATACAATTGACCAATGGAACAGTAAACTAAGTACTTGAAATCTGAAAATTTTAAATAAACAACCCTAAGCTTTGAAATAGAATTATCAACCAATGCCAACAATTTTAGAATGCAAAATGTAGTATGTTGGTGATATTAGAACCAATATACCTATTGTCTATGAAAAAGTCATCATTTTAGTTGACTAATAAAATGAATAATAGCCATAAAATTTCAATTTCAAAGAATTTCATAATTAAAAAGTGTAATTGCCCTAGTAAGCTTAGTGTGATTGGTTTGGATAGATTGGCATGCTAATAGGGTTTTGTTAGCAGTACTGCACATGGCATCATGCCATTCTGTGATTCATGGCTTAAATGGCCATTCTGTGATTTTATGGCTTTTAGTCATTTTGACATCGTTATGATACTTGGCCTTGTACCTAATATTTATTACAGCTTATTAGCTGTTCTGTTACACACCGGGAGACACATTGTGACCAATGGTGTGACGGCTTGAGGTACTTGGTACCCAGTGCTAGTTTACCTGTTATCCAGTCCAGTCAACTGGTATAGGTTACTTGGGTAACCAAAAATAAATATTGAAAAATTTTAATCAATTATCGACCAAATAAATAATGTTATAAATAATTATTAAAAAAATTTATCTGTATGAGAAATTAACATATACACTGCATGTTTATTTCTTTTAAGCTCTTTTTATTTTATTATTGGCACCACTAAGCAGTATTGCTTAGCTCGTTGCTTTTTTCCACGCGTAGATTCTGGAGAGACTGACAGAGAACCCAACAAACCACAGACTGGGTGATGCCTGTTCACATATCTACATAGTGTCCGTGTCACCTCACAGGCTACAGTGCATTGGTACGACACTAGGTCCCATTTTGGTATTTTATACTGTTTGTACTGTTTGTAATTAAACTTTTATTTTCTCATGTATAAATTAAAACTTATGTAATATAATTTTGTATGAATGTCAGTATTTGTAAATTTGTGTTTGTAAATGAAATGTACATGATTATGATGTTAAATGAATGAATGACAAATGGAAGAATTTTTTAGAATTGATGAAAAAAATTGGGACTTGTGGAATAGAATGACTATTGGAAGTGTTTTCCACAGGTTTCGAAGAACTATTTTCTCAATTTTTAGCCGATACTCTGCCGGATTTTCTATAAAATTTTTAGAACCTCAAATGAATTTATAATTTCAATAAATGACTTAAATGAAACTAATTTCATAAATTGCACTTCATAACCATGAATAAATAAATTAAGAACAGATAAAAATGAATGAGATGAAATATGGTATTCTGACATACTGTGTGATGAAATATGGTGTTCCGGCACACTTTGTGGCATATCTTGCTCGGTTACACTGTAGACGGGTAAGGGGTGTCACAGGCAAGGTAATGATTTCTATTATGATTTTATTCCACAAAAAGGGGCAATGAATATTCGGATGTTAGTTTGTATCTCACTACTAATGCTCGACATGGTTATTACCCGTCCCTCATTTATTGAGGAGACACTGGTGTTAGCTTTGTTTTGATTACCATGGTATGTGCACATTGATGATTTGATCTTCCTCATATAAGAGGTTAGATCTACTTTGAAGATGGCCCTTTTCGAAAATTAAATTGTTATGGTGTAATGGATGAAATATGCACGATTCGATCTCCCCGACCATAGGGAGTGAGAATCACTTTGAAGATGGCCCTTACTGATTAGTCTTGCATGAAGTTAGTGAGAATAAGAATGGTTTTGGAAAATGAGCAATGGTTTTTGTAAAATGATAATTATGCACAAATGATTTAAAAGGGATTATTTATTTTAGTTGGTTTATATTTTTATGCTTTAATTTATTTTGTGAAATTTAATATTTATTTCCATGATTTATGGAAATATTTCAAATGTCCATGTATGATTTGGGAAATTTTTAATTATTGATCAATATCATTTAAATATTTGAATTGTATTATTGAAAATATTGGTTTGATTTTATAAATTATGAAGAAATCAACATTTCTAATTTTTGTTATGATTTATCAACGTATATTTTTTATCACATTTTAAATTTATTAGTTGTGCACCACTGAGTTCATCACTCAGCGATAGCTTTGTATGCTGTTACAAGTGAAAGTAAGGACAATGAAGCTGGGTGAGATCACTAGAGGCTGTGACTTAAAGACGTATGAAAAATAAATTTTCAGTGTATTATAGGTATATCCCTGTGCATTAGATTTTGATGTAATCATGTAATTATATGTATGTAATTTCATTCGAGCAGTTGTATAAACCCTTTTGTAATATTATTTTAGAATGTAATCAAATATAAATTATTGTAATATTAGTTTGAGATTTCATTTACTTATAAAGTTTTGTAATACTAATTTTAGTACTCCAATGAATGCAAATATTTAAAGTTCTTTCTAAGTTTAGTGAATGATAAATTATTTTCCTTATAATAGAATTTGTGAGAATGAAATGAAATGTTTCAGTGTTGATTTAAGTCAAATTGCGTTTGATTGTGCATTGAGTTGTTTATGTTGCATTGTGGGACAATATTGAAATTATTGGAGTTGTGGATAAATAAAATATTAGAAGTATTTTTCACAGGTTTTTAAAAAATTGTTTTTCAAACTATAGACGGTACTCTGCCGAATTTTCTGAAAAATTTGCGAAGAGTTTAAATTAATTAAAATTTTAAATTATGACTAAATTTCAATTAAAGGTTTTTAATACATGTCCAAAATTTAAAGAGTTTAAATTAATTAAAATTTTAAATTATGACTAAATTTCAATTAAAGGTTTTTAATACCTGTCCAAAATTTACCCACCACTTGAAAAAGGAATGGAAATTGGTTTAAAATCTCATGTAGTATATTTAATGGGTTACCGGTAGACGAAATTCGATAATTCATTAGGTATAATACGGGATCATGTTTGTAACACCCTGAACCTCCGAGTTATGAATAGTACCATTTTTGGTCCGTGACTAGTACTATTCAAAGACACCTTGAGGACCAAAAATAAATAGAAAAAAAAAATTTATTGAGATAGACAAAATAAAAATTCAAGTGACCTAAAAATATAAGGATTCACCGGGTATATTGAAAAAGAGGGATTATGACCCGATAAGAGGCATTTTGGTCAATTCACCTCAAGAGTTGACTTTTGACTAAAATGTAAATTAAATTAAATGAAAATAATATATTGAATTATGAAATAATTTTTTTTCAGGAAAAGAATTCAAGTATAAAGTGAAAAGAAAATAAAAGAAATAAAAATCTAGAATTTTAATTCCATTTTGACCCTTTTAAAACTTTAGTATCAATGGGCTTTGGACAACTCAATTAAATGAATTAAATAAATAAATAATGGTGATAAATATATAAAGGGAAAAACCCTCTTCTCTCCTCCATTTAGTTACTACCCACTCTCTCTTCTTCTCTCTTTCTTTCTTTCTTCTTCTTCCTTCTTTCTCCATTGACACCCATTCTCAAAACTCAATTCCTTGCTTTTCCTCCATGGGTTTTTCATCTAATTGGTAGAGAGCATCAAATTAATCTTTGATTTAGAGATTAAAAGCAAGGAGAAATAAGAGATTAGAAGAAAATTGAAGATTTGGGGAGTTGGAAGGAAGTCATCAAGAGGTAAGTTCTTTAATGCTCATTTAGTTATACAAACCTTAAATTAAGTTAGATTATGATGAAATTTCATAAAAAAAATGAAAGGAAACATGCATGGAACCTAAACTAAGGTTTTGGCGCCAAATTGGAGAAAAATTAGGGTTTAATGTATTTCAATGAAAATGATAATGAAATCAAGCTTAGTTAAAGTAGTATGCATTATTAGAGTAAAGAAATTGCATGAAATGTGTATAAATTTAATTATGGGAGTTTAGGGTTCATGAGAAAATTGGGTTTTGGTGCTAGAGAGTGAAATTGGTGTGTGTAGTATTAAATTATGATTATTTGAGATTTATTTAGTTTGAATTGACATTGGGTTGATGAATGGAAGTAACGAAATGGTAGGATTAGGGAAAATTGTAAACTTTAGTGTTTGAAAATTGTGGGTTTTGTATTAGAAAGTGCCATTAATGTGTCCATGCTAAATTATAGTCATTTTGGGTGAATTAAATGTGAATTGAGGTTGGTTAGAGGGGACAATTGAAGAAATGAAAAATTAAACTTAGGGCAGAATTTTGCACACTAAATTCAGTGTGTTTGGAAGCCCATAACTTGAGCTACACAATTCCAATTGGTGTGAAACCAATTGAAAACGAAACTTAAGACATAGGGCTAGAATTTTTGTGAAGATACCCTGCCTCGAAAATGACCTTAAGCTACCCAAAATGAGCCTTGAAATGGGAGATAAAATTATGGAACCTGCAGAATTTGACCATATGAACAGTAAACTTTGCATGGCCATAACTCTCTCTAGAAAACTATGATTTAGGCGATTCTTGAACCGATGGAAACCTAAGACATAGTAGAACATTTCATATGAAGAACTTGAGGCTAAATTATGGACTTAACCCAATCAAATTGCTGAGCAAAATTGAATCAGTGAATCTGCAGAAATCTAGAAATCTGCAGATTTACCATATGAATAGTAAACTTTGCATGGCCATAACTCTCTCTAGAAATCTCTGATTTAGATGATTTTTAAACCGATGGAAACCTAAGACATAGTAGAACATTTCGTATGAAGAACATTAGACCAATCTATGGACTTAACTTGATCAAATTACTGAACGAAGTTGGATCGATAAATTTGCCAGAACTGAATTTGCAGGATGAACTGTGACATGAACAGTAACCGTGTTTTGGTCATAACTTGAGCTACATAGCTCCGAATTAGGTGAATCAAAAAGGAAAATAAATTTAGGACCTAAATGAACAATTTTCATGAAGAACACCTTATCAAATTATGATCGAAACTAGGTAAAAATTAGGTTCAAATATTGGGGCACCAAGCTGTCCCAAAACCAAAATATTCTAAAATTTACAAAGCTAACTTGGGATGAATTAGACATGCATGTAATGAGTTCTTGGTAGCAATTGAGATTGGTATTGAGGTATTCTATTTGTGTATTTTCAGTAGAAAAAAAAGTTGGAACAGACAAGGAGAAGTAGGTAACAAAGAAGGAGAATTATTAAAGGTTTGTGCACAACTAACATTTTTCTTTATTTTAGCTTCGTAAATTGATTTGAACGAGTTTATTTTGAATGAGGTATGTTTTTCTCTTGTATTTGGGGAATTTGTGTATTGCCACCCCTTTTATGAGTTTTATGATGATTTGAATATGTTATTATTTTGCAAACGTGATTATTGATTTAGAAACTCTTGAAAGTTGTTTTGAAACCACAGTTAGCATAACAGTCCCTTCGGAACTCCCCAGTAGTAATGGCTACTTGGGTTTTATAATTGATATTGATTATGTCTCCCGTTAATAACGGTTAGTGGGGTAAGACTACATGAGTACTCATTAGCTAGCTAGCCCTTCCCTCGTTAATAATGGTTAGTGAGGTTGAGATTGCTTTGTCGTGGTGTACAACATGGCACTGATCGTGAAATTTTGTGTCATGGCCTAAACTGTGTGTTGATGTTGGCAACACTAATGGTTTGTGAATTGTGATTTATGAAGTGTGATTTCTCATTTGAAATGTTATTCCAATAAATGGCCTTTATGGACTTAGAACTATTATAAAGTTTTCATGCTTAAGAAAAATGTGATTTATTATGCTTTGACAAATTATTTTTTACCTTAAGTTTTAAAGTTATTAGTTATGCGCCACTGAGTGATATACTCAGCAATAGCTTCTTTATGCTGTCGCTGGTAAGGGAAAGGAGAAGGCTACCTAGTGAGAGACTTGAAAGTAGCATTTTGGTATTATTTGTGGGTATTTACGTTAGGTATACCCTTGTGATTCCTTTGGATGTATTTTGTACCTATATGTATGGATGTATGGACATTGTGTAACACCCCTAAGTTCGGTAGTGCGTTCTACTACTCCGGTGACCAGTGTTGTCCGGACAGCTAGGATGCCTAGAATTACACTTCGATATGAGTGAGAAGACATAAAATAATGAAATAAAAGAAAAGAAAATACAAGAAAAACAAAGGAAAAATAATAGCAAAGAAATGTAATCAAGTTAAGCGAGCCGGGAACCCTAGCGATGGGGGATCGCACTGGGAAGTCACGGCATGGACCGTTGACTAGCCCTGGACTGCGGGGAACCCTGGAAAACATTTTTAGGACTTAAATAGACCCTTATTGAAGAATAAATATCATTAGGAAGATCAAAGAAAAATTAAATAATTAGTACAAAGAAAAGTGAGAAATCGAAAAACAGACAAAACCCGGTGTTACCGAAAAATCGGGAATGCAACCCAAACAGGGGCATTATGGTCATTTGACACCCCGAATTGTCTTTTGACCTAAATGTCCATTAAAAATAAATAATATTACACTTAGAAAATGAAATGAAAAATTAAATTGGTGGTACCTAAAGCAAATAACAAAAATTAAGGGTTTAATGTGGAATAAGTGAGAATTTAACATATTATATGATTAATTGAGTGAGTGGGCCACTAAAGGAATAAAATAAAAACATAATGGGGCAGGTGTATACCTAATATACAATCTGCAAACTCATTTCTTCAAGGTTCCTCATCCATGCCGAATTGAAGAGAAGGGTGAATCCTCCATTGCCGTTTGGCCTTCAAGCTTGATCCACTCCTCCATTTCAACTCCAATCACTTAGATATCTTCATAAAAATTTTTCTACACATCATAAGGAAGAGCTTGATACCAAAATCAAGAAGTTTAATCAAGGTTTGGCAAGTTCCAACCATAAGGTAAGTTTGTATTTTGGAAGATTGCTTTGTTAAACTTTGTGTTCATGTTATGGGTGTTGGTTTTGTGAAGAAAAATTTCAAGTTTGAGAAGCTATTGATATGTTCATTTTGGACAGCCATGGAGTTATGTATTTGATGAAATATTTGTACATATATTTGATGAGAAATGATGTTGGTTAGGATGATTTAATATCCTAGTAAATTATTCCATATGTATATGGTGATTTTTGCACTTGGATGGAAATTGATGAATTGTAGGACACTTTGGTGTTGAGGAAGCTTTTCGGCAGCCTTGGGATTCTTGGATAAATGTATGTGTTCATGAAGGTGTTGACAGAAATATTGACATTAAGGTTGATGGATATGTATATAGATTGATTGTGTAAAGTGTATGTAAGAACTAGTAAGGTTTAGGTGTATATGTGATTGTACTTAGACTTTGTAAATGTGAGTTTTAATTGGTGTATTAAGGATGTTTGTAATCTGCCCAAAGTGATGTTAATGTAAAGTGGAATATGGTTTTGGTAATGAACCAAAACAGAATTGGTAAGGGAAGTGGACATATAGTAATGTAAGTGTGTAATTGATGTATGTTTAAGTAAGGTAGTTAAGTGCAGTATGCATTTTAGTCAATAACTTTAAAAGTGTAACCTCAATTGGTATGAGACCAATTGGAGGTGAAACTAGGCACAAAATTTGCCAACTTTCATTGAGAAAGCATACCAAAATTCTGCTTGCAAGGTGACATAAGAAAATGACCAATTCGGATTAAGTGCAATTGAAACCTGAAAACTGACCAATTGGGCAGCAGTTAGTGTTTAGGCCATAACTCACTCAAAAAAGGTCCAATTGACCTGAAATTTTAACCATGAATATTTAAGACCCATACCTACAAGTCTTATGAAGACACCAAAGTCCAGAAATGACCATAAGCAAGTCAAAAAGCTTGCACAAGTTCGGGTCCAAAAACTGGCCGAACCAAAGTTGACCAAATTGACCTAAAATTGACCTAATTTGATGCCATTTGACCAGCAATAGTATAATGATCATAACTTGGTCTACTTAACTCGGATTGACCTAAACTTTTGCCCCGCGTTCCATAAGACATAGATCTACAAGTTTGTAGTTTTGACCGAAACCCGAAAACCGAGGGAACTAGGTCGTCCGGCTAGGTCAAACTAGTATTCCGGAATCCAGCAAGTTGCATTAAAATGCACTAAACAAGGAAATGAGTTTGGTAAAACATACCAACCCTAAAACCCTATCGAATGTGACATATTAATGACACTAAAACCTAATTTACCTAAAATGCATCAAGGGTCGGTATATTAGGTGATTGAGCAAATAATAGCCCTCAGTGAATTACTTATCGAACATTATCGTTAGAGACAGTTTAATTTAGTACTGAAACACTTCAAATTGTGTTTCTCAGTTATCAAAGACTCAGGAAAAGAGAAGGAAACACTGAGTCCAGACCGAGAGACAGTTATCAGAGGTTTGTGCACAACTAGTTTTCAACTGATTTTGCTCTGAATAATATTTCATATGATTAATTGTATGTTATTGTTTTAAATTGTGTTTGTGCACAACAACTATTTCTTTTGAATTATTTTCAATTGAAATAAATTATGACTATTTGCATATTATTGTTTTAAGTTGTGAAATCGTGAAAAATGGTTTGAAAGATATTTGATGGATACTTATTGATTGAAAAGCACTGTAATTGGTTTGAAACCACAGCTATCATGTACATTAATTGTATTCCTCGCTAGCTTGTCTAGTGGGACGAATTGAATTCCCTCTCTGGCTGAAGTGTTGAGGTGTGTGCCTGTTGAGGACGAATTGGATGAGTACTCATATTTTTGCTAGCTAGCTATGTTATTCCTCATTAGTCATTGACTTTTGGGATGAATTGAATACCTCATTAGCCATCGGCTTTTGGGATGAATTGAACTTGGGAACATGATGAAAGCTGTGTGTAATTTATTGATGCATATCGTAAGATTGTAAAATGAGTTTAAATTTTTATTGACATTCACTGTCTTTTGAATTTAGCTATGTTTTGATTACTGAGATTTATTGTAAGATTGTGTTAAATTCCTTATGACATTATTGTCTTGAATTTAACTATAGTTTTAAGTATCCACTATTTATATGATTTATGAATTGTGATTTAAATTGTATTTGGTTAATGTTGTGCACCACTGAGACATTGTCTCAGCGATAGCTTTTATTGCCGCAGTAGACAGACAGACAGTGCAGCAGACTAGGCTGCTAGTACCTCCAGCGAGAGACTACCGGGTATGATAAGTATACCAATATTTTGTATTTTGTAATGTAATGATGTTCACTGTATGTACATATTGTTGTTGGTTTTGAGCAGTTGTAAATAAAAATTGTACATTGAAGTTGTAAAATAATTATGAGTTATTTTGGCTTGTAAAAATTGTATTATATTTCTTTTATCTCAGTCTTTGAAAAATTACTATGGATTTGAGTTGAGAAAATGTTGGAGTTGAGCTTTGGAAATATATTGAAGTGCTTTTTACAGGTTTTCTGAAGAACTGTTTTATCCAAAATACAGATGGCACTCTGCCAAAATTTTTACAGAAATTCCAAATAATCCAAATGAGTTAGCTGTTTCACTTCAGTTCACAAAAGTTTTTAATACCTGTAAATAGTGCTCACCACTGTAAAAGAAGTAAGAAAAGTTTTTAAAATCCCTTGTAGTGTATTTAATGGATTATCAGTAGACGGAGTTGGTAATTCATTAGGTATACTACGGGATCATGTTATGCCTTACAGAGGGGTAGGGTGTGACACATTGAGCAATTTGTATTTAAAAGCATTACATTGTTATCACATTTTGAGTTTGTAACTATTTTGTATTTTACTTGGAGACTTATGAAAATATAACTTTTGCAATATTTAGTCTATCATTATTTCCAATGAATGTTTACATGGAATTTTAACTATTCTCATGCAGTTTTCCGCAAAAGAATTGATAAGATAAAAAGCTATGGTTTGTTTTAAAATCCTTTGTAGCATAACTAATGGGTTATCGGTAGGTGGAGTTCGATAATTCATTAGGTATGCTACGGGAACATGTCGTGCCTTACAAGGGATAAGGTGTGACATGTTTTAGTAGTATCAGAGCTTTGGTTTTTATACTAGTTTTGAAATTGCATGTTTGAAAAATTTTGATAAGTACAACTGCTCAACTGTCATTAATTGATACATATAGTGCATTACATCATAAATATGGATTAATGGAGGAAAATCTCCTTGTGTTGGTTGTCCAGGGAGTAGAATTCTTTGTGATTCAGTATAGAAGAGGCGGATCACACAGTAGAGCAATTAGTAGCAGCTGAGGTACAGGGGGAGGCCCCAGCTCCTCAGAATGTCGATGGTCACCGCACCTGCCCCACCCATGCGCTTCCTCGATTCGCTCACAGATGGTCGCATTATTTCAAAGAATGGTCATTAATATACCATTCCAAGCTCCTGTGCAAGCACCTCTAGTGTAACCACCATCCCTAGCCAAACAATATAATAAGTTAATGAAGTATGGGGCAACAGAGTTCAAGGGTACAGTGGACCCATTGGAAGCTAAGCAATGGTTAGAACGGATGGAGAGGGTATTTAAGAAACTGCACTGCACTGATGATTTGAAGTTCAAATACTCGGTCTCTCTACTGCATGGAGATGCATATGAGTGGTGGAAGACTATTCCTCACAGTTTGGTTGAGCCCCCTGTGCAGACATGGGATGACTTTCTAAAGGAGTTTAGACAGAAGTATGTTCTTGATACCTATGTGGATATGAAGCTACAGGAGTTTCTCAATTTGAAGCAAGGGAATAAGACTGTAGTGGGGTATGAGAGAGACTTTTCTCGCCTCAACCACTATGCTGGAAGCCTACTCACTAATAGTAGAGACAGATGCAAACGGTTTAAGGCCGGTTTGAGGCCTAGTTTGAGATTGCAAGTGGTTGGGTTTCGACATGACAACTTCTCTGGGTTGATATCACAGGCCCTTGAATTGGAATGGATAAAACTGGAAGGGGCATCTAAGAAGGTAACCACTAAAAAAGAAAAGAGCAGTAAGCCTACAGGTCAGAGTCCAAGTAACAATTCGGGTAAGAGGAAGAGCTTTGGGGGACCAAGTAACAGAGGATCTAGTAGGGGAAGATTCTCAGGGCAGAGGCCACCAAGATCTGGACAGCAGACATCTAGGGGTTCCTTTCCTACCTGTGCTTGTGAGACTTGTGGCAGGACTCATAGAGGAGTATGTTATAAGGCCATAGGAGGCTGTTACAACTGTGGTGGAAGTGGGCATTTTACTAGAGATTGCACTAGTGCCCGCAGATCTGGGCCGCCTACTACCACTGAGGGATCTGTTCAAAGTTCTGCTTCCAGAGGACAACAAACAACTAGTAGAGACAGAGGCAGGGGTAGAGGTAACACTTCTGGTAGCCAGGGCACAGTGAGCTAACTAGAGCAGAGTGGTGCACCAGTCAGGGTGTACACCATGCGCCAGAGGGATGAAGCTGAGACATCAGATGTTGTGGCTGGTACTTTCTCCATTTTTGATAGAGATGTATATATGCTGTTTGACCCTGGTTCTACACATTCTTATGCTAGTGCCACTATTGCATGCTCTATTGTTATTCCTTGTGTGAAATTGGATTATGATGTGCTAGTGACTAGTCCTTTAGGACAAGAGGTTAGGGTAAACAAATTATATAAGGATTGTCCTTTGGTGATCCAAGGACATACATTCCTGTCAGACTTAATTGACATACCCTTCCGAGATTATAATATCATCTTGGGCATGGATTGGTTAGCCAGGCATCACGCCATGATCGACTATAGACTGAAGATAGTCACTTTTGGTCTTCCTGAGTATGCAGACGTAGTGATACACAGGGAGAGGCAGTTATTGCCATCCAACATCATTTCAGCTGCACTTGCTAGAAAGATGATTAGAAAGGGATGTGAAGCTTATCTAGCTCATGTGATAGACACCCAGGTGGGGAGTCCAGATCTTAAAGATATTCCTACGGTATGGAATTTTTCGGATGTTTTTCTGTAAGAATTACCGGGATTGCCTCCAGAAAAAGAGGTGCAATTTTAAATTGAGACTATGCCTAGTGTGGAGCCAATCTCCATCACTCTTTATAGGATGACACCTGCTGAGTTGAAAGAGTTGAAGGTACAATTGCAGGAATTGTTAGATAAGGGTTTCCTCCTCCCTAGCGTGTCACCTTGGGGAGCACCAGTATTATTTGTGAAGAAAAAGGATGGTACTCTCTGCCTATGCATAGATTATAGACAGTTGAATAAGGTGACCATAAAGAATAGATACCCTCTACCACGGATCGATGATTTGTTTGATCAGTTGAAAGATGCAACTGTATTCTCCAAAATTGACTTGAGATCGGGCTACTACCAATTGAGGGTGCAGGAGCAAAGTATTCCTAAAACTGCCTTTAGGACTCGGTATGGCCACTATGAGTTCTTGGTAATGCCATTCGGGTTGACTAATGCTTCAGCTGCTTTTATGGGCCTGATGAACACTATCTTCAGGCCATATTTGGACCAGTTTGTTGTGGTGTTCATTGATGATATTTTGGTGTACTCAAAGAATGCAGAGGAACAAAACAAGCACTTGAGGATAGTATTGCAAACTTTGAGGGAGAAGCAGTTGTATGCCAAACTATCGAAATGTGAGTTTTGGCTAAAGGAGATTTCATTTTTGGGGCATATTGTATCTGCAGAAGGTGTCCAGGTGGATCCTAGCAAAGTTGAAGCCATTCTTAATTGGAAGCCACCCAAAAATGTCACGAAAGTTCGGAGTTTCCTTGGTTTGGTTGGTTATTGCCGAAGGTTTGTGAAGGGATTCTCCATGCTAGCATCTCCACTGACCAAGCTACTTAGGAATGATGTAAAATTTAAGTGGACTGATCGATGCCAGGAAAGTTTTGATGAGTTAAAGAGGCGTTTAACTAAAGCTCCAGTCTTAACCTTGCCCACTTTGGGTAAGGAGTATACCATATATAGTGATGCTTCTCATAACGGATTAGGCTATGTGTTGATGCAAGATAGAAACTTCATTGCCTATGCTTCATGCCAGCTTAAACTGAATGAGAGGAATTATCTTACACATGACTTGGAACTACCAGCCATTGTCTTTGCCTTGAAGATCTGGAGACATTACTTGTATGGAGAGAGATGTTATATATACACAGATCATAAAAGTTTGAAATACTTGGGCACACAGAAGGAGTTAAATTTGAGGCAGAGGAGATGGTTAGAGCTTATAAAAGTTTATGATTGCTTGATAGACTATCAGCCTGGAAAGGCAAATGTTGTAGCTGATGCTTTAAGTCGCAAGACTATGGCTGGTTTGACGGTTTCTCCTTTGTCCATGGTGCATGAATTAAGGGCATTGCATGCTAATTTGGAGATTAATGAAGATGGGCAGATGGTAGCTACTTGGCAAGTGAAGCCAATGATGGCAGAACAAATTAAAGCAGTTGCACAGAAGGATGATAAGTAAGTGAAGTTGATGGAAGAGGCTCGGGATGGCAAAAAACCAGAATTATCAGTAAATGATGAGAGCTTGTTGTTATATAAGGGCAGAATGTGTATTCCTGAGAATGTTGAACTGAGGTAGACCATTTTAAAGGAAGCACATGATTCACCTTTTGCAATGCACCCCAGTGGAACCAAAATGTACAGAAGTGTGAAAGAGCACTATTGGTGGAGAGGAATGAAGAAAGACATTATAGAATATGTTGCCAAATGCCTAACTTGTCAGCAAGTAAAGGCAAAACACCAAGTGCCTGCAGGGTTGCTACAGCCATTGCCAATTCCTGAGTGGAAAAGGGAAAGAATCGCTATGGATTTCGTGATAGGACTTCCACGTACACAAAAGAATCATGATGCAGTTTGGGTTATTGTTGATAGATTGACCAAGTCTGCACACTTTTTGCCAGTGAAGATGGATTACAGCCTGGAAAGATTGGCCAAACTGTACATTGATGATGTTGTGAGGTTACATAGAGTGCTAGTGTCTATTGTGTCGGACAGAGACCCAAGGTTCACTTCTAGATTCTAGGGTAGCCTCCAAAAAGCCCTAGGAACTAGATTGAACTTCAGTACAACATTTCATCCACAGACAGACGGCCAATCTGAAAGGATCATTCAGATTTTGGAGGATATGCTTCAGGCTTATGTGATTGAGTTTAAAGGTAGTTGGGACACACACTTGCCTTTAATTGAATTTTCCTACAACAACAGTTATCAGTCAAGCATCGGGATGCCTCCATACGAAGCACTTTATGGCAGAAAGTGTAGAACTCCCTTGTGTTGGGATGAAGTGGGCGAGAGGAAGTTAATTTGGCCCAGAATTAGTGCAGCAGACGGAAGAAAAGGTTAAGCTCATTAGAGACTGACTCAAAGTTGCAATGGATAGACAAAAGTCCTACATTGACCTAAAGAGAAGAGATATTCGGTACAGTGTGGGTGACAAGGTGTTCCTAAAAGTTTCCCCATGGAAGAGGATCATGAGGTTTGGTAGAAAGGGAAAACTAAGTCCTCGCTTCATTAGGTCGTATGAGGTTTTGGAAAGAGTGGGTCCATTGGCATATAGACTTGCATTGCCTTCGGAGTTGGACAAGATTCACAATGTCTTCCATGTCTCCATGTTGAGGTACAGATCAGACCCCTCTCACATTTTGCCAGTGGAGGAGATTGAGGTGAATCCATACTTGACATATGACGAAGAGCCCATAAAGATCTTGGCATATGAGGTGAAGTAGCTGAGGAACAAGCAGATACCTCTAGTGAAAGTGCTGTGGAACCATCATTCAGGCCAGGAGGCTACATGGGAGTGTGAGGAGGACAAGAGAAGGCAGCACCCATAGCTACTCAAAGACTGAGACCAAGTAAATTTTGAGGACGAAATTTATTTTTAAGGAGGGGAGAATTGTAACACCCCGAACCTCCGAGTTATGAATAGTACTATTTTTGGTCCGTGACTAGTACCATTCAAAGACACCTTGGGGACCAAAAATAAATAGAAAAAAAATTTATTGAGATAGACATAATAAAAATTCAAGTGACCTAAAAATATAAGGATTCACCGGGTATATTGAAAAAGAGGGATTATGACCCGATAAGGGGCATTTTGGTCAATTCACCTCAAGAGTTGACTTTTGACTAAAATATAAATTAAATTAAATGAAAGTAATATATTGAATTATGAAATAATTTTTTTTTCAGGAAAAGAATTCAAATATAAAGTGAAAAGAAAATAAAAGAAATAAAAATCTAGAATTTTAATTCCATTTTGACCCAATTAAAATTTTAGTATCAATGGGCTTTGGACAACTCAATTAAATGAATTAAATAAATAAAAAATGGGGATAAATATATAAAGGGAAAAACCCTCTTCTCTCTCCCATTTAGTTACCACCCACTCTCTCTCCTTCTCTCTTTTTTTTTTTCTTCTTCTTCCTTCTTTCTCCATTGACACCCATTCTCAAAACTCAATTCCTTGTTTTTCCTCCATGGGTTTTCCATCTAATTGGTAGAGAGCATCAAATTAATCTTTGATTTAGAGATTAAAAGCAAGGGGAAACAAGAGATTAGAAGAAAATTAAAGATTTGGGGAGTTGGAAGAAAGTCATCAAGAGGTAAGTTCTTTACTACTCATTTAGTTATACAAACCTTAAATTAAGTTAGATTATGATGAAATTTCATAAAAAAAATGAAAGGAAATATGCATAGAACCTAAACTAGGGTTTTGGCGGCAAATTAGAGAAAAATTAGGGTTTAATGTATTTCAATGAAAATAATGATGAAATCAAGCTTAGTTGAAGTAGTATGCATTATTAGAGTAAAGAAATTGCATGAAATGTGTATAAATTTAATTATGGGAGATTAGGATTCATGGGAAAATTGGGTTATGGTGCTAGAGAGTGAAATTGGTGTGTGTAGTGTTAAATTATGATTATTTGAGGTTTATTTAGTTTGAATATTGACATTGGGTTGATAAATGGAAGTAATGAAATGGTAGGATTAGGGAAAATTGCAAACTTTGGTATTTGAAAATTGTGGGTTTTATGTTAGGAAGTGCCATTAATGTGTCAATGCTAAATTATAGTCATTTTGGGTGAATTAAATGTGAATTGAGGTTGGTTAGAGGGAACAATTGAAGAAATGAAAAATTGAACTTAGGGCAGAATTTTGCACACTAAATTCAGTGTGTTTGGAAGCCCATAACTTGAGCTACACAATTCCAATTGGTGTGAAACCAATTGGAAATGAAACTTAAGACATAGGGCTAGAATTTTCGTGAAGATACCCTACCTCGAAAATGACCTTAAGCTACCCCAAATGAGCATTGAAATGGGAGATAAAATTCTGGAACCTGCAGAATTTGACCATATGAACAGTAAACTTTTCATGGCCATAACTCTCTCTAGAAAACTATGATTTAGGCGATTCTTGAACCGATGGAAACCTAAGACATAGTAGAACATTTCATATGAAGAACTTGAGGCCAAATTATGGACTTAACCTAATCAAATTGTTAAGCAAATTTGAATCACTGAATCTGTAGAAATCTAAAAATCTGCAGATTTACCATATGAACAGTAAGATTTGCATGGCCATAACTCTCCCTAGAAAACTATGATTTAGATGATTTTTGAACCGATGGAAACCTAAGATATAGTAAAACATTTCGTATGAAGAACATTAGACCAAATTATGGACTTAACTTGATCAAATTACTAAACGAAGTTGGATCGATAAATCTGCTAGAACTGAATCTGCAGGATGAACTGTGACGTGAATCGTAACTGTGTTTTGGTCATAACTTGAGCTATATAGCTCCGAATTAGGTGATTTAAAAAGTAAAATAAAGTTAAGACCTAAATGAACAATTTTCATGAAGAACACCTCATCAAATTATGATCGAAATTAGGTAAAAATTGGGTTCAAATATTGGGGCACCAAGTTGTCCCAAAACCAAAATATTCTAAAATTTGCAAAGCAAACTTAGGATGCATTAGACATACATGTAATGAGTTCTTGGTAGCAATTGAGATTGGTATTGAGGTCTTCTATTTGTGTATTTTCAGTAGAAAAAGAAGTTGGAACAGACAAGGAGAAGTAGATAACAAGGAAAGAGAATTATTAAAGGTTTGTGCACAATTAACCTTTTTCTTTGTTTTAGCTTCGTAAATTGATTTGAACGAGTTTATTTGAATGAGTTTATTTGAATGAGTTTGATTTGAAATGAGTTTATTTTGAATGAGATATGTTTTTCTCTTGTATTTGAGGAATTTGTGTGTTGCCACCCCTTTTATGGGTTTTATGATAATTTGAATATGTTATTGTTTTGTAAACGTGATTATTGATTTAGAAACTCTTGAAAGTTGCTTTGAAACCACAGTTAGCATGACAGTCCCTTCGGAACTCCCCAGTAGTAACGGCTACTTGGAGTTTTATAATTGATATTGATTATGTCTTCCATTAATAACGGTTAGTGGGGTAAGACTACATGAGTACTCATTAGCTAGCTAGCCCTTCCCTCATTAATAACAGTTACTGAGGTTGAGATTGCTTTGTCGTGGTATACAATATGGCACTGATCGTGAAATTTTGTGTTATGATCTAAACTGTGTGTTGATGTTGGCAACACTAATGCTTTGTGAATTGCGATTTATGAAGTGTGATTTCTCATTTGAAATGTTATTTCAATAAATGGCCTTTATGGACTTAGAACTATTATGAAGTTTTTATGCTTAAGAAAAATGTGATTTATTATGCTTTGATAAATTGTGTTTTACCTTAAGTTTTAAAGTTATTAGTTGTGCACCACTGAGTGATATACTCAACGATAGCTTCTTTATGCTGTCACAGGTAAGGGAAAGGAGAAGGCTGCTGAGTGAGAGACTTGAAAGCAGCATTTTGGTATTGTTTGTGGGTATTTACGTTAGGTATATCCTTGTGATTTCTTTGGATGTATTTTGTACCTATATTTATGGATGTACGGATATTGAGCAGTTTGTATTTAAAAGCATTACATTGCTATCACATTTTGAGTTTGTAACTGTTTTGTGTTTTACTTGGAGACTTATGAAAATGTAACTTTTGCAATATTTAGTCTATCATTATTTCCAATAAATGTTTACATGGAATTTTAACTATTCTCATGCAGTTTTCCGCAAAAGAATTGATAAGATAAAAAGCTATGGTTTGTTTTAAAATCCTTTATAGCATAACTAATGGGTTATTAGTAGGTGGAGTTCGGTAATTTATTAGGTATGCTACGGAAATATGTCGTGCCTTACAAGGGATAAGGTGTGACAATGTTATGCCTTATGGAGGGGTAAAGCGTGACAAAGCACCCTCATCCCCAGCCTGCCTTGTTGCATTCCTAGTGAAGATTCCATCAACCCCAAGTAGTAGGTATTACATTCTAGCTTTAGGTGCTTTTTTAGGCATTTGGCTTCTTTATTTAGGGTTTTCGGTTGTTCCGATATTGGAGAGAGAAGGATCAATTTATAAATAATAGTAATATTAAAAGAATAATTTATAAAAATATAAGGACCTATTTATAAATAATTATAATATTCATTGGCTATTTTTCAAAATATAGAACAAATTTATAAAAAATAAAATATATAGGAGCCTTAGATTATTTCACTCACTATTTTAATAACTATAATTTAATTTTTTTTTTATTTAGTGGGACTCATATATTGATATGTTGAAAAAATTAACTATTAATTTTGTATTATCCATATATTTATGTGCCAAAATAAAAAATAAAAATTTATATTTTTAATGGTACCATTAATTTTGTAATATGGTGTGAAACTATAGGTATTAAATTACAACAAAAAATTATAAATCTAGAATACTAAAAGCATGAAGCCACAATATATTTAATCCTCACAATAATAATAACAATTAAATTTTAATCTCAAATTATTTAGGGTTAATTATACAATTTTTTTTATTAAATTCTGTTCAACATTAAGTTGACTAAATATCCATGTACATGACCTAAAAGAAAAAAATATATACCATTTACATGATATGGTAGATTCTATAGTTATTTTTTTAAAATAAAATAAAATAAAATTTTACTCTAAAATTTTTAGTTATATAAAAATTTTTATATTTTATTTTACATAAATAAAATTGACATAATTATAATAATTTTTATAAAATATTATAATGTATTTATTTTAAATTAATAATAATAAATTAAATTTAATATGAAATAGAAATAAATTCATTCATCATTACTAATTAATATGAAATAGAAATAAATTCATCCCTTGTTACTAATTAATCTTATAAAAATCATATTTATATTTATTTATTTATTAAGTATTATTATTTTTGAATTAATTTATTTATAAAATAATTATTTTATAGAAAATAATATATGAATTTCTTAAATAAAAAATATTCAATAAAGTAGCCATTAAATACGCCGGCTGTGTGCGGGCAAGGGTCGTGTTGCATACGGGCATTGGAAAACATTAGTTATCTGACACACAGCCAAAGCGATGGCGGCCGCGGCGACAAGCGTAGTTCCGGCGGGGCGGAGTGCGAGGAGAGCCGCTGCCGAAGATGAAAAATTGGCGTTCGAGACCACCGAAGGTATAGAACCTATAACAAGCTTCGACGAGATGGGCATAAAGAACGATCTGCTTCGCGGAATTTATGCCTACGGGTTTGAGAAGCCGTCTGCGATACAGCAGAGAGCAGTTATGCCCATTATCAAAGGCCGAGATGTGATAGCTCAGGCGCAATCCGGTACCGGCAAGACCTCCATGATTGCCCTCACTGTTTGCCAACTCGTTGATACCTCTAGTAGAGAGTAAGTTTTTTGAACTTTTTTAAACCCTAATTGTAAAATTTCGGGTTCTTTCCTGTTTCTGGTTTTAAATTTAAACTTCAAAATCATGATTTTAGACATCTAAATTTGTTATTTTTGTTTAAACCAAAATCAAGAAAAAAATATTGTTTTTTAATTTTAACTTATGCAAAGCAACTGTGTTGAATTTTTTGGAAAATGTTTTGGAATACTTTTGTATTTTGAAATCCGGAAAATGTTTTGCCCGTTTCTTTCTTTCTTGGGAAATTAATTGTTGGGTATTAATTGAACTAATCGTAGAAACAAAAGGAGATTTCATTTGTCTATGTTCTTGTTCTGTCTTGGGTGGATTTTGGTTGCTTTTTCGACCATGTTAATTTTGAACCTGGCAGTATTCTGCTTTTTGATAAAGGAAATACGTGTTTGTGGGTTCAGCTGTTTTACTATTATGTTGGTTCAATTTTACAGGGTCCAGGCATTGATATTATCACCTACAAGGGAACTGGCAGCTCAGACGGAGAAAGTAATATTGGCAATTGGTGATTACATTAATATACAAGCACATGCATGCATTGGAGGCAAAAGTGTGGGTGAGGATATTAGGAAGCTGGAGTTTGGAGTTCATGTTGTTTCTGGAACTCCAGGCAGAGTTTGTGACATGATAAAGAGGAGGACATTACGTACTAGAGCCATTAGGTTATTAGTTCTTGTGAGTTGACGATTTTGGATTATGCATTGATAACTACTTTCTTCTGCTTTTTTACTATGTACTTGTGGGTTGCACTGTTAACTTCTAATTAGTACACTCATAGACATATTCCCTCTATTCATTATGTTATTAGGCTTTCATTGTTATTATTATTATTATTTTTGGTTGTCTTGTAGGATGAGTCTGATGAGATGCTGAGCAGAGGGTTCAAGGATCAAATTTATGATGTATACAGATATCTTCCTCCAGAGCTTCAGGTGTTCAAAATGCCGTAAAAATCTTGCATAAATTTCAGTTTTATTTCACCTGTTGTTCTAAATACATGGCTTCGTTTCATTTTTTCGAGTGATGCTAGGCAATGTTTTGATTTTATATGATACCATATTATTATGCAACTGCAGGGCTAGATAACAACTAATGGATAAATTTACATGTTCATCCTAAATTTGTTTGTATTATTGCAGGTTGTCTTGATTTCTGCTACCCTTCCTAATGAAATTTTGGAGATGACAAGCAAGTTCATGACAGATCCTGTTAAGATTCTTGTGAAACGTGATGAATTGACTTTAGAGGTGAGTATTTGCTTGAGCTGTCAATGAGTTTGCAATAAATGCAATGCTCGAATTTGATGGGAGCTTCTCATTTGGTGTGTTCTTTTATGACAGGGTATCAAGCAATTTTTTGTAGCTGTTGAAAGGGAAGAGTGGAAATTTGATACTCTGTGCGACCTTTATGATACTCTTACCATCACCCAGGCTGTTATTTTCTGCAACACAAAGCGGAAGGTAATGATGTCACTGATCTAATTTCTATCTTTTGTCTGACAGTTGATTGTTATAATAAAATGAATATTCTCAAGAGTTTATCGCGGTTGTCTATATATCTTGTTTGTGCGTCAAAATTGAAATTTGTGACTTCAGCAGGCTCTCTTTGTTTTAATTTTACCATCTGTCAAATATCTTAATCTTTATCAACATAAAGCAAAACTTCATCTATTATCCAAAATGACAAAAGTAGCTACTGAAACTCTTCTTGCTGTTTGTTTGGATAACGCATTGGTGCCTAATGTATGCGTTGCGTACAATTTCGCTAGGGTTGTATGTGTTTTGTCCACACAACTTGTGAGATTCAAGCAGTTATTGAAGATACGTGGTTAGTTGCAATATATAGTTTTACAAAATCAGGCTGTTGATATTAAGTTGATTAGAGCTTCTTCAGAAGAGTGATGGAAGCTGTTCTGCCTGGGTTCAAAATCCCTGTTTTCTGCTTCAAATATGAAAATTTGAAATTGATACTTGATAGCTTCATCTTTGTTAAAAATGGATTGAATACCTAGGAAATTAGACCTCTTTTGGCCAGAGTTTGAATTATAATTGGTGCCGAAAGAGTTATATTTTAAAGGCTTAGTTGAAGTGGTAGTAGATACGAAAGGGAGGGCTATATCTAAGATGACATGGAGGAAAATAGAATAAAAGGCTTTGATCTTTTTTAAGAATAAGCCAAACTGGGTGGAAATTAAGGAAATGGATTTATTTAGCCAACCCGATGTTTGGATTAAATTTAGTTGAGCATTAGACATTAGTTGAAGGGACACTGAATATTAGGATCGGACCCAAAAAAGTTAGAATTCAAGTGTTTTTGTTTTTCTTACTATTGGTATGCAAATGCATTACCATGGACAGGTGGATTGGCTAACTGAGAAGATGCGGAGCAATAACTTTACAGTCTCATCAATGCATGGTGACATGCCTCAGAAGGAGAGAGATGCAATTATGTCAGAGTTCCGATCTGGTACAACCCGCGTCCTGATCACAACTGATGTTTGGGCCCGGGGGCTTGATGTTCAACAGGCAAGTTCTTTGTCTTGATTTCCTCACTAATGTCCTGGTTGAACACAGTTATTTCTTATACATAATGTTTATGTTCTCAAAAAATCTGAAAAAATAATTAATATTGAGATATCACTACCCTTAACTTGTTTTATTGCCTAAACTGAAGGTTGATGTCTGACCCTCATTTGGATATAACAATTTATCTACCAACTGCTAAAATTCTTTTTCACACTAGTGAAAAAGAAAAAAAAAAGGGAATCTGGACTTTTTATGGCTTGATGTTGCTCTGTTGTTCTTTGGCACGATGCAGTATTTTCCACCGTAACACTTAATTGCAATTATCAATTAAAATAATGAAATAATCCCTCACTAATCATCATCACGGTATTAAACAAGGTCCATTGTAGTTGTATTAATTGTTTGGAAACTTATGTGTCAAGGCTTTTGGTAACAGATCTGTATAGGATAAAAGATTAGTGAGGTTATCAGATAATTGTCCCTAGTAAAGCACAAAGGAGCATATCTTAAATTTGTCTTGCATAAATGCCTGAATAATTTTCCTTCTTTCAATATTATTTTCATATTTTGTGTTCATTCTCATCAATCTCTGATAACTAGCAAATGCTCATATCAGTAAACCTTCATTTCCACTGAAAGTATTTGATTGCAGGGTGCTCTCTTCTTCTTATTCTTCTTCTTCTTCTTTTTCTCTCTCTCTCCTAGTTAGCTCATTATAAGTTGGTGGGAATACCTCCATTTATATTTACTTGGTTGTAGTTTTATTTTATGCATCCCTCTGCTGTTTGGTTTTTTCTTATTCTGTCAGCTTCTTCACTTCTCAGGTTTCTTTGGTGATCAATTATGACCTACCAAACAATCGAGAGCTTTACATCCATCGGATTGGTCGTTCAGGTCGTTTTGGACGCAAGGTATGTACTTTTTGACATTTTTTTACCCTTGTGATTCTAACACCATCATTGTGCAAGACTATTTCTTTTCCTGTCAATTAGATTTACTGCGTTTCTGGAAATTAGAAATTTACAAGAATTCAATTCAATTGATTTCTTTTTTATCAATTCTCATGTTTGGAAAAACAATAAGTGAAAGAATTCAATTGTTTTAGCTTAAAAAAGGAATTCATTTTAAAAGAAATAGGAATTATGTCAAAAGTTGTATGATTGGATGGGAATTCAATTGAATTCTTTTCTTGACTATGGTTTATTCCAAAGGAAGCCTTAAGAACTCCAGAACCTGATCCCCGTCCAAAGGGATAATTTCCTTGGTACTCATATTTTCTAGATCTGCACTATTCAATTTTTCACTTGGAGATGCAATATTTGCCTCTCTAATTACTCATTCTGCTGTTGTTATACCACTTTGATTTAATGACTGAACTGTGGTAGATGGTTGATTTAACTGTTGTCAATTAAATGGCATTTGGATGGTTTTCAGGGTGTCGCGATAAATTTTGTCAAAAGTGATGATATCAAGATTTTAAGAGATATAGAGCAGTACTACAGTACCCAGATCGATGAAATGCCAATGAATGTTGCTGATTTGATCTAAAGACTTGCTGGATGGTGTTTAAAGTTGTGTGGTTCACATTATTGTAGATTGCCTATACTCCTTATTTGTAATGAGTTTGTACAATAGTAGATGGTGGATCAGTTCCCCTCCCCCCCCTCTTTTTTTTCTTGACATTTGAAATGTGAGATTTTATGATGATTTTAGTGTCATTAAATTGATTGTGGTAAAGGGTTTTGGTTTTCATAGCTCTTGAAGTTGCTCTAGTAGTGGAAGCTGTAGACGAGGGAGAGAAAAGTGAATGGACTAGTCTAATCGGAAGGAGGTTAAGTAAATGAACCTACAGATAGGATCAGAATTCTATTAACCACAGTGTCTAACGAATTTTTAAAGACCTGGCATGAAGGAAAATTTAATATTTGATCCTTGATTTTTTTTATTAACATTTTAATTTGATCCTACATTTTGAAAATTGAATGATTTAGTCCCTTAATTATGTTTTTATTAAAATTAAAGGTCTTTTCATTTAATATTTCACTTTGTTTTAGTAAAAAGATAAATGTACTCTTTATTCAATTTGAAAAATTTACTATTTGATTATAGGGTTTGACAATATTACGATTTGGTTCTTATATTTTAAAAGTGATTTGGTTCTTATATTTTAAAAATTGAATGATTTAATTCATCATGTTTTCTCTCAATTAAAATTAATTGTTATCTAATTAATTAGTTCTTTCTGTTTCATAAAAATAATTCAAGAAAAAAAAAATTGATAAGAACAAAGTAAAAAAATATATTCTAATAAATTTATAGGAACTAAATAGTTCAATTTTCAAAATATAATAACCAAAGTGTAATATCGGTCAAAAACCTAGAGATAAAATACTAAATTTTTCTTTATTAAATAAATGAGATATTTGTCTTTTTATATAAACTAATGACAATGTTGGATAGAAGGACCTCTGATTTTGACGAAAGTATAAGTGAATGATTAAATTATTTAATTTCGAAAATATGGATCAAATCATAATATCGATCAAAATTTAGAGACCAAGTAATAAATTACCCATTACAAAAATCATATAGTCAAATCATATAGGCATTTAGGAAGCATATTCATTGCATTTTATTAGTATTTTGTTAATTTCATTGCATTCTGTTAGTATTTTATTATCTTCATGCTTATTTTTTAGTATTTTTAGTTTTCTTTTAAATTATGTTAAAATGGTTTGATTCCTTTGTTTTCGGCATTTATTAGACATGTATCAATGGTTTGGGATGGTATGGAGGTAGTTGGAGAAGTGTCGGTGTAACACCCCTATATTCATCGGTTCCGTACGGCCTCCTGTTTCGGCGACTGATGTCTGACCGGACAGTTAGGATGTTCAGAACCATAATTAAGTCACCTAGAAAAGCCATAAATAAAAATAAATAACAATTACATGAAGTTAAAAAGAAAATAAAGAAAATAAAGCATAAAAAGTTAAATGAGCCAAGGCCACAACGATGGGTAACCATACAGTGAAGCGGCTGCGAACTCAGTCGTTACCCTAATTTCATGTGGGATCCTGTGACACTGCAGGCCTAGGAAAAATTACGAAGCTAGGGGAATTGTGAAAACCACTGAAAAGAGTTGAGAACAAGGTCAAATAATTAGATTAGGGTTCAAGAAGCAATACAGTGTTATTGGAAAATCGAATCAGACCAGTAAGGGGGCAATTTGGTCTATTTACCCTTAGAGGTGACTCTTGACCTAAATGTCCATTAAAATATAGGAAATTAAAATTATGAAAGATTGATTAAAATTGAGGAGGTATAAGGAAGAAAAGAAAAAGGAAAAAGGAAATTCAAATATTTTTTTAGGGAATTATGACATCATGTTTGACATCATACATGACATAATAAATTTATAATTTTTAATTTTGAAAATTGTGGATAATTACTTATAAAAGTGACCAATTAAAAAAAAAGAAATGAAATTCAATTTTTAAGTTGAATTATGACATCACCATGACACAATAAAGGTCATAATTTTTAAATTACAAATTTTGGGGATAATTATCATTTAAAAGAAGATAAAATGGTTGAAAAATGAAAAGAAATAAAAGGGTCTTCTTCTCCAAAAAGGCAGCTGGCTCCCTTGTCCCTCTCTTTCCACCATTAACAACACCACTAAGCTCCCATACTCTCAATTCTTCCATAAATTCCATGTTAAATTAGTAGAAAACATTCAATTGACACTTGATAGGAAGAATTGAAGCAAAAGAAATAAGAAAAAGTGAAGGGATTTGAAGTTTAGGAAAGCTTCACAAGAGGTAAGCTTTCTTTCAAACTTAATTAACTATGTATGTGTGGAAATTAGTTTAATTGCAAGGAATTAAATGGGGAAAAGATGAAAATTATGCTTGTTTGTGGAGGTGTGAATTTTTGGCAGCCATGGAGTTGAGAGAAATTGATGTGTTTTAATCCAGTTAAAGATGTATGCAAGCTTAAAGGATTAGGTAGATGTAATTAGTATGTTTTAATTTCATGAATTATGATGATTGGAGAAATTGGGGTTTATGGCAATTAAAAATTTAGGAAAAAATTAGGAAATTTGGGAATTGATGCAATTTGTCCTAATTGAGACTTAAAATGGTTAATTAGTGTGAAATAGAGTGTGTTTGAATGGTTAGAATTGAAATGGAATGGTGAATGTGTAAGGGGTCAATGCTGGCAGCTTGACCCTTGCCCATTCAAATGAGTATAACTGGAAATTAGTTGCTCTAATCGGTGTGAGGCCAATTGGAGATGAAAACTAAGACCCAAAGCTACAATTTTCATTGAAACCCTACCCTAAAACTGACCACAAACAGGTCTAAAAATTGATTCAATCCGGATTAGGTACCCTACCCCTGTACAGAATTGATCATATAAACAGTACTTGTTCAAATGGTCATAACTTGGTGTAGAAAGGTCTAAATGACCTGATTTTTATAACATTGGAAAGATATGACATAGTAGAACAACTTTCATGAAGAACACAATCTCAAATTCTGATCAGAACCAAATCAAATTGCTAACCAAAATTAGGTCACTAAAACTGCCAGAACCCTAAATTTGCCCAGAATTCTGGAATTTGGCCAATCCAGCTAGTTATGGTTAAATAGCCATAACTTGAGCTAAAAAACTCCAAATGGAGTGATTCAAAAAGGGAATTCAAGATAAGACAATAAGGAACAACTTTGATGAAGGAAAATTGGCCAAATTTCCACTGTAAAAGGTCCAATGAAATAGTAGAATTAAGTGACTTAAAACTGAAATTTTGGAACTCCACTTAGGTAATTTTGAATTTCAATTGACAATCAATGCCAACACATTTGTAACCCAAAATGTGGTATGTGGGTATAATTAGAACTAGTATACCCCTTAAGTATGGAAAAAGTCAACATGTTGACTTGAAGAGTGAAGTGAATAGTAACCACAAATACAACAATTGCAAAGAACCCAAAAGTTATAAATCTTAGTGGATAAATTAAGTATACAAATTTAATTATTGAATTTATTGATTAGAAATAAATTGAATAGATATTGAAACACTCTAGTTATGTGTTTTAGTGGGAAAGGAGCCCTCCAAGGAAGGAGGAAGAATTGAACCAAGTCAAGCATAGATAAAAGGTTTGTACACAACAAGCTTATTTTCTATATTTTAAATTTATAATAGATTTTGAATGAACTTGATAATCGTATTTTCTCTTGTGTATTAGAACTTTAATTTATTGAATGACTTTATATGATTTAATTATGTTTTCTCCTATGCATTTAAGGATTTATTGCATGGTTTGAGAATTATAAATTGTGAATTGTACATTTGAGGTATTGTCAATATTGTGCATGAATTTACAATGATTAAATATATTTAGTGATTTGTAAATATTTTTATGAATAGAAATTGTTTTGAATATGATTTGAAACCACAGTTGGCATGGCAATGTGATTGAATTCCTTATTGGCTTGTCTAATGGGATGCATTGAATTCCCTCTCTGGCTGAAGTGTTGAGGTGTGTGCCAGTTGAAGAAGAATTGAATGAGTACTCATATATTATGCTAGCTAGTCTTGGCATTCCTCATTAGCCTTTGGCTATTGGGATGAATTGGCTTTATCGTGGTGTACAACTCGACATTGTTTTAATGTCATGCTCTAAGCTGTGTGAATGTTTTCAACATCCTTAAATTATGCATACTTGATAAAATGTGATTGGAACAAACAATTGTTAGTGGTTGAAAAATGATGTATTGTTTCATGGTTCAAGAAAAATATAAATATTTCAATTGCTTTATTATGAATCGGATAACTTGTTATTACTTGAGCAAACGCTATTCATCAAATAATTTGTGTGATTGGAACTATTGATTTTGATTTTATGGGTTTTGAAGAATTTAAATATTTGAGCCTTTTTGTTATGATTTTGTCAAAGTATAGTATACTATATTTTAAATTATAGTTGTGTACCACTGAGTTTACTACTCAACGAGAGCTTTGTACGCTGTCGCAGGTGAAAGAAATGATAGAGCAGCCGAGTGAGATCACTTGAAACTGCGACTTGAAGAAAGGCTGGGATAAATTTTGAGTATATTGTATGTATACCCGTATGCATTAGTTTGTGATGTATTCATGTAATTATATGTATGTAAGCACGTTTGAAAAGTGTACAAAAACTCTTGTAATATTATTTTGGATATGTAATCAAATGCAAATTATTGTATTATAAATAGGAGATCTTATTTGCTTATGTATTTTTGTAAAATAAATTTTAGAACTCTAATGAATGTATAGTTAAGTTTCTTTCTGAGACGTGTATATAATGTTTTAAATTCTTTATGATGGGTTTGGTTGGGAATGAATGTGACAAATTGAGATGAATTGAATTTAATTGCTGGAAATGATTTGTGAGTTGGTTGAAATTTGGATTGGGATATGTTTTGAAAATTTCTTTTCAGGTAAATTGAAGAACTGTTTTTACCCAGTTTTAGCCGTAACCACACGAATTTTTCACAAAATTTTAAAAATGCCTAATTAGCCCTAAATAAGATTTATAACACATACTTGAGTTGAAAACACTCAGCTTAAATTTTTATCACCATGCTAGACTCAAAAATGAAATTGTTATGCCAAAATTCCTTGTAGTATATTTAATAGATTATCGGTAGGCGAAGTACGATAATTTATTAGGTATACTACGGAATCATGTTACATTTTATGGAGGGGTAGGGTGTGACAGTCAAACACTTGAAAATGGAGTTTGGAAGCCATCTAGAAGAACACTACCTATGTTTTCAACAAAATGGCCCATGTTATGAGGAAACAAGATTACAGAGCCCGTGTTATAAAAAAACATGGCCGGTGCCATGTTCTAAGCTACTGAAACTATGAAAATTGATACTCCAAAATGTTACATGGGGTAGGGTCATGTAAACTAAAAGAATTACATAGCCCGTGCTATTGATAGTGAAAGAAAACCAAACTCAAACCCCCATGACTCCTGGCCATTCTTGGATGTTTTCTAAGGGCTTTAAGACTCTAAAATAAGGGGTTTTCGGTAGATATAAATACAAGAAGTCAGGGTTTCACTAGGGATCAACCTTTTTACATTTAATAGAGTATATTACCTTCAAGAGAGGCGAGAGGAGAAATGGATCTACAAGGCTTTCAGATGGAGTTTCAGCTAATATTGTAAAAGTCTAAAGCTGTGATTCTCTATCTGAGTTCTTTATTTCTTCTCATGTTTTTTCTCTTTTATTTTATAAACTTGATTATAAAACTCAGCATGTGTGAGTAGTTCATTTATTCTAGGATTAGGAATGTTGCACTTTCAATTCAGTTATGGTTTTGGTTTGATTTTATTTGATAAATTAAATATTTTGTTCTTTGATTTAATCTCTTGTGTTCTGAATACATCCTTTGTGTTGAGCTCCACTTAGTATTGATTTTAGATATTTATTGAATGATTAAAAGGTGAAGATTAATATTAGAATAGCAAGATTTTGAACTTAAGATTCTTGATATAAAGATAGGCTAAAATTCTATGTAGATTTGATAATTAATCATAAGAACATAATGAGTATTAATTAATTTAATCACCACGAAAGTAGAGTTTGAGTTAGTTAAGATACAACTTGAGTGCCTTGAAAGAGGACTAAGATAACTTAGGATTAATTTTCTTTAAAGTAATAAATTCCCATTTGTTGAATAAATTGGATTAGATTTATAATTGATTGGAATGTGAACCCCTAGCTCTAGAATGCTTTTATTAATAGATATTCATGTTTAATTAATAGGTTTAGATTTTATTTAATTTAATTAGATTAAATTACTACTTCTCTATCTCTACAATTCCATCGTCTATATAATTATAATTATTGTTTAGTTTTGTACTCAACATGGTCCTTATAGGAACGATACTCATTCATGCTTTATTACTTGTTAACGATCCATGTAATAAGGATAATCTTATATGAAATCAAAATTCGTTGTTCTATTATACCTAATAAAGTATTATCCTTGTAATAGCTATTATCATTTAACTTTCATGTATATCCTGTAACGTGCATATATGTAACACCCCTCACCCGACTACAATGTAGCCGAGCAAAGTGTGCTACATTAGGTGCCGGAGTACCCTATCTTATCTTACTTTATTCCTTTAATAATTTTATCTCGTTATATTTTAATATCAATTATTTTTAAACAGAGAAACTAGCAGAGTTTTCCCTATTTTATTATCAGTTGGCGTACTTCACTATTCACCTACTTGAAATTTTTAATAATATTTTACAATAAAAATCTCAATAATTATTCTCATAACCATCTCATAATTCACATCTCATTCATATATCTCAATTTCATATTCATTTCCATGCATTTCCATTCATGCACAATTTATATATATAAATTCTCAAGTTTTATTAATTTACATGACTTACAGACTAATTACATAAATTCATAATTTACATAATCTACAAATTAATTACAGTTCCATAATATATATTTCAACATACAATTCATAGTTTACATTACAAATAATAACTAATTATAATATACAAAATACATAATATAATCTATATAGGCCCTATCTACATGCATTGCTGAGGAGGTGACAACCTTGAACACCCTGCAGATCAGAACTCCAAAATCTCTGTGACACCCCTTACCCGACTACAGTGTAGCCGAGCAAGCAATGCCACTCGGTGTGCCGGAGCACTCTATTTTATCTGATTTCATTACAGTCATAGTTTTGAAAATAACTTGCGAAATATAATTCATTTATTGAAATTGTAATTTATTTGAGGTTCCGAAAATTTTAAAGAAAATCCGGCAGAGTACCGGCTAAAAATGGAGAAAACAGTTCTTCGGAACCTGTGAAAAACACTTCTAATAATCATATTCCATCATCTCAACTCCATTTATCAAAATCTCAATATTTTTCATTTCACATTCATTTCTCAATCATCCATCACATGTGATAATCATATATATATCACAGATAAGCATTCACTTTTTCATTTACAAACACAATTCTCATTATTTACATGAGCATCAAATTACATTTCATAAGTTCATTTACACATGAGAAAATAAGATCAATTACAAAATACCAAAATGACACCTAGTGTCCTACCAATGCACTGTAGCCTGTGAGGTGACATGGACACTATGCAGAACTATGAACTGCCTTACCGAATCTGTGGTCTACTGGGCCCTCTGTCCAAATCTTCAGTACCTACGCATTGCAAAAGCGACGCGCTAAGCATAAAGCTTAGTGGTGCCAATAATACAAGAAAATACAATATGCAAATAAAAATAATAATTTCCTTGCTATTGTGTTCATAAGAAATGAATAATTACTAACTTATTGTTTAGTCGAGGGCTAATCATGTTTCATGATATTAACTTCTTCATGCATTTCGTTAATTATTTTCTTCATGATATTGAGCTTCTTTGTATTTTTGTAATCATTCCTGATACTTAATTTTCGTATTTTCTTTAATAATCAGTTCAATCACAGTTATACTTTTCCATGCCCAAGTAACCTATCTTTGGACGATCGGATCGATAACGGTCGTTAACTGCTGACACGCGGGGCCTCGGGCCGTCATACCATGGGACGCAGAACGTCAACCACGTATGCAGTCAGTATGGCTAAAAAGCCATGATATCACATAATTGGCATAAAAGTCATGAATACGGGCATAAAAGCCATGAATACGGGCATAAAGCCATGAATACAGGCATAAAGCCTTTCGCAGTACTGCTAAAACAATACCCTATTGGCATGCCAAACTATCCAAACCAATCTTGTTAGGAATACTAGGGCATTTAATACTTTAAAATGTTAATATATTGTGCTTTATGACTTCATTATTTCATGATAAATTTCAATCATAATTCATACATTCATTTGATCATTTATATGATCACAATTCACATCAATTATTCTTTTATACCATTGTACTCAAAATACTTCTCCTCTTTACAATAATGAGAACTAATGTCTCATTCATACATTAATATGGTTTATTTATCCATTCATTATGTTATTCATATTGATCACAATTCTAAACAATGGTTCACATGTACCATTGTATTCAAAACATTTTTCCTTTCTCATTTATACATTCAAGAATCTACTTATGTAATTACAAATTTTATATTTCAAGTTGAGTTACTAATATTTTATGAATTCAATTTGTGATGGGCATATATGCCCTAACTATCTATTCACATCAATTAGGTGACTTATTTTTCATGTTTCAAGTAATCCATGAATATTTCATGGATTTCAAATTTATGGCCTAATTTCTTTTTAACAATTTTGACTAGGATGCATAGTCCATATTTGTCATACAATTCTAAGCATTTAAGCTTAGAATTGGTTCTAGGTCTTCATCTTAATTCACTAATCATTTTGATTACTATTCACCATACTAGTCAACCAAAATGTTGACCTTTTTATACTTAATGGATATATTAATTCTAATTACACCAAGATCACACATTTTGAGTTTTACATTTACTAGTATTAATTGCCAATTGCAATTTAAAGTCCCCTAGATGCATTTCTAATTTCAAATTTTGAATTTCAAGTTTTGGTGTTACTATTCACCTCATTGGTCAACAAAAATGTTGACTTTTGCATAGACAATAGGTACATTGGTTTTAACACTCCCGATGTACCACATTTTGCATTTAAAACTTGTTGGAATCAATTACCAAATCCATTTCCAAGCTTATTTCAAGTTTTCATGTCACTATTCACTTCATTAGTCAACTAAAATGTTGACTTTTGCATAGAAAATATGTACATTGACTTTGGCACTTCCAACATACTACATTTTTCATTTAAAACTTGTTGGTTTTGGTCACTTTCTCAAAGCTTAGGTCATTTTGGCAAAATTGCCAATTTTCAGTTTTGGTGCTCCGAAGTTGCACTGTTTCATTGGTCGATTTACTGTTGGAATTTGACAAAACTTCCTTCATAGAAAATGTTTCTTATTTTATCTAGTTGAATTTCTTTTTTTTGAATCACTCCATTTGGAGTTTTGTAGCTCAAGTTATGGCCAAAATAAGTTTACTGTTCACGTGTACTGTTTCTGCTGAGATTTTGGGTTTTGGCAGATTTTGGTCCAACTTTGGTCAGTAAGTTGACCAAGTTAAGTTCATAATTTGGTCTAACTTTCTTCATATGAAATGTTCTACCATGCCTTAGGTTTCCATCGGTTCAAGAATCGCCTAAATCCGAGTTTTCTAGAGAGAGTTATAGCCATCCAAACATTACTGCTCAAATGAAAATCTGCAGAGTTGCAGGTTTGATAACTCAACTTTGCCCAATAATTTGAATGGGTTAATGGCATAATTTGGGGTGATGTTCTTCATGAAAGTTGTTTGTCTATATCCTATCTTGTTGCTGTAAACATTTCAGGTCCATTGACCATATCTACAGTGAGTTATGGCCAAATGAACAGTTACTGTTCATTTGGTCATTCTGCAGGGGCTGTTTGCAGGGTATCTGGATTGGGGCCAACTTTTGGTCCACTTGCTTTGGTCTTTTGGGCTTGGTTTCTTCAGCAAAATTATGTCATTATATGTCTAGTTTCATGTCCAATTGGACAAACACCAATTGAACCTACACAGCCAAAGTTATGGCAGTCCAATTGGACTGAATTCTTAGCCACCATGCTGCTGTCTTTAGGCAGCCTACCATTCCACTTTGCCATGCCATTTTTCAGTCCAATTTATGGTCAACATACCTCAAATGGTCACTAATTGACCCTTATAATGTTCACTTACCACTTCATAAGCCAAAACCAAATTTCACTCTCCAAAACCCTAGTTCCCATTATGAGTTTTCACCCCAAACCTTAATTAACTACTAGTTCATTATCCTTATATTCACATACTTTAAACCTAATCTTTAGTTCACTTCAAGTCCATCAAAAACACTCAATCCTACTCCTTCCTTAAGGCAGCCGAAATCCATGGGCTACATACACTTAGCTTTTATTCATTTGGTTCACAAATTCATACTTATTTTAAGTCATTAACATAGAATAATAGAGATATAAGTGGAATTAGGCACTAACCTTTTTGAAACCAACCTTGAGCTTGTTATTCTTCAAGATTTCCCCTAGAATCATAATAATCATAATCAATTATATCTTCACTTTCCTAAATTAAATATCCAATAAAAATTCAACAGCATTTCCCCTTAAATTGGACTAAACTCCTATCATAAATCTTAAATCCACAACCACCCATTAATACCCAATCTGGCAGCTTGTGCATTCAAATTTATATATAATGATCTAACCGTTAGATAAATCCCAAATTTTAACCATATATTCAAGACATCCCTATACAATATCAGTAAAAATTTTAGCATCAAATAATCTCTATATCATGAGATATCAAAACATTCATTCAACCCTTCAAAATCTGAATTGTTGCAGAAATCAGTCTTACTCACACAGCTCATGCAAAACAATTTATATCTCATAAACCATAAGTCTAAAATTCACCAAATTTTAACCCAGCAGCCTCAACATCCCAAATATCATTTGTACCAAATTTCATAATTTTATAAGCATCCTAACTATTTATTTTTCTCAAATTTCAGTAGCCAAAATTCAGAATTCAACCTACAGACAGCCTGTGTTCAACAATATATTTCTCCAAATCCAACCGTTGAACAATCACCAAATTTTAACCATAACTTCCAAACATACATACCTAAAACATATCCAAAAATCAGCCATAGATGTTGAGCCAAACTCACCTGGACGGAAGAGAAACATGCTGCCCTGCTGAACCCCTTTTCTGCTACTGTTCATCTCCTTCTCCTTCTTCCTTTCTTTCTTTCTTTTCCTTTTCTCTCTCTTTCTATCTTATTCCAGCCCGTATGAAGAAGGAAACTGCTGGTTTCCTTTGTTTTTTATCTCATTTTAAGTCATTTTTATCTCTTTTTATTGGTTTGTCAAATGGTGATTGGAGGGGGCTTTTAAATGACATCATCATATGTCATAATTAAGCATTTTCCTTCATTTTCTTTTCTTCTTTTCTCTACTCATTTTCAATTCAATTTTTAGCAATATTTATTCATATTTTAGATCATTATAATTATTTACTTAACTGGACAAGTCGGCCAAAAATCACCTCTGAAGGCGAAATGACCAAAATGCCCTCCGTTTGGCTTAACGGGTCAAAATTGTCTGTACCGATTGAAAATTTTTTTTAATTATTTTCTTGGCATTCTAATGCCATAGGAACCTCAATGACCCTTCTCTGGAGTCCCAAAAATTATTTTATAATTTTTCCCCCGGGTCTAGGGCTCCTCGTTGCGAGAACCGCAACTTACCTCTGGTTACCCATCGCTTGGGCACCGGCTCTTTTGACTTAACTGTATTTTATTTCTAAAATTTTTACTAAATTTTTCTGTAACACCCCAAAGTTGGGTAGTGCGTTCTACTGCTCCGGTGACCAGTGTTGTCCGGACAGCTAGGATGCCTAGAACCACACCTTGATATGAGGGAGGAGACATAAAATAATGAAATACAAAAAAAGAAAATACAAGAAAAATAAAGGAAAAATAATAGCAAAGAAATGTGATCAAGTTAAGCGAGCCGGGAAAACTAGCGATGGGTGACCGCACCGGGAAGTCACGGCGTGGACCGTTGACTGGCCCTGGACTGCGGGGAACCTCGGAAAAAACATTTTAGGACATAAATAGAACCTTATGGAAGAATTAATCTCATTAGAAAGATTAAAGAAAAATTAAATAATTAGTACAAAGAAAAGTGAGAAATCGAAAAACGGACAAAAATCGGTGTTACCGAAAAATCAGGAGTACAACCCAAATAGGGGTATTTTGGTCAATTCACACTCCGAGTTAACTTTTGACCTAAATGTCCTTTAAAAATAAATAGTATTAAATTTTGAAAATGCCATAAAAAAATGAAATTTCATGGGTAGTATAATTAAAAACATAAAGGGATATAAAATGGGATAATGGAAAGTTTAATTATAATAATTAAAAAACCTAAGTTAGTGGAGCACTAGGGAGGGGTATATAAATTCTTTAAGTGGACAAGTGCACGTCCATTTCATCTTCTTCTTCATTGATTTTCTTCTTGGCCGAATGAAACCACCTCCCAAATTCCACCATTGACGCCCCATGTTCAAGCTCCACCCATCCACTTCCAAGCCAATTTCTTCCTAAGTTCCTTCATCAAAGTTAGTCTACACATCACAAGGAAGATATTGATACCAATTTTGATAAGTTTGGTGAAGGTTTAGCAAGTTACAATTAAAGGTAAGTTTGCATTTTTGAGAATTCCTTTGTTAAATTTTGTGTGCATGTTATGGGTGTTAGTTTTGTGAAGGAAATTTTAGAGTTTAACTAGTTATTGAAATAGCCATTTTGGACAGCCATGGGGTCATGCATTTGATGAATTATTATGCATATAATTGATGAGGAATAATGTTGATCATGGTGGTTTAATATCCTAATGAATTATTTCAAATATATATGGTGATTTATGCACTTGGATGGGAATTGGTAAATTGTAGGGCACTTTGATGTTGAAGGACAAATTTCTGCAGCCTTGGGGACACTTGAATAAATGTGTATATTCATGGGAGTGTTGGCAGAATTGTGGCATTAAGGAATGAAGGTTATGTGTATGAAATTATTGTGTAAAGTGTATGTGAGAATTAGTGGTGTTTAGGTGTGTATGTAATGGTATTGAGATATTGTAAATGTGAATTATATTTGGTGTGTTGAGAGTAATGGTAATCTGCCCAAAATAATGTTAATGTAAAGTAGATTATACTGTGGTTAATGTACCAAAACAGATTGGTAGGGAAGTGAACCAAATTGCAAGGTATATGTGTGTTTGAAGTGGGGTGTGAAATGCATATTGAGGGCAGTGTACATTTTAGCCCATAACCTGAAATGTGTAACCTCAATTGGTATGAGACCAATTTGAGGTGAAACTAGGCACAAAATGTGCCAACTTTCATTGAGAAATCATACCAAAATTCTGCTTGCAAGGTGATGTGAAAAATGACCAATTCGGATTAGGTACACTTGAGACCTAAAAACTGACCATTTGGGCAGCAGTGAGTATTTAGGCCATAACTCACTCAAAACAGGTCCAATTGACCTGAAATTTTAACCATGAATAGTTAAGACCCATACCTACAAGTCTTATGAAGACACCAAAACCCAGAAATGACCAGAAGCAAGTCAAAAAGCTTGCACAAGTTCGGGTCCAAAAACTGGCCGAACCAGAGTTGACCAAATTGACCTAAAATTGACCTAAATTGGTACCATTTGACCAGCAATAGTATAATGACCATAACTTGGTCTACTTAACTCGGATTGACCTGAAATTTTGTCCCGCGTGCAATAAGACCTAGATCTACAAGTTTGTAGTTTTGACCGAAACCCGAAAACTAAGGGAATCAGGTCGTCCGGCTAGGTCAAACCAGTGTCCCGGAATCCAGCAATTTGCATTAAAATGCACTAAGCAAGGAAATGACTTTGGTAAAACGTACCAAACCTAAAACCCTATCGAATGTGACATGTAAAGGACACTAAAACCTAATTTACCTAGAAAACATCGAGGGTCGGTATATTGGGTGATTAAGCAAATAAAGGTATTCAGTGAATTATTTATCGAACATTATCGTTAGAGGCAAATTAATTTAGCACTGAAACACTTCAAAATTGTGTTTCTCAGTTAGCAAGGACTCAGCAAAAGGGAAAGAAATACTGAGTCAAGATCAGGAGACAAATATCAGAGGTTTGTGCACAACAACTGTTTCTTTTGAATTATTTTCAATGGAAATAAATATTGACTATTTGCATATCATTGTTTTAAATTGTGGAAATGTGTTTGGTGGACACTTATTGATTGAAAAACATTGTGAATGGTTTGAAACTGTGAAAAATTGTTTGAATGATATTTGATGGATACTTATTGATTGAAAAGCACTGTAAATGGTTTTTGTGGAAATTGAATTACGAATTGTGTTGCCATTTTGTGAATGAAATTATAACTTTGGAAATTTATTGGATTCTTACGGATCATTTGAATAAAATGTTTGGAATTGTTTTGACTCACAATTGGCATGACACTGATAATATGTTCCTCCTCCATTAATGGGGTGAGTGTGATTATTCCTCCCTCTTTGACTTATTAGTCTGGGGTGAGTATGATTATGTTCCTCCCTCTTTGACTTCCCAGTCTGAGGTGAGTATGGATGAGTTCTCATTATATAGCTAGCTTCCTCCCTCATTGATTTCGATTATTGGGGTGAGCATGTCTTGTCGTGGTGTACAACACGGCATATATGGAAAAATTTGTGTCATGACCTAAATTGTGTTATTGATTGGCAACATTGTATTGTTCAGTTATTTGATCAATTGTGTTATTGATTTGCAAAATGATATTGTTCAGTTATTTGATCAATTGTGTTATTGATTTGCAAAATGATATTATTCAGTTATTTGATCAATTGTGTTATTGATTTGCAAAACGATATTATTCAGTTATTTGATCAATTGTGTTATTGATTTGCAAAACGATATTATTCGATTATTTGATCAATTGTGTTATTGATTTGCAAAACGATATTATTCAGCTTATTTGATCAATTGTGTTATTGATTTGCAAAAGCGATATTATTCGCTTATTTGTTTGAATTGTGTTATTGATTTGCAAAACGATATTATTCAGTTATTTGATCGAATTGTGTTATTGATTTGCAAAAAGGTATTATTCAGTTATTTGATCAAATTGTGCATGAATTGGCAATACGGTATCCTTAAACTATTTGACTAAATTGTGTTATTATGAATTTTGATAATTTGTGAATTGGAGTTTAAATTCCTTATGACATTCATTGTCTTGAATTTAACTATGATTTTAAGTATCCACTATTGATATGATTTATGAATTGTGAATTAAAATTGTATTTGGTTAATGTTGTGCACCACTGAGACATTGTCTCAAATGATAGCTTTATTCTTTATCGCAGTAGAGAGCAGACAGGCGTGACTAGGTCGCTAATACATCCAAAGTGAGGATTACAGTATAATGAGTATACCAATATTTTGCATTTTGTACTGTAATGTATGACACTGTATGTACATTTTGTTTTTGGTTTTGAGCAGTTGTAAATTCAAATTGTACCTTGAAGTTGTAAATTTATTATGAGTTATTTGACTTGTAAAACTTGTATTATATTTCCTTATCTCAGACTTTGAAAAATTTCTATGGAATTGACTTGAGAAATGTGTTGTGTTGATAAAAATGTTGGAGTTGAGATTTGAAAATATATTGAAGTGCTTTTTATAGGTTTTCTGAAGAACTGTTTTGTCCAAAATACAAATCGCACCTTGCCAAAATTTTTACAGATACTCCAAATAAATCAAATGAGTTAGTTGTTTCACTTTAGTTCACCAAAGTCTTTCACACCTGTAAATAGTGCTCACCACTGTAAAAGAAGTAAGAAAAGTTTTTAAAATCCCTTGTAGTGTATTTAATGGATTATCAGTAGACGGAGTTGGTAATTCATTAGGTATACTACGGGATCATGTTATGCCTTACAGAGGGGTAGGGTGTGACATGTTTTAGTGGTATCAGAGCAAAGTTTCTAAATTCTGTTTTCACCTGTTATTTGAATGTTCTTTCTGCATAGTACAACTGCTCAATATCATTGTTTGATACATACAATACATTACAAAGATAAATATGCACTAACGAGTGAATATTCTTGTGTTATTTGATCCGGGTTCTACCCATTTTTATGTGAGTGCTAGCATCATTGATTGCATTGCTGCTCCATGTACAAAAATGGACTTTGAGGTGCTAGTAACAAGTCCGCTAGGACAGGAGGTCAGGGAAATAAATTTTGATGCATTAGTGATTAGTCCTTTAGGATAAGGATTGTGATAATAAGTGAAATTAGTTTAGGAAGAGTTTATCAATGAAAAGTATTTCCTGACACACTATAAATTATAAAGCTAATTGGCGAGCCTACTTAATGTAAGGCAAGAGGACGTAAAAGTAAGTTACAGAAATAGAATTGCTCTAGATGAAGGCAGAGATGTTACTGTTAGTAATTGTTAATGGATATTGTAATCAGAATGAGATTCGAATATCAGTGAATTCAAAAAGAATAAAAGATAACAAAGTTTGATCTATTGGGATGTATCGTAGTAACTATGCAATGTTCTTGATGTTTATCTTGTAAGTGCAGATTCTGATCGACTTGAGATTATTGTGTAGAGCTACGTGCTACCCGATAGTACACCTAGATAAGAATAGTTGCCAACGGCATCTGCTTTGGTATAGTTATGCCATGTGATTTAATTGTTAGAAATAAGTTTGAAAATCCTACTTAGGGATCTAAAACTCAAAAGTTAAAATATCAAAAGGTTATAGTTCAAATTAAAAGGAAGTAAGTTATAGAATATTGTGAGATAAAAGAGTTATGAAAGTAGAGAATTGAACAGTTGATTCATGTGTAACAAAGAAATATTACAAATGTGAGGAAGACTATGGACTAGAATGGTCAGAGGACCAATGACTGATGAATGATTCTAACATGACCTCAAGGGTCATTCAAGGAGCAACGTGAACCAAAATATTAGACAGCATAATAGTAAGAGGAGATTGGTGTTATCCAAACAAATTAAACATTGTATTAGATTGTTAAAAGTCTTACGATCATATAGAAAGGAGAAATAAACGTATGACTATTGTAAGATGGCTACTGGGTAAAAATTTCGAGACGAAATTTATTTTAAGGGGGAGAGAATTGTAACACCCCAAAGTTGGGTAGTGCGTTCTACTGCTCCGGTGACCAGTGTTGTCCGGACAGCTAGGATGCCTAGAACCACACCTTGATATGAGGGAGGAGACATAAAATAATGAAATACAAAAAAAGAAAATACAAGAAAAATAAAGAAAAAATAATAGCAAAGAAATGTGATCAAGTTAAGCGAGCCGGGAAAACTAGCGATGGGTGACCGCACCGGGAAGTCACGGCGTGGACCGTTGACTGGCCCTGGACTGCGGGGAACCTCGGAAAAAACATTTTAGGACATAAATAGAACCTTATGGAGGAATTAATTGTTAGTAGTATGCCCTAGAGCATATCATTTAGTATGTATCTTGTACATATTTTTAATAATAAAAGGCATTTCCACTTTTCCGTTTACATAATATATTTATGTGTAATAGAAAAGGTCCATTGATATTTTGTTAGAAATATTATTCTTAAGTTGTTAAGAATATGAGTGACAATATTTCTAGCACAAAGTATCATAAATAGGTTCACAATCGAGGATACTTCATAATAAGGACATGACTTATCCAGAAAGATTGTATTCATGTTTGTTCCCAAATTATTTATATGAGATATAAATAAGATGGAATGGTGAGTCTCATGCCATATAACAAACTTGATAGGCACTTATAAATGATAAGTAGGCCGAACCAGTGACACTTATGACAAGCACATGGAGTTTACTCTTGTCAATGTTTTGTCATAAATCATATCAGTGCATATAATCTTTAGACCTGAGATAGCACAGTTATCTTGTATATAGGTAGTTTGAGTTTGATACTGCTTTCATACTTGTACTATGTATGGGTATATGGGCATGTGTTGGCTCCTGCTAGTTATATATGGAGGTAGGTGTTGATCAAGATGGAATCTATTCCTCTAAGTAAATAGAGTTAAAATCCTATGTTCATTTAATTGTTCTTGATGTTTCAAGTTCCTGGCCAGGACAGATAGATTTATTCAGAAAAGAGTTTCTGATGAGAAGAATCTTTTAATCAAGAACTGGAATTAAAAGAGAACATAATATTCATAGCAAATGGAGTTTGACATAAACCATGACTCGGCTTGAGTTGGGATTTTTGTAACAGAGAGATTCTAGTGCATGGTAATATATGATTATAGGTTCATTTAAGGTAAACCTTATTACTAATTGGGTGGCCATGGCATGCTATGCTAGGTGTTAACCATGGTCTATGAGGTTCATAAAATGATTTAGAGAAATCATTTATGGTAAGAAAGAGTTCGGATGATATTAAGAGTTGATATCATTTCTCATTGCCAATTAGTGATGAGCCTAGTAAGTCACACACATACACAAGTTATCACCTATTTAAATATGATTTAATTAATTAATTAAAGAGTTTAATTGATTAATTAAATAGATTTGGTTTGCAATAAAATTGCAAAGTCCCTAGCATGACTTGAAACCAAATCTAGATTATTGGATGTGTAGTATAAATTAAATTTGTATTTAAAGTGTTTAAATATGAATTTAATTGATGAGAAATTAATTAATAGAGATTAATTAATTAATTTATATTTGATATAAATTAATTAGAAGAAGAAAATAATTATTTTGGGTTAAGAACTCAAAATTAAGACACAGGGGCATTTTGGTCATTTTGCAGTGTGACACGTGGCACCATGAGATGGTGACACATGGCATAACACATAAGCTTGCCAAATATTTTTAATCATGTAAGATGATTAAAATCAAGATTAAATATAGGTTTGACACTTGGCACAATGTGATTGGGTCACTTAAACCTAGAGCTAATCAAAAGGTGACATGTGGCTAGGGTTTAATGTGTTAACCTAGCTATTTAAGTGTGGTTATGAATGGAAAACATAACCAGCAGCCTCTCCTCTCATATGTCACGCCACTTTGAGCCTCTCCAGCTATTTCTCTTCATCTCTCATCAATTCAAAGAGATTAGCCATCAATCTCTTGAATTAAGAACACTAGAAATTGTTTCTAGTGTCCTGTTTGCATCTCTAATCTCTTAAAAGGCAGAACTTGAATTTCTAATTAATAGAAAAGGCTTTAGAAGCTATTCAAGGGCTGTCATAGGTGTTCTTGGTGTGGACAAGCTAGAGGGACAACATCTGGTGTCCTGAAGACGAATCTCAAAGGCGCAGACACGCAAAGACATCAAGAGGTTAGTGTAATCGTTCTTGATTTAATCTAGGTTCTAAAATTAATCTGATTAATTTTAAAATCTTAAATGGCAAATACAGATCAAAAAAAATATTAAAATAGTTTTAATATGTTGTTTATCATTGAAATCAAATAGATAAAAATAAATCTTGCATGGTGATTGTGACCCTAGGTGAAAATTTTTGAATTCAATGGTATAATCTTGTGTTTTTCACGCCTGCCTTCAATTGGTATCGAGCCACTATATTTTCCATTTAGATTGTTGATTATATAATTTAATTGTGTGTTTGATCATGAGATCAAGAGATTCATTGCTGGTTGGATCATGAGATGTGGCGTCACACATGGAGAAGCCACCATTGGTGGCGGCAACAATGGTTCCATGGGTGATTCAAGGTTTGGCTTTTAATTCTGCAATTGTTGTATGATCTAAGGCCTATTCTTTGACTAATTAAAGTGTTTAATTAGTTGTTTTAATCACACATTTAAATTATGATTCAAATCAGAATTTTAAAAATGTTTGAATGTGATTCAAATCTGAATTTTAAAAGTTGTTTGAATGAGATTCAAATCTGAATTTTTAAAGTTGTTTGAATCATATTTAAATCTGATTTTTTAAAATTGATTCAATAAAATTCAGATCTGATTTTTTAAAAAATATTTGAATGTGATTCAAATCTGATTTTTTAAAAATGTTTGAATGTGATTCAAATCTGAATTTTTGAATTTGTTTGATTGTGATTTAAATCTGAATTTTTATATTTTTTTGTATTTTTTTCATATCTTAATTTTTAAATTTATTTGAATCATATTCAAATCTGAATTTTAAGTTGAATATGAGATATTCAATTTAATTTAAGAATGTATGTTTTATTTAATTGTTAAATAGTGATATGCATGATGGATGATCATGGACTATAAAAGACCAATGTGATTGGATTTATTTCTTTTATGTTTCTTTGGGATTGTAAATTAATTAATTTATTTTAATTTATTTTGGGCATGTATTATTAAGTTTGTAATATTTTTTGGGTTGTAATTTCATTTATTTAAGTTCTTGTAAATTCGCCTTGGTATTCCAAGGATTACTATGTAATATTGGATTTCAAGAAGTTCAAGGAGGTCAATAGCATTGGTTGGACCAAAGGGGAGGAATTCAATATCAAGTGTTGATTATGTACTCCTTCAGCAACTCTTGTAAAATGAATGAATGAAATGCACCTAGGAATGCCCTGATTCAATTCTTGGTGGCTCGAATTGAATCCCTTAGAAAGTCCATGATCATACCATATTTACTGCTTATCCATGAATGCATGAGATGTATGGGAATGTATGCAATTATATGATATATGCATGCTAAATGGATAATGTGCAAAGTGAGACCTTAATAGTAATTAGGATGGCTATAAAATCTTCCAAACAAATGATTAAGTTGGAAATGCTATAATTAAAGTAATTATAACATAAGCCCTCCATTGGGGCAATTATTTTAAGAAATTTTAAATAGTTGCATGAGATGCAATTAAGTTAAGAGATTTTCTTAAGAATAATTGTTAAGCATGAGATGTTGTAAATATGTAAATGGTTTGGTGGCCAATATTGGATGTACCTGAGGACATTAAAATTATTTGCATAATTACTGGCTCAATGGGATCAACTTAACTAATGCAAGATAAGTCAATATTGGATGTACCTGAGATTTTGAGCATTAGGGGCTAGTAAAAGGATTGAACCTCACATGAGATGTGATGGGCAAGGAGTTGCTCACTTATAGTTTATTGTAATTCCAATAATGGATGTACCTGAGGATGATCAATAGAATTATAAGAATTTAATCACCCACTAGAAATCCATCCAACTAGGATTTCCGTTTTCTACTTTGGAAGTGTAGGATTCGCTAAGTTAGTGGGAGGACCAATTTGATTAAAAGACCATAATCAATTTGGTTAATTACATGATACATTTACTAATTAATCTGGTTATTTTCTGCAGTTAATTTTCTGATAAAAATGAGCACAAAACAACCACCACCATCCAATATCTTTGCAAGCATACTTGATCACATCAGGTTGACAGGACCTAATCATGCGATTGGCTAAGAAATTTGAAACTTGTCCTGAACCTTGAACATATAGGATATGTTCTAGATTCAAATGTTCCTGGTCCCTTACCTCCAGAGGCCACACAAGAGGAACATGAAACTTTGGACAAGTGGATGGAGCATGATATGAGAGCTAAGTGTTACATGCTTGCTTCTATGAGTAATGAGTTACAGAAGCAACATGAGAACATGCAGAGTGCGAGTGAGATCCTCCTTCACCTACAAGAGTTGTATGGTGAGCACAAGCGAGAATGCTAGGTATGAGATATCTAAACAGCTTATTCCGTATGAGGATGTCCGAGGGATGTAATGTTGGGGATCATGTCCACAAGATGATTGGTGATTGAGCAGCTTGGAACATCTTGACTTCAACATGGATTTCCAACTACAAACGGATTTGATCCTTGATCCCTTCTGAGTCTTTTGGGAATTTTGTGACAAATTTCCATATGACTAAACAGAATGCACCTTAGTGAATTACTCAACATGCTGGTTATTGCCCAAAAGAATATGCTGTGCAATAAAGGAAAAGAGGTAGCTTTGTTGCATCTTCTTCTCACTGGAAAGTCCAACAAGAAGAAGGGCAATAAGAAAAAGAAACCTCGATTCTGGTCCTTCCAAGAAAATAGCTAAGCGAAAAGGGAGACTAAAGTCGATAAAGGCAAAGGAAAGTGTTTCCACCGCCAACAGAAAGTGTTTCCATTGCTAACAGAAAGTGTTTCCATTGCCGAAGAAAGTGTTACCATCGGCAGTATTGCAATCTAAATGAATGCAATGCCATGGTGAAAACCAACTCAAGTTCAAAATATATTTGGCACTTAAGGTTATGTCATGTTGCGTAAGATAGGATTGCAAAATTGGAGAAAATGGGGATTCTATCCTCATTGGGCTCTGAGCCTACTCCAACTTGTGAATCTTGCCTTCAAGGCAAAATGACTAGATCACCCTTTGTTGGACAAGGGCTAAGAGTGAAAATATTTTGGAACTAATACATAGTGATGTATGTGGTCCGTTTAAAGAAATGGCTAGAGGGCTTTCATTATTTTATTACCTTTACCGATGATAAATCAAGGTTTGGGTATTTGTATTTGATGAAATACAAACATGAATCCTTTGAAAAGTTCAAAGAATTTAAATCAAGTAGAAAATCAAACAGAAAAATATTAAAGCTCTTCGATTAGATCGTGGAGGTGAATATTTGAGTAATCGAATTTGATGAATACTTGAGAGAGCATGGCATTGTTTCTCAGCTGACTCCTCCAGGAACGCCACAGCTGAATGGTGTATCTGAAAGGAGAAATCGTACCCTATTGGATATGGTACGTAGTATGATGAGCTATACTAATATGCCAATCTCCTTTTGGGGATTTGCATTAGAATCACTTTATATATTCGAATAGGATTCCATCAAAATCGCTTTCTTCCACACCTTATGAGATATGGCATGGAAGAAAACCAAGTCTTAAGCATGTTAAGATTTGGGGTTGTCCAGCTTATATCAAAAAGCTGAACACTGATAAATTGGAGACCAGATCAGAAAAAGGTCGATTTGTTGGATATCCAAAAGATAGTTTTGGATATTATTTTTATTTGCCTACTTCACAACAGGTTGTGTTAAGTTGAGATGCCACATTTCTTGAATTACAGTTTTTTCAAGAAGGTGGCAAAGGAAGGCTAATAGAGTTAGAATTGGAGAATTCTGACCAACCAATGCATCGATGGATATAGATCCATCTAGTCAACCTATACCCATTGATGAAACATCTACACTGTTCCTCGTAGAACAACCAGGTATCTCACCCACCGGTGAGATATGGTTTTCTTCATGAAGAAGAACAAGAGTTGTCTACTCATGAAGAAGTAGATCATGGAGATGATCCACTTACCTATGAAGAAGCTATATCAGATATAGACTCTTCAAAATGGATTGATGCTATGAAATCCGAGATTGATTCCATGTACAAGAATCAAGTTTGGGATCTTGTTGAGCCACCTGAAGGTATTGTACCTATAGGGAACAAATGGGTTTTTAAGAAGAAAATTGGTTATGATGGAAAGGTAGAGACCAATAAGGCAAGGCTAGTAGTGAAAGGGTTTCGCCAAAGGCAAGGAATCGACTATGAGGAGACTTTCTACTTTGTTGCCATGCTTAAATCAATTAGGATTTTATTAGCAATAGTGCATATTATGATTATGAGATTTGGCGGATGGATGTCAAAATGCCTTTACTCAATGGATACATTGAAGAAAACATTTTCATGGAACAACCTAAGGGATTTGAATCCCAAGATGGTTCCAAGGTATGCAAGCTAAAGCGATCCATTTATGGGTTGAAACAAGCTTGAGGAGTTGGAACATCCGTTTTGATGAAGCCATTAAATCCTTTGGTTTTATCAAAAATGAGGATGACCCATGTGTATATAAGAAGGTTAGTGACAGTGCTATCACTTTCCTTGTCTTATATGTGGATGACATACTGTTGATGGGTAATGATACAGGTATGTTGACGACTATAAAGGTATGGTTGTCAAATACATTCTCCATGAAAGACTTAGGGGAGGCAACCTATATTCTTGGGATTCGCATCTATAGAGATAGAGCGAAAAGAATAATTGGTTTATCCCAAAGTCTATACTTGGAAAAGGTGTTAAAGAGGTTTAACATGCTTGATTCCAAGAGAGGATTGTTACTAGTGAGACATGGTATCCATCTTTCTAAAGAGATGTCTCCAAAGACACCTGAAGAAAGAGATAAGATGGCCAGGATTCCATATGCTTCGGCTATTGGAAGTTTAATGTATGCAATGTTGTGTACTAGGCCGAATATCGCATATGCTGTTAGTTTGACTAGCAGGTATCAATCCAATCCAGGTTTGGAACACTGGATAGCTGTCAAGAATATTCTTAAGTACTTAAGAAGAACTAAGGATTTATTCTTGATTTATGGAGGTGGAGACTTGCAATTGGATGGTTATACTGATTCTGATTTCAATCAGATATCGATGATAGAAAGTCTACCTCTGGATATGTGTTCATTTGTAATGGAGGTGCGATCGGTTGGAAGAGTTCCAAACAGAGCACGCATTGCAGATTCCACTCATCGAGGGTGAGTATATTCTTTGCATCGAGATCTTTGCAAAGGAAGTCGTTTGGATAAAGAAGTTCGTGATGTAACTTACATGAGTTCCTTCCATTGAGTCGCGGTTCCATTACACCGTGACAACAATGGAGTAGTCATCTGAGCTAAGGAACTAAGGTCTCACCCAAAATCCAAACACATAGAAAGGCACTACCACATTATCGAGAAATAGTTGGGCGGCGATGTAGCCATGCAGAAAATAGCATCGGTGAAAATCCGGTGATCCATTCACTAAGCCTATGTCAGCACTCGATTAGACCGACATCTTGAGAAGATAGGTCTAAGATATTGTAATGAATGGCTCTAGTGCTAGTGGGAGATTGTTAGTAGTATGCCCTAGAGCATATCATTTAGTATGTATCTTGTACATATTTTTAATAATAAAAGGCATTTCCACTTTTCCGTTTACATAATATATTTATGTGTAATAGAAAAGGTCCATTGATATTTTGTTAGAAATATTATTCTTAAGTTGTTAAGAATATGAGTGACAATATTTCTAGCACAAAGTATCATAAATAGGTTCACAATCGAGGATACTTCATAATAAGGACATGACTTATCCAGAAAGATTGTATTCATGTTTGTTCCCAAATTATTTATATGAGATATAAATAAGATGGAATGGTGAGTCTCATGCCATATAACAAACTTGATAGGCACTTATAAATGATAAGTAGGCCGAACCAGTGACACTTATGACAAGCACATGGAGTTTACTCTTGTCAATGTTTTGTCATAAATCATATCAGTGCATATAATCTTTAGACCTGAGATAGCACAGTTATCTTGTATATAGGTAGTTTGAGTTTGATACTGCTTTCATACTTGTACTATGTATGGGTATATGGGCATGTGTTGGCTCCTGCTAGTTATATATGGAGGTAGGTGTTGATCAAGATGGAATCTATTCCTCTAAGTAAATAGAGTTAAAATCCTATGTTCATTTAATTGTTCTTGATGTTTCAAGTTCCTGGCCAGGACAGATAGATTTATTCAGAAAAGAGTTTCTGATGAGAAGAATCTTTTAATCAAGAACTGGAATTAAAAGAGAACATAATATTCATAGCAAATGGAGTTTGACATAAACCATGACTCCAGCTTGAGTTGGGATTTTGTAACAGAGAGATTCTAGTGCATGGTAATATATGATTATAGGTTCATTTAAGGTAAACCTTATTACTAATTGGGTGGCCATGGCATGCTATGCTAGGTGTTAACCATGGTCTATGAGGTTCATAAAATGATTTAGAGAAATCATTTATGGTAAGAAAGAGTTCTGATGATATTAAGAGTTGATATCATTTCTCATTGCCAATTAGTGATGAGCCTAGTAAGTCACACACATACACAAGTTATCACCTATTTAAATATGATTTAATTAATTAATTAAAGAGTTTAATTGATTAATTAAATAGATTTGGTTTGCAATAAAATTGCAAAGTCCCTAGCATGACTTGAAACCAAATCTAGATTATTGGATGTGTAGTATAAATTAAATTTGTATTTAAAGTGTTTAAATATGAATTTAATTGATGAGAAATTAATTAATAGATATTAATTAATTAATTTATATTTGATATAAATTAATTAGAAGAAGAAAATAATTATTTTGGGTTAAGAACTCAAAATTAAGACACAGGGGCATTTTGGTCATTTTGCAGTGTGACACGTGGCACCATGAGATGGTGACACATGGCATAACACATAAGCTTGCCAAATATTTTTAATCATGTAAGATGATTAAAATCAAGATTAAATATAGGTTTGACACTTGGCACAATGTGATTGGGTCACTTAAACCTAGAGCTAATCAAAAGGTGACATGTGGCTAGGGTTTAATGTGTTAACCTAGCTATTTAAGTGTGGTTATGAATGGAAAACATAACCAGCAGCCTCTCCTCTCATATGTCACGCCACTTTGAGCCTCTCCAGCTATTTCTCTTCATCTCTCATCAATTCAAAGAGATTAGCCATCAATCTCTTGAATTAAGAACACTAGAAATTGTTTCTAGTGTCCTGTTTGCATCTCTAATCTCTTAAAAGGCAGAACTTGAATTTCTAATTAATAGAAAAGGCTTTAGAAGCTATTCAAGGGCTGCCATAGGTGTTCTTGGTGTGGACAAGCTAGAGGGACAACATCTGGTGTCCTGAAGACGAATCTCAAAGGCGCAGACACGCGGCAGCACATCAAGAGGTTAGTGTAATCGTTCTTGATTTAATCTAGGGTTCTAAAATTAATCTGATTAATTTTAAAATCTTAAATGGCAAATACAGATCCAAAAACATATTAAAAGAGTTTTAATATGTTGTTTATCATTGAAATCAAATAGATAAAAATAAATCTTGCATGGTGCTTGTGACCCTAGGTGAAAATTTTTGAATTCAATGGTATAATCTTGTGTTTTTCACGCTTCCGTTCCTTCATTAATCTCATTAGAAAGATTAAAGAAAAATTAAATAATTAGTACAAAGAAAAGTGAGAAATCGAAAAACGGACAAAAATCGGTGTTACCGAAAAATCAGGAGTACAACCCAAATAGGGGCATTTTGGTCAATTCACACTCCGAGTTAACTTTTGACCTAAATGTCCTTTAAAAATAAATAGTATTAAATTTTGAAAATGCCATAAAAAAATGAAATTTCATGGGTAGTATAATTAAAAACATAAAGGGATATAAAATGGGATAATGGAAAGTTTAATTATAATAATTAAAAAACCTAAGTTAGTGGAGCACTAGGGAGGGGTATATAAATTCTTTAAGTGGACAAGTGCACGTCCATTTCATCTTCTTCTTCATTGATTTTCTTCTTGGCCGAATGAAACCACCTCCCAAATTCCACCATTGACGCCCCATGTTCAAGCTCCACCCATCCACTTCCAAGCCAATTTCTTCCTAAGTTCCTTCATCAAAGTTAGTCTACACATCACAAGGAAGATATTGATACCAATTTTGAGAAGTTTGGTGAAGGTTTAGCAAGTTACAATTAAAGGTAAGTTTGCATTTTTGAGAATTCCTTTGTTAAATTTTGTGTGCATGTTATGGGTGTTAGTTTTGTGAAGGAAATTTTAGAGTTTAACTAGTTATTGAAATAGCCATTTTGGACAGCCATGGGGTCATGCATTTGATGAATTATTATGCATATAATTGATGAGGAATAATGTTGATCATGGTGGTTTAATATCCTAATGAATTATTTCAAATATATATGGTGATTTATGCACTTGGATGGGAATTGGTAAATTGTAGGGCACTTTGATGTTGAAGGACAAATTTCGGCAGCCTTGGGGACACTTGAATAAATGTGTATATTCATGGGAGTGTTGGCAGAATTGTGGCATTAAGGAATGAAGGTTATGTGTATGAAATTATTGTGTAAAGTGTATGTGAGAATTAGTGGTGTTTAGGTGTGTATGTAATGGTATTGAGATATTGTAAATGTGAATTATATTTGGTGTGTTGAGAGTAATGGTAATCTGCCCAAAATAATGTTAATGTAAAGTAGATTATACTGTGGTTAATGTACCAAAACAGATTGGTAGGGAAGTGAACCAAATTGCAAGGTATATGTGTGTTTGAAGTGGGGTGTGAAATGCATATTGAGGGCAGCGTACATTTTAGCCCATAACCTGAAATGTGTAACCTCAATTGGTATGAGACCAATTTGAGGTGAAACTAGGCACAAAATGTGCCAACTTTCATTGAGAAATCATACCAAAATTCTGCTTGCAAGGTGATGTGAAAAATGACCAATTCGGATTAGGTACACTTGAGACCTAAAAACTGACCATTTGGGCAGCAGTGAGTATTTAGGCCATAACTCACTCAAAACAGGTCCAATTGACCTGAAATTTTAACCATGAATAGTTAAGACCCATACCTACAAGTCTTATGAAGACACCAAAACCCAGAAATGACCAGAAGCAAGTCAAAAAGCTTGCACAAGTTCGGGTCCAAAAACTAGCCGAACCAGAGTTGACCAAATTGACCTAAAATTGACCTAAATTGGTACCATTTGACCAGCAATAGTATAATGACCATAACTTGGTCTACTTAACTCGGATTGACCTGAAATTTTGCCCCGCGTGCAATAAGACCTAGATCTACAAGTTTGTAGTTTTGACCGAAACCCGAAAACTGAGGGAATTAGGTCGTCCGGCTAGGTCAAACGGTGTCGGAATCCAGCAATTTGCATTAAAATGCACTAAGCAAGGAAATGACTTTGGTAAAACGTACCAAACCTAAAACCCTATCGAATGTGACATGTAAAGGACACTAAAACCTAATTTACCTAGAAAACATCGAGGGTCGGTATATTGGGTGATTAAGCAAATAAAGGTATTCGATGAATTATTTATCGAACATTATCGTTAGAGGCAAATTAATTTAGCATCAAACACTTCAAAATTGTGTTTCTCGATTAGCAAGGACTCAAAGAAAAGGGAAAGAAATCGAGTCAAGATCGGAGACAAATATCGAGGTTTGTGCACAACAATCGCTTTCTTTTGAATTATTTTCAATGGAAATAAATATTGACTATTTGCATATCATTGTTTTAAATTGTGGAAATGTGTTTGGTGGACACTTATTGATTGAAAAACATTGTGAATGGTTTGAAACTGTGAAAAATTGTTTGAATGGTATTTGATGGATACTTATTGATTGAAAAGCACTGTAAATGGTTTTTGTGGAAATTGAAGTGAATTACGAATTGTGTTGCCATTTTGTGAATGAAATTATAACTTTGGAAATTTATTGGATTCTTACGGATCATTTGAATAAAATGTTTGGAATTGTTTTGACTCACAATTGGCATGACACTGATAATATGTTCCTCCTCCATTAATGGGGTGAGTGTGATTATTCCTCCCTCTTTGACTTATTAGTCTGGGGTGAGTATGATTATGTTCCTCCCTCTTTGACTTCCCAGTCTGAGGTGAGTATGGATGAGTTCTCATTATATAGCTAGCTTCCTCCCTCATTGATTTCGATTATTGGGGTGAGCATGTCTTGTCGTGGTGTACAACACGGCATATATGGAAAAATTTGTGTCATGACCTAAATTGTGTTATTGATTGGCAACATTGTATTGTTCAGTTATTTGATCAATTGTGTTATTGATTTGCAAAATGATATTGTTCAGTTATTTCATCAATTGTGTTATTGATTTGCAAAATGATATTATTCAGTTATTTGATCAATTGTGTTATTGATTTGCAAAACGATATTATTCAGTTATTTGATCAATTGTGTTATTGATTTGCAAAACGATATTGTTCAGTTATTTGATCAATTGTGTTATTGATTTGCAAAACGATATTATTCAGTTATTGGATCAATTGTGTTATTGATTTGCAAAACGATATTATTCAGTTATTTGATCAATTGTGTTATTGATTTGCAAAACGATATTATTCAGTTATTTTATTGAATTGTGTTATTGATTTGCAAAACGATATTATTCAGTTATTTGATCGAATTGTGTTATTGATTTGCAAAAAGGTATTATTCAGTTATTTGATCAAATTGTGCATGAATTGGCAATACGGTATCCTTAAACTATTTGACTAAATTGTGTTATTATGAATTTTGATAATTTGTGAATTGGAGTTTAAATTCCTTATGACATTCATTGTCTTGAATTTAACTATGATTTTAAGTATCCACTATTGATATGATTTATGAATTGTGAATTAAAATTGTATTTGGTTAATGTTGTGCACCACTGAGACATTGTCTCAGCGATAGCTTTTTATTGCTGTCGCAGGTAGAGAGACAGACAGGGCAGCAGACTAGGCTGCTAATACATCCAGTGAGGGATTACCTGGTATAATGAGTATACCAATATTTTGCATTTTGTACTGTAATGTATGACACTGTATGTACATTTTGTTTTTGGTTTTGAGCAGTTGTAAATTCAAATTGTACCTTGAAGTTGTAAATTTATTATGAGTTATTTGACTTGTAAAACTTGTATTATATTTCCTTATCTCAGACTTTGAAAAATTTCTATGGAATTGACTTGAGAAATGTGTTGTGTTGATAAAAATGTTGGAGTTGAGATTTGAAAATATATTGAAGTGCTTTTTACAGGTTTTCTGAAGAACTGTTTTGTCCAAAATACAAATCGCACCTTGCCAAAATTTTTACAGATACTCCAAATAAATCAAATGAGTTAGTTGTTTTACTTTAGTTCACCAAAGTCTTTCACACCTGTAAATAGTGCTCACCACTGTAAAAGAAGTAAGAAAAGTTTTTAAAATCCCTTGTAGTGTATTTAATGGATTATCAGTAGACGGAGTTGGTAATTCATTAGGTATACTACGGGATCATGTTATGCCTTACAGAGGGGTAGGGTGTGACATTTTCTCATTAATATTTGAGTTAATTTTGGTTTCTCACTTAAGTTTAAATATTTTTCCGGATGTTCTAGCTGTCCGGACCGACACCAGTCACCGGAACAGTAGAATGTACGGAGTTGCTACCGGGAGGGTGTTACAACTCTTCCCCTCTAATTTAAATTTCGTCCTCGAAATTTATCCGGTGTAAATAGTCGAGGAGCTATTACCTCCTCATTTCTTCACCTTTCCGTGTTATCCCACTTCACTTTCTCCTTAGTCTCAATCCTATCCTCAAACAATTATGTACTCATCCTTTTTCATCTTAAATACATTCTCTTTCTCATCTCCATTCGCTATCTCATTGTCTCTTCACTCTCTTATTCCATACCTTAACCTAAAATAAACAGGAAATACAGATTTGCAATAGTGTCACCTCGACTCTTATGAATGCAATGCATGATATGCAGTCTATCTAGGTCCAGAAACGCCTAAACCGCGCTCTGATACCACTAAATGTGACACCCCTTACCCGACTACAGTGTAGCCGAGCAAGCAATGCCACTCGGTGTGCCGGAGCACTCTATTTTATCTGATTTCATTACAGTCATAGTTTTGAAAATAACTTGCGAAATATAATTCATTTATTGAAATTGTAATTTATTTGAGGTTCCGAAAATTTTAAAGAAAATCCGTGATCACCGCTAAAAATGGAGAAAAGCAGTTCTTGGAACTGTGAAAAACACTTCTAATAATCATATTCCATCATCTCAACTCCATTTATCAAAATCTCAATATTTTTCAGTTCACATTCATTTCTCAATCATCCATCACATGTGATAATCATATATATATCACAGATAAGCATTCACTTTTTCATTTACAAACACAATTCTCATTATTTACATGAGCATCAAATTACATTTCATAAGTTCATTTACACATGAGAAAATAAGATCAATTACAAAATACCAAAATTACACCTAGAGTCATACCAATGCTGCTTGTAGCTTTGTGAGGTGACATGGACACTATCTTGAATCGTGAACCGCCTTACGAATCTGTGGTCTCTGGGCCCTCTGTCCAAATCTTGATACCTACAGCGTTGCAAAAGCGCGCTAAGCATAAAGCTTAGTGGTGCCAATAATACAAGAAAATACAATATGCAAATAAAAATAATAATTTCCTTGCTATTGTGTTCATAAGAAATGAATAATTACTAACTTATTGTTTAGTCGAGGGCTAATCATGTTTCATGATATTAACTTCTTCATGCATTTAGTTAATTATTTTCTTCATGATATTGAGCTTCTTTGTATTTTTGTAATCATTCCTGATACTTAATTTTCGTATTTTCTTTAATAATAAGTTCAATCACAGTTATACTTTTCCATGCCCAAGTAACCTATCTTTGGGCGATCGATGGATAACAGTCGTTGGCTGCTGGACACCGGTGCCTCGGGCGTCATACTATGGGGCCTTGAGCGTCAACCACGTATGCAGTCAGTATGGCTAAAAAGCCATGATATCACATAATTGGCATAAAAGTCATGAATACGGGCATAAAAGCCATGAATACGGGCATAAAGCCATGAATACAGGCATAAAGCCTTTCGCAGTACTGCTAAAACAATACCCTATTGGCATGCCAAACTATCCAAACCAATCTTGTTAGGAATACTAGGGCATTTAATACTTTAAAATGTTAATATATTGTGCTTTATGACTTCATTATTTCATGATAAATTTCAATCATAATTCATACATTCATTTGATCATTTATATGATCACAATTCACATCAATTATTCTTTTATACCATTGTACTCAAAATACTTCTCCTCTTTACAATAATGAGAACTAATGTCTCATTCATACATTAATATGGTTTATTTATCCATTCATTATGTTATTCATATTGATCACAATTCTAAACAATGGTTCACATGTACCATTGTATTCAAAACATTTTTCCTTTCTCATTTATACATTCAAGAATCTACTTATGTAATTGCAAATTTTATATTTCAAGTTGAGTTACTAATATTTTATGAATTCAATTTGTGATGGGCATATATGCCCTAACTATCTATTCACATCAATTAGGTGACTTATTTTTCATGTTTCAAGTAATCCATGAATATTTCATAGATTTCAAATTTATGGCCTAATTTCTTTTTAACAATTTTGACTAGGATGCATAGTCCATATTTGTCATACAATTCTAAGCATTTAAGCTTAGAATTGGTTCTAGGTCTTCATCTTAATTCACTAATCATTTTGATTACTATTCACCATACTAGTCAACCAAAATGTTGACCTTTTTATACTTAATGGATATATTAATTCTAATTACACCAAGATCCCACATTTTGAGTTTTACATTTACTAGTATTAATTGCCAATTGCAATTTAAAGTCCCCTAGATGCATTTCTAATTTCAAATTTTGAATTTCAAGTTTTGGTGTCACTATTCACCTCATTGGTCAACAAAAATGTTGACTTTTGCATAGACAATAGGTACATTGGTTTTAACACTCACGATGTACCACATTTTGCATTTAAAACTTGTTGGAATCAATTACCAAATCCATTTCCAAGCTTATTTCAAGTTTTCATGTCACTATTCACTTCATTAGTCAACTAAAATGTTGACTTTTGCATAGAAAATATGTACATTGACTTTGGCACTTCCAACATACTACATTGTTCATTTAAAACTTGTTGGTTTTGGTCACTTTCTCAAAGCTTAGGTCATTTTGGCAAAATTGCCAATTTTCGATTTTGGTGCTCCGAAGTTGCACTGTTTCATTGGTCGATTTACTGTTGGAATTTGATAAAACTTCCTTCATAGAAAATGTTCCTTATTTTGTCTAGTTGAATTTCTTTTTTTGAATCACTCCATTTGGAGTTTTGTAGCTCAAGTTATGGCCAAAATAATTTTACTGTTCACGTGTCTTTGTTCTGCCGAGATTTTGGGTTTTGGCAGATTTTGGTCCAACTTTGGTCAGTAATTTGACCAAGTTAAGTTCATAATTTGGTCTAACTTTCTTCATATGAAATGTTCTACCATGCCTTAGGTTTCCATCGGTTCAAGAATCGCCTAAATCCGAGTTTTCTAGAGAGAGTTATAGCCATCCAAACATTACTGCTCAAATGAAAATCTGCAGAGTTGCAGGTTTGATAACTCAACTTTGCCCAATAATTTGAATGGGTTAATGGCATAATTTGGGGTGATGTTCTTCATGAAAGTTGTTTGTCTATATCCTATCTTGTTGCTGTAAACATTTCAGGTCAATTGACCATATCTACAGTGAGTTATGGCCAAATGAACAATTACTGTTCATTTGGTCATTCTGCAGGGGCTGTTTGCAGGGTATCTGGATTGGGGCCAACTTTTGGTCCACTTGCTTTGGTCTTTTGGGCTTGGTTTCTTCAGCAAAATTATGTCATTATATGTCTAGTTTCATGTCCAATTGGACAAACACCAATTGAACCTACACAGCCAAAGTTATGGCAGTCCAATTGGACTGAATTCTTAGCCACCATCTGTCTTTGTCTTTAGGCGACCTACCATTCCACTTTGCCATGCCATTTTTCAGTCCAATTTATGGTCAACATACCTCAAATGGTCACTAATTGACCCTTATAATGTTCACTTACCACTTCATAAGCCAAAACCAAATTTCACTCTCCAAAACCCTAGTTCCCATTATGAGTTTTCACCCCAAACCTTAATTAACTACTAGTTCATTATCCTTATATTCACATACTTTAAACCTAATCTTTAGTTCACTTCAAGTCCATCAAAAACACTCAATCCTACTCCTTCCTTAAGGCAGCCGAAATCCATGGGCTACATACGCTTAGCTTTTATTCATTTGGTTCACAAATTCATACTTATTTTAAGTCATTAACATAGAATAATAGAGATATAAGTGGAATTAGGCACTAACCTTTTTGAAACCAACCTTGAGCTTGTTATTCTTCAAGATTTCCCCTAGAATCATAATAATCATAATCAATTATATCATCACTTTCCTAAATTAAATATCCAATAAAAATTCAACCGCATTTCCCCTTAAATTGGACTAAACTCCTATCATAAATCTTAAATCCACAACCACCCATTAATACCCAATCTGGCAGCTTGTGCATTCAAATTTATATATAATGATCTAACCGTTAGATAAATCCCAAATTTTAACCATATATTCAAGACATCCATATACAATATCAATAAAAATTTTAGCATCAAATAATCTCTATATCATGAGATATCAAAACATTCATTCAACCCTTCAAAATCTGAATTGTTGCAGAAATCAGTCTTACTCAGACAGCTCATGCAAAACAATTTATATCTCATAAACCACAAGTCTAAAATTCACCAAATTTTAACCCAGCAGCCTCAACATCCCAAATATCATTTGTACCAAATTTCATAATTTTATAAGCATCCTAACTATTTATTTTTCTCAAATTTCAGTAGCCAAAATTCAGAATTCAACCTACAGACAGCCTGTGTTCAACAATATATTTCTCCAAATCCAACCGTTGAACAATCACCAAATTTTAACCATAACTTCCACACATACATACCTAAAACATATCCAAAAAGTAGCCATAGATGTTAAGCCAAACTCACCTGGACGGAAGAGAAACATGTTGCCCTGCTGAACCCCTTTTCTGCTACTGTTCATCTCCTTCTCCTTCTTCCTTTCTTTCTTTCTTTTCCTTTTCTCTCTCTTTCTATCTTATTCCAGCCCGTATGAAGAAGGAAACTGCTGGTTTCCTTTGTTTTTTATCTCATTTTAAGTCATTTTTATCTCTTTTTATTGGTTTGTCAAATGGTGATTGGAGGGGGCTTTTAAATGACATCATCATATGTCATAATTAAGCATTTTCCTTCATTTTCTTTTCTTCTTTTATCTACTCATTTTCAATTCAATTTTTAGCAATATTTATTCATATTTTAGATCATTATAATTATTTACTTAACTAGACAAGTCGGCCAAAAATCACCTCTGAAGGCGAAATGACCAAAATGCCCTCCATTTGGCTTAATGGGTCAAAATTGTCTGTACCGATTGAAAAATTTTTTTAATTATTTTCTTGGCATTCTAATGCCATAGGAACCTCAATGACCCTTCTCTGGAGTCCCAAAAATTATTTTATAATTTTTCCCCCGGGTCTAGGGCTCCTCGTTGCGAGAACCGCAACTTACCTCTGGTTACCCATCGCTTGGGCACCAGCTCTTTTGACTTAACTGTATTTTATTTCTAAAATTTTTGCTAAATTTTTCTCATTAATATTTGAGTTAATTTTGGTTTCTCACTTAAGTTTAAATATTTTTCTGGATGTTCTAGCTGTCCGGACCGACACCGGTCACCGGAACAGTAGAATGTACGGAGTTGCTACCGGGAGGGTGTTACAATCTCTGTTTGGCATTCGCTAGGCTTTAACTTCAGTACCTAAGCGAGGAAACAAATCCATAACGTTAAGCATTGCTACTTAGTGGTGCAATAATATAACAAGGAAATAATATAACAAGTAAAAATAATTAGAGCATATTTTCTATACTCAAGAATTTTACTGGGTTCATATGAAATTTTCCATACAATATATCTTTCGTCATTTATGTTGCTCTCTAGAATCACTTCTTTCATAAGTTTACAATAATCATTTATATCATGTACAAATAAATCTAAAATTTATACTTATGCTTATATTCTTATGAAAGTCACATTTGTAATGTTATTTAAGTTATAATTCTTCTACTAGTCTTTTTATCACTTCCTTGATACTTTCTAAGTTGTTTACAATCATTTCGTAATATATAAAATTTTTAGAACTAGTTTAATTTACTTCAGATCATTCTAAGGAACAAATTATTGGAGCTAATTTAATTTATTTCAGAACTTATTCTCATTTATTTACTTTCTAGCATTTTTAATTGCTAATATTCATAATTTATTTTAATAAATTAAACTGCCCAAGTAACCTACGACAGGCTGACTAAACTGGATAACAGGTCGTTGGCACTGGACACCGCGGTGCCTCGGGCCGTCATACCATGGGACGTAGAACGTCAACCACGTATGCAGTCAGTATGGCTAAAAAGCCATGATAACACATAATCAGGCATTAAGCCATGAGTGCGGGCATAAAGCCATGAGTGTGGGCATAAAGCCATGAATACAGGCATAAAGCCTTTCGCAGTACTGCTAAAATAATACCCTATTGGCATGCCAAACTATCCAATCTGACACATATGTCTAGGCAATACAATGGCACATAATATCATTAAATATTAATATATTGTGTTTTATGACTTCATTATTTCATAATAATTTTCAATTATAATGTATACATTCATTTGATCATATATATGATCACAATTCACATCAATTATCCTTTTATATTATTGTACTCAAAGTACTTTCTTTTCTACAATAATGAGAACTAATGTCTCATTCATATATTAATATGGTTCATTTATTCATTCATTATGTTATTCATATTGATCACAATTCAAAACAATGGTTCACATATACCATTGTATTCAAAATATTTTTCCTTTCTCATTTATACATTTTATGAATTCTATTTGTGATGGGCATATAAGCCCTAACTACCAATTCACTTCAATTATGTAACCTACTTTTTATGTTTCAAGCAATCCATGAATATTTCATGGATTTCAAATTTATGGCCTTAATTTGCCTTTAACAATATAGTTCTTACACTTTGTGTCTTTATATTACTATTCACATTACTATTCACTCAAATTGTTGACTTTTTAATACATAATGAATTTATTGAACTTAAGTTCACCAAGATACCATATTTTGCATTTTATTTTTGTTAGTATTAATTTCCAATACCATTTCAAAGCTTATCTTATATTATTCAAAATTTTCAAATTTCATACCCTAGGTTTACTGTTCCATTGTTCATTTGTACAGTAGGAATTTGATAAAATTGTATTCATGAAAGTTGTTCCTTATTGTGTCTAGTTACATTTCTTTTCTTGAATCACTCCATTTGGAGTTTTGTAGCCTAGGTTATGGTAATTTTATCATAACTGGCCGGATTGGACAGAATCCAAAATTCTGGGCAAAACTGGTCCTAGCAGATTTGGTGACCTAAGTTTAGTTAGCAATTTGACTAGGTTATGGTCAGAATTTGGATTTGTGTTCTTCTTGAAAGTTGTAAGGATGTGTCTCAGATTTCTGCTGGTAAAATTTCAGATCAATTTATTTTTCTACACTAAGTTACGACCATTTGAACAAATACTGTTCATTTAGTCATTTTCCAGGAACAACATGTTGGTCACCCGTATTAGGGTAATTTTTAGGTCAACTTGGTTTGCTTTTCTGGGCAGGGTTTCTTCACCAAAGTTGTGCCATTATGTGTCTAGTTTCATGTTCGATTAGCCTTGCACCAATTGAACCTATACAACTCTATTTATAGCTACCCAAACCTGCTAGACTCACAACTAGTCCTACAGGTCACTAAGGGCAGCATGCCTAAGTTCAACTCCAACATCCTTACTCACTTCAATTCCTCCTCACACACATTCAAATGGTCACTAATTGACCATTATAAGGTTAATATACTATTTCATAAGCAAAACTCTAATTTTTCAAAAACCCTAATTTCCAAAGTGTCCATTTCATACCTTTCATGTCATCTAACTCATCCAACACACATAGTTCAACATCTAACTCAAGTTATCTCATCACAAACCACTTTTAAATAATTCAAGTCATACAAATCAACAATTCTCATCCTTCTCTTATGGATGCCAATTTTCATACATACTTCAATATAATTGTTTTGTTTACTTTTACAACAAATTCACATTTAATTTGTCTTCCTAACAAGGATTGAAAAGATAGGGAAGTGAGTATAGGCACTAACCTTGTTGGAGCTACTCCCAAGCTTGCCAAAACTTTTCTTTTTCCTCTTCAAATTGCTATTCAATGCTTGCTCTAGTGGTAGGGACAATTTTTCATGAAGAGAAATTAGGATTTGGAGGTGATTTGGTGGGTTAGCTCAAGCTTGATCAAGCTTCCATGGAGTTTTCTTTCCTCTCTCTCTCTCTCTATTTTTTTGGCTGCCCAAAGGTTGAAGATGCAGATTTTTTGTCAAGTTTTGGTCTTCCTTATTCCTTTTAATGAGTTTAATAAATTGTGATTGGTGGAGGAAATTTAAATGACATCATATGATGTTATAATTAGCATTTTCTTTCATTTTTTTTTCTCTTCTCTACTCATTTCCAATTTAATTTTTAGCAATATTTATTCATATTTTATGTCATAATAATTATTTACTTAACTGGACAAGTCGGTCAAAAATCATCTTCGAAGACGAAATGACCAAAATACCCTCTGTTTGGCTTAACAGACTAAAATTATTTGTATCGATTTAAAAATTTTTCTAAATCTTTTCTTGGCATTCTAACGCCATAGAAACCTCAATGACTCTTCTCTGGAGTCCCAAAAATTATTTTATGAATTTTCTCCTAAGTCTGGGGTCGGTAACTGTCTTTACTAATACTTCCGCGTATGGTCACCCATCGCTAGGGCACCGACTCATTTAACTTGGTTGTATTTTATTTCTAAATTTTTTTTTCTTAATTTTTCTTACACTTATTTGAGTTATTTATGACTCCTCACTCTAGTCTAAATATTTTTCCAGACGTTCTAGCTGTCTAGACCGACACCGGTCACTGAAACAGTAGAATGTGCGAAATTGCTATAGTGAGGGTGTTACAATTCTTTCTCTCTAACAAAAATTTCGTCCTCGAAATTTACCCGGTGTAAATAGTCGAGGAGCTACTACCTCCTTATTTCTTCACCTTCTGTGTTATCACACTTCAATTTCTCCTTAGTCTCAATCATATCCTCAAACAGTTCTGTATTCATCCTTTTTCATCTTAAATACAGTCTCCTCATCTCCATTCGCTATCTTATTGTCTCTTCACTCTCTTAATCCATATCTTAACCTAAAATAAATAGGAAATACAGAACTGCAATAGTGTCACATCGACTCTTATGAATGGAATGCATAATATGCAGTCTATCTAGGTCCAGAAACTCCTAAACCGCGCTCTGATACCAATAAATGTAACACCCCTCACCCGACTATAATGTAGCAGAGCAAAGTGTGCTACATTCGGTGCTGGAGCACCTTATCTTATCTTACTTTATTCCTTTAATAATTTGATCTCGTTATATTTTAATATCAATTATTTTTAAATGGAGAAACTAGCAGAGTTTTCTCTATTTTATTATCAGTTGGCGTACTTCACTATTCACCTGCTTGAAATTTTCAATAATATTTTATAGTAAAAATCTCAACAATTATTCTTATAACCATCTCATAATTCACATCTCATTCATATATCTCAATTTCATATTCATTTCTATGCATTTCCATTCATGCACAATTTATATATATAAATTCTCAAGTTTCATTAATTTACATGATTTACAAACTGATTACATAAATTCATAATTTACATAATCTACAAATTAATTACAGTTCCATAATCTATATTTCAACATACAATTCATAGTTTACATTACAAATAATAACTAATTATAATGTACAAAATACATAATATAATCTATATGGGCCCTATCTACATGCATTGTTGAGGAGGTGACAACCTTAAACACTCTGCAGATCAGAACTCCAAAATCTCTGTTTGGTATTCGCTAGGCTTTAACTTCAGTACCTGCGAGAGGAAACAAATCCATCGCACTAAGCATTGCTGCTTAGTGGTGCAATAATATAACAAGGAAATAATATAACAAGTAAAAATAATATGAGCATATTTTCTATACTCAAGAATTTTACTGGGTTCATATGAAATTTTTCATACAGTATATCTTTCGTCATTTATGTTGCTCTCTAGAATCACTTCTTTCATAAGTTTACAATAATCATTTATATCATGTACAAATAAATCTAAAATTTATACTTATGCTTATATTCTTATGAAAGTCACATTTGTAATGTTATTTAAGTTATAATTCTTCTACTAGTCTTTTTATCACTTCCTTGATACTTTCTAAGTTGTTTACAATCATTTCGTAATATATAAAATTTTTAGAACTAGTTTAATTTACTTCAGATCATTCTAAGGAACAAATTATTGGAGCTAATTTAATTTATTTCAGAACTTCTTCTCATTTATTTACTTTCTAGCATTTTTAATTGCTAATATTCATAACTTATTTTAATAAATTAAATTGCCCAAGTAACCTATGATAGGCTGACTAAACTGGATAACGGGTCGTTAGTACTGGACACCACGGTGCCTCGGGTCGTCATACCATGGGACGTAGAACATCAACCACGTATGCAGTCAGTATGGCTAAAAAGCCATGATAACACATAATCAGGCATTAAGCCATGAGTGCGGGCATAAAGCCATGAGTGCGGCTAAAACAATACCCTATTCACATGCCAAACTATCCAATCTGACACATATGTCTAGGCAATACAAGGACACATAATATCATTAAATATTAATATATTGTGTTTTATGACTTCATTATTTCATAATAATTTTCAATTATAATGTATACATTCATTTGATCATATATATGATCACAATTCACATTAATTATCCTTTTATATCATTGTACTCAAAGTACTTTTCTTTTCTACAATAATGAGAACTAATGTCTCATTCATACATTAATATGGTTCATTTATTCATTCATTATGTTATTCATATTGATCATAATTCAAAATAATGGTTCACATGTACCATTGTATTCAAAACATTTTTCCTTTCTCATTTATACATTTTATGAATTCTATTTGTGATGGGCATATAAGCCCTAACTACCAATTCACTTCAATTAGGTGACCTACTTTTCATGTTTCAAGTAATCCATGAACATTTCATGGATTTCAAATTTATGGCATTAATTTGCCTTTAACAATATAGTTCTTACACTTTGTGTCTTTATATTACTATTCAAATTACTATTCACTCAAATTGTTGACTTTTTAATACATAATGAATTTATTGAACCTAAGTTCACCAAGATACCACATTTTGCATTTTATTTTTATTGGTATTGATTTCCAATACCATTTCAAAACTTATCTTATATTATTCAAAATTTTCAAATTTCGTACCCTAGGTTTACTTTCCATTGGTCATTTGTACAGTAGGAATTTGATAAAATTGTCTTCATGAAAGTTGTTCGTTATTGTGTCTAGTTACATTTCTTTTTTTGAATCACTGCATTTGGAGTTTTTTAGCTCAAGTTATGGTCATTTTACCATAACTGGCCGGATTAGACAGAATCCAAAATTTTGGGCAAAATTGGTCCTGGCAGATTTGGTGACCTAAGTTTGGTTGGCAATTTGACTAGGTTATGGTCAAAATTTAGATTTGTGTTCTTCATGAAAGTTGTAGGGATATGTCTCAGCTTTCTTCTGGTAAAATTTCAGATCAATTTAATTTTCTACACTGAGTTATGGCCATTTGAACAAATACTGTTCATTTGGTCATTTTCCAGGGACAGCATGTTGGTCACCCAGATTAGGGTAATTTTTAGGTCAACTTAGTTTGGTTTTCTGGGTAGGGTTTCTTCACCAAAGTTGTGCCATTATGTGTTTAGTTTCATGTCCAATTAGCCTTGCACCAATTGAACCTATACAACTCTATTTATAGCTGCCCAAACCTACTGGACTCACAACCAGTCCTGCAGGTCACCAAGGGCAGCATGCCTAAGTTCAACTCCAACATCCTTACTCACTTCAATTCCTCCTCACACACATTCAAATGGTCACTAATTGACCATTACAAGGTTAATATACCATTTCATAAGAAAAACTTTAATTTTTCACAAACCCTAATTTCCAAAGTGTCCATTTCATACCTTTCATGTCATCTAACTCATCCAATACACATAGTTCAACATCTAACTCAAGTTATCTCATCACAAACCACTTTTAAATAATTCAAGTTAACAATTCTCATCATTCTCCCATGGCTGCCAATTTTCGTACATACTTCAATATAATTGTTTTGTTCACTTTTACAACAAATTCACATTTAATTTGTCTTCCTAACAAGGATTAAAAAGATAGGGAAGTGAGTATAGGCACTAACCTTGTTGGAGCTACTCCTAAGCTTGCCAAAACTTTTCTTTTTCCTCTCCAAATTACAGTCCAATGCTTGCTCTAGTGGTAGGGACAATTTTTCATGAAGAGAAATTAGGGTTTGGAGGTGATTTGGTGGGTTAGCTCAAGCTTGATCAAGCTTCTATGGAGTTTTCTTTCCTCTCTCTCTCTCTCTCTCTCTCTCTCTCTCTCTCTCTCTCTCTCTATGTTTTTGGCTACCCAAAGGTTGAAGATGCAGATTTTTTGTCAAGTTTTGGTCTTCCTTATCCCTTTTAATGAGTTTAATAAATTGTGATTGGTGGAAGAAATTTAAATGACATCATATGATGTCATAATTAGTATTTTCTTTCATTTTCTTTTTTTCTCTTCTCTACTCATTTCTACTTTAATTTTAAGCAATATTTATTCACATTTTATGTCATAATAATTATTTACTTAACTGGACAAGTCGGTAAAAAATCATCTTCGAAGACGAAATGAACAAAATGTCCTCCGTTTGGCTTAACAGACTAAAATTGTCTGTACCGATCTAAAAAATTTTCTAAATCTTTTCTTGACATTCTAACGCCATAGAAACCTCAATGACTCTTCTCTGGAGTCTCAAAAATTATTTTATGAATTTTCTCCCGAGTCTGGGGTCGGTAACTGTCTTTATCGATACTTCCCCGTACGGTCACCCATCGCTAAGGCACCGGCTCATTTAACTTGGTTGTATTTTATTTCTAAAATTTTTTTTCCTTAATTTTTCTTACACTTATTTGAGTTATTTATGACTCCTCACTGTATGACTCCTCACTATAGTCTAAATATTTTTCCAGACGTTCTAGCTGTCCAGACCGACACTGGTCACCGGAACAGTAGAATGTGCAGAATTGCTACAGTGAGGGTGTTACAATATAAGTCTGGCTATACCTTTCACATTAATCAAGAAGAGTTTCTACATGGTATCAGAGCGTTTAGCTTTATAACATTTCGACAACCATGGCTCATGATCAAACCATTGCTTTTGGTCTTTTCAATCACTCCATCCCTTCCTAATGCCTCTCCATTTCTGCATATTAAACTAATAGCTCCAAATGATCTATTTGGCAAGCCTAATTTTTGCCACTCCTACATAGTCATAATCACACTAACAGTGCAGCTAATGCCAACATTACTTGCTATAATTGAGGGCATGGACATTTGTCTTGATTGTGTCCTTCGCCCAAGTCTTCCACTTCCCACTCCAATCCATTGAAAACCCAAACTCACCTTGCTGCCAACACCACTCATTCTGCTTTTACATAGACCATGGACTCAAGAGCTAACTATCACTTAACAATAGATCAAGGGAATATTACTCACTCTAGTCCTTATCATCGTCCTAAATAGATCACTATTGGCAATGGTAGCTCTCTTGCATTTTCTTGTGTTAGTTCTTCCATCGTTAATTTTAATGATAAAAAATTTCATGTGTAATATTTTTCATTCTCCTCACATTGATCGTAATTTACTCTCTATTTTTGCATTTACCAAAGACAATAATTGCTCTTTTGAATTCTTTACTAATAAATTTCTTGTGAAGGATATCCACGCCAACAGAACCTTATATCAAGGCTGGAGTGAGGATGGCTTATATCACTTGCCTTTTTAAGTAGTCCTTCAGTCCAAAAGCCCATGTTGCTCTTCTCAGTACTTGGAATGAGTAATTGTGTGACACCCCTTACCCGACTACAGTGTAGCCGAGCAAGTTATGCCACTCAGTGTGCCGGAGCACTCTATTTTATCTTAATTCATTTTTATCATAGTTTTGAAAATAACTTGTGAAATATAATTCATTTATTGAAATTGTAATTTCTTTGAGGTTCCGAAAATTTTAAAGAAAATCCGGCGGAGTACCGGCTAAAATGGAGAAAACAGTTCTTCGGAACCTGTGAAAAACACTTCATATGATCATATTCAATCAATCCCAACTCCAATTATCAACAAAGTCTCAGAATAATTTCATCAATTTCATTTATTTCTCAATCATTCATCTCATGGTACTCATATACAATTCACGTTTTGTATCACATCAAGTTACAGCAATTTCTTAACGATTCCTCTATTTATCATTTCACATCATCATTAGACTCAAATCATAAATAAATTCTCACATGTGATTTATAATCACAAATTACAAGTACTTACATTAATACAAAATTATATTACATTTGTTCAAATACATATGATAAAATAAGAGTTTAATTACCAAATTTACAAAAATCTCAAAATACAAAATGGGACCTAGTGTCCTACCAATGCACTATAGACGGTGAGGTGACACGGATACTATGCAGAACTGTGAACTGCCTTACCGAATCTGTGGTCTTCTGGGCCCTCTGTCTAAATCTTCAGTTCCTACGCGTTGCAAAAGCGACGCGCTAAGCATAAAGCTTAGTGGTGCCAATAATACAAGAAAATATAGTATGCAAATAAAAATAATAATTTCCTTGCTATTGTGTTCATAAGAAATGACTAATTACTAACTTATTGTTTAGTCGAGGGCTAATCATGTTTTATGATATTAACTTCTTCATGCATTTCGTTAATTATTTTTTTTCTTCATGATCTTGAGCTTCCTTGTATTTTTGTAATCATTCCTGATACTTAATTTTCGTATTTTCTTTAATAATCAGTTCAATCACAGTTATACTTTTCCATGCCCAAGTAACCTATACTGGATGACTGGATTGGATAACGGGTCGTTGGCACTGGGCACCGCGGTGCCTCGGGCCATCATACCATGGGACGCAGAACGTCAACCATGTATGCAATCAGTATGGCTAAAAAGCCATGATATCACATAATCGGGCATAAAAGCCATGCATACGGGCATAAAAGCCATGAATACGGGCATAAAGCCATGAATACAGGCATAAAGCCTTTCGCGATCGCTAAAACAATACCCTATTGGCATGCCAAACTATCCAAACCAATCTTGTTAGGTATACTAGGGCATTTGATACTTTAAAATTCTTCAATCTTTGAATTTCAACTTTTGGTGTCACTATTCATTTCATTGGTCAACAAAAAAGTTGACTTTTGCATAGAAAATATGTACACTGACTTTGGCACTTCAAACATACCACATTTTTCATTTAAAACTTGTTGGCATTAAGCATTAATACCATTTCTAAGCTTTAACCAAGGGAAACAAAATTTTCAGTTTTTGAAACTTAACTTTACTATTCCATTAAGCACTGTTGCAGTGGGAATTTGAGGAAATGGTAAACATGAAAGTTGTTCCTTATTTGTCTAGTTGAATTTCCTTTTTTGAATCACTCCATTTGGAGTTTTGTAGCTCAAGTTATGGCCAAAATAAGTTACTGTTCACGTGCACTGTTCATGCTGAGATTTTTGGTCTGGCAGATTTTTTGTCCAACTTTGGTCAGTAATTTGATCAAGTTAAGTTCATAATTTGGTCTAACTTTCTTCTTATGAAATGTTCTACCATACCTTAGGTTTCCATCGGTTCAAGAATTGCCTAAATCCGAGTTTTCTAGAGAGAGTTATAGTCCTCCAAACATTACTGCTCAAATGAAAATCTGCAGAGTTGCAGGTTTGATAACTCAACTTTGCCCAATAATTTGAATAGGTTAATGGCATAATTTGGGGTGATGTTCTTCATGAAAGTTGTTTGTCTATATTTTATCTTGTTGCTGTAAAAATTTCAGGTCAATTGACCATATCTACAGTGAGTTATGGCCAAATGAACAGTTACTGTTCATTTGGTCATTTCTGCAGGTGCTGGTTGCAGGGTATCCGGAATGGGGCCAACTTTTGGTCCACTTGCTTTGGTCTTTTGGGCATGGTTTCTTCAGAAAAAATGTGCCATTATAAGCCTAATTTCATGTCCAATTGGCCAAACACCAATTGGACTTACACAGCCAAAGTTATGGCTGTTCAAGTGGGCTGGAATCACAGCCTCCCTACTGGTTACCCTAGGCAGCCTACCAATTCAGTTTGCATCACTCTAAATCTCTTCAAATTATGGTGAACTTACCTCAAATGGTCACTAATTGACCCTTATAATGTTCACTTACCACTTCATAAGCCAAAACCAAATTTCACTCTCCAAAACCCTAGTTCAAATTCATGATTTTCACAATTTCTTTAGTTAACTCTTTCATTCTTTGTATATATATATGTATACACTTTAAACATAATCTCCAATTCACTCTAAGTCCATTAATACAATCAAACTCATTCCTTCCTAGGGCTGCTGAAAATTCAAAGGATGCATACACTTAACTTTTATTCATTTAATTTACAATTTCTCACTTATTTCAAGCTTCTAACATGGAATCAAAGAAGTATATATATAAGTAGGCACTAACCTCACTTTAACCTCTTGTAGGGCAGATCTCTCCAAGCTAAAACTTCACTTTCCTTCCTTTTCTAGGCTGCCAAACACTTCCCAAGAGGTAGAGACAAGTTTTTAGTGAAGGGACTTAGGAGAGTTTGTGGTGAAATAAGGATGAAAATGGAGCTTTGGTTGAGATTCAATGGAGGAAGAGGGGAGGGGGTGTAAAACGTTTTTCTAAGGAGAAGAAGGGCTGCTGTTTGCTTTTTAATTCTTTGGTCTCTTTTGACTCTTTTTATTAGTTAATTTGATGGTTACTTAATTGTGATTGGTGGACAATTTTAAATGACCTCATAATATGTCATAATTGGCATTTTATTGTATTTTCTTTTCTTTTCTCTTCTACTAACTTCAAATTAATTTTTCATCAACATTAATTCATATTTTAGTTCATAATAATTATTTACTCGACTGGACAAGTCGGCCAAAAATCGTCTCTGAAGGCGAAATGACCAAAATGCCCTCCGTTTGGCTTAACGGGTCAAAATTGCCTGTACCGATTGAAAAATTTTTCTAGGTATTTTCTTGGCATTCTAATGTCATAGGAACCTCAGTAATCCTTCTCTGGAGTCCCAAAAATTATTTTATAATTTTTCCCCCGGGTCTAGGGCTCCTCGTTGCGAGAACCGCAACTTTCCTCTGGTTACCCATCGCTTGGGCACCGGCTCATTTGATTTAGTTGTATTTTATTTCTAACATTTTTTACTAAATTTTTCTTATTAATATTTGAGTTAATTATGGTTCCTCGCTTTAGTTTAAATATTTTTCCGGACGTTCTAGCTATCCGGACCGACACCGGTCACCGGAACAGTAGACTGTGCGGAATTGCTACCGGGAGGTTTTATAAATTGGTCCATGCTAATAATAAAGTTGTGATTAATATTTTGTCTTTTAATAAATTATTAGTTAATAAACGTAGTTCTAATTTTCCTTATAATGCCTGCTCTATTAGTAAAAGCCATAAGCTTCCATTTTCTGATTCTAATTCTTGTACTACTCAGCCTTTGCAACTTATTTGCTCTTATTTGTGGGGACCATCTCCAGTCCCATATGTGGATGGTTATTGCTATTATGTCATTTTCTATGATCATTTTAGTCATTATTGTTGGAGTTATTACATGAAGCAAAAGTCTGATATTCTTCATATTTTTACTAAATTTCATCATTTTGTTGAAAGGTATTTTGGGCTTCCAATTAAACGCTTTCAAGCTGATTGGGGAGGGGAGTTTCAGTCTCTAACAAAATATTGACAAAACCATGGGATTACACAGCATGTTTCCTGCCCACATACACTTGAACAAAATGATTGTGTAGAAAGGAAACACTGTTACATTGTTGAAACTGACATAACTCTTATCCATTATTCTGGCGTTCCCCATCAGTACTGGAATCATGCTTTTGAAACTATGGTTTACACTATAAATCACCTTCCTTTTGCCGTAACAGCTCCAAGCACACCCTTTGAAATATTATTTAAATAGAAACCATATTATAATGAGCTTCGGGTCTTTGAGTGTAACGCCCTCACTTTAGAAAGTTTGAACATTCTACTATTCCGGTGACTATTGTCTGTCTGGACAGCTAGAATGCCTAGAACTATATCTAAACTAGAGTGAGGAGTCATAAATAATCTAAATAATGATAAGAAAAATTAAGGAAAAATTTAAGTAATGAAATGCAATAAGGTTAAATGAGCCATAGTTCCAACTATGGGTAACCCTAACGGGAATCAGTTGTGAAGACAGCTAGCGACCCTAGACCCGTGGGAAATCCTGTAAAATAATTTTTGGGACTCCAGTGAAGAGTTATTAAGCCTTAGATGACAATAGAATGCCAAGAAAATGCTAAGAAAGTTTTGTAAATCGATATAAACAATTTTAACTCGATAAGCCAAACAAAGGGTATTTTGGTCATTTCACCTTCAGAGATGATGTAACACCCTCATAGTAGGCAGTTTCATACAGTCTATTGTTTCGGCGACTGATGTCTATCCGGACAGTCAAGATGTGTAAAATCATATTTAAGTCACCTAGAAAAGTTATGAACAAAAATAAATAGCCATTACATGAAGATGAAATGAAAATAAAGAAGATAAAGCATAGTGGGTTAAATGAGCAGAGGCCACAGCGATGGGTGATCAAATCGGGAAGTGATTGCGAGCTCAGTCGCTACCCTCATTTTGTGTGGGACCCTATGGCACCTCAGGCCTAAGGATTATTGCGAAGCTAATGGTAATGTGAAAACCACAGAAAAGAATAGAGAACCAGCTCAAATAATTGAGTCAGGGTTCAGGAAGCAACCTAGAGCTATTGGAAAAACTGATCAGACTGATAAGGGGCAATTTGGTCAATTCATCCTTAGAGGTGACTCTTGATCTAAATGTCCATTAAAATGTAGGAAAATAAAATTGTGAAAAATAATTAAAAACATGAAGAGCCATGGAAGGAAAGGAAAAAGAAAAATTAGTTAAAGGGAATTATGAAATCATGCTTAAGTAAGCATGACATAATAAAACTTATAATTTAAATTTTAGAATTTATGGGTTAAATATTATATAAAGGGGCCAATTAAAACTTAAAAAGGAAAAAAAAATTCAATTCTCATCTTCTTTCTCAGGTGTGCCGCCCCACTTCCTCTCTCTCATCCTCTCTCCAATTTCTTCCATGGTTACTTATTTTAAGCTCATTAAACCTTGAATTTTCCCACAAATTTTCATGATCAATCCATAGAAAACCTCTAAATCACTTATGAATAGAATATTGGGCATAAGAAATTGGGAGAAATTTGAAGGAAATTGAAGATTAGGAAAGCTTCACAAGAGGTAAACTTCCTCTCAAGCTAAACTAGCTATGTATGTATGGAATTAGTTTAATTATGAGGAATTAAATTGGGAAAAGATAAAAATCATGATTGAATGGAAAGATAGAATTTCGACCAGCTTAGAGATGTTAGAGTTTTGATGTTTTTTTATTGAATTAAACATGCCTTCGAGCTTAATTAAAGGTGCTTACATGATATATGTTGAGGTTGCATTGAATTGCTTGAAATTGAGAAGTTGAGAATTAGGGTTTGGGTGTAAAATTAGGGTTTTGAGGACTTTGACCAATGGATAGTTGTGATGCTTAAATTTGGTCAATTAGGGTGTTTATAAATGCAATTTGATGAATAGGATTGAAATGAGTGTGAATGTGAATTGATTGAATCCTAGACAGCTTGACCCTTATCCATTTGAGAGGTTATAAGTTAAATTCTGTTGCTCCAATTAGTGTGAGGCTAATTGAAGATGAAAATAGAGTCACAATGCAACAATTTTCATGTAGAAACCTTGCAATAAAACTGACCACAAGTTGGTGTACAATTTGGTTGAATTCAGATTAGGTACCCTGCCAATGGAAAAAATTGATTATATGAATAGTACTTGTTCAAATGGTCATAACTTGGTGTAGAAAGGTCCAAATGACCTGATTTTTATATCAATGGAAAGATTAGACATAGTAGAACAACTTTCATGAAGAACACAAACCTAACTTCTGACCATAACCTAGTTAAATTGCCAATCAAAGTTGGCTCACCAAATCTGCCAGAACCTAAATTGCCTAGAATTTCTGGGTTTTGACCAATCTGGCCAGCCTTAGTAAAAATGCATAACTTGAGCTACAAAACTCTAAATTGAGTGATTCAAAAAGGGAATTAAACTAGACACATTAAGGAACAACTTTGACGAAGGAAGTTTAGCTAAATTTCTACTGTAGATTGGTCCAATGGAATAGTGAACTTTGATGACCAAATCTGAAATTTTGGAAATTCTCTTAGGAAGCCTTGAATTTCAATTAGCAATCAATGCCAACAAAATTGTAAACCAAAATGTGGTATGACCATTTGGTTGGAATTGGTATACTTATTATGTGTGAAAAAGTCAATATTTTACCTAATTAGTCAAATAAACAGTAATCACTATAGTCATAAATACAAAGAACCCAACCTTAGGAGATTTTATGAGTAAAATTAAATATGCAAAGTTTAATTATGGGATTAATTATTAGAAATGGTTTGGATGGATATTGAAACACTTTAAAATTATGTATTTCAGTTGAAAAGGAGTTTTCTAGGGAAAGGAAGAAAATTAGATTAAATCAAGTCAACAAAAGAGGTTTGTGCACGACTAGTCTTTAATTTACAAATGTTTCACATATTTTGAATGATTAAATGATTTTATTTCTTCATGATTTATGTTTTTCAAGTTATGATTTTATTTTAACAATTATTGAATATTGTTGTGGGTCGAATGAATTTGGTTTTGGAAAATTGTGATTGAAATGTGGTTTGCATGGAAAATGGAAAAATTATACTTTGAATTGTGATTGGCATGGAAATGAACTTATATTGTGATTTTATGCTCACAAAAAGGGAAAATAAATTTATGATGTTATTTTATATCTCACTATTAATGCTCAACATGGTTATTACTCATCCCTCATTTTTTGAGGAGACATTGAAGTTAGCTTTGTTTTGAATACCATGGTACGTGCACATTGATGATGTGATCTTCCTCATATGAGAGGTTAGATCTAAATTGAAGATGGCCCTTTCGGAATTTAATTTGTTATGGTGTGATGGATGGAATGTGTACGATTCGATCTCCCCTACCATAGGGAGTGAGAATACTTTGAAGATGACCCTTACGGATTAGTCTTGCATTAAGTTAGTGAGAATAAGAACGGATTTGAAAGTGAGCAATTGTGATTCTAAAATGACATCTTATGCACAAATGATTTAAAGGAGATTATTTATTTTAGTTGGTTTATATTTTTATGCTTTTCCTTATTTTGTGAAATTTAATATCTATTTCCATAATTGATGGAAATATTTCAAATGTCCATTTATGATTTGGTAAATTTTAATTATTGATTACTGTCATTCAAATAAAGGATTTGGTTTAATGAATATTTTCGATTTCTTTGTTATGATTTTGTCAAAATATAGTGTATTACATTTTAAATTATTAGTTATGCACTACTGAGTTCACCACTCAGCGATAGCTTTGTATGCTGTCACAAGTGAAAAAAAGGATAGAGCAGTTGAGTGAGATCACTTGAAGTTGTGATTTGAAGACAGGCTGGGATTATTTTGGGTATATTGTAGGTATACTTTTATAACTTAGATTTTGATGTAACTATATAACTATTTGTATGTAAGTACGTTCGAGCAGTTGTACAAAATCTTTTATAATATTATTTTGGAATGAAATCAAATACAGATTATTGTAATATTATTTGGGATTTTATTTACTTGTATATTTTTGTAATATTAATTTTATCACTCCAATGAATGCAGTATTTAAATTTCTTTCAAAGTCTTGTAAAGAATGAATTAATTTCCTCATGATGGGTTTTGTTGAGAATAAATTGAGTTGATTGCTTAAAATTACTTGTGAATTGCTGAGATTGGACTGGGATTTTTGTAAATTATTTTTTTTTTCAGGTGAATTAAAGAACTGTTTTCACCTAGTTTTAGCCGTAATGTAATACCCCTATTTGCATAGCCTGGTATATTTCTCTATTCTGGTGACCGGTGTCGGTCCTGACAATTGAGGGGATTAGAACCACATCTAAGACAACTAGATAAGCCCTAAATAAAAATAATTAGTAATTGTCAATTAGTTAGGTATAAATAAGAAAAACAGAACATAAGAGGTTAAATGAGCCGAGAGTCACAGCGATGGCTGACCTTCTCAGGAAGGATTGCGAAGTCGATTTAAACTCAAATTTCGAATCATAAAATGTGACGCTGCGGTCCTTAAGACTATTGTAAACATAGTGAAAAAGAGAAAATCACAAAAAAGAAATGTTAAGCCGGTCAAATAATAAAGTCAGGGATCCGAAAGAAATATTGAATTATTTGTAAACCGAATCAAACTAGTGAGGGGCAATTTGGTCAATTGACCCAGAGAGCTGACTCCTGACCTGACTGTCAAATAAAATCAGAGAAAAGAAAATTTTGGAATCGGGAATTAAATTAAAGAACTAAAGAAAAATAAATAAATAAAAGAGAAAAGAAAAAGTCTTACATCATGTTGATGACATCAATTATAATGTCAAAATTAATTTTTAATTTCCCACAATTTTTGACCAATTCAAATACACAAAATAAGACCTAAAATACATAAAATTAAAAAAAAAATTAGCTCTTCTCTCCCACAAGTTCAGTAGCCTCACCATTTCACTCTCCTCCATTGCCAAAACCACCATTAAAGCTTGGTAAAGCTTGAGTTTTCCCCACTAAACCCTAACTTTTCCAAAATCAATCTGTAAAAACTTGTTGACTTCAATTGAGAAGAAGCTTGAGCAAGAAAAGAAAGAAGAAAAGAAGAAGAAAATTGAAGATTTAACATCCAAGTTGAGGTTAGTAATTGTGGGGGTGGGGCGTGAGGCGAAATATCATCCATTAGAATTATATAAAATGCACCAGGTAATGCCCAGGAAAGATGGTGGAGTCACAATGGTCTCACTTAAGTACCACCTCCTTAGACAGCATTTCCTAGACATGCACTTCATACAATCCTAATAGAATCAAACCACTGGTAAGTACCGTCTTCCCATAACACTACCACGGTACTAAGGATTTATGCCACAAAGGCATAGATAGACAAGAGTCACCACCCGGGTAATAACCGGGACATATTCAGTGTTTCTTCCGAGGGTCATGGATGGCAACTTACTCCTTGCAGAGTTTCCACAATCGTCATTACCATAGCCCAATGTCTAGGTTCGGGATAGTGGGTACGTAAGGGGAAGGTGTTAGGCACCCTACGCTGGTCTAACCTCGTTAATTGAAAGTGCAGTCCTCAACTAATGTTTCTAGAAGTCTTGTTTATTATTCCTTTATTAAACTTTATCCTAAAAATGCAATTCTAATCCTACACACGCAAGTAATTCACAAAAGGGTTATTATTTACACACAATTTTCATGCACAAGTAATTCCTATCTATGGGGTTGCTAATTATTTAAATGATATTTACCAGATGACTAAAATTAATTTATTATTGGGAATTTAATTTACAAACAAATTCAATTTCAAATAACCCTATGTTTCTATTTAACCTAATTAATTAATTTTCACCAAGTTACCCTAAGGATAATTGAACTAAGTTAATTATGTACATGTGTAATTTATTCTAATATCACATAAGTCCCAAACAATCACAACCTAATAAAGATTTCTAACATGCAAATTTATTTTACAATTACCAAGTATTAAATTAAATTTATTTTACATGCCAATATTAGTTTAATTTACAAACAAGATTAATTTTAATTTACAAAGTATTTATTTAAATTAATTACATGCAAAAGTCAGTTAAATTAAAAACAAAGTTAATTTTAATTTACCAAATGAAAGTTCTATTATTACTACAATTTCATGCCAATGGTTATTCGAGAAGTTTAGAGCTACTTACTTGTTGATAAATGCAGTTGCCATTGGGGCAAGTTACCCTTAAAAAAGGGTCTTCTCTTCTAGTATGGCAATGATATCCCTGGCTTACTCCCGTTTAGCTCCATATAAGCTCCACGCAAATGCCCTCTTTGGTACTTACCTTAGGGCTACTTACCAATTTCGTTTGTAATAAAAAATAAAGAAACTAAAGAAAATAAAAGAAATAAAGAGAGAAACTAAACATGTGCAGAGTTGTGTATCAACTCAAATTAAACATGATTACATGATCCATATGAACATATAAAATAAATTGAAGACAAAGAGCATAGAATTAAAATATTGTGTGGCATAGATCTTGAAAAGAAAACAATAAAAAACTGACCTTATAGAAATCTTATATGCAAATCTTCTTGAAGAAAAAAAAAAAAAAAAAGAACTCAAAGAGTCTTGAATATCTCTAAATTTCCTATAGCTCTGAATTTTCTCTTTCTCTTTCCTCCCATCCTCCCCTTCTTCCCTTCTCTAGTAGGGTATTTATAGGGTTTTGGGAGAGAGGTGTGATAGGGTTTGGAGTCTTAGGATGATAAAGTTTAGATAACTTAAACAACTACAATTGCAGAATTCGAATAAGACTGGGATATGGGTGAGGTGTTTCAACCAATAGGAAGACAGGAAAAAATGAAAGACACCAATAGGGAATGAGGAAGAGGTGTGGTAGGATTTGGAGTCTTAGGGTGATAAAGTTTAGATGACTTAAACAACTACGATTGCAGAATTCGAATAAGACTGGGATATGGGTGAGGTGTTTCAACCAATAGGAAGACAGAAAAAAATGGAAGGCACCAATAGGGAATGTGGAAGAGGTGTGGTAGGATTTGGAGTCTTAGGTTGATAAAGTTTAGATGACTTAAACAACTACGATTGCAGAATTCGAATAAGACTGGGATATGGGTGAGGTGTTTCAACCAATAGGAAGACAGGAAAAAATGAAAGGCACCAATAGGGAATGAGGAAGAGGTGTGGGGCCAAGGAGGAGAGAGATATTTTGTATTTTAATTTTTAGAAAATAATTAAATGGGTCCCATTTAAAATCCATAACTAGGCTTTCTTAGGCCCATAGAGCCTAATTAAACCTAATTAGATCCATTTAAGAACTACCCATATTAAATTTAAACAAAATAAAATTTTATTTAAATTTAATTAAATTAATTTCCCAAAAACTTTATTATTATTTTTTATTTTTTCAAGATCATACCACGGAATTAATAATTCAGCTCTATGCCTCCAATTACATCTTACAGTCATATATTTTTTCATCATCGGGTTTCCCACGGCCTCAATGCACATACTCATCACAAAATAAGGGTCTACAGTTTGCCCCCCACTTTGGCGAAAGTTGAAATCAATGCGAAAGCATTGCTCAAGTTTCGTCAAAGTGAAACTCAAATTTCTAATAACTATGAAATATTGGCTATGGAGATCAAGTATATCTTGCTCGGTCGACATTCTCTATGTTATGACACTAGCTCCAGTCTCATAACAGTAATAACTGTGTCATGTGAAAAATAAGTGTATCTTGCTCTGTCGATACACTCTGCGTCATGAGACTAGCTACGGTCTCATAACAGTGATAACTGTATCATGTAAAAATTGAGTGCATCTTGCTCTGTCGATACACTCTGCGTCATGAGACTAGCTACGGTCTCATGACAATGGCAACTGTGTGATTTGAAATGTTATGGATTCGTATTTAGGACCGCAGTCCTAAACTACCTACGTATCCCCCTCGCTATCCTGAGGAAGAATCAGACCCACTCATAGTTCGACACTTGAAACTGTGGTGATGCATGTTCTTCTACGCCTTACACACCTACAGGTGACATGTTGATGCGTGTTATTCTACGCCTTACACAACTATTCCATGTGCCCTAAACAACGTCTAAGGACTTACCAAAAAAACATTTGTCATGAAATGTTGTGGGTTCGTATTTTGGACCGCGGTCCTAAACTACCTACGTATCCCCCTCACTATCCTGAGGAAGAATCAGACCCCCTCGTAGTTCGACACTTGAAACTGTGGTGATGCATGTTATTCTATGCCTTACACACCTACAGGTGACATGTTGATGCATGTTCTTCTACCCCTTACACAACTATGCCATGTGCCCTAAACAATGTCTAAGGACTTACTAAAAAATATCTAATTTATGATTTGAAAAAAAAAATTAGGATGACTGGGTCTCAAAATTTTCTCTGATTTTTATGCTTTCTGTATGCTACTTCTTATCATGGGCATGCTGATTTTGCTAGAGATTCTAAAAAAGCTTAGTCCTCTGGGGGGCCTCTTTTTGCAAAAACTTTCTTATAACCTCAAAATTTTTGAGAAAAACTGTTCACAAAAAAAGACTTCCTCAAGGCCACAATACAATTTCCCTCTGATTTTTCTTTTTCTTCTCTCCCCCCTGCTTCATTATTCTACTGCTATTTCAAAACTTTTCTGCCTTGACTCCTTTATCTTCCATGAACTCAATTCTTTGTGCTCTAACTTTTGCCTAAAATGCTCTTTCGAGTTTTCATTTTAGCGAGCTTGCTTTAACTTTTGCCTAAGCGGCCCTTTCGGGTTTTCCACTTAGCGAGCTCTCTTTTTTCTTTTCTTTTTCTTGTTCTTTTTCTCTTTTTTTTTTTTTTTCTGAAATTAGACAATCACCAGGATATTCATATCAAGCACCTATTCTATCATGCTCATAAGGCAATAGGTTAAATTAAAACAATGCAGTTCAATTACTTAATCTTTTGATGTATCCTTCAAGACACAAACATTCACAATCATAATTAAATAAAACCTATTCCTGGTTAATGCAATAAAAACTTCTTTATTTATTCAGGTACACCATTACTTCCTCTTACATTTAGTTTTACCAAATTTTTAACCTTCCAAAGTTAGAAATAAGCTTATAACATGCTGAATGGCCTTTTCAGGTTTTCCATCCAGATCTTCTCTCATCTCTCCTTTTGCCTAGACCACCTTTTGCAGATTTTCAATCTAGCATTTTTCTTTTCTTTTCTTTTTTTCTTTGACCCTTACTTTTGCCTAGACCGCCTTTTACAGGTTTTCAGCCTAGCAGGCCTGTCTCACACAAAGTACCATTTAAGCCTGTCTAAATTGACTGGTTCTTGAAATTCATTCCCATCCATTTCTAATATTCTTATAGTAGCAAGATCTTTTTGACTATGTATGGACCATCCTAGCTTAGGTTAAACTTTCCTCTTAAATCAAAAGGGACGAGCCGAGCTTGTTTCAAAACCATGTCTCCCTCTTTGATCTTTCTTGGCTTCACCTTTTCATTAAAGGCTCTAGTTATCTTCCTCTGATAAGCCTGCATATGATACAAGGCTCACATCCTTTTTTCATCAATCAAAGCTAGTTTATCATATCTCTTCTAGGCCCACTCATTTTCTAGGATCTTAGCTTCTAGCATCACTCTTAAGGATTTGACCTCTTGCTTAATGGATAGCACTGCTTTAGTCCCATACACTAAAGAGAATAAGGTTGCCCCCATGGATGTCCTTGCAGTACTACGATAACCTTAAAGAACATAAGGGAGTTTTTCAGGCCTATCCTTATATGTTTTGAACATTTTTTTCCCAACTAGAATCTTTCCATTCATATGGGGACCACACATTCCTGCATGTATTTCTTTCATTATTTGCTCAACCTATTTTTCTATCACATATAAGAGTTTGTAGAATTGCCCCCCAGCTAAAGTAAGTTGAGTGGCTAATCTATGAATTGTTGCTCTATCTCTTTTGTAGGCTTATTGCAAGTATTCTCTCACTTCCAGAGACCTCCTTATGTCTTCATATCATTTTCCTTCTCCCTCTAGGTCCACATGTGCTACTACTAATCCTTCATAGCATAAAATTTTACTCCTCATTAGGATAACTAGCTAAGTCAACTTTTGATCACTCTTTTCCTATAGGGACACCAGCGTGGCTTGGGAATCGGCCATCTGATTTTAAGCTCAAGGCATGTGCTTCTTGGTACTTTGTTAACAAGGCTATAAATTTATCTCTTTCTTCTTGGGTTAAATCTTCAGCTAACTTAATGTCTTTAGGATTATTTGGTGTACCCAAATTAATAAAGATCGATTTTGATGCATTAATAGAAATTGATTCTAAATGGTTATGAATGCCATGCATATGCCCATTAGAATAAACATCAAACAAGTAAGCAGAAGGACTGGTCATATTATTGATCTTCACCTTAAAATCAGCATCAAGTATATTAGAAATGGAAACATCGCATTCACTCATCACAAGATTACAAAAGACAAACTCCTTGGGGGTGTAGCTTTAGGTGCTTGGCTTTCATGTACTCTTTAGATCAATAGTGCTGATTTTCTGCTCTAATTCTTTCACATGTTGTAACCCCTAATCATATGTCAAGGTAATTGCCCCCGCTTTCAAGAACTTAGGAGGCTTTGGCTCTTCTTCCTCTTCTGTTGGCTCATAGCCCAAACCATGACTTGTAATCTGCCCTTTCATCTTCAAGAAAAGTCACCAGACCATCTATACTTTCTTCTAGGCCTATGCTAAGAAAAAACTTTATCCCTTTCTTAACAGTAGCCACGTTTAGATCCATCTAGTTTTTATAGATCCCAACAACTTTAAAATCAGACACTAGTGGAACCGAACCATCTAGTTGTAATGCAACTATCTCCTCATCAGAATCAGTCAAGACATCCAAAGGACCCTCATCATAGCTAGAATTATCACAAATGTCAACAACCATTATAGACTGAGGTTCATTGGGCTTTTGGATTGGTTGGATAGGTTCACTGGGCTTTTGGATGGGTTGGATAAGTTCATTAGGCTTTTGGATGTGTTGGATAAAGTCAATAATTCTGTTAGGGTTATTTGGGGTGATGGAGATCATGTAGAGACTTGGCGTAGGTAGAAATTTTGGCTAGGCATGGGGCTTTTGGGTTGATTTTCTAGGTCAATCATCCTTTTGGCATCAATTAGGTCTTAGATATCATGCTTAAGTTAAAAGCATCAATCGGTGTCATGACTGTGGGCTTGGTAGAACTGGCAACATTGGCTGATATCATAGCTAGGTGGGAGTAGATTTGGTAGTGGTCTGGGTGCTAAGAGCTATAGGAGGTCTTGAACTTTGAGATGCTCTAAAACTTTGGATAAGGGTTGGCTGAATTGGGAAAAAATCTCCTTGCGGTGTGAGACATAATTTGAACCTCAATAACTTTAATGCCACTTAATTGGCCTGCCTCGGGGCCTCTTTCTAAAGTTGACCACAATTGTCTCTTCTAGCTCAAACATCTTGGCCTTCAATATTTCATCAAGCACGGCCATAGTTTCTTCCATCTTAAGTAGTACATGTGAAATCCTTACTAGTCTCTTCCCTTCCCTAACCCAAGTGACCTGATTGAAAGTCTCTTTGGTGTGTTTTGAGGCTATGTTTGCTCAAAAGAATAGGATTTAAGGGTTAACCTAAGCATGCTATGTACATGAATGCAATACATGAATGGACCATTTTTTTTTTCTTTTTTTTTGCCTTTACTTTTACAAAACCAAAATCGAACCATACCACTAGAACCAAAACTGAATCAAAACCAGACCATATAAACTGAACTAAAATCGGACCAAAGACTGAATCAAAACCGAAAAAAAAAATCTCCAAAGCTGAATCTTCGCCCCCTTATACCTTCAACTCTCATGTGCAGGGTAAGAAAAAATTTTATCCTAGGCTATGGTACACTAGACACACCAACAGGGGGTGGTTCAGGACGATCTTCCCTCACAAACAAAGGATTTATATCCTTAAAGTTTAACCATAAGTAAGCATCCTCTTGCTTAACATGGGTTTTGAAATGGACTTGGGCCTATACACACATTGGGTTTATGCATAGGCCTAGGTTCATCTCAACTACCACTAAAACTTATGGTTTGAACAGTAAGGATACGAATCCAGCACAACAAAAATCTACGGGGTACCTAGGGTTGAAATCTATGGCTCATGGGCTTTATTGGGTAGGAAAAGGGTCACCCATGCGAGAGCTTGTCCATTAAGCACAACGGCCGGAGCTGTGGCTCTTTTATATACTCGAAGGTACAGGCATGGGGTGCTAGCATTCACCAATTCGTCATAGCTCGAGTAGAACCATGGTCTCCTTGGCTAGTACTAACGAGGCTAAAAGGGTAGCGGTGATCCGTGTGATAGTGTAGTGCAATGCAAAAAGTTTAACAAAGGAATAATATTAGACTAATAGAAACATGTTGGAGTAACTATCCATTTAGTCCCCAGTGGAGTCGCCAAACTGTGGGGGTGGGGCGTGAGGCGAAATATCATCCATTAGAATTATATAAAATGCACCAGGTAATGCCCAGGAAAGATGGTGGAGTCACAATGGTCTCACTTAAGTACCACCTCCTTAGACAGCATTTCCTAGACATGCACTTCATACAATCCTAATAGAATCAAACCACTGGTAAGTACCGTCTTCCCATAACACTACCACTAGGATTAAGGATTTATGCCACAAAGGCATAGATAGACAGGAGTCGCCACCCGGGTAATAACCGGGACATATTCAGTGTTTCTTCCGAGGGTCATGGATGGCAACTTACTCCTTGCAGAGTTTCCACAACCGTCATTACCATAGCCCAATGTCTAGGTTCGGGATAGTGGGTACGTAAGGGGAAGGTGTTAGGCACCCCTTACGCCTGGTCTAACCTCGTTAATTCGAGTGCCAGTCCTCAACTAATGTTTCTAGAAGTCTTGTTTATTATTCCTTTATTAAACTTTATCCTAAAAAATGCAATTCTAATCCTACACACGCAAGTAATTCACAAAAAGGGTTGTTGTTTACACACAATTTTCATGCACAAGTAATTCCTATCTATGGGGTTGCTAATTATTTAAATGATATTTACCAGATGACTAAAATTAATTTATTATTGGGAATTTAATTTACAAACAAATTCAATTTCAAATAACCCTATGTTTCTATTTAACCTAATTAATTAATTTTCACCAAGTTACCCTAAGGATAATTGAACTAAGTTAATTATGTACATGTGTAATTTATTCTAATATCACATAAGTCCCAAACAATCACAACCTAATAAAGATTTCTAACATGCAAATTTATTTTACAATTACCAAGTATTAAATTAAATTTATTTTACATGCCAATATTAGTTTAATTTACAAACAAGATTAATTTTAATTTACAAAGTATTTATTTAAATTAATTACATGCAAAAGTCAGTTAAATTAAAAACAAAGTTAATTTTAATTTACCAAATGAAAGTTCTATTATTACTACAATTTCATGCCAATGGTTATTCGAGAAGTTTAGAGCTACTTACTTGTTGATAAATGCAGTTGCCATTGGGGCAAGCTACCCTTAAAAATGGGTCTTTTCTTCTAGTATGGCAATGATATCCCTGGCTTACTCCCGTTTAGCTCCATATAAGCTCCACGCAAATGCCCTCTTTGGTACTTACCTTAGGGCTACTTACCAATTTCGTTTGTAATAAAAAATAAAGAAACTAAAGAAAATAAAAGAAATAAAGAGACAGAAACTAAACATGTGCAGAGTTGTGTATCCCCTCAAATTAAACATGATTACATGATCCATATGAACATATAAAATAAATTGAAGACAAAGAGCATAGAATTAAAATATTGTGTGGCATAGATCTTGAAAAGAAAACAATAAAAAACTGACCTTATAGAAATCTTATATGCAAATCTTCTTGAAGAAAAAAAAAAAAAAAAAGAACTCAAAGAGTCTTGAATATCTCTAAATTTCCTATAGCTCTGAATTTTCTCTTTCTCTTTCCTCCCATCCTCCCCTTCTTCCCTTCTCTAGTAGGGTATTTATAGGGTTTTGGGAGAGAGGTGTGATAGGGTTTGGAGTCTTAGGATGATAAAGTTTAGATAACTTAAACAACTACAATTGCAGAATTCGAATAAGACTGGGATATGGGTGAGGTGTTTCAACCAATAGGAAGACAGGAAAAAATGGAAGACACCAATAGGGAATGAGGAAGAGGTGTGGTAGGATTTGGAGTCTTAGGGTGATAAAGTTTAGATGACTTAAACAACTACGATTGCAGAATTCGAATAAGACTGGGATATGGGTGAGGTGTTTCAACCAATAGGAAGACAGAAAAAAATGGAAGGCACCAATAGGGAATGTGGAAGAGGTGTGGTAGGATTTGGAGTCTTAGGTTGATAAAGTTTAGATGACTTAAACAACTACGATTGCAGAATTCGAATAAGACTGGGATATGGGTGAGGTGTTTCAACCAATAGGAAGACAGGAAAAAATGAAAGGCACCAATAGGGAATGAGGAAGAGGTGTGGGGCCAAGGAGGAGAGAGATATTTTGTATTTTAATTTTTAGAAAATAATTAAATGGGTCCCATTTAAAATCCATAACTAGGCTTTCTTAGGCCCATAGAGCCTAATTAAACCTAATTAGATCCATTTAAGAACTACCCATATTAAATTTACACAAAATAAAATTTTATTTAAATTTAATTAAATTAATTTCCCAAAAACTTTATTATTATTTTTTATTTTTTCAAGATCATGCCACGGAATTAATAATTCAGCTCCATGCCTCTAATTACATCTTACAGTCATATATTTTTTCATCATCGGGTTTCCCACGGCCTCAATGCACATACTCATCACAAAATAAGGGTCTACAGTAATTTAAGTTGAAAAATTCAGTTTATTGTTTGTGTGTTTAGCTTAACTAACCTAGAACTCAACATAAAAATCAAAAGAAAATATTTTTGGAGGACCAATTGTGAATTTTGGCCAGCCTTAAGGGAGTAGATATTTCATAGTTTTGATGAATTAAAAAGCATAATTGAGTTAAAATATATGGGTAGGTGTTGAATAATGACTTAAACTGCATAAAATTTCAAAATTGTGTAGTTAGGGTTTTGGCATCTAGGGTTTGGAAGACAAAAATTTGGAGAAATGGTCAAATGGTATGTTTGACCTTGTTTGAGGTGAAAAATGGTCATTTGTGACCAATTGGGGTATGTTGGAAGTGTTGGAATTGAGTGGAGATTCAGATTGGATGTGGGCAGTATGCAGGTAGCATGACTAAGGTCCCTTTTAGGGACCAAAACTGAAAATTTACAAGCGCAATTGGTGTGAGGCTAATTGGGAATGAAACTAGACACAAAATGACACATTTTTCATTCAGGAATCATGCCCAAAAAGTGACTAAAACCTAGTGAACAAATTGACCAAATCCAGATTAGGCAATCTAACCTGTACAAAAATGACCAAATGAACAGTGTTTGTCATTTGGCCATAACTTGGGCTAGGCAGGTCTAAATGACCTGAAATTTAATAGTAGAAAGCTGAGATATAGACCTAAAACTTTCATGAAGAACACAAACCCAAATTATGGCCTTAACCCAGTCATTTAGCCATCTAAAGTTGGTGACTTAAAACTGCCAGAACTAGTTTTAGTGCCCAGAAATCTGGGTTAGGCCAATCCAGCAGCCATGATTCAAATGGCTATAACTTGAGTTACAAAACTCCAAGTGGAGTGATTCAAAAAGGAGAATAAAGTTAAGACAATAAGGAACAGTGTCTATGATGAAAACTTAGCCAAATTCTAACAGCAACATGACCCATGGAACAGTGCAACATAGGACACCAAAACTGAAAATTTGCAAATTTTGCCTAAAAGACTTAAGTTTTGAGAAAACAACCAAAACCAACAAAATTGATGACCAAAATGTGGTATGTGAGTATAGTTGGAATTCCCATACCTATTAAGCCTTTGAAAGTCAACAAATTGACTTGAATAGTGTAGTGAATAGTAACCCTGAAACATAAATTTTAAAGAACGTCAATTTTAGCATAGTAAAGCTAGGTATAAGTGAATTTGAATTTATTTTGGATTTATGATGAGTTATGATACTGAAACACTGTGAAACTTTGTGTTTCAGTAGAAAGGAATACTGGGAAAGAACCCAAGAGATCGAGTCAAGGCCAAGAGGCGACTCATATAAGGTTTGTGCACAACGTAGAAATTCTGTAAATTTTCTTTTGCACATGGTTTTGAATGAATTGAAATATTGAATTGTAACATTATTGTATTGAAATATTTATTATGCTTTTGTTTTAAATTTTTAAAAGTTATTTGTGTATGTTTGAGATGGCAATAAATGTTTAGTAAATTGCTAAGATAGTTTTGAAATCACAGTGTCATGACCATATATTTGAATACCTCACTAGCATGACTAGTGGGGGAAATCAGTTTTGAATTTTGATTCCTTCTCTGGCTAAAGTGTTAAGGTGTGTGCTAGTAGAAGAAGAAAAAGAATGGGTTCCCATATATTTGAGCTAGCTAGCCTTGTGGTGTGACTTCTCATAAGCCTCTGGCTATTGAGATGATTATTGTTTCGAATGACATGATATAACTGTGTGTTTTTATAAAATTTTTTTTGAGACTTTCAAAATGAAATTGTTTGGATTAAATGCAAATAAATCATGTTTTGTATTTATATCTCATGTTCAGTTAATTTTTAAATAAATATGTTTTAAATTCCGTATAAAGATTATTTTAGTATGTTGTGCACCACTGAGTCCTAGTACTCAGCGATGGTTGTTATTGCTGTCACAGATATAGAGACTAGAGGAGCAGCAGAGTGAGCTGCTGAGGATTGAGGAGCTACCTACTCTGAAGTTTATCGAGTATATTTTATACCCTGATTATAAAAATTTATTTTGATGTATGTAATGTATGTAATTATAGAACATGGTCATGAGCAGTTATATAAAGCTTGTAATAAATTTTGGTTTAGATTTTTCCTAATGTAAATATTTAGAGTGATGTATATAAATTGTTTTATCTTTAATGAAATATGAATGGAAGTATTTTGTTTTAATTTGAATGAAATTGATTAATAGTATTTTGATGATTGTTAAATTTTGGAAATTGAGGAATGATGTTGAGATTGGTTGGGATGGTTGTGGAATTGATGAAATTGTTGAGATAAATCATTGGAAGTGCTTTTTATAGGCATTTGAAGAACTGTTTTCTCAAAATACGGACAGCACTCTGTCGAAATTTTTATAAAATTTACGAAAAAATAAAATGGGAAAAAAATTTTAACTAGTTTACAAATCTAATTAAATGTTTTGATACCTATTAGAAATTGCTCACCACTTATAAAAAGTAAGAAAATAATTTAAAATCCCTTGTAGGGTACTTAATGAGTTATCGGTAGGTGAAGTTTGGTAGTTTATTAGGTATTCTATGAGATCATGTTATGCCTTGCAGAGGGGTAAGGTGTGACATGTTTTAGTAGTATCAGAGCAAATTTTTAAAGTATGTTTTAACTTGTGAATTTGTGTCTTTTCTTTGCTAAGTACAATTGCTCAATGTCCTTATTTGTTACATACAGTGCATTACATCATAAATATGAACTAACGGAGGGAAATCTCCTTATGTTATTTGTTCAGGAGATACCCTAACTTCATATTGATATGGAAGAAGGGGATCGCTCAGTTGAGCAATCTGTTGAAGCTGAGGCACAAGGGGAAGCCCCAACTCTACAGAATGTCAATGGGTCCGTGGCACCACCCCCACAAATGCCGTAGTTTCTTGCACAGTTCGCACAGCAGATGGCGGCAATGTTCCAACAAATGGCTGGGGGTATGCCTGCTCAAGCTCTACCCCAGACTTCTGTGGTGCAACCTCAAGCTCTAGTCAGACAGTATGACAAGCTGTTAAAGTATGGGCCTACAAAATTTAAGGGTACAATAGACCCTTTAGAGGTAGAGCAGTGGCTAGAGAGAATGGACAAAGTATTCAAGAAGCTGCATTACCTAGATGAGTTGAAATTTGAATACTCTGTGTCACTACTACAAAGGGATGCTTATGATTGGTGGAAGACCATCCCCCACAGCTTGGCTGAACCACCAGTACTGACCTGGGATGACTTCATCAGAGAGTTCAGACAGAAATATATCCCAGATGTATATGTGGATCAGAAGCTACAAGAATTTCTGAGTTTGAAACGAGGCAATAGATCAGTGGCAGAATATGAGAGGGAGTTCTCCCGCTTAAGCCACTATGCTGGGAGTCTCCTTTCTACCAGCAAGGAAAGGTGCAAGAGATTTGAGATCGGTTTGAAGCCCAGTCTGAGAATGCAAGTAGTGGGATTCAGACACAGTAATTTCTCAGAGCTCATTTCTCAAGCACTTGAGTTGGAAAGAATTGAATCAGAAGCGACCCCAGCAAAAGAAAAATCAAAAAAAGCTGAAAAATCAGAGAAAGACAAGGGGGAAAAGTCAGTAGAGCAAAGTCCCAGTGTGTTAGTAGTATGCCCTAGAGCATATCATTTAGTATGTATCTTGTATATATTTTTATTAATAAAAGGCATTTCCACTTTTCCGTTTACATAATATATTTATGTGTAATAGAAAAGGTCCATTGATATTTTGTTAGAAATATTATTCTTAAGTTGTTAAGAATATGAGTGACAATATTTCTAGCACAAAGTATAATAAATAGGTTCACAATCGAGGATACTTCATAATAAGGACATGACTTATCCAGAAAGATTGTATTCATGTTTCTTCCCAAGTTATTTATATGAGATATAAATAAGATGGAATGGTGAGTCTCATGCCATATGACAAACATGATAGGCACTTATAAATGATAAGTAGGCCGAACCAGTGACACTTATGACAAGCACATGGAGTTTACTCTTATCAATGTTTTGTCATAAATCATATCAGTGCATATAATCTTTAGACCTGAAATAGCACAGTTATCTTGTATATAGGTAGTTTGAGTTTAATACTGCTTTCATACTTGTACTGTGTATGGGTATATGGGCATGTGTTGGCTCCTACTAGTTATATATGGAGGTAGGTGTTGATCAAGATGGAATCTGTTCCTCTAAGTAAATAGAGATAAAATCCTATGTTCATTTAATTGTTCTTGATGTTTCAAGTTCCTAGCCAGACAGAGATAGATTTATTCGTAAAAGAGTTTCGATGAGAAAATCTTTTAATCAAGAACTGGAATTAAAAGAGAACATAATATTCATAGAAAATGGAGTTTGACATAAACCATGACTCAGCGTGTGTTGGGATTTTGTAACAGAGAGATTCTAGTGCATGGTAACATATGATTATAGGTTCATTTAAGGTAAACCTTATTACTAATTGGGTGGCCATGGCATGCTATGCTAGGTGTTAACCATGGTCTATGAGGTTCATAAAATGATTTAGAGAAATCATTTATGGTAAGAAAGAGTTCTGATGATATTAAGAGTTGATATCATGTCTCATTGCCAATTAGTGATGAGCCTAGTAAGTCACACACATACATAAGTTATCACCTATTTAAATATGATTTAATTAATTAATTAAAGAGTTTAATTGATTAATTAAATAGGTTTGGTTTGCAATTAAATTGCAAAGTCCCTAGCATGACTTGAAACTAAATCTAGATTATTGGATGTGTAGTATAAATTAAATTTATATTTAAAGTGTTTAAATATGAATTTAATTAATGAGAAATTAATTAATAGAGATTAATTAATTAATTTATATTTGATATAAATTAATTAGAAGAAGAAAAATAATTATTTTGGGTTGAGAACTCAGGGGCATTTTGGTCATTTTGCAGTGTGACACGTGGCACCATGAGATGGTGACACATGGCATAACACATAAGCTTGCCAAATGTTTTTTAATCATGTAAGATGATTAAAATTAAGATTAAATATAGGTTTGACACTTGGCACAATGTGATTGGGTCACTTAAACCTAGAGCTAATCAAAGGGTGACATGTGGCAAGGGTTTAATGTGTTAACCTAGCTATTTAAGTGTTGTTATGAGAAAATAAAACACAACCAGCAGCCATACTCCTTTGTCACGCCACTTTGAGGGTTTTCATCTCTTCTTCTTCATCTCTTATCAATTCAAAGAGATTAGCCATCAATCTCTTGAATTAAGAACACTAGAAATTGTTTCTAGTGTCCTGTTTACATCTTTAATCTCTTAAAAGGCAGAACTTGATTTTCTAATTAATAGAAAAAGCTTTAGAAGCTATTCAAGGGCTACCATAGGTGTTCTTGGTGTGGACAAGCTAGAGGGACAACATCTGGTGTCCTGAAGACGAATCTCAAAGGCGCAGACACGCTGCAGTGCATCAAGAGGTTAGTGTAATCGTTCTTGATTTAATCTAGGGTTCTAAAATTAATCTGATTAATTTTAAAATCTTAAATGGCAAATACAGATCCAAAAACATATTAAAAGAGTTTTAATATGTTGTTTATCATTGAAATCAAATAGATAAAAATAAATCTTGCATGATGCATGTGACCCTAGGTGAAAATTTTTGAATTCAATGGTATAAACTTGTGTTTTTCACGCTTCCGTTCCTTCACAGTGGTACTTCTGGGAAGAGGAAGAAATTTAGTGGACCTAGCAGAGGTCGAGGTGGAAGGTTTGGAAGGGGCAGATTCTCTGGACAAAGACCCCCTTGGTCTGGTCAATAGTCGAGCAGGGTTTCACAACCTCCCCGCCCCTGTGAGACTTGTGGCAAGATTCATGGGGGAGAAGTGCTACATCTACATAGATCATAAGAGTTTGAAGTATTTGGCCACTCAAAAAGAGTTGAATTTGAGACAGAGGAGATGGTTAGAGTTGATAAAAGACTATGATTGTCTAATAAACTATCAGCCAGGGAAAGCTAATGTGGTGGCTGACGCCTTAAGTCGCAAGACTATGGCAAGTCTACGGGTTACTCCTTTGTCTATGGTACATGAGTTGAGATCATTACATGCCAACTTAGAGATTAATGATGAGGGGCAGACAGCAGTTGCATGGCATGTACAGCCAGTGTTGATTGACCAGATTAGAATGACTGCTCAGAATGATGAAAGGTATCAGAAGCTGTTGGAAGAAGTCAGACAGGGCAAGATACTAGAATTCTCAATAAGAGATGACGGTCTACTGCTATACCAGGGCAGAATGTGTATTCCTAATGATGTTGATTTGAGGAAGATCATTTTGAAGGAAGCATATGAGTCTCCTTTTGCGATGCACCCTGGTGGCACAAAAATGTATAAAGGGCTAAAGGAGCATTACTGGTGGATGGGTATGAAAAGAGATGTGGAAGAATTTGTTTCCAAATGCCTAACTTGTCAGCAAGTGAAGGCAGAACATCAAGTACCAGCTGGTTTGTTACATCCACTACCAATACCAGAATGGAAATGGGACAGAATAACGATGGATTTTGTGATGGGACTTTCGAGGACACAGAAGAGTCATGATGCAGTTTGGGTCATTGTTGATAGAATAACCCAGTCTGCTCACTTTCTGCCAGTTCAGATGGACTACAATTTAGAAAGATTGACCAAGTTGTACATTGATGAGATAGTAAAACTACATGGGGTGCCAGTATCCATTGTATCAGATAGAGATCCTAGGTTCACTTCTAAATTCTGGGGTAGTCTTCAGAGAGCCCTAGGAACTAGATTAAACTTCAGTACGGCATTCCACCCACAGACAGATGGCCAGTCTGAGAGGGTAATTCAGATCTTGGAAGACATGCTACGGGCTTATGTGATTGAGTTTGAGGGCAGTTGGGACATACACTTGTCCTTGATTGAGTTTGCTTACAACAACAACTACCAATCAAGCATCGGGATGCCTCCATATGAAGCTTTGTATGGCAGAAAATGCAAAACTCCCCTGTGTTGGGATGAAGTAGGTGAAAGAAAGATGATTGGGCCAGAAATTGTTCAGCAAACTAAAGAGAAAGTTAGATTGATCAGAGATCGACTCAAACTGCATCAGACCGTCAGAAGTCCTATATTGATTTAAAGAGAAGGGATATTAAGTATGCAGTGGGTGAGAAAGTATTCCTTAAGGTTTCCCCCTGGAAGAAAATTATGAGATTCGGCAGAAAGGGGCAACTGAGTCCTCGTTTCATCGGGCTATATGAGGTTCTAGAAAGAGTGGGTCCTTTGGCATATCGATTGGCACTACCTTTAGAGTTGGAGAAGATACATAATGTCTTCCATGTGTCTATGTTAAGGAGGTATCGATCAAACCCATCTCATGTACTTCCAGTAGGAGAGATTGAGGTCAATCTAGACCTCACATATGAGGAAGAACCCATAGAGATTCTAGCTTATGAGGTGAAGCAACTACGGAACAAGCAGATACTGTTAGTAAAAGTGCTGTGGAACCATCATTCAGGCTAAAAAGCTACTTGGGAACGAGAGGAGGATATGAGGAGACAGCACCCACAGCTGTTTAGAGACTGATACCAGGTAAAATTTTGAGACGAAATTTATTTTAAGGGGGGAGAATTGTAATACCCCTATTTGCATAGCCTGGTATATTTCACTATTCCGGTAATCGATGTTGGTCCGGATAATTAAGACGATTAAAACCACATCTAAGACAACTAAATAAGCCCTAAACACAAATAATTAGTAATTGTCAATTAGTTAGGTATAAATAAGAAAAACAGAACATAAGAGGTTAAATGAGCTGAGAGTCACAGCAATGGGTGACCTTCTCGGGAAGGATTGCGAGTCAATTTAGACTCAAATTTCAAACCATAAAATGTGACGCTGCGGTCCTTAAGACTATTGCGAACACAGTGGAAAAGAGAAAATCACAAAAAAGAAATGTTAAGCAGGTCAAATAATTAGGTCAGGGATCCATAAGAAATATTGAATTATTTGCAAACCGGATCGAACTGGCGAGGGGCAATTTAGTCAATTGACCCCCAGAGCTGACTCCTGACCTGACTGTCAAATAAAATCGGAGAAAAAAAAATTTCAGAATCAGTAATTAAATTAAAGAACTAAAGAAAAATAAATGAAAAAAAAAGAGAAAGGAAAAAGTTTTCTTACATCATGTTGATGACATCAATTATGATGTCAAAATTAATTTTTAATTTTCCACAATTTTTGACCAATTCAAATACACAAAATAAGACCTAAAATACATAAAATTAAAACAAAAAAAAAATAGCTCTTCTCTCCCACAAGTTCGGCAACCTCACCATTTCACTCTCCTCCATTGCCAAAACCACCATTAAAGCTTGGTAAAGCTTGAGTTTTCCCCACTAAACCCTAACTTTTCCAAAATCAATCCATAAAAACTTGTTGACTTCACTTGAGAAAAAGCTTGAGCAAGAGAAAAAAGAAGAAAAGAAGAAGAAAATTGAAGATTTAACATCTAAGCTGAGGTTAGTAATTTAAGTTGAAAAATTCAGTTTATTGTTTGTGTGTTTAGCTTAACTAACCTAGAACTCAACTTAAAAATCAAAAGAAAATATTTTTGGAGCACCAATTGTGAATTTTGGCCAGCCTTAAGGGAGTAGAGATTTCATGGTTTTGATGAATTAAAAAGCATAATTGAATTGAAATATATGGGTAGGTGTTGAATAATGACTTAAATTGCATAAACTTTCAAAATTGTGTAGTTAGGGTTTTGGCACCTAGGGTTTGGAAGACAAAAATTTAGAGAAGTGGTCAAATGGTGTGTTTGACATTGTTTGAGGTGAAAAATGGTCATTTGTAACCAATTGGGATATGTTGGAAGTGTTGGAATTGAGTGGAGATTCAGATTGGATGTGGGCAGTATGCAGGCAGCATGACCAATGTCCCTTTTAGGGAGCAAAACTAAAAATTTACAAGCCTAATTGATGTGAGGCCAATTGGGAATGAAACTAGACACAAAATGACACATTTTTCATTTAGGAATCATGCCCAAAAAGTGACTGAAACCTAGTGAACAAATTGACCAAATCCAAATTAGGCAATCTGACCTGTACAAAAATGACCAAACTGTTCATTTGGCCATAACTTGGGCTAGGCACGTCTAAATGACCTGAAATTTACCAGTAGAAAGCTGAGACATAGACCTAAAACTTTCATGAAGAATACAAACCCAAATTATGCCCTTAACCAAGTCATTTAGCCACCCAAAGTTAGTGACTTAAAACTGCCAGAACCAGTTTTGGTGCCCAGAAATCTGGGTTAGGCCAATCCGGTAGCCATGATTCAAATGGCTATAACTTGAGCTACGAAACTCTAAATGGAGTGATTCAAAAAGGAGAATAAATTTAAGACAATAAGGAACAATTTCTATGAAGAAAACTTAGCCAAATTCTAACAGCAACATAACCAATGGAATAGTGTAACATAGGACACCAAAATTGAAAATTTGCAAATTTTGCCTAAAAGACTTAAGTTTTGAGAAAACAACCAAAACCAACAAAATTAGTGACCAAAATGTGGTATGTGAGTATATTTGGAATTCCCATACCTATTAAGCCTTAGAAAGTCAACAAATTGACTTGAATACTATAGTGAATAGTAACCCCGAAACATAAATTTTAAAGAACATCAATTTTAGCATAGTAAAGCTAGGTATAAGTGATTTTAAATTTATTTTGGATTTATGATGAGTTATGATACTGAAACACTGTAAAACTTTGTGTTTCAGTAGAAAGGAATACCGGAAAAGAACCCGAGGGATCGAGTCAAGGCCAAGAGGCGACTCGTATAAAGTTTGTGCACAACATAGAAATTCTATAAATTTTCTTTTGCACATGGTTTTGAATGAATTGAAATATTGAATTGTGACATTATTGTATTGAAATATTTATTATGCTTTTATTTTAAATTGTTGAAAGTTATTTGTGTATGTTTGAGATGGCAATAAATATTTAGTAAATTGCTAAGACAATTTTGAAATCACAGTGTCATGACTATATATTTGAATACCTCACTAGCATGACTAGTGGGGGAAATCAGTTTTGAATTTTGATTCCTTCTCTGGCTGAAGTGTTGAGGTGTGTGCTAGTAGAAGAAGAAAAAGAATGGGTTCCCATATATTTGAGCTAGCTAGCCTTGTGATGTTACTTCTCATAAGCCTCTGGCTATTGAGATGATTATTGTTTCGAATGGCATGATATAACTGTGTGCTTTTATGAAATTTGTTTTGAGACTTTCGAAATGAAATTGTTTGGATTAAATGCAAATAAATCATGTTTTGTATTTACATCTCATGTTCAGTTAATTTTTGAATAAATTTGTTTTAACTTCTGCATAAAGATTATTTTAGTATGTTGTGCAACACTGAGTCCTAGTACTCAGCAATGGTTGTTATTGCTTTTGCAGATATAGAGACTAGAGGAGCAACAGAGTGAGCTGCTGAGGATTGAGGAGCTACCTACTCTGAAGTTCATCGGGTATAATTTATACCCTGATTGTAAAAATTTATTTTGATGTATATAATGTATGTAAATATAGAACATGGTTATGAGCAGTTGTATAAAGCTTGTAATAAATTTTGGTTTGGATTTTTCCTAATGTAAATATTTAGAGTGATATATATAAATTGTTTTATCTTTAATGAAATATGAATGAAAGTATTTTATGTTAATTTGAATGAAATTGATTAATAGTATTTTGATAATTGTTGAATTTTGAAAATTGAGGAATGATGTTGAGATTGGTTGAGATGGTTGTGGAATTGATGAAGTTGTTGAGATAAATCATTGAAAGTGCTTATTACAGGCACTCTGCCGAAATTTTTATAAAATTTGTGGAAAAATAAAATGGGACAAAATGTTACACCCTACTCTCCTGTAAGATGTAACATGATCCCTTAGTACACCTAATGAATTACCGTACTTTGCCTATCGATAACCCATTAGATATACTACAAGGGATTTTAAAACAATTTTCGTGAAATTTAAATCATCAGTTAAAATCTGGTGTTATATAAATTTTTTTTTATTTTATTTTGGCAAAGTGCCGGCTGTATTTTGAGAAAACAGTTCTTCAATCCTGCAAAAGAAAATGCTCCCAATATGTTTTCTCAAATACAACTTCAATAGCTTCATTTCAATTCACAATTCAATTCTCAATAAACAATCAATTCATTTTCAAACTACTTTCATCATAAAGAAATATTTCATTAATTACAAGACTCAAAATTTATAATACAAAACTATTCAAGAAAATGAAATCTCAACTTTATATTTACAATAATTTACATTTAATTACATACCAAAATATTTTACAAGAGTTTTTATACAACTGCTCAAATAATTTACATACATATTATTACATACATACATCAAAACCTATGTACATGGGTATACCTATAATATACCTGGAGCTGATCTGAAAGTGTCTTCAAAGAAACTTACTCACTGCTCTATACTCTTTTTACCTGCGACAGCATACAAAGCTATCGCTGAGTGGTGAACTCAGTGGTGCACAACTATAATTTAAAACATAGTACAATATACATTGACAAAATTTACAGTAAATAATTTGAAAATCTGAATACTCATCAAATTCCAAAACTCAAAATATTCATTTCCAATAATGTAAATCATTTATATAAAATGACTTTGATCACGACATTCAATTTATCAAATCATGACTAACCATTAAAATCAATTATACATAAATCATAACTGAAATCATAATTCTTTACTGTTCAAAAACATTCTGTATCTCAAAAACCATGCTGTATCTCAAAAACCATGTTGTATCTCAAAAATCATTCTTTATCTCAAAAGCCATTCTTTATCTCACTAACTATGCAAGACTAATCCGAAAGGGCCATCTTCGGGGTGATTCTAACTACTTATGGTCGGGGAGGTCAAATCAGATTCTAACTCCCTATGGTCGGGGAGGTCGAATCATCGTGCACAGTACCATCACAATAATGAATCTTCCGCAAGGGCCATAACGATAAAATAAACTTAGATCTAACCTCAAATCAGAGGAAAATCTAAGCCTGTGCACGTACCATGGTAATCAAAATACAACTAACTCCATTGTCTTCTCAACAAATGAGAGAGACGGGTAATAACCTAGTCAAGCATCTATAGTGAGATATAAAACAATATCACAATCCTTTTAGTGAGCATAAATCACAATATAATTCGATTCAAAGTCAATTCCAATATCCAATAATTTTTATGCTCATCACAATTCAAATCATAAATTTGCATTTTTCCATGAAAATTACCATCATAATTCAAAACATGTTCTATCATAATTTTCCAAAACATAATTTATTCAATCCATAACAATGCTTAATACTTGTGGAAATACCATTTCACAAAGCTAAATTCATATATACTATAACAATTTTCAATAATCATTGAATTAAATCCAATGCTTGTTAAACACAATACATAAGAAAAATATGTCATTTAATCATATGAAATATTCAAAACAAAATCAGTTAAAAACTAGTTGTGCACAAACCTCTGATAACTGTCTCCTGGACTGACTCAGTATTTCCTTCCCTTTTTCTGAGTCTTTGCTAACTGAGAAATACAATTTGAAGTGTTTCAGTACTAAATTAAACTGTCTCTATCGATAATATTTGACAAATAATTCACTGAAAGCTATTATTTGGTTAATCACCTAATATACCGACCCTCGATGTGTTCTAGGTAATTTAGGTTTTAGTGTCACTAATATGTCACATTCGATAGTGTTTTAGGGTTGGTACACGTTACCAATTTCATTTTCTTGTTTAGTGCATTTTCTTGCAATTTGCTGGATTCCGGGATACTAGTTTTACCTAGCCGGACGACCTAGTTCCCTCAGTTTTCAGTTTTGGTCAAAACTACAAACTTGTAGATCTATGTCTTATGGAACGCGGGGCAAAATTTTAGGTCATTCTGAGTTATGTAGACCAAGTTATGGCCATTTTACTATTGCTGGTCAAATGGCATCAAATTAGGTCATTTTAGGTCAATTTTGGTCAACTTTGGTTCGGCCAGTTTTTGGACCTGAAATTGTGCAAGCTGTTTGACTTGCTTATGGTCATTTCTGGGCTTTGGTATCTTCATAAGACTTGTAGGTATGGATCTTAACTATTCATGGTTAAAATTTCAGGTCAATTGGACCTTTTTTGAGTGAGTTATGGCCTAAACACTAACTGCTGCCCAAATGGTCAGTTTTCAGGTTTCACTTGCACTTAATCCGAATTGGTCATTTTTCATGTCACCTTGCAAGCAGAATTTTGGTATGCTTTCTCAATGAAAGTTGGCACATTTTGTGCCTAGTTTCACCTCCAATTGGTCTCATACCAATTGAAGTTACACATTTAAAGTTATAGGCTAAAATGCATACTGCCCTTAATTACCTTGCTTAAACATACATCAATGACACATTTACCTTACTATATGTCCACTTCCCTTACCAATTCTGTTTTGGTACATTAACAAAACCATATACCACCTTACCTTAAAGTTATTTTGGGTAGATTACAAACATCCTCAATACACCAAATAAAACTCCAATTCATAAAGTCCAAATAAAACAATACATATACATGGACATTTCTAATTCTTACACATACTTTACACAACCAATTTACATACACACTCATCAATCCTCAATGTCACAATTCTGTCCATATCTTCATGAACACATACATTTATCAAAGAAGCCTCAAGGCTGCCGAAAAGCTTCACCATGCCAAAGTGTCCATAATTCATCAATTTCCATTCCAAGTGCATAATCACCATTTACATGTGGAATTAACTACTAGGACATCAATTCACCCTATTCAACATGAATTCCCATCAAACATATGTAAAATAAATCATCAAATATACAACTCCATGGCTGCCCAAAATTGATATATCAAGAACTCCTCCAACTTGAAAATTTTCTTCACAATTCAAACACCCATAACAAGTATACAAACTTTAACAAAGCAAAGTTCAAAAATACAAACTTACCTATGGTTGGGGCTTGTTAAACCCTCACCAAACTTCTTGATTTTGGTATCAAGCTCTTCCTTGTGATGTGGGGACAATTTTTAGTGAAGCTACCTAGGTGATTGGAGGTAAATTGAAGGAGTGCATAAAGCTTAAAGAAAAATGGCCATGGAGGTTTTGGGAGCTTTTCATTTACGGCATGGATGATTCTCAAGCTTGAAGATGAAGTGTTTAGTGGAGAAATCTGCCCACTAACACATTTTATAATGCTTAGTTTATTCCTTAGTGGTCCACTCACTTTGGTTTAATAATTTTATATGTTAAATGTGTTATTTACACAATTTTCACTCCACTTTTGGCTATTTACATTAGGTACCACCAAATTAATTCTTCATTTTATTTTCTAAGTGTAATAGTATTTATTTTTAATGGATATTTAGGTCAAAAGACAATTCGGGATGTCAAATGACTATAATGCCCCTGTTCGGGTTGCATTCCCGATTTTTCGGTAACACCGGGTTTTGTCTGTTTTTCGATTTCTCACTTTTCTTTGTACTAATCATTTAATTTTTCTTTGATATTTCTAATGATATTTATACTTCCATAAGGGTCTATTTAAGTCCTAAAAATATTTTCCAGGGTTTCCCACAGTCCAGGGCTAGTCAACGGTCCACGCCGTGACTTCCCGATGCGGTCACCCATCGCTAGGGTTCTCGGCTCGCTTAACTTGGTTACATTTCTTTGCTATTATTTTTCCTTTGTTTTTCTTGTATTTTCTTTTCTTGTATTTCATTATTTTATGTCTCCTCACTCATAATGAAGTGCAGTTCTAGGCATCCTAGCTGTCCGGACAACACTGGTCACCGGAACAATAGTACGCACTACCGAACTTAGGGGTGTTACAATTCTCCCCCCCTTAAATAAATTTCTTCTCGAAATTTTACCTGGTATTAGTCTCTGAACAGCTGTGGGTGCTGTCTCCTCATATCCTCTTCACGTTCCCAAGTAGCTTCCTGGCCTGAATGATGGTTCCACAGCACTTTAACCAGGTGTATCTGTTTATTTCTCAGCTGCTTCACCTCATAAGCCAGAATTTTTATGGGTTCTTCCTCGTATGAGAGGTTTGGATTTACTTCAATCTCTTCAACTAATGGTACATGAGATGGGTCTGATCTGTACCTCCTTAACATGGACACATGGAAGACATTGTGTATCCTTGCTAACTCTGGAGGTAATGCCAACTGATATGCCAAAGGACCCACTCTTTCTAGAACCTCATATGGTCCGATGAAACGAGGACTCAGTTTCCCTTTTCTGCTAAATCTCATAATCCTCTACCAAGGAGAAACTTTGAGGAATACCTTATCACCCACTGCATATTCAATATCTCTTCTTTTTAAATCAACATAGGACTTCTGACGGTCTGATGCAGCCTTGAGTCTATCCCTAATCAATCTGATCTTTTCCTCTGTCTGCTAAACAATTTCTGGCCCAATGATCTTCCTTTCACCTACTTCATCCCAACATAAGGGAGTTCTGCACTTTCTGCCATACAAAGCTTCATATGGAGGTATCCCAATGCTTGATTGGTAGCTGTTGTTATAAGCAAACTCAATGTGACACCCCTTACCTGACTACAGTGTAGCCGAGCAAGTTATGCCACTCAGTGTGCCGAGCACTCTATTTTATCTTAATTCATTTTTATCATAGTTTTGAAAATAACTTGTGAAATATAATTCATTTATTGAAATTGTAATTTATTTGAGGTTCCGAGAATTTTATAGAAAATCCGGTGGAGTACCAGCTAAAAATGGAGAAAACAGTTCTTCGGAACCTGTGAAAAACACTTCCTATGATCATATTCAATCAATCCCAACTCCAATTATCAACAAAGTCTCAGAATAATTTCATCAATTTCATTTATTTCTCAATCATTCATCTCATGGTACCCATATACAATTCACATTTTGTATCACATCAATTTACAGCAATTTCTTAACGATTCCTCTATTTGTCATTTCACATCATCGTTAGACTCAAATCATAAATAAATTCTCACATGTGATTTATAATCACAAATTATAAGTACTTACATTAATACAAAATTATATTACATTTGTTCAAATACATATGGTAAAATAAGAGTTTAATTACCAAATTTACAAAAATCACAAAATACAAAATGGGACCTAGTGTCCTACCAATGCACTGTAGTTTGTGAGGTGACACGGACGCTATGCAGAACTGTGAATGGCCTTACCCAATCTGTGGTCTACTGGGCCCTCTGTCCAAATCTTCAGTACCTACGCGTTGCAAAAGCGACGCGCTAAGCATAAAGCTTAGTGGTGCCAATAATACAAGAAAATATAATATGCAAATAAAAATAATAATTTCCTTGCTATTGTGTTCATAAGAAATGAATAATTACTAACTTATTGTTTAGTCGAGGGCTAATCATGTTTTATGATATTAATTTCTTCATGCATTTCGTTAATTATTTTCTTCATGATCTTGAGCTTCTTTGTATTTTTGTAATCATTCCTGATACTTAATTTTCGTATTTTCTTTAATAATCAGTTCAATCACAGTTATACTTTTCCATGCCCAAGTAACCTATAATCGACGATCGGATCGATAACGGGTCGTTGGCACTGGACACCGCGGTGCCTCGGGCCGTCATACTATGGGACGCAGAACGTCAACCATGTATGCAGTCAGTATGGCTAAAAAGCCATGATATCACATAATCGGGCATAAAAGCCATGAATACGGGCATAAAAGCCATGAATACAGGCATAAAGCCTTTCGCAGTACTGCTAAAACAATACCCTATTGGCATGCCAATCTATCCAAACCAATCACATTAGGCCTACTAGGGCATTTTGCACTTTTAAGTTTCACAATTTTTGAATTTCAAGTTTTCATGTCACTATTCATTTCATTAGTCAACTAAAATGTTGACTTTTGCATAAACAATAGGTACATTGGGTTTAGTACTCCCAACATACCACATTTTGTATTCAAAACATGTTGGTTTTGGTCACTTTCTCAAAGCTTAGGTCATTTTGGCAAAATTGCCAATTTTTGGTTTTGGTATCACTATTCACCTCATTGGTCAACAAAAATGTTGACCTTTGGATAGAAAATAGGTGTATTGGTTTTAACACCCCAAACATACCACATTTTGTATTTAAAACTTGTTGGTATTGGTTGCCAATACCATTTCTAAGTTTAATGCTAATTGAACAAAATTTTCAGATTTAGTGCTTCATCTTTACTGTTCCATTTGTTATTTTTACAGTGGGAATTTGAGGAAATGGTAAACATGAAAGTTGTTCCTTATTCTGTCTAGTTGAATTTCCTTTTTTGAATCACTCCATTTGGAGTTTTGTAGCTCAATTTATGGCCAAAATAAGTTTACTGTTCGCGTGCACTGTTCATGCTGCACTTTTGGGTTTTGGCAGATTTTGGTCCAACTTTGGTTAGTAATTTGATCAAGTTAAGTTCATAATTTGGCCTAACTTTCTTCATATGAAATGTTCTACTATGCCTTAGGTTTTCATCGGTTCAAGAATCGCCTAAATCCGAGTTTTCTAGAGAGAGTTATAGTCATCCAAACATTACTGCTCAAATGAAAATTCTAGAAATCTCAGTACAGTAAACTTCACTTTGCTCAATGATTTGATTAGGTTAATGGCATAATTTAGATTGGTGTCCTTCATGAAAGTTGTTTGTCTATATCTTATCTTGTTGCTGTAAAAATTTCAGGTCAATTGACCATATCTACAGTGAGTTATGGCCAAATGAACAGTTACTGTTCATTTGGTCATTTCTGCAGGGGCTGTTTGCAGGGTATCCGGATTGGGGCCAAGTTTTGGTCCTCTTGCTTTGGTCTTTTGGGCATGGTTTCTTCAGCAAAAATGTGCCATTATAAGCCTAGTTTCATGTCCAATTGGCCAAACACCAATTGGACCAACACAGCCAAAGATATGGCAGTCCAAGTGGACTGAAATTTCAGTCACCCTGCTGCACTCCTTAGGCAGCCTACACATTCACTTTGCCATGCTATATTTCAGTCCAAATTGTGTTCAACTTACCTAAAATGGTCACTAATTGACCATTAAAATGTTCTCTAACAATTTCCTAAGCCAAGTCAAATTTTCACTCCTAAACCCTAGCTCAAAGTCATGGTTTTCACAATTTCTTTAGTTAACTCTTTCATTCTTTGTATATATATATGTATACACTTTAAACATAATCTCCAATTCACTCTAAGTCCATTAATACAATCAAACTCATTCCTTCCTTAGGGCTGCCAAAATTCAAGGGATGCATACACTTAACTTTTATTCATTTAATTTACAATTTCTCACTTATTTCAAGCTTCTAACATGGAATCAAAGAAGTATATATATAAGTAGGCACTAACCTCACTTTAACCTCTTGTAGGGCAGATTTCTCCAAGCTAAAACTTCACTTTCCTTCACTTTCTAGGCTGCCAAACACTTCCCCAGAGGTAGAGACAAGTTTTTAGTGAAGGGACTTAGGAGAGTTTGTGGTGAAATAAGGATGAAAATGGAGCTTTGGTTGAGATTCAATGGAGGAAGAGGGGAGGGGATGTAAAACGTTTTTGAAGGAGAAGAAAGGGCTGCTGTTTGCTTTTTAATTTCTTTGGTCCTTATTTGTCTCTTTTATTAGTTAATTAAATGGATTGCTTGCATGTGATTGGTGGAGCTTTTAAATGACATCATAATGATGTCATATTTGGCATTTTATTGATTTTTCTTTTCTAATAACTTTCAATTCAATTTTTAACAATATTTATTCACATTTTATGTCATAATAATTATTTACTCAACTGGACAAGTCGGCCAAAAATCGTCTCTGAAGGCGAAATGACCAAAATGCCCTCCGTTTGGCTTAAAGGGTCAAAATTGTCTGTACCGATTGAAAAATTTTTCTAGGTATTTTCTTGGCATTCTAATGCCATAGGAACCTCAATGACCCTTCTCTGGAGTCCCAAAAATTATTTTAAAATTTTTCCCCTGGGTCTAGGGCTCCTCGTTGCGATAACCGCAACTTCCCTCCGGTTACCCTTCGCCTGGGCACCGGCTCATTTAACTTGGTTGTATTTTATTTCTAAAATTTTTACTAAATTTTTCTTATTAATATTTGAGTTAATTATGGTTCCTGACTTTAGTTTAAATATTTTTCCGGACGTTTTAGCTGTCCGGACCGACACTGGTCACCGGAACAGTAGAATGTACGGAGTTGCTACCGGGAGGATGTTACAACTCTTCCCCTCTTATTTAAATTTCGTCCTCGAAATTTACCCAATGTAAATAGCCAAGGAGCTAATACCTCTTTATTTCTTCACCTTTCCGTGTTATCCTACTTCACTTTCTCCTTAGTCTCAATCCTATCCTCAAACAGTGATGTACTCATCCTTTTTCATCTTAAATACAGTCTCCTTCTCATCTCCATTCACTATCTCATTGTCTCTTCACTCTCTTATTCCATACCTTAACCTAAAATAAATAGGAAATATAGATCTGCAATAGTGTCACCTCGACTCTTATGAATGCAATGCATGATATGCAATCTATCTAGGTCCAGAAACGCCTAAACCGCGCTCTGATACCACTAAATGTGACACCCCTTACCCGACTACAGTGTAGCCGAGCAAGTTATGCCACTCAGTGTGCCGAGCACTCTATTTTATCTTAATTCATTTTTATCATAGTTTTGAAAATAACTTGTGAAATATAATTCATTTATTGAAATTGTAATTTATTTGAGGTTCCGAGAATTTTATAGAAAATCCGGCGGAGTACCGGCTAAAAATGGAGAAAACAGTTCTTCGGAACCTGTGAAAAACACTTCCTATGATCATATTCAATCAATCCCAACTCCAATTATCAACAAAGTCTCAGAATAATTTCATCAATTTCATTTATTTCTCAATCATTCATCTCATGGTACCCATATACAATTCACATTTTGTATCACATCAATTTACAGCAATTTCTTAACGATTCCTCTATTTGTCATTTCAATCATCGTTAGACTCAAATCATAAATAAATTCTCACATGTGATTTATAATCACAAATTATAAGTACTTACCTTAATACAAAATTATATTACATTTTTTCAAATACATATGATAAAATAAGAGTTTAATTACCAAATTTACAAAAATCTCAAAATACAAAATGGGACCTAGTGTCCTACCAATGCACTGTAGTTTGTGAGGTGACACGGACGCTATGCAGAACTGTGAATGGCCTTACCCAATCTGTGGTCTACTGGGCCCTCTGTCCAAATCTTCGGTACCTACGCGTTGCAAAAGCGACGCGCTAAGCATAAAGCTTAGTGGTGCCAATAATACAAGAAAATATAATATGCAAATAAAAATAATAATTTCCTTGCTATTGTGTTCATAAGAAATGAATAATTACTAACTTATTGTTTAGTCGAGGGCTAATCATGTTTTATGATATTAATTTCTTCATGCATTTCGTTAATTATTTTCTTCATGATCTTGAGCTTCTTTGTATTTTTGTAATCATTCCTGATACTTAATTTTCGTATTTTCTTTAATAATCAGTTCAATCACAGTTATACTTTTCCATGCCCAAGTAACCTATAATCGACGATCGGATCGATAACGGGTCGTTGGCACCGACACCGCAGCGTTGCCGTCATACTATGGGACGCAGAACGCCAACCATGTATGCGATCAAGATGGCTAAAAAGCCATGATATCACATAATCGGGCATAAAAGCCATGCATACGGGCATAAAAGCCATGAATACGGGCATAAAGCCATGAATAGATCGCTAAAACAATACCCTCTTGGCATGCCAATCTATCCAAACCAATCACATTAGGCCTACTAGGGCATTTTGCACTTTTAAGTTTCACAATTTTTGAATTTCAAGTTTTCATGTCACTATTCATTTCATTAGTCAACTAAAATGTTGACTTTTGCATAAACAATAGGTACATTGGGTTTAGTACTCCCAACATACCACATTTTATATTCAAAACTTGTTGGTTTTGGTCACTTTCTCAAAGCTTAGGTCATTTTGGCAAAATTGCCAATTTTTGGTTTTGGTGTCACTATTCACCTCATTGGTCAACAAAAATATTGACCTTTGGATAGAAAATAGGTGTATTGGTTTTAACACCCCAAACATACCACATTTTGTATTTAAAACTTGTTGGTATTGGTTGCCAATACCATTTCTAAGTTTAATGCTAATTGAACAAAATTTTCAGATTTGGTGCTTCATCTTTACTGTTCCATTTGTTATTTTTACAGTGGGAATTTGAGGAAATGGTAAACATGAAAGTTGTTCCTTATTCTGTCTAGTTGAATTTCCTTTTTTGAATCACTCCATTTGGAGTTTTTTAGCTCAAGTTATGGCCAAAATAAGTTTACTGTTCACGTGCACTGTTCATGCTGCACTTTTGGGTTTTGGCAGATTTTGGTCCAACTTTGGTTAGTAATTTAATCAAGTTAAGTTCATAATTTGGCCTAACTTTCTTCATATGAAATGTTCTACTATGCCTTAGGTTTTCATCGGTTCAAGAATCGCCTAAATCCGAGTTTTCTAGAGAGAGTTATAGTCATCAAAACATTACCGCTCAAATGAAAATTCGAAATCTCAAGACAGAAACTTCACTTTGCTCAATGATTTGATTAGGTTAATGGCATAATTTAGATTGGTGTCCTCATGAAAGTTGTTTGTCTATATCTTATCTTGTTGCTGTAAAAATTTCAGGTCAATTGACCATATCTACAGTGAGTTATGGCCAAATGAGCCATCGCTCATTTGATCATTTCGCAGGGGCTTTTGTGGTATCCGGATTGGGGCCAAGTTTTGGTCCTCTTGCTTTGGTCTTTTGGGCATGGTTTCTTCAGCAAAAATGTGCCATTATAAGCCTAGTTTCATGTCCAATTGGCCAAACACCAATTGGACCAACACAGCCCAAGCTATGGTAGTCCAAGTGGACTGAAATTTCAATCACCCTGCTGCACTCCTTAGGCAGCCTACACATTCACTTTGCCATGCTATATTTCAGTCCAAATTGTGTTCAACTTACCTAAAATGGTCACTAATTGACCATTAAAATGTTCTCTAACAATTTCCTAAGCCAAGTCAAATTTTCACTCCTAAACCCTAGCTCAAAGTCATGGTTTTCACAATTTCTTTAGTTAACTCTTTCATTCTTTGTATATATATATGTATACACTTTAAACATAATCTCCAATTCACTCTAAGTCCATTAATACAATCAAACTCATTCCTTCCTTAGGGCTGCCAAAATTCAAGGGATGCATACACTTAACTTTTATTCATTTAATTTACAATTTCTCACTTATTTCAAGCTTCTAACATGGAATCAAAGAAGTATATATATAAGTAGGCACTAACCTCACTTTAACCTCTTGTAGGGCAGATTTCTCCAAGCTAAAACTTCACTTTCCTTCACTTTCTAGGCTGCCAAACACTTCCCCAGAGGTAGAGACAAGTTTTTAGTGAAGGGACTTAGGAGAGTTTGTGGTGAAATAAGGATGAAAATGGAGCTTTGGTTGAGATTCAATGGAGGAAGAGGGGAGGGGATGTAAAACGTTTTTGAAGGAGAAGAAAGGGCTGTTGTTTGCTTTTTAATTTCTTTGGTCCTTATTTGTCTCTTTTATTAGTTAATTAAATGGATTGCTTGCATGTGATTGGTGGAGCTTTTAAATGACATCATAATGATGTCATATTTGGCATTTTATTGATTTTTCTTTTCTAATCATTTTCAATTCAATTTTTAACAATATTTATTCACATTTTATGTCATAATAATTATTTACTCAACTGGGCAAGTCGGCCAAAAATCGTCTCTGAAGGCGAAATGACCAAAATGCCCTCCGTTTGGCTTAACGGGTCAAAATTGTCTGTACCGATTGAAAAATTTTTCTAGGTATTTTCTTGGCATTCTAATGCCATAGGAACCTCAATGACCCTTCTCTGGAGTCCCAAAAATTATTTTAAAATTTTTCCCCCGGGTGTAGGGCTCCTCGTTGCTATAACCGCAACTTCCCTCCGGTTACCCTTCGCCTGGGCACCGGCTCATTTAACTTGGTTGTATTTTATTTCTAAAATTTTTACTAAATTTTTCTTATTAATATTTGAGTTAATTATGGTTCCTGACTTTAGTTTAAATATTTTTCCGGACGTTCTAGCTGTCCGGACCGACACCGGTCACCGGAACAGTAGAATGTACGGAGTTGCTACCGGGAGGATGTTACACTCAATCAAAGGCAAGTGTGTGTCCCAACTACCTTCAAATTCAATCACACAAGCCCGTAGCATATCCTCCAATGTCTGAATAACCCTTTCAGACTGGCCATCTGTCTGTGGGTGGAATCTTTGTCTTTGAAGTTCAATCTAGTTCCTAGGGCTCTCTGAAGACTACCCCAGAATCTAGAAGTGAACCTAGGATCTCTGTCAAATACAATTGATACTGGCACTCCATGCAATTTTACAATCTCATATATGTACAATCTGGCCAATCTTTCCAGGCTATAGTCCATCCGGACTGGCAAAAAGTGAGCAGACTTGGTTAGTCTATCAACTATAACCCATACTGCATCATGACTATTCTGTGTCCTCGGAAGTCTCATCACAACATCCATAGTTATCTGTTCCCTTACTATGTTTCATAGGGTGCCACTCGTATGCTAGCTTGACACTTATTAATGTATACAAATTCTGTTAGTGGGATGTATCTGTCCCATCTCCTCTCGAATTCAATGACACAAGTTCTCGATATATTCTTGAGGATTTGTCACATTTTACCGGTTATTATTATCATTTCATTTCATTATTTATAGGAACTCAATGAGTTTCCGAATTTACCTGAATTACTTGTTTCAATTGTCCATCTGTCTGAGGATGATACGTTGTACTGATATCTCTAAGCTTATATCAATTACTGTGGTACAGGTAGTTCACATTATTGTAACCGAGTTACTGACTCCAGCTACCTTACAAGTGTAGTCTTTCGACAGGCTAGTTCTGAAGTTTTAAATTTCTGACTAAAATTTTCACATTTATTTCCAGTAATAATACCCTATTCGGGTGCAACTGTATCAATTTATAGATTACTTACAAATATTCTTACTTTATTGCACCACGAGGAAGTACGTAGCTCTACACAATAATCCCGTGTTGGTACTGAAATCTGCAGCTTACAATACAAACATCGAGAACATTACATAGTCACTACGTTATAACCTCATGGACTAGGTTTTCTAACATCTTATCTTTCTCGAATCCACTAATATCCCAAACCGATTCTGATTACAATTTCCTTTGACAATTACTAACAGTAACATCTTTGCCCTCATCTAGAGCAATTCTATTACTGTAACTTACTTTTAGGTCCTCTTGCCTTACATTAAGTAGGCTCGCCAATTAACTTTATAATTTACGGTATGTTAGAAAATACTTTTAGCTAACAATTCTTCCAAAATTAATGTCAACCATACTTGTTATTGTAGTTATTATCCTAAAGGACTAGTTACTAATACATCAAAATTCATTTCCATATAAAGGAATAACAACAGAACATATAGTTCTGACACTAACACACAACTAAGTAGTGCTGGGATCAAATAATAATTAATTGTTTCTTTCAAAAATTAAGAACTTACCAAAGACTACATCCAAGTTTCTGCTCCTTTTACTTGGCGCATAGTGGACACTCCGACTGGTGCGCTACTATATTCGGGTTGATTCACTATGTTATAGTGGTGAGGAGTACCAACTTTATTTCTATCTTGACTCTGACTGACGGTCTATGAACTCTGGAGAGCAGATCGAGGTGGTTTAGCACAATCTTTAGCAAAGTGTCCAAGTTTTCCACAATTGTAACAGGCTCCAAAGGCCTTACGATAAATACCTACATGTAGCTTACCACAAACATGGCAGAAACGGGCAGAATAGGAACTTCTGGTTGTTCGACGACTAGATTTTGGTGGTCTCTGCCCTGATGATCCGCCTCTATCATATTTCTGAGTTCGGGGCTCCTCAAATTCTTTTCTCTTCCCCAAATTACTGTTCGAACTCTGACCCATAGGTTTCTCCCTCTTTTCCATTTCATGTTGCCCTTGTGGGGTTGGAGTCTCAGATTGGGCTTGGGCTGACAGATTATCAGCCAGTTGTTGAAAGAAAGTGGCCATTTGCTGGGCCATTTGTGCAGTAATTTGTACCGGTAAAACTGGTACAGTCAGGCCTTCGACATTTTGTGGAGCTGGGGCCTCAACTTGTTCTTCTGCCATCACAGACTGTTCTATTGTCTCATTCTTCTCTTCCATTTTTTCTCACAGAATTTTCTATTCCTGTACAACCAACACAAGGAGATTCCTCTCCATTAGTTCACATTTATGATGTAAATGTACTATATGTATTAAACATTTGTGCAGTTGTAGTTACCGACAAAAAGATTTCAAATTCACAGTTCGAAATTCACTTTAAAACCATGGCTCTGATACCACTAAAACATGTCACACCCTACTCCCCTGTAAGATGCAACATGATCCCGTAGTACACCTAATGAATTACCGTACTTCGCCTACCGATAACCCATTAGATATACTACAAGGGATTTTAAAACAATTTTCGTGAAATTTAAATCATCGGTTAAAATCTGGTGTTATATAAATTTTTTTTTTTTATTTCGGCAAAGTGCCGGCTGTATTTTGAGAAAACAATTCTTCAATCCTGCAAAAGAAAATTCTCCCAATATGTTTTCTCAAATACAACTTCAATAGCTTCATTTCAATTCACAATTCAATTCTCAATAAACAATCAATTCATTTTCAAACTACTTTCATCATAAAGAAACATTTCATTGATTACAAGACTCAAAATTTATAATACAAAACTATTCAAGTAAATGAAATCTCAACTTTATATTTACAATAATTTACATTTAATTACATACCAAAATATTTTACAAGAGTTTTTATACAACTGCTCAAATAATTTACATACATATTATTACATGCATACATCAAAATCTATGTACATGGGTATACCTATAATATACCTGGAGCTGATCTGAAAGTGTCTTCAAAGAAACTTACTCACTGCTCTATGCTCTTTTTACCTGCGACAGCATACAAAGCTATCGCTGAGTGGTGAACTCAGTGGTGCACAACTATAATTTAAAACATAGTACAATATACATTGACAAAATTTACAGTAAATAATTTGGAAATATGAATACTCATCAAATTCCAAAACTCAAAATATTCATTTCCAATAAAGTAAATCATTTGTATAAAATGACTTTGATCACGACATTCAATTTATCAAATCATGACTAACCATTTAAGGTAGTTCCAACAAAATCAATTATACATAAATCATAACTGAAATCATAATTCTTTACTGTTCAAAAACATTCTCAGATCTCAAAAATCATGTTGTATCTCAAAACCATGTCAGATCTCAAAACCATGTCAGATCTCAAAAATCATTCTTTATCTCAAAAATCATTCTTTATCTCACTAACTATGCAAGACTAATCCGAAAGGGCCATCTTCGGGGTGATTCTAACTCCCTATGGTCGGGGAGGTCGAATCAGATTCTAACTCCCTATGGTCGGGGAGGTCGAATCATCATGCACAGTACCATCACAATAATGAATCTTCCCCAAGGGCCATAACGATAAAATAAACTTAGATCTAACCTCAAATCAGAGGAAAATCTAAGCCTGTGCACGTACCATGGTAATCAAAACACAACTAACTCCATTGTCTTCTCAACAAATGAGAGAGACGGGTAATAACCTAGTCAAGCATCTATAGTGAGATATAAAACAATATCACAATCCTTTTAGTGAGCATAAATCACAATATAATTCGATTCAAAGTCAATTCCAATATCCAATAATTTTTATGCTCATCATAATTCAAATCATAAATTTGCATTTTTCCATGAAAATTACCATCATAATTCAAAACATGTTCTATCACAATTTTCCAAAACATAATTTATTGAATCCATAACAATGCTTAATACTTGTGGAAATACCATTTCACAAAGCTAAATTCGTATATACTATAACAATTTTCAATAATCATTGAATTAAATCCAATGCTTGTTAAACACAATACATAAGAAAAATATGTCATTTAATCATATGAAATATTCAAAACAAAATCAGTTAAAAACTAGTTGTGCACAAACCTCTGATAACTGTCTCCTGGTCTGGACTCAGTATTTCCTTCCCTTTTTCTGAGTCTTTGCTAACTGAGAAATACAATTTGAAGTGTTTCAGTACTAAATTAAACTGTCTCTATCGATAATATTTGACAAATAATTCACTGAAAGCTATTATTTGCTTAATCACCTAATATACCGACCCTCGATGTGTTCTAGGTAATTTAGGTTTTAGTGTCACTAATATGTCACATTCGATAGTGTTTTAGGGTTGGTACACGTTACCAATTTCATTTTCTTGTTTAGTGCATTTTCTTGCAATTTGCTGGATTCCGGGATACTAGTTTTACCTAGCCGGACGACCTAGTTCCCTCGGTTTTCGGCTTTTGGTCAAAACTACAAACTTGTAGATCTATGTCTTATGGAACGCGGGGCAAAATTTTAGGTCATTCTGAGTTATGTAGACCAAGTTATGGTCATTTTACTATTACTGATCAAATGGCATCAAATTAGGTCATTTTAGGTCAATTTTGGTCAACTTTGGTTCGGCCAGTTTTTGGACCTGAAATTGTGCAAGCTGTTTGACTTTCTTATGGTCATTTCTGGGCTTTGGTGTCTTCATAAGACTTGTAGGTATGGATCTTAACTATTCATGGTTAAAATTTCAGGTCAATTGGACCTGTTTTGAGTGAGTTATGGCCTAAACACTAACTACTGCCCAAATGGTTAGTTTTAAGGTTTCACTTGCACTTAATCCGAATTGGTCATTTTTCATGTCACCTTGCAAGCAGAATTTTGGTATGCTTTCTTAATGAAAGTTGGCACATTTTGTGCCTAGTTTCACCTCCAATTGGTCTCATACCAATTGAAGTTACACATTTAAAGTTATAGGCTAAAATACATACTGCCCTTAATAACCTTGCTTAAACATACATCAATGACACATTTACCTTACTATATGTCCACTTCCCTTACCAATTCTGTTTTGGTACATTACCAAAACCATATACCACCTTACCTTAAAGTTATTTTGGGTAGATTACAAACATCCTCAATACACCAAATAAAACTCCAATTCATAAAGTCCAAATAAAACAATACATATACATGGACATTTCTAATTCTTACACATACTTTACACAACCAATTTACATACACACTCATCAATCCTCAATGTCACAATTCTGCCCATATCTTCATGAACACATACATTTATCAAAGAAGCCTCAAGGCTGCCGAAAAGCTTCACCATGCCAAAGTGTCCATAATTCATCAATTTCCATTCCAAGTGCATAATCACCATTTACATGTGGAATTAACTACTAGGACATCAATTCACCCTATTCAACATGAATTCCCATCAAACATATGTAAAATAAATCATCAAATATACAACTCCATGGCTGCCCAAAATTTATATATCAAGAACTCCTCAAACTTGAAAATTTTCTTCACAATTCAAACACCCATAACAAGTATACAAACTTTAACAAAGCAAAGTTCAAAAATACAAACTTACCTATGGTTGGGGCTTGTTAAACCTTAACCAAACTTCTTGATTTTGGTATCAAGCTCTTCCTTGTGATGTGGGGACAATTTTTAGTGAAGCTACCTAGGTGATTGGAGGTAAATTGAAGGAGTGCATGAAGCTTAAAGAAAAATGGCCATGGAGGTTTTGGAAGCTTTTCATTTACGGCATGGATGATTCTCAAGCTTGAAGATGAAGTGTTTAGTGGAGAAATCTGCCCACTAACACATTTTATAATCCTTAGTTTATTCCTTAGTGGTCCACTCACTTTGGTTTAATCATTTTATATGTTAAATGTGTTATTTACACAATTTTCACTCCACTTTTGGCTATTTACATTAGGTACCACCAAATTAATTCTTCATTTTATTTTCTAAGTGTAATATTATTTATTTTTAATGGATATTTAGGTCAAAAGACAATTCGGGATGTCAAATGACCATAATGCCCCTGTTCGGGTTGCATTCCCGATTTTTCGGTAACACCGGGTTTTGTCTATTTTTTGATTTCTCACTTTTCTTTGTACTAATTATTTAATTTTTCTTTGATATTTCTAATGATATTTATACTTCCATAAGGGTCTATTTAAGTCCTAAAAATATTTTCCAGGGTTTCCCGCAGTCCAGGGCTAGTCAATGGTCCACACCGTGACTTCCCGGTGCGGTCACACCATCGCTAGGGTTCTCGGCTCGCTTAACTTGGTTACATTTCTTTGCTATTATTTTTCCTTTGTTTTTCTTGTATTTTCTTTTCTTGTATTTCATTATTTTATGTCTCCTCACTCATAACTAAGTGTAGTTCTAGGCATCCTAGCTGTCCGGACAACACTGGTCACCGGAACAGTAGTACGCACTACCGAACTTAGGGGTGTTACACAAAAATTTTAACTAGTTTACAAAATCTAATTAAATTTTTTGATACCTATTAGAAATTACTCACCACTTATAAAAAGTAAGAAAATAATTTAAAATCCCTTGTAGGGTACTTAATGAGTTATCGGTAGGTGAAGTTCAGTAGTTCATTAGGTATTCTACGATATCATGTTATGCCTTATAGAGGGGTAAGGTGTGACACGTAACCACGCAGATTTTTCGCAAAATTTTAAAAATGCCTAATTATTACTAAATAAGTTTTATGATACATACTTAGGTTCAAAACACCTAAGATAAATTTTTATCACCACGCTAAATTTAAAAATGCAATTGTTTTGTTAAAATCCCTTGTAGTATATTTAATAGATTACCGGTAGGCGAAGTTCGGTAATTTATTAGGTATATGATGGTTGTTGAATCTACCAGAAATTAAATTAACTGAAATTACTAGTAATGAAATATTTTCTACAGCAAGTGGTAAATCCAGGTCAAATCCAAGAGACTGAATTATTAAATTTCGTGCACCTGTGTGTAATGAAAAATGAAAGAAACAAAGAGTGGGGGGGGGGGGTTGTAGCACAAAATCAGAAGAAATCAGAATTTCAAGAACTAAATATGAAAATCTCAATTTAAACAAACTTCAGTCCAAGGTAATTCGCATTCCAATGCATTGATTTGATCATAGACAAAAGAAATACAATTATCTCTTATTGAATACTTAACGTAGATTTACCAAACAGCGAGGTAAACCCCTGACTTCCCTATACTCATCAATTCGAGCCCAGCACTCTATTGACTCTAATTATTAATTGAGTTGGTATTAAGCAATCCTCATCAGATTAATAACTGCTTTAAGAAAAGGAAGTAGTTAAGCTGAACAACAATTTATAAAACATAAATCATTTAATCCATCCTATTGTTTCCTTAGGTTATTATCGAAAACTTGGATCATAATCAATAAAACCTAATTGCTACTCATGTTCAATCTTATATAACAATTACAGATTATGAAGATGAACTAGCAATTGATCAAATCAAATAATTAACTAATAGGCCTTTTTAGCAAATCATTCAACAGATCAAAAACAATTAAATCAGAAAACAATAGATATTCAAAAAGACATAAATTAAATTAAGAACCTGGTCTCACAAATCATGCAAAAGAACTTAAATCCCTTGAACTGAATTAAAAACTGAGCCACTCATGTTCATGGCTTACAGAAAAATAAAATCAAGAAATCTAAAGAAGAATTCTAAAAGACGAATGGAGAGGCTGCTGAATGGTATCTATGGAGAACGAATGTCTGAATTGAGATGCTCTTAGCTACTGCCCAAAGACGTATTTATAGTCAAAAACCTAACCCCAAAGATAGGAACCAAACTAGGAAAAGTTTTGAAATTTAAAAGACAGATTTTCAGCCTGTATTCACGTCTCTGAAATCAAGGCCAATTTTCAACTACTTTCTTTCCAAATTTGCCTCTATGCTCTTCAGGAAAGTTGTAGCCCTATTTTTTAGCTTTCCAATGGGTACTAATTCGTCCAAATTCGAGGTCTACAGCTCAAGTTATGGGCCAAAAACTGAGACTAGTTCAGATAGACGGTCCAGCCCATAGTAACGACTTCATTGCCCTTTTTTACAATTAAAATAACCTCATCTCGCATCTAGCCCTTCATAGAAGTTGTAGAGGTGGCTCTTGAGGTTCAATTGGGCTTGGGCTTGCTTCATTTGGATGTCTGAAAGTCCAGATACAAAATAAAAACCGAAACTAGTCGTGACACATTAAGCCTAGGCTTTTGTAATAGATCTATAGCTCATTTTGTCAACCTTGGAGACTGATTTGGGCTTTGGTCCTTCTTTATCATTTGAAGTGCTCTATCTTAGCTTTTCAATGGATTAAACAGCACTCAATTTGGAGATCTATAACTTTAGAAACACCTAAAAAATATAGCAAAGGTCAAATGCTGAAAATTTCTCCATTTAACACAATTATTCCATAACTATCTAAAAATATGCCTAAATGATAAATATATTTTAACCAACTGAATTAAACATAAAAACACACTAAAAACACTAAATGTGATGGGAGTAAAATTAATAAATTATGCACTTATCAAATTCTCTCACACTTATTCTATGCTTGTCCTCAAGTATGACTTAAACTCTTAATCAACTCCACTTAGAAGTTCCTTAACTTCACCCTATCACAACATTCTCTAACAAAAGATTAAAAGTTTGAAAGAAGAAGCAAGTAAGGTAATAACCATCATAATAAATTCTATCAATACCATACCAATATATCAATAATTTTCCAACACAAAACAAAAGGCTTGAAATCAATTATGCTTACACAATTAAAGTTTCATAAAATTTTAAGTCAACACACACCAAAACACAAGGTTAATTTATCAAGACACAACAATTATAGCTCTTTGCAAATCTTAGGAGAGATAGAATTTTTTTTTTTTTGTATTTGAAATTGGTACTTTTCTCTTGTCACAGTTATTTTTTTTTTTAATTTTCAACCGTCACATTCAGAAAAGTACCTTGCTCATATCCTAGTTAGCTCTTGGCCTGAGAATTGACACGGGGTTCATGAAGACCCCTGATTAGTTTGCTTAACTATAATAGCAGAGCAATTTTCAAGTTTAACCTTTTATTTCCTCCAATTTATGCATCTACATATTATAAAGTGCCCTGATAGATTAAACAAAGTTTTGAAAAATGCATGACACTAGTTTAAAGCACACATAGCTAATCATTTCACCATTAAATCAAGCTTAAATGATTTATGCAGAAAAAAATTGCTCTATGGTATGGAAAAGAAGGAAAATCCATCATTAAAGTTACTATTACCTTGCCTAAAATCTCAAAAATTCAAGAAAAGTCATTTCAATGAAAAAGAAATTCTCTCCGAGAGTTAATATAGAATCATGAATCAAGCTTATAAGAACAAATTTATTTTTTTTTTTTTAAATAATTAAAAAGATTGCAGCAACAAATTTCTCCTCCCCCACACTTAAAAGTTACATTGTCCTCAATGTAAAGCCCAAATACAAAAGAAAAGAAAAAAAATGCTAGAAAATAAATAAAATAAGGAAAAGAAAACAAATCTGATTGTGGCTAACAAGCCACCCATGGGTTGCCTCTCAAGAAGTGCTTATGTTTATCATCGTTAGCTCGACTTGGCAAAGCTCCTTAATCCACATAAATTGGGTTACTCAATTTGAGCTCCTCCACTGTATGCTCCTGAAACCCCTCATAAAATGGCTTGAGTTCATGACCATTGACTTTGAACACTTTGTTAGTTCCTAAACTTCGAATTTCAACTGCACCATAAGGAAACACATTAGTAACAACAAAGGGTCCAATCCAACGAGAACCCAACTTACCAGGCATCAGCTTCAATCTGGAATTATATAATAAAACTTGTTACCCAATCACAAATTGCTTCCTTAGTTTGTCATGGAATGCTTTTGTCTTTTCTTTATAGATCCTAGAATTCTCATAAGCCTTAAGGTGAATTTCCTCTAATTCATGCAATTGTGATTTTCTTTCCACACCAATCATCAGCAGAATGTAAAGAAAGAAAAAAAAAACTTTTAAATATTGATTTTTTTAAAAGTAAATATGAGTCTTGATTTTGCTGCGATTGACATTTTTAAATTAAAAATTAGGAAACATAATAACGTGTGATAATTATATTTAGTAATTATATATTACAGCTATTTAGAAAATACAGAAAAGACTTAATGTTAACTTTTTTTCTTTATAAAAAATTAAAAATTAATGGATATGCATTACCTTTAATAATTAGGCACGTTTAAAAGAAAATTCATCTTTAATTTGTCACAAAAATTAAAATATACTTGATTATAATTTGGAGCAGATATTTTAAAGGAAATTAAACTTTCAATTGTGGTAATAATTGGATAGTCATGATAATATTCCTTGAATTTTGAAATTAAATATCTTGAGTTGGTAAATCATCAGTAGTTAACTATTAAACTTAATTATAATAAATATGTTTAAAAATATTTTATTTTTCTTTAAAGTAACTATCATTAACGTTTTTAAATTAAAAATTAAGAAATCTCATAATGAATGATAATTATATTTAATAATTAATATTTTTTTATTATTTAAATTTGAAAGATCAAAATAATTAAGGATTGTATTTAAAAATTAAATTATACAATAATTGTATATTACAACTATTTAAGAAATGCAGAAAAATTATCATCAATAAATTCAATTAAAAATTGTCACTAGGTATAAATGTGATAGATTTAAAATCCTATCTCCTCTTGAATTTGTTTTACAAAAATTTAGACCGCCTCTTCATCAGGAAGTAAAAATAAAATATATATAAAATTAACATATATGTTTATTAGGTATAATTAATAAATTAATCTAATTAACTCTTAATTTTTCTTATCTTTAATTAAATTGAGCTTTAGGCATTTGTTGTAGTAATAATAATAATAATAATAATAATAATAATAATAATAATAATAATAATAATAATAGCTGCTTATTATAATATTAAAGTGTAATAATTAAATAATTTTGTAACTTGTATATGAATTAATAATTTAATTATAATTTTTAGAAATTATATAATTAATTAATAAAAAATATAGAGAATTTAATAAAATTACTTGGCATTTATATATAATTTAAAATTTTTTCCAAATAATAATAAAATAATATAATATGATTAATATTAAGCAAAGTAATAATATTAATTATTTATTAATTATACTATAAAAATATCAAAAAATAATGAAAATTAAATATAAATGTAAATTTCTTGTTTACCATTGTCGACACCATATTTTGGCCGATCCCCAAAATCAACAAGACTTTGAAACCGATCCCCAGCACTAGGTCTCCCTGGGCCAGCCAATGACATTTCCGATTTCTCTTTATTTTTCTTTACCAGATGACCATATTTCCGAACTCTCCTTAAAAGGAATTGAATCAATGCTAAGTCCTAACATTCGTTAAAGCCCTGCCGATCTCTCAAATCATTTACCGATCTCTCAAACCCGCTGTCGAATTTCCGGACCCGTCGGGTATATCCCTGATCTCTGTTGATAAATGAAGTGAACTAGCATTAGATCTTTTCTTACCAGTTTTATTGCCGATCTCCTTTTTGGAAGATTAAGAGCTAAGGTTTTGGTTCGATTTAACGAGGGTTCCGATCTTAAGTTTTCAAGTTAAATTTTCAATTTTAATCAAGTCCCGTTCAGCATTTCTTCCCCACCAATCTCATGCTTATTGTGCTTTCCGATCTCTTATACTTAGATTAATAATTGTATTTAGATACTTAGGCAATTCAGAGATTTTCCGATCACATCCATTCATTGAACAAAAGAGACATTCCATTTCATTTCATTTTTTTGTACAAGCTATTCGGCTGGGGGATCACCCCCAGCCTGATTTACATTTTGCTCACTCTCTCTCTCACCCTCGGCTTCCTCCTCACTGTCCTCATCGTCGCCTCGGGGGCAGTCGGCCATCCAGGAGAAGTCCTCTTCAGGGTAGCGCTTCTGGAGTTCAGCCAAGAGGTCCTTATGAGCATTCACATAGGCTCCGGCTATTCCCGCCACCATCTCTTCGTCTCTCTCCTTCAGCTCCTCGTCTTTCTCCTTAAGCTCCTCATCCTTCGCCTTGAGTTCCTCTATAAGTTGAGCGACCTGAGCGGCTTCGTTGGCGTGAAGCGCCTGGACTTCCCCAAGAGCACGGTCCCTCTCAGCCAAAATATGATTCTGTTCGCCACTGTCTTCATGGAACTTTGCGTCCCTCGACTTGAGATATATAATCCGGCGAATGAGAGTTGGGATTGGAGGAAGCCACTTCTGATTCTTCTTCCCGATCTCCTTACCCGACGCTGAATCTTTTCCCGAACCATGGTCCGGTTCACGGACACTCCACATTCGTGCTCATGGATCGAGTCAAGATATCATCGAGACCATTCCGGATAGCTGTCCGATCCTCTGAAAGAAGATGGTAGACACCAGGACTTTGGCAAAATCGGGGTTCTCCCTAACAGTCCGGTTATTCTTCAAGGAGTCGATCAGTATTTGAGCGCCACGAGAAGAGGTCCTCCCAGAAGCTTGAGTAGGCCCCCTTTCTGTGCTTGGAACAATTGGGAGAGGTGGAGGCTGCTCTTCCGTTCTAGGAGGAGATCGGACAGCTTCTGAGGTCGGCGGACCCGAAGGTTGAGGCGGGTCTCTTTGTATCTCCCCAGGCTCATGACCGGGTGTTCGAAGCATTTCCGAACGCTTCATCTCCTTTACTTTCCGAGAGATCTCTCTTTCCTTCTTCCGCTTCCTAGAACCCTCACCACCCGCCATACCTGCACAAAGAAAAGGTTAGTGAGATCGCTAAGGTCGTGAGAACTGAGATATAGAAAATACCAATGCCGAGGTCAGAGAGCGGAAGTTCGCGGTCTTGGCCGGTGAGCAATTGAATAGTCTAATGGTGCAGCTCGGCAGTCACCGCATCCAAACAAGAATACTTTTGAGTGGCGGCCTGACTCTTCAGATCCATCACTATTAAGTTTTCCTCCTGACTCAGGGTAATGTGCTTCGGAAGCAAGGGCCCCTGGTACCACCAGCTACGGGGGAAGTCCTCAAAGCAGCTCGGATCTTTGCTCCTCAGAATGAAGAAACGGTTCTTCCAATTCTTAAGGGATGAGAGGCGGTCGGAAAAGAGCCATAATGAGGCTTCGCTGAAAAGAACCGATGTTCGTCATCCTTTCGGCGAGTTAGTGCATGCAGCTTGGCGAACACCTTAGCCGTAGGTCTGATTCCCTTAGCTCGGCATAGACCTCGGAAGGCTACCAAGATCCGCCACGAGTTGGGGTGAATTTGAACAATGCATGCTCGGTGAAGTTTTAGGACCTCCTTATAGAAATCGTCTAGAGGGAACCTCAGACCGGCCTTTAACTGTTCCTCGTACACCATAACCATGTCATTCTCTTCAAAGGAGTGATCGACACGAAGATCGCCGTGGCACTTGATTAGCTCGCATTTAATCGGGCCGAATGTTATATTCTTGGCTAAGCGATTGCATATCGGATTCTCGAAGAACCGACGGTAGCTCGTCTATAGGAGAGTCTCTCTCCTCAAGAAGGTGCAAGCCTAGATGGTATGACTCGCCCCGAGTTGGAGCGGAGGCCACAGGAGGTTCTTGTTGAACGCTTGGCCGTGCCTCTTCTTCATCAGACGATGACCACGAGAACTGAATGGAAGGAGGGCTCGCTGCTCTCTGACCTTCGGCACCGCTCATTTTCAAAAGAAACAAAGAATTTAAACTAAAAAGAGGATCAAAGCCCTTATCGGAGTCTGATCGGCGTCGAAAGAACTGGAGAAGATGAGAGAACTTCGAAGTTGTGAGCAAGAGACTGAAAATGGAATGAGAGAACAACTGGCTAGTCCCTCACCCCTATTTATACTAGTCCGAGCATTTAATGCTCACGAGATTCTAAGCGATGCATCGTTAACGTGAGTCGCCAAATTCGACACGTCTCGAACATCCCAAGGAGATCGGTTAAGTAGAGGTCGGCATAATAAGTTGAATATTTTGAATAAAGGATCAGTTAAGAGTCATTTTGTTAGAATCCAGATCGGACAAATATATCAGAGATCAGAAAATAATCAAATAAGATAATAATTGGAGAAACAAGATTTTTATTTCCAAAAGTTCGGATTACATCATTTGGGCGATCTCTAGGGATCGGATTATGATAAAGGTCTAATTACATCATTTGGGCGATCTCTAGAGATCTGATTACATTGAAGGATTACATCACTTGGGCGATCTCTAGAGACCGGTGGAACATCCTATCTAAAGGACCTATGTCAAAGCCCAGTCTCGTGGCTGAATCAAAAGAGGTGTTTGATCAGGAGACCGGCTATTGACATCGGATAGATGTACAGCTCAGATGGGGTGACTATGACTCCCATGAAGATGAGAGACATCGTCACCGATGTTACCACTCGAAACCGACCCGCTGTCGGAACACCCAATGTGGAGGAAAGACGCTGTCGGAACACCCAATGTGGTAAGAAGCCGAATAAACTCAGATGAGCGACTCGAGACCGGCACGATCAAGGTCCGCAATCCAGATCGGTCAATTGATCCAGTTCTCTCACCGTCATCAGACAAGGTTATTCGATCACCGGGATCGTAAATTTTCAGTCGGTGAGTAAAAAGGTCCATCGGAAAGGGATCAAAAGCCACAGTCTTAGCCGGAATTACTGCCGGAACAGTTAAAACAAGTAAGAAGGAAGAGAGGAGAATCAGATGAAGGAAATGTCTCTGTTGTCAGGGGTATATATAGGGGGAAAACGAGCATTTATTGCTAAGCAGAAAACGAAGCGGACGCTTCGGGAATCGAGGGACAATTAATGCTTTGACCAGACCGGACCTGAAGAAGGGAAAAGATCGTAATAGTAGATCGGAAGGTGGGAGACCCAGCATGAAAGGTCGGAAAGAACATGTGAAAGAGATCGAGAAGAGGAGGGATCGGTAGGCAAAAGAATAAGACAAATCCCAATAACCGTCGTCGAGAATCGGCCGAGGTAGTTAAGGCGTTGCAAAGCGAGATCTCCACCGCACGCCTAAGAATCGCCGCATCTTGTGACAGTGCGGGGTATGTCATGTGATCCTGTACATTCCAATCTCCACCGTTGATCCCACTTGTAAGGACAAACCCGGAACCCTTAGATCAAGAGAGAAGACGACAATACCAGCGTCTTTCGCTCTTAGCCCTCAGATCGTTCCGGACAAGGAAATTTGGACCGTCAGATGGAAAGAAGAAAAGGACAAATATTATGAAGAGTGATCTCAACCATTCATTTTGATTCTCTTTAATTCCTGAACCTCCGATCATGTCCTTCGAAATCTTGACCCTCCATCTCCCTCAAAATAAATCCTGACCCTTCACGAAGAGCACCCGATTCCTATAAATACCTGCATAAAAACTGTTCAAGGGACGGACGGAAAAATAGACAAGAGGCTGTTATTATAGCAGAGGAACTCTGAAAGTTCATTTAGTTTGTTACTCTGCTACCTAGAAGTGTCGATTAAAAAGACTTTTGAAACTAGTTTTCTGAAGTGTTTTCTTGAAGAGATTCTGAATACTGGAACTCTACATTTCCAGTTTGTTCATTATCTGGTCATACTCTCACTTTCTGCCTTTTATCATCTCTGTTTTCACTGTCCAAGCTCAACTTCATATCACTCGGTTCTTTCTATCTTGATCTGATCGCATTTTAGCTAAGTACCCTCCAATTCACGAAGAACACCACCCTCAGGCCAATCAATCCGTTGCCTTATCACCATTCGACACCCCATAGTTATTTCAATAAAATTGGCTCCTTACAGGTAAGAGCTCAGTTTTATTAAGTGCCTATATTTACTTTTCACATTTTCTTTATTCTTCTTACATCTGTGACTTTCTTCAAGATTACTTTTGCACAAACGATCCCTAAAGAATGACACTCCCAAATCATCTCTTTAGTGATCAGTTCATTTTTATTAATCTTTATCATTTCTGAAAGCAAGTTTTCTATCTCCTAGTAGTATGTAAATGGTTGGGTAAACGTAGGTAACTGCAACTTAGAGGTCTCTTTTAAAAGAAAAAAACATGAATAACACGTCAGGAAGATAGCCAAACTATTAGGTGGCGTGTAAACAATTCGGCAATATGTCATAAAGCGAAATAGAACCAAAGTAAACAAAACAGAATAGATCGGATGTTAATAGATATTGGTAAAATGACTACATGAAAAGGTCAGTGAATCAAGTCTAGTGTTCCCCGTTCAGCCACAGGGTATCCAGAAACCTTATCCCCAACATTTTTGAATGCCAGAATTCTTAGTTTTAGGTTCTTAGGACCCGTAGCTGTGGTTAAATTTTCAAAGGTCGGAAAAGTCTTTGTCCGAGTCCCGTCAAAATAGAAGAGGTCGGAAGAGTCCTTATCCTATCCTTGCCTAAAAGTTTTAAATCAACAGTTAAAGGAGATCAGAGGAGAGTTCTTATCTGGTCTCCAACCCGAAATCCCAATAAAAGAAGATCGGAGGAGAGTTCTTATCCGGTCTCCAATCCAAAAATCTCAATACTCTTAAAGGAGATCGGAGGAGGGTTCTTATCCGGTTTCCAATCCAAAATTTTAATGAACCATTAAAGGAGATCGGAGGAGAGTTCTTATCCGATCTCCGATCCAAAATTTTTAATACATATTTAAAGGGGTCAGAGGAGAGTTCTTATCCGGTCTCCAATTCAAAACCCCAATAAATATTCAAAAGAGATCGGAGGAGAGTTCTTATCCGATCTCCAAATCAAATTTTAATAAATATGCAGAATAATCTCGCAAACAAAAGACATAACTCAACTTCAACTCACTAAGGTTGTCTCATTTACTTATGTATCTGGGTAATCCAAATGGTGAGAAAGCAAATATTCCCCTATATCAGAAGGGTAACATATTCATTCGAGCCTTCCTAACTATCAAATTTGAAAGTGTAAAGTTAAATCTACTTACCCTTGTTAAGGGACGAGGTGAGGTGCCTAACACCTTCCCCACCCGTTTACGGACCCCGAACCTAGAATCTCTGTCTTGAAGTGGTTTCATTTTTAATTTATTTCCCCAAATGGTTTTCTTTAGTTTCCCTCAAAACTAAGGTGGCGACTCCTCACTCTTTCCCACTTCGGTGAGTGATCGTCCAGGCGACCGCAAAATCCCATTGCGACAGCTTGGCGACTCCACTGGGGAGACTGTACCCCGGTCTAGTGGTCCAAAAGTAGATTTAATTTTGTCCGATCAAATTATAGTTAGATAGGCTCATTCGGCGATGTTGTATGCGTTAATTATTATTGCTGCTAACTATTTTGTTTGTTTTACCTGTCCTATTCCTTACAGTGCTCTTCCTTTCAAAAAGGGAAAAAAGGGAAAAATGGAAAAACAAAATCCCCCTAAATTGGGAAGAGGTAAAGGTGTCCCTTCACACACTGAACACTCACACAATGTCCTCACACACTATGGTCCTAACCCGGGCTTTCTTACCCTTTTAGGAAAGTAGGAGGGGGTCATGTAGCAGTGGGTTTTACCCGTTAGTATCTGTGAAGGCTTCGCTCACATTGAAACTCATTCTATTCACCGTGATACCCGTGGAAGTTTCCGACTCATATCCTGAGGGTAGACTGGGGCTCTCTTGTTCTGATAGGGGCAATTTGGGAACCTGTGGTTTTTAGAAAAATAGATCCTGAGCTAAACTATCACGATAGCTGAAAGCCGTAGTAAACTACCTTATAAGATAGAACTGTCCAGATAGGTAGCGCTTATCCGGTATCAGGAGTCTCCCTATTATAGGACAAAAAGGGACATGTTTACTCTTACCTTGCTCTGTTTTGACTTCCTTTTGTTCATTTTGTGAGGGTAATCTTGAATTCTACTGAAACACCTACACATTTTCCTACTTTGATAAATGTGTATGTGTCACCTTGTCAACAGTATGATTCAAAATTACCCGAATTTATCTTGCTAACAAATTTTCCCGCAGGCGTTACCAAACCAAGAGTCTGTAAAAGGATAGGCACCATTTTTACCATGGCATCCTCGAGTCAGTCGGCAGAAAAGATTCAGAATGCTAAACTTTGGTCCGAATCAGCTCATAGTCCGGTACCCTCGCAAAATGATGCTTCCGAGGCACCTGCTAGCTCGCTACCTTCGCTAGATCTGAATAAAATAGAGGTCAGAATGAACAGCCTAGAGGGTCTGTCTAACGGATGGAGGTCGCTTCCCGATCAGGCCAAGGCACGTTTTGAAGAGAAGTACGGGAGGATTGCAACCTTAATGCAAGTCAAGGTCCAAATCCCGGCATTAAAAGCCATGTTGTCGGTTTGGAATCCTAAGTACGGGGTATTCTCTTTCAATGACATTGATACGGTCCCCACTATGGAAGAATATCAGGCATTGCTGGGGATCCCATACTCATTGCAGAACCGGATCTACTTACACCTCGAGCATAGGCAGACCTGGAAACGGTTGGCACATATGTTGGGTTCTCCCCCAGAAGAAGTAAAGTCCAAAGAAACTGCCAAGGGAAAAACACATGGTTGGTATTGGACATATCTCCAGAAATGTTTAGATCAATACCTCCAAGAGAAACAGTGGGACCGGGCTTCAGTAGCTCTCGCTTTGGGAATCTACGGTCTGATTCTGTTCCCGGGACCATTGGGGATCATCACTTGCAACACAGTGGAGGTATTTTGGACAGTAGAAAGGCAGGGGATCAATCCGATACCAGCAATTCTTGCAGAAACCTTGTTAACCCTAACTTACTGCAGACAACAGGGGAAAGGGTCCATTAAGTGTTGCTCTCAGTTGTTATACCTCTGGACTATCAGTCACATGTGTCCCGTGGAGACAAAAGGATTGACTTGGTACCTTGACCAGCCTCCCATTGAGAAGATGATCCGGTTAGTGATCAGCCCGAAGAATGAAAAACAGTGGTGGGAACGGATTTTGAGTTTCAATAGCCATGATTACTGTTGGAGGAAGCTGTGGACATCAAGCCAAGCCGTTTTGATCGGTACAGGGGGTATTCAGTCGGTGTCCCTGATCGAAGTAACCGGATACACAAGTTACACTCTGGCATTGGTAATGAGGCAGTTCGGCTCAACGCAGTCTGTGATCAACATTGAAGAATACCACCAAGGTCGCTTCTACCACGAGCTCAAAGGAGAAGAAGGGTTGAAAAAGGCTCGCAAATCTTGGGAAAACGTCACTCTGATGGAGAGATCGCCTAAAGGCCCAAGCACCTCGGGCGATTATCTTAAATGGAGGGCTGACAGGGACCGAGAACATTCAACTGTGAAATTCGAAGACAGCAACCCGCTCCGAGATGTCCTATTAGAAGAAACGAATGGCCATCTGGATGACTCACTACGAGAGGCTAATACTGAGAACTCACAATTGCAGGAACAAATAAAACAGCTGAAGGACCAACAGCAGAAACTTAAAAGAAGAGTAAGAAGACTTAAGGAAGAGGTAAGGGCCGAAAGGATGGGGTTCGAGGAGCAAGAGGTACAGTGGGAAAGGGAAAGAGACTCTCTCCAAGCTGAGGTAAAAGAAGCGAAAGTACAGAATAGTAAGTTTCAGGAAAAGATGAAATACCAAGAGGTACTCGTCGAAGAATATAAGCAAGAAAGTAAGAAGAAGAAGCTCGAATTGAAAGGACAGGCACAACTCATCGACGATATCTTGAAAGAGTGTGCTAAGGAAAGAAAGGAAAGGGAAAAACAAACTGCTCTCTATCAAGAGTTGAAAGAGAATGTGGACCAGCTGGAAAGAACGATAGCACGGGGAAAACAAGAATTATTACCTGAATCCGAGTACGCTCTGAAAGCATTCGACCCCGCCAAGCAAGAAGAAAGGTTATATGAGTATCTCAGAAAATGTCATCTTATTATAAAGAACCTTCCAGAGCCTAGGCCAATGTAAAAGATACGATGTACAAATTACTCAGTTAATGAAGTGATTTTTGGACCATTGTTTAGCAAAATTTGTGAATGAATAGTATGACTCCCGTAGGAACTTCCTCGCTAGGGTTATGTGAAAAATTGAAATGCGCTATATGGACAGGTATCATAAATGCGCATTCAATCCCGTCATTCGCAGTCAGACTATCGAACGATGCCATGATAAAGTTGATGCGATTATCCTTTTTGCAGATTCCCAACCTGGCTCTCAAATGCCACTGTATCCTTCGTCCAGACCAGAACTTTTAGTTTCTTTGCAAAATTTAAAATTCATTTAAATTTTTTTTACCCTTACAGGAAATCAATATTGCTTCTAACAACGCAAGTCTGACCAAGCACACGGTTCAACCCCAGCGAGTGTACTTAACAAGATCTCGAACAAGAAGACTAATGGAAGACCAGGAACAAGTACAGAACCTACAGGGGCAAGTGTCTGAACTAAAAGACCAGGTTTCAGAACTTATGAAGATGATGAGGGAGATGTCCCAAAATAGGCCCACTTCAGACCCTAACCTACCATTACCTCCCCCACCTCCTACAACGGTTGATTCTCACTACGCTTCAACCTCCTTCACTTTCCAGCCATCAATCCCGGACCCGACAGTCACTGTCAATCCGGTGACCATAAATAATGACCTACCTTTTTCCTATTACCCGGCTATCTCAAATGCCGAGCCACACCCTTCAATCCCGATCCCTCCAGTTTACTCCACCCCTCAGCTCGGTTGGAGGAGCGTATCATACTGATGGAAGGAGAACATATGGCGAGAAAACGAGAAACTATCGGCTCTAGAAGAAAGACTGAGAGCAATAGAGGGGCTGAACATGTATGGTTCAGTCGATGTGTCGTCACTGAGATTGGTGCCAGATGTGGTGGTACCACCCAAATTCAAGGTTCCGGATTTCGACAAGTACACCGGAAACTCAGATCCCCGCATCCACCTGGCAACCTACATTGCCAAAATGTCTGCCTTAACAGAAGACGATAGACTTCTCATTCACTTCTTTCACGAGAGCCTCTCCGGAGCAGCTCTGAGATGGTGCATACAATTGGACAGGAGCAAGCTGCACTCCTGGAAGGATTTAGCCGATACCTTTCTAAAGCAGTACAAATTCAATTGTGATGCGGCACCCACAAGGAGGGACCTCCAGAACCTGAGACCGGGAAGGTTTCAAGCAGTATGCCCAACGATGGAGGGAGAAGGCTGCAGAAGTATATCCTCCGGTGACCGACAATGAACTCTGCTCCCTATTCATCGAAACATTGAAGGCTCCCTACTTCAACCTGATGATTGGAAATACCTCCAACAGCTTCTCAGATATCATCCAAGCTGGTGAGAGAATTGAAGCTAATCTGAGAATAGGAAGACTACAGGAGTTGGCTGAGAACCCTGTGAAGAAGACTGCCAGCTTTGGCAAGAAGAAGGAGGGTGATGTGCACTCTGTCACCCGTCAGAATAATTACTCCCAGTTTCCCCAAAATAATTACCGGCCATATCCTTCTTCTCATGGCCAAACCATCGCCAACATTCCACCTCCTTTCCCTAATTATCCGCAACCACGCCCACAATATCCCCCACCTATAAATTTTCAACCAAGACGACCTCCTCCTCCCGTTCAACTAAGACCACCACAAAACAACCCGAGACCTCCAAGGAACCCTGATCCACCTCTTCCCCTCCCTCTCAGTGAAATATACCGATACCTTGTCGGTATAAACCAAATCGTACCAGTCCCCTTAGACCCAATCCAGCCGCCATATCCCAGGTGGTATGATGCCACTGCCCGTTGTGAGTATCATGGAGGAGCACAAGGGCATTCAACTGACAACTGCGGGGCACTCAGAGGGAGAGTGCACGCTTTAATCCGAAACGGGTGGTTGAAGATCGAGGGAAATGGTTCCCTCCCCAATGTCACCTCAAACCCACTACCTAACCATAATGCGGGCAGTGGTGTAAATATGATAGAGTCTAAGGGAGAGGGATCAACACCAGAAATGGATAAGCTGGTTCCATACTTTGAGGAGATTTTTGCTGTAGCAACGAGGGAAGGCTACCTTTGCCCTCAGGTAGCGGGATTCGAAGAAAGTACGGGGTGTCCTTACCATGGAGGGGCAGCTGACCATGAGTTGCGAGATTGTAAGGGGTTCAGGCAAGAGGTCCGGAACTTATTGTCTCTCAAGGTTCTGAGATATCAGAAGAGGTCAAAGACGGAAGAGGGAGTGAACACCACTAGGTTCAGCCAAACTGCTTCTACCTCCAAGCCCAGAATCACCTTCTCACCCCCGGTAGCCTCACCGCCAGTAACGGTTATCCAAACTCCACCCCAGCTCCCCATCACCAATACTCACGCTGTCCCTTGGAACTATAACTTCCAAGTTTTCACTCAGGATGCGTCAAGCAGTACATCCACTCCCAGTCTCGCCTCACCTCCGGCACCACCAAAACCATGTTTCGCTCCTCACGAGCATTTCAGAATGACTTATGCTGGACCTACCAGCAACATTACTCCCCAAACCAGTTCTCGGCCCGTTATCGCAACAAAGTCCTCTCCACCTGAGCAAGAAGTTGAGTTTATAACTCGAAGTGGGAGGTGTTACGGGAACGAAGAAAGAGAAAAGAGGAAAGGGAAAGTAAAAATGGGAGAGTCATCAAAAAATACAGAAGAGGAGGTTGAGAAAGCAGGGGAAGTAGAACCTACTGAACATAAAGAAGAGGAAGAACTACTGCTCCAAATAATGAAACAGAGTGAGTATGATGTAGTGGAGCAATTGAGGAAGACACCTGCCCGAATTTCACTGTTATCACTGATCCTGAGCTCTGAGGTCCACCGACAAGCCTTGCAGAGAATCCTGGATCAAGCCTTTGTGAACCCCGACATCACACCGGGACAGTTTGAGAAGATAGTAGAACAAATCCAGGCTTCCAACTTTGTAGCCTTTTCTGAAGAGGAGGTAGATCCCGCAGGCTTAGGGCACAATAAAGCTCTGCATGTAACTGTGAAGTGCAAGGGTTGTATAGTGGCCAAAGTTCTCATCGATAACGGATCGGCCCTTAATGTACTGCCTAGCGCAACCTTAGCCAGGCTACCGGTCGACCAATCGCATATACGTCAGAGCGCGATGGTGGTAAGAGCCTTTGACGGTACAAGGAGAGAAGTACTGGGAGACATTGACTTGCCAATCCAAGTCGGTGCATGTACTTTCAACATCATGTTCCAGGTGATGAACATTGAGCCGGCTTACACTATGCTGTTGGGAAGGCCGTGGATCCATTCTGCGAATGCTGTTCCTTCAACTTTGCACGTAAGATCAAATACATTAAGGACGGCAAATTCATCACTGTATGGGGTGAAGAAGCCATATTGGTTACTGCGCAATCACTTCCTTATGTGGAAGCGGCCGAGGAGTCATTGGAGAGTTCTTTCCAGGCCCTTGAATTGCAAGACAACGGAAATGAGGGGGCTATGGCTATGGTGACCAAGGTGATGTCAAGGAACGGGTATCAAGAGGGGAAAGGCTTGGGCACCACACTGCAAGGAATCGTGGAACCTATACCGGCTATTCAGAAGATAGGCCGTTGTGGTTTGGGATATGAGGAGGATGCCCTCGTGAATGGGCGGTTCTGGATGAGGAAAATACTTCGGGATCAGAGGTTCGACCAGGAGATGGGAAAGATGAAAATAGTCCCGAGAATTACGGAGATCTTCACTAAACCGGTCATTCAACATCCGGCAAGTACAGAAGAATCACCCGATGATCCATCCATAGATGTCATCCAACTGGATTCCTTGTATGAGGCCCTAGTTTCGCCAATGACTGAGGGGCAAGAGCTGGATAACTGGACAACGGAGGATATCCCTGTACTCAATCTCGAGTAAAGTACCTTCGGTTATCTGCACTTGATCATTTTGTCCATGATGACAAGTGTAATACTGTAAATGGACCTTTTCTTATGGCATTAATATTAATAAATTGATAGCGCATTTTAAATCTCTCTTTCTTTCCTTTTAATTCCGTCCTTATAACACGTTCTATTCTTTATTCATTCAGGACTATTCATCAATTAACACCTAATAATCCAATAGATTCAGAAATTCCTCTGGTTAATTTTGAAATCCCCATAACTGCCATTACTTCGAGTGATTCTGAGGAAGACCTTATACAAAAAGACAGTGAAAAGAACGAGCCCTCCCTCGTGCCTTGTGGAGATGAAACGCGCACCATAAACCTAGGCACGGAAGAAGAAAAAAGGGAACTTAAGGTAGTGGAGAGTGAAGAATTGGGAGATATGATCAGTCTGCTTAAGGAATTCCTCGATGTATTCTCTTGGAGCTACGATGATATGGCGGGTTTGGACCCTCAGATAGTGACGCACAAGATTCCCTTAATCCCAGGAACGATTCCGGTGAAGCAGAAACTAAGAAGAATGAATCCCGACACACTGCTTAAGGTTCGGGATGAAGTCAAGAAACAGTATGACGCCGGGTTCTTGGCGTGAAGCGCCTGGACTTCCCCAAGAGCACGGTCCCTCTCAGCCAAAATATGATTCTGTTCGGCCAGCCTGTCTTCATGGAACTTTGCCCGTCCCTTGACTTGAGATATATAATCCCGAGCGGATGAGAGTTGGGATTGGAGGGAAGCCACTTCCTGATTCTTCTTCCCGATCTCCTTACCCAGACGCTGAATCTTTTCCTGAACCATGGTCTGGTTCACCAGACACTCCACGTTCAGGCTCATGGATCGAGTCAAGATATCATCGAGACCATTCCGGGATAGCCTGTCCCGATCCTCCTGAAAGAAGATGGTAGACCCCAGGACTTTGGCAAAATCGGGGTTCTCCCTAACAGTCCGGTTATTCTTCAAGGAGTCGATCAGTATTTGAGCGCCACGAGAAGAGGTCCTCCCAGAAGCTTGAGTAGGCCCCCTTTCTGTGCTTGGAATAATTGGGAGAGGTGGAGCCTGCTCTTCCGTTCTAGGAGGAGATCGGACAGCTTCTGAGGTCGGCGGACCCAAGGTTGAGGCGGGTCTCTTTGTATCTCCCCAGGCTCATGACCGGGTGTTCGAAGCATTTCCGAACGCTTCATCTCCTTTACTTTCCGGGAGATCTCTCTTTCCTTCTTCCTAGAACCCTCACCACCCGCCATACCTGCACAAAGAAAAGGTTAGTGAGATCGCTAAGGTCGTGAGAACTGAGATATAGAAAATACCAATGCCGAGGTCAGAGAGCGGAAGTTCGCGGTCTTGGCCGGTGAGCAATTGAATAGTCCAATGGTGCAGCTCGGCAGTCACCGCATCCAAACAAGAATACTTTTGAGTGGCGGCCCGACTCTTGGATCCATCACTATTAAGTTTTCCTCGACTCGAGGTAATGTGCTTGGAAGCAAGGGCCACAGTACCACCAATTCTGGGAAGTCCTCAGCGGCTCGGATCTTTGCTCCTCGGAATGAAGAAGCGGTTCTTCCAATTCTTAAGGGATGAGGGCGGATCGGAAAAGAGCCCGCAATGAGGCTTCACTGAAAGAACGATGTTCATCATCCTTTCGGCGAGTTAGTCTGTGCAGCTTGGTGAACACCTTAGCCGTAGGTCTGATTCCCTTAGCTCGGCATAGACCTCAGAAGGCTACCAAGATCCGCCACGAGTTGGGGTGAATTTGAACAATGCATGCTCGGTGAAGTTTTAGGACCTCCTTATAGAAATCGTCTAGAGGGAACCTCGGCCGGCCTTTAAGCGTTCCTCGTACACCATAACCATGTCATTCTCTTCAAAGGAGTGATCGACACGAAGATCGCCATGGCACTTGATTAGCTCGTGCGAATCGGGCGAATGTTATATTCTTGGCTAAGCGATTGCGGTCGGATTCTCGAAGAACCGACGGTAGCTCGTCTATAGGGAGAGTCTCTCTCCCTGAAGAAGGTGCAAGCCTAGATGGTATGACCCGCCCCCGAGTTGGAGCGGAGGCCCTGGGAGGTTCTTGTTGAACGCTTGGCCCGACTGCCTCTTCTTCATCAGACGATGACCACGAGAACTGAATGGAAGGAGGGCTCGCCGCTCTCTGACCTTCGGCACCGCTCATTTTCAAAAGAAACAAAGAATTTAAACTAAAAAGAGGATCAAAGCCCTTACAGGAGTCTGATCGGCGTCGGAAGAACTGGAGAAGATGAGAGAACTTCGAAGTTGTGAGCAAGAGACTGAAAATGGAATGAGAGAACAACTGGCTAGTCCCTCACCCCTATTTATACTAGTCCGAGCATTTAATGCTCACGAGATTCTAGGCAGTGCATCGGTTAACGTGAGTCGCCAAATGCTCGACACGTCTCTCGAACATCCCAAGGAGATCGGTTAAGTAAGTCGGCATAATAAGTTGAATATTTTGAATAAAGGATCGATTAAGAGTCATTTTGTTAGAATCGGATCGGACAAATATATCAGAGATCAGAAAATAATCAAATAAGATAATAATTGGAGAAACAAGATTTTTATTTCCAAAAGTTCGGATTACATCATTTGGGCGATCTCTAGGGATCGGATTATGATAAAGGTCTAATTACATCATTTGGGCGATCTCTAGAGATCTGATTACATTGAAGGATTACATCATTTGGGCGATCTCTAGAGACCGGTGGAACATCCTATCTAAAGGACCTATGTCAAAGCCCAGTCTCGTGGCTGAATCAAAAGAGGTGTTTGATCAGGAGACCGGCTATTGACATCGGATAGATGTACAGCTCAGATGGGGTGACTATGACTCCCATGAAGATGAGAGACATCGTCACCGATGTTACCACTCGAAACCGACCCGCTGTCGGAACACCCAATGTGGAGGAAAGACGCTGTCGGAACACCCAATGTGGTAAGAAGCCGAATAAACTCAGATGAGTGACTCGAGACCGGCACGATCAAGGTCCGCAATCCTGTTCGGTCAATTGATCCAGTTCTCTCACCGTCATCAGACAAGGTTATTCGATCACCGGGATCGTAAATTTTCAGTCGGTGAGTAAAAAGGTCCATCGGAAAGGGATCAAAAGCCACAGTCTTAGCCGGAATTACTGCCGGAACAGTTAAAACAAGTAAGAAGGAAGAGAGGAGAATCAGATGAAGGAAATGTCTCTGTTGTCAGGGGTATATATAGGGGGAAAACGAGCATTTATTGCTAGCGAGAAAACGGCGGGCGCCGAATCGAGGACAATTAATGCTTTGACCAGACCGGACCTGAAGAAGTGAAAAGATCGTAATAGTAGATCGGAAGGTGGGAGACCAGCATGAAAGGTCGGAAAGAACATGTGAAAGAGATCGGAAAGAGGAGGATCGGTAGGCAAAAAGAATAAGACAAATCCCAATAACCGTCGTCAGAATCAGAGCCGAGGTAGTTAAGGCGTTGCAAACGAGATCTCCACCGCACGCCTAAGAATCGCCGCAATCTTGTGACAGTGCGGGTATGTCATGTGATCCTGTACATTCCAATCTCCACCGTTGATCCCACTTGTAAGGACAAACCCGGAACCCTTAGATCAAGAGAGAAGACGACAATACCAGCGTCTTTCGCTCTTAGCCCTCAGATCGTTCCGGACAAGGAAATTTGGACCGTCAGATGGAAAGAAGAAAAGGACAAATATTATGAAGAGTGATCTCAACCATTCATTTTGATTCTCTTTAATTCCTGAACCTCCGATCATGTCCTTCTAAATCTAGAACCTCAATCACCCTCAAAATAAATCCTGACCCTTCACGAAGAGCACCCGATTCCTATAAATACCTGCATAAAAACTGTTCAAGGGACGGACGGAAAAATAGACAAGAGGCTGTTATTATAGCAGAGGAACTCTGAAAGTTCATTTAGTTTGTTACTCTGCTACTTAGAAGTGTCGATTAAAAAGACTTTTGAAACTAGTTTTCTGAAGTGTTTTCTTGAAGAGATTCTGAATACTGGAACTCTACATTTCCAGTTTGTTCATTATCTGGTCATACTCTCACTTTCTGCCTTTTATCATCTCTGTTTTCACTGTCCAAGCTCAACTTCATATCACTCGGTTCTTTCTATCTTGATCTGATCGCATTTTAGCTAAGTACCCTCCAGTTCACGAAGAACACCACCCTCAGGCCAATCAATCCGTTGCCTTATCACCATTCGACACCCCATAGTTATTTCAATAAAATTGGCTCCTTACAGGTAAGAGCTCAGTTTTATTAAGTGCCTATATTTACTTTCCGCATTTTCTTTGTTCTTCTTACATCTGTGACTTTCTTCAAGATTACTTTTGCACAAACGATCCCTAAAGAATGACACTCCCAAATCATCTCTTTAGTGATCAGTTCATTTTTATTAATCTTTATCATTTCTGAAAGCAAGTTTTCTAACTCCTAGTAGTATGTAAATGGTTGGGTAAACGTAGGTAACTGCAACTTAGAGGTCTCTTTTAAAAGAAAAAACATGAATAACACGTCAGGAAGATAGCCAAACTATTAGGCTGACGTAAACAGCAATTCGGCAAGATGTCATAAAGCGAAATAGAACCAAAGTAAACAAAACAGAATAGATCGGATGTTAATAGATATTGGTAAAATGACTACATGAAAAGGTCAGTGAATCAAGTCTAGTGTTCCCCGTTCAGCCACAGGGTATCCAGAAACCTTATCCCCAGCATTTTTGAATGCCAGAATTCTTAGTTTTAGGTTCTTAGGACCCGTAGCTGTGGTTAAATTTTCAAAGGTCGGAAAAGTCTTTGTCCGAGTCCTGTCAAAATAGAAGAGGTCGGAAGAGTCCTTATCCTATCCTTGCCTAAAAGTTTTAAATCAACAGTTAAAGGAGATCAGAGGAGAGTTCTTATCTGGTCTCCAACCCGAAATCCCAATAAAAGAAGATCGGAGGAGAGTTCTTATCCGGTCTCCAATCCAAAAATCTCAATACTCTTAAAGGAGATCGGAGGAGGGTTCTTATCCGGTTTCCAATCCAAAATTTTAATGAACCATTAAAGGAGATCGGAGGAGAGTTCTTATCCGATCTCCGATCCAAAATTTTTAATACATATTTAAAGGGGTCGGAGGAGAGTTCTTATCCGGTCTCCAATTCAAAACCCCAATAAATATTCGAAAGAGATCGGAGGAGAGTTCTTATCCGATCTCCAAATCAAATTTTAATAAATATGCAGAATAATCTCGCAAACAAAAGACATAACTCAACTTCAACTCACTAAGGTTGTCTCATTTACTTATGTATCTGGGTAATCCAAATGGTGAGAAAGCAAATATTCCCCTATATCAGAAGGGTAACATATTCATTCGAGCCTTCCTAACTATCAAATTTGAAAGTGTAAAGTTAAATCTACTTACCCTTGTTAAGGGACGAGGTGAGGTGCCTAACACCTTCCCCACCCGTTTACGGACCCCGAACCTAGAATCTCTGTCTTGAAGTGGTTTCATTTTTAATTTATTTCCCCAAATGGTTTTCTTTAGTTTCCCTCAAAACTAAGGTGGCGACTCCTCACTCTTTCCCACTTCGGTGAGTGATCGTCCAGGCGACCGCAAAATCCCATTGCGACAACCATAATTATGAAAATAAAATTTTATTTTATTTTTTCATAATTCATTATATATATATAACATTGACTATATAATTGAAAATATGTGTTTATTAAATACGTAATAAAATAAAATAAATATAAATAAAATAACATTAAAGTAAATAAAAACTTAATAAATATATAAAAAGGAGAGAGAGCAAAGTATTTAACTCTATATAACTATTTTTATACTATAATTTTAAATTATTTTATTAATTTTAAGATATATAATTCTTAAATTTTTATAATTAAATGAAATAATTAAAAATTTAAGAATCATTAAATGAGAAATTTATAAAATTATTGAAATATATATAATATTTTTAATTAGTTAGCCATAAAAATTGTGGTAATAATAGTAATAATAATAATTAATTATATTAATTATTATAATTATACTAATTTATATATAACAAGTGCTATGTGACAGCAGTAAAATTTAGAATGTCATGTGGTAGTAGCAAAAAAAATCTTTCTATTTTATAATGCCACGTGACAACACCAAAATTTAGAATGTCACGTAGCAGCAGCAAGAGAAAATCTTCTGTTACGACCCAACCTATGGGCTGAACCGGCACTAGGACCTGGGCCAGCTTAAAGCCCCCGAGGCCCGTAGTAAGCCTAACTATTCCTCAAATCCATAACCAGACCCACAATTTAGACCCAATATGCATATAAGATAATTTAAATCAAACTGTTATAATTTCATTTCGGGCCAACTTAGCCGAGAAATTTTCAGAAAACTAAAATCAGGGGAGCCCATCTCAACCCTGTTACCTCATTTACAAACTGTTTAAATACCATACAAATCTTCATTTATAAATCTCAAAAATTTAAATTAACACAATTTCTAATAAGGTCCACACTATTACCAACACATGCGGAGTTCTAGATTTTAAATTTAGAAAAGATAGTAAAACAATTAAATAATCGACGTTAAACCTGCGAGGAAAAAAACAAGTTGCTTTGTAAAATAACTCCTCCTGTGGCCTGGAAAAATATTGAACAAGAGTGAGCGTTCGACTCAGAGAGTAAAATATCAATTTTAACCATAATCTCTATAACTATCTAAAGCTAATGCACCCTGTAGAGTGAAATGCAACATCAACAATAATTTCACATCATAACAGCAAAAAGGTAATTTGGAGCACTCACACACCCAATAATAGCAATCATAATATATGGGAGCTGATCCCCTATACAGCTCTCTTAAATCCAACCTGTGCCAGCGAAGAACTCAGCTCGGACTTCCACTTAATAACCAAATCGGGGTCCCAGCGAAGAACTCAAGCCGTGTCTACCCCGAAGGACCGGGTCCCAGCGAAGATCTCAAGCCGTGTCTACCCGTCCTATCCATAGTCCACACCACATCACACGCACGCCAACGCACGCACACTGCTCCAAATTACCACAACAACATCCAAGGCACTTTAACAGTTATGAATGCAACATAAAACGTGCCTAGAGTTTAACTACATAGATACATACATATAAGTGATGCATGGGTATGCTTGAACATATAACAATAGTGAAATTACAATTAAAATTAATAGTTTACTCACAGTACACCGATGACTATTATGGCTGCTGGATGCAGAAAAATAGCTGATTTCGATCACCTAATAATTAAATTATAAATTTATTAGTACTAAGTTAGAATAAAACTCTAAAGAGGAAATAGACAGCCTAATTTATGCCGGAAATCCAGCAGAGTTTCCCCTATACCTGGGACCTACCCAACCTGCAAAAAGGCTCAAATAACACTTCTAAATTCAAATCATATCTCATCATCATTATATAGCCCCTCCTGGGCCCTCCAAACTAAGCAATACTCAAAAATTTAAAAATTACGTTTTAGTCCCTATAATTAACATTTTGTAAAAATCCACTCAAACATGTTCTAAAAATTCTAAAATTTTGTCCCATAGTACTTAATAATATTATAAGGCTATTGTAAAATGAATTGTAATTTTCTAATCACCCATGAATATTTTATTCAAGAATTTTACTCGATTCCATAAGTTTCCAACAGCTAACATATTCTTAATTCAACCCAATTCAACATTCACATATTTAAACCTCCATCCTCAAGCTTCAACCAATTATATAAAATTTAAATATCTTAATTTCAAATAATCTTATATGCCCATATGTTAAAAATCTAACTAAAATTCATCTATATTTTTCAAAAATATTCTACAATCACTCAAAAATTCAACAACCACCATAGAATATCTCCAAATAATTTTACTTTCATCATATATTTTTTTTAAAATTTTTCTCCAATTTTTCCTGTTTAAGAAAAACTATATTTATGCTCCACAAACAGAGAAATAATAAAAATTGTCTTACCCGAAGTTTATCTGTGTCTCAAAAATTTCAAAAATTTATGAGGAAGCCTCTGGAAGTTGAATCATCTCCATAGCCCACCGGAGCCACCGCTGGAACCACCGTGCACGGTGGCCGGCCGCCGGTCGTCGGCGACATTTGCCGGATTTGATCATACCATCATGTTCCTCTCCTCTTCCTCAGTCCATATGTGGTCTCGGATCGTCCTAGATCTAACGAAAAAGCTTGAAAAACCCGAAACTTCTCTCCTCCATATCTCACTCATCCGATCTCCATTTGCTGCAAAATTGGTATCAAAAGAAAGCTCTCGGAACAAGCTTTCCAACGCCAACTGAATCGCCTCGATCGGACGTCGAATGAAGCCGGAATATCGCCGGAAAATCGCTGCCTACTGTGCGCGCGTTTTCTCTCTCTCCTCCCTCTCTTGCCGCCGTTTCTGGTGGCTCTTACCATCGCCGGAGGGTCGCTGGCCGGGTGGGGAGCCGCTTGGGAGGTCGCCGGCCGGTCACCGAAGAAAGAAAGAAGAAGAAGAGAGGGGAGGAGAGGAGAGAAGAGAAAAAGGGGGAAGGGGGGGGGGTCCTCCTCCCGTTTTTTTTTTTTGAAGCCTTTTTTTTTTTTTTAATGTTGGCAGTGACAGTGGAAATCCACTGTCACACGCCAAACTCAAATCAATTTTACTTTTTTTTTTTTCTGGGTTGTTACATCTTCCTACTTTATACACACACACACACGTGACAGTATTAAAGTTTATAATGCCATATGGCAGTATAAAGAAAAAATCTTCCTACTTTATAATATCACATGACAGCATAAAAATTTATAATGCCACATGGCAACAATAAGAAAAAATCTCCTTGCTTTATATATGCTATAACTATGAAAATAAACTTTTATTTCATTATACCATAATTCATTATATATATATAGCATTCAATATATAATTAAAAATATATATAGCATTCAATATATAATAAAAATATGTTTTTATTAAATACATACTAAAATAAGATAAATAAAAATAAAATAACATTAAATAAATTAAAATTTATTAAATATATAAAAAGGAGAGAGAGGGTCAAGTATTTAACTCCATGTGACTACTTTTATAATATAATTTTAAATTATTTTATTAATTTTAAGATACATAATTCTTAAATTTTTATAATTAAATGAAATAATTAAAAATTTAAGAATCATTAAATGGAAAATTTATAAAATTATTGAAATATATATAATATTTTTAATTAGTTAGCCATAAAAATTGTGATAATAATAGTAATAGTAATGATAATAATTATTTACATTAATTACTATAATTATTAAGTATAATAATTTATATATAATAATTATCACGTGACAGCACTAAAATTTAGAATGCCATGTGGCAGTAATAAGAAAAAATCTTCATACTTTATAATACCACGTAGCAGCACTAAAATTTAGAATACAACTAGACAGTAGCAAGGAAAAACCTCCATACTTTATATATATATATATATATATATATATATATATATATATATATATATATATATATATATATGTTATTTAATTATTTTTTATTTCTCTTTTAATTATCAATATTATTTATAATTTTACTTTAACATTTATTATTTGACTTATTATTTTCTTTAAAATCTGTTTTTTAAAAATTAAAATATTTTTTGATTAAATTTAATATTTAAAAATTATATATATTATATTTTTGTAAATTCATTTATGCAAAAATATTATTTACCAAATGTTATAGTTCATAATAATAATAATAATAATAATAATAATAATAATAATAATAATAATAATAATAATAATAATAGGTCAGTAATGGTCATTAACTTAAAAAAAAGTAACCATTAATTTGTGATATCATAATCAATTATTATATAATTTAATTAACCCTAAATTATTTAATATCTTCAATAAATATTTTTATTACATTGTTGTATTTTTTATTATTTTTATTATAAAATATTTGTTAAAAAATTTAAGAGACAAAAAGTGTTGTCTATATAAAAAGTTATAAAAATAAATATAGAGATTTAACTTATATATAATTAGTATGTATTAATTTTTATGTTAATAATTTAATATTTTTTTTCACTTTTTTATGATTAATTATTGCTTATTGTTATTATTATTATTATTATTATCATCATTATGGTTAACTTATTACCATTGAATTGAAATGATCAAATAAATGAGAAATAAATTACTGTTATAAAAAATAAATTTAAATATTGTTGTTACCATTTTTCAATTAAATAATATTTAATTATAAAATTAAACTTTTATTTAAATGTTTTTCATTTGTTTGTTCATATATAATATGTCATATGAGATATTTGAGACATATCAACAACTTTTCTCTCATCAAGTATTTTCATTTCACCTAAGCGTTCTCAAATATTTTTTTATTTAATCTATTTTTTTATTATTTCTTTGAAAAGTTATTAATTATCATTCTCAAAATTTATTTATTTAAATATATTTAATTAATATTATTTAATTACTAATGTTTTTTATAAATTTCTTATTTAATATTTCTTAAACTTTTGAATATTTCATTTCAATATAATTATATATCGAATGCAATTATAGCTAATATTTTGATTATTCATATTTTATTATCATTAATTTTCAACAGAAATATTTTCAAATTTTAATTAAATATCTAAATTGTTATGCATAAATTATCTCTCAATCATATTTTTATATAGAAGTAGAATTTCAAAAATAGAATAAAATTATAATTACATCGAAAATTTAACTATAAATAAAGATGATTAAAAAAAATAAAGTTACAATATTAAAATTATGAAATTTATCTTTTGAAAAATAATATATATTTTTAATATTTATTATATTAATAAAAAATAATGATATTTTAAAATTTTTATGAAATATATTTATCTTATATTAAAAATTTATGTAAGACGATAACTATTTTTGTGAAAGAATTATTTTATAAAAAATATATCAGATTAATAAAAAAAATTTACACTTTATAAAAATTTAAAGATATAATATTTTCAAAAAATAATATAATAAAATATTATTTTTAATTAATAATAATGTTATATATTTTCATTATTATTAAAATTAAATAATTCAATTCATTATGAGTAATTTAATATATTTTTTTATTATATTAATAATAAAAAATTATATTCTTATATTTTTTAAACAATATTATTTTATCATTAATCTAATATTTTTTCTGTAATCTAAATAAATAAATTATGAGATAAAATATTAAAATTTCATGAAATTTAAATTATTTTTTAAATAAATTAATTTTATTACATTTTAATCGAAGTAATCATAGGCACTACTATGAATATATGTATAAGAAAAATTGAATAAGTATTTTAATTAATTACACTATAAATTAATTAAAAATTTATCATTGTAATAGTTAAAAATTTTGAAAATTAAATTACGTAAGAGAGAAATTTTAATTGAAAATTAATTTAACAATAATAATTTATCTTATTTAAAATGTAATTAGAAATTAAATTAAAAAATAAAAATTATAAATTATTCATGCATAGCATGAACATTTTGCTAGTAATTAGTATAAATAAAATTTTGTATGGAAGGTCACACATTATAAACTTTTTAAAGAAATTGTCACGTGTCATTTCCTTGAGAATATCTCTTTGATTTATATATATACTAACATAATATCCATACTGTGTATGGGTAATTTATAATTTTTATTTTTTAATATAATTTTTAATTACGTTTTAGATTAGATAAATTATTATTACTAAATTAATTTTAAATTAAAATTTCTATTTTATTTAATTTAATTTAAATAAATTTTTATCTATTATAATAATAAATTTTTAATTAATTTATGATATAATTAATTAAAATATTTATTTAATTCTTTTTATAAATATATTAATAGCATTTTTCATGATTATTTATTTAAAATATAATAAAAATAAATAATTTAAATTCCATGAAATTTTTATATTTTATCTCATAATTTATGTAAATCGATATTTATTTTTTATAAATTACAGAAAATACATTAAATTAATGAGAAAATAATATTATTTTAAAAATATATAAATATAATATTTTTTGTTATTAATATAATAAAAAAATTAAATTACTAATAATGAATTGAAATATTTAATTTTAATAATAATGAAAATATATAACATTATTATTAATTAAAAATAACATTCTATTATATTATTTTTAAAAATATTATATCTAAGTGTAATTTTTTTATTAATCTAATATATTTTTTATAAAATAATTTTTTGACAAAAATAATTATCACTTTACATAAATTTATAATATAAAATAAATATATTTCATAAAAATTAAAATGTTAAAATATCAACATTTTCTATTGATATAATAAATATTAAAAATGCATATTATTTTTCAAAAGATAGATTTTATAATTTTAATACTGTAACATTAATTATTTTTAATCATTTTTATTTGTTACTAAATTTTTGGTGCAATCATATTTATAATTTATTTTTAAAATTTTACTTCTATATAAAAATATAGCCGAGAGATAATTTATGTATGAGAATATAGATATTTAATTAAAATTTAAAAATAATTTTGTTAAAAATTAATAATAATAAAATATAGATAATCAAAATATTAGTTATTATTGCATTCGATATATAATTATAATGAAACAAAATATTCAAAAGTTTAAAAAATATTAAATAACAAAATATATAAAAAATTAATAATTAAATAATATTAATTAAATATATTTAAATAAATAAATTTTGAGAATGATAATTAATAATTTTTGATAAAAATAATAAAAAAATATTACAAATCAAAAAAATATTTGAGAGCATTTAGGTGAAATGAAAATACTTGATGTGTATTAAATATCTCATATGACATTCTACATATAGACAAACAAATATCTCATATAATATACTATATATATAAATAAATATTTAATTTATAATTAAATATTATTGAATTGAAAAACAGTAACAAAAACATTTATATTTTATTTTTATAATAGTAAAATATTTTCTATTTACTTAACTGTTTCAATTAAATTGTCATAAGTTGGTCATAATAATAATTATAATAAACATTAATTAACCTTAGAAAAGTGAAATAAAAAGAATATTAAATTATTAACATAAAAAATAATACATACTAATTATAAATAAGTCAAATCTATATATTTTATTTTTATAATATTTTATATTGAGTATACTTTTTGTCTCTCAAATTTTTTGACAATGATTTTATACTAAAAATAATAGAAAATATACAAGATAATAAAAATATTTATTAAAGATATTAAATAATTTAAGGTTGATTAAATTATATGATAATTGATTATGAAATTACAAATTAATAGCCAATTTTCTTAAAACTAATGGCTATCAATGGCTTATTATTATTATTATTATTATTATTATTATTATTATTATTATTATTATTATTATTATTATTATTATTATTATGTGGCAAATTTTTTTTTCATAAATAAATTTATAAAAAAAATCTAAATAAATTTAAATATCACATTTAATCATAAAATATCTTAATTTTTAAAAATTCAATTTAAAAAAAATAATTTAAATAATAAATGCTAAGGTTATATCGTAAATAATAATGATAATTAAAAAAGAAATAAAAAAAATTAAATAATAATTAGTATTTATAAAATAATATAAATGCGTTTTAAATATTACATTTAATTACAAAATATCTTAATTTCTAAAAATTAAATTTAAAGAAAATAATAATTAAAAAATCATAAATGTTGAGATAGTATTGCAAATAACAAGGATAATTAAAAGAGAAATAAACAAATTAAAAATTAATTAATATAAAAAAGAATATTAATGATTGATTATAAGATCTCAAATTAATGATTCATTTTCTTTAAACTAATGGCTATTAATGACCTTTTATTATTATTATTATTATTATTATTATTATTATGGAAGGTAACATATGGTAAATATTATTTTTGCATAAATGAATTTATAAAAAAATAATATAAATAAAATTTAAATATTAAATTTAATCATAACAGCTCTTAATTTATAAAAATTAAATTTAAAAAAAAAAAATAATTTAAATCATAAATGTTAAGGTAGTATTATAAATAATAATAATAATTAAAAGAGAAATAAAAAAATTAAATAATAATTAGTATTTATAAAATAATATAAATAATTTTAAATATTGCATTTAATTACAAAAGGTCTTAATTTTTAAAAATTAAATTTTAAAGAAAATAATAATTTAAATCATAAATGTTTAGATAGTATTGTAAATAATAATGATAATTAAAAGAAAAAAAAATAAATTATAATTAGTATAAAGGAAAATATTTATAGAAAGGAAAGTATTTATAGAATGTGACACATGGCAAATTTTTCAAAAAAAGTGTCACATGTCATTTCCTTGATAATATATATATATATATATATATATATATATATATATATATATATATATTAGTTAATTATAAAAATTGTGATAAAAATAATAATAATAAAGATATTTAATGATAATCGTAATAGTAATAATTACTTATATTAATTAATATAATTATTAAAAATAATAATTTCTATTTAACAAGTGTCACGTGACAGCACTAAAGTTTAGAATAGCATATGACAGTAATAAGAGAAAATTTTCCTGCTTTATAATGCTACGTGGCAATACAAAAATTTATAATGTCACGTGATAGTAGCAAAAGAAAACCTTCTTACTTTATATATATATATATATATATATATATATATATATATATATATATATATATATATATATATATATAGCTTAATCATGCCTTGCACTATCTATTTTGGCTTTATATATTTTAAATTTATCAAATCCTTATTTAATAAGGATTGATTAATTTCAAGTTCATATAACTTATGAAGCTGAGACCAGGGGTGAGCATTCGGTTCAAACTGAACCGAATCAAATTAAATTATAAAAATCAAACCGTAAATTTTTAAAACCAAACCGAATCGAAATGAGTAAAAAACCGAATCGAACCGAACTGCTATATTTCGGTTCGGTTCGGTTTAAACCGATCAGTTTGATTTTTGATTGATTTTTTAATTTGGACTTGATTTTCAAGTTATTTGGTCTAATTTTAACTTTGGTTTGAACCTAATAACCATTAATCAATGAAATTAAACAATTAATATATATAAAATTAAATATAATTAATAAATTTTCTATAAAAATAAATTAATTAAAAAATCAATTCGGTTCGATTTAATTTGATTTGACTATATAAATTACTATTCGGTTCGGTTCGGTTTAACCGATTTTTTTCTCTTCAAAACCAAACCGAACCGAAATAATCAAAATTTTTATAATATAAAATCGAACAGAATCGATTGAATTTTAAAATCGAACCAATTGAACCGAATTGACTCGGTTCGGTTCGATTTCTCAATTTGAACCGAATTCTGCTCAGCCCTAACTGAGACCTAAATTTATAAATACAGCTACCACTTTTCTTTCAATAACATAAAAATTTTCTTTGTAGAAAAAAAAAATTGTGATTACGTGCCTATATTAATGTTGAAAGAAAACAAGGTTCTTGAGCCAAAATTTTTGAAAAAATTGAAGCAAGATTTTATATAGTATGTTAATTTTATTATTCAATTTATTGGGATTCATATAGCATATTCAGGTTGCATTGAATGGGAATAAGAGAAGAATTAGGGATTATGAGGATATTAAATGAATTTACTAATGCAATTAATATGAAGATTCTAAAAGAACTGATACGTTGGTTGGAATTACCGATGGCATGCATTTAAAGCCGTAATGAGTACATGGATATGACAATCATTGGACTGTATTCTGCAAAAGTCTTTGTAATCAAGCTCCTGTCCGTGCAAGGTAATGCCTGTCCTGATGGTTTATGAAACAAATGGAAGCCCAATATGCAATTGAATTTTAATGGGATTTTATTATTGATTTAAAATTTCTTTGATATGCAATTTTATTAGATTTTTGTCCATCTCAATTTTTCACGAGTTATATTTGCCCATTAAATTTCGAAGAACTAAAACTCTCTACATTTTTTTCAGTAATTTTTTAATTAATTTTTATCTTTTACTTTCTTATTTTAAATTTTTTAATTTTTATTCATGGATATATAAAATAAATCAAATGCATGGTGTGGTGTATATATAAATATGGCCATTAGTCAAATAAACTAAAGAGATCATAGTCTAATTACAATTAATATAAATTAAAAATATTCATACATAATATTAATTATTGAAAATATCATATAAAGTTTAAAAATTGTGCAAAGTTAATGCTTCTAGTTTTTAAGCTACGTTCACATTTGGAAAATGATTCCTATCGATACATATTTATCTATATTAATATTTAATTTAAAAAATCAAAATATAAATATTTTGGGAAAATACTGTTTTAATTTGGATTTAATTATTAACTTAATTTAATTGTAATTTGGATTTAATTATCATTTTATAATATCCTATTATTTTCAATGTATGTTGCTTAAAATATTATAAGAATTTGAGATCAAATGTCGTTAATTTAAATAAGTTTTATAAATTTTATTTTTAATTAAAAATTCTAAATAATAAGACTACTTTGTATTTAAAGAAATTAATTTAAAACACGTGGGTTGTACACGAATAATTTATAATTCATAATTATTATATATTTTAAATATTAAATTTAATTATTTGAATTAAAATTTTTATTTTAATTTACTAATTTTTTGTCACGACACAAATTTTGGGTTATACCAACACTAGGACTTGGGTCAACATAAGACCTCCAAAACCTGTAATAAACCTAAACTATTTTTTAGCCCAACCTAAAAGCCCATATTCGAGCCCATTTCAGGAAACTAACCAGACAGAACCTGGCCATAACCTAGACCATCCAACGGGGAGTTTTTAGCTCACCCAACCTGTAATCACAAAATACATATATTCGGGGAGCTCAGCTTGCTGTCACCATTCCCAACATAACAATATAAATCAAATGAGAGCTCAGCTTCCTTACCCAAGGTGAACATTCATCCACACATTCACACATACATAGATTAATAAGTTTACAATTCCAAAATAAATATTCTTTTACAGTCCCATACCAAATAAAATATTTTTAATACATGCGGAGATCTAGATTTCAAAATAAACAATACGAAATACGAAAATAGCAACTAATAGATCTGCGAGGAAGAAAGCAGGTTAATCACAAATAAAAGTCCTCCTGGAACCTGAAAAAAAATGGGTGAACATGAGCGAGCGTTCGACTCATAGAGTAAGATATTGATTTTTATAAACAATTTCTATAACTACTTAATTCTAGTGCATCCCTAAGAATGAATACAACACTTTTACACAGTTCAGACAGGTCAAGCCATAATCACATCAAAGGCAATCTAGAGCACTCACACACCCGTCTATCAATCCATGCTCACACATATATATATATATGGAAGCTGATCCCTCATACAGATCTCTTAGTTTCAACTTTTATTAGTGAGATCAACTCAAAGTTGAAATTTCTCTTAATATCCAAATGCAGGGGCCAGTGAGATCAACTTAAAGCCGTGCCTACCCTGACTTTTCCATAATAAGGATTGGGTCCCAGCGAGTCAAGCTCCAGCTGTGTCTACCTGTCCTATTCATATCCATATACACAACTCTTACACCAACTCACACATATAACTCCAGATCGCCATAAAAGCAATAATCACAATAACATCATCAAATACAAATGCAATACAAGGCATGCTTAGCAAATAATTATGTACATATATCTATACATGATGCATTAAAATTCCTTGAATACATAATAATATTAAAATTATAAGTAAAATAAATATCTATTCACAGTACTTCACTGCGACGGCTAGCAGAAGAAAGAAGGCTGACCCGACTCACCTGAACAATTACATTATAAACTGATCAATATTTACTTAAAATAAAACTTTGAACAATCGAAGGATATCCTAAGTTTTGTCGAAAATCCGGCAGAGTTCCCTCTATACCTAGGACCTACCCATCCTGTAAAATGATCACATTTTTAAAACACATCTCCCATATCTATATCTCATCAATATTATATGGTCCTTCTTGGGCCGTCCAAAATAGTCAATACTCATAAAATTGAAAAATTAAATTTTAGTCCCTGAAACTAACATTCTTTAACAATTATTCAAACGAGCTCTAAAATTTCTAAAATTTTGTCCTGCGGTCCTTAGCAATATTATAAGGCTAATGCAAAAGGAACTATAATTTTCTAGCTAGCCACGAATATTTTATGGATTTTTATTCTAAATCGGGCACTGGGTAAATAAAGAAACACAAGGTTTGGGTTTACCTACGCCAATTCTGACGCTTGGAATGTGTTTGGGGCATTTGCAAATGGTGTGGAGGAGCACAATTCCAATCCAATTTTGAAATGGTTCTGGTAGCTTGTCTATCCAGCTCGAAATTTTAGATCTAAGTGACAGTCGAATTTTAATGAAACGAAGGTATCTACGTGAAGCCCACAACACCATGGGTTAGAATAAAATTATTATAAAATTAAATAAGCTCATTTAAAGCTTGGAAATACACTGCGAAGTCTGTGAGACCCATCGAATCTTTGGTGTCGAAAAATTTTAAAATTTATATTGCTGCAAAACTCTCATCGTGTGGAGCACGCCAATACTCTCGGAATTTTCATATGGTTTCCAGTTTGAGAGAAATTTTGCCAAAAAGTCAAAATAGGCTAAAATTTTCTGGGCTTCAATTGGACAATCTGCTTAATGAAAATTTATGATTTTGGTATCTATGGAAAGCTCTCGAGGTGTAGATGAGGTTTGGGATAAGATCTGGTCCAATTGGTAGCCAGATCAATCGAATTTTGGCTAGGAAGCTAAACAGTCACGCGCACATGTAAGGGACTTCTAGCATGTTTTTTCAGCATTCCAGGCGGTGGACGATGGCGAGGGAGGGCTCAAGTTGGTCGCCGGTGAGTGGGGGAGGGTAGGGAGATGGTGGCTGATGGTGGGGAGGGGAGAGGAGAGAGAAATCAAAATGGAAAGAGGAGGAGGTCTGTGCGCAGGAGAAAGAGAAGGGGAGAAAAAGAAGGCCGATCCAATTCAATCGATCCAATCTGGTGCAATTCAATTTGTCTGGTTCGATTCAAAACATCAAAAATTGAATTTTTACTCTGCTCTGAGATAAAAAATGAGGCCCAAAAATTCTAGAAAGATCAGAAAAATTCGTAGAGTCTAAATATATTTTTAAATTTATCTCGTGGTCATTAAATTAATTTCTAAAAATTAATGAAATTTATTATTTTAAGAAAAAAATCCAATTTTTAAAATTCAAAAAATTTCATATAAATTTCCATAATATTTAATATAATAAAATATTAATATTTATATATAAAATAATTATTTAAAAATTATGGGTGTTACATTCTTTCTCCCCCCCTACAGAAAATTCATCATCAAATTTTGCACAAAGTAGAATAGAATTATAAAATTACATAATGAATAAGTACGGGTACTTACTGCGCATATCCCGCTTTGACTCCCAAGTGCATTCTTTCACTGACCGGCTCCTCCACAATATGACTTAATTGAGGGATTAATGGAAATGAAAATGTCAAGGAAATAAAAGGAAAGCAATGCTAATCGGTAAAGACGAAGTATAACCCGATGGAGGGCATTTTGGTCATTTCATTCAAAAATTTAATTTTTCATCAAAATGTCACATAAACTAATGGATATTAATTAAAATGGAAAAGAGCATAAATATATATATATATATATATATATATATATATATATATATATATATATATATATATATATATATATATAAAGTGGATGGAAAATGGAAAAGTAATTACATATTTTAAATAAAAATTAATTAGCAAATTTGCCTAATAAGACAAATACATTTTTTAATATTTAAATTTACATAAATATCATATAATTAATAAAAGAAAATAGATTTCTTCTTCAATCTCATCCCCTTGTTGTCCCATTTTCCCATTTCTCTCTCAAAACAAGAAATTTCCTCCATTGAAGCTTGCTTAAGTTTCCTAACCACCCAAATTTCTTCATCGAAATTCTTAGAAATTGAAAGAAAAACTTGCATCAAGGCTTGAACTCCAAGAATAAGCAAGAAAAACCAAGAAAAAAAAGGAAGAAAAAGAAGAAATAAATTCAATGGGTAGCCTAAGGAAGAAGACCAAAGTGTTTTGAATGAATTGAAGGTTGATTGGGATAGCTTGGAGTTGATTGAAGCTAGCACACAAAGGTTAGTGCTATGAACTTCACTTAATTTGGAAATTTGATAAGTTTAGTTAGGGTTTGATACATATGGGAATTTTCTCATCAATGTCTTATTTTTAGCAATTAAGCATATATTATTGCTATTGGGATGTATGATTGTCGAAATTTATTGAGAAGATACCAAATGAGTTGATGGAGTGTGGTGTTGTGTATTGAGGCAAAATCTAGACATCTTGAGTCCAGTAGCTTGAATTGCTTATAACTTGAGCTAGGTAAATTCAATTGAGGTGAAATCAATTTCAAAATAAACTTAAGACATAGCACTACAATTTTCATGAAGGGAACTTGATCTAGAATTGGTTGGAAGAGGTTGGAATTGGGGCTGGAATCTGGAAGTGAAATTCTGAAATTCAGGAGAATGAATATTTAAATAGTATGACTTAGAATGAGCATAACTTGTACTAGAAAACTTTAAATGAAGTGAATTTTGACTTGTTGGAAAGTTGAGACATAATAGAACAACTTTCGTGCAGAACAAATTGCCTAGTTCTGATTAGAAATTTGTCAAATTTCTGGAACAAGTTTGTATCATTGAATCTAGAATTCCCTGCAATTCCAGAAATGGTCCTATGACCTTCGGGTACTAATAATAGCATAACTCACATTATATAACTCCAATTAGGATGAATCAAAATGATATGAAATGCAACACCCTCACTTTAGCTAGTCCATGCATTCGACTGTTCTAATAACCAATGGCTGTCTGGAGAGCTAAAATGTCTGAAACTATATTTAGACTAGAGTGAGGAGTCATAAATAGACCAAATAACGGTAAGAAAAATAAAGGAAAAATTTTAGAAATAAAATACAGCCAAGTTAAATGAGCCGGTGCCCTAGTGATGGGTAACTTAACGGGAAGTTGCTGTTTTCACAGCTAGAAGCCCTAAACCTGGGAAAAAATTCGTGAAATAATTTTTGAGACTCCAAAGAAGAGTTACGGAGCCCTAGGTAGCATTAGAATGCTAAGAAAAGGTTAGGAGAGTTTTTAAGATTGATACAGATAGTTTTGGCTCCTTAAGCCAAATGAAGGGCATTTTGGTCATTTTCACCTTCAGAGATGATTTTTGACCAACTTATCCAATTAAGTAAATAAATTATATGACATGAAATGTAAATAAATATTGCTAAAAATTAAATTAAAAATAAGTAGAAAAGAAAGAAAAAGAAAAATGAAATTAAATGCTTAAATATGACATCATGCTTAAGTAAGCATGATGCAATTAAATTTTCCCACTAATTAGAATTTGACAAGCACACATTAAAACAATTAAAAAGGAAAAAATTGGACAAAAAATTAGTTTTCTTCCTCCCTTCTTTCAGCTGGCCGAAATTCCCTAAACCTTTTCCACCATTAAAGCTTTCTCAAAGCTTTATATTCCATGCAATTCTACCATAAAAACCCTAGCTTTGTTCATAAAAAATTAACCTTGTACCTTGAGGAAGCTTTAGGCAGCAGAAATTTGAAGAAAAATTGAAGTTTTGCAAGACTCAAACTTGGTTCCAAAGAGGTTAGTGCGATATCCACACTCCTTTCTTTCTTTGATCATTATTAGTGTAGTGAATTAGGTTAAATTCTTATGAAATTAAAAGAAGATGATAAATAATTAAAGGATCAATTTTTGGTAGCCATGATAGGTTGTAGGCTTTGATGGTTTTTGATGGATTTGAATGGCTTAGAAATGGTGTTTGATATGTAGACATCAATTAGAAATTGATTAGTATGCCTAATGTGATATGTGTTGTGTAAATCTTGAATTGGAGCTAGGGTTTGATATAAAAATTAGGAACTTAATGATATGTTGATAAATTGTTGATATTGAGACCAATTATGGACTAATTGAAGTAAATGGAATGTGAATTGTGGATGGCAGTAGTGTGGGAAGGTGGTATTGGAAGTGTTGTTTTTGTGCAGGGAATTCTGGACCTATGAGTTCAGTGTGTTTAAATAAACATAAGTAGAGCTAGACAAATCCAATTGGTGTGAGACTAATTGGAGATGAAATTTAAGACCTTAAGCCACATTTTTCATGAAGAAACCCTGCCTAGAAAATCAACATAAGTTAACCTAAAAACTGCCTCAATCTGGGTAACACACAAGCTATCCCTGGAAAATGATCAAATGAACAGTATTTATTCAAATGGTCATAACTCAGTGTAGAAATGTCCAATTGACCTGAATTTTATATCAATTTAAAGCTTAGACAATTTAGAATAACTTTCATGAGGAACATAACTTTAAATTTTGACCAGAACTTAATGAAATTATCTATCAAAGTCAGGACACCAAAACTGACAGAATTGGTTTCTGCCCAAAAATTTTGGGTCGATACCAATCCAGCCAGCATTGCTAAAATTAGCATATCTTGAGCTAGAAAACTCCAAATGGAGTGATTCAAAAAGGGAATTAAAGAAGACACAATAAGGAACAACTTTCACGAAGAAAGTTTTATCAAATTTTTACTGCAACTAGGTCCAATGGAACAGTGAATTTGGACCTCAAATTCTGAAAATTTGAAATAAAACCTAGGAGGCTAGAAATTGAGTTTGCCAATTAATGCCAACAAAAATAAAATGCAAAATGTGGTATCTTGGTGAACTTAGGCTTAACAAATCTATTATGAATTAAAAAGTCAACCTTTAAAGGGAAATGTTCAAGTGAATAGTAACCCTAAAGACATAAGAAATAATAATAGAAATGAATACTTTACATAATTAATGGCATATGAGAAACAAGAACAATGTTTTGAGTATAATGGTTTATGAAAACTATTGCTATGAATTGTAATGAATATGAATGATAATTTATATGCATAGTGTAATGAATAAATGAATGTATGAATGAGACTTTAGTTCTCATTATTGGAGAAATGATAAGGAAAAATGCTTTGAGTACAATTACACATGAAAATAATTGTTATAAATTGTGATCAATATGAATGACATAATGAATGAATAGAATGATGAATGCATAATTTAGGTAAAATTGTATTTTAGACATTTACACTTCTGCTAGGAATAAAAATTAAAAACATTATAAATTATATTTGGAACATATAATGAAATAATGATACTTATGAACCCTTAATGACAGTAATGTGTCCATGTATTACCTAGACACGTGTGTCAGATTAGATAGATTGACATGCCAATAGGGTATTGTTTTAGCAGTACTGCGTAAGGGTTTATGCCTGTATTCATGGCTTTATGCCGGCACTCATGGCTTTTATGCCCAATTACTTGTTATCATGGCTTTTAGCCATACTAACTGTATATGTGGTTGACGTACTGAGCTTACATATCCCATGGTAGATAGCCCAAGACACTGTGGTGTCTAGTACCAACGACTCGCTTATCCAGTTTAGTCAGCCTATCATAGATTACTTGGGCAGTGAAATTTATTGAAATAAGTTAAGAATATTAGCAATTAAAAATATTAGAAATTAAACAAATGAGTAAGAAGACTTAAAATAAATTAGATTAGTTATTTAGTAGAAAGAATTGAAATAAACTAGACTAATGTTAAAAATTTATCTATTATTGAATGACACTGAGAACTTTAATTATTATGAAATAATTTAAGATAACCTAGAAGGTATTGAATTAAATGATACAAAAAGATTAGTAATAGAAATATAATTTAAATAAATGTTACAAATGTACCTTTCATAATAATATTAAGTTAAGAATAATGTTATTAGAATATTAGTATATTGTATATTCTTACCGTAACCTTATGAACTAAGTACCTCCAAAGAGGACTAAATTAGGATAAAAGATATCAAATTTTTGAAACCTCATTGAAGCATAATTAGATCTTAATTATCTGAACTATGTTTTATTTCCATCTAAATTTTGTATATTATTTTCTTGGTTATATTATTGCACCACTAAGCAGCAATGCTTAGCGCGATGGATTTGTTTCCTCGCGCAGGTACTGAAGGTAAAGCCCAGCGGATATTAAACAGGGATTTTGGAGATCGGATCTGCAAAGTGTTTAAGGTTGTCACCTCCTCAGCAATGAATGTAGATAGGGCTCACATTAGTCATTTTATGTATTTTATATAGTATAAATATTTCTTATGTTGTAATGTAAACTAAAAAATTGTAATTAATATTTATGTATTGTAAATTAATAAATCGGTTAATTCATGTGTGATTAAATTGTATATCATGTAAGTTAATGAAGATTGAAAATTTTCATATATGAGTTGAGAATGAATGGGAATGTATGGAAATAAATATGAAATTGAATTATATAGAGGATATTCGAATTGATGAGATAATTATGATTAGTATAGATGAAATTTTATTGTGAAAATATTATTGAATTTTAAAGCAGGTGAATAGTGAAATATGCTAAATGGTAATAGAAACAAGGGAAACTCCACTGGTTTCTCCTTAGAAAAATAATTGATATTAAAATATAATGAGAACAAATTATTAAAAAAATAAAGTAAGATAAGATAGTGTGCTCCGGCACCGAGTGTAACATACCTTGCTCGGCTACATTGTAGATGGGTAAGGGGTGTTACATGAAAAGCTAAGAAATAGGGCTACAAATTTGATTTAGAGACCTTACCCAAATTGTGGGTGTACGACCCTGAAATGTGATAAGCAAAATTTACCTAAAAACCTGAAAACCCTAAAAGTGCAGGGTCCATGAGTCTAGTAGGTTTGAATGCTCATAACTTGAGCTACATAGCTCCAATTGGTGTGAAACCAATTGGAAATGAAACTTAAGACATAATGCTAAAACTTTCATGAAGACAAGCTGCCTAGAAATAATCATAAGTTGCACCAATCAGGGCTTGAATTCAGGTTACCAATTCTGGACCTGGGCAAAATGACCATATGAACAGTACTTAGTAATTTAAGCATAACTCACTCTAAGAAACTCCAATTTGCCTGATTCTTGAACCTATAGAATTCTGAGACATAGGATAACATTTCCTATATATAACTTAAAGCAAAATTATGAACCTAACTCAACTAAATTGCTAGGCAAAGTTTGTCCAGCAAATCTGCCCTGATCTTGTACCAAACCTGAAAATCCTGGACATTTAGGTAACTAACCAGTTTTGACAATGCCATAACTTAAGCTAAAAAACTGCAAATGCAGTAATTTCGAAGCCAAAATGCTCTTAAGACATAGAACTACAACTCTTGTGTTTTTACTAGAACCCAGATCTTAAGGCAACTTAGGGAAATTGTTAGAACAAATTAGAAATGACAATGTTGGAATTCCTGCAATCTAGCCCAATTGCCTTATGACCTCCGAATGATTATCAGGTCATAACATCCTCTAGGAAACTCCAATTGAAGTGATTTTAAAAGATTTGGAAACCTAAGACAAAGGCCTAAAACTTTGTTTAAGGAACATAAAGCCAATTCTGAGTAAGGTGCTCGGATATTAGTTGAAAAATTGGATGAAATTCTAGAAAACAAGGAAAGAGCAGGGTTGAGTACCCTAGAACAACACTTAGTAATTTAACTATAACTAGAGTTCCAAAACTTCAAATTGAATGTTTCAAAAAAGGAAATTAAAGCTAAGACATAAAAAAATATCTTTCATGAAAAGAGTATGGCCTAATTCTTGTTGAACTAAATCAAATTTCTAATTTAAGTTTAAGCACAAAATCTAAAAATTTAGAGGATAGTCCAAATGACTTAAGTTATGAATTGTAATAGTCATCGAAGACATAATAAACATAATTTGTATATGAAATGATGTAATTGTCAACATAATGGTTCACAATGTGAATAGTGCTTAATGACAATGGTAGGACAAGTATTAATGCCTTATGAATATGTGATTGAGACTTATGTTCCCATTATGATTGAAATGATAATATCATGATAAATGAATGATACATAATGATGAAAAGTGAGAATATTGAAATACTATCATGGATGGAATGATGACACAATGAGAAAAGAATATTAAATTTGATGAATTAATGAGAATAATGAATACATAAGAATACTAATTGCCCATGTATGCCTAAATATGTGCGTATGGGTTGGATAGATTGGCATGCTAAGAAAGGTTGTGTTTAGAAGTACTGCCTATAGCTTTATGCCATTCTATTATTATGGCTTTTATGTCGTTCTGTTGATTATGGCTTTTAGTCATTCTATTGCATTATGATGTATATGGCTTTATGCTCGATTGTTATTATGGCTTTCTAGCCATTCTGTTGCATACTTGGTTGACATTATGTGTCCCACGGTATGATGGCCGGTGGCACAAGTTTGTCTAGTGCTAGTGATACCCGTTTATCCAATCTAGTCAATCTGTTATAGGTTACTTGGGCATTGAAATGAGTTGAAGAAAATTTAATGATAAATAAATGAACCAATTATTCCTAAAGATCACCAAAATAAACATGACATAAATGTTATTACAAATGCATCTCTTATGATCATACAACCTTAAATTTATTATTTTGATATGCTTAGTTTATTTTTATATTATTATTGCACCACTAAGCGTTATGCTTAGTGCGTGCATTTTTCCTCGCATAGGTATTGTAGTTTAAGCCTAGTAGACATCAGACTGGGATTTTGGAGTCCGAATCTACAGCCAGTGTCCATTGTGTCACCTCACTCCGTAGTGCATTTTGGTAGGGTCCGCTAGGTTATAGTAGTTCATTTTTGTACATTTTAAATATTGATAAATTTTGTATTATAAATTATGAATTTGTGTAATTAATATGTATAGTATACAAATTAATGAAATTTGTATGTTTTATGTAATGAATTGAGGATGACATGAATAAGATGAGAGATGGTTTTATGATTTGAAATTAAGAATTGTTGATTGAGATTATGAATTAAAAATATATGATTATGAGATTATTTGGAATAGGTGATTAATAAAACAGGGCAATGTTAAATAAACAAGGGAAACTCCGCCAGTTTCTCTACTCAATATATATTGAGTTTTAAAATAAAATGGCATTAAAATTAATAATGAATAAAGTAAGATAAGATAAGGTGCTCCAGCACAAAGTGTAGCATTTGTTGCTCGGCTACACTATAGACCGGGTAAGGGGTGTTACATTTAGTTGTATCAGAGATAAGGTTTAGGCATTCCTAGAACTAGATAGATAGAAAGATATAACTTGCATGTCATGCATTGCATTCATTAAGGGTCGAGGTGACACTAAGGGCGATTTGCTCTCCTGTTTATTTTAGGTTGGTAGAATGGATTCTAATGCTCCACAAGCTAATGAAGAAGAAGTGGAAAGTCATGCCCTAGAGAGCAGTAATTCCAGAGGGATGAGAGATTCTGTTACACAGATACCTACTGGGTAGCTGGCAAAACCTCAGCAGAAATTTTTCCAGCAGATGATCGATCTGCTTGGACAAGTAACAGGGACTCAAGTGCAACTCGTGCAAAAGTCATAGTTAGGAAAGCTGCAAAAGTATGGGGCTATGGATATTAAAGGAAAGAAAGAGGATGGACCAGTAGCTGTAGAATATTGGTTAGAAAGGACTGAGAGAGTTCTGCAGCAATTACATTGCACACCAGAACAGAGTTTAGAATGTACAGTTTCACTACTACAGGAAGCTACCTATTAGCGGTGGGACACTGTAATCAAGGTAGTGCCGCCAGCCATAGTGACTTGGGATTTCTTCCTGATGAAGTTCAGAAAAAAAATACATTAGCTGTGTCTATGTAGAGGATAGATAGAGAGAATCTATCATGCTCAGACAGAGGCAGATGACAGTAAGTGAGTATGAAAGAGTGCGAGCCAATAAACAGAAATGGAATTGGTAACAGAGACTAAAGAATCAGTAAAGACCCTAACATGAGAAATTAAGGAGCTAAGGAACAAAAGAATTTTATTGGTGAAAATATTATGGAAAAACCATAGGACAGAGGAAGCAATGGGGAAAAGTGAAGAAATTATAAGACAACAATATCCTCAGTTATTTGAGTTAGGTAAATTTTGAGGACAAAATTCCTTTTTAGAGGGGAAGAATTGTGACATCCTCATTTTAGGTAGTTCCGTACATTCGATTGTTTCGGTGACTAATATCTATTCGGACAGCCAGGATGTCTGAAACCACACTTAAACTAGAGTGAGGAGTCATAAATTAGTTGAATAAAGATCAAGTAAAATTAAAGGAAAATAAAAGAAGCAAAGTGTAAATCGGTTAAATGAGCAGGAGGTCCCGGCGATGGATAACCTTACTAGGAAGTAATTGAAAGTTCAGTTGCCACCCCAAACTCTTGAGGAACCCTATGAGATATTTATTTAGGACTTAATTGAGGGATTAATGGAAAAGAAAATGTCAAGAAAATGAAAGAAAAACAATGCTAATCGGTAAAGACGAAGTATAAACAAGTGAAGGGCATTTTGGTCATTTCATTCGAAGAGTTGATTTTTGACCAAAATATCACATAAACTAAATGGATATTAATTAAAATGGAAAAGAGAATATATATATATATATATATATATATATATATATATATATATATATATATATATATATATATGTATGTATAAATAAAAAGAAAGTGAATGGAAAATGAAAAAGTAATTACATATTTTAAATAAAAATTAATTAGCAAATTTGCCTAATAAGACAAATACATTATTTAATATTTAAATTTACATAAATATCATATAATTAATAAAAGAAAATAGATTTCTTCTTCAATCTCGTCCCCTTGCCGTCCCACTTTCCCACTTCTCTCTTAAAAAAATTTTTCTTTTTTCCTCCATTGAAGCTTGCTTAAGCTTTCAAACCACCCAAATTTCTTGACTAAAATTCTTAGAAATTGAAAGAAAAACTTGCATCAAGGCTTGAACTCCAAGAATAAGCAAGAAAAACCAAGAAAAAGAAGGAAGAAAAAGAAGAAAGAAATTCGGTGGGCAGCCTAAGGAAGAAGACCAAAGTGTTTTGAATGAATTGAAGGTTGATTGGGGTAGCTTGGAGTTGATTGAAGCTAGCACACAAAGGTTAGTGCTATGAACTTCACTTAATTTGGAAATTTGATAAGTTTGGTTAGGGTTTGATACATATGGGAATTTTCTCATCCATGTCATATTTATTGCAATTAAGCATATATTATTGCTATTGGGATGTATGATTGTTGAAATTTGTTGAGAATATACCAAATGAGTTAATGGAGTGTGGTGTTGTGTATTGAGGCAGAATCTAGACAGCTTGATTCTAGTAGATTGAATTGCTTATAACTTGAGCTAGGCAAATTCAATTGAGGTGAAACCAATTTCAAAATAAATCTAAGACATAATACTACAATTTTCATGAAGGGAACTTGATTGGCTAGAAGAGGTTGGAATTGGGGCTGGAATCCGAAAGTAAAATTTTAGAATCCAGGAGAATAACCATTTAAACAGTACAATTTAGAATGAGCATAACTTGCACTAGAAAACTTCAAATGAAGTGAATTTTGACTTGTTGGAAAGCTGAGACATAATAGAACAACTTTCATGAAGAAAAAATTGCCCAGTTCTAATTGCAAATTTGTCAAATTTCTGGAACAAGTCTGTATCATTGAATATGGAATTCCCTGCAATTCCAAAAATTATCCTATGATCTCCGGGTACTAATAATAGCATAACTCACATTATATAACTCCAATTGGGATGAATCCAAATGATATGAAAACCTAAGAAATAGGGCTAAAACTTTAATTTAGAGACCTTACCCAAATTATAGGTGTAAGACCTGAAATGTGATAAGAAAAATTTACCTGAAAACCTAAAAACCCTAAAAGTGTAGGGTCTATGAGTTTAGTAGGTTTGAATGCTCATAACTTGAGCTACATAGCTCCAATTGGTGTAAAACCAATTCGAAATGAAACTTAAGACATAATTCTAAAACTTTCATGGAGACAACCTGCCCAGAAAATGATAATAAGTTGCACTAATCAGGGCTTGAATCCGAGTTACCAATTCTAGACCTGGGCAAAATGACCATATGAACAGTACTTAGTAATTTAAGCATAGCTCACTCTAGGAAACTCCAATTTGCTTGATTCTTAAACCTATAGAATTCTGAGACATAGGAGAACATTTCTTATGAATAACTTAAAGCCAAATAATGAACTTAACTCAACTAAATTGCTAGGTAAATTTGGTCTAGCAAATCTGCCCTGATCCTAGACCAAACCTGAAAATCCTAAACATTTAGGTAACTAACCAGTTTTGGCAAAAATGCCATAACTTAAGCTAAAAAACTATAAATACAATAATTCCAAAGCCAAAATCCTCTTAAGACATAGAACTACAACTCTTGTGTTTTTACTAGAACCAAAATCTTAAGGCAACTTAGGGAAATTGTTAGAACAAATTAGAAATGACAATGCTAGAATACCTGCAATCCAGCACAATTGCCTTATGACCTCTGAATGGTTATCAGGTCATAACTTCTCCTAGAAATTTCCAATTCAAGTGATTCTAAAAGATTTAGAAACCTAAGACAAAGGCCTAAAACTTTTTTTTAGAGACCTGAAGTCAATTCTGAGCCTAAGGTGCTCAGATATTAGTTGAAAAATTGGGTGAAATTCTGGAAAACAAGGAAAGAGCAGGGTTGAGTACCCTGGAGCAGCACTTAGTAATTTAACTATATTTAGAGTTCCAAAACTTCAAATTGAATGATTTAAAAAAGGAAATTAAAGCTAAGACATAAAGGAATATCTTTCATGAAAAGAGTATGGCCTAATGCTTGTTGGAACTAAATCAAATTTCTAATTGAAGTTTAAGCACAAAATCTAAAATTTGAAGGATAGACCAAATGACTTAAGTTATGAATTGTAATAGTCATAGAAGACATAATAAACATAATTTGTATATGAAATGATGTAATTGTCAACATAATAGTTCACAATGTGAATAGTGCTTAATGACAATGGTAGGACAAGTATTAATACCATGTGAATATGTGATTGGGACTTATGTTTCCATTATGATTGAAATGATAATATCATGATAAATGAATGATACATAATGATGAAAAGTGAGAATGTTGAAATACCATAATGGATGGAATGATGATACTATGAGACAAGAATATTACATGTGATGAATTAATGAGAATAATGAATACGTAAGAATACTAATTGCCCATGTATAAACATGTGTGTATGGGTTGGATAGATTGGCATGCCAAGAAAGGTTGTGTTTAGCAGTACTGCCTATGGCTTTATGCCATTCTGTTATCATTGCTTTTATGCCATTCCATTGATTATGGCTTCTAGCCATTCTGTTGCATTATGATGTATGTGGTTTTATGCCTGATTGCTATTATGGCTTTCTAGCCATTCTGTTGTTAGTAGTATGCCCTAGAGCATATCATTTAGTATGTATTTTGTATATGTTTTTATTAATAAAAGGTATTTCCACTTTTCCGTTTACATAATATATTTATGTGTAACAGAAAAGGTCCATTGATATTTTGTTAGAAATATTATTCTTAAGTTGTTAAGAATATGAGTGACATTATTTCTAGCACAAAGTATCATAAATAGGTTCACAATCGGGGATACTTCATAATAAGGACATGATTTATCGAGAAAGATTGTATTCATGTTTGTTCCTAAGTTATTTATATGAGATATAAACAAGATAGAATGGTGAGTCTCATGCCATATAACAAATATGATAGGCACTTATAAATGATAAGTAGGCCAAACCAGTGACACTTATGACAAGCACATGGAGTTTACTCTTGTTAATGTTTTGTCATAAATCATATTAGTGCATATAATCTTTAGACCTGAGATAGCACAGTTATCTTGTATATAGGTAGTTTGAGTTTGATACTGCTTTCATACTTGTATTGTGTATGGGTGTATGGGCATGTGTTGGCTCCTACTAGTTGTATATGGAGGTAGGTGTTGATCAAGATGGAATCTGTTCCTCTAAGTAAATAGAGATAAAATCCTATGTTCATTTAATTGTTCTTGATGTTTCAAGTTCCTGGCCAGGACAGAATCAGAAAAGAGTTTCTGATGAGAAAATCATTTTAATCAAGAACTAGAATTAAAAGAGAACATAATATTCATAGCAAATGGAGTTTGACATAAACTATGACCCCAGCTTGAGTTGGGATTTTGTAACAGAGAGATTCTAGTGCATGGTAACATATGATTATAGGTTCATTTAAGGTAAACCTTATTACTAATTGGGTGGCCATGGCATGCTACGCTAGGTGTTAACCATGGTCTATAAGGTGCATAAAATGATTTAGAGAAATCATTTATGGTAAGAAAGAGTTCTGATGATATTAAGAGTTGATATCATATCTCATTACTAATTAGTGATGAGCCTAGTAAGTCACACACATACACAAGTTATCACCTAATTGAATATGATATAATTAATTAATTAAAGAGTTTAATTGATTAATTAAATAGATTTGGTTTGCAATTAGATTGCAAAGTCCCTAGCATGACTTGAAACCAAATCTAGATTATTGGATGTATAGTATAAGTTAAAGTTATATTTAAAGTGTTTAAATATGAATTTAATTAATGAGAAATTAATTAATAGAGATTAATTAATTAATTTATATTTGATATAAATTGATTAGAAGAAGAGAAATAATTATTTTGGGTTGAGAACTCAAAATTAAGACACAAGGGCATTTTGGTCATTTCACAGGGTGACATGTGGCACCATGAGATGGTGACACATGGCACTACACATAAGCTTGCCAAATGTCTTTTAATCATGTAAGATGATTAAAATTAAGATTAAATATAGGTTTGACACTTGGCACAATGTGATTGGGTCAATTAAACCTAGAACCAATAAGAGGGTGACATGTGGCAAGGGTTTAATGTGTTGACCTAGCTATATAAGTGTTGTTATGATAAGAAAATAACACAACCAGCTGCTGCTCTCATTGGTGCCGCCACCCAAGGCTCTCCCCTCTCTTCTTCTTCATCTCTCATCAATTCAAAGAGATTAGCCATCAATCTCTTGAATTAAAAATGCTAGAAATTATTTCTAGTGTCCTGTTTACATCTTTAATCTCTTAAAAGGCAGAACTTGATTTTCTAATTCATAGAAAAAGCTTTAGAAGCTGTTCAAGGGCTGCCATAGGTGTTCTCGGTGTGGACAAGCTAGAGGGACAACATCTGGTGTCCTGAAGACGAATCTCAAAGGCGCAAATACACTGCAGTGCATCAAGAGGTTAGTGTGTTTGTTCTCGATTTAATCTAGGGTTCTAAAATTAATCTGATTAATTTAAAAGTCTTAAATGGAAAATACAGATCCAAAAACATATTAAAAGAATTTTAATATGTTGTCTATCATTGAAATCAAATAGATAAAAATAAATCTTGCATGAAGCATGTGACCCAAGGTGAAAATTTTTGAATTCAATGGTATAAACTTGTGTTTTTCACGCTTCCGCTCCTTCATCTGTTGCATACTTGGTTGACATTATGGGTCCCACAATATAACGGCTCGTGGCATAAGTGTGTCCAGTGCTAGTGATACCCGCTTATCTAGTCCAATCAGTCTGTTATAGGTTACTTGGGCATTGAAATGAGTTGAAGAAAATTTGATAATAAATAAATGAACCAATTATTCCTAAAGATCACCAAAATAAACATGACACATATGTTATTAAAAAGGCATCTCTTATGATCATACAATGTTAAATTTATTATTTTGATCTGCTTAGTTTATTTTTATATTATTATTGCACCACTAAGCGTTATGCTTAGCACGTGGATTTTTCCTCAAGTAGGTACTGAAGATTAAGCCCAGTAGACGTTAAACTAAGATTTTGGAGTCCGGATCTGCAACCAGTGTCCAATGTGTCACCTCACTCTGCAGTGCATTTTGGTAGGGTCCACTAGGTTAGTCGTTCATTTTTATACATTATAAATATTGATAAATTTTTTTGCAAATTATGAATTTGTGTAATTAATATGTACATTATATAAATTAATGAAATTTGTAAGTTTTTTTGTAATGAATTAAGGATGACATGAATAAGATGAGAGATGGTTTTATGATTTGAAATTGAGAATTGTTGATTGAGATTATGAATTTAAAATATATGATTATGAGATTATTTGAAACAGGTGATTGATAAAACAAGGCAATTCTTAAATAAACAAGGGAAACTCCGCCTGTTTCTCTATTCAATATATATTGAGTTTTAAAATAAAATGGCATTAAAATTAATAATGAATAAAGTAAGGCACGATAAAGTGCTCCAGTACAGAGTGTAGCATTCCTTGCTCGGCTACGCTTTAGACCAGGTAAGGGGTGTTACAACTGCAATTCCATCCCTCCTGTTTGCAGAAGTCTAGAAATCGGTAGGCATCATCTATTAGTTCATATGCACCAGATACCAATTTCTTGAAATTTATAATCTGCTTATATAGTTTAACTCTTTGTACTATGGGCTACTGCTGTTGTGGAGGACGAACCATGTACTGTGCCATCATATCAATGGTCCTCTCCAAACTAGCTAAAGTAGCTGCTATTGGATCCATAGGACCTTGGGCCATGAAAGATTGTTCCAAAACTAGTGGCTGCTGCTCCTCTACTTGAGTAGCTCTAGGTCTCCTGCCTCGTCTCCTTGTGATAAGCGCCTCATCTTGTGTTGATACTTCATCCGGCACTTTCCATTCTGGTGCTGTGGCAGCTATTCTACTTCTACGCATTTTCATGAAATTCAATAGTATTAGCCCACAAAAATAGGAAATAACATGCTAAGCATCTCTATAAACTCTTAATCACACATAGGTACTTGAAGAAGAAACTAAATGCAAGGATGATAATGCAAGGACGAATATGGATCCTATACTCTGCATGTAACTCATAACTCGACTCTTCTTAAGGATTTAGGCATGTATTTCCCATGAATCTGGAGCCTAAGCTCTAATACCAACTTTGTCAAGACCCAAATGCTGGGCTGGACCGGCACTAGGACTTGGGGCAGCATAAGGCCCCCCAAAGCCCATTGTAAGCCTAAACTATTCTTTAGCTCAACCTAAAAGCCCATATTAGAGCCCATTTCAAGAAACCAACTGGACAGAGTCAAGCCATAACCTAGACCATCCAACAGGGAGTTTTTAGCTCACCTGGCCTATAATCACAAAATACATATATTCAGGGAGCTCAGCTCACCTTCACCATTCCCAACATAGTAACATAAATCAAATGGGAGCTCTGCTCCCTCACCCAAGGTGAACATTCATCCACACATTCACACATACATAGATTAATAAGTTTATAGTTCCCAAATAAATATTCTTTTACAGTCCCATACCAAATAAAATATTTCTAATACATGCGGAGTTCTAGATTTCAAAATAAACAATACAGAATACATAAATAGCAACTAATGGACATGCAAGGAAGAAAGCAAGTTAATGACAAAGAAAAGTCCTCCTGTAACCTAGAAAAAATGGGTGAACAGGAGTGAGTATTTGACTCATAGAGTAAGATATTGATTTTTATAAATAATTTCTATAACTATGTAAGTCTAGTGCATCCCTAAGAATGAATGCAACACCTTCATATAGTTCAGATAGGTCAGGCCATAATCACATCAAAGGCAATCTAGAGCACTCACACACCCTTGTGTCAATCTATACTCACACATATATATATGGGAGCTGATCTCCCATACAACTCTCTTAGTTCCTACCTCTGCTAGCTAGATCAACTCAAAGCCGGACTTTCTCTTAATATCCAAATGTAAGGGCTAGTGAGATCAACTCAAAGCCATGCTTACCCTAACTTTTCCATAATAAGGATCGGGTCCCAAGGAGTCAAGCTCTAGCCGTATCTACCCGTCCTATCCATATCCATATAACTCATACACTAACTCATACACACAGCTTTAGATCGCCATAAAGCAACAATCACAACAACATCATCAAATACAAATGCAATACAAGGTATGCCTAGTAAATAACTATATACATATATCTAGAAATAATGCATGAACATGCCTTGAATACATAATAATATTGAAATTATAAGTAAAATTAATATCTATTCACAGTACTTCACAAATTACTATAGCGGTTGGGCAGAGGAAAAAGGCTAACCCGACTCACCTAAACAATTACATTACAAACTGATCTATATTTACTTAAATCAGAACTTTGACAAATCAAAGGACATCCTAAGTTTTGCCGAAAATTCGATAGAGTTTCCCTTGTATCTAGGACCTACCCAACCTGCAAAATGATCCAAATAACACTTCTAAAACATATCTCCCATATCCATATCTCATCAACATCATATGGCCCCTCCTGGACCCTCCAAAACAGTCAATACTTACAAACTTAAAAAATTATATTTTAGACCCTGAAACTAACATTCTTTAACAATCATTCAAACGAGCTCTAAAATTTCTAAAATTTGGCCCTGCTGTCCTTAGCAATATTATAAAGCTAATGCAAAAGGAATTATTATTTTCTATTTACCCACGAATATTTTATAGATTTTTTGTAACATCCTCATTTTCGTAGTTTGTACGTCCTATTGTTTCGATGGCTAATTTCTGTCCCAGAAAGTCGAAATGTCTAGAACTACACTTTGTTGATAGTAAACAAGCATAAAATAATGAAATATATGATGAGAAAAATTAAGAAAAAACAAAAGAGAGAAAATGAAACTAAGTTTAACGAGTCGGCACCATAGCGATGGGTAATCGCACCGGGAAGGCTGTTGCCGACCCCAGGACCGCGGAGAGCCCTTGAAATTAAATTTCGGGACATAAGTAAAGGTTTATTGAAATGTAATTGACACTAGAAATATCAAAGAAAAATTAATAAATTAGTACAAAGAAAAACGAAAAATTAAGAAACAGACAAAAATCGGTGTTACCGAAAAATCGGGAATATAAACTGAAGTGGGCCATTTTGGTCATTTGACACCTAGAGTTGCCTTTTGACCTCAATGTCCATTAAAAATAAATGATATTACACTTTGAAAATATCATAAAAAATAAAAATGAGGTACATTATGTAAATTGTAACATCCCAAAGTTCGGTAGTGCGTTCTACTGTTCCGGTGACTAGTATTTTCCGGACAGCTAGGATGCCTAGAACTACACTTTGACATGAGGGAGGAGACATAAAATAATGAAATACAAGAAAGAAAATACAAGAAAAACAAAGGAAAAATAATAGCAAAGAAAGGTAATCAAGTTAAAAGAGCCGGAAAACCTAACGATGGGTGACCGCACTGGGAAGTCACGGCGTGGACCGTTAACTAGCCCTGGACTGCGGGAAACCTTGGAAAACATTTTTAGGACTTAAATAGACCCTTATTGAAGTATAAATATCATTAGAAATATCAAAGAAAAATTAAATAATTAGTACAAAGAAAAGTGAGAAATCGAAAAACAGACAAAACCCGGTGTTACCGAAAAATCGGGAATACAACCCGAACAGGGGCATTATGGTCATTTGACATCCCGAATTGTCTTTTGACCTAAATTTCCATCAAAAATAAATAATATTACACTTGGAAAATATAATAAAAAATTAATTTAGGGGCACCTAATGTAAATAGCAAAAATGGGGAGTTAAATGTGGGAAATTGAAACTTTTGAATAAATTAACATTATCTTTCCACTTAGTGCTCCACTCACACCTAAAGTGGACCACTTAATCTGCATTTGGACAGCAGATTCATTTCCTTCTTCAACCTCAAAAATTCAGCCGTGAGCCTCCAAGAAGAACTCCATGGCCAAAGCTTCCAAGCTCCATGCATGAACTCCAATCTTCACTTTCATGCCATAAATCCAACAAGTCCCTTCATGAAAGTTTGTCTACTCATCACAAGGAAGAGTTTGATACCAAATTTGAGAAGTTTAAGCAAGGTTTAACAAGCTCCAACCATAAGGTAAGTTAGCATTTTTGAAGATTTCTTTGATAAACTTTGTATACATGTTATGGGTGTTGGTTTTGTGAGGGAAATTTTTAAGTTTGAAGAGTATTGAGATATCCATTTTTGGGCAGCCATGTAATCATGTATTGATGAAGTATTTGTACATATAATTGATGAGAATTATGTTGGTTGTGATGATTTAATAACCTAGTGAATTACTTCATATTTATATGGTGATTTTTGGCACTTGGATGGGAATTGATGAATTGTAGGACAATTTGGTGTTGAAGAAGATTTTCGACAGCTTGGGGACAAATGAATAAATGTATGTATTCATCGAAGTGTTAGCAGAATATTGACATAGAAGGATTGATGGATATGTATATGAACTTGTTGTGTAAAGAGTATGTAAAAACTAGTAATGTTATGTGTATGTGTAATTGTGTTTGGACTTTGGGAATTAGAGTTATATTTGGTGTATTGAAGATAATTGTAATCTGCCCAAAGTGATGTTAATGTAAAGTAATATATAGTTTTGGTAATGTACCAAAACAGATTTGGTAGGGAAGTAAACATATTGCAAGGTAAATGTGTGTAATTGATATGTGTTAAGCAAAGTAACCAAGGGCAGTGTACATTTTAGCCAATAAGTTTAAATGTGTAACCTCAATTGGTATGAGACCAATCGGAGGTGGAACTAGGCACAAAATGTGCCAACTTTCATTGAGAAAGCATACCGAAATTCTGCTTGCAAGGTGACCTAAGAAAATGACCAATTCGGATTAGGTACAATTAGGACCTGAAAAATGACCAATTGGGCAGCAGTGAGTGTTTAGGCCATAACTCACTCAAAACAGGTCCAATTGACCTGAAATTTTAACCATGAATATTTAAGACCCATACCTACAAGTCTTATGAAGACACCAAAACCCAGAAATGACCAGAAGCAAGTCAAAAAGCTTGCACTAGTTCTGGTCCAAAAACTGGCCGAACCAAAGTTGACCAAATTGACCTAAAATTGACTTAATTTGATGCCATTTGACCAGCAATAGTATAATGACCATAACTTGGTCTACTTAACTCGGATTGACCTGAAATTTTGCCCCGCGTGCAATAAGATATAGATCTACAAGTTTGTAGTTTTGACCAAAACCCGAAAACCGAGGGAACTAGGTCGTCCGGCTAGGTCAAACTAGTATCCCGGAATCCAGCAAGTTGCATTAAAATACACTGAACAAGGAAATGACTTTGGTAAAACGTACCAACCCTAAAACCCTATCGAATGTGACATATTAATGACACTAAAACCTAATTTACCTAGAACGCATCGAGGGTCGGTATATTAGGTGATTAAGCAAATAAAGGTATTCAATGAATTGTTTATCGAACATTATCGTTAGAGACAATTTAATTTAGTACTGAAACACTTCAAATTGTGTTTCTCAGTTACCAAAGACTCAGGAAAAGGAAAGGAAACACTGAGTCCAGACCAGGAGACAGTCATCAGAGGTTTGTGCACAACTAGTTTTTAACTGATTTTACTTTGAATATTTCATATGATTAAATGACATATTTTTCTTATGTATTATGTTTAACAAGCATTGGATTTAATTCAATGATTATTGAAAATTGTTATAGTATGTATGAATTCAGCTTTGTGAAATGGTATTTCCACAAGTATTAAGCATTGTTATGGATTGAACAAATTATGTTTTGGAAAATTGTGATAGAACATGTTTTGAATTGTGAAGGTAATTTTCATGGAAAAATGCAAATTTATGATTTGAATTGTGATGAGCATAAAAATTATTGGATATTAGAATTGACTTTGAATCGAATTATATTGTGATTTATGCTCACTAAATGGATTGTAATATTGTTTTATATCTCACTATAGATGCTTGACTAGGTTATTACCCGTCTCTCTCATTTGTTGAGAAGACAATGGAGTTAGTTGTGTTTTGATTACCATGGTACGTGCACAGGCTTAGATTTTCCTCTGATGTGAGGTTAGATCTAAGTTTATTTTATCGTTATGGCCCTTGCGGAAGATTCATTATTGTGATGGTACTGTGCACGATGATTCGACCTCCCCGACCATAGGGAGTTAGAATCTGATTCGACCTCCCCGACCATAGGGAGTTAGAATCACATCGAATATGGCCCTTTCGGATTAGTCTTGCATGGTTAGTGAGATAAAGAATGATTTTTGAGATAAAGAATGATTTTTGAGATAAAGAACGATTTTTGAGATAAAGAATGAGTTTTGAGATACAGTATGATTTTTGAAATACATAATGATTTTTGAGATACAGAATGGCTTTTGAATGGTAAGGAATTTTGATTTCAATTATGGTTTATGTATAATTGATTTCGTTAGAATTATTTAAATGGATAGTTATGATTTGATAAATTGAATTTTGTGATCAAAGTCATTTATACAAATGATTTACATTATTGGCAATGAATATTTTGAGTTGTGGAATTTGATGAGTATTCAGATTTCCAAATTATTTATCAGAATTTTGTCAATGTATATTGTACTATATTTTAAATTATAGTTGTGTACCACTGAGTTCACCACTCAGCGATAGCTTTGTATGCTGTCGCAGGTAAGAATAGCATAGAGCAGTAAGTAAATTTCCTTGAAGATATATTCAGATCAGCTCCAGGTATATCATAGGTATACCCATGTACATAAATTTTGATGTATGCATGTAATAATATGTATGTAAATTATTTGAGCAGTTGTATAGAAACTCTTGTAAAATATTTTGGTATGTAATTAAATGTAAATTATTGTAAATGTAAATTTGAGATTTCATTTACTTGAATAGTTTTGTATTATATTTCTTGTATCTCAGTTTTTGAAAAATCACTGCGGATTTGAGTTGAGAAAAATGTTGTGTTGAGAAATATGTTGGAATTGAGATTTGCAAATACATATGGAAGTGCTTTTTACAGGTTTTCTGAAGAACTGTTTTATCCAAAATGCAGAGGGCACTCTGCCAAAATTTTTACAGAAATTCCAAATAATTCAAATGTGTCAATTCTATCACTTCATTTCAAAAAGGTTTTAACACCTGTAAATAGTGCTCACCACTGTAAAAGAAGTAAGAAAAGTTTTGAAAATCCCTTGTAGTGTATTTGATGGGTTATCAGTAGACGGAGTTGGTAATTCATTAGGTATACTACGGGATCATGTTATGCCTTACCGAGGGGTAGGGTGTGACATGTTTTAGTGGTATCAGAGCAATGGTTTTAAAATAAATTTTGAACTGTGAATTTGAAATCTTTTTGTCGGTAACTACAACTGCTCAAATGTTTGATACGTATAGTACATTTACATCATAAATGTGAACTAATGGAGAGGAATCTCCTTGTGTTGGTTGTACAGGAATAGAAAATTCTGTGAAAAAAATGGAAGAGAAGAATGAGACAATAGAACAGTCTGTGATGGCAGAAGAACAAGCTGAGGCCCCAGCTCCACAAAGTGTCGAAGGTCCGACTGTACCAATTTTACCGGACAAATTATCGCACAAATGGCCCAAAGAATGGCCACTTTCTTCCAACAAATGGTGATAATGTCACCCAAGCCCAAGTCTGCACTCCAACCCCACAAGGGCAACATGAAATGGAAAAGAGGGAGAAACCTATGGGTCAGAGCTCGAACAGTAATTTGAGAAAGAGAAAAGAATTTGAGGAACCCCGAGCTCAGAGATACGATAGAGGTGGATCATTAAGACAGAGACCACCAAGGTCTAGTCGTCGAACAACTAGAAGTTCCTACCCTTCCCGCCAATGTGAAACTTCTGGAAATATCATGGTGGGATATGCTATAAGGCCTCTGGAGCCTGCTACAATTGTGGAAAACTTGGACATTTTGCTAAAGATTGTACTAAACCACCTCGATCTGCTCTCCGGAGTTCACAGACCATCAGCCAGAGTCAAGATAGAAATAGAGTTGGTATTCCTCACCACTATAACACAGTGAATCAACCCGAATATAGTAGCGCACCAGTCGGAGAGTCCACTATGAGCCAAGTAAAAGGAGCAGAAACTTCAGATGTAGCTGCTGGTAAGTTATTAATTTTTGAAAGAAACAATTAGTTATTATTTGATCCCAGCACTACTTACTTATATGTTAGTGTTAGAATTCTATGTTTTGTTGCTATTCCTTTACAGGGGAATAAATTTTGATGTATTAGTGACTAGTCCTTTAGGATAATAACTACAATAACAAGTATGGTTGACATTAATTTTGGAAGAATTGTTAGCTAAAAGTATTTTCTAACATACCGTAAATTATAAAGCTAATTGGCGAGCCTACTAATGTAAGGCAAGAGGACCTAAAAGTAAGTTACAGTAATAGAATTGCTCCAGATGAGGGCAAAAATGTTACTGTTAGTAATTGTCAAAGGAAATTGTAATCAGAATCGGTTTGGGATATTAGTGGATTCGAGAAAGATAAGATGTTAGAAAACCTAGTCCATGAGGTTATAACGTAGTGACTATATAATGTTCTCGATGTTTGTATTGTAAGCTGCAGATTACAGTACCGACACTGGATTATTGTGTAGAGCTACGTGTTTCCTCGTGGTACAATAAGTAAGAATATTTGTAAGTAATCTATACATTGATACAGTTGCACCCGAATAGGGTACTATTACTGGAAATAAATGTGAAAATTTTAGTCAGAAATTTAAGACTTCAGAACTAGCCTATCAAATGACTACACTTATAAGGTAGCTGGAGTCAGTAACTCGGTTACAATAATGTGAATTACCTGTACCACAGTAATTGCTATAAGCTTAAAGATATTAGTACGACTTATCATCCTCAAACGGATGGACAGTCGAAACAAGTAATTCAGGTAAATTCGGAAACTCATTGAGTTCCTATAAATAATGAAATGAAATGATAAAAATAACTTGTAAAATGTGATAAGCCCTCAAGAATATATCGAGAACTTGTGTCATTGAATCCGAGAGGAGATGGGACAGATACATCCCACTAACAGAATTTGTATACATTAATAAGTGTCAAGCTAGCATACAAGTGGCACCCTATGAAACATTGTAAGGGAACAGATAACTATGGATTTTGTGATGAGATTTCTGAGGACACAGAATAGTTATGATGCAGTATAGGTTATAGTTGATAGACTAACCAAGTCTAATCATTTTTGCCAGTTCGGATGGACTATAGCCTGGAAAGATTGGCCAGATTGTACACATATGAGATTGTAAAATTGCATGGAGTGCCAATATCAATTGTATCTGATAGGGATCCTAGGTTCACTTCTAGATTCTGGGGTAGTCTTCAAAGAGCCCTAGGAACTAGATTGAACTTCAGCACAGCATTCCACCCACAGACAGATGGCCAGTCTGAGAGGGTTATTCAGATATTGGAGGATATGCTACGGGCTTATGTGATTGAATTTGAAGGTAGTTGGGATACACACTTGCCTTTGATTGAGTTTGCTTATAACAACAGCTACCAATCAAGCATTGGGATGCCCCCATATGAAGCTTTGCATGGTAGAAAGTGCAGAACTCCCTTATGTTGGGATGAAGTAGGTGAAAGGAAGATGATTGGGCCAGAAATTGTTCAGCAGACAGAGGAAAAGATCAGATTGATCAGAGATAGACTCAAGGCTGCATCAAACAGTCAGAAGTCCTATGTTAATTTGAAAAGAAGAGATATTGAATATGCAGTGGGTGATAAGGTATTCCTCAAAGTTTCTCCTTGGAAGAGGATTATGAGATTTGGCAGAAAGGGGAAACTGAGTCCTCGTTTCATCGGACCATATGAGGTTCTGGAAAGAGTGGGTCCTTTGGCATATCGGTTGGCATTACCTCCAGAGTTAGCAAGGATACACAATGTCTTCCATGTGTCCATGTTAAGGAGGTACAGATCAGACCCATCTCATGTACTATCAGTTGAAGAGATTGAAGTAAATCCAGACCTCTCATATGAGGAAGAACCCATAAAAATTCTGGCTTATGAGGTGAAGCAGCTGAGGAATAAACAGATACACCTAGTTAAAGTGCTGTGGAACCATCATTCAGGCCAGGAAACTACTTGGGAACGTGAAGAGGATATGAGGAGACAGCACCCACAGCTGTTCAGAGACTAATGCCAGGTAAAATTTCGAGACGAAATTTATTTTAAGGGGGAGAGAATTGTAACACCCCAAAGTTCGGTAGTGCGTTCTACTGTTCCGGTGACCAGTGTTGTCCGGACAGCTAGGATGCCTAGAACTACACTTTGACATGAGGGAGGAGACATAAAATAATGAAATACAAGAAAAGAAAATACAAGAAAAACAAAGGAAAAATAATAGCAAAGAAAGGTAATCAAGTTAAACGAGCCGGGAAACCTAACGATGGGTGACCGCACTGGGAAGTCACGGCGTGGACCGTTGACTAGCCCTGGACTGCCGGGAACCTTGGAAAACATTTTTAGGACTTAAATAGACCCTTATTGAAGTATAAATATCATTAGAAATATCAAAGAAAAATTAAATAATTAGTACAAAGAAAAGTGAGAAATCGAAAAACAGACAAAACCCGGTGTTACCGAAAAATCGGGAATGCAACCCGAACAGGGGCATTATGGTCATTTGACATCCCGAATTGTCTTTTGACCTAAATTTCCATCAAAAATAAATAATATTACACTTGGAAAATATAATGAAAAATTAATTTAGGGGCACCTAATGTAAATAGCAAAAATGGGGAGTTAAATGTGGGAAATTGAAACTTTTGAATAAATTAACATTATCTTTCCACTTAGTGCTCCACTCACACCTAAAGTGGACCACTTAATCTGAATTTGGACAGCAGATTCATTTCCTTCTTCAACCTCAAAAATTCAGCCGTGAGCCTCCAAGAAGAACTCCATGGCCAAAGCTTCCAAACTCCATGCATGAACTCCAATCTTCACTTTCATGCCATAAATCCAACAAGTCCCTTCATGAAAGTTTGTCTACTCATCACAAGGAAGAGTTTGATACCAAATTTGAGAAGTGTAAGCAAGGTTTAACAAGCTCCAACCATAAGGTAAGTTAGCATTTTTGAAGATTTCTTTGATAAACTTTGTATACATGTTATGGGTGTTGGTTTTGTGAGGGAAATTTTTAAGTTTGAAGAGTATTGAGATATCCATTTTTGGGCAGCCATGTAATCATGTATTGATGAAGTATTTGTACATATAATTGATGAGAATTATGTTGGTTGTGATGATTTAATAACCTAGTGAATTACTTCATATTTATATGGTGATTTTTGGCACTTGGATGGGAATTGATGAATTGTAGGACAATTTGGTGTTGAAGAAGATTTTCGACAGCTTGGGGACAAATGAATAAATGTATGTATTCATCGAAGTGTTGGCAGAATATTGACATAGAAGGATTGATGGATATGTATATGAACTTGTTGTGTAAAGAGTATGTAAAAACTAGTAATGTTATGTGTATGTGTAATTGTGTTTGGACTTTGGGAATTAGAGTTATATTTGGTGTATTGAAGATAATTGTAATATGCCCAAAGTGATGTTAATGTAAAGTAATATATAGTTTTGGTAATGTACCAAAACAGATTTGGTAGGGAAGTAAACATATTGCAAGGTAAATGTGTGTAATTGATATGTGTTAAGCAAAGTAACCAAGGGCAGTGTACATTTTAGCCAATAAGTTTAAATGTGTAACCTCAATTGGTATGAGACCAATTGGAGGTGGAACTAGGCACAAAATGTGCCAACTTTCATTGAGAAAGCATACCGAAATTCTGCTTGCAAGGTGACCTAAGAAAATGACCAATTCGGATTAGGTACAATTAGGACCTGAAAAATGACCAATTGGGCAGCAGTGAGTGTTTAGGCCATAACTCACTCAAAACAGGTCCAATTGACCTGAAATTTTAACCATGAATAGTTAAGACCCATACCTACAAGTCTTATGAAGACACCAAAACCCAGAAATGACCAGAAGCAAGTCAAAAAGCTTGCACTAGTTCGGGTCCAAAAACTGGCCGAACCAAAGTTGACCAAATTGACCTAAAATTGACTTAATTTGATGCCATTTGACCAGCAATAGTATAATGACCATAACTTGGTCTACTTAACTCGGATTGACATGAAATTTTGCCCCGCATGCAATAAGATATAGATCTACAAGTTTGTAGTTTTGACCAAAACCCGAAAACTGAGGGAACTAGGTCGTCCGGCTAGGTCAAACTAGTATCCCGGAATCCAGCAAGTTGCATTAAAATACACTGAACAAGGAAATGACTTTGGTAAAACGTACCAACCCTAAAACCCTATCGAATGTGACATATTAATGACACTAAAACCTAATTTACCTAGAACGCATCGAGGGTCGGTATATTAGGTGATTAAGCAAATAAAGGTATTCAATGAATTGTTTATCGAACATTATCGTTAGAGACAATTTAATTTAGTACTGAAACACTTCAAATTGTGTTTCTCAGTTACCAAAGACTCAGGAAAAGGGAAGGAAACACTGAGTCGGACAGGAGACATCATCGAGGTTTGTGCACAACTAGTTTTTAACTGATTTTACTTTGAATATTTCATATGATTAAATGACATATTTTTCTTATGTATTATGTTTAACAAGCATTGGATTTAATTCAATGATTATTGAAAATTGTTATAGTATGTACGAATTCAGCTTTGTGAAATGGTATTTCCACAAGTATTAAGCATTGTTATGGATTAAACAAATTATGTTTTAGAAAATTGTGATAGAACATGTTTTGAATTGTGAAGGTAATTTTCATGGAAAAATGCAAATTTATGATTTGAATTGTGATGAGCATAAAAATTATTGGATATTAGAATTGACTTTGAATCGAATTATATTGTGATTTATGCTCACTAAATGGATTGTAATATTGTTTTATATCTCACTATAGATGCTTGACTAGGTTATTACCCGTCTCTCTCATTTGTTGAGAAGACAATGGAGTTAGTTGTGTTTTGATTACCATGGTACGTGCACAGGCTTAGATTTTCCTCTGATGTGAGGTTAGATCTAAGTTTATTTTATCGTTATGGCCCTTGCGGAAGATTCATTATTGTGATGGTACTTTGCATGATGATTCGACCTCCCCGACCATAGGGAGTTAGAATCACATCGAATATGGCCCTTTCGGATTAGTCTTGCATGGTTAGTGAGATAAAGAATGATTTTTGAGATAAAGAATGATTTTTGAGATAAAGAACGATTTTTGAGATAAAGAATGAGTTTTGAGATACAGTATGATTTTTGAGATACAGTATGATTTTTGAAATACATAATGATTTTTGAGATACAGAATGGCTTTTGAATGGTAAGGAATTTTGATTTCAATTATGGTTTATGTATAATTGATTTCGTTAGAATTATTTAAATGGATAGTTATGATTTGATAAATTGAATTTTGTGATCAAAGTCATTTATACAAATGATTTACATTATTGGCAATGAATATTTTGAATTGTGGAATTCGATGAGTATTCAGATTTCCAAATTATTTACTGTAAATTTTGTCAATGTATATTGTACTATGTTTTAAATTATAGATGTGCACCACTGAGTTCACCACTCAGCGATAGCTTTGTATGCTGTCGCAGGTAAGAAGAGCATAGAGCAGTAAGTAAATTTCCTTGAAGATATATTCAGATCAGCTCCAGGTATATCATAGGTATACCCATGTACATAAATTTTGATGTATGCATGTAATAATATGTATGTAAATTATTTGAGCAGTTGTATAGAAACTCTTGTAAAATATTTTGGTATGTAATTAAATGTAAATTATTGTAAATATAAATTTGAGATTTCATTTACTTGAATAGTTTTGTATTATATTTCTTGTATCTCAGTTTTTGAAAAATCACTGCGGATTTGAGTTGAGAAAAATGTTGTGTTGAGAAATATGTTGGAATTGAGATTTGCAAATACATATGGAAGTGCTTTTTACAGGTTTTCTGAAGAACTATTTTATCCAAAATGCAGAGGGCACTCTGCCAAAATTTTTACAGAAATTCCAAATAATTCAAATGTGTCAATTCTATCACTTCATTTCAAAAAGGTTTTAACACCTGTAAATAGTGCTCACCACTGTAAAAGAAGTAAGAAAAGTTTTGAAAATCCCTTGTAGTGTATTTGATGGGTTATCAGTAGACGGAGTTGGTAATTCATTAGGTATACTACGGGATCATGTTATGCCTTACCGAGGGGTAGGGTGTGACATAAATAGTGGAAGAAATGAGGCAAAATGTACAAATTATGGAACTTTAAGTAATTAAATCATTAATTTATGGTTAGTGCTCCACTAACTCAGATTTTGGGACACAAATATACGCCAATTCGGGACAGAAATGTTTATCTTCAACCTTGGAAACTGTAACACCCCTCACCAGACTACAGTGTAGCCGAGCAAAGTGTGCTACATTCGGTGCCGGAGCACCCTATCTTATCTTACTTTATTCCTTTCATAATTTGATCTCGTTATATTTTAATATTAATTATTTTTTTTTCGACGGAGAAACCAGCGGAGTTTCCCCTATTTTATTACCAGTTGACGTATTTTGCTATTTACCTGTTTGAAAATTTCAATAATATTTTACAAATAAAATCTCATCAATTATTTTCATAACCATCTCATAATTCACATCTCATTCATACATTTCAATTTCATATTCATTTCCATGCATTATCTATATATTTCAAATCTGTCTTCGAATCCATACAATCTCATTCATGCTCAAATCACATAAGTAAAATTTTCAAACTTCTTTAATTTACATATTAAAATACTTACTTTGAGTAGCTCCCATAATTCATAGGTTAATTACATGAGTTTATTTTGTACAAGATATACAAATAATTTACAATGTGCTAGGAATGAACAATATACATAACATGTATAAAATGAGCCCTATCTACATGCATTGCTGAGGAGGTGACAATCTTGAACTCTTCTAACACTTCTGTAGATCTGGACTCCAAAAATCTCAGTCGACAGTCTACTGGTTTTTTTTTTCCTTCAGTACCTGCGCGAGGAAGCAATTCCATCGCGCTAAGCATTTCTGCTTAGTGGTGCAATAATATAACAAGAAATAATATATACGAATAAAGAAAGAACAAAGCATAATTTGAATACTTAAGAATCAATTTAATTTAATACAATGTGTCTAATGTTAATTATCTTTTATTCTCATTTGTTTCGCTTTGGAAGCGTTTAATTCCGAAATTCACAGTGATAATGTACGTTATACAGAATTAATAAAAATACTCAATTTATATTCATATGGCAATAGAAGGTACATTTAAAATATTTAGTTAAGTTATACCTATTTTTGCAACTCTTTTATCATTTTACTTAACAATTTTTATGTGGTTTGGACCATTTCATAATTGTAACTAATTCTTTTGAAGTCTTATTAACTCATTTATTTGATCTGTAATATTTTTGATTACTAATAGTCTTAATTTATTTCAATAATTTACACTGCCCAAGTAACCTACGATAGGCTGACTGAACTGGATAACGGGTCGTTGGCACTGGACACCGCGGTGCCTCGGGCCGTCATACCATGGGACGCAGAACGTCAACCACGTATGCAGTCAGTATGGCTAAAAAGCCATGACCTCACATAATCGGGCATAAAAGCCATGAATACGGGCATAAAAGCCATGAATGCGGGCATAAAGTCATGAATACAGGCATAAAGCCTTTCGCAGTACTGCTAAAACAATACCCTATTGGCATGCCAAACTATCCAATCTGACACACATGTCTAGGCAATACAAGGGCACTTTAGTACCATTAAATGTTCGTAAGTTTTATTATTTCATTATATGTTCCAATTATCGTTCATAGTATTTTAATTTTATTTATAGTAGAAGCATAAATTTCCAAATCTCATTTTTATATAATTTATGCATTCATCATACCATTCACGTTAATTGCAATTTACATCAATTGATTTTCATGTACCATTTGTACATCGAAATATTTTCATTTCTCCATTATGAGAGCAATTAACCCATTTACACATCCATGTGATTCATCTAATCGTTACAATATTTATATGAATTAGTGTTCACATTATTACCCCTCATGTACCAATTTTTGTACAAGGTATTATAATCCTATTTGAAATAAAGACGTAAATCCTAATGATAACTTTATCTCATTTATACTCTAAACAATCCATTTGTGTTAATTACATTTTATATTTCAAGTTGTATTACTTATGTATTATGTGTCATTTTGTTTACTATTCACCTCATTGATCAACAAAAATGTTGACTTTTGGATAGAAAATAGGTGTATTGGTTTTAACACCCCAAACATACCACATTTTGTATTTAAAACTTGTTGGAATTGATTGCCATTACCATTTCTAAGCTTTAAACCAAAAGGGCAGAATTTTCAGTTTGTGAAGCCTAACTTTACTGTTCCATTAGACACTGTTGCAGTGGGAATTTGAGGAAATGGTAAACATGAAAGTTGTTCCTTATTTTGTCTAGTTGAATTTCCTTTTTTGAATCACTCCATTTGGAGTTTTGTAGCTCCAGATATGGTCCAAAAACCACAGTTGGCCGGATTGCCAAACTGCAGAATTGACCATATCTACAGTAACATGAACAGTGACTGCCACTGCCATTTGGGTTAGGTTCTGGTAATAATTTGGGGTAGGTTTCTTCATGAAAGTTGTTTGTCTATGTCTTAACTTGTTTCTGTAAACATTTCAGGCTAATTGACCATATCTACAATGAGTTATGGCCAAATGAACAGTTACTATTCATTTGGTCATTTCTGCAGGTGCTGTTGCAGGGTATCCGGATTGGGACCAACTTTTGGTCCTCTTGCTTTGGTCTTTTGGGCATGGTTTCTTCAGAAAAAATGTGCCATTATAAGCCTAGTTTCATGTCCAATTGGCCAAACACCAATTGGACCAACACAGCCAAAGATATGGCAGTCCAAGTGGACTGAAATTTCAGTCACCATGCTGCACTCTCAAGGCAGCATACTCATTCACTTTGCCATGCTAGATTTCAGTCCCAATTATGGTCAAATTTCCTCAAATGGTCACTAATTGACCATTAAAATGTCCTCTAACAATTTCCTAAGCCAAGTCAAATTTTCACTTCTCAAAACCCTAGTTTCCATTTCAATTCACCCATACACCTAGTTAAGCACTTTCATTCATTATATATGTGTATATACACCTTAAGCATAATCTTTAATTCATTCTAAGTCCATTAAAACCATCACAAACACTCTACCTTTGTTCCTTCCTTAGGGCAGCCGAAATTTATGGCATACACACACATAGTTTTTATTCATTTTAGTTACAAATTCTTACTTATTTCAAGTCTCTAACATAGAAATAAAGAGCTTTAGGTGTATATGTGCACTAACCTCTTGTAGGGCAGATTTTTCCAAGCTCAAACTTCACTTTCTTTCCTTTTCTAGGCTGCCAAACACTTCCCCAAGTTATATGGACAAGTTTTAATGAAAGGTGTCTAGGGTTTAGTAGTGGAAATTCATGGGAAAATGGAAGTAATTGAAGAAAGTTTTCATGGAGGGTTATGGAGGAGAGGTTCACGTTTTGGCTGAAGAAGAAGAAGAAGAGAAGAATTTTTTTGGTCTTCTTTGTCTCTTTTAAGTGATTTAAGAAAGCTTGTTGAATGGTGATTGGTTGGGAGAAAGTGAGTGACATCATAATATGTCATATTTGGCATTTTATTATATTTTCTTTTTCTTTTCTTTTCTACTAGCTTCAAATTAATTTTTCATCAACATTAATTCATATTTTATGTCATAATAATTATTTACTCAACTGGACAAGTCGGCCAAAAATTACCTCTGAAGGCGAAATGACCAAAATGCCCTCCGTTTGGCTTAACGGGTCAAAATTGTCTGTACCGATTGAAAAAATTTTCTAAATATTTTCTTGGCATTCTAATGCCATAGGAACCTCAATGACCCTTCTCTGGAGTCCCAAAAATTATTTTATGAATTATTCCTTGGGTCTAGGGCTCCTCGTTATAGAACCGCAACTTCCTCCTCAGTTATCCATCGCTTGGGCACCACTGCTTAACTTGGTTGTATTTTATTTCTAAAATTTTTCCTAAATTTTTCTTATTAATATTTAAGTTAATTATGGTTCCTGACTTTAGTTTAAATATTTTTCCGGATGTTCTAGCTGTCCGGACCGACACCGGTCACCGGAACAGTAGAATGTACGGAGTTGCTACCGGGAGGATGTTACAACTCTTCCCCTCTTATTTAAATTTCGTCCTCGAAATTTATTGGGTGTTTTGGGTTCTGAGATAATTCTTTTACCTTTCTATTGCTCCCTCTGTCTACTTCTTTTATATATATGGTACTATTTAGTCTTTCCGAATATATCATTATACACTTAGGCATATCATAAAGGAAATACTTTACCTCAAATTCACATTTGGGGCTTCTTGCTCCTCTCCGGCTTGGGTGACATTTGGAATTGGTGTTACTGTTGTGTTTGATCCTTCCACGACCTCTGTCTGGGTCCGTGGTAAATTCCTCTTAGGACAATCTTTCAAACGATGGTCTGTGGCCCCACATCTATAACAGGCTCCAGTCAATCCCCTACATTCACCTTTATGCCACTTGTTACAATGGCCACATTTTCTTGCTAATCCTGGCACACTCACTACTAGTATTTCTGGTTGATCTCTTCTGGGTATAGGCCTAGGCCTAGATCTCCTACTTTGATCAGATGTTTGACTTAACTGTTCTCTTGGCCTCTTGTTACTAGACTGTCCAAATTTCCTCTTTTGCTGATCACCTCTCCTCTTCTGTACCTCTTCATGAACACAGCTAATATATTTCTTTCTGAACTCTATCAGAAAGAATTCCCAAGTTACATCGGCTGGTGGCACTACCTTGGTTACGACATCCCACCATCGATATGCAGCTTCTTGTAACAATGAAACTGCACACTCCAAACTCTGTTCTGGTGTGCAATGGAGCTGCTGCAAGAATCTTTCAGTCCTCTCTAACCAATATGTTAGTAGTATGCCCTAGAGCATATCATTTAGTATGTATCTTGTACATATTTTTATTAATAAAAGGCATTTTCACTTTTCCGTTTACATAATAAATTTATGTGTAATAGAAAAGGTCCATTGATATTTTGTTAGAAATATTATTCTTAAGTTGTTAAGAATATGAGTGACAATATTTCTACCACAAGTATCATAAATAGGTTCACAATCGAGGATACTTCATAATAAGGACATGACTTATCCAGAAAGATTGTATTCATGTTTGTTCCCAAGTTATTTATATGAGATATAAATAAGATGAAATGATGAGTCTCATGCCATATAACAAACATGATAGGCACTTATAAATGATAAGTAGGCCGAACCAGTGACACTTATGATAAGCACATGGAGTTTACTCTTGTCAATGTTTTGTCATAAATCATATCAGTGCATATAATCTTTAGACCTGAGATAGCACAGTTATCTTGTATATAGGTAGTTTGAGTTTGATACTGCTTTTATACTTGTACTGTGTATGGGTATATGGGCATGTGTTGGCTCCTACTAGTTATATATGGAGGTAGGTGTTGATCAAGATGGAATCTGTTCCTCTAAGTAAATAGAGATAAAATCCTATGTTCATTTAATTGTTCTTGATGTTTCAAGTTCTGCCAGACAGATAGATTTATTCGTAAAAGAGTTTCGATGAGAAAATCTTTTAATCAAGAACTGGTATTAAAAGAGAACATAATATTCATAGCTAATGGAGTTTGACATAAACCATGACTCCAACTTGAGTTGGGATTTTGTAACAGAGAGATTCTAGTGCATGGTAACATATGATTATAGGTTCATTTAAGGTAAACCTTATTACTAATTGGGTGGCCATGGCATGCTATGCTAGGTGTTAACCATGGTCTATGAGGTTCATAAAATGATTTAGAGAAATCATTTATGGTAAGAAAGAGTTCTGATGATATTAAGAGTTGATATCATGTCTCATTGCCAATTAGTGATGAGCTTAGTAAGTCACACACATACACAAGTTATCACCTATTTAAATATGATTTAATTAATTAATTAAAGAGTTTAATTGATTAATTAAATAGGTTTGGTTTGCAATTAAATTGCAAAGTCCCTAGCATGACTTGAAACCAAATCTAGATTATTGGATGTATAGTATAAGTTAAATTTATATTTAAAGTGTTTAAATATGAATTTAATTAATGAGAAATTAATTAATAGAGATTAATTAATTAATTTATATTTGATATAAATTGATTAGAAGAAGAAAAATAATTATTTTGGGTTGAGAACTCAAAATTAAGACACAGGGACATTTTGGTCATTTCACAGTGTGACACGTGGCACCATGAGATGGTGACACATGGGATTACACATAAGCTTGCCAAATGTTTTTTAATCATGTAAGATGATTAAAATCAAGATTAAATATAGGTTTGACACTTGGCACAATGTGATTGGGTCACTTAAACCTAGAGCTAATCAAAGGGTGACATGTGGCAAGGGTTTAATGTGTTAACCTAGCTATTTAAGTGTTGTTATGAGAAAATAAAATACAACCAGCAGCCACACTCCTTGGTCATGCCATTTAGCAGCCCTCCCTCTATTCTTCTTCATCTCTCATCAATTCAAAGAGATTAGCCATCAATCTCTTGAATTAAGAACACTAGAAATTGTTTCTAGTGTCCTGTTTACATCTTTAATCTCTTAAAAGGCAGAACTTGAATTTCTAATTAATAGAAAAGGCTTTAGAAGCTGTTCAAGGGCTGCCATAGGTGTTCTTAGTGTGGACAAGCTAGAGGGACAACATCTGGTGTCTTGAAGACGAATCTCAAAGGCACAGACACGCTGCAGTGCATCAAGAGGTTAGTGTAATCGTTTTTGATTTAATCTAGGGTTCTAAAATTAATCTGATTAATTTTAAAATCTTAAATGGCAAATACAGATCCAAAAACATATTAAAAGAGTTTTAATATGTTGTTTATCATTGAAATCAAATAGATAAAAATAAATCTTGCAAGATGCATGTGACCCTAGGTGAAAATTTTTGAATTCAATGGTATAAACTTGTGTTTTTCACGCATCTGTTCCTTCAATTGGTATCAGAGCCACTATATTTGCCATTTAGATTGTTGATTATATGATTTAATTGTGTGATTTGATCATGAGATGATTGATCCATTGCTGGTTGGATCAAGAGGCGTGGCGGCATGCTTGATGAACTCCAACATGGTGCGCATGGCTTTGGAAGATCATGGTGCGCATGGTTGTTATTAAATTCTGCAATTGTTGCATGATGAAAGGTTCATCATATGACTAATTAAAATGTTTAATTAGGATTTTTAAACACACAATTAAATTATGATTCAAATCAGAATTTTAAAAATTGTTTGAATGTGATTCAAATCTGAATTTTAAAAGTTGTTTGAATGTGATTCAAATCTGAATTTTTAAAGTTGTTTGAATCATATTTAAATCTGATTTTTTAAATTTGATTGAATAAAATTTAGATCTGATTTTTTAAAAAATGTTTGAATGTGATTCAAATCTGAATTTTTGAAGTTGTTTGAATGTGATTCAAATATGAATTTTTAAATTTATTTGAATGAGATTCAAATCTGAATTTTTAAATTTATTTGAATCATATTCAAATCTGGATTTTTAAGTTGAATATGAGATATTCAATTTAATTTAAGTATGTATGTTTTATTTAATTGTTAAATAGTGATATGCATGATGGATGATCATGGACTATAAAAGACCAATGTGATTGGATTTATTTCTTTTATGTTTCTTTGGGATTGTAAATTAATTAATTTATTTTAATTTATTTTGGGCATGTATTATTAAGTTTGTAATAATTTTTGGATTGTAATTTCATTTATTTAAGTTCTTGTAAATTCGCCTTGGTATGCCAAGGATTACCATGTAATATTGGATTGCAAGAAGTTCAAGGAGGTCAAGAGCATTGGTGGGACCAGTGGGAGGAATTCAAGATCAAGTGTTGATTATGTACTCCTTCAGCAACTCTTGTAAAATGAATGAATGAATGAAATGCACCTAGGAATGCCCTGATTCAATTCTTGGTGGCTCAGAATTGAATCCCTTAGAAAGTCCATGATCATACCATATTTATTGCTTATCCATGAATGCATGAGATGTATGGGAATGTATGCTATTATATGATATATGCATGCTAATTGGATAATGTGCAAAGTGAGACCTTAATAGTAATTAGAATGACCATAAAATCTTCCAAACAAACGATTAAGTTGGAAATGCTATAATTAAAGTAATTATAACATAGGCCCTCCATTGGGGCAATTATTTTAAGAAATTTTAAATAGTTGCATGAGATGCAATTAATTTAAGAGATTTTCTTAAGAATAATTGTTAAGCATGAGATGTTGTAAATATGTAAATAGTTTAGTGGCCAATATTGGATGTACCTGAGGACATTAAAATTATTTGCATAATTACTGGCTCAATGGGATCAACTTAACTAATGCAAGATAAGTCAATAATGGATGTACCTGAGATTTTGAGCATTAGGGGCTAGGTAAAGGATTGAACCTCACATGAGATGTGATGGGCAAGGAGTTGCTCACTTATAGTTTATTGTAATTCCAATAATGGATGTATCTGAGGATGATCAATAGAATTATAAGAATTCAATCACCCACTAGAAATCCATCCAACTAGGATTTCCGTTTTCTACTTTGGAAGTGTAGGATTCGCTAAGTTAGTGGGAGGACCAATTTGATTAAAATACCATAATCATTTTGGTTAATTACATGATACATTTACTAATTAATCTGGTTATTTCTGCAATTAATTTTCTGATAATAATGAGCACAGAACAACCACCACCATCCAATATCCTTGCAAGCATACTTGATCGCAATAGGTTGACAGGACCTAATCTCTCTAATTGGCTAAGAAATTTGAAACTTGTCTTGAACCTTGAACATATAGGATATGTTCTAGATTCAAATGTTCCTGGTCCCTTACCTCTAGAGGCCACACAAGAGGAACATGAAACTTTGGACAAGTGGAAGGAGCATGATATGAGAGCTAAGTGTTACATGCTTGCTTCCATGAGTAATGAGTTACAGAAGTAGCATGAAAACATGCAGAGTGTGAGTGAGATCCTCCTTCACCTACAAGAGTTGTATGGTGAGCATAGCAGGAATGCTAGGTATGAGATATCTAGACAGCTATTCTGCATGAGGGACAGAATGTTGGGGATCATGTCCACAAGATGATTCGGCTGATTAAGTAGTTGGAACATCTTGACTTCAACATGGATTTCCAACTACAGACGGATTTGATCCTTTAGTCCCTTCCCGAGTCTTTTGGGAATTTTGTGACAAATTTCCATATGACTAAATAGGAATGCACCTTAGCTGGTTTACTCAACATGCTAGTTATTGCCCAAAAGAATATGCCAGGCAATAAAGGGAAAGAGGTAGCTTTGGTTGCATCTTCTTCTGCTGGAAATTCTAACAAGAAGAAGGGCAATAAGAAAAAGAAACCTCAGATTCCTGGTCCTTCCAAGAAAATAGCTACACAGAAAAGAAAGACCAAAGCTGACAAAGGCAAAGGAAAGTGTTTCCACTGCTAACAGGAAAGTGTTTCCATTGAAAACAGGAAAGCGTTTCCATTGCCAGTAAGAAAATGTTTCCACTGGCCAGAGTATAGCAATCTAAATGAATGCAATGCCATGGTGAAAACCAACTCAAGTTCAAAATATATTTGGCACTTAAGGTTATGTCATGTTGCAGAAGATAGGATTACAAAATTGGAGAAAATGGGGATTTTATCCTCATTGGGCTCTGAGCTTACTCCAACTTGTGAATCTTGCCTTCAGGGCAAAATGACTAGATCACCCTTTGTTGGACAAGGGCTAAGAGCTGAAAATATTTTGGAGCTAATACATAGTGATGTATGTGGTCCATTTAAAGAAATGACTAGAGGGGGTTTTCATTATTTTATTACCTTTACTGATGATAAATCAAGGTTTGGGTATTTGTATTTGATGAAATACAAATATGAATCCTTTGAAAAGTTTAAGGAATTTAAATCTAAAGTAGAAAATCAAACAGGAAAGAGTATTAAAGCTCTTTGATCAGATCGTGGAGGTGAATATTTGAGTACTGAATTTGATGAATACTTGAGAAAGCATGGCATTGTTTCTCAGCTGACTCCTCCAGGAACGCCACAGCTGAATGGTGTATCTGAAAGGAGAAATCGTATCCTATTGGAAATGGTACGTAGTATGATGAGCTATACTGATATGCCAATCTTCTTTTGGGGATTTACATTAGAATCAGCTTTGTATATTCTGAATAGGTATCCATCAAAATCAGTTTCTTCCACACCTTATGAGATATGGCATGGAAGAAAATCAAGTCTTAAGCATGTTAAGATTTGGGGTTGTCCAGCTTATATCAAAAAGTTGAACACTAATAAATTGGAGACTAGATCAGAAAAAGGTCAATTTGTTGGATATCCAAAAGATAGTTTTGGATATTATTTTTATTTGCCTACTTCACAAAAGGTTGTGATAAGTAGAGATGCCATATTTCTTGAACAACAGTTTGTTCAAGAAGGAGGCAAAGGAAGGCAAATAGAGTTAGAATTGGAGAATTCTGACCAACCAATGCATCAGGATGGATATAGATCCATCTAGTCAACCTATACCCGTTGATGAAACATCTACAGCTGTTCCTCGTAGAACAACCAGGGTATCTCACCCACCAGTGAGATATGGTTTTCTTCATGAAGAAGAACAAGAGTTGTCTACTCATGAAGAAGTAGATCATGGAGATGATCTACTTACCTATGAAGAAGCTATATCAGATATAAACTCTTCAAAATGGATTGATGCTATGAAATCCGAGATTCATTCTATGTATAAGAATCAAGTTTGGGATCTTGTTGACCCACCTGAAGGTATTGTACCTATAGGGAACAAATGGGTTTTCAAGAAGAAAATTGTTTCTAATGGAAAGGTAGAGACCTATAAGGCAAGGCTAGTAGCGAAATGGTTTCGCTAAAGGCAAGGAATCGACTATGAGGAGACTTTCTCGCCTGTTGCCATGCTTAAATCAATTAGGATTTTATTAGCAATAGCTGCATACTATGATTATGAGATTTGGCAGATGGATGTCAAAACAGCTTTTCTCAATGGATACATTGAAGAAAACATTTTCATGGAACAACCTAGGGGTTTTGAATCCCAAGATGGTTCCAAGGTATGCAAGCTAAAGCGATCCATTTATGGGTTGAAACAAGCTTCGAGGAGTTGGAACATCCGTTTTGATGAAGCCATTAAATCCTTTGGTTTTATCAAAAATGAGGATGAGCCATGTGTATATAAGAAGGTTAGTGACAGTGCTATCACTTTCCTTATCTTATATGTGGATGACATATTGTTGATGGGTAATGACACAGGTATGTTGACGACTATAAAGGTATGGTTGTCAAATACATTCTCCATGAAAGACTTAGGGGAGGCAACCTATATTCTTGGAATTCGCATCTATAGAGATAGAGCGAAAAGAATAATTGGTTTATCCCAAAGTCTATACTTGGAAAAGGTGTTAAAGAGGTTTAACATGCTTGATTCCAAGAGAGGATTGTTACCAGTGAGACATGGTATCCATCTTTCTAAAGAGATGTCTCCAAAGACACACAAGAAAGAGATAAGATGGCCAGATTCCATATGCTTGGCTATTGGAAGTTTAATGTATGCAATGTTGTGTACTAGGCTGGATATCACATATCTTTATTAGTTTGACTAGCGGTATCAATCCAATCCAGTTTGGAACATTGGATAGTTGTCAAGAATATTCTTAAGTACTTGAGAAGAACTAAGGATTTATTCTTGATTTATGGAGGTGGAGACTTGCAATTGGATGGTTATACTGATTCTGATTTCCAATCAGATATCGATGATAGAAAGTCTACCTCTGGATATGTGTTCATTTGTAATGGAGGTGCGATCGGTTGGAAGAGTTCCAAGCGAGCACGATTGCAGATTCCACTACAGGTCGAGTATATTCTTTGCATCGAGATCTTTGCAAAGGAAGTCGCTTGGATAAAGAAGTTCGTGACAAAACTTATAGTAGTTCCTTCCATTGAGTCGGCGGTTCCACTACACCGTGACAATAATGGAGCAACAAACAAAGCTAAGGAACCAAGGTCTCACCAGAAATCCAAACACATAGAAAGGCGCTACCACATTATCAAAGAAATAGTTGGGCGAGGCGATGTAGCCATGCAGAAAAATAACATCAGCTGAAAAATCCAGCTGATCCATTCACTAAGTCTATGTCACTGTGACACCCCTTACCCGACTACAGTGTAGCCGAGCAAGTTATGCCACTCAGTGTGCCGAGCACTCTATTTTATCTTAATTCATTTTTATTCTTCCTTTTGAATATAACTTGTGAAATATAATTTATTTAAGCCAATTATCGAAATTATAATTTATTTGAGGTTCCAAAAATTTTATAGAAAATCCGGCAAGGTACCGGCTAAAAATGGAGAAAACCGTTCTTCGGAACCTGTGAAAAACACTTCCTATATTCTTATTCATTCATCTCAACTCCATTTATCAAAATCTCAATATTTTTCAGTTCACATTCATTTCTCAATCATTCATCTCATTTGTTAATCATGTACAAGTCATAAATAGACATTCACTCTTCCATTCACAAATACAATTTTCATTATTTACATGAACATCAAAATATGTTACATAGATCCAAATACATATGAGAAGATAAAAATTTAGTTACAAAATATCAAAATGACACCTAGTGTCCTACCAATGCACTGCAGGTGACGAGGTGACACGGACACTATGCAGAACTGTGAACTGCCTTACCGAATCTGTGGTCTACTGGGCCCTCTGTCCAAATCTTCAGTACCTACGCGTTGCAAAAGCGACGCGCTAAGCATAAAGCTTAGTGGTGCCAATAATACAAGAAAATATAATATGCAAATAAAAATAATAATTTCCTTGCTATTGTGTTCATAAGAAATGAATAATTACTAACTTATTGTTTAGTCGAGGGCTAATCATGTTTTATGATATTAACTTCTTCATGCATTTCGTTAATTATTTTCTTCATGATCTTGAGCTTCTTTGTATTTTTGTAATCATTCCTGATACTTAATTTTCGTATTTTCTTTAATAATCAGTTCAATCACAGTTATACTTTTCCATGCCCAAGTAACCTATACTGGACGACTGGACTGGATAACGGGTCGTTGGCACTGGACACCGCAGTGCCTTGGGCCGTCATACCATGGGACGCAGAACGTCAACCACGTATGCAGTCAGTATGGCTAAAAAGCCATGATATCACATAATCGGGCATAAAAGCCATGAATACGGGCATAAAAGCCATGAATACTGGCATAAAGCCTTTCGCAGTACTGCTAACACAATACCCTATTGGCATGCCAAACTATCCAATCTGACACACATGTCTAGGCAATACAAGGGCACATAATATCATTAAATATTAATATATTATGTTTTATGAGTTTATTATTTCATGATAAATTTCAATTATAATTCATACATTCATTTGATCACTTATATGATCACAATTCACATCAATTATCCTTTTATACAATTGTACTCAAAATACTTCTCCTCTCTACAATAATGAGAACTAATGTCTCATTCATAAATTAATATGGTTCATTTATTCATTCATTATGTTATTCATATTGATCACAATTCTAAACAATGGTTCACATGTACCATTGTATTCAAAACATTTTTCCTTTCTCATTTATACATTCAAGAATCTACTTATGTAATTACAAATTTTATATTTCAAGTTGAGTTACTAATATTTTATGAATTCCATTTGTGATGGGCATATATGCCCTAACTATCTATTCACATCAATTAGGTAACTTATTTTTCATGTTTCAAGTAATCCATGAATATTTCATGGATTTCAAATTTATGGCCTAAATTTCTTTTTAACAATTTTGACTAGGATGCATAGTCCATATTTGTCATACAATTCTAAGCATTTAAGCTTAGAATTGGTTCTAGGTCTTCATCTTAATTCACTAATCATTTTGATTACTATTCACCATACTAGTCAACCAAAATGTTGACCTTTTTATACTTAATGGATATATTAATTCTAATTACACCAAGATCCCACATTTTGAGTTTTACATTTACTAGTATTAATTGCCAATTGCAATTTAAAGTCCCCTAGATGCATTTCTAATTTCAAATTTTGAATTTCAAGTTTTGGTGTCACTATTCACCTCATTGGTCAACAAAAATGTTGACTTTTGCATAGACAATAGGTACATTGGTTTTAACACTCCCGATGTACCACATTTTGCATTTAAAACTTGTTGGAATCAATTACCAAATCCATTTCCAAGCTTATTTCAAGTTTTCATGTCACTATTCACTTCATTAGTCAACTAAAATGTTGACTTTTGCATAGAAAATATGTACATTGACTTTGGCACTTCCAACATACTACATTTTTCATTTAAAACTTGTTGGTTTTGGTCACTTTCTCAAAGCTTAGGTCATTTTGGCAAAATTGCCAATTTTCGGTTTTGGTGCTCCGAAGTTGCACTGTTTCATTGGTCGATTTACTGTTGGAATTTGACAAAACTTCCTTCATAGAAAATGTTCCTTATTTTGTCTAGTTGAATTTCTTTTTCTGAATCACTCCATTTGGAGTTTTGTAGCTCAAGTTATGGCCAAAATAAGTTTATCGCTTACGCAATCGCTCATGCTGAGATTTTGGGTCTGGCAGATTTTTGGTCCAACTTTGGTCAGTAATTTGATAAAGTTAAGTTCATAATTTGGTCTAACTTTCTTCATATGAAATGTTCTACCATGCCTTAGGTTTTCATCGGTTCAAGAATCGCCTAAATCCGAGTTTTCTAGAGAGAGTTATAGCCATCCAAACATTACTGCTCAAATGAAAATTCTGGAAATCTCAGTACAGTAAACTTCACTTTGCTCAATGTTTTGATTAGGTTTTGGTCATAATTTTGGGTAGGTTTCTTCATGAAAGTTGTTTGTCTATATCATGTCTTGTTACTGTAAAAATTTCAGGTCAATTTGACCATTCTACAGTGAGTTATGGCCAAATGAACAGTTACTGTTCATTTGGTCATTCTGCAGGGGCTGTTTGCAGGGTATCCGGATTGGGGCCAACTTTTGGTCCTCTTGCTTTGGTCTTTTGGGCATGGTTTCTTCAGTAAAAATGTGCCATTATAAGCCTAATTTCATGTCCAATTGGCCAAACTCCAATTGGACCAACACAGCCCAAGCTATGGTAGTCCAAGTGGACTGAATTTTCAGTCCCTCTGCTGCTGTCCTAGGGCAGCCTACAACTTCACTTTGCAATCCTATTTTTCAGTCCATAATATGGTCAACTTACCTAAAATGGTCACTAATTGACCATTAAAATGTTCTCTAACAATTTCATAAGCCAAATCAATTTTCACTCCCCCAAAACCCTAGCTTCACCTTATGTTTTCTACAAGATGCCTTAGTTAGCATACCAATTTATTATCCTTGTGTATATGTATCTTAAACATCATTTCTAATCCACTCTAAGTCCAACAAAACCCTCATTTCTATTCCTTCAATATGGCTGCCAAAATTGATGGCATTCATACACATGGGTTTGGTTCATTTATTCCACAATTTCTTACCTATTACACATCTCTAACATGGAATTAATGTGTTTTAAATACATATGTGCACTAACCTTGAATGGAGCCACTTCTAAGACTTCAAAACTTCACTTTTTTCCTTTCTTTTTTCTGTCCAAAGCTTGCTCTATGTGTGAGGACCAAGTTTTATGAAGGCATATAGGGGTTTTATGGTGTAATTGGCTAGGTTTTGGAGCTTGGGTGAGTGCATCAATGGAGGGAGATGGGGAGAAGTCACGTTTTGGTGAAGAAGAAGAAGAATGGCTGCTGTAATTTTTGGTTATTTGGTCTTCATTTAGTCTCTTTATTAGTTAGTCAAATGATGGCTTAATTGTGATTGGTCATAATTTATAAATGACATCATCAAGATGTCATAAATGAGCTTTTCTTTGATTTTTCTTTTCTTTTCTTCACTACTCAATTTCAATTTAATTTCTAGTAATGTTTATTCATATTTTATGTCATATTAATTATTTACTTAACTGGACAAGTCGGCCAAAAATCACCTCTGAAGGCGAAATGACCAAAATGCCCTCCGTTTGGCTTAACGGGTCAAAATTGTCTGTACCGATTGAAAAAATTTTCTAAATATTTTCTTGGCATTCTAATGTCATAGGAACCTCAATGACCCTTCTCTGGAGCCCCAAAAATTATTTTATAATTTTTCCCTGTCTAGGGCTCTCGTTATAGAACCGCAACTTCCCTCTGGTTACCCATCGCTTGGGCACCGGCTCATTCGACTTGGTTGTATTTTATTTCTAAATTTTTTCCTAAAATTTTCTTATTAATATTTGAGTTAATTATGATTCTTTACCTTAGTTTAAATATTTTTCCGGACGTTCTAGCTGTCCGGACCGACACTGGTCACCGGAACAGTAGACTGTGCGAAATTGCTACAGTGAGGGTGTTACAGTCACAGACTCAGTTAGACCGACATCTTGAGAGGATAGGTCTAAGATAATGTAATGAATGGCTCTAGTGCTAGTGGGAGATTGTTAGTAGTATGCCCTAGAGCATATCATTTAGTATATCTTGTACATATTTTTATTAATAAAAGGCATTTTCACTTTTCCGTTTACATAATATATTTATGTGTAATAGAAAAGGTCCATTGATATTTTGTTAGAAATATTATTCTTAAGTTGTTAAGAATATGAGTGACAATATTTCTACCACAAGTATCATAAATAGGTTCACAATCGAGGATACTTCATAATAAGGACATGACTTATCCAGAAAGATTGTATTCATGTTTGTTCCCAAGTTATTTATATAAGATATAAATAAAATGAAATGGTGAGTCTCATGCTATATAACAAACATGATAGGCACTTATAAATGATAAGTAGGCCGAACCAGTGACACTTATGATAAGCACATGGAGTTTACTCTTGTCAATGTTTTGTCATAAATCATATCAGTGCATATAATCTTTAAACCTGAGATAGCACAGTTATCTTGTATATAGGTAGTTTGAGTTTGATACTGCTTTCATACTTGTACTGTGTATGGGTATATGGGCATGTGTTGGCTCCTACTAGTTATATATGGAGGTAGGTGTTGATCAAGATGGAATCTGTTCCTCTAAGTAAATAGAGATAAAATCCTATGTTTATTTAATTATTCTTGATGTTTTAAGTTCCTGGCCAGGACAGATAGATTTATTCAGAAAAGAGTTTCTAATGAGAAAATCTTTTTAATCAAGAACTGGAATTAAAAGAGAACATAATATTCATAGCAAATGGAGTTTGACATAAACCATGACTCCAGCTTGAGTTGGGATTTTGTAACAGAGAGATTCTAGTGCATGGTAACATATGATTATAGGTTCATTTAAGGTAAACCTTATTACTAATTGGGTGGCCATGGCATGCTATGCTAGGTGTTAACCATGGTTTATGAGGTTCATAAAATGATTTAGAGAAATCATTTATGGTAAGAAAGAGTTCTGATGATATTAAGAGTTGATATCATGTCTCATTGCCAATTAGTGATGAGCCTAGTAAGTCACACACATACACAAGTTATCACCTATTTAAATATGATTTAATTAATTAATTAAAGAGTTTAATTGATTAATTAAATAGGTTTGGTTTGCAATTAAATTGCAAAGTCCCTAGCATGACTTGAAACCAAATCTAGATTATTGGATGTATAGTATAAGTTAAATTTATATTTAAAATGTTTAAATATGAATTTAATTAATGAGAAATTAATTAATAGAGATTAATTAATTAATTTATATTTGATATAAATTGATTAGAAGAAGAAAAATAATTATTTTGGGTTGAGAACTCAAAATTAAGACACAGGGGCATTTTGGTCATTTCACAGTGTGACACGTGGCACCATGAGATGGTGAGACATGGGATTATACATAAGCTTGCCAAATGTTTTTTAATCATGTAAGATGATTAAAATCAAGATTAAATATAGGTTTGACACTTGGCACAATGTGATTGGGTCACTTAAACCTAGAGCTAATCAAAGGGTGACATGTGGCAAGGGTTTAATGTGTTAACCTAGCTATTTAAGTGTTGTTATGAGAAAATAAAATACAACCAGCAGCCACACTCCTTGGTCACGCCATTTTGCAGCCCTCCCTCTATTCTTCTTCATCTCTCATCAATTCAAAGAGATTAGCCATCAATCTCTTGAATTAAGAACACTAGAAATTGTTTCTAGTGTCCTGTTTACATCTTTAATCTCTTAAAAGGAAGAACTTGAATTTCTAATTAATAGAAAAGGCTTTAGAAGCTATTCAAGGGCTGCCATAGGTGTTCTTGGTGTGGACAAGCTAGAGGGACAACATCTGGTGTCCTGAAGACGAATCTCAAAGGCGCAGACACGCTGCAGTGCATCAAGAGGTTAGTGTAATCGTTTTTTATTTAATCTAGGGTTCTAAAATTAATCTGATTAATTTTAAAATCTTAAATGGCAAATACAGATCCAAAAACATATTAAAAGAGTTTTAATATGTTGTTTATCATTGAAATCAAGTAGATAAAAATAAATCTTGCATGATGCATGTGACCCTAGGTGAAAATTTTTGAATTCAATGGTATAAACTTGTGTTTTTCACGCTTCTGTTCCTTCACAATACTCAGCCGCTGCAGAATCGTCTTCCTTTCTACCATTGAAATCTATAGCTCCATACTTCCTAATTTTTCCTAGGGGTGATTTCTGCTGAGACAATGGTGGAACAACCCCAGTCATCTGTCGAAAGAATCCAGTCATCTGCTCAAACAAAGCCTGTTGGGGTTGTACAGGCACCTCTTGCACTAGTGGAGCAGGATCTCCCCGATTTCCAATATCACTCCCAGTCGGAATGCGGCTTACTACTTCTTCTTCTACTGCCCTCTGCGATTCTGAGTCCATACCTTAACCTTAAATAACCAAGAAAATAGATCTGCATTAGTGTCACCTCAACTCATATGAATGCAATGCATGTTATGCACACTATCTCATTCTATCTATCTATGCCTAGGAACGCCTAAACCGTGCTCTGATACCACTAAATGTAACACCCCTCACCAGACTACAGTGTAGCCGAGCAAAGTGTGCTACATTCGGTGCCGGAGCACCCTATCTTATCTTACTTTATTCCTTTCATAATTTGATCTCGTTATATTTTAATATTAATTATTTTTTTTTCGAAGGAGAAACCAGTGGAGTTTCCCCTATTTTATTATCAGTTGACGTATTTTACTATTTACCTGTTTGAAAATTTCTATAATATTTTACAAATAAAATCTCATCAATTATTTTCATAACCATCTCATAATTCACATCTCATTCATACATCTCAATTTCATATTCATTTCCATGCATTATCTATATATTTCAAATCTGTCTTCGAATCCATACAATCTCATTCATGCTCAAATCACATAAGTAAAATTTTCAAACTTCTTTAATTTACATATTAAAACACTTACTTTGAGTAGCTCCCATAATTCATAGGTTAATTACATGAGTTTATTTTGTACAAGATATACAAATAATTTACAATGTACTAGGAATGAACAATATACATAACATGTATAAAATGAGCCCTATCTACATGCATTGCTGAGGAGGTGACAATCTTGAACTCTTCTAACACTTCTGCAGATCTGGACTCCAAAAATCTCAATGATCGACCATCTGGTTTTTTCCTTCAAGACTGCGCGAGGAAGCAATTCCATCGCGCTAAGCATTTCTGCTTAGTGGTGCAATAATATAACAAGAAATAATATATACGAATAAAGAAAGAACAAAGCATAATTTGAATACTTAAGAATCAATTTAATTTAATACAATGTGTTTAATGTTAATTATCTTTTGTTCTCATTTGTTTCGCTTTGGAAGCGTTTAATTCTGAAATTCACAGTGATAATGTACGTTATACAGAATTAATAAAAATACTCAATTTATATTCATATGGCAATAGAAGGTACATTTAAAATATTTAGTTAAGTTATACCTATTTTTGCAACTCTTTTATCATTTTACTTAACAATTTTTATGTGGTTTGGACCATTTCATAATTGTAACTAATTCTTTTGAAGTCTTATTAACTCATTTATTTGATCTGTAATATTTTTGATTACTAATAGTCTTAATTTATTTCAATAATTTACACTGCCCAAGTAACCTACGACAGGCTGACTGAACTGGATAATGGGTCGTTGGCACTGGATACCGCGGAGCCTCGGGCCGTCATACCATGGGACGCAGAACGTCAACCACGTATGCAGTCAGCATGGCTAAAAAGCCATGACCTCACATAATCGGGCATAAAAGCCATGAATATGGGCATAAAAGCCATGAATACGGGCATAAAGCCATGAATACAGGCATAAAGCCTTTCGCAGTACTGCTAAAACAATACCCTATTAGCATGCCAAACTATCCAATCTGACACACATGTCTAGGCAATACAAGGGCACTTTAGTACCATTAAATGTTCATAAGTTTTATTATTTCATTATATGTTCCAATTATCGTTCATAGTATTTTAATTTTATTTATAGTAGAAGCATAAATCTCCAAATCTCATTTTTATATAATTTATGCATTCATCATACCATTCACGTTAATTGCAATTTACATCAATCGATTTTCATGTACCATTTATACATTGAAATATTTTCATTTCTCTCATGATGAGAGCAATTAACCCATTTACACATCCATGTGATTCATCTAATCGTTACAATATTTATATGAATTAGTATTCACATTATTACCCCTCATGTACCAATTTTTGTACAAGGTATTATAATCCTATTTGAAATAAAGACGTAAATCCTAATGATAACTTTATCTCATTTATACTCTAAACAATCCATTTGTGTTAATTACATTTTATATTTCAAGTTGTATTACTTATGTATTATGTGTCATTTTGTTTACTATTCACTTCATTGGTCAACAAAAATGTTGACTTTTGGATAGAAAATAGGTGTATTGGTTTTAACACCCCAAACATACCACATTTTGTATTTAAAACTTGTTGGAATTGATTGCCATTACCATTTCTAAGCTTAAAACCAAAAGGGCAGAATTTTCAGTTTGTGAAGCCTAATTTTACTGTTCCATTAGACACTGTTGCAGTGGGAATTTGAGGAAATGATAAACATGAAAGTTGTTCCTTATTTTGTCTAGTTGAATTTCCTTTTTTGAATCACTCCATTTGGAGTTTTGTAGCTCCAGATATGATCCAAAAACCACAGTTGGCCGGATTGCCAAACTGCAGAATTGACCATATCTACAGTAACATGAACAGTGACTGTCACTGCCATTTGGGTTAGGTTCTGGTCATAATTTGGGGTAGGTTTCTTCATGAAAGTTGTTTTTCTATGTCTTAAATTGTTTCTGTAAAAATTTCAGGTTAATTGACCATATCTACAGTGAGTTATGGCCAAATGAACAGTTACTATTCATTTAATCATTTCTGCAGGTGCTGTTGCAGGGTATCCGGATTGGGACCAACTTTTGGTCCTCTTGCTTTGGTCTTTTGGGCATGGTTTCTTCAGCAAAAATGTGCCATTATAAGCCTAGTTTCATGTCCAATTGGCCAAACACCAATTGGACCAACACAGCCAAAGATATGGCAGTCCAAGTGGACTGAAATTTCAGTCACCATGCTGCACTCTCAAGGCAGCATACTCATTCACTTTGCCATGCTAGATTTCAGTCCCAATTATGGTCAAATTTCCTCAAATGGTCACTAATTGACCATTAAAATGTCCTCTAACAATTTCCTAAGCCAAGTCAAATTTTCACTTCTCAAAACCCTAGTTTCCATTTCAATTCACCCATACACCTAGTTAAGCACTTTCATTCATTATATATGTGTATATACACCTTAAGCATAATCTTTAATTCATTATAAGTCCATTAAAACCATCACAAACACTCCACCTTTGTTCCTTCCTTAGGGCAGCCGAAATTTATGGCATCCACACACATAGTTTTTATTCATTTTAGTTACAAATTCTTACTTATTTCAAGTCTCTAACATAGAAATAAAGAGCTTTAGGTGTATATGTGCACTAACCTCTTGTAGGGCAGATTTTTCCAAGCTCAAACTTCACTTTCTTTCCTTTTCTAGGCTGCCAAACACTTCCCCAAGTTGTATAGACAAGTTTTAATGAAAGGTGTCGAGGGTTTAGTAGTGGAAATTCAAGGGAAAATGGAAGTAATTGAAGAAAGTTTTCATGGAGGGTTATGGAGGAGAGGTTCACGTTTTGGCTGAAGAAGAAGAAGAAGAGCAGAATTTTTTTGGTCTTCTTTGTCTCTTTTAAGTGATTTAAGAAAGCTTGTTGAATGGTGATTGGTTGGGAGAAAGTGAGTGACATCATAATATGTCATATTTGGCATTTTATTGTATTTTCTTTTTCTTTTCTTTTCTACTAGCTTCAAATTAATTTTTCATCAACATTAATTCATATTTTATGTCATAATAATTATTTACTCAACTGGACAAGTCAGCCAAAAATTGCCTCTGAAGGCGAAATGACCAAAATGCCCTCCATTTGGCTTAACGGGTCAAAATTGTCTGTACCGATTGAAAAATTTTTCTAAATATTTTCTTGGCATTCTAATGCCATAGGAACCTCAATGACCCTTTTCTGGAGTCCCAAAAATTATTTTATGAATTTTTCCCCGGGTCTAGGGCTCCTCGTTGCGAGAACCGCAACTTCCCTCTGGTTACCCATCGCTTGGGCACCGGCTCGTTTAACTTTGTTGTATTTTATTTCTAAAATTTTTCCTAAATTTTTCTTATTAATATTTAAGTTAATTATGGTTCCTGACTTTAGTTTAAATATTTTTCCTGACGTTCTAGCTGTCCGGACCGACACCGGTCACCGGAACAGTAGATTGTACGGAGTTGCTACCGGGAGGATGTTACAGAAACAAACTAGCTGAGAGAAACACCATGAAAATCCTTCATGGCTAAACCTCACTCCACCACCATGCACTCATGATTCAAGCCTCTTTTCCACTTGGTTTCTTCATTAAAGCTTGCACACACACCTTGGACAGCATGTTGGAAGCAAAAGAAGAGGCTTTGATGAAGTTTTGGTGAAGCTTAAAAAAGGTTAGTGCTTATTTTTCCTCCCTTGCTTTAGTAAACCTTGTGTTTAGGTTGAGGTGAGTACTTTGGTGAAGAGAAATGAAAAAAATAGTGAGATATGAATTTATCCATTTTCGGCAGCCATGAAGGTTTGTGGTATTTAAGTTTTTCTTACCTTTAATGGATGGGAATTAAGGTTGATTAACTCAAATAAAAGTTGTAGTAGGTTCATGTCCAAGTATGTGCATGTTAGTGCTTGAATTAAGGGTTTGAAATGGGACCTTGGTGCTTTGGCAAACTGCCATGTTTGGCAGCCTATAATATCATGAATTTGTGTGTGTGAATATGAAGTTTATTAATGAAATATGATAGTGTTAAATTATGGGCAGCATGTGTAGTTAATATTGAGGTATGAGTATATGGAAGTGTATGTGTAATATTGATATTGAGGTATGTTGAATTTTGGTGGAAGTGAATGGTGAACTTTAATGGTGAATTGTGTGCATTGATCACTTGAGTGTTCTACCCAATATGCTTGCGAAAATTGTGTAACACCCTAGGCAAATCCCACATCGGCAAAATACGGGAGAGATGTTGGGTTTATAAGTTGGTGGTTCGTAACCCCTAATGATGCGTTTTAAAACTGTAACATCCTCCCAGTAGCAACTCCGTACATTCTACTGTTCCGGCGACCGGTGTCGGTCCGGACAGCTAGAACGTCCGGAAAAATATTTAAACTAAAGTGAGGGACCATAATTAACTCAAATATTAATAAGAAAAATTTAGTAAAAATTTTAGAAATAAAATACAACCAAGTCAAATGAGCCGGTGCCCAAGCGATGGGTAACCGGAGGGAAGTTGCGGTTCTCGCAACTAGGAACCCTAGACCCGGGTAAAAATTCATAAAATAATTTTTGGGACTCCAGAGAAGGGTCATTGAGGTTCCTATGACATTAGAATGCCAAGAAAATATTTAGAAAAATTTTTCAATCGGTACAGACAATTTTGACCCGTTAATCCAAACGGAGGGCATTTTGGTCATTTCGCCTTTAGAGACGATTTTTGGCCGACTTGTCCAGTTGAGTAAATAATTATTATGACATAAAATATGAATTAATGTTGATGAAAAATTAATTTGAAGTTAGTAGAAAAGAAAATAAAGAAAATTAAAGATAATGACATCACATGATGTCACTCACTTACTCCCAACCAATCACAATTTGTTAAACTCATTAAAAGAGATAAAAGAGACCAAAAATATGAAAAACCAATCTGCATCTTCAACCTTGGGCAGCCTAAAAAACGTTGAGAGAGAGAGAGAGAAGAGGTTCCACCATTAAAGCTCCCTTAAGCTTCATTTCCCACTTCAAACCACCTCAAAACCTTGTCCTCCCTTCACTAAAAATTTCCCTTACCACTAGAGCAAGACTTGGGCAGCAATTAGAAGAAGAGAAAGTGGAAGAAAGTGTGGTGTGAACAAGCTTAGAAAGTCACCAAAGAGGTTAGTGCCATAACCTTTGCTTTTACATCTTTTTAATCATGAATTTGAGCTAAGTTAAGTTAAAAATTTGACAAAAATTGAATTAATAAAGCATGGTTATATTCCATGAAGTTTTGGCAGCCTTGACATGAGTTAGGGTTAGGAGAAATCTTTGGTTTAAAGTGACATATTGCTGCCCCTCTTATAAATTATATGATTAGTATAGCAAATTAGGAGTGGGATGCAAGAATTGGAGGCTTGGTCAATTAGGGTTAGGGTTTTGGGAGTGAAAATTTGACTTTGCTTATGAAATTGTTAAAGAACATTTTAATGGGAAATTAGTGACCATTTGAGGTAAGTTGACCATAATTAGGAGTGAACTATTGCATGGCAAAGTGGAATGGGCAGGCTGCCTAGTGACAGCAGCAGGGAGGCTGTGAGTCCAACCTGTTTGGACTGCCATATCTTTGGTTGTGTTGGTCCAATTTGTGTTTGGCCAATTGGACATGAAACTAGACTTATAATGGCACATTTTTGCTGAAGAAACCATGCCCAAAAGACCAAAGAAAGAGGACCAAAAGTTGGCCCCAATCCGGATACCCTGCAACAGCACCTGCAGAAATGACCAAATGAACAGTAACTAATCATTTGGCCATAACTCACTGTAGATATGGTCAATTGACCTGAAATTTTTACAGAAACAAGTTAAGACATAGAAAAACAACTTTCATGAAGGAACCTACCCCAAATTATGGCCAGAACCTATTCAAATATGCAATCACAATCACTGTTCATGTTACTATAGATATGGTAATTTCTGCAGAATGAAAATCCGGCCAGCTGTGGTTTTTGGACCATATCTGGAGCTACAAAACTCCAAATGGAGTGATTCAAAAAAGGAAATTCAACTAGAAAAATAAGGAACAACTTTCATGTTTGCCATTTCTTCAAATTCCCACTGCAACAATGCCCAATGGAACAGTAAAGTTAGGCTTCAAAAACTGAAAATTCTGCCCTCTTGGTTTTAAGTCTAGAAATGGTATGGGTGCTCAATTCCAACAAGTTTTAAATGCAAAATGTGGTATCTTTGAGAACTTAGGTTCAATAAATTTATTGTGTATGAAAAATTCAACATTTTGGTTGACTAGTAAGGTGAATAGTAAACAAAATGACACATATTACATAAGTAATACAACTTGAAATATAAAATGTAATTAACACAAATGGATTGTTTAGAGTATAAATGAGATAAAGTTATCATTAGGATTTACGTCTTTGTTTCAAATAGGATTATAATACCTTGTACAAAAATTGGTACATGAGAGGTAATAATGTGAATACTAATTCATATAAATATTGTAACGATTAGATGAATCACATGGATGTGTAAATGGGTTAATTGCTCTCATCATGAGAGAAATGGAAATATTTCGATGTACAAATGGTACATGAAAATCGATTGATGTAAATTGCAATTAACGTGAATGGTATGATGAATGCATAAATTATATAAAAATGAGATTTGAAGATTTATGCTTCTACTATAAATAAAATTAAAATACTATGAACGATAATTGGAACATAAAATGAAATAATAAAACTTATGAACATTTAATGATATTATGTGCCCTTGTATTGCCTAGACATGTGTGTCGAATTGGATAGTTTGGCATGCCAATAGGGTATTGTTTTAGCAGTACTGCGAAAGGAAAGGCTTTATGCCTGTATTCATGGCTTTATGCCAGTATTCATGGCTTTTATGCCCGATTATGTGATATCATGGCTTTTTAGCCATACTGACTACATACATGGTTGACGTTCTGCGTCCCATGGTATGACGGCCCGAGACACTGCGGTGTCCAGTGCCAACGACCCGTTATCTAGTCCAATGCCCAAAGATAGGTTACTTGGGCATGGAAAAGTATAACTGTGATTGAACTGATTATTAAAGAAAATACGAAAATTAAGAATCAGGAATGATTACAAAAATACAAAGAAGCTCAAGATCATGAAGAAAATAATTAACGAAATGCATGAAGAAGTTAATATCATAAAACATAATTAGCCCTCGACTAAACAATAAGTTAGTAATTATTCATTTCTTATGAACACAATAGCAAGGAAATTATTATTTTTATTTGCATATTATATTTTCTTGTATTATTGGCACCACTAAGCTTTATGCTTAGCGCGTCGCTTTTGCAACGCATAGGTACTGAAGATTTGGACAGAGGGCCCGGTAGACCACAGATTGGGTAAGGCCATTCACAGTTCTGCATAGTGTCCGTGTCACCTCACCGTCTACAGTGCATTGGTAGGACACTAGGTCCCATTTTGTATTTTGAGATTTTTGTAAATTTGGTAATTAAACTCTTATTTTATCATATGTATTTGAACAAATGGAATATAATTTTGTATTAATGTAAGTACTTGTAATTTGTGATTATAAATCACATGTGAGAATTTATTTATGATTTGAGTCTAATGATAATGTGAAATGATAAATAGAGGAATCGTTAAGAAATTGCTGTAACTTGATGTGATACAAAATGTGAATTGTATATGAGTACCATGAGATGAATGATTGAGAAATAAATGAAATTGATGAAATTATTCTGAGACTTTGTTGATAATTGGAGTTGGGATTGATTGAATATGATCATAGGAAGTGTTTTTCATAGGTTCCGAAGAACTGTTTTCTCTATTTTTAGTCGGTACTTTGCAGGATTTTCTATAAAATTTTCGGAACCTCAAATAAATTACAATTTCAATAAATGAATTATATTTCACAAGTTATTTTCAAAACTATGATAAAAATGTATTAAGATAAAATAGAGTGCTCCGGCACACTGAGTGGCATAACTTGCTCGGCTGTACTGTAGTCGGGTAAGGGGTGTCACAAAAACTGTGAGGGCTTCGGCCCAGAGGGGACAATATCACTAGTGGGCCGGGCTATTACATTTGTGGTATCAGAGCCGCTCTGCGTGCAACCTTGAGCGATGGTGGGGCAAACTTCAGTAAGGACGCTGAGTCCCATAAGGAGGGTGGATTGTAACACCCTAGGTAAATCCCACATTGGCAAAACACGGGAGAGATGTTGGGTTTATAACGGCCTGGCCCACTAGTGATATTATCCGCTCTGGGCCAAAGCCCTCACGGTTTTAAAACGCGTCACTAGGAGTTACAAACCGCCAACTTATAAACCCAGCATCTCTCCTGTGTTTTACCGATGTGGGATTTACCTAGGGTGTTACAATCCACCCCCCTTATGGGACTCAGCATCCTCTCTGAGGTTTGCCCCACCATCGCTCAAGGTTGCACGCGGAGCGGCTCTGATACCACAAATATAATGGCTCGAACCACTAGTGATATTGTCCGCTCTGGTTACAATCCACCCCCCTTATGGGACTCAGTATCCTCGCTGAGGTTTGCCCCACCATCGCCCAAGGTTGCATGCGGAGCGGCTCTAATACCACAAATGTAACGGCCCGGCCCACTAGTGATATTGTCCGCTCTGGGCTGAAGCCCTCACGGTTTTAAAACGCATCACTAGGAGTTATGAATCGCCAACTTTTAAACCTAGCATCTCTCTCGTGTTTTGCCGATGTGGGATTTGCCTAGGGTGTTACAAATTGTGTTTAGTATTTCTCGAAGTGCGATGAATAAATAATGAAGTCATGAGGAGGAGGAGGAATGTCAAATTGAAAGTGTAATTGTCTTATGCAGGTTGTGTATGTTGGCAGCACCTAAATTAGGTCATAAGTGCAAAACTGTGAACCCAATTGGCATGAGGCCAATAGGGGGGTGAAATTAGACACCAAATAGGCCAACTTTCATGTAGAAATGTTGCCAAAATTCTACCTAGAAACTAATCTTAAAAATGACCAAATCCGGATTAGTGACTTGAAAGCATGAAAATTGACCATTTGGGTAGCAGTTAGTGTTTTGGCCATAACTCACTCAAAACAGGTCCAAATGACCTGAAATTTTTACCATAAATAGATTAGACACAGAGCTACAACTCTTATGAAGACACCAAAACCCAGAAATGATCATAAGTAAGTCAAAAGGCTTGCACAAGTTCAGGTATAAAAACGGCCAAAACCAGAAATGACCTAAAAATGACCTAAAGTTGCCATTTTAGTGCAATCTGTCCAACTTTAGTAAATTGACCATATGTTGGTCTATATAACTCAGAATGACCTGAAATTTGCCCCTAGTGCAACAAGACATAGAGCTACAATTTTTCTTCTTTGACCAGAAGCTAAATGTCACACCCTACCCCTCTGTAAGGCATAACATGATCCTGTAGTATACCTAATGAATTACCAAACTTCACCTACTGATAACCCATTAAATACACTACAAGGGATTTCAAACCTTTTCTTATTTCTTTTTACAGTGGTGAGCACTTTTGACAGGTATTAAAATTTTTTAACTGAAGTGAAACAAAATAACAAATCTGAGTATCAATAATTTTTATAAAAATTTTGGTAGAGTGCCATCTGTATTTTGAATAAAACAGTTCTTCAAAAACCTATAAAAAGCACTTCCAATAATTTGTTCAATCCCAAACTCCAATAGCAGTACAACACAATAAATTTCTCAACATTTATCAACTCAGTTCAACAATCAATTTTTCAGTGTTTCCAAAAGCTGAGATAAGATAAATATATCATAATACTTTTGCAGGCCAAAATAGTTTACAATTTTAGTGTACAACTGCTCAAGACCAAGTACAATATATATATACAGTGCACATACATTACAACAAACACTACAAAATATGGTATACTCAATATACCTGGCAAAATCCCAAAGCGAAGTCACAAGCAGTCTACTCTGCTGCTCTATCTGTCTGTCTACCTGCGACAGTAATGAAAAAGCTATCGCTGAGTAAAATTTATTCAGTGGTGTACAATAACAATTTAGAATGCGGTATATAAAACATTTATCAATAATTCACAATTCAAATGATTCACAATTTCATGTCAAAATTTTCAAAGCTCATATAACACAAATTTGATCAAACAATTTGATAACACAGTGTTGCCAATCAATAACACAACTTAGGTCATGACATAAAATATTATGAACATGCCGTGTTGTACACAACGATAAGAAAAACTCACCCCACTAATCAAAATCAATGAGGGAGGTGGCTAGCTAGCTAATGAGTACTCATCCATACTCACCTCAGACTGATAAGTCAAAGAGGGAGGAATATAGTCATACTCACCGCATAAATGGAGGAGGAACATAGTGATATTGCCATGCCAAGTGTGAATCAAAAATAATTTCAAATCATAATATTTAAATATTTCATACAAATCATAAATCACATTTTATCTCAAAATTTTCATTTACAAAGTAGGCAATACAATAATTTCCAAATAAGATTCCTAAAGCCAAAATAATAAAAAATTATTCATAACTCATTTCTCCAAATAAATTTTCGAGTAAAAGCAGTGAATATAAAAAGTATTGTACACAGACCTCTGATATATGCCTCTTGGCCCTGACTCAGTGTTCCTTATGCTTCTCAATATCCTTTTCAACTTAAACACACAATTTAAAGTTTTTCAGTACTCAATGAATTTGTTTCTAATAATAAAATCTAATATTTAAATTTTCTTGGTACTATTCCCTTTAATTCATTTCATTAGTCAACCTATAATGTTGACTCTTGATGCACTCTAAGTGAGTCAATTCTAATGTTACCAATATGTCACATTTTATAGCCCTTTAGTGTTGGTATATGTTACCAATTTTATTTCCAAGTGTATTGCATTTTATTGCAATTTACCAGATTTTGGTATACTATTTTGACCTAGCCGGACGACCTAGTTTCCTCGGTTTTCGGGTTTTGGTTCAAACTACAAACTTGTAAGTCTATGTCTTATTGCACGCGGGACAAAATTTCAGGTCATTCTGAGTTGAATAGACCAAGATATGGTCAATTTACCAATGCTGGACAAAATGCACTAAAATGGTAGGCTTAGGTCATTTTTAGGTCACTTTTGGTTTGGCCAATTTTGGTACGTGAACTTTTGCAAGCTATTTGGCTTGGTTCTGGCCATTTATGGGCTTTGGTGTCTTCATAAGAATTGTAGATATATGTCTAAACTATTTATGGTAAAAATTTGAAGTTATTTGGACCTGTTTTGAGTAAGTTATGGTCAAAACACTAACTGCTGCCCAAATGGTCAATTTTCAGGCTTTCAAGTCACTAATCCAGATTTGGTCATTTTTCAAGTCACCTTCTAGGCAGAATTTAGGTAAGCTTCCTTCATGAAAGTTGGCACATTTTGTGCCTAGTTTCACCTTCAATTGGTCTCATACCAATTGGAGTCACACACTTAAGGTTCTAAGCTAAAGTGTACACTGCCCTGTTACACATTATTCAACACTTACCAATTACACATTCAATACTTACCAAGTTTACCTTTCATGCCAATTCTGATTTGGTACCATAATATTAACACACTTTACATCACATTTTGGTCATTTTGGGCAGCTTGTAACCACTCTCAACATACACATTATAACTCAAAATTTTCAAAGTCTAATTACAATAATTTAACCACATGAACATACCTCATTTACATGTCCAAATCCAAATAAATATTCACATACACATGCTGCCACCATAAGCAACATAATTCAACAAACCATTCCATGAAACTACCCATTTCTAACCACACTTAAAAGTTGCAGAATTACCCCATTGAACATATCTCCTTCAAATTGCTTTCAAGCTTCCAAAACCAATTGCACCATTACACATACTCTTAATACACATTATCTAAATCATTTCTATACACATAAATACCTACATCAACATCTTAAACTACCATTAACAAGTAAAAACAAACTAAATATGTTGAGTTCCCATGGCTGCTAAAATGGTGTACCACCATTAAATCATCAAACTTCAAAGCTTCTTCCACAAAATAACTCACCACAACATCCACCCAAAATTTAATGAAACAAGAATGGAAAATACACACTGAACACCTTTAAAGCTTGATCAAAACTTCACTAAACCTCCTTAAATTGCTACCAAAATCTTCCTTGCAAGGTGAGGATTAACTTTAAAGAAGGAACTTAGTGGAATGGATGGCTCAAAATGGGTTGCAGGGAGCTTCCTCTCGCTCGGCCATGGAGGTTTCTCTCAAGGTACATTTGGTTGGTTGGCTCAAGGTTGAAGAAGATGGAATCTTCTGCCCAAAGCTGATTAAAAGTCCACTTTGGTGGTGTTAGTGGAGCACTAAGGTAAGTTTAATATTTGTTTAATCAAAGTTTTCACAATTTCCACATTTAACCTCTTTTATTTTATTATTTAAATTATGAACCACCATTTTAATTTTCATTATATTTTCAAAGTTTAATATCATTTATTTTTAATGGAAATTTAGTTCAAAAGGCAACTTGGTGTCAATTGACCACAATGCCCCTATTCGGGTTGCTTTTCGGCTTTTTCGATAACACCGATTTTTATCGGTTTCTCGATTTTTCATTTTTCTTTGTACTAATTATTTAATTTTTCTTTGACATTTCTAATATCATTTATTTTTCAATAGATGTTTATTTAAGTTCCAAAAATATTTTCTAGGGTTCTCCGCGGTCCAAGGTTAGTTAACGGCCCACGCCGCAACTTTCCGGTGCGGTTACCCATCAGTACGGTTTTGTCCGTTTAGCTTAGTTCCATTTTTTCTCTTTTATTTTTCCTTTATTTTTTTCTTGTATTTTCCTCTATTGTATTTCACTACCTTATATCTCCACACTAATATTTAAATATAATTTCAAGCATCCTAGCTGTCCGGACAGACACTGTCACCGGAACAGTAGAACGCACTACCGAACATAGAGGTGTTACACTAAAAACCAAGAGAAGTAGGACTTTAAGCTAGATCAATCTAGTACACAAAAATTGAGAACTTGACATTTACATACAATGAGGCTTGAAATAATTTAGCAATGAATGCCAACTTGTAAAAATGGTAAATTGTACTATATTGGTAGCATATTGAAATGCAAAATGTGACATATTGGTAATATTAAAATTTATTCACTTAGTGTGCATCAAAGGTCAATATTATAGGTTGACTAATGAAATGAATTGAAGGGAATAATACTAAGAAAATTTAGATATTGGATTTTATTATTAGAAACAATTTAACTGAGTACTGAAACACTTTAAATTGTGTGTTTCAGTCGAAAAGATATTAAAAAGCATAAGGAACATTGAGTCAACGCCTAGAGGCGACTCAAACCAGGTCTGTGCACAATACTTTTTATATTCACTGCTTTTACTAAAAACTTTATTTGGAGAAATGAGTTATGAAAATTTTTTGATTATTGTGGCTTTGGGAATTTTATTTGGAAATTATTGTGTTGCCTACTTTGCAAATGGAAATTTTGAGATAAATTGTGTTTAGTAGTATTGGAGCAAAGTAGGGACGGCGATACGTAATGCTTATGATTCTTGGGAACTCTCACGTGGGAACTCAGGAGCTTGCAGGGATGGCGATACATAACGCCTGCAAGTGCTCTGATAGGTACACTATATTCCTCCTCCATTTATGGGGTGAGTATGACTATATTCCCCCTTCTTTGACTTGCCAGTCTGAGGTGAATATGTTAGTAGTATGCCCTAGAGCATATCATTTAGTATGTATCTTGTACATATTTTTATTAATAAAAGGCATTTCCACTTTTCTGTTTACATAATATATTTATGTGTGATAGAAAAGGTCCATTGATATTTTATTAGAAATTCTATTCTTAAGTTGTTAAGAATATGAGTGACAGTATTTCTAATACAAAGTGTTATAAATAGGTTCACAATCGAGGATACTTCATAATAAGGAGATGACTTATCCAGAAAGATTGTTTTCATGTTTGTTACCAAGTTATTTATATGAGATATAAATAAGATGGAATGGTGAGTCTCATGCCATATAGCAAACATGATAGGCACTTATAAATGATAAGTACGCTGAACCAATGACACTTATGACAAGCACATGGAGTTTACTTTTGTCAATGTTTTGTCGTAAATCATATCAGTGCATATAATCTTTAGACCTGAGATAGCACAGTTATCTTGTATATAGGTAGTTTGAGTTTGATACTACTTTCATACTTGTACTATGTATGGGTATATGGGCATGTGTTGGCTCCTACTAATTATATATGGAGATAGGTGTTGATCAAGATGGAATCTGTTCCTCTAAGTAAATAGAGATAAAATCCTATGTTCATTTAATTGTTCTTGATGTTTTAAGTTCTTGGCCAGGACAGGTAGATTTATTCAGAAAAGTGTTTCTGATGAGAAAATCTTTTTAATCAAGAACTGGAATTAAAAGAGAACATAATATTCATAGCAAATAGAGTTTGACATAAATCATGACTCCAGCTTGAGTTGGGATTTTGTAATAGAGAGATTCCAGTGCATGGTAACATATGATTATAGGTTCATTTAAGGTAAACTTTATTACTAATTAGGTGGCCATGGCATGCTATGCTAGGTGTTAACCATTGTCTATGAGGTGCATAAAATGATTTAGAGAAATCATTTATGGTAAGAAAGAGTTCTGATGATATTAAGAGTTGATATCATATCTCATTGCCAATTAGTGAAGAGCCTAGTAAGTCACACACATATACAAGTTATCACCTAATTAAATATGATTTAATTAATTAATTAAAGAGTTTAATTGATTAATTAAATAGGTTTGTTTTACAATTAGATTGTAAAGTCCATAGCATGACTTGAAACAAAATCTAGATTATTAGATGTATAGTATAAGTTAAATTTATATTTAAAGTGTTTAAATATGAATTTAATTAATGAGAAATTAATTAATAAAGATTAATTAATTGATTTATATTTTATGTAAATTGATTAGAAGAAGAGAAATAATGATTTTGGATTGAAAACTCAAAATTAAGACACGGGCATTTTGGTCATTTCACAGGGTGACATGTGGCACCATGAGATGGTGACACATGGCATTACACATAAGCTTGACAAATGTCTTTTAATCATGTAAGATGATTAAAATTAAGATTAAATATAGGTTTGACACTTGGCACAATGTGATTGGGTCACTTAAACCTAGAACTAATAAGAAGGTGACATGTGGCAAGGGTTTAATGTGTTAACCTAGCTATATAAGTGTTGTTATGAATTAAAAATAAGACAACCAGCAGCCACTCCTCCTTTGTCATGCCATTTTGAGGCTCTCCATCTATTCTTCTTCATCTCTCATCAATTCAAAGAGATTAGCCATCAATCTCTTGAATTAAAAATACTAGAAATCGTTTCTAGTGTCCCGTTTACATCTTTAATCTCTTAAAAGGCAGAACTTGATTTTTTAATTCATAGAAAAAGTATTAGAAGCTGTTCAAGGGCTTCCATTGGTGTTCTTAGTGTGGACAAGCTAGAGGGACAACATTTGGTATCCTGAAGATGAATCTCAAAGGCGCAAATAAACTGCAGTGCATCAAAAGGTTAGTGTGTTTGTTCTTGATTTAATCTAGGGTTCTAAAATTAATCTGATCAATTTTAAAATCTTAAATGGCAAATACAGATCCAAAAATATATTAAAAGAGTTTTAATATGTTGTTTATCATTGAAATCAAATAAATAAAAATAAATCTTGCATGATGCATGTGACCCTAGGTGAAAATTTTTGAAGTCAATGGTATAAACTTGTGTTTTTCACGCTTCCGTTCCTTCAATTGGTATCAGAGCCACTATATTTGCCATTTAGATTGTTGATTATGTGATTTAATTGTGTGTTTTGATCATGAGATGATTTATCCATTGCTGGTTGCAATGGAGGTGTGGCGGCATGCTTGAAAAACACCATCAATGGTGCTCATGGTTTGGCTTCCATGGGTGGTTCAAGGTTTGGCTTTTAATTCTACAATTGTTGTATGTTCTAAGGCCTATTCTTGGACTAATTAAAGTGTTTAACTAGTAGTTTTAATCACACAATTAAATTATGATTCAAATCAGAATTTTAAAAATTATTTGAATGAGATTCAAATCTGAATTTTAAAAGTTGTTTGAATGTGATTCAAATCTGAATTTTTTAAGTTATTTGAATCATATTCAAATCTGAATTTTTAAAGTTGTTTGAATAATATTCAGATCTGAATTTTTAAAAATTGTTTGAATGTGATTCAAATCTGATTTTTTAAAAATTGTTTGAATGTGATTCAAATCTGAATTTTTAAGGTTGTTTGAATGTGATTCAAATCTGAATTTTTAAATTTGTTTGAATGAGATTCAAATCTGAATTTTTAAATTTATTTGAATCATATTCAAATCTGGATTTTTAAGTTGGATATGAGATATTCAATTTAATTTAAGTATGTATGTTTTATTTAATTGTTAAATAGTGATATACATGATGGATGATCATGGACTATAAAAGACCAATGTGATTGGATTTATTTCTTTTATATTTCTTTGGGATTGTAAATTAATTAATTTATTTTAATTTATTTGGGCATGTATTATTAAGTTTATAATAATTTTTGGTTGTAATTTCATTTATTTAAGTTCTTGTAAATTCGCCTTGGTATGCCAAGGATTACTATGTAATATTGGATTGCAAGAAGTTCAAGGAAGTCAAGAGCATTGGTGGGACTAGTGGGAGGAATTCAAGATCAAGTGTTGATTATGTACTCCTTCAGCAACTCTTATAAAATGAATGAATGAAATGCACCTAGGAATGCCCTGATTCAATTCTTGGAGGCTCAAAATTGAATCCCTTAGAAAGTCCATGATCATACCATATTTACTACTTATCCATGAATGCATGAGTTGTATGGGAATGTATGCAATTATATGATATATGCATGCCAATTGGATAATGTGCAAAGTGAGACCTTAATAGTAATTAGGATGACTATAAAATCTTCCAAACAAATGATTAAGTTAAAAATACTATAATTAAAGTAATTATAACATAGGCCCTCCATTGGGGCAATTATTTTTTGAAATTTTAAATAGTTGCATAAGATGCAATTAATTTAAGAGATTTTCTTAAGAATAATTGTTAAGCATGAGATGTTGTAAATATGTAAATGGTTTTGTGGCCAATGTTGGATGTACCTGAGGACATTAAAATTATGTGCATAATTACTGGCTCAATGGGATCAACTTAACTAATGCAAGATAAGTCAATAATGGATGTACCTGAGATTTTGAGCATTAGAGGCTAGGTAAAGGATTGAACCTCACATGAGATGTGAAGGGCAAGGAGTTGCTCACTTATAGTTTATTGTAATTCCAATAATGGATTTACCTGAGGATGATCAATAGAATTATAAGAATTCGATCACCTATTAGAAATCCATCCAACTAGGATTTCCGTTTTCTACTTTGGAAGTGTAGGATTTGCTAAGTTAGTGGGAGGACCAATTTGATTAAAAGACCATAATCATTTTGGTTAATTACTTGATACATTTACTAATTAATCTGGTTATTTTTTGCAATTAATTTTCTGATAATAATGAGCACAGAACAACCACCACCATCCAATATCCTTGCAAGCATACTTGATCGCAATAGGTTAACAGGACCTAATCTCTCTGATTGACTAAGAAATTTGAAACTTGTCTTGAACTTTGAACATATAGGATATGTTCTAGATTCAAATGTTCCTGGTCCCCTTACCTCCAGAGGCTACTCAAGAGGAACACAAAACTTTAGACAAGTGGAAGGAGCATGATATGAGAGCTAAGTGTTACATGCTTGCTTCCATGAGTAATGAGTTACAGAAGTAGCATGAGAACATGCAGAGTGCGAGTGAGATCTTCCTTCACCTACAAGAGTTGTATGGTGAGCATAGTAGGAATGCTAGGTATAAGATATCTAGGCAGCTATTCCGCATGAAGATGTCTAAGGGACAGAATGTTGGGGATCATGTCCACAAGATGATTCGGTTGATTGAGCAGTTGGATCATCTTGACTTCAACATGGATTTCCAACTACAGATGGATTTGATCCTTTAGTCCCTTCCTGAGTCTTTTGGGAATTTTGTGAAAAATTCCCATATGACCAAATAGGAATGCACCTTAGCTGGTTTACTCAACATGCTGGTTATTGCCCAAAAGAATATGCCGGGCAATAAAGGAAAAGAAGTAGCTTTGATTGCATCTTCTTCTACTGGAAAGTCCAATAAGAAGAAGGGCAATAAGAAAAAGAAACCTCAGATTCCTGGTCCTTCCAAGAAGATAGCCAAACAGAAAAACAAAGATCAAAGTTGATAAAGGTAAAGGAAAGTGTTTCCACTATCAGCAGGAAAGTGTTTTCACTGCCAGCAGGAAAGTGTTTTCACTGCCAGCAGGAAAGTGTTTTCACTGCCAGCAGGAAAGTGTTCAATGCCATGATGAAAATCAACTCAAAATTCAAAATATATTTGGCACTTAAGATTAGGTCATGTTGCAGAAGATAGGATTGCAAAATTGGAGAAAATGGGGATTTTATCCTCATTGGGCTTTGAGCCTACTCCAACTTGTGAATCTTGTCTTCAGGGCAAAATGACTAGATCACCCTTTGTTGGACAAGGGCTAAGGGCTGAAAATATTTTGGAGCTAATACGTAGTGATGTATGTGATCCATTTAAGGAAATGGTTAAAGGTGATTTTCATTACTTTATTACCTTTACTGATGATAAATCAAGGTTTGGGTATTTGTATTTGATGAAATACAAACATGATTCCTTTGAAAAGTTTAAAGAATTTAAATCTGAAGTAGAAAATCAAACAGGAAAGAGTATTAAAGCTGATCAGATCGTGGAGGAGAATATTTGAGTACTGAATTTGATGAATACTTGAGAGAGCATGGCATTGTTTCCAACTGACTCCTCCAGGAACACCACAGTTGAATGGTATATTTGAAAGGAGAAATTGTGCCCTATTGGATATGGTACGTAGTATGATGAGCTATACTGATATGCTAATCTCCTTTTGGGGATTTGCATTAGAATCAGCTTTGTATATTCTGAATAGGATTCTATCAAAATCAGTTTCTTCCACACCTTATGAGATAAGGCATGGAAGAAAACCAAGTCTTAAGCATGTTAAGATTTGGGGTTGTCCAGCTTCTATCAAAAAGCTGAACACTGATAAATTGGAAATAAGATCAGAAAAAAGGTCGATTTGTTGGATATCCAAAAGATAGTTTTGGATATTATTTTTATTTGCCTACATCACAAAAGGTTGTGGTGAGTAGAGATGCCACATTTCTTGAACAACAGTTTGTCCAAGAAGGAGGCAAAGGAAGGCAAATAGAGTTGGAATCAGAGAATTCTGACCAATCAATAGATCAGATGGATATAGATCCATCTAGTCAACCTATACCCATTGATAAAACATCTACAGCTGTTCCTCGTAGAACAACCAGGGTATCTCACCCACCAGTGAGATATGGTTTCCTTCATGAAGAAGAAAAAGAGTTGTCGACTCATGAAGAAGTAGATCATGGAGATGATCCACTTACCTATGAAGAAGCTATATCAGATAAAAATTCTTCAAAATGGATTGATGCTATGAAATCTGAAATTGATTCCATGTATAAGAATCAAGTTTGGGATCTTATTGACCCACCTAAAGGTATTGTACCTATAGGGAACAAATGGGTTTTCAAGAAGAAAATTGGTTCTGATGGAAAGGTAGAGACCTATAAGGCAAGGTTAGTAGCGCAAGGGTTTCGCCAAAGGCAAGGAATCGACTATGAGGAGACTTTCTCGCCTGTTGCCATGCTTAAATCAATTAGGATTCTATTAGCAATAACTGCATACTATGATTATGAGATTTGGCAGATGGATGTCAAAACAGCTTTTCTCAATGGATACATTGCAGAAAACATTTTCATGGAACAACCTAGGGGTTTTGAATCCCAAGATGGTTCCAAGGAATGCAAGCTAAAGCGATCCATTTATGGGTTAAAGCAAGCTTCGAGGAGTTGGAACATCCGTTTTGATGAAGCCATTAAATCCTTTGATTTTATAAAAAATGAGGATGAGCCATGTGTATATAAGAAGGTTAGTGACAGCGCTATCACTTTCCTTGTCTTATATGTGGATGACATACTGTTAATGGGTAATGACACAGTTATGTTAACAACTGTAAAGATATGGTTGTCAAATATATTCTCCATGAAAGACTTAGGGAAGGCAACCTATATTCTTGGGATTCGCATCTATAGAGATAGAGCGAAGAGAATAATTGGTTTATCCCAAAGTCTATAATTGGAAAAGGTGTTAAAGAGGTTTAACATGCTTGATTCCAAGAGAGGATTGTTACCAGTGAGACATGGTATTTACCTTTCTAAAGAGATGTCTCCAAAGACACCTGAAGAAAGAGATAAGATGGTCAGGATTCCATATGCTTCAGCTATTGGAAGTTTAATGTATGCAATGTTGTGTACTAGGCCGAATATCGCATATGCTGTTAGTTTGACTAGCAGGTATCAATCCAATCCAAGTTTGGAACACTGGATAGCTGTCAAGAATATCCCTAGGTACTTGAGTAGAACTAAGGATTTATTCTTGATATATGAAGGTGGAGACTTGCAATTGGATGGTTATACTGATCCTAATTTCTAATCAGATATTGATGATAGAAAGTCTACATCTAGATATGTGTTCATTTGTAATGGAGGTGCAGTCAGTTGGAAGAGTTCCAAACAGAGCATGACTGTAGATTCCACTACAGAGGCTGAGTATATTGCTGCATCAGATGCTACAAAGGAAGTTGTTTGGATAAAGAAGTTCGTGACAGAACTTGCAGTAGTTCCTTCCATTGAGTCAACAGTTCCACTACACTGTGACAATAATGGAGCAGTCATACAGGCTAAGGAACCAAGGTCTTACCAAAAATCCAAACACATAGAAAGGCGCTACCACATTATCAGAGAAATAGTTAGGCAAGGCGATGTAGCCATGTAGAAAATAGCATCAGCTGAAAATCCAGCTGATCCATTCACTAAGCCTATGTCACAGACTCAGCTAGACCGTCATCTTGAGAAGATGGGTCTAAGATATTGTAATGAATGGCTCTAGTGCTAGTGGGAGATTGTTAATAATATGTCATAGAGCATATTATTTAGTATGTATCTTGTACATATTTTTATTAATCAAAGGCATTTCCACTTTTTCGTTTACATAATATATTTATGTGTAATAGAAAAGGTTATTAGAAATTCTATTCTTAAGTTGTTAAGAATATGAGTGACAGTATTTCTAGTACAAAGTATCATAAATAGGTTCACAATCGAGGATACTTCATAATAAGGACATGACTTATACAGAAAGATTGTATTCATGTTTGTTACCATGTTATTTATATGAGATATAAATAAGATGGAATGGTGAGTCTCATGCCATATAGCAAACATGATAGGCACTTATAAATGATAAGTACGCCCAACCAGTGACACTTATGACAAGCACATGGAGTTTACTCTTGTCAATGTTTTGTCGTAAATCATATCAGTGCATATAATCTTTAGACCTGAGATAGCAAAGTTATCTTGTTTATAGGTAGTTTGAGTTTGATACTACTTTCATACTTGTACTATGTATGGGTATATGGGCATGTGTTGGCTCCTACTAGTTATATATGGAGGTAGGTGTTGATCAAGATGGAATCCGTTCCTCTAAGTAAATAGAGATAAAATCCTATGTTCATTTAATTGTTCTTAATGTTTCAAGTTCTTGGCCAGGATAGATAGATTTATTCAGAAAAGAGTTTCTGATGAGAAAATCTTTTTAATCAAGAACTAGATTTAAAAGAGAACATAATATTCATAGCAAATGGAGTTTGACATAAACCATGACTCCAGCTTGAGTTGGGATTTTGTAACAGAGAGATTCCAGTGCATGGTAACATATGATTATAGGTTCATTTAAGGTAAACTTTATTACTAATTGGGTGGCCATGGCATGCTATGCTAGGTGTTAACCATGGTCTATGAGGTGCATAAAATAATTTAGAGAAATCATTTATGGTAAGAAAGAGTTCTGATGATATTAAGAGTTAATATCATATCTCATTGTCAATTAGTGATGAGCATAGTAAGTCACACACATACACAAGTTATCACCTAATTAAATATGATTTAATTAATTAATTAAAGAGTTTAATTGATTAATTAAATAGGTTTGTTTTGCAATTAGATTGCAAAGTCTATAGCATGACTTGAAACCAAATCTAGATTATTAGATGTATAGTATAAGTTAAATTTATATTTAAAATGTTTAAATATGAATTTAATTAATGAGAAATTAATTAATAAAGATTAATTAATTGATTTATATTTGATGTAAATTGATTAGAAGAAGAGAAATAATTATTTTGGGTTGAAAACTCAAAATTAGGACACAGGGGCATTTTGGTCATTTCACAGGGTGACATGTGGCACCATGAGATGGTGACACATGACATTACACATAAGCTTGCCAAATGTCTTTTAATCATGTAAGATGATTAAAAATAAGATTAAATATAGTTTTGACACTTGGCACAATGTGATTGGGTCAATTAAACCTAGAACCAATCAGAAGGTGACATGTGGCAAGGTTTTAATGTGTTGACCTAGCTATATAAGTGTTGTTATGAATTAAGAATAAGACAACCAGCAGCCACTCCTCCTTTGTCACGCCATTTTGAGGCTCTCCATCTATTCTTCTTCATCTCTCATCAATTCAAAGAGATTAGCCATCAATCTCTTGAATTAAAAATACTAGAAATTGTTTCTAGTGTCCCGTTTACATCTTTAATCTCTTAAAAGGCAGAACTTGATTTTCTAATTCATAGAAAAAGCTTTAGAAGCTGTTCAAGGGCTGCCATAGGTGTTCTTGGTGTGGACAAGCTAGAGGGACAACATTTGGTGTCCTGAAGATGAATCTCAAAGGCGCAAATACACTGCAGTGCATCAAAAGATTAGTGTGTTTGTTCTTGATTTAATCTAGGGTTCTAAAATTAATCTGATTAATTTTAAAATCTTGAATGGAAAATACAGATCCAAAAACATATTAAAAGAGTTTTAATATGTTGTTTATCATTGAAATCAAATAGATAAAAATAAATCTTGCATGATGCATGTGACCCTAGGTAAAAAATTTTTTATTCAATGGTATAAACTTGTGTTTTTCACGCTTTTGTTCCTTCAGAATATGGATGAATTCTCATGAGCTAGCTAGCCACCTCCCTCATTGATTTCAATTAGTGGGGTGAGTTTGCCTTGTCGTGTGTACAACACAGCATGTTCAGAAAAGTTTGTGTCATGACCTAAGTTGTGTTATTGATTGGCAACACTGTGTTATTCAATATTTTGATCAAATTTATGCTATATGAGCTTTGAAAATTGTGATAGGAAATTGTGAATTATTTGTATTGTAAATTGTCAATAAATGTTTTATATACCGCATTTTAAATTGTTATTGTGCACCACTGAGTAAACTTTACTCAGCGATAGCTTTTTCATTGCTGTCGCAGATAGACAGACAGATAAAGCAGCATAGTAGGCTGCTTGTGCTATACTTTTTGGATTTTATCGGGTATATTGAGTATACTACTTCCTTGTAATTATTATTGTAATGTATGTGCACTGTATGTATATATTGTACTTGGTCTTGAGCAGTTGTAAACTAAAGTTATAAATTATTTTGGCCTGTAAAAATGTTGTACTATAATTTTCTTATCTCAGCTTTGAAATACTTAGTCATTTTGCATTTTATTTTTGAAACTACTGAAAGTGATGTTCAATTGAGTTTGACTTACGTTTGAGAAAATTGATTTGTGTTGAGCCATATTGGAGTTTGGGACTAAAACAAATATATTGGAAGTGTTTTCTACAGGTTTTTGAAGAATTATTTTGCTCCAAATGCAGACGGCGCTTTGCCGAAATTTTTATAAAATTTGTGGCTATTTCAGACCTAATATGTGATTTAACTTTGATAAAAAAATCTTTTAACACATGTCAAAAGTGCTCACCACTGTGAAAAGAAAAGGTTTAAAATCTCTTGTAGTGTATTTAATGGGTTATCAGTAGACGAAGTTTGGTAATTCATTAGGTATACTACAGGATCATGTTACATCTTACGGAGGCGTAGGGTGTGACATGTTTATTGGTATCAGATCAATGGTTTTAAAGTAAATTTTGAACTGTGTATTTGAAATCTTTTTATCGGTAAATACAACAGCTTAAATGTTTGATACATACAGTACATTACATCATAAATATGATCTAATGGAGAGAAATCTCCTTGTGTTGGTTGTATAAGAAATAGAAAATCCTATGAAAAGGTATGGAAGAGAAGAATAAGATAATAGAATAGTCTGTGACGACAAAAGTACAAGGTGAGGCCCCAGCCCCTTAGAGAGTCGAAAGTTCGACTTTATCAGCCCCACCTGTACAAATTACTGCACAAATGGCCCAGCAAATGGCCACTTTCTTTCAACAAATGGCTGATAATCTGTCAGCCCAAGCCCAAGTACAAACCCAACCCCACAAGGGCAATGTGAAATAGAGAAGAGGGAGAAACCTATGAGTTAGAGCTCGAATAGTCATTTGGAAAATAAAAGCAAACATAAAAGAACAATTTCCTTTTAGGAAATGGGGCCAAACAATGGCCATAAACTGTCCAAAGTGATATGTAAAGTTAAAATATCGAAATTAAACCTAAAGAAAGGTTCTTGAAAAACATTATTGACTTAACCCTACTAAGTCACTATATACTATATTACTTGAAACATGTATGTGGGACCCACTTTCCCACTGTATATTGACATGGAAATTTTGTTATCACTACATGTTAAATCACATGAAATAATGATATGGGACCCACCTTTTCCACAATACATGGACATGAAGATTTTGTTAGACAATTGATAATGCTTAATTGCTCAAAGTAAACCTAGGCTTATGTATATTGTATGGATCAATTGGTATACCAATTAGGGATTATAGATAGCAGTACTGCCTATATGGAAAGTCATGGATTGATAAAATATGGTTGATATGATTTTAAAAGACAATGAATATTGGTATCAGGGGGCTTGCAGGGATAGCGATACGTAACGCTTGCAAAGTGCTCTGATAGGTACCACCTAAGGGCTTGCAGGGACGGTGATACATAACACCTACAGGTGCTTTGATAGGTACCCTTAATTGCCACCAAAGATAGAGAAGGGGCTTGCGGGGACGGCGATACGTAACGCCTGCAAGTGCTTTGATAGGTTACTTGAGCATAAATATAAGTAATGAGTTTTAAATTTAAATAATTACATGAAGAGACCACTGCTATGACTTTAAAAGACAGAGAAGGGAATAAGTGTACAGATAAGATGTTAGAAAACCTAGTCCATGAGGTTATAACGTAGTGACTATGTAATGTTCTCGATGTTTGTATTGTAAGCTACAGATTACAGTACCAACACGGGATCATTGTGTAGAGCTACGTGCTTCCTCGTGGTACAATAAAATAAGAATATTTGTAAGTAATCTATAAATTGATATAGTTATGCCCGAATAGAGCACTATTATGGAAAATAAATATGAAAATTTTTGTCAGAAATTTAAAACTTCAGAACTAGCCTGTCGAAAGACTACACTTGTAAGGTAGCTAGAGTCAGTAACTCGGTTACAATAATATGAACTACCTGTACCACAGTAATTGCTATAAGTTTAGAGATATCAGTACGACTTATCATCCTCAGACGGATGGACAGTCGAAATAAGTAATTCATGTAAATTCTAAAACTCATTGAGTTTCTGTAAACAATGAAATGAAATGATAATAATAACCTGTAAAATGTAATAAGCCCTCGAGAATATACTGAGGACTTGTGTCATTGAATCCGAAGGGAGATGGGACAGATACCTCCCACTAACAGAATTTGTATACAATAATAAGTGTCAAGCTATCATACAAACAGTACCCTATAAAACACTGTAAGCGAAAAAGTGCAGAACACCAGTACGTTGAACTGAGTTGGGAAAAGATATCTACACATTGATATAGAGTCTTATAATTATTTTGATATTTTTGTCAGAAAAGAATGATTTAGGTATTTGAAAATATATTTAGAAGTTGTAGTGTTATTCCCTCTGGAAGCAAGAATAAATACCTTCCATTGATGAAGTTTGTGTGTAGTGATAGTTATTAAATAAGCATAATGATAACAAGATATACAATTTTGTATGAAACAAATGCAGAATACCTAGACAATGGCAAGTTAACAGAATTGGATTTGGTAAAAGAGACTGAAGGACTGGTAAAGAATCCTAGTATGAGAGATCAAGAAACTATTGAATAAAAGAATTTCATGAGTAGGAATACTAAAGGCAGAGGAAAACAATGATGGGAAAGTGAATAAAATTTTGAGATAACGATAAGCTCAATTGTTTGAATTCGATGAATTTCGAGGACGAAATTCCTTTTTAGAGGGAAAGAGTTTGTACGTTCTACTGTTCCGATGGCTAATGTCTGTCCCAGAAAGTCGGAATGTCTAGAACCACACTTCGGTGATAGTAAACAAGCATAAAATAATGAAATATGTGATGAGAAAAATTAAGGAAAAATAAAAGAGAGAAAATGAAACTAAGTTAAACGAGCCGGCACCACAGCGATGGGTGACCACACCGGGAAGGCTGTTGTCGACCCCAAGACCACGGGGAACCCTCGGAATTAAATTTCGGGACATAAGTAAAGGTTTATTGAAACATACTTGTCGCTAGAAATATCAAAGGAAAATTAGTAAATTAGTACAAAGAAAAACGAAAAACCGAGAAACAGACAAAAATCAGTGTTACCGAAAAATCGAGAATATAATGCGAAGTGGGGCATTTTGGTCATTTGACACCTAGAGTTGCCTTTTGACCTCAATGTCCATTAAAAATAAATGATATTACACTTTGAAAATATCATGAAAAATAAAAATGAGGTACATTATATAAATAGTGGAAGAAATGAGGCAAATTTGCAAATTATGGAACTTTAAGTAATTAAATCATTAATTTATGGTTAGTGCTCCACTAACTCAGATTTTCGGACACAAATATAAGCCAATTTGGGATAGAAATGTTTATTTTCAACCTTGGAAACAAACCAGCCGAGAGAAACACCATGGAAATCCTCCATGGCCAAACCTCACTCCACCATGCACTCATGATTCAAGCCTCCTTTCCACTTGGTTTCTTCATTAAAGCTTGCAGACACACCTTGGGCAGCATGTTGGAAGCAAAAAGAAGAGGATTTAATGAAGTTTTGGTGAGGCTCAAAAAAGGTTAGTGCTTATTTTTCCTCCCTTGCTTTAGTAAACCTTGTGTTTAGGTTGAGGTGAGTACTTTGGTGAAGAGAAATGAAAAAAATAGTGAGATATGAATTTATCCATTTTCGGCAACCATGAAGGTTTGTGGTATTTGAGTTTTTCTTACCTTTAATGGATGGGAATTAAGGTTGATTAACTCAAATAAAAGTTATAGTAGGTTAATGTCCAAGTATGTGCATGTTGGTGCTTGAATTAAGGGTTTGAAATGGGACCTTGATGCTTTGGCAAACTGCCATGTTTGGCAGCCTATAATATCATGAATTTGTGTGTGTGAATATGAAGTTTATTAATGAAATATGATAGTGTTAAATTGTAGGCAGCATGTGTAGTTGATATTGAGGTATGAGTATATGGAAGTGTATGTGTAATATTGATATTGAGGTATGTTGAATTTTAGTGGAAGTGAATGGTGAACTTTAATGGTGAATTGTGTGCATTGAGCACTAGAGTGTTCTGCCCAATTGGTATGAGGCCAATGGGGGATGAAACTAGACACCAAATAGCCAACTTTCATGTAGAAATGTTGCCAAAATTCTACTTAGAAACTAACCTTAAAAATGAACAAATCCGGATTAGTGACTTGAAAGCCTGAAAATTGACCATTTGGGCAGCAGTTAGTTTTTTGGCCATAACTCACTCAAAACAGGTCCAAATGACCTGAAATTTTTACCATGAATAGATTAGACACAGAGTTACAACTCTTATGAAGATTCCAAAACCCATAAATGACCATAAGCAAGTCAAAAGGCTTGCATAAGTTCGGGTATAAAAACTGCCAAAACCAGAAATGACCTAAAGTTGCCATTTTAGTGCAATCTATCTAGCTTTAGTAAATTGACCATATCTTGGTCTATACAACTTAGAATGACCTGAAATTTTGCCCCGAGTGCAATAATACATAGAGCTACAATTTTGCTTCTTTGACCAGAAGCTAAAAACCAAGAGAAATAGGACTTTAAGCTAGATCAATCTAGCACACAAAAATTGAGAACTTGACATTTACATACAATGAGGCTTGAAATAATTTGGAGATGCATGCCAACTTATAAAAATGGTAAATTGTACTATATTGGTAGCATATTGAAATAAAAAATGTGAAATATTGGTAACATTAAAATTTATTCACTTAGAGTACATCAAAGGTCAACATTATAGGTTGACTAATGAAATGAATTGAAGGGAATAGCACTAAGAAAATTTAGATATTGGATTTTTTTGTTAGAAACAATTTAACTGAGTATTGAAACACTTTAAATTGTGTGTTTCAGTTGAAAAGGATATTAAAAAGCATAAGGAACATTGAGTCAAGGCCTAGAGGTGACTCAAACCAGGTCTGTAAATAATACTTTTTATATTCACTGCTTTTACTAGAAACTTTATTTGGAGAAATGAGTTATGAATAATTTTTTATTATTTTGGCTTTGGGAATTTTATTTGGAAATTATTGTGTTGCCTACTTTGCAAATGGAAATTTTGAGATAAATTGTGTTTAGTGGTATCGTAGCAAAGTAGGGACGACGATACGTAATGCCTACGATTCTTGGGAACTCTCACGCGGGAACTTAGGAGCTTGCAGGGATGGCGATACGTAACGCCTGCAAGTGCTCTAATAGCTACACTATATTCCTTCTCCATTTATGGGGTGAGTATGACTACATTCCTCCCTCTTTGACTTGCCAGTTTGAGGTGAGTATGGATGAATTCTCATTAGCTAGCTAGCCACCTCCTTTATTGATTTCGATTAGTGGGGTGAGTTTGCCTTGTCGTCGTATACAACATGGCATGTTCGGAAAAGTTTGTCTCATGACCTAAGTTGTGTTATTGATTGGCAACACTGTGTTATTCAATTGTTTGATCAAATTTATGTTATATGAGCTTTGAAAATTGTGACAGGAAATTGTGAATTATTTGTATTATAAATTGTCAATAAATGTTTTATATACAGCATGTTAAATTGTTATTGTTCACCACTGAGTAAATTTTATTCAGCGATAGCTTTTTCATTGCTGTCGCAGATAGACAGACAGATAAAGCAGCAGAGTAGGCCTCTTGTGCTATGCTTTTGGGATTTTGCTGGGTATATTGAGTATACCACTTCCTTGTAATTATTATTGTAATGTATGTGCACTGTATGTATATATTATACTTGGTCTTGAGCAGTTGTAAACTAAAGTTATAAATTATTTTGGCCTGTAAAAATATTATACTATAATTTTCTTATCTCAGCTTTGAAATACTTAGTCATTTTGCATTCTATTTTTGAAACTACTGAAAGTGATGTTCAATTGAGTTTGACTTGTGTTTGAGAAAATTGATTTGTGTTGAGCCATATTGGAGTTTGGGATTGAAACAAATATATTGGAAGTGTTTTCTATAGGTTTTTGAAGAACTGTTTTGCTCCAAATACAGACGGCGTTCTGCCGAAATTTTTATAAAATTTGTGGCTATTTCAGACCTAATATGTGATTTAACTTCGATAAAAAAATCTTTTAACATATGTCAAAAGTGCTCACCACTGTAAAAAAAAATAAGAAAAGATTTAAAATCCCTTATAGTGTATTTAATGGGTTATCAGCAGACGAAGTTTGATAATTCATTAGGTATACTACGAGATCATGTTACATCTTACGGAGGTGTAGGGTGTGACATTTTTATTCTAAACCCAGCACTAGGTAAATAAAGAAACACAAGGTTCGGGTTTACCTACGCCAATTTTGAGGCTTGGAATGCGTCTGGGGTGTCTGCAAATGGTGGGAAGAACCGCAATTTTAATCAGATTCTAAAACGGTTATGGCAGTTTGTCTACTCGGCCCGAAATTATAGATCTAGGCGACGATCAAATTTTTGCGAAACGAAGGTACCTACATGAAGCCCATAATATCAAGGGTTAGAATAAAATTATTACAAAATTAAATAAGCTCATTTGAAGCTCGGAAAAACAGTGCGAAGTCCGTGAGACCCATCAGATTTTTGTTGTTAGAAAATTTTAAAATTTATATTGCCGTGAAACTCTCGTTGTGTGGAGTACACCGGTACTCTTGGAATTTTCGTGGGGTTTTCGGTTTGGGAGAAATTTAGCCCAAAAGTCAAAATGGGCTAAAACTTCCTAGGCTAAAATCGGACAATTCGCTTAATGAAAATTTGTGATCTTGGTGTCTGTGGAAAGCTCTCGAGGTGTAGATGAGGTTTGGGATAAGACCAAGTCTAATTGGTAGCCGGATTGACCAGATTTTGGCTGAGAAGCTGAACAGTCACGCCCGCATGTAAGGGACATCTAGTGCATTTTTTTGGCGTTTCAGGCAGCGGCCAGTGACTAGGGGAGAGTGGGGAGGTAGTGGCCGGTGGTGGGGAGGGGAGATGAGAGAGAAATCGAAATGGAAAGGGGAGGAGGTCTGTGCGCGGGAGAAAGAGGAGGGGAGAAAAAGAAGACGGGTTCGATTAGATTGGTCTGATCCGGTCCAGTTCGATTCAGGATATCCAAAATTGATTTTTTACTCCGCTCTGAAACAAAAAACGAGACCTAAAAATTTCAAAAAAATTCCAAAAAGATCAGGAAAAATCATGGAGTTTAAATATATTTTTAAATTTACCACGTGGTCTTTAAATTAGTTTCTAAAAATTAATGAAATTTATTATTTTAAGAAAAAACCTGATTTTTAAAATTTAGAAAATTTCAAATAAATTTTCATAATTTTTAATATAATAAAATATTAATATTTACATATAAAATAATTATTTAGAAATTAGGGGTATTACATTTTTATATTAAAAAATGTTTACTAATTTAGAAAATATTTTTTTAATATAAACAATTTTTATTTAAACAAAATTCAAATTAGATTATGATTTGTTAATATATATAATTTTATCATATATAAGTTTCTTTAAATATATAAATATAATTTATGCACTTTCTAGTTTTGTCTATTAATATATTGTTTGATTATTATAAACAATTAATGGCATATTTTATAAGTATCAACTTAAAATTTTTTTACTATTAAGTGTGGTTTAATTTTTATATTAAAAAAATAATAATAAAGTTAAATGCTTTTCCGTTCTCTATTAAATGACATTTTGATGTATTAATATTAATTGAATAAGCTTTCAATATGATTTTTTATTGTACGATTACACAAAATTTTTACAAATTATATTATATTATTAATTTTTAACCTATAATCTATTAAATTTATTTATTTTTATGTATTAATGCAATTTTTTCAAGACAACTTTAGTTGTATGTATATTTAAATTTAATTATTAAATCTAATGCTATTTAAATTTCGATTCAATTAATGACATAAACGTTAATTATATTCTTTCAGAATATCTAACAGTATCTTCTGGCCATTAGCTCCTAAAATCACCTAATTTTCTACGGGTAATATTCATGAATTAACTTTTAATTTAATTGAATTTAAATTAAAATAAAATTAGTGTTTATGATAAAATTCTTTTTCTCTCCTTCTCTTTCTTCTTATTCTTTTTTCTCTCCTTCTCTCCTTCTCTTTCTTCTTCTCATTCTCCTTCTTATAGAAAGATTATTAGTGGCTAATTTTTAGCTCTATTGGTTTTGTGGTAAAAATTATATCAAAATATTTTTACAATATATATGTTTTTATGAATTTTTATTGTGATAAATATTAAAACAATTTTAATATTATCACTATATATATATTACAAATATTGACACAACATATAATATATATGTTGATAAATATATTTTGTTACTATTACTCTAAATTTATCATTTGCCATGACAAACCTTTTTGTAACAGAAAATATTATATATAGTGATAAAATGTTTTTACACAAAAATCTTATATAATAAAATATAAGGACTAATTTTTTCCTTCACAACATATATTTGTCACAAAATCTAGTTTATTGGAGCTGAAATTTTAGTGCCAATAATTTTGTGACAAAATATTATAACAAAATATTTATTGACACTATATGTCTTATACCTTTTTAATTGTAACAAAATATTGTATTTTGTCACTAAATTAGCTATTTTTCATTGCTAATGTGGCTTATTATAATTTTGCCACAACACATTTATATATTGTGACAAAATAGAAGTTGTCAAATTGATTTTGTCCAAAAAAAAAAAAACCAAATATATTGTAGTATTAATTTAAAATAAAATAAAATTCATAATTTAATAATTAATTATGAAATTAAAAAAATAAAAGCCTTAAAAACTACAAACTACTTAATAATAAATTAAATTCATAACTTAATAATTAATTATGAAATTAAAAAAAATGAAAAGCCAATAAAAACATGTTAAACAACTTATGCCAATCAGATGCAATAATTATAAATATTTGGCTGTCTTTTGCTTCTTGAAGAACATATAACATATCAGCTCTATTTCACATAAAATAAAACTCTCAAACAATTGATATGATAATTTAAATAAAATATAAAACTTGAAAAATTAATATATCAAGATGATATAAGACTTTGATATTACGAGAGATTATCTGAAAATTAAAAATTAATATTATAATATTTAAATATAGTCAAGCAAAATGACGAAACTTCCTTAAAAGAAAAAAAGCAGAATCATGAAACTTGATAAATTAAAGCATTATTGTACATATAGGACTTTGCAAATGGAATATTAGCATAAATATTGATTTATTAGGCTTTGTTATTGTTCAAAAATTACTATGCCTATCATGGTTTAAAATTTTTTAACATAAGATTTACAGTTCAAACAAAATTGGGATTCAACAATTGAATTCATATAAGACTTTAAAAATTTAATGTTACATGACATTGTTTAACAAATAAAAAAATTAATATAATATTTTCAAACAGGTAAAATAGTTCTTTATTGTCATTATAATAAATTAATATGGGTATTTTTGTCAACAATGTCCCCACGTTTATATATATTATAGATAAAATTTTTAAGTAACTATAATCTTATTTCAAGTATTAATGTATAAGATTTTTATAATAGCAGTGGATATAATTTTGTATTTAATAAAATATATAAAAATATATAATATTTAATTTTAATTTTTGAAATAAATTAAATAATATATTATTTTCTATTATTCTATAAGTTAGATGATATATACCAATAAAATAAAGTTTTTTTTTTAAAAAAGAAAAACACATATGTTACATGTTAATTTTTAAATTATCATTATTAACATTTCACATGTATAAAAAATATTTTTTAAAAAATAAATGTTTAAATTTTATAAAATATTTTCATTAAATAATTGTTTAAGAATATATATTGATATAAATTTTCATAAATAATTAATCCATTTTTTAATTTAAAAAATTAATTAAAAAATATATTTTTTAGAGATATATAATATGATAAGCAGAGTTTATAATATTTGAAATTGTAAACTTGAGAATTTTAAATGTCACGACCCAACCTATGGGCTGGACCGGCACTAGGACCTGGGCCAGCCTAAAGCCCCCGAGGCCCGTAGTAAGCCTAACTGTTCATTAACCCAACTCTAAGGCCCATTTGGGCCCAATTTCAAGAAAATAAACGGACAGAGTCCGGCCATAAAATGGACTTACCAACGGGGAGTTTTCGACTCACCCGACCTGTAAACACAATATATAGTCAATTGGGGAGCTCAGCTCACCCTCCACATACTCATCAACTTAATAATAAATGGGAGCTCAGCTCCCTCATCCAATCCATCAAACATGCATAGCATATTAAGTTTACAGGTCCCAAAATAATAATTTAGTTTACAGACCCAAATCAAATAAACATTTCTAACACATGCGGAAATTCTAAGATTTAACAAGTTTATACAAACAGTAATAATTGACTGCGAGGAGAAAGCGAGTTAACCTCAAAAATATCCTCTGTGGCTGTAAAATTTTTGAACAGGAGTGAGCGTTCGACTCGGAGAGTAAAATATCAATTTTAACCATAATCTCTATAACTATCTAGAACTAATGCACCTGTAGAGTGAAATGCAACATCAACAACATTTTCACATCATAACATCAAAAGGTAATTTGGAGCACTCACGCACCTGTAACATCAATCATAATATATGGGGCCGATCCCTATACGACTCTCTTAAATCCAACTGGTGCCGTGAAGAACTCATTTCGGACTTCCACTTAATAACCAAATCGAGGGTCCCAGAAGAACTCAAGCGTGACTACCCCTCGAAGGATCGGGTCAATGAAGAACTCAAGCGTGACTACCCGTCCTATCCATAGTCCACACCACATCACACGCACGCCAACGCACGCTGCTGCTCCAAATTACGCAACAACATTCATGGCACTTTAACAGTTATCAATGCAACATAAATCGTGCCTAGAGTTTAACTACATAAATATATGCATATAAGTGATGCATGGGCATGCTGAACATATAATAATATCGAAATTACAATTAAAATTAATATTTTACTCACAGACTTGTGATGGTCACCGAGATTTGGACGGAGGAAGAAGGTCATCGGCTCACGACAATTACATTATAATTTTTAATATAAAAGACTCAATAAAAACAAAGAAAAAGACCAATACGTCTAAGTCGTGCGAAAATCCGTGAGTCTCCCTATACCTAGGACCTACCCAACCTGCAAAATGGCTCAAAACACACTTCTATACTCACAATCCATATATCCACAGTTCAATCATATCACACAGCCCCTCCTGGGCCCATCAAATCAGTCATCCATCACAATACGCAAAATTTCAATTTAGTCCTTATAATTGATCATTTTTGCAAAAACTGCTCAAATAAGCTCTAAAAATTATAAAACTCTGCTCCGCGGTCCTTAGAAATATTACTAAGCTATTGCAAAAAGAATCGTAATTTTCTAAGCTACCACGAATATTTTATGGATTTTTAATCCTATTTAAGCACTAGAAAATTACGAAAAAGCAAGGTTCGGGTTTACCTTTGCCGATTCCGACTTCGGGAACGTGCTCGGGATGCCTAACAATGGTGGGGTAGCCAAAATTCTCGATCCAATTCGGAGACTTTTCCGGTAGCTAGTCTGTCTGGCCGGAAATTCACAGATCCGGACAACTGTCGAATTTCCGCGAATTGAGGATACCTACACGAAGCCCAATAATAATATATAAAAATCAGGGGTGTTACATTAAAAATATTAAAAGATACAAATTTTTGATAACTTTTTATGTACGAGATAAGATTTTTATTGTTGAAATTTGAAAACATTCAAATAAGTAGTTGACGTATAATATGATAAGTCAATTTTTATAAAAAAAAAAAAAAGACTATGCCACATGATGATTTTTTAAGCCTTTTTATTAAATTACGTGAATATGGAGAGAGAAGATTTTATTTTATTTTATTTTTAATAAGTCCAAATAAGTTTTTAAACTTTTCCTTGAAGAGCAAATAAGTTAAAAATGAACTAGTCCCAAGCCATAACTTTGTAGTTAAGTCCAAATTAATCTTAACTTAATAAGATATTATTTTTCTATTTTTTAAATACAACAAATATTTAGTATTTTTAATAAAATAAAAATTAAAAAACAAAAAAAATCAAGAACATTAAGCATCAAACCCAGAAATCACTTAAAAAGAATGCAAACCTAGAAATCCCACAAATCTCAATTCAGAATCATCTTCTTTTTCTTCTTCTTCTTCTTCTTCTTCTTCTTCTTCTTCTTCTTCTTCTTCTTCTTCTTCTTCTTCTTCTTTTTCTTTTATTCTCGTCGCCATGATACTCACCCATGTCTTGATCTACCATTTCTCTCTCTCTCTTACATCTCTCACTCTCCATTGCTTCTTTTCACTCTAGCTCAGCTCTCAACCCTAACTCTAATCCACTTTGGGGTGGTGGATAGTTATTGATTTTAGAAACTAGAGAGTTTTGGTTTCTTAAGTTTGTGGGTCTTTACATTCTTATTATTGATTTTCATAGATGAAGGCCATGTCCCTACCCTTTGAGGATTTTCAAGGGAAGAGGTGTTGGATTGTTCTTCTTTTTATTCTTTAGACTCTTTCTCTCAATTACCTCCACAAAATCAATAGCAATAGCAGCAACAAAGTGGTAAAACATGAACACCAAAGAAAGTGCTGCTTTGTGCGCAATAAGACCACATCTATGCTTGATGTTAAAAAAAGCCTAAGCCCTCTAGCATCCTCTTTAACAGTGTTATCATCACAAGACGATGGTAATGGCAGTAGTGGCAACATCTCCATTAAAACCACCATCGACGTGGCAGCGACGGTTTCCAGCTATCCTTTTGTAGATATAAGTACTGAAAAATGTAGGCTACTTGGAATGGAGGACTGGAAGGTTGTGTTTCCTGGTAGGGGTTTATATGAAACTGTGCAAACAGAAGAAATCGATAAAACCATACCAATCCGACCCAATTTTTATGGTTTTCATTTGAGTTATATTGGTTATGGGTTTGAATTATATAAATCAATATATTTTAGTTTGGTTTTAGTTTTAAAAATTATCAAATCGATGCAACCTGAACTGATGCTTATTAAAAACAATGAATAAAGGGGACCAAGAACACCCCTACTATAAGTAAAATGAAGGAATTTATAAAGACTTATTATTAAGAAGTCTAATTTGAAATTGAATGCGTTAAATTGTATTTTTTCCAATTAATAAATGTCAATAATAATAATTTTAATTATTCAATTTAATGTATGCATGAGTAACAGTTGTGCAACAAAAACAATAAAAAGTGTTGCATGAATCCAAAGAATTAAAAAAAAGCACAACTCAAATTATCAAATCGTACCCAACCCAAACCCAACCTATTTTATTGTAAAAATCAAATATATTGATTTTGTAATTTGTTTTTTGGTTTTGGTTCCAACATTTTCCAAATAGACTTGGTCAGTTTGGTTTGGGTAAATACATTGAACTCGATTAAACCGACCAATGTACACCCCTATTGCTTGTGTCATCTCCTAGTCAAAACTAGTCTATTTTAAGGCTAATTATGGGTGATATTGAGGACCCATCTTTAGGATTGAACAAGCTTTTGCAAAAGGTATGGAATTTGTTGTTTATGGCATAAATTTGTTTCAAAATTAGTTTTTGAAACTGTTGTTGATGTCAGTGAGGAGTATTTTGTGAAGTAGAAAATTTAGTGAGTTTGATGTAAGAAAGGAATTGGGTATTGTGGAAGACATGATCTTGAAGTGAAAAAGAATTGGATATCGTGGATTTTTGTTGCAATCTAGGTTTTTTTTTTATTCTTAATTTTTTTATTTTGATTAAAAATAATAAATAATGTTTAATGTTTAAAAATTTTCAAACTTAATATTTTATTAATAAAAATTCAAAATATTATTATTTATCTTTTTTCCCAAAAAATGGACTTATTTTGACTTAAATATAGAGTTCTAGGTTTATTAGGCCAAAAATATCAAAGTGGGCTTATTTGAACTTCGATGAAAAATTCAGGGGCTTATTTGAACTTATTTATGTTTTTTTGGATTGGCCAAATGCATTTGGAGTAAATCATATCTAGATAAAGGTACATATACGTAATCAATTAACAAATGCCATTTCAATTAAAATTATGGCAGGGATGATAATTTTTATTGGTGAGTGTACAAATATCTTGGTGTATGTAAGAATTTTTCATTTATTACAAACCTATACTTTTTCTTTATTTCTGATGTATAAAAAAAGCTATATACTTTATGAAAAAGTGCACAATTATGTCCTTAAAGTTTTTTTTGTTCAATTAAACTCATAAGTTTTCATGTTAATCATGTAACACCCCTATTTGCATGGCCTGGTATATTTTACTGTTCCGGTGACCCGTGTCGGTCCTGATAATTAAGAGAATTAGAACCACATCTAAGACACCTAGAGAAGCCTTGAACACAAATAATTAGTAATTGTTAAATAGTTAAGTATAAATAAGAAAAACAGAACACAAGAAGTTAAATGAGCTGGGAGTCACAGCGATGGGTGACCTTCTCGGGAATGACTGCGAGGTCAGTCTAAACTCAAATTTCGAACCGTAAAATGTAACGCTGCAGTCCTTAGGACTATTGCAAACATAGTGGAAAAGAGAAAATCACAGAAAAGAATTGTTAAGCAGGTAAAATAATTAGGTCAAAGATTCGGAAGAAATATTGAATTACTTGCAAACCGGATTGAACCAGCGAGGGGCAATTTGGTCAATTCACCCTTAGAGTTGACACCTGACCTAACTGTCCAATAAAATTGGAGAAAAGAAAATTTTGGGATCAAGAATTAAATTAAAGAACTAATGAAAAAATAAATGAAAAAGAAAAAGAAAGAAAAGAAATATTTATTTGCATCATGCATGACATAAGCATGATACAATAAACCTAATATTTAAAAATTGAAATTTGGGATAAATCCTAACAATTAAAAGACAAAAATAAAAAGAAAAAAAAAATCATTCTTCTTCTTAAAAAGAAAACGTCCATTTCTCCTCTCTCTCTCTCTTTTCTCCTTAATTTCCTCCATAGCCATGAAATTCAAGCTTTCAAAGCTTGAATCAACCCCATAAATCCCCCAAAAAATTTCACTAAATTATGATAAAGTTTTGTTTGGGCAACTAGAAGAGGAGATTGAAGAAGCAAGAAAGAAGAAAAAAAGGAAGAAAATTAGTGATTGGAAAATCAAACAAAGGTTAGTATGTAAATTTGAATTCTTTTATTAAATTTCTATGTTCTTAGTTTAATTAACTTATAAAGTAACTTAAAATCATAACAAAATAATTGTTGAGAGACCAAATAGAAAATTCATCCAGCTAGGGTTAGGGTTTGATATGAATGAGTTTGATGGTTTTGAATGGTTATTTGGGGTGAATTAGGTGTGTAGAACATAAATACACACTTTAAATTAGATTAGGTTGAACTTTGGGTATAGCTAGGGTTTTGAACATGTGAAAAATTGAAGAAAAATTTGAGAATTGGCTAAATGATGTTATTGACCTTATTTGAGTTGAGAAATGGTTAATTGTGACCATTTGTGATGTGTATGAATTGTTGGAAACAAGTTTAAATTTGGATTGGTGAGGATCAATCTGCAGGCAGCTTGACCTAGGTCCCTTTTAGGGACCAAAACTGAAAATTTACCAACCCAATTGGTGTGTGGCTGATTGGGAATGAAACTAGACACAAAATGGCACATTTTTCATTGAGGAATCATGCCCAGAAAGTGACCATAACTTAGTGAACAATTAGGCCAAATCCAGAATTGGCAAATTGACCTGTAAAAAAATGACTAAATGAACAGTAGTTACATAAATAACCATAACTTGGTCTAAGAAGGTCCAAATGACCTGAATTTTTACCAGTAGAAAGCTGAGACACAGCCTTACAACTTTCATGAAGAAACTAAATCCAAAATTTGACCATGAGCTGTCCAAAAAATCACCTGCAATCAACCCATAAAAACTGCCATTAACCAGTAAATGCCCAGAATTCTGGGTAACACCAAATCCGGCTTGTGACACCCCTTACTCGTCTACAGTGTAGCCGAGCAAGTTATGCCACTCAGTGTGCCGGAGCACCAATTTATGTTTCTAATACAATTTATCCCTTTTTAATTCATTTGTTTTTAATTTTTGTTAAATCTGGATTTTTTCACAAATTTTATAAAAAATCCGGTAGAGTGCCGACTGTAAATTGGAAAAACAGTTCTTTTGAACCTGTTTAAAAACACTTCCAAAAGAATTTCCAAATCCAAACTCCATTATACACATTCAGGTCAATCTCAAAATCTCAATCTCAAATCACAATACTATTTTCAAAACTTTTCTGTTTACTTCATCACTTGAAGCATATTCACAATTAATTCTCAACGTTTCATTTATCAACACACATTATGCAAAAGATCTCAATAATATGAAATTTCATATATTTACATTAATACATAATTACAGGAGTTTAGAGTTACAATCCAAATTAATACAAAATGCAAAATACAAAAGGGCCACCTATAGTCCTAATGTTAGGCCATATGCAGTGCAGATGTGAGGTGACTCCGGACCCTGGATACAGCTCTGAAGACTCACCTCGTCTGATGTCTGCTGGGCTCCCCAGCTAGGTCTCCAGTACCTGGGCATGGCAAAAGCAACGCGCTAAGCAATTCTGCTTAGTGGTGACAATATAAAATAAAATAAAATAGAATAAAATAATTATGCAGAATATATGATTTCATTTTTGGGTAAACTTAATTTCTGGTATTATTTGTAGTATTATTCACTTAAAATTTGATAAGGTTTATTATCATTGCCCGAGTAACCCATACTAGTTGACTGGACTGGATAAACGGGTAAACTGGCACTGGGTACTAAGTACCTCGGACCATTACACTATCGGTCACACTGTGTCTCTCGGTGTGCAACAGAACAACTAATAAGCTGTAATAATTATCAGGATTAAAACCCAAGTATATCAACTCAAATAATATAGCCAAAGGCTATTATGTCATAGAATGGCATGGGAAAGCCATGAAACACAAAATGGCATGAAGCCATATGCAGTACTGCTAACAGAACCCTATTGGCATGCCAAGCTATCTAAACCAATCTTGTTAGGTATACTAGGGCATTTTACACTTTTGAGTTTTACAATTTTTGAATTTCAAGTTTGTTGTTACTATTCACTTCATTAGTCAACCAAAATGTTGACTTTTGCATAGACAATAGGTACATTGGTTTTAATACTCCCAACATACCACATTTTGCATTTAAAATTTGTTGGTATTAGTTGCCAATACCATTTCTAAGCTAAATGTTAATTAAGCAGAATTTTCAGTTTTCATGCTTCATTTTTACTGTTCTATTAGTCATTTTTGCAGTGAGAATTTGGCAAAATGATCAACATAAAAGTTGTTCCTTATTTTGTCTAGTTGAATTTCCTTTTTTGATTTACTCCATTTGGAGTTTTGTAGCTCAAGTTATAGTCCAAAAACCATAACTGGCCGGATTGAAATTTTTCTGGACTTATCATATCTACAGTGCAGTAAATAGTGACTGCAACTCACTTGTTGGATAGGTTCTGGTCATAATTTGGGTTAGGTTCCTTCATGAAAGTTGTTGGTATATATCTCAGCTTATTGCTGGTAAAATTTCAGGTCAATTGAACCTTTCTACATTGAGTTATGGCCAAATGAATAATCACTATTCATTTGGTCATTCTGCAGAAACAGACTGCAGGTCACCCGGATTTGGGCAAGATTTTGGTCCACTTGGTTTGGTTTTATGGACATGGTTTCTTCACCAAAGTTGTGCCATTATGTGTCTAGTTTCATGTCCAATTGGCCTTGCACCAATTGAACCTCTACAATTCAAGTTATGTGTGCCCAAACCTGCTAGACTCAAGTCCAATTCTGCAGGTCACTCCATTCTGCAGGTCACTTTCATAGCAGCCACACCAAACCTAATCCCATCACTCAACACACTTTATTTTTGATTTAAACAGAACTAAATAGTCACTAATTGACCATTAAAACCTATTTTCATCATCACATGGTCAAAATCCCATTTTTCCACCCCAAACCCTAACTCACACATTACCCTTCATTCATTTTCATTGCATTTCTTCAATCCACTTGGTAAATACATATTATGGGCAGCCATGATAGTCTTTTAATTTCATTAAACTCAACACAATCAAACCCTAACCATGGCTACCAAAAATCTAGGGTTTACATACAAATGGTATTCACCCAATTTTTTCTTTGCAATTTACACATATTCAAAGTTCTTAATATGAATTTAAAGATAAACTCATGGTTAGGTCACTAACCTTTGTTGGAGAGTTTCCCTAGCTTAGAAAACTTCTTGATTTTTCTTTCTTTTTGCTGCCCAAAGCTTCCTCAAGGTGCTAGGTTAATTTTTTGTGAAGAAGGCTAGGGTTTTGGAGTGAGATTTGGTGAGGTTGGGAGCTTGGGTGAGCTTTAATAGAGTTTTTCCTTCCTCTCTCTCTCTCTCCACGTTTTTGGCTGCCCCAAAGGTTGAAGAAGCAACTGATTTTTCTTTCTTTTTCCAGCCCATTTTACCTCTTTTATATATGTTTATGCCATGTGTCAAGATTGGGTTGGTTGGGTGAGCTTTAATGACATCATGATGATGTCATAAATCTATTTTCTTTCATTTCCTCTCCATTTTTTGTCTATTTAATTGCAATTAAATTTTTGACAATATTTATTTATATTTTATGTTATATAAATTATTTATTTAACTGGACAAGTTGGCTAAAAATCATCTCTGAAGAAGAAATGACGAAAATGCCCTCCGTTTGGCTTAACGGTCCAAAATTGTCTGTACCGATTGAAAATTTTTTCTAAGTATTTTCTTGACATTCTAATGCCATAAGAACCTCAATGACCCTTCTCTGCAGTCCCAAAAATTATTTTATAATTTTTCTTAATTTTTTTTATTAATATTTGAGTTAATTTTTGGTTCCTTACTTTAGTTTAAATATTTTTTCGAACGTTCTAGGTATGGGATTGACATCGTCACCTAATGAGCAGATGGTATCTGGACTAGCTAAAATGAGGATGTTACAACTCTTCCCCTCTTATAAAAATTTCGTCCTCAAAATTTACCTGATGCAAACAGTTGAGGGAACTGTTGCCTCATTATCTCTTCACTTTCCCAAGTTGCCTCTTCAGTGTTGTGGTGCCTCCAAAGGACTTTCACCAGTGGAATTTGTTTATTTCTCAGTTCCTTCACTTCCCGAGCTAGGATTTGTATAGGTTCTTCTGTGTATGTCAAGTCCGGTCAGATTTCAATCTCTTTCATGGAGATGACATGTGAAGGGTCTGAGCGATATCTTCTCAGCATGGAAACATGGAATACATTATGAATTTTATCCAGTTCTGGTGGTAAAGCTAGCCGATAGGCCACTGGTCCCACACGTTCAATGACTTCATATGGGCCAATGAATCTAGGGCTTAACTTACCCTTTCTTCTAAATCTCAGTACTTTCTTCCATGGTGAGACTTTGAGAAACACTTTATCACCAACTGCATACTCTATCTCTTTTCTCTTCAGATTGGCATAAAACTTCTGTCTATCTGAGGCAACCTTCAAGTTAGCTTTGATTATCTTCACTTGCTCCTCAGTCTGTTTCACCAGGTCTGGTCCTACCAGCTTATCTTTGCCCAATTCAGTCCAACACACTGGGGTTCTACATTTCCTCCCACACAGTGCTTCATAGGGAGCCATTTGGATGCTAGCTTTGTAGCTATTGTTGTATACGAATTCTACCAGTGGGAGGTATCTATCCCAACTCCCCTCAAACTCAATGACACAACTCCTTAGCATATCCTCTAGTATCTATCACATAATTCACATTGTTACTATCATTTCAATTTATTAATTACGAAAATTCAATTAGTTTTTAGGTTTACCTGGATTACTCGTTCTGACTATCCATCCGTCTGGGGAAAAAAGCTGTGCTAAAGCGAAGTTGTGTGCCCAAGGCTTTTTGCAACTTTTTCCAGAATCTCGATGTAAACCTTGGGTCTCGGTCAGATATGATGGAAAGTGGGATTCTATGCAGTCTAACTATCTCACTGATATACAATTCTGCTAGCTTCTCCAATGAGTAGTCAGTCATAACTGGCAGAAAATGTGCTGACTTTGTCAATCTATCCACTATCACCCACACCGCATCATGCTTCCTTTGGGTGAGAGGTAGACCACTAATAAAATTCATAGTGACCCGGTTCCATTTCCATTCAGGTATGCTTATAGGCTATAGCAATCCTGATGGAACTTGATGTTCTGCTTTGACTTGCTGACATATCAAACACTTAGTCACATAGTCAGCTATATCCCTCTTCATACAAGGCCACCAATAATGAGGCTTCAAATCATTATACATTTTTATGCTCTACGGGTGCATAGCATAAACACTAGTGTGTGCTTCTTTCAGAATACTAATCTTTAGTTCCCCATCATCTGGTACACACACTCTTCCTCTGTAGTACAGACACCCATCTGCTTTCACCTCATAATCAGTCTCCTTTCCCTCTGGAATTTTACCCATAATGGCCATTAGTTTTTCATCTGCCCTCTGCCCATCATGTATTTGCTGTAGCATGGTTGGCCTCACTTGCAACTCAGCCAAAATAGCTCCATCTTGAGCAGACAGGCATTTAGTGATCTTAAAGCTATGATGGACTTCCTGCTCAAAGCATCAGCAACTACATTTGCCTTCCCAGGATGATAATCTATCACACAATCATAGTTCTTTAGGAACTCAATCCATCGCCTCTGTCTAAGATTGAGCTCCTTCTGGGTTGGCAAATATTTTAGACTCTTGTGGTCTGTATAGATGTAGCATTTTTCACCATATAAATAATGCCTCCATATCTTGATCACGAAGATAATTCTTTGCTAACTCAGTCATGAGTAGGGTAGTTCTGTTCATGTGGCCATAACTGCCTAGAACCATAGGCGACCACTTTCCCCTCTTGCATCAATACACACCCTAGCCCATTATGTGAGGCATCACTGTAGACCACAAAGTCTTTTCCTGACACTGGCTGTGTTAACACTGGTGCTTCTATCAACATAGTCTTCAGCCTCTCAAAACTGGCTTAGCACTTGTCGTTCCAGCTAAATTTCACATTTTTGTGCAACAACTTGGTCATTGGAGCAGCTATAAGAGAGAACCCCTTCACAAATCTTCTGTAATACCCAGCTAGCCCCAAGAAACTTTTGACCTCAGTTATATTTCTGGAGGCTTCCATTCCATCACTGCTTCTATCTTTTTGGGATCCACTCTAATCCCCTCAGCTGATACTATGTGTCCAATAAAAGAGATCTCACTCATCCAGAAGTAACACTTGGACAACTTAGCATACAGCTTCTTTTCTTACAGGGTTTGCAGAACAATCCTCAAATGTTCATCATGTTCTTCCCTGGTCTTGGAATACACCAAAATATCATCAATGAAGACCACTACAAACCGATCTAAGTATGGATGGAAGATACGGTTCATAAGGTCCATAAATGCTACTGGTGCATTTGTCAAACCAAACGTCATCACTAAAAATTCATAGTGTCCATACCGGGTTCTGAATGTAGTTTTTGACATATCTGCATTCTTTACCCTCAACTGATGATATCCTGATCTGAGATCAATTTTTGAAAATACACCGACTCCCTTCAACTGATCAAACAGATCATTAATTCTGGGCAATGGATATTTATTCTTCACAGTTACTTTGTTCAACTGCCGGTAATCAATACACAATCTCAAGGTTCCATCCTTATTCTTCACAAACAACACCGGAGATCCCCATGGTGACACACTGGGGCGTATGAACCCCTTATGAAGCAACTCCTACAACTGAGTTTTCAACTCCCTCAATTCAGTGGGTGCCATCCTATAAGGAGCAATAGAAATGGGTGCTGTACCCAGTATTACCTCAATAGCAAACTCGATTTCCCTTTCTGGTGGTAAACCAGACAACTCTTCAGGAAATACATCTAGAAAGTCTCTCACTGTGGGTATATCACTCAGGTTTGGCTTAGCTTACCTAGTATCAACCACGTGTGCTAGGTAAGCTTCACGGCCTTTTCTCATCAATCTTTTTACAATCGCGGCTGATATAACATTGGACAGGAAATCCGTCCTTTCACCCACAACAGTAATCTCATTACCCTCAGAAGTTTTCAGAGAAATCCTCTTCAATTTGCAATCAACTATTGCCTAATGACGTGGCAACCAGTCCATACCCAAAATCATGTTAAACTCGTGGAAAGGCAACTCAATTAAGTCTGTCGAGAATTCATACCCCTGAATCCTTAATGGGCAACCTTTATACACCTTATTCACTACCACACTGTGGCCTAGTGGATTTGTGATCAAAATGTCTTGATCACTCTCCTCTACTGGAACTCCCCTCTCTATGGGTAGTTTGATGCAAATGTAGGAATGAGTGGATCCTGGATCCATCAATGCATGTACAGAAGTGTTATAGAGGGAAAAAATACCCCTGATGACATCCGGGGCATCTTGCTCCTCTTGAGCTCTGATGGCATAGGCTTTGGCTAGTATTCTAGTGTCTGGCCTCTCAGTTGACTCAGATGCAGGCCTTAGTGATGGACCAGCTGCCTCAGGTTTACCGAGCTTCCTACCCTTTTGTGGTGCAGGAGCAAGTCTGTCAGTTTGTGTTGGAACAACTGTAGTAGTCCTCTTCGGACAATTCTTGATCTGGTGTTTTGTCGATCCACACCGTAAGCATGCACCGGTCACTCGCCAACATTCCCCCTTATGCCACTTCTGACAGTACTGACAAGCAGAAGATGCAAGGGCTGGTCCCCTAAACACTGTCCCTGGAGAGCTGCCCATTGATGGTGTGGACTGGCCTCTCCTAGGTGTAAACTGTGGTCTGGGCCCTTGAGACTGGCCCTGACCTTGTGGTGGTCCTAAAATCTGAGTAGGAGGACCCTTACTCTTCTTGCTGGGAGCAGAAAATGTACTGGACTGACCCAGACCCCTCTTCTACTGTCTTTCCCTTCTATTTTATTCATTGATTCTGACCCTTTCCACTTTTGATGCTGCATCTACGAGTTTAGAAAAATCCATGATCTCCAGTGCTGTGATCATGACTTTGATGTTGTCATTGAGCCCTTCTTCAAACCGTCTGCACCTCTCTGCCTCTGTAGGGACTATCTCCCTCCCATACCGGCTCAGTCTGACAAACTCACGCTCATTCTCAGCCACTGACAACTGTCTCTGTCTCAAACTGATAAATTCCCTTCTTCGCTCTTCTAAATACACTTTGCTAATATATTTCTTCCTAAACTCAGTGAGGAAGAATTCCCAGGTGATCCGTTCAGGTTGCACCTCACTGGTTACTGTGTCCCACCACTGATATGCATCATCCTGAAGTAGGGACACAACACCCACTAGGTTCTGCTCGGGGGTGCAATTTAGCTGTTTCAACACTCTGATGGTTCTATCCAACCAGTTTTCTATGGCCATGGGATCATCTTCCCTCTTCCCAAAGAAGTCCATAGCCCCATGCTTCCTCAATTTCTCCAAATGAGATTTCTGTGGTACTGGTGGAGGTTGTGGCTGTGGTTGTGGTGGTGGAATTGCCCCCATCATTTGCCGGTAAAACTCGGTCATTTGTTGAAATAGTGCAAACTGAGGTTGGGCATGTGCCTCAGCTGCTGGTGGAGCAGATTCTCCCCTGCCCCCCGACTCAGCCCTTGGTGGAGCATGACTCTCCACCTCTTCCTCAACTGCTCTTTGCGAAGCAGGATCCATATCCTATTCAAAATAAGAAAACAAACAGATCTGCATCAGCGTCACCTCAACACTTACAAATGCAATACAATGGTATGCACTCTATCTAGGCCCAGAAACGCCTAAACCGATGCTCTGATACCACTGAATGTGACACCCCTTACCCGTCTACAGTGTAGCCGAGCAAGTTATGCCACTCAGTGTGCCGGAGCACCAATTTATGTTTCTAATACAATTTATCCCTTTTTAATTCATTTATTTTCAATTTTTGATAAATCTGAATTTTTTCGCAAATTTTATAGAAAATCTGGCAGAGCGTCGGTTGTAAATTAGAAAAACAGTTCTTCTGAACCTGTTTAAAAACACTTCCAAAATAATTTCCAATTCCAAACTTCATTATACACATTCAAGTCAATCTCAAAATATCAATCTCAAATCACAATACTATTTTCAAAACTTTTCTGTTCACTTCATCACTTGAAGCATATTCATAATCAATTCTGTGACACCCCTTACCCGGCTACAGTGTATCCGAGTAAGCTATGTCACACGATGTACCGGCACACTCTATTTTACCTTAATTAAATTTTTTTGAATATAGTTTTGAAATATAGTTCATTTATTGAAATTATAATTTATTTGAGGTTCCGAAAATTTTATAGAAAATCCGGCAGAGTACCGGCTAAAAATGGAGAAAACAGTTCTTCGAAACCTATTAAAAACACTTCCAAATAATTTCCAAACAATCCCAACTTCAATTCATCAACAAAGTCTCAATATCAAGATCTCAACAACATTTCTCAATTTCAGTTCTCAATCATCCATCACATGTGATGATCAAGTATAAATCACAAGTAGATATTTACTTTTCCATTCACAAATACAATTTTCATAATTTACATGAACATCAATATACATTACACAAGTTTAATTACATATGAGAAAATCAAAATTAATTATAGAATGCCAAAATGACACCTAGTGTCCTACCAATGCACTGCAGAAGTTGAGGTGACACGGACAGCATGCGAAGCTGCGGGATGGACTCACCCAGTCTGCGGTCTACTGGGCTCACGATCTGTATCTCCAGTACCTACGCGTGGCAAAAGCAATGAGCTAAGCAATAATGCTTAGTGATGCAATAATAAAATAAAAGAAAATAGCAAGAAATAAATATGTAGTGAATGTATATGTTTTATTTGTTTGGTATTGGTATATCCATTATATTCATTAATTTTGTTCACTTTCATTCATTTGGTTGCCCAAGTAACCTATACTGAACGACTGGACTGGATAACGGGTAAACTGGCACTGGGTATCTAGTACCTCGGGCCGTCACACCATCGGTCACATATGCATCTCCCGGTGTGCAACAGAACAGCTAACAAGCTGTAAATACATCAGGCACAAGGCCAAATCTCAATACAAGGTCAGAATAGCTAAAAGCCATAAAATCACAGAATGGCATATTGCCATGTGCAGTACTGCTAACTGAACCCTATTGGCATGCCAAACTATCCAAACCAATCTTGTTAGGTATACTAGGGCATTTGATACTTTAAAATTCTTCAATCTTTGAATTTCAAGTTTCGGTGTCACTATTCACCTCTTTGGTCAACAAAAATGTTGACTTTTAGGTAGAAATTAGGTACATTGGTTTTGGCACTCCCAACATACCACATTTTGCATTTAAAACTTGTTGGAATTGGTCACCATTACCATTTCTAACTTAAAACCAAGAGGGTAGAAATTTTAGTTTTTGAAGCCTAAGTTTACTGTTCCATTAAGCACTGTTGTAGTGGGAATTTGAAGAAATGGAAAACATGAAAGTTGTTTCTTATTTTGTCTAGTTGAATTTCATTTTTTGAATCACTCCATTTTGAGTTTTGTAGCTCCAGATATGGTCCAAAAACCATACCTGGCCGGATTGCCAAAACTGCAGAGTTACCAAATCTACAGTACCATGAATAGTGACTGTGACTGCCATTTGGGTTAGGTTTTGGTAATAATTTGGGGTAGGTTTCTTCATAAAAGTTGTTTGTCCATGTCTTAACTTGTTGCTGTAAAATTTTCAGGTCAATTGACCATATCTACAGTGAGTTATGGCCAAATGAACAGTTACTGTTCATTTGATCATTTCTGCAGGTGCTGTTGCAGGGTATCCGGATTGGGGCCAACTTTTGGTCCACTTGCTTTGGTCTTTTGGGCATGGTTTCTTCAGCAAAAATGTGCCATTATAAGCCTAGTTTCATGTCCAATTGGCCAAACACCAATTGGACCTACACAGCCAAAGTTATGGCTATCTAAGTGGGCTGGAATCTTAGCCACCCTTGCTGCTGTCCCTAGGCAGCATACTCATTCACTTTGCCATGCTATATTTCAGTCCAAATTATGGTCAACTTACCTAAAATGGTCACTAATTGACCATTAAAATGTTCTCTAACAATTTCCTAAGCCAAGCCAAATTTTCACTTCTCAAAACCCTAGTGTCCATTTCAATTTACCCATACACCTTAGTTAGCACACTAGTTCATTGTCCATGCATATACATATCTTAAACATCATTTCTAGACCACTCTAAGTCCAACAAAACACTCATTCCTATTCCTGCAATAGGGCTGCCGAAATCCATGTACACATACACATGAGTTTTTGTCCATTTAAATTACAATTTCTTACTAAATTCAAGTCCTTAATCATGAAAGTAAGGAGTTTTAGGTGTATAGATGCACTAACCTTTAAGTGGCAGAATTTTCCCAAAGCTTAACTTCACTTTCCTTCCCTTTTCTTGGCTACCAAAAGGTTATGCAAGGTGCAAGGATAAATTTTAGTGAAAGTGACTTAGGGTTTTGGGGTGAGGTTTGAGAGATTTGCAAGCTTGATTGATGAAGAAAATGGAGGGTTTTCTCTTGGCTATGGTGCGGCTGAAATGAGGAACAAGATGGCTGTTTACTTTTTTTATTTTCTTTAGTCTCAATTATCTCTTTTATTGGTTATTTAAATGGTTGTTTAATTTTGATTGGTGGAAGCTTTTAAATGACATCATAAAGATGTCATTATTTGCATTATTTTGGATTTTTCTTTTCTTTTCTTTTCTACTTACTTTAAATTAGTTTTTTATCAACATTAATTCATATTTTATGTCATAATAATTATTTACTCAACTGGACAAGTAGGCCAAAAATCACCTCTGAAAGCGAAATGACCAAAATGCCCTCCGTTTGGCTTAACGGGTCAAAATTGTCTGTACCGATTGAAAAAATTTTCTAAATATTTTCTTGGCATTCTAATGCCATAGGAACCTCAATGACCCTTCTCTGGAGTCCCAAAAATTATTTTATAATTTTTCTCCCGGGTCTAGGGCTCCTAGTTGCGAGAACCGCAACTTCCCTCCGGGTTACCCATCGCTAGGGCACCGGCTCGTTTAACTTAGTTGTATTTTATTTCTAAAATTTTTACTAAATTTTTCTTATTAATATTTGAGTTAATTATGGTTCCTCACTTTAGTTTAAATATTTTTCCGGACGTTCTAGCTGTCCGGACCGACACCGGTCACCGGAACAGTAGAATGTACGGAGTTGATACAGGGAGGGTGTTACAACTCTTCCCCTCTAATTTAAATTTCGTCCTCAAAATTTACCTGATGCAAACAGTTGAGGGAACTGTTGCCTCATCGTCTCTTCACTTTCCCAAGTTGCCTCTTCGATGTTGTGGTGCCTCCAAAGCACTTTCACCAGTGGAATCCGCTTATTTCTCAACTCTTTTACTTCCCGAGCCAAGATCCGTAGAGGTTTTTCTTCATATGTCAAATCCGGTTGTATTTCAATTTCTTCTCTGGAGATGACATGTGAAGGATCTGAGCGGTATCTTCTTAGCATAGACACGCGGAACACATTGTGGATCTTATCCAGCTCTGGTGGTAAAGCTAGCCTATAGGCCACTGGACCCACACGTTCAATGACTTCATATGGGCCAATAAACCTAGGGCTTAACTTACCCTTCCTTCCAAACCTCAATACCTTCTTCCACGGTGACACCTTGAGGAACACTTTGTCGCCAACTGTGTATTCTATTTCTTTTCTCTTCAAGTCGGCATAGGATTTATGTCTATCTGAGGCAACCTTCAGATTGGCTTTGATTAGTTTTACTTTCTCCTCAGTCTGTTTCACCAGGTCTGGCCCCACCAGTTTGTCTTCGCCCAATTCAGTCCAGCACACTGGAGTTCTACATTTTCTTCCATACAGTGCTTCATATGGGGCCATTTGGATACTAGCTTGGTAGCTATTGTTGTATGCAAATTCTGCCAGTGGGAGGTATCTATCCCAACTTCTCTCAAACTTAATGACACAACTCCTCAGCATATCCTCAAGGACCTGACATATATTTCATGTTATTATTATCATTTTAATTCAATATTTGTATCAATTCCATTGATTTCAATTATTTACCTGGATTACTCTTTCTGATTGCCCATCCGTCTGAGGATGGAAAGCTGTGCTGAAGTGGAGTTGTGTACCCAAGGACTCATGCAACTTCTTCCAAAATCTCGATGTGAACCTTGGGTCTCGATCAGATATGATGGAAAGTGGAATTCCATGCAGTCTAACTATCTCACTGATATATAATTCTGCTAACTTCTCCAGTGAGTAGTCAGTCATAACTGGCAGAAAGTGTGCTGACTTTGTCAATCTATCAACTATCACCCATACTGCATCATGTTTCTTCCGGGTGAGAGGTAGACCACTTACAAAATCCATGGTGACCCGATCCCATTTCCATTCAGGTATGCGTATAAGCTGTAGGAAACCCGATGGAACTTGATGTTCTGCCTTGACTTGCTGGCATGTTAAGCATTTAGTCACGTAGTCAGCTATGTCCTTCTTCATACCAGGCCACCAATACTGAAGCTTCAGATCATGATACATCTTTGTACTTCCTGGGTGCATAGCATATACACTGGTGTGTGCCTCTTTTAGAATACTGGCCTTCAATTCCCCATTATCTGGTACACACAATCTTCCTTTGTAGTACAGACACCCATCTGCTTTCACCTCATAGTCAGTTGCTTTTCCCTCTGAGATTCTGCTCATAATAGCCATTAACTTTTCATTTGCCTTTTGCCCATCAAAAATCTACTGTAGCAGGTTTGGCCTCACTTGCAACTCAGCCAAAATAGCTCCATCTCGAACCAAAGATAGACGGGCATTCAATGATCTCAAAGCTGTCATGGATTTTCTGCTCAAAGCATCAGCAACTACATTTGCCTTCCCAGGATGGTAGTCAATCACACAATCATAATCCTTTAGGAACTTAATCCATCGTCTCTGTCTAAGGTTGAGCTCCTTCTGAGTTGGCAAATATTTTAGACTCTTGTGGTCTGTGTAAATGTAGCACTTTTCACCATACAAGTAATGCCTCCATATCTTCAGTGCAAAAATAATTGCTGCAAGCTCTAGATCATGGGTAGGGTAATTCTGTTCATGTGGCCTTAGCTGCCTGGAAGCATAAGCGACCACCTTCCCCTCTTGCATCAATACACACCCTAACCCATTATGAGAGGCATCACTGTAGACCACAAAGTCCTTTCCTGACACTGGCTGTGTTAACACTGGTGCCTCTGTCAACATAGCCTTTAACTTCTCAAACTGGTGCGACACTTGTCATTCCATCAAATCGACGTTCTTGTGTAATGACTTGGTCATTGGAGCAGCTATTAAGGAAAATCCTTCACAAATCTTCTCAGAATACCCAGCTAGCCCCAAGAAGCTTCTGACCTCAGTTGTATTCCTGGGAGGCTTCCATTCCATCACTGCTTCTATTTTCTTGGGATCCACCCTGATCCCATCAGCTGACACTATGTGTCCAAGGAATGCAATCTCATTCAACCAAAAGTCACACTTGGACAACTTAGCATACAGCTTCTTTTCTCTCAGGGTTTGCAGAACAATCCTCAAATGCTCATCATGTTCTTCACTGGTCTTGGAATACACCAAAATATCATCAATAAAGACCACTACGAACCGATCTAGGTATGGATGGAAGATACGGTTCATAAGGTCCATAAATGCCGCTGGTGCATTTGTTAGGCCAAAGGGCATCATCAGAAACTCATAATGCCCATATCGAGTCCTGAATGCAGTATTGGGCACATCTACATTCTTCACCCTCAACTGATGATACCCTGATCTGAGATCAATTTTAGAAAATACTCCTGCTCCCTTCAACTGATCAAACAGATCATCAATTCTAGGCAACGGATATTTGTTCTTCACAGTCACTTTATTCAACTGCCGGTAATCAATGCATAGCCTCAAAGTCCCATCCTTCTTTTTCACAAACAGCACTGGTGCTCCCCACGGTGACACACTGGGGCGTATGAACCCCTTATCAAGCAACTCTTGCAATTGAGTTTTCAACTCCCTCAATTCAGTGGGTGCCATCCTATAAGGAGCAATAGATATTGGTGCTGTACCCGGTAGTGTCTCAATAGCAAATTTAACTTCCCTTTCTGGTGGCAAACCAGGCAACTCTTTAGGAAATACCTCTGGGAAGTCTCTTACTGTGGGTATATTACTCAGGTTTGGCTTAGCCTGCCTAGTATCCACCACATGTGCTAGGTAGGCTTCACAGCCATTTCTCATCATTCTTCTTGCAACTATGGCTGAGATGACATTGGACAAGAAATCTGTCCTTTCCCCCACAACTGTGATCTCATTACCCCCAGGAGTTTTCAAGGAAATTCTCTTCAATTTGCAATCAACTATTGCCTGATGACGTGACAACCAGTCCATTCCCAAAATCACGTCAAACTCATGGAAAGGCAACTCAATCAAGTCTACCAAGAATTCATACCCCTGAATCCTTAACGGGCAACCCTTGTATACTTTGTTCACCACTACACTGTGGCCCAATGGATTAGTGACCAGAATGTCTTGGTCACTTTCCCCTACTAGTATCCCCCTTTCTACGGGTAGGTTGATGCAGATGTATGAATGAGTGGATCCTGGATCCACCAATGCATGCACAGGTGTATTGTAGAGGGAGAACGTACCCCTGATGACGTCCGGGGCATCTTGCTCCTCCTGAGCTCTCAGGGCATAAGCTCTGGCAGTGGTGCTGTCGGGCCTCTCTGCTGGCTCGGATGTAGGCCTCGTGATGGTCCCACGGCGTCGATTTGCATTTTCTACCTCTTTGCGTGCAGAGCGTGTGTCTGCTTGTGTTGGAGCAATTGTAGTAGTTCTGCGTGGGACGCTTCTTCAATCGATGCTCTGTTGACCCATACCTTAGCAGCACCGTCACTCTAACACTCCCCCTTGTGCCACTTCGCATGGTGTGGACATGCGTGAAGTTGCCGGGCTGGTTCCCTGAACCCCATCCCTGGAGAGCTGCCCACTGATGGTGTGGACTGACCTCTCCTAGGGGTAAACTGTGGCCTGGGCCCCTGAGACTGACCCTGACCGTGTGGCTAACCCGAACTCTGTGCAGGTGGACCCTTGAACCTCTTCCCAGATGCAGGAGCTGAACTAGACTGACTTGGTCCCCTCTTCTACTGTCTATCCCTTCTGGTCTGCTCACTGATTCTTACTTTTTCAACCTTTATTGCAGCTTCCACTAACTTGGTAAATTCTGTGATTCCCAAGGCAGTGAGCTGGATCTTTATGTTGTCATTTAGTCCCTCTTCAAATCTCTTACACCTTTCAGCTTCATTAGGGACTATCTCCCTTCCGTAGCGGCTTAATCGGACGAATTCCTTCTCATACTCGGCCACTGACAACTGTCTCTGCCTAAGGTTAATAAACTCTCTCCTTCTCTCTTCCAGGTATACAGTACCCACATATTTCTTCTTGAATTCGGAGAGGAAGAAGTCCCAAGTTATAACTTTTGGCTGCACTTTTCTGGACACAGTATCCCACCATTCATAGGCATCATCTTGCAACAGGGATATGGCAGCCTCTAGGTTTTGCTCTGGGGTGCAGTGGAGTTGTTTTAGAACTCTGCCCGTTCTGTTCAACCAATTCTCGGCTGCAACAGAGTCATCTTCTCTCTTACCGAAAAAGTCCACTGCTCCAAATTTCTTAGCCTTTCCAGGTGTGATTTCTGCTGTGGAGGTGGAGGTGGTGGTGGTGCTGGCATTACTCCGGCCATTTGTCTAAAGAAATCGGCCATTTGCTGGAACATGGCCTGTGGAGGCTGAGCAGGCTCTGCTTGAGCTAGCGGAGCAGGTTCTCCCATGCCCCCAGTCTCAGCTGCTGCAGGTGGAGCATGACTCTCCACTTCCTCCTCGACTGCTCTTTGAGATGAAGGGTCCATATCCTATTTAACAAAGACAAACTGATCTGTATTAGTGTCACCTCGACTCTTACAAATGCAATGCATGGTATGGACTCAATCTAGGCCCAGAAACGCCTAAACCGTGCTCTGATACCACTAAATGTGACACCCCTTACCCGGCTACAGTGTATCCGAGTAAGCTATGTCACACGGTGTACCGGCACACTCTATTTTACCTTAATTAAATTTTTTTTAATATAGTTCATTTATTGAAATTATAATTTATTTGAGGTTCCGGAAATTTTATAGAAAATCCGGCAGAGTACCGGCTAAAAATGGAGAAAACAGTTCTTCGGAACCTGTTAAAAACACTTCCAAATAATTTCCAAACAATCCCAACTTCAATTCATCAACAAAGTCTCAATATCAAGATCTGAACAACATTTCTCAATTTCAGTTCTCAATCATCCATCACATGTGATGATCAAGTATAAATCACAAGTAGATATTTACTTTTCCATTCACAAATACAATTTTCATAATTTACATGAACATCAATATACATTACACAAGTTTAATTACATATGAGAAAATCAAAATTAATTACAGAATGCCAAAATGACACCTAGTGTCCTACCAATGCACTGTAGAAGTTGAGGTGACACGGACACTGTGCAGAACTGCAGGATGGACTCACCCAGTCTGCGGTCTACTGGGCTCACGATCTGTATCTCCAGTACCTACGCGTGGCAAAGCAATGCGCTAAGCAATAATGCTTAGTGGTGCAATAATAAAATAAAAGAAAATAGCAAGAAATAAATATGTAGTGAATGTATATGTTTTATTTGTTTGGTATTGGTATATCCATTATATTCATTAATTTTGTTCACTTTCATTCATTTGGTTGCCTAAGTAACCTATACTGAACGACTGGACTAGATAACGGGTAAACTGGCACTAGATATCTAGTACCTCGGGCCGTCACACCATCGGTCGCATATGCATCTCCCGGTGTGCAACAGAACAACTAACAAGCTGTAAATACATCAGGCACAAGGCCAATTCTCAATACAAGGTCAGAATGGCTAAAAGCCATAAAATCACAGAATGGCATATTGCCATGTGCAGTACTGCTAACTGAACCCTACTGGCATGCCAAACTATCCAAACCAATCTTGTTGGGTATACTAGGGCATTTGATACTTTAAAATTCTTCAATCTTTGAATTTCAAGTTTCGGTGTCACTATTCACCTCTTTGGTCAACCAAAATGTTGACTTTTAGGTAGAAATTAGGTACATTGGTTTTGGCACTCCCAACATACCACATTTTGCATTTAAAACTTGTAGGAATTGGTCACCATTACCATTTCTAACTTAAAACCAAGAGAGCAGAAATTTCAGTTTTTGAAGCCTAAGTTTACTGTTCCATTAAGCACTGTTGCAGTGGGAATTTGAAGAAATGGAAAACATGAAAGTTGTTCCTTATTTTGTCTAGTTAAATTTCCTTTTTTGAATCACTCCATTTTGAGTTTTGTAGCTCCAGATATGGTCCAAAAACCATACCTGGCCGGATTGCCAAAACTGCAGAGTTACCAAATCTACAGTACCATGAACAGTGATTGTGACTGCCATTTGGGTTAGGTTCTGGTCATAATTTGGGGTAGGTTTCTTCATGAAAGTTGTTTGTCTATGTCTTAAGTTGTTGCTGTAAACATTTCAGGTCAATTGACCATATCTACACTGAGTTATGGCCAAATGAACAGTTACTGTTCATTTGGCCATTTCTGTAGGTGCTGTTGCAGGGTATCCGGATTGGGGCCAACTTTTGGTCCACTTGCTTTGGTCTTTTGGGCATGGTTTCTTCAGCAAAAATGTGCCATTATAAGCCTAGTTTCATGTCCAATTGGCCAAACACCAATTGGACCTACACAGCCAAAGTTATGGCTGTCTAAGTGGGCTGGAATCTCAGCCACCCTTGCTGCTGTCCCTAGGCAGCATACTCATTCACTTTTCCATGCTATAGTTCAGTCCAAATTATGGTCAACTTACCTAAAATGGTCACTAATTGACCATTAAAATGTTCTCTAACAATTTCCTAAGCCAAGCCAAATTTTCACGTCTCAAAACCCTAGTGTCCATTTCAATTTACCCATACACCTTAGTTAGCACACTAGTTAATTGTCCATGCATATACATACCTTAAACATCATTTCTAGACCACTCTAAGTCCAACAAAACACTCATTCCTATTCCTGCAATAGGGCTGCCGAAATCCATGTACACATACACATGAGTTTTTGTCCATTTAAATTGCAATTTCTTACTAAATTCAAGTCCTTAATCATGAAAGTAAGGAGTTTTAGGTGTATAGATGCACTAACCTTTAAGTGGCAGAATTTTCCCAAAGCTTAACTTCACTTTCCTTCCCTTTTCTTGGCTGCCAAAAGGTTATGCAAGGTGCAAGGATAAATTTTAGTGAAAGTGACTTAGGGTTTTGGGGTGAGGTTTGAGAGATTTGCAAGCTTGATTGATGATGAAAAAGGAGGGTTTTCTCTTGGCTATGGTGCGGCTGAAATGAGGAACAAGATGGCTGTTTACTTTTTTGATTTTCTTTAGTCTCAATTATCTCTTTTATTGGTTATTTAAATGGTTGTTTAATTTTGATTGGTGGAAGCTTTTAAATGACATCATAAAGATGTCATTATTTGCATTATTTTGGATTTTTCTTTTCTTTTCTTTTCTACTTACTTTAAATTAGTTTTTTATCAACATTAATTCATATTTTATGTTATAATAATTATTTACTCAATTGGACAAGTCGGCCAAAAATCACCTCTGAAAGCGAAATGACCAAAATGCCCTCCGTTTGGCTTAACGGGTCAAAATTGTCTGTACTGATTGAAAAAATTTTCTAAATATTTTTTTGGCATTCTAATGCCATAGGAACCTCAATGACCCTTCTCTGGAGTCCCAAAAATTATTTTATAATTTTTCCCCCGGGTCTAGGGCTTCTAGTTGCGAGAACCACAACTTCCCTCCGGGTTACCCATCGCTAGGGCACCGGCTCGTTTAACTTGGTTGTATTTTATTTCTAAAATTGTTACTAAATTTTTCTTATTAATATTTGAGTTAATTATGGTTCCTCACTTTAGTTTAAATATTTTTCCGGACGTTCTAGCTGTTCGGACCGACACCGATCACCGGAATAGTAGAATGTACGGAGTTGATACAGGGAGGGTGTTACAAATTCTCAACATTTCATTTATCAACATACGTTATGCAAAAGATCTCAATAATATGAAAATTCATATATTTACATTAATTGTAACACCCCTATGTTCGGTAGTGCTTTCTACTGTTCCAGTGACCAGTGTTGTCCGGACAGCTAGGATGCCTAGAACTACACTTCAAAATGAGTGAGCAGACATAAAATAATGAAATACAAGAAAAGAAAATACAAGAAAAACAAAGGAAAAATAATAGCAAAGAAGTGTAACCAAGTTAAGCGAGCCGAGAACCCTAGTGATGGGTGACCGCACCGGGACATCACGGCGTGGACCGTTGACTAACCCTGGACCGCGGGGAATCCTGGAAAATATTTTTAGGACTTAAAGAGACATCAATTGAAGTATAAATATCATTAGAAATATTAAATGAAAATTAAATAATTAGTACAAAGAAAAGTGAAAAATCGAAAAACGGACAAAACCCGGTGTTACCGAAAAATCGGGAATACAACCCGAACAGGGGCATTGTGGTCATTTGACATCCCGAGTTGTCCTTTGACCTAAATGTCCATTAAAAATAAATAATATTACACTTGGAAAATATAATGAAAAATTAATTTAGGGGTACCTAATGTAAATAGTAAAAATAGAGGGTAAATTAACTAATTAACACATTTAAACATATAATATAGTTTATAATTGGTGAGTGGAGCACTAAGGATTATAATAACCATTAAACGGGCAAATTTCTCCACTAACTAACTCATTTTCTTCAAGCTTCCAACAATGGCCGATTGTCACTCACAATTCTCCATGGAAAATTTTCCATGCAAAGCTTAATTCTCTCCCATTTTCAACATAAAACCATAAATTCTCTTCATTAAACTTGGTCCACACCTCTTGGGCAGATTATAGGGAACAAAAAGGAAGAAATTTGGTGAAGATTTAACAAGTCCCAACAATAGGTAAGTTTGAGTTTTTGATTATTGCTTTGTTAAAGTTTGTAAGGATATTATGGGTGTTTGATTTATGGAGAAATTTTTTAGTTTTGATGTTGAATGGGAATGTGCACTTTTGGCACCCATTGAAACACCTTGAAGGCAGTTTAATTGTGCTTGTAAATGGTGAATTAAATGATTGATTAAATGTATATTGTATAGGAAATTGTTTGGGTGATGTATACTTAGTATATGTAAATGTAAAATGAAATTTAAAGCTTGGAAAGTAATGGAATGTAAGTGTACCATTATGGCAGTTTACTAACTCTTGAGGAATGCTGGAATTCATGCTTGGTTTATGGAATAATGATGTTAAAATGTGTTGGTTGTTATGGCAGTTTGAGTGCATGTATGATGGTGTGAAGTTGGATATGTAAATGAGCATGAATTGGTGATTGAATTGTTGTAAATTGAATTGGACAAATTCTGCACTTATTGGTGCACATTGAATGTAATTGTAAGCTGCCAAAATGACCTGTAATATGTTTTAAATTATGTTTAGGTTGTGGTACAACCAGAATTGGTTTGAATGTTAAGTTTGGTGAGTGTTAAAAGTGATGCTTGATGTGTATGCAAGAATTACACTAAGGCAGTTTGAGTTTTAGGCCTATAACTTTAAGTGTGTGGCTCCAATTGGTATGAGACCAATTGGAGGTGAAACTAGGCACAAAATGTGCCAACTTTCATGAAGGAAGCTTGCCAAAATTCTGCTTGCAAGGTAGCTTGAAAAATGACCAAATCCGGATTGAGTACAATTGAGGCCTGAAAATTGACCATTTGGGCAGAAGTTAGTGTTTAGGCCATAACTCACTCAAAACAGGTCCAATTGACCTGAAATTTTAACCATGAATAGCTAAGACCCATATATACAAGTCTTATGAAGACATCAAAGCCCAGAAATGACCATAAGCAAGTCAAAGAGCTTGCACAAGTTCGGGTCCAAAAACTGGCCGAACCTAAAATGACCTAAAGTGACCTAAAATGATTAATTTTGGTGCAATTTGACCAGCAATAGTAAAATGACCATAACTTGGTCTACATAACTCAGAATGACCTAAAATTTTGCCCCGCGTTCCATAACACATAGATCTACAAGTTTGTAGTTTAGACCAAAACCCGAAAACCGAGGGAACTAGGTCGTCCGGCTAGGTCAAACTAGTATCCCGGAATCCAGCAAATTGCAAGAAAATACAGTATACACGGCAATGAACTTGGTAACATGTACCAACCCTAAAATACTATCGAATGTGACATATTAATAACATTAAAACCTAATTTACCTAAAATGCATCGAGGGTCGACATATTAGGTTGACTAAGCAAATATTAGAATTCAGTGAATTACTTATCAAGCATTACCATTAGAGACAGTTTAATTTAGTGCTGAAACACTTCAAATTGTGTTTCTCAGTTAGCAAAGACTCAGGAAAAGGGAAGGAAACACTGAGTCAAGACCAGGAGACAGTTATCAGAGGTTTGTGCACAACAACTATTTCTTTTGAATTTTTCAATTGAAATGAATTATGACTATTTGTACATTATTGTTTTAAATTGTGGAAATGTGTTTGAATGGATATTTATCGCTTGAAAAGCACTGTAAATGGTTTGAAATTGTGAAAAATTGTTTGAATGATATTGATGGATACTTATTGATTGAAAAGCATTGGAAATGGTTTGAAACCACAGCTATCATGTATATTGATTGTATTCCTCGCTACCTTGTCTAGTGGGACAAATTGAATTCCCTCTCTGTCTGAAGTGTTGAGGTGTGTGCCTGTTGAGGACGAATAGAATGAGTACTCATATTTTTGCTAGCTAGCTATGTTATTCCTCGTTAGTCATTGACTTTTGGGACGAATTGAATACCTCATTAGCCATCGGCTTTTGGGATGAATTAAACTTTGGAACATGATTAAGCTGTGTGTGATTTATTGATTTGTATTGTGAGATTGTGAAATGGAGTTAAATTCTTATTGACATTCACTGTCTTTTGAATTTAACCATGATTTGACTTATTGAAATTTATTGTGATATTGAGAAATGGAGTTTAAATTCTTGTTGACAATTACTGTCTTGAATTTAACTATGGTTTTAAGCATCCACTATTTATTTAACTTATGATTTGTGATTTAAAGTTGTATTTGGTTAATGTTGTGCACCACTGAGACAATGTCTCAGCGATAGCTTTCTTTTATTCTTTATCGCAGTAGACAGAATGACGGAGTAGCGATTAGGCTGCTAGTACATCCAGCGAGAGATTATTGGGTATAACGAGTATACCACATTTTGCATTTTGTACTGTAACGTATAACCACTGTATGTATATATTGTTTTTGGTTTTGAGCAGTTGTAAATTAAAATTGTACATTGAAGTTGTAAAGTAAATTCTGATTTATTTTGGCTTGTAAAAATTGTATTATATTTCTTGTATCTCAGTATTTAAAAAATCATTGTGGATTTGAGTTGAGAAATATGTTGTGTTGAGAAATATGTTAGAGTTGAGATTTGGAAATATATTGAAGTTCTTTTTACAGGTTTTCTGAAGAACTGTTTTATCCAAAATACAGATGGCACTCTGCCAAAATTTTTACAGAAATTTCAAAAAATTCAAATGTGTTAGTTCTATCACTTCAGTTCAAAAAGGTTTTTAACACCTGTAAATAGTGCTCACCACTGTAAAAGAAGTAAGAAAAGTTTTTAAAATCCCTTGTAGTGTATTTAATGGGTTATCAGTAGACGGAGTTGGTAATTCATTAGGTATGTTAAGGGATCATGTTATGCCTTACAGAGGGGTAGGGTGTGACATGTTTTAGTGGTATCAGAGCTAGTTTTTAAATTCTGTTTTCACATGTTACTTGAATAGTCTTTCTTCATAGTACAACTGCTCAATATCATTGTTGATACATACAGTACATTACATTATAAATATGCACTAACGGGAGGAAATCTCCTTGTGTTATTTGTTCAGGAGATCTAAAATCCTCGCATTGACCATGGAAGAGGGTGATCGTTCAGTCGATCAATCTATTGAGGCTGAGGTACAAGGGGATGCCCCAACCCTACACAATGTCAGTGGTTCAAGACACGACCCGAGTACCGCGATTTCTGCTCGATTCGCTCGTGAGATGGTCGCAATGGTCCAACAAATGGCTGGTAATGCGCCTACTCAAGTCCCAATACAGACACCAGTGGTACAATCGCAGTCTCCTACTAGGCAGTATGACAAATTGATGAAGTATGGGGCTACAGAGTTCAAGGGGATAGTAGATCCTCTAGAAGCTGAACAGTGGTTAGAGAGGATGGATAGGGTATTCAAGAAACTGCATTGCACGGAGGAGCTCAGAATTGAATACTCAGTATCTTTGCTACAGGGGGATGCTTATGACTGGTGGAAAACCATTCCCCACAGTCTGGTAGAACCTGCAGTGCTAACATGGAATGACTTTCTCAGGGAATTCAGACAAAAGTATGTCCCCGATGCTTATGTAGACCAGAAGTTGCAAGAGTTCCTATGTCTGAAATAGGGAAGCAGATCAGTGGCTGAGTATAAAAGAGAATTTCCCCCCCTAAGCCATTATGCAGTAAGTCTACTTTCTACCAACAGGGAGAGATGCAAAAGGTTTGAAACGGGCTTGAAGCCCAGTATCAGATTACAAGTGGTTGGATTCAAACACACTAACTTCTCTGAACTTGTTTCTCAAGCTCTAGAGTTTGAAAGAATTGAGTCTGAAGCAGCTCCTGAGAAAAAGAAATCAGAGAAGACAGAGAAAGAGGGAAAATCAGTAGAACAGAGTTCCAGTGGTCCTACTGGAAAGAGGAAGAATCATGGGGGACATGGCAGAGGTGGCAAGAAGTCTGGTAGGGGAAGATATTCAGGACAGAAGCCTCATCTATCTGGTCAGCAAAGTACCAGAGGTTCCTACCCTCCCCGCTAATGTGAAACATGTGGAAGAAATCATGGTGGGATATACTACAAGGCTATTGGAGCCTGTTATAACTGTGGAGGCACAGGACACTTTGCCAAGGACTGCACTAGTAGTCGCAGAGTTGGACCACCTCCTACTACTGCAGAAGGGTCAGTTCAAAGCCCTGTCACTAGAAGTTCACAACCACCTAGTAGAGGTAGAGGCAGGGGTAGAGGTAGCCCAGCAGGCAGCCAGGGCATAGTGAAACATTCAGAGCAAGACAGTGCTCCGGTCAGAATCTATGCAATGAGACAGAGGGAAGAGGCAGAGACATCTGATGTTGTGGCTGGTACCTTCTCAACTTTTAATTAAGATGTATTTGTGTTATTTGATCTGGGTTCTACCCATTCTTATGTGAGTGCTAGCATTATTGATTGCATTGCTGTTCCATGTACAAAAATGGACTTTGAGGTGCTAGTAACAAGTCCGCTAGGACAGGAGGTCAGGGTTAATAGAATGTATAGAGATTGTCCTTTGGTGATCCAAGGACACACTTTTCTGTCTGATTTCATTGAAATGCCCTTCAGAGATTATGATATCATCTTGGGCATGGATTGGTTAGCTAGGTATCATGCCATGATTGATCAGAGGTCAAGGCGATCACTTTTGGTCTCCCTTAGTATGATGATGTGGTAATACATGGGGAGAGCGTTATTGCCATCAAACATCATTTCGGTGCACTAGCGTAAAAATGATCAGAAAGGGGTGTGAAGCATACTTGGCACATGTGGTAGACACCCAAGTGGGGAGTCCAGCATTGAAGGACATCCCTACAGTATATGACTTTCTAGATGTATTTCCTGATGAATTGCCAGGATTACCTCCGGAAAGAGAAGTGCAGTTTGAAATTAATGTTATGCCTGGTGTGGATCCAATCTCCATAACACCATACAGAATGGCACCAGCAGAGTTGAAGGAGTTGAAGATACAGTTGCAAGAATTTCTTGAAAAGGGCTTCATCCGCCCTAGTGTGTCACCTTGGGGAGCACCAGTGTTGTTTGTTAAGAAGAAGGATGGTACTCTCCGCTTATGTATAGATTACCGGCAGTTGAATAAGGTGACAATAAAGAACAGATATCCATTGCCTCACATTGATGATCTGTTTGATCAGTTGAAGGTGCGTGTATTCTCCAAAATTGATTTGCGATCCGTTGTTATCGATTGAAGGTGCAAGAGCGAGTATTCCAAAAGCGCTTTGAACTCGGTATGGCCACTATGAGTTTCTAGTAATGCCATTCGGGTTAACAAATGCTCCAGCTGCTTTTATGGATCTGATGAACACTATCTTCAGACCATATCTCGACCAATTTGTGGTGGTATTTATTGATGACATTTTGATATACTCGAGGAATGCAGAGGAGCATGACAGACATCTGCGGATTGTACTGCAGACTTTAAGAGAGAAACAGCTATACGCCAAATTGTCGAAGTGTGAATTTTGGCTGAAAGAAATCTCCTTTTTGGGACATGTTGTGTCAGCTGAAGGGATCAAGGTAGATTCCAGCAAGATAGAAGCTATCCTTAATTGGAAACCGCCCAGGAACATCACAGAAATTCGTAGTTTTCTGGGTTTAGCTGGATATTACCGTCGGTTTGTGAAAGGGTTTTCTATGTTATCTTCTCCACTGACCAAGCTGCTTCAGAAAGATGTAAAATTTCAGTGGACAGATAAATGTCAGCAAAGTTTTAATGAGTTGAAGAGGTGTTTGACTGAAGCTCCAGTCCTCACTTTACCTACTCCGGGTAAAGAATACACAGTTTATAGTGACGCTTCTCATAATGGGTTAGGCTGTGTACTGATGTAAGATCGGAATGTTATTGCATATGCATCACGCCAGCTGAAACTGCATGAGAGGAACTACCCAACACATGATCTGGAGCTAGCGGCTATTGTTTTTGCTCTGAAGATCTGGAGACACTATTTGTATAGGGAGAAATGCTACATTTACACAGATCACAAGAGCTTGAAGTATTTAGGCACCCAGAAGGAATTGAATTTGAGGCAGAGGAGATGGTTAGAACTCATTAAAGATTATGATTGCTTAATAGACTATCAGCCAGGGAAAGCAAATGTGGTGGCTGACGCCTTAAGTCGTAAGACTATGGCAAGTCTCAGAGTTTCTCCTTTATCCATGGTATATGAATTGAAAGCCTGACATGCGGTTTAGAGATTGATGATGAGGGACAGATAGTAGTTGCATGGCATGTACAGCCAGTGTTGATTGATCAGATCAGAATGGCTGCTCAGAGTGATGAAAAATATCAGAAGCTACTGAAAGAAGTCCAGCAGGGCAAGAAACCTGAATTTTATGTGAAAGATGTTGGTTTATTGCTACATCAGGGCAGAATGTGCATTCCTAATGATGCTAAATTGAGACAGATCATTATGAATGAAGCACATGAGTCTCCTTTTGCTATGCACCCTGGTGGAACTAAAATGTACAGAGGGCTGAAAGAGCATTACTGGTGGATGGGTATGAAGAGAGATATAGCTGAATTTGTTTCCAAATGCCTAACTTGTTAGCAAGTAAAGGCAGAACATCAAGTTCCAGCTGGTTTGTTACATCCTTTGTCAGTACTAGAGTGGAAATGGGAACGAATAACTATGGATTTTGTTACAGGACTTCTAAGGACACAGAGTAGTCATGATGCAGTATGGGTTATAGTTGATAGATGTACCAAGTCTGCTCACTTTTTGCCAGTGCGGATGGACTATAGCCTGGAAAGATTGGCCAAATTGTACATATATGAGATTGTAAAACTGCATGGAGTGCCAGTATCAATTGTGTCTGACAGAGATCCTAGGTTCACTTTTAGATTCTGGGGTAGTCTTCAGAGAGCCCTAGGAACTAGATTGAACTTCAAAGACAAGATTCCACCCACAGACAGATGGCCAGTCTGAAAGGGTTATTCAGATATTGGAGGATATGCTACGGGCTTGTGTGATTGAATTTGAAGGTAGTTGGGATACATACTTGCCTTTGATTGAGTTTGCTTATAACAACAGCTACCAATCAAGCATTGGGATGCCTCCATATGAAGCTTTGTATGGCAGAAAGTGCAGAACTCCCTTATGTTGGGATGAAGTAGGTGAAAGGAAGATGATTGGGCCAGAGATTGTTCAGCAGACAAAGGAAAAGATCAGATTGATCAGAGATAGACTTAAGGCTGCATCAGACCGTCAGAAGTCCTATGTTGATCTGAAGAGAAGAGATATTGAATATGCAGTGGGTGATAAAGTATTCCTCAAAGTTTCTCCTTGGAAGAGGATTATGAGATTTGGCAGAAAGGGGAAACTGAGTCCTCATTTCATCGGACCATATGAAGTTCTGGAAAGAGTGGGTCCTTTGGCATATCGGTTGGCATTACCTTCGGAGTTAGCAAGGATACACAGTGTCTTCCATGTGTCCATATTAAGGAGGTACAAATCTGACCCATCTCATATACTATCAGTTGAAGAGATTGAAGTAAATCCAGACCTCTCATATGAGGAAGAACCAATAAAAATTCTGGCTTATGAGGTGAAGCAGCTGAGGAACAAACAGATACACCTGGTTAAAATGCTGTGGAACCATCATTCAGGCCAGGAAGCTACTTGGGAACATGAAGAGGATATGAGGAGACAGCACCCACAACTGTTCAGAGACTAATGCCAGGTATAATTTTGAGATGAAATTTACTTAAGGGGGGGGGGGGGGGGGGAGAATTGTAACACCCCTATGTTCGGTAGTGCTTTCTACTGTTCCAGTGACCAGTGTTGTCCGGACAGCTAGGATGCCTAGAACTACACTTCGAAATGAGTGAGGAGACATAAAATAATGAAATACAAGAAAAGAAAATACAAGAAAAACAAAGGAAAAATAATAGCAAAGAAGTGTAACCAAGTTAAGAGAGCCGAGAACCCTAGCGATGGGTGACCGCACCGGGAAGTCACGGCGTGGACCGTTGACTAACCCTGGACCGCAGGGAACCCTAGAAAATATTTTTAGGACTTAAAGAGACATCAATTGAAGTATAAATATCATTAGAAATATTAAATGAAAATTAAATAATTAGTACAAAGAAAAGTGAGAAATCGAAAAATGGACAAAACCTGGTGTTACCGAAAAATCGGGAATACAACCCGAACAGGGGCATTGTGGTCATTTGACATCCCGAGTTGTCCTTTGACCTATATGTCCATTAAAAATAAATAATATTACACTTGGAAAATATAATGAAAAATTAATTTAGGGGTACCTAATGTAAATAGTAAAAATAGAGGGTAAATTAACTAATTAACACATTTAAACATATAATATAGTTTATAATTGGTGAGTGGAGCACTAAGGATTATAATAACCATTAAACGGGCAAATTTCTCCACTAACTAACTCATTTTCTTCAAGCTTCCAACAATGGCCGATTGTCACTCACAATTCTCCATGGAAAATTTTCCATGCAAAGCTTAATTCTCTCCCATTTTCAACATAAAACCATAAATTCTCTTCATTAAACTTCGTCCACACCTCTTGGGTAGATTATAGGGAACAAAAAGGAAGAAATTTGGTGAAGATTTAACAAGTCCCAACAATAGGTAAGTTTGAGTTTTTGATTATTGCTTTGTTAAAGTTTGTAAGGATATTATGGGTGTTTGATTTATGGAGAAATTTTTGAGTTTTGATGTTGAATGGGAATGTGCACTTTTGGCACCCATGGAAACACCTTGAAGGCAGTTTAATTGTGCTTGTAAATGGTGAATTAAATGATTGATTAAATGTATATTGTGTACGAAATTGTTTGGGTGATGTATACTTAGTATATGTAAATGTAAAATGAAATTTAAAGCTCGGAAAGTAATGGAATGTAAGTGTACCATTGTGGCAGTTTACTAACTCTTGAGGAATGCTGGAATTCATGCTTGGTTTATGGAATAATGATGTTAAAATGTGTTAGTTGTTATGGCAGTTTGAGTGCATGTATGATGGTGTGAAGTTGGATATGTAAATGAGCATGAATTGGTGATTGAATTGTTGTAAATTGAATTGGACAAATTCTGCACTTGTTGGTGCACATTGAATGTAATTGTAAGCTGCCAAAATGACCTATAATATGTTGTAAATTATGTTTAGGTTGTGGTACAACCAGAATTGGTTTGAATGTTAAGTTTGGTGAGTGTTAAAAGTGATCTTGATGTGTATGCAAGAATTGCACTAAGGCAGTTTGAGTTTTAGGCCTATAACTTTAAGTGTGTAGCTCCAATTGGTATGAGACCAATTGGAGGTGAAACTAGGCACAAAATGTGCCAAATTTCATGAAGGAAGCTTGCCAAAATTCTGCTTGCAAGGTAGCTTGAAAAATGACCAAATCCGGATTGAGTACAATTGAGGCCTGAAAATTGACCATTTGGGCAGTAGTTAGTATTTAGGCCATAACTCACTCAAAACAGGTCCAATTGATCTGAAATTTTAACCATGAATAGGTAAGACCCATATATACAAGTCTTATGAAGACACCAAAGCCTAGAAATGACCATAAGCAAGTCAAACAGCTTGCACAAGTTCGGGTCCAAAAATTGGCCGAACCTAAAATGACCTAAAGTGACCTAAAATGACCAATTTTGGTGCAATTTGACCAGCAATAGTAAAATGACCATAACTTGGTCTACATAACTCAGAATGACCTGAAATTTTGCCCCGCATTCCATAAGACATAGATCTACAAGTTTGTAGTTTAGACTAAAAACCGAAAACCGAGGGAACTAGGTCGTCCGGCTAGGTCAAACTAGTATCCCGGAATCCAGCAAATTGCAAGAAAATGCAGTATACACGGAAATGAACTTGGTAACATGTACCAACCCTAAAATACTATCGGATGTGACATATTAATAACATTAAAACCTAATTTACCTAAAATGCATCGAGGGTCGACATATTAGGTTGACTAAGCAAATATTAGAATTCAGTGAATTACTTATCAAGCATTACCGTTAGAGACAGTTTAATTTAGTGCTAAAACACTTCAAATTGTGTTTCTCAGTTAGCAAAGACTCAGGGAAAGGGAAGGAAACACTGAGTCAAGACCAGGAGACAGTTATCAGAGGTTTGTGCACAACAACTATTTCTTTTGAATTTTTCAATTGAAATGAATTATGACTATTTGTACATTATTGTTTTAAATTGTGGAAATGTGTTTGAATGGATATTTATCGCTTGAAAAGCACTGTAAATGGTTTGAAATTGTGAAAAATTGTTTGAATGATATTGATGGATACTTATTGATTGAAAAGCATTGGAAATGGTTTGAAACCACAGCTATCATGTATATTGATTGTATTCCTCGCTAGCTTGTCTAGTGGGACGAATTGAATTCCCTCTCTGGCTGAAGTGTTGAGGTGTGTGCCTGTTGAGGACGAATAGAATGAGTACTCATATTTTTGCTAGCTAGCTATGTTATTCCTCGTTAGTCATTGACTTTTGGGACGAATTGAATACCTCATTAGCCATCGGCTTTTGGGACGAATTGAACTTTGGAACATGATTAAGCTGTGTGTGATTTATTGATTTGTATTGTGAGATTGTGAAATGGAGTTAAATTCTTATTGACATTCACTGTCTTTTGAATTTAACCATGATTTGACTTATTGAAATTTATTGTGATATTGAGAAATCGAGTTTAAATTCTTGTTGACAATTACTGTCTTGAATTTAACTATGGTTTTAAGCATCCACTATTTATTTAACTTATGATTTGTGATTTAAAGTTGTATTTGGTTAATGTTGTGCACCACTGAGACAATGTCTCAGCGATAGCTTTCTTTTTATTGCTGTCGCAGGTAGACAGGCAAACAGGGCAGCAGATTAGGCTGCTAGTACATCCAGTGAGAGATTATCGGGTATAACGAGTATACAACATTTTGCATTTTGTACTGTAACGTATAACCACTGTATGTATATATTATTTTTGGTTTTGAGCAGTTGTAAATTAAAATTGTACATTGAAGTTGTAAAGTAAATTATGAGTTATTTTGGCTTGTAAAAATTATATTATATTTCTTGTATCTCAGTATTTGAAAAATCATTGTGGATTTGAGTTGAGAAATATGTTGTGTTGAGAAATGTGTTGGAGTTGAGATTTGAAAATATATTGAAGTGCTTTTTATAGGTTTTCTGAAGAACTGTTTTATCCAAAATACAGATGGCACTCTGCCAAAATTTTTATAGAAATTTCAAATAATTCAAATGTGTTAGTTCTATCACTTCAGTTCAAAAAGGTTTTTAACACCTGTAAACAGTGCTCACCACTGTAAAAGAAGTAAGAAAAGTTTTTAAAATCCCTTGTAGTGTATTTAATGGATTATCAGTAGACAGAGTTGGTAATTTATTAGGTATACTACGGGATCATGTTATGCTTTACAGAGGGGTCGGGTGTGACATTAATACATAATTACAGGAGTTTAGAGTTACAATCCAAATTAATACAAAATGCAAAATACAAAAGGGCCACCTATAATCCTAATGTCCTACCATATGCAGTGCAGATGGGAGGTGACTCCGCACCCCGGATGCAGCTCTGAAGACTCACCCCGTCTGATGTCTGCTGGGCTTCCTAGATAGGTCTCCAGTACTTGCGCGTGGCAAAAGCGACGCGCTAAGCAATTCTGTTTAGTGGTGACAATATAAAATAAAATAAAATAAAATAAAATAATTATGCAGAATATATGATTTCATTTTTGGGTAGACTTAATTTCTGGTATTATTTGTAGTATTATTCACTTAAAATTTGATAAGGTTTATTATCATTGCCCGAGTAACTCATACTAGTTGGATGGATCGATAAAGCGGGTAACCGCACTGGGTACTAAGTACCTCAGACCATCACACCATCGGTCACACTGTGTCTCCCAGTGTGCAACAGAATAGCTAATAAGCTGTAATAATTATCAGGATTAAAACCCAAGTACATCAACTCAAATAACATAGCCAAAGGCTATTATGTCACAAAATGGCATGGGAAAGCCATGAAACACAGAATGGCATGAAGCCATATGCAGTACTACTAACAGAACCCTATTGGCATGCCAAGTTATCCAAACCAATCTTGTTAGGTATACTAGGGCATTTTACACTTTTGAGTTTTACAATTTTTGAATTTCAAGTTTTGGTGTTACTATTCACTTCATTAGTCAACCAAAATGTTGACTTTTGCATAGACAATAGGTACATTAGTTTTAATACTCCCAACATACCACATTTTGCATTTAAAATTTATTGGTATTGGTTGCCAATACCATTTCTAAGCTTAATGTTAATTAAGCAGAATTTTCAGTTTTCATGCTTTATTTTTACTGTTCTATTAGTCATTTTTGCAATGGGAATTTGGCAAAATGATCAACATGAAAGTTGTTTCTTATTTTGTCTAGTTGAATTTTCTTTTTTGATTCACTCCATTTGGAGTTTTGTAACTCAAGTTATAGTCAAAAAACCATAACTGGCCGGATTGAAATTTTTCTAGACTGACCATATCTACAGTGCAGTGAACAGTGATTGCAACTCACTTGTTGGATAGGTTCTGGTCATAATTTGGGTTAGATTCCTTCATGAAAGTTGTTGGTCTATATCTCAGCTTGTTTTTGGTAAAATTTTAGGTCAATTGGATCTTTCTACATTGAGTTATGGCGAAATGAACAATCATTGTTCATTTGGTCATTCGCAAAAATAGACTGCAGGTCACCCGGATTTGGGCAAGATTTTGGTCCACTTAGTTTGGTTTTATGGGCATGGTTTCTACACCAAAGTTTTGCCATTATATGTCTAGTTTCATGTCCAATTGGCCTTGCACCAATTGAACTTCTCCAATTCAAGTTATGTGTGCCCAAACCTGCTAGACTCAAGTCCAATTCTGTAGGTCCCTTTCATGGTAGCCACACCAAACCCAATCCCATCACTCAACACACTTCATTTTTTATTTAAACAGAACTAAATGGTCACTAATTGACCATTAAAACCTATTTTCATCATCACATGGTCAAAATCCCATTTTTCCATTCCAAACCCTAACTCACACATTACCCTTCATGCATTTTCATTGCATTTCTTCAATCCACTTGGTAAATACATATTATGGGCAGCCATGATAGTCTTTTAATTTCATTAAACTCAACACAATCAAACCCTAACCATGGCTACCAAAAATCTAGGGTTTACATATAAGTGGTATTCAACAATTTTTTTCTTTGCAATTTACACATATTCAAAGTTCTTAACATGAATTTAAAGAAAAATTCATGGTTAGGTCACTAACCTTTGTTGGAGAGTTTCCCTAGGTTAGAAAACTTCTTGATTTTTTTTTTCTTTTTGCTGCCCAAAGCTTCCTCAAGGTGCTAGGTTAATTTTTTGTGAAGAAGGCTAGGGTTTTGGAGTGAGATTTGGTGAGGTTGGGAGCTTGGGTGAGCTTTAATGGAGTTTTTCCTTCCTCTCTCTCTCTCTCTCCACGTTTTTTACTGCCCCAAAGGTTGAAGAAGCAACTGATTTTTCTTTCTTTTTCTAGACCATTTTACTTCTTTTATATATGTTTATGCCATGTGTCAATATTGGGTTGGTTGGGTGAGTTTTAATGACATCATGATGATGTCATAAATCTATTTTCTTTCATTTCCTCTCCATTTTTTGTCTATTTAATTGCAATTAAATATTTGACAATATTTATTTATATTTTATGTTATATAAATTATTTATTTAACTAGACTAGTTGGCCAAAAATCATCTCTGAAGACGAAATGACCAAAATGCCCTTCGTTTGGTTTAACGGTCCAAAATTGTCTGTACCGATTGAAAATTTTTTCTAAGTATTTTCTTAGCATTTTAATGCCATAAGAACCTCAATGACCCTTCTCTGGAGTCCCAAAAATTATTTTATAATTTTTCCTAAATTTTTTTTTCTTATTAATATTTGAGTTAATTTTTGGTTCCTTACTTTAGTTTAAATATTTTTCCGAACGTTCTAGCTGTCCGGATTGACACTGGTCACCGGAACAGTAGACTGTATGGACTAGCTAAAATGAGGATGTTACACGGCTAGCCATGTTCAAATGGCTATAACTTGAGCTAAAACACTCCAAATGGAGTGATTCAAAAGGGAAAATAAAGTTAAGACAATAAGGAACAACTTCTATGAATAAAACTTAGCCAAATTATCACAGCAACATGACCAATAGAACAGTGCAAAATTAAACACTAAAACTGAGAATTTGAAATTTGTACCTAAGAGACTTGAAGTTTGAGGAAACAACCAAAAATAACAAATTAGATAACCAAAATGTGGTATGTGGGTGAAATTAGAATTCCCATACCTATTAAGCATTAGAAAGTCAACAAATTGACTTGAATAGTATCATGAATAGTAACCCCGAAATACAAATTTTAATTAACATTAAGTTTAGCATATTAAAGTTAGATATAAATAGATTTGAAATTATTTTTGGACTTACGATAAATTATGATACTAAAACACTGTAAAATTGTGTGTTTCAATCGAAAAGAAAACCGGGAAGGAACCCGAAGCATCGTGTCAAGGCCAAGAGGCAACTCGTATAAGATTTGTGCACAACATAGAATTTCTGTAAATTTTCTTCTGAAAATTATTTTGAATGAATTGAGATATTAAATTGTGACTCAATTGTATTGAAATGTTTATTATACTTTTGACTTATATTGTTGAAAGTTTACTTGTATGTATTTGAAATGGCAATAAATGTTTAGTAAATTGCTAAGACAATTTTGAAACCAAAGTGTCATGACCATATATTTGAATGCCTCACTAGCATGACTAGTGGGGGAAATTAGTTTTAAATTTTGATTTCTTCTCTGGCTGAAGTGTTGAGGTGTGTGCCAGTAGAAGAAGAAATTGAATCGATATCCATATATTTGAGCTAGCTAGCCTTGTGATTTCTCATAAGCCTTTGGCTATTAAGTTGAATATGCTTTGAATGGCATGATATAACTATGTGTTTTTATGAAATTGTTTTGAGACTTCCTAAATGAAATTGTTTGGACTAAAAATTTATAAATCAGGTTTTGTATCTATTTTTCATGTTCAATTCAATAATTAAATAAATGTGATTTGAATTATGCATAAACTGTTATTTTAGTATGTTGTGCACCACTAAGTCATAGTACTCAGCGATGGCTATTATTGCTGTCGCAGATATAGAGACTAGGGGAGCAGCAGAGTGAGCTGCTGAGGATCTTGAAGCCACCTTTCCTGAAGTTTTGTCGTGTATAAATTTATATCCTGAATGTACTATTTATGTTTGTGTATGTAACTGTATGTATATGTAAAAACTGGTCATGAGCAGTTGTATAAAGTTGTAATAATATTATTTTGGATTTACTAATGTAAAGTGGTTTATAAATGTAATTTGTTTTTACTTTAATAAAAAAATGAATGGAAATATTGAGTTGTGAATTATTGATTTGAATTTTGGAGTTTGAGAAATGATGTTGAAGTTTATTGTGGTAGTTGTTGAATTGATGAAACAAATTATTAGAAGTATTTTTACAAGTATTTGAAGAACTATTTTATTAAAATACAGACGGCACTCTGCTGAAATTTTTTTAAAATTTACGGACAAATAAAAATAGACAAAAATTTTAACTAGTTTTCAAACTCTAATTAAATATTTTTAATACCTATTAGAAAATGCTCACCACTTCTAAAAAGTAAGAAAATTGTTTTTAAAATCCCTTGTAGGGTACTTAATGAGTTATTAGTAGGTGAAGTTTGGTAGTTCATTAGGTATTCTACGGGATCATGTTATGCCTTACAGAGGGGTAAGGTGTGGCATGTTTTAGTGGTATCAGAGCAAATTTTTGAAGTATGTTTTAACTTTTGAATTTGTGTCTTTTCTTTGCTAAGTACAACTGCTCAATGTCCATATTTGTTACATACAGTGCATTACATCATAAATATGAACTAACAGAGGGAATCTCCTTGTGTTATTTGTTCAGGAGATATCCTAACTCCAGACTGAAATAGATGAAGGGGATCATTCTGTTGAGCAGTTTGTAGAGGCTGAGGCCTAAGGGGAAGCCCCAGCTCTCCAAAATGTCAGTGGGTCAGTGGCACTAGCCCCACAAATGCCGCAGTTTCCTGCACAATTCGCACAGTAGATGGCTGCGATGTTCCAAAAAATGGCTGGAAGCATGCCTACCCAAGCTCCATTTCAGACACCTATTGTGCAACCATAGCCTCTAGCCAGGCAGTATGACAAGCTACTTAAGAATGGGGCTATAGAGTTTAAGGGTACAGTGGACCCTTTAGAGGCAGAGCAATGGTTGGAGAGAATGGATAGAGTGTTTAAGAAACTCCACTGCCGAATGAACTAAAATTCGAGTATTCAGTGTCCTTATTGCAAGGGGATGCGTATGACTGGTGGAAGACCATCCCCCATAGCTTGGCTGAATCGTCAGTATTGACCTGGGACGACTTCATCAGAGAGTTCAGACAGAAATATGTCCCAGATGCATATGTGGATCAGAAACTATAAGAATTTCTATGTCTGAAGCAAGGCAATAGATCAGTGGCAGAGTATGAGAGGGAGTTCTCCCACTTAAGCCATTATGCTAGGAGTCTCCTGTCCACCAGCAAAGAAAGGTGCAAGAGATTTAAGACCAGTTTAAGGATACAAGTAGTGGGATTCAGACACAGTAATTTCTCTGAGCTCATCTCTCAGGCACTTGAGTTGGAAAGGATTGAATTAGAAGTGACCCCAGTAAAAGAAAAATCTGAGAAGACTAAAAAATTCGAGAAAGATAAAGGGGAAAAGTCAGTAGAGCAAAGTCCCAGTGGTACATCTGGAAAGAAGAAGAAATTTAGGGGACCTAGCAGAGGTAGAGGTGGAAGGTTTGGAAGGGGCAGATTCTCTGGACAGAGACCCCCTAGATCTGGTCAGCAGTCGACTAGGGGTTCATATCCTCCCCGCCCCTGTGAGACATGTGGCAAGATTCATGGGGGAAAATGCTATTGGGCAACAGGAGCTTGCTTTAACTGTAGAGGTAAGGGCCATCTTGCTAAGGACTGCACCAGTGCCCTTAGATTTGGTCCAGCTCCTACTACTGCAGAAGGATCCATTCAGAGTCCTGCTTCCAGAGGTTCACAATCGGTTAGCAGAGGAAGAGGCAGAGGTAGAGGCAATGCTTCTGGCAGTCAGGGTACTGTTAGTCAATCAGCACAAGGGAGTGCTCCAGCCAGGTTTTACACGATGAGACAGCGGAAAGAGGTTGAGACTTCTATTGTTGTAGTCGGTACATTCTCTATCTCTGATCAATATGTATTTGTACTGTTTGATCCGGGTTCTACCCACTCATATGTTAGTGCTAGCATAGTTAGTTCCCTTGCGGTTCCATGTGCCAAAATGGATTTTGAAGTGCTAGTAACTAGTCCGTTAGGACAAGAGGTCTAGGTCAATAGAATTTATAGAGATTGTCCTTTGGTGATTGTCAGATTTGATTGAAATGCCCTTCAGAGATTATGATATCATTTTAAGCATGGATTGGTTAGCCAGGCAACACGCCATGATTGACTATAGACTAAAGACAGTCACTTTTGGTCTCCCTCTATACGGTGATGTGGTAATACATGGGGAGAGGCAGTTAATGCCATCAAACATCATTTCGACTGCACTAGCCAGAAGGATGATCAGAAAGGGGTGTGAAGCATACTTGGCACATGTGATAGACACCCAAGTGAGGAGTCCAACACTAAGGGACATCCCTACCGTATGTGACTTTTAAATTGTGTTTCCTGATGAATTGCCAGAATTACCTCCAGAAAGAGAAGTGTAGTTTGAGATTGATGTCATGCTTGGTGTGGATCCAGTCTCCATAACACCATATAGAATGGCACCAGCAGAACTAAAAGAGTTGAAAGTGCAGTTGCAAGAGATATTTGACAAGGGCTTTATCTGCCCTAGTGTGTCACCTTAGGGAGCGCCAATATTATTTGTAAAGAAGAAAGATGGCACTCTCACATTATGCATTGACTATCGACAATTGAATAAGGTGACAATAAAGAATAGATACCCATTGCACCGCATTGATGACTTATTTGATTAGCTGAGGGGTGCAGCTGTATTCTCCAAAATTGACCTAAGATTGGGTTATTATCAGCTGAAAGTAAAAGAGCAGAGTATTCCTAAAACTGTCTTTAGAACCCGCTATGGCCATTATGAGTTCTTAGTCATGCCATTCGGGTTAACTAATGCTCCGACTGCTTTTATGGATCTGATGAACACTATCTTCAGACCGTACCTCGACTAGTTTGTTATGGTATTCATAGATGATATATTAGTTTATTCAAGGAGTGCAGAAGAGCATAATAGACATTTGCGGATTGTACTACTTTAAGGGAGAAACAGCTATACGCCAAATTGTCAAAGTGTGAATTTTGGTTAAAGGAAATATCCTTCTTAGGGCATATAGTATCGGCAGAGGGAATTAAGGTAGATCCAAGTAAGATAAAAGCTGTTCTTAATTGGAGACCACCCAGAAATATCACAGAGATTCGCAGTTTTCTGGGTTTAGCTGGATACTACCACCGATTTGTGAAGGGATTCTCCATGTTGGCATCTCCATTGGCTAAGCTACTTCGAAAATATGTGAAATTTTAGTGGACAGATAAATGCCAATAGAGTTTTGATGAGTTGAAGAAATGTTTGACTGAAGCTCCAGTCCTTACTTTACCTGCTCTGGGTAAAGAATACACAGTTTACAGTGATGCTTCTCACAATGGGTTAGGCTGTGTACTGATGCAAGAATGGAATGTCATTGCCTATGCATCACGCCAGCTGAAACCACATGAGAGGAAGTATCTGACACATGACTTGGAGCTTGCAGCTATAGTGTTCACTCTTAAGATCTGGAGACACTATTTGTATAGGCAGAAGTGTTACATCTACACAGATCATAAGAGTTTGAAGTACCTGGGCACTCAAAAAGAGCTAAATTGGAGACAGAGGAGATGGTTAGAGTTGATAAAAGACTATGATTGTCTGATAGACTATCAGCTAAGGAAAGCTAATGTGGTGGCAGACGCCTTAAGTCGCAAGACTATGGCAAGTCTACGGGTTTCTTCTTTGTCTATGGTACATGAATTGAGAGTATTGCATGCCAGCTTAGAGATTAATGATGAGAGGCAGACAGCAGTTGCATGGCATGTACAGTTAGTGTTGATTAATCAGATCAGAATGGCTACTCAGAATGATCAGAAATATCAGAAGCTATTAGAAGAAGTTAGACAGGGCAAGAAACCAGAATTCTTAGTGAGAGATAACGGTCTATTGCTACGCCAGGGTAGAATGTGCATTCCTAATGATGTTGACTTGAGACAGATAATTTTGAAGGAAGCACATGAATCTCCTTTTGCTATGTACCCTGGTGGCACAAAAATGTATAGAGGGCTGAAAGAGCACTGCTGGTGGATGGGTATGAAAAGAGATGTGGCAGAATTTATTTTCAAATGCCTAACTTGTTAGCAAGTAAAGGCAGAGCATCAAGTACCAGCTGGTTTGTTACATCCACTATTAGTACCGAAATGGAAATGGGAGAGAATAACAATAGATTTTGTAATGGGACTTCCGAGGACACAGAAGAGTCATGATGCAATATGGGTTATAGTTGACAGACTGACTAAGTTTGCTTATTTTTTGCCTGTTCGAATGGACTATAGCCTGAAAAGATTGGCCAAGTTGTACATTGATGAGATAGCAAGACTGCATGGAGTGCCAGTATCCATCGTATCAAACAGAGATCCTAGGTTCACTTCTAGATTCTGGGGTAGTCTTCTAAGAGCCCTAGGAACTAGATTGAACTTCAGCACAGTATTCCACCCACAGACAGATGACCAGTCTAAGAGGCAATTCAGATATTGGAGGACATGCTACGAGCTTGTGTGATTGAGTTTGAGGGCAGTTGGGACACACACTTGCCTTTGATTGAGTTTGCTTATAACAATAGCTACCAATCAAGCATTAGGATGCCTCCATATGAAGCTTTGTATGGCAGAATATGTAGAACACAATTGTGTTGGGATGAGGTAGGCGAAAGAAAGATGATTGGGCCAGAAATTATTCAGCAAACTGAAGAGAAAATCAGATTGATTAGAGATCAACTTAAGACTACATCAGACCATCAGAAGTCCTATATTGATCTGAAGAGAAGGGATATTGAATATGCAGTGGGTGACAAAGTATTCCTCAAGGTTTCCCCTTAGAAGAGAATTATGAGATTCGACAGGAAGGAGAAACTGAGTCCTCATTTCATTGGGCCATTTGAGGTTCTGGAGAAAGTGGGTCCTTTGGCATATCGTTTGGCACTACCTCCAGAGTTGGAGAAGATACATAACCTCGTCTATGTGTCTATGTTGAGGAGGTATAGATCAGACCCATCTCATGTACTACCAATGAAAGAAATTAAAGTGAATCCAGACCTCACATATGAAGAAGGACCCATAGAAATTTTGGCTTATGAGGTGAAGCAGCTATGGAATAAGTAGATACCGTTAGTGAAAGTGCTATGGAACTAACATTCAGGCCAGGAGGCTACTTGGGAATGAGAGGAGGACATGAGGAGACAGCACCCATAACTATTTAGAGACTGATACCAGGTAAAATTTTGAGACAAAATTTATTTTAAGCGGGGGAGAATTGTAACACCCCTATTTGCATAGCCTGGTATATTTTACTATACCGGTGATCGGTGTCGGTCCGGACAATTAAGTGGATTAGAACCACATCTAAGACACCTAGAGAAGTCCTGAACACAAATAATTAGTAATTGTCAAATAGTTAAATATAAATAAGAAAAACAGAATACAAGAAGTTAAATGAGCTGAGAGTCACAGCGACGGGTGACCTTCTCGCGAATGATTGCGAGGTCAGTCTAAACTTAAATTTCAAACCATAAAATGTGACACTGCGATTCTTAGGACTATTGCGAACACAGTGGAAAAGAGAAAATCACATAAAAGAATTATTAAGCAGGTCAAATAATTAGGTCAGAGATCCTGAAGAAATTTTGAATTACTTGCAAACCGGATTGAACCAGCGAGGGGCAATTTGGTCAATTCACCCCTAGAGCTGACACCTGACCTAAATGTCCAATAAAATTGGAGAAAAGAAAATTTTGGGATCAAGAATTAAATTAAAGAACTAATGAAAAAATAAATGAAAAAGAAAAAGAAAAAGAAAGAAAAGAAAATTTTATTTGCATCATGCATGACAAAAGCATGATGCAATAAAACTAATATTTAAAAATTGAAATTTGGGATAAATCCTAACAATTAAAAGACAAAAATAAAAAGAAAAAAAAATTTCATTCATCTTCTTAAAAAAAAAAGTCCATCTCTCCTCTCTCTCTCTTTTCTCCTTAGTTTCCTCCATAGACATGAAATTCAAGCTTTCAAAGCTTGAATCAACCCCATAAATCCCCCAAAAAATTCTACTAAATTATGATTAAGCTTTGTTTGGGCAAATAGAAGAGGAGATTGAAGAAGCAAGAAAGAAGAAAAAAAGGAAGAAAATTAGTGATTGGAAAATCAAACAAAGGTTAGTATGTAAATTTGAATTCTTTTGTTAAATTTCTATGTTCTTAGTTTAATTAACTTAGAAAGTAACTTAAAATCATAATAAAATAATTGTTAAGGGACCAAATAGAAAATTCATCCAACTAGTGTTAGGATTTGATATGAATGAGTTTGATGGTTTTGAATGGTTATTTGAGGTGAATTAAGTATGTAGAACATAAATACACACTTTAAATTGCATTAGGTTGAACTTTGGGTGTAGCCAGGGTTTTGAATATGTGAAAAATTGAAGAAAAATTTGAGAATTAGCTAAATGATGTTATTGACCTTATTTGAGTTGAGAAATGGTCAATTGTGACCATTTGTGATGTGTATGAATTATTGGAAACAAGTTTAAATTCGGATTGGTGAGGATCAATCTGCAGGTAGCTTGACCTAGGTCCTTTTCAGGGACCAAAACTGAAAATTTACCAGCCTAATTGGTGTGACGCTAATTGGAAATGAAACTAGACACAAAATGACACATTTTTCATTTAGGAATCATGCCTAGAAAGTGACCATAACTTAGTGAACAATTAGGTCAAATCCAAAATTGGCAAACTGACCTGTACAAAAATGACCAAATGAACAATAGTTACTTAAATGACCATAACTTGGTCTAGGAAGGTCCAAATGACCTGAATTGTTACCAGTAGAAAGCTGAGACATAGCCCTACAACTTTCATGAAGAGACCAAATCTAAAATTTGACCATAAGCTATCCAAAAACTCACCTGCAGTCAACCCATAAAAACTACCATTAACTAGTAAATGCCCAGAATTCTGGATAACACAAAATCCGGCCATCCATGTTTAAATGGCTATAAATTGGGCTACAAAACTCCAAATGGAGTGATTCAAAAAGGAAAGTAAAGTTAAGACAATAAGGAACAACTTCTATGAAGAAAACTTAGCCAAATTATTACAGCAACATGACCAATAGAATAGTGCAAAACTGAACACCAAAATTGAAATTTTGAAATTTTTGCCTAAGAGACTTGAAGTTTGAGGAAACAACTAAGACCAACAAATTAGGTAACCAAAATGTGGTATGTGGGTGAAATTAGAATTCCTATACCTATTAAGCATTAGAAAGTCAACAAATTGACTTAAATAGTATCGTGAATAGTAACCCCGAAATACAAATTTTAATGAACATTAGGTTTAGCATATTAAAGTTAGATATAAATAGATTTGAAATTATTTTTGGACTTATGATAAATTATGATACTGAAACACTGTGAATTGTGTGTTTCAGTCGAAAAGAATACCGAGAAGGAACATGAAGCATCGAGTCAAAGCCAAGAGGCGACTCGTATAAAGTTTGTGCACAACATAGAATTTCTATAAATTTTCTTCTGCAAATTATTTTGAATGAATTGAGATATTAAATTGTGACTCAATTGTATTGAAATGTTTATTATACTTTTGAGTTAAATTATTGAAAGTTTACTTGTATGTGTTTGAAATGGCAATAAATGTTTAGTAAATTGCTAAGACAGTTTTGAAACCACAGTATCATGACCATATATTTGAATGCCTCACTAGCATGACTAGTGGGGAAAATTAGTTTTGAATTTTGATTCGTTCTCTGGCTGAAGTGTTGAGGTGTGTGCCAGTAGAAAAAGAAATTGAATGGATATCCATATATTTGAGCTAGCTAGCCTTGTGATTTCTCAAAAGCCTCTGGCTATTGAGATGAATATGTTTCGAATGGTATGATATAACTGTGTGTTTTTATGAAATTGTTTTGAGACTTCCTAAATGAAATTGTTTAGACTAAATGTAACACCCTCTCTGTAGCAACTTCGTACATTCTACTGTTTCGGTGACCAGTATCGGTCCGGACAGTTAGAACGTCCGGAAAAATATTTAAACTAAAGTGAGGAATCATAATTAGCTCAAATATTAATAACAAAATTTAGAAAAAAATTTTAGAAATAAAATACAACCAAGTTAAATGAGCCGGTGCCCAAGCGATGGGTAACCTAGTAGGAAGTTGTGGTTCTCGCAACTAGGAGCCTTAGACCTGGGGGAAAATTCATAAAATAATTTTTGGGACTCCAGAGAAGGGTCATTGAGGTTTCTATGGCATTAGAATGCCAAGAAAATGCTTAGAAAAATTTTTCAATCGGTACAGACAATTTTAGTCTGTTAAGCCAAATGGAGGGTATTTTGGTCATTTCGTCTTCAAAGATGATTTTTGGCCGACTTTTCCAGTTAAGTAAATAATTATTATGACACGAAATATGTATAAATATTGCTAAAAATTAAATTGAAAATGAGTAGAGAAGAAAAGGAAAGAAAATGAAATTAAATGACAATTTTGACATCACATGATGTCATCAATCCTTTCCCCACCAATCACAATTAAGCTAGCCTATTAAAAAGGGATAATTGAGACAAAAATAAAAAAAAGTAATCAGATTCATCTCCTTTCCCATTTCCAACCGTTTCCTCTTCAACACCTAAACCACCATTGAAAGCTTATCAAAGCTTCAATTCCCACCTTAAACCACCTCAAAACTCTAACTTGCCTTCATTAAAAATTATCCCTACCACTACAGCAAGCTTTGGGCAGAAACTTGAAAGGAAGAAAGTGATGTTTTTAAGCCTTGGAAAGTGCCCTAGTCAAGGTTAGTGCCAATTTATTCTAAAAATTTTGTGTATGGCTGCTATTGAACATGATGTTGGTGTTGTAAACTATGGATTGTATGTGTATGAAAATTTTAGTTGTTGGAGTTAGGGTTTGAGGCATAAAACTTAAATTTTGTTTATGTGTTAGTGAATGAAAGTTTAAATGGTCAATTAGTGACCGTTTGGCTGTGTATGATGAGGAAATGAAGAGAGTTATGGCTTGGTATTTGAGATTGGTAAGCTGCCTTAGCTGACCTGCAGGACTGACCATGAGTCCAGCAGGTTTGGGCAGCCATAAATGGAGTTGTATAGGTTCAATTGGTACAAGGACAATTAGGCATAAAACTAGACACATAATAGCACAACTTTGGTGAAGAAACCCTGCCCAGAAAACCAAACCAAGTTGGCCTAAAAATTGCCCTAATCTGGGTGACTTGTATTCTGCCTGGGCAAAATGACCAAATAAATAGTGTTTATTCATTTAGTGATAACTCAGTGTAAAAAGGTCCAATTGACCTAAAATTTTACTAGCAGAAATTTGAGACATAGATCTACAACTTTCATGAAGAAGAAAAATCTAGATTCAGATCATAACCTAGTCAAATTGCCAACCAAACTTAGGTTACCAAATCTGGCAGAACTAGTTTTGCTTAGAATTTTGGATTCTATCCAATTCGGCCAGTTATGGTGTTTAGGCTCTAACTTGGTCTACAAAACTCCAAATAGAGTGATTCAAAAAAGGAAATGTAACTAGACAAAATAAGAAACAACTTTCATGAAGACAACTTTGCCAAATTCCTACTGTAAAAATGATCAATGGAACAGTAAACACAAGGCTTGAAATCTAAAAATTTTGAACAACTAACTTAAGCTTAGAAATGGTATTGGCAACCAATACCAACAACTTTAGAATGCAAAATGTGGTATGTTGGGAGTATTAGAACCAATGTACCTATTGTCTATGCAAAAGTCAACATTTTAGTTGACCAATGAAATGAATAGTAACACCTAAACTTAAATTTCAAGAATTGTAAAGTTTCAAAGTGTAACATGCCCTAGTACATCTAGCAAGATTGGTTTGGATAGGTTAGCATGCCAATAGGGTTCAGTTAGCAGTACTGCACATGGCATTATGCCATTCTGTGATTTCATGGTTTTTAGCCATTCTGACATTGTGTTGAGACTTGTCCTTGTGCCTAATGTTATTAAAGCTTATTAGCTATTCTGTTGCATACCGGGAGACACATATGTGACCGATGGTGTGACGGCCCAAGGTACTTGATACCCAGTGCCAATTTACCCATTTATCCAGTCCAGTCATCCAGTATAGGTTACTTGAGCAACCAAAAATGAAAATTGATAAATTTAATGAAATAATGAATATAACAAGTACTAAATAAATAAGACTACCAATAATTATTAAAAACTTATCTGCATGAGACATCAATACACTCATTACATATATTTTTTTTTATTAGTTCTTTTTATTTTATTATTGGCACCATTAAGCATTATTGCTTAGCGCGTCGCTTTTTGCCACGCGTAGGTTCTGGAGATACAGACAGAGAGCCTAGCAGACCACAGACTAGGTGAGGTCACAGATCTGCCTAGCGTCAGAGTCATCTCTCATCTACAGTGCATCAGTGGTAGGACCTTTAGGTCCTTTTTGAAATTATGTTTTTGCATTTTGTAATAGGTAGTAGTTTGTGATTTGTAAATTATGAACTCATGTAAATAGTAAATTTATGTAATCATATGTTGATGTACATATTTTGAAGAATTTTGTTAATTAATATAATTTGAGAATATCTTCACGAAATTTTAGTTGATTTTGAATTTGAATGAAATTGTGGATTAATGTTAAGAACTTGAAATGATTGATAATGTTGAGACCATGTTGATGGTTATTGGAGTTTGAGAATGATTGGAAATGATTATTGGAAGTGTTTTTCACAGGTTCCGAAGAACTATTTTCTCCATTTTTAGCTGGTACTCTGCCGGATTTTCTATAAAATTTTTAGAACCTCAAATAAATTATAATTTCAATAAATGACTTAAATGAATTATATTTCATAAATTGTACTTCATAACTATGAAAAAAATAAATTAGGAAGAATAAAAAAATGATTGAATTAAAATAGAGTGTTCCAGTACACTGTGTGGCATATCTTGCTCGGCTACACTGTAGACGGATAAGGGGTGTCACACTAAAAATTTATAAATCATGTTTTGTATCTGTTTTTCATATTCAGTTCAATAGTTGAATAAATGTGATTTGAATTATGCATAAACTGTTATTTTAGTATGTTGTGCATCACTAAATCATAGTACTCAGCGATCGCTGTTATTACTGTCGCAGATATAGAGACTAGAGGAGCAGCAGAGTGAGCTGATGAGGATCTTGAAGCCACCTTTCCTGAAGTTGTCGGGTATAAATTTATACCCTGAATGTAATGTTTATATTTGTGTATGTAACTGTATGTATAAGTAAAAACTGATTATGAGCAATTGTATAAAGTTGTAATAATATCATTTTGGATTTGCTAATGTAAAGTGGTTGATAAACGTAATTTGTTTTTACTTTAATAAAAAAATGAATTGAAATATTGAATTGTGAATTATTGATTTGAATTTTGAGTTTGAGAAATGATGTTGAAGTTTGTTGTGGTAGTTGTTGAATTGATGAAACAAATTATTGGAAGTGTTTTTACAGGTATTTGAAGAACTGTTTTATTAAAATACAGATGGCACTCTGTCGAAATTTTTCTAAAATTTGCAGACAAATAAAAATGGATAAAAATTTTAACTAGTTTTCAAACTCTAATTAAATATTTTTAATACCTATTAGAAAATGCTCACCACTTCTAAAAAGTAAGAAAATTATTTTTAAAATCCCTTGTAGGGTACTTAATGAGTTATCGGTAGGTGAAGTTCGGTAGTTCATTAAGTATTCTACGGGATCATGTTATGCCTTACAGAGGGGTAAGGTGTGGCAAATCAATTAAGCTCAATTATTACAGAGATGATCTTTTGGATCATTGTGCCTAACTGAAGATAATCCCAGCCACAGCAGGTTTCGGTCTGGTTTTGAGTTGGAATTGACAAATTTCAATTGTGAAATTGAGGGTCCTAATTAAAATTGCAAAATTGTATTGATTTTAGTTTCGATTTTAGATCGATTTGATTTAAATCAATCCAAAATGATGTTATCAAGCACAAACAAATGCACTAATTAAATATGACTAGGACATTTTGTTTTCAAGCTAATTTGGACATCAAATTTTTTTTTTTTAGGGGATGCAGACTTACTGCTTTAGTTAACACCCACCAAAGTGCTTAACTATAAGAAACCTTCTGAACTATTTTCAACAATTTACCTACTTTTTAGTGCCTTCATGCCTTTGGTCTTTTATGTTTTGCATGTAAGGTTCACATTAAAATAAATTTTGGCTATCGTGCATCTCTATGGGATTTTTATTAGTTATCTGTATGAAAAAAGGTTATAAATTTTATTTTATCCTCACAAGCAAAAGGTTTGAGTTATATCCGCATGATCAAGAAACCAAATGACAATTCAATTCCTGTCCCTTCACTTGTACAGGACATCTATTCCATGTAAAGGTGGCAAATGGGTTTGGGTTTCAGTGATTTAAGTTTGAAAATTTTCAGGTTGCAAGTCTTTCGGGTCTTATCTATTTTCTGGCAGGCTCGGATTATGTCTTTTCAGATTATAAATAGATTCAAGTTACCTATCAGGTCTAGACAAAAATGATCCCAAGCCAGATTTGGGTCAATTTGCATATTGCTGGTCGTTTCCGACTAAAATATTTTTTTTTTATTAAAAAAATTTATCAATTTAATTTTCAAATAAAATTTATATTACTCAAGTCAATTCAAATATATTAAGTTGAAATCGAGTGATTCAAGTCATCAAGTTGACCTTCAATTGAACCCTTAATTTTATAGATCATTCAAGTTTGAATCATTTTAAATTGTGTGTGAGTTGAAATAGATTATGAATCGCTTTGAGTCAGACATATTCATATCGAATTAATAAATCAAAGTCAAAAGTTGCCGACTCTAATCCCATTGATAACATATACTTTCTCCCTATCACCACTAAATAACCCCAATAGACTCGCCTAACCTACTATTTCGACATTTAAGTTTACTGTGTATAATATTAACATTGCTTCCTGTAATGTTCTTTAAATTTATCCTATAATCTAGACTTGTTTTTATTAGATATATGTACTGAAAAAATTAATTAAACATGAATATCACTCAAATTCTGTTAATTGACCTTATCTTCTTTGTCAATATGCATTCTTCTTTTCTTTTTTTTTTTCTTTTTCATTAGTTCAAAATTTGCTATTCATTAAACATGGACTTGGTTAGTGTAGCAAGTTGTCATGTTGCTTAACGTTAATGTTGTCAAAAGAAGGAAAAAAAAGTGATTCTTTGTAATTAATTAATAGGATTTAAAAAATTCTTACCTATGGAATAATAGAGTGCATAGTGCAGTCGCAAGCTGCCTGCATTGACAAAAGAGAGAAGAAAGCAAATAGGAAAAATAGAAAAAAGTATTATGTAAAGAATTTAGATGTGTCAAATAAAAGTGATTAAAAAGCAATAAAGTGCAACTCCATAATTGACCTCTAGACTCTGGTCAATAATTTTGGACCACGCCTATATTTACCAATTAGATCAAACTCTAAAGCTTATGGACTAATGTCTACCAATATTTTGCTTATCCTTACATTTCTAGACTAATACAATAAATTTATGCTGGTCGGTGTCATGCTCATGTATCATTTTTTTGTCCTTTTATTATTATTATTATTATTATTATTATTATTATAAACGTACGTACAATACGCCAAAGTTGAAGTTCTCTTGCCACTGGACAAACTTTGTAACTCGCTATATAATTCTGTCAATTTTTTTAAAAAATGGCCAACTTAGAATGACAATGGTTGGGAAGCAAATCATTAGTATAAAGAGAGTGCTTTTTAGCCTCAGTAATTAATTGTGCATGAAAATCAGATTAAAAGACTTCACTAATTAGTTTTGTCTTTTCTACTTAGTTTAATCTTCTTTTACTAATTTAAGTAATTTCGGAGCAATTGATAGTTTAAGTTAAAATAAGATAATTAAATTAAATTGAAATTAAAGTTTTATATATATATATATATATATATATATAATGTGAAATATCAAGATTACGGCTCGGAAAAGAAATATCAAGATTAAGGTAAAAATAATGAATAAATATATTCTTATTGAGAATTTAACAAATAATAGAGTTTATTTGAAAATTGAGGTGAGATTATGATGTTTGATCAAGTTTTAAAACTATAAAATAATTATTAATATAAAAATAGTTATATGAGAATATTAAATATTTGATTAATATTTATTTAATTCTTATTTTTAAAATTTTTTATTATTTTATTTAATTATAAAAATTTAAAGATTATATATCTTAAAATTAACAAAATAAAATTTAAAATTGATTACAAAATTTATTTATAATTAAATCATGGCGAGGTTGTTAAATGCTTCGAGCCTTTTGGCACTTTCTGGGGTGAATTTAATCTATGATACTTGAATTTTGAGATTGGTAACAATATGGTATATGAATTTTAAATTTTAACTTCAAACCTCTTAACCTTTAACAAAAGTAACTTTAAACCCTATGTAATCTTCAATTGCCAATTTATCGGTAAAATGATTATATATCACATCCAAATAGGATTAAAAATTTTCTATTCCCTTTCTTTCTCTTTTACCATGTATCATTCTCACTCTTTCTCATCTTTATTTTTTTTTCTCTCTCTTGCATGCAAGGCCTTCTTCCTCTTTCCACTGTTCATTCTCTCGGCTTCTTCTTCTTCGTTGCTTGCAGCTTTGAAACCCATCCACTTCCATCCTTAGTAATTGTATTAAAAGGGCATCTAGATCTAAGTGGCTCCAGCCTATTCATCCACTTAACTTCTATGTCTTCATCAACTTGAGGTTTTTTATCAGTACAATAGGACAACATACACCTATTAAATAAAATTAATTTCATAAAAGATGCAGTATGCATCAAATTTTGGGTAGTGACTTCTTTTACCTGTAGAATCATTACCATCTTCTTCCTCAAGTTTTACTAGTTTCTGCTAGACAGGTTTCTTTTACAACCAAAACACCCAGCCCATCAGCTTTAACTTAATTTCTTTTTCTTCTTTTTTCATTGTTAGTTTTGTGTGTGTGTATATAATTTTAAAATTAATTAACACAAAAATAACTTTAACCGAAAACACAATAATGTCCTTTCTCCTTGCCTTGATTTAATTTTAGACTTTTTGCCTTGTTGAAGATTCTAGTTTTTTTTTTCTTTTCTTAATTAGGGTTTTATTGGAACAATTTTTTTTTCTTTCCTTTCCTTATATGTCTTGTTGTTGGGTTCTAATTATTTTTCCTCTTTTTCCCTTTTGTTTTTTCATTTTGGAATTTTTGGTGGGCGACAGTTTCTGAGCCATGGAGCATAGTTGGATGATATTTGCCAAGAGATGTCACACCTTATCCCTCTGTAAGACACAACATGATCTCATAGTATACCTAGTGAATTACTAAACTTTGCCTATCGATATCTCATTAAATGCACTACAAGGGATTTTAAACAAATTCAATTCATTTTAAAGTGAAAAGTGATGTTAAAACATCATTAAAAAGTCTTTAGTTGGAGTTTATGTCATAAGCAAATATTTTGGTAAATTTGATCTTTCGCAAATTTTATAAAAATTTCGGTAGAGTGCCGGCTGTAATTTGAGTAAATAATTCTTCAAAACCTGTAAAGAAAGCACTTCAAATACTAATTTTTCAATCTAAACCTCAATACTTCCGTATTCAACACAATCTCAATACATTTTCAATATCCATCAATTCTCAATTCAACACAATTTAAAATAAATATCAATTTTATTTAATGTATCCAATATAAACACAAAAGTCTTAATTTTACGGAAAAGAAAACAAAAATAATATCATTACAAATTATACTGTACAACTGCTCAACTAGTATAAAAGATACATATGAATTTAAATATTTACATCTAACTAAATTACAAGGGGTATAAATAATATACCCATACAAGAACCCTCAAACGGTGGTCTCCTGTCACTAGAGCAGCTCACTCTGCTACTTTGTCCTTTCCCCCATCTATGACAGCAATAAAAAGCCATCGCTGAGCAAACACTCAGTGGTGCACAATAAAATTTTAAAATAGCTAAACAAAAAAAGCATACATCGATAAACACATTTTTAAATTCTTTCACAATCACACTTCATGAAATTGATATCAACTTTTACAATACCATTTTCCCAAAATAATTTATAAATCACAGTGTTGCCAATCAATACACAACTTAGGTCATGACACAAAATTTTCAATCAATGTCATGTTGTACACCACGACAAAGCAATCTCAACCCCACTAATCGAAATCAATGAGGGAGGTGGCTAGCTAGCTATATGAGTACTCATCAAATCTCAACCTCAAACTGGCAAGCCAGAGAGGGAGAAATATAACCAATCTCAACCCTATAAATGGAGGAGGAACATAGTGATATTGCCATGCCAAGAGTGAATCCAAAACTAAATTCAAAATCATAGTGTTCAAACATTTCATACAAAGCACTAATAAATTTTCATTCCAAATTTCTATTTACAAAATAGGCAACACCACATTTCTCAAAGCTATGATAAATATAAATTGCTCCTAATACATGTTCAAATAAATTTTTAAGCAGAAAATGAGAAATCAAAAATTATTGTGCGCAAACCTCGTATATGAGCTTTTCCTTACTTTACTCCCGTCTAATTCCTTCCTCGGAAGGCCTTTTCTCCACTAAAATACAATATTAAGGTGTTTCAATATTTATCCAAATTTTGTCTAACCATAATTCTAGTAACTGCATTTTGCATTTGAAAGTGACTTATAAAGTCTTATAAGTAGAGCTCTTTATATTCTTGGTTATGGAGGTTACTATTCATTTGACCAATTTAGTAAAATGTTGACTTTTTCATACTTAATAGGTATACTAGTTTTAATTCTACCCACATACCACATTTTGGGCTACAATTGTGTTGGCATTGATTGCCAATTGAAATTCCAAACTCCCTAAGTGAAATTTCAAAATTTCAGTTTTGGGTCATTTGGTTCTACTATTCCATTGGACCTTCTATAGTGAAAATTTGGCCAACTTTCCTTCATCAAAGTTGTTCCTTAATGTCTTAGCTTTAATTCTCTTTTTGAATCACTCCAATTAGGGTTTTGTAGCTCAAGTTTTGGCTATTTAACCATAACTGGCCGAAGTAATCAATTTCAGAATTCTGGGCAATTTTAGGTTCTGGCAGTTTTGGTGACCAAACTTATGCTAACAATTTGATTTAGTTAGAGGCCAAACTGGGTTCTGAGTTATTCATGAAAGTTGTTCTACTATGTTATAGCTTTCCAATGGTTCAAAAATCAGGTCACGTGGCATAACACCCTCACTTTAGCTAGTCTGTACATTCGACTATTCCGGTGACCAATGTCTATTCGGATAGTCAGAATGTCTGAAACTATAGGTAAACTAGAGTGAGGAGTCATAAATAACTCAAATAATGGTAAAAAAAATTTAGGAAAAATTTTAGAAATAAAATACAATCAAGTTAAATGAGCCGGTGCCCTAGCGATAGGTAACCCAGTGGGAAGTTGCGGTCTTTGCAGCTAGGAGCCCTAAACCTAGGAGAAAATTTATAAAATAGTTTTTGGGACTCCAGAGAAGAGTCATTAAGGTTTTGATGGCATTAGAATGCCTTGAAAATGCTTAAAAAATTTTTTAGATCGGTACAGACAATTTTAGTCTGTTAAGCAAAACGAATGGCATTTTGGTCATTTCGCCTTCAGAGTGTTAGTAGTATGCCCTAGGGCATATCATTTAGTATGTATCTTGTACATGTTTTTATTAATAAAAGGCATTTCTGCTTTTCCGTTTACATAAGATATTTATGTGTAATAGAAAAGGTCCATTGATATTTTGTTAGAAATTCTATTCTTAAGTTGTTAAGAATATGAGTGACAATATTTCTAATACAAAGTATCATAAATAGGTTCACAATCGAGGATACTTCATAATAAGGACATGACTTATCCAGAAAGATTGTATTCATATTTGTTTTCAAGTTATTTATATGAGATATAAATAAGATGGAATGGTGAGTCTCATGCCATATGACAAACATGATAAGCACTTATAAATGATAAGTAGGTCGAACCAGTGACACTTATGACAAGCACATGGAGTTTACTCTTGTCAATGTTTTGTCATAAATCATATCAGTGCATATAATCTTTAGACCTGAGATAACACAGTTATCTTATATATAGGTAGTTTGAGTTTGATACTGCTTTCATACTTGTACTGTGTATGGGTATATGGGCATGTGTTGGTTCCTACTAGTTATATATGGAGGTAGGTGTTGATCAAGATGGAATCTGTTCCTTTAAGTAAATAGAGATAAAATCCTATGTTCATTTAATTGTTCTTGATGTTTCAAGTTTCTGGCCAGGACAAATAGATTTAATCAGAAAAGAGTTTCTAATGAGAAAATCATTTTAATCAAGAACTGGAATTAAAAGAGAACATAATATTCATAGCAAATGGAGTTTGACATAAATCATGACTCCAGCTTGAGTTGGGATTTTATAACAGAGAGATTCTAGTGCATGGTAACATATGATTATAGGTTCATTTAAGGTAAACCTTATTACTAATTGGGTGGCCATGGCATGCTATGCTAGATGTTCACCATGGTCTATGAGGTGCATAAAATGATTTAGAGAAATCATTTATGGTAAGAAAGAGTTCTGATGATATTAAGAGTTGATATCATGTCTCATTGCCAATTAGTGATGAGCCTAGTAAGTCACACACATACACAAGTAATCACCTAATTAAATATGATTTAATTAATTAATTAAAGAGTTTAATTGATTAATTAAATAGGTTTGGTTTGCAATTAGATTGCAAAGTCCCTAGCATGACTTGAAACCAAATCTAGATTATTGGATGTATAATATAAGTTAAATTTATATTTAAAGTGTTTAAATATGAATTTAATTGATGAGAAATTAATTAATAGAGATTAAGTAATTAATTTATATTTGATATAAATTGATTAGAAGAAGAGAAATAATTATTTTGGGTTAAGAACTCAAAATTAAGACATAGGGGCATTTTGGTCATTTCACAGGGTGACATGTGGCACCATGAGATGGTGACACATGGCATTATACATAGGCTTGCCAAATGTCTTTTAATCATGTAAGATGATTAAAATTAAGATTAAATATAGGTTTGACACTTGGCACAATGTGATTGGATCAATTAAACCTAGAACCAATCAGAGGGTGACATGTGGCAAGGGTTTAATGTGTTGACCTAGCTATATAAGTGTTAATATGAAAAAAAAAATAACATAACCAGCAGCTCCTCATCCTTGGTGCCGCCACCCAAGAGTCTCCCTTCTTTTTCTCTTCATCTCTCATCTATTCCAAGAGATTAGCAAACAATCTCTTGAATTAAAAATATTAGAAATTGTTTCTAGTGTCCTGTTTACATCTTTAATATCTTAAAAGGCAGAACTTGATTTTCTAAATAATAGAGAAAGATTTAGAAGCTGTTCAAGGGCTGCCATAGGTGTTCTTGGTGTGTACAAGCTAGAGGGGCAACATTTGGTGTCCTGAAGATGCATCTGAAAGGCACAAATACACTGCAGTGCATCAAGAGGTTAGTGTATTTATTCTTGATTTAATCTAGGGTTCTAAAATTAATCTGATTAATTTAAAAATCTTAAATGGCAAATACAGATCTAAAAACATATTAAAAGAGTTTTAATATGTTGTTTATCATTGAAATCAAATAGATAAAAATAAATCTTGCATGATACATGTGACCCTAGGTGAAAAATTTTGAATTCAATGGTATAAACTTGTGTTTTTCACCCTTCCTTTCCTACACAGAGATGATTTTTGACCAACTTGTCTAATTAAGTAAATAAGTTATATGACATAAAATGTGAATTACTATTGAAGAAGAATTTATTAAAAATAAGTAAAGGAAGAAGAAAGAAAAAGAAAATAAAAATGAAGTAAAAGCAAATTATGACATAAGATGAGGTCATTAAAAACCTATTCCACCAATTACCATTCACTAAATACACTTAAAACACAAAAAATGGGCAGAAAATTTAAAAGCGAAATCTGTTCCTTCTTCCTCAAATAGCCAGCCAACCCACTCTCTTCCCTAACCTCCATTGATGCTCAACAAAAGCTTCAATTCCCACTTGATTTCACCATAAAACCTCACCCTCTCTTCACAAAATATCTCCCTTACCACTAGAGCTAGACTTGGGCAGCCATTAGAAGAGGAGAAAGTGAAGGAAAGTAAAGGGTAGAAATTCATCCAAGAGGTTAATGCTAATTTTCTTGCTTCCACTCTTTTTTAAGCATGAATCTAAGTTGAGTTAAGTTGAAAATTTGATGAAAAATGAGTTAAAGATGTATGAACTTGCCCCATGAAATTTTGGCAGCCTTAGAGTACCTTAGGGTTTCATCAATTTGATTGTATAATAGTTGTGTATGGCTACCATTGAACATGATTTTGGTGTTTTAATTCATAGATTGTATGTATATGAAGAATTGTAGTTGTTAGAGTTAGGGTTTGGGCAACAAAATTGGGATTTTGTTTATGTATTGATGCAAAGAAGTTGTAATGGTCAATTAGTGACCATTTGGTCATGTTTGAGTAGGAAATTGTGTAACACCCCTCACCCGACTACAGTGTAGTCGAGCAAGGCATGCTACAATCGGTGCTGGAGCACCCTAACTTATCTTACTTTATTTTTTTTTAAATAATTTTGAATTCATTTAATTTAATATTAATTATTTTTCGACGGAGAAACCAGCGGAGTTTCCCCTATTTTATTATCGTTTGGCGTATTTCAATATTCACTTGTTTGAAATTCAACAATATTTCTAAAATAAAATCTTATCCATGCTAATCATAATTATCTCATCAATCATTCTCATAATTTTCTCATATTTCAAATCTCATCCATACATTTCAATTTCATAATCATTTCCATACATTTCCATTCATACTCAATTCATATGTAAACATTCTCAAATTACATAAGCAAAATTTTCAAATTTCCTTAATTTACATAATTTACAAAATAATTACAAAATTTCATAATTTACATGATATATAAATTAATTACATATGAAAAAAACTAATTAATTAATTTACATCGCATTCCTATTAATTACCTGTTCATAATATACATTACAATACAATATCTAAGCATTTTATACAAAATATAAAATATAATCTATATGGGCCCTATCTACATGCATTGCTGAGGAGGTGACAAACTTTGACACTCTGCAGATCAAAACTCCCAAAATTCCCAGTCAAACGTCCATTGGGTTCTAGCTTCAGTACCTACGCGAAGGAAACAATTCCATCGCGCTAAGCATTGCTGCTTAGTGGTGCAATAATATAACAAGGAAATAATATACAAATAAAGATATAAATAAAACATAATTCAAATAATTAAGATTTATTTATACTTCACATGCGATTTCTAAAATTTAATATGTTGTCTTCTTTGAAAGTGTTTATTTTGCCAATGTACAGTAATAATGTACAAAGAAAAATGATATGAAAATAATAAATTTATGCTTATATTATTAAATAAGTCACATTTGCAATATTTATTTATGTTATAATTTTCTTTGCTAATCTTTTAGCATTTTCTCTATACTTGCTAGGTTGTCTCAGATTATTTCATAATAAGTAAATTTTGATATCGGTCCAGTTCATTTCGATTCTTTCTAATAAATAACTATTCTAATTTATTTTATGTCATCTTACTCATTTATTTAATTTCTAATATTTTTTTATTACTAATATTCTTAACTTATTTCAATAAATTTCATTGCCCAAGTAACCTATGACAGGCTGACTAAACTGGATAACGGGTCGTTGGCACTGGACACCGCGGTGTCTCGGGCCGTCATACCATGGGACGCAGAACGTCAACCACGTATGCAGTCAGTATGGCTAAAAAGCCATGATAACACATAATCGGGCATAAAAGCCATGAATGTTGGCATAAAGCCATGAATGCGGGCATAAAGCCATGAATACGGGCATAAAGCCATGAATAGAGGCATAAAGCCTTTCGCAGTACTGCTAAAACAATACCCTATTGGCATGCCAAACTATCCAATCTAACACACATGTCTAGGCAATACAAGGGCACATAATATCATTAAATATTAATATATTGTGTTTTTTGACTTTATTATTTCATGATAAATTTCAAAATTTATACATTCATTATAATATTCATACATTCCTTACATCATTCATATTGATCATAATTCACAACAATGGTGTTCATATACCATTGTACTCAAAATATTTTTCCTTTCTCTTATAAAGAAAACTAATGTTCCATTCATATTTTCATGTGATTCATTTATTCATTACAATATTTATATAAATTCATAACTCATACAAGGTGTTATTATCTTATTTGTAATGGAAACATAAATCCTAATGTAAACCTCATCCCATTTATACTCAACAATCCATCTAGGTTAATGTCATTTCATATTCAAGTGGTATTACTTATGTTTTATTAGACCTACTAGTAATGGAAATAAATCTTAACTATATACTCACATAACTTAAATGTTCATTAAGCCATTTAGGTGAATTACTATTCCTATTCCAAGTAATCCGTGAATGTTTCATGGATTCTAAATTTCATACCTTAATTTCCTCTACCAATTTAGTTATTATACTTTGTGTCTTTGTATTACTATTCACATTACTATTCACTCAAATTGTTGACTTTTTAATACATAATAAATTTATTGAACCTAAGTTCTCCAAGATACCACATTTTGCATTCAAAATTTGTTGGTATTGGTTGCCAATACCATTTCCAAGCTTAATGTTAATTGGGCAGAATTTTCAGTTTTTATGCTTTGTTTTTACTGTTCCATTGGTCATTTTTGCAGTGGGAATTTGGCAAAATGATCAACATGAAAGTTGTTCCTTATTTTGTCTAGTTGAATTTCTTTTTTTGAATCACTCCATTTGGAGCTTTGTAGCTCAAGTTATGGTCATTTTACCATAACTAGCCGGATTGACCTGTACCCAGATTTCTGGGCAATTTGGTTCTGCCAGATTTGGTGACCTAAGTTTGGTTGGCAATTTGACTAGGTTATGGTCAGAATTTGGATTTGTGTTCTTCATTAAAATTTTAGGTCTATGTCTCATATTTCTGTTGGTAAAATTTCAGGTCAATTGGACCTTTCTACACTGAGTTATGACCAAATGACTAAACACTGTTCATTTGGTCATTTTACCCAGGCAGACTGCAGGTCACCCGGATTAGGGCAAACTTTTGGTCCACTTGGTTTGGTTTTCTGGGCATGGTTTCTTCACCAAAGTTGTGCCATTATGTGTCTAGTTTCATTTCCAATTGGTCTTATACCAATTGAACCTGTAAAATTCAAGTTATGGCTGTCCAAACCTGCTAGACTCATGCCCAGTCCTGCAGGTCACCAAGGGCAGCATACATAACCTCAATTCTCTTGGCACCATTCACTCAATTTCCTACTCAAACATGACCACATGGTCACTAACTGACCATTACAACCTCTTTTTACCAATACTTAAACAAAATCCAAATTTTGGTGCCCAAACCCTAACTCCAACAATTTTAATTCTCTATATACATACAATCCATGAATTAAAATACCAAAATTATGTTTAATGGCAGCCATACATAACTATTGTGCAGTCAAATTGTTGAAACCCTAGATACCCTAAGGCTGCCAAAATTTCATGGGGCAAGTTCATGCATCTTTAATTCATTTTTCATCAAATTTTCAACTTAACTCAACTTAAATTCATGCTTAGAAAAGAATGGAAGCAAGAAAATTAGCACTAACCTCTTGGATGAATTTTCACCCTTCACTTTCCTTCACTTCCTTCTCTTCTAATGGCTGCCCAAGTTTAGCTCTAGTGGTAAGGGAAATTTTTTGTGAAGAGAGGGTGAGGTTTTATGGTGTAGTTGGCTAGGGAATCAAGCTCATTTGGAGCTTTAATGGTGGTTTTCCTCTCTTTTTTTTCTTTGGTGCGGGAATAAGAAGAAGGGGCTGCTGGAATTGTTTCATTTTTATCTCATTTTTATGTCATTTTAATCCCTTTTAATTTGCTTGTCAAGTTGTGATTGGGTGGGGGCATGTTAATGACATCATGTGATGTCATAATTCCCAATTTCTTTCATTTTTCTTTTCTTTTCTTTTCTACTCATTTTCAATTCAATTTTTAACAATATTTATTCACATTTTAGATCATAATAATTATTTACTTAACTGGACAAGTCAGTCAAAAATTATCTCTGAAGACAAAATGACCAAAATGCCCTCCATTTTGCTTAATAGACTAAAATTGTTTGTATCGGTTGAAAAATTTTTCTAAGCTTTTTTTTGGCATTCTAATGCCATAGAAACCTCAATGACTCTTCTCTGAAGTCCCAAAAATTATTTTATGAATTTTCTCCTGGGTCTAGGGCTCCTAGTTGCGAGAATCGCAACTTTCCACTGAGTTACCCATCGCTAGGGCACCGGCTCATTTAACTTGGTTGTATTTTATTTCTAAAATTTTTCCTAAATTTTTCTTATTAATATTTGAGTTATTTATGACTCCTCACTCTAGTCTAATTATTTTTTCAGACGTTCTAGCTATCCGGACCGACACCGGTCACCGGAACAGTGGAATGTACGTAATTACTACAGTGAGGGTGTTACAAATTGAGTGAATGGTGCCAAGGGAATTAAGGTTAGGTATGCTGTCCAATGTGCCTTGCAGGTCTAGATGTGAGTCCAGTAAGTTTGGGAAGCTGTAACTTGAGTTGTGTAGGTTCAATTGGTGCAAGGCCAATTGGACATGAAACTAGACCCATAATGGCACAACTTTGATGAAGAAACCTTGCCCAGAAAACAAACTTAGGATGACCTAAAAATTGACCAAATCCGGGTAACCAACCTGCTGGTCCTGGAAATTAACCAAATGAACAGTATTTGTTCAAATGGTCATAACTCAATGTAAAAATGTCCAATTAGCCTGAAATTTATATCAATAGAAGTCTTAGACAATTTAGGACAACTTTCATGAAGGACACAACTCCAAATTTTGACCAGAACTTAACGAAATTGCCCACTAAACTCAGGACACCAAAACTACGAAAATGGATTCTGCCCAGAATTCTAGGTCTAGGTCAATCCAGCCAATTATGGTAATTTGACCATAACTTGAGCTACAAAACTCCAAATTGAGTGATTAAAAAAGAGAATTAAAGAAGACACATAAAGAAACAACTTTCATGAAGAAAGTTTTGTTAAATTTTTACTGTAGCTAGGTCCAATGGAACAGTGAATTTGGACCTCAAATTCTAAAAATTTGAAATAAAACTTAGGAGGCTAGGAATTGAATTTGGCAATCAATGCCAACAAAAATAAAATGCAAAATATGGTATCTTGGTGAACTTAGGTTTAATAAATCTATTATGAATTAAAAAGTCAACCTTTGAAGGGAAATGGTCAAGTGAATAGTAACCTCAATAATATTAAAGCAAAGGACCAAAACTTAAATTGCAAATGATAAGTTATATAAATAGTGTAAAGAATATATGGATCATGTTAATGTGTGAATGAGACATTAGTTCTCATTATTGTAGAAAGGAAAAGTACTTTGAGTACAATGGTATAGAAGGATAATTGATATGATTTGTGATCATATAAATGATCAAATGAATTTATAAATTATAATGAATGCATAAATTATATAGAATTGTATTTTAGAAATTTATACTTCTGTTAGGAATAGAATTGAAATATTATATATTATTATTGGAGCTTATAATGAAATAATGAAATAATAAAACATAATAACACTTAATGGTACCTATGTGCCCATGTATTGCCTAGACACGTGTGTCAGATTGGATAAATTGGCATGCTAATAGGCTATTATTTTAGCAGTACTACATAAGGCTTTATGCCTATATTTATGGCTTTATTGCTCGTATTCATGGCTTTATGCCTGCACTCATGGCTATATGCCCATACTCATGGCTTTTATGCCCGATTATGTGTTATCATGGCTTTTTAGCCATTTTGACTGCATACGTGGTTGACGTTCTGCGTCCCATGGTATGACGGCCCGAGGCACCGCGGTGTCCAGTGCCAATGACCTGTTATCCAGTTTAGTCAGCCTGTCATAGGTTACTTGGGAAGTGAAATTTATTGAAATAAGTTAAGAATATTAGCAACTGAAAATATTAGTAATTAAATAAATGAGTAAGAATATTTAAAATAAATTCGATTAGTTATTTAGTAAAAGGAATTGAAATGAATTGGATCGATATTAAAATTTAATTATTATGAAAGAATTGAGCGCTTCTGAAGAGGAATAAATTAGAGCAAAGGATAATTAATACTAGAAGTATTATATGAAATTAGATTAAATTCTAGAGTATCCAAATTTTGATCCATTTCTTTTTTTTATTGTATACTATTTTCTTGTTATATTATTGCACCACTAAGCAGTAATGCTTAGCGCGATGGATTTGTTTCCTCGCGCAGGTACTGAAGGTAAAGTAAAAAAAAAAAATGTTAAACAGAGATTTTGGAGTTCTGATATGTAGAAGTGTTTGAAGTATTCAAGATTATCACCTCTTCAGCAATGCATGTAGATAGGACCCATATAGATCATATTTTGTATTTTATACAAAATGCTTAGATATTGTATTGTAATGTAGATTATGAATAGGTAATTAATAGGAATATGATATAAATTAATAAATTAGCTTTTTCATATGTAATTAAGTTGTATATCATATAAAGTATGAACTTTATGTAATTAGTTATAAATCATGTAAATTAATAAAGTTTGAGAATTTTGATATATAGATTGAGTATGAATTGATATGTATGCAAATGAGATTGCAAGAATTAAATGTGTGATGATGAGATGATTATGAGAATTATTGATGAGATTTTTATTATAAAATATTGTTGAAAATTTCAAGCAGGTGAATAGTGAATCACGTCAAAAGTAAATAAAATAGGGGAAACTCCGTTAGTTTCTCCATAGAATATGAATTATTTTATAATAAGTTCAAAATTATTAAAGAAATAAAGTAAGATAACTTAGGGTGCTCTGGCACTGAGTGTGACATGCCTTGCTCGGCTACACTGTAGTCGGGCGAGGGGTGTTACATTTAGTGTAACCCCCTCACTTTAGATAGTCAGTATGTTCTACTGTTCCGGTGACCAATGTCTATCCGGATAGCTAAAATGTCTGGAACTATATTTAGAATAGAGTGAGGATTCATAAATATCTCAAATAATGATAAGAAAAATTTAGGAAAAATTTTAGAAATAAAATATAACAAAGTTAAATGAGCCGTAGTGTAATACCCCTATGTTCGGCAGTGCGTTCTACTGTTCTGGTGACCAGTGTCTGTCCGAATAGCTAGAATGCCTAGAACTACACTTAAATATTGATGAGGAGACATAAAATAATGAAATACAAGAAAAGAAAATACAAGAAAAATAAAGAAAAAAATAAAAGTTAAACGAGTCGAGAACCATAGCGATGGGTGACCGCACCAGGAAGTTGCGGCATGGGCCGTTGACTAGCCCTGGAGCGCGGGGAACCCTGAAAAATATTTTTAAAGACTTATTGAAGTATAAATATCATTAGAAATATCAAAGAAAAATTAATTAATTAGTACAAAGAAAAATGAGAAATCGAGGAAACGACAAAACTCGGTGTTACTGAAAAATCAGGAATGCAACCCGAACAGGGGTATTGTGGTCATTCGACACCCCGAGTTGTCTTTTGACCTAAATTTCCATTAAAAATAAATGATATTACACTTGGAAAATGTCATGAAAAATAAGAAATATGGTACATAATACAAATAGTGGAAGTTTGGGGCATAAATTACAAATTGTGAAACTTGGGAATTAATTAATCCTAAACTAAGGTTAGTGCTCCACTAATTATATTTTAAGGGACTTATATAAGGGTTTAGTGGACAGAATTATTTCTTCATCTTCAACCTCCCAACACCAAGCTGAAGTGAGCCTCTATTGAAACACCATGGCCGAAGCTTCATCACCTTCCATGCACCTCAATTCTAACCACTTTTCACACTAGTTTCCTTCATTAAACCTTGCATGCTCAACTTGGGGAAGCTATTAAGAGCAAGAAAGTTAAGTTTTTGTAAGGTTTTGAAGAATTTCAAAAGTGGTAAGTATGTATTTTTAATTCTTGTTTCATTAAACTTTGAATGGATGTTGTGGGTAGTTAATTTGTGGAAGGATTTTTGAAGTTTGATGAATTAGTGGAAATGTATATTTTGGCAGCCATGGAACCTCAATAAGAATAGCTTATTCTTGCATATAAATAGTGGTTAGAATGATGATTTAAATGTTTGATTGTATTGTAGTTGAATTCCATGTGTAAGGTTTGATTTGGAAGCTTAAAAAGTGAAAATGGCAATTGATGGATATGTGTAAATTTGTGGCAGCCTCATGAAGAAGATTGAAGTGTTTGAGTTCATGAAATATTGTTGAATTATGTTGTCATTGATGGCAGCATGTGTATATGAATAATTATTTGAATTTGGATATGTGTATAGTGGTTTGAATTTGGATATGTAAATGAGGTATGTTTTGTGGTTAATTATTGTAATTGGACTTGGAAAAATTCTGAGTTATAAGTGTATGTTGAGAGTGGTTACAAGCTGCCAAAATGACCAAAAATGTGTTGCTAAATGTGTTAATATTATGGTACAAACCAGAATTGGCATGGAAGAATGAATAGGATGTGTAATTGGTAAAGGATGAACAAATTGTTATAGGGCAGTGTATGTTTTGACTTAGAACCTTAAGTGTGTGGCTCCAATTCAAATTGTGTGTTTCAGTTAGCAAAGACTCAGGGAAGGGGAAGGAAACACTGAGTCAGGGCCAAGAGACATTTATCAGAGGTTTGTGTACAACAGTTACTTCTTTTGAAATTTCAATTGAAATGAATTATGATAAATTGTCTATTATTGTTTAAATTGTGAAAAATTGTCTTAATGATATTTGATGGATACTTATTGCTTGAAAAACATTGTAAATGGTTTGAAACCACAACTATCATGTATATTGATTGAATTCCTCGCTAGCTTGTCTAGTGGGATGAATTGACTTTGAATTCCCTCTCCGGCTGAAGTGTTGAGGTGTGTGCCTATTGAGGACGACTAGAATGAGTACTCATATTATTGCCAGCTAGCTATGTTATTCCTCATCAGCCATCGGCTCTTGGGATGAATTGGACTTTGGAACATGATTAAGCTGTGTGTGATTTATTGATATTTATTGTGATATTGTGAAATGGAGTTTAAATTCTTTATAACATTCACTGTCTTTGAATTTAACTATGGTTTTAAGTATCCACTATTTATATGACTTATGATTTATGTTTTAAAGTTGTATTTTGTTAATGTTGTGCACCGCTGAGACATTGGTCAGCGTGTAACACCCCCCTTTGTATAGCCTGGTATATTTTACTGTTTTGGTGACCGGTGTCGGTCCGGACAATTAAGGGAATTAGAACCACATCTAAGACAACTAGAGAAGCCATAAACCCAAATAATTAGTAATGTTCAATTAGTTAAGTATAAATAAGAAAAACAGAATATAAGAAGTTAAACGAGCCGAGAGTCACTGCGATGGGTGACCTTCTCGGGAACGACTGTGAAGTCATTTTAAACTCAAATTTCGAACTGTAAAATGTAACGCCGCGATCCTTAGGACCCTTATAAACACAGTAGAAAAGAGAAAATAACGAAAAAGAACTGTTAAGTCAGCCAAATAATTAGGTAAGGGAGCCGGAAGAAATATGGAATTAATTGCAAACTGGGATGAACCGGTGAGGGGCAATTTGGTCAATTGACCCCGAGAGCTGACTCCTGACCTAACTGTCAAATAAAATCAGAGAAAAGAAAACTTTGGGATTGAGAATTAAATTAAAGAACTAATAGAAAAATAAATAGAAAAAAAAAGAAAGAGAAAATGGAAAAGTCAAAAGGTGATGACATCATGCATGACCTCATGCATGATGCCATTGAAGGAACGGAAGCGTGAAAAACACAAGATTATACCATTGAATTCAAAAATTTTCACCTAGGGTCACAAGCACCATGCAAGATTTATTTTTATCTATTTGATTTCAATGATAAACAACATATTAAAACTCTTTTAATATGTTTTTTGGATCTGTATTTGCCATTTAAGATTTTAAAATTAATCAGATTAATTTTAGAACCCTAGATTAAATCAAGAACGATTACACTAACCTCTTGATGTGCTGCAGCGTGTCTGCGCCTTTGAGATTCGTCTTCAGGACACCAGATGTTGTCCCTCTAGCTTGTCCACACCAAGAACACCTATGGCAGCCCTTGAACAGCTTCTAAAGCCTTTTCTATTAATTAGAAATTCAAGTTCTGCCTTTTAAGAGATTAGTGATGCAAACAGGACACTAGAAACAATTTCTAGTGTTCTTAATTCAAGAGATTGATGGCTAATCTCTTTGAATTGATGAGAGATGAAGAGAAATAGCTGGAGAGGCTCAAAGTGGCGTGACAATTGAGAGGAGAGGCTGCTGGTTGTGTTTTCTGTTCATAACCCCACTTAAATAGCTAGGTTAACACATTAAACCCTAGCCACATGTCACCTTTTGATTAGCTCTAGGTTTAAGTGACCCAATCACATTGTGCCAAGTGTCAAACCTATATTTAATCTTGATTTTAATCATCTTACATGATTAAAATTATTTGGCAAGCTTATGTGTTATGCCATGTGTCACCATCTCATGGTGCCACGTGTCACACTGCAAAATGACCAAAATGCCCTGTGTCTTAATTTTGAGTTCTTAACCCAAAATAATTATTTTCTTCTTCTAATTAATTTATATCAAATATAAATTAATTAATTAATCTCTATTAATTAATTTCTCATCAATTAAATTCATATTTAAACACTTTAAATATAAATTTAATTTATACTACACATCCAATAATCTAGATTTGGTTTCAAGTCATGCTAGGGACTTTGCAATTTAATTGCAAACCAAATCTATTTAATTAATCAATTAAACTCTTTAATTAATTAATTAAATCATATTTAAATAGGTGATAACTTGTGTATGTGTGTGACTTACTAGGCTCATCACTAATTGGCAATGAGACATGATATCAACTCTTAATATCATCAGAACTCTTTCTTACCATAAATGATTTCTCTAAATCATTTTATGAACCTCATAGACCATGGTTAACACCTAGCATAGCATGCCATGGCCACCCAATTAGTAATAAGATTTACCTTAAATGAACCTACAATCATATGTTACCATGCACTAGAATCTCTCTGCATACAAAATCCCAACTCAAGCCGAGTCATGGTTTATGTCAAACTCCATTTGCTATGAATATTATGTTCTTTTAATTCCATTCTTGATTAAAAGATTTTTCTCATCGTAAACTCTTTTACAATAAATCTATTTGTCCCGCCAGAACTTATAACATCAAGAACAATTAAATGAACATAGGATTTTAACTCTATTTACTTAGAGGAACAGATTCCATCTTGATCAACACCTACCTCCATATATAACTAGTAGGAGCCAACACATGCCCATATACCCATACATAGTACAAGTATGAAAGCAGATCAAACTCAAACTACCTATATACAAGATAACTGTGCTATCTCGTGTCTAAAGATTATATGCATCGATATGATTTATGACAAAACATTGACAAGAGTAAACTCCATGTGCTTGTCATAAGTGTCACCGGTTCGCCTACTTATCATTTATAAGTGCCTATCATGTTTGTTATATGGCATGAGACTCACCATTCCATCTTATTTATATCTCATATAAATAACTTGGGAACAAACATGAATACAATCTTTCTGGATAAGTCATGTCCTTATTATGAAGTATCCTCGATTGTGAACCTATTTATGATACTTTGTGCTAGAAATATTGTCACTCATATTCTTAACAACTTAAGAATAATATTTCTAACAAAATATCAATGGACCTTTTCTATTACACATAAATATATTATGTAAACGAAAAAGTGGAAATGCCATTTATTAATAAAATATGTACAAGATACATACTAAATGATATGCTCTAGGGCATACTACTAACAATCTCCCACTAGCACTAGAGCCATTCATTACAATATCTTAGACCTATCTTCTCAAGATGTCGGTCTAACTGAACTTGTGACAAAAGCTTAGTGAATGGATCAGCAGGATTTTTCAGCTGATGTTATTTTTCTGCATGGCTATATTGCCTTGCCCAACTATATCTCTGATAATATGGTAGTGCCTTTCTATGTGTTTGGATTTCTGGTGAGACCTTAGTTCCTTAGCTCAGACGATCGCTCCATTGTTGTCACGATGTAATGGAACTGCGACTCAATGGAAGGAACTACGTAAGTTCTCATCACGAACTTCTTTATCCAAACGACTTCCTGCGAGATCCGATGCGAGAATATACTCACCTCGATGAGTGGAATCTGCAATGTGCTCGCTTGGAACTCTTCCAACCGATCGCACCTCCATTACAAATGAACACATATCCAGAGGTAGACTTTCTATCATCGATATCTGATTGGAAATCAGAATCAGTATAACCATCCAATTGCAAGTCTCCACCTCCATAAATCAAGAATAAATCCTTAGTTCTTCTCAAGTACTTAAGGATATTCTTGATACTATCGATGTTCCAAATCGATTGGATTGATACCGCTAGTCAAACTAATAAAGATATGCGATATCGGGCCTAGTACACAACATTGCATACATTAAACTTCCAATAGCCGAAGCATATGGAATCCTGGCCATCTTATCTCTTTCTTCAGGTGTCTTTGGAGACATCTCTTTAGAAAGGTGGATACCATGTCTCACTGGTAACAATCCTCTCTTGGAATCAAGCATGTTAGACCTCTTTAACACCTTTTCCAAGTATAGACTTTGGGATAAACCAATTATTCTTTCGCTCTATCTCTATAGATGCGAATCCCAAGAATATAGGTTGCCTCCCTAAGTCTTTCATGGAGAATGTATTTGACAACCATACCTTTATAGTCGTCAACATACCTGTATCATTACCCATCAACAGTATGTCATCCACATATAAGACAAGGAAAGTGATAGCATTGTCACTAACCTTCTTATATACACATGGCTCATCCTCATTTTTGATAAAACCAAAAGATTTAATGGCTTCATCAAAATGGATGTTCCAACTCCTCGAAGCTTGTTTCAACCCATAAATGGATCGCTTTAGCTTGCATACCTTGGAACCATCTTGGGATTCAAATCCCTTAGGTTGTTCCATGAAAATGTTTTCTTCAATGTATCCATTGAGAAAAGTCATTTGACATCCATCCGCCAAATCTCATAATCATAGTATGCACTATTGCTAATAAAATCCTAATTGATTTAAGCATGGCAACAAAGTAGAAAGTCTCCTCATAGTCTATTCCTTGCCTTTGGCGAAACCCTTTCGCTACTAGCCTTGCCTTATAGGTCTCTACCTTTCCATCAGAACCAATTTTCTTCTTGAAAACCCATTTGTTTCCTATAGGTACAATACCTTCAGGTGGGTCAACAAGATCCCAAACTTGATTCTTATACATGGAATCAATCTCAGATTTCATAGCATCAATCCATTTTGAAGAGTCTATATCTGATATAGCTTCTTCATAGGTAAGTGGATCATCTCCATGATCTACTTCTTCATGAGTAGACAACTCTTGTTCTTCTTCATGAAGAAAACCATATCTCACAGTGGGTGAGATACCACTGGTTGTTCTACGAGGAGCAGATGTAGATGTTTCATCAATGGGTATAGGTTGACTAGATGGATCTATATCCATCGATGCATTGGTTGGTCGAATTCTCCAATTCTAACTCTATTTGCCTTCCTTTGCCTCCTTCTTGAACAAACTGTTCAAGAAATGTGGCATCTCTACTTATCACAACCTTTTGTGAAGTAGGCAAATAAAAATAATATCCAAAACTATCTTTTGGATATCCAACAAATCGACCTTTTACGATCGGTCTCCAATTTATCGGTGTTGACTTTTTGATATAAATTTGGACAACCCCAAATCTTAACATGCTTAAGACTTGGTTTTCTTCCATGCCATATCTCATAAGGTGTGGAAGAAAGCGATTTTGATGGAATCCTATTCAGAATATATAAAGTGATTCTAATGCAAATCCCCAAAGGAGATTGGCATATCGGTATAGATCAACATACTACGTACCATATACAATAGGGTACGATTTCTCCTTCGGATACACCATTCAGGTGTGGCGTTCTTGGAGGAGTCGGTGAGAAACAATGCCATGCTCTCTCAAGTATTCATCAAATTCGATTACTCAAATATTCACCTCCACGATCGATCGAAGAGCTTTAATACTCTTTCCCGTTTGATTTTCTACTTCAGATTTAAATTCCTTAAACTTTTCAAAGGATTCATGTTTGTATTTCATCAAATACAAATACCCAAACCTTGATTTATCATCAGTAAAGGTAATAAAATAATGAAAGCCCCCTCTAGCCATTTCTTTAAACAGACCACATACATCACTATGTATTAGTTCCAAAATATTTTCAGCTCTTAGCCCTTGTCCAACAAAGGGTGATCTAGTCATTTTGCCCTGAAGGCAAGATTCACAAGTTGGAGTAGGCTCAGAGCCCAATGAGGATAAAATCCCCATTTTCTCCAGTTTTGCAATCCTATCTTCTGCAACATGACATAACCTCAAGTGCCAAATATATTTTGAACTTGAGTTGGTTTTCACCATGGCATTGCATTCTTTTAGATTGCTATACTCTGGCCAGTGGAAACACTTTCTTACTGGCAATGGAAACACTTTCCTGTTAGCAATGGAAAAACTTTCCTTTGCCTTTGTCAGCTTTGGTCTTCCTTTTCTGTTTAGCTATTTTCTTAGAAGGACCAGGAATCTGAGGTTTTCTTTTTCTCATTGCCGTTCTTCTTGTTGGACTTTCCAGTGGAAGAAGATGCAACCAAAGCTACCTCTTTTCCTTTATTGCCCAGCATATTATTTTGGGCAATAACTAGCATGTTGAGTAAACCAGCTAAGGTGCATTCCTGTTTAGTCATATGGAAATTTGTCACAAAATTCCCAAAAAACTTAGGAAGGGACTGAAGGATCAAATCCGTTTGTAGTTGGAAATCCATGTTGAAGTCAAGATGTTCCAACTACTCAATCAGCCGAATCATCTTGTGGACATGATCCCCAACATTCTGTCCCTCAGACATCCTCATACGGAATAGCTGTTTAGATATCTCATACCTAGCATTCCTGTTGTGCTCACCATACAACTCTTGTAGGTGAAGGAGGATCTCACTCGCACTCTGCATATTCTCATGTTGCTTCTGTAACTCATTACTCATAGAAGCAAGCATGTAACACTTAGCTCTCATATCATGCTCCTTCCACTTGTCCAAAGTTTCATGTTCCTCTTGTGTGGCCTCTGGAGGTAAGGGACCAGGAACATTTGAATCTAGAACATATCCTATATGTTCAAGGTTTAAGACAAGTTTCAAATTTCTTAGCCAATCAGACAGATTAGGTCCTGTCAACCTGTTGTGATCAAGTATGCTTGCAAGGATATTGGATGGTGGTGGTTGTTTTGTGCTCATTTTTATCAAAAAATTAACTGCAGAAAATAACCAGATTAATTAGTAAATGTATCATGTAATTAACCAAAATGATTATGGTCTTTTAATCAAATTGGTCCTCCCACTAACTTAGCGAATCCTACACTTCCAAAGTAGAAAACGGAAATCCTAGTTGGATGGATTTCTAGTGGGTGATTGAATTCTTATAATTCTATTGATCATCCTCAGGTACATCCATTATTGGAATTACAATAAACTATAAGTGAGCAACTCCTTGCCCATCACATCTCATGTGAGGTTCAATCCTTTACCTAGCCCCTAATGCTCAAAATCTCATGTACATCCATTATTGACTTATCTTGCATTAGTTAAGTTGATCCCATTGAGCCAGTAATTATGCAAATAATTTTAATGTCCTCAGGTACATCCAATATTGGCCACTAAACCATTTACATATTTACAACATCTCATGCTTGACAATTATTCTTAAGAAAATCTCTTAAATAAATTGCATCTTATGCAACTATTTAAAATTTCTTAAAATAATTGCCCCAATGGAGGGCCTATGTTATAATTACTTTAATTATAGCATTTCCAACTTAATCATTTGTTTGGAAGATTTTATGGTCATTCTATTTACTATTAAGGTCTCACTTTGCACAATATCCATTTAGCATGCATATATCATATAATTGCATACATTCCCATACATCTCATGCATTCATGGATAAGCAGTAAATATGGTATGATCATGGACTTTCTAAGGGATTCAATTCTGAGCCACCAAGAATTGAATCAGGGCATTCCTAGGTGTATTTCATTCATTCATTTTACAAGAGTTGCTGAAGGAGTACATAATCAACACTTGATCTTGAATTCCTCCCACTGGTCCCACCAATGCTCTTGACCTCCTTGAACTTCTTGCAATCCAATATTACATAGTAATCCTTGGCATACCAAGGCGAATTTACAAGAACTTAAATAAATGAAATTACAACCCAAAAATATTACAAACTTAATAATACATGCCCAAAATAAATTAAAATAAATAAATTAATTTACAATCCCAAAGAAACATAAAAGAAATAAATCCAATCACATTGGTCTTTTATAGTCCATGATCATCCATCATGCATATCACTATTTAACAATTAAATAAAACATACATACTTAAATTAAATTGAATATCTCATATTCAACTTAAAAATCCAGATTTGAATATGATTCAAATAAATTTAAAAATTCAGATTTGAATCTCATTCAAACAAATTTAAAAATTCAGATTTGAATCACATTCAAACAACTTCAAAAATTCAGATTTGAATCACATTCAAACATTTTTTAAAAAATCAGATTTGAATCACATTCAAATATTTTTTAAAAAATCAGATCTGAATTTTATTGAATCAATTTTAAAAAAATCAGATTTAAATATGATTCAAACAACTTTAAAAATTCAGATTTGAATCACATTCAAATAACTTTTAAAATTCAGATTTGAATCACATTCAAACAATTTTTTAAAATTCTGATTTGAATCATAATTTAATTGTGTGATTGAAACATCTAATTAAACACTTTAATTAGTCAAAGAATAGGCCTTAGATCATACAACAATTGCAGAATTAAAAGCCAAACCTTGAACCACCCATGGAACCATTGTTGCCGCCACCAATGGTGGCTCCACCATGTGTGCCGCCACACCTCATGATCCAACCAGCAATGAATCTCTTGATCTCATGATCAAACACACAATTAAATTATATAATCAACAATCTAAATGGCAAATATAGTGGCTCTGATACCAATTGAAGGAACGGAAGCGTGAAAAACACAAGATTATACCATTGAATTCAAAAATTTTCACCTAGGGTCACAAGCACCATGCAAGATTTATTTTTATCTATTTGATTTCAATGATAAACAACATATTAAAACTCTTTTAATATGTTTTTGGATCTGTATTTGCCATTTAAGATTTTAAAATTAATCAGATTAATTTTAGAACACTAGATTAAATCAAGAACGATTACACTAACCTCTTGATGTGATGCATCGTGTCTGCGCCTTTGAGATTCGTCTTCAGGACACCAGATGTTGTCCCTCTAGCTTGTCCACACCAAGAACACCTATGGCAGCCCTTGAACAGCTTCTAAAGCCTTTTCTATTAATTAGAAATTCAAGTTCTGCCTTTTAAGAGATTAGAGATGCAAACAGGACACTAGAAACAATTTCTAGTGTTCTTAATTCAAGAGATTGATGGCTAATCTCTTTGAATTGATGAGAGATGAAGAGAAATAGCTGGAGAGGCTCAAAGTGGCGTGACAATTGAGAGGAGAGGCTGCTGGTTGTGTTTTCTTTTCATAACCCCACTTAAATAGCTAGGTTAACACATTAAACCCTAGCCACATGTCACCTTTTGATTAGCTCTAGGTTTAAGTGACCCAATCACATTGTGCCAAGTGTCAAACCTATATTTAATCTTGATTTTAATCATCTTACATGATTAAAATTATTTAGCAAGCTTATGTGTTATGCCATGTGTCACCATCTCATGGTGCCACGTGTCACACTGCAAAATGACCAAAATGCCCCTGTGTCTTAATTTTGAGTTCTTAACCCAAAATAATTATTTTCTTCTTCTAATTAATTTATATCAAATATAAATTAATTAATTAATCTCTATTAATTAATTTCTCATCAATTAAATTCATATTTAAACACTTTAAATATAAATTTAATTTATACTACACATCCAATAATCTAGATTTGGTTTCAAGTCATGCTAGGGACTTTGCAATTTAATTGCAAACCAAATCTATTTAATTAATCAATTAAACTCTTTAATTAATTAATTAAATCATATTTAAATAGGTGATAACTTGTGTATGTGTGTGACTTACTAGGCTCATCACTAATTGGCAATGAGACATGATATCAACTCTTAATATCATCAGAACTCTTTCTTACCATAAATGATTTCTCTAAATCATTTTATGAACCTCATAGACCATGGTTAACACCTAGCATAGCATGCCATGGCCACCCAATTAGTAATAAGATTTACCTTAAATGAACCTACAATCATATGTTACCATGCACTAGAATCTCTCTGTTACAAAATCCCAACTCAAGCTGGAGTCATGGTTTATGTCAAACTCCATTTGCTATGAATATTATGTTCTCTTTTAATTCCAGTTCTTGATTAAAAAGATTTTTCTCATCAGAAACTCTTTTCTGAATAAATCTATTTGTCCTGGCCAGGAACTTATAACATCAAGAACAATTAAATGAACATAGGATTTTAACTCTATTTACTTAGAGGAACAGATTCCATCTTGATCAACACCTACCTCCATATATAACTAGCAGGAGCCAACACATGCCCATATACCCATACATAGTACAAGTATGAAAGCAGTATCAAACTCAAACTACCTATATACAAGATAACTGTGCTATCTCAGGTCTAAAGATTATATGCACTGATATGATTTATGACAAAACATTGACAAGAGTAAACTCCATGTGCTTGTCATAAGTGTCACTGGTTCGGCCTACTTATCATTTATAAGTGCCTATCATGTTTGTTATATGGCATGAGACTCACCATTCCATCTTATTTATATCTCATATAAATAACTTGGGAACAAACATGAATACAATCTTTCTGGATAAGTCATGTCCTTATTATGAAGTATCCTCGATTGTGAACCTATTTATGATACTTTGTGCTAGAAATATTGTCACTCATATTCTTAACAACTTAAGAATAATATTTCTAACAAAATATCAATGGACCTTTTCTATTACACATAAATATATTATGTAAACGGAAAAGTGGAAATGCTATTTATTAATAAAATATGTACAAGATACATACTAAATGATATGCTCTAGGGCATACTACTAACAGCCATAAAGAATAAAATTAATTTATTTACTTATTTAGATTTTTGGTCTTCCTAAAGAGATAAAAGACAAAAGAAGAGAAAAGAAAAAAAAAATTAAAAGCCTCATCTTCCTCAAAGTGCCGCCTCCCATCCTTCTCTCTCCCTCACCATTGCAAATCTCATTTAAAGCTTGCTTCAAGCTTTGAAACCATCTTTAAACCCCAAATCCTCCCATACTTGCTTCACAAAAACTTGATTTAATCACTTGAGAGGAAGATTGGTCATCAAAGAATTGAAGAAAATTGAGAGAAAGTGAAAGTTTATGTAACACCCTCCCGGTAGCAACTCCGTACAGTCTACTGTTCCGGTGACCGGTGTCGGTCCGGACAGTTAGAACATCCGAAAAAAATATTTAAACTAAAGTCAAGAACCAAAATTAACTCAAATATTAATAAGAAAAATTTAGTAAAAATTTTAGAAATAAAATACAACCAAGTTAAACGAGCCGGTGCCCAAGCGATGGGTAACCAAAGGGAAGTTGCGGTTCTATAACGAGGAGCCCTAGACCAGGGAAAAATTCATAAAATAATTTTTGGGACTCCAGAGAAGGGTCATTGAGGTTCCTATGGCATTAGAATGCCAAGAAAATATTTAGAAAATTTTTCAATCAGTGAGACAATTTTGACCCATTAAGCCAAACGGAGGGCATTTTGGTCATTTCGCCTTCAGAGGTGATTTTTGGCCGACTTGTCCAGTTAAGTAAATAATTAATATGACATAAAATATGAATAAACATTACTAGAAATTAAATTGAAATTGAGTAGTGAAGAAAAGAAAAGAAAAATCAAAGAAAAGCTCATTTATGACATCTTGATGATGTCATTTATAAATTATGACCAATCACAATTAAGCCATCATTTGACTAACTAATAAAGAGACTAAATGAAGACCAAATAACCAAAAATTACAGAAGCCATTCTTCTTCTTCTTCACCAAAACGTGACTTCTCCCCATCTCCCTCCATTGATGCACTCACCCAAGCTCCAAAACCTAGCCAATTACACCATAAAACCCCTATATGCCTTCATAAAACTTGGTCCTCACACCTAGAGCAAGCTTTGGACAGAAAAAAGAAAGGAAGAAAGTGAAGTTTTGAAGTCTTAGAAGTGGCTCCATTCAAGGTTAGTGCACATATGTATTTAAAACACATTAATTCCATGTTAGAGATGTGTAATAGGTAAGAAATTGTGGAATAAATGAACCAAACCCATGTGTATGAATGCCATGAATTTCGGCAGCCATATTGAAGGAATAGAAATGAGGGTTTTGTTGGACTTAGAGTGGATTAGAAATGATGTTTAAGATACATATACACAAGGATAATAGATTGGTATGCTAACTAAGGCATCTTGTAGAAAACATAAGGTGAAGCTAGGGTTTTGGGGGAGTGAAAATTGATTTGGCTTATGAAATTGTTAGAGCACATTTTAATGGTCAATTAGTGACCATTTTAGGTAAGTTGACCATATTATGGACTGAAAAATAGGATTGCAAAGTGAAGTTGTAGGCTGCCCTAGGACAGCAGCAGAGGGACTGAAAATTCAGTCCACTTGCACTGCCATAACTTGGGCTATGTTAGTCCAATTGGTGTTTGGCCAATTGGACATGAAACTAGGCTTATAATGGCACATTTTTACTGAAGAAACCATGCCCAAAAGACTAAAGCAAGAGGACCAAAAGTTGGCCCCATTCCGGACACCCTGCAAACAGCCCCTGCAGAAATGACCAAATGAACAGTAACTGTTCATTTGGCCATAACTCACTGTAGATATGGTCAATTGACCTGAAATTTTTACAGAAATAAGATATGATATAGACAAACAAATTTCATGAAGAACATCACCCCAAATTATGCCATTAACCCATTCAAATTATTGGGCAAAATTAAGTTATCAAACCTGCAACTCTGCAGATTTTCACTTGAGCAGTAATGTTTGGATGGCTATAACTCTCTCTAGAAAACTCGGATTTAGGCGATTCTTGAACCGATGGAAACCTAAGGTATGGTAGAACATTTCCTAAGAAGAAAATTAGACCAAATTATGAACTTAACTTGATCAAATTACTGACCAAAGTTGGAACAAAAATCTCAGCATGAACAGTGCATGTGAACAGTAAAATTATTTTGGCCATAACTTGAGCTAAAAAACTCCAAATGGAGTGATTCAAAAAAGGAAATTCAACTAGACAAAATAAGGAACAACTTTCATGTTTACCATTTCCTCAAATTCCCACTATAACAGTGCTTAATGGAATAGTAAAGTTAAGCTTCAAAAACTGAAAATTTTGTTTCCCTTGGTTTAAGCCTAGAAATGGTAATGGTGATAACTTCCAACAAGTTTTAAATGAAAAATGTTGTATGTTTGAAGTGCCAAAGTCAATGTACCTACTTTCTATGCAAAAGTCAACTTTCTTGTTGACCAATGAAATGAATAGTGACACCAAAAGTTGAAATTCAAAGATTGAAGAATTTTAAAGTATCAAATGCCCTAGTATACCTAACAAGATTGGTTTGGATAGTTTGGCATGCCAATAGGGTATTGTTTTAGCAGTACTGCGAAAGGCTTTATGCCTGTATTCATGGCTTTATGCCCGTATTCATGGCTTTTATGCCCGTATTCGTGGCTTTTATGCCCGATTATGTGATATCATGGCTTTTTAGCCATACTGACTGCATACGTGGTAGACGTTTTGCGTCCCATGGTGTGACAGCCCGAGGCACCGCGGTGTCCAGTGCCAACGACCCGTTATCCTGTCCAGTCGTCTAGTATAGGTTACTTGGGCATGGAAAAGTATAACTGTGATTGAACTGATTATTAAAGAAAATACGAAAATTAAGTATCAGGAATGATTACAAAAATACAAAGAAGCTCAAGATCATGAAGAAAATAATTAACGAAATGCATGAAGAAGTTAATATCATAAAACATGATTAGCCCTTGACTAAACAATATGTTAGTAATTATTCATTTCTTATGAACACAGTAGCAAGGAAATTATTATTTTTATTTGCATATTATATTTTCTTGTATTATTGGCACCACTAAGCTTTATGCTTAGCGCGTCGCTTTTGCAACGCTGTAGGTGCGAAGATTTGGACAGAGGGCCCGATTGACCACAGTTCGGTAAGGCGGTTCACGATTACGCATAGTGTCCGTGTCACCTCACCTTTCACAGTGCATTGGTAGGACACTAGATTTCATTTTGATATTTTGTAACTAATTTCTATTTTCTCATATGTATTTGAACTTATGTAATAAATTTCGATATTCATGTAAATAATGAAAATGGTATTTGTGAATGGAAGAGTGGATGTCTATTTATGACTTGTACATGATTAATAAATGAGATGATGATTGAGAACTGAAATTGATAATTGTTGAGATTTTGATAAATGGAGTTGAGATGATTGAATATGAATATAGGAAGTGTTTTTCACAGGTTTCGAAAAACGGTTTTCTCCATTTTTAGCCGGTACTCCGCCGGATTTTCTATAAAATTTTCGGAACCTCAAATAAATTACAATTTCAATAAATGAATTATATTTCGCAAGTTATATTCAAAACTACGATAAAAATGAATTAAGATAAAATAGAGTGCTCCGGCACACTGAGTGGCATAACTTGCTCGGCTATACTGTAGTTGGATAAGGGGTGTCACATTTAGTGGTATCAGAGCACGGTTTAGGCGTTTCTGGACCTAGATAGATTGCATATCATGCATTGCATTCATAAGAGTCGAGGTGACACTATTGCAGATCTGTATTTCCTGTTTATTTTAGGTTAAGGTATGGAATAAGAGAGTGAAGAGACAATGAGATAGCGAATGGAGATGAGAAGGAGACCGTATTTAAGATGAAAAATATGAGTACATAACTGTTTAAGGATAGGATTGAGACTGAGGAGAAAGTGAAGTAGGATAACACGAAAAGGTGAAGAAATAAAGAGGTAGTAGCTCCTCGGCTATTTACACTGGGTAAATTTCGAGGACGAAATTTAAATTAGAGGGGAAGAGTTGTAACACCCTCCCAGAGCAACTCCGCATACCACTGCTCCTTGATCAGGTCGGTCCGGACAGCTAGAACGTCCGGAAAAAATATTTAAACTAAAGTCAAGAACCAAAATTAACTCAAATATTAATAAGAAAAATTTAGTAAAAATTTTAGAAATAAAATACAACCAAGTTAAACGAGCCGGTGCCCAAGCGATGGGTAACCAAAGGGAAGTTGCGGTTCTCGCAACGAGGAGCCCTAGACCTGGGGAAAAATTCATAAAATAATTTTTGGGACTCCAGAGAAGGGTCATTGAGGTTCCTATGGCATTAGAATGCCAAGAAAATATTTAGAAAAATTTTTCAATCGGTACAGACAATTTTGACCCGTTAAGCCAAACGGAGGGCATTTTGGTCATTTCGCCTTCAGAGGTGATTTTTGGCCGACTTGTCCAGTTAAGTAAATAATTAATATGACATAAAATATGAATAAACATTACTAGAAATTAAATTGAAATTGAGTAGTGAAGAAAAGAAAAGAAAAATCAAAGAAAAGCTCATTTATGACATCTTGATGATGTCATTTATAAATTATGACCAATCACAATTAAGCCATCATTTGACTAACTAATAAAGAGACTAAATGAAGACCAAATAACCAAAAATTACAACAGCCATTCTTCTTCTTCTTCACCAAAACGTGACTTCTCCCCATCTCCCTCCATTGATGCACTCACCCAAGCTCCAAAACCTAGCCAATTACACCATAAAACCCCTATATGCCTTCATAAAACTTGGTCCTCACACCTAGAGCAAGCTTTGGACAGAAAAAAGAAAGGAAGAAAGTGAAGTTTTGAAGTCTTAGAAGTGGCTCCATTCAAGGTTAGTGCACATATGTATTTAAAACACATTAATTCCATGTTAGAGATGTGCAATAGGTAAGAAATTGTGGAATAAATGAACCAAACCCATGTGTATGAATGCCATGAATTTCGGCAGCCATATTGAAGGAATAGAAATGAGGGTTTTGTTGGACTTAGAGTGGATTAAAAATGATGTTTAAGATACATATACACAAGGATAATAAATTGGTATGCTAACTAAGGCATCTTGTAGAAAACATAAGGTGAAGCTAGGGTTTTGGGGGAGTGAAAATTGATTTGGCTTATGAAATTGTTAGAGCACATTTTAATGGTCAATTAGTGACCATTTTAGGTAAGTTGACCATATTATGGACTGAAAAATAGGATTGCAAAGTGAAGTTGTAGGCTGCCCTAGGACAGCAGCAGAGGGACTGAAAATTCAGTCCACTTGCACTGCCATAACTTGGGCTGTGTTAGTCCAATTGGTGTTTGGCCAATTGGACATGAAACTAGGCTTATAATGGCACATTTTTACTGAAGAAACCATGTCCAAAAGACTAAATCAAGAGGACCAAAAGTTGGCCCCATTCCGGACACCCTGCAAACAGCCCCTGCAGAAATGACCAAATGAACAGTAACTGTTCATTTGGCCATAACTCACTATAGATATGGTCAATTGACCTGAAATTTTTACAGCAATAAGATATGATATAGAAAAACAAATTTCATGAAGAACATCACCCCAAATTATGCCATTAACCCATTCAAATTATTGGGCAAAGTTAAGTTATCAAACCTGCAACTCTGCAGATTTTCACTTGAGCAGTAATGTTTGGATGGCTATAACTCTCTCTAGAAAACTTGGATTTAGGCGATTCTTGAACCGATGGAAACCTAAGGTGTGGTAGAACATTTCATAAGAAGAAAGTTAGACCAAATTATGAACTTAACTTGATCAAATTACTGACCAAAGTTGGACCAAAAATCTGCCAGACCCAAAATCTCAATATGAACAGTGCACGTGAACAATAAACTTATTTTGGCCATAACTTGAGCTACAAAACTCCAAATGGAGTTATTCAAAAAAGGAAATTCAACTAGACAAAATAAGGAACAACTTTCATGTTTACCATTTCCTCAAATTCTCACTATAACAGTGCTTAATGGAATAGTAAAATTAAGCTTCAAAAACTGAAAATTTTGTTTCCCTTGGTTTAAGCCTAGAAATGGTAATGGTGATCACTTCCAACAAGTTTTAAATGAAAAATGTGGTATGTTTGAAGTGCCAAAGTCAATGTACCTACTTTCTATGCAAAAGTCAACTTTCTTGTTGACCAATGAAATGAATAGTGACACCAAAAGTTGAAATTCAAAGATTGAAGAATTTTAAAGTATCAAATGCCCTAGTATACCTAACAAGATTGGTTTGGATAGTTTGGCATGCCAATAGGGTATTGTTTTAGCAGTACTGCGAAAGGCTTTATGCCTGTATTCATGGCTTTATGCCCGTATTCATGGCTTTTTAGCCATACTGACTGCATACGTGGTAGACGTTCTGCGTCCCATGGTGTGACGGCCCGAGGCACCGCGGTGTCCAAAGGTTAACGACCGTTATCCCGTCCATCGTCCAAAGATAGGTTACTTGGGCATGGAAAAGTATAACTGTGATTGAACTGATTATTAAAGAAAATACGAAAATTAAGTATCAGGAATGATTACAAAAATACAAAGAAGCTCAAGATCATGAAGAAAATAATTAACGAAATGCATGAAGAAGTTAATATCATAAAACATGATTAGCCCTCGACTAAACAATAAGTTAGTAATTATTCATTTCTTATGAACACAGTAGCAAGGAAATTATTATTTTTATTTGCATATTATATTTTCTTGTATTATTGGCACCACTAAGCTTTATGCTTAGCGCGTCGCTTTTGCAACGCGTAGGTACTGAAGATTTGGACAGAGGGCCCAGTTGACCACAGATTCGGTAAGGCAGTTCACAGTTCTGCATAGTGTCCGTGTCACCTCACCTTCCACAGTGCATTGGTAGGACACTAGATTTCTTTTTGATATTTTGTAACTAATTTCTATTTTCTCATATGTATTTGAACTTATGTAATAAATTTCGATATTCATGTAAATAATGAAAATGGTATTTGTTAATGGAAGAGTGGATGTCTATTTATGACTTGTACATGATTAATAAATGAGATGATGATTGAGAACTGAAATTGATAATTGTTGAGATTTTGATAAATGGAGTTGAGATGATTGAATATGAATATAGGAAGTGTTTTTCACAGGTTCCGAAGAACGGTTTTCTCCATTTTTAGCCGGTACTCCGCCGGATTTTCTATAAAATTTTCAGAACCTCAAATAAATTACAATTTCAATAAATGAATTATATTTCGCAAGTTATATTCAAAACTACGATAAAAATGAATTAAGATAAAATAGAGTGCTCCGGCACACTGAGTGGCATAACTTGCTCGGCTACACTGTAGTTGGGTAAGGGGTGTCACAGTTTAAAGACACCTAACAAGGTTAGTAATGCAAACTTCAAGTTTTTAGTTTAATTAGTGTATGTATAGCATCAAGAACATAGAAACAAACTTAAAATGAAAAAAAAAAATTGGTTCAGGAGCTAAACTGATTTTCGGCCAGCTTGGTTATGAGGATGATTTGCATGAATTGAATGTTTTGAAAGGGGTATATAAACCTTAGTTAGTTGAATGACTATGGTTAAAGGTATGGAATTAAGTAAATGCAAAAATTAGTGTGAATTAGGGTTTGGACATTAGGGTTTAGGGACCAAAAATGTGAAGAAGTGCTAAATGATGTCTTTGACATAGTTTAAGGAGAGAAATGGTCATTTGTGACCTAATTAAGTGTGTTAGAAGTGTTTGAATCAAAGCCAAATTCGGATTGGGTATGCACCATGACCAAAAGTCAACTTTGAGGGACCAAAAATGGAATTTTACAAGTCAATTGGTATGAGACCAATTGGGAATGAAAATAGGCACTAAATGACACAATTTTCATTTAGGAAGCATGCCCAAAAAGTGACTAAAACCTAGTGAACAAATTGACCAAAGTTGAGAAATCACAGTCTGCCTCTGCACAAACTGACCAAATAAACAGTGTTTATTTATTTGGTCATAACTTGAGCTAGGCAGGTCAAAATGACCTGAAATTTTACCAGTGGTTAGATGGAATATATACCTAAAACTTTCATGAAGAAAACTAACCCAAATTATGCCATTAACCCAATCAAATTACTGAGCAAAGTTGGTGACCTAAACCTGCAGAACTGCAAATTTACCATATGAACAGTAAAGTTTCAATGGCTATAACTCTCTCTAGAAAACTCCGATTTAGATGATTTTTGAACCGATAGAAACCTAAGATATAGTAGAACATTTCACATGAAGAAAATTAGACCAAATTATGGACTTAACTTGATCAAATTGCTGAACGAAGTTGGATCAATAAATCTGCAGAACTGAATTCTGCAGCATGAACAGTAACCGTAATTTGAGTATAACTTGAGCTAAAAAACTCTAATTGGAGTGATTCAAAAAGGAGAATAAACTTAAGACAATAGGGAACATTTTCTATGAAGAAAGGTTTGTCAAATTCCAACAGAAAAGTGACCAATGGAATAGTGAAACCTTAGACACCAAAAACTGAAAATTGACAATTTTGCCTAAAAGACTTAAGTATTGAGAAAATGACCAAAACCAACAAGTTTGGTGACCAAAATGTGGTATGTGGGTAAAGTTGGAATTCCCATACCTATTAAGCCTTAGAAAGTCAATAATTTGACTTGAATAGTGTAGTGAATAGTAACTCGAAACACAAAATTTCAAGAACGTCGAGTTTAATACGTTGGAGCTAGGTAAAAATGAAGTTAAATTTATTTTTGGATTTATGCTAAGTTATGGTACTGAAACACTGTGAAATTATGTGTTTCAGTGGAAACGAATACCGGGACAGAACCTGAGGAGTCGAGTCAAGGCCAACAGGTGACTCGTTTGAGGTTTGTGCACAACGTATATTTTTTATAATCATCTTTTGCATACTGTTTTGAATAACGTGAAATATTGGATTATGGCATTCTTATGATATTTGATTTAAATTGTTGAAAGTTATTATGTATATTTGAAATGACAATGTTTAGTAAATTGTTAAGATAAGTTTTGAAATCACAGTGTCATGACCATATATTTGAACACCTCACTAGCACGACTAGTGGGGGTAATTAGTTTCGAATTTTGATTCCTTCTCTGGAAAAGTGTTGAGGTGTGCCAGTAGAAGAGGATGTGAATGGATATCCATATATTTGAGCTAGCTAGCCTTGTGATGTGATTTCTCTTTAGCCTCTGGCTATTGAGATTCTATTTGTTTCAAATGGCATGATCTAACTGTGGGTTTTATGAAATGTGTTTTGATACATTGAAATGAACTTGGTTTGCATTAAAATCTCATAATTCATGTTTTGTGTTTAATGTTCATGTTTAGTCAAATTTTTGAATAAATGTGATTTATATTTTGCATAAAGATTATTTTAGTATGTTGTGCACCACTGAGTCCTAGTACTCAGTGATAGGTTCTATTGCTGTCACAGATACAGAGACTAGAGGAGCAGCAGACTGAGCTGCTAAGGATTAAAGATCATTCAGCTTGAAGTTATCGGATATAATTTATACCATAATTGTGAATATTTCTTTTGATGTATGTATTGCATATAAAAGTATGGACATGTAAATGAGTCTTGAGCAGCTTGTACAAAATTTGTATGAAGTTTGTAATAAAGTTTAGTTTGTATTTCTTTTGATGTAAATTTTGTAAGAATGTATATAAATTATTTTGTCTCTAATGAAAAATGAGTGGAACTATTTTATTTAATTTGAATGAAATATATTACTAGTATTTTGAGGATTATTGAATTTTAAACTTGAGAAATTGATTGAAATAATTATAGAGTGGTTGAAATGGATTGAGTTTGATTGTGAAATTGAAGTAGTTATTGAGAAAACATTTTTAGAATTGCTTTTTTACAGGTATTTAAAGAACTGTTTTCTCAAAGTATAAATGAAACTCTGTCAAAATTTTTATAAAATTTACGAAAAAATAAAATGGGCCAAAAGTTTTAACTAGTTTTTAATTTCAATTAAATGTTTTAAATACCTATTAGAAAACGCTCACCACTTATCAAAAATAAGAAAATTGTTTTAAAATCCCTTGTAGGGTACTTAATGAGTTATCGGTAGATGAAGTGCGGTAGTTCATTAGGTATTCTATGGGATCATGTTATGCCTTATAGAGGGGTAAGGTGTGACACAGCGATAGCTTTTCATTGCTGTCGTAGGTAGATAGACTGACAGGGCAGCAGACTAGGCTGCTAATGCTTCATTGAGAGTTCATCGGGTATATTGAGTATACCATATTTTACATTTTGTATTGTAATGTATGTTCACTGTATGTATATAGTGTTCTTGGTTTTGAGTAGTTGTAAATTAAAATTGTATATTGAAGTTGTAAAATAAATTGTGAATTATTTTGGCTTATAAAATTTGTGATATATTTCTTTTATCTTAGCTTTTGAAAACACTGAAAAATTATTGTGGATTTGAGATGGCAAATGTTAAGAACCTTATTGTGTTGATTAAATATTGGAGTTTGGGGATTGAACAAAATATAGGAAATGCTTTTTTACAGGTTTTTGAAGAACTGTTTTATTCAAAATACAGATGGCACTCTGCCAAAATTTTTACAGAAATTATTAATACTTCAAATGTGTTATCTGGTGTCATTTCAGTTAAAAAAAAACTTTTAACACTTGTAAATAGTGCTCACCACTCTAAAAAGGAGTAAGAAAAGGTTTAAAATCTCTTGTAGTGTATTTAATGGGTTATCAGTAGGCAAAGTTTGGTAATTCATTAGGTATACTACGTGATCATGTTATGCCTTACAGAGGGGTAGGGTGTGACATGTTTTAGTGGTATCAGAGCTAGTTTTTAAATTCTGTTTTCACCTGTAATTTGAATATTCTTTCTTCATAGTACAACTGCTCAATGTCATTGTTTGATACATACAGTACATTATATTATAAATATTTACTAACGCGAGGAAATCTCCTTGTGTTATTTGTTCAGGAGGTCTAAGATCCTCGAATTGACTATGGAAGAGGGTGATCGTTTAGTCAATCAATCGATAGAGGTTGAGGTATAAGGAGATGCCCCAGCCCTACATAATGTCAGTGTATCAGCCGCGCCAGCCCCCTGAGTACCGCAGTTTCCTGCTCAGTTCGCTCAGCAGATGGCTGCAATATTCCAACAGATGGCTGGTAACATGCCTACTCAAGTCCCACTACAAGTCCCACTACAGACACCAGTGGTACAACCACAGTCTTCTGCTAGGCAGTATGACAAATTGATGAAATATGGGGCTACTGAGTTCAAGGGGACAGTAGATCCTCTAGAGGCAAAACAGTGGTTAGAAAGAATGGATAGGGTATTCAAGAAGCTACATTGTACAGAGGAGCTCATATTTGAATATTCAGTGTCTCTGCTGCAGGGGGATGCATATGACTGGTGGAAAACCATTCCCCATAGTCTGGTAGAACCTTCAGTGCTAACATGAAATGATTTTCTATGGGAGTTCAGACAAAAATATTGTTAGTAGTATGCCCTAGAGCATATTATTTAGTATGTATCTTGTATATATTTTATTAATAAAAGGCATTTCCACTTTTCCGTTTACATAATATATTTATGTGTAATAGAAAAGGTCCATTGATATTTTGTTAGAAATATTATTCTTAAGTTGTTAAGAATATGAGTGACAATATTTCTAGCACAAAGTATCATAAATAGGTTCACAATCAAGGATACTTCATAATAAAGACATGACTTATCCAGAAAGATTGTATTCATGTTTGTTCCCAAGTTATTTATATGAGATATAAATAAGATGGAATGGTGAGTCTCATGCCATATAACAAACATGATAGGCACTTATAAATGATAAGTAGGTCGAACTGTGACACTTATGACAAGCACATGGAGTTTACTCTTGTCAATGTTTTGTCATAAATCATATCAAGGCATATAATCTTTAGACTGAGATAGCAGCTTATCTTGTATATAGGTAGTTTGAGTTTGATAACGCTTTCATACTTGTACTTTGTATGGGTATATGGGCATCCGTTGGCTCCTACTAGTTATATATGGAGGTAGGTGTTGATCAAGATGGAATCTGTTCTCTAAGTAAATAGAGTTAAAATCCTATGTTCATTTAATTGTTCTTAATGTTTCAAGTTCTGGCCAGACAGATAGATTTATTCGTAAAAGAGTTTCGATGAGAAAATCTTTTAATCAAGAACTGGAATTAAAAGAGAACATAATATTCATAGCAAATGGAGTTTGACATAAACCATGACTCAGCTTGAGTTGGGATTTTGTAAGAGAGATTCTAGTGCATGGTAACATATGATTATAGGTTCATTTAAGGTAAATCTTATTACTAATTGGGTGGCCATGGCATGCTATGCTAGGTGTTAACCATGGTCTATGAGGTTCATAAAATGATTTAGAGAAATCATTTATGGTAAGAAAGAGTTCGATGATATTAAGAGTTGATATCATGTCTCATTGCCAATTAGTGATGAGCCTAGTAAGTCACACACATACACAAGTTATCACCTATTTAAATATGATTTAATTAATTAATTAAAGAGTTTAATTGATTAATTAAATAGATTTGGTTTGCAATTAAATTGCAAAGTCCCTAGCATGACTTGAAACCAAATCTAGATTATTGGATGTAGTATAAATTAAATTTATATTTAAAGTGTTTAAATATGAATTTAATTGATGAGAAATTAATTAATAGAGATTAATTAATTAATTTATATTTGATATAAATTAATTAGAAGAAGAAAATAATTATTTTGGGTTAAGAACTCAAAATTAAGACACAGGGGCATTTTGGTCATTTCATTACAGTGACACGTGGCACCATGAGATGGTGACACATGGCATAACACATAAACTTGCCAAATGTTTTTAATCATGTAAGATGATTAAAATCAAGATTAAATATAGGTTTGACACTTGGCACAATGTGATTGGGTCACTTAAACCTAGAGCTAATCAAAAGGTGACATGTGGCTAGGGTTTAATGTGTTAACCTAGCTATTTAAGTGTGGTTATGAAAAGAAAATATAACCAGCAGCCTCTCCTCTCAATTGTCACGCCACTTTGAGCCTCTCCAGCTATTTCTCTTCATCTCTCATCAATTCAAAGAGATTAGCCATCAATCTCTTGAATTAAGAACACTAGAAATTGTTTCTAGTGTCCTGTTTACATCTCTAATCTCTTAAAAGGCAGAACTTGAATTTCTAATTAATAGAAAAGGCTTTAGAAGCTGTTCAAGGGCTGCCATAGGTGTTCTTGGTGTGGACAAGCTAGAGGGACAACATCCGTGTCCTCAAGACGAATCTCAAAGGCGCAGACACGCCGCAAAGACATCAAGAGGTTAGTGTAATCGTTCTTGATTTAATCTAGGGTTCTAAAATTAATCTGATTAATTTTAAAATCTTAAATGGCAAATACAGATCCAAAAACATATTAAAAGAGTTTTAATATGTTGTTTATCATTGAAATTAAATAGATAAAAATAAATCTTGCATGGTGCATGTGACCCTAGGTGAAAATTTTTGAATTCAATGGTATAATCTTTTGTTTTTCACGCTTCCGTTCCTTCAATTGGTATCAGAGCCACTATATTTGCCATTTAGATTGTTGAATATATGATTTAATTGTGTGATTTGATCATGAGATGATTGATCCATTGCTGGTTGGATTAAGAGGTGTGGCGGCACACATGGTGAAGCCACCATTGGTGGCGGCAACAATGGTTCCTTGGGTGATTCAAGGTTTGGCTTTTAATTCTGCAATTATTGTATGATCTAAGGCCTATTCTTTGACTAATTAAAGTGTTTAATTAGTTGTTTTAATCATACAATTAAATTATGATTCAAATCAGAATTTTAAAAAAATGTTTGAATGTGATTCAAATCTGAATTTTAAAAGTTGTTTGAATGTGATTCAAATCTGAATTTTTAAAGTTGTTTGAATCATATTTAAATCTGATTTTTTAAAATTGATTCAATAAAATTCAGATCTGATTTTTTAAAAAATATTTGAATGTGATTCAAATCTGATTTTTTAAAAAATATTTGAATGTGATTCAAATATGAATTTTTAAAGTTGTTTGAATGTGATTCAAATCTGAATTTTTAAATTTGTTTGAATGAGATTCAAATCTGAATTTTTAAATTTATTTGAATCATATTCAAATCTGGATTTTTAAGTTGAATATGAGATATTCAATTTAATATAAGTATGTATGTTTTATTTAATTGTTAAATAGTGATATGCATGATGGATGATCATGGACTATAAAAGACCAATGTGATTGGATTTATTTCTTTTATGTTTCTTTGGGATTGTAAATTAATTTATTTTAATTTATTTTGGGCATGCATTATTAAGTTTGTAATATTTTTGGGTTGTAATTTCATTTATTTAAGTTCTTGTAAATTCGCCTTGGCATGCCAAGGATTACTATGTAGTATTGGATTGCAAGAAGTTCAAGGAGGTCAAGAGCATTGGTGGGACCAGTGGGAGGAATTCAATATCAAGTGTTGATTATGTACTCCTTCAGCAACTCTTGTAAAATGAATGAATGAAATGCACCTAGGAATGCCCTGATTCAATTCTTGGTGGCTCAGAATTGAATCCCTTAGAAAGTCCATGATCATACCATATTTACTGCTTATCCATGAATGCATGAGATGTATGGGAATGTATGCAATTATATGATATATGCATGCTAAATGGATAATGTGCAAAGTGAGACCTTAATAGTAATTAGAATGACCATAAAATCTTCCAAACAAATGATTAAGTTGGAAATGCTATAATTAAAGTAATTATAACATAGGCCCTCCATTGGGGCAATTATTTTAAGAAATTTTAAATAGTTGCATAAGATGCAATTTATTTAAGAGATTTTCTTAAGAATAATTGTTAAGCATGAGATGTTGTAAATATGTAAATGGTTTAGTGGCCAATATTGGATGTACCTGAGGACATTAAAATTATTTGCATAATTACTGGCTCAATGGGATCAACTTAACTAATGCAAGATAAGTCAATAATGGATGTACGTGAGATTTTGAGCATTAGGGGCTAGGTAAAGGATTGAACCTCACATGAGATGTGATGGGCAAGGAGTTGCTCACTTATAGTTTATTGTAATTCCAATAATGGATGTACCTGAGGATGATCAATAGAATTATAAGAATTCAATCACCCACTAGAAATCCATCCAACTAGGATTTCCGTTTTCTACTTTGGAAGTGTCGGATTCGCTAAGTTAGTGGGAGGACCAATTTGATTAAAAGACCATAATCATTTTGGTTAATTACATGATACATTTACTAATTAATCTGGTTATTTTCTCAGCTTAATTTTCTCGATAAAAATGAGCACAAAACAACCACCACCATCCAATATCCTTGCAAGCATACTTGATCACAACAAAGTTGACAGACCTAATCTGTCTGATTGGCTAAGAAATTTGAAACTTGTCTTGAACCTTGAACATATAGGATATGTTCTAGATTCAAATGTTCCTGGTCCCTTACCTCCAGAGGCCACTTAAGAGGAACATGAAACTTTGGACAAGTGGAAGGAGCATGATATGAGAGCTAATTGTTAAATGTTTGCTTGCATGAGTAATGAGTTACAGAAGCAACATGAAAACTTGCAGAGTGCAAGTGAGATCCTCCTTCACCTACAAGAGTTGTATGGTGAGCACAGCAGGAATGCTAGGTATGAGATATCTAGACAGCTATTCCGTATGAGGATGTCTGAGGGACAGATTGTTGGGGATCATGTCCACAAGATGATTCGGCTGATTGAGCAGTTGGAACATTTTGACTTCAACATGGGTTTCCAACTACAAACGGATTTAATCCTTTAGTCCCTTCCTTAGTCTTTTGGGAATTTTGTAACAAATTTCCATATGACTAAACAGGAATGCACTTTAGCTGAATTACTCAACATGCTGGTTATTGCCCAAAAGAATATGCCAGGCAATAAAGGAAAAAATGTAGCTTTGGTTGCATCTTCTTCTGCTGGAAAGTCCAACAAGAAGAAGGGCAATAAGAAAAAGAAACCTCAGATTCCTGGTCCTTCTAAGAAAATAGCTAAACAGAAAAGGAAGACTAAAGCTGATGAAGGCAAATGAAAGTGTTTCCGCTGCCAATAGGAAAGTGTTTCCATTGCCAGTAAGAAAGTGTTTCCACTAGACAGAGTATAGCAATCTAAATGAATACAATGCCATGATGAAAACCAACTCAAGTTCAAAATATATTTGGCACTTAAGGTTATGTCATGTTGCAGAAGATAGGATTGCAAAATTGGAGAAAATGGGGATTCTATCCTCATTGGGCTCTCGAGCCTACTCCAACTTGTGAATCTTGCCTTCCGGGCAAATGACTAGATCACCCTTTGTTGGACAAGGGCTAAGAGTCAAAATATTTTGGAGCTAATACATAGTGATGTATGTGGTCCATTTAAAGAAATGGCTAGAGGGGGCTTTCATTATTTTATTACCTTTACTGATGATAAATCAAAATTTGGGTATTTGTATTTGATGAAATACAAACATGAATCCTTTGAAAAGTTCAGAGAATTTAAATCTGAAGTAGAAAATCAAACAGGAAAGAATATTAAAGCTCTTCGATCAGATCGTGGAGGTGAATATTTAAGTACTGAATTTGATGAATACTTGAGAGAGCATGGCATTGTTTCTCACCGACTCCTCCAGAACGCCACACTAAATGGTGTATCCGAAGGAGAAATCGCACTTATTGGATATGGTACGTAGTATGATGAGCTATACCGATATGCCAATCTCCTTTGGGGATTTGCATTAGAATCACTTTGTATATTCTGAATAGGATTCCATCAAAATCGCTTTCTTCCACACCTTATGAGATATGGCATGGAAGAAAACCAAGTCTTAAGCATGTTAAGATTTGGGGTTGTCCAAATTATATCAAAAGTCAACACCGATAAATTGGAGACCGGATCGTAAAAAGGTCGATTTGTTGGATATCCAAAAGATAGTTTTGGATATTATTTTTATTTGCCTACTTCAAAAAGGTTGTGATAAGTAGAGATGCCACATTTCTTGAACAAATGTTTGTTCAAGAAGGAGGCAAAGGAAGGCAAATAGAGTTAGAATTGGAGAATTTCGACCAACCAATGCATCGATGGATATAGATCCATCTAGTCAACCTATACCCGCTGATGAAACATCTATAGTCGCTCCTCGTAGAACAACCAGGTATCTCACCCACCGCTGAGATATGGTTTTCTTCATGAAGAAGAACAAGAGTTGTCTACTCATGAAGAAGTAGATCATGGGGATGATCCACTTACCTATGAAGAAGCTATATCAGATATAGACTCTTCAAAATGGATTGATGCTATGAAATCCGAGATTGATTCCATGTATAAGAATCAAGTTTGGGATCTTGTTGACCCACCTGAAGGTATTGTACCTATAGGAAACAAATGGGTTTTCAAGAAGAAAATTGGTTCTGATGGAAAGGTAGAGACCTATAAGGCAAGGCTAGTAGCGAAAGGGTTTCGCCAAAGGCAAGGAATCGATTATGAGGAGACTTTCTCGCCTGTTGCCATGCTTAAATCAATTAGGATTTTATTAGCAATAGATGCATACTATGATTATGAGATTTGGCAGATGGATGTCAAAATGCCTTTCTCAATGGATACATTGAAGAAAACATTTTCATGGAACAACCTAAGGGATTTGAATCCCAAGATGGTTCCAAGGTATGCAAGCTAAAGCGATCCATTTATGGGTTGAAACAAGCTTCGAGGAGTTGGAACATCCGTTTTGATGAAGCCATTAAATCCTTTGGTTTTATCAAAAATGAGGATGAGCCATGTGTATATAAGAAGGTTAGTGACAATGCTATCACTTTCCTTGTCTTATATGTGGATGACATACTGTTGATGGGTAATGACACAGGTATGTTGACGACTATAAAGGTATGGTTATCAAATACATTCTCCATGAAAGACTTAGGGGAGGCAACCTATATTCTTGGGATTCGCATCTATAGAGATAGAGCGAAAAGAATAATTGGTTTATCCCAAAGTCTATACTTGGAAAAGGTGTTAAAGAGGTTTAACATGCTTGATTCCAAGAGAGGATTGTTACCAGTGAGACATGGTATCCATCTTTCTAAAGAGATGTCTCCAAAGACACCAAGAAAGAGATAAGATGGCCAGATTCCATATGCTTCGCTATTGGAAGTTTAATGTATGCAATGTTGTGTACTAGGCCTGATATCGCATATGTCGTTAGTTTGACTAGCGGTATCAATCCAATCCAGTGTTTGGAACATCGATAGTCACAAGAATATCCTTAAGTACTTGAGAAGAACTAAGGATTTATTCTTGATTTATGGAGGTGGAGAATTGCAATTACATGGTTATACTGATTATGACTTACAATCAGATAACGATGATAGAAAGTCTACCTCTCGATATTTGTTCATTTGTAATGGATGTGCAGTCAGTTGGAAGATTTCAAAACAGAGCACGATCGCAGATTCCACTCATCGAGGTCGAGTATATTGTCGCATCGATGCCGCAAAAGAAGTCGCTTGGATGAAGAAGTTCGTGATGTAACTTACAAGAGTTCCTTCCATTGAGTCAGCAGTTCCATTACACTGTGACAACAATGGAGTAGTCATACAGGCTAAGGAACTAAGGTCTCACCCAAAATCCAAACACATAGAAAGGCACTACCACATTATCAGGCATATAGTTGGGCAAAGGCGATATAGCCATGCAGAAAAATAACATCAGCTGAAAAAATTCAGCTGATCCATTCACTAAGCCTTTGTCACAAGCTCAGTTAGACTGACATCTTGAGAAGATGGGTCTAAGGTATTGTAATGAATGGCTCTAGTGCTAGTGGGAGATTGTTAGTAGTATGCCCTAGAGCATATCATTTAGTATGTATCTTGTATATATTTTATTAATAAAAGGCATTTCCACTTTTCCGTTTACATAATATATTTATGTGTAATAGAAAAGGTCCATTGATATTTTGTTAGAAATATTATTCTTAAGTTGTTAAGAATATGAGTGACAATATTTCTAGCACAAAGTATCATAAATAGGTTCACAATCAAGGATACTTCATAATAAGGACATGACTTATCGTAAAGATTGTATTCATGTTTGTTCCCAAGTTATTTATATGAGATATAAATAAGATGGAATGGTGAGTCTCATGCCATATAACAAACATGATAGGCACTTATAAATGATAAGTAGGCCGAACCAGTGACACTTATGACAAGCACATGGAGTTTACTCTTGTCAATGTTTTGTCATAAATCATATCAGTGCATATAATCTTTAGACCTGAGATAGCACAGCTTATCTTGTATATAGGTAGTTTGAGTTTGATCGCTTTCATACTTGTACCGTGTATGGGTATATGGGCATCTGTTGGCTCCTACTAGTTATATATGGAGGTAGGTGTTGATCAAGATGGAATCTGTTCCTCTAAGTAAATAGAGTTAAAATCCTATGTTCATTTAATTGTTCTTGATGTTTCAAGTTCTGGCCAGACAGATAGATTTATTCGAAAAGAGTTTCGATGAGAAAAATCTTTTAATTAAGAACTGGAATTAAAAGAGAACATAATATTCATAGCAAATGGAGTTTGACATAAACCATGACTCCGGCTTGAGTTGGGATTTTGTATGAGAGAGATTCTAGTGCATGGTAACATATGATTATAGGTTCATTTAAGGTAAATCTTATTACTAATTGGGTGGCCATGGCATGCTATGCTAGGTGTTAACCATGGTCTATGAGGTTCATAAAATGATTTAGAGAAATCATTTATGGTAAGAAAGAGTTCTGATGATATTAAGAGTTGATATCATGTCTCATTGCCAATTAGTGATGAGCCTAGTAAGTCACACACATACACAAGTTATCACCTATTTAAATATGATTTAATTAATTAATTAAAGAGTTTAATTGATTAATTAAATAGATTTGGTTTGCAATTAAATTGCAAAGTCCCTAGCATGACTTGAAACCAAATCTAGATTATTGGATGTAGTATAAATTAAATTTATATTTAAAGTGTTTAAATATGAATTTAATTGATGAGAAATTAATTAATAGAGATTAATTAATTAATTTATATTTGATATAAATTAATTAGAAGAAGAAAATAATTATTTTGGGTTAAGAACTCAAAATTAAGACACAGGGGCATTTTGGTCATTTCACAGTGTGACACGTGGCACCATGAGATGGTGACACATGGCATAACACATAAACTTGCCAAATGTTTTTTAATCATGTAAGATGATTAAAATCAAGATTAAATATAGGTTTGACACTTGGCACAATGTGATTGGGTCACTTAAACCTAGAGCTAATCAAAAGGTGACATGTGGCTAGGGTTTAATGTGTTAACCTAGCTATTTAAGTGTGGTTATGAAAAGAAAACATAACCAGCAGCCTCTCCTCTCAATTGTCACGCCACTTTGAGCCTCTCCAGCTATTTCTCTTCATCTCTCATCAATTCAAAGAGATTAGCCATCAATCTCTTGAATTAAGAACACTAGAAATTGTTTCTAGTGTCCTGTTTACATCTCTAATCTCTTAAAAGGCAGAACTTGAATTTCTAATTAATAGAAAAGGCTTTAGAAGCTGTTCAAGGGCTGCCATAGGTGTTCTTGGTGTGGACAAGCTAGAGGGACAACATCCGTGTCCTCAAGACGAATCTCAAAGCGCAGACATACTGCAAAGACATCAAGAGGTTAGTGTAATCGTTCTTGATTTAATCTAGGGTTCTAAAATTAATCTGATTAATTTAAAATCTTAAATGGCAAATACAGATCCAAAAACATATTAAAAGAGTTTTAATATGTTGTTTATCATTGAAATTAAATAGATAAAAATAAATCTTGCATGGTGCATGTGACCCTAGGTGAAAATTTTTGAATTCAATGGTATAATCTTTTGTTTTTCACGCTTCCGTTCCTTCAAATATGTCCCTAATGCTTATGTGGACCAGAAGCTGCAAGAGTTCCTAAGTCTGAAACATGGGAGTAGATCGGTGGTTGAATATGAAAGGGAATTTTCCCACCTGAGCCATTATGCAGTAAGTCTACTTTCTACCAGTAGGGAGAGATGTAAGAGGTTTGAAATTGGCTTGAAGCCCAGTATCAGATTACAAGTGGTCGGATTCAAACATAACAACTTCTCTAAACTTATTTCTCAAGCACTGGAATTAGAAAAAATTGAGTTAGAAGCGGCCCCTGAGAAAAAAAAATCAGAGAAGATAGAAAAAGAGGGAAAGTCAGCAGAACATAGTTCCAGTGGTCTTACTGGAAAGAGGAAGAACCATGGGGGACACAGCAGAGGTGGTAAGAAGTCCGGTAGGGAAAGATTTTTAGGACAGAAACCTCCTCTATCTGGTCAGTAGAGTACCAGAAGTTCCTACCCTCCTCGCCAATGTGAAACTTGTGGAAGAAATCATGGTGGGGTATGCTATAAGGCCATAGGAGCCTGTTATAACTATGGAGGCACAGGGCACTTTACCAAAGACTGCACCAGTACTCGTAGAGTTGGACCACCTCCTACTACTGCAGTAGGGTTAGTTCAGAGTCCTGTCACCAGAGGTTCACAACCACCTAGCAGAGGTAGAGGCAGGGGTAGAGGTAGTCCAGCAGGCAGCCAAGGCACTGTAAATCAATCAGAGCAATGTAGTGCTCCAGTCAGAGTCTACGCAATGAGACAGAGATAAGAGGCTGAGACATCTGATGTTGTGGCTGGTACCTTCTCAACTTTTAATCAAGATGTATTTGTGTTATTTGATCCGAGTTCTACCCATTCTTATGTGAGTACTAGCATCATTGATTGCATTGCTGTTCCATTTACAAAAATGGACTTTGAGGTGCTAGTAACAAGTCCACTAGGACAAGAGGTCAGGGTCAATAGAATGTATAGAGATTGTCCTTTTGTGATCCAAGGACACACTTTTCTGTCTGATCTCATTGAAATGCCCTTTAGAGATTATGATATCATCTTGGGCATGGATTGGTTAGCCAAGCATCATGCCATGATTGACTATAGACTAAAGATAGTCACTTTTGGTCTCCCTCAGTACAGTGAAGTGGTAATACACGAGGAGAGACAGCTATTGCCATCAAACATCATTTCGGCTGCACTAGCCAAAAAAATGATTAGAAAGGGGTGTGAAGCCTACTTGGCACATGTGGTAGACACCCAAGTGGGGAGTCCAGCATTGAGGGACATCCCTACAGTATATGACTTTCCAGATGTGTTTCCTGATGAATCGCTAGGATTACCTTCAGAAAAAGAAGTGCAGTTTGAAATTAATGTTCTGCCTGGTGTGGATCCAATCTCCATAACACCACATAGAATGGCACCAGCAGAGTTGAAGGAGTTGAAGGTACAGTTGCAAGAACTACTTGAAAAGGGCTTCATCCGCCCTAGTGTGTCACTTTGGGGAGTGCCAGTATTGTTTGTTAAGAAGAAAGATGGCACTCTTCGCTTATGTATTGATTACCGACAATTGAATAAGGTGACAATAAAGAATAGATATCCATTGCCTCGCATTGATGATCTGTTTGATCAGTTAAAGGGTACAGCTGTATTCTCTAAAATCGATTTGCGATCTAATTATTATCAGTTGAAAGTGCAAGAGCAGAGTATTCCAAAAATTGCTTTCAGAACTTGATATGGCCACTATGAGTTTTTGGAAATGCCATTCGGGTTAACTAATGCTCCAGCTGCTTTTATGGATCTGATGAACACTATCTTCAAACCATATCTTAACCAGTTTGTGGCGGTGTTTATTGATCATATTTTGATATATTCAAGGAATGCAGAGGAGCATGACAGACATCTGCAGATTGTACTGCAGACTTTAAGGGAGAAATAGGTATACGCCAAATTGTCAAAATGTGAATTTTGGCTGAAAGAAATCTCCTTTTTGGGACATGTTGTGTCAGTTGAAGGGATCAAGGTAGATTCCAGCAAGGTAGAACTTATCCTTAATTGGAAGCCACCCAGGAATATCATAGAAATTCATAGTTTTCTGGGTTTAGCTGGATATTACTGCTGGTTTGTGAAAAGGTTTTCTATGTTAGCTTCTTCACTGACCAAGCTGCTTCGGAAAGATGAAAAATTTCAGTTGACAGATAAATGCCACCAGAGTTTTAATGAGTTAAAGAGGTGTTTGACTGAAGCTCCAGTCCTTACTTTACCTACTTCGGGTAAAGAATACACAGTTTATAGTGATGCTTCTCACAATGGGTTAGGTTGTGTACTGATACAAGATCGGAATGTCATTGCTTATGCATCATGCCAGCTGAAACCGCATGAGAGGAACTACCCAACACATGATTTGGAGCTTGCAGCTATTGTTTTTGCTCTGGAGATCTGGAGACATTATTTGTATGGGGAGAAATGCTACTTTTACACAGACCACAAGAGCTTGAAGTACTTAGGTACCCAGAAGGAATTGAATTTGAGGCAGAGGAGATGGTTAGAACTGATTAAAGACTATGATTGCTTAATAGACTATCAGCCAGGGAAAGCAAATGTGGTGGCTAATGCCTTAAGTCGCAAGACTATGGCAAGTCTCAGAGTTTCTCCTTTGTCCATGGTACATGAATTGAAAGCACAGCATTCCAGTTTGGAGATTGATGATGAGGGACAGACAGTAGTTGCATGGCATGTATAGCCAATATTGATTGATCAGATCAGAATGGCTGCTTAGAGTGATGATAAATATCAAATGCTATTGAAAGAAGTCCGGCAGGGCAAGAAACCTGAATTCTCTGTGAGAGATGATGGTTTACTACTACATCAGGGTAGAATGTGCATTCCTAATGATGTGGAATTGAGACAGATCATTATGAAGGAAGCACATGAGTCTCCTTTTGCTATGCACCCTGGTGGAACTAAAATGAATAGAGGGATATAGCTGAATTTATTTCCAAATGCCTAACTTGTTAGCAAGTGAAGGCAGAACATCAAGTACCAGCAGGTTTGTTACATCCATTGCCAGTACCAGAGTGAAAATGGGAACGGATAACTATGGATTTTGTGATAGGACTTCCAAAGACACATAATAGTCATGATGTAGTATGGGTCATAGTTGACAGACTGACCAAGTCTACTCACTTTTTGCCAGTCCGGATGGACTATAGTTTGGAGAGATTGGCCAGATTGTACATAAATAAGATAGTAAGGCTGCATGGAGTGCCAATATCGATTGTATCTAACAGAGATCCTAGGTTCACTTCTAGATTCTGGGGTAGTCTTCAGAGAGCCCTAGGAACTAGATTGAACTTCAACACAGCATTCCACCCACAAACAGATGGCCAGTCTGAGAGGGTAATTTAGATATTGGAGGATATGCTATGAGCTTGTGTAATTGAGTTTGAAGGTAGTTGGGATACACACTTGCCTTTGATTGAGTTTGCTTATAACAATAGCTACCAATCAAGCATTGGGATGCCTCCATATGAAGCTTTGTATGACAGGAAGTGCAGAACTCCCCTATGTTGGGATGAAGTAGGTGAAAGAAAGATGATTGGGCCAGAAATTGTTCAGTAGACAGAGGAAAAGATCAGATTGATCAGAGATCGACTCAAGGTTGCATCAGACCGTCAGAAGTCCTATGTTGATCTAAAGAGAAGAGATATTGAATATGCAGTGGGTGATAAGGTGTTCCTTAAAGTTTCTCCTTGGAAGAGGATTATGAGATTTGGCAGAAAGGGGAAACTGAGTCCTCGTTTCATCGGACCATATGAGGTTCTAGAGAGAGTGGGTCCTTTGGCATATCTGTTGGCATTACCTCCAGAACTAGAAATGATACACAGTGTCTTCCATGTGTCCATGTTAAAGAGGTACAGATCTAACCCATCTCATGTACTATCACTTGAAGAGATTAAGGTAAATTCAGACCTCTCATATGAGGAAGAACCCATAGAAATTCTGGCATATGAGGTGAAGCAGCTGAGGAATAAACAGATACACTTGGTTAAAGTGCTCTGGAACCATCATTCAGGCCAAGAAGCTACTTGGGAACGTGAAGAGGACATGAGGAGACAGCACCTACAGCTGTTCAGAAACTGATGGCAGGTAAAATTTCGAGACGAAATTTATTTTAAGGGAGGGGGGGGAGAATTGTAACACCCTTATGTTTGGTAGTGCATTCTATTGTTCTGGTGACCAGTGTCTGTCCAGACAGCTAGAATGCCTAGAACTACACTTAAATATTGATGAGAAGACATAAAATAATGAAATACAAGAAAAGAAAATATAAGAAAAATAAAGGAAAAATAATAGCAATGAAATGTAACCAAGTTAAACGAGCCGAGAACCATAGCGATGGGTGACCGCACCGGGAAGTTGCGGCATGGACCGTTGACTAGTCCTGGATTGCGGGGAACCCTAGAAAATATTTTTAAAGACTTATTGAAGTATAAATATCATTAGAAATATTAAAGAAAAATTAATTAATTAGTACAAAGAAAATCGAGAAATCGAAAAAATGACAAAACTCGGTGTTATCGAAAAATCGAGAATGCAACCCGAACAGGGGCATTGTGGTCATTTGGCACGCCGAGTTGTCTTTTGACCTAAATATCCATTAAAAATAAATGATATTACACTTGGAAAATGTCATGAAAAATAAGAAATATGGTACATAATACAAATAGTGGAAGTTTGGGGCATAAATTACAAATTGTGAAACTTGGCAATTAATTAATTCTAAACTAAGGTTAGTGCTCCACAAATTATATTTTAAGGGACTTATATAAGGGTTTAGTGGACAGAATTATTTCTTCATCTTCAACCTCCCAACACCAAGCCGAAGTGAGCCTCCATTGAAACACCATGGCCGAAGCTTCATCACCTTCCATGCACCTCAATTCTAACCACTTTTCACACTAGTTTCCTTCATTAAACCTTGCATACTCAACTTGGGGAAGCTATTAGGAGCAAGAAAGTTAAGTTTTGGTGAGGTTTTGAAGAATTTCAAAAGTGGTAAGTATGTATTTTTAATTATTGTTTCATAAAACTTTGAATGGATGCTGTGGGTAGTTGATTTGTGGAAGGATTTTTGAAGTTTGATGAATTAGTGGAAATGTACATTTTGGTAGCCATAGAACCTCAATAAGAATAGCTTATTCTTGCATGTAAATAGTGGTTGGAATGATGATTTAAATATTTGATTGTATTGTAGTTGAATTCCATGTGTAAGGTTTGATTTGGAAGCTTAAAAAGTGAAAATGGCAATTGATGGATGTGTGTAAATTTGTGGCAGCCTCATGAAGAAGATTGAATTGTTTGAGTTCATAAAATATTGTTGAATTATGTTGTCATTGATGGCAACATGTGTATATGAATAATTGTTTGAATTTGGATATGTGTATAGTGGTTTGAATTTGGATATGTAAATGAGGTATGTTTTGTGGTTAATTGTTGTAATTGGACTTGGAAAAATTCTGAGTTATAAGGTGCACGTTAAGAGTGGTTACAAGCTGCCAAAATGACCAAAAATGTGTTGCTAAATGTGTTAATGTTATGGTACAAACCAGAATTGGCATGGAAGAATGAACTTGGTAAGCATAGGATGTGTAATTGGTAAAGGATGAACAAATTGTAATAGGGCAGTGTATGTTTTGGCTTAGAACCTTAAGTGTGTGGCTCCAATTGGTATGAGGCCAATTGAAGGTGAAACTAGGCACAAAATGTCCCTACTTTCATGAAGGAAGCTTACCAAAATTCTGCCTAGAAGGTGACTTGAAAAATGACCAAATCCAGATTAGTACTTTGAAAGTTTGAAAATTGACCATTTGGGCAGCAGTTGGTGTTTTGGCCATAACTCACTCAAAACAGGTCCAATTGACCTGAAATTTTTACCATGAATAGTTTAAACATATATCTACAATTATTGTGAAGACACCAACACCCAGAAATGACTATAAGCAAGTCAAATAGCTTTCAAAAATTCGGGTACCAAAACTAGCCGAACCAAAAGTGACCTAAAAATGACCTAAAGTTACCATTTGGAACATTCTGTCCAGCATTGGTAAATTGTCCATAACTTGGTCTACACAACTCAGAATGACATGAAATTTTGCCCTGTGTGCAATAAGACATAGACCTATAAGTTTTTAGTTTTGACCAAAACCCGAAAATCAAGGAAACTAGGTCATCCGATTAGGTAAAATTAGTATACCAAAATCCGGCAAATTGTAATAAAATGCAATATACTTGAAAATGAATTTGGTAACATGTACCGATACAAAAAGGCTATAAAATGTGATATATTGGTAACATTAAAACCTAATTCACCTAGAGTGCATCGAGGGTCAACATCTTAGGTTGACTAAGGAAATAATAGAATTCAATAAGTTAATTATTAAGCTTTATTCTTAGAGACAATTTAAATGAGTACTGAAACACTTCAAATTGTATGTTTCAGTTAGCAAAGACTCAAGGAAGGGGAAGGAAACACTGAGTCAGGGCCAAGAGACATTTATCAGAGGTTTGTGCACAACAGTTACTTCTTTAAAATTTTCAATTGATATGAATTATGTCAAATTATCTATTATTGTTTAAATTGTGAAAAATTGTCTTAATGATATTTGATGGATACTTATTGCTTGAAAAACATTGTAAATGGTTTGAAACCACAGCTATCATGTATATTGATTGAATTCCTCGCTAGCTTGTCTAGTGGGATGAATTGACTTTGAATTCCCTCTCTGGCTGAAGTATTGAGGTGTGTGCCTGTTGAGGACGAATAGAATGAGTACTCATATTATTCCTAGCTAGCTATGTTATTCCTCATTAGCCATCGGCTCTTGGGATGAATTGGACTTTGGAACATGATTAAGCTGTGTGTGATTTATTAATATTTATTGTGATATTGTGAAATGGAGTTTAAATTCTTTATGACATTCACTGTCTTTGAATTTAACTATGGTTTTAAGTATCCACTATTTATATGACTTATGATTTATGTTTTAAAGTTGTACTTTGTTAATGTTGTGCACCACTGAGACATTGGCTTAGCGATAGCTTTTCATTGCTGTCGCAGGTAAACAGATTGACAGGGCAGCAGACTAGGCTGCTAGTGCTTCATTGAGAGTTCATCGGGTATATTGAGTATACCATATTTTACATTTTGTATTTTAATGTATGTTCACTGTATGTATATAGTGTTCTTAGTTTTGAGTAGTTGTAAATTAAAATTGTACATTGAAGTTGTAAAATAAATTGTGAATTATTTTGGCATGCAAAATTTGTGATATATTTCTTTTATCTTGGCTTTTGAAAACACTGGAAAAATTATTATGGATTTGAGTTGGCAAATATTGAGAAACATATTGTGTTTATTAAATATTGGAGTTTGGGGATTGAATAAAATATAGGAAACGCTTTTTTATAGGTTTTTGAAGAACTGTTTTATTCAAAATACAGATGGCACTCTGCCAAAATTTTTACAAAAATTATTAATACTTCAAATGTGTTATCTGGTGTCATTTTAGTTAAAATTTTCTTTTAACACTTGTAAATAGTGCTCACCACTCTAAAAAGAAGTAAAAAAAAGGTTTAAAATCCCTTGTAGTGTATTTAATGGGTTATCGGTAGGCGAAGTTTGGTAATTCATTAGGTATACTATGTGATCATGTTATGCCTTACGGAGGGGTAGGGTGTGACACGTAGCTCCAGCGATGGGTAACCTAACGGGAAGCTACTGTGAAGACAGTTAGTGACCCTAGACCTGTGGGGAAACCCTATGAAATAATTATTGGAACTTCAGTGAAGAGTTATTGAGCTTTAAATGGTATTAGAATGCCAAGAAAATGCTCAGAGAATTTTCTAAATCGGTACAGACAATTTTAGTCCGATAGCAAAACGAAAGGCATTTTGGTCATTTCACCTTCAGAGATGATTTTTAACCAACTTGTCCAGTCAAGTAAGTAAAATTTATGAAATAAAATATGAATTAATATTGATGAAAAATTTATTAAAAATGAGAAGTGAAAATAAGAAAACAAAATAAGAAGAAATGCAAGTTAATGCTAATTATGACATCATAATGATGTCATTTAAAATTTCCCACCAATCATATTTTGAAAAACCCTTATAAACTATTAAAAAGAGATAAATGGACAAAAATTTCTAGTGTTTTCTTCATCTTCTTCAGCTGGCGGAGAGTCCTCTTTTCCTTTTCTCCATAACTCTTTCGCTTTTTAACCTTCAAATCCTTTGATTTCTCACCCCAAAATCTATGAATTCTTTCATTAAAACTTGTCACCCAACCTTGCTAAAGTATTTGGCTACTAAGAATTTAAGAGAAAGTGGAAGATTGGACACCTTAGAAAATCATCAAAAGAGGTTAGTGCCTATTTCTCTCTCTCTCTTTCTCTCTCTCTCTCTCTCTCTCTCTCTCTCTCTCTCTCTCTCTCTATTTTCTTGTTTAGGACAAGGAATTGAGTTAGAAATTGAAGAAATTTGACAAAAATATGCATGTGGGGATGCTATCTAATTTTCGACAGCCATGAATGGAAGGTAGTTTTGATGAAATTCAATGAATTTAAAGTGTGTAGAGATGGCTTACGATAAGACTATATGCATTTAAATCTTGAATTTCATGTGTAGTGCAAGATTTGAAAAATTGGGAATTAGGGTTTAGAGATAATTGGAGATTTGGTGCTTGGCTATTTAATTGGTGTTCCAATGGTCAATTAATGACCATTTGAGGTGAATTGACCCTAATTTAGAATGAATTGTGGCACTAAGAATTGATTTGGTATGCTGCCTCATTATTATGATTTTGGATCCTTTGAGTCCAGTGTGTTTGGGTAGTCCTAAAACTCCAATTGGTGCAAGGCCAATTGGAGGTGAATTTTGACACATAATGCCACATTTTTTATGAAGAAACCCTGCCCATAAAGCCAACTTAAGTTGACCTAAAAGCTGCCTTAATCCCGGTGACCAACATGCTAGCCTTAGAAAATGACCAATTGAACAGTGTTTGTTCAAATGGTTATAAATCATAGTAGAAATGTCCAATTGACCTGATTTTTATACCAATGGAAAGCTTAGACAATTTAGAACAACTTTCATGAAGAACATAAACCTAAAATTTGACCATAAACTATCCAAAATGCTAGCCAAAGTTAAGATACCAAAACTGCCAGAACCATTTTTTGCCCAGAAATTCTAGGTAAATGTAACAGCCCAATCCATCTCCAGTCAGTATTGTCCGCGTTGGCCCATGGGCCTCACGGATTTGTCTCTTGGGAGGTTTCATTCCCAAAAGCGCACTGACTAGGTAAGGAAGGCTCCCACATATATGGCCCAAATCTTTCCTTCCCGTTTTCGATGTGGGACACGAATCCACCCTAGTGCATAGCTGGTTGAACAAGCACGTCCCAACCCCATCCCTGGGTCATGACAGGCCCACCAGCTTCTGCCTGGTGCATCCTCGCACCACACACTGTACTAGAGGGAGTCCAGCTCTAACACCAAATTGTAACGATCAGACTCTAACTACTAGAGGAATTGTCTACTTTGGCCATAAGCCTCACGGTTTTGTCCCATAGGTGGAATGGAGAACTTCCCAGGAGGTCACCCATCTTAGGACTTCTCTCAAGTGAGCACGCTTAACCCTGGAGTTCTTCCAACTCTCCAGGCCATTCCACCAAATGGCACCTCTAGTGATTAGTTCCCCCATCCTATATATCATTACTTTTTGAACCCAAGACCAATCCCACATCGGCAAAGCATGGAGATGGTCTTGGGTTCAAAAAGTAATGATATATAAGATGGAGGAACTAATCACTAGAGGCTCCTTTTGGTGGAATGGCCTGGAGAGTTGGAAGAACTCCAGGGTTAAGCGTGCTTGCTTGAGAGAAATCCTAAGATGGGTGACCTCCTGGGAAGTTCTCCATTCCACCTATGGGACAAAACCGTGAGGCTCATGGCCAAAGCGGACAATTCCTCTAGTGGTTAGATTCTGATCGTTACAATTGGTATCAGAGCCACTTGCGTGTCCTCTTGGGCGATGACGGGGCAAACCTTAACGAGGATGCTGAGTCCCGAAAGGGTGGAGAAAGGTCCCTTAAACAAATCCCACAACGGCAAAGCACGGAGATGGTCTTAGGTTCAAAAAGTAATGATATATAAGATAGAGGAACTAATCACTAGAGGCACCTTTTAGTTGAATAGCCTAGAGAGTTGGAAGAACTCCAGGGTTAAACGTGCTTGCTTGAGAGAAATCCTAGGATGGGTGACCTCCTGAGAAGTTCTCTATTCCACCTATGAGACAAAACCGTGAGGCTTATGGCCAAAGCGGACAATTCCTCTAGTGGTTAGAGTCTGATCATTACAGTAAAGATCAAAAATAGTATAACTTGAGCTACAAAACTCCAAATGGAGTGATTCAAAAAGGGAATTAAAGAAGAAACAATAAGGAATAACTTTGATGAAGAACGTATAGCCATATTTTTACTGTAGAAAGGCCTAATGGAACAGTGAACTTAGGTGAACCAAAACTGAAAATTTAAGATAATGTCCATTGGGCTTAGAATTGAATTTGGCAACCAATGCCAACACATATAATATTAAAAAATGTGGTATGTTGGTGTCATTAGAACTAACATACCCATTGATTATGAAAAAGTCAACATTTTGATTGACTAGCAAGATGAATAGTAACTCCTAAATATCAAATGCAATGAATCACACAATTAACTTTATAATATGCCCTAGTATGCCTAGTATAATTGGTTTGTATAGGTTGGCATGCCAATAGGGTTCTGATAGCAGTACTGCATATGGAATTATGCCATTATGTGATTTATGACATTTCGTGTCATTCTATGATAATATGGCCTATGGCCATTTTGCTATACTTGAAACACTTGGCCTTGTGCCCGATGCTTATTACGGCTTATTAACTGTTCTATTGCACACCTGGAGACACTTTGTGACCGATAGTGTGATGGCCCGAGGTACTTGGTACCCAGTGCCAATTTACCCATTTATCTAGTCCGGTCAATTCACATAGGTTACTTGGGCAACTAAATTACGTTTTAATAAATTATTATCAAATAATGAACATGACAAGTACCTAATTGATAATTTTATTGATAATTACCAAAATTTTAGGTTGCATAAAATATCAACAAAATACTTGCATATTTATTTATTTTAGTTTATTTTTATTTTATGTTGTCACCAGTAAGTTGTATTGCTTAGCGCGTCACTGTTTACCATGCGTAGGTACTAGAGATGCAGTTGGGGAGCCCAGTAGACCTCAGACTGGGTGATCATTTAGATCTGCTGTGAGTTCAGAGTCACCTCCATTACAGAGCATCCTTGGTAGGACACTAGGATTTTGTTTTATATTTTGCATAGTGTATTTTGTAGTCAAATATTTGATTGACATGTGATGTAAATTATAAACTTATAAAATTATTGTCAATATTGTGAGTTAATGGAGTTGAAACTTTCTTTGTAAATATGAATATTTATTTTATGCATGGAATGAATGAAAACTTTGAGTTTGAGAAATTATGAATTGATGTGATTATGAGGAATATATTTGGAGTTTTGGGACATGATGAAAATATTTGGGAGTGTTTTTTAACAGGTTCCGAAGAACTGTTTTCTCAATTTTTAGTTGGCACTCTGTCGGATTTTCTGTAAAATTTTTGAAAATTCTAAATTAATCAATATTTCAATAAATGATATAAATGTTATGAATTTCACTCAAAAGGTTTTTAATTAACAAATTAAGAACTATAAATTGATTCATGATAAGATATGGTGCTTCAGCACACTGTGTAGTATATTTTACTCGGCTACAATGTAGATGAGTAAGGGATGTCACATTTAGACCTTTCTACACAAAGTCATGACCATTTGAACAAGTACTGTTCATATGGTCAATTCTGTATAGTGACAGGGTACCAAATCCAGATTTAACCAAATTTTGTACTAACTTATGGTCAGTTTTAAGGCAAGGTTTCTGCATGAAAATTGTTACTTTGGGTCTTAATTTTCATCTCCAATTAGCCTTACACCAATTAGAGCAATAGAATTCAACTTATGGTCATTTCAATGGACGATGGTCAGGCTATCCAGAATTGGACATTACACATTCACAATTCATTTTCAACCAAACCCCTAAATTTTCCCCAAATTTCCCATTGGTCAAGAACCCTAATTAAGCATTTACCATAATTCATGAAATTAAAGTATTCCAATAGCATCTACTCACTCATTTAGACTTATATACATGATTAATTGAAATAAAATACATCATCTTACCCAACATCCCATGGCTATTGAAATTCATAGAATTCCCTAACACATCATTTTTATTTCATTTTCAACAAATTCTAACTTAGTTCACTTGCCTAAGCATGAATATAGAGAGAAAATTGGAAGATTCATTACTAACCTCTTTGTTGGATTTTCCCGAGTCTTCAATTCTTCAATTCTCTTCTTCCTTTTTGTTCCCAAATTGTCTAGCAAGGTCTAAGGATGAGTTTTAGTGTTGGGACTTAGGGAAATTATGGGAGAGAATTGGAGAAATTTAAGCTTACAAAGCTTTAACAATGGTGGAATTTGGAGAAATGAGAGAGAGAAGAGAGAGAAGGTGACGATAAGGAGAAGAAAAGAAGAAGCAATTTTTTGTTTCTTTTAAATTTAACTTTTTATTTATGTGTATTTATCCCCATAATTACATATTAAAAATTAAAATGATTAATTGTGTCATGCTTACCTCACTTTGATGATGTCATAATGCTTTATTTCTATTTTCTTTTTTCTTTTTTATTTTCTTTCACTCACCTCTTCAATTTAAATCTATCTTTCAAAAATTAATTTTCTATTTTTAATGGAAAATTAGCCTAAAAGTCACCTCTAAAGGTGAATTGACCAAATTGCCCCTTACCGGTCTGATCCGTTTTTGCAATAACACTAGATTGTTTCCTGAATCCTAATTCAATTATTTGAGCTTGTTCTCAATTCTTTTTTGTGGTTTTCATAGTTCCACTAACTTCGCAATAATTCTTAGGCCTGGGGTGTCACAGTGTACCACACGAAATTTGGGCAGCAACTAATCTCGTAGTCACTTCCCGGTACGGTCACTTATTGGTGTGGCCTTGGCTCATTTAACCTTTTATGCTTTGTTTTCTTTATTTCCATTTCACCTTCATATAATTTTTGTTTATGGCTTTTTTAGATGACTTAATTATGGTTCTAAGCCTTTTGACTATCCGGATTGACACTGGTCACCGGAATAGTAGAATGTACAAAACTACTGAACATTGGGGTGTTGCAAGAGAGGAATGAAGTGATGAGAAGAAGCCCATGGGAATAATGCTTCTATTTTTATTTTCCTTTTCTTATGCCACTTTTTGGCATTTGATACAAGACCAAAAGGATTGAAGGCCATGGGATGTATGGAAGGTGCTTTAAAATGAGAGATTGTTACATTGGAAGAAATTTTTGGAATTTTTGTTTATAGATCTTGAGAGAATTTTTGTTCGCAATTTTTCTATTCTATTTCTTTTTTTTTTTATCATTTCCATAAATGATGTCAAATTTTATTGCCAATTTTTTTGTTTCTCTTTAGGTGAATGGCAAATGTAGTAACATGATCATACTCCTTTACCAAGCCATAATTCTGACATGGTATTCTTAGCAGCTTGAAGCATTTCCACACACTATAGTCTTCACATCCCTAAGAAGTAAATTGTTAAATAGATAATGGATGAAGTTCTCATCAAAGCTATGAGAGAGGATGTTGAAGGAGTCGAGAGGATGAAGAAGGTACTAAATGCAAGAGAGAAAAACAAAATAAATTTGAGAGAGAGTATGAGGGAATACATAGTGGAGGAGAAAGAAGAGAGGGAAAAATTTTTTAATCCCATCCAGATGTATTATGTCACCATTTTACCATTAAACTGGCTGTTGCATGTTACATGGGGTTTAAAGTTACCTCTATTAAAATTTGGGTGATTTTAAATGAAAATTTAATATTTATATACCATACTGTTGCCAATCCTAAAATTCATGTACCATAAGTGAAATTTACCCCATTTTCTAGATTTATACCCTATGGGGTCTAATTAATTAATTAATTATAGTTGGAATTAGAGTTTAAGTCTCAATGTTAAAAAAGTAATTAATAGCAATTTCTTACTCATGGCAGGTCTAAAAGACATATTTTAAGAACTTGTTATGATTAACAGCTATGAAAATTGTAACACCCCTATTTGCATAGCCTGGAACATTTTACTGTTTTGGTGAGCTTTATTGGTCCGGACAATTAAGAGAATTAGAATCATGTCTAAGAAAACTAGATAAGCCCTGAATACAAATAATTAGTAATTGCCAAATAGTTAAGTATAAAGAAGAAAAACAAAGCATAAAAAGTTAAATGAGCCAGGAGTCACAACGATGGGTGATCTTCTCAGGAAATGACTGCGAGGTCAGTTTAAACTCAAATTTCGAAAAGAAAAATGTGACGCCGCAGTCCTTAGGACTATTGCGAACATAGTGGAAAAGAGAAAATCACATAAAAGAATTGTTAAGCAGATCAAATAATTAGGTCAGAGATTCGGAAGAAATATCGAATACTTGCAAACCGGATTGAACCAGCGAAGGGCATTTTGCTCAATTCACTCTTAGAGCTGACTCCTGACCTAACTGTCCAATAAAATTGGAGAAAAGAAAATTTTGGGATCAAGAATTAAATTAAAGAACTAATGGAAAAATAAATGCAAAAGAAAAGGGAAAAGAAAAAAGTTTATTTACATCATGCATGACATAAGCATGATGCAATAAATCTAATATTTAAAAAAAATAAAATTGTGGGATAATTATATATTAATAAGTTAAAAATTCAAAAGAAAAAAAAAGAAATGTCTTTTTCTTCTCCCAAAACCGTCCCCTCTCTCTCTCTCTCTTGCTTTCTCTTTTTCATCCACCATTAACAACCAAGAAATCAAGCTTCCAAACACTTGATTCCCACCATAAACCCTAGTAAAAAGCCCTAGAAACCTTCTAAGTGCCATTGGAAGAGAAGATTTAAAGTGAAAGAAAAAGGAAAATTGAGGAGTTTAAGATGTTAGAAAAGCTCTAATTGAGGTAAGTTAATTTAATCTTTTTCTTTAGTATAATTAAGTGAAGTTGAGTTGAAATTTCATATGAAATGGAAGAATTGATGCTTGTATGGGAATAATGAATTTTTGGCAGCCATGGAAGTTTATGGAATTGATGTTTTTTTATTTAATTAAACATGCCTTCTCACTTGATTAGTGATGCTTACATAATGTATAGGTTGAGGTTGCCTTGAATTGCTTGGAATTGAGAAGTTGAAAATTTAGGGTTTTGAGCATGTGAAAAATTGGAGAAAAAGTTGAGAATTGGTTAATTGATGTAGTTGACCTTACTTGAATTGAGAAATGGTCAATTGTGACCATTTGTGGTGAGTGTGAATTGTTAGAACCAAATTTCAATTCAGATTGGTTAGGGTCAGTATGCAGATAGCTTGACCTAGGTCACTTTCAGGGATCAAAATGGAAAATTTACCAACCCAATTCATGTGAGGCCAATTGGGAATGAAACTAGACACAAAATGGCACATTTTTCATTTTGAAACCATGCCTAGAAAATGACCATAACTTAGTGAACAAATAGGCCAAATCTGGATTTGGGCAAACTAACCTGTACAAAAATGATCAAATAAACAGTAGTTACATAAATGACCATAACTTGGTCAAGGAAGGTCCAAATGAACTGAATTTAATACCGATAGAAAGATGAGACATAGCCCTACAACTTTCATGAAGAAAACAAACCCAAATTTTGATCGTAACCAGTCCAAAAAACCACCTGCAATCAGTGTACAAAAATTGCCAACGTCCAGAAAATGCCCAGAATTTTGGGTAACACCAAATCCAGCCAGCCATGTTCAAATGGCCATAACTTAGGCTACAAAACTCCAAATGGAGTGATTCAAGAAGGGAAATAAATTTAAGACAATAAGGAACAACTTATATGAAGAAAACTTAGCCAAATTTCAACAGTAACTTGACCAATGGAATAGTGCAAAATAGGACACCAAATCTGAAATTTTAAAATTTCACCTAAGAGACTTAAGATTTGAGAAAACAACCAAAACTAACAAATTAGGTCACCAAAATGTGGTATGTGGGTGAAATTGAAATCCCTATACCTATTAAGCATGAGAAAGTCAATAAATTGACGTGAATAGTAACCCGAAGTGCAAATTTTAAGGAACATCAAGTTAAGCATATTTAAGCTAGATATAAATAGATTTCAATTTAGTTTTGGACTTATGATAAATTATGATACTAAAATACTGTAAAATTGTGTGTTTCAGTTGAAAAGAATACCGTGAAAGAACCTAAAGCATCGAGTTAAGGCCAAGAGACTACTCGCATAAGGTTTGTGCACAACATAAAATGCTCTTTAAATTTCTTTTTGCAAAGTACATGAAATGAATTGTGATTTAATTATATTGCAAAATGGTGATTGAAATGTATATTATGCTATTGATCTAAATTGTTGGAAGTTTAATTGCATATGTGTTAATTTTCAGTAAATGTTTGGAAAATTATTGAGATAGTTTTGAAACCATAGTGTCATGACTATATATTTGAATGCCTCACTAGCATGACTAGTGGGAGGAATTAGTTTTGAATTTTGATTCCCTTTCTGGCTGAAGTGTTGAGGTGTGTGCCAGTAGAGGCAAAAATTGAATGGGTACCTGATACACTTGAATTGTGTAGATGTTTTTAAGCACATTTGTATACTATCTCATAGCATTTACGCAAGTATTTTCATGAATAGTAGTTTATTTCATTAGTTTTTGTAATTTTTATTGTCAAGCCCTTAATTCCATATTTTCTGCATTATTTCAGGTGTTTGGGTGAAGCCCCAGAGTATATGAGTGCAAAGGAAAGCTTGAAGAGGTAAAGAGACAGAGAATTATTGTTGATACAAAGTACACGGGTCGTGTAAACTAAGCCACAGACCCATGTAACTCTTCGCCAGAAGAAAGCCAAGAGAATCAATGGAGAAGCACAAGTACACGGGTCATGTATGTAGACCGTGTAATCTACAGGGACCCATGTAAGTCTCTGCCAGACGCAAGCTTGAAGAACCTTATGGGTACAATAGTACACAGCCCATGTAATCAAGCTCGTGTAGTTGGCACAGACCCGTGCAACTCTCTGTGCCAATGCAAGACTCCGCAATTCTCCTCCAGTAAGTTACACGACCCTGCATGCTGGGACCCGTGTAGTGACACACAAGTCATGTGTTAGTAGTATGCCCTAGAGCATATCATTTAGTATGTATCTTGTACATATTTTTATTAATAAAAGGCATTTCCACTTTTCCGTTTACATAATATATTTATGTGTAATAGAAAAGGTCCATTGATATTTTGTTGGAAATATTATTCTTAAGTTGTTAAGAATATGAGTGACAATATTTCTAGCATAAAGTATCATAAATAGGTTCACAATCGAGGATACTTCATAATAAGGACATGACTTATCCAGAAAGATTGTATTCATGTTTGTTACCAAGTTATTTATATGAGATATAAATAAGATGGAATGGTGAGTCTCGTGCCATATGACAAACATGATAGGCACTTATAAATGATAAGTAGGCCGAGCCAGTGACACTTATGACAAGTACATGGAGTTTACTCTTGTCAATGTTTTGTCATAAATCATATCAGTGCATATAATATTTAGACTTGAGATAGCACAGTTATCTTGTATATAGGTAGTTTGAGTTTAATACTGCTTTCATACTTGTACTGTGTATGGGTACATGGGCATGTGTTGGCTCCTACTAGTTATATATGGAGGTAGGTGTTGATCAAGATAGAATCTGTTCCTCTAAGTAAATAGAGATAAAATCCTATGTTCATTTAATTGTTCTTGATGTTTCAAGTTTCTGGCCAAGACAGATAGATTTATTCAGAAAAGAGTTTCTGATGAGAAAAATCTTTTAATGAAGAACTAGAATTAAAAGAGAACATAATATTCATAGCAAATGGAGTTTGACATAAACCATGACTCCAGCTTGAGTTAGGATTTTGTAACAGAGAGATTCTAGTGCATGGTAACATATGATTATAGGTTCATTTAAGGTAAATCTTATTACTAATTGGGTGGCCATGGCATGCTATGCTAGGTGTTAACCATGGTCTATGAGGTTCATAAAATGATTTAGAGAAATCATTTATGGTAAGAAAAAGTTCTGATGATATTAAGAGTTGATATCATGTCTCATTGCCAATTAGTGATGAGCCTAGTAAGTCACACACATACACAAGTTATCACCTATTTAAATATGATTTAATTAATTAATTAAAGAGTTTAATTGATTAATTAAATAGGTTTGGTTTGCAATTAAATTGCAAAGTCCCTAGCATGACTTGAAACTAAATCTAGATTATTGGATGTATAGTATAAGTTAAATTTATATTTAAAGTGTTTAAATATGAATTTAATTAATAAGAAATTAATTTATAGAGATTAATTAATTTATTTATATTTGATATAAATTAGAAGAAGAAAAAATAATTATTTTGGGTTAAGAACTCAAAATTAAGACACAGGGGCATTTTGGTCATTTCACAGTGTGACACGTGGCACCATGAGATGGTGACACATGGGATTACACATAAGTTTGCCAAATATTTTTTAATCATGTAAGATGATTAAAATCAAGATTAAATATGGGTTTGACACTTGGCACAATGTAATTGGGTCACTTAAACCTAGAGCTAATCAAAGGGTGACATGTGGCAGGGGTTTAATGTGTTAACCTAGCTATAAAAGTGTTGTTATGAAAAAGAAAAAGAACCAGCAGCCACTCCTCTCCTTTGTCACACCATTTTGAGGCTCTCCATCTAGTCTTCTTTATCTCTCATCAATTTAAAGAGATTAGCCATCAATCTCTTGAATTAAGAACACTAGAAATTGTTTCTAGTATCCTGTTTACATCTCTAATCTCTTAAAAGGCAGAACTTGAATTTCTAATTAATAGTAAAAGCTTTAGAAGCTGTTCAAGGGCTGCCATAGGTGTTCTTGGTGTATACAAGCTAGAGGGATAACATTTGGTATCCTGAAGACAAATCTCAAAGGCACAGACACGCTGCAGTGCATCAAGAGGTTAGTATAATCGTTCTTGATTTAATCTAGGGTTCTAAAATTAATCTGATTAATTTTAAATTCTTAAATGGTAAATACAGATCCAAAAACATTTTAAAAGAGTTTTAGTATGTTGTTTATCATTGAAAACAAATAGATAAAAATAAATCTTGCATGATGCATGTGACCCTAGGTGAAAATTTTTGAATTCAATGGTATAAACTTGTGTTTTTTACGCTTTCATTCCTTCAATTGGTATTAGAGCCACTATACTTGCCATTTAGATTGATGTTTATATGATTTAATTGTGTGTTTGATCATGATATCAAAAGTTCATTGCTGGTTGCAAAGCCAAGGTGGCGGCACAAATGATGAACACCATGGTGCGCATGGTTGATGCACCACAATGGTGTGCAAAGGTAAATGGATGGTGAATGTGCAATTGTTGTATGATGTAAGATCCATTTTATGTCTAATTAAATTGTTTAATTAGAATTTTTATCACACAATTAAATTATGATTCAAATCAGAATTTTAAAAATTGTTTGAATGTGATTCAAATATGAATTTTAAAAGTTGCTTGAATGTGATTCAAATATGAATTTTTAAAGTTGTTTGAATCATATTTAAATCTGATTTTTTAAAATTGATTGAATAAAATTCAGATTTGATTTTTAAAAAAATGTTTGAATGTGATTCAAATCTGAAATTTTAAAGTTGTTTGAATGTGATTCAAATATGAATTTTTAAATTTGTTTGAATGAGATTCAAATATGAATTTTTAAATTTATTTGAATCATATTCAAATCTGGATTTTTAAGTTGAATATGAGATATTCAATTTAATTTAAGAATGTATGTTTTATTTAATTGTTAAATAGTGATATGCACGATGGATGATCATGGACTATAAAAGACCAATGTGATTGGATTTATTTCTTTTATGTTTCTTTGGGATTGTAAATTAATTAATTTATTTTAATTTATTTTGGGCATGTATTATTAAGTTTGTAATAATTTTTGGGTTGTAATTTCATTTATTTAAGTTCTTGTAAATTCGGCTTCGTATGCCAAGGATTACTATGTAATATTGGATTGCAAGAAGTTCAAGGAGGTCAAGAGCATTGGTGGGACCAGTGGGAGGAATTCAAGATCAAGTGTTGATTATGTACTCATTCAGCAACTCTTGTAAAATGAATGAATGAAATGCACCTAGGAATGCCCTGATTCAATTCTTGGTGGCTCAGAATTGAATCCCTTAGAAAGTCCATGATCATACCATATTTTTTGCTTATCCATGAATGCATGAGATGTATGAGAATGTATGCTATTATATGATATATGTATGCTAATTGGATAATGTGCAAAGTAAGACCTTAATAGTAATTAGAATGACCATAAAATCTTTCAAACAAATGATTAAGTTGGAAATGCTATAATTAAAGTAATTATAACATAGGCCCTCCATTGGAGCAATTATTTTAAGAAATTTTAAATAGTTGCATAAGATGCAATTAATTTAAGAGTTTTTCTTAAGAATAATTGTTAAGCATGATATGTTGTAAATATGTAAATAGTTTGGTGGCCAATATTGGATGTACTTGGGGACATTAAAATTATTTGCATAATTACTGGCTCAATGGGATCAACTTAACTAATGCAAGATAAGTCAATAATGGATGTACCTAAGATTTTGAGCATTAGGGGCTAGGTAAAGGATTAAACCTCACATGAGATGTGATGGGCAAAAAGTTGCTCACTTATAGTTTATTGTAATTCCAATAATGGTTGTACCTGAGGATGATCAATAGAATTATAAGAATTCAATCACCCACTAGAAATCCATCCAACTAGGATTTCCGTTTTCTACTTTGGAAGTGTAGGATTCGCTAAGTTAGTGGCAGGACCAATTTGATTAAAAGACCATAATCATTTTGGTTAATTACATGATATATTTACTAATTAATCTGGTTATTTTCTGCAGTTAATTTTCTGATAAAAATGAGCACAGAACAACCACCACCATCTAATATCCTTGCAAGCATACTTGATCGCAATAGGTTGACAGGACCTAATCTGTCTGATTGGCTAAGAAATTTGAAACTTTTCTTGAACCTTGAACATATAGGATATGTTCTAGATTCAAATGTTCCTGGTCCCTTACCTCCAGAGGCCACATAAGAGGTACATGAAACTTTGGATAAGTGGAAGGAGCATGATATGAGAGCTAAGTGTTACATGCTTGCTTCCATGAGTAATGAGTTACAAAAGCAGCATGAGAACATGTTGAGTGCGAGTGAGATCCTCCTTCACCTACAAGAGTTGTATGGTAAGCACAACAGGAATGTTAGGTATGAGATATCTAGACAGCTATTCCGTATGAGGATGTCTGAGGGATAGAATATTGGGGATCATGTCCACAAGATGATTAGGCTGATTGAGCAGTTGGAACATCTTGACTTCAATATGGATTTCCAACTACAGACGGATTTGATCCTTCAGTCCCTTCCTGAGCCTTTTGGGAATTTTGTGAAAAATTTCCATATGACTAAAGAGGAATGCACCTTAGCTGGTTTACTCAACATGCTGGTTATTGCCCAAAAGAATATGCCAGGCAATAAAGGAAAAGAGGTAGCTTTGATTGCATCTTCTTCTACTGGATAGTCCAATAAGAAGAAGGGCAATAAGCAAAAGAAACCTCAGATTCTTGGTCCTTCTAAAAAAATATCTAAACAGAAAAGGAAGACCAAAGCTGACAAAGGCACCGGAAAGTGTTTCCATTGCCAACAGGAAAGTATTTCCGTTGCCAGTAAGAAAGTGTTTCCACTACCCAGAGTATAGCAATCTAAAAGAATGCAATGTCATGGTGAAAACTAACTCAAGTTCAAAATATATTTGGCACTTAAGGTTATGTCATGTTGCAGAAGATAGGATTGCAAAACTGGAGAAAATGGGGATTCTATCCTCATTGGGCTCTGAGCCTACTCCAACTTGTGAATCTTGCCTTCAAGGCAAAATGACTAGATCACCCTTTGTTGGACAAGGGCTAAGAGCTGAAAATATTTTGGAGCTAATACATAGTGATGTATGTGGTCCATTTAAAGAAATGGCTAGAGGGGGCTTTCATTATTTTATTACCTTTACTGATGATAAATCAATATTTGGGTATTTGTATTTGATGAAGTACAAACATGAATCCTTTGAAAAGTTCAAAGAATTCAAATCTGAAGTAGAAAATCAAACAAGAAATAGTATTAAAGCTCTTCGATCAGATCGTGGAGGAGAATATTTGAGTACTGAATTTGATGAATACTTGAAAGAGCATGGCATTGTTTCCCAGCTAACTCCTCCAGGAACGCCACAACTGAATGGTGTATCTGAAAGGAGAAATCATACCCTATTGGATATGGTACGTAGTATGATGAGCTATACCGATATGCCAATCTTCTTTTGGGGATTTGCATTAGAATCAGCTTTGTATATTCTGAATAGGATTCCATCAAAATCAATTTCTTCCACACCTTATGAGATATGGCATGGAAGAAAACCAAGTCTTAAGCATGTTAAGATTTGGGGTTGTCCAGCTTATATCAAAAAGATGAACACTGATAAATTAGAGACCAGATCAGAAAAAGGTCGATTTGTTGGATATCCAAAAGATAGTTTTGGATATTATTTTTATTTGCCTACTTCACAAAAGGTTGTGATAAGTAGAGATGCCACATTTCTTGAACAATAGTTTGTTCAAGAAGGAGGCAAAGGAAGGCAAATAGAGTTAGAATCGGAGAATTCTGACCAACCAACAGATCAGATGGATATAGATCCATCTAGTCAACCTATACCCATTGATGAAACATCTACAGCTGTTCCTCGTAGAACAACCAGGGTATCTCACCCACCAGTGAGATATGGTTTTCTTCATGAAGAAGAACAAGAGTTGTCTACTCATGAAGAAGTAGATCATGGAGATGATCCACTTACCTATGAAGAAGCTATATCAGATATAGACTCTTCAAAATAGATTGATGCTATGAAATCCGAGATTGATTCCGTGTATAAGAATCAAGTTTGGGATCTTGTTGACCCACTTGAAGGTATTGTACCTATAGGGAACAAATGGGTTTTCAAGAAGAAAATTGATTCTGATGGAAAGATAGAGACCTATAAGGAAAGGCTAGTAGCAAAAGGGTTTCGCCAAAGGCAAGGAGTCGACTATGAGGAGACTTTCTCGCCTGTTTCCATGCTTATATCAATTAGAATTTTATTAACAATAGCTGCATACTATGATTATGAGATTTGGCAGATGGATGTTAAAACAGCTTTTCTCAATGGATACATTGAAAAAAACATTTTCATGGAACAACCTAGGGGTTTTGAATCCCAAAATGGTTCCAAGGTATGCAAGCTAAAGCGATCCATTTATCGGTTGAAACAAGCTTCGAGGAGTTGGTACATCCATTTTGATGAAGCCATTAAATCCTTTGGTTTTATCAAAAATGAGGATGAGCCATGTGTATATAAGAAGGTTAGTGACAGTGCTATCACTTTCCTTGTCTTATATGTGGATGACATACTGTTGATGGGTAATGACACAGGTATGTTGACAACTATAAAGGTATGGTTGTCAAATACATTCTCCATGAAATACTTAGGGGAGGCAACCTATATTCTTGGGATTCGCATCTATAGAGATAGAGCTAAAAGAATAATTGGTTTATCCCAAAGTCTATACTTGGAAAAAGTGTTAAAGAGGTTTGATATGCTTGATTCCAAGAGAGGATTGTTACCAGTAAGACATGGTATCCACCTTTCTAAAGAGATGTCTCCAAACACACCTGAAGAAAGAGATAAGATGGCCAGGATTCCATATGCTTTGGCTATTGAAAGTTTAATGTATGCAATGTTGTGTACTAGGCCGGATATCGCATATGCTGTTAGTTTGACTAGCAGGTATCAATCCAATCCAAGTTTGGAACACTGGATAGCTGTCAAGAATATCCTTAAGTACTTGAGAAGAACTAAGGATTTATTCTTGATTTATGGAGGTGGAGTCTTGCAATTGGATGGTTATACTGATTTTGATTTCCAATTAGATATCGATGATAGAAAGTCTACCTCTAAATATGTGTTCATTTGTAATGGAGGTGTAGTCAGTTGGAAGAGTTCCAAACAGAGCACGACTGCAGATTCCACTATAGAGGCTAAGTATATTGCTGCAGCAGATGCTGCAAAGGAAGCTGTTTGGATAAAGAAGTTCATGACAGAACTTACAGTAGTTCCTTCCATTGAGTCAGCAGTTCCATTACACCGTGACAACAATGGAGCAGTCATACAGGCTAAGGAACCAAGGTCTCACCAGAAATCCAAACACATAGAAAGGCACTACCAAATTATCGGAGATATAATTGGGCATGGCGATATAGCCATGCAGAAAAAAATAACATCAGCTGAAAAAACCAGCTGATCCATTCACTAAGCCTTTGTCACAAGCTCAGCTAGACCGACATTTTGAAAAGATAGGTCTAAGATATTGTAATGAATGGCTCTAGTGCTAGTGGGAGATTGTTAGTAGTATGCCCTAGAGCATATCATTTAGTATGTATCTTGTACATATTTTTATTAATAAAAGGCATTTCCACTTTTCCGTTTACATAATATATTTATGTGTAATAGAAAAGGTCCATTGATATTTTGTTAGAAATATTATTCTTAAGTTGTTAAGAATATGAGTGACAATATTGCTAGCACAAAGTATCATAAATAGGTTCACAATCGAGGATACTTCATAATAAGGACATGACTTATCCAGAAAGATTGTATTCATGTTTGTTACCAAGTTATTTATATGAGATATAAATAAGATGGAATGGTGAGTCTCATGCCATATGACAAACATGATAGGCACTTATAAATGATAAGTAGGCCGAACCAGTGACACTTATGACAAGTACATGGAGTTTACTATTGTCAATGTTTTGTCATAAATCATATCAGTGCATATAATCTTTAGACCTGAGATAGCATAGTTATCTTGTATATAGGTAGTTTGAGTTTGATACTGCTTTCATACTTGTACTGTGTATGGGTAAATGGGCATGTGTTGGCTCCTACTAGTTATATATGGAGGTAGGTATTGATCAAGATGGAATCTGTTCCTCTAAGTAAATAGAGATAAAATCCTATGTTCATTTAATTGTTCTTGATGTTTCAAGTTCTGGCAGACAGATAGATTTATTCGTAAAAGAGTTTCTAATTAGAAAATCTTTTAATCAAGAACTGGAATTAAAAGAGAACATAATATTCATAGCAAATGGAGTTTAACATAAACCATGACTCCGGCTTGAGTTGGGATTTTTATGTGAGAGAGATTCTAGTGCATGGTAACATATGATTATAGGTTCATTTAAGGTAAACCTTATTACTAATTGGGTGGCCATGGCATGCTATGCTAGGTGTTAACCATGGTCTATGAGGTTCATAAAATGATTTAGAGAAATCATTTATGGTAAGAAAAAGTTCTGATGATATTAAGAGTTGATATCAAGAGTTGATATCATGTCTCATTGCCAATTAGTGATGAGCCTCACACACATACACAAGTTATCACCTATTTAAATATGATTTAATTAATTAATTAAAGAGTTTAATTGATTAATTAAATAGGTTTAGTTTGCAATTAAATTGCAAAGTCCCTAGCATGACTTGAAACCAAATCTAGATTATTGGATGTATAGTATAAGTTAAATTTATATTTAAAGTGTTTAAATATGAATTTAATTAATGAGAAATTAATTTATAGAGATTAATTAATTAATTTATATTTGATATAAATTAGAAGAAGAAAAAATAATTATTTTGGGTTAAGAACTCAAAATTAAGACATAGGGGCATTTTGGTCATTTCACAGTATGACACGTGGCACCATGAGATGGTGACACATGAGATTACACATATGCTTGCCAAATGTTTTTTAATCATGTAAGATGATTAAAATCAAGATTAAATATAGGTTTGACACTTGGCACAATGTGATTGGGTCACTTAAACCTAGAGCTAATCAAAAGGAGACATGTGGCAAGTGTTTAATGTGTTAACCTAGCTATATAAGTGTTGTTATGAAAAAGAAAAACAACCAGCAGCCACTCCTCTCCTTTGTCACGCCATTTTGAGGCTCTCCATCTATTCTTCTTCATCTCTCATCAATTCAAAGAGATTAGCCATCAATCTCTTGAATTAAGAACACTAGAAATTGTTTCTAGTGTCCTGTTTACATCTCTAATCTATTAAAAGGTAGAACTTGAATTTCTAATTAATAGAAAAAGCTTTAGAAGCTGTTCAAGGGCTGCCATAGGTGGTGTGGACAAGCTAGAGGGACAACATTTGGTGTCTTGAAGACAAATCTCAAAGGCACAGATACGCTGTAGTGCATCAAGAGGTTAGTGTAATCGTTCTTGATTTAATCTAGAATTCTAAAATTAATCTGATTAATTTTAAAATCTTAAATGGCAAATACAGATCAAAAAACATATTAAAAGAGTTTTGATATGTTGTTTATCATTGAAATCAAATAGATAAAAATAAATCTTGCATGATGCATGTGACCCTAGGTGAAAATTTTTGAATTCAATGGTATAAACTTGTGTTTTCCACGCTTCTGTTCCTTCATCATGTACTATGCTGCAGCTAGTTTTATAACTCGAATTCCCCTCCTATTTTCTGATTCAAACGAGACTCCTAAAGCCTTGTGGACTCAAAATGACCTATCCCTAGAGCAACCAATATAAATAGAAAAGAAAACATCAAGAGAGAGGGGGACTATCGTCGAGGATTGATTGTCATCGGGACTACTACTGAAGGTTGCTACTATCGAGCAGTACATCAGTACTAAAAGAAGTTTTCCAGCTAAAGCTCCATAAGATCAAAGCTGCAATCTCTCTTTGATTCCTTCGTTTCATCTCCCTAGACAGATTTTTATTGTTTTATTTCTTCTTCATAATTTTCTTTATACTGTTTTTACCTTTTATCATGATGTTTACTGAACTCACCATGAGTGATTAGTTTTCTTATTCTGGATTTGGGAGAGTAGCTCCTATAATTATTATTATGGATGAACACTAAGTTTTATTTATTAGATTTGAGATTCGTTTCTTGATTTAATTTCTTGTGATCTTAATGCATGCTATGTGCTGGTACCCACTTAGTCATGATTGTAGATGTTAATTGAAGGACTGAAAGGTGAAGATTAACATTAGAAAATCAAGATCTTGATCCTAGGAATTCTGACCTAGACATAGGCTGACACCTTTGTGGAACTTCAAAATTGGTCAAAAATCCTAAAGGATTTTAATTAATTAATTCACCACAAAAGTAGGGTTTGAGTTAATTAGAATACACCCTAGATGCCTTTAGAGAGGATTTAGGATAGCTTAGGACTGATTTCCATCAAGGAAAACGACTCTCAATCCAGTAAATAAACTAGATAACATCCCTAGTAAGATTCAAGAGTGAAATCTTAGTTCCAGAATTGTTCCAAAATAGATAATTTCTTTTTAAGTTTACCATCCTAGTGTTTAAAGTTAACAAACTTCATTCCCTAATTATTCGATAGCCTAGACAGTCAAAATTACTGTGTAGATTGGTACTTGCTAAATAAAGTCCTCGTAAGAATGATACTTTACTTATCACTTTATTACTTGTTAGCAATTCGTGCACTTATGGGGTTGTAAAAATAGCGAAACAAGTTTTTGACCCCATTGCCGGGGATTTTGGTTTTAGTAATATCAAGCGATAGGTAATTTAGCTGATTTAGGCAATTATATTTATTATCTAATTTTATTTTACGAGTTGTATTTCTTTTCTTTTCTCTCAGGTGCTCAATCTGGTATATGACCAGAATAAAGCCAGAAGAAATTTTGGATTATGATCCGGAGATAGACAGAACTCTGAAAGCCATCAGGAGGGAAAGGAAACATCAAGAGCACGATCAAGGAGATCCTAGAATTCCAACCATAGCCGATAATAATGGCAAATCAAGACTCTTGAGAGATTACAGAGCTCTATTTGTCCAAGGATTTCAGCCCAGTGTCACTAGACCCACAGTGGAAGCCAACAACTTTGAATTAAAATCGGCATGGCTCCAAATGATTCAATAAAACTAGTTTGTAGGTTCACCAACAGAAGACCCACACTATCACCTCCAGTGCTTTCTTGCCCTATGTGACACATTCAAGATGAATGGAGTGTCTGATGAAGCAATAAGACTCAGAGCATTCCCATTTTCCCTTCGGGACAGAGCAAGGAAGTGGTTACTTTCTCAACCGGTTGGAGCGTTCACTACTTGGGAAAACCTATCTCAAGTTTTTCTAGCAAGGTATTTTCCACTGGCAAAGACTGCAAAACTGAGGCTTGAGCTCAACACTTTTAGACACAAGGAAGGAGAATCACTCTATGATGCATGGGAAAGATATAAAGACCTACAGAGGGAATGTCCACACCATGGCATAGAAGATTAGCTATTAGTGCAAAATTTCTATAATGTGTTACTACCCTCTACAAGGAGCACAGTTGATTTAGCTGCAGAGGGTAACCTAATGGAGAAAACAATACCACATGCACTTGAACTTCTAGAAAGGGTTGCATACCACAATTATGAGTGGTCAAATGAAAGAGGAAAAGCATGATAAATGCTCAGTTTGATCAGCTCACAAAGAAACTCGAAAGAATGCAAGCCAATGCAGTTGGTACAAATAGTCAACATGAGGACAGCTATGGAGGAGGATACATGAGTTCAGAATGTAGCAATTTCAATGAACCCACAGAACAGATGAACTATGTGAATAATAGAAGAAACTTCAACCAGAGGTAGCCCAACAATCCATATTCAAATACTTACAACCCTGGATGGAGGAACCACCTAAATTTCTCATGGTCTAATCAGCAGACCAACCAATAAACAAGCAACAAGGGTACAAACCACTAGCACCCCCTGGATTTTAGAACAGAGGTCAAAACTTTGCCCAGCCATTACTACCTCTCCAACCTCAATAGCCTGAACCGAAAATGAACATGGAAACCATGATAGAAGGATTCCTAGCAGCTCAACAATAACAAACTGAATTGATTAAATAGCTGACTTCTAGAGTGGACCAACTTGTTCCTCATAACAAGATGCTAGAGAATCAAATCGCTTAGCAAGCAAGTTCTTCAAGTAAGGCTGCTGGCAAACTGCCTAGCCAACCAGAAACGAACCCAAGGGAGCATTGTAAGGCAGTTACACTAAGAAGTGGGAGAACTCTAGTACAACCAGAGGTAGAACAGACAGAGGAAATCATAGAAAAATCTGAAGGCCAAGCAAAGAAAAAGGAGGAAGAAGCTAAGAAAGATCAGGAAGAGGAAGCAAGGAAGACAAAGAAATTACCAGAGCCATACGAGCCTCTCCTACCTTTTCCTCAAAGATTTTAGAAAGCCAAATTGGACAAGCAGTTTGGGAAGTTTTTGGAAGTTTTACAGAAACTTTACATCAACAGCCCCTTCACTGAAGCACTTTCTCAGGTGCCATCTTATGCCAAATTTCTTAAGGAAATTCTATCAAAGAAAAGAAAGCTAGAAGACTATGGAACAGTAGCTCTAATAGAGGAATGCAGTGCCATACTGCAAAACAAACTGCCTCCAAAGTTGAAGGATCCAGGAAGCTTTTCCATACCCTGTCTCATTGGTAAAAAGAAAATAGATAAAACCCTCTGTGATCTTGTGGCAAGCGTCAGTTTAATACCTCTATCGATATGCAAAAAGCTGGAGATAGGAGAACTGAAGGCCACAATAATCTCGTTGCAATTGGCTGATCGATCTATTATATATCCTGTGGGCATACTTGAAAACATTCCTATCAAAGTGGGCAAATTCTTCATTCCAGTGGACTTTGTTGTCCTTGAAATGGATGAAGATGTTCAAATTCCTATCATCTTGGGAAGACCATTATTGGCAACTGTCGGAGCCATCATAGACGACAAAATGGGCAACTAACCCTCAAGGTAGGAGAAGAAGAAGTGGAGTCCAACTTATTCGACACAATGAAACACAAATTTGAACCTGATGAATGCTTCAAGGTTGACATAATTGAAGAATAAGTTGAAGAGGAATTTCATAAGACACATCCTAAAGATCCTCTTGAAGCATGTATTGTGCACAGCCACATAGTGAATGATGAAAATACAGAAATACTAGCCTGTGTATAACATTTAGCAGCTCATCCATCCCTACCCTTAGTTAAGGCTTCCGAGATGGTGAAGTTGAAGGAGGAACAAACCAAAGGTAAGCTCCAGGAAAATGCCAAACAGGTAGAGCTTAAACCTTTCCCCTCCTTGTTAAGGTATGCATTTCTAGACTCAAATTCTAAATATCCTATTATAATCAATGCTAGCCTGTCTAAGTTAGAAGAGGAAAAATTGTTAAGAGAACTTAGGATCCATAGCAAAGCCATAGGGTATAAGATAGAAGACCTGAAAGGAATCAACCCCTCAATTTGCATGCATTGGATACCCATGGAAGAAAACAATAAACCCACGATCGAACACCAAAGAAGACTTAATCCAAACATGAAAGAAGTAGTCAAGAAAGAAATTTTAAAACTATTAGATGCAGGTACCATATACCTAATTTCTGATAGTAAATGTGTTAGTCCAGTACATGTAGTTCCTAGGAAAGGTGGGACAATAGTTATCCAAAATGCAAAAAATGAACTAATCCCTACTAGAGTAGTCACTGGTTAGCGAATGTGCATATATTATAGGAAATTAAATAGTGCTACCAGAAAGGACCATTTCCCTCTCCCCTTCATCGACCAAATGTTAGAAAGGTTAGCAAAACACTCTTATTTCTGTTATCTAGATGGGTATTTAGGATTTTTTCAAATTCCTATTCACCCTGAAGACCAAGAAAAGACAACATTCACTTGTCCCTATGGAACATTTGCATATAGGAGAATGCCTTTTGGTCTTTGTAATGCCCCTGCTACCTTTTAAAGATGCATGATGGCTATCTTTTCTGATTATATTGAAGATATTATGGAAGTTTTTATGGATGATTTTTCTGTCTATGGAACTACTTTTGATGATTGCCTAGCTAATGTATCTAAGGTGTTGCAAAGATGTGAAGAATCAAACCTGGTCTTGAATTGGGAAAAATGCCATTTCATGATAACGGAAGGCATAGTTCTAGGACATTTGATATCAGAAAGAGGAATTGAAGTTGATAAGGCAAAAATTGAGATCATTGAAAACATGCCACCCCCAACATCAGTCAAGAGAGTATGAAGCTTTTTGAGACATGCAGGATTCTACAAAAGATTCATCAAGGACTTTTTCAAAATAGCTAAGCCACTTACTAACTTTCTTAAGTTAAAATGTTCTCTTTGATTTTGATGAAAATTGCCTTGTCTCCTTTAACAGGACCAAAGAAGCCTTGATATCAGCTCCAATAATGTAGCCACCAAATTGGGAGCTACCATTCGAGGTGATGTGCGACGCGAGTGACTTTGCAGTTGGAGTAGTGCTCGAGCAAAGAAAAGATAAAAAGCTCCATGCTATTTATTATGCTAGCAAGACACTTGATGATGTGCAAATCAATTATGCCACCACAGAGAAGGAATTCCTAGCAGTGGTGTTTGCAATGGACAAGTTCAGATCTTATCTCATTGGGTTAAAAGTCATTGTATTCACAGATCATGCTGCAATCCAGTACCTTATGAACAAGAAGGAAGTAAAACCAAGGCTGATTCGATGGATTCTACTCTTATAAGAATTTGACCTTGAAATCAAGGACAAAAAAGGATTCGAAAATGCAGTAGCTGACCATCTTTCCTGATTAAAATTTGAGTACATAGAGGACTTCGAAGACTTGCCAATTGATGATTTATTTCCTGATGAGCAATTACTTGCATTCTCCAAAGCTCCATGGTATGCTGACTTTATTAATTTTCTTGTATGCAGGGTAATGCCTCCAAACATGACTTATCAGCAAAGGAAGAAATTCCTACATGATGTGAGATATTATTTATGGGAGGAACCTCTACTGTACAAGAGATATAATGATAGACTGATAAGAAGATGCATACCAGAGGAAGATATGGAAAGTATCATTCATCATTGCCATTTATCACTATATGGAGGACATTTCAGCACCTCAAAAATCGCAGCTAAGATTTTACAAGTAGGGTTTTACTGGCCACATTTGTTTAAGGATGTAAGACGTTTGTGCTAGGTTGTGATCAATGCCAAAGAACATGTAACAATTCAAAAAGGAATGAAATGCCATTGCATGGTATACTTGAGATAGAATTGTTTGATGTATGGGGAATGGACTTCATGGGCCCAATTCCCTCTTCCCGTGGAAACAAGTATATTTTGGTTGGAGTTAATTATGTGTCAAAATGGGTATAAGCAATTGCAACACCAACCAACAATGCTAGAGTAGTCACAAGGTTCCTTAAGAAGAACACCTTCACAAGATTTGGCACACCACGAGCAATAATCAGTGAAGGAGGAAGTCACTTCTGCAACTAACAATTTGAAACACGACTAAAAAAGTATGGAGTGACTCATAAGGTGGCCACACTTTATCATCCTCAAACTAGTGGTCAAGTAGAAATCTCAAATAGGGAACTGAAGCAGATTCTAGAGAAAACTGTAAACAGATCCAGGAAGGACTGGTGCATGAAGTTAGATGATGCACTATGGGCATACCGCACTGCATATAAAACCCCAATTGGCACAAAACCCTTCCGACTGGTTTATAGAAAATCATGCCATCTCCCTGTTGAACTTGAGCATAAAGCTTACTGGGAAATTTAGCTACTAAACTTTGACTTCAAAGCTGCTGGTGAGAAAAGACTCCTACAACTAAATGAGTTGGAAGAAATCCGATGGAATGCATACGAAAATGCCAAAATTTTCAAGGATAAAACCAAAAGATGGCATGACAGGTGCATAGCAAGGAAAGAGATAAAAGAAGGAGATCTTGTCCTCTTATTCACCTCTAGATTGAAACTCTTTCCAGGGAAGCTTAAATCAAGATGGTCTGGACCTTTCAAGGTCAAGTATTTCCACATGGAGCAGTAGAAGTGTGGAGCGAAACCTCAGGTACATTTAAGGTCAATGGGAAAAGGCTGAAGCCTTACTTTCAGGGAGAACCCATAGAAACGAGAGTCAATTGCACTCTCGACCATCCTACCGATAGACCATAAACAAGCAAAGTCCAGTTAAAGACTATAAACAAATGCTTTTTGGGAGGCAACCCAAAAGTTTTTTTTGAACTTTTCTTTTTCTTTTTATATTGATTTTTGTTTCATACTTATTAGCATTTCATTTTGTAGGATTTTTGGAAAGGGGGAGTAGAGATCAAGAGAAGAAAGGAATCACCAAGTCAAAACCATAAAAGGGAAAATTGGAGAAAACTAGGGAAGTAGCTCTATTGCTAAACTTTATATCCATTTCATATGTTGTGATGATAAAAGTTTTTCATTTGACAAAAATTTGGAAAATAAGAAAATTACATGGGTTGTGTACTAGTTTTACACGGGCCATGTAACTTTCTGGAAGTCCGTAAATTTCATGCATTTTCAACTCTTCGAGAGACAGAAAATTACACGGGTCCATAGACCAATTTACACAAACCGTGTAATGTCTCCAGCAGAATAACTTAAAGCCAGAAAGTTACATAGGCCTCCTTGTATTTGACATGGGTCGTGTAACATATCCAATAAAGAAACTCAAGAAATAGAAAATTAAACGGGTCCCAGAGCTCATTTACACGGACCGTGTACTACCACAGAATTTGAAATTTTTTGGGCAGAAATTTACACGGCCCTACATGTGATACACGACCTGTGTAGTGATACACGACCCATGTATCATGTCACAAATGTACTCCTAGGGCCCGAAACGCTCGAAACAAGGAGTCCTAATGACTCTTTAAATACACCCCTAGCATTAGAACTCTTCATAAACACAAAACCTTTCATCTCCTGTAACACCCCTATATTTGGTAATGCGTTCTACTTTCTGGTGAACGGTGTCTGTCCGGACAGTTAGAATGCCTGGAATTACGCTTAAATGTTAGTGAGGAGACATGAAATAACGAAATACAATAGAGGAAAATATAAGAAAAATAAAGGAAAAATAAGAGCAATGAAATGTGATTAAGTTAAATGAGCCAAAAATCGTAGCGATGGGTGACCGCACCGAGAAGTTGCGGCGATGACCGTTGACTAGCCCTAGACTGCGGGGAACCCTAAGAAATTTTTTTGGGATCTAATTAAACATCTATTGAGGTATAAATGACATTAGAAATGTCAAAGAAAAATTAATAAATTAGTATAAAGAAAAACGAAAAATCAAAAAACAAATAAAAATCGGTGTTACCGAAAAATCGAGAATGCAAACCGAATAGGGGCATTTTGGTCAATTGACACCCGAGTTGACTTTTGACCTAAATGTCCGTTAAAAATAAGTAATATTAAACTTTAAAAATGTTAAAGAAAAATAAGAATTTGACACATAATGTAATTAGTGGAAGTTGGTGGTAAATTTGCAAATTATGGAATTTGCAAAGTAATAAATCATAAACTAAGCTTAGTGCAGCACTAACTACACATTATGGGACATAAATAAATCTACTTGAAGACAAAAATATGCCATTCAGCATCTTCTTCCTCATTTCATCTTAAAGTTGCTGAAACCATTTCATTCCAAAGAAAAAGAAAAAAAAACTCCATTGCCGTCCCATGTGTGGAGCTTCATAAACTCAATATCAAGCCATCCAAACATCAAGTCTTCTTCATTAAAGTTGGAGTACACACCTTGGGCAGCATTTTGGGAGCAAAAAGGGAGAGATTTGAAGAAGATTTAACAAGCTTCAAAGATAGGTAAGTGCTTGTTTCCCATTTTTGCTTCATTAAAGTTTGTGTGGGTGTTGTGGTGAGTTGATTTATGGAAGGAATTGAAGGGTTTTGATGAATATGGACAAAGCTCCAAATCGGTAGCCCTCATGTCCATGGGACAATGAATTATTTCTTCGTGAAAATGGTGATTTGAGGTGTTGATTTAAGTGCTTAAATGTATAAGAGTTTGATTTCCATGTATATAGTTTGAATTGTGAGTTTGTGAATTGAAAATAGAAGCTTGATGTATATGTGTAATTTGGGTAGCCTTATGGTGAAGTTGAAACTGTTTAATTTCGTGGAATGGTTTGTTATATTATGGTATTAAAGGTGGCAGAATGTGTATGCAAATATTGTTGGGAAATTATATGTGTTAATGAGAGATATTCATGTGTATGTATTGTTGAAATTGGACTTTGAAATTCCGAGTTGTAATAGATGCATTGTGAATTGTTACATTCTGCCCAAGTTGACCAAAATGTGTTGTGTTGAGCGGTTATGGTTTGGTACAAAAACAAAATTTGGTATGAGAGGTTCAAATTTAGCAAGTAAATGTGTATGTGATTGGTGTTTGGGAAAAGTATAAAAGGGTAGTATGCAAATGAGCCTATAACCCTAAATGTGTGACCTCAATTTGTATGAGAACAATTGGAGGTGAAACTAGGCACAAAATGTGTCAATTTTCATGTTGAAAGCTAATTAAAATTCTGTCTGAAAAGTGACACTAAAACTGACCTAATCCGGAATTGCAAACTTGGTAACCCAAAAATTGACCATTTGAACAGTAGTCAGTCTTTTGGCCATAACTCACTCAAAACATATCCAAATGACCTAAAATTTATACTGTTGGAAAGTTTAGACATACAGCTACAATTTTGGTTAAGACCACCAAACCCAGAAATGACCATAGGCAAGTCAAAATGCTTGCACAAGCTCGGGTATAAAACATTCCAGAATTAGAAGTGACCTAAAAATGACCTAAGTTTGCCATTTTAGTGCAACTTGTCCAGCATTGGTAAAATGACCATAACTTGGTCTAGTAAACTCCAAATGACCTAAAATTTGTGGTATAAGTTCAATAAGACATGGACCTACAAGTTTGTAATTCTGACCAGAACTTAGAAAATAAGGGAACTAGGTCATCCGGCTAGGTTAAAATAGCATACCAAAATCCTATAAATTGCAATAAAATGCAATACACTTGGAAATGAAAATTGGTAACATATACCAACACTTGAGGACTATAAAATGTGACATATTAGTAACATTAAAATTAATTCAACTAGTGTATATTAAAGGTCAATATTATAGGTTGACTAATGAAAGGAATAGTGTCAATAAAATTTAATTATGAAACCTTATGATTAGAAACAATTTAAATGAGTACTGAAACACTGTAAATTGTGTGTTTCAGTTGAAAAGGATATTAAGAAGCATAAGGAACATTGAGTCAAGGCCTAGAGGCGACTCAAATCAGGTTTGTGCATAGTAAATTTTCACTTTTGATTTTCTATTAGAAAATTTATTTGACTGCATTTTGGAGCAATTTATGCTAAACAATACTTTAAGAAATATTGTGTTGCCTACTTTGTAAATAGAAATTTGAAATGAAAATATATTAATGTTTTTCATGAAAGGTTGAATAATATGATTTTGAAATTATTTTTGATTCACACTTGGTATGATAGTCCCTTACTATGTTCCTCCTCCACTTGTGGGGTTGAGTTTGATATTTGATCATTTTCCTCCCTCTTTGACTTGCCAGTCTGAGGTGAGTATGGATGAGTATTCATTATCTAGCTAGCCACCTCCCTCATTGATTTTGATTAGTGGGGTGAGTATTCCTTGTCGTGGTGTACAACACGGCATATTTGGAAAAATTTATGTCATGACCTAAGTTGTGTTATTGATTGGTAACACAGTGTTTATTAAATTATTTGATCAAATTTATGTTACATGAGCTTTGAAAATTGTGACATGAAATTGTGAATTAATTGAATTGTAAATTGTCAATAAAAGTTTTATATACCACATTTTAAATTGTTATTATGCACCAGTGAGTAAATTTTACTCAGCCATAGCTTTTTCATTGCTATCGCAAGTAGACCGACAAATAAAGTAGCAGAGTAGGCTGCTGGTGACATTTGCATTGGGATTTTGCCGGGTATATTGAGTATACCACTTCCTTGTAAATGTTATTGTAATGTATGATTGTACTTGGTCTTGAGCAGTTGTAAAATAAAGTTATAAATTATTTTGGCCTGTCAAAATGTTGTATTACAATTCTCTTATTTTAGCTTTTGAAATACTCATTTATTTTACACTTTATCTTTGGAATTGCTAAAAATGATATTGAATTGAGTTTGAACTGTATTAAGGACACTGATTTGAGTTGAGCCATATTGGAGTTTGGGATTGAACAAATATATTGGAAGTGCTTTTTACAGGTTTTTGAAGAATTGTTTTGCTCCAACTACAGATGGCACTTTGCCGATATTTTTATAGAAATTATTGATACTTCAGATTTGTTATTTAGTTTCACTTCAGTTAAAAAAAAAATTTAACACCTGTCAAAAGTGCTCACCACTGTAAAAAGAAATAAGAAAAGGTTTAAAATCCCTTATAGTGTTTTTAATGGATTATCAGTAGACGAAGTTTGATAATTCATTAGGTATACTATGGGATCATGCTATGCCTTACAGAGGGGTAAGGTGTGACATGTTTTAGTGGTATCAGAGCAAGTTTTTAAAATCTGTTTTGACCTATAATTTGAATATTTTTCCTTCATAGTACAACTGCTCAATGTCATGGTTTGATACACACAGTACATTACATTATAAATATGAACTAATGGAGGGCAATCTCTTTGTGTTATTGGTTAAGGAGATACACTACCCTCTAATTGACTATGGAAGAAGGGGATCATTCAGTCGATCAATCAGTAGAGGCTGAGGTACAGAGGGAAGCCCCAGCCCTTCAAAATGTGAGTGGATTAGCTACACCAACCCCCTCAATACCGCAGTTCCCTACTCAATTTGCTCAGCAGATGGGTGTGATGTTCCAACAAATGGCTAGTAACATGCCCACTCAAGCCCCACTGTAGACACTAGTAGTACAACCACAGCCTTCAGCTAGGCAGTACGACAAGCTGATTAAGTATGGGGCTACTGAGTTCAAGGGGACATTGGATCCACTAGAGGCAGAACAATGGTTGGAAAGGATGGAAAGAGTTCTTAGGAAACTGCACTGCACCGATAAGCTAAAGTTTGAATACTCAGTCTCACTTTTACAAGGGGATGCATATGACTAGTGGAAAACCATTCCCTACAGTTTAGTGGAACCCCCAGGGCTGACATGGGACGAATTTCTCAGAGAGTTCAGACAAAAATATGTCCCAGATGCCTATGTGGACCAGAAGCTATAGGAGTTCTTAAGCCTGAAGCAAAGGAATAGAATAGTGGTAGAATATGAGAGAAACTTCTCTCGATTGAGTCATTATGCAAGAAGCCTGCTTACCACTCCTAGAGACAGATGTAAATGTTTTGAGGCTGGGTTAAGGCCTAGTCTAAGAATGCAAGTTGTGAGGTTCCGACACTAGAATTTCTCAGAGCTAATTTTGCAAGCCCTAGAACTGGAAAGAATTGAGAATGAAGAAAAAGTTAAAAAGGGTACAGAAGAAAAAGAGAAAATTAGAAAGACTACTGATCAAGTTCCTAATAGTGGGTCAGGAAAGAGAAAGCACTTTGGAGGATCTAGCTCACACGAATTGGGTAGAGATAGATCTTCTGGATAGAAACCACCCCGATCAGATCAACAAACTCAGCAAAAACCCAAAAATGCACTGTCGGATCGACTTTGTGAAACTTGTGGTAAATCATATAGTGGGGTATGTTATAGAGCCATAGGAGCATGTTTTAATTGTGGAGAGATTGGTCATTTTGCTAGGGATTGTATAAATCCACGCTGTTCTGGATCATTTACTACACAAGAGGGATCAGCCCAAGTTTTTACCCCAAAGAGTTCACCATCAGTTAGTAGAGGCAGAGGTAGAGGTAGGGGTAGTACACCTAGAAGTCAGAGTACTGTGAATAAGCCAGAACAAGGTGATGCTCCAGCTAGAGTATGCACTATGCGGCAGAAGGAAGAAGATGAGACTCCTGACATTGTTGCTGGTACTTTCTCAAATTTTAACTAAGATATGTATATGTATTATTTAACCTAGGGTCTGCATACTTTTATGTTAGTGCCAGCATTGTTTGCCTTCCTGCTGTCCCTCGTATAAAAATAAAATTTGATATGTTAGTGACTAGTCTTTTTGGAATTAGTTTTGGAAGAGTTTGTTACCAAAAGACATTTCATAGAATACGATAAATTATTGAAAATCGATAGATAAAAGAATTGTGGAAGTAAAAATTTGAACAGTTTGTTTAGATGTAACAAAGAAATATTACGAATATGAGTAAGATTGTTGACTAGAATGGTCAGAGGACCAGTGATTAGATAAAAAATTCTAACATGACCTCAATGGTCATTCAATAAGGAAATATGAATCGAAATATTAGACAGAATGATAGTAAGAAAAGATTAGTGTTATATAAACAAATGAAATGTTATATTAGATTGTTAAAAGTCTTACATAAACTTAAAGGAAAGAAGATTATATGATTGTATAGAAAAGAGAAAAACTAAGTTATCACCCCATAGGATCACACAAGGTCCTAGAAAGAGTGGATTCATTAGCACACAAAATTGCTTACCTCTAAAAAGGCGAAATGAATTTAAATTCAACGTATGATGGTGAAACTCATAAAGATCTTACTACATGAGGTGAAGCAGCTGAGAAATAAATATATACATTTGGTTAAGGTGTTATGGACTATCATTCAGGCTAGGAAGTTACTTAGGAACAAGAGAAGGATATAAGGAGGCAGCACCCACAGTTGTTCAGAGACTAAAATTGGGTAAAATTTCGAGACGAAATTTATTTTAAGGGGGGGGGGGGGAATTGTAATGCCCCTATATTCGGTAATGCGTTCTACTGTTCCGGTGAACGGTGTCTGTCCGGACAGTTAGAATGCTTGGAACTATACTTAAATGTTAGTAAAGAGACATGAAATAATGAAATACAATAGAGGGAAATACAAGAAAAATAAAGGAAAAATAAGAGCAATGAAATTTGATTAAGTTAAACGAGCAAAAAATTGTAGCGATGGGTGACCGCACCGGGAAGTTGCGGCGAGGACCGTTGACTAGCCCTGGACCATGGAGAACCCTAGGAAATATTTTTGAGACCTAATTAAACATCTATTGAGGTATAAATGAGATTAAAAATATCAAAGAAAAATTAATAAATTAGTACAAAGAAAAACGAAAAATCAAGAAATAAATAAAAATCGGTGTTACCGAAAAATCAGGAATACAAACTGAGTAGGGGCATTTTAGTCAATTGACACCAGAGTTGACTTTTCACCTAAATTTCCATTAAAAATAAGTAATATTAAACTTTAAAAATGTTAAAGAAAAATAAGAATTTGATACATAATATAAATAGTGGAAGTTGGTGGTAAATTTGTAAATTATGGAATTTGGAAATTAATAAATCATAAACTAAGCTAAGTACAGCACTAACTACACATTATGGGACATAAATAAATCTACTTGAAGACAAAAATATGCCATTCAGCATCTTCTTCCTCATTTCATCTTAAAGCTGTCGAAACCATTTCATTCCAAAGAAAAAAAAAACTCCATTGCCATCCCATGTGTGGAGCTTCATCCACTCAAGATCAAGCCATCCAAACATCAAGTCTTCTTCATTAAAGTTGGAGTACACACCATGGGCAGCGTTTTGGGAGCAAAAAAGGAGAGATTTGAAGAAGATTTAACAAGCTTCAAAGATAGGTAAGTGCTTGTTTCTCATTTTTGCTTCATTAAAGTTTGTGTGGGTGTTGTGGTAAGTTGATTTATGGAAGGAATTGAAGGGTTTTGATGAATATGGAAAAAGCTCCAAATCAGCAGCCCTCATGTCCATGAGAGAATGAATTATTTCCTCATGAAAATGGTGATTTGAGGTGTTGATTTATGTGCTTAAATGTATAAGAGTTTGATTTTTATGTATATAGTTTGAATTGTGAGTTTGTGAATTGAAAATGAAAGCTTGATGTATATGTGTAATTTGGGCAGCCTTATGGTGAAGTTGGAATTGTTTAATTTCATGGAATGGTTTGTTAAATTATGGTATTAAAGGTGGCAGAATGTGTATGTAATTATTGTTGGGAAATTAGATGTGTTAATGAGAGATATTCATGTGTATGTATTGTTGAAATTGGACTTTAAAATTTTGAGTTGTAAAAGGTGCATTGTGAATTGTTACATTCTGCCCAAGTTGACCAAAATGTGTTGTGTTGAGTGGATATAGTTTGGTACCAAAACAAAATTTGGTATGAGAGGTTCAAATTTAGCAAGTAAATATGTATGTGATTGGTGTTTGGGAAAAGTATAAAAGGGTAGTATGGAAATGAGCCTATAACCCTAAATGTGTGACCCCAATTAGTATGAGACTAATTGAAAGTGAAACTAGGCACAAAATGTGCCAACTTTCATGTTGAAAGCCTATCAAAATTCTGTCCGGAAAGTGACACTAAAACTGACCTAATCCGGAATTGCAAACTCGGTAACCCAGAAATTGACCATTTGTACAGTAGTAAGTCTTTTGGCCATAACTCACTCAAAATAGGTCCAAATGACTTGAAATTTATACCGTTGGAAAGCTTAGACATACGGCTACAATTTTGGTTAAGACCACCAAGCCTAGAAATGACCATAGCCAAGTCAAAATGCTTGCACATTTGCGAGTATAAAACCTGCCAGAATTAGAAGTGACCTAAAAATGACCTAAGTTTGCCATTTTAGTGCAACTTGTCCAGCATTGGTAAAATGACCATAACTTAGTCTAGTAAACTCCAAATGACCTAAAATTTGTGGCAAAAGTTCAATAAGACATAGACCTACAGGTTTAAAATGCTAACCAAAACCAAGAAACTGAGGGAACTAAGTCATCCGACTAGGTCAAAACAGCATACCAAAATCCAATAAATTGCAACAAAATGAAATACACTTGGAAATGAAATTGGTAACATATACCAACACTTAAGGACTATAAAATGTGATATATTAGTACATTAAAATTAATTCACCTAGTGTGCATTAAAGGTCAACATTATAGGTTGACTAATGAAAGGAATAGTATCAATAAAATTTAATTATGGAACCTTATGATTAGAAACAATTTAAATGAGTACTGAAACACTGTAAATTGTGTGTTTCAGTTGAAAATGATATTGAGAAGTGTAAGGAACATTGAGTCAAGGCCTAGAGGTGACTCAAATCAGGTTTGTACACAATAACTTTTCACTTTCGATTTGCTATTAGAAAATTTATTTGAATGCATTTTGGAGCAATTTATGCTAAACAATACTTTGAGAAATGTTGTGTTGCCTACTTTGTAAATGGAAATTTGAAATGAAAATTTATTAATGTTTTGTATGAAATGTTCAATAATAGGATTTTGAAATTATTTTTGATTCACACTTGGCATGACAGTCCCTTACTATATTCCTCCTCCACTTGTGGGGTTGAGTTTGATATTTGATCATTTTCCTCCCTCTTGAGGTGATTATGGATGAGTATTCATTATCTAGCTAGCCACCTCCCTCATTGATTTCGATTAGTGGGGTGAGTATTCCTTTTCGTGGTGTATAACATGGCATGTTCAGAAAAATTTGTGTTATGACCTAAGTTGTGTTATTGATTGGCAACACTGTGTTTATTAAATTGTTTGATCAAATTTGTGTTATATGAGCTTTAAAAATTGTGACATGAAATTGTGAATTATTTGAATTGTAAATTGTCAATAAAAGTTTTATATACCGCATTTTAAATTGTTATTGTGCACTACTGTGTAAATTTCACTTAGCGATAGCTTTTTCATTATTGTCGCAGGTAGACAGATAGATAAAGCAGCAGAGTAGGCTGCTTGTGACTTCGCATTGGGATTTTGCCGGGTATATTGATTATACCACTTCCTTGTAAATATTATTATAATGTATATGAACTGTATGTATATATTGTACTTGGTCTTGAGCAGTTGTAAAATAAAGTTATAAATTATTTTGGCCTGTCAAAATGTTGTATTACAATTCTCTTATTTTAGCTTTTGAAATACTCATTTATTTTGCACTTTATCTTTGGAATTGCTGAAAATGATATTGAATTGAGTTTGAACTATGTTGAGGATACTGATTTGAGTTGAGCCATATTGGAGTTTGGGATTGAACAAATATATTGGAAGTGCTTTTTACAGGTTTTTGAAGAACTATTTTTCTCCAAATACAGATGGCACTCTGCTGAAATTTTTACTGAAATTATTGATACTTTAGATTTGTTATTTGGTTTCACTTCAGTTAAAATTTCTTTTTTTAACACCTGTCAAAAGTGCTCACCATTGTAGAAAGAAATAAGAAAAGGTTTAAAATCCCTTGTAGTGTATTTAATGGGTTATCAGTAGATAAAGTTTGGTAATTCATTAGGTATACTACGAGATCATGTTATGCCTTACGGAGGGATAAGGTGTGACATCTCCTCCCTCTCTAGCCTATAAAAACCTCTCAAATCTCATCTCCCTTCACCAAAACCCTACTCTTCTCCTTCCCAAAAACTCATCCATGGCTCCTGTAAAGAGATCTGCAAGATGGATTGGCTCTTTATCGAGGCAAAGAGGAGAATCCTTACCTTCTCCACCTCAACCTCCACCACAACGCCCAAGAACAAGGGTAGCCACTCCCCAACCATCTCAACAAGCCCATCCTCCATTATAACCACACCCACAACCCGCTCCACAACTCGAAATCTCTATTCCTTAGGCATTTTGTGATGATGCCCACAAGGCAATGTGCACTCGGCTTCATGCCCGGAAAATAAGCTCCACCAAATACCTAGATTTTCCGCTTTTGGAGCAAATCAAGCTGCAAGATGAAATCAATGGGCTACTTAATAGCATCGGGTGGATAAGGTTCGCCCAACTCCAATTTTCGACATACAAAAACACCACGCTGGAATTTTTGGGTAGCTTCAAGGCCACCTTATGGCCTACCAATAGGGAGGACAGGGGTAGGATTGAATTTTGCCTCCTTGGTGTTGAATGGGTAATGAACATAAACGAGTTCAACGCCATCTTTGGCATTAACAGTGCTGGCCACCAAGAGATCCCAAGGAACCGCATGCTATACAACAACATTAACTTCTGGAGTTCCATTGCCCCGAACTCAGAGCCATATAACTCCAGCAAATCAAATCCATGGGCATCACTAGTCCAGCCCTGTGCTATATGCACCGATTTGCCACCCACACCATCATGGGCCGTGGAGACAGCCTTGGTGTTGTCAACGCTAGCGAGCTCTTCTTCTTATGGTGTATGGTCACTGGACAGTGCTGCAGCACCGGCTTCTTCTTGTGCAGCACTGGCTCTTGGCCTTCTTCTTGATGCCTCTGTCAATAGTCTACACGGCAAATCATGCTTGGTGGCCTTGTCACAACCATTGCTCTCCACTTTGGCTTCATTCTAGGACATCACAGGCTGCGCTTCGTCACTGGAACGTCAAGAATAGAACAAACTATCTACATGTCCCTGGGGATAAGTAAGAAGTTGGGCAACACATGCTACCTGCTGGATGCTGAAGGGAATGCCATCCCTCGGAGAGACGAAGCACGAGAAAGACCTAGTGAGACTTCACATCCTCAAGAAGAAGGCCAAGAGCTGATGTTTGAAGAGTCCCCCGTTCGAGTGCCTCCATACACACCACCACCGATAGATCCGATCCTCGCATACCTACAGCGCATGGAATCCACAATATATAACAGGATGCGAGCTATCGAGGACAGCCTCCAGGAAGCCCACAACAAGTTGGACATGCTAATGGACAAGCTAGATGAGGAGGAAGAGGTGCCAGCATCACCAGCATCAGCATCAGAGACCTTTTAGACCTAGGACTATAGGATAGGTTCTTTATTGTAATATCTTACATGCCTGAATCCTAAACTGCAATCATAGGTCTCTTTCATTTGCTTTATGTCCAAAAATTTTCCATGCTTAATAAATAATATGCTTCCTTATAATCTTCGTACATTTTCTCTACTTTTGCATATTATTTCAACATTGAGGGTAATGTCTGATTTGAGTTTGGGGGGAGATACAAGTGCATTGCACATCATTACATTTGCACATCATTACATTGTTTAAATTTAGCTACATTATTCTTGTTTATCAAAATTTTTGAAAATTTTTGACAAATTTGAACTTTAAATTGTGAAACTTAGCACTATAACCAAACTCTAGTAAGCTAATAATTAGACTTCATGGGATAGAGGAATGAACGTATCTTGATAGGCAAAAAGGGATTCTAACATGTTGTTTGTGAAGAAACTAATCTCTTTAATGGAACTAGACTAGTTAAGCCTCTTCATAACTATTAATTTATCACATTGAACTTGTAAAAATTAGGAGAACAATTTTTGAAATATAAGCAAACCTAAAAATGCCTCACTAGCTCTAGAACATATCTCATGGACCTATCAAGGAGAAATCCTAGCATATGCTTGATGAAGAAATGATTAAGGCATTCTTTGATATAACCTCACTAAGCCTTAGCCACCCCTAATTAAAATGTATATCTCTTGTAGCCAACTTAAAGCCTATGTTTATCCTTTAGAATTTATTGATTACCCATGTTATTTACCTAGCCCCTAGCCTAAACACGTACCATACCCTTTTGAGGAAGCAATATGCATAAGGAAAATGAAGAGAGGATGTAGAACTCAAGAAAGAGTGCAAGTGCGCAATTCAGTTTGGGGGAGAGGACAAAAGGGACATAAAAAGGAAAAAAAAAAAAGAGAAAAGAAAAGAAGTCCTAAGATAAGTATCATGGAAGCATGCTTGGCACTGTAAAAAGCCAAAAGCCCTTCCTCTCCATACAAAATCAGTATTTTATGTATACATGCTATCCTCACATTTGCATTCCCTAAAAACCATTCATTGCCAATCGAGTCATTATCCCTTTAGCTCCATTACAACCCTTTTAAAGACCTTTTGATCTTTTGAAAAAGTGTATGCTATATTAGTGGAGATAGAAAATTGAGATATGCCTATGGGGTTGGAATTGAATTACTTCATCACAATTACTCTCAAAAGAGGCAAATTTGGGGAAGTTAGTGTTTCTCAAATCTTTCTTGATAAAACAGGCTATTTGTGGCTTATTAATAGTCTTTCAAAGAGAAATAATTAGTCGGACCACCATGAAATGAGGTGAAGTTCTAAACAGGCAACTATTAGAATCCTTATGCCTTGAAAAAGGGAAATTGGAATGAAGGTTGGAGGAGTTCAATTCTATGCTTATTAAATTATTGGTTATATTCCTAAGTATCCCTTGAAATGTGTCTTAAAACAGAGTTTTGTTTTGCTTGAGGACAAGCAAAAGTTTGAGTTTGGGGGTATTTAATGCACTTGAATTGTATAGATGTTTTTAAGCAAATTTGTATACTATCTCATAGCATTTAGGAAAGTATTTTCATGCATAGCAGTTGATTTCATTAGTTTTTATAATTTATGTTGTCAAGCCCTTAATTCCATATTTTCTGTATTATTTAAGGTGTTTGGGTGAAGCCCAAGAGTATGGGAGTGCAAAGAAAAGATTGGAGAGGTAAAGACACAGAGAATTGTTGCTGATACAAAGTACATGGGTCATATAAACCAAGCCCTAGACCCGTGTAACTCTCTGCAAAAAGAAAGCCAAGAGAATTAATGGAGAAGCACACATACACGGGTCGTGTAAGTAGACCCTTGTAATCTGCAGAGACCCGTGTAAGTCTCTGTCGGACGCAAGCTTGAAGAACATTATGGGAACAATAGTACACGGCCCGTGTAATCAGGCCCGTGTAGTTGGCGCAGACCCGTGTAACTCTCTGCCAATGCAAGACTCCGCAATTCTCCTCCAGTAAGTTACATGGCCCTACATGCCAGGACCCGTGTAGTGACACACGGGCCGTGTACTATGCTACAGCCAGTTTTATAACTCTAATTCCCTTCCTATTTTCTGATTCAAATGAGACTCCTAAAGCCTTATGGACTCAAGATGACCTAACCCTAGAGCAACCAATATAAATAGAAAAGAAAACACTAGGAGAGAGGGGGACTATCATCGAGGATTGGCTGTCGTTGGGACTGTGGCTGAAGGCTGCTGCTGTCGAGCTCTACATCAGTACTAAAAGAAGTTTTCCAGCTGAAGCTCCACAAGATCAAAGCTGCAAACTCTCTTCGGTTCCTTTGTTTCATCTCCCTAGACAGATTTTAATTATTTTATTTCTTCTACATAATTTTCTTTATATTGTTTTTACCTTTTATCATGATGTTTGCTGAACTCACCATGAGTGAGTAGTTTTCTTATTCTGGATTTGGGAGAGTAGCTCTTGTAATTATTATTATGGATGAACACTAAGTTTTATTTATTGGATTTGAGATGCGTTTCTTGATTTAATTTTTTGTGATCTTAATGCATGCTATGTGCTGGTACCCACTTAGCCATGATTGTAGATGTTCATTGAAGGACTGAAAGGTGAAGGTTAACATTACAAAATCAAGATCTTGAACCTAGGAATTATGACCTAGACATAGGCTGATACCTTTGTGGAACTTCAAAGTTGGTAAAAAATCCTAAAGGATTTTAATTAATTTAATCGCCACAAAAGTAGGGTTTGAGTTAATTAGAATACACCCTAGATGCCTTGAGAGAGGATTTAGGATAGCTTAGGACTGATTTCCATTAAGCAAAACGACTCTCAATCCAGTAAATAAACTAGATAACATCCCTAGTAAGATTCAAGTGTGAAATCTTAGTTCCAGAATTGTTCCAAAATAGATAATTTCGTTTTAAGTTTATCATCCTAGTGTTTAAAGTTAACAAACTTCATTCCCTAATTATTCGATAGCCTAGACAGTCAAAATTACTGTGTAGATTGGTACTTGCTAAACAAAGTTCTCGTGGGAATAGTACTTTACTTATAACTTTATTACTTGTTAGCGATCCGTGCATTTGCGGGGTTCTAAAAATAGCAAAACAAGCTTTTCTATTCTACTTTTTTTTTCTCATTTCCATAAATGATGTCTAATTTTATTGCCAATTTTTTTTTTCTCTTTGGGTGAATGGCAAATGTAGTAACATGATCCTACTCTTTTACCAAGCCATAATTCTGACATGGTATTCTTAGCAACTTGAAGCATTCCACACACTACAGTCTTCACATCCCTAAGAAGTAAGCTGTTAAATAGATAATAGATGAAGTTCTCTTCAAAGTCTTGAGAGAGGATGTTGAAGGAGTCGAGAGGATGAAGAAGGTACTAAATGCAAGAGAGAAAAACAAAATAAATTTGAGAGAGAGCATGAGGGAATACATAGTGGAGGAGAAAGAAGAGAGGGAAAATTTTTTTTAATCCCATCTTGATGTATTATGCTACCATTTTACCTTTAAACTAGCTGTTGCATGTTACATGGGGTTTAAAGTTACCTATATTATAATTTAAGAGGTTTTAAGTAAAAATTTAAAATTTATGTACCATACTATTGCCAATCCTAAAATTCATATACCATAAGTGAAATTTACCCCATTTTCTGAGGTGTAACTCATGTTTGTAAGTTATCATATTTATGCCTTTTGGGGTCTAATTAATTAATTAATTATAGTTGGAATTAGAGTTTAAGTCTCAATTTTAAAAAAATAATTAATAGCAATTTCTCACTCATGGCAGGTCTAAAAGACATATTTTAAGAACTTGTTATGATTAACAGCTATGGAAATTATTATACCCCTATTTGCATAGCCTGGTACATTTTACTATTTCGGTGATTGGTATCGGTCTGGATAATTAAGAGAATTAGAACTACGTCTAAGACACCTAGATAAGCCCTTAATACAAATCATTAGTAATTGCCAAATAGTTAAGTATAAAGAAGAAAAAAACAAAGCATAAAAAGTTAAATGAGCCAGGAGTCACAGCGATGGGTGACTTTCTCGGGAAATGACTGCGAGGTCAGTCTACACTCAAATTTCAAACTAAAAAATGTGACTCCGCGGTCCTTAGGACTATTGAGAACACAGTGAAAAAGTGAAAATCACAGAAAAGAATTATTAAACAGATCAAATAATTAGGTCAGAGATCCAGAATAAATATCGAATAACTTGCAAACCAGATTGAACCAGCGAGGGGCAATCAGGTCAATTCACCTCTAGAGCTGACTCCTGACCTAACTGTCCAATAAAATTAGAAAAAATAAAATTTCAGGATCAAGAGTTAAATTAAAAAACTAATGAAAAAATAAATGCAAAAGAAAAAGGAAAAGAAAAAAGTTTATTTACATCATGCATGACATAAGCATGATGCAATAAATCTAATATTTAAAAAAATTAAAATTGTGGGATAATTATGTATTAATAAGTTAAAAATTCAAAAAAAAAAAAAAAAAAAGAAATGTCTTCTTCTTCTCCCAAAACCATCCCCTCTCTCTCTCTTGTTTTCTCTCTTTCATCCACAATTAACAACCAAGAAATCAAGCTTCCAAACACTTGATTCCCACTATAAACCTTAGTAAAAAGCCCTAGAAACATTCTAAGTGCCATTGGAAGAGAAGATTTGAAGTAGAAGAAAAAGGAAAATTGAGGAGTTTAAGAAGTTAGGAAAGCTCCAATTGAGGTAAGTTAATTTAATCTTTTTCTTTATTATAATTAAGTGAAGTTGAGTTGAAATTTCATATGAAATGGAAGAATTGATGCTTGTATGGGAATAATGAATTTTTGGCAGCGATGGAAGTTTATGGAATTGATGTGTTTTGATTTAATTAAACATGCCTTCTAGCTTGATTAGTGATGCTTACATAATGTATAGGTTGAGGTTGCCTTGAATTGCTTGGAATTGAGAAGTTGAAAATTTAGGGTTTTGAGCATGTGAAAAATTGGAAAAAAAGTTGAGAATAGGTCAATTGATGTAGTTGACCGTACTTGAGTTGAGAAATGGTCAATTGTGACCATTTGTGGTGTGTGTGAATTGTTAGAACCAAATTTCAATTTGGATTAGTTAGGGTTAGTATGCAGACAGCTTGACCTAGGTCCCTTTCAGGGATCAAAACATAAAATTATCAACCCAATTGGTATGAGGCCAATTGGGAATGAAACTAGACACAAAATGACACTCTTTTCATTTCGAAACAATGCCCAAAAAATGACCATAACTTAGTGAACAAATAGGCCAAATCCGGATTTGGGCAAATTGACTTGTACAAAAATGATCAAATGAACAGTAGTTACGTAAATAACCATAACTTGGACTAGGAAGGTCCAACTGACCTGAATTTTATATTGATAGAAAGATGAGACATAGCCCTACAACTTTCGTGAAGAAAACAAACACAAATTTTGATCGTAACCTATCCAAAATACCACCTGCAATTAGTGTACAAAAATTGCCAATATCCAGAAAATGCCCAGAATTCTGGGTAACACTAAATCCGGCCAGCCATATTCAAATGGCCATAACTTAGGTTACAAAACTCCAAATGGAGTGATTCTAAAAGTGAAATAAAGTTAAGACAATAAGGAACAACTTCAATGAAGAAAATTTAGCCAAATTTCAACAGCAACTTGACCAATGGAACAGTGCAAAATAGGACACCAAATTTGAAATTTTGAAATTTCACCTAAGAGACTTAAGATTTGAGGAAACAACCAAAACTAACAAATTAGGTAACCAAAATATGGTATGTGGGTGAAATTGAAATCCCTATACCTATTAAGCATGAGAAAGTCAATAAATTGACTTAAATAGTACCGTGAATAATAACCCCAAAGTGCAAATTTTAAGGAACGTCAAGTTAAGCATATTTAAGCTAGATATAAATAGATTTGAATTTAGTCTTGGACTTATGATAAATTATGGTACTGAAACACTGTAAAATTGTGTGTTTCAGTTGAAAAGAATACCAGGAAAGAACCCGAAGCATCGAGTCAAGGCCAAGAGGCGACTCGCATAAGGTTTGTGCACAACATAAAATGCTCTTTAAATTTATTTTTGCAAAGTAGAGAAAATGAATTGTGATTTAATTATATTGCAAAATGGTGATTAAAATGTATATTATGCTATTGATCTAAATTGTTGAAAGTTTAATTGCATGTGTGTTAATTGTCTGTAAATGTTTGGAAAATTTTTGAGATAGTTTTGAAACCACAGTGTCATGACCATATATTTGAATGCCTCACTAGTATGACTAGTGGGAGGAATTAGTTTTGAATTTTGATTCCCTATCTGGCTGAAGTGTTGAGGTGTGTGCCAGTAGAGGAAGAAATTGAATGGGTACCTATAGATTGAGCTAGCTAGCTTTGTGATTTCTCATAAGCCTCCGGCTATTTAGATGAATATTGTTCTGAATGGCATGATATAACTATGTGTTTTTATGAAATTCGTTTTGAGATTTCCTAAATGAGATTGTTTGGATTAAAAATTTATAAAATATGTTTTGTATCTGTTTTTCATGTTCAGTACCACATTTGAATAAATGTGATTTGAATTATGCATAAAATGTTATTTTAGTATGTTGTGCACCACTAAGTCATAGTACTCAGCGATGGTTGTTATTGCTGTCGCAGATAGAGAGACTAGAGGAATAGTAGAGTGAGCTGCTGAGGATCTTGGAGCTACATCCCCGAGATTTATCGGGTATAGTTTTATACCCTGAATGTAATGTTTATTTTGGAGTATGTAAATATATGTACATGTATAAACTGGTCATGAGCAGTTATATAGAGTTTGTAATAATATTATTTTAGATTTTCTAATGTACATTCTGGGTTGAAGAATGTAAATTGATTTTACTTTAATGAAATATGAATGAAATTATTGAGTATTATTTTTTATGACAATTGAATTGGGAATTATTTTGAATTTTGGAGTTTGGGAAAAATTGTGTTGATTGTGTTGTAGTAGTGATGGATTTTGATGAAAAGAATTATAGAAGTGTTTTTACAAGTTTTTGAAGAATTATTTTCTTAAAATACAGACGGCACTCTGCTGAAATTTTTTCAAAATTTGTGGACAAATAAAAATGGACAAAAATTTTAACTAGCTTTTAAACTTCTATTAAATGTAAGAAAATGTTCACCACTTCCAAAAAGTAAGAAAATGATTTTAAAATCCCTTGTAGGGTACTTAATAAGTTATCAGTAGGTGAAGTTCAATAGTTTATTAAGTATTCTACAGGATTATGTTATGCCTTACAGAGGGATAAGGTGTGACAAAAATTAATGAAGAAAAGGTTCTTACCTTTGGTATTAGAAAATGTGTACCATTCCTGCAACATTAATAAATAAATTTAGGTATAAATATTTAATCTAATTATTACTAATTAAATTCATCTTGTACTCATATAAGCTATCTATAGTCGCATCTTTTTTTTTTCATTCCCTGCCCCGCCAGCCCTCACACCATAATTGCCCTTATGACCTTTTCATTTTTAACTTTTGACTGTTCTTTCTCATTTACTCAGTCTACATATGTGTCATTAAATTGATGCTCTTCCTATGTCTTCTCACTTGATTTTTTCCTTTATTGCATGCTTTTTAGGCATTGCACTTGTTGTCTTCTTCTTATCTGTGACTTCATGCTAAATGGGTTACGAATACTCGACAATTGATCATACCATTCACCCTTGTAGATGGGAAAATGTCATCAATTATTCTATAATAAGGAGTTCATGCCAAATATTTCAAGCTAAATGGGTTGTATAGAGTTCATCACTATTAATTCATGGTTTTGTTAGGTTGAAAAGGTTACAAATCTGCAAAACTTTTATCTGTTGTGCTTTAAAATATCATTCCTTCTTTTTGCATATCATAGGTGTTAGTGTATGTGTACTACAGCCAATATGTTAGTTGCAAGTGTGATTACTTAATTATATGTAAATACATTTTGTTATTAATAAAGGCTGATTTATCTTTAATGTTCATGTTAAGTTTAATTAATATTAACTAATAAAGATAAAGTCTATGGGACTTATCTGCATCGCATTAGAAATTATAATGTGGTTATAATTATGAGACTCTAATTGCATTATAATATTGTTTCAAAATGTTCCTAATCAATGTTATATTAAGACTAGACATCGATCTAACTGTTAAGACAACTGCACATTGTATTCTTTCCTTTATGAAAGGAAGCAGCAGTTTTCATTAAGCTAAGTTATATGAGATACCTAGAACCAAACTATAGTTACTTGTGGTGACAAGTTCACTGAATTGACACACATGAGAATTCCATATGGAAGTGTATCTGTATCTATGGCTTTACTCACGTGACAGTCATATAAGCGATCCTTTGACTTGAGACACTATGTTATCTTATATAGGAATTACTATGTTTTAAAACTGCTCACATATCATTTTATATAAGGATAATAAATGTGGTAGGTATTGGATATAGTATGCTGTATGGAGATATTTAATTGTCAAGATAGAATTCATTACCCTAAGTAATTACGGAAAATATTCTAATTGTTCTTAGCCAGTGTGGATTATTAAACACTTGCGCAAAGTAAAATAAGATTGAGAATCTTATTTAATTAATCAATCACATTAGAAGAATAGAAATAATTTATACATGGTAGACATATTCCATGTGATAAGTTATATTTTAATATATAAATTTATGTGTTTTTAGTAGTTTATTTTACTTATTTTTAGTTGATTTTTTGGTTTTTAATTAGTTTTTTTGTTATATGTTAAGTTTTTACCTTTTAATGTTTGTCTTTAGTTATTTTAGAACCTTTACTTTTTAGGGTACATTTTTAGTAGGAAAGGCTCCTATTTAAGCAAGAAAGAGATTACAAATCTGCTAGATTTGGAAGCATATTTTCATGGATCAAAATCTATCCAGGAGTCCATAGGCAACATCGTGTCGCAAACACAGGCATGGCCGTGTGCAATGAGTTGTACAAATTTTAATTGCTAATTTGATTGGGTTTTTATTTCCTATTTTGAGAGGAGTCTCCTAGGGCTGAAAGAAGTCTAAATAAGGGAGAGATTAAAGAAAAGAAGAAGTAAATTGGGAATAGACTTTGAAGGAGGAGTTTAAGGAGAGATCCCAAGCCATATAATTGGGAGTAAGAGGGAGAAGATTTTTCCAGATTTAAGCTTAAAGATGTACCTACAATCAGAGTTTGATCTTTATTATTGTTCTTCAAGCTTTTGTGATGTATTTTCTTCTTTTCTCATGTTCTACCATCTCTAGGATGCAATAGACCCTCTTGTTAGGGAATGATGGATCTTGAACCTGTGCTTTAATTTTTTTTTTTACTTTAATGCATTCATTTTATTTTCATGAAGTTATGCAATATTTGATCTTAATACTTTATGTTTATTTGATTGATTGGTTGTTCTAATGAGGTTCAAATAGAGAAGCTAGAATTAATTTATCATTTAAATGCATAATTGATTTCTAGAAAAACTATTGCACATCACATTAGGACTAGGATACCTGAAGAAGGACCCTAGAAATAGTGTGTGGTCTGTTTAGTATTAAGGAAAGATGACAGCTATAATTTTCTATTTTAAATTAGTCAATTCTAATCCCATTTGTTACAGGATTTCATTTTTATCAATTCCTCTTATGCAGGGATTTAGTCTCATTGTATATTTGCTAAAGATACTCACTATACTCTATATATATGGAACAATAGAAATCAAAGAAGTGTGCAGAAAAGATCAACTAGTTTCTAATATGTTTTATGGTATCAGAACCCATCTAGGTTTAAACACCATTTTTTTTTTATCTGCCATGGGCACCCAACCGCCTTCCTCTTCCTCACTTTTGCCTCTCGCTCCACCTTCTGTTCATCATCAAATCACCATTAAACTCACTTCCTCTTATTATCTTCTCTAGAAAACCCAAATTATTCCTCTTCTCTCTAGACATCAATTGATTCATCATATTGATGGATCCAAACCACCTCCTCCCAAGGAACTCAATAATGCTCCAAATCATGAATATACCGACTGGCATATCAAGGATCAGATTGTGTTGGGTTGGCTTCTTAGCTCTCTGTAAGAATCTGTTCTTTCTCAGGTTATTGGTGCCACTACTGTGCATTCTGCATGGACTCGCTTACAGACCACTTATGCTTCTAGTTCTAGAGCATAGATTTGCACACTAAAAAATGCTCTTCATTCCTTGACTCGTGACAACAATTCCATTATGATGTACATGGATCACGCAAAGTGGTTGTTTGATCAACTGACTGCCCTTGATGCTTCCATATCTGAAGATGATTTTGTGGATCATATTTTATATGGTCTTGGTCCAGAGTAGATACCTTTTACATGCAATATTGAAGCTAAGTTATCTCCCTCTTCCTTTAATGATTTATTTGGTTTACTTCTCTGTGAAGAACTACAACTCAAGAGTTCCACTGACACTATCAATCCTCCTGTCGTTGCTCATTATACATCTCATCAAAATAACACCGGTTGAACATGAGGTAGAGGGCGTGGAAACCGATGCGGCAGCTACAATTCTTCTTCTGGCCATGGTTGATCTGCTCCAGTCCACAATGATCCTTCTTCCCTTATTTGTTACAACTATCGTGGTCAAGGTCACACCTCCAGACAATGTCCTAGCCCCAAATTCAATGACAACAACTTCAAACCAATAGCTAATTACACCTCATCTCCCACTGCACCTCCAAAACCATGGATCATGGACATTGGAACAACCCATCACTTGACCTCTAAACTGGAGAACCTGGGCATTCACTCCGAATATTCAGGCACTGATGAAGTCACTCTCACAAATGGTAAAAGTCTACCTATCACTCACATTGGTTCTAAAGCTATTTCTCTCAATTCTCATACTTTTTCATTAGATAATATTCTTCATGTTTCTCAATCTAATTCCAATTTACTATTTGTTCTACAATTCACTAACTCTAATGATGTTTCTATTGACTTTTTTCCCACTTGTTTTGTGATTAAGGATCTTCATACGAAGCAAGAACTTTACAAGGGACACATTAAAGATGGCCTCTATCAATTAGCTTTTGCTCAAATTTCTCCAGTTTGCAATTCTGTCTCTTTATCAACATGGCATGCTAGATTAGGCCATGCTTCTTTTCAAACAATTAATAAAGTGTTATCCTTAAATAATTTATCTGTAACTACTAAGACTACTAATTCCTTATGTGAGATGTGTTATGTTAGCAAATCTCATAAGTTGCCTTTTTCTAATTCTAGTTTTTCTGCAAAAGAACCATTACAATTGATCTGTTTCGATTTATGGGGTCCAGCACCCATTGCGTCCACTGATGGTTCCTTATACTATGTTTTTTTTTTTTTTTTATCATTTTACCAAATACACATGGATCTATTTCCTTCGCAACAAATTTGATATCTTCAATATTTTTGTTAAATTTCAGGCTACTGTTGAAAATTTTTTTGATAAATCCATTAAGCAAGTTCAAAGTGACTGGGGAGGTGAATATCAAGCATTAAAATAATATTTAGCTCAAAATGCCATTATCCAATGCAGCTCTTGCCCTCACACACCTGAACAGAATGGGTGTGCTGAATGAAAACATTGTCACATCACCGAAATAGGTCGAGTATATCTATATCATTCCCCTATACCACCAAAATAATGGGATCATGCTTTTGCCACAACCATTTACGCCATTAATCGATTACCCAATCCCAAATTGAATAATAAATCACCGTACCAAATGATTTTTCAACGTAACTCGGAATATGAATTTTTACGTGTTTTTGGATGTTATTACTATCCTTAGCTCTATCCTTATACTAAGAATAAACTTGAACCTCGCTCTACTAAATGTATTTTCCTTGGTTATAGTCTTCTTCACAAAGGATACAAATGCTTGTCTCTATCCACCAATAATATTTTTTACTCATGCTATGTTTTATTTGATGAACAAGTGTTCCCATTCAAAGAGAGTGATGGGCAATCTTCTGCTCTCGGTCCACCGCCATCCCCTTTCTTTACACTTGGACAGCCCCTCACAAAGATAACTTCAGCAGTTGTGGAGCCTCAACTAGTGACACCACCAACACCACCACTAACGGTCATTACCTAGGATATTCTTTAACTCGCATTACCTCCACCTTCACCAAACCCGCCAATTCCATCCAATCCACCTCTTTCTCTTACTCAAAATCAGCACCCCATGGTCACTCGGTCTAAAATTGGTAGCCTCAAACCCAAAGCTAATCTCACTACTTCTGCCACTTTTATAGCTTTATCCACATACACCGAAGTAGCCAATCATCAAGTTTGGTGACAAGCCATGTCGGAGGAAATTAAAGTGCTAATGTCCAATGGTACTTGGGATTTCGTATCGCGAACACAGGCCTCTAATGTGATTAGTTGCAAGTGGATTTATCAAATTAAGACTAAGCCGGACGGTTTTGTTGATGCTACAAGGCCAGACTTGTGCCCAAAGGATTTCATCAATGGCCCGGTGTGGATTATGTTGAAACATTCAGTCCTGTTATAAAACCAGCAACCGTTCATCTCGTTTTATCTATTGTGGTCAATTGTAACTGGCCCATTTGATAACTAGATGTTTCTAATGCTTTCTTGCATGGGACACTTGAAGAACCAGTGTATATGGAACAACCCCAAGGCTTATTGGATTGCACAAAGCCCAATCATGTGTGTTTTTTAAAGAAATATTTATATGGATTGCAACAGGCTCAGTGGGTGTGGTATTTTTGCCTTGCCCAAGCCTTACAACATCTTGGCTTCAAAGGATTAAAGGCTGATAGCTCTCTCTTTATCTATCCGAATGGTGATCATATTGCTTATTGTCTTGTGTATGTTTATGATCTCATTTTGACAGGTTCTACACCTACTCTACTTCACACTTTAATTCAACAGCTTGGGACTAGAATTACTCTTAAGGATTTGGGCCCTCTCACATATTTTCTTGGTGTCGAAGTTGTTTGGATTGCAACTGGCCTTCAGCTTTCTCAATCCAAGTACATTTGGGATCTTTTTATTTTGTGTGTAACACCCCTAAGTTCGGTAGTGCGTTCTGCTGCTCCAGTGACCAGTGTTGTCCGGACAGCTAGGATGCCTAGAACCACACTTCAATGAGAGTGAGGAGACATAAAATAATGAAATAAAAGAAAAGAAAGTACAAGAAAAACAAAGGAAAAATGATTGCAAAGAAATGTGATCAAGTTAAACGAGCCGGGAAACCTAACGATGGGTGACTTTGACTGGAAGTCACGGCGTGGACCGTTGATCGTACTCGGGGAACCCTGGAAAACATTTTTGGGACATAAATAGACCCTTGTTGAAGAATAAATATCATTAGAAATATCAAAGAAAAATTAAATAATTAGTACAAAGAAAAGTGAGAAATCGAAAAACAGACAAAACCCAGAATACTGAAAAATCAGAATGCCACGAGCAGGGCATTATGGTCATTTGACATCCCGAAGTGTCTTTTGACCTAAATTTCCATTAAAAAATAAATAGTATTACACTTAGAAAATAAAATGAAAAATTAATTGGTGGTACCTAAAATAAATAGTGGAAATTATGGGTTAAATGTGGAATAAATGAATAATTACTTTATTATATGATTAAGTGACTAAGTGGACCACTAAGGGGATTAATTAAATACATAGTGGGACATGTGTACACTTAAAATGCAGCTGAATAAGTCATCTTCCTCATTTGCATTCAAATTGCCGAATTGAAGAGTGAAGGAAACTCCATAGCCATTTTTCATGCAAGCTTTCTTAACTCTCCATTTTCAACTCCAACCTCTTAGTGTTCTTCATTAAACTTTGTCTACACATCACAAGGAAGATATTGATACTAATTTTGAGAAGTTTGATGAAGGTTTAGCAAGTTACAATTAAAGGTAAGTTTGCATTTTTGAGAATTTCTTTGTTAAAGTTTATGTTCATGTTATGGGTGTTAGTTTGGTGAAAGAAAATTTTGAGTTTGAAGGGTTATTGTTGTTTTCATTTTGGACAGCCATGAGTCACGTTTTTGATGAGATATTTGTGCATATAATTGATGAGAAATGGTGTTGATCATGATGAATTAGTAACCTAGTGAATTATTTCATGTTTATGTGGTGATTTATGCACTTGGATGGGAAATTATAAAATGGATGGCACTTTGATGTTGAAGAATGGTTTGTGGCAGCTTGGGGACACTTGAGTAATGGTATATATTGAAGGAAATGTATGCAGAATATTAACCTAGAAGGATTGATGATATGTATGTAGATTGATCTTGTAAAGTGTGTGTAAAATTTGTAATGGTTAGGTGTGTTTGTAATAGTACTTAGAAATTGTAATTGTGAATGATATTGGTGTGTTGAGGCTGATTGAAATCTGCCCAAAATAATGTTAATGTAAAGTAGAAAGTGCTTTTGGTAATGTACCAAAACTGATTTGGTAGGGTATGGAAGTAAACTTTGCAAGGTAAATATGTGTTTTGAATGGGGTGTGAAAAGCATATTGAGGGCAGTACACATTTTAGCCTATAACCTTAAATGTGTAACCTCAATTGGTATGAGACCAATTTGAGGTGAAACTAGGCACAAAATGTGCCAACTTTCATTGAGAAACCATGCCAAAATTCTGCTTGCAAGGTGACCTAAAAATGACCAATTCGGATTAGGTGCTATTAGGACCTGAAAAATGACCAATTGGGCTTCATTGATTGTTTAGGCCATAACTCACTCAAACCAGGTCCAATTGACCTGAAATTTTAACCAAGAATAGTTAAGACCCATACCTACAAGTCTTATGAAGACACCAAAGCCCAGAAATGACCATAAGCAAGTCAAACAACTTGCACAAGTTCGGGTCCAAAAACTGGCCGAACCAGAATTGACCAATTTGACCTAAAATTGACCTCAAATGGTACCATTTGACCATCAAGAGTGTAAAGACCATAACTAGGTATACTTAACTCGTATTGACCTGAAATTTATGACCGCGGTCCATAAGCCCTACATCTACAAGTTTGTAGTTTCGGACGAGAGCCGAAAACCGAGGGAACTAGATCGTCCCGGAATCCAGCAATTTGCATTAAATTGCACTAAGCAAGGAAATGACTTTGGTAAAACATACCAAACCTAAAACCCTATCAAATGTGACCTATTAACGACACTAAAACCTAATTTACCTAAAACGCACCGTGGGTCGGTATATTAGGTGATTCAGTGAATAATTGAGTTGATGCATTATTTACCAAACACCATCGATAGAGACAGTTTAAATTAGTCTTGAAACACTTCAAATTGTGTTTCTCGATTACCAAAGACTCGGGAAAAGGGAAGGAAACACTGAGTCGGATCGAGGGGCGATCATCGAGGTTTGTGCACAACAAGCTGTTTCTTTTGAATTATTTTCAATGGAAATAAATATTGACTATTTGCATATCATTGTTTTAAATTGTGGAAATGTGTTTGGTGGACACTTATTGATTGAAAAACATTGTGAATGGTTTGAAAGCAGAAAAATTGTTTGAATGGTATTTGATGGATACTTATTGATTGAAAAGCACTGTAAATGCATTTTGTGGAAATTGAAGTGAATTACGAATTGTGTTGCCATTTTGTGAATGAAATTATAACTTTGGAAATTTATTGGATTCTTACGGATCATTTGAATAAAATGTTTGGAATTGTTTTGACTCACAATTGGCATGACACGATAATATGTTCCTCCTCCATTAATGGGGTGAGTGTGATTATTCCTCCCTCTTTGACTTATTAGTGCAGGGTGAGTATGATTATGTTCCTCCTCTTTGACTTCCCGATCTGAGGTGAGTATGGATGAGTTCTCATTATATAGCTAGCTTCCTCCCTCATTGATTTCGATTATTGGGGTGAGCATGTCTTGTCGTGGTGTACAACACGGCATATATGGAAAAAATTGTGTCATGGCCTAAATTGTGTTATAGATTGGCAACACCGTATTCTTGATTATTTGATCGAATTGTGTTATTATGTATTGTGAGATTGTGAAATTGATTTAAACTCTTATTGACATATCATCTATTGAATTCAACCATGATCTGACTTATTGAAAATTATTGTGATATTAACAAATGGAGTTTAAATTCTTGTTGATATTTATTGTCTTGAATTTAACTATGGTTTTAAGTATCCACTATTGATATGATTTATGAATTGTGATTTAAAATTTGTATTTGGTAAATGTTGTGCACCAGAGACATTGTCTCGTGATAGCTTTATTCTTTATCGCAGTAGAGACAGACAGGCGTGAGCTAAGGCTGCTAGTATCGCCATGTGAGAGATTTTTGGGTATAGTGAGTATACCACATGTGGCATTTTGTCTTGTAATGTATATTCACTGTATGTATATTTTGTTCTTGGTTTTGAGCATTGTAAATTTAAGTTATCTGATAAAGTTGTAAAATAATTATGAGTTATTTGGCTTGTAAAAATTGTGTTATATCTTTGTATCTTAGTCTTTGAAAATCACTGTGGATTTGACTTGAGAAATGTGTTGTGTTGATAAAAATGTTGGAGTTGAGATTTGAAAATATATTGAAGTGCTTTTTCTGAGTTTTACAAGAACTGTTTTGTCCAAAATACAAATGGCACCTTGCCAAAATTTTCTGAATATTCCAAATAAATCAAATGAGTTAGTTGTTTCACTTGATTCACCAAAGTCTTTCACACTGTAAATAGTGCTCACCACTGTAAAAGAAGTAAGAAAAGTTTTAAAATCCCTTGTAGTGTATTTAATGCATTATCGATGAAGCGGAGTTGGTAATTCATTAGGTATACTACGGATCATGTTATGCCTTACAGAGGGTAGGGTGTGACATGTTTTAGTGGTATCGAGCAAAGTTTTTAAATTCTGTTTTCACCTGTCATTAGAATAATCTTTCATCACAGTACAAATGCTCAATATCATTGTTTGATACATACAGTACATTACATAATAAATAAGCACTAACTGGAGCAAATCTCCATGTGTTATTGGTTTAGTAGATCTAAAATCCTCGCGTTGACTATGGAAGAGGGTGATCGTTCAGTCGATCAATCTATTGAGGCTGAGGTGCAAAGGGATGCCCCATGCCTACATAATGTCAGTGGTTCGAGCACCACCTGCAGATCTGCGATTCTACTGCTCGATTCGCTCGTGACGGTGCAATGTTCCAACAAATGAATGGTAATGTGCCTACTCAAGTCCCAATACGGACACGGTGGTACAACCACGATCTTACGCTAGACAATATGACAAATTGATGAAGTATGGGGCTACAGAGTTCAAGGGACAGTAGATCATCTAGAGGCAGAAAAATGGTTAGAGAGGATGGATAGGGTATTCAAGAAACTGCATTGCACAGAGGAGCTTAGATTTGAGTACTCAGTATCTTTGCTATAGGGGGATGCTTATGACTAGTGGAAAACCATCCCCCACAGTCTGATAGAACCTGCAGTGCTAACATGGAATGACTTCCTCGAGAATTCGGGCAAAAATATGTCCACGATGCTTATGTAGACCGGAAGTGCAAGAATTCCTAAGTCCAAGCAGGCGGATCGGTGGTTGAGTATGAAAGGGAATTCTCCCGCCTAAGCCATTATGGAGTAAGTCTACTTTCTACCAGCAGGGAGAGATGTAAGAGGTTTTAAACCGGCTTGAATCCTAGTATCAGATTAGAAGTTGTCAGATTCAAACATAACAACTTCTTCGAACTTATTTCTCAAGCACTAGAATTAGAAAGAATTGAATCAAGCGGCTCTTGAGAAAAAGAAATCGGAGAAAGCGAGAAAAAGAGGAAAGTCAGTGACGAGTTCTAGTGGTCCTCTTGGAAGAGGAAAAACTTTGGGGATCTGACGAGATAGTAAGAAGTCAGGTAGAGATAGATCTTTTGAATGAAACCACCTCGATCCGATCAGCCAACTCAACAGAAACCCGTAAATGCTGTCGGATCGACTTTGTGAAACTTGTGGTAAACCACATAGTGGGGTATGTTATAGAGCCGTAGGAGCATGCTTTAATTGTGGAGAGACGGTCATTTTGCTAAGGATTGTGTAAATCCAGTCGTTACGGATCATTTACTACACCAAAGGGATCAACCCAAGTTTCTACCCCAAAGAGTTCACCATCGTTAGTAGAGGCAAAGGTAGAGGTAGGGTAGTACACCTAGAAGTCGGACTCGTGAATCGGCCAAAGCAGGTGATGCTTCAACGAGTATACGCTATCTGACGAGAAAAGAGGTGAGACTTTTGACATCATTCTTTGGTACTTTCTCAATTAGCAAGAGATATATATATGTATTGTTTGACTGGAATTTTCATATTTTTACATTAGTGTTAGAACTATATGTTCTGTTGTTATTCGTTCTGAGAGGAATAAATTTTGACGCATTAGTGATTAGCCCTTAAGATAAGGATTGTGATAATAAGTGAAATTAGTTTTGAAAGAGTTTATCGTGAAAAGTATTTTCTAACACACCATAAATTATAAAGCTAATTAGTGAGCCTACTTAATGTAAGGCAAGAGGGCGTAAAAGTAAGATGCGATAATGGAATTGCTCTTGATAAGGGCAAGGAGGTTCTCTTGTTAGAAATTGCTAATGGATATTGTAATCGAATAAGATTCGAATATCGATGAATTCAAAAGAATAAAAAATAACAAAGTTTGATCTATTGGGATGTATCGTAGTAACTATGCAATGTTCTTGATGTTTATCTTTGTAAGTCGCAGTTATAGTACTAACTTGAGATTATTGTGTAGAGCTACGTACTAACCGATAGTACACCTAGATGAGAATAGTTGCCAACGGCATACATTTTGGCATAGTTATGCCAGACATAAATTAAATGTTATAAATAAGTATGAAAATAATACTTATGTATCAAAAACTCAAAAGTTATAAAATAGAAAGGTTATAGTTCGATTACAAAAGGAAGTAAGTTATAGAACATTGTGAGATAAAAAGAGTTATGGAAGTAGAGACTTGAGCAGTTGATTCATATGTAACAAAGAAATATTCCGAATGTGAGGAAGACTATGGACTAGAATGGTCAAAGGACCAATGCCTGATGAATGATTCTAATATGACCTCAAGGGTCATTCAAGAAGGAACGTGAGCTGAAATATTAGACAACATAATAGTAAGAGGAGATTGGTGTTATCCAAACAAAGTAAACATTGTATTAGATTGTTAAAAGTCTTACGATCATATAGAAAGGAGAAAATAAACGTATGACAATTGTAATATGATTACTGGGTAAAATTTCGTGGACGAAATTTATTTAAGGGGGGGAGAATTGTAACACCCCTAAGTTCGGTAGTGCGTTCTGCTGCTCCAGTGACCAGTGTTGTCAGGACAGCTAGGATGCCTAGAACCACACTTCAATGAGAGTGAGGAGACATAAAATAATGAAATAAAAGAAAAGAAAGTACAAGAAAAACAAAGGAAAAATGATTGCAAAGAAATGTGATAAAGTTAAGCAGTGAGAAACCTAACGATGGGTGACGCCTTTGGGAAGTCACGGCGTGGACCGTTGATTGGCCTGAATGCGGGAACCACGGAAAACATTTTTGGGACATAAATAGACCCTTGTTGAAGAATAAATATCATTAGAAATATCAAAGAAAAATTAAATAATTACTACAAAGAAAAGTGAGAAATCGAAAAAGCAGACAAAACCCAGTATACTGAAAAATCAGAATGCCACCGAGCAGGGCATTATGGTCATTTGACATCACGAAGTGTCTTTTGACCTAAATTTCCATTAAAAAATAAATAGTATTACACTTAGAAAATAAAATGAAAAATTAATTGGTGGTACCTAAAATAAATAGTGGAAATTATGGGTTAAATGTGGAATAAATGAATAATTACTTTATTATATGATTAAGTGACTAAGTGGACCACTAAGGGTATTAATTAAATACATAGTGGGACATGTGTACACTTAAAATGCAGCTGAATAAGTCATCTTCCTCATTTGCATTCAAATTGCCGAATTGAAGAGTGAAGGAAACTCCATAGCCATTTTTCATGCAAGCTTTCTTAACTCTCCATTTTCAACTCCAACCTCTTAGTGTTCTTCATTAAACTTTGTCTACACATCACAAGGAAGATATTGATACTAATTTTGAGAAGTTTGATGAAGGTTTAGCAAGTTACAATTAAAGGTAAGTTTGCATTTTTGAGAATTTCTTTGTTAAAGTTTATGTTCATGTTATGGGTGTTAGTTTGGTGAAAGAAAATTTTGAGTTTGAAGGGTTATTGTTGTTTTCATTTTGGACAGCCATGAGTCACGCTTTTTATGAGATATTTGTGCATATAATTGATGAGAAATGGTGTTGATCATGATGAATTAGTAACCTAGTGAATTATTTCATGTTTATGTGGTGATTTATGCACTTGGATGGGAAATTGTAAAATGGATGGCACTTTGATGTTGAAGAATGGTTTGTGGCAGCTTGGGGACACTTGAGTAATGGTATATATTGAAGGAAATGTATGCAGAATATTAACCTAGAAGGATTGATGATATGTATGTAGATTGATCTTGTAAAGTGTGTGTAAAATTTGTAATGGTTAGGTGTGTTTGTAATAGTACTTAGAAATTGTAATTGTGAATGATATTGGTGTGTTGAGGCTGATTGGAATCTGCCCAAAATAATGTTAATGTAAAGTAGAAAGTGCTTTTGGTAATGTACCAAAACTGATTTGGTAGGGTATGGAAGTAAACTTTGCAAGGTAAATATGTGTTTTGAATGGGGTGTGAAAAGCATATTGAGGGCAGTACACATTTTAGCCTATAACCTTAAATGTGTAACCTCAATTGGTATGAGACCAATTTGAGGTGAAACTAGGCACAAAATGTGCCAACTTTCATTGAGAAACCATGCCAAAATTCTGCTTGCAAGGTGACCTAAAAAAATGACCAATTCGGATTAGGTGCAATTAGGACCTGAAAAATGACCAATTGGGCAGCAGTGAGTGTTTAGGCCATAACTCACTCAAACCAGGTCCAATTGACCTGAAATTTTAACCAAGAATAGTTAAGACCCATACCTACAAGTCTTATGAAGACACCAAAGCCCAGAAATGACCATAAGCAAGTCAAACAACTTGCACAAGTTCGGGTCCAAAAACTGGCCGAACCAGAATTGACCAATTTGACCTAAAATTGATCTAAAATGGTACCATTTGACCAGCAAGAGTGTAATGACCATAACTCGGTCTACTTAACTCGGATTGACCTGAAATTTTGCACCACGGTCCATAAGACCTAAATCTACAAGTTTGTAGTTTCGACCGAGAGCCGAAAACCGAGGGAACTAGATCGTCCCGGAATCCAGCAATTTGCATTAAAATGCACTAAGCAAGGAAATGACTTTGGTAAAACATACCAAACCTAAAACCCTATCAAATGTGACATATTAACGACACTAAAACCTAATTTACCTAAAACGCAACGAGGGTCGGTATATTAGGTGATTAAGTGAATAATTGAGTTCAGTGCATTATTTACCAAACACCATCGATAGAGACAGTTTAAATTAGTACTGAAACACTTCAAATTGTGTTTCTCAGTTACCAAAGACTCAGGAAAAGGGAAGGAAACACTGAGTCCAGATCAGGGGGACAGTCATCAGAGGTTTGTGCACAACAACTGTTTCTTTTGAATTATTTTCAATGGAAATAAATATTGACTATTTGCATATCATTGTTTTAAATTGTGGAAATGTGTTTGGTGGACACTTATTGATTGAAAAACATTGTGAATGGTTTGAAACTGTGAAAAATTGTTTGAATGGTATTTGATGGATACTTATTGATTGAAAAGCACTGTAAATGGTTTTTGTGGAAATTGAAGTGAATTACGAATTGTGTTGCCATTTTGTGAATGAAATTATAACTTTGGAAATTTATTGGATTCTTACGGATCATTTGAATAAAATGTTTGGAATTGTTTTGACTCACAATTGGCATGACACTGATAATATGTTCCTCCTCCATTAATGGGGTGAGTGTGATTATTCCTCCCTCTTTGACTTATTAGTCAGGGTGAGTATGATTATGTTCCTCCCTCTTTGACTTCCCACCGAGGTGAGTATGGATGAGTTCTCATTATATAGCTAGCTTCCTCCTCATTGATTTCGATTATTGGGGTGAGCATGTCTTGTCGTGGTGTACAACACGGCATATATGGAAAAAATTGTGTCATGGCCTAAATTGTGTTATAGATTGGCAACACTGTATTCTTGATTATTTGATCGAATTGTGTTATTATGTATTGTGAGATTGTGAAATTGATTTAAACTCTTATTGACATATACTGTCTATTGAATTCAACCATGATCTGACTTATTGAAAATTATTGTGATATTAACAAATGGAGTTTAAATTCTTGTTGATATTTATTGTCTTGAATTTAACTATGGTTTTAAGTATCCACTATTGATATGATTTATGAATTGTGATTTAAAATTTGTATTTGGTAAATGTTGTGCACCACTGAGACATTGTCTCGTGATAGCTTTATTCTTTGTCGCAGTAGAGAGCAGACAGGCAGAAAGTTAGGTGCTAGTATCGCCAATGAGAGAGATTATTGGGTATAGTGAGTATACAACATGTGGCATTTTGTAATCTAATGTATATTCACTGTATGTATATTTTGTTCTTGGTTTTGAGCAGTTGTAAATTTAAGTTGTACAGTAAAGTTGTAAAATAATTATGAGTTATTTGGCTTGTAAAAATTGTGTTATATCTTTGTATCTTAGTCTTTGAAAATCACTGTGGATTTGACTTGAGAAATGTGTTGTGTTGATAAAAATGTTGGAGTTGAGATTTGAAAATATATTGAAGTGCTTTTTACAGGTTTTCTGAAGAACTGTTTTGTCCAAAATACAAATGGCACCTTGCCAAAATTTTTACAGATATTCCAAATAAATCAAATGAGTTAGTTGTTTCACTTCAGTTCACCAAAGTCTTTCACACCTGTAAATAGTGCTCACCACTGTAAAAGAAGTAAGAAAAGTTTTTAAAATCCCTTGTAGTGTATTTAATGGATTATCAGTAGACGGAGTTGGTAATTCATTAGGTATACTACGGGATCATGTTATGCCTTACAGAGGGGTAGGGTGTGACATTATGTTAATATGCATGAGGCTACTACTGTTTCACACCTTCTTCACTACAAACATTCTTGGAAGTTGATTCTTCTCACCATTTGGAAGAACCAACTCTGTTTTGATAAGTAGTGGGGGCCCTTCAATATTTGGCACTTACTCAGCCCGATATTACTATAGCTATCAATAAAGTAGCTCAATTCATGCATACTCCTACTGTTAATCATTGGCAAGCTGTAAAGCGAATCCTTCGCTATCTCAAAGGCACCACCAATCATGGCTTAGTTCTCTGTTCTTCCCGTTCTAACAATCTTATATCTTTTTCTGATGCAGATTGGGACGGTGACAAAGCCAATTGCAAGAGTACTTCTGCTTATGCTGTGTTTCATGGTTCTACTGTGTTCGAAGAAACAACAAACTGTGGCAAGGTCCAGTACTGACTCCGAATATCATGCCTTAGCCTCAGTAGCATCTGAGGTTTGTTGGCTTCAGTGTCTTCTCTGCGAGCTTTGCCAACCTCTTACTACAATACTGAAAATCTAGTGTGATAATGTTATTGCCATGTATCTAGTGGCCAATCCGATTTTCCATTCTCGTTCCAAACATTTGGAACTTGACTTTCATTTTGTCTATGATTAGGTTCACTACAAACATCTTCTAGTGCCTTACATTCCAATTGCTGACCAGCTAGCAGATGTTTTGACCAAGCCCTTATCCAAGCAACGGTTCCTCCACTTGAAGGAAAAACTGCTAGTTATTCCTCCCATCCATTTATGGGGGGATATTAAGGAAAGATGACAGCTATGATTTTCTATTTTAAATTAGTCAATTATAATCCCATTTGTTATGGGATTTCTATTGTATCAATTCCTCTTATTCAGGGATTTAATCTCATTATATATTTGCTAAAGATACTCATTGTACTCTATATATATGGAACAATAGAAATCAAAGAAGTGTGTAGAAAAGATCAACCAATTTCTAATATGTTTTATTCAATTCCTAACTGAAGAGGATGAATTAACTATAAAGGATTCCTATTCTCCATGCATCTAGATTCTTACTACTCGAATAAGGACCATTAATTTAGATTAATATTCTACCTAAAAAGGATAATTGGCTATCACACCTTACCCCTCTATAAGGCATAACATGATCCCGTAGAATACCTAATGAACTACCGAACTTCACCGACCGATAACTCATTAAGCACCCTACAAGAGATTTTAAAACCATTTTCTTACTTTTTTGGAAGTGGTGAGTATTTTCTTACATTCAATAAAAGTTTAAAAACTAGTTTAAATTTTTTTCCATTTTAATTTTACGTAATTTTTGGAAAAATTTTGGTAGAGTGCCATCTGTATTTTAAGAAAACAGTTCTTCAAAAACCTATAAAAACACTTCCAATAATTCCTTTTCATCAAACTCACTACTACCTCAATACAACTCAACATCATTTCTCAATTCAATTGTCATAAAAAATAGTACTCAATAATTCCATTCATTTTTCATTAAAGTAAATTCACTTTACATTCATCAACCAAACTTTACATTAACAAATCCAAAATACTAGTATTACAAACTCTATACAACTGTTCATGACCAGTTTATACATGCACATACATTTACATACATCAAAATAAGTATTACAAACAGGATATAAAATATACCTGATAAAACTTAAGGGACATAGCTCAAGATCCTCAGCATCTCACTCTGCTGCTCCTCTAGTCTCTATTGAAGGAACGGAAGCGTGAAAAACACAAGTTTATACCATTGAATTAAAAAATTTTCACCTAGGGTCACATGCATCATGCAAGAGTTATTTTTATCTATTTGATTTCAATGATAAACAACATATTAAAACTCTTTTAATATGTTTTTGGATCTGTATTTACCATTTAAGATTTTAGAATTAATCAGATTAATTTTAGAACCTTAGATTAAATCAAGAACAAACACACTAACCTCTTGATGCACTATAGTGTATTTGCGCCTTTGAGATTCGTCTTCAGGACACCAGATGTTGTCCCTCTAGCTTGTACACACCAAGAACACCTATGGCAGCCCTTGAACAGCTTCTAAAACTTTTTTTATTATTTAGAAAATCAAGTTCTACCTTTTAAAAGATTAAAGATGTAAACAGGACACTCGAAACGATTTCTAGTATTTTTAATTCAAGAGATTGTTTGCTAATCTCTTGGAATAGATGAGAGATGAAGAGGAAGAGAGAATATAAGTCTCAAGGGTGGCGGCACACAATGGGAGGTAGCAGCTTGTGTGTTTTATTTTTTCATAACAACACTTATATAGCTAGGTCACCACTTAAACCCTTGCCACATGTCACCCTTTGATTGGTTCTAGGTTTAATTGACCCAATCACATTGTGCCAAGTGTCAAACCTATATTTAATCTTAATTTTAATAATCTTATATGATTAAAAGACATTTGGCAAGCTTATGTGTAATGCCATGTGTCACCATCTCATGGTGCCACATGTCACCCTGTGAAATGACCAAAATGCCTGTCACACCCTACCCCTCTGTAAGGCATAACATGATCCCGTAGTATACCTAATGAATTACCAACTCCGTCTACTGATAACCCATTAAATACACTACAAGGGATTTTAAAAACTTTTCTTACTTCTTTTACAGTGGTGAGCACTATTTACAGGTATTAAAAACTTTGGTGGACTGAAGTGAAACAACTAACTCATTTGGTTTATTTGGAATTCCTGTAAAAATTTTGGCAAAGTGCCATATGTATTTTGGACAAAACAGTTCTTCAGAAAACCTGTAAAAATCACTTCAATAATTTTCCAAATCTCAACTCCAATACATTTCTCAACACAACAATTTATCAACTCAATTCCATAGAAATTTTTCAAAATCTGAGATAAGGAAATATAATACAGCTTTTACAAGTCAAAACAGCTCATAATTATTTTACAACTTCAAGGTACAATTTGAATTTACAACTGCTCAAAACCAAAAACAAAATATACATACAGTGTCATACATTACAGTACAAAATGCAAAATATTGGTATACTCATTATACCAGGTAATCCCTCGCTGGATGTATATGCAGCCTAGTCTACTGCCCTGTCTGTCTCTCTCTACTGCGACAAAGAATAAAGCTATCACGAGACAATGTCTCAGTGGTGCACAACATTAACCAAATACAATTTTAAATCACAATTCATAAATCATGTAAATAGTGGATACTTAAAACCATAGTCAAATTTAAGACAATAAAGGTCAATAAGAATTTAAACTCCATTTCTCAATATCACAATAGATTTTCATAAGTCAGGTCATGTTTGAGTTCAAAAGACAATATATGTCAATGAGAGTTTAAATCCATTTCACAATTTCACAATACACATCAATAAATCACACACAGCTTAATCATGATCCATAGTTCAATTCGTCCCAAAAGCCGATGGCTAATGAGGTATTCGATTCGTCCCAAAAGTCGATGACTAATGAGGAATAACATGGCTAGCTAGCAAAAATATGAGTACTCATCCAATTCGTCCTCAACAGGCACACACCTCAACACTTCAGCCAGAGAGGGAATTCAATTCGTCCCACTAGACAAGCTAATGAGGAATACAATCAATATACATGATAGCTGTGGTTTCAAACCATTTCCAATGCTTTTAAATCAATAAGTATCCATCAATGTCATTCAGACAATTTTTCACAGTTTCAACCCATTCACAATATTTTTCAATCAATAAGTGTCTATCAAACACATTTTCACAATTTGAAACAATAATATATAAATAGTCAATTTTTATTTCAATTGAAAACAATTCAAAAGAAACAGTTGTTGTGCACAAACCTCTGATGACTGTCCCCCTGGTCTGGACTCAGTGTTTCCTTCCCTTTTGCTGAGTCCTTGTTAACTGAGAAACACAATTTGAAGTGTTTCAGTGCTAAATTAAACTGTCTCTATTGATGGTGTTTGGTAAATAATGCACTGAACTCAATTATTCACTTAATCACCTAATATACCGACCCTCGTTGCGTTTTAGGTAAATTAGGTTTTAATGTCGTTAATATGTCACATTCGATAGGGTTTTAGGTTTGGTACGTTTTACCAAAGTCATTTCCTTGTTTAGTGCATTTTAATGCAAATTGCTGGATTCCGGGACACTGGTTTGACCTAGCCCGACGATCTAGTTTCCTCGGTTTTCGGGTCTCGGTCGAAACTACAAACTTGTAGATCTAGGTCTTATGGACCGCGGTACAAAATTTTAGGTCAATCCGAGTTAAGTAGACCAAGTTATGGTCATTACACTATTGCTGGTCAAATGGTATCAATTTAGGTCAATTTTAGGTCAATTTGGTCAACTCTGGTTCGGCCAGTTTTTGGACCCGAACTTGTGCAAGTTGTTTGACTTGCTTATGGTCATTTCTGGGCTTTGGTGTCTTCATAAGACTTGTAGGTATGGGTCTTAACTATTCATGGTTAAAATTTCAGGTCAATTGGACCTGTTTGGAGTGAGTTATGGCCTAAACACTCACTGCTGCCCAATTGGTCATTTTTCAGGTCCTAATTGCACCTAATCCGAATTGGTCATTTTCTTAGGTCACCTTGCAAGCAGAATTTTGGTATGTTTTCTCAATGAAAGTTGGCAAATTTTGTGCCTAGTTTCACCTCCAATTGGTCTCATACCAATTGAGGTTACACATTTAAACTTATTGGTCTATTTGCACACTGCCCTCTATATGCCTTTCAAACCCCAATTCAACACACATTTAACTTGCTCTACTTTAAATCCCCATACCTAATTCTGATTTTATACCATTCCATATTCATTTATCACTTCTTACTATGGTCAATTTGGACAGAATACAAATATTCTCAATACATCAAATACAACCCTAAACCACAAAGTCCAAATTTAGCAATATATGTACATAAATACACCTAATCATTACATATAAATTTCCACTACTAATTTACATACACATTCATCAATTCTTCTATGTCAACATTCTGCCAACACTTCCATCAATACATACAATTATTCAAGGGTCCCCAAGCTGCCGAAAACCTTCTTTAACGCCACATTGCCCTACAATTCATCAATTCTCATCCAAGTGCCAAAATCACCATATAAACATGAAGTAATTCACTAGGTTATTAAATCATCATGATCAACACCATTTCTCATCAATTATATGCACAAATATCTCATAAAAAACATGACTCCATGGTTGTCCAAAATGAAAACAACAATAACTCTTCAAACTCAAAATTTTCCTTCACAAAATCAACACCCATAACATGCACACAAAACTTAACAAAGCTATCTTCAAAATTATGAACTTACCTTATGTTTGGAGCTTGTTAAACCTTGCTTAAACTTCTCAAATTTAGTATCAAACTCTTCCTTGTGATGAGTAGACAAAGTTTCATGAAGGAACCTAAGAGATTGGAGTTAAAAATGGAGAGTTAAGAGAGCTTGCATGAAAAATGGCCATGGTGGTTTCCATTTTCTTCAATTCGGCAACTTTGAATCCAAATGAGGAAGATGAAGTTTCTGTTGGTTTAGTGGAAGTACAGCTGCCCCTCTTTATTTTATTTTATTCCCTTAGTGACCCACTCACAATTTTAAATCATATAATATGTTAAATTCCCACTTATTCCACATTTAACCCATGATTTTTGCTATTTACTTTAGGTACCACTAAACTAATTTTTCATTTTATTTTCTAAGTGTAATACTATTTATTTTTAATGGACATTTAGGTCAAAAGACAATTCGGGGTGTCAAATGACCATAATGCCCTGTCAAGTTACGTTCGATTTTTCGGTAACACCGGGTTTTGTCTGTTTTTCGATTTCTCACTTTTCTTTGTACTAATTATTTAATTTTTCTTTGATCTTTCTAATGATATTTATTCTTCAATAAGGGTCTATTTAAGTCCTAAAAATGTTTTCCAGGGTTCCCCGCAGTCCAGGGCTAGTCAACAGTCCACGCCGTGGCTTCCCGGTGCGGTCACCCATCGCTAGGGTTCCCTGCTCGCTTAACTTGGTTACATTTCCTTGCTATGATTTTTCCTTTGTTTTTCTTATGTTTTCTTTTCTTGTATTTCATTATTTTATGTCTCCTCACTCTTATTGAAGTGTGGTTCTAGGCATCCTAGCTGTCCGGTCAGCACTGGTCACCGGAACAGCAGAACGCACTACCGAACTTAGGGGTGTTACAATGCCCCTATGTCTTAATTTTGAGTTCTTAACCCAAAATAATTGTTTCTCCTCTTTTAATCAATTTATATCAAATGTAAATTAATTAATTAATCTCTATTAATTAATTTCTCATTAGTTAAATTCATTTTAAACACTTTAAATATAAATTTAACTTATACTATACATCCAATAATCTAGATTTGGTTTCAAGTCATGCTAGGGACTTTGCAATCTAATTGCAAACCAAACCTATTTAATTAATCAATTAAACTCTTTAATTAATTAATTAAATCGTATTTAATTAAGTGATAACTTGTGTAAGCGTGTGACTTACTAGGCTCATCACTAATTGGCAATGAGATATGATATCAACTCTTAATATCATCAGAACTCTTTCTTACCATAAATGATTTCTCTAAATCATTTTATGCACCTCATAGACCATGGTTAACACCTAGTATAGCGTGCCATTGTAACACCCCTTACCCGTCTACAGAATAGCCGAGCAAGGCGTGCTACACGGCGTGCCGGAGCACCTAGTCTGTGATTATCACATTTTCTAAACTCAATTTGATTTTAAAAAGTGTTTATATGCTATTCATAGCATGCTGGTTCTATTTTCACACTTTAATAAAGTCAGTGTATTAAAATAGTAATAAAAATTTGGCACGGTGCCATCTGCATTTCGGACAAACTGTCCTTCCAAACCTATTAAAAACAGTTTAATATGATAATATCAAAATCTCAAATATTTCACAGTCCCTATTTCTCAGTAAAGTCAATAGACTTTTACAGTCATTAAACAGTTCCATAATACAGTCCATAATAATTTAAATATAAACAGAAAATCTCCATATTATTTAATATGTACAAAATATTACAAACTTTAAAGCTTTCATAATATTATAAAATACAAGGCCAAATTTCAAATATACAACAAAAGTACAAAATACAAGATATCCTAAGTCCTACCATGTATGCAATGCAGTGCAGATGACTCTGGACTCCTGTGCAGATCTGATGTCTCACCCGGTAGTAGGTCTGCTGGGCTCCCCAGCTGTGTCTCCAATACCTACGCGTTACAAAAGCAACCCACTAAGAAATTTTGCTTAGTGGTGCCAAATGTAAAGAAATATGCACTAAAATAAGGTAAATAAAGTGTTTACAAATTTTTGGTGGTGCTGTATGTCAGTAGACTTGATTTAGCTATTTGAATTTAATTGTACTTGAATTACTGCCCGTGTAGCCTATATACTGACCAGACTGGATAAAAGGATATACTGGCACTGGGTACTAAGTACCTCGGGCCGTCACACCATCGATCACAAAGTGTCTCCCGGTGTTCAAATAGCGTGGCTAAAAAGCCATGTAGTCAATTTGGCGATAAGCCAAAAATAAATATACAATATGTATAGCCGTAGGCTATTAAAGTCACAGTGTGGCACAATAGGCCATAAAAACACAGTATGGCATAAAGCCATTTACAGAACAGCTGTCAGAATCCTATTGGCATGCCAACCTATCCATACTAGTCAACTAGGAAAACTAGGGCACATTATAAATTAATTGTTTAATTCTTCAATCTTTGGAGTTTACTAACTATTGTATAATTCACAAGTCAATGCATATGTTGACCTTTTTAGGTAATATGGACAAGTTGTTTCTAGCATCAATATGTCACAATTTATATCTCAATATGCTGCCAATATAGTGCAATTTACCATTTTTACAAGTTGGCATTCACTGCCAAAATGCTTCAAGCATCATTGTATACAAAATGTCAAATTCTCAATTTTTGTGTGCTAGATTGGTCTACCTTAAAGTCCTATTTCCTTTGGTTTTTAGCTTCTAGTCAAAGAAGCAAAATTGTAGCTCTATGTCTTATTGCACGCAGGGCAAAATTTCAGGTCATTCCGAGTTGTGTAGACGAAGATATGGTCAATTTGCTAAAGCTGGACAGATTGCACTTTTAGTGCACAATTTTGTCAAATTTTAGGTCACTTTTGGTTCGGCAGTTTTTGTTCCCGAACTTGTACAAGCCATTTGACTTGGTTCTGGTCATTTCTGGGATTTGGTGTCTTCATAATACTTGTAGATATAGGTCTTAACTATTCATGGTCAAAATTTCAGGTCAATTGGACCTGTTTTGAGTGAGTTATGGCCTAAACACTAACTGCTGCCCAAATGGTCAGTTTTCAGGCCTCAAATGCACTAATCCGGATTTGGTCACTTTTTAAGGTCAGTTTCTAGGCAGAATTTTGGCAACCTTTCTACATGAAAGTTGGCCTATTTGATGTCTAGTTTCACCCCATATTGGCCTCATACCAATTGGGTTCATAGTTTGGCACTTATGGCCTCATTCAGGTGCTGCCTTCAATACACAACCTGCACAAAGCTCATACACTTCCAATTTAATGTTCCTCCTCCTCCTCATTACTACAATATTCAATCAACAACACTTCTATACATATATTGTACACAATTCAAGAAAAAATTCTGGGCAGAATACTCAAGTCCACAAGGCACACAATACACCATTAAACTTCAATATTTACATCCACCCAAATTCAACATACTTCAATGTTAATATTACACATATACTTCAACATATTCATACTTCAATATCATTTACACTTGCTGCCCACAAATTGACATTAACATATATCATTAATGACCATATATTCACACACAAATTCATGCTATTAGGGGCTGCCAAACATGGCAGTTTGCTCAAGGCTTCAAGGTTCCATTTCACACCTTAAATCTAAACACTACATGTACATATTTATGCACAAACTTACTCTAAATTTCATTTGAATCAATCAACCTTCATTTTCATTCATTAGAAGTAAAAATAACTCAAGATCAACAAGGGTTCATGGCTGCCAAAAATGGACAAGTCCATTTCTCACTAGTTCTTTTATTTCTCTTCACCAAAACACTTACCTCAACCTAAACACAAGCTTTACCAAAGCAAGGGAGGGATTTTGGACACTTACAACTTTTGATGCTTATAAAAACTTCACCAAATCTGGTTTTTCTTATTGCCAATATCTTCCCCAAGGTAAGTAGGCAAGCTTTAATGAAGGAAAGAAGTGGAAAGGATGGCTTGATCATGCACCCATGGAGATTGCATGTGGGGTGGCCATGGTGATTTCCATGGTGGAATTCATTACGGCAAAGTAAAATGGGCTGATGAAGAAGATGATGGTGAGTGCTATCTGCTGTCCCAAGGCTGTGATAAGGGTCCCAATATCCAAGTTAGTGGAGCACTAACTTGGATTTTAATGTTAATTATTCAAAGTTTCATAAATTGGATTTTATCCCCCATTTCTTTCACTATTCTTATAATGTATCACAATTTAATTTTTTCATGACATTTTCTAAGTGTAATATCATTTATTTTTAATGGAGATTGAGGTCAAAAGGCAACACTATGTGTCAAATGACCAAAATACCCCACTTCGGTTTATATTCCTGATTTTTCGGTAACACCGATTTTTGTCTGTTTCTCGATTTTTCATTTTTCTTTGTACTAATTTATTAATTTTTCTTTGATATTTCTAGTGTTAATTACATTTCAATAAATCTTTATTTATGTCTCAAAATTATATTCAGAGGGTTCCCCGCGGTCCTGGGGTCGGCAATGGCCTTCCCGGTGCGGTCACCCATCGCTGTGGTGCCGGCTCGTTTAACTTAGCATCATTTTCTCTCTTTCATTTTTGTTTGATTTTTCTTGTATTTTCTTTTTATTTATTTCATCATTATATGTCTGTTCACTGTCACCGAAGTGTAGTTCCAGACATACTGACTTACCTGGACTGTTATTTGACTACTGGAGCAATTGAACGTACAGAACACGTGCAATGGGGATGTTACAACTCTTTCCCTCTAAATAAAAATTTCGTCCTCAAAATTTACCTGATGTGAACAGCTGAGGGAACTGTTGTCTCATTGTCTCCTCACTCTCCCATGTTGCCTCTTGCGTGTTGTGGTGTCTCCATAGGATTTTCACTAGTGGAATTGTCTTATTTCTGAGCTCTTTTACCTCTCGTGCCAAGATTTTAATTGGTTCTTCTTCATATGTCAGGTCTGGTTGTACCATAATTTCTTCTGCTGAGATGACATATGAAGGATCCGATCTGTATCTTCTGAGCATCGAGACATGGAACACATTATGTATCGTGTCCAGCTTAGGTGGTAAGGCTAATCGGTAGGCTACTGGTCCCACACGTTTAATAACTTCATATGGGCCAATAAACCTAGGGCTTAATTTTCCCTTTTTCCTGAATCTCAACACTTTCTTCCATGGTGATACTTTGAGAAATACCTTCTCGCCAACTTCATACTCAATGTCTTTTCTCCTCAAGTCAACATAAGATTTCTGTCGGTCTGAGGCAACTCTCAAATTGGCCTTTATCAGTTTCACCTTTTCCTCTGTCTGTTTTATTAGGTCTGGCCCCACTAGCTTGTCTTCACCCAATTCAGTCCAACATACAGGTGTTCTGCATTTTCTCCCATACAGTGCTTCATAGGGTGCCATTTGTATGCTAGCTTGATAGCTATTATTATATGCAAATTCTGCCAGTGGAAGGTATCTGTCCCAACTTCCCTCAAACTCAATAACACAACTTCTCAGCATATCCTCGAGGACCTATCACACATATTCAGTTATTACTATCATTATTATCAGTTTATTGTTTGCAATAACTCAGTGAGTTTCAAAATTTACCTGGATTATTCTTTCTGACTGTCCATCCGTCTGAGGATGAAAAGCCATACTAAAATGGAGTTGTGTGCCCAAGGATTCTTGTAATTTCTTCCAAAATCTAGATGTAAACCTCGGGTCTCTATCAGATATAATGGAAAGTGGAATTCCATGTAGTCTAACTATCTCACTGATGTATAATTCTGCTAGCTTTTCCAGTGAGTAGTCAGTTCTAACTGGCAGAAAATGTGCTGATTTGGTTAACCTATCCACAATCACCCATACTGCATCATGCTTCTTCTGAGTGAGAGGTAGACCACTGACAAAGTCCATAGTGACTCGGTCCCACTTCCATTCAGGTATGTTTATGGGCTGTAACAAACCTGATGGAACTTGATGTTCTGCTTTGACTTGCTGACATGTCAAGCATCTAGTTACATAGTCAACTATGTCCTTCTTCATACCTGGCCACCAGTATCGGAGTTTCAGGTCATGGTACATTTTTGTGCTTCCTGGGTGCATAGCATACACACTGTTATGTGCTTCTTTCAGAATACTGGCTTTCAACTCTTTATCATCTGGAACACACACTCTTTCTTTATAGTACAGGCACCCATTTTCTTTCACTTCATATTCAGTTTCCTTCCCCTCAGTGATTTTGCCCATAACAGCCATTAATTTCTCATCTGTCTTCTGCCCATCCTGTATCTGTTGTAACAGATTCGGCTTCACTAGCAACTCAGCCAAAATAACTCCATCATGAGTTAAGGATAGTTGGGCATTCAGAGATCTTAATGCTACAATAGATTTTCTGCTTAAAGCATCAGCGACTACATTTGCCTTCCCAGGGTGGTAGTCAATCACACAATCATAATCTTTCAGGAATTCATTCCATCGCCTCTGTCTCAAATTAAGTTCCTTCAGGTTGGCGATACTTGGACTCTTACAGTGCGTGTATATGTGGCATTTTTCTCCATACAGGTAATGCCTCCATATCTTCAATGCGAAGATAATTGCTGCTAATTCTAAATCATGAGTAGGGTAATTCTTTTCATGTGGCCTTAATTGCCTGGAAGCATATGAACCACTTTCCCTTCTTGCATCAGTACGCACCCTAACCCATTATGTGAGGCATCACTGTAGACTACAAAGTCTTTTCCAGACATTGGCTGTGTTAACACTGGTGCCTCTGTCAACATAGCCTTCAGCCTCTCAAAACTGGCTTGACACTTGTCATTCCAGTCAAATTTCATATTCTTGTGCAGTAATTTGGTCATTGGAGCATCTATCAGGGAAAATCCATTTACAAATCTTCTATAATATCCAGCTAACCCCAAGAAACTTCTGATCTCAGTTGTATTTCTGGGAGGCTTCCATTCCATCACTGCTTCAATCTTCTTGGGATCCACTCTAATCCCTTCATCTGATACTACATGTCCAAGGAATGCAATCTCATTCAACCAGAACTCACACTTGGACAATTTAGCATACAATTTCGTCTCTTTTAGAGTCTGCAGAACAATTCTCAAATGCTCATCATGTTCTGCTTTATCCTTGGAATACACCAGGATGTCATCAATGAAGACCACTACGAACCGATCTAAGTATGGATGGAAGATACGGTTCATAAGGTCCATGAATGCTGCTGGAGCATTTGTTAACCCAAATGGCATCACCAGGAATTCATAATGCCCATACCGGGTTCTAAATGCAGTCTTAGGCACATCTGCTTCCTTAACCCTTAGCTAATGATACCCTGATCTGAGATCAATCTTAGAAAACACACCGGCTCCCTTCAACTGATCAAACAGATCGTCAATTCTAGGCAACGGATACTTGTTCTTCACTGTTACTTTGTTTAACTGCCGGTAGTTAACACATAACCTCAGTGTCCCATCTTTCTTCTTTACAAATAGTACCGGAGCTCCCCACGGTGACACACTAGGGCGTATGAACCCCTTGTCTAGTAATTCTTATAGCTGGATTTTTAACTCTTTCAATTCAGCAGGTGCCATCCTATATGGAGCAATTGAAATTGGAGCTGTACCCGGCATAATCTCAATAGCAAATTCAACTTCCCTTTCTGGTGGCAAACTAGGCAATTCCTCTGGAAACACCTCAGAGAAATCCCTTACTGTGGGTATGTCAAATAAGTTAAGTTTACCCTGCCTAGTGTCAACCACGTGTGCCAGATAGGCTTAACACCCTTTTCTCAATCATCTCCTTGCAACTGTAGCTGAGATGACATTGGACAAGAAATCTGTCCTTTCACCCACAATTATTATTTCTTCGTTCTCAGCAGTTTTCAGAGAGATTCTCTTCAATTTACAATCTACTATTGCCTGATGATGGGATAACCAGTCCATTCCCAAAATCACATCAAACTCATGGAAAGGCAGTTCAATTAAGTCTGCTAAGAACTCTTTCCCTTGAATCTTCAATGGACAACCCTTATACACCTTGTTTACTACCACACTGTGGCCTAGCGGATTTGTGACCAGGATGTCTTGGTCACTTTCCTCCACTGGTATTCCCTTTTCTACGGGCAGCTTGATACAAATATATGAATGAGTAGATCCAGGATCTACTAATGCATGCACAGAAGTATTATAAAGGAGGAACGTACCCTTAATAACATCTGGAGCATCCTGTTCCTCCTGTGCCCTTATAGCATAGGCTTTGGCTGGTTTTCTGCCTTCTACTCTCTCCACAGACTCTGACACAGGTTTCTGTGAAGTACCGGCTGCCTCAGCCTTACCCGGCCTTCTACCCCTTGGAGCTGGAGGGGCAGGCCTATCGGTTGATACCAGAGTGGATGTAGCAGTTCTTCGTGGACAATCTCGGACTAGATGGTCTGTAGATCCACACAGTAAACAAGCACCTGTCATCCTCCAACACTCGCCCTTATGCCATTTTTGGCAATGTGGGCAAGCAACAGATACCGTTGGGGCTGGTCCCCTGTACCCTGTCCTTGGAGAGCTAGCCACTGAAGGGGTGGACTGGCCTCTCCTTGGTACAAACTGAGATTTGGGCCTCTGTGACTGACCCTGACTTGGTGCTCTACTGAAACTCTGAGTAGGCGAACCTCTGAATTTCTTACTAGGGGCTGAAGATGTACCGGTCTGACCCTGACCTCTTTTCTGCTGTCTGTCCCTTCTGTTCTGCTCATTCATTCTAACTTTTTCAACCTTCAGTGCAGCTTCTACTAACTTGGCAAACTCTATAATCCCCAAGGCTGTAATCATTACTTTAATGTTATCATTGAGTCCTTCCTCAAATCTCTTGCATCTCTCTGCCTCATTAGGGACTATTTCCCGCCCATAGCGGCTCGATCGACAAATTCTCTTTCATATTCAGCCACCGTCACTGTCTGCGTGTAGGGTAATAAACTCCTTCTCTTCTCTTCCAAGTATACACTTCCCACATACTTCTTTCTCGAACTCGGAGAAAGAAATCCCAAGTTATCTGTTCTGGTGGCACCTCACTAGTTACTGTATCCCACCACTGGTATGCATCATCCTGCAGTAGTGATACAGCAGCTTCTAAATTCTGCTCTGGAGTACAATGAAGTTGTTTCAATACTCTTCCAGTTCTGTCCAACCAGTTTTCAGCTGTGACAGAATCATCTTCTCTTTTGCACAGAAAGTCCACTGCTCCAAACTTCCTGAGTCTCTCCATATGAGATTTTTGATGTGGAGGTGGTGGTGGTGGCATAACTCCTGCCATCTGTCTAAAGAACTCAGCCATTTACTGAAATGTGGCTGATGCATTTGGTACTGGTGGAACAAGTTCCCTCCTGTCTCCTGGTTCAGTCATAGATGGAGCATGACTTTCCACTTCCTCATCGACCGCTCTCTACGATGTGGAGTCCATATTCTGATCAAAATAACAAAACAAATCAAAAGATCTGTATTAGAGTCATCTTAACACTTACAATGCAATGCATGATGTGCAATCTATCTAGGTCCAGAAACGCCTAAACCGTGCTCTGATACCACTAAATGTAACACCCCTTACCCGTCTACAGAATAGCCGAGCAAAGCGTGCTACACGGCGTGCCGGAGCACCTAGTCTGTGATTATCATATTTTTTAAACTCAATTTGATTTTAAAAAGTGTTTATGTGCTATTCATAGCATGCTGGTTCTATTTTCACACTTTAATAAAGTCAGTGTTTTAAAATAGTAATAAAAATTTGGCAAGGTGCCATCTGCATTTCGGACAAACTGTCCTTTCAAACCTGTTAAAAACAGTTTAATATGATAATATCAAAATCTCAAATATTTCACAGTCCCTATTTGTCAGTAAAGTCAATAGACTTTTACAGTCATTAAACAGTTCCATAATACAGTCCATAATAATTTAAATATATACAGAAAATCCCCATATTATTTAATATGTACAAAATATTACAAACTTTAAAGCTTTCATAATATTACAAAATACAAGGCCAAATTTCAAATATACAACAAAAGTACAAAATACAAGATATCCTAAGTCCTACCATGTATGCAATGCAGTGCAGATGACTCTGGACTCCTGTGCAGATCTGATGTCTCACCTGGTAGTAGGTTTGCTGGGCTCCCCAGCTGTGTCTCCAATACCTACGTGTTACAAAAGCAACGCGCTAAGCAATTTTGCTTAGTGGTGCCAAATGTAAAGAAATATGCACTAAAATAAGGTAAATAAAGTGTTTACAAATTTTTGGTGGTGCTGTATGTCAGTAGACTGGATTTAGCTATTTGAATTTAATTGTACTTGAATTACTGCCCGTGTAACCTATATACTGACCAGACTGGATAAACGGATATACTGGCACTGGGTACTTAGTACCTCGGGCCGTCACACCATCGGTCACAAAGTGTCTCCCGGTGTGCAAATAGCGTGGCTAAAAAGCCATATAGTCAATCTGGCGATAAGCCAAAAATAAATATACAATATGTATAGCCGTAGGCTATTAAAGTCACAGTGCGGCACAATAGGCCATAAAAACACAGTATGGTATAAAGCCATTTACAGAACAGCTGTCAGAATCCTATTGGCATGCCAACCTATCTATACTAGTCAACTAGGCAAACTAGGACACATTATAAATTAATTGTTTAATTCTTCAATCTTTGGAGTTTACTAACTATTGTATAATTCACAAGTCAATGCATATGTTGACCTTTTTATGTAATATGGACAAGTTGTTTCTAGCATCAATATGTCACAATTTATATCTCAATATGCTGCCAATATAGTGCAATCTACCATTTTTACAAGTTGGCATTCATTGCCAAAATGCTTCAAGCATCATTGTATACAAAATGTCAAATTCTCAATTTTTGTGTGCTAGATTGGTCTACCTTAAAGTCCTATTTCCTTTGGTTTTTAGCTTCTAGTCAAAGAAGCAAAATTGTAGCTCTATGTCTTATTGCACGCGGGGCAAAATTTCAGGTCATTCCGATTTGTGTAGACCAAGATATGGTCAATTTGCTAAAGCTGGACAGATTGCACTTTTAGTGCACAATTTTGTCAAATTTTAGGTCACTTTTGGTTCGGCAGTTTTTGTGCGCGAACTTGTACAAGCCATTTGACTTTGTTCTGGTCATTTCTGGGCTTTGGTGTCTTCATAAGACTTGTAGATATAGGTCTTAACTATTCATGGTCAAAATTTCAGGTCAATTGGACCTGGTTTGAGTGAGTTATGGCCTAAACACTAACTACTGCCCAAATGGTCAGTTTTCAGGCCTCAAATGCACTAATCCGGATTTGGTCACTTTTTAAGGTCAGTTTCTAGGCAGAATTTTGGCAACCTTTCTACATGAAAGTTGGCCTATTTGGTGTCTAGTTTCACTCCATATTGGCCTCATACCAATTGGGTTCATAGTTTGGCACTTATGGCCTCATTTAGGTGCTGCCTTCAATACACAACCTGCACAAAGCTCATACACTTCCAATTTAATGTTCCTCCTCCTCCTCATTACTACAATATTCAATCAACAAAACTTCTATACATATATTGTACACAATTCCAGCAAAAATTCTGGGCAGAATACTCAAGTCCACAAGGCACACAATACACCATTAAACTTCAATATTTACATCCATCCAAATTCAACATACTTCAATGTTAATATTGCACATATACTTCAACATATTCATACTTCAATATCATTTACACTTGCTGCCCACAAATTGACATTAACATATATCATTAATAACCATATATTCACATACAAATTCATGCTATTAGGGGCTGCCAAACATGGCAGTTTGCTTAAGGCTTCAAGGTTCCATTTCACACCTTAAATCTAAACACTACATGTACATATTTATGCACAAACTTACTCTAACTTTCATTTGAATCAATCAACCTTCATTTTCATTCATTAGAAGTAAAAATAACTCAAGCTCAACAAGGGTTCATGGCTGCCAAAAATGGACAAGTCCATTTCTCACTAGTTCTTTTATTTCTCTTCACCAAAACACTTACCTCAACCTAAACACAAGCTTTACCAAAGCAAGGGAGGGATTTTGGACACTTACAACTTTTGATGCTTATCAAAACTTCACCAAATCTGGTTTTTCTTATTGCCAATATCTTCCCCAAGGTAAGTAGGCAAGCTTTAATGAAGGAAAGAAGTGGAAAGGATGGCTTGATCATGCACCCATGGAGATTGCATGTGGGGTGGCCATGGTGATTTCCATGGTGGAATTCATTACGGCAAAGTAAAATAGGCTGATGAAGAAGATGATGGTGAGTGCTATCTGCTGTCCCAAGGCTGTGATAAGGGTCCCAATATCCAAGTTAGTGGAGCACTAACTTGGATTTTAATGTTAATTATTCAAAGTTTCATAAATTGGATTTTATCCCCCATTTCTTTCACTATTCTTATAATGTATCACAATTTAATTTTTTCATGACATTTTCTAAGTGTAATATCATTTATTTTTAATGGAGATTGAGGTCAAAAGGCAACACTATGTGTCAAATGACCAAAATACCCCACTTCGATTTATATTCCTGATTTTTCGGTAACACCGATTTTTGTCTGTTTCTCGATTTTTCATTTTTCTTTGTACTAATTTTTTAATTTTTCTTTGATATTTCTAGTGTTAATTACATTTCAATAAATCTTTATTTATGTCTCAAAATTATATTCAGAGGGTTCCCCGCGGTCCTGGGGTCGGCAATGGCCTTCCCAGTGCGGTCACCCATCGCTGTGGTGCCAGCTCGTTTAACTTAGCATCATTTTCTCTCTTTCATTTTTGTTTGATTTTTCTTGTATTTTTTTTTTATTTATTTCATCATTATATGTCTGTTCACTATCACCGAAGTGTAGTTCCAGACATACTGACTTGCCTGGACTGTTATTTGACTACTGGAGCAATTGAACGTACAGAACATGTGCAATGAGGTTGTTACAGACATGGCCACCCAATTAGTAATAAGGCTTACCTTAAATGAACCTATAATCATATGTTACCATGCACTGGAATCTCTCTGTTACAAAATCCCAACTCAAGCTGGAGTTATGGTTTATGTTAAACTCCATTTGCTATGAATATTATGTTCCCTTTTAATTTCAGTTCTTGATTAAAAAGATTTTCTCATCAGAAAATCTTTTCTGATTAAATCTATCTGTCCTGGGTAGGAACTTGAAACATCAAGAATAATTAAATGAACATAGGATTTTATCTCTATTTACTTAGAGGAACAGATTCCATCTTGATCAACACCTACCTCCATATATAACTAGTAGGAGCCAACACATGCCCATATACCCATACACAATATAAGTATGAAAGTAGTATCAAACTCAAACTACCTATATACAAGATAACTGTGCTATCTTAGGTCTAAAGATTATATGCATTGATATGATTTATGACAAAACAATTGACAAGAGTAAACTCTATGTGCTTATCATAAGTGTCACTAGTTCGGCCTACTTATTATTTATAAGTGCTTATCATGTTTGTCATATGGCATGAGACTCACCATTTCATCTTATTTATATCTCATATAAATAACTTGGAAACAAATATGAATACAATCTTTCTGCATAAGTCATGTCCTTATTATGAAGTATCCTCGATTGTGAACCTATTTGTGATACTTTGTACTAGAAATACTGTCACTCATATTCTTAACAACTTAAAAATAAAATTTCTAACAAAATATCAGTGGACCTTTTCTATTACACATAAATATCTTATGTAAACGGAAAAGTGGAAATGCCTTTTATTAATAAAAATAGTACAAGATACATACTAAATGATATGCTTCAGGGCATACTATTAAAAATCTCCCACTAGCACTAGAGCCATTCTTTACAATATCTTAGACCCTTCTTCTCAAGATGTCGGTCTAGCTGAGTCTGTGACATAGGCTTAGTGAATGGATCAGCTGGATTTTCAGCTGATGCTATTTTTTGCATGGCTACATCGCCTCGTCCAACTATTTCTCTGATAATGTGGTAGCACCCTTCTATATGTTTGGATTTCTGATGAGACCTTGGTTCCTTAGCCTGTATAACTGCTCCATTATTGTCACAATGTAGTGGAACTGCTGACTCAATGGAAGGAACTACTGTAAGTTCTGTCACGAACTTCTTTATCCAAAGCCTTTCCTTTGCAAAGATCTCGATGCAAGAATATACTCAGCCTCGGTAGTGGAATCTGCAGTCGTGCTCTTTTTGGTACTCTTCCAACTGACTGCACCTCCATTACAAATGAACACATATCCAGAGGTAGACTTTCTATCATTGATATCTGATTGGAAATCAGAATCAGTATAACCATCCAATTGCAAGTCTCCACCTCCATAGATCAATAATAAATCCTTAGTTCTTCTCAAGTACTTAAGGATATTCTTGACAGCTATCCAGTGTTCCAAACCTGTTGGATTGATACCTGCTAGTCAAACTAACAGCATATGCGATATCCGGCTTAGTACACAACATTGCATATATTAAACTTCTAATAGCCGAAGCATATGGAATCCTAGCCATCTTATCTCTTTCTTCAGGTGTCTTTGGAGACATCTCTTTAGAAATATGGATACCATGTCTCACTGGTAATAAACCTCTTTAACACCTTTTCTAAGTATAGATTTTGGGATAAACCAATTATTCTTTTCGCTCTATCTCTATAGATGCGAATCCCAAGAATATAGGTTGCCTCCCCTAAGTCTTTCATGGAGAATGTATTTGACAACCATACCTTTACAGTTGTCAACATACCTGTGTCATTACCCATCAACAGTATGTCATCCACATATAAGACAAGGAAAGTGATAGCACTATCACTAACATTCTTATATGCACATGGCTCATCCTCATTTTTGATAAAACCAAAGGATTTAATGGCTTTATCAAAACGGATGTTTCAACTCCTCGAAGCTTGCTTCAACCCATAAATGGATCGCTTTAGCTTGCATACCTTGGAACAATCTTGGGATTCAAAACCCCTAGGTTGTTCCATGAAAATGTTTTCTTCAATGTATCCATTGAGAAAAGCTATTTTGACATCCATCTGCCAATCTCATAATCATAGTATGCAGCTATTGCTAATAGAATTCTAATTGATTTAAGCATGGCAACAGGCGAGAAAGTCTCCTCATAGTCGATTCCTTGCCTTTAGCGAAACCCTTTCGCTACTAGCCTTGCCTTATAGGTCTCTACCTTTTCGTCAAAACCAATTTTCTTCGTGAAAACCCATTTGTTCCCTATAGGTACAATACCTTCAGGTGGGTCAACAAGATCCCAAACTTGATTCTTATACATGGAATCAATTTCAGATTTCATAGCATCAATCCATTTTGAAGAGTTTATATCTGACATAGCTTCTTCATAGGTAAGTGGATCATCTCCATGATCTACTTCTTTATGAGTAGACAACTCTTGTTCTTCTTCATGAAGGAAACCATATCTCACTGGTGGGTGAGAACCCTGGTTGTTCTACTAGGAACAGCTGTAGATGTTTCATAAACGGGCATATGTTGGCTAGATGGATCTATATCCATCTGATCTATTGGTTGGTCAGAATTCTCTAATTCCAACCCTATTTGCCTTCCTTTGCCTCCTTCTTGAACAAACTGTTATTTAAGAAATGTGGCATCTCTACTCACCACAACCTTTTGTGATGTAGGCAAATAAAAATAATATCCAAAACTATCTTTTGGATATCCAACAAATCGACCCTTTTCTAATATGGTTTCCAATTTATTAGTGTTCAGCTTTTTGATATAAGCTGGACAACCCCAAATCTTAACATGCTTAAGACTTGGTTTTCTTCCATGCCATATCTCATAAGGTGTGGAAGAAACTGATTTTGATGGAATCCTATTCAGAATATACAAAGCTGATTCTAATGCAAATCCCCAAAAGGAGATTGGCATATCTGTATAGCTCATCATACTATGTACCATATCCAATAGGGTATGATTTCTCCTTTCAGATACACCATTCAGCTGTGGTGTTCCTAGAGGAGTCAGATGGGAAACAATGCTATGCTCTCTCAAGTATTCATCAAATTCAGTACTCAAATATTCACCTCTACGATCTGATCGAAGAGTTTTATTACTCTTTCCTGTTTGATTTTGTACTTCAGACTTAAATTCTTTGAACTTTTCAAAGGATTCATGTTTGTATTTCATCAAATACAAATACCCAAACCTTGATTTATCATTAGTAAAGGTAATAAAGTAATGAAAATCGCCTCTAGCCATTTCCTTAAATGGACCACATACATCACTATGTATTAGCTCTAAAATATTTTCAGCTCTTAGCCCTTATCCAACAAATGGTGATCTAGTCATTTTGCCCTGAAGGAAAGATTCACAAGTTGGAGTAGGCTCAGAGCCCAATGAGGATAGAATCCCCATTTTCTCCAGTTTTGCAATCCTATCTTCTGCAGCATGACATAACCTTAAGTGCCAAATATATTTTGAACTTGAGTTGGTTTTTACCATGGCATTGCAATCATTTAGATCACTTGCATTCATTTTGTGTTTGTCATTATTATCTAAATAATAAAGACCTTCATTCATATAACCCGAACCAACATATTTATTTCCAAAATAAATATTGCAAACATCATCTGTGAATTGAAATTCATAGCCATTTCTAGTCAAACTAGATATAGAAATAATGTTCTTAAAAGCATCAGGTATATATAAAATATTATCCAAACACAAAACTTGTCCAAACATGTAAAAAGATTTAGATCCTGTGGCTAAAGCTTCAACAGTTGAACCACTGCCAATCCGGACTCTAACATCTTGAGAACGCAAGCTGCTACTATTTGCTAGTTCCTACATATCATTAGAAATGTGAGAACTGGCACCAGTATCTAAAATCCAAGCTATAGATGAACTATGAGTATCATCAGAATCTAAATAACAAGATATGGACATACCTTACGAAGGTTTATCCTTCTTGTCCTTCAGAGAAGCAAGATACTCTGGGCAATTCCTTTTCCAGTGCCCATCCTTCTGGTAGTGGAAACACTTTTCTTTGCCTCCATCAGCTTTAGTCTTCCCTTTCTGTTTAGCTATTTTCTTGGAAGGACCAGGAATCTGAGGTTTCTTTTTCTTATTGCCCTTCTTCTTGTTGGACTTTCCAGTAGAAGAAAATGCAATCAAAGCTACCTCTTTTCCTTATTGTCCGGCATATTCTTTTGGGCAATAACCAGCATGTTGAGTAAATCAGCTAAGGTGCATTCCTGTTTAGTCATATGGAAATTTGTCACAAAATTCCCAAAAGACTCAGGAAGGGACTGAAGGATCAAATCTGTCTGTAGTTGGAAATCCATGTTGAAATCAAGATGTTCCAACTGCTCAATCAGCCGAATCATCTTATGGACATGATCCCCAACATTCTGTCCCTCAGGCATCCTCATGCGGAATAGCTGTCTAGATATCTCATACCTAGCATTCCTGCTGTGCTCACCATACAACTCTTATAGGTGAAGGAAGATCTCACTCGCACTCTGCATGTTCTCATGCTGCTTCTGTAACTCATTACTCATGGAAGCAAAACACTTAGCTCTCATATCATGCTCCTTCCACTTGTCCAAAGTTTCATGTTCCTCTAAAGTGGCCTCTGGAGGTAAAGGACCAGGAACATTTGAATCTAGAACATATCCTATATGTTCAAGGTTCAGGACAAGTTTCAAATTTCTTAGCCAATCAGAGAGATTAGGTCCTGTCAACCTATTGCGATCAAGTATGCTTGCAAGGATATTGGATGGTGGTGGTTGTTCTGTGCTCATTATTATCAGAAAATTAACTGCAGAAATAACCAGATTAATTAGTAAATATATCAAGTAATTAACCAAAATGATTATGGTCTTTTAATCAAATTGGTCCTCCCACTAACTTAGCGAATCCTACACTTCCAAAGTAGAAAACGGAAATCCTAGTTGGATGGATTTCTAGTGGGTGATTGAATTCTTATAATTCTATTGATCATCCTCAGGTACATCCGTTATTAGAATTACAATAAACTATAAGTGAGCAATTCCTTGCCCATCACATCTCATTTGAGGTTCAATCCTTTACCTAGCCTCTAATGCTCAAAATCTTAGGTACATCCATTATTTACTTATCTTGCATTAGTTAAGTTGATCCCATTGAGCTAGTAATTATGCAAATAAATTTAATGTCCTCAGGTACATTCAATATTGGCCACCAAACCATTTACATATTTACAATATCTCATGCTTGTCAATTATTCTTAAGAAAATCTCTTAAATTAATTACATCTTATGCAACTATTTAAAATTTCTTAAAATAATTGCCCCAATGGAGGGCCCATGTTATAATTACTTTAATTATAACATTTCCAACTTAATCATTTGTTTGGAAGATTTTATGGTCATCCTAATTACTATTATGGTCTCACTTTATACATTATCCATTTAGCATGTATATATCATATAATTGCATACATTCCCATACATCTCATGCATTCATGGATAAGCAGTAAATATCGTATGATTATGGACTTTCTAAGAGATTCAATTCTGAGCCACCAAGAATTGAATCAGGGCATTCCTAGGTGCATTTCATTCATTCATTTTACAAGAGTTGCTGAAGGAGTACATAATCAATACTTGATCTTGAATTCCTCCCACTGGTCCCACCAATGCTCTTGACCTCCTTGAACTTCTTGCAATCTAATATTACATAGTAATCCTTGGCATACCAAGGTGAATTTACAAGAACTTAAATAAATAAAATTACAACCAAAAAATTATTACAAACTTAATAATACATGCCCAAAATAAATTTATTTTAATTTACAATCCCAAAGAAACATAAAAGAAATAAATCTAATCACATTGGTCTTTTATAGTCCATGATCATCCATCATGCATATCACTATTTAACAATTAAATAAAACATACATACTTAAATTAAATTGAATATCTCATATTCAACTTAAAAATCCAGATTTGAATATGATTCAAATAAATTTAAAAATTCAGATTTGAATCACATTCAAACAACCTTAAAAATTCAAATTTGAATCACATTCAAACAATTTTAAAAAATCAGATTTGAATCACATTCAAACAATTTTTAAAAATTCATATTTGAATATTATTCAAACAAATTTAAAAAATAATATTTAAATATGATTGAAACAACTTTAAAAATTCATATTTGAATCACATTTAAACAACTTTTAAAATTCAGATTTGAATCATATTCAAACAATTTTTAAAATTCTGATTTGAATCAAAATTTAATTGTGTGATTGAAATTCTAATTAAAAAATTTAATTAGACATAGGATGAGCTTTTAGATCATACAACAATTGCAAATCAAAAAGCCAAACCTTGAGCCACCCATGAAGCCACAAACCTTGCGACCATTAAGTGTTCTCTTGCATACAGCCACACATCCATTGCAACCAGCAATGGATAAATTATTTCATGATCAAAACACACAATTAAATCATATAATCAACAATCTAAATAGCAAATATAGTGGCTCTGATACCAATTGAAGGAACGGAAGCATGAAAAACATAAGTTTATACCATTGAATTCAAAAATTTTCACCTAGGGTCACATGCATCATGCAAGATTTATTTTTATTTATTTGATTTCAATGATAAACAACATATTAAAACTCTTTTAATATGTTTTTTGGATATGTATTTTCCAGTTAAGAATTTAGAATTAATCAGATTAATTTTAGAACCCTAGATTAAATCAAGAACAAACACACTAACCTCTTGATGCACTACAGTGTATTTGCGCCTTTGAGATTCGTCTTCAGGACACCAGATGTTGTCCCTCTTGCTTGTCCACACCAAGAACACCTATGGTAACCCTTGAACAGATTCTAAAGCTTTTTTTATTATTTAGAAAATCAAGTTCTATCTTTTAAGAAATTAAAGATGTAAACAGGACACTAGAAACGATTTCTAGTATTTTTAATTCAAGAGAATGTTTGCTAATCTCTTGGAATAGATGAGAGATGAAGAGGAAGAGAGAATATGAGTCTCAAGGGTGGCGGCACACAATGGGAGGTAGCAGCTTATGTGTTTTATTTTTTCATAACAATACTTATATAGCTAGGTCACTACTTAAACCCTTGCCACATGTCACCCTTTGATTGGTTCTAGGTTTAATTGACCCAATCACATTGTGCCAAGTGTCAAACCTATATTTAATCTTAATTTTAATTATCTTACATGATTAAAGACATTTGGCAAGCTTATGTGTAATGCCATGTGTCACCATCTCATGGTGCCACATGTCACCCTATGAAATGACCAAAATGCCCCTGTGTCTTAATTTTGAGTTCTTAACCCAAAATAATTATTTCTCTTCTTCTAATCAATTTATATCAAATGTAAATTAATTAATTAATATCTATTAATTAATTTCTCATTAATTAAATTCATATTTAAATACTTTAAAAATAAATTTAACTTATACTACACATCCAATAATCTAGATTTGGTTTCAAGTCATGCTAGGGACTTTGCGATCTAATTGCAAACCAAACCAATTTAATTAATCAATTAAACTCTTTAATTAATTAATTAAATCATATTTAATTAGGTGATAATTTGTGTATGTGTGTGACTTACTAGGCTCATCGCTAATTGGCAATGAGATATGATATCAACTCTTAATATCATCAGAACTCTTTTTTACCATAAATGATTTCTCTAAATCATTTTATGCACCTCATAGACCATGGTTAACACCTAGCATAGCATGCCATGGCCACCCAATTAGTAATAAGGCTTACCTTAAATGAACCTATAATCATATGTTACCATGCACTGCAATCTCTCTATTACAAAATCCCAACTCAAGCTGGAGTCATGGTTTATGTCAAACTCCATTTGCTATGAATATTATATTCTCTTTTAATTTCAGTTTTTGATTAAAAAGATTTTCTCATCAGAAACTCTTTTCTGATTAAATCTATCTGTCCTGGCCAGGAACTTGAAACATCAAGAACAATTAAATGAACATAGGATTTTATTTCTATTTACTTAGAGGAATAGATTCCATCTTGATCAACACCTACCTCCATATATAACTAGTAGGAGCCAACACATGCCCATATACCCATACACAGTACAAGTATGAAAGCAGTATCAAACTCAAACTACCTATATACAAGATAACTGTGCTATCTCAGGTCTAAAGATTATATGCACTGATATGATTTATGACAAAACATTGACAAGAGTAAACTCCATGTGCTTGTCATAAGTGCCACTAGTTCGGCCTACTTATCATTTATAAGTGCCTATCATGTTTGTCATATGGCATGAGACTCACCATTCCATCTAATTGATATATCATATAAATAACTTGGAAACAAGCATGAATACAATCTTTCTGGATAAGTCATGTCCTTATTATGAAGTATCCTCGATTATGAAACTATTTATGATACTTCGTACTAGAAATACTGTCACTCATATTCTTAATAACTTAAGAATAGAATTTCTAACAAAATATCCATGGACCTTTTCTATTACACATAAATATCTTATGTAAATGGAAAACTGGAAATGCTTTTTATTAATAAAAATATATACAAGATACATACTAAATGATATGCTCTAGGGCACACTACTAATATCTATATCTGTGACAGCAATAACAGCCATCGCTGAGTACTATGACATAGTGGTGCACAACATACTAAAATACCATTTATGCATAATTCAACTCACATTTATTCAAATATTGAACTGAACATGAAAACAGATACAAAACATGATTTATAAACTTTTGATCCAAACAATTTCATTTAGGAAGTCTCAAAACAATTTCATAAAAACACACAGTTATATTATGCCATTCGAAACAATATTCATCTCAATAGCCGAAGGCTTATAAGAAATCACAAGGCTAGCTAGCTCAAACTATGGGTACCAATTCAATTTCTTCCTCTACTGGCACACACCTTAACACTTCAGCCAGAGAAGGAATCAAAATTCAAAACTATTTCCTCCCACTAGTCATGCTAGTGAGGTATTCAAATATATGGTCATGACACTGTGGTTTCAAAATTATCTTAACAATTTATCAAACATTTACTGACAATTAAATCACATATCATCAAATTTCCAATAATTTAGATCAAAAGCATAGTGTGCATTTCAATAATCATTTTGCAATATAAGTAAACCACAAATCATTTCATGCACTTTGCGAAAGAATTTTAAAGGATATTTATGTTGTGCACAAACCTTATGCGAGTCACCTCTTGGCCTTGACTCGATGCCTCGTGTTCTTTCCCTATATTCCTTTCAACTGAAACACACAATTTTACAGTGTTTCAATATCATAATTTATCATAAGTCCAAAACTAAATTCAAATCTATTTATATCTAACATAAATATACTTAACTTGATATTCATTAAAATTTATATTTCGGGTTTACTATTCATGATACTATTCAAGTCAATTTGTTGACTTTCTAATGCTTAATAGGTATGGGAATTTCAACTTCACCCACATACCACATTTTGGTTACCTAATTTGTTGGTTTTGGTTGTTTCCCAAACTTTAAGTTTCTTTGGTGGAACTTCCAAAATTGCAGATTTGGTGCCCTGTCTTGCACTGTCCTATTGGTCATGTTGCTGTGGTAATTTGACTAAGTTTTCTTCACAGAAGTTGTTTCTTATTGTCTTAACTTTATTTCCCTTTTTGAATCACTCCATTTGGAGTTTTGTAGCCCTAGTTATGGCCATTTGAACATGACTGGCCGGATTTGGTGTTACCTAAAATTCTGGGCAATTCCTGGTTATTGGCAATTTTTGTACATTGACTGCAGGTGAGTTTTTGAACAGGTTATAATCAAAGTTTGGGTTTGTTTTCTTCATAAAATTTGTAGGGCTATGTCTCAACTTTCTATCGGTATAAAATTCAGGTCATTTGGACCTTCCTAGGCCAAGTTATGGTCATTTATGTAACTACTGTTCATTTGGTCATTTTTGTACAGGGTAGTGTGCCCAATTCCGAATTTGGCCTAATTGTTCACTAAGTTGTGGTCACTTTCTAGGCATGATTCCTGAATGAAAAATGTGTCATTTTGTGTGTATTTGCATTCCCAATCAGCCTCACACCAATTGGATTGGTAAATTTATAGTTTTGGTCCCTGAAAAGGACCTAGGTCAAGTTGCTTGCCGATTAACCCTCACCAATCTGAATTGGAACTTGGTTCCAACAATTCATACACACCACAAATGGTCAAAATTGACCATTTCTCAACTCAAATAAGGTCAATAATATCAATTGACCAATTTTCAACCTTTTCTCTAATTTTTCACAAGCTCAAAACCTTAGCTACACATAAAGTTCAATCTAATGCATTCCAAAGTGTACATTCATGATCTATACACTTAATTCACTTCAAATAACCATTCAAACACCTCAAACTCATTCATTTCAAACCCTAACCCTAGCTGGATGAAATTTCTATTTGGTCCCTTAATAATTATTTTATTTGATTTTACACAATTTCTAAGTTAAGCGAGCTACATAAACAACAAATAAACTAAGATTTTCAAATTCAATCACTTACCTCCACTTGAAATTCAATTTTTCAATTTCTTCCCTTTTTCTCTTTTCTTTTCTTCTTCAATCACCTTCTCAAATGAAGTTATCAAGTTCTAATAGAGAATTTTGGAGCAAGGTAAGGTTTAATGGGTGGAATCAAGCTTTGTCCAAGCTTTAATGGAGGTTTTGAAAATGGAGATGTGAGGGAGAGAGGAAGCCGGCTGGTTATGAGGAAGATGAGAGTGTTTTCTTTTTTTTTTATGTTATTTTTGTCTTTAATTATCTATTTGACTTAGTCCAAATTTGTAGGCAAAATTAATTAAATTTTGACATCATCCATGATGTCATCTAAGTGATGTAATAACACTTTTTCCCTTTTTTTTTCTTTTTCTTTTTCATTTATTTTTCCATTAATTCTATAATTTAATTCTTGATCCTGAAATTTTCTTTTCTCCAATTTTATTGGACAGTTAGGTTAGGAGTCAGCTCTAGGGGTGAATTGACCAAATTGCCCCTCGCTGGTTCAATTCGGTTTGCAAGTTATTTAATATTTCTTTCGGATCCCTGACCTAATTATTTAACCTGCTTAACAATTCTTTGTCGTGATTTTCTCTTTTCAACTATGTTCGCAATAGTCCTAAGGACCACAGCATCACATTTTACAGTTCGAAATTTGAGTTTAGACTGACCTCGCAGTTATTCCCGAGAAGGTCACCCATCGTTGTGACTCCTGGCACATTTAACTTTTTATACTTTGTTTTTCTTCTTTATACTTAACTATTTGGCGATTACTAATTATTTGTGTTCAGGGCTTATCTAGGTGCCTTAGACGTGATTCTAATCCCCTTAATTATCCGTACTGATACCGATCACCAGAATAGTAAAATATATCAGGATATGCAAATAAGGGTGTTATAATTCTCCCTCCCTTAAAATAAATTTCATCTCAAAATTTTTACCTGGTATCAGTCTCTGAACAGCTGTGGGTGCTATCTCCTCATGTCCTCCTCTCGTTCCCAGTAGCTTCCCAGCTCGAATGATGGTTCCACAACACTTTCACTAACGGTATCTGCTTGTTCCGTAGCTGCTTCACCTCATAAGCCAGAATCTCTATGGGTTCTTCCTCATATGTGAGGTCTGGATTCACTTCTATTTCTTCCACTGGTAGTACATGAGATGGGTCTAATCGATGCCTCCTCAACATGGATATATGGAAGACATTATGTATCTTCTCCAACTTTGGAGGTAGTGCCAAATGGTATGGCAAAGGACCCACTCTCTCCAAAACCTCATATGGCCCGATGAAACGAGGACTCAGTTTCCCCTTTCTACTGAATCTCATAATTTTCTTCTAAGGGGAAACCTTAAGGAATACTTTCTCACCCACTGCATATTCAATATCTCGCCTCTTTAAATCAATATAGGACTTCTGACGGTCTGATGCAGTCTTAAGTTGATCTCTGATCAATATGATTTTCTCACAGTTTGCTGAACAATTTATGGCCCAATCAACTTTCTTTCGCCTACCTCATCCCAACACAATGGAGTTCTACATTTTCTGCCATACAAAGCTTCAAATGGAGGCATCCCAATGCTTGATTGGTAGCTATTATTGTAAGCAAACTCAATCAAAGGCAAGTGTGTGTCCCAACTGCCCTCAAACTCAATCACGCAAGCCCGTAGCATGTCCTCCAAGATCTGAATTACTTTCTCAGACTGGCCATCTGTTTGTGGGTGGAATGCCGTGCTGAAGTTCAATATAGTTCCTAGGGCTCTCTGAAGACTAACCCAGAATCTAGAAGTGAACCTAGGATCTCTATCAGATACGATGGATACTAGCACTCCATACAGTCTTACTATTTCATCAATGTACAACTTGGCCAATCTTTCTAGGCTATAGTCCATCCGCACTGACAGAAAATGAGCAGACTTGGTTAGTCTCTTAACAATGACCCACACTGCATCATGGCTCTTCTATGTCCTCGAAAGTCCTATAGTTATTCTCTCCCATTTCCATTTCGGTACTAGTAGTGGATGTAACAAACTAGCTGGTACTTGATGCTCTACCTTCACTTGCTGATAAGTTAGGCATTTGGAAACAAATTCTGCCACATCTCTTTTCATACCATCCACCAGTAATGCTCTTTCAGCCCTCTATACATTTTTGTACCACCAGGGTGCATAGCAAAAGGAGATTCATGTGCTTCCTTCAAAATGATCTGTCTTAAGTCAACGTCATTAGGAACACATATTCTACCCTGGTGTAGCAATAGGCTGTCATCTCTCACTGAGAACTCAGGTTTCTTGCCTTGTATGACTTCTTCTAATAGCTTCTAATACTTCTAATCATTCTGTGCAGCCATTCTGATCTGATCAATTAACACTGGCTGCACATGCCATGCAATTACTGTCTGCCCCTCATCATTAATCTCTAAGCTAGCATGCAATACTCTCAACTCATGTACTATAGATAAAGGACAAGCCCGTAGACTTGCCATAGTCTTACGACTTAAGGCGTCAGCCACCACATTAGCTTTCCCTGGCTGATAGTCTATTAGACAATCATAATTTTTTTTATCAACTCTAACCATCTCCTCTGTCTCAAATTCAACTCCTTCTGAGTGCCCAGATACTTCAAACTCTTATGATCTGTGTAGATGTAGCACTTCTCCCCATACAAATAGTGTCTCCAGATCTTAAGAGCAAACATAATAGCTGCAAGCTCCAAGTCATGTGTCAAATAGTTCCTCTCATGTGTTTTTTTCTAGCGTAATGCATAGGCAATGACATTCCATTCTTGCATCAGTACACAGCCTAACCCATTGTGAGAAGCATCACTGTAAACAATATACTTTTTACCCGGGGTAGGTAAAGTAAGGACTGGAGCCTCAGTTAAACATCTCTTTAACTCATCAAAACTCTGTTGGCATTTATCCGTCCACTGAAATTTCACATCTTTTCGAAGTAGCTTAGTCAATGGAGATGCCAACATGGAGAACCCTTTAACAAATCGGTGGTAGTATCCAGCTAAACCCAGAAAACTGCGAATTTCAGTGATATTTCTGAGTGGCCTCCAATTAAGGACAGTTCATATCTTACTTGGATCTACCTTGATGCCCTTTGTCGATACTATATGCCACAAAAAAGATATTTCCTTCAGCCAAAATTCACACTTCAACAACTTGGCGTATAGCTGTTTCTCCCTCAAAATTTGCAATACAATCCGCAGATGTCTATCATGCTCCTCTGAACTCCTCGAGTAGACTAATATATCATCTATGAATACCACAACAAACTGGTCGAGATATGGTCTGAAGATAGTGTTCATTAGATCCATAAAAGCAGCCGGAGCATTAGTTAACCCAAATGGCATGACTAAGAACTCATAATGGCCATAGTGGGTTCTAAAGGCAGTTTTAGGAATACTCTACTCTTGTACTTTTAGCTGATAATAACCTGATCTCATATCAATTTTGGAGAACACAATTACACCCCTCAATTGATCAAACAAGTCATCAATGTGGGGCAATGGATATCTATTCTTTATTGTCACCTTATTCAACTAGTGGTAGTCAATACATAAATGGAGAGTACCATCTTTCTTCTTAACAAACAACACTGGCGCTCTCCAAGGTGACACACTAGGCCGGATAAAGCCCTTGTCAAGCAACTTTTGCAACTGCACTTTCAATTTTTTCAATTCTGCTGGTGCCATTCTATATGGTGTTATCGAGATTGGGTCCACACCAGGCATAACATTAATTTCAAACTGCACCTCTCTTTCCTGAGGTAACCCTGGCAACTCATCAGGAAACACATCTGGAAAGTCACATATGGTAGGGATGTCCCTCAGTGTTGGACTCCCCACTTGGGTGTCTATCACATGTGCCAAGTATGCTTCACACCCCTTTCTGATCATCCTTCTGGCTAGTGCAGCTGAAATGATGTTTGATGGCAGTAACTGCCTCTCCCCATGTATTACTACATTACCATATAGAGGGACACCAAAAGTGACTGTCTTCAGTCTACAGTCAATCATGGCGTGATGCCTGGTTAACCAATCCATGCCCAAGATGATATCATAATCTCTAAAGGGCATTTCAATCAAATCTTACAGAAAAGTGTGTCCTTGGATCACCAAATGACAATCTCTATATATTCAGTTGACTCGGACCTCTTGTCCTAACAGACTAGTTACTAGCACTTCAAAATCCATTTTGGCACATTGAACCGCAAGGAAACTGTAACATCCTCATTTTAGTTAGTCCGTACAATCTACTGTTCTAGTGACCAATGTCGGTCCGGGCAGCTAGAATGTTTGAAATTATAATTAGACTAGAGTGAGGAGTTATAAAGAAACTAAATAATGCTCATAACAATCAAGGAAAATTTTTAGAAATGAAATACAATACGGTTAAACGAGCCGAAACACCAGGGATGAGTAACCCGAAGGGGAAGTGACGGTGAAGGACGTTAGCAACCCTAGACCTGGGAGAAAAATTATAAAATAATTATTGGGACTCCAGAGAAGGGTCATTGAGGTTCTTATGGCATTAGAATGTAAAGAGAATGCTTAGAAAATTTTTTCTATCGATACACACAAATTTGGCTCGTTAAGCCAAACAGAGGGCATTTTGGTCATTTCGCCTTCAAAGATTATTTTTGACCGACTTGTCCATTTATGTCAATAATTTCTATGACATAAAATATGAATAAATATTGTTAAAAATTTAATTAAAATTAAATAGATAAGAAATGGAGAGAAAATGAAAGAAAATGGAATTATGACATCATCATGATGTCATTAAAATTCTCCCAACCAATCCAATGTTGACACATGGCATAATCTTATTTAAAAGAGACCAAATGGGCTGAAAAATGAAAAAAAATCAGAACTCTCTCCCTTCTTCTTCTCTTTGCTGTCACACTCCCACCATTGCTAACCATACAAAAGCTTTTCAAAGCTTGATTCCCTTAACTTTTACCCAATAAAACCCTAACCTAGCAACACAAAAAATTGTTATGACAACTTGGAGAGTCTTTTGGGAGCAAAAAGAAAAGGAAAGGAAGAACCCTAGTAAGTGGGAAACTTCACTCCATTAAAGGTTTGTGACCTAACTTTGAATTTCACTTTAAATTCATATTTAAGGATTATGAATGAGTGCAAATGACAAAAAAAATTGATGAAATACCATTGGTATGCTAACCCTAAATTTTGGTAGCCTTGGTTGGGGTATGATTGTGATGAGTTTTATGGAGCTAACATGCTAGTATGGCTGCCCTTAAATTGCATCTCTTAAGTGGAATGTTGAAATGCAATGATATTGCATGGTATGTGATGTTTGAGTTAGGGTTTTGGGGTGGAAATTGAGACTTTGATCATGTGATGATGAAAGTAGGTTTTAATGGTCAATTAGTGATCATTCAGTTCTGTTTAAATAAAAAATGAAGTGAATTGTATAGTGGGATTGGAGTTTGGTGTGGCTACCCTTAGTGACCTGTAGGACTAGACATGAGTCTAGCAGGTTTGGGCTGCAATAACTGAAATTGTAGAGGTTCAATTGGTGTAAGACCAATTGGAAATGAAACTAGACACCTAATGGCACAACTTTGATGAAGAAACAATGCCCAGAAAACCAAACCAAGTTGACCAAAAGTTTGCCCTAATCTGGGTGACCTGCATTCTGCCTGGGCAAAATGATCAAATGAACAGTGTTTAGTCATTTAGCCATAACTCAGTGTAGAAAGGTCCAGTTGACCTGAAATTTTACCAGCAACAAGTTGAGATATAGACCAACAACTGTCATGAAGAAACTAACCCAAATTATGACTATAACATATTCAAAAAGTGACCTGAAATCACTGCTTCTAATACTGTAGATTTGGTCAGTCCAGAAATTCTGAAAAAATCATAATTCGGCCAGTTGTGGTTTTTGGCCCATAACTTGAGCTACAAAACTCCAAATGGAGTGATTCAAAAAAGGAAATGCAACTAGACAAAATAAGTAACAACTTTGATGTTGATCATTTTGCCAAATTCTCACTGCAAAAAAGACTAATGGAATAGTAAAGACAAAGTATGAAAACTGAAAATTCTATCCAATTAATATTAAGTTTAGAAATGGTATTGGCAATCAATACCAACAATTTTAGAATACAAAATGTGGTATATTGGGAGTATTAGAACCAATGTACCTATTACCTATGCAAAAGTCAACATTTTAGTTGACTAATGAAATGAATAGTAACACTAAAACTTAAATTTCAAAAAATGTGAAAATTAAAAGTGTTAAATGCCCTAGTAGGCCTAATGTGATTGGTTTGGATAGGTTGGCATGCCAATAGGGTTCTGTTAGCAGTACTGCATATGGCTTCATGCCATTCTGTGTTTCATGGCTTTCCATGCCATTCTGTGACATAATAGCCTTTGGCTATGTTATTTGAGTTGCTACACTCGGTTTTATCCCTGATAATTATTACAGCTTATTAGCTGTTCTGTTGCACACCGGGAGACACAATGTGACCGATGGTGTGATGGTCCAAGGTACTTAGTACCCAGTGCCAGTTTACCCATTTATCCAGTCCAGTCAACTAGTATGGGTTACTCGGGCAATGATAATAAATCTTACCAAATTTTAATCGAATAACACTGCTATAAATATCAGAAATTAAGTCTACCCAAAAATGTAAACATACATTCTGCGTACTTATTTTTATTTTATTTTATTTTGTTTTGTTTTATATTGTCACCACTAAGTAGAATTGCTTAGCGCATCGCTTTTGTCACGCGCAGGTACTGGAGACCTAGCTGGGGAGCCCAGCAGACATCAGACCGGGTGAGCCTTCAAATCTGCATTCGGAGTCCAGAGTCAGCTCACATCTGCAGTGCATATGGTAGGACATTAGGACTTTGGGGTAGCATTTTGTATTTTGTATTAGTTGGATTGTAACTATAAACTCTTGAAAATATTTGATGGTGTAAATATATGAAATTTTATGTTATTGAAATTTTTTGTATAATGTATGTTGATAAATGAAATGTTAAGAAATATTTATGAATGAGCTTCAAGTGATGAAGTGAACAGAAAAATTTCTGAAAATAGTGTTGTGATTTGAGATTGAGTTGAGATATGTGTGTATAATGGAGTTTGGATTTGGAAATTATTTGGAAGTGTTTTTAACAGGTTCAGAAGAACTGTTTTTCCAAATTATAGCAGGCACTCTGCTGGATTTTCTATAAAAATTTAGGAAAAGTTCAGATTTATCAAAAATTGTAAATAAATGAATTAAAAGGGATAAATTGTAATTAAAATATGAATTGGTGCTCCGGCACACTGAGTGGCATAACTTGCTCGGCTACACTGTAGATGGGTTGAACCCGGATCAAATAGTACAAATACATCTTGATCAGAGATAGAGAATATACCATCTACAACATCAAAAGTCTCAGCCTCTTCCCGCTGTCTCATCGTGTAAACCCTGGCTGGAGCACTCCCTTGTGCTGACTGTCTAATAGTACCCTGATTGCTAGAAGCATTGCCTCTACCTCTGCCTCATCCTCTGCTAATCGGTTGTGAACCTCTGGTAGCAGGACTCAAATGGATGCTTCTGAAGGAACGGAAGCGTGAAAAAAACAAGTTTGTACCATTGAATTCAAAAATTTTCACCTAGGGTCACATGCATCATGCAAGATTTATTTTTATCTATTTGATTTCAATGATAAACAACATATTAAAACTCTTTTAATATGTTTTTGGATCTGTATTTGCCATTTAAGATTTTAAAATTAATTAGATTAATTTTAGAACCCTATATTAAATCAAGAACGATTACACTAACCTCTTGATGCAATCGCAAATGTCTCTGCGCTTTGAGATTCGTCTTCAGGACACCAGATGTTGTCCCTCTAGCTTGTCCACACCAAGAACACCTATGGCAGCCCTTGAACAGCTTCTAAAGCCTTTTCTATTAATTAGAAATTCAAGTTCTACCTTTTAAGAGATTAGAGATGTAAACAGGACACTAGAAACAATTTCTAGTGTTCTTAATTCAAGAGGTTGATGGCTAATCTCTTTGAATTGATGAGAGATGAAGATGAATAGAGGGAGGGCTGCAAAATGACGTGACCAAGGAGTGTGGCTGCTGGTTGTGTTTTATTTTCTCATAACAACATTTAAATAGCTAGGTTAACACATTAAACCCTTGCCACATGTCACCTTTTGATTAGCTCTAGGTTTAAGTGACTCAATCACATTGTGCCAAGTGTCAAACCTATATGTAATCTTGATTTCAATCATCTTACATGATTAAAAAACATTTGGCAAGCTTATGTGTTATGCCATGTGTCACCATCTCATGGTGCCACGTGTCACACTGTAAAATGACCAAAATGCCCCTGTGTCTTAATTTTGAGTTCTCAACCCAAAATAATTATTTTTCTTCTTCTAATTAATTTATATCAAATATAAATTAATTAATTAATCTCTATTAATTAATTTCTCATTAATTAAATTCATATTTAAACACTTTAAATATAAATTTAACTTATATTATACATCCAATAATCTAGATTTGGTTTCAAGTCATGCTAGGGACTTTGCAAACTAATTGCAAACCAAACCTATTTAATTAATCAATTAAACTCTTTAATTAATTAATTAAATCATATTTAATTAGGTGATAACTTGTGTATGTGTGCGACTTACTAGGCTCATCACTAATTGGCAATGAGACATGATATCAACTCTTAATATCATCAGAACTCTTTCTTACCATAAATGATTTCTCTAAATCATTTTATGAACCTCATAGACCATGGTTAACACCTAGCATAGCATGCCATGGCCACCCAATTAGTAATAAGATTTACCTTAAATGAACCTATAATCATATATTACCATGCACTAGAATCTCTCTCACATAAAATCCCAACTCAAGCCGAGTCATGGTTTATCTCAAACTCCATTAGCTAAGAATATTATGTTCTATTTTAATTCCAGTTCTTGATTAAAAGATTTTCTCATCGTAAACTCTTTTACTCAATAAATCTATCTGTCTCCGCCAGAACTTGAAACATCAAGAACAATTAAATAAACATAGGATTTTATCTCTATTTACTTAGAGGAACAGATTCCATCTTGATCAACACCTACCTCCATATATAACTAGTAGGAGCTAACACATGCCCATATACCCATACACAGTACAAGTATGAAAGCAGTATCAAACTCAAACTACCTATATACAAGATAACTGTGCTATCTCAGGTCTAAAGATTATATGCACTGATATGATTTATGACAAAACATTGACAAGAGTAAACTCCATGTGCTTGTCATAAGTGTCACTGGTTCGGCCTACTTATCATTTATAAGTGCCTATCATGTTTGTTATATGGCATGAGACTCACCATTCCATCTTATTTATATCTCATATAAATAACTTGGGAACAAACATGAATACAATCTTTTTGGATAAGTCATGTCCTTATTATGAAGTATCCTCGATTGTGAACCTATTTATGATACTTCGTGCTAGAAATATTGTCACTCATATTCTTAACAACTTAAGAATAATATTTCTAACAAAATATCAATGGACCTTTTCTATTACACATAAATATATTATGTAAACGTGTAACACCCTCCCGGTAGCAACTCCGTACATTCTACTGTTCAGGTGACCGGTGTCAGTCCGGACAGCTAGAACGTCCGGAAAAATATTTAAACTAAAGTGAGGGACCATAATTAACTCAAATATTAATAAGAAAAATTTAGTAAAAAATTTAGAAATAAAATACAACCAAGTCAAACGAGCCGGTGCCCAAGCGATGGGTAACCGGAGGGAAGTTGCGGTTCTCGCAACGAGGAGCCCTAGACCCGGGGAAAAATTCATAAAATAATTTTTGAGACTCCAGAGAAGGGTCATTGAGATTCCTATGGCATTAGAATGCCAAGAAAATATTTAGAAAAATTTTTCAATCGGTACAGACAATTTTGACCCGTTAAGCCAAACGGAGGGCATTTTGGTCATTTCGCCTTCAGAGACGATTTTTGGCCGACTTGTCCAGTTAAGTAAATAATTATTATGATCTAAAATGTGAATAAATATTACTAAAAATTGAATTGAAAATGAGTAGAAAAGAAAATAAAAAAAAAATGAATTAAATGGAAATTTATGACATCACATGATGTCATTAGTGTACCTTCACCCAATTATATGGTGACACATGGCTATAACCCATTTAAAATCAATAAAATGGGCAGAAAATGAGAGAAAAATGCAGCTTTCTTCTTCTTCCCAATTTCCATACGTGAACCTTTCTTCCTCCATTAAAATTCATTTCATTTTCTCTCTTCCAAACCTTGAATTCTCACCACTAAACCTTAAATTCTCTTCATTAAAACTTGTCCACTCATCTTGGGAAGGTGTTTGGCAGCCTAGAAAGTGAAGGAAAGGGAAGTTTAAGATTGGAAAATTTTTCCCTACAAGAGGTTAGTGCTTACTTATGCTAATATTCCTTTACTTCCATGTTAAGGACTTGAATTTAATATGAAATTGTAAGTTAAATGGACTAAAACTCATGTGTATGTGTACCATAAATTTTGGCAGCCCTAAGGAAGGAACAATGATGGAGTATTTTTGATGGTTTTAATGGACTTAAAATGAATTAGAGATTATGTTTAAGGTGCATATACACATATGTGATGAATGAAAGTGTGTATCTAAGGTGTATGTGTGAATCATAATGGGAAACTAGGGTTTGGGAGTGAAAATGTGGACTTGGCTTATGAAATTGTTAAAGGACATTTTAATGGTCAATTAGTGACCATTTGAGGAGATTTGACCATAATATGGATTGAAAAATAGCATGGTAAAAGGGAATGACTATGCTGCCTAGGGACAGCAGCAATGGACTGAGATTTCAGTCCAATTACACAGCCATAACTTTGGCTGTGTTAGTCCAATTGATGTTTGGCCAATTGGACATGAAACTAGGCTTATAATGGCACATTTTTGCTGAAGAAACCATGCCCAAAAGACCAAAGCAAGAGGACCAAAAGTTGGCCCCAATCCGGATACCCTGCAAACAGCCCCTGCAGAAATGACCAAATGAACAGTAACTGTTCATTTGGCCATAACTCACTGTAGATATGGTCAATTGACCTGAAATTTTTACAGCAACAAGTTAAGACATAGACAAACAACTTTCATGAAGAAACCTACCCCAAATTATGACCAGAACCTAATCAAATCATTGAGCAAAGTGAAGTTTACTGTACTGAGATTTCCAGAATTTTCATTTGAGCAGCAATGTTTGGAGGACTATAACTCTCTCCAGAAAACTCGGATTTAGGTGATTCTTGAACCGATGGAAACCTAAGGCATAGTAGAACATTTCATATGAAGAAAGTTAGACCAAATTAGGAACTTAACTTGATCAAATTACTGACCAAAGTTGGATCAAAATCTGCCAGAACCCATGATAGCAGCATGAACAGTGCACGTGAATAGTAAACTTATTTTGGCCATAACTTGAGCTACAAAACTCCAAATAGAGTGATTCAAAAAAAGAAATTCAACTAGACAAAATAAGGAACATTTTCTATGAAGGAAGTTTTGTCAAATTCCAACAGTAAATCGACCAATGAAACAGTGCAACTTCAGAGCACCAAAACCGAAAATTGGCAATTTTGCCAAAATGAACTAAGCTTTGAGAAAGTGACCAAAACCAACAAGTTTTAAATGAAAAATGTAGTATGTTTGAAGTGCCAAAGTCAATGTACATATTTTCTATGCAAAAGTCAACATTTTAGTTGACTAATGAAGTGAATAGTGACATGAAAACTTGAAATAAGCTTGGAAATGGATTTGGTAATTGATTCCAACAAGTTTTAAATGCAAAATGTGGTACATCGGGAGTGTTAAAACCAATGTACCTATTGTCTATGCAAAAGTCAACATTTTTGTTGACCAATGAGGTGAATAGTGACACCAAAACTTGAAATTCAAAATTTGAAATTAGAAATGCATCTAGGGGACTTTAAATTGCAATTGGCAATTAATACTAGTAAATGTAAAACTCAAAATGTGGGATCTTGGTATAATTAGAATTAATATATCCATTAAGTATAAAAAGGTCAACATTTTGGTTGACTAGTATGGTGAATAGTAATCAAAATGATTAGTGAATTAAGATGAAGACCTAGAACCAATTCTAAGCTTAAATGCTTAGAATTGTATGACAAATATGGACTATGCATCCTAGTCAAAATTGTTAAAAAGAAATTTAGGCCATAAATTTGAAATCCATGAAATATTCATGGATTACTTGAAACATGAAAAATAAGTCACCTAATTGATGTGAATAGATAGTTAGGGCATATATGCCCATCACAAATAGAATTCATAAAATATTAGTAACTCAACTTGAAATATAAAATTTGTAATTACATAAGTAGATTCTTGAATGTATAAATGAGAAAGGAAAAATGTTTTGAATACAATGGTACATGTGAACCATTGTTTAGAATTGTGATCAATATGAATAACATAATGAATGGATAAATAAACCATATTAATGTATGAATGAGACATTAGTTCTCATTATTGTAAAGAGGAGAAGTATTTTGAGTATAATGGTATAAAAGAATAATTGATGTGAATTGTGATCATATAAATGATCAAATGAATGTATGAATTATGATTGAAATTTATCATGAAATAATGAAGTCATAAAGCACAATATATTAACATTTTAAAGTATTAAATGCCCTAGTATTCCTAACAAGATTGGTTTGGATAGTTTGGCATGCCAATAGGGTATTGTTTTAGCAGTACTGCGAAAGGCTTTATGCCCGTATTCATGGCTTTTATGCCCGTATTCATGACTTTTATGCCCGTATGCATGGCTTTTATGCCTGATTATGTGATATCATGGCTTTTTAGCCATACTGACTGCATACATGGTTGACGTTCTGCGTCCCATGGCATGACGGCCCGAGGCACCGCGGTGTCCAGTGCCAACGACCCGTTATCCATCCGATCGCCCAAAGATAGGTTACTTGGGCATGGAAAAGTATAACTGTGATTGAACTGATTGTTAAAGAAAATACGAAAATTAAGTATTAGGAATGATTATAAAAATACAAAGAAGCTCAAGATCATGAAGAAAATAATTAACGAAATGCATGAAGAAGTTAATATCATAAAACCTGATTAGCCCTCGACTAAACAATAAGTTAGTAATTATTCATTTCTTATGAACACAATAGCAAGGAAATTATTATTTTTATTTGCATATTATATTTTCTTGTATTATTGGCACCACTAAGCTTTATGCTTAGCGCGTCGCTTTTGCAACGCGTAGGTACTGAAGATTTGGACAGAGGGCCCAGTAGACCACAGATTCGGTAAGGCAGTTCACAGTTCTGCATAGTGTCCGTGTCACCTCACCATCCACAGTGCATTGGTAGGACACTAGGTCCCATTTTGTATTTTGAGATTTTTGTAAATTTTGTAATTAAACTCTTATTTTATCATATGTATTTGAACAAATGTAATATAATTTTCTATTAATGTAAGTACTTGTAATTTGTGATTATAAATCACATGTGAGAATTTATTTATGATTTGAGTCTAATGATGATGTGAAATGATAAAAAGAGGAATCGTTAAGAAATTGCTGTAACTTGATGTGATACAAAATGTGAATTGTATATGAGTACCATGAGATGAATGATTGAGAAATGAATGGTGAAAAATGTTGAGATTTTGATATTGAAGTTTGAGAGTGATGAGATGATTGAATATGATCATAGGAAGTGTTTTAACAGGTTCCGAAGAACGGTTTTCTCCATTTTTAGCCGGTACTCTGTCGGATTTTTTTTTTAAATTTTCGGAACCTCAAATAAATTATAATTTTGATAAATGGCTTAAATAAATTATATTTCACAAGTTATATTCAAAATTATGATAAAAATTAATTAAGATAAAATAGAGTGCTCCGGCACACTGAGTGGCATTGCTTGCTCGGCTACACTGTAGTTGGGTAAGGGGTGTCACAAAATGGAAAAGTGGAAATGCCTTTTATTAATAAAAATATGTACAAGATACATACTAAATGATATGCTCTAGGGCATACTACTAACAGCTTCTACAGTAATGGGAGCTGGACCAAATCTAGGGGCACTAGTGCAGTCCTTAGCAAGATGGCCCTTGCCTCCACAGTTAAAGCAAGCTCCTATTGCCCAATAGCATTCTCCCCCCATGAGCCTTGCCACATGTCTCACAGGGGCGGGGAGGATATGAACCCCTAGTCAACTACTGACTAGACCTAAGGGGTCTCTGTCCAGAGAATCTACCCCTTCCAAACCTTCCACCTCTACCTCTGCTTGGTCTCTCAAATTTTTTCTTCTTTCCAGATGTACCACTAGGACTTTGCTCTACTGATTTTTCCCCTTTATCTTTCTCTGATTTCTCAGTCTTCTCTGATTTCTCTTTCGCTGGTGTTGCTTCTAATTCAATCCTTTCTAACTCAAGTGCCTGAGTGATGAGCTCAGAGAAGTTACTGTGTCTAAATCCCACTACTTGCATCCTCAAACTGGGCTGCAAACCGGTCTCAAATCTCTTGCACCTTTCTTTGCTGGTAGACAGGAGACTCCCAGCATGGTGGCTTAAGCGAGAGAACTCTCTCTCATACTCTGCCATTGATCTATTGCCTTACTTCAAACTCAGAAATTCTTGCAATTTTTAATCCATATATGCATCTAGGACATATTTCTGTCTGAACTCTCTGATGAAGTCATCCCAGGTCAGTACTGGTGGTTCTGCCAAGCTGTGGGGGATGGTCTTCCACCAGTCATATGCATCCCCTAGCAGTAGCGATACTGAATACTCAAATTTTAGCTCATCTGGGCAGTGTAGCTTCTTAAACACTCGATCCATCCTCTCCAGCCACTGCTCTACCTCTAGACGGTCTACTGTACCCTTAAATTCTATCGCTCCATATTTCAGCAGCTTGTCATACTATCTGATTGGAGCCTGAGGTTGCACCACAGAAGTCTGGGGCGAAGCTTGAGTAGGCATAGCCCCAGCCATCTGTTGGAACATCGCAGCCATTTGCTGGGCGAACTGTGCTGTAAACTACGGTATTTGTGGTGTTGGTGCCACAAACCCACTGACATTTTGGAGAGCTGAGGCTTCCCCTTGGGCCTCAGCCTCTATAGATTGCTCAACAGAGTGATCCCCTTCTTCCATTTTAGTCTGGAATTAGGATATATCCTAAATAAGTAACACAAGAAGATTTCCCTCCGTTAGTTCATATTTATGATGTAATGCACTGTATGTAACAAATAAGGACATTGAGCAGTTGTACTTATCAAATGAAAGACACAAATTCACAAGTTAAAACATACTTCAAAAAATTCGCTCTGATACCACTAAAACATGTCACACCTTACCCCTCTGTAAGACATAACATGATCCCATAGAATACCTAATGAACTACCGAACTTCACCTACTAATAACTCTTTAAGTACCTTATAAGGGATTTTAAAACCATTTTCTTACTTTTTGGAAGTGGTGAGCATTTTCTTACATTTAATAAAAGTTTAAAAACTAGTTCAAATTTTTGTCCATTTTATTTTACGTAATTTCTGAAAAAATTTCGGCAGAGTGTTGTCTGTATTTTAAGAAAACAATTCTTCAAAATCCTGTAAAAACACTTCGAATAATTCTTTTTCATCAAACTCACTACTACCTCAACACAACTCAACATCATTTCTCAATTCAATTGTCATAAAAAAATAGTACTCAATAATTCCATTCATATTTCATTAAAGTAAATTCATTTTGCATTCATCAACTAAACTTTACATTAGCAAATCCAAAATACTATTATTACAAACTCTATACAACTGCTCATGACCAGTTTATAAATGTACATACATTTACATACATCAAAATAAGTATTACAAACAGGGTATAAAATATACCTGACAAAACTTTAGGGACATAGCTCCAAGATCATCAGCAGCTCACTCTGCTGCTCCTCTAGTCTTTATATCTATGACAGCAATAACAGCCATCACTGAGTACTATGACTTAGTGGTGCACAACATACTAAAACAGCATTTATGCATAATTCAACTCACATTTATTCAAATATTGAACTGAACATGAAAACAGATACAAAACATGATTTATAAACTTTTCTTCCAAACAATTTCATTTAAGAAGTCTCAAAACAATTTCATAAAAACACACAGTTATATCATGTCATTCGAAATAATATTCATCTCAATAACCGGAGGCTTATGAGAAATCACAAGGCTAGCTACCTCAAACTATGGGTACCAATTCAATTTCTTCCTCTACTGGCACACACCTTAACACTTCAGCCAGAGAGGGAATCAAAATTTAAAACTATTTCCTCCCACTAGTCATGCTAGTGAGGTATTCAAATATATGGTCATGACACTGTGGTTTCAAAACTATCTTAACAATTTATCAAACATTTACTAACAATTAAATCACATATCATCAAATTTCCAACAATTTAGATCAAAAGCATAGTGTACATTTCAATCATCATTTTGCAATATAAGTAAACCACAAATCATTTCATGCACTTTGCAAAGGAATTTTAAAGGATATTTATGTTGTGCACAAACCTTATGCGAGTCGCCTCTTGGCCTTGACTCAATGCCTCGTGTTCTTTCCCAGTATTCTTTTTAGCTGAAACACATAATTTTACAGTGTTTCAGTATCATAATTTATCATAAGTCCAAAACTAAATTCAAATCTATTTATATCTAACTTAAATATGCTTAATTTAATGTTCATTAAAATTTGTATTTCGGGTTTACTATTCACAATACTATTCAAGTTAATTTGTTGACTTTCCAATGCTTAATAGGTATAGGAATCTCAATTTCACCCACATACCAAATTTTGGTTACCTAATTTGTTGGTTGGTGTTGTTTTCGCAAACTTTAAGTTTCTTAGGTGAAACTTCCAAAATTTCAGATTTGGTGCCCTATATTGCACTGTTCCATTGGTCATGTTGTTGTGGTAATTTGGCTAAGTTTTCTTCATAGAAGTTGTTTCTTATTGTCTTAAATTTATTTCCCTTTTTGAATCACTCCATTTGGAGTTTTGTAGCCCTAGTTATAGCCATTTGAACATGGCTGGTCGGATTTGGTGTTACCCAAAATTCTAGGCAATTCCTGGTTATTGGCAATTGTTGTACATTAACTGCAGGTGAGTTTTTGAATAGGTTATGGTCAAAGTTTGGGTTTATTTTCTTCATAAAAGTTGTAGGGCTATGTCTCAGCTTTCTATCGGTATAAAATTCAGGTCATTTGGACCTTCCTAGACCAAGTTATGGTCATTTACGTAACTACTATTCATTTGGTCATTTTTGTACAGGGTAGTGTGCCCAATTCTGGATTTGGCCTAATTGTTCACTAAGTTATGGTCACTTTCTAAGCATGATTCATAAATGAAAAATGTGCCATTTTGTGTTTATTTTCATTCCTAATTGGCCTCACACCAATTGGGTTGGTAAATTTTTTGTTTTGATCCCTGAAAAGGACCTAGGTCAAGCTATCTGCAGATTGACCCTCACCAATCCGAATTGGAACTTAGTTCCAACAATTCATACACACCACAAATGGTCACAATTGACCATTTCTCAACTCAAATAAGGTCAATAACATCAATTGACCAATTCTTAACTTTTTCTCCAATTTGTCACAAGCTCAAAACCCTAGCTACACATAAAGTTCAATCTAAAGCATTCCAAAGTGTACATTCATGATCTATACACTTAATTCACTTCAAATAACCATTCAAACACCTCAAACTCATTCATTTCAAACCCTAACCCTAGCTGGCTGAAATTTCTATTTGTTCCCTCAACAATTGTTTTTGTTTGATTTTACACAATTTCTAAGTTACGTGAGCTACACACACAATAAATAAACTAAGATTTTCAAATTCAATCACTTACCTCCACTTGAACTTTAATTTTTCAATTTCTTCCCTTTTTCTCTTTTCTTTTCTTCTTCAATCACCTTCTCAAATGAAGTTATCAAGTTCTAATGGAGAATTTTGGAGCAAGGTAAGATTTAATGGATGGAATCAAGCTTTGTCCAAGCTTTAATGGAGGTTTTAAAAATGGAGATATGAGGGAGAGAGGAAGCCGGCTGGTTATGAGGAAGATGATAGTGTTTTTTTTTATGTTATTTTTGTCTTTAATTAACTATTTGACTTAGTCTAAATTTGTAGGCAAAATTAAATTAATTTTGACATCATCCATGATGTCATCTAAGTGATGTAATAACACTTTTTCCTTTTTTTTTTCTTTTTCTTTTTCATTTATTTTTCCATTAGTTCTTTAATTTAATTCTTGATCCTGAAATTTTCTTTTCTCCAATTTTATTGGACAGTTAGGTCATGAGTCAGCTCTAGGGGTGAATTGACCAAATTGCCCCTCACTGGTTCAATCCGGTTTGCAAGTTATTCGATATTTCTTTTGGATCACTGACCTAATTTGACTTTCTTAACAATTCTTTTTTGTGATTTTCTCTTTTCCACTGTGTTCACAATAGTCCTAAGGACCGCGGCATCACATTTTATGGTTTGAAATTTGAGTTTAGACTGACCTCGCAGTCATTCCCGAGAAGGTCACCTATTGTTGTGACTCCCGGCTCATTTAACTTTTTATACTTTGTTTTTCTTCTTTATACTTAACTATTTGGTGATTACTAATTATTTATATCCAGGGCTTATCTAGGTGTCTTAGACGTGATTCTAATCCCCCTAATTGTCCGGACCGACACCGATCACCGAAAAAGTGAAATATACCAGGCTATGCAAATAGGGGTGTTACATTGGCCATATTGAATCCTATCATCTCATGATATAAAACTTATATTGGATTGGTTGTCATACATATGTAAAGGTGAAATTTGACCTTAGCACTTTTATTATAAAATGGTTTTGTCAATTAATTTAATTATTTACTTTTACTTTTATTGTTAGTTTATTTTAGTCAAATTCAAAATTTTTAATGTCTCAAATAACATTCGGGTAGTATTAGCTTGGTTGCAAATAATGATTTTGATCCTTGTGGGACAATACTCTTTCTCATTACTTTATTACTTGAAGGACTAGTGCACTCGCTAATGTTAGCTAGAACGTATAAAGTTTTTGGTGCCATTGTCGGGGATCATAAGTTTATTTGTAATTGATCTGATATTACTTGTTAATTTCAGAATTTTAATTTGTGTTTTATTTTTCTTTTTAATTTTCTTATTCTAAATTTGCTTTTGTTTGTTTTTCTTATGAGATACTTCGAGATGCTTCATCAACATGTATTAACAAGTTTTTATCAATAATACTTGGAGCCATTTTATGCTATTTGGAGAAAGTTTAATAAATTGGTATAAAAATTTTCAAATCATAGTTTCTCAAATCAATTTCTTATGTTTTGTTTTTACAATTGACTGGATGATGCTATGGGAAGTTGGGTGGATAATGGAGCTTAGATAATTGGTGTTCACCTTTTTCATAGAAGTCATGAGGAAGCACTTCACTTATTAAATGAAATGGTAGATTTTGACTATCATTGGTATTGGGATCCTTCACTATAGAATTGTAATCACCAATACCTTCCAGATATTTCCCACCCTATTATTAAAGACCATCCATTTGGGCATTAAGAAGAGAAAAATTTGAGATTTGAAGAATTGTCAGCTCTATTGGAAAATTTTATTAACAAATCTAAAGTGAGTAATGAAACTTTTAGCAGTCAAATGGTGAACAATGAAGTGTTGCTTTATGATGAGGAATCATACACTCAAGGTGAGGAAAGTGAGTTGAAGTATGAGGAAGCTTCATGGGAAGATGACCTCAATTGAAAGAACAAGAATCCTTAGAAGTTAAGTCATCAAGAGAGTTCCCACAGGTAAAGGAGCCAAAAATAGAGTTAGTGGATAAGACAAAAAATGAGACCACTAATTTGAGTTCATTAATGGTACGAATATATACATCACTTGAAGATCCTTACTTTCTAATGACACCACCTTCACCATGCTACTTCTTCCATGAGCTAAAGCAAAAATTAGAAATTTCTTCCTAAGCTCATCGTTTAGGCCACATATGAAGACCCACATGTGGTGTTATTTGACACCTACTATGGAAGGAAGCCATTCTTTGATGATCACATACCCGAAAGTCTAGCTAATGACTATATGTAACACCTCTTACCCGGTCTATAGTGTAGCCGAGCAAGGTGTGACACCCCTTACCCGTCTACAGTATAGCCGAGAAAGATATACCACAGTGTACCGGAACATAATTCTTTTATCTCAATTATTTTTATCCTTCCTTAATTTATTTCTTCATGGTTATAAAGAGTAATTTGTGGAATTTAACTCATTTAAGTCATTTGTTGAAATTTTAAATTCATTTGAGGTTCCGAAAATTTTATAGAAAATCTGGGAGAGTACCGACTAAAAATGGATAAAACAGTTCTTTGGAACCTGTGAAAAACACTTTCAATATATTTCCAATAATTCTCAAACTCCATTTGTATCAACATAATCTCAATATTCTCAATCATTTCTCACAACTTCTTTTATTTGACATTTATTCATTTCACATGATAATCATGTTCAAATCATCAATAAATTCTAAATTTTCATTTATAAACACAAATTACAAATATTTGTATTACCACTAAAATATATTACATGAGTTTCAATTTATACATGAGAAAATAAAAGTTTAATTACAAAATACAAACAGTACCAAAATACCAAAATGGGACCTAGTGTCCTACCAATGCACTATAGTCTGTGAGGTGACACGGATACTAAGCAGAACTGTGAATGGCTTCACCCAGTCTGTGGTCTACTGGGCTCTCTGTTCAAATCTTCAGTACCTACGAGTTGCAAAAGTGACATGCTAAGCATAAAGCTTAGTAGTGCCAATAATACAAGAAAATATAGTATGTAAATAAAAGTAAAAATTTTCTAGTTATTGTTCTTATAAGAAATGAATAATTACTAACTTATTGTTTAGTCAAAGGCTAATTACATTTTATGATATTAACTCTTTCTTGCATTTTATTGATCGCTTTCTTGATGATTTTAAGCTTCTTTATTTTGTTGTAATCATTCTTGTTCTTTATCTTGATATTTAATTTCATTATTTTCTTTAATAATCAATTCAATTACAATTATACTTTTCCATGCCCAAGTAACCTATAAAAATTGACCAGACTGGATAAACGGGTAAACTAGCACTGGGTACCAGGTAACTCGGACCGTTACACCATTTGTCACAATATTTCTCTCGATGTGCAAACAGAATGGCTAATAAGCCATAAAAGCAATAAGGCATAAAGCCAAGTATAACTTCATAATCAATATAGCCATAGGCTATCATATCACATAATGGCATAGAGTCATACATCATACGCAGTACTGCTATCAGAACCCTATTAGCATGCCAACTTATCCAAACCAATCACATTAGGCCTACTAGGGCATATTACAAAGTCATTTCTTGAATATTTGTACTTAACATGTAAGGTTACTATTCAATTAGTCATTTAAGTCAAAATATTGACTTTCTCATATATAATAGTTATATGAGTTTTAATCACATAGATTTACCAAATTTTGATTCCCAAAAGTGTTGGCATTAGTTGCCAATCCATACTTCTAACCGTTGAAGAATAATTCAAAATTTCAATTTTTGGGTGCTAGAGTTCACTATTCCATTAGGCCATTATACAGTGAGAATTTGGCCAAATGTTCTTTATCAAAGTTGTTCCTTATTGTGTCTAGTTACATTTTTTTTTAATCACTCCATTTGGAGTTTTGTAGCTCAAATTATGGCCTAAAAACCATAACTGGCCGGATTGCAATTTTTCTAGAATTTTTGGGGAGAATCAATTTTGCAGTTTTTGTACACTAATTGCAGGTCAGTTTGTAGATATGTTATGATCAAACTTTGGATTTTTTTTCTTCATGAAAGTTGTAGGGCTATGTCTCAGCTTTCTATTGGTAAAAATTTAGGTCAATTGGACCTTTCTACACTGAGTTATGACCAAATGAATGAATACTATTCATTTGGTCATTTTCAAGGGACTGCACATTGGTCACCCGAATTATGTCAATTTTTAGGGCAACTTAGGTTAGTTTTCTAGGCTAGGTTTCTCATTCAAAGTTATGTCATTTTATGTCTAGTTTCATTTCTAATTGGCCTTGAACCAATTGGAGTAATATAACTCAAGTTATAATCCTAGGAATATACTGGACTCAAGTCTAGTATTTTGGCACAATGAGGGCAACATACCACTTTCAATTTCAAGGCCATAATTACTTCCAATTTAGGGTCAAACTTCATCAAATGGTCACCAATTGACCATACAACCTCTTTTCATCAATAAATAAACAAAAATCCAAAATTTGGTGCCCAAACCCTAACTCCAACAATTTTAATTTGTGCAACACACTTTATTCAACTTCTAATACACTTAGTATCCTTAATCATCATCACTAAACAAAGTAAAGTCAATCAAAATAATCAAGACGTTATGGTCACCAAGGCTGCTAAAAATTTCAGTCCCCACATACTCCAAATTTTCTTTTAATTTTATAAAATTTATACTTAATTTAGCATGCTTCAACTAGTTAAGAAAGAAAGGAAGAAGGTTTAGTGCACTAACCTTTGTGTGCAGAAATTTCCCCTAACTAACTTCAATTTTTCGTTCACTTTCTTGGCTTTTCTTGGCAGCCAAACACTTACTCAAGATGTAATATCAAGTTTTTATGAAGGAAGGTAGGGATTTTATGGTGTATTTACAAGGAAATCTAGTGAGAAGGATGAGCATCCATGGAAGTGGAAGGAGAAATGGGTTTTGGAACTTTGAAGAAAGAAGATGAAACATATTTGTTTCTCTTTAATTTCTACCCATTTTATGCTTTTTAAGTGGTTTATGGACATGTGTCACAATGTGATTGGATGGGAGTGCTTTAATGACATCATGTGATGTCATAATTCTCAAGTTCTTTCATTTTTCTTTTCTTTTCTTTCCTATTCATTTTCAATTAAATTTTTAGCTATATTTATTCATATTTTAGATCATAATAATTATTTACTTAACTGGACAAGTCGGCCAAAAATTATCTCTAAAGACAAAATGACTAAAATGCCCTCTGTTTGGCTTGTTGAGCTAAAATCGTCTGTACCAATCGAAAAATTTTTCTAAGCCTTTTCTTGCCATTCTAATGCCATAGAAACCTCAATGACTCTTCTTTGGAGTCTCAAAAATTATTTCATGAATTTTCTCCTGGGTTTAGGGCTCCTAGCTACGAGAACCGCAACTTTCCACTGGGTTACCCATCGCTAGGGCACCGACTCATTTAACTTGGTTGTATTTTATTTCTAAAATTTTTCCTAAATTTTTCTTATTAATATTTAAGTTATTTATGATTCCTCACTCTAGTCTAAATATTTTTTTAGACATTCTAACTGTCCGGACTGACACCAGTCACCAAAATAGTAGAATGTACAGAATTGCTACAGTGAGGATGTTACAACTCTTCCCCTCTAATTTAAATTTCATCCTCGAAATTTACCTGACTTAAGTAATCATGGAGTTGCTAACTACTTACTTCTTCACTTCCTTGTATTGCCTCATCAATGTCTGGGTTTGGCTCCTCCTGAGCTTCCATAGCATAAACCTGTGGTGCCACCCTGACTTCGGGCCTTTCAACTGTCTCAGAAACAATCTTCTGTGAAACGTCAGCCATCTTTGCTCTACCCTATCTTTTACCCCTTTGAACTGTAGGGGCAGGTCTATCAACTTGTACTGGAGCTATTGAACCACTCCTCTGAGGGCAATCTCTTATGAAATGATCCATAGCCCCACACTTGAAACACTCTCCAGTTAACAGTCGACACTCCCCTTTGTGTCTCCTACCACAGTGCATACATTTAGGCACTGGGGCTGATCCCCTTTTTACTGTACCTGGGGAGCTAGCTATAGATATCCCAGTCTGGCCTCTCTGGCCCTGTATCTGATCTTGTGAACCAAAACCCTTAAGTTTCTTACTATCAGTCGATATATTTGATTGCCCTGGTCCAAATTCCCTCTTACGCTGCCTATCTTTCCTATTCTGTTCACTTACTCTGACCCTTTCCACTTTTAGTGCGGCTTCAACTAATTTTGTGAAGTCCGTAATCCCCAAGACAGTGATCATTATTTTGATGTTGTCATTTAGCCCCTCTTCAAACCTCCTACACATCTTTGCTTTTGTGGGGACTATCTCCCTTCTGTAGCGGCTTAGTCTAACAAACTCCTTCTCATACTCCACTATTGATAGTTGCCTCTGCTCAGACTAATAAACTCTCTTCTTCCATCTTCTAGATATACACTACCCACATACTTCTTCTTAAACTCAGTGAGCAAAAAATCCCAAGTTACCAGTCCTGGCTGGACTTCACTAGATACAGTGTCCCATCACTGATAGGCATCATCTTGAAGTAGGGACACAGCACCCTCCAAGCTCTGCTCTGGGGTGCAATGCAGTTGCTTCAATACCCTTATGGGGCAGTCTAGCCAATTCTCAGTGCCACCGAGTCATCTTCTTTCTTACCCATGAAGTCCACAGCCCCAAATTTTCTCAGTTTTTCCAGATGGGATTTCTACTGTGGAGGTGGTGGTGGTGGCATTACCCAAACCATCTGTCTAAAGAATTTAGCCATTTACTGAAACATAGCCGACGGAGGCTGTGCAGGCACTGCTAGTGCTGGTGGAGCAGGTTCTCCCTAGCCCCCAGTCTCAGCTGCAGGTGGAGCACGACTCTCCACTTCCTCATCTACTGCTCTCTGTGACGTGGGGTCCATATCCTAATCAAAATAAATAAAAAAAAAAACAAACAGATCTGCATTAGTGTCATCTCAACTATTACAAATGTAATGCATGGCATGAACTCTATCTAGACCCAGAAACACCTAAACCGTGCTCTGATACCACTAAATGTGACAGCCCTTACCCGTCTACAGTATAGCCGAGCAAGATATGCCACACAGTGTACCGGAACACCATTTTTTTATCTCAATTATTTTTATTCTTCCTTAATTTATTTCTTCATGGTTATGAAGAGTAATTTGTGGAATTTAACTCATTTAAGTCATTTGTTGAAATTTTAAATTCATTCGAGGTTCTGAAAATTTTATAGAAAATCTGGCAGAGTACTGGCTAAAAATGGATAAAACAGTTCTTCGGAACCTGTGAAAAACACTTTCAATACATTTCCAATCATTCTCAAGCTCCATTTGTATCAATATAATCTCAATATTCTCAATCATTTCTCATAACTTCTTCTATTTGACATTCATTCATTTCACATGACAATCATGTTCAAATCATCAATAATTTCTAAATTTTCATTTATAAACACAAATTACAAATATTTGCATTACCACTAAAATATATTACATGAGTTTCAATTTATATATGAGAAAATAAAAGTTTAATTATAAAATACAAACAATACCAAAATACCAAAATGGGACCTAGTACCAATGCACTGTAGTCTGTAAGGTGACACGGACACTATACAGAACTGTGAATGGCTTCACCCAGTCTGTGGTCTACTGGGCTCTCTGTCCAAATCTTCAATACCTACGCGCTGCAAAAGCAACGCGCTAAGCATAAAGCTTAGTGGTGCCAATAATATAAGAAAATATAGTATGCAAATGAAAGTAAAAATTTCTAGTTACTATTCTTATAAGAAATGAATAATTACTAACTTATTATTCAGTCGAAGGCTAATTGCATTTTGTGATATTAACTCTTTCTTGCATTTTATTGATCATTTTCTTGATGATTTGGAGCTTCTTTATTTTATTGTAATCATTTTTGTTCTCTATCTTGATATTTAATTTCATTATTTTCTTTAATAATCAATTCAATTATAATTATACTTTTCCATGCCCAAGTAACCTATACAAATTGACCGGACTGGATAAACGAGTAAACTAACACTGGGTACTAGGTACCTCGGGCCATCACACCATCAGTCACAATGTGTCTCCCGGTGTGCAAACAGAATGGCTAATAAGCCATAAAAGCAATAAGGCATAAAGCCAGGTATAACATCATAATCAATATAGCCATAGGCTATCATATCACAGAATGGCATTGAGCCATACATCATATGCAGTACTGCTATCAGAACCCTATTAACGTGCCAGTCACATTAGGCCTACTAGGACATATTATAAAGTTATTTCTTGAATATTTGTACTTAACATGTTACTTTTCATTTAGTCATTTAAGTCAAAATATTGACTTTCTCATATATAATAGTTACATGAGTTTTAATCACATAGATTTACCACATTTTGGTTCCTAAAAGTGTTGGGATTAGTTACCAATCCATACTTCTAACCATTGGAGAATAATTCAAAATTTCAATTTTTGGGTGCTAGAGTTCACTATTCCATTAGGCCATTTCACAGTGAGAATTTTGTAACACCCCTATGTTCGGTAGTGCGTACTACTGTTCCGGTGACCAGTGTTGTCCGGACAGCTAGAATGCCTAGAACTACACTTCGAGATGAGTGAGGAGACATAAAATAATGAAATACAAGAAAATAAAATACAAGAAAAATAAAGGAAAAATAATAGTAAAGAAATGCAACCAAGTTAAGCGAGCCGAGAAACCTAGCGACGGGTGACCGCACTGGGAAGTCATGGCGTGGACCGTTGACTAGCCCTGGACCGCGGGGAACCTTGGAAAATATTTTTAGGACTTAAATAGACCCCTATTGAGGTATAAACACCATAAGAAATATTAAATAAAAATTAAATGATTAGTACAAAGAAAAGTGAGAAATCGAAAAACGGACAAAACCCGGTGTTACCGAAAAATCTGGAATGCAACCCGAACAGGGGCATTGTGGTCATTTGACATCCCGAATTGTCTTTTGACCTAAATTTCCATTAAAAATAAATAATATTATACTTGAAAAATATAATGAAAAATTAATTTAGGGGTACCTAATGTAAATAGTAAAAATGGAGGGTAAATTGACTAATTATCACATTTAAACATAAAATATAATTGATTTTGTGTAAGTGGAACACTAAGGATTATAATATGTAATTAGTGGGCAGATTACAATACTCAACATCTTCATCTTCCTCAATTCACTCACCATTGCCGAAAATCCAAAAGCTTTCAATCCTCCCATGGCCACCCAAATGCATGGCCCTTTATACCCATTTTCAAGCTATATTTTCTTTACTTGTCTTCATTAAAAGTGTTCTATACATCATGGGCAGTAGATAGGCAGCAAGAAATGAAAGTTTTTGCGGAGTTTTGAAGAATTTCCAAAGTGGTAAGTTTGTATTTTTGATTGTTACTTTGTTAAAGTTTGTAAGAATGTTATGGGTGTTTGATTTATGGAGAAATTTTTGAGTTTTGATGTTGAATGGGAATGTGCACTTTTGGCAGCCATGGAAGCACCTTGAAGGCAGTTTAATTGTGCTTGTAAATGGTGAATTAAATGATTGATTAAATGTATATTGTGTAGGAAATTGTTTGGGTGATGTATACTTAGTATATGTAAATGTAAAATGAGATTTAAAGCTTGGAAAGTAATGGAATGTAAGTGTACCATTGTGGCAGTTTGCTAACTCTTGAGGAATGCTGGAATTCATGCTTGGTTTATGGAATAATGATGTTAAAATGTGTTGGTTGTTATGGCAGTTTGAGTGCATGAATGATGGTCTGAAGTTGTACATGTAAATGAGCATGAATTAGTGATTGAATTGTTGTAAATTGAGTTGGACAAATTCTGTTGTTAGTGCACATTGAATGTAATTGCAAGCTGCCAAAATGACCTATAAAATGTTGTAAATTATGTTTAGGTTGTGGTACAACCAGAATAGGTTTGAATGTGAAGTTTGGTGAGTGTTAAAAGTGATGTTTGATATGTATGCAAGAATTGCAATAAGGCAGTTTGAGTTTTAGGCCTAGAACTTTAAATGTGTGGCTCCAATTGGTATGAGACCAATTGGAGGTGAAACTAGGCACAAAATGTGCCAACTTTCATGAAGGAAGCTTGCCAAAATTCTGCTTGCAAGGTAGCTTGAAAAATGACCAAATCCGAATTAAGTGCAAATAAGGCCTGAAAATTGACCATTTGGGCAGCAGTTAGTGTTTAGGCCATAACTCACTCAAAACAGGTCCAATTGACTTGAAATTTTAACCATGAATAGTTAAGAACCATATCTACAAGTCTTATGAAGGCACCAAAGCCCAGAAATGACCATAAGCAAGTCAAATAGCTTGCACAAGTTCGGGTCCAAAAACTGGCCGAACCTAAAATGACCTAAAGTGACCTAAAGTGACCAATTTTGGTGCAAGTTGACCAGCAATAGTAAAATGACCATAACTTAGTCTACATAACTCAGAATGACTTAAAATTTTGCCCCGCATTCGACAAGACATAGATCTACAAGTTTGTAGTTTTGACCGAAACCCGAAAACTGAGGGAACTAGGTCGTCCGGCTAGGTCAAACTAGTATCCCAGAATACAGCAAATTGCAAGAAAATGCAGTATACAAGGAAATGAATTTAGTAACATGTACCAACCCTAAAAGACTATCGAATGTGACATATTAATAACATTAAAACCTAATTTATCTAAAATGCATCGAGGGTCGATATATTAGGTTAATTAAGCAAGTAATAGCATTCAGTGAATTATTTATCAAGCATTATCGTTAGAGACAGTTTAATTAAGTACTGAAACAATTCAAATTGTGTTTCTCAGTTAGCAAAGACTCAGGAAAAGGGAAGGAAGCACTGAGTCAGGACCAGGAGACAGTTATCAAAGGTTTGTGCACAACAGCTATTTCTTTTTAATTATTTTCAATTGAAATAAATTATGACTATTTGTATATTGTTGTTTTGAATTGTGAAACTGTGAAAAATTGTTTGAATGATATTGATGGATACTTATTGATTGAAAAGCATTGGAAATGATTTGAAACCATAGCTATCATGTATATTGATTGTATTCCTCGCTAGCTTGTCTAGTGGGACGAATTGAATTCCCTCTCTGGCTGAAGTGTTGAGGTGTGTGCCTGTTGAGGACAAATCGAATAAGTACTCATATTTTTGCTAGCTAGCTATGTTATTCCTCATTAGTCATTGACTTTTGGGATGAATTGAACTTTGGAACATGATTAAGCTGTGTGTGATTTATTTATATGTATTGTGAGATTGTGAAATGAATTTAAACTCTTATTGACATACACTGTCTTTTGAATTTAACCATGATCTGACTTATTAAAATTTATTGTGATATTGAGAAATAGAGTTTAAATTCTTGTTGACAATTACTGTCTTGAAATTAACTATGGTTTTAAGTATCCACTATTTATATGATTTATGAATTGTGATTTAAAGTTGTATTTGGTTAATGTTGTGCACCACTGAGACATTGTCTCAGCGATAGCTTTTTATTGCTATCGCAGGTAGACAGACAGACAGGGCAGCAGACTAGGCTGCTAGTACATCCAGCGAGAGATTATAGGGTATAACGAGTATAGCCCATTTTGCATTTTGTACTGTAATGTATAACCACTATATGTATATATTGTTTTTGGTTTTGAGCAGTTGTAAATTAAAATTGTACATTGACGTTGTAAAGTAAATTATGAGTTATTTTGACTTGTAAAATTTGTATTATATTTCTTTTATCTCAGTCTTTGAAAATTACTATGGATTTGAGTTGAGAAATATGTTATGTTGAGAAACATGTTGGAGTTGAGATTTGGAAATATATATTGAAGTGCTTTTTACAGGTTTTCTAAAGAACTGTTTTATCCAAAATACAGATGGCACTCTGCCAAAATTTTTACAGAAATTCCAAATAATTCAAATGTGTTAGTTCTATCACTTCAGTTCAAAAAGGTTTTTAACACCTGTAAATACTGCTCACCACTGTAAAAGAAGTAAGAAAAGTTTTTAAAATCCCTTGTAGTGTATTTAATGGATTATCAATAGACGGAGTTGGTAATTCATTAGGTATACTACGGGATCATGTTATGCCTTACAGAGGGGTAGAGTGTGACATGTTTTAGTGGTATCAGAGCAAAGTTTTTAAATTCTGTTTTCACATGTTACTTGAATACTCTTTCTTCATAGTACAACTGCTCAATATCATTGTTTGATACATACAGTACATTACATTATAAATATGCACTAACGGGAGGAAATCCCCTTGTGTTATTTGTTCAGGAGATCTAAAATCCTCGCATTGATCATGGAAGAAGGTGATCGTTCAGTCGATCAATCTATTGAGGCTGAGGTGCAAGGGGATGCCCCAGGCCTACAGAATGTCAGTGGTTCAAAGACACCGGCCCTGCATCTGCGATTTCTGCTCGATTCGCTCGGCCAGATGGCTGCAATGTTCCAACAAATGGTTGGTAATGTGCCTACTCAAGTCCCAATACAGACACCAGTGGTACAACCACAGTCTCCTACTAGGCAGTATGACAAATTGATGAAGTATGGGGCTACAGAGTTCAAGGGGATAGTAGATCCTCTAAAAGATGAACAGTGGTTAGAGAGGATGGATAGGGTATTCAAGAAACTGCGTTGCACGGAGGAGCTCAAATTCGAATACTCTGTATCTTTGCTACAGGGGGATGCTTATGACTGGTGGAAAATCATTCCCCACAGTCTGGTAGAACCTGCAGTGTTAACATGGAATGACTTTCTCAGGGAATTCAGACAAAAATATGTCCCTGATGCTTATGTAGACCAGAAGCTACAAGAGTTCCTAAGTCTAAAATAGGGGAGCAGATCAGTGGCTGAGTATGAAAGAGAATTTTCCCGCCTGAGCCATTATGCAGTAAGTTTACTTACTACCAGCAGGGAGAGATGCAAGAGGTTTGAAACTGGCTTGAAGCCCAGTATCAGATTACATGTAATTGCCCAATCCATCTCCAGTTAGTATTGTCCGCTTTGGCCCATGGGCCTCACGGATTTATCCCTTGGGAGGTTTCATTCCCAAAAGCGCGTTGACCAGGTGAGGAAGACTCCCACATATATGGCCCAAATCTTTTCTTCCCGTTTCCGATGTCGGACACGAAGCTCACTCCATTGCATAGCTGGTTGAACAAGCACGTCCCAACCCCATCCCTGGGTCATGACAAGCCCACCAACTTCCGCTTGGTGCATCCTTGCACCACACATCGTACTAGAGGGAGACCAGCTCTGATACTGAATGTAACATGCCTTGGTCAGCTACACTATAGTCGGGTGAGGGGTGTTACATTACAAGTAGTCGGGTTCAAACACACTAACTTCTCTGAACTTGTTTCTCAAGCCCTAGAGTTGGAAAGAATTGAGTTTGAAGCTGCTCCTGAGAAAAAGAAATCAGAGAAGACAGAGAAAGAGGGAAAATCTGTAGAATAGAGTTCTAGTGGTCCTACTGGAAAGAGGAAGAACTATGGGGGACATGGCAGAGGTGGCAAGAAGTCTAGTAGGGGAAGATATTCAGGACAGAAGCCTCCTCTATCTGGTCAGCAGAGTACCAGAGGTTCCTACCCTCCCCGCCAATGTGAAACTTATGGAAGAAATCATGGTGGGATATGCTACAAGGCTATTGGAGCCTGTTATAACTGTGGAGGCACAGGACACTTTGCCAAGGACTGCACCAGTAGTCGCAGAGTTGGACCACCTCCTACTACTGTAGAAGGGTCAGTTCAGAGCCCTGTCACCAAAAGTTCACAACCACCCAGCAGAGGTAGAGGCAGAGGTAGAGGCAGGGGTAGAGGTAGCCCAGCAGGCAGCCAAGGCACAGTGAAACATTCAGAGCAAGATAGTGCTCCAATCAGAATCTATGCAATGAGACAGAGAGAAGAGGCCGAGACATCTAATGTTGTGGCTGGTACCTTCTCAACTTTTAACCAAGATGTGTTTGCGTTATTTGATCCGGGTTCTACCCATTCTTATGTGAGTGCTAGCATCATTGATTGCATTGCTATTCCATGTACACAAATGGACTTTGAGGTGCTAGTAACAAGTCTGCTAGGACAGGAGGTCAGGGTTAATAGGATGTATAGAGATTGTCCTTTGGTGATCCAAGGACACACTTTTCTGTCTGATTTCATTGAAATGCCCTTCAGAGATTATGATATCATCTTGGGCATGGATTGGTTAGTTAGGCATCATGCCATGATTGATTGTAGGCTGAAGACAGTCACTTTTGGTCTCCCTCAGTACAGTGATGTGGTAATACATGGGGAGAGGCAGTTATTGCCATCAAACATCATTTCGGCTGCACTAGCCAGAAAAATGATCAGAAAGGGGTGTGAAGCATACTTAGCACATGTGGTAGACACCCAAGTGGGGAGTCCAGTATTGAAGGACATCCCTACAGTAAATGACTTTCCAGATGTGTTTTCTGATGAATTGCCAGGATTACCTCCGGAAAGAGAAGTGCAGTTTGAAATTAATGTTATGCCTAGTATGGATCCAATCTCCATAACGCCATACAGAATGGCACTAGCAGAGTTGAAGGAGTTGAAGATACAATTGCAAGAATTACTTGCAAAGGGCTTCATCCGCCCTAGTGTGTCACCTTGGGGAGCACCAGTGTTGTTTGTTAAGAAGAAGGATGGTACTCTCCGCTTATGCATTGACTACCGGTAGTTGAATAAGGTGACAATAAAGAACAGATATCCATTGCCTCGCATTGATGATCTGTTTGATCTGTTGAAGGGTGCAGCTGTATTCTCCAAAATTGATTTGTGATCTGGTTATTATCAATTGAAGGTGCAAGAGCAGAGTATTCCAAAAACTGCTTTCAGAACTCGGTATGGCCACTATGAGTTTCTAGTAATGCCATTCGGGTTGACAAATGCTCCAGCTGCTTTTATGGATCTGATGAACACTATCTTCAGACCATATCTCGATCAATTTGCGATGGTGTTTATTGATGACTTTTTGATATACTCGAGGAATACAGAAGAGTATGATAGACATCTGCGGATTGTACTGCATGAAGGAACGGAAGCGTGAAAAACACAAGTTTATACCATTGAATTTTAAAAATTTTCACCTAGGGTCACATGCACCATGCAAGATTTATTTTTATCTATTTGATTTCAATGATAAACAACATATTAAAACTCTTTTAATATGTTTTTGGATCTGTATTTGCCATTTAAGATTTTAAAATTAATCAAATTAATTTTAGAACCCTAGATTAAATCAAGAACGATTACACTAACCTCTTGATGTGCTGCAGTGTGTCTGCGCCTTTGAGATTCGTCTTCAGGACACCAGATGTTGTCCCTCTAGCTTGTCCACACCAAGAACACCTATGGCAGCCCTTGAACAGCTTCTAAAGCCTTTTCTATTAATTAGAAATTCAAGTTCTGCCTTTTAAGAGATTAGAGATGCAAACAGGACACTAGAAACAATTTCTAGTGTTCTTAATTCAAGAGATTGATGGCTAATCTCTTTGAATTGATGAGAGATGAAGAAGAATAGCTGGAGAGGCTCAAAGTGGCGTGACAAATGAGAGGAGAGGCTGCTGGTTATGTTTTCTTTTCATAACCACACTTAAATAGCTAGGTTAACACATTAAACCCTAGCCACATGTCACCTTTTGATTAGCTCTAGGTTTAAGTGACCCAATCACATTGTGCCAAGTGTCAAACCTATATTTAATCTTGATTTTAATCATCTTACATGATTAAAAATATTTGGCAAGCTTATGTGTTATTCCATGTGTCACCATCTCATGGTGCCACGTGTCACACTGCAAAATGACCAAAATGCCCCTGTGTCTTAATTTTGAGTTCTTAACCCAAAATAATTATTTTCTTCTTCTAATTAATTTATATCAAATATAAATTAATTAATTAATCTCTATTAATTAATTTCTCATCAATTAAATTCATATTTAAACACTTTAAATATAAATTTAACTTATATTATACATCCAATAATCTAGATTTGGTTTCAGGTCATGCTAGGGACTTTGCAATTTAATTGCAAACCAAATCTATTTAATTAATCAATTAAACTCTTTAATTAATTAATTAAATCATATTTAAATAGGTGATAACTTGTGTATGTGTGTGACTTACTAGGCTCATCACTAATTGGCAATGAGACATGATATCAACTCTTAATATCATCAGAACTCTTTCTTACCATAAATGATTTCTCTAAATCATTTTATGAACCTCATAGACCATTGTTAACACCTAGCATAGCATGCCATGGCCACCCAATTAGTAATAAGGTTTACCTTAAATGAACCTATAATCATATGTTACCATGCACTAGAATCTCTCTGTTACAAAATCCCAACTCAAAGTGAGTCATGGTTTATGTCAAACTCCATTTGCTATGAATATTATGTTCTCTTTTAATTCCAGTTCTTGATTAAAAAGATTTTCTCATCGAAACTCTTTTACGAATAAATCTATCTGTCTGGCCAGAACTTGAAACATCAAGAACAATTAAATGAACATAGGATTTTATCTCTATTTGCTTAGAGGAACAGATTCAATCTTGATCAACACCTACCTCCATATATAACTAGTAGGAGCCAACAGATGCCCATATACCCATACATAGTACAAGTATGAAAGCGAGATCAAACTCAAACTACCTATATACAAGATAAGCTGTGCTATCTCGTGTCTAAAGATTATATGCACTGATATGATTTATGACAAAACATTGACAAGAGTAAACTCCATGTGCTTGTCATAAGCGTCACTGGTTCGGCCTACTTATCATTTATAAGTGCCTATCATGTTTGTTATATGGCATGAGACTCACCATTCCATCTTATTTATATCTCATATAAATAACTTGGGAACAAACATGAATACAATCTTTCTGGATAAGTCATGTCCTTATTATGAAGTATCCTCGATTGTGAACCTATTTATGATACTTTGTGCTAGAAATATTGTCACTCATATTCTTAACAACTTAAGAATAATATTTCTAACAAAATATCAATGGACCTTTTCTATTACACATAAATATATTATGTAAACGGAAAAATGGAAATGCCTTTTATTAATAAAATATCTATAAGATACATACTAAATGATATGCTCTAGGGCATACTACTAACACTGCAGACCTTAAGGGAGAAACAACTATACGCCAAATTGTCGAAGTGTGAATTTTGGCTGAAAGAAATCTCCTTTTTGGGACATGTTGTGTCAGCTGAAGGGATCAAGGTAGATTCCAGCAAGGTAGAAGCTATCCTTAATTGGAATCCGCCCAGGAATATCACAGAAATTCGCAGTTTTCTGGGTTTAGCTGGATATTACCATCGGTTTGTGAAGGGGTTTTCTATGTTATCTTCTCCACTGACCAAACTGCTTCGGAAAGATGTAAAATTTCAGAGGACAGATAAATGCCAGTAAAGTTTTGATGAGTTGAAAAGGTGTTTGACTGAAGCTCCAGTCCTCATTTTACCTACTCCGGGTAAAGAATACACAGTTTATAGTGATGCTTCTCACAATGGGTTAGGCTGTGTACTGATGCTAGATCGGAATGTCATTGCTTATGCATCATGTCAGCTGAAACTGCATGAAAGGAACTACCCAACACATGATCTGGAGCTAGCAGCTATTGTTTTTGCTCTGAAGATCTGGAGACACTATTTGTATGGGGAGAAATGCTATATTTACACAGATCACAAGAGCTTGAAGTATTTGGGCACCCAGAAGGAATTGAATTTGAGGCAGAGGAGATGGTTAGAACTAATTAAAGACTATGATTGTTTAATAGACTATCAGCCAGGGAAAGCAAATGTGGTGGCTGACGCCTTAAGTCGCAAGACTACGGCAAGTCTCAGACTTTCTCCTTTGTCCATGGTATATGAATTGAAAGCACAGCATGCCAGTTTAGAGATTGATGATGAGGGACAGACAGTAGTTGCATGGCATGTACAACCAGTGTTGATTGATCATATTAGAATGGCTGCTCAAAGTGATGAAAAATATCGAAGTCTTGAAAGAAGTCCAGCAGGGCAAGAAACCTGAATTTTCTGTGAGAGATGATGGTTTATTGCTACATCAGGGCAGAATGTGCGTTCCTAGTGATGTGGAATTGAGAGAGATCATTATGAAGGAAGCACATGAGTCTCCATTTGCTATGCACCCTGGTGGAACTAAAATGTACAGAAATTTGAAAGAGCATTCTTGGTGGATGGGTATGAAGAGAGATATAGCTGAATTTGTTTCCAAATGCCTAACTTGCGACAAGTAAAGCGAGAACATCAAGTTCCAAGCGGTTTGTTACATCCTTTGTCGATGCAGTGGAAATGGTAAAGAATAACTATGGATTTTGTTACAGGACTTCCAAGGACACGAGTAGTCATGATGCGGTATGGGTTATAGTTGTGATTGACCAAGTCTGCTCACTTTTTGCCAATCTTGGATGGACTATAGCACGGAAAGATTGGCCAAATTGTACATATATGAGATTGTAAAAGCGCATGGAGTGCCAGTATCAATTGTGTCCGAGAGATCCTAGGTTCACTTCTAGATTCCAGGGTAGTCTTCAAAGAGCCCTAGGAACTAGATTGAACTTCAAGACAAAGATTCCACCCCACGCAGATGGCGATCGAGAGGGTTATTCAGATATTGGAAGATATGCTACGGGCTTGTGTGATTGAATTTGAAGGTAGTTGGGATACACACTTGCCTTTGATTAATTTTGCTTATAATAACAGCTACCAATCAAGCATTGGGATGCCTCCATATGAAGCTTTGTATGGCAGAAAGTGCAGAACTCCCTTATGTTGGGATGAAGTAGGTGAAAGGAAGATGATTGGGCCAGAGATTGTTCAGCAGACAGAGGAAAAGATCAGATTGATCAGAGATAGACTTAAGACTTCATCAGACCGTCAGAAGTCCTATGTTGATCTAAAAAGAAGAGATATTGAATATGCAGTGGGTGATAAGGTATTCCTCAAAGTTTCTCCTTGGAAGAGGATTATGAGATTTGGCAGAAAGGGGAAACTGAGTCCTCATTTCATCGGACCATATGAGATTCTGGAAAGAGTGGGTCCTTTGGCATATCAGTTGGCATTACCTCCAGAGCTAGCAAGGATACACAGTGTCTTCCATGTGTCCATGTTAAGGAGGTACAGATCTGACCCATCTCATGTACTGTCAGTTGAAGAGATAGAGGTAAATCCAGACCTCTCATATGAGGAAGAACCCATAAAAATTCTGGCTTATGAGGTGAAGCAGCTGAGGAACAAACAGATACACCTGGTTAAAGTGCTGTGGAACCATCATTCAGGCCAGGAAGCTACTTGGGAACGTGAAGAGGATATGAGAAGACAGCACCCAGCTGTTCAGAGACTAATGCCAGGTAAAATTTTGAGACAAAATTTATTTAAGGGGGGGGGGGAGAATTGTAACACCCCTATGTTCGGTAGTGCGTACTACAGTTCCGGTGACCAGTGTTGTCTGGACAGCTAGAATGCCTAGAACTACACTTCGAGATGAGTGAGGAGACATAAAATAATGAAATACAAGAAAAGAAAATACAAGAAAAACAAAGGAAAAATAATAGTAAAGAAATGCAACCAAGTTAAGCAAGCCGAGAACCCTAGCGATGGGTGACCGCACCGGGAAGTCACGGCGTGGACTGTTGACTAGCCCTAGACTGCGGGGAACCTTGGAAAATATTTTTAGGACTTAAATAGACCCCTATTGAGGTATAAATACCATAAGAAATATTAAATAAAAATTAAATAATTAGTACAAAGAAAAGTGAGAAATCGAAAAACGGACAAAACCCGGTGTTACCGAAAAATCGGGAATGCAACCCGAACAGGGGCATTGTGGTCATTTGACATCTCGAATTGTCTTTTGACCTAAATGTTCATTAAAAATAAATAATATTATAATTGGAAAATATAATGAAAAATTAATTTAGGGGTACCTAATGTGAATAGTGAAAATGGAGGGTAAATTGACTAATTATCACATTTAAACATAAAATATAATTGATTTTGTGTAAGTGGACCACTAAGGATTATAATATGTAATTAGTGGGCAGATTACTCTACCCAACATCTTCATCTTCCTCAATTCACTCAACATTGCCAAAAATCCAAAAGCTTTCAATCCTCCCATGGCCACTCAAATGCATGGCCCTTTATACCCATTTTCAAGCTATATTTTTTTTTACTTGTCTTCATTAAAAGTGTTCTATACATCATGGGCAGTAGATAGGCAGTAAGAAATGAAAGTTTTTGTGGAGTTTTGAAGAATTTCCAAAGTGGTAAGTTTGTATTTTTGATTGTTGCTTTGTTAAAGTTTGTAAGAATGTTATGGGTGTTTGATTTATGGAGAAATTTTTGAGTTTTGATGTTGAATGGGAATGTACACTTTTGGCAGCCATGGAAGCACCTTGAAGGCAGTTTAATTGTGCTTGTAAATGGTGAATTAAATGATTGATTAAATGTATATTGTGTAGGAAATTGTTTGGGTGATGTATACTTAGTATATGTAAATGTAAAATGAGATTTACAGCTTGGAAAGTAATGGAATGTAAGTGTACCATTGTGGCAGTTTGCTAACTCTTGAGGAATGCTGGAATTCATGCTTCGTTTATGGAATAATGATGTTAAAATGTGTTGGTTGTTATGGCAGTTTGAGTGCATGAATGATGGTGTGAAGTTGTACATGTAAATGAGCATGAATTGGTGATTGAATTATTGTAAATTGAGTTGAACAAATTCTGCACTTGTTGGTGCAAATTGAATGTAATTGCAAGCTGCCAAAATGACCTATAAAATGTTGTAAATTATCTTTAGGTTGTGGTACAACCAGAATAGGTTTGAATGTGAAGTTTGGTGAGTGTTAAAAGTGATGTTTGATATGTATGCAAGAATTGCAATAAGGCAGTTTGAGTTTTAGGCCTAGAACTTTAAATGTGTGGCTCCAATTGGTATGAGACCAATTGGAGGTGAAACTAGGCACAAAATGTGCCAACTTTCATTAAGGAAGCTTGCCAAAATTCTACTTGCAAGGTAGCTTGAAAAATGACCAAATCCGAATTAAGTGCAAATAAGGCCTGAAAATTGACCATTTTGGTAGCAGTTAGTGTTTAGGCCATAACTCACTCAAAACAGGTCCAATTGACCTGAAATTTTAACCATGAATAGTTAAGAATCATATCTACAAGTCTTATGAAGGCACAAAAGCCCAGAAATGACCATAAGCAAGTCAAATAGCTTGCACAAATTCGGGTCCAAAAACTGGCCGAACCTAAAATGAACTAAAGTGACCTAAAGTGACCAATTTTGGTGCAAGTTGACCAGCAATAGTAAAATGACCATAACTTGGTCTACATAACTCAGAATGACCTAAAATTTTGCCCCGCATTCCATAAGACATAGATCTACAAGTTTGTCGTTTTGACCAAAACCCAAAAACTGAGGGAACTATGTCGTCCGGCTAGGTCAAACTAGTATCCCAGAATACAACAAATTGCAAGAAAATGCAGTATACACGGAAATGAATTTGGTAATATGTACCAACCCTAAAAGACTATCGAATGTGACATATTAATAACATTAAAACCTAATTTACCTAGAATGCATCGAGGGTCGATATATTAGGTTGATTAAGCAAGTAATAGCATTCAGTGAATTATTTATCAAGCATTATCGTTAGAGACAGTTTAATTAAGTACTGAAACACTTCAAATTGTGTTTCTAAGTTAGCAAAGACTCAGGAAAAGGGAAGGAAACACTGAGTCAGGACCAGGAGACAGTTATCAGAGGTTTGTGCACAACAGCTATTTCTTTTGAATTATTTTCAATTGAAATAAATTATGACTATTTGTATATTATTGTTTTGAATTGTGAAACTGTGAAAAATTGTTTGAATGATATTGATGAATACTTATTGATTGAAAAGCATTGGAAATGATTTGAAACCACAGCTATCATGTATATTGATTGTATTCCTCGCTAGTTTGTCTAGTGGGACGAATTGAATTCCCTCTCTGGCTGAAGTGTTCAGGTGTGTGCCTGTTGAGGACGAATCGAATGAGTACTCATATTTTTGCTAGCTAGCTATGTTATGTAACATCCTCCCGGTAGCAACTCCGTACATTCTACTGTTCCCGTGACCGGTGTCGGTCCGGACAGCTAGAACGTCCGGAAAAATATTTAAATCAAAGTGAGGGACCATAATTAACTCAAATATTAATAAGAAAAATTTAGGAAAAATTTTAGAAATAAAATACAACCAAGTTAAACGAGCCGGTGCCCAAGCAATGGGTAACCAGAGGTAAGCCGCGGTTCTCGCAACGAGGAGACCTAGACCCAGAAAAAAAATTCATAAAATAATTTTTGGGACTCCAGAGAAGGGTCATTGAGGTTCCTATGGCATTAGAATGCCAAGAAAATATTTAGAAAAATTTTTCAATCGGTACAGCCAATTTTGACCCGTTAAGCCAAACGGAGGGCATTTTGGTCATTTCGCCTTCAGAGACGATTTTTGGCCGACTTGTCCAGTTGAGTAAATAATTATTATGATCTAAAATATGAATAAATATTGTTAAAAATTGAATTAAAAATGAGTAGTGATGAAAAGAAAAGAAAAATGAAATAAAAAGCAAATTATGACATCATATGATGTCATCCAACACTCTCTAACCAATCACTATTTGACAAGCAAATTAAAAGAGATTAAACTGACATAAAAAAATGAGGTAAAAATAGACCAATTCCAGCAGCCCTTCTTCTTATTCACGCACCAAAGAGAGAAACAAGAGGAAAACCACCATTAAAGCTCCAAATGAGCTTGATTCCATAGCCAACTACGCCAAAACCTCACCCTCTCTTCACAAAAAATTTTCCTTATCACTAGAGCTAAATTTGGGCAGCCATTAGAAGAGAAGAAAGTGAAAGAAAGTGAAGTCAAGCTTGGGAAAATTCTGCCCTACAAGAGGTTAGTGCCTATTATGCATACATCTTTCTCTTTCCATGATTAGAGACCTAAAATAAGCAAGAATTTGTGAATTAAATGAATGGAATTTATGTGCATGTATACAATGAATTTTGGCAGCCCTAGGGAGGAACAAGATTAAGTGTTTTTGATGGACTTAGAGTGGACTAAAGATGATATTTAAGGTATATATATATATATGTATGATGAATTGGTGTGCTAGCTAAGGTAATTGGTGTAATCCTTGAAAATGAGCTAGGGTTTGGGAGTGAAACTTGGATTTAGCTTAGGAAATTGTTAGAGAACATTTTAATGGTCAATTAGTGACCATTTTAGGTAATTTGACCATAATTTGGAGTGAAATATGGAATGGCAAAGTGGAATAGTTTCATGTCCACTTGGACTGCCATATCTTTGGCTGTGTTGGTCCAATTGGTGTTTGGCCAATTGGACATGAAACTAGGCTTATAATGGCACATTTTTGCTGAAGAAACCATGCCCAAAAGACCAAAGCAAGTGGACCAAAAGTTAGCCCCAATCCGATACTCGCAACAAAGACTGCAGAAATGACCAAATGAACTGTTCATTTGGCCATAACTCACTGTAGATATGGTCAATTGACCTGAAATTTTTACAGCAACAATTTAAGACATAGACAAACAACTTTCATGAAGAAATCTACCCCAAATTATGACCAGAACCTAACCCAAATAGCAGTGGCAGTCACTGTTCATGTTACTGTAGATATGGTCAATTCTGCAGTTTCGCAATCCGGCCAGCTATGGTTTTTGGACCATATCGGGAGCTACAAAACTCAAAATGGAATGATACAAAAAAGAAAATTCAACTAGACAAAATAAGGAACAACTTTCATGTTTACCATTTCCTCAAATTCCCACTGCAACAGGGCTTAATGGAACAGTAAAGTTGGGTCACAAAAACTGAAAATTTTGCCCTCTTGGTTTTAAGTTTGGAAATGGTATTTGTGACTTATTCCAATAAGTTTTAAATGCAAAATGTGGTATCTTTGAGAACTTAGGTTCAATAAATTTATTGTGTATGAAAAAGTCAACATTTTGGTTGACTAGTAAGGTGAATAGTAAACAAAATGACACATATTACATAAGTAATACAACTTGAAATATAAAATGTAATGAACACAAATGGATTGTTTAGAGTATAAATGTGATAAAGTTATCATTAGGATTTACGTCTTTGTTTCAAATAGGATTATAATACCTTGTACAAAAATTGGTACATGAGAGGTAATAATGTGAATACTAATTCATATAAATATTGTAACGATTAGATGAATCACATGGATGTGTAAATGGGTTAATTGCTCTCATCATGAGAGAAATGGAAATATTTCGATGTACAAAGGGTACATGAAAATCGATTGATGTAAATTACAATTAACGTGAATGGTATGATGAATGCATAAATTATATAAAAATGAGATTTGAAGATTTATGCTTCTACTATAAATAAAATTAAAATACTATGAACGATAATTGGAACATAAAATGAAATAATAAAACTTATGAACATTTAATGATATTATGTGCCCTTGTATTGCCTAGACATGTGTGTCAGATTGGATAGTTTGGCATGCCAATAGGGTATTGTTTTAGCAGTACTGCGAAAGGCTTTATGCCTGTATTCATGGCTTTATGCCTGTATTCATGGCTTTATGCCCGTATTCATGGCTTTTATGCCCGTATTCATGGCTTTTATGCCGATTATGTGATATCATGGCTTTTTAGCCATACCGATCGCATACGTGGTTGCCGCTCAAGGTCCCATGGTATGACGACCCGAGGCACCGCGCGGTGTCCAAAGGTTAACGACTGTTATCCATCCGATCGTCCAAAGATAGGTTACTTGGGCATGGAAAAGTATAAGCGTGATTGAACCGATTATTAAAGAAAATACGAAAATTAAGTATCGTGAATGATTACAAAAATGCAAAGAAGCTCAAGATCATGAAGAAAATAATTAATGAAATGCATGAAGAAGTTAATATCATAAAACATGATTAGCCCTCGACTAAACAATAAGTTAGTAATTATTCATTTCTTATGAACACAATAGCAAGGAAATTATTATTTTTATTTGCATATTATATTTTCTTGTATTATTGGCACCACTAAGCTTTATGCTTAGCACGTCGCTTTGCAACGCGTAGGTAATCAAGATTTGGACAGAGGGCCCGTGAGACCACGATTCGGTAAGGCGGTTCACGCTCGCATAGTGTCCGTGTCACCTCAACTTGCAGTTGCATTGGTAGGACACTAGGTGTCATTTTGGCATTCTAATAAATTTTGATTTTCTCATATGTAATGAAACTTATGTAATGTATTTTGATTTTCATGTAAATAATGCAAATTTGTGCTTGTAAATGGAAAAGTGAATATTGATCTGGATCATACATGACTATCAAACGAGATGAATGATTGAGAATTGAAATTGAGAAATGAATGGTTGACACATGTTGAGATGATGATTATTGGAGTTTGAGAGTCATTGACTACGAATATATGAATATTGGAAGTGTTTTTCACAGTTCAAGAACTGCTTTTCTCCATTTTTAGCAGATTCACTTGATTTTCTATAAAATTCTAACCTTAAATAAATTATAATTTCGATAAATGGCTTAAATAAATTATATTTCACAAGTTATATTCAAAAGGAAGAATAAAAATGAATTAAGATAAAATAGAGTGCTCGCACATCGAGTGGCATAACTTGCTCGGCTACAATCGTAGTCGGGTAAGGGTGTCACATTTAGTGGTATTAGAGCGGTTTAGGCGTTCGACCTAGATAGACTGCATATCATGCATTGCATTCATAAGAGTCGAGGTGACACTATTGCAGATATGTATTTCCTGTTTATTTTAGGTTAGGGTATGGAATAAGAGAGTGAAGAGACAATGAGATAGCGAATGGAAATAAGAAGGAGACTATATTTAAGATGAAAAAGGATGAGTACATAACTGTTTGAGGATACGATTGAGAATAGGAGAAAGTGAAGTATGATAACACGGAAAGGTGAAGAAATAAGGAGGTAATAGCTCCTCGACTATTTACACCTGATAAATTTCGAGGACGAAATTTAAATAAGAGGGGAAGAGTTGTAACATCCTCTCGGTAGCAACTCCGTACATTCTACTGTTTCGGTGACCGATGTCGGTCCGGACAGCTAGAACGTCCGGAAAAATATTTAACTCAAAGTGAGGGACCATAATTAACTCAAATATTAATAAGAAAAATTTAGGAAAAATTTTAGAAATAAAATACAACCAAGTTAAACGAGCCGGTGCCCAAGCGATGGGTAACCAGAGGTAAGTTGCGGTTCTCGCAACGAGGAGCCCTAGACCCTAAAAAAAAATTCATAAAATAATTTTTGGGACTCCAGAGAAGGGTCATTGAGGTTCCTATGGCATTAGAATGCCAAGAAAATATTTAGAAAAATTTTTCAATCGGTACAGCCAATTTTGACCCGTTAAGCCAAACGGAGGGCATTTTGGTCATTTCGCCTTCAGAGACGATTTTTGGCCGACTTGTCCAGTTGAGTAAATAATTATTATGATCTAAAATATGAATAAATATTGCTAAAAATTGAATTGAAAATGAATAGTGATGAAAAGAAAAGAAAAATGAAATAAAAAGCAAATTATGACATCATATGATGTCATCCAACACTCTCCAACCAATCACTATTTGACAAGCAAATTAAAAGAGATTAAATTGACATAAAAAAATGAGGTAAAAATAGACCAATTCCAGCAGCCCTTCTTCTTATTCACGCACCAAAGAGAGAAACAAGAGGAAAACCACCATTAAAGCTCCAAATGAGCTTGATTCCATAGCCAACTACACCAAACCTCACCCTCTCTTCACAAAAAATTTTCCTTATCACTAGAGCTAAATTTGGGCAGCCATTAGAAGAGAAGAAAGTGAAGTCAAGCTTGGGAAAATTCTGCCCTACAAGAGGTTAGTGCCTATTATGCATACATCTTTCTCTTTCCATGATTAGAGACCTAAAATAAGCAAGAATTTGTGAATTAAATGAATGGAATTTATGTGTATGTATACAATGAATTTTGGCAGCCCAAGGGAGGAACAAGATTAAGTGTTTTTGATGGACTTAGAGTGGACTAAAGATGATATTTAAGGTATATATATATATATATGTATGATGAATTGGTGTGCTAACTAAGGTAATTGGTGTAATCCTTGAAAATGAGCTAGGGTTTGGGAGTGAAACTTGGATTTAGCTTAGGAAATTGTTAGAGAACATTTTAATGGTCAATTAGTGACCATTTTAGGTAAGTTGACCATAATTTGGACTGAAATGTGGAATGGCAAAGTGGAATGGTAGGCTGCCTAGGGGCAACAGCAGGGTGACTGAAATTTCAGTCCACTTGGACTGCCATATCTTTGGCTGTGTTGGTCCAATTGGTGTTTGGCCAATTGGACATGAAACTAGGCTTATAATGGCACATTTTTGCTGAAGAAACCATGCCCAAAAGACCAAAGCAAGTGGACCAAAAGTTGGCCCCAATTCGGATACCCTGCAACAGCACCTGCAGAAATGACCAAATGAACAGTAACTGTTCATTTGGCCATAACTCACTGTAGATATGGTCAATTGACCTGAAATTTTTACAGCAACAAGCTAAGACATAGAAAAAAAACTTTCATGAAGAAACCTACCCCAAATTATGACCAGAACCTAACCCAAATGGCAGTGGCAGTCACTGTTTATGTTACTGTAGATATGGTCAATTCTGCAGTTTGGCAATCCGGCCAGCTGTGGTTCTTGGACCATATTTGGAGCTACAAAACTCCAAATGGAGTGATTCAAAAAAAGAAATTCAACTAGACAAAATAAGGAACAACTTTCATGTTTACCATTTCCGCACATTCCCACTGCAACAAGGCTTAATGGAACAGTAAAATTGGGTCAAAAAAACTGAAAATTTTGCCCTCTTGGTTTTAAGTTTGGAAATGGTATTTGTGACTTATTCCAACAAGTTTTAAATGCAAAATGTGGTATCTTTGAGAACTTAGGTTCAATAAATTTATTGTGTATGAAAAAGTCAACATTTTGGTTGACTAGTAAGGTGAATAGTAAACAAAATGACACATATTACATAAGTAATACAACTTGAAATATAAAATGTAATTAACACAAATGGATTGTTTAGAGTATAAATGAGATAAAGTTATCATTAGGATTTGCGTCTTTGTTTCAAATAGGATTATAATACCTTGTACAAAAATTGGTACATGAGAGGTAATAATGTGAATACTAATTCATATAAATATTGTAACGATTAGATGAATCACATGGATGTGTAAATGGGTTAATTGCTCTCATCATGAGAGAAATGGAAATATTTCGATGTACAAAGGGTACATGAAAATCGATTGATGTAAATTGCAATTAACATGAATGGTATGATGAATGCATAAATTATATAAAAATGAGATTTGAAGATTTATGCTTCTACTATAAATAAAATTAAAATAATATGAACGACAATTGGAACATAAAATGAAATAATAAAACTTATGAACATTTAATGATATTATGTGCCCTTGTATTGCCTAGACATGTGTGTCGGATTGGATAGTTTGGCATGCCAATAGGGTATTGTTTTAGCAGTACTGCGAAAGGCTTTATGCCTGTATTCATGGCTTTATGCCTGTATTCATGGCTTTTATGCCCGTATTCATGGCTTTTATGCCGATTATGTGATATCATGGCTTTTTAGCCATACTGACTGCATACGTGGTTGACGTTCTGCGTCCCATGGTATGACGGCCCGAGGCACCACGATGTCGGTGCCAACGACCGTTATCCATCGATCGTCGAAGATAGGTTACTTGGGCATGGAAAAGTATAACTGTGATTGAACTGATTATTAAAGAAAATACGAAAATTAAGTATCAGGAATGATTACAAAAATACAAAGAAGCTCAAGATCATGAAGAAAATAATTAACGAAATGCATGAAGAAGTTAATATCATAAAACATGATTAGCCCTCGACTAAACAATAAGTTAGTAATTATTCATTTCTTATGAACACAATAGCAAGGAAATTATTATTTTTATTTGCATATTATATTTTCTTGTATTATTGGCACCACTAAGCTTTATGCTTAGCGCGTCGCTTTTGCAATGTGTAGGTACTGAAGATTTGGACAGAGGGCCCAGTAGACCACAGATTCGGTAAGGCAGTTCACAGTTATGCATAGTGTCCGTGTCACCTCAACTTCTGCAGTGCATTGGTAGGACACTAGGTGTCATTTTGGCATTCTGTAATAAATTTTGATTTTCTCATATGTAATGAAACTTATGTAATGTATTTTGATTTTCATGTAAATAATGCAAATTTGTGCTTGTAAATGGAAAAGTGAATATTGATCTGTGAATTACATGACTATCAAACGAGATGAATGATTGAGAATTGAAATTGAGAAATGAATGGTTGACAAATGTTGAGATGATGATTATTGGAGTTTGAGAGTAATTGAATACGAATATATGAATATTGGAAGTGTTTTTCACAGGTTCCGAAGAACTGTTTTCTCCATTTTTAGCCGGTACTCCGCCGGATTTTCTATAAAATTCTCGGAACCTTAAATAAATTATAATTTCGATAAATGGCTTAAATAAATTATATTTCACAAGTTATATTCAAAAGGAAGAATAAAAATGAATTAAGATAAAATAGAGTGCTCGGCACACTGAGTGGCATAACTTGCTCGGCTACACTGTAGTCGGGTAAGGGGTGTCACATGTTATTCCTCATTAGTCATCGACTTTTGGGATGAATTTAACTTTGGAACATGATTAAGCTATGTGTGATTTATTGATATGTATTGTGAGATTGCGAAATGAATTTAAACTCTTATTGATATACACTGTCTTTTGAATTTAACCATGATCTGACTTATTGAACTTTTTTGTGATATTGAGAAATAGAGTTTAAATTCTTGTTGACAATTACTGTCTTGAAATTAACTATGGTTTTAAGTATCCACTATTTATATGATTTATGAATTGTGATTTAAAGTTGTATTTGGTTAATGTTGTGCACCACTGAGACATTGTCTCAGCTATTGCTTTTTATTGCTGTCGCAGGTAGACAGACAGACAGGGCAGCAGACTAGGCTGCTAGTACATCCAGCGAGAGATTATCGGGTATAACGAGTATACCCCATTTTGCATTTTGTACTGTAATGTATAACCACTGTATGTATATATTGTTTTTGGTTTTGAGCAGTTGTAAATTAAAATTGTACATTGAAGTTGTAAAGTAAATTATGAGTTATTTTGACTTGTAAAATTTGTATTATATTTCTTTTATCTCAGTCTTTGAAAAATTACTATGGATTTGAGTTGAGAAATATGTTGTGTTGAGAAACATGTTGGAGTTGAGATTTGGAAATATATATTGAAGTGCTTTTCTGAGGTTTTACAAGAACTGTTTTATCCAAAATACAGATGGCACTCTGCCAAAATTTTTACAGAAATTCCAAATAATTCAAATGTGTTAGTTCTATCACTTCAGTTCAAAAAGGTTTTTAACACCTGTAAATAGTGCTCACCACTATAAAAGAAGTAAGAAAAGTTTTTAAAATCCCTTGTAGTGTATTTAATGGGTTATCAGTAGAAAGAGTTGGTAATTCATTAGGTATACTGTGGGATCATGTTATGCCTTACAGAGGGGTAGAGTGTGACAAATTTGGCGAAATGTTCTTCATCAAAGTTGTTCCTTATTGTGTCTAGTTACATTATTTTTTTGATTCACTCCATTTGGAGTTTTGTAGCTCAAGTTATGGCTTAAAAACCATAACTGGCCGGATTGTAATTTTTTCAGAATTTCTAGGCAGAATCAATTCTGCAGTTTTTGTACATTGATTGCAGTTATGTTATGGTCAAACTTGGGGTTTGTTTTCTTCATAAAAGTTGTAGGTCTATGTCTCAGCTTTCTACTGGTTAAAATTCAGGTCAATTGGACCTTTCTACACTGATTTATGACCAAATGAATTAATAATGTTCATTTGGTCATTTTCCAGGGATTACATATTGGTCACCCAGATTTGGTCAATTTTTAGGGCAACTTAGGTTAGTTTTCTAGGCCAGGTCTCTTCATCAAAGTTATGCCATTTTATGTCTAGTTTTATTTTCAATTAGCCTTGAACCAATTAGAGTAACATAGCTCAAGTTATATCCCTAGGAATACACTAGACTCAAGTCTAGTATTCTGGCACAATGGGGGCAGCATACCACTTTCAATTTCAAGGCCACAATTACTTCCTATTTAGGGTCAAACTTTATCAAATGGTCACTAATTGACCATTACAACCTCTTTTCATCAATACATAAACAAAAATCTAAATTTTGGTTCCCAAACCCTAGCTCCAATAATTTCAATTTATGCAACACACTTTATTCAACTTCTAATACACTTAGTATCCTTAATCATCATCACTAAACAAAGTAAAGTCAATCAAAATAATCAAGACCTTATGGTCACCAAGGCTGCTGAAAATTTTAGTCCCCATATTGTGACACCCCTTACCCGTCTACAGTGTAGCAGAGCAAGATATGCCACACAGTGTATCAGAACACCATAACTTATCTCATTGATAATTATCAGTTCTTAATTTATTTATTATAGTTATTAAGTGAAATTTATGAAATTGATCTCATTTAGATCATTTGTTGAAATTATAAATTAATTTGTGACTCTAAAAATTTTATAGAAAATCCGGCAGAGAGCCGACTAAAAATGGAGAAAATAGTTCTTTTGAACCTGTAGAAAACACTTCCAATAATGGTTCAAATCACAACTCTAATTCTCACATCAATTTACTATAATTTCTTAACAATTCCTCCATTTGTCATTCATTTATTTCACATCATCATCATGCTCAAATCATAAATAAATTCTCATATGTTATTTATAAACACAAAGTTACAAATACTTACATTAATACAAAATTATATTACATAGGTTTTGAATTTACATGATAAATAACAGTTTAATTACAGGACTTACGAAAATCACAAATTACAAAATGGGACCTAGTGTCCTACCAATGTACTATAGTCTGTGAGGTGACACAGACACTATGCAGAATTGTGAATGACCTTACCCAATCTATGGTCTACTGGGCCCTCTATCCAAATCTTTAGTACCTACGCATTGCAAAAGCGACGCGCTAAGCATAAAGCTTAGTGGTGCCAATAATACAAGAAAATATAATATGGAAATAAAAATAATAATTTACTAGTTATTATGTTCATAAAAAAAATGAATAATTACTAACTTATTTTTTAGTCGCAGGCTGATTACATTTTATAATATTAACTTCTTCATGCATTTTGTTAATTATTTTCTTGATGATTTTGAGCTTCTTTATTTTATTGTAATCATTCTTGATCTTTATTTTGATATTTCATTTCCTTATTTTCTTTAATAATCAGTTCAACTACAATTATACTTTTTCATGCCCAAGTAACCTATACAAATTGACCAGACTGGATAAACGGGTAAACTACCACTGGGTACCAGGTACCTCGGGCCTTCACACCATCGGTCACAATGTGTCTCCCGGTGTGCAAACAGAATGACTAATAAGCCATAAAAGCAATAAGGCATAAAGCCAAGTATAACATCATAATCAGTATAGGCATAGGCTATCATCACAGAATGGCAATGAAGCCATACATCATATGCAGTATTGCTATCAGAACCCTATTGGCATGCCAACCTATCCAAACCAATCACATTAGGCCTACTAGGGCATATTACAAAATCATTTCTTGAATATATTGACTTTTTCATAAACAATAGGTATATTGGTTTTAATATCCCCAACATACCACATATTGCATTCTAAAGTTGTTGGTATTGGTTGCCAATACCATTTCAAAGCTTAGTATTAGTTATTCACAATTTTCAGATTTCAAGCATTAAGTTTACTGTTCCATTGGTCATTTGTATAATAGGAATTTGGCAAAATTATCTGTATGAAAGTTGTTTCTTATTGTGTCTAGTTACATTTCTTTTTTTAAATCACTCAATTTGGAGTTTTGTAGCTCAAGTTATGGCCTAAATACCATAACTAGCCGGATTGCAATTTTCCAGATTTTTCTGGGCAGAACCAATTTTGTAGGTTTTGTGCACTGACTGCAAGTTAGTTTTTGAACATGTTATGATCAAAATTTGGGTTTGGTTTCATCATGAAAGTTGTAGGTCTATGTCTCAAATTTCTGCTGGTAAAATTTCAGGTCAATTGGACCTTTCTACATTGAGTTATGACTAAATGAATAAACATTATTTATTTAGTCATTTTGCCCAGGTAGAATGCAAGTCAACCGGATTAGGGTAGTTTTTAGGTTAACTTAGTTTGGTTTTCTGGGCAGGGTTTCTTCACCAAAGTTGTGCCATTATGTGTCTAGTTTTATGTCCAATTATCCTTGTACCAATTGAACCTCTACAACTCCATTTATAGCTTCCCAAACCTGCTGGACTCACACCCAGTCCTGCAGGTCACCAAGGGCAGCACACCTCATTTCAACTCTAGCACCCTTACTGACTTCAATTCCTTCTCACACACATTCAAATGGTCACTAATTGACCATTACAATGTTAACATACCATTTCATGAGCAAACCCTAATGTTATTCAAATGTCTAAGTTCTCAAGTTCATTCATGCACTATACTTGCATTTCACTTACACAAATCATGTTCAAGCACTCATCTCATGCTATGGGCAGCTCATAAACACTTTACTTTAAGTAAATTCACCAAAACCTAACCACTCCTAGGCTGCTGAAATTTATAGGGATGGATACACATAATTTTTATTTTGTTTTTCTTATATTTTCTACTTATCTCATGGCATTAAGCATGAATCAAGTAAAAGTGCTAAGAGATTGGACACTAACCTCTTTTGCTCACTCTTCCAAGTCTCCAAAACTTCCTTATTTATTCTTATTTTTACTGGCTAGAGGTTGTTCAAGATACAAGATCACTTTTTTGTGAAGCAAGGTAGTGGTTTCAAGGTGAGATGAGGTGAGGTTTGAAGCTTTCATTAAGCTTCCATGGAGGAATGGGTTTGGGAAAGGAAAACGTGTGGCTTGGGGTGAGGAAGAGCAGATTGTGTTTCGTTAATTTTTACCTCATTTTACCTCTTTTTGATTGGTTTTTAATAGCTTGTTCAAATGTGATTGGTGGGAGCACTTTTAATGACATCATATGATGTCATAATTCCTATTTCTTTCATTATTCTTTCCTTTTCTTTTCTACTCATTTTCAATTAAATTTTTAGCAATATTTATTCATATTTTAGATCATAATAATTATTGACTTAACTGGACAAGTCGGCCAAAAATCACCTCTGAAGGCGAAATGACCAAAATGCCCTTCGTTTGGCTTAACAAATGAAAATTGTCTGTACTGATTGAAAAAATTTTCTAAGCATTTTCTTAGTGTTCTAATGCCATAGAAACCTCAATAACTCTTCTCTGGTATCCCAAAAATTATTTTATGAGTTTTGTCTCAGGTCTAGGGCTTCTAGTTGCGAAGACCACAACTTCCCACTGGGTTATCCATCGCTAGGGCACCAGCTCATTTAACTTGGTTGTATTTTATTTTTAAATTTTTTTCTAAATTTTTCTTATTAATATTTGAGTTAATTATGGTTCCTTACTTTAGTTTAAATATTTTTCTAGACGTTCTAGCGGTCCAGACCGACACTGGTCACTGGAACAGTATAATGTACGGAATGGATACAGTGAGGGTGTTACACACATATTCCAAATTTTCTTTTAATTTCATAAAATTTATACTTAATTTAGCATGCTTCAAATAGTTAAGAAAGAAAGGAAGAAGGTTTAGTGCACTAACCTTTGTGTGCAGAATTTTTTCTTAACTAACTTCAATTTTTCCTTCACTTTCTTGGCTTTTTTGGGCAACTAATATCAAGTTTTTATGAAGGAAGGTAGGGATTTTATGGTGTATTTGCAAGGAAATCTAGTGAGAAGGATGAGCATCCATGGAAGTGGAAGGAGAAATGGGTTTCGGCACTTTGAAGAAAAAGTTGAAACTGATTTTTTTCTCTTTAATTTCTGCCCATTTTATGCTTTTTAAGTGGTTTATGGACATGTGTCACAATGTGATTGGATGGAAGTGCTTTAATGACATCATGTGATGTCATAATTCCCAATTTCTTTCATTTTTATTTTCTTTTCTTTTCTATTCATTTTCAATTAAATTTTTAGCAATATTTATTCATATTTTAGATCATAATAATTATTTACTTAACTGGACAAGTCGGCCAAAAATCATCTCTGAAGACAAAATGACCAAAATGCCCTCCGTTTGGCTTATTGAGCCAAAATCATCTGTAATGATCGAAAAATTTTTCTAAGCCTTTTCTTGCCATTCTAATGCCATAGAAACCTCAATGACTCTTCTCTGGAGTCTCAAAAATTATTTCATAAATTTTCTCCCGGGTTTAAAGCACCTAGCTGCAAGGACCGCAACTTCCCACTGGGTTACCCATCGCTAGGGCACCGGCTCATTTAACTTGGTTGTATTTTATTTCTAAAATTTTTCCTAAATTTTTCTTATTAATATTTGGGTTATTTATGATTCCTCACTCTAGTCTAAATATTTTTCCAGATGTTTTAGCTGTTCGGACCGACACCGGTCACCGGAACAATAGAATGTACATAATTGCTACAGTGAAGATGTTACGCAAGGAATGTCATATTCTATGCCGGAGCATCTTATCTTATCTTATCTTATTCATCATTAGCTTTAGTGTCATTATATTTTAATTCAATCATTTCAATTCATATCTCCTCATGCCTTCATCCACTCATATAAATTTCTCATAATCATTCATGTGGAATTCATCTCATTTCATATATAAGGTTCATGTACATAAGTTACATAACATATACAATCTCAAAATTAATTACAAGCTTTCCTATGTACAATGCTCAAAATGAATATATAAATATAAATAAATAAATAAATAAATATATAAATATAAATAAATAAATAAATAAATAAATAAATATATATATATATATATATATATATGGTATCCATAGGCCCTACCAAAATGAACACCTGAGGTGACCACTCTCCTACTGTAGATCTGATCTCTACTGGTCCTTGTCTCCAGTACCTACGCGTGGAAAACCAACGCGCTAAGTATATTGCTTAGTTGTACAATAATAAAATGAAAATAAACTAAATACATAGAAATACATATTTCATATGTATAATACCATAATAGAAATGTATTTCATGATTTATGAGTGTTTTACAGTTTATTGGTCTTTTCCATTTATTTGTATGATATTCAATCAAATTAATTCATTTCATTGCCCAAGTAACCTATAACAGACTATTAAAACTAGATACACAGGAGTATACTAGTTAGACACCCCATGTGCCTATCATGTATACTTCTGTCAGGCATAAAGCCAACAGGAGGCATGAAGCTAGTAAAATCATGTTAGGCATAAAGCCAGCGGGTAGGCATGAAGCTAGTAAAATCATGTTAGGCACAAAGCCAGCAGGCAGGTATGAAAGGCTGAAGAATAATCATATCAGACATACAATGTCTATCAATTATCACTCATGAAGTACGCTCAAAAGCCAAGGGCAGTACTGCATCTGTAGTCCCTAATTGACATGTCAATTGATCAAACTCATACACATATGTCTAGGCATATAAGGGCAAATTTATATCATTAGGTATTCATAAATCTCAATATTTTATCACATGTGTTATTCATGCTTTATAGCATCTTCATCCCATTCATGATGGAAACATAAGCCCCGATCATATATTCTCATGTTTTATGTGTGCATTAAACCATTTATGTTCAATGCCAATCACAATGCAAGTCATTTAGCAAGGTTTCATAAATTTCTAGAATTGATGCATTAAATTTCCTCAGCAATTTGGCCAAGATATTGAATTCTTTTGACCATTCTTGTAACATCCTCAATTTCATAGTCCGTACGTCCTACTATTCTGATGGCTAATATTTGCCCCGAAAAGTCAGAATGTCTGGAACTACATTGTAATGACAGTGAGGAAGTATAAAATAATGAAATATGTGATGAGAAAAATTAAGGAAAAATAAAAGAGATAAAATGTGACTAAGTTAAACGAGCCGAACCCGTAGCGATGGGTGACCTCATTGGGAAGTTACGGCGAGGACCGTTGACCAGCCCTGGACTACGGGAAACCCTGAGAAAATATTTTCAGGACCTAATTAAAGGTCTACTGAGGTGTAATTGACATTGGAAATGTCAAAGAAAAATTAATAAGTTAGTATAAATGAAAAACGAAAATTAAAGAAATCGGTGGTACAAGGAGTACATCGGTATTACCGAAAAAGTCTGAATTTGACCCAAAAAGGGGCATTTTGGTCAAGTGACACCTAGAGTTGACTTTTGACCTCAATGTCCATTAAAAATAAATGGTATTACACTTTGAAAATGTCATGAAAAATTAAATTGTGGTACATTATATAAATAGTGGAAGAAATGAGGCAAATGTGCAAATAATGAAACTTTAATTAATTAAACATTAAATTATTCCTAAGTGCTCCACTAACTCTCATCTTGAGCCACCTATATAAGTAATTGGGACAGATTGTTCCACTAAACCATTTCATTTTCTTCAAGCTTTCATCCATGGCCGAATTGAAATCCTCCCAAATTCACCATGGCCGTTTCATGCATGAGCTCAAGTCCTCCATGATCAAGCCATTATTTCTTCAAGCTTCCTTCATGAAAAATGATCCTTGCACCATAGGCAACCTATAGGCAGCAAAAAGGAGAGAAAATTTCAAGCAATTTTCAAGCTCAAGTTGAGGTTAGTGCTAGTTTTTCATCCCTTGCTACATTAAAGTTTGTATTAAGGTTGAGATGAGTTGAATGGTGAAGAAATTTTAAGGATTTGATGAGTTATTGATATATTCAATTTTGGACAGCCATGAAAGTTTATTGTGGTTGAGTTTTTCTTACCTCTAATGGATGGGAATTAAGATTCATTAACTCAAATGGAAGTTGTAGTAAGTTAATATCCAAGTATGTGTATGTTAGTGCTTGAATTAAGGGTTTAATAGTGGGACTTTGATGCTTTAGTAAACTGCCATGTTGGGCAGCCTTAAATATCATGAATTTGTGTGTGATTTTATGAAATTTATCAATGAAATATGATGGTGTTGAATGGTGGGCAGTTTGTGTAATTGCCATGGAAGTGTATGTGTAGGATTAATATTGAGGTATGTTGAATTTTGGTGGAAGTAAATGTTGAACTTGAATGGTGTATTGTGTGCATTGAACACTTGAGCGTTCTGTTCAAAATACCTTGCTAGAATTGTGTACAATATATATAGAAGTGCCATGATTAAATGTTGAAGTATTGGGAGGAGGAGGATTGTCAAAATTGGAAGTGTAATGTTCAAATGCAGGTTGTGTGTGTTGGCAGCACCTAAATTAGGTCATAAGTGCAAAACTGTGAACCCAATTGGTATGAGGCCAATGGGGGGTGAAACTAGACACCAAATAGGCCAACTTTTATGTAGAAATGTTGCTAAAATTATGCCTAGAAACTGACCTTAAAAGTGACCAAATCCAGAATGGCACCTTACAAACCCAGATTTTTGACCATATAAACAGTAGTCATTAGGATGACCATAACTCACTCAAAACAGGTCCAATTGGCATGAAATTTTTACCATGGATAGCTTAGACATAGAGATACAATTATTATGAAGACATAAAAGCCTAGAAATGGCCAGAACCAAGTCAAATAGCTTGCACAAGTTCGGGTACCAAAACTACTAGAACTAAAAGTGACCTAAAATTGACCAAATTTTGCACTAAAGGTGCAATCTGTCCAGCTTTAGTAAATTGATCATATGGTCTATACAACTCAGAATGACTTGAAATTTTGCCTCGAGTGCAATAAGACATAGAGCTACAATTCTTATGAAAACACCAAAGCCTAGAAATGACTAGAACTAAGTCAAATTGCTTGCCCAAATTAGGGTACCAAAACTACCAGAACTAAAAGTGACCTAAAATTGACCAAATTTTGCACTAAAGGTGCTATCTGTCCAACTTTAGTAAATTGACCATATCTTGGTCTATACAACTCAGAATGACCTGAAATTTTGTCCGGGGTGCAATAAGACATAGAGCTACAATTTTTCTTCTTTGAGTAGAAGCTAAAAACCAAGAGAAATAGTACTTTAAGCTAGACCAATCTAGCACACAAAAATTGAGAATTTGACATTAACATACAATGAATCCTTGAAGTAATTTGGCAATAAATGCCAACTGGTGAGAATTATAAATGGCACTATATTGGCAGCATATTAAAATGTGAATTGTGGCATGTTGATACTAGAATCAACTTATGCATGATGTATGAAAAGGTCAACATTTTCATTGACCAGTGAATTGTATAATGACCAATAAACCCTGAAAATAAAGAAATAAATATTTAATCTTATAATATGCTCTATTTTGCCTAGTTGACTAGTTTGGATAGGTTGGCATGCCAATAGGATTCTGACAGCTGTTCTATAAATGGCTTTACATCATATTGTGTTTTATGGCTTATTGTGCCATACTATGATTTTAATAGCCTATGGCTGTACATATCATGTTATTATACTCGGCTTAATGCCTGATTCATTATATGGCTTTTTAGCCACACTGTTTGCACACCGGGAGATACTTTGTGACCGATGGTGTGACGGCCTGAGGTAGTATATCCATTTATCCAGTCTGGTCAATGTATAGGCTACATGGGCTGTCAATTAAAACATTATTTAATTCAAGCAGTTAAGTTAAGTATACGAAAATTTCAGTACAATTAAATTAAGCATTGAATGAAATGAGTAAAAGAGATTAGCAATAGAAACATAACAAAAAATACAATTTGCAGAACCGTAGAGACTTAAAATACAATCCAGTTAGAATAATTGATTCCTGGATATCCAAAATGATGATTTATTTCTTTCTTTACTTGTATATATTATTTCTTGTTATATTATTACACCACGAAGCAGAAATGCGTAGCGCGATGGAATTGGTTCTTCGCGCAGGTACTGAAGGTAAAACCAGTAGACTGTCGACTGAGATTTTTGAAGTCCAGATCTGTAGAAGTGTCAGAAGAGTTCAAGGTTGTCACCTTCTCAGCAACCCATGTAGATAGGGCTCATTTTAAGCATATTTTCTAATCTGTACATTATAATTATTGTTTATATTGTAATGTGAATTAGTAACTGTAATTTCATTTGTATATCCTGTACTTGAAAAATTTATGTACTTAATTGGCAAATTATATATATTAATGAAATATAAAAATTATGATATCTAAGTTGATTATGTAATCATAATGATTCTGAATGAGATTGAGTTTGAGAAATTTTGATACTGAATCTGAATTTGAGAAACTGTTGAGAATGCTTTGAGACAATCTGAGTTATGAATTTGAGTATATATTGTAATTGTTTTTAGCAAGTTCAGAAGAACTGTTAGACCAAATTACAGTCGGCACTCTACCGGATTGTCGTTAAAATTTTTGAAATTTCCAAATTAGTTAGATTTTGATAAAAGTAAAAATAGCCTAAACCTTAGATAAAGTTTTTGAATAAAAAAATCAAGAACTGTAATGAAATCAAATAAGATCAGGTGCTCCGGCACTCCGTGTGACATACCTTGCTCGGCTACACTCTAGACGGGTGAGGGGTGTTACAATTCTGACCATTCTTTCTCTATGAAAGTTGTTCCCCTATGTTTTAAGTTTAATTCCCTTTTTGAATCATTCAATTTAGAGTTTTCTGGAAGAAGTTATGACCTATTAAATATCCGGAGGTCATGAGGCATGTCTACTAGATTTTAGATGTTCCAACTTTGTCATTACTAACTTGTTCTAACAATTTCTCTAAGTTGCCTTAAGTTCTGGTTTCTAGTCAAAAGAGAAAAGTTTTAGTTCTATGTCTTATGAGAATTTTGGCTTCATAATTACTATATTTTCAGTTTTGTAGCTTGAGTTATGTCATTTTTACTAAAACTGGTCAAGTACTCAATTGTGCAGAGATTCCAAATTTGATTTAGGTACAGGGCAGATTTGCTTATCTAAATTTGCCTAGTAATTTAGTTGAGTTAAGTTCATAATTTGGCCTTAAGTTCTTCATATAAAATGTTATGATATGTCTTAGATTTTCATGGGTTCAAGAATCAGGTCAATTGGAGTTTCCTAGTATGAGTTATGACAATTTTATAATGACTATTCACGTGGCCAATTCTGCAGGGTCTAGAATTGCCACTTCCAGATTCAAGGCTACATTTGGGTAATCTATGGTCATTTTCTGGGCTGGCTTCCTTCATGAAATTTGTGGAATTATGTCTTAGGTTTCATCTTCAATTGGCCTCACACCAATTGGAGCTATGTAGTTCTACTTATGCTCATTCAAATCTATTGGACTCAAGGGTCCAGAATTCCAACATATTGATCCACTTCCAATTCATTAATTTCAGTCAACAACCAACTTCATTTCATATCCAATACATGAAATTTGGTCAATATTTGGCCTCAAAAATATTAATTACACTTCATGGCATCAAACCCTAATTCTCCCAAAATTTCAAAAACACTAATTTTCCAATTCCTAATTTCATACAAATCTCATGCAATCCAACATACTATTCATACATATACTTTATTTCATACTAAGATTCATGCTTAACTTCATGAATATACCAAAATCCACAAATTTCCTAGGTTGACTGAAATTCCCATCCTTCCATTCATGCATGATCTCTTTAAATTTTCATGCAATTTTCTCACCGTTCAACTCAAATTATTTGTTAGAAGAAGAAAGAAAGGTAGAGATAGCCCTAACCTCACTTGCCCAATTCTTCAAGCTTCCAATCTTCAATTTCTCTTCTTCTTTTTACTTCTCATCACTAAATCAAGGTCAAATAACAAGTTTTTGTGTTTGGGATTATGGGAAATATGGAAGAGAACTAAGGGAAATGGAGCTTTGGAGGAGCAACAATGGAGGAAGAATAAAGGAGAAAGTGGGTCAGCCAAGGTGGGAAAAAAAAAGGAAGAAAGATGATGGCTTTTGAAGATAAGAATGAATTAATCTCTTTTGTCTTATATACATATTTGTCCTATTTTAATTAGATCATGCTTATGTCATAATTCTAGTTAAGTTTTTATTTCTTTCTTTTCTTCTTTTGATTGCACATTTCTATTTAAATTTTCATCAAAATTTCTTCATATTTTATTACATTAATTTCACTTAATTTAATTGAAATTTTGCTAAAAAATCAACTCTGAAAGTGAATTGACCAAAATGCCCTTCATCAGGTTATAATCCATCTTTTTCATTAATATCGATACTTCCCATAACCTGATAGTTATTTTGATTTGATTTTTTTTTCATTTTTCTCATTTCAAATTATTTTCATCTTATTGTCAGTCCTCAAACTGACTTTGAATACTACTATTTGCTGACTGAAAAATGGTACTATTTAGAACTCGGAAAAATTCGAGGTGTTACACTATAAAAAAATCGCTCCTTGGGTGGAAACCCAAATCTTTGGTTTTGTTTATTATCTTATATTCATTTAATCGATGAAGTTTTGTTTTATGTCATTAATTTTTATTTTAATTTTAGCTTCCTTAGATTTTTTAAAATTGTAAGCTTTTATCAATTTTATATAGTTTATTTTAATCAAATTTAGTTTTTTTTTTATCATTTTTACAGGTCCAAAGTCTAGAAAAATCTAAAAAAAAAACATGTGAATAGTATCAAAATTACAATAGAGTGAATTCCTAGTAAAAAGTGCAACAGAGTTTTAGGCATAAGCATACCCGTGCCTTGTGCATGGCCTTGCCCATGTCCAGTGCATTTTTTTCATTGACAATGTCTATTCAATAGCATGGTGATGGTCATTGTCGAGACATGATCCTACCCGTGTGTAAGGGATAATTCAGTCTAAAATGCTTAGGCTACTCCACAACCAAGGCCGTGTACAAGGCACAACCATGCCCATGCCCACATGTAAATTTTTTACAGCAACATAGGTAAGTCCCCATGATCTTAGTTATGTGGGAGACATGGCCTTGTGCCAATTTAATAAAAAAAAAAAAACCTAATTTTTTTTCTTTTCTTTTCTCCTTGCTGTCCCATCCCCCATGGCTGCCAAAAGGGTGCACCATTAACTCATCAAACTTCAAAACTTCTTCCACAAATCAACTCACCACAATATCCACTGAAAGTTTAATGAAACAAGAATAAAAAGTACACACTTACCACTTTTGAAGCTAGGCCAAAACCTCACTAAACCTCCTTAAAATTGCTACCAAAATCTTCCTTGCAAGGTGAGGAGCAAAGTTAATGAAGGAACTTAGGGGAAAAATGGCTTGAACAAGCTTGCATGGAGCTCTCATCCAACGGCCATGGAGGTTTCTCTCCTAAGATGTTTTGGTTGGCTGTCTAAGGTTGAAGATGAAGTTAATTTCAGCCACAACACTGCTTAATGGTCCACTTAGGTGGAGTTAGTGGAGCACTATTTGTAACACCCTCCCTGTATCAACTCCGTACATTCTACTGTTCCGGTGACCGGTGTTGGTCTGGACAGCTAGAACGTCCGGAAAAATATTTAAACTAAAGTGAGGAACCATAATTAACTCAAATATTAATAAGAAAAATTTAGTAAAAATTTTAGAAATAAAATACAACCAAGTTAAACGAGCCGATGCCCTAGCGATGGGTAACCCGGAGGGAAATTGCGGTTCTCGCAACTAGGAGCCCTAGACCCGGGGGAAAAATTATAAAATAATTTTTGGGACTCCAGAGAAGGGTCATTAAGGTTCCTATGGTATTAGAATGCCAAGAAAATATTTAGAAAATTTTTTCAATCGGTACAGACAATTTTGACCTGTTAAGCCAAACGGAGGGCATTTTGGTCATTTCGCTTTCAGAGGTGATTTTTGGCCGACTTGTCCAGTTGAGTAAATAATTATTATGACATAAAATATTTATTAATATTGATAAAAAACTAATTTAAAGTAAGTGGAAAAGAAAAGAAAAGAAAAATCCAAAATAATGCAAATAATGACATCTTTATGATGTCATTTAAAAGCTTCCACCAATCAAAATTAAACAACCATTTAAATAACCAATAAAAGAGATAATTGAGACTAAAGAAAATCAAAAAAGTAAACAGCCATCTTGTTCCTCATTTCAGCCGCACCATAGCCAAGAGAAAACCCTCCATTTTCTTCATCAATCAAGCTTGCAAATCACTCAAACCTCACCCCAAAACCCTAAGTCACTTTCACTAAAATTTATCCTTGCACCTTGCATAACCTTTTGGCAGCCAAGAAAAGGGAAGGAAAGTGAAGTTAAGCTTTGGGAAAATTCTGCCACTTAAAGGTTAGTGCATCTATACACCTAAAACTCCTTTCTTTTATGATTAAGGACTTGAATTTAGTAAGAAATTGTAATTTAAATGGACAAAAACTCATGTGTATGTGTACATGGATTTCGGCAGCCCTATTGCAGGAATAGGAATGAGTGTTTTGTTGGACTTAGAGTGGTCTAGAAATGATGTTTAAGGTATGTATATGCATGGACAATGAACTAGTGTGCTAACTAAGGTGTATGGGTAAATTGAAATGGACACTAGGGTTTTGAGAAGTGAAAATTTGGCTTGGCTTAGGAAATTGTTAGAGAACATTTTAATGGTCAATTAGTGACCATTTTAGGTAAGTTGACCATAATTTGGACTGAAATATAGCATGGCAAAGTGAATGAGTATGCTGCCTAGGGACAGCAGCAAGGGTGGCTGAGATTCCAGCCCACTTAGACAGCCATAACTTTGGCTGTGTAGGTCCAATTGGTGTTTGGCCAATTGGACATGAAACTAGGCTTATAATGGCACATTTTTTCTGAAGAAACCATGCCCAAAAGACCAAAGCAAGTGGACCAAAAGTTGGCCCCAATCCGGATACCCTGCAACAGCACCTGTAGAAATGACCAAATGAACAGTAACTGTTCATTTGGCCATAACTCACTGTAGATATGGTCAATTGACCTGAAATTTTTACAGCAACAAGTTAAGACATAGGCAAACAACTTTCATGAAGAAACCTACCCTAAATTATGACCAGAACCTAACCCAAATGGCAGTCACAGTCACTGTTCATGGTACTGTAGATTTGGTAACTCTGCAGTTTTGGCAATCCGGCCAGCTATGGTTTTTGGACCATCTCTGGAGCTACAAAACTCAAAATGGAGTGATTCAAAAAAGGAAATTCAACTATACAAAATAAGGAACAACTTTCATGTTTGCCATTTCTTCAAATTCCCACTGCAACAGTGCTTAATGGAACAGTAAACTTGGGCTTCAAAAACTGAAATTTCTGCCCTCTTGGTTTTAAGTTAGAAATGGTAATGGTGACCAATTCCAACAAGTTTTAAATGCAAAATGTGGTATGTTGGGAGTGCCAAAACCAATGTACCTAATTTCTACCTAAAAGTCAACATTTTTGTTGACCAAAGAGGTGAATAGTGACACCAAACTTGAAATTCAAAGATTGAAGAATTTTAAAGTATCAAATGCCCTAGTATACCTAACAAGATTGGTTTGGATAGTTTGGCATGCCAATAGGTTCGATTAGCGATCGCACATGGCAATATGCCATTTTGTGATTTTATGGCTTTTAGCCATTCTGACCTTGTATTGAGATATGGACTTGTTCCAGATGTATTTACTGACTTGTTAGGCTTGCATTGCACCGAGAGATGCATATGTGACCGATGGTGTGACGGCCCGAGGTACTAGATACCCAGTGCCAGTGTAACACCCCTATGTTCGGTAGTGCGTTCTGCTGTTCCGGTGACCAATGCTGTCCGGACAGCTAGGATGCCTAGAACCACACTTTAATTGGAGTAAGGAGACATAAAATAATAAAATAAAAGAAAAGAAAGTACAAGAAAAACAAAGGAAAAATGATAGCAAAGAAATGTAACCAAGTTAAGCGAGCCGGAAACCCTAGCGATGGGTGACCGCACCGGGAAGTCACGGCATGGACAGTTGACTAGCCCTGGACTGCGGGGAACCTTGGAAAACATTTTTAGGACTTAAATAGACCCTTGTTGAAGAATAAATATCATTAGAAATATCAAAGAAAAATTAAATAATTAGTACAAAGAAAAGTGAGAAATCGAAAAACAGACAAAACCCGGTATTACCGAAAAATCGGGAATGCAACCCGAACAGGGGCATTATGGTCATTTGACATCCCGAATTGTCTTTTGACCTAAATGTCCATTAAAAATAAATAATATTACACTTAGAAAATAAAATGAAAAATTAGTTTAGTGGTACCTAAAGTAAATAGCAAAAATGAAGGGTTTAATGTGGAATAAGTGGAAATTCAACATATTATATGATTTAAAGTAAGTAAGTGGACCACTAAGAATCATAAAATGAATTAAAAATAAGCATAAGTGGGCAGATTGCTCCACTAAAAGATCATCTTCAACATTGAAACCTCCATTGCCGTGAATGAAAAACTCCCCAAAACCTCCATGGCCGTTTCTCTTCAAGCTCCATGCACTCCTCCATTTCAACTCCAATCACCTAGGGTTCTTCATTAAAGTTTGTCTACTCATCACAAGGAAGAGTTTGATACCAAATTTGAGAAGTTTAAGCAAGGTTTAACAAGCTCCAACCATAAGGTAAGTTAGCATTTTTGAAGATTTCTTTGATAAACTTTGTATACATGTTATGGGTGTTGGTTTTGTGAAGGAAATTTTTTAGTTTGAAGAGTATTGAGATATCCATTTTTGGGCAGCCATGTAATCATGTATTGATGAAGTATTTGTACATATATTTGATGAGAATTATGTTAGTTATGATGATTTAATAAACCTAGTGAATTACTTCATATGTGTATGGTGATTTTTGCACTTGGATGGGAATTGATGAATTGTAGGACACTTTGGTGTTGAAGGACAATTTCGGCAGCTTGGGGACACTTGAATAAATGTATGTATTCATGGAAGTGTTGACAGAATATTGACATAGAAGGATTGATGGATATGTATATGAACCTGTTGTGTAAAGAGTATGTAAAAACTAGTAATGTTATGTGTATGTGTAATTGTGTTTGGACTTTGGGAATTAGAGTTATATTTGGTGTATTGAAGATAATTGTAATCTGCCCAAAGAGATGTTAATGTCAAGTGGGATGTGGTTTTGGTAATGAACCAAAACAGAAATGGTAGGAAAGTAAACATATTGCAAGGTAAATGTGTCATGCATGTGTGTTTAGGCAAGGTAACTAAGGGCAGTGTACATTTTAGCCAATAAGTTTAAATGTGCAACCTCAATTGGTATGAGACCAATTGGAGGTGAAACTAGGCACAAAATGTGCCAACTTTCATTGAGAAAACATACCAAAATTCTGCTTGCAAGGTGACCTAAGAAAATGACCAATTCGGATTAGGTGCAATTAGGACCTGAAAAATGACCAATTAGGCAGCAGTGAGTGTTTAGGCCATAACTCACTCAAAACAGGTCCAATTGACCTGAAATTTTAACCATGAGTAGTTAAGACCCATACCTACAAGTCTTATGAAGACACCGAAACCCAGAAATGGCCATAAGAAAGTCAAAAAGCTTGCACAAGTTCGGGTCCAAAAACTGGCCGAACCAAAGTTGGCCAAATTGACCTAAAATTGACCTAATTTGATGCCATTTGACCAGCAATAGTGTAATGACCATAACTTGGTCTACTTAACTCGGATTGACCTGAAATTTTTCCCCGCGTGCAATAAGACATAGATCTACAAGTTTTTAGTTTTGACCGAAACCCGAAAAACGAGGGAACTAGGCCGTCCGGCTAGGTCAAACCAGTATCCCGGAATCCAGCAAGTTGCATTAAAATGCACTAAACAAGGAAATGAGTTTGGCAAATGTACCAAACCTAAAACCCTATCGAGTGTGACATATTAATGACACTAAAACCTAATTTACCTAAAACGCATCGAGGGTCGGTATATTAGGTGATTAAGCAAATAAAGGTATTCAGTGAATTGTTTATCGAACATTATCGTTAGAGGCAAATTAATTTAGCACTGAAACACTTCAAATTGTGTTTCTCAGTTAACAAGGACTCAGCAAAAGGGAAAGAAATACTGAGTCAAGACCAGGAGACAAATATCAGAGGTTTGTGCACAACAACTGTTTCTTTTGAATTATTTTCAATTGAAATAAATATTGACTATTTGTATATTATTGTTTTAAATTATGGAAATGAGTTTGATGGACACTTATTGATTGAAAAATATTGTGAATGGTTTGAAACTGTGAAAAATTGTTTGAATGACATTTATGGATACTTATTGATTTAAAAGCATTGGAAATGGTTTGAAACCACAGCTATCATGTATATTGATTGTATTCCTCATTAGCTTGTCTAGTGGGACGAATTGAATTCCCTCTCTGGCTGAAGTGTTGAGGTGTGTGCCTGTTGAGGACGAATTGGATGAGTACTCATATTTTTGCTAGCTAGCCATGTTATTCCTCATTAGTCATCGACTTTTGGGACGAATTGAATACCTCATTAGCCATCGGCTTTTGGGACGAATTGAACTATGGATCATGATTAAGCTGTGTGTGATTTATTGATGTGCATTATGAGATTGTGAAATGGATTTAAACTCTCATTGACATATACTGTCTTTTGAATTCAAACATGACCTGACTTATGGAAATCTATTGTGATATTGAGAAATAGAGTTTAAATTCTTATTGACCTTTATTGTCTTAAATTTGACTATGGTTTTAAGTATCCACTATTTACATGATTTATGAATTGTGATTTAAAATTGTATTTGGTTAATGTTGTGCACCACTGAGACATTGTCTCAGCGATAGCTTTTTATTGCTGTCGCAGGTAGAGAGACAGACAGGGCAGCAGACTAGGCTGCATATACATCCAGCGAGGGATTACCTGGTATAATGAGTATACCAATATTTTGCATTTTGTACTGTAATGTATGACACTGTATGTACATTTTGTTTTTGCTTTTGAGCAGTTGTAAATTCAAATTGTACCTTAAAGTTGTAAATTAATTATGAGTTATTTGACTTGTAAAAAAATTGTATTATATTTCCTTATCTCAGACTTTGAAAAATTTCTATGGAATTGAGTTGATAAATTGTTGTGTTGAGAAATGCATTGGAGTTGAGATTTGCAAAATTATTGAAGTGCTTTTTTTCAGGTTTTCTGAAGAACTGTTTTGTCCAAAATACAGATGGCACTCTGCTAAAATTTTTACAGAAATTCCAAATAAACCAAATGAGTTAGTTGTTTCACTTCAGTTCACCAAAGTCTTTAACACCTGTAAATAGTGTTCACCACTGTAAAAGAAGTAACAAAAGTTTTTAAAATCCCTTGTAGTGTACTTAATGGGTTATCAGTAGACGGAGTTGGTAATTCATTAGGTATACTACGGGATCATGTTATGCCTTACAGAGGGGTAGGGTGTGACAGCCAGTTTACCCGTTATCCAGTCCAGTCATTCAGTATAAGTTACTTGGGCAACCAAATGAATGAAAGTGAACAAAATTAATGAATATAATGGATATACCAATACCAAACAAATAAAACATATATATTCACTACATATTTATTTCTTGCTATTTTCTTTTATTTTATTATTGCACCACTAAGCATTATTGCTTAGCGCGTTGCTTTTGCCACGCGTAGGTACTAGAGATACAGATCGTGAGCCCAGTAGACCGCAGACTGGGTGAGTCCATCCTGCAGTTCTGCACAGTGTCCGTGTCACCTCAACTTCTGTAGTGCATTGGTAGGACACTAGGTGTCATTTTGGCATTCTGTAATTAATTTTGATTTTCTCATATGTAATTAAACTTGTGTAATGTATATTGATGTTCATGTAAATTATGAAAATTGTATTTGTGAATGGAAAAGTAAATATCTACTTGTGATTTATACTTGATCATCACATGTGATGGATGATTGAGAACTGAAATTGAGAAATGTTGTTGAGATCTTGATATTGAGACTTTGTTGATGAATTGAAGTTGGAATTGTTTGGAAATTATTTGGAAGTGTTTTTAATAGGTTCCGAAGAACTGTTTTCTCCATTTTTAGCCGGTACTCTGCCGGATTTTCTATAAAATTTCCGGAACCTCAAATAAATTATAATTTCAATAAATGAACTATATTTCAAAACTATATTCAAAAAAAAATTAATTAAGGTAAAATAGAGTGTGCCGGTACACCGTGTGACATAGCTTACTCGGATACACTGTAGCCGGGTAAGGGGTGTCACATTTAGTGGTATCAGAGCACGGTTTAGGCGTTTCTGGGCCTAGATTGAGTCCATACCATGCATTGCATTTGCAAGAGTCGAGGTGACACTAATGCAGATCTGTTTGTCTTTGTTAAATAGGATATGGACCCTTCATCTCAAAGACCAGTCGAGGAGGAAGTGGAGAGTCATGCTCCACCTGCAGCAGCTGAGACTGGGGGCATGGGAGAACCTGCTCTGCTAGCTCAAGCAGAGCCTGCTCAGCCTCCACAAGCCATGTTCCAGCAAATGGCCGATTTCTTTAGACAAATGGCCGGAGTAATGCCAGCACCACCACCACCTCCACAGCAGAAATCACACCTGGAAAGGCTACGAAAGTTTGGAGCAGTGGACTTTTTCGATAAGAGAGAAGATGACTTTGTTGCAGCTGAGAATTGGTTGAACAGAATGGGCAGAGTTCTAAAACAACTCCACTGCACCCCAGAGCAAAACCTAGAGGCTGCCATATCCCTGTTGCAAGATGATGCCTACGAATGGTGGGATACTGTGTCCAGTGAAGTGCAGCCAGAAGTTATAACTTGGGACTTCTTCCTCTCCGAATTCAAGAAGAAATATGTGGGTACTGTATACCTGGAAGAGAGAAGGAGAGAGTTTATTAACCTGAGGCAGAGACAGTTGTCAGTGGCCGAGTATAAGAAGGAATTCGTCTGATTAAGTCGCTACGGAAGGGAGATAGTCCCTAATGAAGCTGAAAGGTGTAAGAGATTTGAAGAGGGACTAAATGACAACATAAAGATCCATCTCACTGCCTTGGGAATCACAGAATTTACCAAGTTAGTGGAAGCTGCAATAAAGGTTGAAAAAGTAAGAATCAGTGAGCAGACCAGAAGGGATAAACAGCAGAAGAAGGGACCAGGTCAGTCTAGTTCAGCTCTTGCATTTGGGAAGAGGTTTAAGGGTCCACCTGCACAGAGTTCGGGTCAGCCACACGGCCGTGGTCACCTGAGGCCCAAGCCACGCTTTACCCCTAGGAGAGGTCGACCACACCATCGCAGGCGCCTCTCGGGGATGGGGTTCGAGGACCAGCCCGAACTCGCATGTCCACACTGTCTGAAGTGGCACAAGGGGGAGTGTTGGAGAGTGACTGGTGCCTGCTTAAGGTGTGGGTCAACAGAGCATCAGTTGAAGAACTGTCCATGCAGAACTACTATAGCTGCTCCAACACAAGCAGACAGACCTGCTCCTGCACCGCAAAGAGGTAGAAAATCTGGCAAATCTGACGCCGTGGGACCATCACAGAGGCCTACATCTGAGCCAGCAGAGAGGCCTGACAGCAGACCACCTGCCAGAGCTTATGCCCTGAGAGCTCAGGAGGAGCAAGATGCCCCGGACGTCATCAGGGGTACGTTCTCCCTCTACAATACACCTGTGCATGCATTGGTGGATCCAGGATCCACTCATTCATACATCTGCATCAACCTACCCGTAGAAAGGGGGATACTAGTAGGGGAAAGTGACCAAGACATTCTGGTCACTAATCCATTGGGCCACAGTGTAGTGGTGAACAAAGTATACTAGGGTTGCCCGTTAAGGATTCAGCGGTATGAATTCTTAGCAGACTTGATTGAGTTGCCTTTCCATGAGTTTGACGTGATTTTGGGAATGGACTGGTTGTCACGTCATCAGACAATAGTTGATTGCAAATTGAAGAGAATTTCCTTGAAAACTCCTGGGGGTAATGAGATCACAGTTGTGGGGGAAAGGACAGATTTCTTGTCCAATGTCATCTCAGCCATAGTTGCAAGAAGAATGATGAGAAATGGCTGTGAAGCCTACCTAGCACATGTGGTGGATATTAGGCAGGCTAAGCCAAACCTGAGTAATATACCCACATTAAGAGACTTCCCAGAGGTATTTCCTGAAGAGTTGCCTGGTTTGCCACCAGAGAGGGAAGTTGAATTTGCTATTGAGACACTACCGGGTACAGCACCAATATCTATTGCTCCTTATAGGATGGCACCCACTGAATTGAGGGAGTTGAAAACTCAGTTGCAAGAGTTGCTTGATAAGGGGTTCATACGCCTCAGTGTGTCACCGTGGGGAGCTCCAGTGCTGTTTGTGAAAAAGAAGGATGGGACTTTGAGGCTATGCATTGATTACCGGCAGTTGAATAAAGTGACTGTGAAGAACAAATATCCGTTGCCTAGAATTGATGATCTGTTTGATCAGTTGAAGGGAGCAGGAGTATTTTCTAAAATTGATCTCAGATCAGGGTATCATCAGTTGAGGGTGAAGGATGTAGATGTGCCCAAGACTGCATTCAGGACCCGATATGGGCATTATGAGTTTCTGGTGATGCCCTTTGGCCTAACAAATGCACCAGCGGCATTTATGGACTTTATGAACCGTATCTTCCATCCATACCTAGATCGGTTCGTAGTGGTCTTTATTGATGATATTTTGGTGTATTCCAAGACCAATGAAGAACATGATGAGCATTTGAGGATTGTTCTGCAAACCTTGAGAGAAAAGAAGCTGTATGCTAAGTTGTCCAAGTGTGACTTTTGGTTGAATGAGATTGCATTCCTTGGACACATAGTGTCAGCTGATGGGATCAGGATGGATCCCAAGAAAATAGAAGCAGTGATGGAATGGAAGCCTCCCAGGAATACAACTGAGGTCAGAAGCTTCTTGGGGCTAGCTGGGTATTACAGAAGATTTGTGAAGGGATTTTCCTTAATAGCTGCTCCAACGACCAAGCTGTTACACAAGAACGTCAGATTTAATTGGAATGACAAGTGTCAGACCAGTTTTGAGAAGTTAAAGGCTATGTTGACAGAGGCACCAGTGTTAACACAGCCAGTGTCAGGAAAGGACTTTGTGGTCTACAGTGATGCCTCTCATAATGGGTTAGGGTGTGTATTGATGCAAGAGGGGAAGGTGGTCGCTTATGCTTCCAGGCAGCTAAGGCCACATGAACAGAATTACCCTACCCATGATCTAGAGCTTGCAGCAATTATCTTCGCACTGAAGATATGGAGGCATTACTTGTATGGTGAAAAGTGCTACATTTACACAGACCACAAGAGTCTAAAATATTTGCCAACTCAGAAGGAGCTCAACCTTAGACAGAGACGATGGATAGAGTTCCTAAAGGATTATGATTGTGTGATTGACTACCATCCTGGGAAGGCAAATGTAGTTGCTGATGCTTTGAGCAGAAAATCCATGACAACTTTGAGATCATTGAATGCCCGTCTATCTTTGGTTCGAGATGGAGCTATTTTGGCTGAGTTGTAAGTGAGGCCAAACCTGCTACAGCAGATTTTTGATGGGCAAAAGGCAGATGAAAAGTTAATGGCTATTATGAGCAGAATCTCAGAGGGAAAAGCAACTGACTATGAGGTGAAAGCAGATGGGTGTCTGTACTACAAAGGAAGATTGTGTGTACCAGATAATGGGGAATTGAAGGCCAGTATTCTAAAAGAGGCACACACCAGTGTATATGCTATGCACCCAGGAAGTACAAAGATGTATCATGATCTGAAGCTTCAGTATTGCTGGCCTGGTATGAAGAAGGACATAGCTGACTACGTGACTAAATGCTTGACATGTCAGCAAGTCAAGGCAGAACATCAAGTTCCATCGGGTTTGCTATAGCCTATACGCATACTTGAATGGAAATGGGATCGAGTCACCATGGATTTTGTAAGTGGTCTACCTCTCACCCGGAAGAAACATGATGCAGTATGGGTGATAGTTGATAGATTGACAAAATCAGCACACTTTCTGCCAGTTAGGACTGACTACTCACTAGAGAAGTTAGCAGAATTGTATATCAGTGAGATAGTTAGACTGCATGGAATTCCACTTTCCATCATATCTGATCGAGACCCAAGGTTCTCATCGAGATTTTGGAAGAAGTTGCATGAGTCCTTGGGTACACAACTCCACTTCAGCATAGCTTTCCATCCTCAGACGGATGGGCAATCAGAAAGAGTAATCCAGGTAAACAATTGAAAACAATGGAATTGATACAAATATTGAATTAAAAATGATAATAATAACATGAAATATATGTCAGGTCCTTGAGGATATGCTGAGGAGTTGTGTCATTGAGTTTGAGGGAAGTTGGGATAGATACCTCCCACTGGCAGAATTTGCATACAACAATAGCTACCAAGCTAGTATCCAAATGGCCCCATATGAAGCACTGTATGGGAGAAAATGTAGAACTTCAGCAGGTCTTTGGACTGAATTGGGCGAAGAAAATCGTGGGGCTGCACTGTGAAACAGACTGAGGAGAAAGTAAAACTAATCAAAGCCAATCTGAAGGTTGCCTCAGATAGACAGAAATCCTATGCCGACTTAAAGAGAAAAGAAATAGAATACACAGTTGGCGACAAAGTGTTCCTCAAGGTGTCACCGTGGAAGAAGGTATTGAGGTTTGGAAGGAAGGGTAAGTTAAGCCCTAGGTTCATTGGCCCATATGAAGTCATTGAACGTGTGGGTCCAATGGCCTATAGGCTAGCTTTACCACCAGAGCTGGACAAGATCCACAATGTGTTCCACGTGTCTATGCTAAGAAGATACCGCTCAGATCCTTCACATGTCATCTCCAGAGAAGAAATTGAAATACAATCGGATTTGACATATGAAGAAGAACCTCTACGGATCTTGGCTCGGGAAGTAAAAGAGTTGAGAAATAAGCGGATTCCACTGGTGAAAGTGCTTTGGAGGCACCACAGCACCGAAGAGGCAACTTGGGAAAGTGAAGAGACGATGAGGCAACAGTTCCCTCAACTGTTTGCATCAGGTAAATTTCGAGGACGAAATTTAAATTAGAGGGGAAGAGTTGTAACACCCTCCCTGTATCACCTCCGTACATTCTACTGTTCTGGTGACCGATGTCTGTCCGGATAGCTAGAACATCCGGAAAAATATTTAAACTAAAGTGAGGAACCATAATTAACTCAAATATTAATAAGAAAAATTTAGTAAAAATTTTAGAAATAAAATACAACCAAGTTAAACGAGCCGGTGCCGTAGCGATGGGTAACCCGGAGGGAAGTTGCGGTTCTCGCAACTAGGAGTCCTAGACCCGGGGGAAAAATTATAAAATAATTTTTGGGACTCCAGAGAAGGGTCATTGAGGTTCCTATGGCATTAGAATGCCAAGAAAATATTTAGAAAATTTTTTCAATCGGTACAGACAATTTTAACCCATTAAGCCAAACGGAGGGCATTTTGGTCATTTCGCTTTCAGAGGTGATTTTTGGCCAACTTGTCCAGTTGAGTAAATAATTATTATTACATAAAATATGAATTAATGTTGATAAAAAAACTAATTTAAAGTAAGTAGAAAAGAAAAGAAAAGAAAAATCCAAAATAATGCAAATAATGACATCTTTATGATGTCATTTAAAAGCTTCCACCAATCAAAATTAAACAACCATTTAAATAACCAATAAAAGAGATAATTGAGACTAAAGAAAATAAAAAAAGTAAACAGCCATCTTGTTCCTCATTTCAGCCGCACCATAGCCAAGAGAAAACCCTCCATTTTCTTCATCAATCAAGCTTGCAAATCTCTCAAACCTCACCCCAAAAACCTAAGTCACTTTCACTAAAATTTATCCTTGCACCTTGTATAACCTTTTGGCAGCCAAGAAAGGGAAGGAAAGTGAAGTTAAGCTTTGGGAAAATTCTGCCACTTAAAGGTTAGTGCATCTATACACCTAAAACTCCTTACTTTCATGATTAAAGACTTGAATTTAGTAAGAAATTGTAATTTAAATGGACAAAAACTCATGTGTATGTGTACATGGATTTCGGCAGCCCTATTGCAGGAATAGGAATGAGTGTTTTGTTGGACTTAGAGTGGTCTAGAAATGATGTTTAAGGTATGTATATGCATGGACAATGAACTAGTGTGCTAACTAAGGTGTATGGGTAAATTGAAATGGACACTAGGGTTTTAAGAAGTGAAAATTTGGCTTGGCTTAGGAAATTGTTAGAGAACATTTTAATGGTCAATTAGTGACCATTTTAGATAAGTTGACCATAATTTGGACTGAAATATAGCATGGCAAAGTGAATGAGTATGCTGCCTAGGGACAGCAGCAAGGGTGGCTGAGATTCCAGCCCACTTAGACAGCGATAACTTTGGCTGTGTAGGTCCAATTGGTGTTTGGCCAATTGTATATGAAACTAGGCTTATAATGGCACATTTTTGTTGAAGAAACCATGCCCAAAAGACCAAAGCAAGTGGACCAAAAGTTAGCCCCAATCCGGATACCCTGCAACAAAGATCAGAAATGACCAAATGAACAGTAACTGTTCATTTGGCCATAACTCACTGTAGATATGGTCAATTGACCTGAAATTTTTACAAAAACAAGTTAAGACATAGAAAAACAACTTTCATGAAGAAACCTATACCAAATTATGACCAGAACCTAACCCAAATGGCAGTCACAGTCACTGTTCATGGTACTGTAGATTTGGTAACTCTGCAGTTTTGGCAATTCGGTCAGCTATGGTTTTTGGACCATATCTGGAGCTACAAAACTCAAAATGGAGTATTTCAAAAAAGGAAATTCAACTAGACAAAATAAGGAACAACTTTCATGTTTGCCATTTCTTCAAATTCCCACTGCAACAGTGCTTAATGGAACAGTAAACTTAGGCTTCAAAAACTGAAATTTCTGCCCTCTTGGTTTTAAGTTAGAAATGGTAATGGTGACCAATTCCAACAAGTTTTAAATGCAAAATGTGGTATGTTGGGAGTGCCAAAACCAATGTACCTAATTTCTACCTAAAAGTCAACATTTTTGTTGACTAATGAGGTGAATAGTGACACCGAAACTTGAAATTCAAAGATTGAAGAATTTTAAAGTATCAAATGCCCTAGTATACCTAACAAGATTGGTTTGGATAGTTTGGCATACTAATAGGGTTCAGTTAGCAGTACTGCACATGGAAATATGCCATTCTGTGATTTTATGGCTTTTAGCCATTCTGACCTTGTATTGAGATTTGGCCTTGTGCCTGATGTATTTACAGCTTGTTAGCCGCTCATTACACCGGGAGATGCATTTGTGACCGATGGTGTGACGGCCAGAGGTACTAGATACCCAGTGCCAGTTTACCCGTTATCCAGTCCAGTCGTTCAATATAGGTTACTTGGGCAACCAAATGAATGAAAGTGAACAAAATTAATGAATATAATGGATATACCAATACCAAACAAATAAAACATATACATTCACCACATATTTATTTCTTGCTATTTTCATTTATTTTATTATTGCACCACTAAGCATTATTGCTTAGCGCGTTGTTTTTGCCACGCGTAGGTATTGGAGATACAGATCGTGAGCCCGATGAAGATCGCGGTGGGTGAGTCCATCTGCGATTACGCACGATGTCCGTGTCACCTCAACCTGCGATTGCATTGGTAGGACACTAGGTGTCATTTTGGCATTCTGTAATTAATTTTGATTTTCTCATATGTAATTAAACTTGTGTAATGTATATTGATGTTCATGTAAATTATGAAAATTGTATTTGTGAATGGAAAAGGAAATATCTACTTGTGATTTATACTTGATCATCACATGTGATGGATGATTGAGAACTGAAATTGAGAAATGTTGTTGAGATCTTGATATTGAGACTTTATTGATGAATTGAAGTTGGGATTGTTTGGAAATTAGTTGGAAGTATTTTTAACAGGTTTCGAAGAACTGTTTTCTCCATTTTTAGCCGGTACTCTGCCGGATTTTCTATAAAATTTCCGAAACCTCAAATAAATTATAATTTCAATAAATGAACTATATTTCAAAACTATATTCAAAAAAAAAAAATAATTAAGGTAAAATAGAGTGTGCCGGTACACCGTGTGACATAGCTTACTCGGACACACTGTAGCCGGGTAAGGGGTGTCACACTATTAACATTTTAATGTTTGTTTATTCTAAAATTGTCAATTTCCCACATTTTCCTCCTAACTTTTTCTATTTAGATTATGTACCACCAATTAAATTTTTCATGACATTTTCCAAGTGTAATATCATTTATTTTTAATGGACATTTAGGTCAAAAGACAACTCGGGATGCTAAATGACCACAATGCCCCTGTTCGGGTTGCATTCCCGATTTTTCGGTAATGCCGAGTTTTGTCGATTTTTCGTTTTTCTTTGTACTAATTAATTAATTTTTCTTTGATATTTCTAATGATATTTATACTTCAATAAGTCTTTAATTATGTTTTAAAATAATTTCCAGGGTTCCCTGCAGTGCAGGGCTAGTCAACGGTCCACGCCGCAACTTCCCGTTGCGGTCACCCATCGCCAAGGTTCTCGGCTCGTTTAACTTGATTACATTTCATTGCTATTGTTTTTTCTTTATTTTTCTTGTATTTCATTATTTTATGTCTCGTCACCAATATTTAAGTGTAGTTCTAGGCATCCTAGCTGTCCGGACAGACACTGGTCACCAAAACAGTAGAACGCACTACCGAACATAGGGGTGTTACATTAATCACAAATCTCATTTAATATCCTTTTTAGTCATTTTAATAATATATGTATTTATAAGTTAATTTTTAGTAAATACATTAATTGCTTATTAGTTACTTATAAACGTTTTAACTAAACACGCAACTGCTTCAAATTTAAAATGCCTATAAGTTGATTTTTATAAGTTAAGCCAAACACCTTCTAAAAGAAATTAGAACTGATTGATCTTTCATTAAAAGCAGTAAATAAGAGAAAAAAAAAAAACTAAAACCAAGTGCATTAAAGATGCTTTAATAGCCATAAAAACAGACAACAAGAAGGTAAAAGTGAGTCAAACAAAAATAAATCAAACTAATCATAAAAAGAACATGCAAACAAAATTAAAATCACCATAAAAAGATAGAAATACCTAAAAGCAAAAGGTGAATAAGAGATTCCCAGCTGCAACAAAAAGGGCAAAAAGAATCATTACAACTAAAACTAAGGAAGACAAATAGAAAGGGAAAAAGTACAAAAAGGAAATATACCCTAACCTTAGAAAGAAGAAAGTATCATAGACATTAAAGATATAAACTGTGTCTATATATAAAACCATCTCAAGTAAGAGAAAAAGGCCAAATAATGATGAGGAAGAAAGTGATAATCCCCTGGTAGAAAAAATGTCTGCAAAAAAGTGCTAATGGCTAATAGAAATGTAATACGATACTGTTTGTTGCAAGTTGAAAAGATAGATTTTCAGTGTCACACCCTACTCCCCTGTAAGATGTAACATGATCTCGTAGTACACCTAATGAATTACCATACTTCGCCTACCAATAATCCATTAAATATACTACAAGGGATTTTAAAACAATTTTCATGAAATTTAAATCATCGATTAAAATTTGGTGTTATAAAATTTTTTTTCAAAATTTCGGCAAAGTGCCGGTTGTATTTTGAGAAAACAGTTCTTCAAAACTTGCAAAGAACACACTCCCAATATGTTTTCTCAAATACAACTTCAATAACTTCATTTAAACTCATAATTCAAATCTCAATAATCAAGTCAATCTCATCATAAAAGAAACATTTCATTAATTACAAGACTCAAAATTAATATTACAAAACTATTCAGATAAATGAAATCCCAAATTTACATTTACAATAATTTACATTTAATTACATACCAAAATATTTTATAAGAGTTTTTATACAACTGCTCAAATAATTTACATACATATTATTACATACATACATCAAAACCTATGTACATGGGTATACCTATGATATACCTGGAGCTGATCTGAGTGTGTCTTTAAAGAAACTTACTCACTGCTCTAAGCTCTTCTTACCTGCGACAGCATACAAAGCTATCGCTGAGTGGTGAACTCAGTGGTGCACAACTATAATTTAAAACATAGTACAATATATATCGACAAAATTTACAGCAAATAATTTGGAAATCTGAATACTCATCAAATTCCAAAACTCAAAATATTCATTGCCAATAATGTAAATCATTTGTATGAAATGACTTTGATCACGAAATTCAATTTATCAAATCATGACTAACCATTTAAGGTAGTTCCAACAAAATCAATTATACATAAATCATAACTAAAATCACAATTTTTTACTATTCAAAAACATTCTGCATCTCAAAAACCATGTTATTTCTCAAAAATCATTCTTTATCTCAAAAATCATGCTGTAACTCAAAAATCATTCTTTATCTCAAAAATCATGCTGTATCTCAAAAATCATTCTTTATCTCACTTACTATGCAAGACTAATCCGAAAGGGCCATATTCGAAGTGATTCTAACTCCCTATGGTCGGGGAGGTCGAATCAGATTCTAACTCCCTATGGTTGGGGAGGTCGAATCATCGTGCACAGTACACATCACAATAATGAATCTTCTGCAAGGGCCATAACGATAAAAAAAACTTAGATCTAACCTCAAATCAGAGGAAAATCTAAGCCTGTGCACGTACCATGGTAATCAAAACACAACTAACTCCATTGTCTTCTCAACAAATGAGAGAGACGGGTAATAACCTAGTCAAGCATCTATAGTGATATAAAACAATATCACAATCCTTTTAGTGAGCATAAATCACAATATAATTCGATTCAAATTCAATTCCAATATCCAATAATTTTTATGCTCATCACAATTCAAATCATAAATTTGCATTTTTTCATGAAAATTACCATCACAATTCAAAACATGTTCCATCACAATTTTCCAAAACATAATTTATTCAATCCATAACAATGCTTAATACTTGTGAAAGTACTATTTCACAAAGCTAAATTCATACATATTATAACAATTTCAATAATCATTAAATTAAATCCAATGCTTGTTAAACATAATACATAAGAAAAATATGTTATTTAATCATATGAAATATTGAAAACAAAATTAGTTAAAAACTAGTTGTGCACAAACCTCTGATAACTGTCTCTTGGCTCTGACTCAGTGTTTCCTTCCGCTTCCCTGAGTCTTTGCTAACTGAGAAACACAATTTGAAGTGTTTCAGTACTCATTTAAACTGTCTCTAAGAATAAAGCTTAATAATTAACTTATTGAATTCTATTATTTCCTTAGTCAACCTAAGATGTTGACTCTCGATGCAGTCTAGGTGAATTAGGTTTTAATGTTACCAATATGTCACATTTGTAGCCTTTATGTATTGGTACATATTACCGAATTTATTTCCATGTATATTGCGTTTTATTGCAATTTGTCGGATCCCGGTATACTAATTTGACCTAGCCGGATGACCTAGTTCCCTTGGCTTTCGGGTTTCGGTCAAAGCTAAAAACTTGTAGATCTATGTCTTATTACACGCGGGGCAAAATTTCAGGTCATTCTGAGTTTACTAGACCAAGTTATGGTCATTTTACTATTGCTGGTCAGAATGTACCAAAATTGGCCACTTTAGGTTATTTTAGGTCAATTTTGGTTCGGCCAGTTTTTGGACCCGAACTTGTGCAAGCTTTTTGACTTGCTTATGGTCATTTCTGGGCTTTGGTGTCTTCATAAGACTTGTGGATATAGGTCTTAGCTATTCATGGTCAAAATTTCAGGTCAATTGGACCTGTTTTGAGTGAGTAATGGCCTAAACACTAACTGCTGCCCAAATGGTAAATTTTCAGGCCTTAATTGCACTAATCCAGATTTGGTCACTTTTCAAGTTACCTTACAAGCAGAATTTTGATAAGCTTCCTTCATGAAAGTTGGAATATTTTGTGCCTAGTTTCACCTCCAATTGGTCTCATACCAATTGGAGCCACACACTTAAGGTTCTAGGCCCATAACATAAACTGCCCTATTGCATTTGTTCATTACTCATCAAAGGACACTTTTAACAATTACCAAACTATACATTCATGCCAATTTTGGTTTGCACCATAACCTAAACATAATTCACAACATATTTTTGGTCATTTTGGCAGCTTACAATCACCCTCAATATGCACCATTTAGCACAGAATTTTTCAAGCTCAAATTACAACAATTCAATCACTTAACCTAGCTCATTTACATGTCCAACCTCACACCATCATACATATACCCAAGCTGCCATAACAACTATTTTCATGATCCATTAAATATACTACAAAGGATTTTAAAACAATTTTCATGAAATTTAAATTATCGATTAAAATCTGGTGTTATAAATTTTTTTTCAAAATTTCAGTAAAGTGCCGGTTGTATTTTGAGAAAACAGTTCTTTTAAACCTGCAAAGAACACACTCCCACTATGTTTTCTCAAATATAACTTCAATAACTTCATTTAAACTCATAATTCAAATCTCAATAATCAAGTCAATCTCATTATAAAAGAAACATTTCATTGATTACAAGACTCAAAATTAATATTACAAAATTATTCAGATAAATGAAATCCCAAATTTACATTTACAATAATTTACATTTAATTACATACCAAAATATTTTATAAGAGTTTTTATACAACTGCTCAAATAATTTACATACATATTATTACATGCATACATCAAAACCTATGTACATGGGTATACCTATGATATACCTGGAGCTGATCTGAGTGTGTCTTTAAAGAAACTTACTCACTGCTCTATGCTCTTCTTACCTGCGACAGCATATAAAGCTATCGCTGAGTGGTGAACTCAGTGGTGCACAACTATAATTTAAAACATAGTACAATATATATCGACAAAATTTACAGCAAATAATTTGGAAATCTGAATACTCATCAAATTCCAAAACTCAAAATATTCATTGCCAATAATGTAAATCATTTGTATGAAATGACTTTGATCACGAAATTTAATTTATCAAATCATGACTAACCATTTAAGGTAGTTCCAACAAAATCAATTATACATAAATCATAACTAGAATCACAATTCTTTACTATTCAAAAACATTCTGTATCTCAAAAACCATGTTGTATCTCAAAAATCATTCTTTATCTTAAAAATCATGCTGTATCTCAAAAATCATGTTGTATCTCAAAAATCATTCTTTATCTCACAAACTATGCAAGACTAATCCGAAAGGGCCATATTCGAAGTGATTCTAACTCCCTATGGTCGGGGAGGTCGAATCATCGTGCACAGTACACATCACAATAATGAATCTTCCGCAAGGGCCATAACGATAAAAAAACTTAGATCGAACCTCAAATCAGAGGAAAATCTAAGCCTGTGCATGTACCATGGTAATCAAAACACAACTAACTCCATTGTCTTCTCAACAAATGAGAGAGACGGGTAATAACCTAGTCAAGCATCTATAGTGAGATATAAAACATTATCGCAATCCTTTTAGTGAGTATAAATCACAATATAATTCGATTCAAATTCAATTCCAATATCCAATAATTTTTATGCTCATCACAATTCAAATCATAAATTTGCATTTTTCCATGAAAATTACCATCACAATTCAAAACATGTTCTATCACAATTTTCCAAAACATAATTTATTCAATCCATAACAATGCTTAATACTTGTGAAAATACTATTTCACAAAGCTAAATTCATACATACTATAACAATTTCAATAATCATTGAATTAAATCCAATACTTGTTAAACATAATACATAAGAAAAATATGTTATTTAATCATATGAAATATTCAAAACAAAATCAGTTAAAAATTAGTTGTGCAAAAACCTCTGATAACTGTCTCTTGGCTCTGACTCAGTGTTTCCTTCTGCTTCCCTGAGTCTTTGCTAACTGAGAAACACAATTTGAAGTGTTTCAGTACTCATTTAAACTGTCTCTAAGAATAAAGCTTAATAATTAACTTATTGAATTCTTTTATTTCCTTAGTCAACCTAAGATGTTGACTCTCTATACAGTCTAGGTGAATTAGGTTTTAATGTTATCAATATGTCACATTTGTAGCCTTTTAGTATTGGTACATGTTACCAAATTTATTTCCATGTATATTGCGTTTTATTGCAATTTGTCTGATCCCGGTATACTAATTTGACCTACCCGGATGACCTAGTTCCCTCGGCTTTCGGGTTTTGGTCAAAACTAAAAACTTGTAGATTTATGTCTTATTACACGCGGGGTAAAATTTTAGGTCATTCTGAGTTTACTAGACCAAGTTATGGTCATTTTACTATTGCTGGTCAGAATGTACCAAAATTGGTCACTTTAGGTTATTTTAGGTCAATTTTGGTTCGGCCAGTTTTTGGACCCGAATTTGTACAAGCTTTTTGACTTGCTTATGTTCATTTCTGGGCTTTGGTGCTTTCATAAGACTTGTGGATATAGGTCTTAACTATTCATGGGCAAAATTGCAGGTCAATTGGACCTGTTTCGAGTGAGTTATGGCCTAAACACTAACTGCTGCCCAAATGGTAAATTTTCAGGCCTTAATTGCACTAATCCAAATTTGGTCACTTTTCAAGTTACCTTACAAGCAGAATTTTGATAAGCCTCCTTCATGAAAGTTGGCACATTTTGTGCCTAGTTTCACCTCCAATTGGTCTCATACCAATTGGAGCCACACATTTAAGGTTCTAGGCCCATAACATAAACTGCCTTATTGCATTTGTTCATTACTCATCAAAGGACACTTTTAACAATTACCAAACTATACATTCATGCCAATTCTGGTTTGTACCATAACCTAAACATAATTCACAACATATTGTTGGTCATTTTGGCAGCTTACAATCACCCTCAATATGCACCATTTAGCACAGAATTTTTCAAGCTCAAATTACAATAATTCAATCACTTAACCTAGCTCATTTACATGTCCAACCTCACACCATCATACATATACCCAAGCTGCCATAACAACTCTCACAATTCAACATTAATATTCCATAAACCAAACATGAAATAACACCTTTATGGTTCACCAAACCAAGCTGCCGATTCATACATTATAGTCCATTAATTTCCAAGCTTCCAAATTCAAGTACACATTCACATATACTAAGTATACATCGCCCAAATTAATTCCTACACACATAAACATTTAATCAACCTTTTAATCTACTATTTACAAGCAAGAATGAACTGTCCTCAAGGAGTTTCCATGGCTGCCAAAAATACACCTCTCCCTTTAAACATCAAACCTCAAAAATCTCTCCAAAATTCAAGTACCCATAACATCCTTACAAACTTTAATGAAACAATAATAAAAAACACAAACTTACCACTTTGGAAATTCTTCAAAATCTCTCCAAAACTTGGTCTTCTTGTTGCCAATCTACTACCCAAGGTGTATGGACAATCTTTAATGAAGGAAAGTGCCAAGAAACGAGCTTGAATCTCACATGCATGGAGCTTCAAACCATGCGTCAATGGAGTTTTTTTGGGAGCAAATTTTTGCTGGTTCTAAGGTTGAAGATGAAGATGTGCATTCTGCCCAAGATGCTGAGTTAGTGGTCCACTTAGATGGGCGAGTGGAGCACTAAGCTTAAATTAAATATTAGTTTAATATAAGATTTCATTTTTTGACATTAAGCTTCCCATTTTTGCTATTTATATTAGGTACCACTAATTTAATTTTTCATGACATTTTTCAAGTGTAATATCATTTATTTTTAATGGGCATTTAGGTCAAAAGACAACTCAAGGTGTCAAATGACCACAATGCCCCTGTTCGGGTTGCATTCCCGATTTTTCGGTAACACCGGATTTTGTCCGTTTTTTGATTTATCAATTTTCTTTGTACTAATTAATTAATTTTTCTTTGATATTTCTAATGGCATTTATACTTCAATAACATTTATTTAAGTCCTAAAAATATTTTCCAGGGTTCCTCGCGGTCCAGGGCTAGTCAACGGTCCACACCGTGACTTCCCGGTGCGGTCACCCATCGCTAGGGTTCTCGGCTCGCTTATCTTGGTTATATTTCTTTGCTATTATTTTTCCTTTGTTTTTCTTGTATTTTCTTTTCTTGTATTTCATTATTTTATGTCTCCTTATTCATATCTAAGTGTAGTTCTAGGCATCCTAGCTGTCCGGACAACACTGATCGTCAGAATAGTAGAATGCACTACCGAACTTAGGGGTGTTACAATTCTCCCCCCCCTTAAAATAAAATTTGTCTCGAAATTTTACCTGGCATTAGTCTCTGAATAGTTGTGGGTGCTGTCTCCTCATATCCTCTTCATGTTCCCAAGTAGCTTCCTAGCCTGAATGATGGTTCCACAGCACTTTAACCGAGTGTATCTGTTTGTTCCTTAGCTGTTTCACCTCATAAGCCAGAAATTCTATGGGTTCTTCCTCATATGAGAGGTCTGGATTTACCTCAATCTCTTCAACTGATAGTACATGAGATGGGTCTGATCTGTACCTCCTTAACATGGACACATGAAAGACACTGTGTATCCTTGTTAACTCCGAAGGTAATGCCAACCGATATGCCAAAGGACCCACTCTTTCCAGAACCTCATATGGTCCGATGAAACGAGGACTCAGTTTCCCCTTTCTGCCAAATCTCATAATCATCTTCCAAGGAGAAACTTTGAGGAATACCTTATCACCCACTGCATATTCAATATCTCTTCTCTTCAGACCAACATAGGACTTCTGATTGTCTGATGCAGCCTTGAGTCTATCTCTGATCAATCTGATCTTTTCCTCTGTCTGCTGAACAATTTCTAGTCCAATCATCTTCCTTTCACCTACTTCATCCCAACATAAGGGAGTTCTGTACTTCCTGCCATACAAAGCTTCATATGGAGGCATTCCAATGCTTGATTGGTAGCTTTTGTTATAAGCAAACTCGATCAAAGGCAAGTGTGTATCTCAACTACCTTCAAACTCAATCACACAAGCCCGTAGCATATTCTCCAATATCTGAATTACCCTCTCAGACTGGCCATCTATCTGTGGGTGGAATGCCGTGCCGAAGTTCAATTTAGTTCCTAGGGCTCTCTGAAGACTATCCCAGAATCTAGAAGTGAACGTAGGATCTCTGCCTAATACAATCAATACGGCACTCCATGCAGTTTTACAATCTCATTTATGTATAATCTGGCCAATCTTCCCAGGCTATAGTCCATCTGGACTGGCAAAAAGTGAGCAGACTTGGTTAGTCTATCAACTATAACCCATACTGCATCATGACTATTCTGTGTCCTCGGAAATCTCATCTCAAAATCCATAGTTATCTGTTCCCTTACAATGTTTCATAGGGTGCCACTTGTATGCTAGCATGACACTTATTAATGTATACAAATTCTATTAGTGGGATGTATCTGTCCCATCTCCCCTCAGATTCAATGACACAAGTTCTCAGTATATTCTTAAGGGCTTATCACATATTACAAGTTATTATTATCATTTCATTTCATTATTTATAGAAACTCAATGAGTTTCAAAATTTACCTGAATCACTTGTTTCGACTGTCCATCCATCTGAGGATGATAAGTCGTACTGATATCTCTAAGCTTATAGCAATTACTGTGGTACAGGTAATTCACATTAATGTAACCGAGTCACTGACTCTAGCTACCTTACAAGTGAAGGAACGGAAGCGTGAAAAACACAAGTTTATACCATTGAATTCAAAAAATTTCACCTAGGGTCACATGCATCATGCAAGATTTATTTTTATCTATTTGATTTCAATGATAAACAACATATTAAAACTCTTTTAATATGTTTTTTGATCTGTATTTGTCATTTAAGATTTTAAAATTAATCAGATTAATTTTAGAACCCTAGATTAAATCAAGAACGATTACACTAACCTCTTGATGCACTGCAGCGTGTCTGCGCCTTTGAGATTCATCTTCAGGACACCAGATGTTGTCCCTCTAGCTTGTCCACACCACGAACACCTATGGAAGCCCTTGAATAGCTTCTAAAGCTTTTTCTATTAATTAGAAAATCAAGTTCTGCCTTTTAAGAGATTAAAGGTGTAAACAAGATACTAGAAACAATTTCTAGTGTTCTTAATTCAAGAGATTGATGGCTAATCTCTTTGAATTGATAAGAGATGAAGAAGAAGAGATGAAAACCCTCAAAGTGGCGTGACAAAGGTGTGTGGCTGCTGGTTGCTATTTTATTTTCTCATAACAACACTTAAATAGCTAGGTTAACACAATAAACCCTTGCCACATGTCACCCTTTGATTAGCTCTAGGTTTAAGTGACCCAATCACATTATGCCAAGTGTCAAACCTATATTTAATCTTGATTTTAATCATCTTACATGATTAAAAAAACATTTGGCAAGCTTATGTGTAATCCCATGTGTCACCATCTCATGGTGCCACGTGTCACACTGCAAAATGACCAAAATGCCCCTGTGTCTTAATTTTGAGTTCTTAACCCAAAATAATTATTTTCTTCTTCTAATTAATTTATATCAAATATAAATTAATTAATTAATCTCTATTAATTAATTTCTCATTAATTAAATTCATATTTAAACACTTTAAATATAAATTTAACTTATATTATACATCCAATAATCTAGATTTGGTTTCAAGTCATGCTAGGGACTTTGCAATTTAATTGCAAACCAAACATATTTAATTAATCAATTAAACTCTTTAATTAATTAATTAAATTATATTTAAATAGGTGATTACTTGTGTATGTGTGTGACTTACTAGGCTCATCACTAATTGGCAATGAGACATGATATCAACTCTTAATATCATCAGAACTCTTTCTTACCATAAATGATTTCTCTAAATCATTTTATAAACCTCATAGACCATGGTTAACACCTAGCATAGCATACCATGGCCACCCAATTAGTAATAAGGTTTACCTTAAATGAACCTATAATCATATGTTACCATGCACTAGAATCTCTCTGTTACAAAATCCCAACACAAGCTGGAGTCATGGTTTATGTCAAACTCTATTTGCTATGAATATTATGTTCTCTTTTAATTCCAGTTCTTGAATAAAAAGATTTTCTCATCAGAAACTCTTTTCTGAATAAATCTATATGTCCTGGCCAGGAACTTGTAACATCAAGAACAATTAAATGAACATAGGATTTTATCTCTATTTACTTAGAGGAACAGATTCCATCTTGATCAACACCTACCTCCATATATAACTAGTAGGAGCCAACACATGCCCATATACCCATACACAGTACAAGTATGAAAGCAGTATCAAACTCAAATTACCTATATACAAGATAACTGTGCTATCTCAGGTCTAAAGATTATATGTACTGATATGATTTATGACAAAACATTGACAAGAGTAAACTCCATGTGCTTGTCATAAGTGTCACTGGTTCGGCCTACTTATCATTTATAAGTGCCTATCATGTTTGTTATATGGCATGAGACTCACCATTCCATCTTATTTATATCTCATATAAATAACTTGGGAACAAACATGAATACAATCTTTCTGGATAAGTCATGTCCTCATTATGAAGTATCCTCGATTGTGAACCTATTTATGATACTTCGTGCTAGAAATATTGTCACTCATATTCTTAACAACTTAAGAATAATATTTCTAACAAAATATCAATGGACCTTTTCTATTACACATAAATATATTATGTAAACAGTAAAGTGGAAATGCCTTTTATTAATAAAAATATGTACAAGATACATACTAAATGATATGCTCTAGGGCATACTACTAACATTCTCCCACTAGCACTAGAGCCATTCATTACAATATCTTAGACCTATCTTCTCAAGATGTCGGTCTAACTGAGTCTGTGACATAGGCTTAGTGAATGGATCAGCTGGATTTTCAGCTGATGCTATTTTCTGCATGGCTATATCGCCTCGCCCAACTATATCTCTGATAATGTGGTAGTGCCTTTCTATGTGTTTGGATTTTGGGTGAGACCTTAGTTCCTTAGCCTGTATGACTGCTCCATTGTTGTCACAGTGTAGTGGAACTGCTGACTCAATGGAAGGAACTACTGTAAGTTCTGTCACGAACTTCTTTATCCAAACAACTTCCTTTGCAGCATCTGATGCAGTAATATACTCAGCCTCTGTAGTGGAATCTGCAGTCGTGCTCTGTTTGGAACTCTTCCAACTGACTGCACCTCCATTACAAATGAACACATATCCAGAGGTAGACTTCCTATCATCGATATCTGATTGGAAATCAGAATCAGTATAACCATCCAATTACAAGTCTCCACCTCCATAAATCAAGAATAAATCCTTAGTTCTTCTCAAGTACTTAAGGATATTCTTGACAGCTATCCAGTGTTCCAAACCTAGATTGGATTGATACCTGCTAGTCAAACTAACAGCATATGCGATATTCGGCCTAGTACACAACATTGCATACATTAAACTTCCAATAGCCGAAGCATATGGAATCCTGGCCATCTTATCTCTTTCTTCAGGTGTCTTTGGAGACATCTCTTTAGAAAGATGGATACCATGTCTCACTGGTAACAATCCTCTCTTGGAATCAAGCATGTTAAACCTCTTTAACACCTTTTCCAAGTATAGACTTTGGCATAAACCAATTATTCTTTTCGCTCTATCTCTATAGATGCGAATCCCAAGAATATAGGTTGCCTCCCCTAAGTCTTTCATAGAGAATGTATTTGATAACCATACCTTTATAGTCGTCAACATACCTGTGTCATTACCCATCAACAGTATGTCATACACATATAAGACAAGGAAAGTGATAGCACTGTCACAAACCTTCTTATATACACATGGCTCATCCTCATTTTTTATAAAACCAAAGGATTTAATGGCTTCATCAAAACGGATGTTCCAACTCCTCGAAGCTTGTTTCAACCCATAAATAGATCGCTTTAGCTTGCATACCTTGGAACCATCTTGGGATTCAAATCCCTTAGGTTGTTCCATGAAAATGTTTCTTCAATGTATCCATTGAAAAAAGCTCTTTTGACATCCATCTGCAAATCTCATAATGATAGTACGCAGCTATTGCTAATAAAATCCTAATTGATTTAAGCATGGCAACAGGCGAGAAAGTCTCCTCATAGTCGATTCCTTGCCTTTGGCGAAACCCTTTCGCTACTAGCCTTGCCTTATAGGTCTCTACCTTTCCATCAGAACCAATTTTCTTCTTGAAAACCCATTTTTCCCTATAGGTACAATACCTTCAGGTGGGTCAACAAGATCCCAAACTTGATTCTTATACATGGAATCAATCTCGGATTTCATAGCATCAATCCATTTTGAAGAGTCTATATCTGATATAGCTTCTTCATAGGTAAGTGGATCATCTCCATGATCTACTTCTTCATGAGTAGACAACTCTTGTTCTTCTTCATGAAGAAAACCATATCTCACTGGTGGATGAGATACCCTGGTTGTTCTACGAGGAACAGCTGTAGATGTTTCATCAACGGGTATTGGTTTACTAGATGGATCTATATCCATCTGATCTGTTGGTTGGTCAGAATTCTCCAATTCTAACTCTATTTGCCTTCCTTTGCCTCCTTCTTGAACAAACTGTTGTTCAAGAAATGTGGCATCTCTACTTATCACAACCTTTTGTGAAGTAGGCAAATAAAAATAATATCCAAAACTATCTTTTGGATATCCAACAAATCGACCTTTTTCTGATCTGGTCTCCAATTTATCAGTGTTCAGCTTTTTGATATAAGCTGGACAACCCCAAATCTTAACATGCTTAAGACTTGGTTTTCTTCCATGCCATATCTCATAAGGTGTGGAAGAAACTGATTTTGATGGAATCCTATTCAGAATATACAAAGCTGATTCTAATGCAAATCCCCAAAAGGAGATTGGCATATCAGTATAGCTCATCATACTACGTACCATATCCAATAGGGTATGATTTCTCCTTTCAGATACACCATTCAGTTGTGGCGTTCCTGGAGGAGTCAGCTGAGAAACAATGCCATGCTCTCTCAAGTATTCATCAAATTCAGTACTCAAATATTCACCTCCACGATCTGATCGAAGAGCTTTAATATTCTTTCCTGTTTGATTTTCTACTTCAGATTTAAATTCTTTGAACTTTTCAAAAGATTCATGTTTGTATTTCATCAAATACAAATACCCAAACCTTGATTTATCATCAGTAAAGGTAATAAAATAATGAAAGCCCCCTCTAGCCATTTCTTTAAATGGACCACATACATCACTATGTATTAGCTCCAAAATATTTTCAGCTCTTAGCCCTTGTCCAATAAAGGGTGATCTAGTCATTTTACCCTGAAGGCAAGATTCACAAGTTGGAGTAGGCTCAGAGCCCAATGAGGATAGAATCCCCATTTTCTCCAGTTTTGCAATCTTATCTTCTGCAACATGAAATAACCTTAAGTGCCAAATATATTTTGAACTTGAGTTGGTTTTCTCCATGGCATTGCATTAATTTAGATTGCTATACTCTGGGCAGTGGAAACACTTTCTTACTGGCAATGGAAACAATTTCCTATTGGCAATGGAAACACTTTCCTGTTGGCAGTGGAAACACTTTCCTTTGCCTTTGTTAGCTTTGGTCTTTGTTTTCTGTTTAGCTATTTTCTTAGAAGGATAAGGAATCTGAGATTTCTTTTTCTTGTTGACCTTCTTCTTGTTGGACTTTCCAGTAGAAGAAGATGCAATCAAAGCTACCTCTTTTCCTTTATTGCCTGGCATATTCTTTTGAGCAATAACCAGCATGTTGAGTAAAACCAGCTATGTGCATTCCTGTTTAGTCATATGGAAATTTGTCACAAAATTCCCAAAAGACTCAGGAAGGGACTGAAGGATCAAATCCGTCTGTAGTTGGAAATCCTTGTTGAAGTCAAGATGTTCCAACTGCTCAATCAGCCGAATCATCTTGTGGACATGATCCCCAACATTCTGTCCCTCAGACATTCTCATACGGAATAGCTGTCTAGATATCTCATACCTAGCATTCCTGCTGTGCTCACCATACAACTCTTGTAGGTGAAGGAGGATCTCACTCGCACTCTGCATGTTCTCATGTTGCTTCTGTAACTCATTACTCATGGAAGCAAGCATGTAACACTTAGCTCTCATATCATGCTCCTTCCACTTGTCCAAAGTATCATGTTCCTTTTGTGTGGCCTCTAGAGGTAAGGGACCAGGAACATTTGAATCTAGAACATATCCTATATGTTCAAGGTTCAGGACAAGTTTCAAATTTCTTAGCCAATCAGACAGATTAGGTCCTGTCAACCTATTGTGATTAAGTATGCTTGCAAGGATATTGGATGGTGGTGGTTGTTTTGTGCTCATTTTTATCAAAAAATTAACTGCAGAAAATAACCAGATTAATTAGTAAATGTATCATGTAATTAACCAAAATGATTATGGTCTTTTAATCAAAATGGTCCTCCCACTAACTTAGCGAATCCTACACTTCCAAAGTAGAAAACGGAAATCCTAGTTGGATGGATTTCTAGTGGGTGATTGAATTCTTATAATTCTATTGATCATCCTCAGGTACATCCATTATTGGAATTACAATAAACTATAAGTGAACAACTCTTTGCCCATCACATCTCATGTGAGGTTCAATCCTTTACCTAGCCCCTAATGCTCAAAATCTCAGGTACATCCATTATTGACTTATCTTGCATTAGTTAAGTTGATCCCATTGAGCCAGTAATTATGCAAATAATTTTAATGTCCTCAGGTACATCCAATATTGGCCATTAAACCATTTACATATTTACAACATCTCATGCTTAACAATTATTCTTAAGAAAATCTCTTAAATAAATTGCATCTTATGCAACTATTTAAAATTTCTTAAAATAATTGCCCCAATGGAGGTCTATTTACTATGGTCATTCTATTTACTATTAAGGTCTCACTTTGCACATTATCCATTTAGCATGCATATATCATATAATTGCATACATTCCCATACATCTCATGCATTCATGGATAAGCAGTAAATATGATATGATCATGGACTTTCTAAGGGATTCAATTCTGAGCCACCAAGAATTGAATCAGGGCATTCCTAGGTACATTTCATTCATTCATTTTACAAGAGTTGCTGAGGGAGTACATAATCAACACTTGATCTTGAATTCCTCCCACTGGTCCCACCAATGCTCTTGACCTCCTTGAACTTCTTGCAATCCAATATTACATAGTAATCCTTGGCATACCAAGGCGAATTTACAAGAACTTAAATAAATGAAATTACAACCCAAAAATTATTACAAACTTAATAATACATGCCCAAAAAAATTAAAATAAATTAATTAATTTACAATCCCAAAGAAACATAAAAGAAATAAATCCAATCACATTGGTCTTTTATAATCCATGATCATCCATCATGCATATCACTATTTAACAATTAAATAAAACATACATACTTAAATTAAATTGAATATCTCATATTCAACTTAAAAATCCAGATTTGAATATGATTCAAATAAATTTAAAAATTCAGATTTGAATCTCATTCAAACAAATTTAAAAATTCAGATTTGAATCACATTCAAACAACTTCAAAAATTCAGATTTGAATCACATTCAAACATTTTTAAAAAATCAGATTTGAATCACATTCAAACATTTTTTAAAAAATCAGATCTGAATTTTATTCAATCAATTTTAAAAAATTAGATTTAAATATGATTCAAACAACTTTAAAAATTCAGATTTAAATATGATTCAAACAACTTTTAAAATTCAGATTTGAATCACATTCAAACAATTTTTAAAATTCTGATTTAAATTATAATTTAATTGTGTGATAAAAACTACTAATTAAACACTTTAATTAGTCAAAGAATAGGCCTTAGATCATATAACAATTGCAGAATTAAAAGCCAAACCTTAAACCACCCATGGAAGCCAAACCATGCGCACCATTGATGGTGTTTTTTCAAGTATACTGCCAACTTGCTTTGCAACCAGCAATGAACTCTTGATCTCATGATCAAACACACAATTAAATCATATAATCAACAATCTAAATGGCAAATATAGTGGCTCTGATACCAATTGAAGGAACGGAAGCGTGAAAAACACAAGTTTATACCATTGAATTCAAAAAATTTCACCTAGGGTCACATGCATCATGCAAGATTTATTTTTATCTATTTGATTTCAATGATAAACAACATATTAAAACTCTTTTAATATGTTTTTGGATCTGTATTTGCCATTTAAGATTTTAAAATTAATCAGATTAATTTTAGAACCCTAGATTAAATCAAGAACGATTACACTAACCTCTTGATGCAATCGCAAATGTCTCTGCGCCTTTGAGATTCGTCTTCAGGACACCAGATGTTGTCCCTCTAGCTTGTCCACACCAAGAACACCTATGGAAGCCCTTGAATAGCTTCTAAATCTTTTTCTATTAATTAGAAAATCAAGTTCTGCCTTTTAAGAGATTAAAGGTGTAAACAGGACACTAGAAACAATTTCTAGTGTTCTTAATTCAAGAGATTGATGGCTAATCTCTTTGAATTGATAAGAGATGAAGAAGAAGAGATGAAAACCCTCAAAGTGGCGTGAAAAAGGTGTGTGGCTGCTGGTTGCTATTTTATTTTCTCATAACAACACTTAAATAGCTAGGTTAACACAATAAACCCTTGCCACATGTCACCCTTTGATTAGCTCTAGGTTTAAGTGACCCAATCACATTGTGCCAAGTGTCAAACCTATATTTAATCTTGATTTTAATCATCTTACATGATTAAAAAAACATTTGGAAAGCTTATGTGTAATCCCATGTGTCACCATCTCATGGTGCCACGTGTCACACTGCAAAATGACCAAAATGCCCCTGTGTCTTAATTTTGAGTTCTTAACCCAAAATAATTATTTTCTTCTTCTAATTAATTTATATCAAATATAAATTAATTAATTAATCTCTATTAATTAATTTCTCATTAATTAAATTCATATTTAAACACTTTAAATATAAATTTAACTTATATTATACATCCAATAATCTAGCTTTGGTTTCAAGTCATGCTAGGGACTTTGCAATTTAATTGCAAACCAAACATATTTAATTAATCAATTAAACTCTTTAATTAATTAATTAAATCATATTTAAATAGGTGATTACTTGTGTATGTGTGTGACTTACTAGGCTCATCACTAATTGGCAATGAGACATGATATCAACTCTTAATATCATCAGAACTCTTTCCTACCATAAATGATTTCTCTAAATCATTTTATAAACCTCATAGACCATGGTTAACACCTAGCATAGCATGCCATGGCCACCCAATTAGTAATAAGGTTTACCTTAAATGAACCTATAATCATATGTTACCATGCACTAGAATCTCTCTGTTACAAAATCCCAACTCAAGCTGGAGTCATGGTTTATGTCAAACTCCATTTGCTATGAATATTATGTTCTCTTTTAATTCCAGTTCTTGAATAAAAAGATTTTCTCATCAGAAACTCTTTTCTGAATAAATCTATATGTCCTGGCCAGGAACTTGTAACATCAAGAACAATTAAATGAACATAGGATTTTATCTCTATTTACTTAGAGGAACAGATTCCATCTTGATCAACACCTACCTCCATATATAACTAGTAGGAGCCAACACATGCCCATATACCCATACACAATACAAGTATGAAAGCAGTATCAAACTCAAACTACCTATATACAAGATAACTGTGCTATCTCAGGTCTAAAGATTATATGCACTGATATGATTTATGACAAAACATTGACTAGAGTAAACTCCATGTGCTTGTCATAAGTGTCACTGGTTCGGCCTACTTATCATTTATAAGTGCCTATCATGTTTGTTATATGGCATGAGACTCACCATTCCATCTTATTTATATCTCATATAAATAACTTGGGAACAAACATGAATACAATCTTTCTGGATAAGTCATGTCCTCATTATGAAGTATCCTCGATTGTGAACCTATTTATGATACTTCATGCTAGAAATATTGTCACTCATATTCTTAACAACTTAAGAATAATATTTCTAACAAAATATCAATGGACCTTTTCTATTACACATAAATATATTATGTAAACAGAAAAGTGGAAATGCCTTTTATTAATAAAAATATGTACAAGATACATACTAAATGATATGCTCTAGGGCATGCTACTAATAACAAGTGTAGTTGTTTGACAAGCTAGTTCTAAAGTTTTAAATTTTTTACTAGAATTTTCACATTTATTTCCCATAATAGTACGCTATCCGGGCGCAACTGTATCAATATATAGATTACTTACAAATATTCTTAATTTATTGTACCATGAGGAAGCACGTAGCTCTACATAATAATCCCGTATCGGTACTGTAATCTGCAGCTTACAATACAAACATCGAGAACATTATATAGTCACTATGTTATAACCTCATGGGCTAGGTTTTCTAACATCTTATCTTTCTCGAATCCCTTAATATCCTAAATCGATTCTGATTACAATTTCCTTTGACAATTACTAACGGTAACATCTTTGCCCTCATCTAGAGCAATTCTATTACTGTAACTTACTTTTAGGTCTTCTTGCCTTACATTAAGTAGGCTCATCAATTAGCTTTATAATTTATGGTGTTTTAGAAAATACTTTTAGCTAACAATTCTTTCAAAATTAATGTCAATCATAATTGTTATTATAGTTTTTATCCTAAAAAAACTAGTTACTAACGCATCAAAATTTATTCCCCTGTAAAGGAATAGCAACAAAACATAGAATTCTAACACTAACATATAAATAAGTAGTGCTGGGATCAAATAATAACTCATTCTTTCTTTCAAAAATTAAGAACTTACCAGCAGCTACACCCGAAGTTTCTGCTCTTTCTCCTTGGTGCATAGTGGACGCTCTGACTGGTGCGCTACTATATTTGGGTTGATTCACTGTGTTATAGTGGTGAGGAGTACCAACTCTATTTCTATCTAGACTCTGACTGACGGTCTGTGAACTCCGGAGAGCAGATCGAGGTGCTCTAGTACAATCTTTAGCAAAGTGTCCAAGTTTTCCACAATTGTAGCAGGCTCCAGAGGCCTTTCGATAAATACCTCCATGTAGCTTACCATAAACATGGCAGAAACGGGCAGAATAGGAACTTCTGGTTGTTCGACGACTAGATCTTAGTGTTCTCTACCCTAATGATCCGCCTCTGTCATATCTCTGAGCTCGGGGTTCCTCAAATTCTTTCCTCTTCCCCAAATTACTGCTCGAGTTCTGACCTGTAGATTTCTCCCTCTTCTCTATTTCACACTGCCCTTGCGAGGGTTGGGTCTGTACTTGGGCTTGGGTTGATAGATTATCAGCCATTTGTTGGAAGAAAGTGGCCATTTGCTGGGCCATTTGTGCAGCAATTTGTACTGGTAAAATTGGTACAGTCGGGCCTTCGACACTTTGTGGAGTTGGGGCCTCAACTTGTACTTCTGCCATCACGAACTGTTCTATTGTCTCATTCTTCTCTTCCATATCTTTTCACAAGATTTTTTATTCCTATACAACCAACATAAGGAGATTCCTCTCCATTAGTTCATATTTATGATGTAAATGTACTAGTGCACTCGCTAATGTTAGCTAGAATGCATAAAGTTTTTGGTGCCATTGTCGGGGATCATAAGTTTATTTGTAATTGATCTGATATTACTTGTTAATTTCAGAATTTTAATTTGTGTTTTATTTTTCTTTTTAATTTTCTTATTCTAATTTTGCTTTTGTTTGTTTTTCTTGTGAGATACTTCGAGATGCTTCATCAACATGTATTCACAAGTTTTTATCAATAATACTTGGAGCCATTTTATGCTATTTGGAGAAAGTTTAATAAATTGGTATAAAAATTTTCAAATCATAGTTTCTCAAATCAATTTCTTATGTTTTGTTTTTACAATGGACTGGATGATGCTATGGAAAGTTGGGTGGATAATGGAGCTTAGATAATTGGTGTTCACCTTTTTCATAGAAGTCATGAGGAAGCACTTCACTTGTTAAATGAAATGGTAGATTTTGACTATCATTGGTATTGGGATCCTTCACTATAGAATTTTAATCACCGATACCTTCCAGATATTTCCCACCCTATTATTAAAGACCATCCATTTGGGCATTAAGAAGAGAAAAATTTGAGATTTGAAGAATTGTCAGCTCTATTGGAAAATTTTATTAGCAAATCTAAAGTGAGTAATGAAACTTTTAGTAGTCAAATGGTGAACAATGAAGTGTTGCTTTATGATGAGGAATCATACACTCAAGGTGAGGAAAGTGAGTTGAAGTATGAGAAAGCTTCATGGGAAGATGACCTCAATTGAAAGAACAAGAATCCTTAGAAGTTAAGTCATCAAGAGAGTTCCCACAGGTAAAGGAGCCAAAAACAGAGTTAGTGGATAAGACAAAAAATGAGACCACTAATTTGAGTTCATTGATGGTACGAATATATACATCACTTGAAGATCCTTACTTTCTAATGACACCACCTTCACCATGCTACTTCTTCCATGAGCTAAAGCAAAAATTAGAAATTTCTTCCTAAACTCATCGTTTAGGCCACATATGAAGACCCACATGTGGTGTTATTTGACACCTACTATGGAAGGAAGCCATTCTTTGATGATCACTTACCCGAAAGTCTAGCTAATGACTATATGTAACACCTCTTACCCGGTCTATAGTGTAGCCGAGCAAGGTGTGATACCCCTTACCCGTCTACAATATAGCCGAGTAAGATATACCACACAGTGTACCGGAACATAATTCTTTTATCTCAATTATTTTTATCCTTCCTTAATTTATTTCTTCATGGTTATAAAGAGTAATTTGTGGAATTTAACTCATTTAAGTCATTTGTTGAAATTTTAAATTCATTTGAGGTTCCGAAAATTTTATAGAAAATCTGGAAGAGTACCGACTAAAAATAGATAAAACAGTTCTTTGGAACCTGTGAAAAACACTTTCAATACATTTCCAATGATTCTCAAACTCCATTTGTATCAACATAATCTCAATATTCTCAATCATTTCTCACAACTTCTTTTATTTGACATTTATTCATTTCACATGATAATCATGTTCAAATCATCAATAAATTCTAAATTTTCATTTATAAACACAAATTACAAATATTTGCATTACCACTAAAATATATTACATGAGTTTCAATTTATACTTGAGAAAATAAAAGTTTAATTATAAAATACAAACAGTACCAGAATACCAAAATGGGACCTAGTGTCCTACCAATGCACTATAGTCTGTGAGGTGACACGGACACTATGCAGAACTGTGAATGGCTTCACCCAGTCTGTGGTCTATTGGGCTCTCTGTTCAAATCTTCAGTACCTACGAGCTGCAAAAGTGACATGCTAAGCATAAAGCTTAGTAGTGCCAATAATACAAGAAAATATAGTATGTAAATAAAAGAAAAATTTTCTAGTTATTGTTCTTATAAGAAATGAATAATTACTAACTTATTGTTTAGTCAAAGTGTCACACCCTACCCCTCTGTAAGGCATAACATGATCCCGTAGTATACCTAATGAATTACCAACTCCGTCTACTGATAATCCATTAAATACACTACAAGGGATTTTAAAAACTTTTCTTACTTCTTTTACAGTGGTGAGCACTATTTACAGGTGTGAAAGACTTTGGTGAACTGAAGTGAAACAACTAACTCATTTGATTTATTTGGAATATCTGTAAAAATTTTGGCAAGGTGCCATTTGTATTTTGGACAAAACAGTTCTTCAGAAAACCTGTAAAAAGCACTTCAATATATTTTCAAATCTCAACTCCAACATTTTTATCAACACAACACATTTCTCAAGTCAAATCCACAGTGATTTTCAAAGACTAAGATACAAAAATATAACACAAATTTTTAAAAGTCAAATAACTCATAATTATTTTACAACTTTACTGTACAACTTAAATTTACAACTGCTCAAAACCAAGAACAAAGTATACATACAGTGAATATACATTACAGTACAAAATGCCACATGTGGTATACTCACTATACCCAAAATCTCTCGCTGGCGGTACTAGCAGCCTAGTCTGCTGTCCTGTCTGTCTCTCTACCTGCGACAGCAATAAAAAGCTATCGCTGAGACAATGTCTCAGTGGTGCACAACATTAACCAAATACAATTCTTAAATCACAATTCATAAATCATATCAATAGTGGATACTTAAAACCATAGTTAAATTCAAGACAATGAATGTCATAAGGAATTTAAACTCCAATTCACAAATTATCAAATTTCATAATAACACAATTCGATCAAATAACTGAATAATATCGTTTTGCAAATCAATAACACAATTCGATCAAATAACTGAATAATATCGTTTTGCAAATCAATAACACAATTCGATCAAATAACTGAATAATATCGTTTTGCAAATCAATAACACAATTCGATCAAATAACTGAATAATATCGTTTTGCAAATCAATAACACAATTCAAGCCATGACACAATTTTTCCGTACATGCCGTGTTGCCAATCAATATCACAATTTAAGCCATGACACAATTTTTCCGTACATGCCGTGTTGTACACCACGACAAGACATACTCACCCCAATAATCGAAATCAATGAGGGAGGAAGCTAGCTGAATAATGAGTACTCATCCATACTCACCTCAGACTGGGAAGTCAAAGAGGGAGGAACATAATCATACTCACCCCAGACTGATAAGTCAAAGAGGGAGGAATCATCACACTCACCCCATTAATGGAGGAGGAAATAGTATCAGTGTCATGCCAATTGTGAGTCAAAGCAATTCCAAACATTTTATTCAAATGATTCGTAAGAATCCAATAAATTTCCAAAGTTATAATCTCATTCACAAATGGCAACACAATTCGTAATTCATTTCAATTTCCACAAAAACCATTTACAGTGCTCTTCAATCAATAAGTATCCATCAAATACCATTGAAACAGTTTCTCACAGTTTCAAATCATTTACAATACTTTTCAAGCAATAAATATCCATTCAAGTACATTTCCACAATTTAAAACAATAATATACAAGTAGTCATAATTTATTTCAATTGAAAATAATTCAAAAGAAATAGTTGTTGTGCACAAACACAATTTAAAACAATAATATACAAATAGTCAATATTTATTTCAATTGAAAATTTCAAATGAAACAGTAGTTGTGCACAAACCTCGATGTTTTCCCTAGTCGGACTCGATGTTTCCTCCCCTTTTGCTGAGTCCTTGTTAATTGAGAAACACAATTTGAAGTGTTTCAGTACCAAATTAAACTGTCTCTATCAATGGTGTTTGGTAAATAATGCACTGAACTCAATTATTCACTTAATCACCTAATATACCGACCCTCGTTGCGTTTTAGGTAAATTAGGTTTTAGTGTCGTTAATATGTCACATTCGATAGGGTTTTAGGTTTGGTACCTTTTACCAAAGTCATTTTCTTGTTTAGTACATTTTAATGCAAATTACTGGATTCCGGGACACTAGTTTGACCTAGCCGGACGATCTAGTTCCCTCGGTTTTCGGGTCTCGGTCGAAACTACAAACTTGTAGATCTAGGTCTTATGGACCGCGGTGCAAAATTTTAGGTCAATCCGAATTAAGTAGACCGAGTTATGGTCATTACACTATTGCTGGTCAAATGGCATCAAATAAGGTCATTTTTTTGGTCAATTTGGTCAACTTTGGTTCGGCCAGTTTTTGGACCGAACTTGTGCAAGCTTTTTGACTTGCTTATGGTCATTTCTGGGCTTTAGTGTCTTCATAAGACTTATAGGTATGGGTCTTAACTATTCATGGTTAAAATTTAAGGTCAATTGGACCTGGTTTGAGTGAGTTATGGTCTAAACACTCACTGCTGCCCAATTGGTCATTTTTCAGGTTCTAATTGCACCTAATCCGACTTGGTCATTTTCTTAGGTCACCTTGCAAGCAGAATTTTGGTATAGTTTCTCAATGAAAGTTGGCACATTTTGTGCCTAGTTTCACCTCAAATTGGTCTCATACCAATTGAGGTTACACATTTAAGGTTATAGGCTAAAATGTACACTGCCCTCAATATGCCTTTCACACCCCACTTCAAACACACATTTACCTTTGCAATTTGTTTACTTACCTACCAATCTGTTTTGGTACATTACCAAAAGCATTTTCTACATTACATTAACATGACTTTGGGCAGATTACCATTACCCTCAACACACCAAATATAATTCACATTTACAATTTCTAAGTACCATTACATACACACCTAACCATTACAAATTTTACATACACTTTACAATATCAATCTACATACATATCATCAATCCTTCTAGGTCAATATTCTGCCTACACTTCCTTCAATATATACATTTACTCAAGTGTTCCCAAGCTTCCGCAAACCTTCTTCAACATCAAAGTGCCGTCCAACTTACCAATTCCCATCCAAGTGCATAAATCACCATACAAACATGAAGTAATTCACTAGGTTACTAACTCACCATGATCAACATTATTTCTCATCAATTATATGCATAATAAATCACTAAATGCGTGACCCCATGGCTGTCCAAAAATGGCTATCTCAATAACTACTTAAACTTTAAAATTTCCTTCACAAAATTAACACCCATAACATGAACATAAAGTTTAACAAAGGAATTCTCAAAAGTGTAAACTTACCTTTGATTGTAACTTGCTAAACCTTCACCAAACTTCTCAAATTTGGTATCAATATCTTCCTTGTGATGTGTAGACTAACTTTGATGAAGGAACTTAGGAAGAAATTGGCTTGGAAGTGGATGGGTGGAGCTTGAACATGGGACGTCAATGGTGGAATTTGGGAGGTGGTTTCATTCGGCCAAGAAGAAAATCAATGAAGAAGAAGATGAAATGGATGTGCACTTGTCCACTTAAGGAATTTATATACCCCTCCCTAGTGCTCCACTAACTTAGGTTTTTTTAATTATTATAATTAAACTTTCCATTATCCCATTTTATATCCCTTTATGTTTTTAATTATACGACCCATGAAATTTCATTTTTTTATGGCATTTTCAAAATTTAATACTATTTATTTTTAAAGGACATTTAGGTCAAAAGTTAACTCGGAGTGTGAATTGACCAAAATGCCCCTATTTGGGTTGTACTCCTGATTTTTCGGTAACACCGATTTTTGTCCGTTTTTCGATTTCTCACTTTTCTTTGTACTAATTATTTAATTTTTCTTTAATCTTTCTAATGAGATTAATTCTTCCATAAGGTTCTATTTATGTCCTAAAATGTTTTTCCGTGGTTCCCGCATCCAGGCGATCAACGGTCCACGCCGTGACTTCCCGGTGCGGTCACCCAACGCTAGGTTTCCCGGCTCACTTATTCGGTTACATTTCTTTGCTATAATTTTTCCTTTGTTTTTCTTGTATTTTCTTTTCTTGTATTTCATTATTTATGTCTCCTCTCTCATATCAAGGTGTGGTTCTAGGCATCCTAGCTGTCCGGACAGCACTGGTCACCGGAACAGCAGAACGCACTACCGAACTTAGGGGTGTTACAATTCTCCCCCCCTTAAATAAATTTCTTCCACGAAATTTTACCCAATAGTTATCTTACAATAGTCATACGTTTATTTTTTTTCCTTTTTATACGATCGACTAATCTTCTTTTTCTCAAATTTGTATAAGACTTTTAACAATCTAATACAACATTTAATTTGTTTGTATATCACCAATCTTCTCTTGCTATTGTCCTGTCTAATATTTCGATTCATGTTCCTTCTTGAATGACCCTTGAGGTCATGTTAGAATCATTCATCAGTCATTGGTCCTCTGACCATTCTAGTCCATAGTCTTCCTCACATTTGTAATATTTCTTTGTTACACATGAATCAACTGTTCAATTCTCTACTTTCATAACTCTTTTTATCTGTCAATATTCTATAACTTACTTCCTTTTTTACTGAACTATAACCTGTCGATATTTTAACTTTTGAGTTTTAGATCCCTAAGTAGGATTTTCAAACTTATTTCTAACAATTAAATTCTGTCATGGCATAACTATACCAAAACAGATGCCGTTGGCAACTATTCTTATCTAGGTGTACTATCGGGTAGTACGTAGCTCTACACAATAATCTCAAGTCAGTACTGTAATCTGCAGCTTACAGTATAAACATCAAGAACATTGCATAGTTACTACGATACATCCCAATAGATCAAACTTTGTTATCTTTTATTCTTTTTGAATTCACTGATATTCAAATCTTATTCTGATTACAATATCCATTAGCAATTTCTAACAGTAACCTCCTTGCCCTCATCTAGAGCAATTCCATTACTGCATCTTACTTTTACGTCCTCTTGCCTTACATTAAGTAGGCTCGCCAATTAGCTTTATAATTTATGGTGTGTTAGAAAATACTTTTCGCCGATAAACTCTTTCAAAAGTAATTTCACTTATTATCACAATCCTTATCTCAAGGACTAATCACTAATGCATCCAAATTTATTCCCCTGTAAAGGAATAACAATAGAACATGTAGTTCTAACACTAACATAAAAGTATGCAAACTCCAGGTCAAACAATACATATATATATCTTAGTTGCTAATTGAGAAAGTACCAGCAATGATGTCAAAAGTCTCAGTCTCTTTTCTGTCATATAGCGTATACTCTAGTTGAAGCATCACCTGCTTTTGGCTGATTCACGATGAGTCCGACTTCTAGGTGTACTACCCTACCTCTACCTCTGCCTCTACTAACCGATGGTGAACTCTTTGGGGTAGAAACTTGGGTTGATCCCTTTGGTGTAGTAAATGATCCGAGCGATCTGGATTTACACAATCCCTAGCAAAATGACCGCTCTCCACGCTTAAAGCATGCTCCTACGGCTCTATAACATAGCCCACTATGTGGTTTACCACAAGTTTCACAAAGTCGATCTGACAGCGCATTCCTGGGTTTCTGTTGAGTTTGCCGATCGGATCGAGGTGGTTTCTGTCCAGAAGATCTATCTCTACTGGACTTCTTACTATCTCTGTTGTATCCCCCAAAGTTTTTCCTCTTTCCAGTAGGACCACTAGAACTCTGTTCTGCTGACTTTCCCTCTTTTTCTGCCCTCTCTGATTTCTTTTTCTCAGGGGCCACTTCAGATTCAATTCTTTCTAATTCTAGTGCTTGAGAAATAAGTTCAGAGAAGTTGTTATGTTTGAATCCGACAACTTGTAATCTGATACTAGGCTTCAAGCCGGTTTCAAACCTCTTACATCTCTCCCTGCTGGTAGAAAGTAGACTTACTGCATAATGGCTTAGGCGGAAAAATTCTCTTTCATACTCAGCCACTGATCGGCCCCCCTGTTTCAGACTTAGGAACTCTTGCAGCTTCTGGTCTACATAAGCATCAGGGACATATTTCTGCCTGAATTCCCTGAGGAAGTCATTCCATGTTAGCACTGTAGGTTCTACCAGACTGTGGGGAATGGTTTTCCACCAGTTATAAGCATCTCCCTGTAGTAAGGATACTGAGTACTCAAATCTGAGCTCCTCTGTGCAATGCAGTTTCTTGAATACCCTATCCATCCTCTCTAACCATTGTTCAGCTTCTAGAGGATCTATCGCCCTTAAACTCAGAGCCCCATACTTCATCAATTTGTCATATTGTCTAGCGTAAGACCGTGGTTGTACCACCGAGTCTCAGATTGGGGCTTGAGTAGGCACATTACCATCCATTTGTTGGAACATTGCCGTCACGAGCTTAATCGAGCAGAATCTGCGATCGCAGTGGTGCTCTTGAACCATCGACATTATGTAGGCATGGGGCATCCCTTGCACCTCGCCTCTATCGATTGATCGATCAACGATCACCCTCTTCCATAATCAATTCGAGGATTTTAGACCTCCTGTACAATGATACAAGGAGATTTCCTCCCATTAGTGTATATTTATAATGTAATGTACTGTATGTATCAAACAATGATATTGAGCAGTTGTACTGTGAAGAAAGAATATTCAAGTAACAAGTGAAAACAGAATTTAAAAATTTTGCTCTAATACCACCAGAACATGTCACACCCTACCCCTCTGTAAGGCATAACATGATCCCGTAGTATACCTAATGAATTACCAACTCCGCTTCATCGATAATCCATTAAATACACTACAAGGGATTTTAAAACTTTTCTTACTTCTTTTACAGTGGTGAGCACTATTTACAGTGTGTGAAAGACTTTGGTGAATCAAGTGAAACAACTAACTCATTTGATTTATTTGGAATATTCTGAAAATTTTGGCAAGGTGCCATTTGTATTTTGGACAAAACAGTTCTTGAAAACTCAGTAAAAGCACTTCAATATATTTTCAAATCTCAACTCCAACATTTTTATCAACACAACACATTTCTCAAGTCAAATCCACAGTGATTTTCAAAGACTAAGATACAAAAATATAACACAAATTTTTAAAAGTCAAATAACTCATAATTATTTTACAACTTTACTGTACAACTTAAATTTACAACTGCTCAAAATCAAGAACAAAGTATACATACAGTGAATATACATTACAAGCAAAATGCCACATGTGGTATACTCACTATACCCAAAATCTCTCACATGTACTAGCGACCTAGTCTGCCCCGTCTCTGCTCTCTACTGCGATAAAGAATAAAGCTATCACGAGACAATGTCTCGAGCAGTACAACATTAACCAAATACAATTCTTAAATCACAATTCATAAATCATATCAATAGTGGATATTTAAAACCATAGTTAAATTCAAGACAATGAATGTCATAAGGAATTTAAACTCCAATTCACAAATTATCAAATTTCATAATAACACAATTCGATCAAATAACTGAATAATATCGTTTTGCAAATCAATAACACAATTCGATCAAATAACTGAATAATATCATTTTGCAAATCAATAACACAATTCGATCAAATAACTGAATAATATCGTTTTGCAAATCAATAACACAATTAGATCAAATAATCAATAATATCGTTTTGCAAATCAATAACACAATTCAAGCCATGACACAATTTTTCCGTACATGCCGTGTTGCCAATCAATATCACAATTTAAGCCATGACACAATTTTTCCGTACATGCCGTGTTGTACACCACGACAAGACATACTCACCCCAATAATCGAAATCAATGAGGGAGGAAGCTAGCTGAATAATGAGTACTCATCCATACTCACCTCAGACTGGGAAGTCAAAGAGGGAGGAACATAATCATACTCACCCCAGGCTGATAAGTCAAAGAGGGAGGAATCATCACACTCACCCCATTAATGGAGGAGGAAATAGTATCAGTGTCATGCCAATTGTGAGTCAAAGCAATTCCAAACATTTTATTCAAATGATTCGTAAGAATCCAATAAATTTCCAAAGTTATAATCTCATTCACAAATGGCAACACAATTCGTAATTCATTTCAATTTCCACAAAAACCATTTACAGTGCTCTTCAATCAATAAGTATCCATCAAATACCATTGAAACAGTTTCTCACAGTTTCAAATCATTTACAATACTTTTCAAGCAATAAATATCCATTCAAGTACATTTCCACAATTTAAAACAATAATATACAAGTAGTCATAATTTATTTCAATTGAAAATAATTCAAAAGAAATAGTTGTTGTGCACAAACACAATTTAAAACAATAATATACAAATAGTCAATATTTATTTCAATTGAAAATTTCAAAAGAAACAGCCGTTGTGCACAAACCTCTGATGACTGTTCCCCTAGTCTGGACTCAGTGTTTCCTCCCCTTTTGCTGAGTCCTTGTTAATTGAGAAACACAATTTGAAGTGTTTCAGTACCAAATTAAACTGTCTCTATCAATGGTGTTTGGTAAATAATGCACTGAACTCAATTATTCACTTAATCACCTAATATACCGACCCTCGTTGCGTTTTAGGTAAATTAGGTTTTAGTGTCGTTAATATGTCACATTCGATAGGGTTTTAGGTTTGGTACGTTTTACCAAAGTCATTTTCTTGTTTAGTGCATTTTAATGCAAATTACTGGATTCCGGGACACTAGTTTGACCTAGCCGGACGATCTAGTTCCCTCGGTTTTCGGGTCTCAGTCGAAACTAAAAACTTGTAGATCTAGGTCTTATGGACCGCGGTGCAAAATTTTAGGTCAATCCGAGTTAAGTAGACCGAGTTATGGTCATTACACTATTGCTGGTCAAATGGCATCAAATAAGGTCATTTTTTTGGTCAATTTGGTCAACTTTGGTTCGGCCAGTTTTTGGACCCGAACTTGTGCAAGCTTTTTGACTTGCTTATGGTCATTTCTGGGCTTTAGTGTCTTCATAAGACTTGTAGGTATGGGTCTTAACTATTCATGGTTAAAATTTAAGGTCAATTGGACCTGGTTTGAGTGAGTTATGGTCTAAACACTCACTGCTGCCCAATTGGTCATTTTTCAGATTCTAATTGCACCTAATCCGACTTGGTCATTTTCTTAGGTCACCTTGCAAGCAGAATTTTGGTATAGTTTCTCAATGAAAGTTGGCACATTTTGTGCCTAGTTTCACCTCAAATTGGTCTCATACCAATTGAGGTTACACATTTAAGGTTATAGGCTAAAATGTACACTGCCCTCAATATGCCTTTCACACCCCACTTCAAACACACATTTACCTTTGCAATTTGTTTACTTACCTACCAATCTGTTTTGGTACATTACCAAAAGCATTTTCTACATTACATTAACATGACTTTGGGCAGATTACCATTACCCTCAACACACCAAATATAATTCACATTTACAATTTCTAAGTACCATTACATACACACCTAACCATTACAAATTTTACATACACTTTACAATATCAATCTACATACATATCATCAATCCTTCTAGGTCAATATTCTGCCTACACTTCCTTCAATATATACATTTACTCAAGTGTTCCTAAGCTGCCGCAAACCTTCTTCAACATCAAAGTGCCGTCCAACTTACCAATTCCCATCCATGTGCATAAATCACCATACAAACATGAAGTAATTCACTAGGTTACTAACTCACCATGATCAACATTATTTCTCATCAATTATATGCATAATAAATCACTAAATGTGTGACCCCATGGCTGTCCAAAAATGGCTATCTCAATAACTACTTAAACTTTAAAATTTCCTTCACAAAATTAACACCCATAACATGAACATAAAGTTTAACAAAGGAATTCTCAAAAGTGTAAACTTACCTTTGATTGTAACTTGCTAAACCTTCACCAAACTTCTCAAATTTGGTATCAATATCTTCCTTGTGATGTGTAGACTAACTTTGATGAAGGAACTTAGGAAGAAATTGGCTTGGAAGTGGATGGGTGGAGCTTGAACATGGGACGTCAATGGTGGAATTTGGGAGGTGGTTTCATTCGGCCAAGAAGAAAATCAATGAAGAAGAAGATGAAATGGATGTGCACTTGTCCACTTAAGGAATTTATATACCCCTCCCTAGTGCTCCACTAACTTAGGTTTTTTTAATTATTATAATTAAACTTTCCATTATCCCATTTTATATCCCTTTATGTTTTTAATTATACGACCCATGAAATTTCATTTCTTTTATGGCATTTTCAAAATTTAATACTATTTATTTTTAAAGGACATTTAGGTCAAAAGTTAACTCGGAGTGTGAATTGACCAAAATGCCCCTATTTGGGTTGTACTCCTGATTTTTCGGTAACACCGATTTTTGTCCGTTTTTCGATTTCTCACTTTTCTTTGTACTAATTATTTAATTTTTCTTTAATCTTTCTAATGAGATTAATTCTTCCATAAGGTTCTATTTATGTCCTAAAATGTTTTTCCAGGGTTCCCCGCAGTCCAGGGCCAGTCAACGGTCCACGCCGTGACTTCCCGGTGCGGTCACCCAACGCTAGGTTTCCCGGCTCACTTATTCGGTTACATTTCTTTGCTATAATTTTTCCTTTGTTTTTCTTGTATTTTCTTTTCTTGTATTTCATTATTTATGTCTCCTCTCTCATATCAAGGTGTGGTTCTAGGCATCCTAGCTATCCGGACAGCACTGGTCACCGGAACAGCAGAACGCACTACCGAACTTAGGGGTGCTACACAAAGGCTAATTACATTTTATGATATTAACTCTTTCTTGCATTTTATTGATCGTTTTCTTGATGAGTTTAAGCTTTTTTATTTTATTGTAATCATTCTTGTTCTTTATCTTGATACTTAATTTCATTATTTTCTTTAATAATCAATTCAATTACAATTATACTTTTCCATGCCCAAGTAACCTATAAAAATTGACCAGACTGGATAAACGGGTAAACTAGCACTGGGTACCAGGCAACTCGGACTGTCACACCATTGGTCACAATATGTCTCTCAGTGTGCAAACAGAATGGCTAATAAGCCATAAAAGCAATGAGGCATAAAGCCAAGTATAACTTCATAATCAATATAGCCATAGGCTATCATATCACACAATGGCATAGAGCCATACATCATACGCAGTACTACTATCAGAACCCTATTAGCATGCCAACTTATCCAAACCAATCACATTAGGCCTACTAGGGCATATTACAAAGTCATTTCTTGAATATTTGTACTTAACATGTAAGGTTACTATTCATTTAGTCATTTAAGTCAAAATATTGACTTTCTCATATATAATAGTTATATGAGTTTTAATCACATAGATTTACCAAATTTTGATTCCCAAAAGTGTTGGCATTAGTTGCCAATCCATACTTCTAACCATTGGAGAATAATTCAAAATTTCAATTTTTGGGTGCTAGAGTTCACTATTCCATTAGGCCATTATACAGTGAGAATTTGGCCAAATGTTCTTCATTAAAGTTGTTCCTTATTGTGTCTAGTTACATTTTTTTTTTTTAATCACTCCATTTGGTGTTTTGTAGCTCAAGTTATGGCCTAAAAACCATAACTAGCCGGATTGCAATTTTTCCAGAATTTTTGGGGAGAATCAATTCTGCAGTTTTTATACACTAATTGCAGGTCAGTTTTTAGATATGTTATGATCAAACTTTGGATTTGTTTTCTTCATGAAAGTTGTAGGGCTATGTCTCAGCTTTCTATTGGTAAAAATTTAGGTCAATTGGACCTTTCTACACTGAGTTATGAACCATTCATTTGGTCATTTTCAAGGGACTGCACATTGGTCACCCGAATTATGTCAATTTTTAGGGCAACTTAGGTTAGTTTTCTAGGCTAGGTTTCTTCATCAAAGTTATGTCATTTTATGTCTAGTTTCATTTCTAATTGGCCTTGAACCAATTGGAGTAACATAGCTCAAGTTATAATCCTAGGAATATACTGGACTCAAGTCCAGTATTCTGGCACAATGAGGGCAACATACCACTTTCAATTTCAAGGCCATAATTACTTCCAATTTAGGGTCAAACTTCATCAAATGGTCACTAATTGACCATACAACCTCTTTTCATCAATAAATAAACAAAAATCCAAATTTTGGTGCCCAAACCCTAACTCCCAACAATTTCAATTTGTGCAACACACTTTATTCAACATCTAATACACTTAGTATCCTTAATCATAATCACTAAACAAAGTAAAGTCAATCAAAATAATCAAGACATTATGGTCACCAAGGCTGCTAAAAATTTCAGTCCCCACATACTCCAAATTTTCTTTTAATTTTATAAAATTTATACTTAATTTAGCATGCTTCAACTAGTTAAGAAAGAAAGGAAGAAGGTTTAGTGCACTAACCTTTGTGTGTAGAATTTTCCCCTAACTAACTTCAATTTTTCGTTCACTTTCTTGGCTTTTCTTGGTAGCCAAACACTTACTCAAGATGTAATATCAAGTTTTTATGAAGGAAGGTAGGGATTTTATGGTGTATTTACAAGGAAATCTAGTGAGAAGGATGAGCATCCATGGAAGTGGAAGGAGAAATGGGTTTTGGCACTTTGAAGAAAGAAGATGAAACATATTTTTTTCTCTTTAATTTCTACCCATTTTATGCTTTTTAAGTGGTTTATGGACATGTGTCACAATGTGATTGGATGGGAGTGCTTTAATGACATTATGTGATGTCATAATTCTCAATTTCTTTCATTTTTCTTTTCTTTTCTTTCCTATTCATTTTCAATTAAATTTTTAGCTATATTTATTCATATTTTAGATCATAATAATTATTTACTTAACTAGAAAAGTCGGCCAAAAATTATCTCTAAAGACAAAATGCCCTCCGTTTGGCTTATTGAGCCAAAATCGTCTGTACCGATCGAAAAATTTTTCTAAGCCTTTTCTTGCCATTCTAATGCCATAGAAACCTCAATGACTCTTCTTTGGAGTCTCAAAAATTATTTCATGAATTTTATCCTGGGTTTAGGGCTCCTAGCTGTGAGAACCGCAACTTTCCACTGGGTTACCCATCGCTAGGGCACCGAATCATTTAACTTGGTTGTATTTTATTTCTAAAATTTTTCCTAAATTTTTCTTATTAATATTTAAGTTATTTATGATTTCTCACTCTAGTCTAAATATTTTTTCAGATATTCTAGCTGTCCGGACCGACACCAGTCACCAAAATAGTAGAATGCACAGAATTGCTACAGTGAGGATGTTACAACTTTTCCCCTCTAATTTAAATTTCGTCCTCGAAATTTACTTGACTTAAGTAATCATGGAGTTGCTAACTCCTTACTTCTTCACTTCCTTGTATTGCCTCATCAATGTCTGGGTTTGGCTCCTCCTGAGCTTCCATAGCATATACCCATGGTGCCACCCTGACTTCAGGCCTTTTGACTGTCTCAGAAACAATCTTCTGTGAAACGTCAACCATCTTTGCTCTACCCTATCTTTTACCCCTTTGAACTGTAGGGGCAGGTCTATCAACTTGTACTGGAGCTGTTGAACCACTCCTTTGAGGGCAATCTCTTATGAAATGATCCATAGCCCCACACTTGAAACACTCTCCGATTAACGAATGACACTCCTCTCGTGTCTCCTACCACAAAGGCATACATTCGTGCACCGGGCTGATCCCCTTTTACTGCACTGGGAGCTAGCTATAGATATCCCACCGCCTCTCTCGGCCTCAGATCTGATCTTGTGAACTAGAACCCTTAAGTTTCTTACTATCAGTTGGTATACTTGATTGCCCTGGTCCAAATTCCCTCTTACGCTGCCTATCTTTCCTATTCTGTTCACTTACTCTGACCCTTTCCACTTTTAGTGTGGCTTCAACTAATTTTGTGAAGTCCATAATCCCCAAGACAGTGATCATTATTTTGATGTTGTCATTTAGCCCCTCTTCAAACCTCCTACACCTTTTTGCTTTTGTGGGGACTATCTCCCTTCTGTAGCGGCTTATTCTAACAAACTCCTTCTCATACTCCACTACTGATAGTTGCCTCTGCTCAGACTAATAAACTCTCTTCTTCTGTCTTCCAGATATACACTACCCACATACTTCTTCTTAAACTCAGTAAGCAAAAAATCCCAAGTTACCAGTCCTGGCTGGACTTCACTAGATACAGTGTCCCATCACTGATAGGCATCATCTTGAAGTAGGGACACAGCACCCTCTAAGCTCTGCTCTGGGGTGCAATGCAGTTGCTTCAATACCTTTATGGAGCGGTCTAGCCAATTCTCAGCGCCACCGAGTCATCTTCTTTCTTACCCATGAAGTCCACAGCCCCAAATTTTTTCGGTTTTTCTAGATGGGATTTCTGCTATGGAGGTGGTGGTGGTGGCATTACCCAAACCATCTGTCTGAAGAATTCAGCCATTTACTGAAACATAGCCGATGGAGGTTGTGCAGGCACTGCTAGTGCTGGTGGAGCAGGTTCTCCCTGGCCCCCAGTCTCAGCTGCAGGTGGAGCACGACTCTCCACTTCCTCATCTGCTGCTCTCTATGACGTGGGGTCCATATCCTAATCAAAATATAAAAAAAAAACAAACAGATCTGCATTAGTTTCATCTCGACTATTACAAATGTAATGCATGGCATGGACTTTATCTAGACCCAGAAACACCTAAACCGTGCTCTGATACCACTAAATGTGACACCCCTTACCCGTCTACATTATAGCCGAGCAAGATATGCCACACAGTGTACCGAAACACCATTTTTTTTATCTCAATTATTTTTATTCTTCCTTAATTTATTTCTTCATGGTTATGAAGAGTAATTTGTGGAATTTAACTCATTTGTTGAAATTTTAAATTCATTCGAGGTTCCGAAAATTTTGTAGAAAATCCGGCAGAGTACTGGCTAAAAGTGGATAAAACAGTTCTTCGGAACCTGTGAAAAACACTTTCAATACATTTCTAATCATTCTCAAGCTCCATTTGTATCAATATAATCTCAATATTCTCAATCATTTCTCACAACTTCTTCTATTTGACATTCATTCATTTCACATGATAATCATGTTCAAATCATCAATAATTTCTAAATTTTCATTTATAAACACAAATTACAAATATTTGCATTACCACTAAAATATATTACATGAGTTTCAATTTATATATAAGAAAATAAAAGTTTAATTATAAAATACAAACAATACCAAAATACCAAAATGGGACTTAGTACCAATGCACTATAGTCTGTAAGGTGACACGGACACTATACAGAACTGTGAATGGCTTCACCCAGTCTGTGGTCTACTGGGCTCTCTGTCCAAATCTTCAATACCTACGCGCTGTAAAAGCAACGCGCTAAGCATAAAGCTTAGTGGTGCCAATAATATAAGAAAATATAGTATGCAAATGAAAGTAAAAATTTCTAGTTACTGTTCTTATAAGAAATGAATAATTACTAACTTATTGTTCAGTCGAAGGCTAATTACATTTTGTGATATTAACTCTTTCTTGCATTTTATTGATCATTTTCTTGATGATTTTGAGCTTCTTTATTTTATTGTAATCATTTTTGTTCTCTATCTTGATATTTAATTTCATTATTTTCTTTACTAATCAATTCAATTATAATTATACTTTTCCATGCCCAAGTAACCTATACAAATTGATCGGACTGGATAAATGAGTAAACTAACACTGGGTACTAGGTACCTCGGGCCATCACACTATCGGTCACAATGTGTCTCCCGGTGTGCAAACAGAATGGCTAATAAGCCATAAAAGCAATAAGGCTTAAAGCCAGGTATAACATCACAATCAATATAGCCATAGGCTATCATATCACAGAATGGCATTGAGCCATACATCATATGCAGTACTGCTATCAGAACCCTATTAGCATGCCAATCACATTAGGCCTACTAGGACATATTATAAAGTTATTTCTTGAATATTTGTACTTAACATGTTACTATTCATTTAGTCATTTAAGTCAAAATATTGACTTTCTCATATATAATAGTTACATGAGTTTTAATCACATAGATTTACCACATTTTGGTTCCCAAAAGTGTTGGGATTAGTTGCCAATCCATACTTCTAACCATTGGAGAATATTTCAAAATTTCAATTTTTGGGTGCTAGAGTTCACTATTCCATTAGGCCATTTCACAGTGAGAATTTTGTAACACCCCTATGTTCGGTAGTGCATACTACTGTTCCGGTGACCAGTGTTGTCCGGACAGCTAGAATGCCTAGAACTACACTTCGAGATGAGTGAGGAGACATAAAATAATGAAATACAAGAAAAGAAAATACAAGAAAAACAAAGGAAAAATAATAGTAAAGAAATGCAACCAAGTTAAGCGAGCCGAGAACCCTAGCGATGGGTGACCGCACCGGGAAGTCACGGCGTGGACCGTTGACTAGCCCTGGACCGCGGGGAACCTTGGAAAATATTTTTAGGACTTAAATAGACCCCTATTGTGGTATAAATACCATAAGAAATATTAAATAAAAATTAAATAATTAGTACAAAGAAAAGTGAGAAATCGAAAAATGGACAAAACCCGGTGTTACCGAAAAATCGAGAATGCAACCCGAACAGGGGCATTGTGGTCATATGACATCCCGAATTGTATTTTGACCTAAATGTCCATTAAAAATAAATAATATTATACTTGGAAAATATAATGAAAAATTAATTTAGGGGTACCTAATGTAAATAGTAAAAATGGAGGGTAAATTGACTAATTATCACATTTAAACATAAAATATAATTGATTTTGTGTAAGTGGACCACTAAGGATTATAATATGAAATTAGTGGGCAGATTACTCTACTCAACATCTTCATCTTCCTCAATTCACTCACCATTGCCGAAAATCCAAAAGCTTTCAATCCTCCCATGGCCACCCAAATGCATGGCCCTTTACACCCATTTTCAAGCTATATTTTCTTTACTTGTCTTCATTAAAAGTGTTCTATACATCATGGGCAGTAGATAGGTAGCAAGAAATGAAAGTTTTTGTGGAGTTTTGAAGAATTTTCAAAGTGGTAAGTTTGAATTTTTTATTGTTGCTTTGTTAAAGTTTGTAAGAATGTTATGGGTGTTTGATTTATGGAGAAATTTTTGAGTTTTGATGTTGAATGGGAATGTGCACTTTTGGCAGCCATGGAAGCACCTTGAAGGAAGTTTAATTGTGCTTGTAAATGGTGAATTAAATGATTGATTAAATGTATATTGTGTAGGAAATTGTTTGGGTGATGTATACTTAGTATATGTAAATGTAAAATGAGATTTAAAGCTTGAAAAGTAATGGAATGTAAGTGTACCATTGTGGTAGTTTGCTAACTCTTGAGGAATGCTGGAATTCATGCTTGGTTTATGGAATAATGATGTTAAAATGTGTTGGTTGTTATGGCAGTTTGAGTGCATGAATGATGGTGTGAAGTTGGACATGTAAATGAGCATGAATTGGTGATTGAATTGTTGTAAATTGAGTGGACAAATTCTGTAGTTGTTGGTACACATTGAATGTAATTGCAAGCTGCCAAAATGACCTATAAAATGTTGTAAATTATGTTTAGGTTGTGGTACAACCAGAATAGGTTTGAATGTGAAGTTTGGTGAGTGTTAAAAGTGATATTTGATATGTATGCAAGAATTGCAATAAGGCAGTTTGAGTTTTAGGCCTAGAACTTTAATTGTGTGGCTCCAATTGGTATGAGACCAATTGGAGGTGAAACTAGGCACAAAATGTACCAACTTTCATGAAGGAAGCTTGCCAAAATTCTGCTTGCAAGGTAGCTTGAAAAATGACCAATCAGGATTAAGTGCAAATAAGGCCTGAAAATTGACCATTTGGGCAGCAGTTAGTGTTTAGGCCATAACTCACTCAAAACAGGTCCAATTGACCTGAAATTTTAACCATGAATAGTTAAGTACCATATCTACAAGTCTTATGAAGGCACCAAAGCCCAAAAATGACCATAAGCAAGTCAAACAGCTTGCACAATTTCTGGTCCAAAAACTAGCCGAACATAAAATGACCTAAAGTGACCTAAAGTGACCAATTTTGGTGCAAGTTGACCAGCAATAGTAAAATGACTATAACTTGGTCTACATAACTCAGAATGACCTAAAAGTTTGCCTCGCGTTCCATAAGACATAGATATACAAGTTTGTAGTTTTGACCGAAACCCGAAAACCGAGAGAACTAGGTCGTCCGGCTAGGTCAAACTAGTATCCCAGAATCTAGCAAATTGCAAGAAAATGCAGTATACACGGAAATGAATTTAGTAACATGTACCAACCCTAAAAGACTATCGAATGTGACATATTAATAACATTAAAACCTAATTTACCTAGAATGCATCGAGGGTCGATATATTAGGTTGATTTAGCAAGTAATAGCATTCAGTGAATTATTTATCAAGCATTATCGTTAGAGACAGTTTAATTAAGTACTGAAACACTTCAAATTGTGTTTCTCAGTTAGCAAAGACTCAGGAAAAGGGAAGGAAACACTGAGTCAGGACCAGGAGACAGTTATCAGAGGTTTGTGCACAACAGCTATTTCTTTTGAATTATTTTCAACAGAAATAAATTATGACAATTTGTATATTGTTATTTTGAATTGTGAAACTGTGAAAAATTGTTTGAATGATATTGATGGATACTTATTGATTGAAAAGCATTGGAAATGATTTGAAACCACAGCTATCATGTATATTGATTGTATTCCTCGCTAGCTTGTCTAGTGGGACGAATTGAATTCCCTCTCTGGCTGAAGTGTTGAGGTGTGTGCCTGTTGAGGACGAATCGAATGAGTACTCATATTTTTGCTAGCTAGCTATGTTATTCCTCATTAGTCATCGACTTTTGGGACGAATTGAACTTTGGAACATGATTAAGCTGTGTGTGATTTATTGATATGTACTGTGAGATTGTGAAATGAATTTAAACTCTTATTGACATACACTGTCTTTTGAATTTAACCATTATCTGACTCATTGAAATTTATTGTGATATTGAGAAATGGAGTTTAAATTCGTGTTGACAATTAATGTCTTGAAATTAACTATGGTTTTAAGTATCCACTATTTATATGATTTATGAATTGTGATTTAAAGTTGTATTTGGTTAATGTTGTGCACCACTGAGGCATTGTCTCAAATGATAGCTTTATTGCTTCGCAGTAGACAGACAGATGACAGACTAGGCTGCTAGTACATCCAGCGAGAGATTATCGGGTATAACGAGTATACCCCATTTTGTATTTTGTACTGTAATGTATAACCACTGTATGTATATATTGTTTTTGGTTTTGAGCAGTTGTAAATTAAAATTGTACATTGAAGTTGTAAAGTAAATTATGAGTTATTTTGACTTGTAAAATTTGTATTATATTTCTTTCATCTCAGTCTTTGAAAAATTACTATGGATTTGAGTTGAGAAACATGTTGGAGTTGAGATTTGGAAATATATATTGAAGTGCTTTCTACAGGTTTTCTGAAGAACTGTTTTATCCAAAATACAGATGGCACTTTGCCAAAATTTTTACAGAAATTCCAAATAATTCAAATGTGTTAGTTCTATCACTTCAGTTCAAAAAGGTTTTTAACACCTGTAAATAGTGCTCACCACTGTAAAAGAAGTAAGAAAAGTTTTTAAAATCCCTTATAGTGTATTTAATGGGTTATCAGTAGACGGAGTTGGTAATTCATTAGGTATACTACGGGATCATGTTATGCCTTACAGAGGGGTAGAGTGTGACATGTTTTAGTGGTATCAGAGCAAAGTTTTTAAATTTTGTTTTCACATGTTACTTGAATATTCTTTCTTCATAGTACAACTGCTCAATATCATTGTTTGATACATACAGTACATTACATTATAAATATGCACTAACGGGAGGAAATCTCCTTGTGTTATTTGTTCAGGAGATCTAAAATCCTCGCATTGATCATGGAAGAGGGTGATCGTTCAGTCGACCAATCTATTAAAGCTGAGGTGCAAGAGGATGCCCCAGGCCTACACAATGTCAGTGGTTACAAAGACCACCGCAGCACTACGATTTCCTACTCGATTCGCTCACCGATGGTCAGAATGTTCCAACAAATGGCTGGTAATGTGCCTACTTAAGTCCCAATACAGACACCAGTGGTACAACCACAGTCTCCTACTAGGCAGTATGACAAATTGATGAAGTATGGGGCTACAGAGTTCAAGGGGACAGTAGATCCTCTAGAAGCTGAACAGTGGTTAGAGAGGATGGATAGGGTATTCAAGAAACTGCATTGCATGGAGGAGCTCAGATTTGAATACTCTGTATCTTTGCTACAAGGGGATGCTTATGACTGGTGGAAAACCATTCCCCACAGTTTGGTAGAACCTGCAGTGTTAACATGGAATGAATTTCTCATGGAATTCAGACAAAAATATGTCCCTGATGCTTATGTAGACCAAAAGCTACAAGAGTTCCTAAGTCTGAAATAGGGGAGCAGATCAGTGGCTGAGTATGAAAGAGAATTTTCACGCCTGAGCCATTATGCAGTAAGTTTACTTGCTACCAGCAGGGAGAGATGCAAGAGGTTTGAAACTGGCTTGAAGCCCAGTATCAGATTACAAGTAGTCGGGTTCAAACACACTAACTTCTCTGAACTTGTTTCTCAAGCCCTAGAGTTGGAAAGAATTGAGTTTGAAGCTGCTCCTGAGAAAAAGAAATCAGAGAAGACAGAGAAAGAGGGAAAATCTGTAGAATAGAGTTCTAGTGGTCCTACTGGAAAGAGGAAGAACTATGGGGGACATGGCAGAGGTGGCAAGAAGTCTGGTAGGGAAAGATATTCAGGACAGAAGCCTCCTCTATCTGGTCAACAGAGTACCAGAGGTTCCTACCCTCCCCGCCAATGTGAAACTTATCGAAGAAATCATGGTGGGATATGCTACAAGGCTATTGGAGCCTGTTATAACTGTGGAGGCACAGGACACTTTGCCAAGGACTGCACCAGTAGTCGCAGAGTTGGACCACCTCCTACTACTGCAGAAGAGTCAGTTCAGAGCCCTGTCACCAGAAGTTGACAACCACCCAGCAGAGGTAGAGGCAGGGGTAGAGGTAGCCCAGCAGGCAGCCAAGGCACAGTGAAACATTCAGAGCAAGACAGTGCTCCAGTCAGAATCTATGCAATGAGACAGAGAGAAGAGGCCGAGACATCTGATGTTGTGGCTGGTACCTTCTCAACTTTTAACCAAGATGTGTTTGTGTTATTTGATCCGGGTTCTACCCATTCTTATGTGAGTGCTAGCATCATTGATTGCATTGCTGTTCCATGTACACAAATGGACTTTGAGGTGCTAGTAACAAGTCTGCTAGGACAGGAGGTCAGGGTTAATAGGATGTATAGAGATTGTCCTTTGGTGATCCAAGGACACACTTTTCTGTCTGATTTCATTAAAATGCCCTTCAGAGATTATGATATCATCTTGGGCATGGATTGGTTAGCTAGGCATCATGCCATGATTGACTGTAGGCTGAAGACAGTAACTTTTGGTCTCCCTCAGTACAGTGATGTGGTAATACATGGGGAGAGGCAGTTATTGCCATCAAACATCATTTCGGCTGCACTAGCCAGAAAAATGATCAGAAAGGGGTGTGAAGCATACTTGGCACATGTGGTAGACACCCAAGTGGGGAGTCCAGTATTGAAGGACATCCCCACAGTACATGACTTTCCAGATGTGTTTCCTGATGAATTGCCAGGATTACTTCCGGAAAGAGAAGTGCAGTTTGAAATTAATGTTAAGCTTGGTGTGGATCCAATCTCCATAATACCATACAGAATGGCACTAGTAGAGTTGAAGGAGTTGAAGATACAATTGCAAGAATTACTTGAAAAAGGCTTCATCCGCCCTAGTGTGTCACCTTGGGGAGCACCAGTGTTTTTTGTTAAGAAGAAGGATGGTACTCTCCGCTTATGCATTGACTACCGGCAGTTGAATAAGGTGAAATAAAGAACAGATATCCATTGCCTCGCATTGATGATCTGTTTGATCAGTTGAAGGGTGTAGCTGTATTCTCCAAAATTGATTTGCGATCTGGTTATTATCAGTTGAAGGTGCAAGAGCAGAGTATTCCAAAAATTGCTTTCAGAACTCGGTATGGCCACTATGAGTTTCTAGCAATGCCATTCGGGTTGACAAATGATCCAGCTGCTTTTTTGGATCTGATGAACACTATCTTCAGACCATATCTCGATCAATTTGTGATGGTGTTTATTGATGACATTTTGATATACTCGAGGAATACAGAAGAGCATGATAGACATCTGTGGATCGTACTGCAGACCTTAAGGGAGAAACAACTATACGCCAAATTGTCGAAGTGTGAATTTTGGCTAAAAGAAATCTCCTTTTTAGGACATGTTGTGTCAGCTGAAGGGATCAAGGTAGATTCCAGCAAGGTAGAAGCTATCCTTAATTGGAAGCCGCCCAGGAATATCACAGAAATTCGCAGTTTTCTGGGTTTAGCTAGATATTACCATCGGTTTGTAAAAGGGCTTTCTATGTTATCTTCTCCACTGACCAAACTACTTCGGAAAGATGTAAAATTTCAGTGGATAGATAAATGCCAGCAAAGTTTTAATGAGTTGAAAAGGTGTTTGACTGAAGCTCCAGTCCTCACTTTACCTACTCTGGGTAAAGAATACACAGTTTATAGTGATGCTTCTCACAATAGGTTAGGCTGTGTACTGATGCAAGATCGGAATGTCATTGCTTATGCATCACGTCAGCTGAAACCGCATGAGAGGAACTACCCAACACATGATCTGGAGCTAGCAGCTATTGTTTTTGCTCTAAAGATCTGGAGACACTATTTGTATGGGGAGAAATGCTATATTTACACAGATCACAAGAGCTTGAAGTATTTGGGCACCCAGAAGGAATTGAATTTGAGGCAGAGGAGATGGTTAGAACTGATTAAAGACTATGATTGTTTAATAAACTATCAGCCAGGGAAAGCAAATGTGGTGGCTGACGCCTTAAGTCGCAAGACTACGACAAGTCTCAGAGTTTCTCCTTTGTCCATGGTATATGAATTAAAAGCACAGTATGCCAGTTTAGAGATTGATGATGAGGGACAGACAGTAGTTGCATGGCATGTACAACCAGTGTTGATTGATCAGATTAGAATGGCTGCTCAAAGTGATGAAAAATATCAGAAGCTGCTGAAAGAAGTCCAGCAGGGCAAGAAACCTGAATTTTCTGTGAGAGATGATGGTTTATTGCTACATCAGGGCAGAATGTGCGTTCCTAGTGATGTGGAATTGAGACAGATCATTATGAAGGAAGCACATGAGTCTCCATTTGCTATGCACCTTGGTGGAACTAAAATGTACAGAGGGCTGAAAGAGCATTACTGGTGGATGGGTATGAAGAGAGATATAGCTGAATTTGTTTCCAAATGCCTAACTTGCCAGCAAGTAAAGGCAGAACATCAAGTTCCAGCTAGTTTGTTACATCCTTTGTCAGTACCAGAGTGGAAATGGGAAAGAATAACTATGGATTTTGTTACAGGACTTCCAAGGACACAGAGTTGTCATGATGCAGTATGGGTTATAGTTGATAGATTGACCAAGTCTGCTCACTTTTTGCCAGTGCGGATGGACTATAGCCTGGAAAGATTGGCCAAATTGTACATGTATGAGATTGTAAAACTGCATGGAGTGCCAGTATCAATTGTGTCTGACAGAGATCCTAAGTTCACTTCTAGATTCTGGAGTAGTCTTCAGAGAGCCCTAGGAACTAGATTGAACTTCAGCACAACATTCCACCCACAGACAGATGGCCAGTCTGAGAGGGTTATTCAGATATTGGAAGATATGCTATGGGCTTGTGTGATTGAATTTGAAGGTAGTTGGGATACACACTTGCCTTTGATTGAGTTTGCTTATAACAACAGCTACCAATCAAGCATTGGGATGCCTCCATATGAAGCTTTATATGGCAGAAAGTGCAGAACTCCCTTATGTTGGGATGAAGTAGGTGAAAGGAAGATGATTGGTGTAACACCCCTAAGTTCGGTAGTGCGTTCTACTGTTCCGGTGACCAGTGCTGTTCGGACAGCTAGGATGCCTAGAACCACACTTTAATATGAGTGAGGAGACATAAAATAATGAAATACAAGAAAAGAAAATACAAAAAAAACAAAGAAAAAATCATAGCAAAGAAATGTAACCAAGTTAAATGAGCCGAAAACCCTAGCGATGGGTGACCGCACCGGGAAGTCATGGCGTGGACCGTTGACTAGCCCTGGACTGCGGGGAACCCTGAAAAACATTTTTAGGACTTAAATAGACCCTTGTTGAAGAATAAATCTCATTAGAAAGATCAAAGAAAAATTAAATAATTAGTACAAAGAAAAGTGAGAAATCGAAAAACGGACAAAACCCGGTAATACCGAAAAATCGGGGATGCAACCCGAACAGGGGCATTATGGTCATTTGACATCCCGAAGTGTCTTTTGACCTAAATGTCCATTAAAAATAATTAATATTACACTTAGAAAATAAAATGAAAAATTAGTTTAGTGGTACCTAATACAAATTGCCAAAAATGGAGTGAAAAATGTGTAACTAACACATTTAAGCTTATTATATTGTTAAATGGTGTGAGTGGACCATTAGTGAATAAAATAAACACATAATGGGCAGCTGTAATTCCATTATCCAAGCTGAAAAATTTCATCTTCTCCATTGTACCAAAGTTGCCGTGAATGAAGGTGAAAGAAAACTCCATGGGCGTTTCATGCAAGCTCACTTAACCTCCCCATTTTCAACTCCAATCCCTTAAGTGGCTTCATGAAAGTTTGTCTACTCATCACAAGGAAGAGTTTGATACCAAATTTGAGAAGTTTAAGCAAGGTTTAACAAGTTTCAACCATAAGGTAAGTTAGTATTTTGAAGATGGCTTTGTTAAGTTTTGTGTGCATGTTATGGGTGTTGGATTTGTGAAGAAAATTTTTGAGTTTGAAGAGTTATTGTTGTGTTTATTTTGGACAGCCATGGAGTCATGTATTTGATGAAATATTTGTACATATAATTGATGAGAATTATGTTGATTGTGATGATTTAATAACCTAGTGAATTACTTCACATGTATATGGTGAATTTTGCACTTGGAATGGGATTTAATGAATTGTAGGACACTTGGTGTTGAAGGACAATTTCGGCAGCTTGGGGACACTTGAATAAATGTATGTATTCATGGAAGTGTTGGCAGAATGTTGACATAGAAGGATTGATGGATATGTGTATGAAATTATTTTGTAAAGTGTATGTGAGAATTAGTGATGTTTAGGTGTGTATGTGATTGTATTTAGACTTTGTAAATGTGAACTTTAATTGGTGTATTGAAGATAATTGTAATCTGATCAAAGTGAGGATAATGTAAAGTGGGATGTGGTTTTGGTAATGTTCCAAAACAGATTTGGTAGGGAAGTAAACATATTGCAAGGTAAATGTGTGTTAAGCAAAGTAACCAAGGGCAGTGTACATTTTAGCCAATAAGTTTAAATGTGTAACCTTAATTGGTATGAGACCAATTGGAGGTGAAACTAGGCACAAAATGTGCCAACTTTCATTGAGAAAACATACCAAAATTCTGTTTCAAGGTGACCTAAGAAAATGACCAATTCGGATTAGGTAGAATTAGGACCTGAAAAATGACCAATTGGGCAGCAGTGAGTGTTTAGGCCATAACTCACTCAAAACAGGTCCAATTGACCTGAAATTTTAACCATGAATAGTTAAGACCCATACCTACAAGTCTTATGAAGACACCAAAGCCCAGAAATGACCATAAGCAAGTCAAAAAGCTTGCACAAGTTTGGGTCCAAAAACTGGCCGAACCAAAGTTGACCAAATTGACCAAAAAAATGACCTAATTGGATGCCATTTGACCAGCAATAGTGTAATGACCATAACTTGGTCTACTTAACTCGGATTGACCTAAACTTTTGGACCACGGTCCATAAGACATAGATCTACAAGTTTGTAGTTTTGACCAAAACCCGAAAACCGAGGGAACTAGGCCGTCCGGCTAGGTCAAACTAGTATCCCGAAATCCAGCAATTTACAATGAAATGCAAGAAAACGCAATATACATAGAATTGAGTTTGGTAACACGTACCAACCCTAAAACCCTATCGAATGTGACATATAAAGGACACTAAAACCTAATTTACCTAGAAAACATCAAGGGTCGGTATATTAGGTGATTAAGCAAATAAAGGTATTCAGTGAATTGCTTATCGAACATAATCGTCATAAACAATTTAATTTAGCACTGAAACACTTCAAATTGTGTTTCTCAGTTAACAAGGACTCAGCAAAAGGGAAAGAAATACTGAGTCAGGACCAGGAGACAAATATCAGAGGTTTGTGCACAACAACTGTTTCTTTTGAATTATTTTCAATTGAAATAAATATTGACTATTTGTATATTATTGTTTTAAATTGTGGAAATGAGTTTGATGGACACTTATTGATTAAAAAATATTGTGAATGGTTTGAAACTGTGAAAAATTGTTTGAATGACATTGATGGATACTTATTGATTGAAAAGCATTGGAAATGGTTTGAAACCACAGCTATCATGTATATTGATTGTATTCCTCATTAGCTTGTCTAGTGGGACGAATTGAATTCCCTCTCTGGCTGAAGTGTTGAGGTGTGTGCCTGTTGAGGATGAATTGGATGAGTACTCATATTTTTGCTAGCTAGCCATGTTATTCCTCATTAGTCATCGACTTTTGGGACGAATTGAATACCTCATTAGCCATCGGCTTTTGGGACGAATTGAACTATGGATCATGATTAAGCTGTGTGTGATTTATTGATGTGTATTGTGAGATTGTGAAATGGATTTAAACTCTCATTGACATATACTGTCTTTTGAATTCAAACATGACCTGACTTATGAAAATCTATTGTGATATTGAGAAATGGAGTTTAAATTCTTATTGACCTTTATTGTCTTAAATTTGACTATGGTTTTAAGTATCCACTATCGATATGATTTATGAATTGCGATTTAAATTGTATTTGGTTAATGTTGTGCACCACTGATACATTGTCTCAGCGATAGCTTTTTATTGCCGCAGTAGAGAGACGCAGTGGCATACAGACTAGGCCGCATATACATCCAAATGAGGGATTACAGTATAATGAGTATACCAATATTTTGCATTTTGTACTGTAATGTATGACACTGTATGTACATTTTGTTTTTGGTTTTGAGCAGTTGTAAATTCAAATTGTACCTTGAAGTTGTAAATTAATTATGAGTTATTTGACTTGTAAAAATTGTATTGTATTTCCTTATCTCAGACTTTGAAAAATTTATATGGAATTGAGTTGATAAATTGTTGTGTTGAGAAATGTATTGGAGTTGAGATTTGGAAAATTATTGAAGTGCTTTTTACAGGTTTTCTGAAGAACTGTTTTGTCCAAAATACAGATGGCACTCTGCCAAAATTTTTACAGAAATTCCAAATAAATCAAATGAGTTAGTTGTTTCACTTCAGTTCACCAAAGTCTTTAACACCTGTAAATAGTGCTCACCACTGTAAAAGAAGTAAGAAAAGTTTTTAAAATCCCTTGTAGTGTATTTAATGGGTTATCAGTAGACGGAGTTGGTAATTCATTAAGTATACTATGGGATCATGTTATGCCTTACAGAGGGGTAGGGTGTGACAATTGGGCCAGAGATTGTTCAGCAGACAGAGGAAAAGATCATATTGATCAGAGATAGACTTAAGGCTGCATCATACCGTCAGAAGTCCTATGTTGATCTGAAAAGAAGAGATATTGAATATGCAGTGGGTGATAAGGTATTCCTCAAAGTTTCTCCTTGGAACAGGATTATGAGATTTGGCAGAAAGGGGAAACTGAGTCCTCGTTTCATCGGACCATATGAGATTCTAGAAAGAGTGGGTCCTTTGGCATATCGGTTGGCATTACCTCCAGAGCTAGCAAGGATATACAGTGTCTTCCATGTGTCCATGTTAAGGAGGTACAGATCTGACCCATTTCATGTAATGTCAGTTGAAGAGATTGAGGTAAATCCAGACCTCTCATATGAGGAAGAACCCATAAAAATTCTGGCTTATGAGGTGAAGCAGCTGAGGAACAAACAGATACACACAGTTAAAGTCTTTGTGGAACCATCATTCAGGCTAGGAAGCTACTTGGGAACGTGAAGAGGATATGAGGAGACAGCACCCACAGCAGTTCAGAGACTAATGCCAGGTAAAATTTCAAGACGAAATTTATTTAAGGGGGGGAGAATTGTAACACCCCTATGTTCGGTAGTGCGTACTACTGTTCCGGTGACCAGTGTTGTCCGGACAGCTAGAATGCCTAGAACTACACTTCGAGATAAGTGAGGAGACATAAAATAATGAAATACAAGAAAAGAAAATACAAGAAAAACAAAGGAAAAATAATAGTAAAGAAATGCAAGCAAGTTAAGCGAGCCGAGAACCCTAGCGATGGGTGACCGCACCGGGAAGTCACGGCGTGGACCGTTGACTAGCCCTGGACCGCGAGGAACCTTGAAAAATATTTTTAGGACTTAAATAGACCCCTATTGAGTTATAAATACCATAAGAAATATTAAATAAAAATTAAATAATTAGTACAAAGAAAAGTGAGAAATCGAAAAATGGACAAAACCCGGTGTTACCGAAAGATCGGGAATGCAACCCGAACAGGGGCATTGTGGTCATTTGACATTCCGAATTGTCTTTTGACCTAAATGTCCATTAAAAATAAATAATATTATACTTGGAAAATATAATGAAAAATTAATTTAGGGGTACCTAATGTAAATAGTAAAAATAGAGGGTAAATTAACTAATTATCACATTTAAACATAAATATAATTGATTTTGTGTAAGTGGACCACTAAGGATTATAATACGTAATTAGTAGGCAGATTACTCTACTCAACATCATCATCTTCCTCAATTCACTCACCATTGCCGAAAATCCAAAAGCTTTCAATCCTCCCATGGCCACTCAAATGCATGGCCCTTTATACCTATTTTCAAGCTATATTTTCTTTACTTGTCTTCATTAAAAGTGTTCTATACATCATGGGCAGTAGATAACCAGCAGGAAATGAAAGTTTTTGTGGAGTTTTGAAGAATTTCCAAAGTGGTAAGTTTGTATTTTTTATTGTTGCTTTGTTAAAGTTTGTAAGAATGTTATGGGTGTTTGATTTATGGAGAAATTTTTGAGTTTTGATGTTGAATGGGAATGTGCACTTTTGGTAGCCATGGAAGCACCTTGAAGCCAGTTTAATTGTGCTTGTAAATGGTGAATTAAATGATTGATTAAATGTATATTATGTAGGAAATTGTTTGGGTGATGTATACTTAGTATATGTAAATGTAAAATGAGATTTAAAGCTTGGAAAGTAATGGAATGTAAGTGTACCATTGTGGCAGTTTGCTAACTCTTGAGGAATGCTGGAATTCATGCTTGGTTTATGGAATAATGGTGTTAAAATGTGTTGGTTGTTATGGCAGTTTGAGTGCATGAATGATGGTGTGAAGTTGGACATGTAAATGAGCATTAATTGGTGATTGAATTGCTATAAATTGAGTTGAACAAATTCTGCACTTGTTGGTGCACATTGAATGTAATTTCAAGCTGCCAAAATGACCTATAAAATTTTGTAAATTATGTTTAGGTTGTGGTACAACCAGAATAGGTTCGAATGTGAAGTTTGGTGAGTGTTAAAAGTGATTTTGATATGTATGCAAGAATTGCAATAAGGTAGTTTGAGTTTTAGGCCTAGAACTTTAATTGTGTGGCTCCAATTGGTATGAGACCAATTGAAGGTGAAACTAGGCACAAAATGTGCCAACTTTCATGAAGGAAGCTTGCCAAAATTCTGCTTGCAAGGTAGCTTGAAAAATGACCAAATCCGGATTAAGTGCAAATAAGGCCTGAAAATTGACCATTTGGGTAGCAGTTAGTGTTTAGGCCATAACTTACTTAAAACAGGTCCAATTGACCTGAAATTTTAACCATGAATAGTTAAGAACCATATCTACAAGTCTTATGAAGGCACCAAAGCCCAGAAATGACCATAAGCAAGTCAAACAGCTTGCACAATTTCGGGTCCAAAAACTGGCCGAACCTAAAATGACCTAAAGTGACCTAAAGTGACCAATTTTGGTGCAAGTTGACCAGCAATAGTAAAATGACCATAACTTGGTCTACATAACTCAGAATGACCTAAAAGTTTGCCCCGCGTTCCATAAGACATAGATCTACAAGTTTGTAGTTTTGACCGAAACCCGAAAACCGAGGGAACTAGGTCGTCTGGCTAGGTCAAACTAGTATCCCAGAATCCAGCAAATTGCAAGAAAATGCAGTATACACGGAAATAAATTTGGTAACATGTATCAACCCTAAAAGACTATCGAATGTGACATATTAATAACATTAAAACCTAATTTACCTAGAATGCATCGAGGGTCGATATATTAGGTTGATTAAGCAAGTAATAGCATTCAGTGAATTATTTATCAAGCATTATCGTTAGAGACAGTTTAATTAAGTACTGAAACACTTCAAATTGTGTTTCTCAGTTAGCAAAGACTCAGGAAAAGGGAAGGAAACACTGAGTCAGGACCAGGAGACAGTTATTAGAGGTTTGTGCACAACAACTATTTCTTTTGAATTATTTTCAATTGAAATAAATTATGACTATTTGTATATTGTTGTTTTGAATTGTGAAACTGTGAAAAATTGTTTGAATGATATTGATGGATACTTATTGATTGAAAAGCATTGGAAATGATTTGAAACCACAGCTATCATGTATATTGATTGTATTCCTCACTAGCTTGTCTAGTGGGACAAATTGAATTCCCTCTCTGGCTGAAGTGTTGAGGTGTGTGCCTGTTGAGGACGAATCGAATGAGTACTCATATTTTTGCTAGCTAGCTATGTTATTCCTCATTAGTCATCGACTTTTGGGACGAATTGAACTTTGGAACATGATTAAGCTGTGTGTGATTTATTGATATGTATTGTGAGATTGTGAAATGAATTTAAACTCTTATTGACATACACTGTCTTTTGAATTTAACCATGATCTGACTTATTGAAATTTATTGTGATATTGAGAAATGGAGTTTAAATTCTTGTTGACAATTACTGTCTTGAAATTAACTATGGTTTTAAGTATCCACTATTTATATGATTTATGAATTGTGATTTAAAGTTATATTTGGTTAATGTTGTGCACCACTGAGACATTGTCTCAGCGATAGCTTTTTATTGCTGTCGCAGGTAGACAGACAGACAGGGCAGCAGACTAGGCTGCTAGTACATCCAGTGAGAGATTATCGGGTATAACGAGCATACCCCATTTTGCATTTTGTACTGTAATGTATAACCACTGTATGTATATATTGTTTTTGGTTTTGAGCAGTTGTAAATTAAAATTGTACATTGAAGTTGTAAAGTAAATTATGAGTTATTTTCACTTGTAAAATTTGTATTATATTTCTTTTATCTCAGTCTTTGAAAAATTACTATGGATTTGAGTTGAGAAATATGTTGTGTTGAGAAACATGTTGGAGTTGAGGTTTGGAAATATATATTGAAGTGCTTTTTACAGGTTTTCTAAAGAACTGTTTTATCCAAAATACAGATGGCACTCTGCCAAAATTTTTACAGAAATTCCAAATAATTCAAATATGTTAGTTCTATCACTTCAGTTCAAAAAGGTTTTTAACACCTGTAAATAGTGCTCACCACTATAAAAGAAGTAAGAAAAGTTTTTAAAATCCCTTGTAGTGTATTTAATGGGTTATCAGTAGACGGAGTTGGTAATTCATTAGGTATACTACGGGATCATGTTATGCCTTACAGAGGGGTAGAGTGTGACAAATTTGGCCAAATGTTCTTCATCAAAGTTGTTCCTTATTGTGTCTAGTTACATTATTTTTTTGAATCACTCCATTCGGAGTTTTGTAGCTCAAGTTATGGCTTAAAAACCATAACTGGCCGGATTGTAATTTTTTCAGAATTTCTACGCAGAATTAATTCTGCAGTTTTTTTACATTGATTGCAGCTATGTTATGGTCAAACTTTGGGTTTGTTTTCTTCATAAAAGTTATAGGTCTATGTCTCAGCTTTCTACTGTTTAAAATTCAGGTCAATTAGACCTTTCTACAATGATTTATGACCAAATGAATTAATATTGTTCATTTGGTCATTTTCCAGGGACTACATATTGGTCACCCAGATTTGGTCAATTTTTAGGGCAACTTAGGTTAGTTTTCTAGGCCAGGTCTCTTCATCAAAGTTATGCCATTTTATGTCTAGTTTTGTTTCCAATTAGCCTTGAACCAATTGGAGTAACATAGCTCAAGTTATATCCCTAGGAATACACTAGACTCAAGTCTAGTATTCTGGCACAATGGGGGCAGCATACCACTTTCAATTTCAAGGCCACAATTACTTCCAATTTAGGGTCAAACTTCATCAAATGGTTACTAATTGACCATTGCAACCTCTTTTCATCAATACATAAACAAAAATCCAAATTTTGGTTCCCAAACCCTAGCTCCAATAATTTCAATTTATGCAACACACTTTATTCAACTTCTAATACACTTAGTATCCTTAATCATCATCACTAAACAAAGTAAAGTCAATCAAAATAATCAAGACCTTATGGTCACCAAGGCTGCTGAAAATTTCAGTCTCCCACATTGTGACACCCCTTACCCATCTACAGTGTAGCAGAGCAAGATATGCCACACAGTGTATCAGAACACCATAACTTATCTCATTGATAATTATCAGTTCTTAATTTATTTATTATAGTTATTAAGTGAAATTTATGAAATTGATCTCATTTAGATCATTTATTGAAATTATAAATTAATTTACGACTCTAAAAATTTTATAGAAAATCCGACAGAGAGCCGACTAAAAATGGAGAAAATAGTTCTTTTGAACCTGTAGAAAACACTTCCAATAATAGTTCAAATCACAACTCCAATTCTCACATCAATTTACAACAATTTCTTAACAATTCCTCCATTTGTCATTCATTTATTTCACATCATCATCATGCTCAAATCATAAATAAATTCTCATATGTTATTTATAAACACAAAGTTACAAATACTTACATTAATACAAAAGTATATTACATAAGTTTCGAATATACATGATAAATAAGAGTTTAATTACAAGACTTACAAAAATCACAAATTACAAAATGGGACCTAGTGTCCTACCAATGTACTATAGTCTGTGAGGTGACACAGACACTATGCAGAACTATGAATGACCTTACCCAATCTGTGGTCTACTGGGCCCTCTATCCAAATCTTCAGTACCTAGGCATTGCAAAAGCGACGTGCTAAGCATAAAGCTTAGTGGTGCCAATAATACAAGAAAATATAATATAGAAATAAAAATAATAATTTACTAGTTATTATGTTCATAAAAGAAATGAATAATTACTAACTTATTGTTTAGTCGCAGGCTAATTACATTTTATAATATTAACTTCTTCATGCATTTTGTTAATTATTTTCTTGATGATTTTGAGCTTCTTTATTTTATTGTAATCATTCTTGATCTTTATTTTGATATTTCATTTCCTTATTTTCTTTAATAATCAGTTCAATTACAATTATACTTTTTCATGCCCAAGTAACCTATACAAATTGACCGGACTGGATAAATGGGTAAACTAGAACTGGGTACCAGGTACCTCGGGCCTTCACACCATCGGTCATAATGTGTCTCCCGGTGTGCAAACAGAATGACTAATAAGCCATAAAAGCAATAAGGCATAAAGCTAAGTATAACATCACAATCAGTATAGCCATAGGCTATCATCACAAAATGGCAATGAAGCCATACATCATATTCAGTACTGCTATCAGAACCATATTGGCATGCCAACCTATCCAAACCAATCACATTAGGCCTACTAGGGCATATTACAAAATCATTTCTTGAATATTTGTACTTTACATGTAAGGTTACTATTCATTTCATTAGTCGATTAAAATATTGACTTTTTCATAAACAATAGGTATATTGGTTTTAATATCCCCAACATACCACATATTGCATTCTAAAGTTGTTGGTATTGGTTGCCAATACCATTTCAAAGCTTAGTATTAGTTTTTCACAATTTTCAAATTTCAAGCATTAAGTTTACTGTTCCATTGGTCATTTGTATAGTAGGAATTTGGCAAAATTATCTTCATGAAAGTTGTTTCTTATTGTGTCTAGTTACATTTCTTTTTTTAAATCACTCCATTTGGAGTTTTGTAGCTCAAGTTATGGCCTAAATACCATAACTGGCTGGATTGCAATTTTCCAGATTTTTCTGGGCAGAACCAATTTTGTAGGTTTTGTGCATTGACTGCAAGTCAGTTTTTGAACATGTTATGATCAAAATTTGGGTTTATTTTCTTCATGAAAGTTGTTGGTCTATGTCTCAACTTTCTGCTGGTAAAGTTTCAAGTCAATTTGACCTTTCTACACTGAGTTATAACTAAATGAATAAACACTATTTATTTAGTTATTTTGCTCAGGTAGAATGCAAGTCACCTGGATTAGGGTAGTTTTTAGGTTAACTTGGTTTGGTTTTCTGGGCAGGGTTTCTGCACAAAAGTTGTGCCATTATGTGTCTAGTTTTATGTCCAATTAGCCTTGTACCAATTGAACCTCTACAACTCCATTTATAGCTGCCCAAACCTGCTGGACTCACACTAAGTCCTGTAGGTCACCAAGGGCAGCACACCTCATTTCAACTCTAGCACCCTTACTCACTTCAATTCCTTCTCACACACATTCAAATGGTCACTAATTGACCATTACAATGTTAACATACTATTTCATGAGCAAACCCTAATGTTATTCAAATGTCCAAGTTCTCAAGTTCATTCATGCCCTATACTTACATTTCACTTACATAATCATGTTCAAGCACTCATCTCATGCTATGGGCAGCTCATAAACACTTTACTTTAAGTAAATTCACCAAAACCTAACCACCCCTAGGCTGCTGAAATTTATAGGGATGGATACACATAATTTTTATTTTGTTTTTCTTACATTTTCTACTTATCTCATGGCATTAAGCATGAATCAAGTAAAAGTGCTAAGAGATTGGACACTAACCTCTTTTGCTCACTCTTCCAAGTCTCCAAAACTTCCTTATTTATTGTTATTTTTACTGGCTAGAGGTTGTTCAAGATACAAGATCACTTTTTTGTGAAGCAAGGTAGTGGTTTCAAAGTGAGAAGAGGTGAGGTTTGAAGCTTTCATTAAGTTTCCATGGAGGAATGGGTTTGGGAAAGGAAAACGTGTGGTTTGGGGTGAGGAAGAGCAGATTGTGTTTTGTTAATTTTTACCTCATTTTACCTCTTTTTGATTGGTTTTTAATAGCTTGTTCAAATGTGATTGGTGGGAGCACTTTTAATGACATCATATGATGTCATAATTCCTATTTCTTTCATTATTCTTTCCTTTTCTTTTCTACTCATTTTCAATTAAATTTTTAGCAATATTTATTCATATTTTAGATCATAATAATTATTTACTTAACTAGACAAGTCGGCCAAAAATCACCTTTGAAGGCGAAATGACCAAAATGCCCTTCGTTTGGCTTAACAGACGAAAATTGTCTGTACTGATTGAAAAAATTTTCTAAGCATTTTCTTAGTATTCTAATGCCATAGAAACCTCAATAACTCTTCTCTGGTATCCCAAAAATTATTTTACGAGTTTTGTCTCAGGTCTAGGGCTTCTAGTTGCGAAGACCACAACTTCCCACTGGGTTACCCATCGCTAGGGCACCAGCTCATTTAAATTGGTTGTATTTTATTTTTAAAATTTTTTCTAAATTTTTCTTATTAATATTTGAGTTAATTATGGTTCCTTACTTTAGTTTAAATATTTTTCTAGACGTTCTAGCGGTCCAGACCGAGACTGGTCACTGGAACAGTATAATGTACGAAATGGATACAGTGAGGGTGTTACACACATATTCCAAATTTTCTTTTAATTTCATAAAATTTATACTTAATTTAGCATGCTTCAAATAGTTAAGAAAGAAAGGAAGAAGGTTTAGTGCACTAACCTTTGTGTGCAGAATTTTTCCTTAACTAACTTCAATTTTTCCTTCACTTTCTTGGCTTTTTTGGGCAGCTAATATCAAGTTTTTATGAAGGAAGGTAGGGATTTTATGGTGTATTTACAAGGAAATCTAGTGAGAAGGATGAGCATCCATGGAAGTGGAAGGAGAAATGGGTTTCGGCACTTTGAAGAAAGAAGTTGAAACTGATTTGTTTCTCTTTAATTTCTACCCATTTTAGGCTTTTTAAGTGGTTTATGGACATGTGTCACAATGTGATTGGATGGAAGTGCTTTAATGACATCATGTGATGTCATAATTCCCAATTTCTTTCATTTTTATTTTCTTTTCTTTTCTATTCATTTTCAATTAAATTTTTAGCAATATTTATTCATATTTTAGATCATAATAATTATTTACTTAACTGGACAAGTCGGCCAAAAATCATCTCTGAAGACAAAATGACCAAAATGTCCTCCGTTTGGCTTATTGAGCCAAAATCATCTGTACTGATCGAAAAATTTTTTTAAGCCTTTTCTTGCCATTCTAATGCCATAGAAACCTCAATGACTCTTCTCTGGAGTCTCAAAAATTATTTCATAAATTTTTTCTTAGGTTTAAAGCTCCTAGCTGCAAGGACCGCACCTTCCCACTGGGTTACCCATCGCTAGGGCATCGGCTCTTTTAACTTGGTTATATTTTATTTGTAAAATTTTTCCTAAATTTTTCTTATTAATATTTGAGTTATTTATGATTCCTCACTCTAGTCTAAATATTTTTTCAGACGTTTTAGCTGTTCGGACCGACACCGGTCACCGGAACAATAGAATGTACAGAATTGCTACAGTGAAGATGTTACGCAAGGAATGTCATATTCTATGCTGGAGCATCTTATCTTATCTTGTCTTATTCATCATTAGCTTTAGTGTCATTATATTTTAATTCAATCATTTCAATTCATATCTCATCATGCCTTCATCCACTCATATAAATTTCTCATAATCATTCATGTGGAATTCATCTCATTTCATATATAAGGTTCATGTATATAAGTTACATAACTTATACAATCTCAAAATTAATTACAAGTTTTCCTATGTACAATGCTCAAAATGAATATATAAATATAAATATAATCCATAAGCCCTACCAAAATGAACAGCTGAGGTGACCACTCTCCTACTGTAGATCCGATCTCTACTGGTCCTTGTCTCCAGTACCTACGCGTGGAAAACCAACGCGCTAAGTATATTGCTTAGTTGTACAATAATAAAATGAAAATAAACTAAATACATAGAAATACATATTTCATATGTATAATACCATAATAGAAATGTATTTCATGATTTATGAGTGTTTTACAGTTTATTGGTCTTTTCCATTTATTTGTATGATATTCAATCAAATTAATTCATTTCATTGCCCCAGTAACCTATAAAAGACTATTAAAACTAGATACACAGGAGTATACTAGTTAGACACCCCATGTGCCTATCATGTATACATCTGTCAGGCATAAAGCCAGCGGGAGCCATGAAGCTAGTAAAATCATGTTAGGCATAAAGCCAGGGGGTAGGCATGAAGCTAGTAAAATCATGTTAGGCACAAAGCCAGCAGGCAGGCATGAAAGGCTGAAGAATAATCATATCAGACATACAATGTCTATCAATTATCACTCATGAAGTACGCTCAAAAGCCAAGGGCAGTACTGCATCTATAGTCCCTAATTGACATGTCAATTGATCAAACTCATACACATATGTCTAGGCATATAAGGGCAAATTTATATCATTAGGTATTCATAAATCTCAATATTCTATCACGTGTTATTCATGCTTTATAGCATCTTCATCCCATTCATGATGGAAACATAAGCCCCGATCATATATTCTCATGTTTTATGTGTGCATTAAACCATTTATGTTCAATGCCAATCACAATGCAAGTCATTTAGTAAGGTTTCATAAATTTCTAGAATTGATGCATTAAATTTCCTCAGCAATTTGGCCAAGATATTGAATTCTTTTGACCATTCTTGTAACATCCTCAATTTCGTAGTCCATACGTCCTACTATTCCGACGGCTAATGTTTGCCCCAGAAAGTCAGAATGTCTGGAACTACATTGTAATGACAGTGAGGAAGTATAAAATAATGAAATATGTGATGAGAAAAATTAAGAAAAAATAAAAGAGATAAAATGTGACTAAGTTAAACGAGCCGAACCCGTAGCGATGGGTGACCTCATTGGGAAGTTACGGCGAGGACCGTTGACTAGCCCTGGACTACGGGGAACCTTGAGAAAATATTTTCGGGACCTAATTAAAGGTCTATTGAGGTGTAATTGACATTGGAAATGTCAAAAAAAATTAATAAGTTAGTATAAATGAAAAACGAAAATTAAAGAAATCGGTGGTACAAGGAGTAAATCGGTGTTAACGAAAAAGTCCGAATTTGACCCAAAAAGGGGCATTTTGGTCAAGTGACACCTAGAGTTAACTTTTGATCTTAATGTCCATTAAAAATAAATGGTATTACACTTTGAAAATGTCATGAAAAATTAAATTGTGATACATTATATAAATAGTGGAAGAAATGAGGCAAATATGCAAATAATGAAACTTTAATTAATTAAACATTAAATTATTCCTAAGTGCTCCACTAACTCTCATCTTGAGCCACCTATATAAGTAATTGGGACAGATTGTTCCACTAAACCATTTCATTTTCTTCAAGCTTTCATCCATGGCCGAATTGAAATCCTCCCAAATTCACCATGGCCGTTTCATGCATGAGCTCAAGTCCTCCATGATCAAGCCATTATTTCTTCAAGCTTCCTTCATGAAAAATGATCCTTGCACCATGGGCAACCTATAGGCAGCAAAAAGGAGAGAAAATTTCAAGGATTTTTCAAGCTCAAGTTGAGGTTATGCTAGTTTTTCATCCCTTGCTACATTAAAGTTTGTATTAAGGTTGAGATGAGTTGAATGGTGAAGAAATTTTAAGGATTTGATGAGTTATTGATATATTCAATTTTGGACATCCATGAAAGTTTATTGTGGTTGAGTTTTTCTTACCTCTAATGGATGGAAATTAAGATTGATTAACTCAAATGGAAGTTGTAGTAAGTTAATATCCAAGTATGTGTATGTTAGTGCTTGAATTAAGGGTTTAATAGTGGGACTTTGATGCTTTAGTAAACTGCCATGTTGGGCAGCCTTAAATATCATGAATTTGTGTGTGATTTTATGAAATTTATCAATGAAATATGATGGTGTTGAATGGTGGGCAGTTTGTGTCATTGCCATGGAAGTGTATGTGTAGGATTAATATTGAGGTATGTTGAATTTTGGTGGAAGTAAATGTTGAACTTGAATGGTGTATTATGTGCATTGAACACTTGAGTGTTCTGTTCAAAATACCTTGCTAGAATTGTGTACAATATAAATAGAAGTGCCATGATTAAATGTTGAAGTATTGGGAGGAGGAGGATTGTCAAAATTGGAAGTGTAATGTTCAAATGCAGGTTGTGTGTGTTGGCAGCACATAAATTAGGTCATAAGTGCAAAACTGTGAACCCAATTGGTATGAGGCCAATGGGCGGTGAAACTAAACACCAAATAGGCCAACTTTCATGTAGAAATGTTGCTAAAATTCTGCCTAGAAACTGAACTTAAAAGTGACCAAATCCAGAATGGCAACCTTACAAACCCAGATTTTTGACCATATAAACAGTAGTCATTAGGATGACCATAACTCAATCAAAACAGGTCCAATTGGCATGAAATTTTTACCATGGATAGCTTAGACATAGAGCTAAAATTATTATGAAGACATAAAAGCCTAGAAATGGCCAGAACCAAGTCAAATAGCTTGCACAAGTTCGGGTACCAAAACTACTAGAACTAAAAGTGACCTAAAATTGACCAAATTTTGCACTAAAGGTGCAATCTGTCCAGCTTTAGTAAATTGACCATATGGTCTATACAACTCAGAATGACTTGAAATTTTGCCCCGAGTGCAATAAGACATAGAGCTACAATTCTTATGAAAACATCAAAGCCCAGAAATGACTAGAACTAAGTCAAATTGCTTGCCCAAATTAGGGTACCAAAACTACCAGAACTAAAAGTGACCTAAAATTGACCAAATTTTGCACTAAAGGTGCCATCTGTCCAACTTTAGTAAATTGACCATATCTTGGTCTATACAACTCAGAATGACCTGAAATTTTGCCTGGGGTGCAATAAGACATAGAGCTACAATTTTTCTTGTTTGACCAGAAGCTAAAAACCAAGAGAAATAGTACTTTAAGCTAGACCAATCTAGCACACAAAAATTGAGAATTTGACATTAACATACAATGAAGCCTTGAAGTAATTTGGCAATAAATGCCAACTGGTGAGAATTATAAATGGCACTATATTGGCAGCATATTAAAATGTGAACTGTGGCATGTTGATACTAGAATCAACTTATACATGATGTATGAAAAGGTCAATATTTTCATTGACCAGTGAATTGTATAACGACCAATAAACCCTGAAAATAAAGAAATAAATATTTAATCTTATAATATGCCCTAGTTTGCCTAGTTGACTAGTTTGGATAGGTTGGCATACTAATAGGACTCTGAAAGTTGTTCTGTAAATGGCTTTACATCATATTGTGTTTTATGGCTTATTGTGCCATACTATGATTTTAATAGCCTATGGCTATACATATCATGTTATTATACTCGGCTTAATGCCTGATTGATTATATGGCTTTTTAGCCACACTGTTTGCACACCGGGAGATACTTTGTGACCGATGGTGTGACGGCCTGAGGTAGTATATCCATTTATCCAGTCTGGTCAATGTATAGGCTACATGGGCTGTCAATTAAAACATTATTTAATTCAAGCAGTTAAGTTAAGTATACGGAAATTTCAGTATAATTAAATTAAGCATTGAATGAAATGAGTAAAAGAGATTAGTAATAGAAACATAACAAAAAATACAATTTGCAGAACCGTAGAGACTTAAAATACAATCCAATTAGAATAATTGATTCCTGGATATCCAAAATGATGATTTATTTCTTTCTTTACTTGTATATATTATTTCTTGTTATATTATTGCACCACTAAGCAGAAATGCTTAGTGCGATGGAATTGGTTCCTCGCGCAGTTACTGAAGGTAAAACCAGTAGACTGTCGACTGAGATTTTTGAAGTCCAGATCTGTAGAAGTGTCAGAAGAGTTTAAGGTTGTCACCTCCTCAGCAATCCATGTAGATAGGGCTCATTTTAAGAATATTTTCTAATCTGTACATTATAATTACTGTTTATAGTGTAATGTGAATTAGTAACTATAATTTCATTTGTATATCCTGTACTTGACAAATTTATGTACTTAATTGGCAAATTATATATGTTAATAAAATATAAAAATTATGATATCTAAGTTGATTATGTAATCATAATGATTCTGAATGAGATTGAGTTTGAGAAATTTTGATACTGAATCTGATTTGAGAAACTGTTGAGAATGCTTTGAGACAATCTGAGTTATGAATTTGAGTATATATTGTAATTGTTTTTAGCAAGTTCAGAAGAACTGTTAGTCCAAATTACAGTCGGCACTCTGCCGGATTGTCGTTAAAATTTTTGAAATTTCCAAATTAGTTAGATTTTGATAAAAGTAAAAATAGCCTAAACCTTAGATAAAGTTTTTGAATAAATAAATCAAGAACTGTAATGAAATCAAATAAGATCAGGTGCTCCGGCACTCCGTGTGACATACCTTGCTCGGCTACACTGTAGACGGGTGAGGGGTGTTACAATTCTGACCATTCTTTCTCTTTGAAAGTTGTTCCCCTATGTTTTAAGTTTAATTCCCTTTTTGAATCATTCAATTTGGAGTTTTTTGGAAGAAGTTATGACCTATTAAATATCCGGAGGTCATGAGGCATGTCTGCTAGATTTTAGATGTTCCAACTTTGTCATTACTAACTTGTCCTAACAATTTCTCTAAGTTGCCTTAAGTTCTGGTTTCTAATCAAAAGAGAAAAGTTTTAGTTCTATGTTTTATGAGAATTTTGGCTTTAGAATTACTATATTTTCAGTTTTGTAGCTTGAGTTATGTCATTTTTACTAAAACTGGTCAGGTACTCAATTGTGCAGAGATTCCAAATTTGATTCAGGTACAGGGCAGATTTGCTTATCTAAATTTGCCTAGTAATTTAGTTGAGTTAAGTTCATAATTTGGCCTTAAGTTCTTCATATAAAATGTTATGCTATGTCTTAGATTTTCATGGGTTCTGAATTAGGTCAATTGGAGTTTCCTAGTATGAGTTATGACAATTTTATAATGACTATTCACGTGGCCAATTCTGCAGGGTCCAGAATTGCCACTTCCAGATTCAAGGCTACATTTGGGTAATCTATGGTCATTTTCTGGGCTGGCTTCCTTCATGAAATTTGTGGAATTATGTCTTAGGTTTCATCTTCAATTGGCCTCACACCAATTGGAGCTATGTAGTTCTACTTATGCTCATTCAAATCTATTGGACTCAAGGGTCCAGAATTCCAACATATTGATCCACTTCCAATTCATTAATTTCAGTCAATAACCAACTTCATTTCATATCCAATACACGAAATTTGGTCAATATTTGGCCTCAAAAATATTAATTACACTTCATGGCATCAAACCCTAATTCTCCCAAAATTTCTAAAACACTAATTTTCCAATTCCTAATTTCATACAAATCTCATGCAATCCAACATACTATTCATACATATACTTTATTTCATACTAAGATTCATGCTTAACTTCATGAATATACTAAAATCCACAAATTTCCTAGGTTGACCGAAATTCCCATCCTTCCATTCATGCATGATCTCTTTAAATTTTCATGCAATTTTCTCACCATTCAACTCAAATTATTTGTTAGAAGAAGAAAGAAAGGTAGAGATAGCCCTAACCTCACTTGCCCAATTCTTCAAGCTTCCAATCTTCAATTTCTCTTCTTCTTTTTACTTCTCATCACTAAATCAAGGTCAAATAACAAGTTTTTGTGTTTGGAATTATGGGAAATATGGAAGAGAACTAAGGGAAATGGAGCTTTGGAGGAGCAACAATGGAGGGGGAATAAAGGAGAAAGTGGGTCAGCCAAGGTGGGAAAAAAAAGGAAGAAAGATGATGGCTTTTGAAGATAAGAATGAATTAATCTCTTTTGTCTTATATACACATTTGTCCTATTTTAATTAGATCATACTTATGTCATAATTCTAGTTAAGTTTTTATTTCTTTCTTTTCTTCTTTTGATTACACATTTCTATTTAAATTTTCATCAAAATTTCTTCATATTTTATTACATTAATTTCACTTAATTTAATTGAAATATTGGTCAAAAATCAACTCTGAAAGTGAATTGACCAAAATACCCTTCATCAGGTTATAATCCATCTTTTTCATTAATATCAATACTTTCCATAACCCGATAGTTATTTTGATTTGATTTTTTTTTTCATTTTTCTCATTTCAAATTATTTTCATCTTATTGTCAGTCCTCAAATTGACTTTGAATACTGCTATTCACTGACTGAAAAATGGTACTATTTAGAACTCGAAAAAATTTGAGGTGTTACACTATAAAAAACCGCTCATTGGGAGGAAACCCAAATCTTTGGTTTTGTTTATTATCTTATATTCATTTAATCAATGAAGTTTTGTTTTATGTCATTAATTTTTATTTTAATTTTAGCTTCCTTAGATTTTTTAAAATTGTAAGCTTTTATCAATTTTATATAGTTTATTTTAATCAAATTTAGTTTTTTTTTTTTGGATCATTTTTTCAGGTCCAAATTCTAGAAAAATCTAAAAAAAACATGTGAATAGTATCAAAATTACAATAGAGTGAATTCCTAGTAAAAAGTGCAACAGAGTTTTAGGCATAAGCATGCCCGTGCCTTGTGCATGGCCTTGCCCATGTCCAGTGCATTTTTTTCATTGACAATGTCTATTCAATAGCATGGTGATGGTCATTGTCGAGACATGATCCTACCCGTGTGTAAGGGAAAATTCAGTCTAAAATGCTTAGGCTACTCCACAACCAAGGCCGTGTACAAGGCACAACCATGCCCATGCCCACATGTAAATTTTTTACAGCAACATAGGTAAGTCCCCATGATCTTAGTTATGTGGGAGACATGGCCTTGTGCCAATTTAATTAAAAAGAAAGAAAACCTAATTTTTTTTCTTTTCTTTTCTCCTTGCTGTCCCATCCCCCATGGCTGCCAAAAGGGTGCACCATTAACTCATCAAACTTCAAAACTTCTTCCACAAATCAACTCACCGCAATATCCACTGAAAGTTTAATGAAACAAGAATAAAAAGTAAACACTTACCACTTTTGAAGCTAGGCCAAAACCTCACTAAACCTCCTTAAAATTGCAACCAAATTCTTCCTTTCAAGGTGAGGAGCAAAGTTAATGAAGGAACTTAGGGGAAAAAATGGCTTGAACAAGCTTGCATGGAGCTCTCTTCCAACGGCCATGGAGGTTTCTCTCCTAAGATGTTTTGGCTGGCTGTCCAAGGTTGAAGATGAAGTTAATTTCAGCCACAACTTTGCTTAATGGTCCACTTAGGTGGAGTTAGTGGAGCACTATTATCATTTTAATGTTTGTTTATTCTAAAATTGTCAATTTCCCACATTTTCCTCCTAACTTTTTCTATTTAGACTATGTACCACCAATTAAATTTTTCATGACATTTTCCAAGTGTAATATCATTTATTTTTAATGGACATTTAGGTCAAAAGACAACTCGGGATGCTAAATGACCACAATGCCCCTGTTCGGGTTGCATTCCCGATTTTTCAGTAACGCCGAGTTTTGTCAATTTCTCGTTTTTCTTTATACTAATTAATTAATTTTTATTTGATATTTCTAATGATATTTATGCTTCAATAAGTCTTTAATTATGTTTTAAAATAATTTCCAGGGTTCCCTGCGGTCCAGGGCTAGTCAACGGTCCACGCCGCAACTTCCCGGTGCGGTCACCCATCGCTAGGGTTCTCGGCTCGTTTAACTTGATTACATTTCATTGCTATTGTTTTTTCTTTATTTTTCTTGTATTTTCTTTTCTTGTATTTCATTATTTTATGTCTCGTCACCAATATTTAAGTGTAGTGCTAGGCATCTTAGCTGTCCGGACAGACACTGGTCACCAGAACAGTAGAACGCACTACCGAACATAGGGGTGTTACATTAATCACAAATCTCATTTAATATCCTTTTTAGTCATTTTAATAATATATGTATTTATAAGTTAATTTTTAGTAAATACATTAATTGCTTATTAGTTACTTATAAACGTTTTAACCAAACACGCAACTGCTTCAAATTTAAAATGCCTATAAGTTGATTTTTATAAGTTAAGCCAAACACCTTCTAAAAGAAATTAGAAATGATTAATCTTTCATTAAAAGCAGTAAATAAGAGAAAAAAAAAAAAACTAAAACCAAGTGCATTAAAGATGCTTTAATAGCCATAAAAACAGACAACAAGAAGGTAAAAGTGAGTCAAACAAAAATAAATCAAACTAATCATAAAAAGAACATGCAAACAAAATTAAAATCACCATAAAAAGATAGAAATACCTAAAAGCAAAAGGTGAATAAGAGATTCCCAGCTACAACAAAAAGGGCAAAAAGAATCATTACAACTAAAACTAGGGAAGACAAATAGAAAGGGAAAAAGTACAAAAAGGAAATACACCCTAACCTTAGAAAGAAGAAAGTATCATAGACATTAAAGATATGAACTGTGTCTATATATAAAACCATCTCAAGTAAGAGAAAAAGGCCAAATAATGATGAGGAAGAAAGTGATAATCCCCTGGTAGAAAAAATGTCTGCAAAAAAGTGTTGATGGCTAATAGAAATGTAATACGATACTATTTGTTGCAAGTTGAAAAGATAGATTTTTAGTGTCACACCCTACTCCCCTGTAAGATGTAACATGATCTCGTAGTACACCTAATGAATTACCATACTTCGCCTACCAATAATCCAATAAATATACTACAAGGGATTTTAAAACAATTTTCATGAAATTTAAATCATCAATTAAAATTTGATGTTATAAAATTTTTTTTCAAAATTTTGGCAAAGTGCCGGTTGTATTTTGAGAAAACAATTCTTCAAAACTTGCAAAGAACACACTCCCAATATGTTTTCTCAAATACAACTTCAATAACTTCATTTAAACTCATAATTCAAATCTCAATAATCAAGTCAATCTCATCATAAAAGAAACATTTCATTGATTACAAGACTCAAAATTAATATTACAAAACTATTCAGATAAATGAAATCCCAAATTTACATTTACAATAATTTACATTTAATTACATACCAAAATATTTTATAAGAGTTTTTATACAACTACTCAAATAATTTACATACATATTATTACATGCATAAATCAAAACCTATGTACATGGGTATACCTATGATATACCTGGAGCTGATCTGAGTTTGTCTTTAAAGAAACTTACTCACTGCTCTAAGCTCTTCTTACCTGCGACAGCATACAAAGCCATCGCTGAGTAGTGAACTCAGTGGTGCACAACTATAATTTAAAATATAGTACAATATATATCGACAAAATTTACAGCAAATAATTTGGAAATCTGAATACTCATCAAATTCCAAAACTCAAAATATTCATTGCCAATAATGTAAATCATTTGTATGAAATGACTTTGATCACGAAATTCAATTTATCAAATCATGACTAACCATTTAAGGTAGTTCCAACAAAATCAATTATACATAAATCATAACTAAAATCACAATTCTTTACTATTCAAAAACATTCTGTATCTCAAAAACCATGTTGTATCTCAAAAATCATTCTTTATCTCAAAAATCATGCTGTATCTCAAAAATCATTCTTTATCTCAAAAATCATGCTGTATATCAAAAATCATTCTTTATCTCACTAACTATGCAAGACTAATCCGAAAGGGCCATTTTCGAAGTGATTCTAACTCCCTATGGTCGGGGAGGTCGAATCAGATTCTAACTCCCTATGGTCGGGGAGGTCGAATCATCGTGCACAGTACATATCATAATAATGAATCTTCCGCAAGGGCCATAACAATAAAAAAAACTTAGATCTAACCTCAAATCAGAGGAAAATCTAAGCCTGTGCACGTACCATGGTAATCAAAACACAACTAACTCTATTGTCTTCTCAACAAATGAGAGAGACGGGTAATAACCTAGTCAAGCATCTATAGTGAGATATAAAACAATATCACAATCCTTTTAGTGAGCATAAATCACAATATAATTCGATTCAAATTCAATTCCAATATCCAATAATTTTTATGCTCATCACAATTCAAATCATAAATTTGCATTTTTCTATGAAAATTACCATGAAAATTCAAAACATGTTCTATCATAATTTTCCAAAACATAATTTATTCAATCCATAACAATGCTTAATACTTGTGAAAATACTATTTCACAAAGCTAAATTCATACATATTATAACAATTTCAATAATCATTGAATTAAATCCAATGCTTGTTAAACATAATACATAAGAAAAATATGTTATTTAATCATATGAAATATTGAAAACAAAATCAGTTAAAAACTAGTTGTGCACAAACCTCTGATAACTGTCTCTTGGCTCTGACTCAGTGTTTCCTTCCCCTTCCCTGAGTCTTTGCTAACTGAGAAACACAATTTGAAGTGTTTCAGTACTCATTTAAACTGTCTCTAAGAATAAAGCTTAATAATTAACTTATTGAATTCTATTATTTCCTTAGTCAACCTAAGATGTTGACTCTCGATGCAGTCTAGGTAAATTAGGTTTTAATGTTACCAATATGTCACATTTGTAGCCTTTTAGTATTGGTACATGTTATTGAATTTATTTCCATGTATATTGCGTTTTATTGCAATTTGTCGGATCCCGGTATACTAATTTGACCTAGCCGGATGACCTAGTTCCCTCGGCTTTCAGGTTTCGATCAAAACTAAAAACTTGTAGATCTATGTCTTATTACACGCGGGGTAAAATTTCAGGTCATTCTGAGTTTACTAGACCAAATTTTGGTCATTTTACTATTACTGGTCAGAATGTACCAAAATTGGTCACTTTAGGTTATTTTAGGTCAATTTTTGTTCGGCCAGTTTTTGGACCCGAACTTGTGCAAGCTTTTTGACTTGCTTATGGTCATTTATGGGCTTTAGTGTCTTCATAAGACTTGTAGATATAGGTCTTAAATATTCATGGTCAAAATTTCATGTCAATTGGACCTGTTTTGAGTGAGTAATGGCCTAAACACTAACTGCTGCCCAAATGGTAAATTTTCAGGCCTTAATTGCACTAATCCAGATTTGGTCACTTTTCAAGTTACCTTACAAGCAGAATTTTGATAAGGTTCCTTCATGAAAGTTGGCACATTTTGTGCCTAGTTTCACCTCCAATTGGTCTCATACGAATTAGAGCCACACACTTAAGGTTCTAGGCCCATAACATAAACTGCCCTATTGCATTTGTTCATTATTCATCAAAGGACACTTTTAACAATTACCAAACTATACATTCATGCCAATTCTGGTTTGTACCATAACCTAAACATAATTCACAACATATTGTTGGTCATTTTGGCAGCTTACAATCACCCTCAATATGCACCATTTAGCACAGAATTTTTCAAGCTCAAATTACAACAATTCAATCACTTAACCTAGCTCATTTACATGTCCAACCTCACACCATCACACATATACCCAAGCTGGCATAACAACTATCACAATTCAACATTAATATTCCATAAACCAAACATGAAATAACACCTTTATGGTTCACCAAACCAAGCTACCGATTCATACATTACAGTCCATTAATTTCCAAGCTTCCAAATTCAAGTACACATTCACATATACTAAGTATACATCACCCAAATTAATTCCTATACTCATAAACATTTAATCAACCCTTTAATCTACTATTTACAAGCCAGAATAAACTGTCCTCAAGAAGTTTCCATGGCTGCCAAAAATACACCTCTCCCTTTAAACATCAAACCTCAAAAATCTCTCCATAATTCAAGTACCCATAACATCCTTACAAACATTAATGAAACAATAATTAAAAACAAAAACTTACCACTTTGGAAATTCTTCAAAATCTCTCCAAAACTTGGTCTTCTTGTTGCCTATCTACTACCCAAGGTGTATGGACAATCTTTAATGAAGGAAAGTGCCAAGAAAGGAGCTTGAATCTCACATGCATGGAGCTTCAAACCATGCGTCAATGAAGTTTTTTTGGGACAAATTTCTGCTGGTTCTAAGGTTGAAGATGAACATGTGCATTCTGCCCAAGATGATGAGTTAGTGGTCCACTTTGATGGGCTAGTGGAGCACTAAGCTTAAATTAAATAATAGTTTAATATAAGATTTCATTTTCCGACATTAAGCTTCCCATTTTTGCTATTTACATTAGGTACCACTAATTTAATTTTTTATGACATTTTCCAAGTGTAATATCATTTATTTTTAATGGAAATTTTGGTCAAAAGACAACTTAGGGTGTCAAATGACCACAATGCCCCTGTTCGGATTGCATTCCCGATTTTTCGGTAATACCGAGTTTTGTCCGTTTTTCGATTTCTCACTTTTCTTTGTACTAATTAATTAATTTTTCTTTGATATTTCTAATGGCATTTATACTTCAATAGACATTTATTTAAGTCCTAAAAATATTTTCCAGGGTTCCCCACGGTCCAGGGCTAGTCAACGGTCCACGCCGAGACTTCCCGGTGCGGTCACCCATCGCTAGGGTTCTCGGCTCGCTTATCTTGGTTACATTTCTTTGCTATTATTTTTCCTTTGTTTTTCTTGTATTTTCTTTTCTTGTATTTCATTATTTTATGTCTCCTTATTCATATCTAAGTGTAGTTCTAGGCATCCTAGCTGTCTGGACAACACTGGTCGTCAGAACAGTAGAACGCACTACCGAACTTAGGGGTGTTACAATCCCCCCCCCCCCCCTCCTTAAAATAAATTTTGTCTCGAAATTTTACCTGGCATTAGTCTCTGAATAGCTGTGGGTGCTATCTCCTCATATCCTCTTCACGTTCCCAAGTAGCTTCCTAGCCTGAATGATGGTTCCACAGCACTTTAACCAGGTGTATCTATTTGTTCCTTAGCTGCTTCACCTCATAAGCCAGAATTTCTATGGGTTCTTCCTCATATGAGAGGTCTGGATTTACCTCAATCTCTTCAATTGATAGTACATGAGATGGGTCTGATCTATACCTACTTAACATATACGCATGAAAGACACTGTGTATCCTTGTTAACTCCGGAGGTAATGCCAACCGATATGCCAAAGGACCCACTCTTTCCAGAACCTCATATGGTCCGATGAAACGAGGACTCAGTTTCCCCTTTCTGCCAAATCTCATAATCCTCTTCCAAGGAGAAACTTTGAGGAATACCTTATCACCCACTGCATATTCAATATCTCTTCTCTTCAGACCAACATAGGACTTCTAATGGTCTGATGCAGCCTTGAGTCTATCTCTGATCAATATGATCTTTTCCTCTGTCTGCTGAATAATTTCTAGTCCAATCATCTTCCTTTCACCTACTTCATCCCAACATAAGGGAGTTCTGTACTTCCTGCCATACAAAGCTTCATATGGAGGCATTCCAATGCTTGATTGGTACCTGTTGTTATAAGCAAACTCAATCAAAGGCAAGTGTGTATCCCAACTACCTTCAAACTCAATCACACAAGCCCGTAGCATATTCTCCAATATCTGAATTAACCTCCCAGACTGGCCATCTATCTGTGGGTGGAATGCCGTGCTGAAGTTCAATCTAGTTCCTAGGGCTCTCTGAAGATTATCCCAGAATCTAGAAATGAACCTAGGATCTCTGTCTGATACAATCAATACTGGCACTCCATGCAGTTTTACAATCTCATTTATGTATAATATGGCCAATCTTCCCAGGCTATGGTCCATCTGGACTGGCAAAAAGTGAGCAGACTTGGTTAGTCTATCAACTATAACCCATACAGCATTATGACTACTCTGTGTCCTCGGAAGTCTCATCACAAAATCCATAGTTATCTGTTCCTTTACAATGTTTCATAGGGTGCCACTTGTATGCTAGCTTGACACTTATTAATGTATACAAATTCTGTTAGTTGGATGTATCTGTCCCATCTCCCCTCGGATTCAATGACACAAGTTCTCAGTATATTGTTAAAGGCTTATCACATATTACAAGTTATTATTATCATTTCATTTCATTATTTATAGAAACTCAATGAGTTTCAAAATTTACCTGAATCACTTGTTTCGACTGTCCATCCGTCTGAGGATGATAAGTCGTACTGATATCTCTAAGCTTATAGCAATTACTGTGGTACAGGTAATTCACATTAATGTAACCGAGTCACTAACTCTAGCTACCTTACAAGTGTAGTCGTTTGACAAGCTAGTTCTAAAGTTTTAAATTTCTTACTAGAATTTTCACATTTATTTCCCGTAATAGTACTCTTAATTTGTATCAATTTAAATATTCTTAATTTGTTGTACCACGAGGAAGCACGTAGCTCCACATAATAATCCCATATCGGTACTGTAATCTGCAGCTATATAGTCACTACGTTATATCCTCATGGGCTAGGTTTTCTAACATCTTATCTTTCTCGAATCCACTAATATCCTAAATCGATTCTGATTACAATTTCCTTTGACAATTACTAGCAGTAACATCTTTGCCCTCATCTTGAGCAATTCTATTACTGAAACTTACTTTTAGGTCTTCTTGCCTTACATTAAGTAGGCTCACCAATTAGCTTTATAATTTATGGTGTTTTAGAAAATACTTTTAGCTAACAATTCTTCCAAAATTAATGTCAATCATACTTGTTATTATAGTTTTTATCCTAAAAAAACTAGTCACTAACGCATCAAAATTTATTCCCCTGTAAAAGAATAACATCAAAACATAGAATTCTAACACTAACATATAAATAAGTTGTGCTGGGATCAAATAATAACTCATTGTTTCTTTCAAAAATTAAGAACTTACCACAGCTACATCCGAAGTTTTTGCTCTTTCTCCTTGGTGCATAGTGGACGCTCTGACTGGTGCGCTAATATATTCGGGTTGATTCACTGTGTTATAGTGGTGAGGAGTACCAACTCTATTTCTATCTAGACTCTGACTGACGGTCTGTGAACTCCGGAGAGCAGATCGAGGTGCTCTAGTACAATCTTTAGCAAAGTGTCCAAGTTTTCCACAATTGTAGCAGGCTCCAGAGGCCCTTTGACAAATACCTCCATGTAGTTTACCACAAACATGGCAGAAACGGGCAGAATAGGAACTTCTGATATTCGACGACTAGATCTTAGTATTCTCTACCCTAATGATCCGCCTCTGTCATATCTCTGAGCTCGGGGTTCCTCAAATTCTTTTCTCTTCCCCAAATTACTGCTCAAGTTCTGACCTGTAGATTTCTCCTCTTCTCTATTTCACATTGCCCTTGCGGGGTTTGGGTTTGTACTTGGGCTTGGGCTGACAGATTATCAGCCATTTGTTGGAAGAAAGTGGCCATTTGCTGGGCCATTTGTGCAGTAATTTGTACTGGTAAAATTGGTACAGTCGGGCCTTCGACACTTTGTGGAATTGGGGCCTCAACTTGTACTTCTCCCATCACGGACTGTTCTATTGTCTCATTCTTCTCTTCCATATCTTTTCTCAAGATTTTTTATTCCTATATAACCAACATAGAGAGATTCCTCTCCATTAGTTCATATTTATGATGTAAATGTACTATATGCATCAAACATTTGAGCAGTTGTAGTTACCGACAAAAAGATTTCAAATTCACAGTTGGAAATTTACTTTAAAACCATTGCTCTGATACCACTAAACATGTCACACCCTACTCCCCTATAAGATGTAACATGATCCCGTAGTACACCTAATGAATTACCGTACTTCGCCTACCGATAATCCATTAAATATACTACAAAGGATTTTAAAATAATTTTCATGAAATTTAAATCATCGATTAAAATCTGGTGTTATAAAATTTTTTTTCAAAATTTCAGCAAAGTGCCGGTTGTGTTTTGAGAAAATAGTTCTTTAAAACCTGCAAAGAACACACTCCCACTATGTTTTCTCAAATACAACTTCAATAACTTCATTTAAACCCATAATTCAAATCTCAACAATCAAGTCAATCTCATTATAAAAGAAACATTTCATTGATTACAAGACTCAAAATTAATATTACAAAACTATTCAAATAAATGAAATCCCAAATTTACATTTACAATAATTTACATTTAATTACATACCAAAATATTTTATAAGAGTTTTTATGCAACTGCTCAAATAATTTACATACATATTATTACATGCATACATCAAAACCTATGTACATGGGTATACCTATGATATACCTGGAGCTGATCTGAGTGTGTCTTTAAAGAAACTTACTCACTGCTCTATGCTTTTCTTACCTGCGACAGCATACAAAGCTATCGCTGAGTGGTGAACTCAGTGGTGCACAACTATAATTTAAAACATAGTACAATATATATCGACAAAATTTACAGCAAATAATTTGGAAATCTGAATACTCATCAAATTCCAAAACTCAAAATATTCATTGCCAATAATGTAAATCATTTGTATGAAATGACTTTGATCACGAAATTCAATTTATCAAATCATGACTAACCATTTAAGGTAGTTCCAACAAAATCAATTATACATAAATCATAACTAGAATCACAATTCTTTACTATTCAAAAACATTCTGTATCTCAGAAACCATGTTGTATCTCAAAAATTATTCTTTATCTTAAAAATCATGCTGTATCTCAAAAATCATGCTATATCTCAAAAATCATTCTTTATCTCACTAACTATGCAAGACTAATCCGAAAGGGCCATATTCGAAGTGATTCTAACTCCCTATGGTCAGGGAAGTCGAATCAGATTCTAACTCCCTATGGTCGGGAAGGTCGAATCATCGTGCACAGTACACATCACAATAATGAATCTTCCGCAAGGGCCATAACGATAAAAAAACTTAGATCTAACCTCAAATCAGAGGAAAATCTAAGCCTGTGCATGTACCATGGTAATCAAAACACAACTAACTCCATTGTCTTCTCAATAAATGAGAGAGACGAGTAATAACCTAGTCAAGCATCTATAGTGAGATATAAAACATTATCACAATCCTTTTAGTGAGTATAAATCACAATATAATTCGATTCAAATTCAATTCCAATATCTAATAATTTTTATGCTCATCACAATTCAAATCATAAATTTGCATTTTTCCATAAAATTACCATCACAATTCAAAACATGTTCTATCACAATTTTCCAAAACATAATTTATTCAATCCATAACAATGCTTAATACTTGTGAAAATACTATTTCACAAAGCTAAATTCATACATACTATAAAAATTTCAATAATCATTGAATTAAATCCAATGCTTGTTAAACATAATACATAAGAAAAACATGTCATTTAATCATATGAAATATTAAAAACAAAATGAGTTAAAAACTAGTTGTGCACAAACCTCTGATAATTGTCTCTTGGCTCTGACTCAGTGTTTCCTTCCCCTTCCCTGAGTCTTTCCTAACTGAGAAACACAATTTGAAGTGTTTCAGTACTCATTTAAACTGTCCCTAAGAATAAAGCTTAATAATTAACTTATTGTATTCTATTATTTCCTTAGTCAACCTAAGATGTTGACTCTCGATACAGTCTAGGTGAATTAGGTTTTAATGTTATCAATATGTCACATTTGTAGCCTTTTAGTATTGGTACATGTTACCGAATTTATTTCCATGTATATTGCGTTTTATTGCAATTTGTCGGATCCCGGTATACTAATTTGACCTAGCCGGATGACCTAGTTCCCTCGGATTTCGGGTTTTGGTCAAAACTAAAAACATGTAGATCTATGTCTTATTACACCCGGGGCAAAATTTTAGGACATTCTGAGTTTACTAGACCAAGTTATGGTCATTTTACTATTGCTGGTCAGAATGTACCAAAATTGGTCACTTTAGGTTTTTTTAGGTCAATTTTGGTTCGGCCAGTTTTTGGACCCGAATTTGTACAAGCTTTTTGACTTGCTTATGTTCATTTCTGGGCTTTGGTGTCTTCATAAGACTTGTAGATATAGGTCTTAACTATTCATGGTCAAAATTGTAGGTCAATTGGACCTGTTTCGAGTGAGTTATGGCCTAAACACTAACTGCTGCCCAAATGGTAAATTTTCAGGCCTTAATTGCACTAATCCAGATTTAGTCACTTTTCAAGTTACCTTACAAGCAGAATTTTGATAAGCTTCCTTCATGAAAGTTGGCACATTTTGTGCCTAGTTTCACCTTTAATTGGTCTCATACTAATTGGAGCCACACACTTAGGGTTCTAGGCCCATAACATAAACTGCCCCATTGCATTTGTTCATTACTCATCAAAGGACACTTTTAACAATTACCAAACTATACATTCATGCCAATTCTGGCTTGTACCATAACCTAAACATAATTCACAACATATTGTTGGTCATTTTGGCAGCTTACAATCACCCTCAATATGCACCATTTAGCACAGAATTTTTCAAGCTCAAATTACAACAATTCAATCACTTAACCTAGCTCATTTACATGTCCAACCTCACACCATCATACATATACCCATGCTGCCATAACAACTATCACAATTCAACATTAATATTCCATAAACCAAACATGAAATAACACCTTTATGGTTCACCAAACCAAGATGCCGATTCATACATTATAGTCCATTAATTTCCAAGCTTCCAAATTCAAGTGCACATTCACATATACTAAGTATACATCACCCAAATTAATTCCTACACACATAAACATTTAATCAACCTTTTTATCTACTATTTACAAGCAAGAATGAACTTTCCTCAAGGAGTTTCCATGGCTGCCAAAAACACACCTCTCCCTTTAAACATCAAACCTCAAAAATCTCTCCACAATTCAAGTACCCATAACATCCTTATAAACTTTAATGAAACAATAATAAAAAACACAAACTTACCACTTTGGAAATTCTTCAAAATCTCTCTAAAACTTCGTCTTCTTGTTTCCTATCTACTACCCAAGGTGTATGGACAATCTTTAATGAAGGAAAGTGCCAAGAAAGGAGCTTGAATCTCACATGCATGGAGCTTCAAACCATGCGTCAATGGAGTTTTTTTGGGAGCAAATTTCTGCTGGTTCTAAGGTTGAAGATGAAGATGTGCATTCTGCCCAAGATGATGAGTTAGTGGTCCACTTTGATGGGCGAGTGGAGCACTAAGCTTAAATTAAATATTAGTTTAGTATAAGATTTCATTTTCCGACATTAAGCTTCCCATTTTTGCTATTTGCATTAGGTACCACTAATTTAATTTTTCATGACATTTTCCAAGTGTAATATCATTTATTTTTAATGGGCGTTTAGGTCAAAAGACAACTTAGGGTGTCAAATGACCACAATGCCCCTGTTCGGGTTGCATTCTCGATTTTTCGGTAACACCGGATTTTGTCCGTTTTTCGATTTCTCACTTTTCTTTGTACTAATTAATTAATTTTTCTTTGATATTTCTAATGGCATTTATACTTCAATAGACATTTATTTAAGTCTCAAAAATATTTTCCAGGGTTCCCCGCGGTCCAAGGCTAGTCAACGGTCCACACCGTGACTTCCCGGTGCGATCACCCATCGCTAGGGTTCTCGGCTCGCTTATCTTGGTTACATTTCTTTGCTATTATTTTTCCTTTGTTTTTCTTATATTTTCTTTTCTTGTATTTCATTATTTTATGTCTCCTTATTCATATCTAAGTGTAGTTCTAGGCATCCTAGCTGTCTGGACAACACTGGTCGTCAGAACAGTAGAACGCACTACTGAACTTAGGGGTGTTACAATTCTCCCCCACTTAAAATAAATTTCGTCTCAAAATTTTACCTGGCATTAGTCTCTGAATAGCTGTGGGTGCTGTCTCCTCATATCCTCTTCATGTTCCCAAGTAGCTTCCTGGCCTGAATGATGGTTCCACAGTACTTTAACTAGGTGTATCTGTTTGTTCCTTAGCTGCTTCACCTCATAAGCCAGAATTTCTATGGGTTCTTCCTCATATGAGAGGTCTGGATTTACCTCAATCTCTTCAACTGATAGTACATGAGATGGGTCTGATCTGTATCTCCTTAACGTGGACACATGAAAGACACTGTGTATCCTTGTTAACTCCGGAGGTAATGCCAACCGATATGCCAAAGGACCCACTCTTTCCAGAACCTCATATGGTCCGATGAAACGAGGACTCAGTTTCCCCTTTCTGCCAAATCTTATAATCCTCTTCCAAGGAGAAACTTTGAGGAATACCTTATCACCCACTGCATATTCAATATCTCTTCTCTTCAGACCAACATAGGACTTCTGATGGTCTGATGCAGCCTTGAGTCTATCTCTGATCAATCTGATCTTTTCCTCTGTCTGCTGAACAATTTCTAGTCCAATCATCTTCCTTTCACCTGCTTCATCCCAATATAAGGGAGTTCTGTACTTCATGCCATACAAAGCTTCATATGGAGGCATTCCAATGCTTGATTGGTAGCTGTTGTTATAAGCAAACTCAATCAAAGGCAAGTGTGTATCCCAACTACCTTCAAACTCAATCACACAAGCCCGTAGCATATTCTCCAATATTTGAATTACCCACTCAGATTGGCCATCTATCTTTGGGTGGAATGCCGTGCTGAAGTTCAATCTAGTTCCTAGGGCTCTCTGAAGACTATCCCAGAATCTAGAAGTGAACCTAGGATCTCTGCCTGATACAATCAATACTGGCACTCCATGCAATTTTACAATCTCATTTATGTATAATCTGGCCAATCTTCCCAGGCTATAGTCCATATGGACTGGCAAAAAGTGAGCAGACTTGGTTAGTCTATCAACTATAACCCATACTGCATCATGACTATTTTGTGTCCTCGGAAGTCTCATCACAAAATCCATAGTTATCTGTTCTCTTACAATGTTTCATAGGGTGCCACTTGTATGCTAGCTTGACACTTATTAATTTGTACAAATTCTGTTAGTGGGATGTATCTGTCCCATCTCCTCTCAGATTCAATGACACAAGTTCTCAGTATATTCTTGAGGGCTTATCACATATTACAAGTTATTATTATCATTTCATTTCATTATTTATAGAAACTCAATGAGTTTCAAAATTTACCTGAATCACTTATTTCGACTGTCCATCCGTCTGAGGATGATAAGTCGTACTGATATCTCTAAGCTTATAGCAATAACTGTGGTACAGGTAATTCACATTAATGTAACCGAGTCACTGACTCTAGCTACCTTACAAGTGTAGTCGTTTGACAAGCTAGTTCTAAAGTTTTAAATTTCTTACTAGAATTTTCACATTTATTTTCCGTAATAGCACACTATCCGGGCGCAACTGTATCAATATATAGATTACTTACAAATATTCTTAATTTATTGTACCACGAGGAAGCACGTAGCTCTCCATAATAATCCCGTGTCGTACTGTAATCTGCAGCTTACAATACAAACATCGAGAACATTATATAGTCACTACGTTATAACCTCATGGGCTAGGTTTTTTAACATCTTATCTTTCTCGAATCCTGTAACACCCCTAAGTTCGGTAGTGCGTTCTACTGTTTCGGTGACCAGTGTTGTCCGGACCGCTAGAATGCCTAGAATTACACTTCGATATATGTGAGGAGACATAAAATAATGAAATACAAGAGAAGAAAATACAAGAAAAACAAAGGAAAAATAATAGTAAAGAAATGTAATCAAGTTAAGCGAGCCGAGAACCTTAGCGATGGGTGACCACACCGGGAAGTCACGGCGTGGACCATTGACTAGCCCTAGACTGCGGGGAACCCTGGAAAATATTTTTAGGACTCAAATAAATATTTATTGAAGTATAAATATCATTAGAAATATCAAAGAAAAATTAAATAATTAGTACAAAGAAAAGTGAGAAATCGAAAAACGGACAAAACCCGGTGTTACCGAAAAATAGGGAATGCAACCCGAACAGGGGCATTGTGGTTATTTGACACCCCTAGTTGTCTTTTGACCTAAATGTCCATTAAAAATAAATAATATTACACTTCGAAAATATAATGAAAAATTAATTTAGTGGTACTTAATGTAAATAGCAAAAATGGAGTGTAAATGGAGTAATTATCATTTAAAACATATAAAATAGTCTAATTAAGGTGAGTGGACCACTATGGATTAAATTAGACACTAAATGGGCAGGTGTAAATCCACTAATAAATCTGTAATTCATCTTCTTCAATTGAAAAGTCCCATTGCCGCATGAAAAACTCTCAAACCTCTCCCATGGCCACCCACCTTCAAACCATTACAACTCCATGATCAAGCCATCTTTTCCCACACTTGTCTTCATTAAAGTTTATCCCCACATCACAAGGAAGAGTTTGATAACAATTTCAAGAAGTTTTGGTGAAGATTTAAGAAGTCTCTTCCATAGGTAAGTTTGAGTTTTTGAATATTGTTTTGTTAAAGTTTGTAAGCATGTTATGGGTGTTTGAATTATGAAGAAATTTTTAAGGTTTGATGTTGAATGGGAATGTGTAATTTTGGCAGCCATGGAAATACCTTGAAGGTAGGTTATTTGTGCTTGTAATTGGTGAATTAAATGATTGATTAAATGTATATTGTGTAGGAAATTGTTTAGGTAATGTATACTTAGTATATGTAAATGTAAAATGAAGTTTAAAGCTTGGAAAGTAATGGAATGTAAGTGTACCATTGTGGCAGTTTGCTAACTCTTGAAAAATGCTGGAATTCATGCTTGGTTTATGGAATAATGATGTTAAAATGTGTTGGTTGTTATGGCAGTTTGAGTATGTGTATGGTGGTGTGAAGTGGGACATGTAAATGAGTGTAAATTGGTGATTGAATTGTTGTAAATTAGGTTTGAAAAATTCTGCACTTGTTAGTGCACATTGAATGCAATTGTAAGCTGCCAAAATGACCTATAATGTGTTGTGAATTATGTTTAGGTTGTGGTACAACCAGAATTGGTTTAAATGTTAAGTTTGGTGAGTGTTAAAAGTGATGCTTGATGTGTATGCAAGAATTTCAATAAGGCAGTTTGAGTTTTAGGCCTATAACTTTAAGTGTGTGGCTCCAATTGGTATGAGACCAATTGGAGGTGAAACTAGGCACAAAATGTGCCAACTTTCATGAAGGAAGCTTGCCAAAATTCTGCTTGCAAGGTAGCTTGAAAAATGACCAAATCCGGATTAAGTGCAATTGAGGTCTGAAAATTGACCATTTGGGCAGCAGTTAGTGTTTAGGCCATAACTCACTCAAAACAAGTCCAATTGACCTAAAATTTTAACCATGAATAGTTAAGACCCATATCTAAGACCCATATCTACAAGTCTTATGAAGACACCAAAGCCCAGAAATGACCATAAGCAAGTCAAACAGCTTGCACAAGTTCGGGTCCAAAAACTGGCCGAACCTAAAATGACCTAAAGTGACCTAAAATGACCAATTTTGGTGCAATTTGACCAGCAATAGTAAAATGACCATAACTTGGTCTACATAACTCAGAATGACCTGAAATTTTGCCCCGCGTGCAATAAGACATAGATCTACAAGTTTGTAGTTTTGACCGAAACCCGAAAACTGAGGGAACTAGGTCGTTCAGCTAGGTCAAACTAGTATCCCGGAATCCAGCAAGTTGCAAGAAAATGCAGTATACATGGAAATGAATTTGGTAACATGTACCAACCCTAAAAGACTATCGAATATGACATATTAATGACATTAAAACCTAAATTACCTAGAATGTACCAAGGGTCGACATAGTAGGTTGACTAAGCGAATAAATGAATTCAGTGAATTAATTATCAAGCATTATCGTTAGAGACAGTTTAAATGAGTACTGAAACACTTCAAATTGTGTTTCTCAGTTAGCAAAGACTCAAGGAGGGGAAGGAAACACTGAGTCAGAGCCAAGAGACAATTATCAGAGGTTTGTGCACAATAAGTATTTCTTTTGAATTTTTCAATTGAAGTAAATTATGATTATTTGTATGTTATTGTTTTAAATTGTGTTTGTGCACAATAATTTTGACTTCTCATTTTCTACTTAAAAATTTAATTGAACATTATAGTTTTAATTTGTGTCCGTGCACAATACTTTTATATTCACTGCTTTTACTAGCAAATTTATTTGGAGAAATGAGTTATGAATAATTTTTTATTATTTTGGTTTTGGGAATATTACTTGGAACTTATTGTGTTGCCAACTTTGCAAATGGAAATTTTGAGATAAAATGTGATTTATGGTTTGTATGAAATATTGTGATTTGAAATTGTTTTGATTCACACTTGGCATGACACTGTTACTATGTTCCTCCTCCATTTATGGGGTGAGTGTGATATATTCCTCCCTCTTTGACCTATCAGTCTGGGGTAAGTGTAATTATGTTCCTCCCTCTTTGACTTGTCAGTCTGAGGTGAGTGTGGATGAGTACTCATTATTCAGCTAGCTTCCTCCCTCATTGATTTCGATTATTGGGGTGAGTGTGTCTTGTCGTGGTGTACAACACGGCATGTGTGGAAAAAATTGTGTCATGGCCTAAATTATGTTATCGATTGGCAACATTGTGTTACTCAGTTATTTGATCGAATTGTGTTATTGATTTGCAAAATGGTATTATTCAGTTATTTGATCGAATTGTGTTATTGATTTGCAAAACGGTATTATTCAGTTATTTGATCGAATTGTGTTATTGATTTGCAAAATGGTATTATTCAGTTATTTGATCGAATTGTGTTATTGATTTGCAAAACGGTATTATTCAGTTATTTGATCGAATTGTGTTATTGATTTGTAAAACGGTATTATTCAGTTATTTGATCAAATTGTGTTATTGATTTGCAAAATGGTATTATTCAATTACTTGATCAAATTTGTGTTAGGTGAATTTTGTAAATTGTGAGATGGAATTGTGAATCATTTGATTTGTGAACTGTCAATAAAAGATTTATATATCGCATTTCAAATTGTTATTGTGCACCACTAAGTAAATTTTACTCAGCGATAGCTTTTCATTGCTGTCGCAGGTAGACAGACTGACAGGGCAGCAGACTAGGCTGCTAGTACTACATTGAGAGATCATCGGGTATATTGAGTATACCACATTTTGCATTTTGTACTGTAATGTATGTTCACTGTATATATATAGTGTTCTTGGTTTTGAGCAGTTGTAAATTATAATTGTACATTGAAGTTATAAAATAAATTATGAGTTATTTGGACTTGTAAAAATTGTATTATATTTCTTGTATCTCAGTCTTTGAAAAATTATTGTGGATTTGTGTTGAATTATGCTAGAGTTTGAGATTGAGAAAAATATTGAAGTGCTTTTCACAGGTTTTTGAAGAACTGTTTTATCCAAATTACGGAGGGCACTCTGCCAAAATTTTTTTTACAGAAATTACTAATAGTCTAAATGTGTTAGTTAATTCACCTCAGTTCAAAAAGGTTTTTAACACCTGTAAACAGTGCTCACCACTGTAAAAGAAGTAAGAAAAGTTTTTTGAAAATCCCCTGTAGTGTATTTAATGGGTTATCAGTAGGCGAAGTTGGTAATTCATTAGGTATACTACGGGATCATGTTATGCCTTACAGAGGGGTAGGGTGTGACAAATCCACTAATATCCTAAATCGATTCTGATTACAATTTCCTTTGACAATTACTAACGGTAACATCTTTGCCCTCATCTAGAGCAATTCTATTACTATAACTTACTTTTAGGTCTTCTTGCCTTACATTAAGTAGGCTCACCAATTAGCTTTATAATTTATGGTGTTTTAGAAAATACTTTTAGCTCACAATTCTTTCAAAATTAATGTCAATCATACTTGTTATTATAGTTTTTATCCTAAAAAAACTAGTCACTAACGCATCAAAATTTATTCCCCTGTAAAGGAATAGCAACAAAACATAGAATTCTAACACTAACATATAAATAAGTAGTGCTGGGATCAAATAATAACTCATTATTTCTTTCAAAAATTAAGAACTTACCAACAGCTACATCCGAAGTTTCTGCTCTTTTTCCTTGGTGCATAGTGGACGCTCTGACTGGTGCGCTACTATATTTGGGTTGATTCACTGTGTTATAGTGGTGAGGAGTACCAACTCTATTTCTATCTAGACTCTGACTGACAGTCTGTGAACTCCGGAGAGCAGATCGAGGTGCTCTAGTACAATCTTTAGCAAAGTGTCCAAGTTTTCCACAATTGTAGTAGGCTCCAGAGGCCCTTCGATAAATACCTCCATGTAGCTTACCACAAACATGGCAGAAACGGGCAGAATAGGAACTTATGGTTGTTCGAAAACTAGATCTTAGTGTTATCTACCAAATGATCCACCTCTGTCATATCTCTGAGCTTGGGGTTCCTCAAATTCTTTTCTCTTCCCCAAATTACTACTCGAGTTCTGACCTGTAGATTTCTCCCTCTTCTCTATTTCACACTGCCCTTACGGGGTTTAGGTCTATACTTGAGCTTGGGCTGATAGATTATCAGCCATTTGTTGGATGAAAGTGGCCATTTGCTGGGCCATTTGTGCAGCAATTTGTAATGGTAAAACTGGTACAGTCAGGCCTTCGACACTTTGTGTAGTTGGGGCCTCAACTTGTACTTCTGCCATCACGGACTGTTCTATTGTCTCATTCTTCTCTTCCATATCTTTTCATAAGATTTTTTATTCCTATACAACCAACATAAGGAGATTCCTCTCCATTAGTTCATATTTATGATGTAAATGTACTATATGTATCAAACATTTGAGCAGTTGTAGTTACCGACAAAAAGATTTCAAATTCACAGTTCGAAATTTACTTTAAAACCATTGCCTTGATACCACTAAACATGTCACACCCTACTCCCCTGTAAGATGTAACATGATCCCGTAGTACACCTAATGAATTACCGTACTTCGCCTACCGATAATCCATTAAATATACTACAAGGGATTTTAAAACAATTTTCATGAAATTTAAATCATCGATTAAAATCTGGTGTTATAAATTTTTTTTTTCAAAATTTCGGCAAAGTGCTGGTTGTATTTTGAGAAAATAGTTCTTCAAAACCTGCAAAGAACACACTCCCAATATGTTTTCTCAAATACAACTTCAATAACTTCATTTAAACCCATAATTCAAATCTCAATAATCAAGTCAATCTCCTCATAAAAGAAATATTTCATTGATTAGAAGACTCAAAATTAATATTACAAAACTATTCAGATAAATGAAATCCCAAATTTACATTTACAATAATTTACATTTAATTACATACCAAAATATTTTACAAGATTTTTTTATACAACTGCTCAAATAATTTACATACATATTATTACATGCATACATCAAAACCTATGTACATGGGTATACCTATGATATACCTGGAGCCGATCTGAGTGTGTCTTCAAAGAAACTTACTCACTGCTCTATGCTCTTCTTACCTGCGACAGCATATAAAGCTATCGCTGAGTGGTGAACTCAGTGATGCACAACTATAATTTAAAACATAGTACAATATACATCGACAAAATTTATAGCAAATAATTTGGAAATCTGAATACTCATCAAATTCCAAAACTCAAAATATTCATTGCCAATAATGTAAATCATTTGTATGAAATGACTTTGATCACGAAATTCAATTTATCAAATCATGACAAACCATTTAAGGTAGTTCCAACAAAATCAATTATACATAAATCATAACTAAAATCACAATTCTTTACTATTCAAAAACATTCTGTATCTCAAAAACCATGTTGTCTCAAAAATAATTCTTTATCTCAAAAATCATGCTGTATCTCAAAAATCATTCTTTATCTCAAAAATCATGATGTATCTCAAAAATGATTCTTTATCTCACCAACTATGCAAGACTAATCCGAAAGGGCCATATTCGAAGTGATTCTAACTCCCTATGGTCAGGGAGGTCGAATCAGATTCTAACTCCCTATGGTCGGGGAGGTCGAATCATCGTGCACAGTACACATCACAATAATGAATCTTCCGCAAGGGCCATAACGATAAAAAAACTTAGATTTAACCTCAAATCAGAGGAAAATCTAAGCCTGTGAACGTACCATGGTAATCAAAACAAAACTAACTCCATTGTCTTCTCAACAAATGAGAGAGACGGGTAATAACCTAGTTAAGCATCTATAGTGAGATATAAAACAATATCACAATCCTTTTAGTGAGCATAAATCACAATATAATTCGATTCAAATTCAATTCCTATATCCAATAATTTTTATGCTCATCACAATTCAAATCATAAATTTGCATTTTTCCATGAAAATTACCATCACAATTCAAAACATGTTCTATCACAATTTTTCAAAACATAATTTATTCAATCCATAACAATGCTTAATACTTGTGAAAATGTTGTTTCACAAAGCTAAATTCATACATACTATAACAATTTCAATAATCATTGAATTAAATCTAATGCTTGTTAAACATAATACATAAGAAAATATGTCATTTAATCATATGAAATATTGAAAACAAAATCAGTTAAAAACTAGTTGTGCACAAACCTCTGATAACTGTCTCTTGGCTCTGACTCAGTGTTTCCTTCCCCTTCCCTGACTCTTCGCTAACTGAGAAACACAATTTGAAGTGTTTCAATACTCATTTAAACTGTCTCTAAGAATAAAGCTTAATAATTAACTTATTGAATTCTATTATTTCCTTAGTCAACCTAAGATGTTGACTCTCGATGCAGTCTAGGTGAATTAGGTTTTAATGTTACCAATATGTCACATTTGTAGCCTTTTAGTATTGGTACATATTACCAAATTTATTTCTATGTATATTGCGTTTTATTGCAATTTGTCGGATCCCAGTATACTAATTTGACCTAGCTGGTTGACCAAGTTCCCTCGGCTTTGGGTTTTGGTCAAAACTAAAAACTTGTAGATCTATGTCTTATTACACGCGGGGCAAAATTTCAGGTCATTCTGAGTTTATTAGACCAAGTTATCGTCATTTTACTATTGCTGGTCAGAATGTACCAAAATTGGTCACATTAGGTTATTTTAGGTCAATTTTGGTTCGGTTAGTTTTTGGACCCGAATTTGTGCAAGCTTCTTGACTTGCTTATGGTCATTTTTGGGCTTTTATGTCTTCATAAGACTTGTAGAAATAGGTCTTAACTATTCATGGTCAAATTTTCAGGTCAATTGGACCTGTTTTTAGTGAGTTATGGCCTAAACACTAACTGCTGCCCAAATGGTAAATTTTCAGGCCTTAATTGCACTAATCCGGATTTAGTCACTTTTCAAGTTACCTTACAAGCAGAATTTTGGTAAGCTTCCTTCATGAAAGTTGGCACATTTTGTGCCTAATTTCACCTCCAATTGGTCTCACACCAATTGGAGCCACACACTTAAGGTTCTAGGCCCATAACATAAACTACCCTACTGCATTTGTTCATTACTCATCAAATGACACTTTCAACAATTACCAAACTATACATTCATGCCAATTCTGGTTTGTACCATAACCTAAGCATAATTCACAACATATTGTTGGTCATTTTGGCAGCTTACAATCAACGTCAATATGCACCATTTAGCACAGAATTTTTCAAGCTCAAATTACAATAATTCAATCACTTAACCTAGCTCATTTACATGTCCAACCTCACACCATCATACATATACCCAAGCTGCCATAAAAACTATCACAATTCAACATTAATATTCTATAAACCAAACATGAAATAACACCTTTATGGTTCACCAAACCAAGCTGCCAATTCATACATTACAGTCCATTAATTTCCAAGCTTCCAAATTCAAGTACACATTCACATGTACTAAGTATATATCACCCAAATTAATTCCTACACACATAAACATTTAATCAACCCTTTAATCTACTATTACAAGCAAGAATAAACTGTCCTCAAGGAGTTTCCATGGCTGCCAAAAATAGACCTCTCCCTTTAAACATCAAACTCAAGAATCTCTCCATAATTCAAGTACCCATAACATCCTTACAAACTTTAATGAAACAATAATAAAAAACACAAACTTACCACTTTGGAAATTCTTTAAAATCTCTCCAAAACTTGGTCTTCTTGTTGCCTATCTACTGCTAAAGGTGTATGGACAATCTTTAATGAAGGAAAGTGCCAAGAAAGGAGCTTGAATCTCACATGCATGGAGCTTTAAACCATGCGTCAATGGAGTTTTTTTGGGAGCAAATTTCTGCTGGTTCTAAGGTTGAAGATGAAGATGTGTATTCTGCCCAAGATGATGAGTTAGTGGTCCACTTTGATGGGTGAGTGGAACACTAAGCTTAAATTAAATATTAGTTTAATATAAGATTTCATTTTCCGACATTAAGCTTCCCATTTTTGCTATTTACCTTAGGTACCACTAATTTAATTTTTCATGACATTTTCCAAGTGTAATATCATTTATTTTTAATGGACATTTAGGTCAAAAGACAACTCAGGGTGTCAAATGACCACAATGCCCCTGTTCGGGTTATATTTCCAATTTTTCGGTAACACCGGGTTTTGTCTTTTTTTCGATTTCTCACTTTTCTTTGTACTAATTAATTAATTTTTCTTTGATATTTCTAATGGCATTTATACTTCAATAGACATTTTTCTAAGTCATAAAAATATTTTCCAGGGTTCCCTGCGGTCCAGGGCTAGTCAATGGTCCACGCCATGACTTCCTGGTGCGGTCACCCATCGCTAGGGTTCTTGGCTCGCTTAACTTGGTTACATTTCTTTGCTATTATTTTTCCTTTGTTTTTATTGTATTTTCTTTTCTTGTATTTCATTATTTTATGTCTCCTTATTCATATCTAAGTGTAGTTCTAGGCATCCTAACTGTCTGGACAACACTGGTCGTCAGAACAGTAGAACGCACTACCAAACTTAGGGGTGTTACATTCAGCTCCCCCACTCATTAAGTCTAGGGAAGCCAAAAGATTAACTTTTCAAAACAATCTTATCTCTTCTAGAAGCTGCATAAATTGACACAATTTTTTTTTCTCTTTATGCAACATAGACATGTTGAGGAGAAAGAGAAGAGAAGCATGAAGGCAAAGGAACAAAATGGCATAGCTTGACAAAGCAATTCAGGGGCAAAAAAGCGAAATAATGTAAAGGCATGGAGAGCATCCAAATGATGTCATTTTGTAACGCCCTCACCGTAGGTAGTCTGTACGTTCTACTGTTCTGAAGACTAACGTCTGTTTGAACAGTCAGAATGTTTGGAACTAAACTTAAGCTAGGGTGAGGAGACATAAATTGATGAAATAACGACCAAAAAAAATTAAGGGAAAATAAAAGAAATGAAATTGAACTAGGTTAAAGGAGCCAGAACCACGACAATGGGTTATTGTACTAGGAAGTCACTGCATAGACAGTTGATGATCCCAGACCTATAAGGAACCCTAGGAAGAAATTTTTGGGACTTAATTAAAGGTTTACTGAGGTAAAAATGACATTAAAAAGTCAAAGAAAATTTAGTTAATCAGTACAGATAAAAATGAAAATTAAAGGAACCGAATGCAGGATTTAATTCAGATACCAAAAGTTCGACTATAACCCGAAGAGGGACATTTTGATCATTTGGCACCTAAAGTTAACTTTTGACCTGAATGTCTATTAAAATGAGTGATATTAAAATTAGTCCTCACACATTGGGAAGTATATAGGCTGTAAAGGAAAAGAGAAATTTTAAAGTTTTACAAGCTTGGGAATTTCTTGATTAAAGGTTAGTACATAATTTCTCCTCCTTTCTTAGTTACATCTTGAATTGAGTTGATATGCTAAGAAAATTGAAGAAAATGATGAGGAATGGTAAACCCTAGAATTTGACAGCCTTTAAAAACATGAGAGTTTAATGTTTTCATGCATGTAAATGGTGTTTAGTGTTATTAATGGTTAAGTAGATAATGTTGTATATGTTAGAACTGTGATTGCATGTGTATATTGTGAATGACAAATTGGAGTTAGGGTTTTGACCTAATTGTTAGAGACTTGTGTTGTTACTGAAATTTAATAGTGTTGAGATGAATTGATGATATTAGAAGTGCCATGAATGTTGAATTGTAGTTTGGGAGTTTGAGGAAATGAAATTGGAAGTGTAAATTTCCTTGCATGTTGAGAATTGTTAAATCCAATATGTATTTTGAACAATAACAGAAATTGTGTTCCTCCAATTGATATGAGGCCAATTGGAGATAAAACTAGACCTAAAATGCTTCATTTTTCATGAAGAGACTATGCCCAAATTCTACCCAAAAATTGACCAAATTGTTGTCCCAATCCGGATGACCAAATGATGAACCCAGAAAATTGACCAAATAAATAGTACACATTCATTTGGCCATAACTCCCACTAGACCGGTCCAAATGACCTGAATTTCATACCATTGGAAAGTGAAGGAACGGAAGCGTGAAAAACACAAGTTTATACCATTGAATTCAAAAATTTTCACCTAGGGTCACATGCATCATGCAAGATTTATTTTTATCTATTTGATTTCAATGATAAACAACATATTAAAACTCTTTTAATATGTTTTTGGATCTGTATTTGCCATTTAAGATTTTAAAATTAATCAGATTAATTTTAGAACCCTAGATTAAATCAAGAACGATTACACTAACCTCTTGATGCACTGCAGCGTGTCTGCGCCTTTGAGATTCGTCTTCAGGACACCAGATGTTGTCCCTCTAGCTTGTCCACACCAAGAACACCTATGGTAGCCCTTGAATAGCTTCTAAAGCTTTTTCTATTAATTAGAAATTCAAGTTCTGCCTTTTAAGAGATTAGAGATGTAAACAGGACACTAGAAACAATTTGTAGCGTTCTTAATTCAAGAGATTGATGGCTAATCTCTTTGAATTGATAAGAGATGAAGAAGAAGAGATGAAAACCCTCAAAGTGGCGTGACAAAGGAGTGTGGCTGCTGGTTGTATTTTATTTTCTCATAACAACACTTAAATAGCTAGGTTAACACATTAAACCCTTGCCACATGTCACCCTTTGATTAGCTCTAGGTTTAAGTGACTCAATCACATTATGCCAAGTGTCAAACCTATATTTAATCTTGATTTTAATCATCTTACATGATTAAAAAAACATTTGGCAAGCTTATGTGTAATCCCATGTGTCACCATCTCATGATGCCACGTGTCACACTGTGAAATGACCAAAATGCCCCTGTGTCTTAATTTTGAGTTCTTAACCCAAAATAATTATTTTCTTCTTCTAATTAATTTATATCAAATATAAATTAATTAATTAATCTCTATTAATTAATTTCTCATTAATTAAATTCATATTTAAACACTTTAAATATAAATTTAATTTATACTACACATCCAAAAATCTTGATTTGGTTTCAAGTCATGCTAGGGACTTTGCAATTTAATTGCAAACCAAACCAATTTAATTAATCAATTAAACTCTTTAATTAATTAATTAAATCATATTTAAATAGGTGATAACTTGTGTATGTGTGTGACTTACTAGGCTCATCACTAATTGGCAATGAGACATGATATCAACTCTTAATATCATCAGAACTCTTTCTTACCATAAATGATTTCTCTAAATCATTTTATGAACCTCATGGACCATGGTTAACACCTAGCATAGCATGCCATGGCCACCCAATTAATAATAAGGTTTACCTTAAATGAACCTATAATCATATGTTACCATGCACCAGAATCTCTCTGTTACAAAATCCCAACTCAAGCTAGAGTCATGGTTTATGTCAAACTCCATTTGCTATGAATATTATGTTCTCTTTTAATTCCAGTTCTTGATTAAAAAGATTTTCTCATCGAAACTCTTTTACGAATAAATCTATCCGTCTGGCCAGAACTTAAAACATCAAGAACAATTAAATGAACATAGGATTTTATCTCTATTTACTTAGAGGAACAGATTCCATCTTGATCAACACCTACCTCCATATATAACTAGTAGGAGCCAACAGATGCCCATATACCCATACACAGTACAAGTATGAAAGCAGTATCAAACTCAAACTACCTATATACAAGATAACTGTGCTATCTCAGGTCTAAAGATTATATGCACTTATATGATTTATGACAAAACATTGACAAGAGTAAACTCCATGTGCTTGTCATAAGTGTCACTGGTTCGGCCTACTTATCATGTATAAGTGCCTATCATGTTTGTTATATGGCATGAGACTCACCATTCCATCTTATTTATATCTCATATAAATAACTTGGGAACAAACATGAATACAATCTTTCTAGATAAGTCATGTCCTTATTATGAAGTATCCTTGATTGTGAACCTATTTATGATACTTTGTGCTAGAAATATTGTCACTCATATTCTTAACAACTTAAGAATAATATTTCTAACAAAATATCAATGGACCTTTTCTATTACACATAAATATATTATGTAAACGAAAAAGTGGTAATGCCTTTTATTAATAAAATATGTACAAGATACATACTAAATGATATGCTCTAGGACATACTACTAACAATCTCCCACTAGCACTAGAGCCATTCATTACAATACCTTAGACCCATCTTCTCAAGATGTCAGTCTAACTGAGCTTGAGACAAAGGCTTAGTGCATGGATCAACTGAATTTTTTCAGCTGATGTTATTTTTCTGCATGGCTATATCGCCTTTGCCCAACTATATGTCTGATAATGTGGTAGTGCCTTTCTATGTGTTTGGATTTTGGGTGAGACCTTAGTTCCTTAGCCTGTATGACTGCTCCATTGTTGTCACAGTGTAGTGGAACTACTGACTCAATGGAAGGAACTACTGTAAGTTACATCACGAACTTCTTTATCCAAACGACTTCCTTTGCGACATCGATGCATCAATATACTCACCTCTGTAGTGGAATATGCAATCGTGCTCGCTTGGAACTCTTCCAACCGATCGCACCTCCATTACAAATGAACACATATCCAGAGGTAGACTTTCTATCATCGATATCGATTGGAAATCGTAATCGTATAACCATCCAATTGCAAGTCTCCACCTCCATAAATCAAGAATAAATCCTTAGTTCTTCTCAAGTACTTAAGGATATTCTTGATGACTATCGATGTTCCAAACCTGGATTGGATTGATACCGCTAGTCAAACTTACAAGATATGCGATATCCGGCCTAGTACACAACATTGCATACATTAAACTTCCAATAGCCGAAGCATATGGAATCCTGGCCATCTTATCTCTTTCTTCAGGTGTCTTTGGAGACATCTCTTTAGAAAGATGGATACCATGTCTCACTGGTAACAATCCTCTCTTGGAATCAAGCATGTTAAACCTCTTTAACACCTTTTCCAAGTATAGACTTTGGGATAAACCAATTATTCTTTTCGCTCTATCTCTATAGATGTGAATCCCAAGAATATAGGTTGCCTCCCCTAAGTCTTTCATGGAGAATGTATTTGACAACCATACCTTTATAGTCGTCAACATACCTGTGTCATTACCCATCAACAGTATGTCATCCACATATAAGACAAGGAAAGTGATAGCACTGTCACTAACCTTCTTATATACACATGGCTCATCCTCATTTTTGATAAAACCAAAGGATTTAATGGCTTCATCAAAACGGATGTTCCAACTCCTCGAAGCTTGTTTCAACCCATAAATGGATCGCTTTTGCTTACATACCTTGGAACCATCTTGGGATTCAAATCTCCTAGGTTGTTCCATGAAAATGTTTTCTTCAATGTGTCCATTGAAAAAAAACTGTTTTGACATCCATCTGCCAAATCTCATAATCATAGTATGCAGCTATTGCTAGTAAAATCCTAATTGATTTAAGCATGGCAACAGGCAAGAAAATCTCCTCATAGTCGATTACTTGCCTTTGGCGAAACCCTTTCGCTACTAGCCTTGCCTTATAGGTCTCTACCTTTCCATCAGAACCAATTTTCTTCTTAAAACGCCATTTGTTCCCTATAGGTATAATACCTTCAGGTGGGTCAACAAGATCCCAAACTTGATTCTTATACATGGAATCAATCTCGAATTTCATAGCATCAATCCATTTTGAAGAGTCTATATCTGATATAGCTTCTTCATAGGTAAGTGGATCATCTCCATGATCTACTTCTTCATGAGTAGACAACTCTTGTTCTTCTTCATGAAGAAAACCATATCTCACTGGTGGGTGAGATACCCTGATTGTTCTACGAGGAACAGCTGTAGATGTTTCATCAACAGGTATTGGTTGACTAGATGGATCTATATCCATCGATGCATTGGTTGGTCAGAATTCTCCAATTCTAACTCTATTTGCCTTCCTTTGCCTCCTTCTTGAACAAACTGTTGTTCAAGAAATGTGGCATCTCTACTTATCACAACCTTTTATGAAGTAGGCAAATAAAAATAATATCCAAAACTATCTTTTGGATATCCAACAAATCGACCCTTTTCTGATCTGGTCTCCAATTTATCAGTGTTCAGCTTTTTGATATAAGCTGGACAACCTCAAATCTTAACATGCTTAAGACTTGGTTTTCTTCCATGCCATATCTCATAAGGTGTGGAAGAAACTGATTTTGATGGAATCCTATTCAGAATATACAAAGCTGATTCTAATGCAAATCCCCAAAAGGAGATTGGCATATCAGTATAGCTCATCATACTACGTACCATATCCAATAGGGTACGATTTCTCCTTTCAGATACACCATTCAGTTGTGGTGTTCCTAGAGGAGTCAGCTGAGAAACAATGCCATGCTCTCTCAAGTATTCATCAAATTCAGTACTCAAATATTCATCTCCACGATCTGATCGAAGAGCTTTAATACTCTTTCCTATTTGATTTTCTACTTCAGATTTAAATTCTTTGAACTTTTCAAAAGATTCATGTTTGTATTTCATCAAATACAAATACCCAAACCTTGATTTATCATCAGTAAAGGTAATAAAATAATGAAAACCCCTCTAGCCATTTCTTTAAATGGACCACATACATCACTATGTATTAGCTCCAAAATATTTTCAGCTCTTAGCCCCTGTCCAACAAAGGGTGATCTTGTCATTTTTCCCTGAAGGCAAGATTCACAAGTTGGAGTAGGCTCAGAGTCCAATAAGGATAGAATCCCCATTTTCTCCAATTTTGTAATCCTATCTTCTGCAACATGATATAACCTTAAGTGCCAAATATATTTTGAACTTGAGTTGGTTTTCACCATGGCATTGCTTTTATTTAGATTGCTATACTCTGGCCAGTGGAAACACTTTCTTACTGGCAATGGAAACACTTTCTTATTGGCAATGGAAACACTTTCCTGTTGGCAGTGGAAACACTTTCCTTTGCCTTCATCAGCTTTAGTCTTCCTTTTCTGTTTAGCTATTTTCTTAGAAGGACCAGGAATCTGAGGTTTCTTTTTCTTATTGCCCTTCTTCTTGTTGGACTTTCCAGCAGAAGAAGATGCAACCAAAGCTACCTCTTTTCCTTTATTGCCTAGCATATTCTTTTGGGCAATAACCAGCATGTTGAGTAAACCAGCTAAGGTGCATTCCTGTTGAGTCATATGGAAATTTGTCACAAAATTCCCAAAAGACTTAGGAAGGGACTGAAGGATCAAATCCGTCTGTAGTTGGAAATCCATGTTAAAGTCAAGATATTCCAACTGCTCAATCAGCCGAATCATCTTGTGGACATGATCCCCAACATTCTGTCCCTCAGACATCCTCATACGGAATAGCTGTCTAGATATCTCATACCTAGCATTCCTGCTGTGCTCACCATACAACTCTTGTAGGTGAAGGAGGATCTCACTCGCACTCTGCATGTTCTCATGTTGCTTCTGTAACTCATTACTCATGGAAGCAAGCATGTAACACTTAGCTCTCATATCATGCTCCTTCCACTTGTCCAAAGTTTCATGTTCCTCTTGTGTGGCCTCTGGAGGTAAGGGACTAGGAACATTTGAATCTAGAACATGTCCTATATGTTCAAGGTTCAAGACAAGTTTCAAATTTCTTAGCCAATCAGACAGATTAGGTCTTGTCAACCTATTGCGATCAAGTATGCTTGCAAGGATATTGGATGGTGGTGGTTGTTCTGTGCTCATTATTATCAGAAAATTAATTACAGAAATAACCAGATTAATTAGTAAATGTATCATGTAATTAACCAAATATGATTATGGTCTTTTAATCAAATTGGTCCTCCCACTAACTTAGCTAATCCTACACTTCCAAAGTAGAAAACGGAAATCCTAGTTGGATGGATTTCTAGTGGGTGATTGAATTCTTCTAATTCTATTGATCATCCTCAGGTACATCCATTATTGGAATTACAATAAACTATAAGTGAGCAACTCCTTGCCCATCACATCTCATGTGAGGTTCAATCCTTTACCTAGCCCCTAATGCTCAAAATCTCAGGTACATCCATTATTGACTTATCTTGCATTAGTTAAGTTGATCCCATTGAGCCAGTAATTATGCAAATAATTTTAATGTCCTCAGGTACATCCAATATTGGCCACTAAACCATTTACATATTTACAACATCTCATGCTTTAATAATTATTCTTAAGAAAATCTCTTAAATTAATTGCATCTCATGCAACTATTTAAAATTTCTTAAAATAATTGCCCCAATGGAGGGCCTATGTTATAATTACTTTAATTATAGCATTTCCAACTTAATCATTTGTTTGGAAGATTTTATGGTCATTCTAATTACTATTAAGGTCTCATTTTGCACATTATCCATTTAGCATGCATATATCATATAATTGCATACATTCCCATACATCTCATGCATTCATGGATAAGCAGTAAATATGGTATGATCATGGACTTTCTAAGGGATTCAATTCTGAGCCACCAAGAATTGAATCAGGGCATTCCTAGGTGCATTTCATTCATTCATTCATTCATTTTACAAGAGTTGCTAAAGGAGTACATAATCAACACTTGATCTTGAATTCCTCCCACTGGTCCCACCAATGCTCTTGACCTCCTTGAACTTCTTGCAATCCAATATTACATGGTAATCCTTGGCATACCAAGGCGAATTTACAAGAACTTAAATAAATGAAATTACAACCCAAAAATTATTACAAACTTAATAATACATGCCCAAAATAAATTAAAATAAATTAATTAATTTACAATACCAAAGAAACATAAAAGAAATAAATCCAATCATATTGGTCTTTTATAGTCCATGATCATCCATCATGCATATCACTATTTAACAATTAAATAAAACATACATACTTAAATTAAATTGAATATCTCATATTCAACTTAAAAATCCAGATTTGAATATGATTCAAATAAATTTAAAAATTCAGATTTGAATCTCATTCAAACAAATTTAAAAATTCATATTTGAATCACATTCAAACAACTTTAAAAATTCAGATTTGAATCACATTCAAACATTTTTTAAAAAATCAGATTTGAATCACATTCAAATATTTTTAAAAAAATCAGATCTGAATTTTATTCAATTAATTTTAAAAAATCAGATTTAAATATGATTCAAACAATTTTAAAAATTCAGATTTGAATCACATTCAAACAACTTTTAAAATTCAGATTTGAATCACATTCAAACAATTTTTAAAATTCTGATTTGAATCATAACTTAATTTTGTGATAAAAATTCTAATTAAACAATTTAATTAGACATAAAATGGATCTTAAATCATACAACAATTGCACATTCACCATCCATTTACGTTTGCACACCATTGTGATGCATCAACCATGCGCACCATGGTGTTCATCATTTGTGCCGCCACTTTGACTTTGCAACCAGCAATAAACTTTTGATCTCATGATCAAACACACAATTAAATCATTTAATCATCAATCTAAATGGCAAATATAGTGGCTCTGATACCAATTGAAGGAACGGAAGCGTGAAAAACACAAGTTTATACCATTGAATTCAAAAATTTTCACCTAGGGTCACATGCATCATGCAAGATTTATTTTTATCTATTTGATTTCAATGATAAAAAACATATTAAAACTCTTTTAATATGTTTTTGGATCTGTATTTGCCATTTAAGATTTTAAAATTAATCAGATTAATTTTAGAACCCTAGATTAAATCAAGAACGATTACACTAACCTCTTGATGCGCTGCAGCGTGTCTGCGCCTTTGAGATTCGTCTTCAGGACACCAGATGTTGTCCCTCTAGCTTGTCCATGTTAGCAGTATGCCCTAGAGCATATCATTTAGTATGTATCTTGTACATATTTTTATTAATAAAAGGCATTTCCACTTTTCCGTTTACATAATATATTTATGTGTAATAGAAAAGGTCCATTGATATTTTGTTAGAAATATTATTCTTAAGTTGTTAAGAATATGAGTGACAATATTTCTAGCACGAAGTATCAAAAATAGGTTCACAATCGAGGATACTTCATAATAAGGACATGACTTATCCAGAAAGATTGTATTCATGTTTGTTCCCAAGTTATTTATATGAGATATAAATAAGATGGAATGGTGAGTCTCATGCCATATAACAAACATGATAGGCACTTATAAATGATAAGTAGGCCGAACCAGTGACACTTATGACAAGCACATGGAGTTTATTCTTGTCAATGTTTTGTCATAAATCATATCAGTGCATATAATCTTTAGACATGAGATAGCACAGTTATCTTGTATATAGGTAGTTTGAGTTTGATACTGTTTTTATACTTGTACTGTGTATGGGTATATGGGCATGTGTTGGCTCCTACTAGTTATATATGGAGGTAGGTGTTGATCAAGATGGAATCTGTTCCTCTAAGTAAATAGAGATAAAATCCTATGTTCATTTAATTGTTCTTGATGTTTCAAGTTCTGGCCAGACAGATAGATTTATTCAAAAGAGTTTCGATGAGAAAATCTTTTAATCAAGAACTGGAATTAAAAGAGAACATAATATTCATAGCAAATGGAGTTTGACATAAACCATGACTCCAGCTTGAGTTGGGATTTTGTAACAGAGAGATTCTAGTGCATGGTAACATATGATTATAGGTTCATTTAAGGTAAACCTTATTACTAATTGGGTGGCTATGGCATGCTATGCTAGGTGTTAACCATGGTCTATGAGGTTCATAAAATGATTTAGAGAAATCATTTATGGTAAGAAAGAGTTCTGATGATATTAAGAGTTGATATCATGTCTCATTGCCAATTAGTGATGAGCCTAGTAAGTCACACACATACACAAGTTATCACCTAATTAAATATGATTTAATTAATTAATTAAAGAGTTTAAATTGATTAATTAAATAGGTTTGGTATGCAAATAGATTGCAAAGTCCCTAGCATGACTTGAAACCAAATCTAGATTATTGGATGTATAATATAAGTTAAATTTATATTTAAAGTGTTTAAATATGAATTTAATTAATGAGAAATTAATTAATAGAGATTAATTAATTAATTTATATTTGATGTAAATTAATTAGAAGAAGAAAATAATTATTTTGGGTTAAGAACTCAAAATTAAGACACAGGGACATTTTGGTCATTTTGCAGTGTGACACGTGGCACCATGAGATGGTGACACATGGCATAACACATAAGCTTGCCAAATGTTTTTTAATCATGTAAGATGATTAAAATCAAGATTAAATATAGGTTTGACACTTGGCACAATGTGATTGGGTCACTTAAACCTAGAGCTAATCAAAGGGTGACATGTGGCAAGAGTTTATTGTGTTAACCTAGCTATTTAAGTGTTGTTATGAGAAAATAAAACACAACCAGCAGCCACACTCCTTTGTCACGCCACTTTGAGGGTTTTTATCTCTTCTTCTTCATCTCTTATCAATTCAAAGAGATTAGCCATCAATCTCTTGAATTAAGAACACTAGGAATTGTTTCTAGTGTCCTGTTTACATCTCTAATCTCTTAAAAGGCAGAACTTGAATTTCTAATTAATAGAAAAAGCTTTAGAAGCTGTTCAAGGGCTGCCATAGGTGTTCTTGGTGTGGACAAGCTAGAGGGACAACATCCGTGTCCTCAAGACGAATCTCAAAGCGCAGACACACGCTGCAAAGGCATCAAGAGGTTAGTGTAATCGTTCTTGATTTAATCTAGGGTTCTAAAATTAATATGATTAATTTTAAAATCTTAAATGGCAAATACAGATCCAAAAACATATTAAAAGAGTTTTTATATGTTGTTTATCATTGAAATCAAATAGATAAAAAATAAATCTTGCATGATGCATGTGACCCTAGGTGAAAATTTTTGAATTCAATGGTATAAACTTGTGTTTTTCACGCTTCCATTCCTTCAATTGGTATCAGAGCCACTATATTTGCCATATAGATTGTTGATTATATGATTTAATTGTGTGTTTGATCATGAGATCAAAAGTTCATTGCTGGTTGCAAAGCAAGTTGGCGGCATACTTGAAAAAACACCATCAATGGTGCGCATGGTTTGGCTTCCATGGGTGGTTTAAGGTTTGGCTTTTAATTCTGCAATTGTTGTATGATCTAAGGCCTATTCTTTGACTAATTAAAGTGTTTAATTAGTAGTTTTTATCACACAATTAAATTATGATTCAAATCAGAATTTTAAAAATTGTTTGAATGTGATTCAAATCTGAATTTTAAAAGTTGTTTGAATGTGATTCAAATCTGAATTTTTAAAGTTGTTTGAATCATATTTAAATCTGATTTTTTAAAATTGATTGAATAAAATTCAGATCTGATTTTTTAAAAAATATTTGAATGTGATTCAAATCTGATTTTTTAAAAAATGTTTGAATGTGATTGAAATCTGAATTTTTGAAGTTGTTTGAATGTGATTCAAATCTGAATTTTTAAATTTGTTTGAATGAGGTTCAAATCTGAATTTTTAAATTTATTTGAATCATATTCAAATCTAGATTTTTAAGTTGAATATGAGATATTCAATTTAATTTAAGTATGTATGTTGTATTTAATTGTTAAATAGTGATATGCATGATGGATGATCATGGACTATAAAAGACCAATGTGATTGGATTTATTTCTTTTATGTTTCTTTGGGATTGTAAATTAATTAATTTATTTTAATTTATTTTGGGCATGTATTATTAAGTTTGTAATAATTTTTGGGTTGTAATTTCATTTATTTAAGTTCTTGTAAATTCGCCTTGGTATGCCAAGGATTACTATGTAATATTGGATTGCAAGAAGTTCAAGGAGGTCAAGAGCATTGGTGGGACCAGTGGGAGGAATTCAAGATCAAGTGTTGATTATGTACTCCTTCAGCAATTCTTGTAAAATGAATGAATGAAATGCACCTAGGAATGCCCTGATTCAATTCTTGGTGGCTCAGAATTGAATCCCTTAGAAAGTCCATGATCATACCATATTTACTGCTTATCCATGAATGCATGAGATGTATGGGAATGTATGCAATTATATGATATATGCATCCTAAATGGATAATGTGAAAAGTGAGACCTTAATAGTAAATAGAATGACCATAAAATCTTCCAAACAAATGATTAAGTTGGAAATGCTATAATTAAAGTAATTATAACATAGGCCCTCCATTGGGGCAATTATTTTAAGAAATTTTAAATAGTTGCATAAGATGCAATTTATTTAAGAGATTTTCTTAAGAATAATTGTTAAGCATGAGATGTTGTAAATATGTAAATGGTTTAGTGGCCAATATTGGATGTACCTGAGGACATTAAAATTATTTGCATAATTACTGGCTCAATAGGATCAACTTAACTAATGCAAGATAAGTCAATAATGGATGTACCTGAGATTTTGAGCATTAGGGGCTAGGTAAAGGATTGAACCTCACATGAGATGTGACGGGCAAAGAGTTGCTCACTTATAGTTTATTGTAATTCCAATAATGGATGTACCTGAGGATGATCAATAGAATTATAAGAATTCAATCACCCACTAGAAATCCATCCAACTAGGATTTCCGTTTTCTACTTTGGAAGTGTAGGATTCGCTAAGTTAGTGGGAGGACCAATTTGATTAAAAGACCATAATCATATTTGGTTAATTACATGATACATTTACTAATTAATCTGGTTATTTTTGCAATTAATTTTCTGATAATAATGAGCACAGAACAACCACCACCATCCAATATCCTTGCAAGCATACTTGATCGCAATAGGTTGACAGGACCTAATATGTCTGATTGGCTAAGAAATTTGAAACTTGTCCTGAACCTTGAACATATAAGATATGTTCTAGATTCAAATGTTCCTGGTCCCTTACCTCCAGAGGCCACACAAGAGGAACATGAAACTTTGGACAAGTGGAAGGAGCATGATATGAGAGCTAAGTGTTGCATGCTTGCTTCCATGAGTAATGAGTTACAGAAGCAACATGAGAACATGCAAAGTGCGAGTGAGATCCTCCTTCACCTACAAGAGTTGTATGGTGAGCACAGCAGGAATGCTAGGTATGAGATATCTAGACAGCTATTCCGTATGAGGATGTCTGAGGGACAGAATGTTGGGGATCATGTCCACAAGATGATTCGGCTGATTGAGTAGTTGGAACATCTTGACTTTAACATGGATTTCCAACTACAGACGGATTTGATCCTTCAGTCCCTTCCTGAGTCTTTTGGGAATTTTGTGATAAATTTCCATATGACTAAACAGGAATGCACCTTAGCTGGTTTACTCAACATGCTGGTTATTGCCCAAAAGAATATGCCAGGCAATAAAGGAAAAGAGGTAGCTTTATTGCATCTTCTTCCACTGGAAAGTCCAACAAGAAGAAGGGCAATAAGAAAAAGAAACCTCAGATTCTGGTCCTTCCAAGAAAATAGCTAAACGTAAAAGGAAGACTAAAGTCGATAAAGGCAAGGGAAAGTGTTTCCACCGCCAACAGAAAGTGTTTCCATTGCCGAAGAAAGTGTTTCCAACCGCTAGAGTATAGTAATCTAAAAGAATGCTATGCCATAGTGAAAATAAACTCAAGTTCAAAATATATTTGGCACTTTAGGTTATGTCATGTTGCGTAAGATAGGATTGCAAAATTGGAGAAAATGGGGATTCTATCCTCATTGGGCTCGAGCCTACTCCAACTTGTGAATCTCACTGTGGCAAAATGACTAGATCACCCTTTGTTGGAGGGCTAAGAGCTGAAAATATTTTGGAGCTAATACATAGTGATGTATGTGGTCCATTTAAAGAAATGGCTAGAGGGGTTTTCATTATTTTATTACCTTTATCGATGATAAATCAAGGTTTGGGTATTTGTATTTGATGAAATACAAACATGAATCTTTGAAAAGTTCAAAGAATTTAAATCAAGTAGAAAATCAAACAGAAAGAATATTAAAGCTCTTCGATCGATCGTGGAGGTGAATATTTGAGTATCGAATTTGATGAATACTTGAGAGAGCATGGCATTGTTTCTCACCGACTCTCTAGAACGCCACAACCGAATGGTGTATCTGAAGGAGAAATCGCACTTATTGGATATGGTACGTAGTATGATGAGCTATACCGATATGCCAATCTCCTTTGGGGATTTGCATTAGAATCACTTTGTATATTCTCGAATAGGATTCCATCAAAATCGCTTTCTTCCACACCTTATGAGATATGGCATGGAAGAAAACCAAGTCTTAAGCATGTTAAGATTTGGGGTTGTCCAAATTATATCAAAAGTCAACACTGATAAATTGGAGACTAGATCAGAAAAAGGTCGATTTGTTGGATATCCAAAAGATAGTTTTGGATATTATTTTTATTTGCCTACTTCACAAAAGGTTGTGATAAGTAGAGATGCCACATTTCTTGAACAACAGTTTATTCAAGAAGGAGGCAAAGGAAGGCAAATAGAGTTAGAATTGGAGAATTCTGACCAACCAACAGATCAGATGGATATAGATCCATCTAGTCAACCAATACCCGTTTATGAAACATCTACACTGCTCCTCGTAGAACAACTGTGGTATCTCACCCACCAGTGAGATATGGTTTTCTTCATGAAGAAGAACAAGAGTTGTTTACTCATGAAGAAGTAGATCATGGATATGATCCACTTACCTATGAAGAAGCTATATCAGATATAGACTCTTCAAAATGGATTGATGCTATGAAATCCGAGATTGATTCCATGTATAAGAATCAAGTTTGGGATCTTGTTGACCCACCTGAAGGTATTATACCTATAGGGAACAAATGGGTTTTCAAGAAGAAAATTGGTTCTGATGGAAAGGTAGAGACCTATAAGGCAAGGCTAGAAGCGAAAGGGTTTCGCCAAAGGCAAGGAATCGACTATGAGGAGACTTTCTCGCCTGTTGCCATGCTTAAATCAATTAGGATTTTATTAGCAATAGCTGCGTACTATGATTATGAGATTTGTCATATGGATGTCAATAAATCTTTTCTCAATGGATACATTGAAGAAAACATTTTCATGGAACAACCTAAGGGATTTGAATCCCAAGATGGTTCCAAGGTATGCAAGCTAAAGCGATCTATTTATGGGTTGAAACAAGCTTCGAGGAGTTGGAACATCCGTTTTGATGAAGCCATTAAATCCTTTGGTTTTATCAAAAATGAGGATGAGCCATGTGTATATAAGAAGGTTAGTGACAAGGCTATCACTTTCCTTGTTTTATATGTGGATGACATAATCGTTGATGGGTAATGACACGTATGTTGACGACTATAAAGGTATGGTTGTCAAATACATTCTCCATGAAAGACTTAGGGGAGGTAACCTATATTCTTGGAATTCGCATCTATAGAGATAGAGCGAAAAGAATAATTGGTTTATCCCAAAGTCTATACTTGGAAAAGGTGTTAAAGAGGTTTAACATGCTTGATTCCAAGAGAGGATTGTTACCAGTGAGACATGGTATCCATCTTTCTAAAGAGATGTCTCCAAAGACACCTAAAGAAAGAGATAAGATGGCCAGATTCCATATGCTTCGCTATTGGAAGTTTAATGTATGCAATGTTGTGTACTAGGCCTGATATCGCATATGTCGTTAGTTTGACTAGCGGTATCAATCTAATCCAGTTTGGAACATCGATAGTCACAAGAATATTCTTAAGTACTTGAGAAGAACTAAGGATTTATTCTTGATTTATGGAGGTGGAGACTTGCAATTGGATGGTTATATTGATTCTGATTTCCAATCAGATATCGATGATATAAAGTCTACCTCTGGATATGTGTTCATTGGTAATGGAGGTGCAGTCAGTTGGAAGAGTTCCAAACAGAGCACGACTGCAGATTCCACTACGTAGCCGAGTATATTGTCGCATCGATGTCGCAAAGGAAGTCGCTTTGGATAAAGAAGTTCGTGATGTAACTTACAAGAGTTCCTTCCATTGAGTCGCCAGCCCAGATAATCGTGACAATAATGGAGCAGTCATACAGGCTAAGGAACCAAGGTCTTACCAGAAATCCAAACACATAGAAAGGCACTACCACATTATCAGAGAAATAGTTGGGCGAGGCGATGTAGCCATGCAGAAAATAGCATCAGCTGAAAATCCAGCTGATCCATTCACTAAGCCTATGTCACAGACTCAGTTAGACCGACATCTTGAGAAGATAGGTCTAAGCTATTGTAATGAATGGCTCTAGTGCTAGTGGGAGATTGTTAGTAGTATGCCCTAGAGCATATCATTTAGTATGTATCTTGTACATATTTTTATTAATAAAAGGCATTTCCACTTTTCTGTTTACATAATATATTTATGTGTAATAGAAAAGGTCCATTGATATTTTGTTAGAAATATTATTCTTAAGAATATGAGTGACAATATTTTTAGCACGAAGTATCATAAATAGGTTCACAATCGAGGATACTTCATAATAAGGACATGACTTATCCAGAAAGATTGTATTCATGTTTGTTCCCAAGTTATTTATATGAGATATAAATAAGATGGAATGGTGAGTCTCATGCCATATAACAAACATGATAGGCACTTATAAATGATAAGTAGGCCGAACCAGTGACACTTATGACAAGCACATGGAGTTTATTCTTGTCAATGTTTTGTCATAAATCATATCAGTGCATATAATCTTTAGACCTGAGATAGCATAGTTATCTTGTATATAGGTAGTTTGAGTTTGATACTGCTTTCATACTTGTACATTGTAAGGGAATATGAGCATGTGATGGATCCTACTAGTTATATATGGAGGTAGGTGTTTATCAAGATGGAAACTGTTCCTCTAAGTAAATAGAGATAAAGTCCTATGTTCATTTAATTGTTCTTGATGTTTCAAGTTCTGGCAGACAGATAGATTTATTCGTAAAAGAGTTTACGATGAGAAAATCTTTTAATCAAGAATCGAATTAAAAGAGAACATAATATTCATAGCAAATGGAGTTTGACATAAACCATGACTCCAGCTTGAGTTGGGATTTTGTAACAGAGAGATTCTAGTGCATGGTAACATATGATTATAGGTTCATTTAAGGTAAACCTTATTACTAATTGGGTGGCTATGGCATGCTATGCTAGGTGTTAACCATGGTCTATGAGGTTCATAAAATGATTTAGAGAAATCATTTATGGTAAGAAAGAGTTCTGATGATATTAAGAGTTGATATTATGTCTCATTGCCAATTAGTGATGAGCCTAGTAAGTCACACACATACACAAGTTATCACCTAATTAAATATGATTTAATTAATTAATTAAAGAGTTTAAATTGATTAATTAAATAGGTTTGGTATGCAATTAGATTGCAAAGTCCCTAGCATGACTTGAAACCAAATCTAGATTATTGGATATATAATATAAGTTAAATTTATATTTAAAGTGTTTAAATATGAATTTAATTAATGAGAAATTAATTAATAGAGATTAATTAATTAATTTATATTTGATGTAAATTAATTAGAAGAAGAAAATAATTATTTTGGGTTAAGAACTCAAAATTAAGACACAGGGGCATTTTGGTCATTTTGCGATTGTGACACGTGGCACCATGAGATGGTGACACATGGCATAACACATAAGCTTGCCAAATGTTTTTTAATCATGTAAGATGATTAAAATCAAGATTAAATATAGGTTTGACACTTGGCACAATGTGATTGGGTCACTTAAACCTAGAGCTAATCAAAGGGTGACATGTGGCAAGAGTTTATTGTGTTAACCTAGCTATTTAAGTGTTGTTATGAGAAAATAAAACACAACCAGCAGCCACACTCCTTTGTCACGCCACTTTGAGGGTTTTTATCTCTTCTTCTTCATCTCTTATCAATTCAAAGAGATTAGCCATCAATCTCTTGAATTAAGAACACTAGGAATTGTTTCTAGTGTCCTGTTTACATCTCTAATCTCTTAAAAGGCAGAACTTGAATTTCTAATTAATAGAAAAAGCTTTAGAAGCTGTTCAAGGGCTGCCATAGCTTTAGAAGCTTTAGAAGCTGTTCACACCACCCAATCACATTGTGCCAAGTGTCAAACCTATATTTAATCTTGATTTTAATCATCTTACATGATTAAAAAACATTTGGCAAGCTTATGTGTTATGCCATGTGTCACCATCTCATGGTGCCACGTGTCACACTGCAAAATGACCAAAATGCCCCTGTGTCTTAATTTTGAGTTCTTAACCCAAAATAATTATTTTCTTCTTCTAATTAATTTATATCAAATATAAATTAATTAATTAATCTCTATTAATTAATTTCTCATTAATTAAATTCATATTTAAACACTTTAAATATAAATTTAACTTATATTATACATCCAATAATCTAGATTTGGTTTCAAGTCATGCTAGGGACTTTGCAATCTATTTGCATACCAAACCTATTTAATTAATCAATTTAAACTCTTTAATTAATTAATTAAATCATATTTAAATAGGTGATAACTTGTGTATGTGTGTGACTTACTAGGCTCATCACTAATTGGCAATGAGACATGATATCAACTCTTAATATCATCAGAACTCTTTCTTACCATAAATGATTTCTCTAAATCATTTTATGAACCTCATAGACCATGGTTAACACCTAGCATAGCATGCCATGGCCACCCAATTAGCAATAAGGTTTACCTTAAATGAACCTATAATCATATGTTACCATGCACTAGAATCTCTCTGTTACAAAATCCCAACTCAAGCTAGAGTCATGGTTTATGTCAAACTCCATTTGCTATGAATATTATGTTCTCTTTTAATTCCAGTTCTTGATTAAAAAGATTTTCTCATCAGAAACTATTTTCTGAATAAATCTATCTGTCCTGGCCAGGAACTTGAAACATCAAGAACAATTAAATGAACATAGGATTTTATCTCTATTTACTTAGAGGAACATATTCCATCTTGATCAACACCTACCTCCATATATAACTAGTAAGAGCCAACAGATGCCCATATACCCATACACAGTACAAGTATGAAAGCAGTATCAAACTCAAACTATCTATATACAAGATAACTGTGCTATATCAGGTCTAAAGATTATATGCACTGATATGATTTATGACAAAACATTGACAAGAGTAAACTCCATGTGCTTGTCATAAGTGTCACTGGTTCGGCCTACTTATCATGTATAAGTGCCTACCATGTTTGTTATATGGCATGAGACTCACCATTCCATCTTATTTATATCTCATATTAATAACTTGGGAACAAACATGAATACAATCTTTCTGGATAAGTCATGTCCTTATTATGAAGTATCCTTGATTGTGAACCTATTTTTGATACTTTGTGCTAGAAATATTGTCACTCATATTCTTAACAACTTAAGAATAATATTTCTAACAAAATATCAATGGACCTTTTCTATTACACATAAATATATTATGTAAACGGAAAAGTGGTAATGCCTTTTATTAATAAAATATGTACAAGATACATACTAAATGATATGCTCTAGGGCATACTACTAACAGAAAGCTTAGACATAGGGCTTCAACTTTCATGAAGATCACAGAGCCCAAAAATGCCTCTAGCCAAATCAAATTACTAGCCTAAGTTAGGTTACCAAAACTGTCTAGAACTAAAACTGCCTAGATTTTGCTAGACATAGGCTACTTGACCAGTTTTGGCAAAAAGGCCATAACTTGGTCTATAGAAATCCAAATGCAATGAAATCAATGGCAAACTATCCATAAGACATCAATATACAATATTGGTATTTTGACCAAAATCCAAAAATTAAGAGAACTAGGTCAATTGGCTAGATCAATTCAGTATACTAATTCTGGAAATTGTATAAGTGACCATTGACTCTTGAATAGTCTAGGCCAGTTATTCGGTTATAAATGGTTCTACAAAACTTGAAACATTGCAACTAAAAATTCTGAGTGACCACAAGAGATAGGGCAACAAATCCTATGAAGAACACTAGGTCTAAATATTTCTATAACCTGTTCAAATAAATTGATAAAGCATGATACCAAAACTGCCTAGTTAAGGAACCGGAAATTGGAATGAAACCAGTTATGGTTATTTGACCATAACTTGAGTTCCAGAAATCCAAATAACATAATTCAAAAAGGGAAAACAAAGATAAGACATACAATAACAACTTTCATAAAGGAAGTATGGCCAAACAGTGGCCACAAAGTGATCAAATTGATAGGTAAAGTTAAGACATTAAAACTGAACCTAAAGAAAGGTTCATAAGACAAAAAAATTTATAGCAGGATTTTAACCCTAATATGTTACTAAACACTAAATTACATGAAATAGGTATGTGAGACCCACTTTCTCACTACAAAGTGACATGAAATTTCTAATAAGTAATTAATAATGCTTAATTGCCCAAAGTAAATCTAGGCTTATGTATATAGTTTAGATCGATTGGTATACCAATTAGGGACTACAGATAGCAATACTGCCTACATGAATAATCATTGACGGACAAAATATGTCTGATATGATTATTCTACAGGTTATATGCCTGCCCGTTGACCATTGTGCCTAATTTTATTACTGGCTTTGAAAGCCTGCCCGTTAGCCTTATGCCTGACATGACAGTTATATACAGAGTAGACATATGATTGTCTAACCAGTATACTCTAGTGTATCTAACCTTATAGTCTGTTATAGGTTACTTGGGCATTGATATGATTTTAAAAGACTAAGAATGAAGCAAATGAATAGATAAGATACTGATAATTAATTTATTTCCAAAGTGCAATAAAAATACAGTTAACCTAGAGTTATGAAATTCCACCTAGAATTTTTATTTTTAATTATCCAGTTATTTTTCTTTAAAGTTATGCACCACTAAGCAATTCGCTTAGCGCGTTAGTTTTTCCATCACGTAGGTATTGGAGACCAAACACAGCCATAGCAGCAACAGTAGCAGTAGTGTTCTGACAGAGCTTTGACAGATCTGCCATAGTCCAAAGTCACCTCAGTATTTTGTATTTATTTTAGTAGGGCCCATGTTATTAGATTTTGCATTTTGTTTATTATACATAAGTAGATACAGTGTAATTCATTTTGAACATTGTAAATAAATTATAATTACATTTTGGATTGTAAATAAAGTTGTGAACTTTTGTATGTAAACTTCCATATGAATGAATGAATGAAAAATATAATTTCTTGAAATTGTATAAGCAAAAATGATATGATATGACATGATGTATATGTAAATATGAGATAGACAAGCAATTATTTTTAATAGGTGAATAGTGAAACCCACCAGATGCTAATAAAATAGAGAAGACTCTGCTCGGATTTCCGCAGAAATAATTTGTGATAAAAAAAATTACCTCATATTTTCTATGAAATATAAAATTAACAATGGACAAGACAAGATAAGATAAGGTGCTCTGGCACCGAATGTGCACTCCTTGCTCGACTACACTGTAGATGGGTGAAGGGTATCACACATTTGGTTAGACCCAACAGGCTAGGACAAGGACAATAAAATCCTTGGAAGAGATCAGAATGTGTTGTATAATGATGAGCAAAATTGTAACTTAACTCTTGTAAAAGACAAAATGGACAAACCCATGTAAAGCTTCACACCTTGTGATGGAGGGTAGTTTTGTAAATCTAAATCCTCCAAATCAATTGCAATTGCCATTGTTCATCAATAACTTCCTTTTATTGTAGACTCTATATAATATTAGTTATGCATATATTAACTTCATATAATTAGTACATTTCATTGTAACATACGTTAATTCTATATAAATTGCTCTTTATAAATCAATTAGAGATTAAATATTGTATGTCATTTATTGATTAAGCATATATTGCAATCAATAATTTTAAATCTTATTTAAGTCTATCATATACTATATGGCTCTATATTTATGAATTGAACCATATCTTATAATAATATTAGCTATGCATACATTTGCTTCATATAATTAGTACATTGCACTATAATATATGCTAATTTTATATAAAATTGCCCTTTATAATTCAATTAGAGATTAATTCATGTATTGCAACCATCACTTAGAGATTAATTCATGTATTGCAATCATGAATTATAAACCATATTTACTTTAATTAGATAGTATATTACCATACATTTATCAATTGAACTATATCTTATAATTATATTAGTTAGTGCATACATTTGTTTTATATCATTAATATATTGCACTATAGTATGTGCTAATTTTAAATAAAAGAGCTCCTTATATATCAATTGGAAATCAAATAGGATATGGCTTTTATGTTGATCTAAACCAAATGTAACACCCCTATGTTCGGCAGTGCGTTTTACTGTTCCGGTGATCAGTGTCTGTCCGGACAGCTAGGATGCCTAGAACTAAATTTAAATATTAGTGAGGAGACATAAAATAGAGGGAAATACAAAAAAAAAATAAAGTAAAAATAATAGCAATGAAATGTAACCAAGTTAAACGAGTCGAAAATCGTAGCGATGGGTGACCGCACTGGGAAGTTACGGCGTGGACCGTTAACTAGCCTTGGACTGCAGGGAACCCTAAAAAATATTTTTAAGACTTAAACAAACATTTATTGAAGTATAAATGACATTAGAGATGTCAAAGAAAAATTAAGTAATTAGTACAAAGAAAAACGAGAAATCGAGAAACCGATAAAAATCAGTGTTACAGAAAAATCAGGAATACAACCTGAATAGGGGCATTATGGTCAATTGACACCCCGAGTTGCCTTTTGACCTAAATTCCCATTAAGAAAATGATATTAAACTTTGAAAATGTCATAAAAAAATTAAATTGTGGTACATAATGTAAATAGTGGAAGAATGGTGACAAAATTACAAAAATAGAAACTTTGGATTATTAAATCATTAACCAAACTTAGTGCTCCACTAAGTTAAGTTAGTGGACACTAAAATATCAAAAATGTGGGCTGAAACTTCATCTTCAACCTCTCATTTCCAAAACAGCCGAATTCATCCTCCATGGGACTCCATGGCCAAAGCTTAACCAAGCTCCATGCATCCATGATCCAACCATAAAAACCTCAAGTTTCCTTCATTAAAAGTTGTCTATAAACCTTGGGGAAGAGTTAGGGGGCAAGAAAGATAGGTTTTGGTGGAGTTTTGAAGAAGCTTCAAAAGAGGTAAGTGGTTATTTTCAATTCTTGTTTCATTAAAAGTGTAACTAAGGTTGTGGGGAGTTGATTTATGGAAGAAGTTTTGAGGTTTGATGAATTATTGGTGATGTACCATTTTGGCAGCCATGAAAGTTAAAATGTTTAACTTGTTGTTTACATGTAAATGATGGGAAAATATATTGATTAATGTTATAAGATGTTGTAGCCAATGTGTATTAACTGTATGTGGTGATTGAGCAATTGATCTTGAAGTTGAGAAAGTATGGGAAACTTTGGTAAATTAGAGCATTTCGGCAACCTTGAGAAAGTCATGAGGAATGCTTGAATTCATGAAGATTATTTGATGTAATGTGATTTTAGAGTTGCTAAGTATGTATGTAATTTATTAGTGAAATTATATGAAATAATTAGGAATGTTTATGTGTGTACATTGTTGGATTTGGACTTTGTGAATTGTGATTGCATTTGGTGCATTTTGAAGTTGTTATATCCTGTCCAAGTTAACCTATAATGTAAAGAATTGAATGGTTATGGTTAGTGCCAAATGTAGAATGGTATGGAGAAGTGAAGGTGTAATAGGTAAATGTGTGTTTGGTTTGATGTTTGAAAGGCATGTAGAGGGCAGTGTGCAAATGAGCCTACAACCCTAAGTGTGTGACTCCAATTGGTATGAGGCCAATTGAAGGTGAAACTAGGAACAAAATTTGCCAACTTTGATGAAGAAAATCTACCTAAACTCTGTCCAGAAAGTGACTTGAGAAATGACCAAATCCGGATTAGTGACTTGAAAACCTGAAAATTGACCATTTGGGCAGAAGTTAGTGTTTTGGCTATAACTCACTCAAAACAGGTCCAAATGACCTGAAATTTTTACCATGGATAGATAAGACATAGAGCTACAATTCTTATGAAGGTACCAAAGCCTAGAAATGGCCAGAACAAAGCCAAATAGCTTGCACAATTTTGGGTACCAAAACTGCCAGAACTAAAAGTGACCTAAAATTTATCAAATTTTGCACTAAATGTGCAATCTGTCCAGCTTTAGTAAATTGATCATATCTTGGTCTATATAACTCAGAATGATCTAAAATTTTGCCCCGAGTGCAATAAGACATAGAGCTACAATTCTGCTTCTTAGACCAGAAGCTAAAAACCAAGAGAAATAGGACTTTATGCTAGACCAATCTAGCACACAAAAATTGAGAACTTGACATTTACATACATTGATGCTTGAAATAATTTGGCAATGAATGCCAACTTGTAAAAATGGTAAATTGCACTATATTGGAAGCATATTGAAATACAAAATGTGATATATTGGTAATATTAAAATTTACCAAAATTGGTCACTTTAGGTTATTTTAGGTCAATTTTGGTTCGGCTAGTTTTTGGACCTGAATTTGTGCAAGCTTCTTGACTTGCTTATGGTCATTTTTGGGCTTTTATGTCTTCATAAGACTTGTAGATATAGGTCTTAACTATTCATGGTCAAAATTTCAGGTCAATTGGACCTGTTTTTAGTGAGTTATGGCCTAAACACTAACTGCTGGCCAAATGGTAAATTTTCAGGCCTTAATTGCACTAATCCGGATTTAATCACTTTTCAAGTTACCTTACAAGCAGAATTTTGGTAAGCTTCCTTCATGAAAGTTGGCACATTTTGTGCCTAATTTCACCTCCAATTGGTCTCACACCAATTGGAGCCACACACTTAAGGTTCTAGGCCCATAACATAAACTGCCCTACTGCATTTGTTCATTACTCATCAAATGACACTTTCAACAATTACCAAACTATACATTCATGCCAATTCTGGTTTGTACCATAACCTAAACATAATTCACAACATATTGTTGGTCATTTTGGCAGCTTACAATCAACGTCAATATGCACCATTTAGCACAAAATTTTTCAAGCTCAAATTACAATAATTCAATCACTTAACCTAGCTCATTTACATGTCCAACCTCACACCATCATACATATACCCAAGCTGCCATAAAAACTATCACAATTCAACATTAATATTCTATAAACCAAACATGAAATAACACCTTTATGGTTCACCAAACCAAGCTGCCAACTCATACATTACAGTCCATTAATTTCCAAGCTTCCAAATTCAAGTACACATTCACATGTACTAAGTATATATCACCCAAATTAATTCCTATACACATAAACATTTAATCAACCCTTTAATCTACTATTACAAGCAAGAATAAACTGTCCTCAAGGAGTTTCCATGGCTGCCAAAAATAGACCTCTCCCTTTAAACATCAAACTCAAGAATCTCTCCATAATTCAAGTACCCATAACATCCTTACAAATTTTAATGAAACAATAATCAAAAACACAAACTTACCACTTTGGAAATTCTTTAAAATCTCTCCAAAACTTGGTCTTCTTGTTGCCTATCTACTGCTCAAGGTGTATGGACAATCTTTAATGAAGGAAAGTGCCAAGAAAGGAGCTTGAATCTCACATGCATGGAGCTTTAAACCATGCGTCAATGGAGTTTTTTTGGGAGCAAATTTCTGCTGGTTCTAAGGTTGAAGATGAAGATGTGTATTCTGCCCAAGATGATGAGTTATTGTTACACTTTGATGGGTGAGTGGAACACTAAGCTTAAATTAAATATTAGTTTAATATAAGATTTCATTTTCCGACATTAAGCTTCCCATTTTTGCTATTTACATTAGGTACCACTAATTTAATTTTTCATGACATTTTCCAAGTGTAATATCATTTATTTTTAATGGACATTTAGGTCAAAAGACAACTCAGGGTGTCAAATGACCACAATGCCCCTGTTCAGGTTATATTTCCGATTTTTCGGTAACACCGGGTTTTGTCTGTTTTTCGATTTCTCACTTTTCTTTGTACTAATTAATTAATTTTTCTTTGATATTTCTAATGGCATTTATACTTCAATAGACATTTTTCTAAGTCATAAAAATATTTTCCAGGGTTCCCTGCGGTCCAGGGCTAGTCAATGGTCCACGCCATGACTTCCTGGTGCGGTCACCCATCGCTAAGGTTCTTGGCTCGCTTAACTTGGTTACATTTCTTTGCTATTATTTTTCCTTTGTTTTTCTTGTATTTTCTTTTCTTGTATATCATTATTTTATGTCTCCTTATTCATATCTAAGTGTAGTTCTAGGCATCCTAGCTGTCTGGACAACACTGGTCGTCAGAACAGTAGAACGCACTACCGAACTTAGGGGTGTTACATTCAGCTCCCCCACTCATTAAGTCTAGGGAAGCCAAAAGATTAAATTTTCAAAACAATCTTATCTCTTCTAGAAGCTGCATAAATTGACACAATTTTTTTTTCTCTTTATGCAACATAGACATGTTGAGGAGAAAGAGAAGAGAAGCATGAAGGCAAAGGAACAAAATGGCACAGCTTGACAAAGCAATTCAGGGGCAAAAAAGCGAAATAATGTAAAGGCATGGAGAGCATCCAAATGATGTCATTTTGTAACGCCCTCACCGTAGGTAGTTCAGACGTTCTCATCGCTCAAGACTAACGTCTGTTTGAACAGTCAGAATGTTTGGAACTAAACTTAAGCTAGGGTGAGGAGACATAAATTGATGAAATAACAACCAAAAAAAATTAAGGGAAAATAAAAGAAATGAAATTGAACTAGGTTAAAGGAGCCAGAACCACGACAATGGGTTATTGTACTAGGAAGTCACTGCATAGACAGTTGATGATCCCAGACCTATAAGGAACCCTAGGAAGAAATTTTTGGGACTTAATTAAAGGTTTACTGAGGTAAAAATGACATTAAAAAGTCAAAGAAAATTTAGTTAATCAGTACAGATAAAAATGAAAATTAAAGGAACCGGCGAATCTGGGATTTAATCGGTATTACCGAAAAAGTTCGACTATAACCCGAAGAGGGACATTTTGATCATTTGGCACCTAAAGTTAACTTTTGACCTGAATGTCTATTAAAATGAGTGATATTAAAATTAGTCCTCACACATTGGGAAGTATATAGGCTGTAAAGGAAAAGAGAAATTTTAAAGTTTTACAAGCTTGGGAATTTCTTGATTAAAGGTTAGTACATAATTTCTCCTCCTTTCTTAGTTACATCTTGAATTGAGTTGATATGCTAAGAAAATTGAAGAAAATGATGAGGAATGGTAAACCCTAGAATTTGATAGCCTTTAAAAACATGAGAGTTTAATGTTTTCATGCATGTAAATGGTGTTTAGTGTTATTAATGGTTAAGTAGATAATGTTGTATATGTTAGAACTGTGATTGCATGTGTATATTATGAATGACAAATTGGAGTTAGGGTTTTGACCTAATTGTTAGAGACTTGTGTTGTTACTGAAATTTAATAGTGTTGAGATGAATTGATGATATTAGAAGTGCCATGAATGTTGAATTGTAGTTTGGGAGTTTGAGGAAATGAAATTGGAAGTGTAAATTTCTTTGCATGTTGAGAATTGTTAAATCCAATATGTGTTTTGAACAATAACAGAAATTGTGTTCCTCTAATTGATATGAGGCCAATTGGAGATAAAACTAGACCTAAAATGCTTCATTTTTCATGAAGAGACTATGCCCAAATTCTACCCAAAAATTGACCAAATTGTTGTCCCAATCCGGATGACCAAATGATGAACCCAGAAAATTGACCAAATAAATAGTACACATTCATTTGGCCATAACTCCCACTAGACCGGTCCAAATGACCTGAATTTCATACCATTGGAAAGTGAAGGAACGGAAGCGTGAAAAACACAAGTTTATACCATTGAATTCAAAAATTTTCACCTAGGGTCACATGCATCATGCAAGATTTATTTTTATCTATTTGATTTCAATGATAAACAACATATTAAAACTCTTTTAATATGTTTTTGGATTTGTATTTGCCATTTAAGATTTTAAAATTAATCAGATTAATTTTAGAACCCTAGATTAAATTAAGAACGATTACACTAACCTCTTGATGCACTGCAGCGTGTCTGCGCCTTTGAGATTCGTCTTCAGGACACTAGATGTTGTCCCTCTAGCTTGTCCACACCAAGAACACCTATGGCAGCCCTTGAATAGCTTCTAAAGCTTTTTCTATTAATTAGAAATTCAAGTTCTGCCTTTTAAGAGATTAGAGATGTAAACAGGACACTAGAAACAATTTCTAGCGTTCTTAATTCAAGAGATTGATGGCAAATCTCTTTGAATTGATAAGAGATGAAGAAGAAGAGATGAAAACCCTCAAAGTGGCGTGACAAAGGAGTGTGGCTGCTGGTTGTATTTTATTTTCTCATAACAACACTTAAATAGCTAGGTTAACTCATTAAACCCTTGCCACATGTCACCCTTTGATTAGCTCTAGGTTTAAGTGACCCAATCACATTGTGCCAAGTGTCAAACCTATATTTAATCTTGATTTTAATCATCTTACATGATTAAAAAAACATTTGTCAAGCTTATGTGTAATCCCATGTGTCACCATCTCATGATGCCACGTGTCACACTGTGAAATGACCAAAATGCCCCTATGTCTTAATTTTGAGTTCTTAATCCAAAATAATTATTTTCTTCTTCTAATTAATTTATATCAAATATAAATTAATTAATTAATCTCTATTAATTAATTTCTCATTAATTAAATTCATATTTAAACACTTTAAATATAAATTTAATTTATACTACACATCCAATAATCTTGATTTGGTTTCAAGTTATGCTAGGGACTTTGCAATTTAATTGCAAACCAAACCAATTTAATTAATCAATTAAACTCTTTAATTAATTAATTAAATCATATTTAAATAGGTGATAACTTGTGTATGTGTGTGACTTACTAGGCTCATCACTAATTGGCAATGAGACATGATATCAACTCTTAATATCATCAGAACTCTTTCTTACCATAAATGATTTCTCTAAATCATTTTATGAACCTCATAGACCATGGTTAACACCTAGCATAGCATGCCATGGCCACCCAATTAATAATAAGGTTTACCTTAAATGAACCTATAATCATATGTTACCATGCACCAGAATCTCTCTGTTACAAAATCCCAACTCAAGCTAGAGTCATGGTTTATGTCAAACTCCATTTGCTATGAATATTATGTTCTCTTTTAATTCCAGTTCTTGATTAAAAAGATTTTCTCATCGTAAACTCTTTTCGAATAAATCTATCTGTCTGGCCAGAACTTAAAACATCAAGAACAATTAAATGAACATAGGATTTTATCTCTATTTACTTAGAGGAACAGATTCCATCTTGATCAACACCTACCTCCATATATAACTAGTAGGAGCCAACACATGCCCATATACCCATACACAGTACAAGTATGAAAGCAGTATCAAACTCAAACTACCTATATACAAGATAATCATGCTATCTCGTGTCTAAAGATTATATGCACTGATATGATTTATGACAAAACATTGACAAGAGTAAACTCCATGTGCTTGTCATAAGTGTCATTGGTTCGGCCTACTTATCATGTATAAGTGCCTATCATGTTTGTTATATGGCATGAGACTCACCATTCCATCTTATTTATATCTCATATAAATAACTTGGGAACAAACATGAATACAATCTTTCTGGATAAGTAATGTCCTTATTATGAAGTATCCTTGATTGTGAACCTATTTATGATACTTTGTGCTAGAAATATTGTCACTCATATTCTTAACAACTTAAGAATAATATTTCTAACAAAATATCAATGGACCTTTTCTATTACACATAAATATATTATGTAAACGGAAAAGTGGTAATGCCTTTTATTAATAAAATATGTACAAGATACATACTAAATGATATGCTCTAGGGCATACTACTAACAATCTCCCACTAGCACTAGAGCCATTCATTACAATACCTTAGACCCATCTTCTCAAGATGTCAGTCTAACTGAGCTTGTGACAAAGGTTTAGTGCATGGATCAGCTGAATTTTTCACCGATGTTATTTTTCTGCATGGCTATATCGCTTTGCCCAACTATATGTCCGATAATGTGGTAGTGCCTTTCTATGTGTTTGGATTTTGGGTGAGACCTTAGTTCCTTAGCTCAGTATGATCGCTCCATTGTTGTCACAAAGGTAGTGGAACTCTCGACTCAATGGAAGGAACTACTGTAAGTTCTCATCACGAACTTCTTTATCCAAACAGACTTCCTTTGCAGATCTCGATGCATCAATATACTCACCTCGTAGTGGAATATGCAATCGTGCTCGCTTGGAACTCTTCCAACCGATCGCACCTCCATTACAAATGAACACATATCCAGAGATAGACTTTCTATCATCGATATCTGATTGGAAATCAGAATCAGTATAACCATCCAATTGCAAGTCTCCACCTCCATAAATCAAGAATAAATCCTTAGTTCTTCTCAAGTACTTAAGGATATTCTTGATACTATCCAAATGTTCCAAACCTGGATTGGATTGATACCGCTAGTCAAACTAACGAGATATGCGACATCCGGCCTAGTACACAACATTGCATATATTAAACTTCCAATAGCCGAAGCATATGGAATCCTAGCCATCTTATCTCTTTCTTCATGTGTCTTTGGAGACATCTCTTTAGAAAGATGGATACCATGTCTCACTGGTAACAATCCTCTCTTGGAATCAAGCATGTTAAACCTCTTTAACACCTTTTCCAAGTATAGACTTTGGGATAAACCAATTATTCTTTTCGCTCTATCTCTATAGATGCGAATCCCAAGAATATAGGTTGCCTCCCCTAAGTCTTTCATGGAGAATGTATTTGACAACCATACCTTTATAGTCGTCAACATACCTGTGTCATTACCCATCAACAGTATGTCATCCACATATAAGACAAGGAAAGTGATAGCACTGTCACTAACCTTCTTATATACACATGGCTCATCCTCATTTTTGATAAAACCAAAGGATTTAATGGCTTCATCAAAACGGATGTTCCAACTCCTCGAAGCTTGTTTCAACCCATAAATGGATCGCTTTTGCTTACATACCTTGGAACCATCTTGGGATTCAAATCTCCTAGGTTGTTCCATGAAAATGTTTTCTTCAATGTATCCATTGAAAAAAGCATTTTGACATCCATCGCCAATTCTCATAATCATAGTATGCAATATTGCTAGTAAAATACTAATTGATTTAAGCATGGCAACAAGTTAAAAAATCTCCTCATAGTCGATTCCTTGCCTTTGGCGAAACCCTTTCGCTACTAGCCTTGCCTTATAGGTCTCTACCTTTCCATCAGAACCAATTTTCTTCTTGAAAACCCATTTGTTCCCTATAGGTATAATACCTTCAGGTGGGTCAACAAGATCCCAAACTTGATTCTTATACATGGAATCAATCTCAGATTTCATAGCATCAATCCATTTTGAAGAGTCTACATCTGATATAGCTTCTTCATAGGTAAGTGGATCATCTCCATGATCTACTTCTTCATGAGTAGACAACTCTTGTTCTTCTTCATGAAGAAAACCATATCTCACTGGTGGGTGAGATACCACAGTTGTTCTACGAGGAACAGTGTAGATATTTCATCAACGGGTATTGGTTGACTAGATGGATCTATATCCATCGATGCATTGGTTTGTCAGAAGTCTCCAATTCTAACTCTATTTGCCTTCCTTTGCCTCCTTCTTGAACAAACTGTTGTTCAAGAAATGTGGCATCTCTACTTATCACAACCTTTTGTGAAGTAGGCAAATAAAAATAATATCCAAAACTATCTTTTGGATATCCAACAAATCGACCATTTTCTGATCTGGTCTCCAATTTATCAGTGTTCAGCTTTTTGATATAAGCTGGACAACCTCAAATCTTAACATGCTTAAGACTTGGTTTTCTTCCATGCCATATCTCATAAGGTGTGGAAGAAACTGATTTTGATGGAATCCTATTCGAATATACAAAGTCGATTCTAATGCAAATCCCCAAAGGAGATTGGCATATCGGTATAGCTCATCATACTACGTACCATATCCAATAGGGTACGATTTCTCCTTCGGATACACCATTCGGTTGTGGTGTTCTGGAGGAGTCGGAGAAACAATGCCATGCTCTCTCAAGTATTCATCAAATTCAGTACTCAAATATTCACCTCCACGATCTGATCGAAGAGCTTTAATACTCTTTCCTGTTTGATTTTCTACTTCAGATTTAAATTCTTTGAACTTTTCAAAAGATTCATGTTTGTATTTCATCAAATACAAATACCCAAACCTTGATTTATCATCAGTAAAGGTAATAAAATAATGAAAACCCCCTCTAGCCATTTCTTTAAATGGACCACATACATCACTATGTATTAGCTCCAAAATATTTTCAGCTCTTAGCCCCTGTCCAACAAAGGGTGATCTTGTCATTTTTCCCTGAAGGCAAGATTCACAAGTTGGAGTAGGCTCAGAGTCCAATAAGGATAGAATCCCCATTTTCTCCAATTTTGTAATCCTATCTTCTGCAACATGACATAACCTTAAGTGCCAAATATATTTTGAACTTGAGTTGGTTTTCACCATGGCATTGCTTTTATTTAGATTGCTATACTCTAGCCAGTGGAAACACTTTCTTACTGGCAATGGAAACACTTTCTTATTGGCAATGGAAACACTTTCCTGTTGGCAGTGGAAATACTTTCCTTTGCCTTCATCAGCTTTAGTCTTCCTTTTCTATTTAGCTATTTTCTTAGAAGGACCAGGAATCTGAGGTTTCTTTTTCTTATTGCCCTTCTTCTTGTTGGACTTTCCAGCAGAAGAAGATGCAACCAAAGCTACCTCTTTTCCTTTATTGCCTAGCATATTCTTTTGGGCAATAACCAGCATGTTGAGTAAACCAGCTAAGGTGCATTCCTGTTGAGTCATATGGAAATTTGTCACAAAATTCCCAAAAGACTCGTGAAGGATCAAGGATCAAATCCGTCTGTAGTTGGAAATCCATGTTAAAGTCAAGATATTCCAACTGCTCAATCAGCCGAATCATCTTGTGGACATGATCCCCAACATTCTGTCCCTCAGACATCCTCATACGGAATAGCTGTCTAGATATCTCATACCTAGCATTCCTGCTGTGCTCACCATACAAGTCTTGTAGGTGAAGGAGGATCTCACTCGCACTCTGCATGTTCTCATGTTGCTTCTGTAACTCATTACTCATGGAAGCAAGCATGTAACACTTAGCTCTCATATCATGCTCCTTCCACTTGTCCAAAGTTTCATGTTCCTCTTGTGTGGCCTCTGGAGGTAAGGGACCAGGAACATTTGAATCTAGAACATATCCTATATGTTCAAGGTTCAAGACAAGTTTCAAATTTCTTAGCCAATCAGACGGATTAGGTCTTGTCAACCTATTGCGATCAAGTATGCTTGCAAGGATATTGGATGGTGGTGGTTGTTCTGTGCTCATTATTATCAGAAAATTAATTACAGAAATAACCAGATTAATTAGTAAATGTATCATGTAATTAACCAAATATGATTATGGTCTTTTAATCAAATTGGTCCTCCCACTAACTTAGCTAATCCTACACTTCCAAAGTAGAAAACGGAAATCCTAGTTGGATGGATTTCTAGTGGGTGATTGAATTCTTCTAATTCTATTGATCATCCTCAGGTACATCCAAGAGTAAACTCCATGTGCTTGTCATAAGTGTCACTGGTTCGGCCTACTTATCATGTATAAGTGCCTATCATGTTTGTTATATGGCATGAGACTCACCATTCCATCTTATTTATATCTCATATTAATAACTTGGGAACAAACATGAATACAATCTTTCTGGATAAGTCATGTCCTTATTATGAAGTATCCTTGATTGTGAACCTATTTATGATACTTTGTGCTAGAAATATTGTCACTCATATTCTTAACAACATAAGAATAATATTTCTAACAAAATATCAATGGACCTTTTCTATTACACATAAATATATTATGTAAACGGAAAAGTGGTAATGCCTTTTATTAATAAAATATGTACAAGATACATACTAAATGATATGCTCTAGGGCATACTACTAACAGAAAGCTTAGACATAGGGCTTCAACTTTCATGAAGATCACAGAGCCCAAAAATGCCTCTAGCCAAATCAAATTACTAGCCTAAGTTAGGTTACCAAAACTGTCTAGAACTAAAACTGCCTAGATTTTGCTAGACATAGGCTACTTGACCAGTTTTGGCAAAAAGGCCATAACTTGGTCTATAGAAATCCAAATGCAATGAAATCAATGGCAAACTATCCATAAGACATCAATATACAATATTAGTATTTTGACCAAAATCCAAAAATTAAGAGAACTAGGTTAATTGGCTAGATCAATTCAGCATACTAATTCTGGAAATTGTATAAGTGACCATTGACTCTTGAATAGTCTAGGCCAGTTATTCGGTTATAAATGGTTCTACAAAACTTGAAACATTGCAACTAAAAATTCTGAGTGACCACAAGACATAGGGCAACAAATCCTATGAAGAACACTAGGTCTAAATATTTCTATAACCTGTTCAAATAAATTGGTAAAGCATGATACCAAAACTGCCTAGTTAAGGAACCAGAAATTGGAATGAAACCAGTTATGGTTATTTGACCATAACTTGAGTTCCAGAAATCCAAATAACATGATTCAAAAAGGGAAAACAAAGATAAGACATACAATAACAACTTTCATAAAGGAAGTATGGCCAAACAGTGGCCACAAAGTGATCAAATTGATAGGTAAAGTTAAGACATTAAAACTGAACCTAAAGAAAGGTTCATAAGACAAAAAAATTTATAGCAGGATTTTAACCCTAATATGTTACTAAACACTAAATTACATGAAATAGGTATGTGAGACCCACTTTCTCACTACAAAGTGACATGAAATTTCTAATAAGTAATTAATAATGCTTAATTGCCCAAAGTAAATCTAGGCTTATGTATATAGTTTAGATCGATTGGTATACCAATTAGGGACTACAGATAGCAATACTGCCTACATGAATAATCATTGACGGACAAAATATGTCTGATATGATTATTCTACAGGTTATATGCCTGCCCGTTGACCATTGTGCCTAATTTTATTACTGGCTTTGAAAGCCTGCCCGTTAGCCTTATGCCTGACATGACAGTTATATACAGAGTAGACATATGATTGTCTAACCAGTATACTCTAGTGTATCTAACCTTATAGTCTGTTATAGGTTACTTGGGCATTGATATGATTTTAAAAGACTAAGAATGAAGCAAATGAATAGATAAGATACTGATAATTAATTTATTTCCAAAGTGCAATAAAAATACAGTTAACCTAGAGTTATGAAATTCCACCTAGAATTTTTATTTTTAATTATCCAGTTATTTTTCTTTAAAGTTATGCACCACTAAGCAATTCGCTTAGCGCGTTAGTTTTTCCATCACGTAGGTATTGGAGACCAAACACAGCCATAGCAGCAACAGTAGCAGTAGTGTTCTGACAGAGCTTTGACAGATCTGCCATAGTCCAAAGTCACCTCAGTATTTTGTATTTATTTTAGTAGGGCCCATGTTATTAGATTTTGCATTTTGTTTATTATACATAAGTAGATACAGTGTAATTCATTTTGAACTTTGTAAATAAATTATAATTACATTTTGGATTGTAAATAAAGTTGTGAACTTTTGTATATAAACTTCCATATGAATGAATGAATGAAAAATATAATTTCTTGAAATTGTATAAGCAAAAATGATATGATATGACATGATGTATATGTAAATATGAGATAGACATGCAATTATTTTTAATAGGTGAATAGTGAAACCCACCAGATGCTAATAAAATAGAGAAGACTCTGCTCGGATTTCCACAGAAATAATTTGTGATAAAAAAAATTACCTCATATTTTCTATGAAATATAAAATTAACAATGGACAAGACAAGATAAGATAAGGTGCTCCGGCACCGAATGTGCACTCCTTGCTCGACTACACTGTAGATGGGTGAAGGGTATCACACATTTGGTTAGACCCAACAGGCTAGGACAAGGACAATAAAATCCTTGGAAGGGATCAGAATGTGTTGTATAATGATGAGCAAAATTGTAACTTAACTCTTGTAAAAGACAAAATGGACAAACCCATGTAAAGCTTCACACCTTGTGATGGAGGGTAGTTTTGTAAATCTAAATCCTCCAAATCAATTGCAATTGTCATTGTTCATCAATAACTTCCTTTTATTGTAGACTCTATATAATATTAGTTATGCATATATTAACTTCATATAATTAGTACATTTCATTGTAACATACGTTAATTCTATATAAATTGCTCTTTATAAATCAATTAGAGATTAAATAGTGTATGTCATTTATTGATTAAGCATATATTGCAATCAATAATTTTAAATCTTATTTAATTCTATCATATACTATATGGCTCTATATTTATGAATTGAACCATATCTTATAATAATATTAGCTATGCATACATTTGCTTCATATAATTAGTACATTGCATTATAATATATGCTAATTTTATATAAAATTGCCCTTTATAATTCAATTAGAGATTAATTCATGTATTGCAACCATCACTTAGAGATTAATTCATGTATTGCAATCATGAATTATAAACCATATTTACTTTAATTAGATAGTATATTACCATACATTTATCAATTGAACTATATCTTATAATTATATTAGTTAGTGCATACATTTGTTTTATATCATTAATATATTGCACTATAGTATGTGCTAATTTTAAATAAAAGAGCTCCTTATATATCAATTGGAAATCAAATAGGATATGGCTTTTATGTTGATCTAAACCAAATGTAACACCCCTATGTTCGGCAGTGCGTTTTACTGTTCTGGTGATCAGTGTCTGTCCGGACAGCTAGGATGCCTAGAACTAAATTTAAATATTAGTGAGGAGACATAAAATAGAGGGAAATACAAAAAAAAATAAAGTAAAAATAATAGCAATGAAATGTAACCAAGTTAAACGAGTCGAAAATCGTAGCGATGGGTGATCATGATCGAAGTTACTACGTGTAACGTTAACTAGCCTTTGACTGCAGGTAACCCTAAAAAATATTTTTAAGACTTAAACAAACATTTATTGAAGTATAAATGACATTAGAGATGTCAAAGAAAAATTAAGTAATTAGTACAAAGAAAAACGAGAAATCGAGAAACCGATAAAAATCAGTGTTACAGAAAAATCAGGAATACAACCTGAATAGGGGCATTATGGTCAATTGACACCCCGAGTTGCCTTTTGACCTAAATTCCCATTAAGAAAATGATATTAAACTTTGAAAATGTCATAAAAAAATTAAATTGTAGTACATAATGTAAATAGTGGAAGAATGGTGACAAAATTACAAAAATAGAAACTTTGGATTATTAAATCATTAACCAAACTTAGTGCTCCACTAAGTTAAGTTAGTGGACATTAAAATATCACAAATGTGGGCTGAAACTTCATCTTCAACCTCTCATTTCCAAAACAGTCGAATTCATCCTCCATGGGACTCCATGGCCAAAGCTTAACCAAGCTCCATGCATCCATGATCCAACCATAAAAACCTCAAGTTTCCTTCATTAAAAGTTGTCTATAAACCTTGGGGAAGAGTTAGGGGGCAAGAAAGATAGGTTTTGGTGGAGTTTTGAAGAAGCTTCAAAAGAGGTAAGTGGTTATTTTCAATTCTTGTTTCATTAAAAGTGTAACTAAGGTTGTGGGGAGTTGATTTATGGAAGAAGTTTTGAGGTTTGATGAATTATTGGTGATGTACCATTTTGGCAGCCATGAAAGTTAAAATGTTTAACTTGTTGTTTACATGTAAATGATGGGAAAATATATTGATTAATGTTATAAGATGTTGTAGCCAATGTGTATTAACTGTATGTGGTGATTGAGCAATTGATCTTGAAGTTGAGAAAGTATGGGAAACTTTGGTAAATTAGAGCATTTCGGCAACCTTGAGAAAGTCATGAGGAATGCTTGAATTCATGAAGATTATTTGATGTAATGTGATTTTAGAGTTGCTAAGTATGTATGTAATTTATTAGTGAAATTATATGAAATAATTAGGAATGTTTATGTGTGTACATTGTTGGATTTGGACTTTGTGAATTGTGATTGCATTTGGTGCATTTTGAAGTTGTTATATCCTGTCCAAGTTAACCTATAATGTAAAGAATTGAATGGTTATGGTTAGTGCCAAATGTAGAATGGTATGGAGAAGTGAAGGTGTAATAGGTAAATGTGTGTTTGGTTTGATGTTTGAAAGGCATGTAGAGGGCAGTGTGCAAATGAGCCTACAACCCTAAGTGTGTGACTCCAATTGGTATGAGGCCAATTGAAGGTGAAACTAGGAACAAAATTTGCCAACTTTTTATGAAGAAAACCTACCTAAACTCTGTCCAGAAAGTGACTTGAGAAATGACCAAATCCGGATTAGTGACTTGAAAACCTGAAAATTGACCATTTGGGCAGAAGTTAGTGTTTTGGCTATAACTCACTCAAAACAGGTCCAAATGACCTGAAATTTTTACCATGGATAGATAAGACATAGAGCTACAATTCTTATGAAGGTACCAAAGCCTAGAAATGGCCAGAACAAAGCCAAATAGCTTGCACAATTTCGGGTACCAAAACTGCCAGAACTAAAAGTGACCTAAAATTTATCAAATTTTGCACTAAATGTGCAATCTGTCCAGCTTTAGTAAATTGATCATATCTTGGTCTATATAACTCAGAATGATCTAAAATTTTGCCCCGAGTGCAATAAGACATAGAGCTACAATTCTGCTTCTTTGACCAGAAGCTAAAAACCAAGAGAAATAGGACTTTATGCTAGACCAATCTAGCACACAAAAATTGAGAACTTGACATTTACATACATTGATGCTTGAAATAATTTGGCAATGAATGCCAACTTGTAAAAATGGTAAATTGCACTATATTGGAAGCATATTGAAATACAAAATGTGATATATTGGTAATATTAAAATTTATTCCCCTAGAGTGCATTAAGGGTCAACATTATAGGTTGACTAAAGAAAGCAATAGTATTAAATAAATTAATTATTGAACCTTATTGTTAGAGACAGTTTAAATGAGTACTGAAATGCTTCAAATTGTGTGTTTCAGTTAGCAAAGACTCAGGGAAGGGGAAGGAAACACTGAGTCAGGGCCAAGAGGTTACTCTTAAGAGGTTTGTGCACAATAGTTATTTCTTTTGAATTTTCAATTGAAATAAATTATGACAATTTGTCTGTTATTGGTTAAATTGTGAAAAATTGTTTGAATAATATTTAATGGATACTTATTGCTTGAAAAATATTGCAAATGGTTTGAAACCACAGCTATCATGTATATTGATTGAATTTCTCACTAGCTTGTCTAGTGGGATGAATTGGCTTTGAATTCCCTCTCTAGCTGAAGTGTTGAGGTGTGTGCCCGTTGAGGACGAATAGGATGAGTACTCATATTGTTGCTAGCTAGCTATGTTATTCCTCACTAGCCATCGGCTTTTGGGACGAATTGGACTATGGAATTATGATTAAGCTATGTGTGTGATTTATTGATATTTATTGTGATATTATGAAATTGAGTTTAATTCTTTACGGCATTCACTGTCTTTTGAATTCAACTATGATTTTAAGTATCCACAGTTCATATGATTTATGGTTTATGGTTTTAAATTGTATTTTCTTAATGTTGTGCACCATTGAGACATTGGCTCAGTGATAGCTTTTTCATTGTTGTCGTAGGTAAACAGACGGACAGAGCAGCAGAATAGGCTGCTTGTGCTACATTTTGAGATTTCACCGAGTATATTGAGTATACCAGTTTTTGTTGTAATGTATGTGCACTGTATGTATATATTGTACTTGGTCTCGAGCAGTTGTAAACTAAAATTGTAAATTATTTTGGCTTATAAAAATATTGTGACATATTTCTTTTATCTCAGCTTTTGGAAACACTAAAAAATTGATGTTGAATTGAGTTGAGAAATTTATTGTGTTGAACTATTATTGGAGTTTGGAATTGAAGAAATATATATTGGAAGTGCTTTTTTACAGGTTTTTTAAGAACTATTTTATTCAAAATACAGATGGCACTCTGCCAAAATTTTTATAGAAATTACTGATACTCAGATTTGTTATTTAGTTTCACTTCAATAAAAAAAATTTTTAGAACCTGTCAAAAGTGCTCACCACTGTAAACAGAAATAAGAAAAGGTTTAAAATCCCTTATAGTGTATTTAATGGGTTATCAGTAGGCGAAGTTTGGTAATTCATTAGGTATACTACGGGATTATGCCATGCCTTACAGAGCTAGTTTTTAAATTCTGTTTTGACCTGTAATTTGAATATTCTTTCTTCATAGTACAACTGCTCAATGTCATTGTTTGATACATACAGTATATTACATTATAAATATGCACTAACGGGAGGAAATCTCCTTGTGTTATTTGTTCAGGAGATATAATATCCTCAAATTGACTATGGAAGAAGGAGATCGTTCAGTCGATCAATCAATAGAGGCTGAGGTACAAGGGGAAGCCCCAGCCCTTCATAATGTGAGTGGATCAGCCGCACCAGCCCCCTCAGTACCGTAGTTCCCTGCTCAGTTTGCTCAGTAGATAGCTGCAATGTTCCAACAGATGGCTGATAACATACCTACTCAAGTCCCACTACAGACACCAGTGGTACAATCACAGTCTTCAACTAGGCAGTATGACAAGCTGATTAAATATGGGGCTACTGAGTTCAACGAGTTAGTAGATCGTCTAGAGGCGGAACAATGGTTAGAGAGAATGGATAGGGTATTCAAGAAACTACATTGTACAGAGGAGCTCAAATTTGAGTATTCGGTGTCACTACTACAGGGAGATGCATATGACTGGTGGAAAACCATTCCCCATAGTTTGGTGGAAGCTCCAGTACTAATATGGGATGACTTTCTATAGGAGTTTAAACAAAAATATGTACCAGATGCCTATGTGGACCAGAAGCTACAAGAGTTCTTAAGTCTGAAACAAAGAAGTAGATCAGTGGCAGAATATGAAAGGGAATTTTCCTGCCTGAGCCACTATGCAATAAGTCTTCTTTCTACCAGCAGGGAAAGATGTAAGAGGTTTGAAATCGACTTGAAGCCTAGTATCAGATTACAGGTGGTCGGATTCAAACATACTAACTTCTCTGAGCTCATTTCTCAAGCACTGGAATTAGAATGAATTGAGTTAGAAGCGGCCCCAGAGAAAAAGAAATAAGAGAAGACAAAAAAAGAGAAAGAGGGGAAGTCAGTAGAGCAAAGTTCCAGTGGTTCTACTAGAAAAAGAAAGAACTTTGGGGGACACAGCAGGGGTGGTAAAAAGTCTGGTAAAGGAAGATTTTCAGGACATAGACCTCCTCCATCTGGTCAGCAGACTACTAGAAGTTCCTACCCTCTCCGCCAATGTGAAACTTATGGAAGAAACCATGGTGGGGTATGCTATAAGGCCACAGAAGCCTATTATAACTATGGAGGCACAGGACATTTTGCCAAAGACTGCACCAGTGCCTGTAGAGTTGGGCTACCTCCTACTAGTGCTGAAGGGTTAGTTCAGAATCTTGCCACCAGAGGTTCACAACCACCTAGCAAAGGTAGAGGCAGGGGTAGAGGTAGTCTAGCAGGCAGCCAAGGCACAGTGAATCAATCAGAGCAAGGCAGTGCTCCAGCCAGAGTCTACACAATAAGACAGAGAGAAGGAGGCTGAGACATCTGATATTGTGGCTGGTACCTTCTCAACTTTTAATCAAGATGTGTTTGTGTTATTTGATCTGGGTTCTAGCTATTCCTATGTGAGTACTAGCATTATTGATTGCATTGTTGTTCCATGTACAAAAATGAACTTTAAGGTGCTAGTAATAAGTCTGCTAGGACAAGAAGTCAGGGTTAATAAAATGTATAGGGATTGTCCTTTGGTGATCCAATGACATATTTTTCTGTCTGATCTGATTGAAATGCCCTTCAGAGATTATGATATTATCTTGGGCATGGATTGGTTAGCTAGGCATCACGCTATGAATGACAGTAGACTGAAGACAGTCACTTTTGGTCTCTCTCAGTACAGTGATGTGGTAATACATGGGGAGAGGCAGCTATTGTCATCAAACATCATTTCGGCTGCACTAGCTAGTAAAATGATCAGAAAGGGGTGTCAAGCATACTTGGCATATGTGGTAGACACCCAAGTGGGGAGTCCAGCATTGAGGGACATCCCTACAGTATATGATTTTCCAGATGTATTTCCTGATGAATTGCCAGGATTACCTCCCGAAAGAGAGTTGCAGTTTGAGATTAATGTTATGCCTGGTGTGGATCCAATCTCCATAACACCATACAGAATGGCACCAGCAGAGTTGAAGGAGTTGAAGGTATATTTGCAAGAACTACTTGAAAAGGGCTTCATCTACCCTAGTGTGTCACCTTGGGGAGTGCCAGTATTGTTTATTAAGAAGAAAGATGGCACTCTCCGCTTATATATTGACTACCGGCAGTTGAATAAGGTGACAATAAAGAACAGATATCCATTGCCTCGCATTGATGATCTGTTTGATCAGTTGAAGGGTGCAGCTGTATTCTCCAAAATTGATTTGCGATCTGGTTATTATCAGTTGAAAGTGCAAGAGAAAAGTATTCCAAAACTGCTTGCAGAACTCGATATGGCCACTATGAGTTTTTGGTAATGCCATTCGGGTTAACTAATACTCCAGTTGCTTTTATGGATCTGATGAACACTATCTTCAGACCATATCTCGACCAGTTTGTGGTGGTATTTATTGATGATATTTTGATATATTCGAGGAATGCAGAGGAGCATGACAGACATCTGCGGATTGTACTGCAGACTTTAAGGGAGAAACAGCTATACGCCAAATTCTCGAAATGTGAATTTTGGCTGAAAGAAATCTCTTTCTTGGGACATGTTGTGTCAGCTGAAGGGATCAAAGTAGATTCCAGCAAGGTAGAAGCTATCCTTAATTGGAAACCACAAAGGAATATCACAGAAATTTGCAGTTTTCTGGGTTTGGCTGGATATTATCGCCGATTTGTGAAAGGGTTTTCTATGTTGGCTTCTCCACTGACCAAGCTGCTATAGAAAGATGTAAAATTTCAGTGGACAGATAAATGCCAACATAGTTTTAATGAGTTGAAGAGGTGTTTGACAGAAGCTCTAGTCCTTACTTTACCTACTCTGGGTAAAGAATACACAGTTTATAGTGATGCTTCTAGCAATGGGTTAGGTTGTGTATTGATGCAAGATTAGAATGTTATTGCTTATGCATCACGCTAGCTGAAACCGCATGAGACGAACTACCCAACACATGACTTGGAGCTTATAGCTATTGTTTTTGCTCTGAAGATCTAGAGACACTATTTGTATGGAGAGAAATGCTACATTTACACAGTTCACAAAAGCTTGAGGTACTTGGGCACCCAGAAGGAATTGAATTTGAGACAAAAGAGATGGTTAGAACTGATTAAAGACTAGGATTGCTTAATAGACTATCAGCCAGGGAAAGCAAATGTGGTGTTTAACGCCTTAAGTTGCAAGACTATAGCAAGTCTCAAAGTTTCTCCTTTGTCCATGGTATATGAATTGAAAGCATAGCATGCCAGTTTGGAGATTGATGATTTAGGGACGCATGAGAGTTGCATAGCATGTACAAATGTTGATTGATCGATCGTAATGGTCGCTCGTAATGATGAAAAATATCAGAAGCTACTGAAAGAAGTACAGCAGGGCAAGAAACCTAAATTCTCTGTGAAAGATGATGGTTTACTACTACATCAAGGCAGAATGTGCATTTCTAATGATGTTGATTTGAGATAGATCATTATGATAGAAGCACATGAGTCTCCTTTTACTATGCACCCTGGTGGAACTAAAATGTACAGAGGGCTAAAAGAGCATTACTAGTGGATGGGTTTGAAAAGGGATGTAGCTGATTTTGTCTCCAAATGCCTAACTTGTCAGTAAGTGAAGGCAGAACATCAAGTACCAGCAGGTTTTTTACATCCATTGCCAATACCAGAGTGGAAATGGAAACGAATAACTATGGATTTTGTTATGGGACTTTCGAGGACACATAATAGTCATGATGCAGTATGGGTTATAGTTGACAGAATGACCAAGTCTGCTCACTTTTTGCCAGTCCAGATGGACTATAGTTTGGAGAGATTAGCCAGATTGTACATAAATGAGATTGTAAAACTGTATGGAGTGCCAGTATCGATTGTATCAGATAGAGATCCTACGTTCACTTCTAGATTCTAGGGTAGTCTTCAAAGAGCCCTAGGAACTAGATTGAACTTCAGCACGACATTCCACCTACAGACAGATGGTCAGTCTGAGAGGGTAATTCAGATATTGGAGGATATGCTGCGGCTTGTGTGATTGAGTTTGAAGGTAGTTGGGATACACACTTGCCTTTGATTGAGTTTGCTTATAACAACAGCTACCAATCAAGCATTGGGATGCCTCTATATGAAGCATTGTATGGCAGAAAGTGCAGAACTCCCCTATGTTGGGATGAAGTAGGTGAAAGAAAGATGATTGGGCCAAAAATTGTTCAGCAGATAGAGGAAAAGATCATATTGGTCAGAGATCGACTCAAGGTTGCATCAGACCGTCATAAGTCCTATGTTGATATGAAGAGAAGAGATATTGAATATGCAGTAGGTGATAAGGTATTCCTTAAAATTTCTCCTTGGAAGAGAATTATGAGATTTGGCAGAAAGGGGAAACTGAGTCCTCGTTTCATCGGACCATATGAGGTTCTGGAAAGAGTGGTTCCTTTGGCATATCAGTTAGCATTACCTCCAGAGCTAGAAAGGATACACAGTGTCTTCCATGTGTCCATGTTAAGGAGGTACACATCTGACCCATCTCATGTTCTATCATTTGAAGAGATTGAGGTAAATCCAGACCTCTCATATGAGGAAGAACAAATAGAAATTCTGGCATATGAGGTGAAGCAGTTGAGGAATAAACAGATACCCTTAGTGAAAGTGTTGTGGAACCATCATTCAGGCTAGGAAGCTACTTGGGAATGTGAAGAGGACATGAGGAGATAGCACCCACAGCTGTTTAGAAACTGATGCCAGGTAAAATTTCGAGACGAAATTTATTTTAAGGGGGGGAGAATTGTAACACCCCTATGTTCGGTAGTGCGTTCTACTGTTCCGATAACCAGTGTTTGTCTAGATAGCTAGGATGCCTAGAACTAAATTTAAATATTAGTGAGGAGACATAAAATAGAGGGAAATACAAGAAAAACAAAGGAAAAATAATAGCAATGAAATGTAACCAAGTTAAGCGAGCCGAAAACCGTAGCGATGGGTGACCACACCGAGAAGTTGTGGCGTAGACCGTTGACTAGCCCTGGACTGCAGGGAACCCTGGAAAATATTTTTAAGACTTAAATAAACATCTATTGAAGTATAAATGACATTAGAAATGTGAAAGAAAAATTAAGTAATTAGTACATAGAAAAACGAGAAATCGAGAAACCGACAAAAATCGGTGATACCGAAAAATCGGGAATACAACCTGAATAGGGGCATTCTAGTCAATTGACACCCTGAGTTGCCTTTTGACCTAAATGCCCATTAAAAATAAATGATATTAAATATTGAAAATATCATAAAAAAATTAAATTATGGTACATAATGTAAATAGTAGAAGAATAGTAACAAAATTGCAAAATTGGAAACTTTGGATTATTAAATCATTAACCAAACTTAGTGCTCCACCAAGTTAAGTTAGTAGACATTAAAATATCACAAATGTGGGCTAAAACTTCATCCTCAACCTCTCATTTCCAAAACAGCCGAATTCATCCTCCATGGGACTCCATGGCCAAAGCTTAACCAAGCTCCATACATCCATGATCCAACCATAAAAACCTCAAGTATCCTTCATTAAAAGTTGTCTACACACCTTGGGGAAGAGTTAGGGAGCAAGAAAGATAGGTTTTTGTGGAGTTTTGAAGAAGCTTCAAAACAGGTAAGTGGTTATTTTCAATTCTTGTTTAATTAAAATTGTAACTAAGGTTGTGGGCAGTTGATTTATGGAAGAAGTTTTGAGGTTTGATGAATTATTGGTGATGTACCATTTTGGCAGCCATGAAAGTTAAAATGTTTAACTTGTTGTTTACACGTAAATGATGGGAAAATATATTGATTAATGTTATAAGATGTTGTGGCCAATGTGTATTAAGTGTATGTGGTGATTGAGCAATTGATCTTGAAGTTGAGAAAGTATGGGAAACTTTGGTAAATTGGAGCATTTCGGCAGCCATGAGAAAGTCATGAGGAATGCTTGAATTCATGAAGATTTGATGTAATGTGATTTTAGAGTTGCTAAGTATGTATGTAATTTATTAGTGAAATTATATGTAATAATTAGGAATGTTTATGTGTGTACATTGTTGGATTTGGACTTCGTGAATTGTGATTGCATTTGGTGCATTTTGAAGTTGTTATATTCTGTCCAAGTTAACCTATAATTAAAGAATTGAATGGTTATGGTTAGTGCCAAATGCAGAATGGTATGGAGAAGTGAAGGTGTAATTGGTAAATGTGTGTTTGGTTTGATGTTTGAAAGGCATGTAGAGGGCAGTGTGCAAATGACAATATAACCCTAAGTGTGTGACTCCAATTGGTATGAGGCCAATTAGAGGTGAAACTAGGCACAAAATGTGCCAACTTTGATGAAGAAAGCCTACCTAAATTCCGTCCAGAAAGTGACTTGAGAAATGACCAAATCCGGATTAGTGACTTGAAAACCTGAAAATTGACCATTTGGACAGCAGTTAGTTTTTTTTTTCTATAACTCACTCAAAACAGGTCCAAATGACCTAAACTTTTTACCATGGATAGATAAGACATAGAGCTACAATTCTTATGAGGACATCAAAGCCTAGAAATGGCCAGAACCAAGTCAAATAGCTTGCACAATTTCGGATACCAAAACTGCCAGAACTAAAAGTGACCTAGAATTTACCAAATTTTGCACTAAAGGTGCAATCTGTCCAGCTTTAGTAAATTGACCATATCTTGGTCTATACAACTCAGAATGACCTGAAATTTTTCCCCAAGTGCAATAAGACATAGAACTACAATTTTGCTTCTTTGACCAGAAGCTAAAAACCAAGAGAAATAGGACTCTAAGCTAGACTAATCTAGCACACAAAAATTGAGAACTTGACATTTACATACATTGATGCTTGAAATAATTTGGCAATGAATGCCAACTTATAAAAATGGTAAATTGCACTATATTGGAAGCATATTGAAATGCAAAATGTGACATATTGGTAACATTAAAATTTATTCCCCTAGAGTGCATTAAGGGTCAACATTATAGGTTGACTAAGGAATGAAATAGTATTAAATAAATTAATTATTGAACCTTATTATTAGAAACTGTTTAAATGAGTACTGAAACACTTCAAATTGTGTGTTTCAGTTAGCAAAGACTTAAGGAAGGGAAAGGAAATACTAAGTCAGGGCCAAGAGGTTACTCTTCAGAGGTTTGTGCACAACAATTATTTCTTTTGAATTTTCAATTGAAATAAATTATGACAATTTGTCTGTTATTGGTTAAATTATGAAAATTTGTTTGAATGATATTTAATGGATATTTATTGCTTGAAAAACATTGCAAATGGTTTGAAACCACAACTATCATGTATATTGATTGAATTCCTCACTAGCTTGTCTAGTGGGATGAATTGGCTTTGAATCCTCTCTCTAGCTGAAGTGTTGAGGTGTGTGCCTGTTGAGGACGAATAGGATGAGTACTCATATTATTGCTAGCTAGCTATGTTATTCCTCACTAGCCATCGACTTTTGGGACGAATTGGACTATGGAATCATGATTAAGCTGCGTGTGTGATTTATTGATATTTATTGTGATATTGTGAAATTGAGTTTAATTCTTTATGACATTCATTGTCTTTTGAATTCAACTATGATTTTAAGTATCCACAGTTCATATGATTTATAGTTTATGGTTTTAAATTGTATTTTCTTAATGTTGTGCACCACTGAGACATTAGCTCAGTGATAGCTTTTTCATTGCTGTCGCAGGTAGACAGACGGACAGAGCAGCAGAATAGGCTGCTTGTGCTACATTTTGAGATTTCGCAGGGTATATTGAGTATACCATATTTTGTAATTTTTGTTGTAATGTATGTGCACTGTATGTATATATTGTACTTGATCTTGAGCAGTTGTAAACTAAAATTGTAAATTATTTTAGCTTGTAAAAATATTATGACATATTTCTTTTATCTCAGCTTTTGAAAACACTGAAAAATTGATGTTGAATTGAGTTGAGAAATTTATTGTTTTGAACTATTATTGGATTTTGGAATTGAAGAAATATATATTGGAAGTGTTTTTTTACAGGTTTTGAAGAACTGTTTTATTAAAAATACAGATGGCACTCTGTTAAAATTTTTATAGAAATTACTGATACTCGGATTTGTTATTTGGTTTCACTTCAGTAAAAAAAATTTTAAAACCTGTCAAAAGTGCTCACCACTGTAAAAAGAGATAAGAAAAGGTTTAAAATCCCTTGTAGTATATTTAATGGGTTATCAGTAGGCGAAGTTTGATAATTCATTAGGTATACTACGGGATCATGCCATGCCTTATAGAGGGATAGGGTGTGACACCAAATAAGGTTTTTCATCAATTGCTCCTCATAATTCAAATAGTATTTAAATAAATTATGAAACATATTATAATTAAATGTGCTATGCATACCTTAGTTCCATATAATTAGTATATAGCACTAAAATATATGCTCTATCTTTCATCAATTGCTCCTTATAAAATTATTAGGATTTAAATCAGTTATGAAAATAGTATAATTAATATACTTTGTATACCTTAACTCCATATAGTTAGCACATAACACTATATCATATGCTAGATTTTTCATCAATCTCTCCTTATAATTCAATTAGTAATATAATAAACTATAAAATATATTACAGTTAAATGTGCTATGCATACCTTATATTATAATTAGTACACTACATTATAATATGTGCTAGATCTTTCATCAGTCTGCTATTTATAATTCAATTAGTCTTTAAAGCAATTATAAAAGTAATTATATAATCTTTAATTATAAAATACATATATAATTAAAGATTAAAAATATTATATAATATAATAATTCACTTATAATTAAGAATTATATGTTGGTTTAATGTATTTATAATTAAATTATTTAAAAAATAAATGAATTGAAAATAATATTAACTTGTGTATACTTCATAATTATATTATATATATGTTATATACTGATATAATATATATTACAATTTTAATTGCATATAAATATATATTAAAATATTAAACATATAATATATTTAAAAAATTATAGAAAATTATACGTAGATTTTATAATAAAATCTAAAATTACGGGTTTCTTATATCAAAATAATATTTTTTTTAAAAAAAATTGAGCACTTAAATATTTTATAAATAAAAAATAAAATACATAAAAATTACTTTCTATTTAATTTAACAATTCACATATAAAATTTCCTATTTAAACTTTAGCAGTAAGTTAAAAATTATTTAGTAATATTCGAAATAATTTTTTAAAGCTACAATTTATCTAATAATTATATAATTTTATTTTTTAAAAAACATCTCTTTCAGTTGCTGTTGTAACTAGTGATTACCAAATATTGTAATTTATTGAAAGGAAAAGTATATTTAGATACCTTGTGGTTTATGCAATTTATTAAAAGTAGCCTAAAGTTTTTTTGAATTCTTTTGCACTTAAAGGCCTGTGATTTAACGCTATTAGTGCTTAACGGAAAAAGTGATGAATAGCGTCAAACATGCACTGATGCGGTTGATGTGTCATTGACATGGTTGACTTGGCACTGACATTAGTGCCATGCCAACAATGTTAATGCCATTATTTATTTTGGGACCTAAGTGCAAAAGGTTAAAATCGCAGGTCCTGTAAATGCAAAAAGAAAAAAAGAAATATAAAAAAGAAAGCTCAAGTCCTAAATGCTAAAAAATTAAACGTATATGATACTTTAGTGTACTTTTTCCTAAAAAATTTTGAATGCTTATTTCAAATTATTAACATCATTTTTCCTTTTGAAAAATTTTTCCTTCCTTTTTCCTATTTTTATTCTCCGCTTAATCTATACTATAAGGTCTCTGCCCAATTACATGATATTATCTCCTTTCACCCACCAGACATCAAGGACTTGTCCGTTAGGCTTTGCCATTATTGGATACCAAAGTGCACTATGCAACTAAGCAGGACACATGCATACAAAAACCCTTCACTTTTACTCCCTTTTCAATGTGGGACAACTCATTCCCGCCACCTTTTCACCTAAAAGCTTACCATTTGTGGTAAAGTTAATAATCCTCAACTTTGGCACCACACAGAGAAATTTTTTGCCACATACAATTGGATTTTAGTCAAAGAGATAGATAGGGAGAGACAATGAGAGATATACAAGAAAGAGAGAGATATGGAGAGATACCTCAGTAGGAAGAGAAAGAATGCAAAAGAGATAGATAAAGAGAGACAAAGATGGATAGAGAGAGACATATGTGGAGAGCAAGAGAGAAAGATGGGACTCAAATAAGAAGAGAGAGAGAGGGCAAAAGACATGGATAGAAGAAGACAGAGATGGGGATAGGGAGAGAGATGGAAAGAGACCCAAAATGGGAAGAGAGATGGAAAAATATGTGGATAGAGAGAGACAAAAAAGGAAAGAAGAAGAGAGAGATAAAAAGACTTAAACAGAATGAAAGACAGGGCGAAAGACATGAAGAAAAAGAGCTAATAGATTAAAAATAATCATAATATGTAAGTGCTAATTGCGAATTTAGGAGCTTGGAAAATTGTTAGTGGACTATGAGTCTTTTGCTGAAATAGAAAAACGGTATGGGTCGGAAATCAGTAGTTCTCTCTCTTCACTCCTTTCTATCCTGCTCTTGAGCTCTCCTATGGTTCTGTAAGTTCTCTCTCTCTCTTCACTTACATGGCATTATTTTCCTTTTCATGCCTTATTGGACTTCCTTCCACGGAGATGCAGCAATCAGTAGTCGTTTCTTTTAAGTTCCGAACCAGCAGAAGCAGATGAATTGCTTCTTCCAATAAGGCAATCTGATTTTTATTTATGTATTTTGTTTTCGTCGATGGGACATGTAGATCTCAACTCAGTGCTTGCTTTTTAGAGGAAGATGTGTGGCTATGATATTTCTTTATTAAAATAGAAGCATCCTTTCTTTTCTTCCTCTCTTTGTGGTTTATATGGGTCAAAGTGCATCGTGCAGAAACGCTGAAGGATTATAGAGGTGGCAAATGTGAAGGCTCCAGATATTTCAATGGTTCGTGTATTGGCGAATTTGGATATGAAAGCTTGTAAAGATAAGTGCTTGAGGAACTATTCATGCCTTGCACACGCAAATCTGGGTGTGATAAAAGGAAATGGGTGTTTGACATGAATGGTGATTTGGTAGATACAAGAGTATTTACAGTAGGGGGACAAAACTTATATGCGCGACTGGATGCAATTATCAGTAGAAATTTGGGATTTTTCCGTTATTTTTGTCAATTAATTGTGTTTAAATGAGCATTTCACTCACTTTCTCACCCCACCATCTTTCAGGAGCTTGCTCTATGGCTAACTGTTTAGATGTGGCTGTTTACTACACTAATAGCTGCGGTTTTTCTTTTCTTTTCTTCCTTTTCAGCTCAATATGCAAATAATTCCAAACACCTTCTTGCAAAGAAAGGGATACTGCTAGTTATGATACTATCCTTGGCTGCAGGAATTTCCTCTTTCGTTCTTTCTCATACTGGTTGGTAAAAAGGCAGAGGAGATTATGTAAGCAAATTAAGTTATGTCAAATTCTTTGCCATTTAATGGTTAAAATTCTTTGAAATTTTGGTCATAAATAGAATGGACATAGCAGATTCATATGTTTAACTCTAATTAGTTTGAAACTAAGAGCTAGTACACATGTTTAGGAGTAATTAATAATAAATAGTAACAATAATTTTGTGTTGCTAACTTTTAAATCTAATCTTTAATTATCTGTTTCCATTGTTTGAATTTGGTGCAATGCCGTGCATTTTGTCAGATTATATTTGCTTAGATATCAGGCGCAATTCTTTCAATGGTGCCTACTGGGATTTTTTTTTTTTTTTTTTGAATATGGGACATATTAATTAACTAGTTATGCATCTTTAAGTTAGAAAATTCTCTCTCATTTGGATTATTCTTAAGTTTAACTCTTTTTTTTATGTTCTCAAAACACATTTGCTGTGCATCTCTCTATTAGACTACAAGGTGAATGAAAAATTAATTTCATATAATAAGCTGTAAGATTATGTTATGCTCATGTTTACTTTGTTCAATTTGCAAAAGATAGATATATAAATATATATATATATATATATATATATATATATATATATATATATATATATATATATATATATATATATATATATATATTGCGTGTGTGTGTGCAATCCTATACACTTATATGGATTTTGGATTCTGGCGTAGATGATACTACCAATGTGTCTGCTGTATAAAGCTCTAATGCTCTAGGCAGAGATGCTGCCATCGGAAAAGGAGTCCTCTTTGCCATAGAAGCCTTGCTTAATGAGCATGGTATGTCAATATCTGGACAACGGCTTGTCATACAAGTTCACTTTCTAGACTGTATCGGCTTCTTTGGTCAATCCAGTATAGGAAGGTGCACAAAGAGGATTTTGGCATTTAAAATTATGAAGCGTTGAAGACGAGTGCCTGCCTACATAGGACTCTTAAGCCCTTTATGTAAGTGAAAAATAAGCATTAAAATTATCTAATTGTACGCAATTAGGAATTAATTGTTGTTCTTGATTAGGAATGATTATTACATGTTTGTAGACTTATGCTTCAAAGAATTTGGTGATAGGTTATTTAAGATTTTGGAATTATTTTTGTAATATCATTACCATGTTAAGTAAACTACTATTTTCTATTTTTTATTCTCATAATAGTAGCCCCATTCTCAGACATGGATGGGTTGACCTGTAAGTGCACATACATGCCTTCACACTTGTCACTTGTTTCCTTTTTTTTTTTTGTTACCCCTTGTCGAAAGGATGAATTCATTAAGAAGAAGCCTTGATAGGCAATACATTGGTTACAAAATGAAATTGATTCATGGGATTAGCCATGAAGGAATCATCATACAGGGCTTTAGAGGCCAATTGGTGAGCTACCCCATTACAATTCCTTTTCACAAAGATAAAAGAAATCTCCTCTAAATCATGAACCAAATTCTGAATGTCTAAGACCAGTCCTTGTATCTGAGTAGGAGGTGTCGTCCCATTGCAGCTGAGAATGACATGCTTAGCATCCCCTTCCATGATCGATCGATTTAACCTCCGATTAGCAGCTATGGAAGCTGCCTCCTTGCACGCCAAACTTTCCAAAACAAGCAAGTCATCAATATTTTTGAAGTGTTTGCAGCTGAAAGATAAATGCACCAATTGCAAGAATAATTCATTAATAGGTGCAAATATTAGCAATTTAAAATTTTTTTATAACCTAGGGTTTCATGCATCATGTTATCACATTGAGCTATTGAAAAACACATCATTTTGTCATACTAAATCATGTTTCAATTGCTAGTCAAGCCCAATTATCATTGGGAAATAATTTCCGTAAATTTTTAGCAAGTTAGGGTTTTGGAGAATTCTTAACCTAATAGGCGTAGAATCAAATTCTTATTACCTAATCCGGGAAGCAAGGCCTCCAGTTACTAGCATTCTAGCTTGTTCACACAAGCTCTTTGATCAAAGCCCCTTGATCAACCAAAACATCCTCCTTTTGCTTCCTAGTGGTTTGGCCAAAAGTGGAAGAGAGGAAGGGTATGTCGTTTCAAGTTTTTCTCTTTTCGAAGTAATGAGAAACACTTTCTCAATTGTGATTCAAGAGCAACAACACTTTATTCTCTTGAATTGTTTGTCTCAAGGATGAAGATGAAACTAAAAGAGAGGGAGGAGAAGTAGCCGGCCAAGATGGGAAGACAAGAAGTAATTAATTTATTCTTATCTCATCTTTTAAATATCTTCATTTCATAATTAAGATAACCTAACAAGTGTACACTTTCAACTGGCCTAATTAAAAGTGTTGTTTCAATCTTATTGGTCCACATGTCCAAGCTTAATATTAATTAAGAAATTAAGATTTGATTAATTAATATTAATCATCCAATTAATTAATTAATTAATTACTAATTAATTAATTTTTCTTCTATATTTGACCAAGTAAATATGGTCAAACTTTGACAAGTCCAACTAGTCAAAATTCATTTTCTTACTTAAACTAATTTTCAAGTTTATATTTAAACACTTTAAATATTAACTTGAATACTTCCATTGATAAATTTAGTTTCAAGTCATACTATGAACTTTGCAATCTAATTGCAAACTAAATTTATTAATTCAATTAATCAATTAAATCATTTAATTATGTGACTTACTAGGTTCATTACTAATTAGCAATGAGAATAATATTAACTGTTTAATATTATTGGAACCGCTTCAAACTCAAAATAAAATTTCCTTTTTATTCAAGTTCTCATAAGTCATAGTTGACATCTAGCATAATGTGCTATGACTACCCATTAGTTATGAATTAGTTTTCCAATTTATGAATCATTGATCAGACATGCGATGCATTAAAATATCTCCGTTACCAAATCTGATTCAAGCTGGAGCCATGGTTTATGTCAAACTCCAATTGCATTGAATTATATGTTCTCTTTTAATTTCAATCCTTGATTAATGAGACTTTCTTGCCAGAAACTTTTTTCTAACTAAGTCTATCTATCATGGCCAGGAACTTAAATTATCAAGAATAATTAAATGAACATAGGATTTTATCCCTATTTACTTAGGATAATGAATTCCATCTTAACTAACACCTATCTCTATATATAACTAGTTAGAGCCAACATATGCCCATATAGTCATACATAGTACAAGCATGAAAGCAGTATCAAACTCAAACCAACTATATATAAGATAACCATATTATCTCAGGTCAAGGGACTATATGCATTATTATGACCTATATGACTTTGTATTGACAAGAATAAACTCCATGTACAAGTCATCTTGTATCACTGGCTCGACGTACTTATCATATAAGTGCCCACTATGTTTGTCATACGGCATGAGACTCACCATTTCATCCCATTAGTATTGCATACTAATCCATGAAAACAAACATAGGTGATAATTTTTTTGAATAAGTCATTCCCAATGAAGCATTCTAGATTGTGAACCAAATTTATAATACTTATATTAGAATGTTTTGTCACTCATATTCTTAATAACTTAAGAATAGAACATCTAATAAGATATTAAAGTATATTTTCTATTAAATTCAAACCATTTGAACATAAATGAAAAGAATAATTACCATTAAATAGAAATAAATATTTATATGATACAATACAATGATATGCTCTAAGGCATACTACTAACAATCTTCCACTTGCACTAGAGCCATTCATTACAAAATCTAAGATCCATCTTCTCAAGATATCAGTCCAACTGGTTTTGTGTTATGGCCTTGGTGAACGAATCAGCCGAGTTATCAGCCAAAACTATTTTCTATATGGCTACATCACCTCTCCCAATTATTTCTCTTATAATATGGTAGCGCCTTTCTATGTGTTTGGATTTCTAGTGAGATCGGAGGTATGACCGCACCATTGTTATCACAATGTAGTGGAATTGGTGATACAATTGATGGAACCATTCTAAGTTCTGTTATGAACTACTTAATCCAAACAACATCCTTTGCAACATCTGATGCGGTAATATACTCAGTCTCTGTAGTGGAGTCTATAGTTATTGACTGCTTGGAACTCTTCCAACTCATTGCTCTTCCATTATATATGAACACAAAACTGGAGATAGACTTTCTATCATCCGCGTCTGATTGGAAATCAGAATCTGTAAAACCAACTATTTAGAGATCACCTCCTCCATATATCAAGAATAAATCCTTAGTTCTTCTTAAGTACTTAAGGATATTCTTGATAGCTATCCAGTATTTTAGACCTGGATTGGATTGAAATCTACTAGTCAAACTAACAACATAAGCGATATCCAACCTTGTACACAATATTGCATACATCATACTTCCAATTGCTGAAGCATATGGAATCCTAGTCATTTTCTCTCTCTCCTTAGGTGTCTTTGGTGACATATCCTTAGAAAGGTGGATACAATGCCTGTGACGCGCCTTACCCATCTATTGTATAACCGAGCAAAAAGTATCACATTTAGTGCTGGAGCACCCTATCTTGTCTTATCATGTCTATTATAAACTATTAATATCCTTTAAAAGAATATATTCCATATGTGGAATTTTTTTTTATAACAATTTATTTCTGTGGATATCCGGGCAGAGCCTCCTCTGTTTTATTAGCATCTGGCGGGTTCCACTAGTTACCTGTTAAAAAAAATTCCATATCTGTCTTATATATCCATAGTCATATCATATCATATCATTTTAAGAAATGAAACTCATTCATTCATTCAGATAGAAATTTATATACTGTCACACCCTACCCCTCCGTAAGGCATAACATGATCCTATAGTATACCTAATGAATTACCAACTTCGTCTACTGATAACCCATTAAATACACTACAAGGGATTTTAAACATTTTCTTACTTCTTTTTACAGTGGTGAGCACTATTTACAGGTGTTAAAAATCTTTTTAACTGAAGTGAAACCATATAATACATTTGAAGAATTAATAATTTCTGCAAGAATTTTGGCAGAGTGCCATCTGTATTTTGAATAAAACAGTTCTTCAAAAACCTGTAAAAAAGCACTTCAATTATTTTGTTCAATCTCCAAGCTCCAATATTCAATCAACACAATAAGTTTCTCAACACTTGGCAACACAAATCCACAATAATTTTTCTAGTGTTTTCAAAACTGAGATAAAAGAAATATATCACAAAATTTATAAGCCAAAATAATTTACAAATTTAGTTTATAACTTCAACGTACAATTTTAATTTACGATACATATAGTGAACACTATATACATATAGTGAACACTATATACATATAGTGAACATACATTACAATACAAAATGCAAAATATGGTATACTCAATATACCCAATGATCTCTCAGTATAGTACTAGCAGCCTAGTTTGCTGCCCTGTCAGTTTGTCTACTTGCGACAGTATTGAAAAGCTATCACTGAGCCAATGTCTCAGTGATGTACAACATTAACCAAATACAACTTTAAATCACAAATCATAAGTCATATAAATAGTGGATACTTAAAACCATAGTTAAATTCAAAGATAGTGAATGCCATCAAGAATTTAAACTCCATTTCACAATATCACAATAAATATCAATAAATCAAACACACATCTTAATCATGTTCCAAAGTTCAATTCATCCCAAGAGCCGATGGCTAATAAGGAATAACATAGTTAGCTAACAATAATATGAGTACTCATTCTATTCGTCCTCAACAGGCATACACCTCAACACTTCAACCAGAGAGGGAATTCAAAGTCAATTCGTCCCAAAAGCCGATGGCTAGTGAGGAATAACATAGCTAGCTAGCAATAATATGAGTACTCATTCCATTCGTCCTTAACAGGCACACACCTCAACACTTCAGCCAGAGAGGGAATTCAAAGTCAATTCGTCCCACTAGACAAGCTAGTGAGGAATTCAATCAATATACATGATAGCTGTGGTTTCAAACCATTTACAGTGTTTTTCAATCAATAAGTATCCATCAAATATCATTCAAACAAATTTTCGCAATTTAAACAATAACAGACAAATTGCCATAATTCATTTCAATTGAAAAATTCAAAAGAAATAACTGTTGTGCATAAACCTCTGATAAATGTCTCTTGGCCCTGACTCAGTGTTTCCTTCCCCTTCCCTGAGTCTTTGCTAACTGAAACACACAATTTGAAGTGTTTCAGTACTCATTTAAACTGTCTCTAAGAATAAAGCTTAATAATTAACTTATTGAATTCTATTATTTCCTTAGTCAAACTAAGATGTTGACCCTCGATGCACTTTAGGTGAATTAGGTTTTAATGTTACCAATATATCACATTTGTAGCCTTTTAGTATTGGTACATGTTACCAAATTTATTTCTATGTTGCATTTTATTGCAATTTGCTGGATTTCGGTATACTAATTTGACCTAGCCGGATGACCTAGTTCCCTCGGTTGGACCAAGTTATGATCAATTTACCAATGCTGGACAGAATGTACCAAAATGGTAGGTTTAGGTCATTTTTAGGTCACTTTTGGTTCGGCTAGTTTTTAAACCTGAACTTGTGCAAGCTATTTGGCTTGGTTCTGGCCATTTCTGGGCTTTGGTGTCTTCATAAGAATTGTAGATCTATGTCTAAACTATTCATGGTAAAAAGTTCAGGTCAATTGGACCTGTTTTGAGTAAATTATGGTCAAAACATTAACTACTGCCCAAATGGTCAATTTTCAGGCTTTCAAAGCACTAATCCGGATTTGGTTATTTTTCAAGTCACATTCTAAGCAGAATTTTGGCAAGCTTCCTTCATGAAAGTTGGCACATTTTGTGCCTAGTTTCACCTCCAATTGGTCTCATACCAATTGGAGCCACACACTTAAAGTTCTAAGCCAAAACATACACTGCCCTATTACAATTTGTTCATCCTTTACCAATTACACATCCTATGCTTACCAAGTTCACTTTTCCATGCCAATTCTAGTTTGTGCCATAACATTAACACATTTAGCAACACATTTTTGGTCATTTTGGCAACTTGTAACCACTCTCAACAAACACACTATAATTCAGAATTTTCCCAAGTCCAATTACAAAAATTAAAGTCCCATTTACCACAATTCAACCACATGAACATACCTCCTTTCCATGTCCAAATTCTAACAATTAAACACACACACATGCTGCCATCCATGACAACATAATTCAACAATATTTCATGAACTCAAACACTTCAATCTTCTTCATGAGGTTGGCACAAGTTTACACATACCCATCAATTTCCATTTAAACAATTTTTCAAGCTTCCAATCAAACCTTACACATGGAATTCAACTACAATACAATCAAACATTTAAATCATCATTCAAACTACTATTTACATGCAAGAATAAGCTGTTCTTATTGAGGTTCCATGGCTGCCAAAATGTACATTTCCACTAATTCATCAAACTTTAAAAATCCTTCCACAAATCAACTACCCAGAGCACCCATTCAAAGTTTAATGAAACAAGAATTAAAAATACATACTTACCACGTTTGAAATTCTTCAAAACCTCACCAAAACTTAATTTTCTTACTGTCTATCTACTGCCTAAGTTATGTAGAACAACTTTAGTGAAGGAAACTAGTGTGAAAAGTGGTTGGAATTGAGGTGCATGGAAGGTGATGAAGCTTCGGCCATGGTGTTTCAATGGAGGCTCACTTCGGCTTGGTGTTGGGAGGTTGAAGATGAAGAAATAATTCTGTCCACAAGGCTTATATATGTCCCATAATTCATGGTTAGTGGAGCACAACTTTGGATTAATGAGTTAATTAATCCTAAGTTCCATAATTTGCAATTATGCCACTAAACTTTCACTATTTATATTATGTACCACATTTCTTATTTTCATGACATTTTCAATTTTTAATATCAATTATTTTTAATGGACATTTAGGTCAAAAGACAACTCGGGGTGTCAAATGACCACAATGCCCCTGTTCGGGTTGCATTCTCGATTTTTCGGTAACACTGAGTTTTGTCGTTTTCTCAATTTCTTGTTTTTCTTTGTACTAATTAATTAATTTTTCTTTGATATTTCTAATGATATTTATACTTCAATAAGTCTTTAATTATGTCTTAAAAATATTTTCCAGGGTTTCCTGTGATCTAGGGCTAGTCAATGGTCCACGCCGCAACTTCCCGGTGCGGTCACCCATCACTATGATTCTTGGTTCATTTAACTTGGTTGTATTTCATTGCTATTATTTTTCCTTTATTTTTCTTATATTTTCTTTTCTTGTATTTCATTATTCTATGTCTCCTCACCCATATCTAAGTGTAGTTCTAGGCATTCTAGCTGTCCGTACAACACTGGTCACCGGAACAGTAGAACGCACAACCGAACATAGGGGTGTTACATATACAAAAGCTTACAAGCTTATTTACAATCCTAATTGCAAGGTATAATATAAAAATATCAAAGTTAGGTCAAACCCTAACTCATAATTTCAACCTCATAAAATCTCAATGTAAATCAACTTCAAATAATTATAAATGCATCAACCAACATTATTAAATCACTTTATATACATCAAAGTCATAAAAAAACCCTCACTTACCATGGGTACCGAAATTTACTCCCTCCATAACTCACCAATTTCTTTTAATTTCTTATAAATTTCACTTCATTTTAACCTTAACTCAAGGATTAATAAAGGGAGAAAAGAAGATTACGCACTAACCTCTTGTGACCCACTTCAAACTTCAACTTTTCTTCTTCTTATGGGTATCTAAAGCTTCTCTATGGAGTGAGCTAAATTTTTAATGAAGAGAGTTTAAGGTTTTAGTGAGGAGAAAGCTTTGAAAATCAAGCTTTAAGAAAACAAAAATTGTGGAAGGGAGCATCCATGGGGCCGACTCAAGGGAGAGAGAAGAGGGAGGAAGAAGATGATGGTTGGTGAGATTTTGTCTTCTTATGTCTATATATATATATATTTGTGTACTTTTAATTTTTAAAATTTCATAAGTCTTCTTTTCTTTTCTTTTCTTTTCTTTTCCTCTTCTTTTCTTTTCTTTTTCTTTTCTCTTCTTCTTCTTCTTCCTAATTAAATTCATAAATTTTAATTTGTGTTAATTATTTTATTCTCTAAATTTTTAATTTGACATTTAGGTCAAAATTCACCTCTGGGGGTGAAATGACCAAAATGCCCTTCATAGTGCATATTGGGTTTTTTTATTATTTTATACCAATTAATAAATTCTCTTAAATTTTATTTTATTTCTCTAAATTTTTCCTATATTTTCTTGATATTTATTCCATCAACTTATGCCTCCTCACTATAGTTTAAGTGTAGTTCCAGGCACTCTGACTGTCCGAATAGATATTAGTCGTCGGAACAGTAAAATGTACGGACTACCTATGGTGAGAGCATTACAATTCTTCCCCCCTAAATAAAAATTTCATCCTTAAAATTTACCTGATGTGAAGAGCTGAGGGAACTGCTGCCTCATCATTTCCTCGCTCTCCCATGTCCTTCTTCTGTCTTGTGGTGTCTCCACAAGACTTTCACTAATGGGATCTTCTTATTTCTTAGTTCTTTCACTTCCTGTGCTAAGATGCTAACTGGTTCTTCTTCATATGTTAAATCAGGTTGCACAATTATCTCCTTTGCTAAAATGACATGTGAAGGATTTGATCTGTATCTCCTGAGTATCGACACCTGGAGTACATTGTGAATCTTATCCAGCTCAAGTGGTAAAGCTAGCCTGTAGGCTACTGGACTCACGCGTTTAATGACATCGCATGGACCAATAAGCCTAGGGCTTAACTTACCCTTCTTACCAAATCTTAGCACTTTTTTCCAAGGTGATAACTTGAGAAATACCTTATCGTCAACCTCATACTCTATATCCTTTCTCCTCAGGTCCACATATGACTTTCGTCTGTCTGAGGCGACTTTTAAGTTATCTCTGATATGTTTCACTTTTCCCTCTGTCTGTCTCACCATGTCTGAGCCCACTACTTTTTCTTCACCCATTTTTATCCAGCATAAGGGAGTTCTGCATCTCTTCCCCTACAATGCTTCATATGGAGCCATCTTTACACTGGCTTGGTAGCTGTTATTGTAAGCGAATTCTACCAAAGGAAGATATTTCTCCCAATTCCCTTCATAATCGATGACACAGCTTCTTAACATATTTTCCAATACCTATCATATAATTCATGTCATATCATTACTATCATGTCTTTAACATCTATAACAAATTTAATAAGTTTTAAGGGTTACCTATATCACCCTTTTGGACTATCCATCCGTCCAGGGATGAAAAGCCATACTGAAGCGCAGTTGAGTGCCTAATGATCCCTGTAACTTCTGTCGAAGTAAATCTTAGGTCTCGGTCAGATATGAGTGATACCGACACTTCGTGTAACAGTACTATCTTAGCTATGTAGATATCTGCTAATCCTTAGTATGTCTTACTAGATCTAGCTCTATAATCTTATCCCTATCTCGATTTACTATCAAAAATACGTAGCCCTATACAATTGTTCCAAGTTGGTATGTAATCTGCAGCTTACAGTACAAACATTGAAAATATTGCATAGTTACCACGGTATATCCCAATAGATCAGGTTTTTACTATACTTATCCTCAATCAGTTCTGCATTGATCCTCTTTCATCTAAGATACAATCTCTTTCTTATTTCCATCCATTATTTTTAACACGATCCTTTTTGGTTGATAATCTACAATCACTTGATGACCTAAAGGGTTGGTGACAAGTATGTCATCTTCTGACCCATCTATCAGTATCCTCTTTCAACAGAAGGTATAATACATATATAGGGGTGAACATAATTAGGATCTACCAATACATATTTAGAGGTATTATAATTAGAAAATGTACCTCTGACAACGTCTACCAGGTCTGGCTCCTCTCGAGCCATAGTGTACACGAGGGGTGCTACTTCAACCTCGGGCTGTTCTATAATCTCAGAAGCCCTCTGTGATGTACCAGCTATCTCTGGTCTCATCGGTCTTCTACCCCTCTGTACTGTCGAGGCAGACCTCTGAGTCTGTGGTGGAGCTGTGGGAGCACTCCTTCGTGGGCAATCTCTCAAAAAATGCTCTATGGACCCATATCTGAAACATCCACCCATTAGCAATCTACACTTTCCTCTGTGGTTCTTCCCATAATGTGTACAAACTAGCACCGGGATTGATCTCTGTGCTATAGGACCCATTGAATTGCCAACTGATACCCCTGTCTAACCTCCTCTCCTCGGGGCAAACCGGAACCTCTTCCTCTGTTCTCTGCTCTGAATCTGACCTTGAGACCCCCTGGGTCTCTTGCTCTCTGTGGCAGTTGTGCTGGACTGGCCAGGTCCAAACCCTCTCTTGCGCTGTCTATCCCACCTGAATTGCTCATCATTTCTAACTCTCTCTACTGGGGTCTTATACACTGGCTGTGGAGGTGGTGGCATAGCTCTGGTGACCTGACGGAGCAATTGAGTTATCTAATCTAGAAAGGCTTGCTGTGTCCTTAATAAAATACCCAACAATGTTTTTTCTCTACTGCTACTGCACCCCCGACTAGACACAGGTGTAGGTGTGTGACTCTCTACCTCTTCCTCTATCGGTCTTGGAGACCCATGCTCTAATGGATCGGATGCCATCGATCCAATAAAATAGACTAGGATCAGATCTGTATTAGTGTCACTTCGACTCTATTTAAAGGCTCATGCATGTGATGCACTCTATTTATTTCTAATTATCTAGGTCTAGGACCACCTAAACCTCTATTGTGATACCACTAAAATGTGACACCCCTTACCCATCTACTATATAGCCGAGCAAGAAGTGCCACATTCGGTGCCGGAGCACCCTATCTTGTCTTATCATGTCTATTGTAAACTTTTAATATCCTTTAAAAGCAAGTATTCTATATGTGGAATTTTTTTTTATATAACAATTTATTTCTTTGGATACCCGGGCAGAGCCTCCTCTGTTTTATTAGTGTCTGGCGGGTTCCACTAGTTACCTGTTAAAAACAATTTCACATCTGTCTTATATATCCATAGTTATATCATATCATATCATTTTAAGAAATGAAACTCATTCATTCATTCAGATAGAAATTTATATACAAAAGCTTACAAGCTTATTTACAATCTCAATTGCACGGTATAATACAAAAATACCAAAGTTACGTCAAACCCTAACTCACAAAATCTTAATGTAAATCAATTTCAAATACTTATAAATGCATCAACCAACATCATTAAATCACTTTATATACATCAAAGTAAAAAAAAAACCCTCACTTACCATAGGTACTGAAATTTACTCTCTCCATAACTCACCAATTTCTTTTAGTTTCTTACAAATTTCACTTCATTTTAACCTTAACTCAAGGATTAATAAAGGGAGAAAAGAAGATTAGGCACTAACCTCTTGTGACCCACTTCAAACTTCAACTTTTCTTTTTCTTATGGGTATCTAAAGCTTCCCTATGGAGTGGGCTAAATTTTTAATGAAGAGAGATTAAGGTTTTGGTGAGGAGAAAGCTTTGAAAATCAAGCTTTAAGAAAACAAAAATGGTGGAAGGGAGCATCCATGGGGCCGGCTCAAGGGAGAGAGAAGAGGGAGGAAGAAGATGATGGTTATATATATATATATATATATATATATATATATATATATATATTTGTGTACTTTAATTTTTAATATTTCATAAGTCTTCTTTTCTTTTCTTTTCCTTTCTTTTCTTCTTCTTTTCTTTTCTTTTTCTTTTCTCTTCTTCTTCTTCCTTATTAAATTCATAAATTTTAATTTGTGTTAATTATTTTATTCTCTAAATTTTTAATTTCACATTTAGGTCAAAATTCACCTCTGGGGGTGAAATGACCAAAATGCCCTTCATGGTGCATATCGGATTATTTTTATTATTTTATACCAAGTAATAAATTCTCTTAAATTTTATTTTATTTCCTCTAAATTTTTTTCTATATTTTCTTGACATTTATTCCATCAACTTATGCCTCCTCACTATAGTTTAAGTGTAGTTCTAGACACTCTGACTGTCCGAACAGATATTAGTCATTGGAACAGTAAAATGTACGGACTACTTACAGTGAGGGCGTTACAATTCTTTCCTCTAAATAAAAATTCCGTCCTCAAAATTTACCTAATGTGAAGAGCTGAGGGAACTGCTGCCTCATCATTTCCTCACTCTCCCACGTCGCTTCTTCTATGTTGTGATGTCCCCGCAAGACTTTCACTAATGGGATCCTCTTGTTTCTTAGTTCTTTTACTTTCCGTGCCAAGATTCTATGTAACACCCCTATTTGCATAGCCTGGTACATTTTACTGTTCCGGTGACTAGTGTCAGTCTGGACAATTAAGAGAATTAGAACCATGTCTAAGACACCTAGATAAGCCCTGAATGCAAATAATTAGTAATTGCCAAATAGTTAAGTATAAAGAAGAAAAACAAAGCATAAAAAGTTAAATGAGCTGGGAGTCACAGCGATGGGTGACCTTTCCAAGAAATGACTGCGAGGTCAGTCTTAACTCAAATTTCGAACTGGAAAATGTGATGCCGCAGTCCTTAGGACTATTGGAAACACAATGGAAAAGAGAAAATCACATAAAAGAGTTGTTAAGCAGGTCAAATAATTAGGTCAGAGATCCAAAAAAAATATTGAATAACTTGCAAACCGAATTGAACCAGTGAGGAGTAATTTGGTCAATTCACCCCTAGAGCTGACTCCTGACCTAACTGTATAATAAAATCGGAGAAAAGAAAATTTTGAAATATATATTTAAATTGAAATGGTTATAGAAAAAGAGAGGAAACAGAAAAGAAAATAAGGATTAATGACATCACTCCCATGATATCATGCATGACACAATAAATTCTAATTTTTAAAATTGGAAAATATGAGATAATATTACATAAAAGGACCAATTAGAGAAAAAGAAATAAAATTTCTTCCCTTCTTCTTCATTTGGTTGATCTATCCCCTCTCTCTCTTCTCTTTCATTTCTCTTAATTGTGTAAAAATTAAACAAAATCATACATAAGGGGCTTGGAGAAATTTTTGACCAACACTGGAAGGATTAGGGTTTGTATGATTTTGATGGATTTTAAAGTGTAATTAAGAGAAATGAAGTGTGTAGACATTGAATGTGCACTTTGAATGCATTAGATTTGAACTTTATGTAATTAGGGTTTTGATCATGTGAAAAATTGGAAAAAAATTTGAGAATTGGTCAATTGATGTAGTTGACCTTACTTGAGTTGAGAAATGGTCAATTGTGACCATTTGCGGTGTGTGTGAATTGTTAGAACCAAGTTTCAATTCGGATTGGTTTGGGTCAGTATGCTGATAACTTGACCTAGGTCCCTTTCAGGGACTAAAAATGAAAATTTACCAACCCAATTTGTGAGAGGCCAATTGGGAATAAAACTAGACACAAAATGGACCATTTTTCATGTAGGAATCATGCCTAGAAAATGACCATAACTTAGTGAACAATTAGGCTAAATCCGGATTTGGACACACTGCCCTGTACAAAAATGATCAAATGAATAGTAGTTACTCAAATGACCATAACTTGGTCTAGGAAGGTCCAAATGACCTGAATCTTATACCGATAGAAATATGAGACATAGCCTTACAACTTTCATGAAGAAAATAAACCCAAATTTTGACCATAACCTATCTAAAAAGTTACTTGCAGTCAGCACACAAAAACTGCCAATATCCAGAAAATGCCCAGAATTTTGGGTAACACTAAATCCGGCCATTCAAATAGTCATATCTTGGGCTAAAAAACTCCAAACGGAGTGATTAAAAAAGGGAAATAAAGTTAAGACAATAAGGAACAAATTCTATGAAGAAAACTTAGCCAAATTACCACAGCAACGTCACCAATGGAACAGTCCAATACAGAACATCAAAATTGAAAATTTGAAATTGTGCTTAAGAGGCTTAAAATTTGAGGAAACAACCAAAACCAACAAATTAGGTAACCAAAATGTGGTATGTGGGTAAAATTAAAATTCCCATGTCTATTAAGCATGAGAAAGTCAATAATTTGACTTGAATAGCATTATGAATAGTAACTCCAAAATACAAATTTTAAAGAACGTAAAGTTAAGCATATTAAAGCTAGAAATAAATAGATTTAAAATTATTTTTTTGGATTTATGATAAATTATGATACTGAAACACTGTAAAATTGTGTGTTTCAGTTGAAAAGAATACCGAGAAAGAACCCGAGGCATCGAGTCGAGGTGAAGAGGTGACTCGCATAAGGTTTATGCACAACATAAAATGCTCTTTAAATTTCTCTTTGCAAAGTACACAAAATGAATTGTGATTTATTTATATTGCAAAATGGTGATTGAAATGCACACTATGCTTTTGATCTAAATTATTGGAAATTTAATGATATGTATTTTAATTGTTAGTAAATGTTTGGTAAATTGTTAAGATAGTTTTGAAACCACAGTGTCATGACCATATATTTGAATGCCTTACTAGCATGACTAGTGCAAGGAATTAGTTTTGAATTTTGATTCCCTCTCTGGCTGAAGTGTTGAGGTGTGTGCCAGTAGAAGAAGAAATTGAATGGGTACCCATAGTTTGAGCTAGCTAGCCTTGTGATTCCTCATAAGCCTCCGGCTATTGAGATGAACATTGTCCTGAATGGCTTTATATAACTGTGTGTTTTTATGAAATTCATTTTGAGATTTCTTAAATGAGATTGTTTGGACTAAAAACTTATAAATTATGTTTTGTACCTATTTTTCATGTTCGGTATCATATTTGAATAAATATGATTTGAATTATGCATAAAATGTTATTTTAGTATGTTGTGCACCACTGAGCCATAGTACTCAGCGATGGCTATTATTGCTATCGCAGATAGAGAGACTAGAGGAGCAGCAGAGTGAGCTGCTGAGAATTTTAGAGCTACATCCCTGAGATTTTATCAGGTATAATTTTATACTCTGATTGTAATGTTTATATTTGTGTATGTAACCGTATGTATATGTATAAACTGGTCTTGAGAAGTTGTATAGATTTGTAATAATATCATTTTGAATTTTCTAATGTAAATTTTGGGTTGATGAATGTAAATTGAGCTGCTGAGGATCTTGGAGCTACATCCCTGAGATTTTATCGGGTGTAATTTTATACCCTGATTGTAATGTTTATATTTGTGTATGTAACCTTATGTATATGTATAAACTGGTCTTGAGCAGTTGTATAGATTTGTAATAATATTATTTTGGATTTTCTAATGTAAAATTTGGGTTGATGAATGTAAATTGATTTTTCTTTAATGGAATATGAATAAAGTTATTTAGAATTATTTTTGAAGATAATTGAATTGAGAATTATTTTGAATTATGGAGTTAGGAGAAATGATGTTGAGTTTGTTGTGGTAGTGGTTGATTTTGATGAAATGAATTATTAGAAGTGTTTTTACAGGTGTTTGAAGAACTGTTTTTCCCAAATATAGATGGCACTCTGCTGAAATTTTTCTAAAATTTACGTAAAAATAAAAAAAATGGAAAAATTTTTTTAACTAGTTTCTAAACTTCAATTAAATGTTTTTAATGCCTGCTATAAAAGCTTACCACTTTCAAAAAGTAAGAAAATTGTTTTAAAATCTTTTGTAGTGTATTTAATGGATTATCAGTAGATGGAGTTGGTAATTCATTAGATATACTACGGGATCATTTTATGCCTTACAGAGGGGTAAGGTGTGACATTCTAACTGGTTCTTCTTCATATGTCAAATCAGGTTGCATAATTATCTCTTCTGCTGAAATGATATGAGAAGGATCTAATCTGTATCTCCTGAGTATCGACACCTGGAGTACATTGTGAATCTTGTCCAGCTCAGGTGGTAAAGCTAGCCTGTAGGCTCTTGGACCCACACGTTCAATGACATCGCATGGACCAATAAGCCTAGGGCTTAACTTACCCTTCTTACCAAATCTTAGCACTTTCTTCCAAGGTGATACCTTTAGAAATACTTTATCGTCAACCTCATACTCTATATCCTTTCTCCTTAGGTTAGCATATGACTTCTGTCTATCTGAGGCGACTTTCAACTTATCTCTAATATGTTTCACTTTCCCTCTATTTGTCTCACCAAGTCTGGGCCCACTACTTTTTCTTCACCCATCTCTGTCTAGAATAAGGGAGTTCTGCATCTCTTCCCTTATAATGCTTCATATGGAGCCATCTTTGCACTGGCTTGGTAGCTGTTATTATAAGCAAATTCTACCAAAGGAAGATATTTCTCCCAATTCCCTTCATAATCGATGACACAGCTTCTTAATATATTTTCCAATACCTATCTCATAATTTGTGTCATATCATTACTATCATGTCTTTAACATCTATAACAAATTTAATAAGTTCTAAGGGTTACCTATATCACCCTTTCAAACTGTCCATCCGTTCGGGGATGAAAAGCCGTACTGAAGTGCAATTGAGTGCCCAATGATCCCTGTAACTTCTATCGAAGTAAATCTCAGGTCTCGGTCAAATATGAGCAATATCGACACTCTGTATAACAGTACTATCTTAGCTATGTAGATCTCTGCTAATCATTAGTCTGTCTTACTAGATCAAGCTCTATAATCTTATCCCTATCTCGATTTACTATCGAAAATACGTAGCTCTATACAATTGTCCCAAGTTGGTACTGTAATCTACAGCTTACAGCACAAATATCGAGAACATTGCATAGTTACCACGGTATATCCCAATAGATCAGGGTTTTCCTATACTTATCCTCAATCAGTTCTACACTGATCCTCTTTCATCTCATATACAGTCTCTTTCTTATTTCCATCCATTATTTTTAACACGATCCTTTTTGGTTGATAATCTACAATCACCTGAGGACCTAAAGGGTTGGTGACAAGTATGTCATCTTTTGACCCATCTATCAGTATCCTCTTTCAATAGGAGGTATAATGCGTATATAGGGGTGAACATAATTAGGGTCTACCAATACATATTTAGAGGTATTATAATTAGAAAATATACCTCTGACAATGTCTATCAGGTCTGGCTCCTCTTGAGCCATAGCATACACGTGGGGTGCTACTTTAACCTCGGGTTGTTCTATAGTCTCAAAATCCCTCTTTGATGTACTAGCTGTCTCTGGTCTCATCGGTCTTTTACCTCTCTATACTATTAGGGCAGAGCTCTGAGTCTATGGTGGAGCTGTGGAAGCACTCTTCTATGGGCAATCTCTCAAAAAATGCTCTATTGACCCACATCTGAAACATTCACCCGTTAGCAATCTACACTTTCCTCTGTGGTTCTTCCCACAATGTGTACAAACTGGCACCGGGATTGATCTCTGTGCTACAGGACCCATAGAATTGCCAACTGAAACACCTGTCTGATCTCCTCTCCTCAGAGCAAATCGGAACCTCTCCTTCTATTCTCTGCTCTGAAATCTAACCCTGAGACCCCCTAGGTCTCTTGCTTTCTGTAGCAGCTGTGCTAGACTGGCCAGGTCCAGACCCTCTCTTGCGCCGTCTATCCCACCTGAATTGCTCATCATTTCTAACTCTCTCTACTGGGGTCTTATATATTGGCTGTGGAGGTGGTGGCATAGCTCCGGTGACCTGACGGAGTAATTGAGTCATTTGCTCTAGAAAAGCCTACTGTGTCCTTACTAAAGTACCCAATGATGGTTCTGCTCTACTGCTACTGCACCCCCAACTAGACACAGGTGCAAGTGCGTGACTCTCTACCTATTAAAAACAATTCCATATATGTCTTATATATCTATAGTTATATCATATCATATCATTTCAAAAAATGAAACTCATTCATTCATTCAGATAGAAATGACCGAAATGCCATTCATGGTGCATATCGGGTTATTTTTATTATTATATTCCAATTAATAAATTCTCTTAAATTTTATTTTATTTTCTCTAAATTTTTTCTCTATTTTCTTGACATTTATTCCATCAACTTATGCCTCCTTGCTATAGTTTGAGAGTAGTTCCATATACTCTGACTGTCCGAACAGATATTAGTTATCGGAACAGTAAAATGTACGGACTACCTATGGTGAGGGCGTTACAATGCCTTATTGGTAGTAATCCCCTCTTGTAATTAAGCATGTTAAACCTCTTTAGCACCTTTTCCAAATAGAGACTTTGGGATAAACCTATCATTCTTTTCAATCTATCTCTATAGATATGAATACCAAGAATATAGATTGCTTCCCCTAAATCTTTCATGGAGAAAATATTTGATAACCATGTTTTGCAGTAGTAAGCATACCGACATCATTACCTATTAATAAGATATCATCCACATACAAAACTAGGAAAGTAATTGTGCTTCCACTAACCTTTTTGTATACACAGGGCTAATCTTCATTTTTGATAGAATTAAAGGTTCATCAAAATGGATGTTTTAGCTCCTTGAAGCTTGCTTTAACCCATAAATGGATCATTTTAGCTTGAATACTTTGGAACCATCTTGGGATTTAAAACCCTTAGGTTGTTCCATGAATATGTCTTCCTCAATATATCCATTGAGAAAAGCTATTTTGATATCTATCTACCAAATTTCATAGTCATTGTATGCTGCTATAGCCAATAAAATCCTAATGGATTTAAGCATGGCTATAGGTGATAAGGTCCCTACCTTTGGTGAAACCCTTTTGTAATCAGCCTTACTTTATAGGTCTCTACCTTTCCATCAGAACTAATTTTATTCTTGAAAACCCATTTATTCCCAATTAGTATAATACCTTTAGGTGGGTCTACAAGATGCCAAACTTGATTCTTATATATGGAATCTATTTCAAATTTCATTGCTTCGATCCATTTCGAAGAGTCTATATCTGATATAGCTTCTTCATAGCTCATAGGATCATCACCATGATCTATTTCCTCATGAATAAATAACTCTTATTCATTCTCATGAAGAAATCCATATCTCGCCCGTGGATGAGATATTCTAGTTGATATTTAAGTTTATGTATTGGATATGTCATCAATAAGTGGAGGTTGACTGGCTGGATCTATATCCATTTGGTCTGTTGATTTTTTAGAATTCTCTAATTCTAATTCTATCTGCTTTCCTTTGCTACCTTCTTGAATAAACTCTTTTTCAAGAAATATGGCATCTTGACTTATCACAACTCTTTATAATGAAGGAAGATAGAAATAATATCTAAAACTATCTTTTGGATACCCAATGAACCATCCCTTTGCAGATCTAGTTTCTAACTTATCAGTCTTTAGCTTTTTAATGTAAGCTAGACAACACCAAATCTTAACATATTTAAGACTTGGTTGTCTTCCATGACATATCTCATATTGTCACACCTTACCCCTCTGTAAGGCATAACATGATCCCGTAGAATACCTAATGAACTACCGAACTTCACCAACCGATAACTCATTAAGTACCCTATAAAGGATTTTAAAGCAATTTTCTTACTTTTATAAGTGGTGAGCATTTTCTAATAGATATTAAAATCATTAATTTGAAGTTTTAAAATTATTAAAAATTTTTAGCCCATTTTATTTTTTCTGTAAATTTTATAAAAATTTCAGCAGAGTGCCGTCTGTATTTTGAGAAAACAGCTCTTCAAATCCCTGTAAAATGTGACACCCCTTACCCGTCTACAGTATATCCGAGCAAGCTACGTCACACGATGTACCGGAACAGTCCATTTTATCTTAATTATTTTTATTCTTTCTTAATTAATTTTTATCATAGTTTTGAATATAACTTGTGAAATATAATTCATTTAAGTCATTTATTGAAATTATAATTTATTTGAGGTTCCGAAAATTTTATAGAAAATCCGGCAGAGTACCGGCTAAAAATGAAGAAAACAGTTCTTCGAAACCTGTGAAAAACACTTCCAATAATCATATTCAATCATTCTCAAACTCCAATATCAAAATCTCAATATAATTTTTATTTTCAACAACATCTCCATTTCTCAATCATTCATTTCTCATGGTACTCATATATAAGCAATAAGAAAATACTCAAATTTTTCATTCATAATCACAATTTTCATTATTTACATGAACATCAAAATACATTACATAAGTTTCATTTGCACAAAAGAAAATAAAAGTTAGTTACAAAATACCAAAATGAAACCTAGTGTCCTGCCAATGCACTGAAGATGGTGAGGTGACACGGACACTATACAGAGCTACAAGAGGTCTCACCCAGTCTGTGGTCTACCAGGCTCTCGGTCAGGATCTCCAGAACCTATGCGTGGCAAAAGCAACGCGCTAAGTAATAATGCTTAGTGGTGCCAATAATATGATAAAAAGAAATAACAGAAAATAAATATGTAATGAATGTATTAATGTCTCATTGTAAATAAATTTTCTTTGAGTATTTGTAGTCGTACTTATTTTGTACTGGTTATATTCATTATTTCATTACATTTATCCACTTTCATTTTTTTGTTGCCCAAGTAACCTATACTGGACGACTGGACTGGATAAACGGGTAAACTGGCACTGGGTATCAAGTACCTCGGGCCGTCACACCATCGGTCACGTATGTATCTCCCGGTGTGCAACAGAACAGCTAACAAGCTGTAATAACATCAAGCACAAGGCCAAATCTCAACACAATGTCAGAATGGCTAAAAGCTATGAAATCACAGAATGGTATAATGCCATGTGCAGTACTGCTAACTGAACCCTATTGGCATGCCAAACTATCCAAACCAATCTTGTTAGGTATACTAGGGCATTTGATACTTTTGAATTTTACAATTTTTGAATTTCAAGTTTTGGTGTTACTATTCCCTTCATTAGTCAACAAAAATGTTGACTTTTGTATAGAAAATAGGTACATTGGTTTTAACACTCCCAACATACCACATTTTGCATTCAAAATTTGTTGGTATTGGTTAACAATACCATTTCTAAGCTTAAAATTAATGGAGCAGAATTTTTAGTTTTCATACCCAATCTTTACTGTTCCATTAGTTGCTGTTGTAGTGGGAATTTGGGAAAATGATAAACATGAAAGTTGTTCCTTATTTTGTCTAGTTGAATTTCTTTTTTTGAATCACTCCATTTGGAGTTTGGTAGCTCAAGTTATGGTCCAAAAACCACAACTGGCCAGATTGGAATTTTTCTGGACTGACCATATCTACTGATCTGATGAGCAGTGGATGCAACTACCTTGTTGGATAGGTTCTGGTCATAATTTGGGGTGGGTTTCTTCATGAAAGTTGTTTTTCTATATCTTAGCTTGTTGCTGGTAAAATTTCAGGTCAATTGGGCCATTCTACACTGAGTTATGGCCAAACTGTTCATTTGGTCATTCTGCAAAAATAGGTTGCAGGACATCCAGATTGGGGCAAGTTTTTGGTCCACTTGATTTGGCCTTTTGGGCATGGTTTCTTCACCAAAGTAGTGCCATTATGTGTCTAGTTTCATGTCCAATTAGCCAAACACCAATTGAACCTATACAGCCCAAGTTATAGCTGTCCAAACAGGCTGGACTTACATCCAAACCTGCTGCTCTCACTAGGCAGCATACCAAATCAGTTTTTTAATGCTATAATTCACTCCAAGTTATGGTCAATTTACCTCAAATGGTCACTAATTTACTATTAGAATGTTCATTCACCATTACATAAGCAAAGCCCAAATTTCTATCCAAAACCCTAGCTCAAATTCAAGGTTCACACAACACATGTCAATTAGGCATACTAATCCATTTCAAATTTATGTCTACACATCAACACCATTTCTAAGCCATTTTAAATCCATCAAAACCATCAACATTATCCCTTCCTTAGGGCTGCCAAATTCCATGGTGTACATACACATAAGTTTTATTTCATTTAATTTACAATTTCATACTCATTTTAAGTCCCTAACATGGAATAAAGAGAGAAATATGCATAAATAAGTACTAACCTTAGTAGGGAAGAATTTTCTCTTATTAATTCTTCACTTTCTTTTGTTTTCTTGGTTGCCAAACACTCTAGCAAGGTTGGGTGACAAATTTTAGTAAAGGGACCTAAGGGTTTTGGGGTAAGAATAGAGAGAAATTCAAATTAGAAGGAAAAAAAAGGAAATGGAGGCTTCCATGGCTATGGTGGTGCGGCTGGTTTTGATGGGAGAAGATGGCTGATAAGTTTTTAGTTATTTTCTTCATTTTATCATCTTTTAAGTGGTGTTTAATAACTTGTTGAAATTTGATTGGTTAGGAACATTTTAATTGCATCATGCTTACTCAAGCATGATGTAATTATTATGTTTTCTTTCATTTTTCTTTTTCTTTTCTTTCAACTCATTTTTAATTCAAATTTTAGCAATATTTATTCACATTTTAGATCATGATAATTATTTACTTAATTGGACAAGTCGGTCAAAAATCGTCTCTGAAGGCAAAATGACCAAAATGCCCTCCGTTTGGCTTAACGGGTCAAAATTGTCTGTACTGATTGAAAAATTTTTCTAAATATTTTCTTGGCATTCTAATGCCATAGGAACCTCAATGACCCTTCTCTGGAGTCCCAAAAATTATTTTATGAATTTTTCCCTGGGTCTAGGGCTCCTAGTTGCGAGAACCGCAACTTCTCACTAGGTTACCCATCGCTAGGGCACTAGCTCATTTAACTTGGTTGTATTTTATTTCTAAAATTTTTCATAAATTTTTCTCATTAATATTTGAGTTAATTATGGTTCCTCACTTTAGTTTAAATATTTTTTTTCAAACGTTCTAGCTGTCCAGTCCGACACTGGTCACCGGAACAGTAGAATATACAGAGTTGCTACAGGGAGGGTGTTACATAAAAAGCACTTTCAATAATTTGTCTCAACAACTTCTTCAAATTCACAATCATCCCAATCAATTTCAACATCATTTCTCAATTTTCAAAAATTCAAATCCACAATTTCCAATTCAAATATCATCCAAAATATTACTAATTAATTTCATTCAAATTAAAATAAAATACTTCCATTCATATGTAATTAAATGTAAAACAATTTATATACATCATACTAAAAATTTACATTAGAAAAATCCAAACTAAAATTTATTACAAACTTTATACAAACTGCTCAAGGCCAGTTTTACATGTCCATACCTTTACATACATTACATACATTAAAATAAATTTTTACAGTCAGGGTATAAAATATACCCAATAGACTTCAGAGTAGGTAGCTCCTCAATCCTCAGTAGCCTACTTTGCTGCTCCTCTAGTCTCTATATCTGCGACAGCAATAATTGCCATCGCTGAGTACTAGAATTCAGTGGTGCACAACATACTAAAATAATCTTTATGCGGAATTTAAATCATATTTATTCAAAAATTAAAGTGAACATGAAATATAAATCCAAAACATGATTTGTAAGATTTTAATCCAAACAATTTCATTGCAAAAGTCTCAAAACAAATTTCATAAAAACACACATTTATATCATGCCATTCGAAACAAATATAATCTCAATAGCCAGAGGCTAAGGAGAAGTCACATCACAAGGCTAGATAGGTCAAATATATGGGAACCCATTCTTTTTCTTCTTCTACTGGCACACACCTCAACACTTCAGCTAGAGAAGGAATCAAAATTCGAAACTGATTTCCCCCACTAGTCATGCTAGTGAGGTGTTCAAATATATGGTCATGACATTGTGGTTTCAAAACTTATCTTAACAATTTACTAAACATTTATTGTCATTTCAAACATACACAAATAGACTTTCAACAATTCAAAGTAAAAGCATAATACACATTTCGTGCACTTTGTAAATGAATTTTAAAGCATTTTGATGTTGTGCACAAACCTTAAGTGAGTCATCTATTGGCCTTGACTTGATCCCTCGAGTTCTTTCCTGGTATTCTTTTCCACTGAAACACACAGTTTCACTGTGTTTCAGTATCATAACTCATTATAAATCCAAAAATAAATTAAAATTCACTTATACCTAGCTTTAATATGCTAAACTTGGCGTTCTTTAAATTTTGTATTTCAGGGTTACTATTTAAGACACTATTCAAGTCAATTTATTGACTTTCTAAGGCTTAATAGATATGGGAATTCCAACTATACTCACATACCACATTTTGATCACCAATTTTGTTGGTTTTGGTTGTTTTTTCAAAACTTAAGTCTTTTAGGTAAATTTGCAAATTTTCAGTTTTGGTGTCTTATATTGCACTATTCCATTAGTCATTTTGCTGTTAGAATTTGGCAAAATTTTCTACATAGAAAATGTTCTCTATTGTCTTAACTTTATTCTCCTTTTTGAATCACTCCAATTAGAGTTTTGTAGCTCAAGTTATAGCCATTTGAATCATGGCTGCTGGATTGGACTTAACCTAGATTTTCTGGGCAAATTCTGGTTCTGACAGTTTTTGGTCACCAAATTTGGGTGGCTAAATGACATGGTTAAGGCATAATTTGGGTTTGTGTTCTTCATAAAAGTTTTAGGTCTATATCTCAGCTTTCCACCGGTAAAATTTCAAGTCATTTAGATCTGCCTAGCCCAAGTTATGGCCAAATGAACAAACACTGTTCATTTGGTCATTTTTGCATAGATAAGATTGCCTAATCCGGATTTGGTCAATTTGTTCACTAGGTTTTGGTCACTTTTTGGGCATGATTCCTAAATAAAAAATGTGTCATTTTGTGTCTAGTTTCATTCCCAATTGGCCTCACACCAATTGGACTTGTAAATTTTCAATTTTGGTCCCTGAAATGGACCTTGGTCATGCTGCCTACAGCATGTCCCTAATCAATCCGAATTTGAACCTAATTCTAACACTTCCAACATACCTCAATTGGTCACAAATGACCATTTTTCAGCTCAAACTAGGTCAAACACACCATTTGACCAATTCTCTAATTTTTGGCTTCCAAAACCCTAGGTCCAAACCCTAATTCACCAATTTGTTACATTTGTTGAATTCTAAATGCATATTTAGTTCTCATACACTCAATCACACTTAACTAATTCATAATTTGCATCAAAAGCATCCATTCTCAAACGTAAACCCTAGCTGGCTAAATTTCTATTTGGTCCTCCAAAGATGTTTTCTTTTGATTTTTAAGTTGAGTTCTAGGTTAGTTAATCTACAAACACAACTAATAAACTAAAATTTTCAAATTAGATTGCTTACCTCCACTTTGAAGTTCACTCCTCCAATTTCTTCTCTTTTTCCTTCTTTCTTTCTTGCTCAATAGTTGAACTAAAGTGCTAAAACAAGGTTTAGTTAAATGGATTGGGAAAATTATGGCCAAAGTGAGGGTTTTGAAAACCTTAAATCAAGCTTCCATGGAGGTTGTAATGAGAGAAAGGGAGAGTGAGAGAAACCCATGGCAAAATGAAGAGAAGAAGACCCCTTTCCCTTTTTAATTTTTTAGTTTTTATTTTCTAATTGACTTAGTCAACAATTTAATTAAATAAAAAATTTATTTATGACCTCATTTTTGGCATCATCTTTGTGATGTCATAATTTAATTTTCCTTTTCTTTTCTTTTTCCTTTTTTTTTCATTAGTTCTTTAATTTAATTATTATCCCGAAATTTTCTTTTCTCCGATTTTATTGGACAGTTAGGTCAGGAGTCAGCTCTAGGGGTAAATTGACTAATTGCCCCTCGCTGGTTCGACCCGATTTGCAAATAATTCAATATTTTTTCTGGATCCCTGACCTAATTATTTGACTGGCCTAACAATTCTTTTTCGTGATTTTCTCTTTTCCACTATGTTCGCAATAGTCCTAAGGACTGCAGCGTCACATTTTACAGTTCGAAATTTGAGTTTAAATCGACCTCGCAGTCCTTCCCGAGAAGGTCACCCATCGCTGTGACTCTCGGCTCTTTTAACTTCTTGTGTTATGTTTTTCCTATTTATACTTAACTAATTGACAATTACTAATTATTTGTGTTCGGGGCTTATCTAATTGTTTTAGGTGTGGTTCTAATCCTCTTAATTGTCTGGCCGACACCGGTCACCGAAATAGTGAAATATACCAGGTTATACAAATAGGGGTGTTACAATTCTCTCCCCCTTAAAATAAATTTCGTCTTGAAATTTTACCTGGTAATCAGTCTCTGAATAGCTGTGGGTGTTGTCTCCTCATGTTCTCCTCTTGTTCCCAAGTAGCTTATTGGCCCGAATGATGGTTCCACAGCACTTTCACTAACGGTATCTGCTTATTCCGTAGCTGCTTCACGTTATAAGCCAAAATCTCTATGGGTTCTTCCTCATATGTGAGGTCTAGGTTCACTTCAATTTCTTCTATCAGTAGTAAATGAGATGTGTCTGATCGATACCTCCTCAATATAGACACATGAAAGACATTATGTATCTTCTCCAACTGTGGAGGTAGTGCCAAACGATATGCCAAAGGACCCACTCTTTCCAGAACCTCATATGGCCCAATGAAACGAGGACTCAGTTTCCCCTTTTTGCCGAATCTCATAATCCTCTTCTAAGGGGAAACCTTAAGGAATACTTTCTCACCTAATGCATACTCAATATCTCTTCTCTTCAAATCAATATAGGACTTCTGACAGTCTGATGCAATCTTAAGTTGATCTCTGATTAATCTAATTTTCTCTTCAGTTTGATGGAATATTTCTGGCCCAATCATCTTTCTTTCACCTACCTCATCCCAACGCAATGGGGTTCTACATTTTCTACCATACAAAGCTTCATATGGAGGCATCCCAATGCTTCATTGGTAGCTGTTGTTGTAAGCAAACTCAATCAAAGCAAGTGTGTGTCCCAACTGCCCTCAAATTCAATCATACAAGCCCGTAGCATGTCCTCCAAAATCTGAATTATCCTCTCAGACTAGCCATCTATCTATGGGTAGAATGCCGTACTGAAGTTTAATCTAGTTCCTAGGGCTCTCTGAAGACTACCCCAGAATCTAGAAGTGAACCTAGGATCTCTGTCTGATACAATGGATACTGGCACTCCATGCAGTCTTACTATCTTATCAATGTACAACTTTGCCAATCTTTCTAAACTGTAGTCCATCCGGACTAGCAAAAAATAAGCAGACTTGGTTAGTCTGTCAACGATGACCCATACTGCATCATGACTCTTTTGTGTCCTCGAAAGTCCCATCACAAAATCCATTGTTATTCTCTCCCATTTCCATTCTAGTACTGGTAGTGGATGTAACAAACCAGCGGGTACTTGATGCTTAGCCTTCACTTGCTGACAAGTTAGGCATTTAGAAACAAACTCTACCACATCTCTTTTCATACCCATCCACTAGTAATGCTCCTTCAACCCCCTATACATTTTTGTGCCACCAGGGTGCATGGTAAAAGGAGACTCATGTGGTTCCTTAAAAATGATCTACCTCAAATCAACATCATTAGGAACACACATTCTACCCTGGTGTAGCAATAGACCATCCTCTCTTATTGAGAATTCTGGTTTCTTGCCCTGCTGGACTTCTTCCAATAGCTTTTGATACTTCTGATCATTCTGAGCAGCCATTCTAATCTGATCACTCAATACTGGCTGTACATGCCATGCAACTGCTGTCTGCCCCTCATCATCAATCTCTAAGCTGGCATGTAATGATCTCAACTCATGTACCATAGACAAAGGAGTAACTCGTAGACTTGCCATAATCTTGTGACTTAAGGCGTCAGTCAAAACATTAGCTTTCCCTGGCTGATAGTCTATCAGACAATCATAGCCTTTTATCAACTCTAACCATCTCCTCTGTCTCAAATTCAACTCCTTCTGAGTGCCCAAATACTTCAAACTCTTATAATCTGTGTAGATGTAACACTTTTCCCCATACAAATAGTGTCTCCAGATCTTAAGAGCAAACACTATAGCTGCAAGCTCCAAGTCATGTATTGGATAATTCCTCTCATATGGTTTTAGCTAGCGTAATGCATAGGCAATGACATTTCGATCTTGCATCAATACACAGCCTAACCCATTGTGAGAAGCATCACTGTAAACTGTGTATTCTTTATCTGAGGTAGGTAAAGTCAGGACTGGAGCTTCAGTCAAACATTTCTTCAATTCATCAAAACTCTGTTGGCATTTATCCGTCCACTGAAATTTCACATCTTTTCGAAGTAGCTTAGTCAATGGAGATGCCAACATGGAGAACCCTTTCACAAATCGATGGTAGTATCCAGCTAAACCCAGAAAACTGCAAATCTCTGTGATATTTCTGGGTGGTCTCCAATTAAGGATAGCTTCTATCTTACTTGGATCTACCTTGATGCCCTCTACTGACACTACGTGCCCCAAAAAGGTTATTTCCTTTAGGCAAAATTCACACTTCAACAATTTGGCATATAGCTGTTTCTCCCTCAAAGTCTACAATACAATCAACAGATGTCTATCATGCTCTTCTGCCACCCTCGAATAAACCAATATATCATCTATGAATACCACAATAAACTGATCGAGGTATGGTATGAAGATAGTGTTCATCAGATCCATAAAAGTAGCCGGAGCATTAGTTAATCCGAATGGCATAACCAAGAAGTCATAATGGCCATAGCGGGTTCTGAAGGCAGTTTTAGGAATACTCTGCTCTTGTACTTTCAGCTGATAATAACCTGATCTCAGGTCAATTTTAGAGAACACAGCTGCACCCCTCAACTGATCAAATAAGTCATCAAAGCTGGGCAATGGATATCTATTCTTTATTGTTACCTTATTCAACTGCCGATAATCAATACATAAGCGGAGAGTGTCATCTTTCTTCTTAACAAACAACACTGGCGCTCCCCAAGGTGACACACTAGGGCGGATAAAGCCCTTATCAAGTAGCTCTTGTAACTGCACTTTCAACTCTTTTAATTCTGCTGATGCCATTCTATATGGTGTTATAGAGATTGGGTCCACACCAGGCATAACATCAATCTCAAACTGTACCTCTCTTTCTGGAGGTAATTGTAACACCCCTATGTTAGGTAGTGCATTTTACTGTTCCGGTGACCAGTGTCTGTCTGGACAGTTAGGATGCCTAGAACTACATTTAAAAGTTAGTGAAGAGACATAAAATAATGAAATACAAGAAAGGAAAATACAAGAAAAAAAAAAGGAAAAATAATAGCAATGAAATGAAACTAAGTTAAACGAGCCAGCACCACAACGATGGGTGACCGCACGGGAAAGTTACGGCGCAGGCAATAGCCGACCCCAGGACTGCAAGGAACCCTCGAAATTTAGTTTCGAAACATAATTAAAGACTTATTGAAGTATAAATATCATTAGAAATATCAAAGAAAAATTAATTAATTAGTACAAAGAAAAACGAGAAATCAAGAAAATGACAAAACTCGGTGTTGCCGAAAAATTGGGAATGCAACCCGAATAGGGGTATTATGGTCATTTGACACCCTGAGATGCCTTTTGACCTAAATGTCCATTAAAAATAAATGATATTACACTTTGGAAATGTTATGAAAAATTAAAATGGTGGTACATAATCTAAATAGTAAAAGATATGAGGAAAATGTGGGAAATTCGAAACTTTGGAATAAATAATCATTAACCTACATTAGTGCTCCACTAAAATCACAATTGGGACACCTAAAGAGTGAAGTGGGACAGGTGTATGATCACTTGTTTTCTTCTTCCTCACAAGCTCTCCTTGGCCGAATCCTTTCTCCAATGGAAACCTCTATGGCCGTCCACCATTAAGCTCAAGTCCACCATTGATTTAGCTATCCTTTACACTAGCTCCCTTCATTAAACTTGACCACCATACTTTGGGCAGCATACTTGGAGCAAGAAAGATAAATTTTGATGAGATTTTGAAGAAGTCCAAAAGAGGTAAGTGGGTGTTTTCAATTCTTGTTTCATTAAAAGTGTAACCAAGGTTGTGGGTAGTTGATTTATGAAAGAATTTTTTATGTTTGATGAATTATTGGAGTTAAGCCATTTTGGCAGCCATGAAACCTCACCATAAACATCTTGTCCTTGCATGTAAATGGTTGTTTAGATGTTGATTTAAATGTTTAATTGTATTGAAGTTGAATTCCATGTGTAAAGTTTGATTTGTAAGCTTGAAAAGTAAAAATGGAAGTTGATGGGTATGTGTAAACTTGTGGCAGCCTCATAAAGAAGATTGAAGTGTTTAAGTTCATGAAATATTGTTGAATTATGTTGCTTATGGTGGCAGCATGTGTATGCGAATAATTGTTTGGATTTGGACATGTAAATGAGGTATGTTCATGTGGTTAAATTATTGTAATTAGACTTTGAAAATTCTGAGTTATCATGTGTTCGTTGAGAGTGGTTACAAGTTGCCCAAAATGACCAAAATGTGTTGTTAAGTGTGTTAATGGTATGGTACATACTAGAATTGACATGAAAGGGTTAGCTTGGTAAATATAGAATGTGTAATTGGTATGTGATGAAGAATGTGTAGCAGGGCAGTGTATGTTTTAGCTTAGACCCTTAAGTGTATGACTTCAATTGGTATGTGACCAATTGGAAGTGAAACTAGGCACAAAATGTGCCAACTTTCATGAAGGAAGCTTACCTAAATTCTGGCTAGAAGGTGACTTGATAAATGATCAAATCCGGATTAGTAACTTGGAAGCCTGAAAATTGATCATTTGGGCAGCAGTTAGTGTTTTGACCATAACTTACTCAAAATAGGTTCAAATGACCTGAAATTTTTACCATGAATAGTTTAGACATAGATCTACAATTCTTATGAATACACCAAAGCCCATAAATGGCCAGAACCAAGCCAAATAGCTTGCACAAATTCAGGTACCAAAACTGGCCGAACCAAAAGTGACCTAAAAATGACCTAAGCCTACCATTTTAGCGCATTCTGTCCAGCATTGGTAAATTGACCTTCTCTTGGTCTACACAATTCAGAATGACCTGGAATTTTGCCCCGCGTGCAATAAGACATAGACATACAAGTTTTTAGTTTCGATCAAAACCTGAAAACTGAGGGAACTAGGTCGTCCGGCTAGGTCAAAATAGTACACCGAAATCTAGTAAATTACAATAAAATGCAATACACTTGGAAATGAAATTGGTAACATATACCAACACTAAAGGGCTATAAAATGTGACATATTGGTAACATTAGAATTGTTAGTAGTATGCCCTAGAGCATATCATTTAGTATGTATCTTGTACATATTTTTATTAATAAAAGGCATTTCCACTTTTTTATTCACATAATATATTTATGTGTAATAGAAAAGGTCCATTGATATTTTGTTAGAAATATTATTCTTAAGTTGTTAAGAATATGAGTGACAATATTTCTAGCACAAAGTATCAAAAATAGGTTCACAATCGAGGATACTTCATAATAAGGACATGACTTATCCAGAAAGATTGTATTCATATTTGTTCCCAAGTTATTTATATGAGATATAAATAAGATGGAATGGTGAGTCTCATGCCATATAACAAACATGATAGGCACTTATAAATGATAAGTAGGCCGAACCAGTGACACTTATGACAAGCACATGGAGTTTACTCTTGTTAATGTTTTGTCATAAATCATATCAGTGCATATAATCTTTAGACACAGATATACAGTTATCTTGTATATAAGTAGTTTGAGTTTGATACTGCTTTCATACTTGTACTATGTATGGGTATATGGGCATCTGTTGGCTCCTACTAGTTATATATGGAGGTAGGTGTTGATCAAGATGGAATCTGTTCCTCTAAGTAAATAGAGATAAAATTCTATGTTCATTTAATTATTCTTGATGTTTCAAGTTCCTAGCCATGACAGATAGATTTATTCAGAAAAGAGTTTCTAATGAGAAAATCTTTTTAATCAAGAACTGGAATTAAAAGAGAACATAATATTCATAACAAATAGAGTTTGACATAAACCATGACTCCAGCTTGAGTTGGGATTTTGTAACAGAGAGATTCTAGTGCATGGTAACATATGATTATAGGTTCATTTAAGGTAAACCTTATTACTAATTGGTTGGCCATGGTATGCTATGCTAGGTGTTAACCATGGTCTATGAGATTCATAAAATGATTTAGAGAAATCATTTATAATAAGAAAGAGTTCCGATGATATTAAGAGTTGATATTATGTCTCATTACCAATTAGTGTTGAGCCTAGTAGGTCACACACATACACAAGTTATCACCTATTTAAATATGATTTAATTAATTAATTAAAGAGTTTAATTGATTAATTAAATAGGTTTGGTTTGCAATTAAATTGCAAAGTCCTTAGCATGACTTGAAACCAAATCTAGATTATTGGATGTATAGTATAAGTTAAATTTATATTTAAAGTGTTTAAATATGAATTTAATTAATGAGAAATTAATTTATAGAGATTAATTAATTAATTTATATTTGATACAAATTAGAAGAAGAAAAATAATTATTTTGGGTTAAGAACTCAAAATTAAGACACAGGGGCATTTTGGTCATTTGACAATGTGACACGTGGCACCATGAGATGGTGACACATGGGATTACACATAAGCTTGCCAAATGTTTTTTTTTTAATCATGTAAGATGATTAAAATCAAGATTAAATATAGGTTTGACACTTGGCACAATGTGATTGGGTCACTTAAACCTAGAGCTAATCAAAGGGTGACATGTGGCAAGGGTTTAATGTGTTAACCTAGCTATACAAGTGTTGTTATGAAAAAGAAAAACAACCAGCAGTCACTCCTCTCCTTTGTCACGCCATTTTGAGGCTCTCCATCTATTCTTCTTCATCTCTCATCAATTCAAAGAGATTAGCCATCAATCTCTTGAATTAAGAACACTAGAAATTGTTTCTAGTGTCCTGTTTACATCTTTAATCTCTTAAAAGGCAGAACTTGAATTTCTAATTAATAGAAAAAGCTTTAGAAGCTGTTCAAGGGCTGCCATAGGTGTTCTTAGTGTGGACAAGCTAGAGGGACAACATTTGGTGTCTTGAAGACAAATCTCAAAGGCGCAGACACGCTGCAGTGCATCAAGAGGTTAGTGTAATCATTCTTGATTTAATCTAGGGTTCTAAAATTAATCTGATTAATTTTAAAATCTTAAATGGAAAATACATATCCAAAAACATATTAAAAGAGTTTTAATATGTTGTTTATCATTGAAATCAAATAGATAAAAATAAATCTTGCATGATACATGTGACCCTAGGGGAAAATTTTTTAATTCAATCGTATAAACTTGTGTTTTTCACGCTTCCGTTCCTTCAATTGGTATCAGAGCCACTATATTTGCCATTTAGATTGATATTTATATGATTTAATTGTGTGTTTGATCATGAGACCAAAAGTTCATTGTTGGTTGCAAAGCCAAGGTAGCGGCACAAATGATGAACACCATGGTGCGCGTGGTTGATGCACCACAATGGTGTGCAAAGGTAAATGGATGGTGAATGTGCAAATGTTGTATGATTTAAGATCCATTATATGTCTAATTAAATTGTTTAATTATAATTTTTATCACAAATTAAATTATGATTCAAATCAGAATTTTAAAAATTATTTGAATGTGATTCAAATATGAATTTTAAAAGTTGTTTGAATGTGATTCAAATCTGAATTTTTAAAGTTGTTTGAATCATATCTAAATCTGATTTTTTAAAATTGATTGAATAAAATTCAGATCTGATTTTTTAAAAAATGTTTGAATGTGATTCAAATCTGAATTTTTAAAGTTGTTTGAATGAGATTCAAATCTGAATTTTTAAATTTATTTGAATCATATTCAAATCTGGATTTTTAAGTTGAATATGAGATATTCAATTTAATTTAAGTATGTATGTTTTATTTAATTGTTAAATAGTGATATACATGATGGATGATCATGGACTATAAAAGACCAATGTGATTGGATTTATTTCTTTTATGTTTCTTTGGGATTGTAAATTAATTAATTTATTTTAATTTATTTTGGGCTTGTATTATTAAGTTTGTAATAATTTTTGGATTGTAATTTCATTTATTTAAGTTCTTGTAAATTCGCCTTGGTATGCTAAGGATTACTATGTATTATTGGATTGCAAGAAGTTCAAGGAGGTCAAGAGCATTGGTGGGACCAGTGGGAGGAATTCAAGATCAAGTGCTGATTATGTACTCCTTCAGCAACTCTTGTAAAATGAATGAATGAAATGCACCTAGGAATGCCCTGATTCAATTCTTGGTGGCTCAGAATTGAATCCCTTAGAAAGTCCATGATCATACCATATTTATTGCTTATCCATGAATGCATGAGATGTATGGGAATGTATGCTATTATATGATATATGCATGCTAATTGGATAATGTGCAAAGTGAGACCTTAATAGTAACTAGAATGACCATAAAATCTTCCAAACAAATGATTAAGTTGGAAATGCTATAATTAAAGTAATTATAACATAGGCCCTCCATTGGGGCAATTATTTTAAGAAATTTTAAACAGTTGCATAAGATGTAATTAATTTAAAAGATTTTCTTAAGAATAATTATTAAGCATGAGATGTTGTAAATATGTAAATAGTTTGGTGGCCAATATTAGATATACCTGAGGACATTAAAATTATTTGCATAATTACTGGCTCAATGGGATCAACTTAACTAATGCAAGATAAGTCAATAATGGATGTACCTGAGATTTTGAGCATTAGGGGTTAGGTAAAGGATTGAACCTCACATGAGATGTGATAGGCAAGGAGTTGCTCACTTATAGTTTATTGTAATTTTAATAATGGATGTACCTGAGGATGATCAATAGAATTATAAGAATTCAATCACCCACTAGAAATCCATCCAACTAGGATTTCCGTTTTCTACTTTAGAAGTGTAGGATTCGCTAAGTTAGTGGGAGGACCAATTTGATTAAAAGACCATAATCATTTTGGTTAATTACATGATACATTTACTAATTAATCTGGTTATTTTCTGCAGTTAATTTTCTGATAAAAATGAGCACAAAACAACCACCACCATCCAATATCCTTGCAAGCATACTTGATCGCAATAGGTTGACAGGACCTAATCTGTCTGATTGGCTAAGAAATTTGAAACTTGTCCTGAACCTTGAACATATAGGATATGTTCTAGATTCAAATTTTCCTGGTCCCTTACCTCCAGAGGCCACACAAGAGGAACATGAAACTTTGGATAAGTGGAAGGAGCATGATATGAGAGCTAAGTGTTACATGCTTGCTTCCATGAGTAATGAGTTACAAAAGCAGCATGAGAACATGTTGAGTGCGAGTGAGATCCTCCTTCACCTACAAGAGTTGTATGGTGAGCATAGTAGGAATGCTAGGTATGAGATATCTAGACAGCTATTCCGTATGAGGATGTCTGAGGGACAGAATGTTGGGGATCATGTCCACAAGATGATTCGGTTGATTGAGCAATTGGAACATCTTGACTTCAACATGGATTTCCAACTACAGATGGATTTGATCTTTCAGTCCTTTCCTGAGTCTTTTGGGAATTTTGTGACAAATTTCCATATGACTCAACAGGAATGCACCTTAGCTGGTTTACTCAACATGCTGGTTATTGCCCAAAAGAATATGCCGGGCAATAAAGGAAAAGAGGTAGCTTTGATTGCATCTTCTTCTGCTGGAAAGTCCAACAAGAAGAAGGGCAATAAGAAAAAGAAACCTCAGATTCCTGGTCCTTCTAAGAAAATGGCTAAACAGAAAAGGAAGACTAAAGTTGATGGAGGCAAAGGAAAGTGTTTCCACTACCAAAAGGATGGGCACTAGAAAAGGAACTGCCTAGACTATCTTGCTTCTCTGAAGGACAAGAAGGATACACCTTCGGAAGGTATGTCCATATCTTGTTATTTAGATTCTGATGATACTCATAGTTCATCTACAGCTTGGGTTTTAGATACTGGTGCCAGTTCTCACATTTCCAATGATATGCAGGAACTAGCATATAGTAACAGCTTGCATTCTCAAGATATTAGAGTATGAATCGGCAATGGCTCAACTGTTAAAGCTTTAGCCATAGGATATAAATCTTTTTACATGTTTGGACATGTTTTGTGTTTGGATAATATTTTATATGTACCTGATGCTTTTAAGAACATTATTTCTATATCTAGTTTGACTAGAAATGGCTATGAATTTCAGTTTACAGATGATGTTTGCAATATTTATTTTGGAAATAAATATGTTAGTTCGGGTTATATGAATGATGGTCTTTATTATTTGGATAATAATGACAAACACAAATTGAATGAAAGTGATCTAAAAGAATGCAATGCCATGGTGAAAACCAACTCAAGTTCAAAATATATTTGACACTTAAGGTTATGTCATGTTGCAGAAGATAAGATTGCAAAACTGGAGAAAATGGGGATTCTATCCTTATTGGGCTCTGAGCCTACTCCAACTTGTGAATCTTGCCTTCAGGGCAAAATGACTAGATCACCCTTTGTTGGACAAGGGCTAAGAGCTAAAAAAATTTTGGAACTAATACATAGTGATGTATGTGGTCCATTTAAAGAAATGGCTAGAGGGGGCTTTCATTATTTTATTACCTTTACTGATGATAAATCAAGATTTAGGTATTTGTATTTGATGAAATACAAACATGAATCCTTTGAAAAGTTTAAAGAATTTAAATCTGAAGTAGAAAATCAAACAGGAAAGAGTATTAAAGCTCTTCGATCAGATCGTGGAGGTGAATATTTGAGTACTGAATTTGATGAATACTTGAGAGAGCATGGCATTGTTTCTCAGCTGACTCCTCCAGGAACGCCACAGCTGAATGGTGTATCTGAAAGGAGAAATCGTACCCTATTGGATATGGTACGAAGTATGATGAGCTATACTGATATGCTAATCTTTTTTTTAGGGATTTGCATTAGAATTAGCTTTGTATATTCTGAATAGGATTCCATCAAAATCAGTTTCTTCCACACCTTATGAGATATGGCATGGAAGAAAACCAAGTCTTAAGCATGTTAAGATTTGGGGTTGTCCAGCTTATATCAAAAAGCTGAACACTGATAAATTAGAGACCAGATCAGAAAAAAAGTCGATTTGTTGGATATCCAAAAGATAGTTTTGGATATTATTTTTATTTGCCTACTTCACAAAAGGTTGTGATAAGTAGAGATGCCACATTTCTTGAACAACAGTTTGTTCAAGAAGGAGGCAAAGGAAGGCAAATAGAGTTAAAATTGGAGAATTCTGACCAACCAACAGATCAGATGGATATAGATCCATCTAGTCAACCTATACCCGTTGATGAAACATCTACAGCTGTTCCTCGTAGAACAACCAGGGTATCTTACCCGACAGTGAGATATGGTTTTCTTTATGAAGAAGAACAAGAGTTATCTATTCATGAAGAAGTAGATCATGGAGATGATCCACTTACCTATGAAGAAGCTATATCAGATACAGACTCTTCAAAATGGATTGATGCTATGAAATCCGCGATTGATTCCATGTATAAGAATCAAGTTTGGGATCTTGTTGATCCACTTGAAGGTATTATACCTATAGGGAACAAATGGATTTTCAAGAAGAAAATTAGTTCTGATGGAAAGGTAGAGACCTATAAGGCAAGGCTAGTAGCAAAAAGGGTTTTGCCAAAGGCAAGGAGTCGACTATGAGGAGACTTTCTCGCCTGTTGCCATGCTTAAATCAATTAAGATTTTATTAGCAATAGTTGCATACTATGATTATGAGATTTGGCAGATGGATGTCAAAACAGCTTTTCTCAATGGATACATTGAAGAAAACATTTTCATGGAACAACCTAGGGGTTTTGAAGCCCAAGATGGTTCCAAGGTATGCAAGCTAAAGCGATCCATCTATGGGTTGAAACAAGCTTCAAGGAGTTGGAACATCCGTTTTGATGAAGCCATTAAATCCTTTGGTTTTATCAAAAATGAGGATGAGCCATATGTATATAAGAAGGTTAGTGACAGTGCTATCACTTTCCTTGTCATATATATGGATGACATACTGTTGATGGGTAATGACACAGGCATGTTGACAACTATAAAGGTATGGTTGTCAAATAAATTCTCCATGAAAGACTTAGCGAAGGCAACCTATATTCTTGGGATTCGTATATATAGAGATGGAGCGAAAAGAATAATTGGTTTATCCCAAAATCTATACTTGGAAAAGGTGTTAAAGAGGTTTAACATGCTTGATTCCAAGAGAGGATTGTTACCAGTGAGACATGGTATACACCTTTCTAAAGAGATGTCTCCAAAGACACCTGAAGAAAGAGATAAGATGGCCAGGATTCCATATGCTTCGACTATTGGAAGTTTAATGTATGCAATGTCGTGTACTAGGCTGGATATCGCATATGCTGTTAGTTTGACTAGCAGGTATCAATCCAATCCAGGTTTGGAACACTGGATAGCTGTCAAGAATATCCTTAAGTACTTGAGAAGAACTAAGGACTTATTCTTGATTTATGGAGGTGGAGACTTGCAATTGGATGGTTATACTGATTCTGATTTCCAATCAGATATCGATGATAGAAAGTCTACCTCTGGATATGTGTTCATTTGTAATGGAGGTGCGATCGGTTGGAAGAGTTCCAAGCGAGCACGCATTGCAGATTCCACTACTGAGTGAGTATATTCTTTGCATCAAATGCTGCAAAGGAAGCTGTTTGGATAAAGAAGTTCATGACAGAACTTACAGTAGTTCCATCCATTGAGTCAGCAGTTCCACTACACTGTGACAACAATGGAGCAGTCATATAGGCTAAGGAACCAAGGTCTCACCAGAAATCCAAACACATAGAAAGGCACTACCACATTATCAGAGAAATAGTTGGGCGAGGCGATGTAGCCATGCAGAAAATAGCATCAGCTGAAAATCCAGCTGATCCATTCACTAAGCCTATGTCACAGACTCAGTTAGATCGACATCTTGAGAAGATAGGTCTAAGATATTGTAATGAATGGCTCTAGTGCTAGTGCGAGATTGTTAGTAGTATGCCCTAGAGCATATCATTTATTATGTATCTTGTACATATTTTTATTAATAAAAGGAATTTCCACTTTTCCGTTTACATAATATATTTATGTGTAATAGAAAAGGTCCATTGATATTTTGTTAGAAATATTATTCTTAAGTTGTTAAGAATATGAGTGACAATATTGCTAGCACAAAGTATCATAAATAAGTTCACAATCGAGGATACTTCATAATAAGGACATGACTTATCCAGAAAGATTGTATTCATGTTTGTTACCAAGTTATTTATATGAGATATAAATAAGATGGAATGGTGAGTCTCATGCCATATGACAAACATGATCGGCACTTATAAATGATAAGTAGGCCGAACTAGTGACACTTATGACAAGCACATAGAGTTTACTCTTGTCAATGTTTTGTCATAAATCATATCAGTGCATATAATCTTTAGACCTGAGATAGCATAGTTATCTTGTATATAGGTAGTTTGAGTTTGATACTGCTTTCATACTTGTACTGTGTATGGGTAAATGGGCATGTGTTGGCTCCTACTAGTTATATATGGAGGTAGGTGTTGATCAAGATGGAATCTGTTCCTCTAAGTAAATAGAGATAAAATCCTATGTTCATTTAATTGTTCTTGATGTTTCAAGTTCCTGGCCAGGACAGATAGATTTATTCAGAAAAGAGTTTCTGATGAGAAAATCTTTTAATCAAGAACTGGAATTAAAAGAGAACATAATATTCATAGCAAATGGAGTTTGACATAAACCATGACTCTAGCTTAAGTTGGGATTTTGTAACAGAGAGATTCTAGTGCATGGTAACATATGATTATAGGTTCATTTAAGGTAAACCTTATTACTAATTGGGTGGCCATGGCATTCTATGCTAGGTGTTAACCATGGTCTATGAGGTTCATAAAATGATTTAGAGAAATCATTATGGTAAGAAAGAGTTCTGATGATATTAAGAGTTGATATCTTGTCTCATTGCCAATTAGTGATGAGCCTAGTAAGTCACACACATACACAAGTGATAACCTATTTAAATATGATTTAATTAATTAATTAAAGAGTTTAATTGATTAATTAAATAGAGGTTACTTGGGCAATAAAAAATGGAAGTTGATAAATTTAATTAAATAATTGAGATAAAACAGTAATAAATTAATAATTGTAACACCCCCGTTTGCATAGCGTGGTAGATTTCACTGTTCCGGTGACCAGTGTCGGTCCGGATAATTAAGGGGATTAGAACCACACTTAAGACAACTAGAGAAGCCATAAATATAGATAATTAGTAATTGCCAATTAGTTAAGTATAAATAAGAAAAATGGAATATAAGAAGTTAAACGAGCCGAGAGTCACAGCGATAGATGACCTTCTCGGGAACGACTGCGAAGTCATTTTAAACTCAAATTTCGAACCGTAAAATGTGACGCTGCGATCCTTAGGACCCTTATGAATACAGTGGAAAAGAGAAAATCACGAAAAAAAACTGTTAAGTCAGTCAAATAATTAGGTCAGAGAGTCGGAAGAAATATTGAATTATTTACAAATCGGGATGAACCGGCAAGGGGCAATTTGGTCAATTGACCCCAAGAGCTGACTCCTGACCTAACTGTCAAATAAAATCGGAGAAAAGAAAATTTCGGAATCAAGAATTAAATTAAAGAACTAATAGAAAAAATAAATAAAAAAAAAGAAAAAGAAAAAGTGTAGGGAGATGACATCATGCATGATGTCATAAAAATAATAATTAATAAATTAAATAAAATGGGATTTTGGGGTCTTCCATAAGACAAAATAAATAAAGAAAGAAAAAGAAAAAAAAATTCATTATCTTCTTCCCTAGTTGCCGCCTCTCTCTCCCAAGCTCTCTCTCAAACTTTTCCTCCATGAAAGCTTATTTTTAAGCTTCCTAAATATTAATTCCACCATAAATCCTTTGATTTTCTTGAAGAAAAATTATAAAAAAATCTTGGAAGGAAGATTAGAAGGAGAAGAATTGAAGAAAATTGAGAAGAAGTGAAGATCAAAGACTTCATTTAAGGTTAGTAATGTAAACTTCAAATTTTTAGTTTAATTAGTGTATGCATGGCATCAAGAACTTGTAAATAAACTTAAATATATATATATATATATATGTGTGGCGAGGACCAAACTGAAATTCCGGCCAACTTGAAGGGGAGTATGATTTGCATGGTTTGATGGATTTGAATGAGTATATAAACCCCAATTAGCTTAGTGATTATAGTTAAAAGCATTAAATGTGGTTAAATACAACAATTTAGTAAGTTAGGGTTTTGGGACTTAGGGTTTATGAACCAAAAATGTAAGAAATGAGTAAATGGTGTCTTTGACCTATTGTGAAGTGAAAAATGGTCATTTATGACCAAATGAGTTGTGTTGGAATGATTGGAATTAAAGCTAAATTCGGAGGGAGTGTGGTCATGCCGCTGGTAGCATGACCAAGTCAACTTTGAAGGACTAAAAATGAAATTTTACAAGTCCAATTGATATGGGACCAATTGGGGATGAAAATATACATAAAATGACACAATTTTCATTTAGGAACCATGCCCAAAAAGTGACCAAAACCTAGTGAACAAATTGACCAAAGTTAGATAAGTGCAGGCTGCCATGTACAAACTAACCAAATGAACAGTGTTTGCTCATTTGGTAATAACTTGAGCTAGGCAGGTCCAAATGACCTGAAATTTTACCAGTGGTTAGATGAGATATAGACCTAAAACTTTCATGAAGAACACAAAACCAAATTCTGCCAGCAACAAAGTCGTTTGGCCACCCCAATTTGGTGACCCAAAACTGCCAGCACCAAAATTGCTTAGAAAATCTGGGTTGTGTCCAATCCAGCAGCCATGGTTCAAATGGCCATAACTTGAGCTATAAAACTCCAATTGGGGTGATTCAAAAATGAGAATAAACTTAAGACAATAAGGAACATTTTCTATGAAGGAAGTTTTGCCAAATTCCAACAGTAAAATTACCAATGAAACAGTGCAATTAGGGACACCAAAACTGAAAATTTTACAATTTTGCCTAAAGGACTTAAGCTTTGAGAAAATGACCAAAACCAACAAATTTAATGACCAAAATGTGGTATGTGGGTGAAGTTGGAGTTCACATACCTATTAAGCTTTAGAAAGTCAACAAATTGACTTAAATAGTGAAGTGAATAGTAACCCGAAACACAAAAATTTCAAGAACGTCGAGTTTAGCACAATAAAGCTAGGTAAAAGTGAAGTTAAATTTATTTTTGGATTTATGCTAAGATATGGTACTGAAACACTATGAAACTGTGTGTTTCAGCTGAAAAAGACTTGGAAGCTCAGAGAGACTGAGTCAAGGCCTAGAGGCGACTCACGTCAGGTCTGTGCACAGTAATTTTTGTTTAAATATATGATTCTTGAAAATTTGATTTTTTTTTTTAGTTAATTATGAACTGTGTTGTCATTTATGATTGTTAATATGACTTTGGAAATTGATCAGATTTCTCACAAATTATTTGAATAAATTGTTTTGAATTGATTTTGTGTTCACACTTAGCCTGACAGTATTACATTATTCCTCCTCCATTTATGGGGTTGAGATCGTTTATTTTCCTCCCTCTCTGGCTTACCAGTTGAGGTCGAGATCGGATGAGTACTCATTAGCTAGCTAGCCACCTCCCTCATTGATTTCGATTAATGGGGTTGTAGATTGCTTTGTCGTGGTGTACAACACAGCATTGATCGGAAATTTTGTGTCATGGCTTAAGTTGTGTATGATTTTGGCAACACTGTGTTTATTAAATTATTTGGCTAAATTGTGTTATTCTGAGTTTTGATAATTGTGAAATGTGATTGAGAAATATTTAAATTGTGTTTTGGTAATGAATGATTTATGTATCGTATTTTAAATTTTTATTGTGCACTACTGAGTATTTTTATACTCAGCGATAGCTTATTTTGCTGTCGCAGATAAGAGTAAGGAGAAAGCAGCAGAGTGAGCTGCTATTGAATTGAGGACTACACCAGTCCTTTTGTATGGGTATTATTTTATACCCTCATAGTTAATTTTGATGTAAATATAGAAATGTTATATGTATCAATGTAAAGTTGAGCAGTTGTAAAATAAATTGTAATAATATTATTTTTGGATTTCCTTCTGTAAATTAATATTTGTACTTGTGAATTTCATACTTTATGCCTTGTGAATGAAGTTATTAAATATTTTGTGATGATAAATTTTGATTGGATTGTGGAATTATTTTGAAGTGAATTGAATTGAGTTGATTTGAGGTTTATTGGAGGTTGGGAGTTGTGAAAAATTTTTGGAGTGTTTTTCTCAGGTATTTGAAGAACTGTTTTCTCCAATTACAAACGGAACTCTGTCAAAATTTTTATAAAATTTGCGGCAAAATTAAAATGGACAAAAATTTTTACTAGTATTTAAACTTTGAATAAATGGTTTTTAATTCCTACCAAAATGCTCACCACTTCCAAAATGTAAGAAAATTATTTTAAAATCCCTTGTAGGGTACTTAATGAGTTATCGGTAGGTGAAGTTCGGTATTTCATTAAGTATTCTACGGGATCATGTTATGCCTTACAGAGGGGTAAGGTGTAACATGTTTTAGTGGTATCAGACCATGGTTTTTCAATAAATTTTAACTGTGTGTATGAATATTTTATTGATAAGTACAACTGCTCAAGTGTCTTTAATTGATACATATGACCTATTTACATTATGAATATGTGCTAACGGAGGTCAACCTTCTTGTATTTGATCTCAGGAAGTAGAAATTTGGGGAAAAATGGAATGGAAGGAGGAGATCATTCCGAAGAACAATCTGTTGAGGCTGAGGTTCAAGGGGAAGCCCCAGCACTCCAGAACGTGAGTGGGTCAGCCACTCTAGCTCCTACTCGGCCATGATTCCTGCTTTCGGTTTATGCAATGAGATGGCTCGTTTTCCAGCAAATGGCAGGTAATGTGCCACCCCAAGCTCAAATGCAAGTACCTATAGCACAACCACAGCCCTCAGCTCAAAAATATGAAAAGTTGATGAAATTTGGGGCCACCGAGTTCAAAGGCACTGTGGATCCACTGGAGGCAGAATGGTGGTTGGAAAGAATGGAACGGGTTTTCAAAAAGCTGCAGTGTACTGAAGAATTAAAATTTGAGTATTCAGTATCTCTTCTCCAAGGGGATTCATATGAATGGTGGAAGATCATCCCCCACAGCCTGGTTGAGCCACCTGTGCTGACATGGACAGACTACCTGAGGGAATTCAGGCAGAAATGGATTCCTGATGCGTATGTGGATATGAAGTTACAATAATTCCTGAGTTTGAAACAAGGAGACAGAACCATAGCAAAGTATGAGAGAGACTTCTCTAGGCTAAGCCACTATGCTGGAAGCTTAGTCTCCACCCCCAGAGATAGATGTAAGAGGTTTGAGTCCGGGTTAAGGCCGAATTTGGGGGTGCAAGTTGTGGGTTTCCGACATTAGAATTTTGCTAAGTTGATCTCACAGGCCTTAGAACTAGAAAGGATAGAATCAGAAGGGGCAGTAAAGAAGGGTATACAAGAGAAAGAGAAGACTGAAAAGACTACTGGACAAGCACCTGAGAGTGGTTTGGGGAAGAGGAAACAGTTTGGGGGATCCAGCTCCCGTAGATCTGGCAGAGGCAGATTTTCTAGCCAAAGACCACCCCGGTCTAGTCAGCAGACCCAGTAAGCACCCCGAGGAGCTCTATCAGTACGGCAGTGTGAAACTTGTGGTAGAACTCATGGTGGGGTTTGTTTCAAGGCCACTGGTGCTTGTTTTAACTGTGGAGGAAGCGGACATTTCGCTAAGGATTGCACTAGTCCGCGCCGGTCTGGACCTTCTGCTACATCTGAAGGATCAGCCCAAGTCTCTGCACCTAGAGGGTATTAAGGTAGATCCTAACAAGATAGAAGTTGTCCTTAATTGGAAGCCACCCAGAAATGTCACATAGATTCACAGTTTTCTGGGTTTAGCTGGATATTACCGTCAATTTGTGAAGGGATTCTCCATGTTGGCATCTCTATTAACCAAGCTGCTTAGAAAAGATGTGAAATTTCAGTGGACGGACAAATGCCAGCAAAGTTTTGATGAATTGAAAAGATGTTTGACTGAGGCTCCAGTTCTGACTTTACTTATACCGGGTAAAAAATATACAATTTACAGTGATGCTTCTCACAATGGGTTAGGTTGTATGTTGATGCAAGATCGAAATGTCATTGCCTATGCATCACGCCAGCTAAAACCGCATGAGAGGAATTATCCGACACATGACTTGGAGCTTGCAGCTATTGTGTTTGCTCTTAAGATCTGGAGACATTATTTGTATGGGGAGAATTGCTACATCTACACAGATCATAAGAGTTTGAAGTATTTGGGCACCCAGAAAGAGTTGAATTTGAGACAGAGGAGATGGTTAGAGTTGATAAAAGACTATGATTGCCTGATAGACTATCAGCCAGAGAAAGCTAGTGTTGTAGCTGACGCCCTAAGTCGCAAGACTATGGCAAGTCTATGGGTTACTCCTTTGTCTTTGGTACATGAGTTGAGATCATTACATGCCAGTTTAGAGATTAATGATGAGGGGCAGACAGCAGTTGCATGGCATGTACAGCCAGTGTTGATTGATCAGATCAGAATGGCTACTCAGAATGATGAAAGGTATCAGAAACTGTTGGAAGAAGTCCAGCAGGGCAAGAAACCAGAATTCTCAATTAGAGATGACGGTCTATTGCTATATCAGGGCAGAATATGTGTTCCTAATGATGTTGATTTGAGACAGATCATTTTGAAGGAAGCACATGAGTCTCCTTTTGCCATGCACCCTGGTGGTACAAAAATGTATAGAGGGCTAAAGGAGCATTACTGGTGGATGGGTATGAAAAGAGATGTGACAGAGTTTGTTTCCAAATGCCTAACTTGTCAGCAAGTAAAGTCAGAGCATCAAGTACCCACTAGGTTATTACATCCACTACCAGTGCCAGAATGGAAATGGGAAAGAATAACGATGGATTTTGTAATGGGACTTCTAAGGACACAGAAGAGTCATGATGTAGTATGGGTCATTGTCGATAGATTGACTAAGTCTGCTCATTTTCTGCCAGTCTAAATGGACTACAGTCTAGACAGATTGGCCAGGTTGTACATCGATGAGATTGTGAGACTTCATGGAGTGCTAGTACCTATCGTATCAGACAGAGATCTTAGGTTTACTTCTAGATTCTGGGGTAGTTTTCAGAGAGCCCTAGGAACTAGATTGAACTTGATCGCATTCCACCCACGCATGCATGGCCACCGAGAGGGTAATTCAGATCTTGGAGGACATGCTACGGGCTTGTGTGATTGAGTTTGAGGGTAGTTGGGATACATACTTGCCTTTGATTGAATTTGCTTACAACAACAGCTACCAATCAAGCATTAGGATGCCTCCATATGAAGCTTTGTATGGCAGAAAATGTAGAACCCCGTTGTGTTGGGATGACGTGGGCGAAAGAAAGATGACTGGACCTGAAATTTTTCAGCAAACTGAGGAGAAGGTCAGGGTAATCAGAGATCGACTTAAGACTGCATCAGACTGTCAGAAGTCCTATATTGATTTGAAAAGAAAGGATATTGAGTATGCAGTGGGTGAGAAAGTTTTCCTCAAAGTTTTTTCTTGGAAGAGAATTATGAGATTCGACAGAAAGGGGAAACTAAGTCCTCGTTTTATCGGGCCATATGAGGTTCTGAAAAGAGTGGGTCCCTTGGCATATCAGTTGGCACTACCTCCAGAGTTGGAGAAGATACATAACGTCTTCCATGTGTTGATGTTGAGGAGGTATTGATCAGACCCATCTCATGTACTACCACTAGAAGAAATTGAAGTGAATCCAGACCTCACATATGAGGAAGAACCCATAAAGATTCTAGCTTATGAGGTGAAGCAGTTACGGAACAAGCAGATACCATTGGTAAAAGTGCTGTGGAACCATCATTCGGGCCAAGAAGCTACTTGGGAACGAAAGGAGCACATGAGGAGATAGCACCCACAGCTGTTCAGAGATTGATACCAGATAAAATTTCGAGACGAAATTTATTTTAAGGGGGGGAGAATTGTAACACCCCCGTTTGCATAGCCTGGTAGATTTCACTGTTCCGGTGACCGGTGTCGGTCCGGATAATTAAGGGGATTAGAACCACACTTAAGACAACTAGAGAAGCCATAAAAACAAATAATTAGTAATTGCCAATTAGTTAAGTATAAATAAAAAAACGGAATATAAGAAGTTAAACGAGCTGAGAGTCACAGCGATGGGTGACCTTCTCAGGAACGACTGTGAAGTCATTTTAAACTCAAATTTCGAACCGTAAAATGTGACGCTGCGATCCTTAGGACCCTTATAAACACAGTGGAAAAGAGAAAATCACAAAAAAAAAAGTGAAGTCAGTCAAATAATTAGGTCAGGGAGTCGGAAGAAATATTGAATTATTTGCAAACCGGGATGAACCGGCAAGGGGCAATTTGGTCAATTGACCCTGAGAGCTGACTCCTGACCTAACTGTCAAATAAAATTGGAGAAAAGAAAATTTCGGAATCGAGAATTAAATTAAAGAACTAATAGAAAAAATAAATAAAAAAAAAAGAAAAAGAAAAAGTGTAGGGAGATGACATCATGCATGACATCATGCATGATGTCATAAAAGTAATAATTAATAAATTAAATTAAATGGGATTTTGGTGTCTTCCATAAGACAAAATAAATAAAGAAAGGAAAAGAAAAAAAAATAAATTTCATTATCTTCTTCCCTAGTTGCCGCCTCTCTCTCCTAAGCTCTCTCTCAAACTTTTCCTCCATGAAAGCTTATTTTTAAGCTTCCTAAATATTAATTCCACCATAAATCCTTTGATTTTCTTGAAGAAAAATTATAAAAAAATCTTGGAAGGAAGATTAGAAGGAGAAGAATTGAAGAAAATTGAGAGGAAGTGAAGATCAAAGACTTCATTTAAGGTTAGCAATGTAAACTTCAAATTTTTAGTTTAATTAGTGTTTGTATGGAATCAAGAACTTGTAAATAAACTTAAAATAAAAAAAAATATATATGTGGGGAGGACCAAATTGAAATTTCAGCCAGCTTGAAGGGGAGTATGATTTGCATAGTTTGATGGATTTGAATGAGTATATAAACCCCAATTAGCTTAGTGATTATAGTTAAAAGCATTAAATGTGGTTAAATACAATAATTTAGTAAGTTAGGGTTTTGGTACTTAGGGTTTATGAACCAAAAATGTAAGAAATGAGTAAATGGTGTCTTTGACCTATTGTGAAGTGAAAAATGGTCATTTATGACCAAATGAGTTGTGTTGGAATGATTGGAATTAAAGCTAAATTCGGAGGGAGTGTGGTCATGCTGCTGGCAGCATGACCAAGTTAACTTTGAAGGAGCAAAAATAAAATTTTACAAGTCCAATTGATATGGGACCAATTGGGGATGAAAATAGACATAAAATGACACAATTTTCATTTAGGAACCATGCCCAAAAAGTGACCTAAACCTAGTGAACAAATTGACCAAAGTTGGATAAGTGCAGGCCGCCCTGTACAAACTGACTAAATGAACAGTGTTTGCTCATTTGGTCATAACTCGAGCTAGGCAGGTCCAAATGACCTGAAATTTTACCAGTGGTTAGATGAGATATAGACCTAAAATGTTCATGAAGAACACAAAACCAAATTCTGCCAGCAACCAAGTCGTTTGGCCACCCCAAGTTGGTGACCCAAAACTGCCAGCACCAAAATTGCCCAGAAAATTTGGGTTGTGTCCAATCCGGCAGCCATGGTTCAAATGGCCATAACTTGAGCTATAAAACTCCAATTGGGGTGATTCAAAAATGAGAATAAACTTAAGACAATAAGGAACATTTTCTATTAAGGAATTTTTACCAAATTGCAATAGTAAAATTACCAATGAAACAGTGCAATTAGGGACACCAAAACTGAAAATTTGACAATTTTGCCTAAAGGACTTAAGCTTTGAGAAAATGACCAAAACCAACAAATTTAATGACCAAAATGTGGTATGTGGGTGAAGTTGGAGTTCCCATACCTATTAAGCTTTAGAAAGTCAACAAATTGACTTGAATAGTGAAGTGAATAGTAACCCGAAATACAAAAATTTCAAGAACGTCGAGTTTAGCACAATAAAGCTAGGTAAAAGTGAAGTTAAATTTATTTTTAGATTTATGCTAAGATATGGTACTGAAACACTATGAAACTGTGTGTTTCAGCTGAAAAAGACTTGGAAGCTTGGAGAGACTGAGTCAAGGCCTAGAGGCGACTCACGTCAGGTCTATGCACAGTAATTTTTGTTTAAATATATGATTCTTGAAAATTTGATTTTTTTTTTTGAGTTAATTATGAACTGTGTTGCCATTTATGATTGTTAATATGACTTTGGAAATTGATCAGATTTCTCGCAAATTATTTGAATAAATTTTTTTGAATTGATTTTGTGTTCACACTTAGCCTAACAATATTACATTATTCCTCCTCCATTTATGGGGTTGAGATCGTTTATTTTCCTCGCTCTCTGGCTTACCAGTTGAGGTCGAGATCGGATGAGTACTCATTAGCTAGCTAGCCACCTCCCTCATTGATTTCGATTAATGGGGTTGTAGATTGCTTTGTCGTGGTGTACAACACGGCATTGATCGGAAATTTTGTGTCATGGCTTAAGTTGTGTATGATTTTGGCAACACTGTGTTTATTAAATTATTTGACTAAATTGTGTTATTTTGAGTTTTGATAATTGTGAAATGTGATTGAGAAATATTTAAATTGTGTTTTGGTAATGAATAATTTATGTATCGTATTTTAAACTTTTATTGTGCACCAATGAGTATTTTTATACTCAGCGATAGCTTATTTTGCTGTCGCAGATAAGAGTAAGGAGAAAGCAGCAGAGTGAGCTGCTATTGAATTGAGGACTACACCGGTCCTTTTGTATGGGTATTATTTTATACCCTCATAGTTAATTTTGATGTAAATATAGAAATGTTGTATGTATCAATGTAAAGTTGAGCAGTTGTAAAATAAATTGTAATAATATTATTTTTGGATTTCCTTCTGTAAATTAATATTAGTACTTGTGAATTTCATACATTATGCCTTATGAATGAAGTTATTAAATATTTTGTGATGATAAATTTTGATTGGACTGTGGAATTATTTTGAAGTGAATTGAATTGAGTTGATTTGAGGTTTATTGGAGGTTGGGAGTTGTGAAAAATTTTTGGAAGTGTTTTTCTCAGGTATTTGAAGAACTGTTTTCTCCAATTACAAACGGGAACTCTGTCAAAATTTTTATAAAATTTGCGGCAAAATTAAAATAGACAAAAATTTTTACTAGTATTTAAACTTTGAATAAATGGTTTTTAATTCCCACCAAAATGCTCACCACTTCCAAAATGTAAGAAAATTGTTTTAAAATCCCTTGTAGGGTACTTAATGAGTTATCGGTAGATGAAGTTCGGTAGTTCATTAAGTATTATACGAGATCATGTTATGCCTTACAGAGGGGTAAGGTGTGACAATAATACTGCAAATAAGTACCAAAAATTGTTCGTATGGAAAACCTACATACACTCTGCATGCTTGTTCCATTTTAGTTCTTTTTATTTTATTATTGGCAGCACTAAGCAGTATTGCTTAGGGCGTCGCTTTTGTCACGCGTAGGTTCTGGAGAGACTGATAGAGAGCCCAGTAGACCACAAACTGGGTGAGGCCACAGATCTGCATAGAGTCAGAGTCACCTCTCAGGCTACAGTGTATTGGTAGGACACTAGGTCCCATTTTGTATTTTGTAATTTTTGTAAACTTTGTAATTAAACTTTTATTTTATTATGTATATTTAAAATTTCTGTAATATAATTTTGTATTAATGTGATTATCTGTAAATTTGTGTTTATAGATCAAATTGGGTATTTATTCAAAATCCGAGTATCATTTTGATATGAAATGAATGAATGATAAATTGAGGAATTACTGAGAATTTGATGAGAAATTTATTGAGAAATGATAATTATTTGGGGTTGTGGGTTGAGAAAATTATTGGAAGTGTTTTCTACAGATTCCGAAGAACTATTTTCTCCATTTCTAGCCGGCACTCCGCCAAATTTTTTATAAAATTTTCGAAACCTTAAATTAACTCATAATTTCTAGAAATAAATTAAATGACATAAATTTCACTTTGTGATAAATCAATAAATAAATAAATTAATTAAGAAAAGAGTAAATTATAATAAAATAAGTTATGGCGCTCCGGCACACTGTGTGACATATCTTGCTCGGCTATACTGTAGACGGGTAAGGGGTGTCACATTTAGTGGTATCAGAGCACGATTTAGTGCATTTTTGAGTCTAGATAAAGTCCATACCATGCATTGCATTCATAAAAGTTGAGTTGACACTAATGCAGATCTGTTTGTTTTTCTTATTTTGATTAGGATATGGACACTACATCACAGAGAGCAGTAGATGAGGAAGTGGAGAATCATGCTTCACCTACAGCTGAGACTGGAGGTAGGGGAGAACCTACTCCACTTGCACCAGAGGTGCCTACATAGCCTCTGCTAGCTATGTTTCAGCACATGGCAGATTTCTTCAGACAAATGGCTGGGGTTATGCTACCACCACTACCTCTACAGCAGAAATCTCACCTGGAAAAATTGAGGAAATTCGGACCTGTGAACTTTTTGGGTAAGAGAGAAAAAGACTCAGTGGCAGCTCAAAATTGGTTAGACAGAATCATTCGGGTATTGAAGCAACTGCATTGCACCCCAGAGCAGAACTTGGAGGGTGCGGTGTCTCTGCTACAAGACGATGCCTATCAGTGGTGGGACACTGTATCTAGTGAAGTCCGGCCAGAACTGGTAACTTGGGATTTCTTCCTCGCTGAATCAGGAAAAAGTATGTGGGAAGTGTGTATCTAGAAGATAGAAGAAGAGAGTTTATCAGCTTGAGGCAGAGACAGCTGACTATAGCAGAATATGAACAGGAATTTATAAGACTGAGTAAGTATGGGAGAGATATAGTCTCCACAGAAGCAGAGAGGTGCAGAAGGTTTGAAGAGGGGCTAAATGATAATATCAAAATCATAATCACTGCATTGGGGATTATGGACTTCACCAAATTAGTAGAAGCTGCATTAAAAGTTGAGAAAGTCAGAATAAATGAGCAGAATAGAAGGGAGAGACAGCAGAAGAGGGGTCCAGGTCAGTCCAGTTCATCCTCTGCACCTGAGAAGAAATTTAAAGGTCCACCTGCTCAGAGTTCGGGTCAGCCTCAAGGTCAGGGTCAGTCCCAAGGGCCCATACCACAGTTCACACCTAGGAGAGGCCAGTCCACCCCATCAGTGAACAGCTCTCCAGGGACGGTGTTCAGGGGACCAGCCCCATCATCTTCTGCCTGTCCACACTGCCTAAAGTGGCATAAGGGGGAGTGCTGAAGAGTGATGGGTGCTTGCCTAAGGTATGGGTCTACAGAGCATCAGCTAAGAAACTGTCCACGCAGTGTAACACCCCTATGTTCGGTAGTGTGTTCTACTGTTCCGGTGACCAGTGTTGTCTGGAAAGCTAGGATACCTAGAACTACACTTAGATATGAGTGAGGAGACATAAAATGACGAAATACAAGAAAAGAAAAGACAAGAAAAATAAAGAAAAAATAATAGCAATGAAATGTAACCAAGTTAAACGAGCCGAGAACCCTAGCGATGGGTGACCGCACCGGGAAGTTGCGGCGTGGACCGTTGACTAGCCCTGGACTGTGAGGAACCCTGGAAAATATTTTTAAGAAATAATTAAAGACTTATTGAAGTATAAATATCATTAGAAATATCAAAGAAAAATTAATTAATTAGTACAAAGAAAAGTGAGAAATCGAGAAAACGGACAAAACTCGGTGTTACCGAAAAATCGGGAATGCAACCCGAACAGGGGCATTGTGGTCATTTGACACCCCGAGTTGTCTTTTGACCTAAATTTCCATTAAAAATACATGATATTACACTTGGAAAATGTCATGAAAAATTAAATTGGTGGTACATAGTTTAAATAGCAAAATATAGAAGCTAAATGAGGAATATGAAAACTTTAGAATATTAAATACTTAATCTAAGTTAGTGGTCCACTAACTCCACTTAAGTGGACATGTGACCAGCATATTTTGGACAGAATTTCATCTTCCTCAACCCTCCCAAAAAACCAATCGAAACTTTCCCTTGGAAGAATCCTCCATGGCCATCCATGGCCAAGCTCCATGCAAGCATGAAGTAAGCCATTTTTCCACTAGCTCCCTTCACTAAAATTGCTTTACACCACTTGGACAGTAGATAGGCAGCAAGAAGATCAAGTTTAGTCAAGGTTTTGAAGAGTTTCCAAAGTGGTAAGTAGGTATTTTTGATGCTTGCTTCATTAAAGTTTGTGTGGATGTTATGGGTAGTTGAATTGTGGAAAGATTTTTGAAGTTGGATGAGTTAAGGGAGAAGTATATTTTTGGCAGCCATGGAACTTCAATAAGGGCAGTTTATCTTTCCATGTAAATGGTAGATTAAAGTGTTGATGAAGTGTTTATGTGTGTAGTAATAAATTGGGTGATGTATACTAAATGTATGTGAATGTACACTTGACTTTGGAAGCTTGGAAAGCTAAGTGAAGAAGATTACAATTCGACAATTTGAAGTGTGGACTAAAATATGTTATTTTGCGGATTGGTTTATGGAATATTATTGTTGAATTATGGTACTTGTTGTGGCAGCTTGTACATGTGTATAAAGGTTTGAGTTTGGACATGTAAATGAGCTAGGTTATGTGGTTAAATTGTTTGTAATTTGAACTTGGAAAATTCTGGATTATAATATGCATATTGAGTGTAGTTATAAGCTGCAAAAATGACCAAAAATGTTTTGTAAAATGTGTTTATGTTATGGTACAAAACAGAAATGGCATGAATGTGTAACTTGGTAATGTTAAATGTGTCCTTTGATGAGTGATGAACAATGTGCAATAGGGCAGTGTGTATTTTGGCTTAGAACCTTAAGTGTGTGGCTCCAATTGGTATGAGACCAATTGGAGGTGAAACTAGGCACAAAAAGTGACAACTTTTTTGAAGGAAGCTTACCAAAATTCTACTTGGAAGGTGACTTGAGATAAAATGTGATTTGAGAATTGTATGAAATATTGTGATTTGGAATTGTTTTGATTCACACTTGGCATGACACTGTTATTATATTCCTCCCTCTTTGACTTATCAGTCTGGGGTGAGTGTGATTATGTTCCTCCCTCTTTGACTTGCCAGTCTGAGGTGAGTGTGGATGAGTACTCATTATTTAGCTAGCTTCGTCCCTCATTGATTTTGATTATTGGGGTGAGTGTGTCTTGTCATAGTGTACAACACGGCATGTGCAGAAAATTTGTGTCATGGCCTAAATTGTGTTATCAATTGGCAACACTGTGTTATTCAGTTATTTGATTAAATTGTGTTATTGATTGGCAACACTGTATTATTCAGTTACTTGATCAAATTGTGTTATTGATTGGCAAAACTCTATTATTCAGTTGTTTGATCAAATTTTGTTATTGATTGGCAAAACTGTATTATTCAGTTATTTGATCAAATGGTGTTATAGATTGGCAAAACTGTGTTATTCAAATATTTGATTAAATTTGTGTTATATGAACTTTGTAAATTGTGAAATGGAATTGTGAATTATTTGATTTGTGAATTGTCAATAAAAGATTTATATATCGCATTTCAAATTGTTATTGTGCACCACTGAGTAAATTTTACTCAGCGATAGCTTTTCATTGCTGTCGTAGGTAGACAGATTGACAGGGCAGTAGACTAGGCTGCTAATGTTATATTGAGAATTCATCGGGTATATTGAGTATACCATATTTTGCATTTTGTATTGTAATGTATGTTCACTATATATATATAGTGTTCTTGGTTTTGAGCAGTTGTAAATTAAAATTGTACATTGAAGTTGTAAATTATATTTGTAAATTATTTTGACTTATAAATATTGTGATATATTTCTTTTATTTCAGCCTTTGAAAATACTGAAAAATTACTGTGGATTTGAGTTGAGAAACATATTGAGTTTATTAAATGTTGGAGTTTGAGATTGAGAAATATATTTGAAGTGTTTTTTACAGGTTTTTGAAGAACTGTTTTATTCCAAAATACAGGTGGCACTCTGCCAAAATTTTTACAGAAATTACCAATAATCCAAATGTGTTAGCTGTTTCACTTCAGTTTAAAAAAGAAAAATTTTTTTAACACCTATAAATAGCGCTCACCACTGTAAAAAGAAGTAAGAAAAGTTTTAAAATCCCTTGTAGTGTATTTAATGGGTTATCAGTAGACGAAGTTGGTAATTCATTAGGTATACTACGGGATCATGTTATGCCATATAGAGGGGTAGGGTGTGACATGCAGAACTGCTATAGCTGCTCTAGCACAAGCAAACAGGCCTGCCCCTGCACCTCAAAGGGGTAGAAGGCCCAGTAAATCTAAGGCATCTGGTCCATCACAGAGACCTACATCTGAGACAGCTGAGAGGCCAGAGTACCTACTAGGGCTTATGCCATGAGAGCTCAGGAGGAGCACGATGCCCCATATATCATCAGGGGTACGTTTTCCCTCTATAACATCTCTATATATGCATTAGTGGATGCAGGATCTACCCATTCATATATCTACACCAAGCTACCTATAGAAAGGGGGAAACTAAAAGAGGAGAGTGATCAAGACATTCTAGTCACTAATCCATTAGGCCACAGTGTGGCAGTGAATAAGGTGTACAAAGGTTACCCGTTAAGGATTCAGGGGTATGAATTCTAGGCAGACCTGATTGAATTGCCTTTCCATGAGTTGGAGGTGATTTTGGGAATAGACTGGTTATCACGTCATCAGGCAATGGCTGACTACAAACTAAAGAGGATTTCTTTGAGAACTCCTGAGGGAAATGAGATCACAGTTATGGGGGAAAGGACAGATTTCTTGTCCAATGTCATCTCAGCTACTACTGCAAGAAAATTGATGAGAAAGGGCTGTCAAGCCTACCAAGCACATTTTGTTGATACTAGGTAGGCTAAGCCAAGCCTGTGTGATATACCCACAGTAAGTGTAACACCCCTAAGTTCGGTAGTGCGTTCTACTATTCCGGTGACCAGTGTTGTCCGGACAGCTAGGATGCCTAGAACTACACTTTGATATGAGTGAGGAGACATAAAATAATGAAATACAAGAAAAGAAAATACAAGAAAAACAAAGGAAAAATAATAGCAAAGAAATGTAACCAAGTTAAGCGAGCCGAGAATCCTAGCGATGGGTGACCGCACCGGGAAGTCACGGCGTGGATCGTTGACTAGCCCTGGACCACAAGGAACCCTGGAAAATATTTTTAGGACTTAAATAGACCCCTATTGAAGCATAAATACCATTAGAAATATTAAAGAAAAATTAATTAATTAGTACAAAGAAAAGTGAGAAATCGAAAAACGGACAAAACCCGGTGTTACCGAAAAATCGGGAATGCAACCCGAATAGGGGTATTGTGGTCATTTGACACCCCGAGTTGTCTTTTAACCTAAATGTCCATTAAAAATACATGATATTATATTTGAAAATGTCATGAAAAATTAAATTAGTGGTACCTAATGTAAATAGCAAAAATGGGGTATAAATTGAGTAATTAACACTTAAAACATATTAAATCATTATCTTCGGGTGAGTGGAGCACTATGGGGATTAAATAAACATTATGTGGGCAGGTGTAAACCCACTCACACTTCATCTTCTTCATTCATTCCTTCCATGCCGTAAAGAAACCCTTAAAAATCCACCATTGCCGAATTAGTTCAAGCTTCCTAACCTCCACCATTTACACCTCCAAACACCAAGGTCACTTCACTAATTTTGATCCCCCACCTCACAAGGAAGAAGTAGATACTAAATTCAAGGAAGTTTGGGGAAGATTTAACAAGCCTCATCAATAGGTAAGTGTTTAAATTGATTTATTTCTTAAGTAAAGTTAATGGGAAGCTTGAGATGAGTGAATTGATGAAGAAATTTTGAGGCTTTGATGAATCGTTATTATGCACTAGCTTATGCAGCCATGGTAATTAAAGAACTTGAATTATTTTCACATGCAATTGATGGGTATTGGTGTTGATTAAAGTAAATCAAAGTTTTAGTAGGTTAATTCTTGGTGTATGTTAAAATTGAGCACTTAAGTTGAAAATTTTGTTGAGTTGAAATTCTATGCGTGAATGCCTAAATGGACAGCCATGAAATTGTATACTAAATGAAATATTATTACATTTATTGTGGAGAATTAATGTTGACAAATGTGATTTAAAGTTTTGGAAAGTTAACTTCATGTATATGTGATGTTGGACCAAGTGGAGAATTGAGCTTGAAAACAATTATGGAGACTTTACAAATGCGGCAGCTTGCTAACTCCTTGAAGAATGCTGGAATTCATGAAGATGTTTGATGAATTGTGGTCCTAAAATTTGCCAAATGTGTATGTAAGTTAGTGGTGAAGTTGTATGTTAGGATAGTGGAGAAGTTATGTGTTATGGTTAGGTGATTAAATTGTTGTAATTGAGTTTGACAAATTCTGCACTATATGGGGTATGTTGAGTGTGATTATAAGCTGCCAAAATGATCAACAATATGTGGTAAAATATGTTTAGGTTATGGTACAAACCAAAGTTGACATGAATGTGGAGTTTGGTAATGCTAAAGTGACCTTTGATGAGAAATGAAGGAAATGCAATAGGGCAGTTAGGTTTTGGGCTTAGAACCTTAAGTGTGTGGCTCCAATTGGTATGAGACCAATTGGAGGTGAAACTAGGCACAAAATGTGCCAACTTTCATGAAGTAAGCTTGCCAAAATTCTGCTTGTAAGGTAGCTTGAAAAATGACCAAATCCGGATTAGTGCAATTAAGGCCTAAAAATTGACCATTTGGGCAGCAGTTAGTATTTAGGCCATAACTCACTCAAAACAGGTCCAACTGACCTGAAATTTTGACCATGAATAGTTAAGACCCATATCTACAAGTCTTATGAAGACACCAAAGCCCATAAATGACCATAAGCAAGTCAAACAGCTTGCACAAGTTCGGGTCGAAAAACTGACCGAACCTAAAATGACCTAAAATGACCTAAAGTGACCAATTTTTATGTATTTTGACCAGCAATAGTAAAATGACCATAACTTGGTCTACATAACTCAGAATGACCTGAAATTTTGCCCCGCGTGCAATAAGACATAGATCTACAAGTTTGTAGTTTTGACCAAAACCCGAAAACCGAGGGAACTAGATCGTCCGGCTAGGTCAAATTAGTATATCAGGATCCGGTAAATTGCAATAAAACGCAATATATGGAAATGAATTGGGTAACATGTACCAACCCTAAAAGGCTACAAATGTGATATATTGGTAACATTAAAACCTAATTCACCTAGAATGCATCGAGGGTCGACATCTTAGGTTGACTAAGGAAATAATAAAACTCAATGAATTAATTATTAAGCATTACCATTAGAGACAGTTTAAATGAGTACTGAAACACTTTAAATTGTGTTTCTCAGTTAGCAAAGACTCGGGGAAGGGAAGGAAACACTGAGTTAGAGCCAAGAGACAGTTATCAGAGGTTTTTACATAATAGTTATTTCTTTTGAATTTTTCAATTGAAGTAAATTATGATTATTTGTATGTTATTGTTTTAAATTGTGTTTGTGCACAATAGTCATTTCTTTTGAATTTTTCAATTGAAGTAAATTATGATAATTTTGACTTCTTATTTTCTACTTAAAAATTTATTTGAACATTATATTTTTAAATTGTGTCCATACACAATACTTTTATATTCACTGCTTTTACTAGAAAATTTATTTGGAGAAATGAGTTATGAATAATTTTTTATTGTTTTGCTTTGAGAATCTTATTTGGAAATTATTGTGTTGCCAACTTTGCAAATGGAAAATTTGAGATAAAATGTGATTTATGGTTTGTATGAAATATTGTGATTTGAAATTGTTTTGATTCACACTTGGCATGACACTGTTACTATGTTCCTCCTCCATTTATGGGGTGAGTGTGATATATTCCTCCCTCTTTGACTTATCAGTCTGGGATGAGTGTGATTATGTTCCTCCCTCTTTGACTTGCTAGTCTGAGGTGAGTGTGGATGAGTACTCATTATTCAGCTAGCTTCCTCCCTCATTGATTTCGATTATTGGGGTGAGTGTGTCTTGTCGTGGTGTACAACACGGCATGTGTGGAAAAAAAAATTGTGTCATGGCCTAAATTGTGTTATTGATGAGCAAAACTGTGTTATTCAGTTATTTGATCAAATTGTGTTATTGATGGGCAAAACTGTGTTATTCAGTTATTTGATCAAATTTGTATTATATGAACTTTGTAAATTTTGTGAACTATTTGATTTGTGAATTGTCAATAAAAGATTTATATATCACATTTCAAATTGTTATTGTGCACCACTGAGTAAATTTTACTCAGCGATAGCTTTCATTCTTTGTCGCAGTAGACAGCGACAGTAAGACTAGGCTGCTAGTACTACACTGAGAGATCATCGGGTATATTTAGTATACCATAGTTTGCATTTTATATTGTAATGTATGTTTACTGTATGTATATAGTGTTCTTGGTTTTGAGCAGTTGTAAATTGAAAATTGTACCTTGAAGTTGTAAAATAAATTGTGAATTATTTTGGCTTGTAAAATTTGTACTATATTTCTTTTATCTCAGCTTTGAAAATACTGAAAAATTACTGTGAATTTGAGTTGAGAAACATATTGAGTTGATCAAATATTGGAGTTGAGATTGAGAAATATATTTGAAGTGCTCTTTATAGGTTTTTGAAGAACTGTTTTATTCAAAATACAGATGGCACTCCGCCAAAATTTTTATAGAAATTACTAAAAATTCAAATGTGTTAGCTATTTCACTTCAGTTCAGAAAATCTTTTTACCACCTGTGAATAGTGCTCACCACTATAAAAAGAAGTAAGAAAAGTTTTAAAATCCCTTGTGGTGTATTTAATGGGTTACCAGTAGACGAAGTTGGTAATTCATTAGGTATACTACGGGATCATGTTATGGCTTACAGAGGGGTAGGGTGTGACAGTAAGAGACTTCCCAGATGTGTTTCCTAAAGAATTGCATGGGTTACCACTAGAAAGGGAAGTCGAATTTGCTATTAAGGTACTGCAGGGTACAGCACCAATTTGTATTGCTCCATATAGGATGGCACCCACAGAATTGAAGGAGTTGAAAATCCAGTTGTGGGAGTTACTGGACAAGGGGTTTATATGCCCCAGTGTGTCACCATGGGGAGCTTCAGTGTTGTTTGTAAAGAAAAAGGATGGGACTTTAAGGTTATGCATTGATTACCAGTAGTTAAATAAAGTGACTGTGAAGAATAAATATCTATTGCCTAGAATTGATGATCTGTTTGATCAGTTGAAGGAAGCAGGAGTATTTTCCAAAATTAATCTCAGATCAGGGTATCATCAGCTGAGGGTAAAGGATACAGATATGCCAAAGACTGCATTCATAACTCGGTATGGGCATTATGAGTTTCCAGTGATGCCCTTTGGCCTAACAAATGCACCAGCAGCATTCATGGACCTTATGAACAGTATCTTTCATCTATATCTAGATCGGTTTGTAGTGGTCTTTATTGATGACATTCTTGTGTATTCCAAGACTAGGGCAGAACATGATGAACATTTGAGGATTGTTCTGCAAACCCTGAGAGAAAAGAAGCTATATGCTAAGCTATCCAAGTGTGACTTCTGGTTGGGTGAAATTACATTCCTTGGACACATAATATCAGCTGATGGGATTAGAGTGGATCCTAAGAAGATAGAAGTAGTGATGGAGTGGAAGCCTCCCAGAAATGCAACTGAGGTCAGAAGTTTCTTAGGGCTAGCTGGGTATTACATAAGATTTGTGAAGGGGTTCTCTTTAATAGCTGCTCCAATGATCAAGTTGTTATACAAGAATGTTAGATTTAACTGGAACAACAAGTGTCAAGCCAGTTTTGAAAGACTGAAGGCTATGTTGATAGAGGCACTAGTGTTAACATAGCTAGTGTCAGGAAAGGACTTTATGGTATACAGTGATGCCTCGCATAATAGGTTAGGGTGTGTATTGATGCAAGAGGGAAAGGTGGTCGCCTATGCTTCCAGGCAACTAAGGCCACATGAACAGAACTACCTTACCTATGATCTGGAACTTACAACAATTATCTTTGCACTGAAGATATAGAGGCACTACTTGTATGGTGAAAAGTGTTACATATACACAGACCACAAAAGTCTGAAATACTTGTCAACCCAGAAGGAGCTCAACCTTAGACAGAGGCGATGGACTGAGTTCCTAAAAGACTATGACTGTGTGATTGACTATGTCACACCCTACTCCCACGTAAGATGTAACATGATCCCGTAGTACACCTAATGAATTATCATACTTTGCCTACCGATAACCCATTAGATATACTACAAGGGATTTTAAAACAATTTTTGTGAAATTTAAATCATCGATTAAAATCTGGTGTTATAAAATTTTTCAAAATTTCGGCAAAGTGCCAGCTGTATTTTGAGAAAACAGTTCTTCAATCCTGCAAAAGAAAATACTCTCAATATATTTTCTCAAATACAACTCCAATAACTTCATTTCAATTCACAATTCAAATCTCAATAAACAATCAATTCATTTTCAAACCAATCTCATCATAAAGAAATATTTCATTGATCACAAGACTCAAAATTTATATTACAAAACTATTCAAGTAAATGAAATCTCAAATTTACATTTACAATAATTTACATTTAATTACATACCAAAATATTTTACAAGAGTTTTTATACAACTGCTCTAATAATTTACATATATATTATTACATGCAGTCATCAAAACCTATGTACATGGATATACCTATGATACACCTGAAGCTGATCTGAATGTCTCTTCAAAGAAGCTTACTCAACTGCTCTATGCTCTTTTCACCTGCGACAGCCTACAAAGCTATCGCTGAGTGGTGAACTCAGTGGTGCACAACTATAATTTAAAACATAGTACAATATACATTGACAAAATTTACAGCAAATAATTTGGAAATCTGAATGCTCATCAAATTCCGAAACTCAAAATATTCATTGCCAATAATATAAATCATTTGTATAAAATGACTTTGATCACAAAATTCAATTTATCAAATCATAACTAACCATTTAAGGTAATACCAATAAAATCGATTATGTATAAATCATAATTGAAATCAAAATTCTTTACTATTCAAAAACTATTCTTTATCTCAAAAACCATTCTTTATCTTAAAAATCATTCTTTATCTCACTAACTATGCAAGACTAATCCGAAAGGGCCATCTTCGGGGTGATTCTAACTCCCTATGGTCGGGGAGGTCGAATCAGATTCTAACTCCCTATGGTCAGGGAGGTCGAATCATCGTGCACAATACACATCATAATAATGAATCTTCTGAAAGGGCCATGACAAATAAGAACTTAGATCTAACCTCTAATAAAGGAGAATCTAAGCCTGTGCACGTACCATGTTAATCAAAACACAACTAAGTCCATTGTCTTCTCAACAAATGAGAGAGACGGGTAATAACCTAGTCAAGCATCTATAGTGAGATATAAAACAATATCACAATCCTTTTAGTGAGCATAAATCACAATACAATTCGATTCAAAGTCAATTCCAATATCCAATAATTTTTATGCTCATCACAATTCAAATCATAAATTTGCATTTTTCCATGCAAATTGCCCATCACAATTCAAAACATGTTCTATCACAATTTTCTAAAACATAATTTATTCAATCCACAACAATGTTTAATACTTGTGGAAATACCATTTCACAAAGCTAAATTTATACATACTATAACAATTTTAATAATCATTGAATTAAATCCAATGCTTGTTAAACATAATACATAAGAAAAATATGTCATTTAATCATATGAAATATTCAGAATAAAATCAGTTAAAAACAAGTTGTGCACAAACCTCTGATAAATGTCTCTTGGTCCTGACTCAGTGTTTCCTTCCCTTCCCCTGAGTCTTTGCTAACTGAAACACACAATTTGAAGTGTTTCAGTACTCATTTAAACTGTCTCTAACAATAAGGCTTAATGATTAATTTATTGAATTCTATTATTTTCCTTAGTCAACCTAAAATGTTGACCCTCGATGCACTCTAGATGAATTAGGTTTAATGTTACCAATATGTCACATTTTATAGCCTTTTAGTGTTGGTACATGTTACCAACTTCACTTTCAAGTATATTGCATTTTATTGCAATTTGCTGGATTTCGGTGTACTATTTTGACCTAGCCGGACGACCTAGTTTCCTCGGTTTTCGGGTTTTGGTCCAAACAACAAACTTGTAGGTCTATGTCTTATTGCACATGGGGCAAAATATCAGGTCATTCTGAGTTGTGTAGACCAAGTTATGGTCAATTTACCAATGTTGGGCAGAATGCACTAAAATTGTAACTTTAGGTCACTTTTGGTTCGGCCAGTTTTGGTACCTAAATTTGTACAAGCTATTTGGCTTGGTTTTGGCCATTTCTGGGCTTTGGTGTCTTCATAGGAATTGTAGATCTATATCTAAACTATTCATGATAAAAATTTCAGGTCAATTGGACCTGTTTTTAGTGAGTTATGATGATAATACTAACTACTGCCCAAATGGTAAATTTTCAGGCTTTCAAGTCACTAATCCGGATTTGGTTATTTTTTAAGTCACCTTCTAGGCAGAATTTTGGTAAGCTTCCTTCATGAAAGTTGGCAAATTTTGTGCCTAGTTTCACCTCCAATTGGTCTCATACCAATTGGTGTCAAACACTTAAAGTTCTAAGCTAAAATGTACACTGCCCTATTACACATTGTTTATCCTTACCAATTACACATCCAACACTTACCAAATTAATTCTTTCATGCCAATTCTGGTTTGTACCATAACATTAACACACTTTACTTCACATTTTTATCATTTTGTCAGCTTGTAACAACTCTCAACAAATACATTATAACTCAGAATTTTTTCAAGTCCAATTACAACAATTAACCACATGACATACCTCATTTACATGTCCAAATTCAAACCATTATACACATATCCATGCTGCCATCAATAACAACATCTTAGACAACCATAAACAAGTAAAAACAAGCTACATATACAGAATTTCCATGGCTACCAAAATGTACATCTCCATTAAAACATCAAACTTCAAAAATTCTTCCATAAATCAATTACCCATAACCTTGGTTACAATTTTAATGAAACAAGAATTGAAAATACTCACTTACCACTTTTCAAGTTCTTCAAAACTCCACCAAAACTCTTCTTTCTTGCTTCTAATATGCTGCCCAAGATGTGTAGATAAAGTTTAGTGAAGGAAGTCTTGAATTAAAAGTTGAAAATGATGGTGATTTGAAGCTTTCTTGCAACCGTCCATGGAGGAAGAATGGTGAAGTGTGAATCGGCCATGGAAGGGTGAAATGAAGAAATTAGGTGCTGAAGTGGTGAGTGCTGTCCACTTATGTGCCTTTATGCCCCCATTATCTCCACTAACCATTATTTAATTAACTAAATAAATCAAGTTTCAATATTTCCATTAATCACCCCTTATTTTTCCCTTATTATATTTTATATATAAGTTCATTTTTCATATTATTTACAAAGTTCAATACCACTTATTTTTAATGGACATTGAGGTCAAAAGACAACTCTAGGTGTCAAATGACCAAAATACCCCTCTTCGGGTTGTATTCCCGATTTTTCGGTAACACTGAATTTTGTCGTTTTCTCGATTTCTCATTTTTCTTTTTACTAATTAATTAATTTTTCTTTGATATTTCTAATGACATTTATACTTCAATAAGTCTTTAATTATGTCTCAAAACTAAATTCCGAGGGTTCCCTGCAGTCTTGGGGTCGGCTATTGCCTGTGCCGTAACTTCCTCGTGCGGTCACCCATCGTTGTGGTGCTAGCTCATTTAACTTAGTTTCATTTCATTGCTATTATTTTTCCTTTGTTTTTCTTGTATCTTTCTTTCTTGTATTTCATTATTTATGTCTCCTCACTAATATTTAAATGTAGTTCTAGGCATCCTCGCTATCCGGACAGACACTGTCACCAGAACAGTAGAACGCACTACCGAACATAGGGGTGTTACAGACTACCATCCTGGGAAGGCAAATGTAGTTGCTGATGCTTTGAGCAGAAAATCCATTGTAGCCTTGAGATCTTTGAATACCCATCTATCCTTGGCTCGAGATGGAGCTATTTTGGCGGAGTTGCAAGTGAAGCTAAACCTGCTACAACAGATTCTAGATGGTCAGAAGGTAGATGAGAAGCTAATGGCTATTATGGGCAAGATCCCAGAAGGGAAAGAAACTGACTATGTGATAAAAGCAGACGGGTGCCTGTATTACAAAGGAAGAGTATGTGTACCAGATGATGGGGAATTGAAAGTCAGTATTCTGAAAGAGGCACACACTAGCATTTATGCTATGCACCCAAGAAGCACAAAAATGTATCATGACTTGAAGCTTAATTATTGGTGGCCTGGTATGAAGAAGGACATAGCTGATTATGTGACTAAATGCCTGACATGTCAACAAGTTAAGGTAGAACATCAAGTTCCATCGGGTTTGCTACAGGCTATGAGCATACCTGAATGGAAATGGGACCGGGTCACTATGGATTTTGTAAGTGGTCTACCTCTCACCTAGAAAAATCATGACGCAGTATGGGTAATAGTGGATAGATTAACGAAGTCAGCACACTTTCTGCCAATTAAGACTGACTACTCACTAGAGAAGCTAGCAGAATTGTACATCAGTGAGATAGTTAGACTGCATAAAATTCCACTTTCCATCATATTTGATCAAGACCCAAGATTTACATCGAGATTTTGGAAAAAGTTGCAAGAATCCTTAGGCACATAACTCCACTTTAGTACAGCTTTCCATTCTCAGACAGATGGGTAATTAGAAAGAGTAATCCAGGTCCTTGAAGATATGCTGAGGAGTTGTGTCATTGAGTTTGAGGGAAGTTGGGATAGATACCTCCCACTAACCGAATTTGCATACAACAATAGCTATCAAGCTAGCATCTAAATGGCCCCGTATGAAGCACTGTATGGAAGGAAATGTTGAACCCCAGTGTGTTGGACTGAATTGGGCGAAGCTAACTTGGTAGGGCTAGACCTAGTGAAACATACTGAGAAGAAAGCAAAGTTAATCAAAGCCAATCTGAAGGTTGCCTCAGACAGATAAAAATCCTATGCCGACCTGAAGAGAAAAGAGATAGAATATGCAGTTGGTAACAAAGTATTCCTCAAGGTGCCACCATGGAAGAAGGTACTGAGATTTGGAAGAAAGGGTAAGTTGAGCCTTAGGTTCATTGGCCCATATGAAGTAACTGAACATGTGAGTCCAGTGGCCTACAGGCTAGCTTTACCACCAGAGCTGGACAAGATCCATAATGTGTTTCACGTATCTATGCTGAGAAGATACCGCTCAGACCCTTCACATGTCATCTCCTTGGAAGATTGAAATTCAACGGGACTTAACGTATGAAGAAGAAGCCATACGAATCCTGGCTAAGAAAGTGAAGGAATTGAGAAACAAACAAATTCCATTGGTGAAAGTGCTTTGGAGGAACCACAACACCGAGGAGGCAACCTTGGAAAGTGAGGAGACGATGAGGCAACAGTTCCCTCAACTGTTTGCATCAGGTAAATTTCGAGGATGAAAATTAAATTAGAGGGGAAAAGTTATAACACCCTCACTGTAGCAATTCCATACATTCTACTGTTCCGGTGTCCGGTGTTAGTCCGAACAGCTAGAACGTTTCGAAAAATATTTAGACTAGAGTGAGAAGTCATATATAACTCAAATAATGGTAAGAAAAATTTAGGAAAAATTTTAGAAATAAAATACAACCAAGTTAAATGAGCCGCTGCCCTAGCGATGGGTAACCAAGTGGGAAGTTGCGGTCTTCGAAGCTAGGAGCCCTGAACCCGGGAGAAAATTCATGAAATAATTTTTGGAACTTCAGAAAAGAGTCATTGAGGTTTCGATGGCATTAGAATGCCAAGAAAATGCTTGGAAAAATTTTTAGATTGGTACAGACGATTTTGGCTCAATAAGCCAAATGGAGGGCATTTTGGTCATTTCATCTTCAGAGATAATTTTTGGCCAACTTGTCCAGTTAAATAAATAATTATTATGATATAAAATATGAATAAATATTGCTAAAAATTAAATTAAAAATGAATAAAAAAAAGAGGAGAAAATGAGTTAAATTTGGAATTATGACCTCATGCTTATGTCATTACAATGCCTCCACCCAATCACTACTTGACAAATAAATTAAAGGGATAAAAATGAAATAAAAATGGAACAAAAATAAAACAAATTCTAGCAGCTTTCTTCCTCATTTCAGTCGAACCTCATCTCTCTCTACCACCTCCATTTTTGTTCTTCCTTCTCTCTAAATTTTTTTTGCTAATACACCATAAAATTTCTTGTTGGCTTCACAAAAATTGGTCATCACCACTAGAGTAAGATTTGGGCAGCAAAAAGAAGTGAAAATAAAGGAGTTTTTCAAGCTTGGGTTGGCACACAATAAGGTTAGTGTCAATTAATCCTTTAACTTTGTGTATGCATCATTGGAAGTATGAATTGATCCTTTAATTGTATATGTTTGAAGAATTGAAATGGTTGGAGTTAGGTTTTGGGGCACAAATTTGAGATTTGCTCATGTATTAGAGAAAGAAAGTTCTAATGGTCAATTAGTGACCATTTGGCTATGTGTAATTAGGAAGTAAAGTGATTTGTGCCATGGAAATTGAAGTTAGGTATGCTGCCTAGTGTGACCTGCAAGACTGGGTGTGAGTCTAGCAGATTTGGATAGCTATAACTGGAGTTGTATAGGTTCAATTGGTGCAAGGTCAATTGGACATGAAATTAGATACATAATGGCACAACTTTGATGAAGGAACCCTGCCAAGAAAACCACAATAGACTGACCTAAAAATTTACCAAATCCGGGTAATACACATTCTGCCTGGGCAAAATGACCAAATGAACAGTGTTCATTCATTTGGTCATAACTCAGTGTAGAATGGTCCAATTGACCTGAAATTTATATAAATAAAAAGCTTAGACAATTTAGAACAACTTTCATGTAGAACACAAATTTCAATTCTGAACTTAAACAAATGAAATTGCTAACCAAAATTGAACTACCAAATCTGGCAGAACTAGAATTGCCCAGAAATTCTGGGTAAAAGTCCATCCGACCAGTTATGGTAAAATGGCCATAACTTGAGCTATAAAACTCTAAATATAGTGATTCAAAAAGGGAATTAAAGAATACACAATAAAGAACAACTTTGATTAAGAACATTTGGTCAAATTCTCACTATAGGATGGCCTAATGGAACAGTGAACTCTAGCACCCAAAACTAAAATTTTTGATTTATTTCCTATTGGTTTGAAGTATTGATTGGCAACTAATGTTAACACTTTTGGGAACCAAAATATGGTAATTTCATGTGATTAGAACTCGCAACTATTATATATGGGAAAGTAAATATTTTGACTTTAAATGGTGAAATGAATAGTATTCTTACATGTTAAACACAAAAATTTAATTAAGAATTTTAACCTAGTAAGATTGGGTTGGATAGGTTGGCATGCCAATAGGGTTCAAATAACAATACTGCATATGGCATCACGCCATTCTATGATTTATGGCTTAAGTGGCCATTCGGTGATTTTATAGCTTTTAGCCATTCTGATATTGTTGTGATACTTGGCCTTGTGCCTAATATTTATTACAGCTCATTAGCTATTATGTTGCACACTGGGAGATACCTTGTGACCGATGATGTAACAACCCGAGGTATTTAGTACCCAGTGCCAGTTTACCCATTTATCCAGTCCAGTCATCCAGTATAGGTTACTTAGGCAACCAAAAATGGAAGTTGATAAATTTAATTAAATAATTGATATAAACAGTAACAAATTAATAATACTACCAATAAGTACGAGAAATTGTCTATACAAAAAACCTGCATACACTCTGCATGCTTATTCCATTTTAGTTCTTTTTATTTTATTATTGGTACCACTAAGCAATATTGCTTAGCGTATTGCTTTTGCCACGCGTAGGTTCTGGAGAGACTGATAGAGAGCCCAGCAGACCACAGACTGGGTGAGGCCACAGATTTGCATAGAGTCAGAGTCACCTCTTAGGCTACAGTGCATTGGTAGGACACTAGGTCCCATTTTGTATTTTGTAATTTTTATAAACTTTGTAATTAAACTTTTATTTTATTATGTATATTTAAAACTTCTGTAATGTAATTTTGTATTTATGTGATTATCTGTAAATTTGTGTTTATAGATAAAATTTGAGTATTTATTCAAAATCTAAGTATGATTTTGATATGAAATGAATGAATGACAAATTGAGGAATTACTGAGAATTTGATGAGAAATTTATTGAGAAATGATTATTATTTGGAGTTGTGGGTTGAGAAAATTATTGGAAGTGTTTTCTACAGGTTCCGAAAATTGTTTTCTCCATTTTTAGCCAGAACTCTGTCGGATTTTCTGTAAAATTTTTGGAACCTTAAATTAATTCAAAATTTCTAGAAATAAATTAAATGACATAAATTTCACTTTGTGATAAATCAATAAATAAATTAAGGAAAGAGTAAATTGTAATAAAATAAGATATGGTGCTCTAACACACTATGTGGCATATCTTGCTCGGATATACTGTAGACGGGTAAGGAGTGTCACAGCCTTAGTGGAGGGCCATAATGCAATTTCCAAAATTACACTATTATGAATTTAATCATTTTATTGGAAGATTTTCTTGGCCGACCTAATTACTATTCAGTCTCATTTTGCACATTAACCATTTTCATGCATGTCTCATATACATCATGAACACACATATCACATACATACATTCATACAATAGAAATGTAAATGGCATGAATATGGACTATTCTATGGGAATTTAATCATAGCCAAGAGGATTAAATTCAAGAGCATCCTGGGTTAACATTCATCTATTTGAAGCTTGATCATAATTCTCCAACTCTTGAAGTCTTGTGCTCCCACTGATCTCCATCAATGCTTAAATTCCATTTCTTCTTATAAATTCACCAAGCCAGTTACAAAATGTATTCTTAGCATACCAACGTGAAATTACAAAAGAATTGAGCATGCAAGCTCAAATAAATAAATGTACAACCTAAGACTATTACAACACACTTATGATACAAACCCTTGGAAAAATTAAAATTAATTATTACAATCTCATAGAAATGAATTAGAAGTCAATCGCATTGGTCTCCTAAAGTTTATAATCATCCATCAAGCATTTTCCACATATCCAATGCTTGAACATGCATTTTAATTCTAAAATCACATATTTAAAATCAACCTAATCACTTATGAATCACATTCACAATCATGTTATATTCAATTTGGGACTTAGATTAAACATTTTAATCACCAAGAAAAGTAATAAAAGTTGATAAAACACCTTGATCACATCATAAACCTAATGGACATTCCACCTTGGCATAATGGTGCTTCACTCAAAATTTATGATTTTTCTTGGTATCTAATGGTTTTAAACATCATCTTACGCATGTCCAACACCATTAAACAAGTTAACTCAAAAAGATAAAATTGTTTACAAAAACTCAAATTTTTGCGAATTAAATTCCCTTGAAATTCCAACTTAGCTGAATTATTCTTAACAATTTCTCTTTTGATTTTACTTGTTTCCAATTGTATCTCATGCAATATATAAATTTCCCAAACTATCTATAGCATGAATTAATGTTCCTAATGGCAAATTAGGGTGGCTTTGATACCAATTGAAACATAAATGCACCAATTTAGCAATTTAAAATTTTTTTTATAACCTAGGGTTCTATGCATCATGCAACCACATCGAGCTATTGAAAAGCACATCATTTAGTCATACTAAATCATGTTTCAATCAAGCCTAATTACCATTTGGAAATAATTTCCCCAAATTTTTAGCAAGTTAGGGTTTTGGAGAATTCTTATCCTAATAGGTGTAGAATCAAACTCTTATCACCTAATCCGGGAACCAAGGCCACCAATTTCTGGCCCTCTAACTTGTCCACACAAGCTCTTTGATCAAAGCCTTTTGATCATCCAAAACATCCTCCTTTTGCTTCTTAGTGGTTTGGCCAAAAGTGGAAAAGAGAAAAAGTATGTTGTTTCAAGTTTTTTTCTTTTGGAAGTAATGAGAAACATTTTCTCAATTGAGATTCAAGAGCAACAACACTTGATTCTCTTGAATTCTTTGTCTTAAGGATGAAGATGAAACTAAAAGAGAGGCAGGAGAAATAGCCGGCCAAGCTGGGAAGAGAAAAAGTAATTAATTTTTTCTTATCTCATCTTTTAAATATCTTCATTTCATAATTAATATAAGCTAACGAGTGTACACTTTCAATTGGCTAATTAAAAGTATTGTTTCAATCTCATTGGTCCACTAGTCCAAGCTTAATATTAATTAAGAAATTAAGATTTGATTAATTGATATTAATCAATCATTAATTAATTAATTTTTCTCCCATATTTGACCAAGTCAACACAGTCAAACTTTGACAAGTCAAACTAGTCAAAATTCATTTTCTTTCTTAAACTAATTTTCAAGTTTATATTTAAACACTTTAAATATTAACTTGAATACTTCCATTGATAAATTTAATTTTAAGTCATGCTAGGGCTTTTGCAATCTAATTGTAAACTAAATGTATTAATTCAATTAATCAATTAAATCATTTAATTAATTAGTTAAATTAATTTTACTTTGATCAAATTGCTCATATGTGTGTGATTACTAAGTTTATTACTAATTGGCAATGAGAATAATATTAACTTCTTAATATTATTGAAACTGTTCTAAATTCAAAATGAAATTTTCTTTTCATTTAAATTCTCATAAGTCATAGTTGATATCTAGCATAATGTGCTATAACAACCAATTAGTTATGAATTAGTTCTCCAATTTATGAACCTTTGATCATACATGTCAAGCATAAAAATCTCTCCATTACAAAATCCGATCCAAGCTAGAGTCATGGTTTATGTCAAACTCCAATGGCATTAAATCTTATGTTCTCTTTTAATTCCAATTATTGATTAATAAGGCTTTCTTGCTAGAAATTCTTTTCTCACTAAGTCTATCTGTCCTGCTCAGGAATTTAAATTATTAAGAACAATTAAATGAACATTAGATTTTATCCCTATTTACTTAGGGTAACGGATTCCATCTTGACTAACACCTATCTCCATATATAACTAGTCGGAATCAACATATGCCCATATACTCATACATAGTACAAGCATAAAATCAATATCAAACTCAAATAACCTATATACAAGATAACTATATTATCTCAGGTCAAGAGATTATATGCACTATTGTGATCTAGATGACTTTATATTGATAAGAGTAAACTCTATGTACAAGTCATCTTGTGTCACTGGCTCGACCTACTTATCATATAAGTACTTACCATGTTTGTCATATGGCATGAGACTCATCATTCCATCCCATTAGTATCTCATATTAATCCATAGAAACAAACATAGGTGACAATCTTTCTAAATAAGTCGTGCTCAATGAAGTATCATAGATTGTGAATCAAATTTATAATACTTGTACTATAATGTTCTATCATTCATATTCTTAATAACATAAGAATGAAACATCTAACAAGATATTAAAAGACATTTTCAATTAAATTCAAATCATTTGAACATAAATGAAAAGAATAATTGTCATTAAATGAGAATAAATATTTACATGATACAAAACAATAATATACTCTAAGGCATACTACTAGCAGCAGCTCCAACAAACAGGACTATTTTCTCTTGCTTTCTTATTGTGTGATTGATCTTGTGCAAAGGTAGTCGATTTTCTCTGGTTTTTATGGTTGTAAATCCTGCGCAAAGATAATCGATTATCAAGTTATAGCCATTATTAGCGTCTTTTCTTGATTTTTTTTATATTTTGATCAATTAAAAAAAAAGTTACTAAAATCTGATTGAATAAAATCTATTTTGGGTTGCAGGAACGCCAAGCTAAATAATACGTACTTTTGCTAAGGTTGCAACGGCAATTTTAAAGTTTCAGCCCGTGACTGTCTATGCTAGTGGCAGTGCAGCTCAGGTTGATTTGAATCAATTGTCATCTTACAATTTTCAGCTTGTTAATATAGATAAATTTAATGATAATAAAATTTAATATGCTTTTGGATTATCATAACTCCTGTAGGATTAAGAGTACCAGTGTGAATCTATATATATATATATATATATATCACGGAACATGAGGACTTAGATCAGGATATCGTCAACCTGGAGTACAATTTTTAATTTTGTTTTGAAATAATTGAAACGTAATGTTCGTTTCTGATAATAATATTGTGTACTTGTGACTTTGTTTTATTATATATTTTAATTTTTCTTATTAAAATTGTAAGTTAATTTTTTCACAAGAACTTGTTTTTGGGAAAAAAAATAGTTAGATTCTTTATATTAATTTGTATAAATTTTTTGCAATAAATAGCATTAAATTTAAATGTTAAATAATATGAAAAAATTAATCAAACAATTTTTATAGTAAAAAAAATTCAAATTATTTTCCTACAAAAGGTTAAAAATATTGTTATTATGAAAAAAATATATATATATTATTTTGTTGGAGTGATCTATTCTATTACCAAAAAAATGAATTTGAAGATACATAAATGTTATACTTAAAAATTCTAAAAGAATAACATAGTCTAAATAAGTAATAAAATTAAAACTGATAGATTAATTATCATATCTATTAATTATCAACTGTTTGGATATTTATCAATTATCAACTTAATTAAACTGAATTAAACACCTCCCAATTAAATTCATCAAGTACAATTTAATTGTAAATATTTTTATTTAAAAAAATCTTGATGAATTTAATTGTAAATATTTTTATTTAAAAAAATTATAGTAATAATCAAAGCATGTAATTTTTATAAGAAAAAATTCGGAATTTGAAAAGCAAGGGAGGGCACTTAGTTGTTCATGTGAAAAAAGTAGGAAATATAACACAAAATATATTTGCTTAATTATGGCTTTGGGTAAAAAATAACAAAAATTAAGCATGGTTAGAATAATGAAACGAGCCATTATGAAATCACAAACACAATATATTGCCCAAAAGACATTTAACAATAAGTTTAGAAATAGATCAATTAAGTAATTACACAAGGAAAGCTTGCATTTGTACCAATGAAAGAAAACCAAGTAGACACACAAAACTACTTAAGATAGAAATACTATTCAAACATCACTAGCTAATTACCACTCAAAAACTTATCAACCCTACCATTAGCAGCAGCAGAAAGAAACTTCATGCATATAGGAGGATTAACACCAGTAAGAGATAGTATTGCTGCAGGGATTCCCCACAAAGAGTCACCACAAATGAGTCCAGAAGCCACAGCAGGTGAAAAATCAGTAGCCCTTCGCTTGTTCATCTTCTCCCATATGAAAAGAATCAAACTTCCAACAAACATATCTATAGCAAAGTAGGCACCAAGATAAAATGGAATTGCCATGCACATTGGGCTAGGAATAAACCTGTAGATCCTGTGTGTGGTTTCAAACTTCTGTAACAGGTCTCGAATCGCATTAATAGCTATGGCAGCAATGAAAAATGAGATGGACAATGCCAGACAATGTTTCGGAAGGGAAGAGATACCCTCTACACCGAGAAGGGCAATCCCACGGTAGATTAGCCCATAAGGTGCTGGATAGGCGCCTTCAGGATCCCCTATAGTGTAAGCACTGTAAAAGAACCAAAACACCAAAGGAGTTATCAAACATCCCATAGCAGTTCCAGCAACCTGGCTAAAGAACATAGATCTTGCTGAAGAAAGGGTTAAGTATCCAGTCTTGAAGTCTTGCATAAGATCAGATGCTGTTGAGACAATGCTCATCATCACACCACAAGAAGCAAGGCCTGCAACTATCCCTCCATCGTGGCCAACCCAAGCACTGAAAATGATGATGGCAAATTTTCCATAGTTTGATGCAAGAGACCAATCAGTTAGACCACATCCATAGGCGTTGCAGAAGGCCAAAACTGGAGCTATTGCATAAGCAACCAAGATATGGTACCATTTCAATTGATGAAAGATGAAAGGTACAGTGATGATGGAAATGGTTGCAAGGCAAATATAGCCAACCAAGGCTACCCAGCCAGGGATCTGATCTTTTAGAAAGAATTCTTTTCTTCGTTCCTCATCAGAGTTTATAATCTGAGAGTTGTCATCACCAGCTGCAGGAGTTATAGAAGAACGATCCCTATTTTTGGAATTTCGAGCTATTAGATCCCACGACGTTCTGGTTAGCATGACGATTACATGGTAAAGCCCATCACCAAGCATTGTGGCAATAGCAATAAAAACCTGTGGGAGTAGATCTTTAACATTAGATAAAGAGAAATTATTGCACGGGAGAGAGAGAGAGAGAGAGAAAGAGAGAGAGAGAGACCCTGTATCCTTGGATTCCATGGAGACTGCTTGCAGATAGATCAGCACTATACCAAATACCCTTTTTAGTCTCAATTGCTGGCCACATGATTCCCCATGAAATGACGGCTCCAAGAAGCAAGGAAATATTTACCATGTAAGGACAAATCATTCCAACCCCCACATATGTTGAGGAGAAATCAAAGTAGAACCTGATCAATATTCAACTATCTTATTTAAATATTACATGCAAAAATTTCTGTGATTAGAAGTAAAATTTGGTTCCATTGTTACTAAATTTAAAACTTGAACTTACCTCTCATCAGCAGCTTTGAGACCAAAAGTGGGGAAGCTGGCAAAACCACAGCCGTCTCCAGCAGTGAAAAACCATTGGAAAAATGCCCACAAAAAACTAAAACTGAAGAACTTGAAGAGAACACCAACTTGCTTCCTGTAAATGGCAACACAAAATTAGTTATTATAATAGGATGGATCATGACTCCACCCACCCCCTAACCATCCCTTCACTAGGATTCTTACTTGGCCAGTTTGGCTCCTTTGGGTGTGTGGAAGCTGTTGATGAGGTATGCAGTTGCTGTCCCGCTGGGGTATGTTAACTTGTATCTCAAGATCATCATCTACAAGGGTAATAAACAAATTAGACTTTTGAGAATTAAAATAATAATAATAATAAACAAACGAATAAATAAATCATAGGAACAGATATTTCTCATGTGCTCACCTTTCTTAAGGGTACTATAGAAAACAAACCAACAAAGCTTACAACAAAAAGAAAACCGATCATCCAACCAATAGAAAGATTCTTGATATTGGAAGGGGTATTTCCTCCCTCAGCTTGAGCAGCTATTCTTGAACTCATACCCAACATGTAACTTGCAGTGCCACCTAAAAATTTTCCAAAATTAGGGAAAATCCATTAAAAGAAAATATTCACCAATGGAAGCCATTTTCACATATAGAAGTTCCATAAAATATAGAATCAAATCCTAATACAATGCTAATCGTCAACATTGCTGTTTGAATCTCCTCAAAATTACAAAACACATAACATTACTTTTTCTAATAATAATAATAATAATAATAATAATAATAATAATAATAATAATAATAATAAAGATCTGCCTAACGTAATATGCACAGTGGAATTTTCAAGTTTTGGGTCTCATAATCCCACTTTTTTCAGTGAAAAAAACATAACTAATTAGCAAGTCATGTATTCCTCATGATATCCAAGTTGACAACAACTATACTGGATATATATTTTTTTCCCACTGAGAATTGATCAATGAAAACTTGTGGCTATTTAATAAGTGAATAACATACTGAAATCAAAGACAACATAAGTTCAGTTGGTAGCTAAAATATTCCTCTGACGTGCGATAAAAGTTCAAATCTGTCCTTTACAAAAATTATAATTTTTTTTAAGAAAAAAAATTGGAATCTCTACCAGACTAGCCCAGATCTATGTTAAAGCCTTCCCTTTGAATTCATACTTCTCTTTCAAAAACATTATTAGATTATCGGATACATGAAAAAACAGGAATCCAAACACATCAAACAAAAGAAAACGAGAGAAAAAAAAAAGGCGAAAACAGAAAGAAACAACATAACAATTCCAGAGAATGCAACACCAACAAGAATAAATATAAACAAAAAGAACGAGAAGAGAAACAACATACTGCTAAAGGCAATTCCAGAGGATGCAACCACACAGGTTTGGATTACAGTATTCTCTTGACGAGTGAAAGGCTGCTTTAAGAAGCCGGTTTTTCCAAGCAAAGTACTCCAAAACTTGAGAATACCAAAACCCAACAACCCAGCAGCAACGTTAAGGGAAGGGATAACACCAGTGGTGAGATTTAGCTTACACACAATAAAATTGAAAACTACACTCAAAATAAAGCTCGTAACCATAGCCCTCAAGGTGATTTGCTTTGTCCATGGAGGCACTGTGATGTCCTTGAAAGCTTCTTCCACCAAAATTTTACCATCTTCTTTTTCCAAAGGACTGAGTCCTCCCTCTTCTCCTTCGTCGACCCTTCTTTCCATCTCTCTCTCTCTCTCTCTATCTCTCACAATGGAAAGTGACGATGAGTAGTTTTGGGTACAACAACAGAAAAAGATCTTCTCTTCCCTTCTATTCTCTTCAACGTTTGGATCATATATTGAGAGAGAATCCCTAGAGACCCTCGACTCCGAGAATTACTATCCTCATCATAAACGGAAGTGGAACTGTTATAGAAAGATACAGCTATTTCCCACTACTATTAAGCCCTACCTCAGGCCGCAGAGTCATATGGGTAAACGCAATTACTATTCCATGATTTTCCATTTTTTAATTTTATATTATTAATTTTAACAAAAATTTATAATTTTATTTTATATTAAAAAAATAATATTCACATGTTGACTTTCTGAACTTGTATATGAGGGTTTGTTTTTTAATATGCAAAGATTAAGGTTTTCAAAACCCTTGTAATTTCACTCGCTTCAGAATCCTCGAAATCTAAAAATAAATAAATTTAATATTTCTTAAAATTTTAAATATTATATAATAATTTAGACTTTTATATCATATTAACTCACATTTTCATTTTTTTAGAATGACAAAAATATTTTTATTTACAAACAAATATATTATTAAAAAATATTATTATGAATTTTGCTAAACACAGAAAAATCTTTTTTTATAATTTATTTTACTGTGCATTTAGTAGAAGCAGTGTACCTAGTCAATTTTTTAAATTTTACAACTAATAAATCACTTTTCTTTCTAAAATTGGATTAGTACAGTTGTTATAGGCCAGGGATAGTTTAAACTTAAAATTTCTCAGAATTCAAAGGTTGAAATGCACCTTAAAAAAAAAAATTGAATAATTTTACCTTTTCTTACAATACCAAGTTATAAATTTGAAATTTCACCGTTGAACTGATTTTGATTTTTCAGAATTAAAAATATGCTCAATTATAAATAAATAAATAAAACGATAGACTGGGCTATGACGGATGTATTGTCTATTATACTATTTAATTTATTAATTAATTTTATTTAAACTTTATTAGGGCTAATTTTCATATTCCATTTCTAATATACTTATATTAATTGAATTATTTATGCAATTTTTTTATAGAAATGTTTATGCAATTTTTGGTTGGATTGATTCATTAATAATAAATAATAAATAATGTGACTGTTTATGTTTTACATTAACATATATTTCCTCCGTTTCACAAAATATATTTATTTATTTTTATTTGTCTCAAATTATAAATATTTTGTTGATAATATGTTACTATTTAACATGTATTTTAGAATATTTAATAATATGAGTTATTTAATTTTTAATGGAGTAATATGAAAGAATATATTAGAAAAATAATAAATAAAATTTATTGTTTTAATTATATTAGCCATATTTTCTGCTAAATTCTACCCACGGTCTCTTAATTTTGATGTTTATTTCAATAAAATTCTTGAACTTTAATTTATATTGTAAAAATTCTCTAATTTTAATTTAGAATTACTCAAAGTTCTTCAGACAACATGGAATAATAACCATAATATATTTTCTCTAGAGTTTTCACCTGAGAAACTTGCACTTCGTACATGGCGAGTTTGATGATGACATTTTCTCCTTCCTCTTACCAACTACAAAACCATCCAAGAAAAGTAAATTAAAAAAAAAAAAATTCCATGAAGTTACGTACCCACGAAAATAAAAAAAACCAAAGAGCAACGAGATGACTTCTTGATTCATCTTCCATTAAGCATGCATTGAGCATATTAAAGTACACTTCTAACACTTGCAACATCATTATTTGTATGCATTCTTCTGTTCATCAATGTTGATGAAGCTCAAAAGGGTTCGTACCCATCTGAAGCAACCAAGGATAGATCCATTCCCGGGATGTATAATGATGATTTAGCCAGATCATTCAAGCCAGACGCATTCTACGGTGAGCTAAATCTTTCTTAGATGAAAAAAAAATTAAGAAGCTGTCAATATTTTGTACAGGCCAGTGTAGATCCCTTTCTGCGCAATTTTATAATTGGCAAGACAATTTCTTATTGAAGTAGAAGACTGAGACAGAAGTGGGAAGAAATGGCAAGAATCAAGGTCCACGAGCTGAGACCGAAGTAGAAGACAGAGCTCTTGAATCAGTTGAAGGATCTTGAGGCTAAGCTCGCTCTGCTTCGCGTCGCCAAGGTCACCGGTGGTGCTCCTAACATGCTCTCCAAGATCGAGGTGGTGAGGTTATCTATTTTTCAGGTCTTGATTGTAATTCCCAAAAGCAGAAGGCTAAGCATACAAGAACAAGAAGTTCTTGTCTCTTGACCTTCGTCCTAAGAAAACCAGAGCTATTGGAAAGACGCTTACTAAGCACCAGCAATCTTTGAAGATTAAGCATGAGAAAGAAGGGAGAGATGTATTGCCTAATGAGAAAGTATGCTGTTAAGCTGTAGGGTGGTTCAGTCAAAAAAAGTTGTAGGCTGGTATCTTCGGGATAGGTTATTTTTATATTTTGCAATTATAAACCAATTTTGTTGACAAGTTTTGGTTCGGATTATCTTTTTGTTATGATTATGAACTTCCTTCTTTTGATCTTATGTTTGTGACTTGGAAGGGTGTAGCTCACTCGTAACAGGCGCAAGATAATGCTAGTTATAGATTATTTATTTTTTCAAAAAAAAAGTGCAATGACATTTAAAATGTATCCACCTCTCAATTGTTTATTAAAAAGAAAAAAAAAAAAAAGAAAGACAAAAAAGGAAATGAATCATCAGTTAAATCTACAAAAGTGGGCAAGAGAGAAAATACATTCATATGCACAGATAAAAGATAGTATAGAAGAGACAAAGGTGATCCGATGACTAATGAGTGCATATCACCAGAAAATGGAAATAATCAAGGCGTCTCCTACAAGCTCTTACCTTTCTCTCTCTTTCATCGTTAAATACAAGAAACTGATGGTCTAAGGGATCCTTCGAGATCCATTTTTCCTAAGGTAATATCAAAAAAATTTCCTTTTCAAAACTAAATCTCAGAAAATCTCGTACTCTCCGTATCCAAACATCCTAAGTTCTCCAGATTTTTTTAAAAAAAATCCTCTTATAAAAGAAAAACAAAATTAATCATCAAAATCTCTACACAAAAAGAAAAGAAAAAGGCAAGGCATAATGGTTCCTTCTCAGATCAATCTCTCTCCCTCGGCGTCTTCAATGTCCTTGTAAAGCACCTGCAGAATTCATAAGCCAACCGTTGAAAGAAAAAATGAAATAAAAAAAAAATGACACTGTTTGCAAAGAAAATGGTAACGAAATGAGAGAGAGAGAGAGAGAGAGAGAGAGACTCAATCCGATCTTCGAGTTGCACGATATCAATGGAGGAAAAAATAATAATGGAAAATATGAATTTTTTTCTGATTTAAAAAATGAAAAGGAAAATATGAGAGAATTTTAAAATAAATTAAATAAAAAAAGTGTAAACTCAGAATATCATTTATATTGAAACCAAAGATAAAGGAAGGAGAGAACATGGAAGAGAAAAATATTTTATAGTCATTATTGCAACTTGGCATATACACATCAGTATTTTGCCGGATATGTCATCAAAAAATAGGTAAATTTCACCCAATGTCCTCGAACTTTGATGGTTGTTTCACTAATGTCCTTAAATTTCAATTTGTTTCAAAAAAATCATTCAACTTTAATTTAGCTCAATAGAAAATCCTTCACACCATTTTCTGATAATCTCTTAGGCGAGATGCTAATGTGTATATGACAGGCTGGAATTTTACTGAAGGAAAATTCTCTCTCTTTTCCAGGTAGACAAAAAACTCACTCATTCTGTCTCTCCTTCCTTATCATCAGCAATTCACCAGATGTGTAAAACCCAACGCTTTCTCTTTCATCTAGGAAAACTTCATTTTCCGATGTCTCTTACTTAGATCAATTTCTTCTCTTTCATTCTTAGAAACTCAGGACTCCATTAACTTCTTTCTTCTCTAAAACCCAAACCCTAATTGATAGAGTGACATAAGAGGTTTGAAATGAAGAAAATGGAGGGATTCAAAAGCGCAATAGTGACATAATAAAAAAGAAAAGGTAAAAGTTAAACAGTTGTGAAAAGTTTTCCCACTTGATTTCAATGCTTCTATCACTATAACTCACGTGTTGGCAACATGGGTGAAGAAATAGAAAGAAAGGAACACTGGATCACATTTTCTAGAAGAAAAGGAAGCGTTTGCAGATAAGAGAAGGATGGTTGTAAACCCACCTCAAGCCTTAGTAAAGATGGGAACTTTATACCAAGGTACTAACCATTTTAAGTAGAAATTTATTGTGACGTGTGTTTGTATGAACACGTGGGTTTTGGGGGAGAAATAATAAAGAATGAAATTATTAATTTATTAACTACTGTTGCAGATGAATAGTGAATATTATAATATAGTGGGTATTCTCTTTAGGGTTTATATATTATATGATAGATGATATTGTGTGTTTATCATTTGAACCCTAATCTATAATATTATATTTCATGATGGTAAACTAGATAAATATTATTGAAAATGGCAGGACCTAGGTATTTTACTATATTGTTGCATGCGAAAGGGACGAAGGGGGAATGGGGATACAATGATGGGAATATTTGGCAGATATCATATTGTGAGAAAGATGAATTATCAATGGTCAGGATAGACAAATATTGTCAATGTTTGAAATTACATGGATTATTTAGGTATTTTTGGAGAGTTCCAAGGATGCCTTATGGGGAAGGGCTATAAGCTTTAGAGTCTGATAGTGATGTCTTAACTATAGGGGAGCATGCAGTGGATGAGGGGGAAGTTGATATTTATGTTGAGCAGTTGAACATATATGATTTAAAAAAAGAATTAATTTTAAATGTTGAACCTGCAACTACAAATAGACCTGGTTTTGTATTAGAGGAAATTGTTGAGCAAGGTAATGATGAGTTTGATGCAAATTTAGAGATTATCAATGAGAATGTGAATAGTGGGAGGATAAAAGCAATGGGGTTGTTATGTGATAAAGAGGCTAATGATATAAGTGTGAATGTGGATGAAATTGTGTGTGATAATGGTAGGGCAGAAGGGAATAGTCTAGTTAATGGTGCTGACCATGTAGAAGTGATGAGTGTTGATCCTACAGAAGTCAATATTCTAGTTACTAATATTGAGAGAGACTTGAATATTCCAGAAGCTAATGATGAAGCTAATAGCATGAGAGTAGAAGTTCCACTTGGAAATAATGGTGAACCTATTGAGTTACCAAGTGAGCAGAATTTGGCAAATGGAGATGAGAGATATTGGTCATCTTATTTTGATGATCTGTTAGCTGATATTTTGAAGCAAAATGCTGACAATGTTGAACCTATTATTGAAAATGAAAACTTGAATGGAAATGTATGTAAAAACCCTCATCCGTCTACAGTGTAGCCGAGCAAGGCGTGCTACACGGCGTGCCGGAATACCTAGTCTGTGATTATCTCATTTTCTAAACTCAATTTGATTTAAGAAGTCTTTATGTGATATTCATAACATACTGGTTCTATTTTCATATTTAATAAAATCAGTGTTTCAAAATAGTAGTAAAAATCCAGCAAGGTGTCGTCTGTATTTCGGACAAACTGTCCTTCTAAACTTGTTAAAAATAGTTCAATATGATAATATTCTCAAAATATCAACTATTTCATAGTTTCAAAATACAATCCATCATAATTTATATTCATCCAAACACTCTCCATAGGAGTTTAATATATACAAATTATTGCAAACCTTAAAGTTTTAGAATATACAAAATTACATAACAAAATGTCAAAATACAATTGATAGTCATTACACAATATCCTAAGTCCTACCATGTATGCAGTGTAGTGCAGATGACTCTAGACTCCTGTGCAGATCTTGTAACATCCTCTCGGTAGCAACTCCGTACATTCTACTCTTCCGGTGACCGGTGTCAGTCCGGACAGCTAGAACGTTCGGAAAAATATTTAAACTAAAGTGAGGAACCATAATTAACTCAAATATTACTAAGAAAAATTTAGTAAAAATTTTAGAAATAAAATACAACCAAGTCAAATGAGCCGGTGCCCAAGCGATGGGTAATCAGAGGTAAGTTGCGGTTCTCGCAACGAGGAGCCCTAGACCCGGAGAAAAATTCATAAAATAATTTTTGGGACACCAGAGAAGGGTCATTGAGGTTCCTATGGCATTAGAATGCCAAGAAAATATTTAGAAAAATTTTTTAATCGGTACAGACAATTTTGACCCGTTAAGCCAAACGGAGGGCATTTTGGTCATTTCGCCTTCAGAGACGATTTTTGGCTGACTTGTCCAGTTGAGTAAATAATTATTATGACATAAAATATGAATTAATGTTGATGAAAAATTAATTTGAAGTTAGTAGAAGAGAAAAGAAAAGAAAAATCAAAGAAAGGCTCATTTATGACATCTTGATGATGTCATTTAAAAGCCCCCTCCAATCACCATTTGACAAACCAATAAAAAGAGATAAAAATGACTTAAAATGAGATAAAAAAACAAAGGAAACCAGCAGTTTCCTTCTTCATACGGGCTGGAATAAGAGAGAAAGAGAAAAGGAAAAGAAAGAAAGAAAGGAAGAAGGAGAAGGAGATGAATAGTAGCAGAAAAAGGGGTTCAGCAGGGCAGCATGTTTCTCTTCCGTCCAGGTGAGTTTGGCTCAACATCTATGGCTGATTTTTGGATATGTTTGAGATATGTATGTGTGGAAGTTATGGTTAAAATTTGGTGATTGTTCAACAGTTGGATTTGGAGAAATATATTGTTGAACACAGTCTGTAGGTTGAATTCTGAATTTTGGCTACTGAAATTTGAGAAAAATAAATAGTTAGGATGCTTATAAAATTATGAAATTTGGTACAAATGATATTTGGGATGTTGAGGCTGCTGGGTTAAAATTTGGTGAATTTTAGACTTGTGGTTTATGAGATATAAATTGTTTTGCATGAGCTGTCTGAGTAAGACTTATTTCTGCAACAATTCAGATTTTGAAGGGTTGAATGAATGTTTTGATATCTCATGATATAGAGATTATTTGATGCTAAAATTTTTACTGATATTGTATAGGGATGTCTTGAATATATGGTTAAAATATGGGATTTATCTAACGGTTAGATCATTATATATAAATTTGAATGCACAAGCTGCCAGATTGGGTATTAATGGGTGGTTGTGGATTTAAGATTTATGATAGGAGTTTAGTCCAACTTAAGGGGAAATGCTGTTGAATTTTTATTGGATATTTAATTTAGGAAAGTGAAGTTATAATTGATTATGATTATTATGATTCTAGGGGAAATCTTGAAGAATAACAAGCTCAAGGTTGGTTTCAAAAAGGTTAGTGCCTATTATGCATACATCTTTCTCTTTCCATGATTAGAGACCTAAAATAAGCAAGAATTTGTGAATTAAATGAATGGAATTTATGTGTATGTATACAATGAATTTTGGCAGCCCTAGGGAGGAACAAGATTAAGTGTTTTTGATGGACTTAGAGTGGACTAAAGATGATGTTTAAGGTATATATATATATATGTATGATGAATTGGTGTGCTAACTAAGGTAATTGGTGTAATCCTTGAAAATGAGCTAGGGTTTGGGAGTGAAACTTGGATTTAGCTTAGGAAATTGTTAGTGAACATTCTAATGGTCAATTAGTAACCATTTGAGGTATGTTGACCATAAATTGGACTGAAAAATGGCATGGCAAAGTGGAATGGTAGGCTGCCTAAAGACAGCAGCATAGTGACTGAAATTTTAGTCCACTTGGACTGCTATATCTTGGGCTGTGTTGGTCCAATTGGTGTTTGGCCAATTGGACATGAAACTAGGCTTATAATGGCACATTTTTGCTGAAGAAACCATGCCCAAAAGACCAAAGCAAGAGGACCAAAAGTTGGCCCCAATCCGGATACCCTGCAAACAGCCCTTGCAGAATGACCAAATGAACAGTAACTGTTCATTTGGCCATAACTCACTGTAGATATGGTCAATTGACTTGAAATTTTTACAGCAACAAGTTAAGACATAATCAAACAACTTTCATGAAGAACATCACCCCAAATTATGCCATTAACCCATTCAAATGATTGGGCAAAGTTAAGTTATCAAACCTGCAACTCTGCAGATTTTCACTTGAGCAGTAATGTTTGGATGGCTATAACTCTCTCTAGAAAACTCGGATTTAGGCGATTCTTGAACCGATGGAAACCTAAGGTATGGTAGAACATTTCATAAGAAGAAAGTTAGACCAAATTATGAACTTAACTTGATCAAATTACTGACCAAAGTTGGACCAAAATCTGCCAAAACCCAAAAGTGCAGCATGAACAGTGCACGTGAACAGTAAACTTATTTTGGCCATAACTTGAGCTACAAAACTCCAAATGGAGTGATTCAAAAAAGGAAATTCAACTAGACAGAATAAGGAACAACTTTCATGTTTACCATTTCCTCAAATTCCCACTGTAAAAGTAACAAATGGAACAGTAAAGATGAAGCACCAAATCTGAAAATTTTGTTTAATTAGCATTAAGCTTAGAAATGGTATTGGCAACCAATACCAACAAGTTTTAAATACAAAATGTGGTATGTTTGGGGTGTTAAAACCAATACACCTATTTTCTATCCAAAAGTCAACATTTTTGTTGACCAATGAGGTGAATAGTGACACCAAAACCAAAAATTGGCAATTTTGCCAAAATGACCTAAGCTTTGAGAAAGTGACCAAAACCAACAAGTTTTGAATACAAAATGTGGTATGTTGGGAGTACTAAAACCAATGTACCTATTGTTTATGCAAAAGTCAACATTTTAGTTGACTAATGAAATGAATAGTGACATGAAAACTTGAAATTCAAAAAATGTGAAACTTAAAAATGCAAAATGCTCTAGTAGGCCTAATGTGATTGGTTTGGATAGTTTGGCATGCCAATAGGGTATTGTTTTAGCAGTACTGCGAAAGGCTTTATGCCTGTGTTCATGGCTTTATGCCCGTATTCATGGCTTTTATGCCCGTATTCATGGCTTTTATGCCCGATTATGTGATATCATGGCTTTTTAGCCATACCGATTTATACATGGTTGGCGTTACCGTCCCATGGTATGACGGCCCGAGGCACCGCGGTGTCCAGTGCCAACGACCCGTTATCCAGTCCAGTCGTCCAGTATAGGTTACTTGGGCATGGAAAAGTATAATTGTGATTGAACTGATTATTAAAGAAAATACGAAAATTAAGTATCAGGAATGATTACAAAAATACAAAGAAGCTCAAGATCATGAAGAAAATAATTAATGAAATGCATGAAGAAGTTAATATCATAAAACATGATTAGCCCTCGACTAAACAATAAGTTAGTAATTAGTCAATTCTTACGAACACAATAGCAAGGAAATTATTATTTTTATTTGCATATTATATTTTCTTGTATTATTGGCACCACTAAGCTTTATGCTTAGCGCGTTGCTTTTGCAACGCGTAGGTACTGAAGATTTGGACAGAGGGCCCAGTAGACCACAGATTCGGTAAGGCAGTTCACAGTTCTGTATAGTATCCGTGTCACCTCACCATCCACAGTGCATTGGTAGGACACTAGGTCCCATTTTGTATTTTGAGATTTTTTGTAAATTTTGTAATTAAACTCTTATTTTATCATGTGTATTTGAAACAAATGTAATATAATTTTGTATTAATGTATGTACTTGTAATTTGTGATTATAAATCACATGTGAGAATTTATTTATGATTTGAGTCTAATGATGATGTGAAATGAATGAATGACAAATAGAGGAATTGTTAAGAAAATTGTGTTTGAGAAAGGAAAAGTGAATACATAACTGTGACTTGTACATGATTATCACATGAGATGAATGATTGAGAAATGAATGGTGAAAAATGTTGTGATTTTGGTATTGAAGTTTGAGAGTGATGATATGATTGAATATGATCATAGGAAGTGTTTTTCACAGGTTCCGAAGAACGGTTTTCTCCATTTTTAGCCGGTATTCTGCCGGATTTTCTATAAAATTCTCGGAACCTCAAATAAATTATAATTTCGATAAATGGCTTAAATAAATTATATTTCACAAGTTATATTCAAAAGGAAGAATAAAAATGAATTAAGATAAAATAGAGTGCTCGGCACACCGAGTGGCATAACTTGCTCGGCTACACTGTAGTCGGGTAAGGGGTGTCACATTTAGTGGTATCAGAGCGCGGTTTAGGCGTTTCTGGACCTAGATAGATTGCATATCATGCATTGCATTCCTAAGAGTCGAGGTGACACTATTGCAGATCTGTATTTCCCGTTTATTTTAGGTTAAGGTATGGAATAAGAAAGTGAAGAGACAATGAGATAGCGAATGGAAATAAGAAGGAGACTATATCTAAGATGAAAAAGGATGAGTACATAACTGTTTGAGGATAGGATTGAGACTAGGAGAAAGTGAAGTATGATAACACGGAAAGGTGAAGAAATAAGGAGGTAATAGCTCCTCGACTATTTACACCGGATAAATTTCGAGGACGAAATTTAAATAAGAGGGGAAGAGTTGTAACATCCTCCCGGTAGCAACTCCGTACATTCTACTGTTCCGGTGACCGGTGTCGGTCCGGACAGCTAGAATGTCCGAAAAAATATTTAAACTAAAGTGAGGAACCATAATTAACTCAAATATTACTAAGAAAAATTTAGTAAAAATTTTAGAAATAAAATACAACCAAGTCAAATGAGCCGGTGCCCAAGCGATGGGTAATCAGAGGTAAGTTGCGGTTCTCGCAACGAGGAGCCCTAGACCCGGAGAAAAATTCATAAAATAATTTTTGGGACACCAGAGAAGGGTCATTGAGGTTCCTATGGCATTAGAATGCCAAGAAAATATTTAGAAAAATTTTTCAATCGGTACAGACAATTTTGACCCGTTAAGCCAAACGGAGGGCATTTTGGTCATTTCGCCTTCAGAGATGATTTTTGGCCGACTTGTCCAGTTGAGTAAATAATTATTATGATATAAAATATGAATTAATGTTGATGAAAAATTAATTTGAAGTTAGTAGAAGAGAAAAGAAAAGAAAAATCAAAGAAAGGCTCATTTATGACATCTTGATGATGTCATTTAAAAGCCCCCTCCAATCACCATTTGACAAACCAATAAAAAGAGATAAAAATGACTTAAAATGAGATAAAAAAAACAAAGGAAACCAGCAGTTTCCTTCTTCATACGGGCTGGAATAAGAGAGAAAGAGAAAAGGAAAAGAAAGAAAGAAAGGAAGAAGGAGAAGGAGATGAATAGTAGCAGAAAAAGGGGTTCAGCAGGGCAGCATGTTTCTCTTCCGTCCAGGTGAGTTTGGCTTAACATCTATGGCTGATTTTTGGATATGTTTGAGATATGTATGTGTGGAAGTTATGGTTAAAATTTGGTGATTGTTCAACGGTTGGATTTGGAGAAATATATTGTTGAACAAAGGCTGTCTGTAGGTTGAATTCTCAATTTTGGCTACTGAAATTTGAGAAAAATAAATAGTTAGGATGCTTATAAAATTATGAAATTTGGTAAAAATGATATTTGGGATGTTGAGGCTGCTGGGTTAAAATTTGGTGAATTTTAAACTTGTGGTTTATGAGATATAAATTGTTTTGCATGAGCTGTCTGAGTAAGACTTATTTCTGCAACAATCCAGATTTTGAAGGGTTGAATGAATGTTTTGATATCTCATGATATAGATATTATTTGATGCTAAAATTTTTACTGATATTGTATAGGGATGTCTTGAATATATGGTTAAAATATGGGATTTATCTAACGGTTAGATCATTATATATAAATTTGAATGCACAAGCTGCCAGATTGGGTATTAATGGGTGGTTGTGGATTTAAGATTTATGATAGGAGTTTAGTCCAACTTAAGGGGAAATGCTGTTGAATTTTTATTGGATATTTAATTTAGGAAAGTGAAGTTATAATTGATTATGATTATTATGATTCTAGGGGAAATCTTGAAGAATAACAAGCTCAAGGTTGGTTTCAAAAAGGTTAGTGCCTATTATGCATACATCTTTCTCTTTCCATGATTAGAGACCTAAAATAAGCAAGAATTTGTGAATTAAATGAATGGAATTTATGTGTATGTATACAATGAATTTTGGCAGCCCTAGGGAGGAACAAGATTAAGTGTTTTTGATGGACTTAGAGTGGACTAAAGATGATGTTTAAGGTATATATATATATATGTATGATGAATTGGTGTGCTAACTAAGGTAATTGGTGTAATCCTTGAAAATGAGCTAGGGTTTGGGAGTGAAACTTGGATTTAGCTTAGGAAATTGTTAGTGAACATTCTAATGGTCAATTAGTAACCATTTGAGGTATGTTGACCATAAATTGGACTGAAAATGGCATGGCAAAGTGGAATGGTAGGCTGCCTAAAGACAGCAGCATAGTGACTGAAATTTTAGTCCACTTGGACTGCTATATCTTGGGCTGTGTTGGTCCAATTGGTGTTTGGCCAATTGGACATGAAACTAGGCTTATAATGGCACATTTTTGCTGAAGAAACCATGCCCAAAAGACCAAAGCAAGAGGACCAAAAGTTGGCCCCAATCCGGATACCCTGCAAACAGCCCCTGCAGAATGACCAAATGAACAGTAACTGTTCATTTGGCCATAACTCACTGTAGATATGGTCAATTGACCTGAAATTTTTACAGCAATAAGTTAAGACATATGCAAACATCTTTCATGAAGAACATCACCCCAAATTATGCCATTAACCCATTCAAATGATTGGGCAAAGTTAAGTTATCAAACCTGCAACTCTGCAGATTTTCACTTGAGCAGTAATGTTTGGATGGCTATAACTCTCTCTAGAAAACTCGGATTTAGGCGATTCTTGAACCGATGGAAACCTAAGGTATGGTAGAACATTTCATAAGAAGAAAGTTAGACCAAATTATGAACTTAACTTGATCAAATTACTGACCAAAGTTGGACCAAAATCTGCCAAAACCCAAAAGTGCAGCATGAGCGATTGCACGTGAACAGTAAACTTATTTTGGCCATAACTTGAGCTACAAAACTCCAAATGGAGTGATTCAAAAAAGGAAATTCAAATAGACAGAATAAGGAACAACTTTCATGTTTACCATTTCCTCAAATTCCCACTGTAAAAGTAACAAATGGAACAGTAAAGATGAAGCCCCAAATCTGAAAATTTTGTTTAATTAGCATTAAGCTTAGAAATGGTATTGGCAACCAATACCAACAAGTTTTAAATACAAAATGTGGTATGTTTGGGGTGTTAAAACCAATACACCTATTTTCTATCCAAAAGTCAACATTTTTGTTGACCAATGAGGTGAATAGTGACACCAAAACCAAAAATTGACAATTTTGCCAAAATGACCTAAGCTTTGAGAAAGTGACCAAAACCAACAAGTTTTGAATACAAAATGTGGTATGTTGGGAGTACTAAAACCAATGTACCTATTGTTTATGCAAAAGTCAACATTTTAGTTGACTAATGAAATGAATAGTGACATGAAAACTTGAAATTCAAAAAATGTGAAACTTAAAAATGCAAAATGCCCTAGTAGGCCTAATGTGATTGGTTTGGATAGTTTGGCATGCCAATAGGGTATTGTTTTAGCAGTACTGCGAAAGGCTTTATGCCTGTGTTCATGGCTTTATGCCCGTATTCATGGCTTTTATGCCCGTATTCATGGCTTTTATGCCCGATTATGTGATATCATGGCTTTTTAGCCATACTGACTGCATACATGGTTGACGTTCTGCGTCCCATGGTATGACGGCCCGAGGCACCGCGGTGTCCAGTGCCAACGACCTGTTATCCAGTCCAGTCGTCCAGTATAGGTTACTTGGGCATGGAAAAGTATAACTGTGATTGAACTGATTATTAAAGAAAATACGAAAATTAAGTATCAGGAATGATTACAAAAATACAAAGAAGCTCAAGATCATGAAGAAAATAATTAATGAAATGCATGAAGAAGTTAATATCATAAAACATGATTAGCCCTCGACTAAACAATAAGTTAGTAATTAGTCAATTCTTACGAACACAATAGCAAGGAAATTATTATTTTTATTTGCATATTATATTTTCTTGTATTATTGGCACCACTAAGCTTTATGCTTAGCGCGTCGCTTTTGCAACGCGTAGGTACTGAAGATTTGGACAGAGGGCCCAGTAGACCACAGATTCGGTAAGGCAGTTCATAGTTCTGTATAGTATCCGTGTCACCTCTCCATCCACAGTGCATTGGTAGGACACTAGGTCCCATTTTGTATTTTGAGATTTTTTGTAAATTTTGTAATTAAACTCTTATTTTATCATGTGTATTTGAAACAAATGTAATATAATTTTGTATTAATGTATGTACTTGTAATTTGTGATTATAAATCACATGTGAGAATTTATTTATGATTTGAGTCTAATGATGATGTGAAATGAATGAATGACAAATAGAGGAATTGTTAAGAAAATTGTGTTTGAGAAAGGAAAAGTGAATACATAACTGTGACTTGTACATGATTATCATATGAGATGAATGATTGAGAAATGAATGGTGAAAAATGTTGTGATTTTGGTATTGAAGTTTGAGAGTGATGATATGATTGAATATGATCATAGGAAGTGTTTTTCACAGGTTCCGAAGAACGGTTTTCTCCATTTTTAGCCGGTATTCTGCCGGATTTTCTATAAAATTCTCGGAACCTCAAATAAATTATAATTTCGAAAAATGGCTTAAATAAATTATATTTCACAAGTTATATTCAAAAGGAAGAATAAAAATGAATTAAGATAAAATAGAGTGCTCGGCACACCGAGTGGCATAACTTGCTCTGCTACACTGTAGTCAGGTAAGGGGTGTCACAGATCTGATGTCTCACCCGGTCGTAGGTCTGCTGGGCTCCCCAGCCGTGTCTCCAATACCTACGCATAGCAAAAGCGACGCGCTAAGCAATTCTGCTTAGTGGTGCCAAATATGAAGAAATATACACTAAAATAAAATAAATGAATTGTTTAAGAATTTATGACATCGATATTCTTTGCAGTTGCTGTTTTTATTTGTATTTGCTAACTTTTCATTTTTGCTAATTTTGGTGGTGCTGTATGTTAATAAACTGAATTTAGCTCTTTGAATTTAATAATGCTTAGATTAACTGCCCGTGTAGCCTATACACTGACCAGACTGGATAAACGGATATACTTGCACTAGGTACCTAGTACCTTAGGCCGTCACACCATCGGTCACAAAGTGTCTCCCAGTGTGCAAACAGTGTGGCTAAAAAGTCATATAGTCAATCTGGCGATAGGCCAAGTATAATAACACAATACGCATAGCCGTAGGCTATTAAAGTTATAGTGTAGCATAATATGCCATAAAAATACAGTATGACATAAAGCCATTTATAGAACAGCTGTCAGAATGCTATTGGCATGCCAAACTATCCAAACTAGTCAATTAGGCAAACTAGGACACATTACAAATTAATTGTTTAATTCCTCATTTTTTTTATTTTGCTAATTATCATGTAATTCTCAAGTCAATGTAAATGTTGACCTTTTTAGGTACTATGGATAAGTTGATTCTAGTATCAACTGTCACAAATTTGTAATTTAATATGCTGCAAATATAGTGCAATTTACCATTTTAACAAGTTGGCATTCATTGCCAAATTACTTCAAGCATAATTGTATGTAAATGTCAAATTCTCAATTTTAGTGTGCTAGATTGGTCTAGCTTAAAGTCCTATTTCTCCTGGTTTTTAGCTTTTGGTCAAAGAAGAAAAATTGTAGCTCTATGTCTTATTGAACTTTTGGCAAAATTTCAGGTCATTTTGAGTTGTATAGACCAAGATATGGTCAATTTACTAAAGCTGGACAGATTGTACCTTTAGTGCAAAATTTGATCAATTTTAGGTCACTTTTAGTTCTGGCAGTTTTGGTACCCAAACTTGTGCAAGCTATTTGACTTGGTTCTGGCCATTTCTGAGCTTTGGTGTCTTCATAAGAATTGTAGCTCTATGTCTAAGCTATCCATGGTAAAAATTTTAGGTTAATTGGACCTGTTTTGAGTGAGTTATGGTCATCGTAATGACTACTGTTCATATGGTCAAAAATCTGAGTTTGCAAGGTTGCCATTCCGGATTTGGTCATTTTTAAGGTCAGTTTCTAGGCAGAATTTTGGCAATTTTTCTACATGAAAGTTGGCCTATTTGGTGTCTTGTTTCACCCCCCATTGGCATCATACCAATTGGGTTCACAGTTTTGCACTTATGACCTAATTTAGGTGCTGCCAACACACACAACCTGCATTTGAACATTACACTTCCAATTTTGACAATCCTCTTCCTCCCAATACTTCAATATTCAATCATAGCACTTCTATATATATTGTACACAATTCCAGCAAGCATTTTGGGTAGAACAATCAAGTGCTCAATGCACGCAATACACCATTAATGTTTAACATTTACTTCAACCCAAATTCAATGTACATCAACACTTACATCACACATACACTTCCATGGCAATTACACAAACTGCCCATAATTCAACACCATCATATTTCATTAATAAATTTCATAAACTCACACACAAATTCATGATATTTAAGGTTGCCCAACACGACAGTTTATTAAAGCATCAAAGTCCCACTTTTAAACCCTTAATTCAAGCACTAACATACATATCCTTAGATATTAACCTACTACAACTTCCATTTGAGTTAATCAACCTTAAATCCCATCCATTAGAGGTAAGAAAAAACTCAAATACAACAAACCTTCATGACTGCTGAAAATGGACAAGTTCATAGCTCAATATTTCCTTCATTTCTCTTCACTAAATTACTCACCTCAACCTAAACACAAGGTTTACTAAAGCAAGGAAGAGGATTTGGACACTTACCACTTTTTGAACTTGTTAAAACTTCACCAAATCTCTTCCTTTTTGTTCCCAATATCTTTCCCAATGTGAGTAGGCAAGTTTTAATGAAGGATCCAAGTGGAAATGATGGCTTGATGATGGAGAGAGGAAGCTTCATCCATGGGCGGCAATGGTGGTTTCATGGAGGTTCCATTTTGGCAAGATGAAGTTTAATGAAGAAGAAGATGATAATGAGTACAATCTACTGTCCCAAGATCCTATATGTCTCCCTAATTAAGAGTTAGTGGAGCACTAAACTCATTTTTAATGTTTAATTATTTCAAGTTTCCTTATTTGCTCATTTATCTCAATTCTTTCACTATTTACATAATGTATCTCATTTTAATTTTTCATGACATTTTCAAAGTGTAATATCATTTATTTTTAATGAACATTGAGGTCAAAAGGCAACTCTAGGTGTCAAATGACCAAAATGTCACTCTTCGGATTGTATTCCTGATTTTTCGGTAACACCGATTTTTGTCTGTTTCTCGATTTTTCGTTTTTCTTGTACTAATTTATTAATTTTTCTTTGATATTTTTAGTGTCAATTACATTTTAATAAACCTTTACTTATGTTCCGAAATTTAATTCCGAGGGTTTCCCGCAGTCCTGGGGTCGGCAATGGCCTTTCCGGTGCGGTCACCCATCGCTGCGGTGCTGGCTCGTTTAACTTAGTTTTATTTTCTCTCTTTTATTTTTCTTTAATTTTTCTTGTATTTTCTTTTTATTTATTTCATCATTATATGTCTGTTCACTATCACCGAAGTGTAGTTCTAGACATCCTGACTTGCCCAGACTGACATTAGGTCACTGAAGCAACAGAACATATAGAACACGTACATCAAGGATGTTACAAAGTATGCATGGATGATATGGCATAAACTGAAGGAGATATAGGGAATCATTGTGAGGCAACTGAAAATAGTTTGAGGAATGACATTGAGACAGATGCAAGGGATGTCAGCCATGACTTTGGGATAGCTGCAAGCTTTGAGGGGTATGAGTTTGAGCCTGTTGTTGGTGCTGGTGATGGGGATTTAAATGATGGAGATTATGACATGGCAGATGGAGATGATGATGTTCAAGCAGTGTTTAATGAAGTAAATGTGCTATTGCAAGAAGGTGATCAAGGAAATAGAAAACACAAAGGTAGGCCTGCTGGTACTGAGGAAACAATTAGGACAGGTGGACTTGGGGTTATACTGAGGTTTGAAGTGCATGATTCAGTTTCTAAATATTATAGTTCAGATGAGTTATTTACTGAGTCTGATTTAGAAGGTGAAGGTGGCATAAGATATCCTCAATTTATTCATGAAAGGGATATTAGAGACCTTAATTTCAAAATTGGCTTCGTTTTCTCTAACAGAGAAGAGTTTAAAGAAGCTTGCAAGGCCTATGGAATCAAGCATAGGTATCATATATATTTGTAACCCCTCTCACCGTCTACAGTGTAGCTGAGCAAGGTGTACTACATTCGGTGCTGGAGCATCCTATCCTGTCTTGTCATGTACAATATTAATTTAATGTCTAGTTAATTATATTATATCACGTGTAATTTTTTTTTATTCCATTTCATTACATCATTTCTCATGTAAATTATTCATGTACCATATCATACCATTACTCATAAAATTTTCAAATAAATAAAATACTTCGTTTCATTCATATAAAATCAAATACAATATTTACAATTTATATACAATCCAAAAATGATTTACATCATTTAATTACATACAATACCAAAATGCAAAATCTAGCTATACATGAGCCCTACCAAAAATGACTGATGAGGTGACAATCTACACTGTAGCAGATCTGTTCAAGTCCTGTCTAGGCTCTACTGCTGCTGCTATGGGTCTCCTATACCTACGCGATGGAAAAACCAACGCGCTAAGCATAACGCTTAGTGGTGCATATATAAAGAAAAATAACTAAATAATTTAAAATAATTATTTTAAGTATAACCTTATAAGGTAACATACAATTATATGAATTTACAGTCCCTCTTTTTTTTTTCATGCTTATCAAACTTTGGAAGCAATTAAATTAATTGGGATCCTTTTATTCATGTAATTTATATTCGATCTTATATAATTTATATTAATGATTCTCTCATGTACTTATTTGAATTTAAAATTTTATTTCTCATAACTGTGCCCAAGTAACCTATGACAGATTATAAAGACTGGATACTCGGGAGTATACTAGTTAGACATCCGTATGTCTACCCAGTATACAACGGTCATATCAGACACAAAGCCAGTGGGCAGGCATATGCCAGTAATAATGAAAATTGGCACTATGGCCATCGGGCAGACATAAAGCTAGTAGAACAATCATCTTAGACATATGTTGTTTGTCAATGATTATCCCTATGGGCAGTACTGCAATCTGCAGTCCCTAATTGGTATACCAATTGATCCAAACTATATAAATGAGTCTAGGTGTACTCTGGGCAAAATAATGTTACTTAATACTCATAGTTTCATTGATTCATGTCATTTTCATGATCAGCAAGTTATTGTAATTTATTTCATCTCATATGCTAAATCATATTAGGAACCTTTCTCAAGGTCCAGGTTTAGTATCTTAGATTCACTTAGCAAATTGGCCAAGATGTGGCCCTTATTTGGCTACACTTCCTTCATGAAAGTTGTTCCTCTATGTCTTGTCTTTGTTTTCCTTTTTGAATCATGTCATTTGATGTAATGCCCTCACTTTACGTAGTCTGTACAGTCTGCTACTTCGGTGACCCAATGTCTGTCTGCATAAGTCAAGATGTTTGGGACTACAGTTCAGTGATAATAAATAGGCATAAAATGATGAAATAAATAAAAAGAAAAAATAAGAAAAATTAAGGAAAAATAAAAGAGAGAAAATGAAACTAAGTTAAATGAGCTAGCACTGCAGCGATGGGTGACCGCATAGGAAAGTTATAGTGCAGGCAATAGCCGACCCCAGGACTGCAGGGAACCCTCGGAATTAAGTTTCGAGACATAATTAAGGACTTATTGAAGTATAATTGACATTAAAAATGTTAAAGAAAAATTAATAAATTAGTACAAAGAAAAACAAAAAATCAAGAAACAAATAAAAATCGGTGTTACCGAAAAAACGGGAATACAACCCAAATAGGGCCATTTTGATCAATTAACACCTAGAGTTGACTTTTGACCTAAACGTCCATGAAAATAAAGTAGTGTTAAAGTTTGGAAATTACATGAAAAATTGAAATTGGAATGAAGTGGGATTAAGGGAAATTATGGGGTGTAAATTGCAAATAATGGAAACTTAATTATTTAAGTAATATTTAATTGATTAAGTGGAGGTATAAAAGGCCAAGTGGACAACATATCCCACTAACATACTCATCTTCATCTTCCTCACCACATAGCAGAATTCCATTTCTCTCAAATTCTTTAAGGTTCCTTCATAGCCGGCCATGAAAGAAGCTTCAATCTACCCATGATCAAGTCACTTTCTCCCTAAGTGTCTTCACTAAATCTTGTCAACACACCATGGGCAACATAAAGACAACAAAAAGGAAAGGAAATTCCATGGATTTGTGAAGCATAAGTTTAGGTAAGTGCCCATTTTCTTCCCTTGTTTAAGTAAAGTGTAACACCCCTCACCTGTCTACAGTGTAGTCGAGCAAGGCGTGCTACACGGCGTGCCGAAGCACCAAATCTTATCTAATTTCATTATAGTTCTTGATTTATTTGTTCAAAAACTTTATCTAAGGTTTAGGCTATTTTTACTTTTATCATATAACTAATTTGGGAATTTCAAACATTTTAACAATAATCCGGCAGAGTGCCGGCTGTAATTTGGATTAACAGTTCTTCTGAACCTGCTAAAAATAATTTCAATATATACTCAAATTCATAACTCAGATTATCTCAAAGCATTCTTAACAGTTTCTCAAATTTAGATTAAGTCTCAAAATTTCTCAAACTCAATCTCATTCTGAATCATCATGATCAGATACTTAACTCATATATCAGAATTCTTACATTTCATTAACTTACATAATTTTCCAACTAATTACATAAGTTTGTCAGGTACAGGATATACAAATAATTTACAATATACTTAGAATGAACAAAATACATAATATGTGTAAATATGAGCCCTATCTACATGCATTACTGAGGAGGTGACAACCTTGTACTCTTCTGACACTTCTGTAGATCTGGACTCCAAAAATCTCAGTCGAAGTACCTGCGCGAGGAAGCAATTCCATCGCGCTAAGCATTTCTGCTTAGTGGTGCAATAATATAACAAGAAATAATATATACAAATAAAGAAAGAAATAAATCATTAATCGGATACTCAGGAATCAATTTAATTTGGTATAGTATTTCTAGTATCAACGATCTTATATACTAGTTTGTTCCTCTTTGGAAATGCTTAGTTTATAACTTTTCAGTAATACTACTCAGTATATAAATTATTCTAACTGTATTGTATTTTAAGCCTTTACGGTTCTATAATTTATATTTTTGTTATGTTTCTTTTGCTAATCTCTTTTACTCATTCATTCAATACTTAATTTAATTGTACTGAAATTTCATTATACTTAACTTAACTTAGCTGCCTGAATTGAATAATGTTTTAATTGACTGCCCGTGGAGCCTATACACTAACCAGACTAGATAAATGGACATACTAGCACTGGGTACCTAGTACCTCGGGCCGTCACACCATCGATCACAAAGTGTCTCCCGATGTGCAAATAGTGTGGCTAAAAAGCCATATAATCAATAAGGTATTAAGCCGAGTATAATAACACAATCTGTATAGCCATAGGCTATTAAAATCATAGTATGGCATAATAATCATAAAACACAATATGATGTAAAGTCATTTACAGAACAGTTGTCAGAATCCTATTGGCATGCCAACCTATCCAAACTAGTCAACTAGGCAAACTAGGGCATATTACAAGATTAAATATTTATTTCTTTATTTTTAGGGTTTACTGGTTATTATATAATTCACTGGTCAATGAAAATATTGACCTTTTCATACATCATGCATAAGTTGATTCTAGTATCAACATGTCATAGTTTACAATTCAATATGCTATCAATATAATGCAATTTTATCATTTTTACAAGTTGGCATTCATTGCCAAATTACTTCAAGCATCATTGTATGTAAATGTCATATTCTCAATTTTAGTGTGCTAGATTGGTCATGCTTAAAGTCCTATTTCTCTTGGTTTTTAGCTTATGGTTAAAGAAGCAAAATTGTAGCTCTATGTCCTATTGCACTCAGGGCAAAATTTCAGGTCATTCCAAGTTGTATAGACCAAGATATAGTCAATTTACTAAAGCTGGACAGATTGCACATTTAGTGCAAAATTTGATCAATTTTAGGTCACTTTTAGTTCTAGCAGTTTTGGTACCCAAACTTGTGCAAGCTATTTGACTTGGTTCTGGTCATTTATGGGCTTTGGTGTCTTCATAAGAATTGTAGCTCTATGTCTTATTGCACTCTAGGCAAAATTTCAGGTCATTCTGAGTTGTATAGACCAAGATATGGTCAATTTACTAAAGCTGGATAGATTGCACCTTTAGTGCAAAATTTGGTCAATTTTAGGTCACTTTTAGTTCTGACAGTTTTGGTACCCGAACTTGTGCAAGCTATTTGACTTGGTTCTGGCCATTTCTGGGCTTTGGTGTCTTCATAAGAATTGTAGCTCCATGTATATGCTATCCATGGTAAAAATTTCAGGTCAATTGGAGTGAGTTATGGTCATCCTAATGACTACTGTTCATATGGTCAAAAATCTGGGTTTACAATGTTGCCATTCCAGATTTGGTCATTTTTAAGGTCAGTTTCTAGGCAGAATTTTGGCAACATTTCTACATGAAAGTTGTCCTATTTGGTGTCTTGTTTCACCCCCCATTGGCCTCATACCAATTGGGTTCACAGTTTTGCACTTATGACCTAATTTAGATGCTGCAAACATACACAACCTGCATTTGAACATCATACTTCCAATTTTGACAATCCTCCTCCTCCCAATACTTCAACATTTAATCATGGCACTTCTATATATATTGTATGCAATTCCAGAAAGGTATTTTGAACAGAACACTCAAGTGTTCAATGCACACAATACACCATTCAAGTTCAACATTTACTTCCACCAAAATTCAACATACCTCAATATCAATCCTACACATACACTTCCATGGTAATTACATAAACTGCCCACCATTCAACACCATCATATTTCATTGATAAATTTCATAAACTCACACACAAATTCATGATATTTAAGGCTGTCCAACATGGTAGTTTACTAAAGCATCAAAGTTCCACTATTAAACCCTTAATTCAAGCACTAACATACACACACTTGGACATTAACCTACTACAACTTCCATTGAGTTAATCAACCTTAATTCCCATCCATATAAATATAAGAATAAGTCACTAACCATGCATTTTCATGGCTGCCAAAACTAAGGTTCGCCAATACTCATCATTTCGTCAATTTTTCTTAGCAATTCAACTTACCCAAAGCTCAACACAAGGATTAGTGAAGGTAAATGGAAAGATTAAGCACTAACCTTTGTTTAGAGCTTGCTAAACCTTGAAGTTTCTTCTTTTTGTTGCTTCCCAAAGCTTTCCCATGGTGTGGAGACAAAGTTTGATGAAGGGAACCTTCAGTTTTAAGTTGAAAATGGGGCAGGATTGAAGCTTGCATGATGAATTCTCATGGAGGAAAAATGGAGACCCATATTCGGCCATGGAAGTGGAATTGAAGAAAATGAATGGTTTTCCTCATAAAATCTGTCCACTTAGTGCTTTTACATGTCCATAATGCTCCACTAATTAAGATTTATGAATATAATATATGCCACTCACTTTAGGTTAATATTAGTATAATTAAACTTATAGTTATTTCAATTATGTCCCCATAATTTCTTTTAATTATATTATGTATAAAGCTTATTATTTTCATGACATTTTCAAATTTTAATACTACTTACTTTTCATGGAAATTTAGGTCAAAAGTCAACTCTAGGTGTCAATTGACCAAAATGCCCCTCTTTGGGTTGTATTTCAAAATTTTTAGTGTTACCGAATTACTCCTTGTGCTGCTAATTTCTTTATATTTGTTTTTATTTGTACTGACTTACTAATTTTTCTTTGACATTTCTAATGTCAATTACACCTCAGTAGACCTTTAATTATGTCTCAAAAATATTTTCCTGAGTTTCCCGCGGTCCAAGTCTAGTCAATGGTACTCGCCGTAACTTCTCGGTGCGGTCACCCATCGCTATGGGTTTGGCTCATTTAACTTAATCACATCTTATGTCTTTAATTTTTCCTTAATTTTTCTCATCACATATTTCATTATTTTATACTTCCTCACTGTCATTCTGATTGTAGTTCCGAATATTCGACTTTCCAAGGCGGACATCAATTTGTTAGAACGAGAAAGCGTTTAACTATGAAAATGAGGATGTTACAACTCTTTCCCTCTAAAAAGGAATTTCGTCCTCGAAATTCATCGAATTTAAACAACTGAGCTTATGTTATCTCATAATTCTATTCATTTTCCCATCATTGGTTTCTTTTGCCTTTATTATCTCTACTCATGAAAGTCTATTATTCAGTAGTTCTCTGATTTCTCATATTGGAATTCTTACTGGTCCTTCAGTCTCTTTTACTAATTCCAATTCTTTTAAATTACCCTTTGTCTAGGTATTCTGCATTTATCTCATACAAAACTTATATCTTGATATCATCATGCTTATTTAATAAATATTACTATACACAAACTCCATTAAGGGAAGGTATCTATTCTTACTTCTAGAGAGAGTAGCACTACAACTTCTAAATATATTTTCAAATACCTAAATCATCCTTTCTGACAAAAATATCAAAATAATTATAAGAATCTATATCAATGTCTAGATATCTTTTCCCAACTCAGTTCAACGTACTGGTGTTATGCACTTTTTCCCTTACAGTGTTTTATAGGGTACCATTTATATGCTAACTTGACACTTATTATTGTATACAAATTCTATTAGTGGGAGGTATCTGTCCCATCTCCCCTCAGATTCAATGACACAAGTTCTCAATATATTCTCGAGGGCTTATCACATATTACAGGTCATTATTATCATTTCATTTCATTGTTTACAGGAACTCAATGAGTTTCAAAATTTACCTAAATTACTCATTTTGACAGTCCATTCGTCTGAGGATGATAAGTCATACTAATATCTTTAAGCTTATAGTAATTTTTTTGGTAATGGTAGTCCACATTAGTATAACTGAGTCATTGACTCTAGCTACTTCACAATTATGATCTTTTGATATGCTAGTTTTGAAGTTTTAAATTTCTGACTAGAATTTTCACATTTATTTCCCGTAATAGTACTCTATTTGGGCATAACTGTATCAAATTGTAGATTACTTACAAATATTCTTATTTTATTGTACCACGAGGAAGCACGTAGCTATACACAATAATCCCATGTCGGTACTATAATCTGCAGCTTACAATACAAATATCGAGAACATTACATAGTCACTACGTTATAACCTCATGAACTAGGTTTTCTACTTCTTTTTCTAATGCCCTCCGCGACTCTGAGTCCATATCTTAACTTTGAATAATCAAAAGTAAACAGATCTGCATTAGTGTCACCTCAACTCTTATGAAAGCAATGCATGTATGCACACTAGTTCTTTTTACTTATCTATGCCTAGGAATGCCTAAACCGTGCTCTGATACCACTAAATGTAATACCCCTCACCCGTCTACAGTGTAGTTGAGCAAGGCATGCTACACGGCGTGCTGAAGCACCTAATCTTATTTAATTTCATTATAGTTCTTGATTTATTTGTTCAAAAACTTTATCTGAGGTTTAGGCTATTTTTACTTTTATCATATAACTAATTTGGGAATTTCAAACATTTTAACAATAATTCGGCAGAGTGTCGGCTGTAATTTGGACGAACAGTTCTTCTGAACCTGCCAAAAATAATTTCAATATATAGTCAAATTCATAACTCAGATTATCAAAAAACATTCTCAACAGTTTCTCAAATTCAGATTCAATCTCAAAATTTCTCAAACTCAATCTCATTCTGAATCATTATGATTAGATACTTAACTCATATATCAGAATTCTTTCATTTCATTAACTAACATAATTTGCCATCTAATTACATAAGTTTGTCAAGTACAGGATATACAAATAATTTTACAATATACTTAGAATGAACAAAATACATAACATGTGTAAATATGAGCCCGATCTACATGCATTGCTGAGGAGGTGACAAACTTGTACTTTTCTGACACTTCTACAGATCTGGACTCCAAAAATCTCAGTCGAAGTACCTGCGCGAGGAAGAAATTCCATCGCGCTAAGCATTTCTGCTTAGTGGTGCAATAATATAACAAGAAATAATATATACAAATAAAGAAAGAAATAAATCATTAATCGGGTACTCAGGAATCAATTTAATTTGGTATGGTATTTCTAGTATCAATGATTTTATATACTAGTTTGTTCCTCTTGGGAAATGCTTAGTTTATAACTTTTCAGTAATACTACTCAGTAGATAAATTATTCTAACTTTATTGTATTTCAAGCCTCTACGATTCTGCAATTTATATTTTTGTTATGTTTCTTTTGCTAATCTCTTTTACTCATTCATTCAATACTTAATTTAATTATACTGAAATTTCATTATACTTAACTTAACTTAGCTGCCTGAATTGAATAATGTTTTAATTGACTGCCCATGTAGGCTATACACTGACCAGACTGGATAAACGGATATACTAGCACTGGGTACCTAGTACCTCAGGCCGTCACACCATCGGTCACAAAGTGTCTCCCAGTGTACAAATAGTGTAGCTAAAAAGCCATATAATCAATTAGGCATTAAGCCGAGTATAATAACACAATCTGTATAGCCATAGGCTATTAAAATCATAGTATGGCATAATAACCATAAAACACAATATGACGTAAAGTCATTTACAGAACAACTGTCAGAATCCTATTGGCATGCCAACCTATCCAAACTTGTCAACTAGGCAAACTAGGGCATATTATAAGATTAAATATTTATTTCTTTATTTTTAGGGTTTACTGGTTATTATACAATTCACTGGTCAATGAAAATATTGACCTTTTCATACATCATGCGTAAGTTGATTCTAGTATCAACATGTCACAGTTTACAATTCAATATGCTATCAATATAATGCAATTTATCATTTTTACAAGTTGGCATTCATTGCCAAATTACTTCAAGCATCATTATATGTAAATGTCAAATTCTCAATTTTAGTGTGCTAGATTGGTCTAGCTTAAAGTCCTATTTCTCTTGGTTTTTAGCTTATGGTCAAAGAAGCAAAATTGTAGCTCTATGTCTTATTGTACTCGGGGCAAAATTTCAGGTCATTCCAAGTTGTGTAGACAAAGATATTGTCAATTTACTAAAGCTGGACAGATTGCACCTTTAGTGCAAAATTTGGTCAATTTTATGTCACTTTTAGTTCTGGCAATTTTGGTACCCAAACTTGTGCAAGCTATTTGACGTGGTTCTGGCCATTTATGAGCTTGGATGTCTTGATAAGAATTGTAGCTCTATGTTTTATTGCACTCTGGGCAAAATTTCAGTTCATTCTGAGTTGTATAGACCAAGATATGGTCAATTTACTAAAGCTGGACAGATGGCACCTTTAGTGCAAAATTTAGTCAATTTTATGTCACTTTTAGTTCTGGCAGTTTTGGTACCCGAACTTATGCAAGCTATTTGACTTGGTACTGGCCATTTCTGGGCTTTGATGTCTACATAAGAATTGTAGCTCTATGTCTATGCTATCCATGGTAAAAATCTCAGGTCAATTGGACCTGGTTTGAGTGAGTTATGGTCATCCTAATGACTATTGTTCATATGGTCAAAAATCTGGGTTTGCAATGTTGCCATTCCGGATTGATCATTTTTAAGGTCAGTTTCTAGGCTGAATTTTGGCAACATTTCTACATGAAAGTTGGCCTATTTGGTGTCTAGTTTCACCCCCCATTGGCCTCATACCGATTGGGTTCACAATTTTGCATTTATAACCTAATTTAGGTGCTGCCAACATACACAACCTGCATTTGAAAATCACACTTCCAATTTTGACAATCCTCCTCCTCCAATACTTCAACATTTAATCATGGCACTTCTATATATATTGTACACAATTCCAGCAAGGTATTTTGAACAGAACACTCAAGTATTCAATGCACACAGTACACCATTCAAGTTCAACATTTACTTCCACCAAAGTTCAACATACCTCAATATCAATCCTACACATACACTTCCATGGCAATTACATAAACTGCCCACCATTCAACACCATCATATTTCATTGATAAATTTCATAAACTCACACACAAATTCATGATATTTAAGGCTGCCCAACATGGTAGTTTACTAAAGCATCAAAGTTCCACTATTAAACCCTTAATTCAAGCACTAACATACACACACTTGGACATTAACCTACTATAACTTCCATTGAGTTAATCAACCTTAATTCCCATCCATATAAATATAAGAATAAGTCACTAACCATGCATTTTCATGGCTGCCAAAACTAAGGTTCGCCAATACTCATCATTTCCTCAATTTTTCTTAGCAATTTAACTTACCCAAAGCTCAACACAAGGATTAGTGAAGGTAAATGGAAAGATTAAGCACTAACCTTTGTTTAGAGCTTGCTAAACCTTGAAATTTCTTCTTTTTGTTGCTGCCCAAAGCTTTCCCATGGTGTGGAGACAAAGTTTGATGAAGGGAACCTTGAGTTTTAAGTTGAAAATGGGGGAGGATTAAAGCTTGCATGATGAATTCTCATGGAGGAAAAATGGAGACCCATATTCGGCCATGGAAGTGGAATTGAAGAAAATGAGTGATTTTCCTCATAAAATCTGTCCACTTAGTTCTTTTACATGTCCATAATGCTCCACTAATTAAGATTTATGAATATAATATATGCCACTCACTTTAGGTTAATATTAGTATAATGAAACTTATAGTTATTTCAATTATGTCCCCATAATTTCTTTTAATTACATTATGTATAAAACTTCTTATTTTCTTGACATTTTCAAATTTTAATACTACTTACTTTTCATGGACATTTAGGTTAAAAGTCAACTCTAGGTGTCAATTGACCAAAATGACCCTCTTCGGGTTGTATTTCGAATTTTTCAGTGTTACCGATTTACTCCTTGTACCGCCGATTTATTTCATATTTGTTTTTATTTGTACTGACTTAATAATTTTTCTTTGACATTTTCAATGTCAATTACACCTCAGTAGACTTTTAATTATGTCCCGAAAATATTTTTCCGAGTTTGTCGCAGTCCAAGGCTAGTCAATGGTCCTCACCGTAACTTCTCGGTGCAGTCACCCATCAGTACGAGTTTGGCTCGTTCAACTTAATCACATCTTATGTCTTTTATTCTAACACCCCTATGTTCGGTAGTGCGTTCTACTATTCTGGTGACAGTGTCTATCCGAACACCTAGGATGCTTGCAATTATATTTAAATATTAGTGTGGAGACATAAAATAATGAAATACAAGAAAAGAAAATACAAGAAAAAAGAAGGAAAAACAATAGCAATGAAATGAAACTAAGTTAAACGAGTCGAACCCGTAGCGATGGGTGACCGCACTGGAAAGTTACGGTAATGATCGTTGACTAGCCCTGGACTGTGGGGAACCCGGGAAAATATTTTTGGGACATAATTAAAGGTCTACTGAGGTGTAATTGACATTGAAAATGTCATAAAAAAATTAAATTGTGGTACCTAATATAATTAGTGAAAGTGTGGTGGCCAAATTGCAAATTTTGGAAACCTTGTATAATTAAACATTTGATTATTGTTTAGTGCTCCACTAAGGCAGATTTGGGACTCCTAGTTAAGCTAAATGGGATAGCAAAAACTCACCTTCAACCTTGAATCACCAAATTACCGAATTATATTTCTCTCTCAAAGGAAAACTCCATGGATGTCCCAACCAAGCTTTCTCTCTCCATGATCCAAGCTTCCATTTGTTAAAGTTCCTTCACTAAAGTTGTTCTACATACCTTGGACAACATACTTGGAGCAAGAAAGTTAAGTTTTGGTGAGGTTTTGAAGAAGTTCAAAAGTGGTAAGTGTGTATTTTTCAATCTTGCTTCCTTAAACTTTGAGTGGATGTTGTGGGTAGTTGACTTATGGAAGAATTTTTGATATTTGATGACTTATTGGAGTTGAGCTATTTTGGCAGCCATGAAACCTCACCATGAACAGCTTGTCCTTGCATGTAAATGGCTGTTTCAATGTTGATTTAAATGTTTAATTGTATTAAAGTTGAATCCCATGTGTAAAGTTTGATTTGTAAGCTTGGAAAAGTGAAAATGGAAGTTGATGGATATGTATAAACTTGTGGCAGCCTCATGAAGAAGATTGAAGTGTTTAAGCTCATGAAATTATTGTTGAATTATGTTGTTATTGATGGCAGCATGTGTATGTGTATAATGGTTTGGAATTGGGTATGTAAATGGGGTATGTTCATGTGGTTAAATGGCATAAATGGACTTGGGAAAATTCTGTGTTATAGTGTGCATATTGAGAATGGTTACAAGCTATCCAAAATGACCAAAATTTTTTGTTAAATGTGTTAATGGTAAGGTACAAACCAGAATTGGCATGAAGGAAGTAATTTGGTGAGTGTTGAATATGTAATTGGTAAGTGATGAGGAGTGTGTAGTAGGGTAGTGTATGTTTTGGCATAGAACCTTAAGTGTGTGACTCCAATTAGTATGAGACTAATTGGAGGTGAAACTAGGCACAAAATGTGCTAACTTTCATGAAGGAAGCTTACCTAAATTCTGCCTAGAAGGTAACTTGAAAAATGACCAAATCCGGATTAGTGACTTGAAAGCCTGAAAATTGACCATTTGGGCAGTAGTTAGTGTTTTGACCATAACTTACTCAAAACAGATCCAATTGACCTGAAATTTTTACCATGAATAGTTTAGACATAGATCTACAATTTTTATGAAGACATCAAAGCCCAGAAATGGCCAGAATTAAGCCAAATAGCTTGCACAAGTTCAAGTACCAAAACTGGCCGAACCAAAAGTGACCTAAAAATGGCCTAAGCCTATCATTTTAGTGCATTCTGTCCAGCATTGGTAAATTGACCATATGTGACACCCCTTACCCGACTACAGTGTAGCCGAGCAAGTTATGCCACTCAGTGTGTCGGAGCACTCTATTTTATCTGATTTCAATACAGTCCTTGATTTATTTATTCAAAAACTTTATTGAAGATTTAGGCTATTTTTACTTTTATCAAAATCTAACTAAGTTGGAAATTTCAAAAATTTTAACGATAATCCGACAAAGTGTCGGCTGTAATTTGGACTAACAGTTCTTCTGAACCTGCCAAAGACAATTTCAATATATACTCAATTTCTCAAACTTAATAGTCTCAAAAATTTTCAAACATAATGTATCTCAATGCAGTATCCAGATTTCTCAGAAATCTCATTAGATTTTCAATATCTCAATATTCACAAGTATAATCTCATTATAACTCAAATTCAATTCACATACTAAAATACTTACTTTGAATAGCTTCCATAATTCATAGGTTAATTACATGAGTTTATTTTGTACAAGATATACAAATAATTTACAATGTGCTAGGAATGAACAATATACATAACATGTATAAAATGAGCCCTATCTACATGCATTTCTGAGGAGGTGAAAATCTTGAACTCTTCTGACACTTCGCAGATCTGGACTCCAAAAATCTCGATCGACCATCTGGTTTTACCTTCAGATGCACTGAGGAAGCAATTACATCGCGCTAAGCATTTCTGCTTAGTGGTGCAATAATATAACCAGAAATAATATATACAAGTAAAGAAAGAAATAAATGATAATTCAGATACTCAAGAATCAATTTAATTTGGTATGGTATTTCTAGTATCAACGATCTTATATACTAGTTTGTTCCTCTTTGGAAGTGCTTAGTTTATAACTTTTCAGTAATACTAGCAGGTATATAATTTATTCTATCTGTATTGTATTTCAAGTCCAGCATTTGCTCGCAATTTATATTTTTGTTATGTTTCTTTTGCTAATCTCTTTTGCTTATTCATTCAATACTTAATTTAATTGTACTGGATTTTCATTATACTTAACTTAACTTAGCTGCTGAATTGAATAATACTTTAATTGATCGCCAAGTAACCTATACTAGACGATCGATCGATAACGGGTCGTTGGCACTGGACACCGTGGTGCCTCGGGCCGTCATACCATGGGACGCAGAACGTCAACCACGTATGCAGTCAGTATGGCTAAAAAGCCATGATATCACATAATTGGCATAAAAGCCATGAATACGGGCATAAAAGCCATGAATACGGGCATAAAGCCATGAATACAGGCATAAAGCCTTTCCTTTCGCAGTACTGCTAAAACAATACCCTATTGGCATGCCAAACTATCCAAACCAATCTTATTAGGTATACTAGGGCATTTGATACTTTAAAATATTAATATATTGTGCTTTATGACTTCATTATTTCATGATAAATTTCAATCATAATTCATACATTCATTTGATCATTTATATGATCACAATTCACATCAATTATCCTTTTATACCATTGTACTCAAAATACTTCTCCTCTTTACAATAATGAGAACTAATGTCTCATTCATACATTTATATGGTTTATTTATCCATTCATTATGTTATTCATATTGATCCCAATTCTAAACAATGGTTCACATGTACCATTGTATTCAAAACATTTTTCCTTTCTCATTTATACATTCAAGAGTCTACTTATGTAATTACAAATTTTATATTTCAAGTTGAGTTACTAATATTTTATGAATTCCATTTGTGATGGGCATATATGCCCTAACTATCTATTCACATCAATTAGGTGACTTATTTTTCATGTTTCAAGTAATCCATGAATATTTCATGGATTTCAAATTTATGGCCTAATTTCTTTTTAACAATTTTGACTAGGATGCATAGTCCATATTTGTCATACAATTCTAAGCATTTAAGCTTAGAATTGGTTCTAGGTCTTCATCTTAATTCACTAATCATTTCGATTACTATTCACCATACTAGTCAACCAAAATGTTGACCTTTTTATACTTAATGGATATATTAATTCTAATTACACCAAGATCCCATATTTTGAGTTTTACATTTACTAGTATTAATTGCCAATTGCAATTTAAAGTCCCCTAGATGCATTTCTAATTTCAAATTTTGAATTTCAAGTTTTGGTGTCACTATTCACCTCATTGGTCAACAAAAATGTTAACTTTTGCATAGACAATAGGTACATTGGTTTTAACACTCCCGATGTACCACATTTTGCATTTAAAACTTGTTGGAATCAATTACCAAATCCATTTCCAAGCTTATTTCAAGTTTTCATGTCACTATTCACTTCATTAGTCAACTAAAATGTTGACTTTTGCATAGAAAATATGTACATTGACTTTGGCACTTCAAACATACTACATTTTTCATTTAAAACTTGTTGGTTTTGGTCACTTTCTCAAAGCTTAGGTCATTTTGGCAAAATTGCCAATTTTCGGTTTTGGTGCTCCGAAGTTGCACTGTTTCATTGGTCGATTTACTGTTGGAATTTGAAAAAAATTCCTTCATAGAAAATGTTCCTTATTTTGTCTAGTTGAATTTCTTTTTTTGAATCACTCCATTTGGAGTTTTGTAGCTCAAGTTATGGCCAAAATAAGTTTACTGTTCACGCAATCGCTCATGCCGAGATTTTGGTCCGCAGATTTTTGGTCCAACTTTGGTCAGTAATTTGATCAAGTTAAGTTCATAATTTGGTCTAACTTTCTTCTTATGAAATGTTCTACCATACCTTAGGTTTCCATCGGTTCAAGAATCGCCTAAATCCGAGTTTTCTAGAGAGAGTTATAGTCCTCCAAACATTGCTGCTCAAATGAAAATTCTGGAAATCTCAGTACAGTAAACTTCACTTTGCTCAATGATTTGATTAGGTTCTGGTCATAATTTGGGATAGGTTTCTTCATGAAAGTTGTTTATCTATGTCTTAACTTGTTGCTGTAAAGATTTCAGGTCAATTGACCAAATCTACAGTGAGTTATGGCTAAATGAACAGTTACTGTTCATTTGGTCATTCTGCAGGGGCTGTTTGCAGGGTATCCGGATTGGGGCCAAGTTTTGGTCCTCTTGCTTTAGTCTTTTGGGCATGGTTTCTTCAGCAAAAATGTGCCATTACAAGCCTAGTTTCATGTCCAATTGGCCAAACACCAATTGAACTAACACAGCCCAAGTTATGGCAGTGCAAGTGGACTGAATTTTCAGTCCCTCTGCTGCTGTCCTAGGGCAGCCTGCAACTTCACTTTGCCATGCATTAACTCACTTCAAATTATGATTAACTTGCCTTAAATGGTCACTAATTGACCACTAAAATTTCCATTAATCACTTCAAAACCAAGTCCAATTCTTCACTCTCAAAACCCTAATTTCAAATTTCAAAACTTAATCAATTAAATTCCTATCACTTCTCATGCATATAACCTCATCAATCATCATCACTAATCATGTATATATATGCAGGAATTCATCAAACCCCATAAGGTTCCCAAGGTTGCTGAATTAGGGATGTATAATTCGTTAACTAATTCTTTCAATTTCTTGAATTTCCCACTTAATTTGGCATGCATACTACACCTAAAGTTGAAAGAAAAGGTTTTAGTGCACTAACCTCTTGTAGGCAGATTTTTCCCAACTCAAAACTTCACTTTCTTTCCTCTTCTTGGCTGCCAATCACTTCCCAAGAGGTAGAGACAAGTTTTTAGTGAAGGGACTTAGGGTTTAGTAGTGGAAATTCATGGGAAATGGGAGTAATGAAAGAAATTTCTATGGAGGGCTATGGAGAAGAGAAAAACGTCTTGAGGAAGAAGAAGAAGAGCAGCAGAATTTTTTTTGGTCTTCTTGGTCTCTTTCATTAGTTAATTAGATGGTTGTTTATATGTGATTGGTGGGAGCTTTAAAATGATATCATCATATGTCATAAATGGGCATTTTTCTCATTTTCTATTCTTTTCTTCTCTACTTATTTTCAATTTAATTTCTAGTAATATTTATTCATATTTTATATCATATTAATTATTTACTCAACTGGACAAGTCGGCCAAAAATAACCTCTGAAGGCGAAATGACCAAAATGCCCTCCGTTTGGCTTAACGGGTCAAAATTGTCTGTACCGATTGAAAAATTTTTCTAGGTATTTTCTTGGAATTCTAATGCCATGGGAACCTCAATAACGCTTCTCTGGAGTCCCAAAAATTATTTTATAATTTTTCCCCCGGGTCTAGGGCTCCTCGTTGCGAGAACCGCAACTTTCCTCTGGGTTACCCCTCGCTAGGGCACCGGCTCATTTAGCTTGGTTGTATTTTATTTCTAAAATTTTTACTAAATTTTTCTTATTAATATTTGAGTTAATTATGGTTCCTGACTTTAGTTTAAATATTTTTTCGGACGTTCTAGCTGTCCGGACCGACACCGGTCACCGGAACAGTAGAATGTATGGAGTGTTGCCGGGAGGGTGTTACACCATATCTTGGTCTACACAACTCAGAATGACTTGAAATTTTTCTCTGCTTGCAATAAGACATAGACCTACAAGTTTTTAGTTTGGACCAAAACCTGAAAACCGAGGGAACTAGGTTGTCCGGCTAGGTCAAAATAGTACACCAAAATCCGGTAAATTGCAATAAAATGTAGTACACTTGAAAATGAATTTGGTAATATATACCAACACTAAAGGGCTATAAAATGTGACATATTGGTAACATTGGAATTGACTCACTTAGAGTGCATCAAGGGTCAACATTATAAGTTGACTAATGAAATGAATTGAAGGGAATAGTACCAAGAAAATTTAGATATTGGATTTAATGGTTGGAAACAAATTCATTGAGTACTGAAACACTTTAAATTATGTGTTTCAATTGATGAGGATATTGAGAAGCATAAAGAACATTGAGTCAAGGCCTAGGAGCGACTCAAATCAGGTTTGTGCACAACTAGTTTTTAACTGATTTTGTTCTGAATATTTCATATGATTAAATGACATATTTTTCTTATGAGTTATGTTTATCAAGTATTAGATTTAATTCAATGATTATTGAAATTGTTATAGTATGTATGAATTTAGCTTTATAAAATGGTATTTCAACAAGTGTTAAGCATTGTTGCGAATTGAATAAATTAGGTTTTGAAAAATTGTGATAGAACATGTTTTGAATTGTGATGGGCAATTTGCATGGAAAAATGCAAATTTATGATTTGAATTGTGATGAGCATAAAAATTATTAGATATTGGAATTAACTTTGAATCGAATTGTATTGTGATTTATGCTCACTAAAAGGATTGTGATATTGTTTTATATCTCACTATAGATGCTTGACTAGGTTATTACCCGTCTCTCTCATTTTTTGAGAAGACAATGGAGTTATTTGTGTTTTGATTACCATGGTACGTGCACAGGCTTAGATTCTCCTCTTATTAGAGGTTAGATCTAAGTTTTTTTTTTTATGTTATAGCCCTTTCGGAAGATTCATTATTGTGGTGTGTACTGTGCACGATGATTCGACCTCCCCGACCATAGGGAGTTAGAATCCGATTCGACCTCCCCGACCATAGGGAGTTAGAATCACCCTAAAGATGGCCCTTTCGGATTAGTCTTGCATAGTTAGTGAGATAACGAATGGTTTTTGAGATAAAGAATGGTTTTGAATAATAAAGAATGGTTTTGAATAGTAAAGAATGGTTTTGAATAGTAAAGAATTGTGATTTCAATTATGATTTATGTGTAATTGATTTTGTTGGAATTACCTTAAATATTTGGTTGTGATTTGATAAATTGAATTTCGTGATCAAAGTCATTTCATACAAATGATTTATGTTATTAGCAATGAATAATTTTATTTTTGGAATTTGATGAGTATCCTGATTTCCAAATTATTTGCTGTAATTTTGCTAAGGTATATTAAACTATGTTTTAGGTTATAGTTGTCCACCACTGAGTTCACCACTCAGCGATAGCTTTGTATGCTGTCGCAGGTGAAAAGAGCATAGAGCAATTGAGTAAGCTTCTTTGAAAAAACATTTAGATCAGCTCCAGGTATACCCATGTATAGAGGTTTTGATGTATGCATGTAACAATATGTATGTGAATTATTTGAGCAGTTGTATAAAAACTCTTTTAAAATATTTTGGCATGTAATTAAATGTAAATTATTATCAATATAAATTTGAGATTTCATTTACCTGAATAGTTTTGTAATATTAATTTTTGAGTTTTGTAATCAATGAAATGTTTCTTTTATGATGAGGTTGGTTTGAAAATGAAATGATTGATTATTGAGATTGAATTGTGAGATGAAATGAAGTTTCTTGGAGTTGTATTTGAGAAAACATATTGGGAGTGTTTTCTTTTACAGGTTTGAAGAACTGTTTTCTCAAAATACAGCCGGCACTCTGCCAAAATTTTAAAAAATTTTTATAATACCAAATTTTAATTGATGATTTAAATTTCACAAAAATTGATTTAAAATCCCTTGTAGTATATTTAATGGGTTACCGGTAGGCGAAGTACGGTGATTCATTAGGTGTACTACGTGATCATGTTACATCTTACAGAGGAGTAGTGTGTGACATGTTTTGTGGTATCAGAGAAATGGTTTTAAAGTAAATTTCGAACTATGAATTTGAAATCTTTTTATCGACAACTACAACTGCTCAAATGTTTGATACATATTGTACATTTACATCATAAATATGAACTAATGGAGATAAATCTCCTTGTGTTGGTTATACAGGAATAGAAAATCCTGTGAAAAGATATGGAAGAGAAGAATGAGACAATAGAACAGTCTATGATGGCAGAAGTGCAAGTTGAGGCCTCAGCTCCACAAAGTGTCGAAGGCTCAACTATACCAGTTTTACCGGTACAAATTGCTGCACAAATGGCCCAACAAATGGCCATTTTCTTTCAACAAATGGCTGATACTCTGTCAGCTCAAACTCAAGCACAAACCCGACCCCCACAAGGGCAACATGAAATAGAGAGGAGGGAGAGACCTATGGGTCAGAGCTTGAACAGTTATTTGGGGAAGAGAAAAGAATTTGAGGGACCCTGAGCTCAGGAATATGACAGAGGCGGATCATCAGGGCAGAGAACACCAAGATCTAGTCGTCGAATAACCAGAAGTTCCTATTCTGCTCGTTTTTGCCATGTTTATGATAAGCTACATGGAGGTATTTGTCGTAAGGCCTCTGGAGCCTGCTACAATTGTGGAAAGTTTGGACACTTTGTTAGAGATTATACTAGAGCACCTCGATCTGCTCTCCGGAGTTCACAGACAGTCAGTCAGAGTTGAGATAGAAATAGAGTTGGTACTCCTCACCATCATAACACAATGAATCAACCTGAATATAGTAGCGCACCAGTCAGAGCGTCCACTATGTGCCAAGGAGAAAGAACAGAAACTTCAGATGTAGCTACTGGTAAGTTCTTAATTTTTGAAAGAAACAATTAGTTATTATTTGATCCCAGCACTACTTAGTTGTGTGTTAGTGTTAGAACTATATGTTATGTTGCTATTCCTTTACATGGGAATGAATTTTGATCTATTAGTGACTAGTCCTTTAGGATAAAAACTATAATAACAAGTATGATTGACATTAATTTTGGAAGAATTGTTAGCTAAAAGGTATTTCCTAACACACCATAAATTATAAAGCTAAACGGCAAGCCTACTTAATATAAGGCAAGAGGACGTAAAAGTAAATTGCAGTAATAGAATTACTCTAGATGAGGGCAAAGATGTTACAATTAATAATTGTCAGTGGATATTGTAATCAAAATAAGATTCGAATATCAGTAAATTCGAAAAGGATAAAATATAGGAAAGTTTGATCTATTGGAATGTATCGTAGTAACTATGCAATATTCTTGATATTTATACTGTAAGCTGTAGATTACAGTACTAACTTGAGATTATTGTGTAGAGCTACGTACTACCCGATAGTACACCAAGATGAGAATAGTTGCCAACAGCATCTATATTGGTATAGTTATGCCAGGACAAAATTTTATTGTTGGAAATGAGTTTTGGAAATCCTATTTAGGGATTTAAAAATCAAAAGTTAGAATATCAAAAGGTTATAGTTTAGTACAAAAGGAAGTAAGTTATAGAATATTAATAGATAAAAAGAGTTGTGGAAGTAAAATTTTGAACAGTTGGTTCAGATATAACAAAGAAATGTTACGAATGTGAGTAAGATTATTGACTAGAATGGCCAAAGGACCCATGATTAGATAAATAATTTTAACATGACCTCAATGGTCTTTTAAAAAGGGAACATGAATCGAAATATTAGACAGAACGATAGTAAGAAAAGATTAGTGTTATATAAACAAAGTAAATGTTATATTAGATTGTTAAAAATCTTACACAAATTCAGAGGAAAGAATATTATACGATTATATAGAAAGGAGGAAATAAACGTGTAAATATTGTAAGAAGGCTATTGGGTTAAATTTCACGGACGAAAATTATTTTAAGTGGGGAAAGAATTGTAACACCCTTATGTTCGGTAGTGCATTCTACTGTTCCGGTGACAGTGTCTGTCCGGACAGCTAGGATGCTTGGAATTATATTTAAATATTAGTGTGGAGACATAAAATAATAAAATACAAGAAAAGAAAATACAAGAAAAATAAAGGAAAAATAATAGCAATGAAATGAAACTAAGTTAAATGAGTCGAACCCGTAGCAATGGGTGACCGCACTGGAAAGTTACGACGATGATCGTTGACTAGCCCTGGACTGTGGAGAACCCAGGAAAATATTTTTGGGACATAATTAAAGGTCTACTAAGGTGTAATTGACATTGAAAATGTCATAAAAAAATTAAATTGTGGTACCTAATATAATTAGTGAAAGTGTGGTGGCCAAATTGCAAATTTTGGAAACCTTGTATAATTAAACATTTGATTATTGTTTAGTGCTCCACTAAGGCAGATTTGGGACTCCTAGTTAAGCTGAATGGGGCAGCAAAAACTGATCTTCAACCTTGAATCACCACATTGCCGAATTATATTTCTCTCTCAAAGGAAAACTCCATGGATGTCCCAACCAAGCTTTCTCTCTCCATGATCCAAGCTTCCATTTGTTAAAGTTCCTTCACTAAAGTTGTTCCACATACCTTGGGTAGCATACTTGGAGCAAGAAAGTTATGTTTTGGTGAGGTTTTGAAGAAGTTCAAAAGTGGTAAGTGTGTATTTTTCAATCTTGCTTCCTTAAACTTTGAGTGGATGTTGTGGGTAGTTGACTTATGAAAGAATTTTTGATATTTGATGACTTATTGGAGTTGAGTTATTTTGGCAGCCATGAAACCTCACCATGAACAGCTTGTCCTTGCATGTAAATGGCTGTTTGAATGTTGATTTAAATGTTTAATTGTATTAAAGTTGAATCCCATGTGTAAAGTTTGATTTGTAAGCTTGGAAAAGTGAGAATGGAAGTTGATGGGTACGTGTAAACTTGTGGTAGCCTCATGAAGAAGATTGAAGTGTTTACACTCATGAAATTATTGTTGAATTATGTTGTTATTGATGGTAGCATGTATATGTGTATAATGGTTTGGAATTGGGTATGTAAATGGGGTATGCTCATGTGGTTAAATGGCGTAAATGGACTTGGGAAAATTTTGTGTTATAGTGTGCATATTGAGAATGGTTACAAGCTGTCCAAAATGACCAAAATTTGTTGTTAAACGTGTTAATGGTAAGGTACAAACCAGAATTGGCATGAAGGAAGTAATTTGGTGAGTGTTGAATATGTAATTGGTAAGTGATGAGGAGTGTGTAGTAGGGCAGTGTATGTTTGGTAGTGTATGTTTTGGCTTAGAACCTTAAGTGTGTGACTCCAATTGGTATGAGACCAATTGGAGGTGAAACTAGGCACAAAATGTGCCAACTTTCATGAAGGAAGCTTACCTAAATTCTGCCTAGAAGGTAACTTGAAAATTGACCAAATCCGGATTAGTGACTTGAAAGCCTGAAAATTGACCATTTGGGCATTAGTTAGTGTTTTGACTATAACTTACTCAAAACAGGTCCAATTGACCTAAAATTTTTACTATGAATAGCTTAGACATAGATATACAATTCTTATGAAGACATCAAAGCCCAGAAATGGCCAAAACCAAGCCAAATTGCTTGCAAAAGTTCAGGTACCAAAACTGGCCGAACCAAAAGTGACCTAAAAATGACCTAAGCCTATCATTTTAGTGCATTCTGTCCAGCATTGGTAAATTGACCATATCTTGGTCTACACAACTAAGAATGACCTGAAATTTTGCCCCGCGTGCAATAAGACATAGACCTACAAGTTTGTAGTTTGGACTGAAACCCGAAAACCGAGGGAACTAGGTCGTCCGGCTAGGTCAAAATAGTACACCGAAATCTGGTAAATTACAATAAAATGCAGTACACTTGAAAATAAATTTAGTAATATATACCAATACTAAAGGGCTATAAAATGTGACATATTGGTAACATTGGAATTGACTCACTTAGAGTGCATTAAGGGTCAATATTATAAGTTGACTAATGAAATGAATTGAAGGGAATAGTACCAAGAAAATTTAGATATCGGATTTTATGGTTAGAAACAAATTCATTGAGTACTGAAACACTTTATATTGTGTGTTTCAATTGATAAGGATATTGAGAAGCATAAAGAACATTGAGTTAAGGCTTAGGAGCGACTCAAATCAGGTTTGTGCACAACTAATTTTTAACTAATTTTGTTCTGAATATTTCATATGATTAAATGACATATTTTTCTTATGAATTATGTTTATCAAGTATTGGATTTAATTCAATGATTATTGAAATTGTTATAGTATGTATGAATTTAGCTTTATGAAATGGTATTTCAACAAGTGTTAAGCATTGTTGCGAATTGAATAAATTATGTTTTGAAAAATTGTGATAGAACATGTTTTGAATTATGATGGGTAATTTGCATGGAAAAATGCAAATTTATGATTTGAATTGTGATGAGCATAAAAATTATTGAATATTGGAATTGACTTTGAATCGAATTATATTGTGATTTATGCTCACTAAAAGGATTGTGATATTTTTTTATATCTCACTATAGATACTTGACTAGGTTACTACTCGTCTCTCTCATTTGTTGAGAAGATAATAGAGTTAGTTGTGTTTTGATTACCATGGTACGTGCGTAGGCTTAGATTCTCCTCTTATTAGATGTTAGATCTAAGTTTTTTTTATGTTATGGCCCTTTCAGAAGATTCAATATTGTGGTGTGTACTGTGCACGATGATTCGACCTCCCCGACCATAGGGAGTTAGAATCGCCCTGAAGATGGCCCTTTCGGATTAGTCTTGCATAGTTAGTGAGATAAAGAATGGTTTTTGAGATAAAGAATTGTTTTGAATAATAAATAATGGTTTTGAATAGTAAAGAATGGTTTTGAATTGTAAAGAATTGTGATTTCAATTATGATTTATGTATAATTGATTTTGTTGGAATTACCTTAAATTTTTGGTTGTGATTTGATAAATTGAATTCCGTGATCAAAGTCATTTCATACAAATGATTTATGTTATTGGCAATGAATAATTTGATTTTCGGAATTTGATGAGTATCCTGATTTCCAAATTATTTGTTGTAATTTTGCTAAGGTATATTGAACTATGTTTTAAGTTATAGTTGTCCACCACTGAGTTCACCACTCAGCGATAGCTTTGTATGCTGTCGCAGGTGAAAAGAGCATAGAGCAATTAAGTAAGCTTCTTTGAAAGGACATTCTGATCAGCTCCAGGTATACCCATGTACACAGGTTTTGATGTATGCATGTAACAATATGTATGTAAATTATTTGAGCAGTTATTATAAAACTCTTGTAAAATATTTTGGTATGTAATTAAATGTAAATTATTGTAAATGGAAATTTGAGATTTCATTTACCTGAATAGTTTTGTAATATTAATTTTTGAGTCTTGTAATCAATGAAATGTTTCTTTTATGATGAGGTTGGTTTGAAAATGAAATGACTGATTATTGAGATTGAATTGTGAGATGAAATGAAGTTTCTTGGAGTTGTATTTGAGAAAACATATTGGGAGTGTTTTCTTTTACAGGTTTGAAGAACTATTTTCTCAAAATACAGCCAGCACTCTGCCGAAATTTTAAAAAATTTTTATAATACCAGATTTTAATTAATGATTTACATTTCACGAAAATTGATTTAAAATCTCTTGTAGTATATTTAATGGGTTACCGGTATGTGAAGTATGGTAATTCATTAGGTGTACTACGTGATCACGTTACATCTTACGGAGGAGTAGGGTGTGACATTTATTTTTCCTTAATTTTTCTCATCACATATTTCATTATTTTATACTTCCTCACTGTCATTACAATGTAGTTCCAGACATTCTGACTTTTCGGGGCAAACATCAACTGTCGGAATAGTAAAACATACAGACTACAAAAATGAGGATGTTACAACTCTTCCCCTCTAAAAAGGAATTTCGTCCTCGAAATTCATCAAATTTAAACAACTGAGCTTATCATTATCTCATAATTCTATTCACTTTCCCATCATTGTTTTCTTTTGCCTTTATTATCTCTACTCATGAAAGTCTATTATTCAGTAGTTCTCTGATTTCTTATACTGGAATCCTTACTGGTCCTTCAGTCTCTTTTACCAATTCCAACTCTGTTAAATTACCCTTTGTCTAGGTATTCTGCATTTATCTCATACAAAACTTATATCTTGATATCATCATGCTTATTTAATAAATATTACTATACACAAACTCCATTAAGGGAAGGTATCTATTCTTACTTCCAGAGAGAGTAGCACTACAACTTCTAAATATATTTTCAAATACCTAAATCATTCTTTTCTGACAAAAATATCAAAATAATTATAAGACTCTATATCAATGTCTAGATATCTTTTCCCAACTCAGTTCAACATACTGGTGTTCTGCACTTTTTCCCTTACAGTGTTTCATAAGGTACCAGTTGTATGCTAACTTGACACTTATTATTGTATACAAATTCTGTTAGTGGGAGTGTCGACACCATATTTTGGTTGATCCCTGAAATCAACAAACTTTGAAGCCGATCCCTAACACAGTCTCCCTTTGCCAACTAACCACATTTCTGATCTCTCCTCAAAAGGAATCTAATCAACGAATCTAATAAATACTAAGTCCCCATATCATTTAAAGCCTCACCAATCTCTCAAACCAATTGTCAAGTCCCCTGATCAGTCAATTATATTTTCGATCTTTCTTGTCAAACGAGATTGAACCAACATTATGCCTTCGTGCCACCAGTCTTATTGCCGATCTCTCATTTAAAAGTTTGGGAATAATAAAGTTAAGGTGTCGATCCGGTTTAATGATGATCCCGATCTTAAGTATCCAAATTAAATTTCCAATTTTAATTAAGTCCCGTTTAGCGTTGGTTCCTAGCCGATCTCATGCTTATTGTGTTTTCCGACTTCTTACACTTGGATTAATAATCACTTTTAGTTGTGGTTTTCATATGCTCAAAAAATCAAGTGCTTATGCAATTCAGAGATTTTCCGATCACATCCATTCATTTAACAAAAAGGGAATTTCATTTCATTTCATATTAAAATTTGTACAAGTCATTCAGTAGGGGGATCACCCCCAACCTGATCTACATTTTGTTCGCTCCCTCTCTCACCTTCAGCCTCCTCCTCACTATCCTCACCTTCGTTCTGGGGAGCCAGATCCACCATCTAAGAGAAGTCCTCCTCGGGATATCGCTTCCTGAGCTCGGCTAAGAGATCCCTATGAGCATTCACATAAGCGCCGGCCTCCCTTGTCACCGCCTCTTCTTCTTTTGCTCTGAGCTCCTCAGTGAGGTGAGCGACTTCACCGGCTCGGAGTGCCCGGACTTCTTCAAAAACATGTCTCGCTCGGCCAGAACTTGAGCTTGCTCGGCCAGATTATCCTCGTAAAACTTCATCCGCCCCTCAATTTCAGATAGGTAGTTCTGAGCGGATGAGAGTTGGGATCGGAGGGAAGCCACTTCATGGCCCATCTTCTCGACCTCCTTACCCTGGCAGTGAGCCTTCTCCCGGACAATTTGCTGGTTTACCAAACACTCCACATTCAGGCTCATAGACCGGGTCAGGATGTCATCAAGATTGTCCGGGGACAGCCTATCCCGATCCTCCCCAAAGTAAATAGAAGCCCCCAGAACCTTAGCCAAACCCGGATTCTCCCAAACAGTTCGGTTCTTCTCTAGGGAATGGATCAGCACTTGAGCGCCGCGGGAGAGGGTCCTCAAGGTAGGTTGGGAAGGACCCCCTTCCGCGCTCGAGGCAACTGGAGGGGGTGGTGGCGGCTCTTCTTGGAGAGGAGGAGATCGGATCACTTCTACGTCGGGGATCGGCTGCCCCGAAGGTTGAGATGAGCCCCCTTGCATTTCCTCAGCTTCATGCCCGGGCATCTAGAGCAGCTCGGATCGCTTCATCTCCTGCACTTTCTAGGAGACCTCCCTCTTCCGCTTTCGGCTCTCCTTGGAAGCTTCGCCGCTTGCCATACCTGCACAAAGAAGAGGTCAGTGAGATCGCTAAGGTCCAAAGATCTGAGATATAGAAAATACCGATGCTGAGGTCAGAGAGCTGAAGCCCGCGATCTTCGCCAGTGATCAACTCCATTGTCCAGTGATGCAGTTCGGCAGTCACTGCATCCAAACAAGAGAACTTCTCTCTGGCCGCCTGATCTTTCAGCTCCATCACCATCAGGCCTTCTTCCCTATTTAGGGTGAGGCGCTTCGGAAGTAAGGGGCCCTGTTGCAGCCAGCTGCGAGGGAAGCCCTCAAAGCCGTTCGAAATTTTGCTCCTCAGAATGAAGAAGTGAATCTTCCAATTCTTCAGGGAGGAGGGCAGATCAGTAAAAAGCCCGTAATGTGGCTTCGCCTGGAAGAACCAATACTCGTCGTCCTTTCGACGAGTTAATCTATGTAGTTCGACGAATACCTTAGTTGTAGGACGGAGTCCCTTAGCTCGACAGAGGCCTCTGAAGGCTACTAGGATCCGCCATGAGTTCGGGTGAACTTAGGCGATGCACACTTGGTGAAATTTTAAAACTTCCTTGAAGAAGTCATCAAGGGGGAACCGCAGCCCGGCCTTTAATTGTTCTTCGTATACCATGATCATATCGTTCTCCTCGAAGAAATGATCGGCATGAAGATCGCCGTGACAGTTAATCAGCTCGTATGAATCAGGCCGGATGTTGCACTCCTAGCTGAACGACTACAGGTCAGTTTCTTGCAGGATTGATGGCAGCTCGTCCATGAGAAGATTTTCTCTCCCTGAAGAAGGTACATGCCTTGATGGTGCTGCTTGCCCCCGAGCTGGAACGGAGACCCTAAGAGGTTCAGGTCGTACGCTTGGTCCGACCACCTCCACTTCATCAGACGACCACGAGATCTGAACGAAATGGGGGCTTGCCGCTCTCTGACCCTCGAAACCACTCATTTTCAAAGGAAATAGAGAATTTAAACTAAAAGGAGGATCAAAACCCTTACCGGAGCTTGATCGGTATCGGAAGAACTTGAAAAATCGAGAGAATTTCAGAATCGTTCGCGGGATGCTGAAAATGACATAAGAGAGCAACTGGCTGACCCATCCCCTATTTATACCCGTCTGAGCATTTAATACTCACAGTGTTCCAGGCGGTGAATCGGTTAGCGGGATTCGCCAGCTTTTTCTGACACGTCTCACGAATATTTCAGAAATTCCATAATAAAAGGGATCGGCTAGTTACAGATCGAGGTGGATCGGTTAAGGGTTGTTCAGTTAGGAACCGGATCAGATAAACACATCAGAGATCGAAAAATAATCAACGCAATAATAATAAAAATGATAGTTGTCAAAAAAAAATTTTATTTCCAAAAAGGTCGGATTACATCATTTGGGTGATCTCTAGAGATCGGATTACATTAAAAGTCGAATTACATCATTTGGGCGATCTCTAGAGATCGGATTACATTAAAAGTCGAATTACATCATTTGGGTGATCTCTAGAGGTCGGATTACATTAAAAGTCGAATTACATCATTTGGGCGATCTCTAGAGATCAGATTACATTAAAGGTCTGATTACATCGTAGGGGGGATCTCTAATAAAGACCTATGTCAAAGCCTTGTCTCGTGGCTAAATCAAAAGATGTGTTTGATCGGGAGACCGGCCATTGACATCGGATAGATGTACAGCTTAGATGGGGTGATTATGAATCTCATGAGGATGGAGAGTCATCTCCACTGTCATCGACCAGAACCAAGCTGTAGCCGGGACGCCTAATGTGGTGAGGAGCCAAATGAACTTCGAGGGGCAGTCACCGATGTTAAGGGGAATATTAGCAGTCTTCTCGCCCGAAATCAGTTCGCCGATTATATCGATCGAATGATTTGAGATCGACATAATCAAAGTCCTCGATCCAGGTCAGTAAATTAGTCCGGTTCTCTCACTGTCATCAAATGAGGTTATCATAATTCTCCGATCATCGGGATCGTAAATTTTCAGTCAGGAAATAAAAAGGACAATCAGAAAAAGATCAAAAGCCACTATCATGGCCGGGAGTATTACCGGAGCAGTTAGAACAGGGAATGTGAGAAGGAAGAGGAGAAAATCAAATGCAGAGGGCTTTCCCGTTGAAGGTATATATAGGAAAAATCTGAGCATTTCTTGCGAGCAGAAAACGAAGCAGATGCCTTAGAAATCGAAGGAATAAATGCTTTGACTAAATCGAACCAGAAAGAGCAAGAGACCGGAGTAGGGGAGATCGGAAAAGGATCATGCTAGAAAGATCGGAAGGGAGGGGAGATCGGAAAATAAAGAGAATAAGACGCCTGCCGTTGTCGTCATAATCAGAGCCGAGGTAGTTAAAGCGTCGCAGACGAAATCTCCACTGCACGCCCTAGAATCGCCCGCATTACTGACATGTGCCAGAGTATGTCATGACAGTGCTGTACATCCCAATCTCCACCGTTGATCTTTCTTGTAAGGACAAGCCCGGAGCCCTTGGATCGAAGAAGAAGGCGAGAAGACCAGCGCCTTTCACTCCTAGCCCTCGGATCGCCCTTGATAAGAAAATTTTGGGCCGTCAGATTAGAAGAGAGTAAGGACAAATATTCTGAAAGTGATCTCAGCCATTCATTCTCATTCTCTTTAATTCCCGAGCCTCAGATCATGTCCTTTAAAATCCTAACCCTCCATCTCCCTCAAAACAAATCCCGACCCTTCATGGGGAGCACTCGGTTCCTATAAATACCTGCATGAAAACTGTTCAAAGGGAGGACGAAAAAAAGGTGGTGACTATAGCAGAAGAACACTGAAACTCAATTCAGTTCGTTACTATGCTATTTTTGAGCTTTCATAAGAAAAAACTTTTGAAACCAGTTTTCTGAAGTATTTTCTTGCAAAGGGATTTTTTACTACTGAAACTCTCCATTTTCAGTTCGTTCATTATCCTGTGATTTTCAGTTCTTTGTTATCTTTATTTCCACTCCCGTTGTCTAAGCTCAACTTCATTAAAACTTGGTTATTATTTTGACCTGACTGCATCTTAGCGAAGAATCCTTCATTTCAAGGCGAACCCTAACCCCTAGGCTATCAGCCCGCGGTCTTATTACGTTTTGTGATTCCGTAGTTAGTTCAGTAGATTCGGCTCCCTTTAGGTGAGTGCTTATATCGCTGCTTTATCAAGTGCTCGTTTTATTTTATGTATTTCATTCATTTTTATGTTTGTAATTTTCACCAAAATTATATTGCGTTAAAAAAAAAAAAACGCGAAGAAGGTTATGCCCGAGTTTATTTCTTTGTTAATCAGTCCATTCTTTTTGTTAATCTTCGTTACTTCTGAATGCAAGAGTTCTAGTCCCGAGTAGCGTATAAGTAGTTGGATAAAATGTAGGTAACTGTATCTTAAGCGTTTCTTTAAAAATAAAAGGTCTGAATAATAAGTCAGGGAAAATAGTAAAGTTGAATCACTAGGCTAACACAGAAGACAATTGGATAAGACGTCATAAGGTGGAATAAAGCCAAATCTTAGATAAATAAACGGAATAGATTGGGTATCATAAGGTACTGGTAAGGAGACCACATAGGAGGTCGGTAAAATTCAGTCTGGCATCCTTGGTCTAGTCACGAGGTACCAATGAGTTAAAAGAAGCCTTATTCCGATCCCCGGCATTTTTGAATGCCAGAACCCTTAGTCTTGGGCTCTTGTGATGGGTAGCTATAATCAAATTTCGAGAGGTCGGAAAAGTCCTTATCCGACTCCCATTAAAATAAAAGAGATTGGAGGAGAGTTCTTATCCAATTCTCACCCCGAAATTTTAACGGATATTTAAAAGAGATCGGAGGAGAGTTCTTATATGATTCTCAAGCCTAAAATTTTAATAAAGAGATCGGAGGAGAGTTCTTATCCGATTCTCACCCCAAAATTTTAACAGATATTTAAAAGAGATCGGAGGAGAGTTCTTATCCGATTCTCAAGCCTAAAATTTATAACAAATATTTAAAAGGGATCGGAAGAGAGTTCTTATCCGATTCTCAAACCCAAAATTTTCATAAATATTTAAAAGAGATCGGAGGAGAGTTCTTATCCGATTCTCAAACCCAAAATTTTCATAAATATTTAAAAGAGATTAGAGGAGAGTTCTTATCCGATTCTCAAATCAAATTCTAACAAATATGCAAAACGACCCCTTAAACAAAACTGATATGCAACAGTAACTCACTAAGGGTCAACTCATTTATTTATGTATCTGGATAACCCGAATTGGTGAAAAATCAAATATTCCCTTTTACCAAGAGGATTAACATCTCCGTTTGAACCTCCTAACTATCAATTCTAGTTTATAAAGAGCTTGAAGTTAAATCTGCTTACCCTCATTGAGGGACGAGGTGGGGTGCCTAACACCTTCCCCACTCGTTTACGGACCCCGAACCTAGAATCTTTGTTTTTGAAGTGGTTTCATTTTAATTTATTTTCACAAATGGTTTTCTTTAATTTCCCTCAAAATTAAAGTGGCGACTCCTCACTCTTTCCCACTTCGGTGAGGGTTCGTTCAGGCGACCGCAAAACACTTTGCGACAGCTTGGCGACTCCACTGGGGACGTAGGGACTTTTCTTCAACCTCGGCTCAGAGGTCCAAAAGCAGATTTAATTTTATGTTCTTATAAATTAGAATTATATTTAGATAGGTACAATTTACGAAATTCGAAAACCTTAGTCTATTAATGTTTGCTATTTCCTCTAACCGCTTTGTTTGTTTTATATCCTACAACATTCTCCGTCTAAAAAAGGAAAAATAAAAATCCCCCTGTATTGGGAAGAGGTAAAGGTGTCCCTTCACACACTGAACACTCATATAATGTCCTAACACACTTCAGCCCTATACCCGGGCTTTCTTACCCTTTTAGGAAGTAGGAGGGAGTCATGTGGCGGTACCCATGGGTTTTACCCCGTTAGTATCCGTAAAGGCTTCTGCTCAAATTGAAACTCATTCTATTCACTGTGATACCCGTGGAACTTTCCCAATAGTATCATGGGGGATAGAATGGGGCTCTACTGTTTATAGTAGGGGCAATTTGGGAACCTATGGCTTTTAAAAAACTAAACCTTGAGCTAAACTGTCACGATAGCTGGAAGCCGTAGCAAGCTGCCTTATAAGATAGAACTATCCAATTAGGTAGCACCTAGCCGGTACTAGGACTCTCCTTATTTTAGGACAAAAGGGGCATACTTACTCTTACCCTATTCTGCTTGTGTTTTATTTAATTCTTATTTTGAGGGTAATCTTGAATCATACTGTTAAGAAAACCTACACACTTTCCTACTTTGATAAATGTGTAGGTGTCACTCTGCCAATAGTATAATTCAAGATTACCTGAATTTATCCTGCTAACAAGTTTTTCCTGCAGGCATCACCAAAATAAGGTCTGTAAAAGGATAAGCATCAATTTTAACATGGCATCCTCGAGTCAGTCGGCAGAAGAAGTTCTTAAATCAGAATAGAATGCTAAACCATGGCCTGAACCGTCTCATAGTCCAGTGCATCCACAAAGTGATACTAGCTCATTGCCTCCATTGGACCTGAGCAAAATTGAAGTCAGAATGAACAGTCTCAAGGGTCTGGCCAATGGTTGGAAGTCATTTCCCGATCAGGTCAAAGCACAATTTGAGAAGAGATATGGGAGGATTGCAACCTTGATACGAGTTAAAGTTCAAGTCTAGGCATTAAAGGCCATGTTGACAGTTTGGAATCCTAAGAATGGGTTGTTCTCTTTCAACGATATCGATACTACTCCCACTATGGAAGAATATCAAGCATTGCTAGAAATCCCTTATGCGGCGCAGAATCGGATTTACCTACACCTCAAGCATAGGCAGACCTGGAAACGGTTCACACACATGCTGGGGATTCCACCAGAAGAAGCAAAGGTGAGGGAAACTGTCAAAGGGAACACGCATGGATGGTATTGGACTTATCTCAAGAAGTGGTTGGATCAATGCATCCAAGATGAACAGTGGGAACAAGCTTCATTGATGCTCGCTTTAGCAATCTACAGCCTGATCTTGTTCCTTAGACCTTCCGGAATCATAACCTGCGGCGTTGTGGAAATGTTCTAGGCAGTAAAGAAATGAAGGTCAATCCTGTACCGGCAATTCTTGTCGAGACTTTCTTAACCCTTACTTACTGCAGACAACAAAGCAAGGGATCCATTAAATGTTGTTCTCAATTGTTGCACCTCTGGACCATTAGCCATATGTGTCCTGTGGAGACGAAGGGATTAACCTGGTACCTTGACCAGCCTGTCATCGAGAAAATTACCCGATTAGTAATCAGCCCGAAGGATGAGCCGCAGTGGCAAAAACGGATTTTGAGCTTCAACAGCCATGACTACTGCTGGAGGAAATTGTGGACGTCGGGTCAATCCATTTTGGTCGGCACGGGGGGTAATCAATCAGTATCCCTAATCGGAGTGACTGGATACACAAGTTACACTCCGGCATTAGTAATGAGACATTTCGGCTTAACACAGTTTAGGATCAACATTGAAGAATACCACCAAGGTCATTTCTACCATGAGCTCAAGGAAGAGGAAGGGTTGAAAATAGCTCGCAGATCTTGGGAAAACATCACTCTGATGGAGAGATCGCCTAAAGGCCCGAGTGCCACGGGCGATTATCTTAAATGGAGGGCTGACACGGATCAAGAACACTTGACTGCAGATCCAACAAAATTCGAAGACAGCAACCCTCGCCGAAACGCCCTTTCAGAAGAAGATGGTGATCATTTAGCCGACTCCCTACAAAAGGCAAACACTGAAAACTCACAATTGTAAGAACAAATAAAGCAGTTGGAGGACCAACAGCAGATCCTCAAAAGAAAAGTAAGAAGACTCAGAGAAGAGGCAAGGACCGAAAAGATGGGGTTCGAAGAGTAAGAGATACGGTGGGAAAAGAATAAGAAGTGCAGAATAGCAAGCTTCAGGAGAAAATGAAATATCAGGAAATACTCATGCAAGAATATAAACAAGAAAGCAAAAAGAAGAAGCTTGAACTGAAGGAACAAGCACTGCCTATCAACGATATTCTGAAGGAATGTGCTAAAGAAAGAAAGGAAAAAGAAAGACAAGCTGCTCTCTATCAGGAGCTGAAAGAGAATGTTGACCAGCTGGAGAGAATGATAGCACAGGGAAAACAAGAACTCCTACCTGAATCCGAGTATGCTCTGAAAGTGTTCAACCCTGCCAGACAAGAAGAAAGGTTATATGAGTATCTCAGAAAATGTCATTACATTATAAAGAACCTCCCTGAGCCTAAGCCGATGTAAAGAATGCTGTGTACGAATTATTCAGTTAATAGAATAATTTTTGGGCCATTGTTTAGCAAAATTGTGAATGAATAGTATAACTCCCGTAGGAACCCCCTCGCTAGGGTTATGCAAAAAATTGGATGTGCCATATGGACTGGTATCATAGATGCGCATTCAATCTAGTCATTCACAGTCAGACTATCGAACGATGCCATGATAAAATTGATGCAATCATCCTTCTGCAGATTTCATTTTGGCTCCCAAATGCCACTGTATCCTTTGTCCGAACCAGGACCTTTAGTTTTTTTTTACGAAATTCAAAATTTATTAAAACTTTTTTTACTTCTCTACAGAAAATCAACATTGCTTCAAACAAAGCAAGTCTGACCAGGCACACAGTTCAACCCAAACGAGTGTACTTAACAAGATCACGAACAAAGAAGATAATGGAAGACCAGGAACAAGTCTAGAACCTACAAGGACAGGTTTTCGAATTGAAAGACCAAGTCTCGGAGCTCATGAGACTAATGAGGGAGATGTCCCAAAATAAACCTGCTTCAGAACCTAACTTACCACTACCTCCCCCACCACCTACAACAATTGATCCTCATCAGGCTTCAACCTCTTTCACCTTTCAGTCACCTATCCCGGATCCGACAATCACTGTCAATCCGGCTACCATAAATAATGACCTACCTTTCTCCCATTACCCAGCCGTCTCAAATGCCGACCCATACCCTTCAATACTAATTCCTCCAGTTCACTCCACCCCTCATCTCCCAGCTGGGGGAGCATTTCATACAGTAGGAGGAGAAAACAAGACCAGGGAAAATGAGAAGCTGTCTGCTCTAGAGGAGAGATTGAGAGCAATAGAGGGGCTGAACATGTATGGTTCAGTCGACGTGGCGTCACTGAGATTGGTGCCAGACGTGGTGGTGCCGCCCAAGTTCAAAATCCCGGACTTCGACAAGTACACCGGGAACTCAGACCCCCGCATTCACCTGGCAACCTACATTGCCAAAATGTCTGCCTTGACAGAAGATGACAGACTTCTCGTCCACTTCTTTCACGAGAGTCTCTCGGCACCACGAGATGGTGCATACTGATTGGGACAGAGCAAAGCTGCGCTCCTAGAAGGATTTGGTGATGCTTTCTGAGCAAGATATAAATTTAACTGCGATGTAGCCCCCACGAGGAGAGACCTCCAAAACCTGGTACAGAGAGACAGGGAAAGCTTCAAGGAATATGCCCAGAGATGGAGAGAGAAGGCTGCAGAAGTATATCCTCCGGTGACCGACAATGAACTATACTCCCTGTTCATCGAGACATTGAAGGCTCCTTATTTCAATCTGATGATTGGAAATACCTCCAACAGCTTCTTAGACATCATTAAAGCCGGTGAGAGAATAGAGGCCAACTTAAGGATGGGGCGACTGCAGGAGTTGGCCGAGAACCCTGCGAAGAAGACTGCCAGTTTTGGCAAGAAAAAGGAGGGTGATGTGCATTCTATCACCTGGCAGAACAATTACTCCCCGCTTCCTCAAAATAACTACCGGCCATATCTTCCCCCTAATGGCCAAACAATTGCCAACCTTCCTCCCCCTTTTCCAAATTATCCTCACCCATGCCCACAGTATCCGCCCCCGATAAACTACCAGCCCAGACTACCTCCTCCTCCTGCTCAACCTAGACCACCTCAAAACAACCCGAGACCACCAAGAAATCCTGATCCACCTCTGCCCCTGCCACTCAGCGAAATATACCGATACCTCATCGGTATAAACCAGATAGTACAAGTTCCCCTTGACCCAATTCAGCCACCATACCCCAGGTGGTATGATACCACTGCACGTTGTAAGTATCATGGAGGGGCACAAGGGCATTCAACTGACAATTGCGTGGCACTTAGAGGGAGAGTGCACGCTTTAATCAGGAATGGGTGGTTGAAGATTAAGGGAAATGGTTCCCTCCCCAATGTTACCTCAAACCCGTTGCCCAATCATAATACGGGCAATGGTGTAAACATGATAGAGTCAGACGGAGAGGGGTCGGCACCAGAGGTAGACGAGCTGATTCCTCACTTTGAGGAAATTTTTAAAATGGCAGTAAGGGAAGGTTACCTCCACCCTCAAGCTCCAGAACCTGAGATTGAAACGGGATGCCCCTATCATGGAGGAACAGCTGGCCATGAGCTGCAAAATTGTGAAGAATTTAAGCAAGAGGTCCAGAACTTATTGTCCTTCAAAGTTCTGAGATGCCAGGCAAGGTCCAAAATGGAGGAAGGAATAAATACAGCCCGACTCAGCCAAAACACCTCCACCCATAATCACAGAATTACTTTCTCACCCCCAGTATCCTCACCTCCAGTGACAATCATCCGAACCCCGCCTCAGCTCCCTGTCACAAATACCCATGCCATACCTTGAAATTATAACTTTCAAGTTTTCACCCAAGGAGCGTCAAGCAGTACATCGGCTCCTAATCTTACTTCACCTTCAGCACCTCCAAAACCGTGCTTCACTCCTCATGAACATTTTAAGATGACTTATGCTAGACCTACCAGCAGTACTACTCCCCAAGCTAATCCTCAGCTCGTAGCTGCCACAAAATCTTCCCCGCTTGAATCAGAGGTTGAGTTTATAACCAGAAGTGGGAGATGTTATGGGAGCGAAGAGAAAGAAAAGAAGAAAGGGAAAGTAAAAATGAGAGAGTCACAGAAGAATACAGAAGAGGAGGTTGAGAAAATGAAAGAAGTAGAACCTACCAGACCAAGAGAGGAAGAGGAGCTGCTTCTTCAAATAATGAAGCAAAGTGAGTATGATGTGGTGGAACAGTTGAGAAAGACACCTGCTCGAATTTCACTGTTATCGCTGATTCTGAGCTCTGAGGTGCACCGTCAAGCCTTGCAGAAAATTCTAGATCAGGCCTTCGTGAACCCCAACATCACACAGGGGGTAGTTCGAGAAGATAGTGGGACAAATTTAGGCATCCAGTTTTGTCACCTTTTCTGAAGAAGAGATAGACCCTGCAGGCTTAACGCACACTAAAGCTCTGCATGTGACGATGAAATGTAAAGGTTGTATAGTGGCCAAGGTTCTTATTGATAATGGATCAGCACTCAATGTACTGCCTAGTGCCACCTTGGCCAGGCTGTCGGTTGACCGATCGAATATACATCAGAGTGCTATGGTGGTAAGAGCCTTTGACGGTACAAGAAGAGAAGTGCTGGGAGACATTGACTTGTCCCTCCAAATTGGCGCATGCACCTTCAACGTCACATTCCAAGTGATGAATATTGAACCTGCCTACACTATGTTGCTGGGGAGGCCTTGGATCCATTCAGCGAATGCCGTTCCTTCAACTTTGCACCAGAAGATAAAGTACATCATGGACGGCAAAATCATCACTGTAAGAGGGGAAGAAGCCATATTGGTCACCAAGCCACAATCACTTCCTTATGTGGAAGCTGCTGAGGAGTCGTTGGAAAGCTCCTTCCAGGCCCTCGAATTACAAGAAACCATCTCAAGGAATGAAGGGGCTATGGCTATGGTAGCCAAGGTGATGTCAAGGAATGGGTTTGAAGAGGGCAAAGGGTTAGGCGCCGTATTGCAAGGGATTGTTGAATCTATACCGCCTATCCAGAAGGTAGGCCATTACGGTTTGGGTTATGAGGAGGACGCCCTCATGGATGGTCGATTCTGGATGAGGAACAGACTTCGGGATCAAAGATTTGACCAGAAATTCGGGAGAATGAAAGTAGTCCCGAGAATCACAGAGGTATTCACTAAACTAGTCATTGAAAATCTGGCAGAGGTTGAAGAATCACCCGATGAACCATCCATCGATGTCATCCACTTGGATTCCTTGTATGAGGCTCTGGTCTCGCTAATAACTGAAGGGCAAGAACTGGACAACTGGACAGCAGAGGACATCCCTGTACTTAATTTCGAGTAAAGTATTTCTGGTTATCTACACTTGATCATTTTGTCCATGGTGGCAAGTGTAATATTGTAAATGGACCCTTTTCTTATGTCATAAGTGTTAATGAATTAATAGCGCATTTCATATCCAATTCTCTTTTTCTTTCCTTTTGAAAATCATTCTTATAATATATTCCATTTTCGTTCATTCAGGACCATTCATCAATTAGCACCTAATAATTCAATAGACTCAGAAATTCCTCTGGTTAATTTTGAAATCCCCATAACTGCCATTACTTCAAATGATTCTGAGGTGGAACTCACAGAGGAAAGGGATGAAAGAGATGAACCTTCCCTAGTGCCTTGTGGAGACGAAACGCACACCATAAACTTAGGCACGGAAGAAGTTAAAAGGGAACTTAAGGTTGTGGAGAGTGAAGAATTGGGAGATATGATCAGTTTGCTCAAAGAATTCCTAGACGTGTTTTCCTGGAGCTATGATGATATGATTGGTTTGGACCCTCATATAGTGACGCACAAAATTCTCCTAATTTCGGGGATAATCCCGGTAAAGCAGAAATTAAGAAGAATGAATCCTGACACACTGCTCAAAGTTAGGGATGAGGTCAAGAAACAGTATGATGCTGGGTTCCTGGAAGTAGTCAAATATCCCCAATCGATAGCTAACGTTGTCCCGGTAATGAAGAAAGACGGGAGAGTCAGGGTGTGCATTGATTACAGGGATCTTAATAAAGCAAGCTTGAAAGATGATTTCCCTCTCCCTCACATTGATGTGTTAGTAGACAATGCTGCGGGATTGGGCAGGTGTTCGTGTATCGATGGGGCATCAAGGTAAAATCAAATCCCAATGGATAAGGAAGACAAGGAGAAAACTGCTTTTATCACTCAATGGGGGGTATTTTGTTATCGGGTCATGCCTTTCGGATTAAAGAATGCTGGAGCCACCTACCAATGCGCTATGGTCACATTATTCCACGATATGATGCATAAAGAAGTGGAGGTGTACGTGGATGATATAATCATCAAATCCAGGGGAGAAGAGAGCCATGTGCAGGTAATGAGGAAAGTATTCGAGAGACTCAGGAAATATCAGCTGAAACTGAACCCTGCCAAATGCATATTCGAAGCTAGATCTAGGAAATTGTTGGGATTCATAGTGAGCGAGAAAGGAATAGAAGTTGATCCAGACAAAGTCCGAGCCATTCAAGAGATGCCATCCCCAAAAACAGAAAGGGAGGTGCACAGTTTCTTGGGGAAGTTAAACTACATATCAAGGTTTATTTCCAATCTCACCGCTAAAGCTGAGCCTATTTTTAGTCTACTCCGAAAGAATAACACCACTCAATGAGATTCAGTTTGTTAAGAGGCTTTCGAGAAAATCAAGCGACTGGCCCAACCCACCAAGATTGGTTCCGCTTTCAGAGGTGAAGGTCACGATTTTGTATATGGCAGTCCAACAAAGCTCAATGGGATGTATTTTGGGGCAACATGATGATACCGGCCGAAAGGAAAGGGCTATTTATTACCTGAGCAAAAAGTTCAATGATTGTGAGTCGAGGTACTCTTTCCTAGAGAAAACTTGCTGCGCGTTAGCCTGGACAGCAAATCGCCTCAAACACTACATGTTGAATCACAAGACATGGCTCATCTCCAGGATGGATCCTATTAAGTATGTATTCAAAAGCCCATTCATGCCAGGAAGGATAGCCAAATGGCAGGTCATTCTCTCCCAATATGACATTGTCTATATGACCCGGAAAGCAGTGAAAGGTAGCGTGATCGCAGATCTCCTAGCAGAAAACCCTATCCAGGATTATGAAGCTCTGGATTTTCAGTTCCCCTATGAGCATATTAACGAAGTGGACTGCGGAGAAGAAGAGCCAGCTGATGTATGGGAAATGTACTTCGACGGAGCTGTCAATTTGTCCGGTAATGGAATCGGAGCTGTATTGGTATCCCCGGATGGAAAACACTTCCCGATAGCTATCAAGTTGAGATTTGACTACACCAACAACGTTGCAGAATATGAAGCTTGTGTGATGGGTCTATAGGCTGCCATCAAAATGAAAGTCAGGAAGTTGGAGGTATATGGAGACTTAGCCCTGATCATTTATCAAGTCAAGGGAGAATGGCAAACTAAGGATTCGAAGCTAATCCCATATCAGAAGTATTTACTGGAGCTGATTAAGAAGTTCGAAGAAATCTCTTTCAGTCACCTTAGTCGAGACAAGAATCAATTTGCAGATGCCTTAGCCACCCTGGCTGTTATGGCTCAAATGGAAGAAGGGCAGACGACTCAGGTATTAAAGATTAAGGCAAGGAGTGAGCCGGCATACTGCTTCATGATCGAAGAAGAACCTGATGGTAAACCTTGGTACCATGACATCTTGCTTTACATCAGAACCAGAGAATTTCCTTCAAGGGCAAGCAAAAATGAAAAGAGGATGATTCGGAGATTAGCATTGGGATACTTCCCCAGTGGAGAAACCCTATACAAGAGGAGCTCCAACGGCGAATTATTGAGATGTGTGGATGCAAAAGAGGTGAAGAGAATACTTTTCGAGACTCATGAGGGAAGCTGTGCAACCCATGCCAATGGGCATATGATGGCTAAGCAAATCATGAGACGAGGGCATTTTTGGACTAACATGGAAAAGGACTGCGTCGAGTATTTCTGAAAGTGCTATAAGTGCCAAATCTACGAGGATCCGATAAATGTTCTGCCTCACCAACTGTTCAACCTCGTTTCACCATGGCCTTTCGCAATGTGGGGCATCGATGTAATTGGTCCCATCAACCCTAAGGCGTCCAATGGGCATAGATTTATCCTGGTGGCTATCGATTACTTTTCTAAATGGGTCGAAGAGACATCATATGCCCACATTACACAGAACACATTTCTCAAATTCCTTAGAAATAATATCATCTGCCGGCATGGCCTCCCCAATGAAATCGTCACTGACAATGCCAAGAATTTGAATGGTCCGAAGATTCAGAAATTATGTGATCAATACAAAATCCGACATCTCAATTCCTCACCATACCGTCCCCAGATGAATGGAGCAGTGGAAGCCGCAAACAAAAATCTCAAGAGAATAATCCGGAAAATGACAGTCACTTATAAGGATTGGCATGATATGCTTCCCTACGCTCTTCATGCATACCGGACTTCTGTAAGGACATCAACTGGGGCAACCCCATACTCACTGGTTTACGGGATGGAAGCTGTACTACCTATTGAAGTAGAAATTCCTTCCCTAAGAATTCTGAAGGAATCAGGGATTGATGAGTCGGAATGGATCCAGTCAAGGTTGGACCAATTAAACTTGCTAGATGAGAAAAGGTTAGCGGCAGCATGTCACGGGCAGTTATACCAAAGAAGAATGGCCAGAGCATTTAACAAAGGGGTTCGCCCAAGTGAATTTCAACCAGGGAACTAGTCCTGAAAAAAGTGCTTCCGAATCAAAACGATCCCCGAGGAAAATGGTCACCAACCTACGAGGGACCCTATGTGGTTAAAAAAGCATTTTCTGGTGGGGCCTTGATCTTGACCCACATGGATGGTGAAGAATTTCCAAGACCTGTGAATGTCGACACCGTCAAGAGATACTATGCCTAAAAAAAAATAAAAAAAAATAAAGAGAGTAGGGGTGAAAACCCGAAAGGGCGCTCCTAGCAAAATGTGTGAAAGAAGGCGAAAACCCTGGAAGGGCGCTTTCTGTAAAATGAGTGAGGGACGAAAACCCGAAAGGGCGTCCTGAAAAAGCGAGCAAAAAAAAAATTAAAAATCTAGGGGTGAAAACCCGAAAGGGTATCCCGAGAACCAAAAGGGAGAAATAAGGAACGGGGCATGAAACCGAGGATGGAAAGAAACCATCATGGCATGAGGCTTCAGAGTGCTTGAAATAATGGCAGTTAAGAGACTTGAAAGCTAACTACAAGGAATATGTGAGATCTATCCTTGTACCTTTTTTCTTTGAAACCGTACCGTTGTTTCTTTAAACCATAATAAAGTCATACTTTCTTTGTGTTTATCTCTTTGCTTTTATCTTTCCCTATACTCACTCTTTAATATTGTCCTTCTTCAATCCCTTCATCTAATGCGCTATTAATCAGTTAAAATTTTGCCATAAGATTAGGATTTGAAAATTGATAACCTCACGTACTTTGCTATGATATTTGCAGGGAATGGCCTAAAAAAAAAAAAACTAGAGGTGAAAACTTGGAAGGGCACTTCTAGTCAAATGGACGAAAGGAAAGTGAAAACCTGCAAGGGCGCTTTTCGCAAAATAAGACGAAAGTCGAGAACAGAAAAGGGGCATCCAAAGAAATAAGGTCGTAGGTCAAGACTTGCAACTCGTCCTCCATTAATCATCGGCTTTCGGGATCCTGTTAAGTACACTTCATCAGGGAGGAACTTCTCGTGTCGAGATCAGACTTGCTTTGTAAGTTGATTTTAATTTTCCTGCATTTAAATTTCTTGTCAATCAACCTCTGGTTCCTCGATCTAAGTTGATTTTAATTTTCCTGTATTTAAATTTCCTGTCAATCAACCTCTGGTTCCTTGATCTAAGTTGATTTTAATTTTCCCTGCATTCAAATTTCCTGTCAACCAACCTCTGGTTCCTTGATATAAGTTGATTTTAATTTTCTTGCATTTAAATTTCCTGTCAATTAACCTCTGGTTCCTTGATCTAAGTTGATTTTAATTTTCTTACATTTAAATTTCCTGTCAATCAACCTCTGGTTCCTTGATCTAAGTTGATTTTAATTTTCCCTGCATTCAAATTTCCTGTCAATCAACCTCTGGTTCCTTGATCTAAGTTGATTTTAATTTTCTTGCATTTAAATTTCTTGTCAATCAACCTCTGGTTCCTTGATCTAAGTTGATTTTAATTTTCTTGCATTTAAATTTTTGATCTAAGTTGATTTTAATTTTCAGCATTTAAATTTCCTGTCAATCAACCTCTGGTTCCTTGATCTAAGTTGATTTTAATTTTCCTGTATTTAAATTTCTTGTTAATCAACCTCTGGTTTCTTGATCTAAGTTGATTTTAATTTTCAGTATTTAAATTTCCTGTCAATCAACCTCTGATTCCTTGATCTAAGTTGATTTTAATTTTCCTGCATTTAAATTCCCTGTCAATCAACATCTGGTTCCTTGATCTAAGTTGATTTTAATTTTCCCTGCATTCAAATTTCCTGTCAATCAACCTCTGGTTCCTTGATCTAAGTTGATTTTAATTTTCCTGCATTTAAATTTCCTATCAATCAACCTCTGGTTCCTTGATCTAAGTTGATTTTAATTTTCCTTGCATTCAAATTTCCTGTCAATCAACCTCTAGTTCCTTGATCTAAGTTGATTTTAATTTTCTTGCATTTAAATTTCCTGTCAATCAACCTCTGGTTCCTTGATCTAAGTTGATTTTAATTTTCCTGCATTTAAATTTCCTGTTAATCAACCTCTAGTTCCTTGATCTAAGTTTATTTTAATTTTCTAACATTTTAATTCCCTGTTACCAACCTCAGGGTGCCGACCTAAGTGGGTTTTAGTTTCCTGACTTTAATTTCAAATTTCAAATTTTAGTCGTCCAAAATATGGGTCTGAATCTTTACGTAATCCCTACACGGAAATTTTTTCTAGTAGGAATTATGTAAAGAGGGGCAGCTGTCGACACCATATTTTGGCTGATCCCTGAAATTAATAAACTTTGAAGCCGATCCCTAACACAGTCTCCCTTTGCTAACTAACCACATTTCCGATCTCTCCTCAAAAGGAATCTAATTAACACTAAGTCCCCATATCATTTGAAGCCTCACCGATCTCTCAAACCAATTGTCAAGTCCCCTGATTAGCCAATTATATTTCTGATCTTTCTTGTCAAACGAGATTGAACCAACATTATGCCTTCGTGCCACCAGTCTTATTGCCGATCTCTCATTTAAAAGTTTGGGAATAATAAAGTTAAGGTGTCGATCCGGTTTAATGATGATCCCGATCTTAAGTATCCAAATTAAATTTCCAATTTTAATTAAGTCCCGTTTAGCGTTGGTTCCCAGCCGATCTCATGCTTATTGTGTTTTCCGACCTTTTACACTTGGATTAATAATCACTTTTAGTTGTTGTTTTAATATGCTCAGACAATCAAGTGCTTATGCAATTCAGAGATTTTCCGATCACATCCATTCATTTAACAAAAAGGGAATTTCATTTCATTTCATATTAAAATTTGTACAAGTCATTCGGCTGGGGAATATCCCCCAACCTGATCTACATTTTGTTCGCTCCCTCTCTCACCTTCAGCCTCCTCTTCACTATCCTCACCTTCGTCCTGGGGAGCCAGATCCACCATCCAAGAGAAGTCCTCCTCAGGATATCGCTTCCTGAGCTCGGCTAAGAGATCCCTATGAGCATTCACATAAGCGCTGGCCTCCCTTGTCACCGCCTCTTCTTCTTTTGCTCTGAGCTCCTCAGTGAGGTGAGCGACTTCACCGGCTCGGAGCACCCGAACTTCTTCAAGAACATGATCTAGCTCGGTCAGAACTTAAGCTTGCTCAGCCAGCTTATCCTTGTAAAACTTAATCCGCCCCTCAATTTCAGATATATAGTTCTGAGCGGATGAGAGTTGGGATCAGAGGGAAGCCACTTCATGACCCATCTTCTCGACCTCCTTACCCAGGCGGTGAGCCTTCTCCCGGACAATGTGCTGGTTCACTAAACACTCCACGTTCAGGCTCATAGACCGGGTCAGGATGTCATCAAGATTGTCCGGGGACAGCCTATCCCAATCCTCCTAAAAGCAGATAGAAGCCTCCAGAACCTTATCCAAACCCGGATTCTCCAAAACAGTTTGGTTCTTCTCCAGGGAATGGATCAGCACTTGAGCGCTGCGGGAGAGGGTCCTCAAGGTAGGTTGGGAAGGACCCCCTTCCGCGCTCAAGGCAACTGGAGGGGGTGGTGGCGGCTCTTCTTAGCGAGGAGGAGATCGGATAACTTCTATGTTGGGGATCGGCTGCCTCGAAGGTTGAGATGAGCCCCTTGCATTTCCTCAGCTTCATGCCCGGGCGTCTGGAGCAGCTCAGATCGCTTCATCTCCCACACTTTCTGGGAGACCTCCCTCTTCCTCTTTCGGCTCTCCTTGGAAGCTTCACCGCTTGCCATACCTGCACAAAAAAGAGGTCAGTGAGATCGCTAAGGTCCAAAGATCTGAGATATAGAAAATACCAATGCCAAGGTCAGAGAGCTGAAGCCCGCGATCTTCATCAGAGATCAACTCCATTGTCCAGTGATGTAGTTCGGCAGTCACTGCATCCAAACAAGAGAACTTCTCTCTGGCCGCCTGATCTTTCAGCTCCATCACCATCAGGCCTTCTTCCCTATTTAGGGTGAGGCACTTTGGAAGTAAGGGTCCCTGGTGCAACCAGCTGCGAGGGAAGCCCTAAAAGCCGTTCGGAATTTTGCTCCTCAGAATGAAGAAGCGATTCTTCCAATTCTTCAGGGAGGAGGGCAGATCGGTAAAAAGCCCGCAATGTGGCTTCGCCTGGAAGAACCAATACTCATCGTCCTTTTAAAAAGTTAATCTATGTAGTTCGCGAATACCTTAGCTGTAGGATGGAGTCCCTTAGGTCGGTAGAGGCCTCTGAAGGCTACTAGGATCCGCCACGAGTTCGGGTGAACTTGGGCGATGCACACTTGGTGAAATTTTAAAACTTCCTTGAAGAAGTCATCAATGGGGAACCACAGCCCAGCCTTTAATTGTTCTTCGTATACCATGATCATATCATTCTCCTCGAAGAAATGATCGGCACAAAGATCGCTGTGACACTTAATCAGCTCGTATGAATCAGGCCGGATGTTGTACTCCTGGCTGAATGACTGCAGGTCAGTTTCTTGCAGGAATGATGGCAGCTCATCCATGGGAAGATTTTCTCTCCCTGAAGAAGGTACATGCCTTGATGGTGCTGCTTGCCCCTGAGCTGGAACGGAGACCCTAGGAGGTTCAGGTCGCACGCTTGGTCTGACCACCTCCACTTAATCAAACGACCACGAGATCTGAATGGAAGGGGGGCTTGCCGCTCTCTGACCCTCGGCACTGCTCATTTTCAAAGGAAATAGAGAATTTAAACTAAAAGGAGGATCAAAACCCTTACCGGAGCTTGATCGGTGTCAGAAGAACTTGAAAAATTGAGAGAATTTCGTAATCGTTCGCGGGATGCTGAAAATGACATAAGACAGTAACTGGCTGACCCATCCCCTATTTATACCCGTCTGAGCATTTAATGCTCACAGTGTTCCAGGCGGTGCATCGGTTAGCGGGATTCGCCAGCTTTTTCTGACACGTCTCACGAATATTTCAGAAATTCTATAATAAAAGGGATCGGCTAGTTACAGATCGAGGCGGATCGGTTAATGGTTGTTCAGTTAGGAACCGGATCGGATAAACACATCAGAGATCAAAAAATAATCAACGCAATAATAATAAAAATGATAGTTGTCAAAATAAAATTTTACTTCCGAAAAGGTCGGATTACATCATTTGGGCGATCTCTAGAGATCGGATTACATTAAAAGTCGAATTACATCATTTGGGCGATCTCTAGAGGTCGGATTATATTAAAAGTCGAATTACATCATTTGGGCGATCTCTAGAGATCAGATTACATTGAAGGTCTGATTACATCATAGGGGGGATCTCTAATAAAGACCTATGTCAAAGCCTAGTCTCGTGGCTGAATCAAAAGATGTGTTTGATCGGGAGACCGGCCATTGACATCGGATAGATGTACAGCTTAGATGGGGTGATTATGACTCTCATGAGGATGGAGAGTCATCTCCACTGTCATCGACCAGAACCAAGCTGTAGTCGGGACGCCCAATGTGGTGAGGAGCCAAATGAACTTTGAGGGGCAGTCACCAATGTTAAGGGGAATATTAGCAGTCTTCTCGCCCGAAATCAGTTCGCCGATTATATCGGTCGAACGATTCGAGATTGACACGATCGAAGTCCTCGATCCAGGTCGATAAACTAATCTGCTTCTCTCGCTGTCATCAAATGAGGTTATCATAATTCTCCGATCACCGGGATCATAAATTTTCAGTCGAGAAATAAAAAGGACAATCAGAAAAAGATCAAAAGCCATTATCATGGCCGGGACTATTGCCGGAGCAGTTAGAACAGGGAATGTGAGAAGGAAGAGGAGAAAATCAAATGCAGAGGGCTTTCTCGTTGAAGGTATATATAGGAAAAATCTGAGCATTTATTGCAAGCAGAAAACGAAGCGGATGCCTCGAAAATCGAAGGAATAAATGCTTTGACTAAACCGAACCAGAAAGACGAAGAGACCGGAGTAGGGGAGATCGGAAAAGGATCATGCTAGAAAGATCGGAAGGGAGGGGAGATCAGAAAACAAAGAGAATAAGATGCCTGCCGCTGTCTTCATAATCAGAGCCTAGGTAGTTAAAGCGTCGCAGACGAAATCTCCACCGCACGCCCCAGAATCGCCCGCATTACTGACATGTGCCAGAGTATGTCATGACAGTGCTGTACATCCCAATCTCCACCGTTGATCTTACTTGTAAGGATGAGCCCAGAGCCCTTGGATCGAAGAAGAAGACGACAAGACCAGCGCCTTTCACTCCTAGCCCTCGGATCGCCATTGACAAGAAAATTTTGGGCCGTTAGATTAGAAGAGAGTAAGGACAAATATTCTGAAAGAGATCTCAACCGTTCATTCTGATTATCTTTAATTCCCGAGCCTCAGATCATGTCCTTTAAAATCCTAACCCTCCATCTCCCTCAAAACAAATCCTAACCCTTCATGGGGAGCACCCGATTCCTATAAATACCTGCATGAAAACTGTTCAAAGGGAGGACGAAAAAAAGGTGGTGACTATAGCGGAAGGACTCTGAAACTCAATTCAGTTCGTTACTCTGCTATTTTTGAGCTTTCATAAGAAAAAACTTTTGAAACCAGTTTTCTGAAGTATTTTCTTGTAAAGGGATATTTGAATACTGAAACTCTCCATTTTCAGTTCGTTCATTATCCTATGATTTTTAGTTCTTTGTTATCTTTATTTCCACTCCCGTTGTCTAAGCTCAACTTCATTCAAACTTGGTTATTATTTTGACCTGACTGCATCTTAGCGAAGAATCCTTCATTTCCAGGCGAACCCTAACCCCCAGGCTATCAGCCCGTGGTCCTATTACGTTTTGTGATTCCGTAGTTAGTTAAGTAGATTCGACTTCCTACAGGTGAGTGCTTATATCGCTACTTTATCAAGTGCTCGTTTTATTTTACGTATTTCCTTCATTTTTATGTTTGTAATTTTCACCAAAATTATATTGCGTTAAAAAAAATGTGAAGAAGGTTATGCCCGAGTTTATTTCTTTGTTAATCAGTCCATTCTTTTTGTTAATCTTCGTTACTTCTGAATGCAAGAGTTCTAGTCCCGAGTAGCGTATAAGTAGTTGGATAAAATGTAGGTAACTGTATCTTAAGCGTTTCTTTAAAAATGGAAGGTCTGAATAATAAGTCAGGGAAAATAGCAAAGTTGAATCACTAGGCTAACACAGAAGACGATTGGGTAAGACGTCATAAGGTGGAATAAAACAAAATCTTAGATAAATAAACGGAATAGATCGGGTATCATAAGGTACTGGTAAGGCGACCACATAGGAGGTCGGTAAAATTCAGTCTGGCATCCTCGGTCTAGTCACGAGGTTCCAATGAGTTAAAAGAAGCCTTATTCCGATCCCCGGTATCTTTGAATGCCAGAACCCTTAGTCTTAGGCTCTTGTGATGGGTAGCTATAATCAAATTTTGAGAGGTCGGAAAAGTCCTTATCTGACTCCTATTAAAATAAAAGAGATTGGAGGAGAGTTCTTATCTGATTCTCACTCCAAAATTTTAACAGATATTTAAAAGAGATCAGAGGAGAGTTCTTATCCGATTTTCAAGCCTAAAATTTTAATAAAGAGATCGGAGGAGAGTTCTTATCCGATTCTCACTACAAAATTTTAACAGATATTTAAAAGAGATCGGAGGAGAGTTCTTTTCTGATTCTCAAGCCTAAAAATTTTAACAAATATTTAAAAGGGATCGGAAGGGAGTTCTTATCCGATTCTCAAACCCAAAATTTTCATAAATATTTAAAAGAGATCGGAGGAGAGTTCGTATCCGATTCTCAAATCGAATTCTAACAAATATGCAAAACGACCCCTTAAACAAAACTGATATGCAATAGTAACTCACTAAGGGTCGACTCATTTATTTATGTATCTGGGTAACCCGAATTGGTGAAAAATAAAATATGCCCTTTTACCAGGAGGATTAACATCTCCGTTTGAACCTCCTAACTATCAATTCTAGTTTATAAAGAGCTCGAAGTTAAATCTGCTTACCCTCATTGAGGGACGAGGTGGGGTGTCTAACACCTTCCTCACCCGTTTACGGACCCCGAACCTAGAATCTCTGTTTTTGAAGTGGTTTCATTTTAATTTATTTTTGCAAATGGTTTTCTTTAATTTCCCTCAAAATTAAAGTGGCGACTCGTCACTCTTTCCCACTTCGGTGAGGGTTCGTTCAGGCGACCGCAAAACACCTTGCGACAGGGAGGTATCTGTCCCATCTCCCCTTAGATTCAATAACACAAGTTCTCAGTATATTCTCGAGGGCTTATCACATATTACAAGTTATTATTATCATTTCATTTCATTGTTTACAGGAACTCAATGAGTTTCAGAATTTACCTAAATTACTTGTTTCGACTATCCATCCTTCTGGAGATGATAAGTCATACTAATATATCTAAGCTTATAGTAATTTTTTTGGTAATGGTAGTCCACATTGGTATAATCGAGTCATTGACTCTAGCCACTTCATAATTATGATCTTTTGATATGCTAGTTTTGAAGTTTTAAATTTCTGACTAGAATTTTTACATTATTTCCCGTAATAGTACTCTATTCAGGCGTAACTATATCACATTATAGATTACTTACAAATATTTTAATTTTATTGTACCACGAGGAAGCACGTAGCTATACACAATAATCCCATATCGGTACTGTAATCTGCAGCTTACAATACAAACATCGAGAACATTACATAGTCACTACGTTATAACCTCATGGAATAGGTTTTCTACTTCTTTTTCTAATGCCCTCTGTGACTCTGAGTCCATATCTTAACTTTGAATAATAAAAAGTAAACAGATCTGCATTAGTGTCAACTCAACTCTTATGAATGCAATGCATGTATGCACACTAGTTCTTTTTACTTATCTGTGCCTAGGAACGCCTAAACCGTGCTCTAATACCACTAAATGTAACACTCCTCACCCGTCTACATTGTAGTCGAGCAAGGTGTGCTACACGGTGTACCGAAGCACCTAATCTTATCTAATTTCATTATAGTTCTTGATTTATTTGTTTAAAAACTTTATCTGTGGTTTAGGCTATTTTTACTTTTATCATATAACAAATTTGGGAATTTTAAACATTTTAACAATAATCTGGCAGAGTGCCGGCTGTAATTTGGACTAACAGTTTTTCTGAACCTACCAAAAATAATTTTAATATATACTCAAATTCATAACTCAGATTATCCCAAAGCATTCTCAACAGTTTCTCAAATTCAGATTCAGTCTCAAAATTTCTCAAACTCAATCTCATTCTGAATCATCATGATCAGATACTTAACTCATATATCAGAATTCTTACATTTCATTAACTTATATAATTTGCCAACTAATTACATAAGTTTGTCAAGTACAGGATATATAAATAATTTACAATATACTTAGAATGAACAAAATACATAACATGTGTAAATATGAGCCCTATCTATATGCATTGCTGAAGAGGTGACAACCTTGTACTCTTCTGACACTTTTGCAGATCTGGACTCCAAAAATCTCAGTCGAAGTACCTGTGCGAGGAAGCAATTCCATCGCGCTAAGCATTTCTGCTTAGTGGTGCAATAATATAACAAGAAATAATATATACAAATAAAGAAAGAAATAAATCATAAATCGAATACTCAGGAATCAATTTAATTTGGTATGGTATTTCTAGTATCAACGATCTTATATACTAGTTTGTTCCTCTTTGGAAATGCTTAGTTTATAACTTTTCAGTAATACTACTCAGTATATAAATTATTCTAATTGTATTGTATTTCAAGCCTCTATGGTTCTATAATTTATATTTTTGTTATGTTTCTTTTGCTAATCTCTTTTACTCATTCTTTCAATACTTAATTTAATTGTACTAAAATTTCATTATACTTAACTTAGCTGCCTGAATTGAATAATGTTTTAATTGACTGCCCATGTAGCCTATACACTGACCAGACTTGATAAATGTATATACTAGCACTGGGTACTTAGTACCTTAGGCCGTCACACTATCAGTCACAAAGTGTCTCTCGGTGTGCAAATAGTGTGGCTAAAAAGCCATATAATCAATCAGGCATTAAGCCGAGTATAATAACACAATCTATATAGCCATAGGCTATTAAAATCATAGTATGGCATAATAACCATAAAACACAATATGATGCAAAGTCATTTATAGAACAGCTGTCAGAATCCTATTGGCATGCCAACCTATCCAAACTAGTCAACTAGGCAAACTAGGACATATTACAAGATTAAATATTTATTTCTTTATTTTTAGGGTTTACTGGTCATTATACAATTCATTGGTCAATGAAAATATTGACCTTTTCATACATCATGCATAAGTTGATTCTAGTATCAACATGTCACAGTTTACAATTCAATATGCTGTCAATATAATGCAATTTATCATTTTTACAAGATGGCATTCATTGCCAAATTACTTTAAGTATCATTGTTTGTAAATGTCAAATTCTCAATTTTAGTGTGCTAGATTGTTCTGGCTTAAAGTCCTATTTCTCTTGGTTTTTAGCTTACGGAGAAAGAAGCAAAATTGTAGCTCTATGTCTTATTGCACTCGGGAAAAAATTTCAGGTCATTCCAAGTTGTATAGACCAAGATATGGTCAATTTACTAAAGTTGGACAGATTGCACCTTTAGTGCAAAATTTGGTCAATTTTAGGTCACTTTTAGTTCTGGCAGTTTTGGTACCCAAACTTGTGCAAGCTACTTGACTTGGTTCTGGTCATTTATGGGCTTTGGTGTCTTCATAAGAATTGTAGCTCTATGTCTTATTGCACTCTGGGCAAAGTTTCAGGTCATTCTGAGTTGTATAGACCAAGATATAGTCAATTTACTAAAGCTGGACAGATTGCACCTTTAGTGCAAAATTTAGTCAATTTTATGTCACTTTTAGTTCTAGCAGTTTTGGTACCCGAATTTGTGCAAGCTATTTGACTTGGTTCTGGCCATTTCTGGGCTTTGGTGTCTTCATAAGAATTGTAGCTCTATGTCTTTTCTATCCATGGTAAAAATTTCAGGTCAATTGGACCTGGTTTGAGTGAGTTATGGTCATCCTAATGACTACTGTTCATATGGTCAAAAATCTGGGTTTGCAATGTTGCCATTCCGGATTTGGTCATTTTTAAGGTGAGTTTCTAGACAAAATTTTGGCAATATTTCTACATGAAAGTTGTCCTATTTGGTGTCTAGTTTCACCCCCCCATTGGCCTCATACCGATTGGGTTCACAGTTTTGCACTTATGACCTAATTTAAGTGCTGCCAACATACACAACCTGCATTTGAATATCACACTTCCAATTTTGACAATCCACCTTCTCCCAATACTTCAACATTTAATCATGGCACTTCTATATATATTGTACACAATTCTAGCAAGGTATTTTGAATAGAACACTCAAGTGTTCAATGCACACAATACACCATTTAAGTTCAACATTTACTTCCACCAAAATTCAACATACCTCAATATCAATCCTACACATACACTTCCATGGCAATTACATAAACTGCCCACCATTCAACACCATCATATTTCATTGATAAATTTCATAAACTCACACACAAATTCATGATATTTAAGGCTGCCCAACATGGCAGTTTACTAAAGCATCAAAGTCCCACTATTAAACCCTTAATTCAAGCACTAACATACACACATTTGGACATTAACCTACTACAACTTCCATTGAGTTAATCAACCTTAGTTCCCATCCATATAAATATAAGAATAAGTCACTAACCATGCATTTTCATGGCTGCCAAAACTAAGGTTCATCAATACTCATCATTTCCTCAATTTTTCTTAGCAATTCAACTTACCCAAAGCTCAACACAAGGATTAGTGAAGGTAAATGGAAAGATTAAGCACTAACCTTTGTTTAGAGCTTGCTAAACCTTGAAATTTCTTCTTTTTCTTGCTGCCCAAAGCTTTCCCATGGTGTGGAGACAAAGTTTGATGAAGGGAACCTTGAGTTTTAAGTTGAAAATGGGGGAGGATTGAAGCTTGCATGATGAATTCTCATGGAGGAAAAATGGAGACCCATATTCGGCCATGGAAGTGGAATTGAAGAAAATGAATGGTTTTCCTTATAAAATCTGTCCACTTAGTGCTTTTACATGTCCATAATGCTCCACTAATTAAAGTTTATGAATATAATATATGCCACTCACTTTAGGTTAATATTAGTATAATTAAACTTATAGTTATTTCAATTATGTCCCCATACTTTCTTTTAATTACATTATGTATAAAACTTCTTATTTTCATGACATTTTCAAATTCTAATACTATTTATTTTTCATGGACATTTAGGTCAAAAGTCAACTCTAGGTGTCAATTGACCAAAATGCCCCTCTTCGGGTTGTATTTCGAATTTTTCAGTGTTACCGATTTACTCCTTGTACTGCCAATTTCTTTCATATTTGTTTTTATGTGTACGGACTTACTAATTTTTCTTTGACATTTCCAATGTCAATTACATCTCAGTAGACCTTTAATTATATCCCGAAAATATTTTCCCGAGTTCCCTGCAGTCCAAGGCTAGTCAACGGTATTCGCCGTAACTTCCCGGTGCGATCACCCATCGCTACGGGTTTGGCTCGTTTAACTTAATCACGTCTTATGTCTTTTATTTTTCCTTAATTTTTCTCATCACATGTTTCATTATTTTATACTTCCTCATTATCATTACAGTGTAGTTCCAGACATTTTGACTTTTTGGGGCAGACATCAGCTGTCGAAACAGTAAAACGTACGGACTACAAAAATGAGGATGTTACATAAAGTTTATGTTTAGCTTGAGATGAGTTTATTGGTGATGAAAATTGATGGAATTGTTTAGTTATTGGACTGCCCAATTTCAGGCAGCCATGGGAACCTATATTATTTGAGTATTCTGCCCAATTTACTTTGCTGAAATTGTGTTGAATAAATATAGAAGTGCCAAGAATGAAAAATGAAGTATTGGGAAGAGGAGGATTGCCAAATTGGGAGTGTAAATTCTCTTATGCAGGTTGTGATTGTTGGCAGTGTATAAATTAGGCTATAAGTGTAAAGCTGTGACTCTAATTGGTATGAGGCCAATTGGAGGTGAAACTAGACATAAAATAGGCCAACTTTCATGTAGAAGTGTTGCCTAAATTCTACCTAGAAGTGACCTAAAAGAATGACCAAATCCGGAATTGCATGACATGAAAACCCAGAATTTTGACCATATGAACAGTAGTTAGTATTTTGGCCATAACTCACTCAAAACAGGTCCAAATGACCTGAAATTTATATCATGGAAAGCTTAGATATAGAGCTACAACTCTTATGAAGACACCAAAGCCCAGAAATGACCAGAACTAAGTCAAAATGCTTGCACAATTTGGGTTACAAAAACTAGCCTAATTGACTTTGTCTTAAAAATGACCTAAACTTTGCAATATAAGTGCAACTTGACCAGCAATAGTAAAATGACCATAACTTGGTCCATAGAACTCCAAATGACATGAAATCAGTCCAAAATTTCAATAAGAAATAGGTCTACAATATTGGTAGTTTGACCAAAACCCAAAAATGAAGAGAACTAGTTCAACTAACTTGATTAAATTGGCATACCAAATCTGGAAATGGTTCAAATGACCAATAACTCCAGCAAAGTATTTTAAGTATAACTCCCACTAGAAGTCTTCAAACAAAATGAGCCATACCATTCTGGAAAGTTGAGAAATAGACATTCAACTTTGTTTTAGATCTCTTCCTCACCTTATGAATGTAAGAAGCTCAAATGTTGGGTCAAAGCTACTGCCCTAGTTTAACATCCAGTCACTACAAGACCATTGAGTCCAGTCCAATAACTTGACCATAACTAACTCTATAAGACTTGAAAAATTACAATAAAAAATTCTTAGTGACCATAAGACATAGGGTAACATATCCTATGAAGAGTAATAGACCTAAATATGGCAGCAACCTACTCAAATAAAATTGGTAAAGTATAATACTAAAACTGCCTAGTAAGGGAACCAAAATTCAGAATTGACCTAGTTATGGTCAATTGACCATAACTTAAGTTATACAAATCCAAATGACATGATTGAAAAAGGAAATTAAAGAAGACACAATGAGAAAGAATTTAAGGAAGAGAAATCTGTTAAATTTACACTGTAGCTTGGTCCAATAAACAGTAAACATTGGCCATGAAATCTGAATAATTACAGTAAAATGCAATAATCTTCGAAATGAAATTGGCAACATATATCAACATTCGAGGAATGAAAAATAGAACATATTAGTGACATTAAAACTAATTCACCTAGTGTGCATTAAAGGTTAACATTATAGGTTGATTAATGAAAGGAATAGTATTAATAAAATTTAATTATTGAACCTTATTATTAAAAACAATTTAAATAAGTACTGAAACACTTTGAATTATGTGTTTCAGTTAGAAAAGACACTGGGAAGGGAAAAGACCCACTGAGTGAAGGCCAAGAGGTGACTCATCAGAGGTTTGTGCACAACTAGTTTTTAATTGCTTTTGTTCAGAATATTTCATATGACTAAATGACGTATTTTCTTTATGTATTATGTTTATCAAGTATTAGTTTTAATTCAATGATTATTGAAATTATTATAGTATGTATGAATTTAGCTTTGTGAAATGGTATTTCAACAAGTATTAAGCATTATTGTGGATTGAATAAATTATATTTTGAAAAATTGTGATAGAATATGCTTTGAATTGTGATGGGCAATTTGCATGGAAAAATGCAAATTTATGTTTTGAATTGTGATGAGCATAAAAATTATTAGATTTTGGAATTGACTTTGAATCGAATTGTGTTGTGATTTATGCTCACAAAAAGGATAAAGAGATTCATGATATTGTTTTATATCTCACTATAGATGCTTAACTAGGTTATTACCCGTCTCTCTCATTTGTTGAGGAGACAATGGAGTTAGTTTTGTTTTCATTACCATGGTACGTGCATAGGCTTAGATTCTCCTCTTATTAGAGGTTAGATCTAAGTTTTTATTTGTTATGGCCCTTTCGGAAGTTTCATTATTGTGATGTGTACTGGGCAGATGATTCAACCTCCCCAACCATAAGGAGTTAGATTCCGATTCAACCTCCCCGACCATAGGGAGTTAGAATCACCCCAAAGATGGCCCTTTCAGATTAGTCTTGCACAGTGAGTAAGATAAAGAATGGTTTTTGAATAGTAAAGAATTTCAATTTCAAATGGGATTTATGCATAATTGATTTTGTTGGAATTAATCTTTATTTCCATGATTGCCAGAATTACTTTAAATGTCCAGTTGTGATTTGATAAATTGAATTTCTTGCTCAAAGTCATTTTAACTAATGATTTATATTATTGGCAACGAAGATTTTGACTTTTGGAATTTTTTTAAATTTCGAGACTTTTAAATTAATTATTATAATTTTGTCAATGTATATTGTACTATGTTTTAAATTATAGTTTTGCACACTAAGTTCACCACCTAGCGATACCTTTGTATGCTGTCGTAAGTGAAAAGAGCATAGAGCAGTTGTGTAAGCTTCTTTGAAGACACATTAAGATCAGCTCCATGTATATCATAGGTATACCCATATACATAGGTTTTGATATATGCATGTAATAATATGTATATAAATTATTTGAGCAGTTGTATAAAAACTCTTGTAAAATATTTTGGTATGTAATTAAGTGCAAATTATTGTAATGTAAATTTGAGATTTCATTTACCTGTATAGTTTTGTAATATTAATTTTTGAGTCTTGTAATCAATGAAATGTTTCTTTTATGATGAGGTTGGTTTGAAAATGAATTGATTTGATTATTGAGATTTGAATTGTGAGATGAAATGAAGTTTATTGGGGTTGTATTTGAAAAATCATATTGGGAGTATTTTCCTTTTCAGATTTGAAGAACTATTTTCTCAAAATACAGCCGACACTCTGTAAAAATTTTGAAAAATTTTTATAACACCAGATTTTAATCGATGATTTAAATTCCACGAGAATTGTTTTAAAATCCCTTGTAGCATACCTAATGGGTTACCGATAGACGAAGTACGGTAATTCATTAGGTGTATTATAGGATCATGTTACATCTTACGGAGGGGTAGGGTATGACATTTGAAGTTTTAGAACTCAAGTTTTGGTCAAATAACCATAATTGGTTCACTATCTCTTTCTGGGTCCAGAATTAGGCAGATTCTAGAGTCTATCTTGGTCTAATTAATTGGACTAGTTACAGTCATTTTTAGGCCTAATGTTCTTCATAAAAGTTATTACCCTATGTATTACGGTCCCTCAAAAATTTTAATTACAATTTTCCAAATTTTTTAGAATTAGTTATGGCCAAATCACTGGCCTGGACTCAGGTACCCTGTGTTATCAGGGTTCAGGTTCAGGTCAGTAACTTTGACCTCTATTTTAGGGTTCTTATGTTCATAGTTTGAAGACCATGTCTAAAAAAAAGTTGGAACCCTATTTCTTAGGGTTCCAGATCAGTATGGCTCATCCTAATTGGAGTTTTCTAGCAGGAGATATGGCTAAATGAGTGTTCTGGGGTCAAATAGTCCCTTAGAAAATTTCCAGAATTCACACACTGACTTAACCTAGTCAAATGACTTAGTTTCCTTGGTTTCTGGGTTTTGGTCAAACCATCAATGTTCTCGATGTTTGTATTGTAAGCTACAGATTACAGTACTGACATGGGATTATTGTGTAGAGCTACGTGCTTCCTCGTGGTACAATAAACTAAGAATATTTATAAGTAATCTATAATTTGATACAGTTACGCTCAAATAGAGTACTATGACGGGAAATAAATGTGAAAATTCTAGTCAGAAATTTAAAACTTCAGAACTAGCCTATCGAAAGACTACACTTGTAAGGTAGCTAGAGTCAGTGACTCGGTTACATTTATATGAACTACCTGTACCATAGTAATTGCTATAAACTTAGAGATATCAGTACGACTTATCATCCTCAGACGGATGGATAGTCGAAACGAGTAATTCAGATAAATTCTAAAACTCATTGAGTTCCTGTAAACAATGAAATGAAATGATAATAACAACCTGTAATATGTGGTAACCCTAGAGAATATACTGAGAACATGTGTCATTGAATCTGAGGGAAGATGGGATAGATACCTCCCACTAACAAAATTTGTATACAATAATAAGTGTCACACTAGCATACAAATAGCACCCTATGAAACACTGTAAGGGAAAAAGTGCAGAACACCAGTATATTGAACTGAGTAGGGTAAAGATATCTCGACATTGATATAGAGTCTTATAATTATTTTGATATTTTTGTCAGAAAAGAATGATTAGGTATTTGAAAATATATTTAGAAGTTGTAGTGCTACTCTATCTGGAAGCAAGAATAGATACCTTCCTTTAATGGAGTTCGTGTGTAGTGATAGCTATTAAATAAGCATGATGACAACAAGATATACGATTTTGCATGAAACAAATGCAGAATACCTAGACAATGGCAAGTTAATAGAATTGGAATTGGTAAAAGAGACTGAAGGACTGGTAAAGAATCCTAGTATGAGAGATCAAGAAACTATTGAATAAAAGAATTTCATGAATAGAGATACAAGAGGCAAAGGAAACAATGATGGGAGAGTGAATAAAATTATGAGATAACGATATTCTTAGTTCTTTGAATCCGATGAATTTCAAGGACGAAATTCCTTTTTAGAGGGGAAGAGTTGTAACACTCTCATTTTCGTAGTCCATACGTCCTATTGTTCCGACGACTAATGTCTGCCCTGGAAAGTCAAAATGTCTAGAACTATACTTCGGTGATAGTAAACATGCATAAAATGATGAAATAAATAAAAAAAAATACAAAAAAAATTAAGGAAAAATAAAAGAGATAAAATGTGACTAAGTTAAACGAGCCAAACCCGTAGCGATGGGTGACTGCATTGAGAAGTTACGGCGAAGACCGTTGACTAGCCCTGAACCGTGGGAAATCCCGGAAAATATTTTTGAGATTGAATTAAAGGTCCACTGAGGTGTAATTGACATTGGAAATGTCAAAGAAAATTTAGTAAGTCAATATAAACGAAAAAAAAGAAATTTAAAGAAATCGGCGGTACAAGGAGTAAATCGGTAGCACCGAAAAATTCAAAATACAACCCAAATAGGGGCATTTTGGTCAATTGACAACTAGAGTTGACTTTTGACCTAAATGTCCATTAAAAATATATAGTATTAAATTTTGAAAATTACATGAAAAATGAAATTAAGTATAAAATGTAATTTAAGGAAAAAGAGGGCATTAGTGCAATTATAGAGAATTTGAATTATTTAATTAATTCAATAAGGTTAGTGGAGCACTAAGTGGACTATATAAGCCACATGAGGACTAGAAAATCTGCATTAAAACTTCATCTTCTTCCCATTTAAAAACCTTGCCGAATTCATTTTCTTCCCTAAAAACCACCATGGCCACACCTTGCATGCAAGCTCCACTCCTAATGATCAAGCCATAATTTCTGTAACACCCTCCCGGTAGCAACTCCGTACATCCTGCTGTTCCGGTGACCAGTGTCGGTCCGGACAGCTAGAATGTCCAGAAAAATATTTAAACTAAAGTGAGGGACCATAATTAACTCAAATATTAATAAGAAAAATTTGGTAAAAATTTTAGAAATAAAATACAACCAAGTTAAACGAGCTGGTGCCCTAGCGATGGGTAACCAGAGGAAAGTTGTGGTTCTCGCAACGAGGAGCCCTAGACCCGGGGAAAAAATTATAAAATAATTTTTGGGACTCCAGAGAAGGGTTATTGAGGTTCCCATGGCATTAGAATGCCAAGAAAATATTTAGAAAAATTTTTCAATCGGTACAGACAATTTTGGCCCGTTGAGCCAAACGGAGGGCATTTTGGTCATTTCGCCTTCAGAGGTGATTTTTGGCCGACTTGTCCAGCTAAGTAAATAATTAATATGATATAAAATATGAAGAAACATTACTAAAAATTTAATTGAAATTGAGTAGTGATGAAAAGAAAAGAAAAATCAAAATAAAGCAATTTGTGACATCATAATGATGTCATTTATAAATTACCAACCAATCACAAGCTAATAAGCTTTCTTAAATACTTAAAAGAGACAAAACAAAGACCAAAATAAATAAAAATCCAGCAGCCATCATCCTCCCCAATTGCAGCTGAAATCAAGCCTTGCCCTAAACCTCCATTTTTTTCATTTTCAAGCTTGAAAAACCTCTCAAACCTCACCCCAAAACCCTAACTCATCTTCACTAAAATTTATCTACACACCCTAAGGAAGCTTTAGGCAGCCAAAAGAGGAAGAAAGAAAGGAGTTTGGGTGGCTGAAAATTCTGCCACTTAAAGGTTAGTGCTATACTTTCACTCTCACTCCTTTAATCCTTGCTAGAGCATCATTTTAAGTTAAGAAATTGTAAGAATTTGAAGTAACTCATATATGTTAGAGTATCTTCAATTTTCGGCAGCCCTAAGTAAGGATGAGTTTGATTGTTGTAATGAATTTAGAGTGGCTAGAAATGATGTTTAAGGTATGAATATGCATGGATGTTGAACTAGTGCGCTAATTGAGGTTTATGGGTAAATTGAATTGGACATTAGGGTTTTGAGAAGTAAAAATTGACTTGGCTTATGAAACTGTTAAAGAACACTCTAATGGTCAATTAGTGAACATTTGAGGTATGTTGACCATAAATTGGACTGAAAAATGGCATGGCGAAGTGGAATGGTAGGCTGCCTAAAGACAGAAGAATGGTGACTGAGATTCCAGTCCAATTACACAGCCATAACTTTGGCTGTGTTGGTCCAATTGGTGTTTGGCCAATTGGACATGAAACTAGGCTTATAATGGCACATTTTTGCTGAAGAAACCATGCCCAAAAGACCAAAGCAAGAGGACCAAAAGTTGGCCCCAATCCAGATACTCTGCAACAGCACCTGAAGAAATGACCAAATGAACAGTAACTGTTCATTTGGCTATAACTCACTGTAGATTCGGTCAATTGACCTGAAATTTTTACAGCAACAAGTTAAGACATAGAAAAACAACTTTCATTAAGGAACCTACCCCAAATTATGGCCATAACCTATTCAAACATGCACTCACATTCACTTTTCATGTTACTGTAGATGTGGTAATTTTTACAGAATGGAAATCCGGCCAGCTGTGGTCATTGGGCCATATCTGGAGCTACAAAACTCCAAATGGAGTGATTCAAAAAAGGAAATTCAACTAGACAAAATAAGGAACAATTTTCATGTTTGTCATTTCTTCAAATTCTCACTGAAACAGTGCTTAATGGAACAGTGAACATATGCTTCAAAAACTGAAATTTTCTGCCCTCTTGGTTTTAAGTTAGAAATGGTAATGGTGACCAATTCCAACAAGTTTTAAAAGCAAAATGTGGTATGTTGGGAGTGCCAAAACCAATGTACCTAATTTCTACCTAAAAGTCAACATTTTAGTTGACCATAGAGGTGAATAGTAACACCGAAACTTGAAATCCAAAGATTGAAGAATTTTAAAGTATCGAATGCCCTAGTATACCTAACATGATTGGTTTGGATAGTTTGGCATGCCAATAGGGTTCGATTAGCGATCGCACATGGCAATATGCCATTCGAGATTTCATGGCTTTTAGCCATTCGACCTTGTATTGAGCTTTGGCCTTGTGCTCGATATTATTCTGACTTGTTAGCTGTTACCTGCACCGGAGATGCCTATGTGACCGATGGTGTGACGGCACAGTACTTAATACCCGGTGCGGTTACCCGTTTATCCAGTCCAGTCGCCTAGTGTAGGTTACTTGGGGCAATCAAATGAATAAAAGTGGACAAAGATAATGAAATAATGGACATACCAATACCAAACAAAGAAATCATACACATTCTATACATACTTATTTTCTGCTATTTTCTTTTATTATATTATTGCACCATTAAGCATTATTGCTTAGCGCGTTGCTTTTGCCACGCGTAGGTACTGGAGATACAGATCGTGAGCCCAGTAGACCGCAGACTGGGTGAGTCCATCCTGCAGCTTCCGCATGATGTCCGTGTCACCTCAACTTCTGCAGTGCATTGGTAGGACACTAGGTGTCATTTTGGCATTCTGTAATTAATTTTGATTTTCTTATATGTAATTAAACTTGTATAATGTATATTGATGTTCATGTAAATTATGAAAATTGTATTTGTATATGGAAAAGTAAATGTTTATTTGTGATATATATGTGATCATCACATGTGATGGATGACTGAGAATTGAAATTGAAATGTTGAGATCTTGATATTGAGTTTTGTGATGATATTGGAGTTGAGAATGAATGAATTTGTTTATTGGAAGTGTTTTTCACAGGTTTCGAAGAACTGTTTTCTCCATTTTTAGCCGGTACTCTGCCGGATTTTCTTCAAAAATTTTTGGAACCTCAAATAATTTATAATTTCAATAAATGACTTAAATGAACTATATTTCACAAATTATATTCAAAACTATGATGAAAATGAATTAAAAAGAATAAAAATGAGTGAGATAAGATAGGGTGTTCCGGTACACCGTGTGACATAGCTTACTCGGATACACTGTAGCTGGGTAAGGGGTGTCACATTTAGTGGTATCAGAGCACGGTTTAGGCGTTTCTGGGCCTAGATTGAGTCCATACCATGCATTGCATTTGTAAGAGTCGAGGTGACACTAATGCAGATCTGTTTGTCTTTCTTATTTTGAATAGGATATGGACCCTTCATCACAGAGAGCAGTCGAGGAGGAAGTGGAGAGTCATGCTCCACCTGCAGCAGCTGAGACTGGGGGCATGGGAGAACCTGCTCCACCAGCTCAAGCAAAGCCTGCTCAGCCTCCACAGGCCATGTTCCAACAAATGGCCGACTTTTTTAGACAAATGGCCGGGGTAATGCCAGCACCACCACCACCACCACCAGCTCCACAGCAGAAATCACACCTGGAAAGGCTAAGAAAGTTTGGATCAGTGGACTTTTTCGGTAAGAGAGAAGATGACTCTGTCGCAGCTGAGAATTGGTTGAATAGAACGGGCAGAGTTCTAAAACAACTTCACTGCACCCCAGAGCAAAACCTAGAGGCTGCCATATCCCTGTTGCAAGATGATGCCTACGAATGGTGGGATACTGTGTCCAGTGAAGTGCAGCCAGAAGCTATAACTTGGGACTTCTTTCTCTCAGAATTCAAGAAGAAATATGTGGGTACTATATACCTGGAAGAGAGAAGAAGAGAGTTCATTAACCTGAGGCAGAGACAGCTATCAGTGGCCAAGTATGAGAAGGAATTTGTCCGATTAAGCCGCTACGGAAGGGAGATAGTCCCTAATGAAGCTGAAAGGTGTAAGAGGTTTGAAGAGGGACTTAATGACAACATCAAGATCCAGCTCACTGCCTTGGGAATCATAGAATTTAGCAAGTTAGTGGAAGCTGCAATAAGGGTTGAAAAAGTAAGAATAAGTGAGCAGACCAGAAGGGACAGACTGCAGAAGAGGGGACCGGGTCAGTCTAGCTCATCTCCTGCACCTGGGAAGAAGTTCAGAGGTCCACCTGCACAGAGTTCGGGTCAGCCACAAGGTCAGGGTCAGTCTTAGGGGCCCAGGCCACAGTTCACCCCTAGGAGAGGTCAGTCCACACCATCAGTGGGCAGCTCTCCAGGGATGGGGTTCAGGGGACCAGCCCCAACATCTTCTGCATGTCCACACTGCCTCAAATGGCATAAGGGGGAATGTTGGAGAGTAACTGGTGCCTGCTTAAGATGTGGGTCGACAGAGCATCAGCTGAGGAACTGCCCACGCAGAACTACTACAGCTGCCCCAACACAAGTAGATAGACCTGCTCCTGCACCACAGAGAGGTAGAAAGTCTGGCAAATCTGACGCAGTGGGACCATCACAAAGGCCTGCATCTGAGCCAGCAGAGAGGCGGATAATGCACCACTGCCGTAAATTATGCCCCGAGAGCTCGGGAGGAGCAAGATGCCGGACGTCATCGAGTGCGTTCTCCTCTACACTACACTGTGCATGCATTGGTGGATCCAGATCCACTCATTCATATATCTGCATCAACCTACCCGTAGAAAGGGGGATACTAGTAGGGAGAGTGACCAAGACATTCGGTCACTAATCCATTGGGCCACGATGTGGTAGTGAACAAAGTGTGCAAGGGTTGCCGTTAAGGATTCAGGGTATGAATTCTTGGCGCACTGATTGAGTTGCCCTTCCACGAGTTTGACGTGATTTTGGGAATGGGTGGTTGTCACGTCATCGTGCAATAGTTGATTGCAAATTGAAGAGAATTTCTTTGAAAACTTCGAGGGTAATGAGATCACCATTGTGGGTGAAAGGACGATTTCTTGTCCAATGTTATCTCAACCACGATTGCAAGAAGAATGATGAGAAAGTGTGAAGCCTACCTAGCACATGTGGTGGATACTAGGCGTGCTAAGCCAAATTTGAGTGATATACCCACAGAAAAGACTTCCCAGTATTTCTGAAGAATTGCTCGCTTGCTTGCGAGAAAGGAAGTTGAATTTGCTATTGAGACAACTGCCGTACAACACCTATTTCCATTGCTCCTTATAGGATGGCACCCATCGAATTGAGGAGTTGAAAACTCGTTGCAAGAGTTGCTTGATAAGGGTTCATACGCCCAGTGTGTCACCATGTGGAGCTCCAGTGCTGTTTGTGAAAAAGAAGGATGTGACTTTGAGGCTTTGTATTGATTACCGGCATTTGAATAAAGTGATTGTGAAGAACAAATATCAGTTGCCTAGAATTGATGATCTGCTTGATCACCAAGGGAAGCAGGAGTATTTTCTAAGATTGATCTCGGATCGTGGTATCATCGATTGAGGGTGAAGGATGTAGATGTGCCCAAGATCGCATTCAGACCCGATACGGGCATTATGAGTTTCGTGATGCCCTTTGGCTAACAAATGCACCAAATGCATTTATGGACCTTATGAACCGTATCTTCCATCCATACTTAGATCGGTTCGTAGTGATCTTTATTGATGATATTTTGGTATATTCTAAGACCAGGGAAGAACATGATGAGCATTTGAGGATTGTTCTGCAAACCCTGAGAGAAAAGGAACTGTATGCTAAGTTGTCCAAGTGTGACTTTTGGCTGAATGAGATTGCATTCCTTGGACACATAGTGTCGGTGATGGGATTAGGTGGATCCCAAGAAAATAGAAGCGATGATGGAATGGAAGCCTCCCGAAATACAAGCAAGTTAGAAGCTTCTTGGGGCTAGCTGGGTATTACAGAAGATTTGTGAAGGGATTTTCCTTAATAGCTGCTCCAATGACCAAGTTGTTACACAAGAATGTCAGATTTGACTGGAATGACAAGTGTCAGACCAGTTTTGAGAGGTTAAAGGCTATGTTGACAGAGGCACCAGTGTTAACACAGCCAGTGTCAGGAAAGGACTTTGTGGTCTATAGTGATGCTTCTCATAATGGGTTAGGGTGTGTATTGATGCAAGAGGGAAAGGTGGTCGCTTATGCTTCCAGGCAGCTAGGGCCACATGAACAGAATTACCCTACCCATGATCTAAAGCTTGCAGCAATTATCTTCGCACTGAAGATATGGAGGCATTACTTGTATGGTGAAAAGTGCTACATTTACACAGACCACAAGAGTCTGAAATACTTGCCAACTCAGAGGGAGCTCAACCTTAGACAGAGGCGATGGATTGAGTTCCTGAAGGATTATGATTGTGTGATTGACTACCATCCCGGGAAGGCAAATGTAATTGCTGATGCTTTGAGCAGAAAGTCCATCACAGCTTTGAGATCATTGAATGCCCGTCTATCTTTGATTCGAGATGGAGCTATTTTGGCTGAGTTGCAAGTGAGGCCAAACTCACTCTGCAGATTTTAGATGGACAAAAAGTAGATGAAAAGTTCTTGCTATTATGAGCAAAATCCCGGAGGAAGCGGTGACTATGAGGTGAAAGCGGATGGGTGTCTGCACTACAAAGGAAGACTGTGTGTACGGATAATGGGGAATTAAAGGCCAGATTCTAAAAGAGGCACACACCGATGTATATGCTATGCACCTGTGAAGTACAAAGATGTATCATGATCTGAAGCTTTAGTATTGGTGGCCTGGTATGAAGAAGGACATAGCTGACTATGTGACTAAATGCTTGACATGTCAGCAAGTCAAGGCAGAACATCAAGTTCCATCAGGTTTGCTACAGCCTATACGCATACCCGAATGGAAATGGGATCGGGTCACCATGGATTTTGTAAGTGGTCTACCTCTCACCCATAAGAAACATGATGCAGCATGGGTGATAGTTGATAGATTGACAAAGTCAGCACACTTTCTGCCAGTTAGGACTGACTACTCACTAGAGAGGTTAGCAGAATTGTATATCAGTGAGATAGTTAGACTGCATGGAATTCCACTTTCCATCATATCTGATCGAGACCCAAGGTTCACATCGAGATTTTGGAAGAAGTTGCATGAGTCCTTGGGTACACAACTCCACTTCAGCACAGCTTTCCATCCTCAGACGGATGGGCAATCAGAAAGAGTAATCCAGGTAAATAATTGAACCAATTGAATTAATACAAATATTGAACTGAAATGATAACAATAATATGAAATATATGTCAGGTCCTTAAGGATATGCTGAGGAGTTGTGTCATTGAATTTGAGGGAAGTTGGGATAGATACATCCCACTGGCAGAATTTGCATACAACAATAGCTACCAAGCTAGCATCCAAATGGCCCCATATGAAGCACTGTATGGGAGAAAATGTAGAACTCCAGTGTGTTGGATTGAATTGGGCGAAGACAAGCGATAGGGCGGACACAGTGAAACAGATCGAGGAGAAAGTGAAACTAATCAAAGCCAACTGAAGGTTGCCTCGATGCATGACAAATCTTATGCCGACCTGAAGAGAAAAGAAATAGAATATGTGGTTGGCGACAAAGTGTTCCTCAAGGTGTCACCGTGGAAGAAGGTACTGAGGTTTGGAAGAAAAGGTAAGTTGAGCCCTTGGTTTATTGGCCCATATGAAGTCATTGAACGTGTGGGTCCAGTGGCCTATAGGCTAGCTTTACCTCCAGAGCTGGACAAGATCCACAATGTGTTTCATGTATCCATGCTCCGAAGATACCGCTCAGATCCTTCACATGTCATCTCTAGGGAAGAAATTGAAATACAACCGGATTTGACGTATGAAGAAGAACCTCTACGGATCCTGGCTCGGGAAGTGAAAGAGTTGAGGAACAAGCAGATTCCACTGGTGAAAGTGCTATGGAGGCACCACAACACCGAGGAGGCAACTTGGGAAAGTGAAGAGATGATGAGGCAACAGTTCCCTCAGCTGTTTGCATCAGGTAAATTTCGAGGACGAAATTTAAATTAGAGGGGAAGAGTTGTAACACCCTCCCGGTAGCAACTCCGTACATCCTGCTGTTCCGGTGACCAGTGTCGGTCCGGACAACTAGAATGTCCGGAAAAATATTTAAACTAAAGTGAGGGACCATAATTAACTCAAATATTAATAAGAAAAATTTGGTAAAAATTTTAGAAATAAAATACAACCAAGTTAAACGAGCCGGTGCCCTAGCGATGGGTAACCAGAGGGAAGTTGCGGTTCTCACAACGAGGAGCCCTAGACCCGGGGGAAAAATTATAAAATAATTTTTGAGACTCCAGAGAAGGGTTATTGAGGTTCCCATGGCATTAGAATGCCAAGAAAATATTTAAAAATTTTTTTCAATCGGTACAGACAATTTTGGCCCGTTGAGCCAAACGGAGGGCATTTTGGTCATTTCGCCTTCAGAGGTGATTTTTGGCCGACTTGTCCAGCTAAGTAAATAATTAATATGAAATAAAATATGAAGAAACATTACTAAAAATTTAATTGAAATTGAGTAGTGATGAAAAGAAAAGAAAAATCAAAATAAAGCAATTTGTGACATCATAATGATGTCATTTATAAATTACCAACCAATCACAAGCTAATAAGCTTTCTTAAATACTTAAAAGAGACAAAACAAAGACCAAAATAATTAAAAATCCAGCAGCCATCATCCTCCCCAATTGCAGCCGAAATCAAGCCTTGCCCTAAACCTCCATTTTCTTCATTTTCAAGCTTGAAAAACCTCTCAAACCTCACCCCAAAACCCTAAGTCAACTTCACTAAAATTTATCTACACACCCTAAGGAAGCTTTAGGCAGCCAAAAGAGGAAGAAAGAAAGGATTTTGGGTGGCTGAAAATTCTGCCACTTAAAGGTTAGTGCTATACTTTCACTCTCACTCCTTTAATCCTTGCTAGAGCATCATTTTAAGTTAAGAAATTGTAAGAATTTGAAGTAAATCATATATGTTAGAGTATCTTCAATTTTCGGCAGCCCTAAGTAAGGATGAGTTTGATTGTTGTAATGAATTTAGAGTGGCTAGAAATGATGTTTAAGGTATGAATATGCATGGATGTTGAACTAGTGCGCTAATTGAGGTTTATGGGTAAATTGAATTGGACATTAGGGTTTTGAGAAGTAAAAATTGACTTGGCTTATGAAACTGTTAAAGAACACTCTAATGGTCAATTAGTGACCATTTGAGGTATGTTGACCATAAATTGGACTGAAAAATGGCATGGCAAAGTGGAATGGTAGGCTGCCTAAAGACAGAAGAATGGTGACTGAGATTCCAGTCCAATTACACAGCCATAACTTTGGCTGTGTTGGTCCAATTGGTGTTTGGCCAATTGAACATGAAACTAGGCTTATAATGGCACATTTTTGCTGAAGAAACCATGCCCAAAAGACCAAAGCAAGAGGACCAAAAGTTGGCCCCAATCCGGATACCCTGCAACAGCACCTGCAGAAATGACCAAATGAACTGTTCATTTGGCCATAACTCACTGTAGATTTGGTCAATTGACCTGAAATTTTTACAGCAACAAGTTAAGACATAGACAAACAACTTTCATGAAGGAACCTACCCCAAATTATGGCCAGAACCTATTCAAACATGCACTCACAGTCACTGTTCATGTTATTGTAGATGTGGTAATTTCTGCAGAATGGAAATCCGGCCAGCTGTGGTCTTTGGGCCATATTTGGAGCTACAAAACTCCAAATGTAACACCCCAAAGTTCGGTAGTGCGTTCTGCTGCTCCGGTGACCAGTGTTGTCCGGACAGCTAGGATGCCTAGAACCGTACCTCAATATGAGTGAGGAGACATAAAATAATGAAATACAAGAAAAGAAAAACAAAGGAAAAATCATAGTAAAGAAATGTAACCGAGTAAGTGAGCCGGGAAACCTAGCGATGGGTGACCGCACCGGGAAGTCACGGCGTGGACCGTTGACTAACCCTGGACTGCGGGGAACCCTGGAAAACAATTTTTGGACATAAATAGACCCTTATTGAAGTATAAATCTCATTAGAAAGATTAAAGAAAAATTAAATAATTAGTACAAAGAAAAGTGAGAAATCGAAAAACAGACAAAATACGATTATTCTGAAAAATCGGAAAGCCACCCGAGCAGGGCATGATGGTCATTTGACATCCCGAATTGTCTTTTGACCTAAATGTCCATTAAAAATAAATAGTATTACACTTAGAAAATGAAATGAAAAATTAATTTGGTGGTACCTAAAATAAATAGTGGAAATAATGGGTTAAATGTGGATTAGTTGAAAGTTAACTTATAATATGTTTTAATTTTAGTTAGTGGACCACTATAGGATTAATTAAACATGAAATATGGCTGAAGTGGTCCACTAACCATCTGAAATCCCATCTTCCTCAAATCCTCTCAAATGGCCGAATTGAAGAACCCTTGAAAACCTCCATTGACGTTTTCTTTGAGCTTGATTTCCTCTCTCCATTTCAACTCCATTCACTTAGGTTCTTTCATGAAAAATGGTCTACACACCACAAGGAAGATATTAATACCAATTTTGGGAAGTTTGGTGAAGGTTTAGCAAGTTACAAATAAAGGTAAGTTTGCATTTTTGAGAAATCCTTTGTTAAAGTTTTTGTACATGTTATGGGTATTAGTTTGGTGAAGGAAAATTTTGAGTTTGAAAGGTTATTGTTATTTTCATTTTGGACAGCCATGGGTCACGTTTATGATGAGGTATTTGTGCATATAATTGATGGGAAAGAATGTTAATAATGGTGATTTAGTAACTTAGTGAGTTATTGCATGTTTATATGGTGAATTATGCACTTTGATGGGAATTGGCATATGGTACGGCAATGTGATGTTGATGAATGATTTGTGGCAGCTTGTGGACACTTGAGAAATGGTGTATATTGAAGGAAGAGTGGGCAGAATATTGACCTAGAAGGATTGATGATATGTATGTGAATGAATGTTGTAAAGTGTATGTAAAGTTTGTAATGTTTAGGTGTGGTTGTAATGGTATTTAGAAATTGTAATTGTGAATGATATTTGGTGTGTTGAGGGTGATTGGAATCTGCCCAAAATAATGCTAATGTAATGTAGAAAATGTTTTTGGTAATGTGCCAAAACAGTTTGGTAGGGTATGGAAGTAAACCTTGCAAGGTGAGTATGTGTTTGAAGTTGGGCTGTGAAATGCATATTGAGGGCAGTGTATATTTTAGCCTATAACCTTGAATGTGTAACCTCAATTGGTATGAGACCAATTTGGGGTGAAACTAGGCACAAAATGTGCCAACTTTCATTGAGAAACCATGCCAAAATTCTGCTTGCAAGGTGACCTAAAAATTTGACCAATTCGGATTAGGTGCAATTAGGACCTGAAAAATGACCAATTGGGCAGCAGTGAGTATTTACGCCATAACTCACTCAAACCAGGTCCAATTGACCTGAAATTTTAACCATGAATAGTTAAGACCCATACCTACAAGTCTTATGAAGACACCAAAACCCAGAAATGACCATAAGCAAGTCAAACAACTTGCACAAGTTCGGGTCAAAACTGGCCGAACCAGAATTGACCAATTTGACCTAAAATTGACCTAAAATGGTACCACTTGACCAGCAATAGTGTAATGACCATAACTTGGTCTACTTAACTCGGATTGACCTGAAATTTTGCACCGCGTGCAATAAGACCTAGATCTACAAGTTTGTAGTTTCGACCGAGACCGAAAACCGAGGAACTAGATCGTCCGGTTAGGTCAAACCAGTGTTCGAATCCGAGAATTTGCATTAAAATGCACTAAGCGAGAAATGACTTTGGTAAAACATACCAAACCTAAAACCCTATCGAGTGTGACATATTAACGACACTAAAACCTAATTTACCTAAAAGCGCATCGAGTCGGTATATTAGGTGATTAAGCGAATAATTGAGTTCAGTGCATTATTTACCAAACCCCATCGATAGAGACAGTTTAATTTGGTACTGAAACACTTCAAATTGTGTTTCTCAGTTAACAAGGACTCAGCAAAAGGGAAAGAAATACTGAGTCAAGACCAGGAGACAAATATCAGAGGTTTGTGCACAACAACTGTTTCTTTTGAATAATTTTCAATGGAAATAAATATTGATTATTTGTATATCATTATTTTAAATTGTGGAAATATGTTTGAGGAATATTTATTGATTGAAAAATATTGTGAATGGTTTGAAACTGTGAAAATGGTTTGAATGACATTGATGGATACTTATTGATTAAAAAGCATTAGAAATGGTTTGAAACCACAGCTATCATGTATATTGATTGTAGTCCTCTCTAGCTTGTCTAGTGGGATGAATTGAATTCCCTCTCTGGCTGAAGTGTTGAGGTGTGTGCCTGTTGAGGACGAATAGAATGAGTACTCATATTTTTGCTAGCTAGCCATGTTATTCCTCATTAGTCATCGACTTTTGGGATGAATTGAATTATGGATCATGATTAAGCTGTGTGATTTCTTGATGTGTATTGTGAGATTGTGAAATGGATTTTAAACTCTCATTGACATATCTGTCTTTTGAATTCAAACTGATCTGACTTATGGAAAATTATTGTGATATTGAGAAATGGAGTTTAAATTCTTATTGACCTTTATTGTCTTAAATTTGACTATGGTTTTAAGTATCCACTATTTACATGATTTATGAATTGTGATTTAAATTGTATTTGGTTAATGTTGTGCACCACTGAGACATTGTCTCAGCGATAGCTTTTTATTGCTGTCGCAGGTAGAGAGACAGACAGAGCGTGAGTAGGTGCACATACCTCCAATGAGAGATTTTTCTGTATAACGAGTATACCGCTTTTTGCATTTTGTACTGTAATGTATACACTGTATGTATATTTTCTTTTTGGTTTTGAGCAGTTGTAAGTTAAATTGTACCTTGAAGTTGTAAATTAATTATGAGTGTTTTGGATTGTAAAAGTTGTATTATATTTCCTTATCTCGGACTTTGAAAAATTCCTATGGAATTGTGTTGATAAATTGTTGTGTTGAGAAATGTATTGGAGTTGAGATTTGGAAAATTATTGAAGTGCTTTTTTTACAGGTTTTCTGAAGAACTGTTTTATCCAAAATACAGATGGCACCTTGCCAAAATTTTTACAGAAATTCCAAATAAATCAAATGAGTTAGTTGTTTCACCTCAGTTCACCAAAGTTTTTAACACCTGTAAATAGTGCTCACCACTGTAAAAGAAGTAAGAAAAGTTTTTAAAATCCCTTGTAGTGTATTTAATGGGTTATCAGTAGACGGAGTTGGTAATTCATTAGGTATACTACGGGATCATGTTATGCCTTACAGAGGGGTAAGGTGTGACACCAAATGGAGTGATTCAAAAAAGGAAATTCAACTAGACAAAATAAGTAACAACTTTCATGTTTGTCATTTCTTCAAATTCTCACTGCAACAATGCTTAATGGAACAGTAAACATATGCTTCAAAAACTGAAATTTTCTGCCCTCTTGGTTTTAAGTTAGAAATGGTAATGGTGACCAATTCCAACAAGTTTTAAAAGCAAAATGTGGTATGTTGGGAGTGCCAAAACCAATGTACCTAATTTCTACCTAAAAGTCAACATTTTAGTTGACCATAGAGGTGAATAGTAACACCGAAACTTGAAATCCCAAGATTGAAAAATTTTAAAGTATCGAATGCCCTAGTATACCTAACATGATTGGTTTGGATAGTTTGGCATGCCAATAGGGTTCAGTTAGCAGTACTGCACATGGCAATATGCCATTCTGAGATTTCATGGCTTTTAGCCATTCTGACCTTGTATTGAGCTTTGGCCTTGTGCCTGATATTATTTACAGCTTGTTAGCTGTTCTGTTGCACACCGGGAGATGCCTATGTGACCGATGGTGTGACGGCCCGAGGTACTTGATACCCAGTGCCAGTTTACCCGTTTATCCAGTCCAATCGCCTAGTGTAGGTTACTTGGGGCAATCAAATGAATAAAAGTGGACAAAGATAATGAAATAATGGACATACCAATACCAAACAAAGAAATCATACACATTATATACATACTTATTTTCTGCTATTTTCTTTTATTATATTATTGCACCACTAAGCATTATTGCTTGGCGCGTTGCTTTTGCCACGCATAGGTACTGGAGATACAGATCGTGAGCCCAGTAAACCGCAGACTGGGTGAGTCCATCCTGCAGTTCTGCACAGTGTCCGTGTCACCTCAACTTCTGCAGTGCATTGGTAGGACACTAGGTGTCATTTTGGCATTCTGTAATTAATTTTGATTTTCTTATATGTAATTAAAGTTGTATAATGTATATTGATGTTCATGTAAATTATGAAAATTGTATTTGTAAATGGAAAAGTAAATGTTTATTTGTGATATATATGTAATCATCACATGTGATGGATGACTGAGAATTGAAATTGAAATGTTGAGATCTTGATATTGAGTTTTGTGATGATATTGGAGTTGAGAATGAATGAATTTGTTTATTGGAAGTGTTTTTCACAGGTTCCGAAGAACTGTTTTCTCCATTTTTAGCTGGTACTCTGCCAGATTTTCTTTAAAAATTTTTGGAACCTCAAATAATTTATAATTTCAATAAATGACTTAAATGAACTATATTTCACAAATTATATTCAAAACTATGATGAAAATGAATTAAAAAGAATAAAAATGAGTGAGATAAGATAGGGTGTTCCGGTACACTGTGTGACATAGCTTACTTGGATACACTATAGCTGGGTAAGGGGTGTCACAATTTCTGCAATTGTTCTTCATTAAAAGTGATCTTCACACCATGGGCAACACATAGGCAGCAAAAAAGAGAGAAAACTTTAAGGTTTAGCAAGCTCTAAATAAAGGTTAGTGCTTTTTTTTCCTCTCATGCTTAATTAAACTTTGAGTAGATGTTGTGATGAGTTGAATTGTGGAGAAATTGAAAGAATTGGATGAGTATTTATGGGGATTTAAATTCAGCAGCTAAGGAAGTCCATGGGAAGTTGGTTAATTCTAATTTTAATTCATGGTTAGACATGTTGAATTAAGTAAATAAATGAATTAGAGCTTATGGGCATGTGTATGTTTGAAATGATAATTGAATTAGGGGTTTGAATAAGTGTTAGAGACTTTGGACAATTGAGCTTAAATGTGATAGCCTTGAGGTACTTAGGGGATTGGTAATTCATGAATTTTATTGTTGAATTATGGTATTGATAGATTAGTGGGAGTGTACTGTAAGTTGTTAATGAAAATTTCAAGTATTAACAAATTGTTTACGAGTATATATTGTTGACCTTGACTTTGTGAATTAGGGTTCTGTATTGATTAATGAGGACTTGAGTAAACTATTGGGAATTGACTAATTTGAGACTTGATGAATGAGATTAGAAGTGCCATGAATTCAGAATTGTAGTTTTGGGAGGGGGAGGAATGACAATTGGAAGTGTTATTTCATGTGCAGGTTGTGTTGTGTTGAAAACAATAGATAAATTGAGCCGTAAATAAAAATGTGTGACCCCAATTGGTGTGAGGCTAATTAGAGGTAAAATTAGACTTGTAATGGACCAATTTTCATGCAGAAGTTATGCCAAAATTCTGCCTAGAAATGACCTAAAGGAATGACCAAATCCGGATTGCCATTAGTGAACCCATAATTTTTGACCATATGAACACCATTCAATTGGCCATAACTCACTCAAAACAGGTCCAAATGACCTGAAATTTATACCATGGAAAGCTTAGACATAGACCTACAACTTTAGTGAGGATCACAAAACCTAGAAATGTCATTTACTAAGTCAAATTGCTTGCAAAAGTTAAGGTAACAGAACTGTCCAAAACCATTGCAACCCAGAATTTGACCATTTGAACAGTAGTCACTCATGTGACCACAACTCACAGAAAAGAGGTCCAAATGACCTAAAATTTATACCATGGAAAGCTTAGAAATAGAGCTACAACTTTAGTGAAGATCACAGAACCCAGAAATGTCATTTACTAAGTCAAATCGCTTGCACAAGTTGAGGTAACAAAACTGTCCAGAACCATTGCAACCCAGAATTTGACCATTTAAAAAGTAGTCACTCATGTGACCACAACTCACACAAAACAGGTCCAAATGACCTGAAATTTATACCTTGGAAAGCTTAGACATAGAGCTACAACTTTGGTGAAGATCACAGAACCCAGAAATGTCATTTACTAAGTCAAATTGCTTGCACAATTTGAGGTAACAAAACTGTCCAAAACCATTGCAACCTAGAATTTGACCATTTGAACAGTAGTCACTCATGTGACCATAACTCACCCAAAATAGGTCCAAATGGCCTGAAATTTATACCATGGAAAGCTTAGACATAGAGCTACAATTCTTATGAAGACACCAAAGCCCAGAAATGACCAAAACCAAGTTAAATTGCTTTCCCAATTTAGGGTATTAAAACTGCCATAACTGAATTTGACCTAAAATTGACCAAAATTTGTACTAAAGATGCAATCTGTCCAGCTTTAGTAAATTGACCATATCTTGGTCTATACAATTCAGAATGATCTGAAATCTGTACCAAAAGTTCAATAAGACATGGAGCTACAAATTTGCTTCTTTGACCAGAAGCTAAAAACCAATGGAAACAGAACATTTAGCTAGATTAATCTAGTACACTAAAACTGAAAAATTGAAAATAATATAGAATGAAGCCTAGAAATAATTTGGCAATAAATGCCAACTTGTGAAAATTGTAAATTGCACTATACTGGCAGCATATTGAAATGTGAATTATGACATGTTGATACTGGAATCAACTTATGCATGATGTATGGAAAGGTCAACATTTTCATTGACCAGTGAATTGTATAATGACCAGTAAACCCTAAAAATAAATATTTAATATTGTAATATGCCCTAGTTTGCCTAGTTGACTAGTTTGGATAGGTTGGCATGCTAATAGGATTCTGACAGCTATTCTGTAAATGGCTTCACGCCATATTGTGTTTTCTGGCTTATTATGCCATACTATGATTTTAATAGCCTATGGCTATACGGATTGTGTTATTATACTCGGCGTAATGCCTGATTGATTATATGGCTTTTTAGCCACACTGTTTGCACACCGGGAGATACTTTATGATCGATGGTGTGACGGCCCGAGGTACTAGGTACCCAGTGCTAGTATATCCGTTTATCCAGTCTGGTCAGTGTATAGGCTACACGGGCAGTCAATTGAAACATTATTCAATTCAGGCAGTTAAGTTAAGTTAAGTATAATGAAGTTTCTATACAATAAAATTTAGTATTGAATGAAATGAGTAAAAGAGATTAGCAATAGAAATATAACAAAAATATAATTTATAGAACCATAGAAACTTAAAATATAATACAGTTAGAATAAGTTCTATACTGGGTAGTATTACTGAAAGGTTATAAATTTAGCACTTCCAAAGAGCAACAAACTAGTATATAAGATGGTTAATATCAAAAACATTCCAGTAAATCAAATTGATTATTCAATATTTAAATTATGCTCTATCCTTTCTTTATTTGTATATATTATTTCTTGTTATATTATTACACCACTAAGCAAAAATGCTTAGCGCGATGAAATTGCTTCCTCGTGCAACTACTGAAGGTAAAACCAGTAGACTGTCGACTGAGATTTTTGGAGTCCAGATCAATAAAAGTGTTAGAAGAGTTCAAGGTTGTCACCTCCTTAGCAATGCATGTAGATAGGGCTCATTTTAAGCATGTTTTCTAATATGTACATTATAATTACTGCTTATATTGTAATGTGAATTAGTAACTATAATTTCATTTGTATATCTTGTACTTGATAAATTTATGTACTTAATTGGAAAATTATATAAGTTAATGAAATATAAGAATTCTGATATCTGAGTTGATTATCTAATCATAATGATTCTGAATGAGATTGAGAAATTTTGAGACTGAATCTGAGTTTAAGAAACTAATGAGATATTATTGAGATAAATTGAGCTGTGAATTTGAATATGTTGTAAACTGTTTTTGGCAGGTTCAAAAGAACTGTTAGTCCAAATTACAGTCGGCACTCTTCTGGATTATCATTAAAATTTTTGAAATTTCCAAATTAGTCAGATTTTGATAAACAGTAAAAATAGCCTAAACCTCAGATAAAGTTTTTAAACAAGTAAATCAAGAATTGTAATGAAATCAGATAAGATCAGGTGCTTTGACACTCCGTGTGACACGTCTTGCTCAGCTATACTGTAGACGGGTTAGGGGTGTTACAAGCTTCACCAAGACACCTTTGGCAGCCCCTAAATCTTCTTCTTTGATTGCTTTGCCAACCAATAATTGTAGGGGTTTTGCTTTTGGTGAAGATAGAAGGATGTATAAAACTAGAAACTCTTTCTAGTTACTTTGATTTAAGAGAGAGAAAGCTTTCTATTCTTGTATCAATGGAGGAAAATTGAAAAAGGGAGATAGAGAATTGGTTGCCGTTCACTTGGAGAAGAAAGAAAAAATTAATTCAATTAATTCCATTTATCTTCTTATCTTCCTTTAACGACATAAGACAAAATAAATTTAATGTATGCCACATGTCACCATAATATTTAATCTTGCTTTTCTTTTGTAACACCCCTATATTCGATAGTGCGTTCTACTATTCTGGTGACCGATGTCTATCTGAATAGCTAGGATGCCTGGAATTATACTTAAATATTAGTAAAGAGAAATAAGATAATGAAATACAATAGAGGAAAATACAAGAAAACAAGGTAAAAATAAGAGCAATGAAATGTAATTAGGTTAAACGAGCCAAAAACCCTAGCGATAGGTGATCGCACCTAGAAGTTTCGGCGAAGACCGTTAACTAGCCCTGGACCGCGGGGAACCCCGAAAAATATTTTTGATACTTAAATAAACATCTATTGAGGTATAATTGACTTAGAAAATGTCAAAGAAAAATTAGTAAGTCAGTATAAATAAAAACAAAAATTTAAGAAATCTACGGGATAAGGATTAAATCGGTGTGACCGAAAATTTTGAAATGCAACACAAAAAGGGGCATTTTGTGAAGGAGCGGAAGCATGAAAAACATAAGTTTACATAATTGAATTCAAAAAATTTTCATCTAGGGTCACATGCATCATGCAAGATTCATTTTTATCTATTTGATTTCAATGATAAACAGCATATTAAAACTCTTTTAATATGTTTTTGGATCTACATTTTCTATTTAAGATTTTAGAATTAACAGATTAATTCATTAGAACCCTAGAGTAGATCAAGAACAAGTGCACTAACCTTTTTGATACACTGTAGTGTATTTGTCACCTTTGGGATGTGCCTAGGACACCAGATGTTGTCCCTCTAGCATGTCCACACCAAGATCATCAATGGCAACCCTTGAACAGCTTTTCAAGCCTTTCCAATCAATTAGAAATTCAAGTTTTGCCTTTTAAGAGATTACAGATGCAAACAGGACACTAAAAATGATTTCTAATATTTTTAATTCAAGAGATTATTGGCTAATCTCTTTGAATTGATGAGAGATGAAGAAGAAGAGAGGGAGAGGCAACCAAGGGTGGCGGTACCATTTCAAGAATGAGTAGATTGTATTTTTTCTTTTCATCCTTTCCCTTATATAGCTAGGTCACCACTTAAAACCCTTGCCACATATCACCTTCTAATCGGCTCTAGGTTTAATTGACCCAATCACATTATGCCAAATGTCAAACTATATTTAATCTTGACTTTAATAATCTTACATGATTAAAAGACAAATGGCAAGCTTATGTGTAGTGCCATTGTCACCATCTCATGGTACCGCAAGTCACCCTGTGAAATGACCAAAATACTCCTGTGTCTTAATTTTGAGTTCTCAACTCAAAATAATAATTTCTCTTCTTCTAATTAATTTATATCAAATATAAACTAATTAATTAATCTCTATTAATTAATTTCTTATTAATTAAATTCATATTTAAATACTTTAAATATAAATTTAACTTATATTATGCATCCAATAATCTAGATTTGGTTTCAAGCCATACTAGGGACTTTGCAATCTAATTGCAAACTAAACCTATTTAATTAATCAATTAAACTCTTTAATTAATTAATTAAATCATATTTAATTTAGTGATTACTTGTGTACGTGTGTGACTTACTAGGCTCATCACTAATTGGCAATGAGATATGATATCAACTCTTAATATCATCAGAACTCTTTCTTACCATAAATGATTTCTCTAAATCATCTTATGCACCTCATAGACCATGGTTAACACCTAGCATAGCATGTCATGGTCACCCAATTAGTAATAAGGTTTACCTTAAATGAACCTATAATCATATGTTACCATGCACTAGAATCTCTCTGTTACAAAATTCCAAATCGAGCTGGAGTTATAGTTTATGTCAAACCCCATTTGCTATGAATATTATGTTCTCTTTTAATTCCAGTTCTTGATTAAAAAGATTTTCTCATCAAAAACTCTTTTCTGAATAAATCTATCTGTCCTGGCTAGGAACTTGAAACATCATGAATAATTAAATGAACATAGGATTTTATCCCTATTTACTTAGGGTAATATATTCCATCTTGATCAACACCTACCTCCATATATAACTAGTAGGAGCCAACTGAAGGAACGAAAGCGTGAAAAACACAAGTTTATACCATTGAATTCAAAAATTTTCACCTAGGGTCACATGCATCATGCAAGATTTATTTTTATCTATTTGATTTCAATGATAAACAACATATTAAAACTCTTTTAATATGTTTTTGGATCTGTATTTTCCATTTAAGATTTTAAAATTAATCAGATTAATTTTAGAACCCTAGATTAAATCAAGAACGATTACACTAACCTCTTGATGCACTGCAGCGTGTCTACGCCTTTGAGATTCATCTTCAGGACACCAGATGGTGTCCCTCTAGCTTGTCCACACCAAGAACACCTATGGCAGCCTTTGAACAGCTTCTAAAGCTTTTTCTATTAATTAGAAATTCAAGTTCTGCCTTTTAAGAGATTAGAGATATAAACAGGACACTAGAAAACAATTTCTAGTATTCTTAATTCAAGAGATTGATGGCTAATCTCTTTGAATTGATGAGAGATGAAGAAGAATAGATGAAAAGCCTCAAAGTGGCGTGACAAAGGAGAGGAGTGGCTACTGGTTATTTTTCTTTTCATAACCACACTTAAATAGCTAGGTTAACACATTAAACCCTTGTCACATGTCGCCCTTTGATTAGCTCTAGGTTTAAGTGACCCAATCACATTGTGCCAAGTGTCAAACCTATATTTAATCTTGATTTTAATTATCTTACATGATTAAAAAAAACATTTGGCAAGCTTATGTGTAATCCCATGTGTCACCAACTCATGGTGCCACGTGTCACACTGTGAAATGACCAAAATGCCCCTGTGTCTTAATTTTGAGTTCTTAACCCAAAATAATTATTTTTCTTCTTGTAATTAATTTATATCAAATATAAATTAATTAATTAATCTCTATTAATTAATTTCTCATTAATTAAATTCATATTTAAACACTTTAAATATAAATTTAATTTATACTACACATCCAATAATCTAGATTTGGTTTCAAGTCATGCTAGGGACTTTGCAATTTAATTGCAAATCAAACCTATTTAATTAATCAATTAAACTCTTTAATTAATTAATTAAATCATATTTAATAGGTGATAACTTGTGTATGTGTGTGACTTACTAGGCTCATCACTAATTGGCAATGAGACATGATATCAACTCTTAATATCATCAGAACTCTTTCTTACCATAAATGATTTCTCTAAATCATTTTATGAACCTCATAGACCATGGTTAACACCTAGCATAGCATGCCATGGCCACCCAATTAGTAATAAGGTTTACCTTAAATGAACCTATAATCACATGTTACCATGCACTAGAATCTCTCTGTTACAAAATCCCAACTCAAACTGGAGTCACGGTTTATGTCAAACTCTATTTGCTATGAATATTATGTTCTCTTTTAATTCCAGTTCTTGATTAAAAAGATTTTCTCATCAGAAACTCTTTTCTGAATAAATCTATCTGTCTGCCAGAACTTGAAACATCAAGAACAATTAAATGAACATAGGATTTTATCTCTATTTACTTAGAGGAACAGATTCCATCTTGATCAACACCTACCTCCATATATAACTAGTAGGAGCCAACACATGCCCATATGCCCATACATAGTACAAGTATGAAAGAAGTATCAAACTCAAACTACCTATATACAAGATAACTGTGCTATCTCAGGTCTAAAGATTATATGCACTGATATGATTTATGACAAAACATTGACAAGAGTAAACTCCATGTGCTTGTCATAAGTGTCACTGGTTCGGCCTACTTATCATTTATAAGTGCCTATCATGTTTGTTATATGGCATGAGACTCACCATTCCATCTTATTTATATCTCATATAAATAACTTGGGAACAAACATGAATACAATCTTTCTGGATAAGTCATGTCCTTATTATGAAGTATCCTCGATTGTGAACCTATTTATGATACTTTGTGCTAGAAATATTATCACTCATATTCTTAACAACTTAAGAATAATATTTCTAACAAAATATCAATGGACCTTTTCTATTACACATAAATATATTATGTAAACGGAAAAGTGAAAATGCCTTTTATTAATAAAAATATGTACAAGATACATACTAAATGATATGCTCTAGGGCATACTACTAACAATCTCCCACTAGCACTAGAGCCATTCATTACAATATCTTTGACCTATCTTCTCAAGATGTCGGCCTAACTGAGTTTGTGACATAGGCTTAGTGAATGGATCAGCTGGATTTTCAGCTGATGCTATTTTCTGCATGGCTACATCGCCTTGCCCAACTATTTCTCTGATAATGTGGTTGCGCCTTTCTATGTGTTTGGATTTCTGGTGAGACCTTGGTTCCTTAGCCTGTATGACTGCTCCATTATTGTCACAGTGTAGTGGAACTGCTGACTTAATGGAAGGAACTACTATAAGTTCTGTTACGAACTTCTTTATCTAAACAGCTTCCTTTGCAGCATCTGATGTAGCAATATACTCAGCCTCTGTAGTGGAATCTACAGTCGTGCTCTGTTTGGAACTCTTCCAACTGACTGCACCTTCATTACAAATGAACACATATCCAGAGGTTGACTTTCTATCATCGATATCTGATTGGAAATCAGAATCAGTATAACCATCCAATTGCAAGTCTCCACCTCCATAAATCAAGAATAAATCCTTAGTTCTTCTCAAGTACTTAAGGATATTCTTGACAGCTATCCAGTGTTCCAAACCTAGATTGGGTTGATACATGCTAGTCAAACTAACAGCATATGCGATATCCGGCCTAGTACCCAACATTGCATACATTAAACTTCCAATAGCCGAAGCATATGGAATCCTGGCCATCTTATCTCTTTCTTCAGGTGTCTTTGGAGACATCTTTTTAGAAAGGTGGATACCATGTCTCACTGGTAACAATCCTCTCTTGGAATCAAGCATGTTAAACCTCTTTAACACGTTTTCCAAGTATAAACTTTGGGATAAACCAATTATTCTTTTCTCTCTATCTCTATAGATGCGAATCGCAAGAATATAGGTTGCCTCCCCTAAGTCTTTCATGGAGAATGTATTTGACAACCATACCTTTATAGTTGTCAACATACCAGTGTCATTACTCATCAACAGTATGTCATCCACATATAAGACAAGGAAAGTGATAGCACTGTCACTAACCTTCTTATATACACATGGCTCATCCTCATTTTTGATAAAACCAAAGGATTTAATGGCTTCATCAAAATGGATGTTCCAACTCCTCGAAGCTTGTTTCAACCCATAAATAGATCGCTTTAGCTTGCATACCTTGGAACCATATTGGGATTCAAAACCCCTAGGTTGTTCCATGAAAATGTTTTCTTCAATGTATCCATTGAGAAAAGCTGTTTTGACATCCATCTGCCAAATCTCATAATCATAGTATGCAGCTATTGCTAATAAAATCCTAATTGATTTAAGCATGGCAACAGGCAAGAAAGTCTCCTCATAGTCGATTCCTTGCCTTTGGCGAAACCCTTTCGCTACTAGCCTTACCTTATAGGTCTCTACCTTTCCATCATAACCAATTTTCTTCTTGAAAACCCATTTGTTCCCTATAGGTACAATGCCTTCAGGTGGGTCAACAAGATTCCAAACTTGATTCTCATACATGGAATCAATCTCGGATTTCATAGCATCAATCCATTTTGAAGAGTCTATATCTGATATAGCTTCTTCATAGGTAAGTGGATCATCTCCATGATCTACTTCTTCATGAGTAGACAACTCTTGTTCTTCTTCATGAAGAAAACCATATCTCACTAGTGGATGAGATACCCTGGTTGTTCTACAAGGAATAGCTGTAGATGTTTCATCAACGGGTATAGGTTGACTAGATGGATCTATATCTATTTGATATGTTGGTTGGTCAAAATTCTCCAATTCTAACTCTATTTGCCTTCCTTTGCCTCCTTCTTGAACAAACTGTTGTTCAAGAAATGTGGCATCTCTACTTATCACAACCTTTTATGAAGTAGGCAAATAAAAATAATATCCAAAACTATCTTTTGGATATCCAACAAATCGACCTTTTTCTGATCTGGTCTCCAATTTATCAGTGTTCAGCTTTTTGATATAAGCTGGACAACCTCAAATCTTAACATGCTTAAGACTTGGTTTTCTTCCATGCCATATCTCATAAGGTGTGGAAGAAACTGATTTTGATGGAATCCTATTCAGAATATACAAAGCTAATTCTAATGCAAATCCCCAAAAGAAGATTGGCATATCAGTATAGCTCATCATACTACGTACCATATCCAATAGAGAATGATTTCTCCTTTCAGATACACCATTCAGTTGTGGCGTTCCTGGAGGAGTCAGCTGAGAAACAATGCCATGCTCTCTCAAGTAGTCATCCAATTCAGTACTCAAATATTCACCTCCACGATCTGTTCGAAGAGCTTTAATACTCTTTCCTGTTTGATTTTCTACTTCAGATTTAAATTCTTTGAACTTTTCAAAAGATTCATGTTTGTATTTCATCAAATACAAATACCCAAACCTTGATTTATCATCAGTAAAGGTAATAAAATAATAAAAACCCCCTCTAGCCATTTCTTTAAATGGACCACATACATCACTATGTATTAGCTCCAAAATATTTTCAGCTCTTAGCCCTTGTCCAATAAAGGGTGATCTAGTTATTTTGCCCTAAAGGCAAGATTCACAAGTTGGAGTAGGCTCAGAGCCCAATGAGGATAAAATCCCCATTTTCTCTAGTTTTGCAATCCTATCTTCTGCAACATGACATAACCTTAAGTGCCAAATATATTTTGAACTTGAGTTGGTTTTCACCATGGCATTGCATTCTTTTAGATCACTTGCATTCAATTTGTGTTTGTCATTATTATCCAAATAATAAAGACCATCATTCATATAACCCGAACCAACATATTTATTTGCAAAATAAATATTGCAAACATCATCTGTGAACTGAAATTCATAGCCATTTCTAGTCAAACTAAATATAGAAATGATGTTCTTAAAAGCATCAGGTACATATAAAATATTATCCAAACACAAAACATGTCCAAATATGTAAAAAGATTTAGATCCTATGGCTAAAGCTTCAACAGTTGAGCCATTGCCAATCCAGACTCTAATATCTTGAGAACGCAAGTCGCCATCGCTTGCTAGTTCCTACATATCATTAGAAATGTGAGAACTGGCACCAGTATCTAAAACCCAAGCTGTAGATGAACTATGAGTATCATCAGAATCTAAATAACAAGATATGGACATACCTTCGGAAGGTGTATCCTTCTTGTCCTTCAGAGAAGAAAGATACTCTAGGCAGTTCCTTTTCCAGTGCCCATCCTTTTGGCAATGGAAACACTTTCCTTTGCCTCCATCAGCTTTAGTCTTCCTTTTCTGTTTAGCTATTTTCTTGGAAGGACCAGGAATCTGAGGTTTCTTTTTGTTATTGCCCTTCTTCTTGTTGGACTTTCCAGCAGAAGAAGATGCAACCAAAGCTACCTCTTTTCCTTTATTGCTTGGCATATTCTTTTGGGCAATAACCAGCATGTTGAGTAAACCAGTTAAGGTGCATTCCTGTTTAGTCATATGGAAATTTGTCACAAAATTCCCAAAAGACTCAGGAAGGGACTGAAGGATCAAATCCGTTTGTAGTTGGAAATCCACGTTGAAGTCAAGATGTTCCAACTGCTCAATCAGCCGAATCATCTTGTGGACATGATCCCCAATATTCTGTCCCTCAGACATCCTCATACGGAATAGCTGTCTAGATATCTCATACCTAGCATTCCTGCTGTGCTCACCATACAACTCTTGTAGGTGAAGGAGGATCTCACTCGCACTCTGCATGTTCTCATGTTGCTTATGTAACTCATTACTCATGGAAGCAATGTCACACCCTACCCCTCTGTAAGGCATAACATGATCCCGTAGTATACCTAATGAATTACCAACTTTGTCTACTGATAACCCATTAAATACACTACAAGGGATTTTAAAACTTTTCTTACTTCACTTTACAGTGGTGAGCATTATTTACAGGTGTTAAAAACTTTTTGTGAACTGACTTGAAATAGTTAACACATTTAGACTATTAGTAATTTCTGTAAAAATTTTGGCAGAGTGCCATCTATATTTTGGATAAAACAGTTCTTCAGAAAACCTGTAAAAAGCACTTCAATATATTTCCAAATCTCAACTCCAACATATTTCTCAACACAACATATTTCTCAACTCAAATCCACAGTGATTTTTTTCAAAGACTGAGATACAAGAAATATAATACAATTTTTACAAGTCAAAATAACTCATAATTATTTTACAACTTCAATGTACAATTTGAATTTACAACTGCTCAAAACCAAAATCAATATATACATACAGTGAATATACATTACAGTACAAAATGCAAAATGAGGTATACTCAATATACCCGATAATCTCTCACTGGATGTACTAGCAGCCTAGTTTGCTGCCTTGTCTGTCTGTCTACCTGCGATAGCAATAAAAAGCTATCGCTGAGACAATGTCTCAGTGGTGCACAACATTAACCAATAAAATTTTAAATCACAATTAATAATTCATATAAAGAGTGGATACTCAAAACCATAGTTAAATTCAAGACAGTAAATGTCAATTGAACTAATTATTTAATTTTTCTTTGATATTTCTTATGATATTTATACTTCAATTGATGTCTCTTTAAGTCCTAAAAATATTTCTCAGGGTTCCCCGCGGTCCAGGGCTAGTCAACGGTCCACGCCGTGACTTCCTGGTGCGGTCACCCATCGCTAGGGTTCTCGGCTCGCTTAACTTGGTTACATTTCTTTGCTATTATTTTTTCTTTTTTTTTCTTGTATTTTCTTTTCTTGTATTTCATTATTTTATGTCTCCTCACTCATATCGAAGTGTAGTTCTAGGCATCCTAGCTGTCCGGACAACACTGGTCACAGGAACAGTAGAACGCACTATTGAACTTAGGGGTGTTACAATTCTCCCCCCCTTTAATAAATTTCGTTTCGAAATTTTACCTGGCATTAGTCATTGAACAGCTGTGGGTGCTGTCTCCTCATATCCTCTTCACGTTCCCAAGTAGCTTCCTAGCCTGAATGATGGTTCCACAGCACTTTAACCAGGTGTATCTGTTTGTTCCTCAGCTGCTTCACCTCATAAGCCAGAATTTTTATGGGTTCTTCCTCATATGAGAGGTCTGGATTTACCTCAATCTTTTCAACTGATAGTACATGAGATGGGTCAGATCTGTACCTCCTTAACATGGACACATGAAAGACATTGTGTATCCTTGCTAACTCTGGAGGTAATGCCAACCGATATGCCAAAGGACCCACTCTTTCCAGAACCTCATATGGTTCAATGAAACGAGGACTCAGTTTCCCCCTTCTGCCAAATCTCACAATTCTCTTCCAAGGAGAAACTTTAAGGAATACTTTATCACCCACTGCATACTCAATATCTCTTCTCTTCAGATCAACATAGGACTTCTAACGGTCTGATGCAGCCTTGAGTCTATCTCTGATCAATCTGATCTTTTCCTCTGTCTGCTGAACAATTTCTGGCCCAATCATCTTCCTTTCACCTACTTCATCCCAACATAAGGGAGTTCTGCACTTTCTGCCATACGAAGCTTCATATGGAGGCATCCCAATGCTTGATTGGTAGCTGTTGTTATAAGCAAACTCAATCAAAGGCAAGTGTGTTTCCCAACTACCTTCAAATTCAATCACACAAGCCCATAGCATATCCTCCAATATCTGAATAACCCTCTTGGACTGGTCATCTGTCTGTGGGTGGAATGCTATGCTGAAGTTCAATCTAGTTCCTAGGGCTCTCTGAAGACTACCCCAGAATCTAGAAGTGAACCTATGATCTCTGTCAGACACAATTGATACTGGCACTCCATGCAATTTTACAATCTCATATATGTACAATCTGGCCAATCTTTCCAGGCTATAGTCCATCCGAACTGGCAAAAAGTGAGCAGACTTAGTCAATTTGTCAACTATAACCCACACTGCATCATGATTACTCTGTGTTCTTGAAAGTCCTGTAACAAAATCCATAGTTATTCATTCCCATTTCCACCCTGGTACTGACAAAGGATGTAACAAACCAGCTGGAACTTGATGTTCTGCCTTTACCTGCTGACAAGTTAGGCATTTGGAAACAAACTCAGCTATATCTCTCTTCATACCCATCCACCAGTAATGCTCTTTCAGCCCTCTGTACATTTTAGGTCCACCAGGGTGCATAGCAAAAGGAGACTCATGTGCTTCCTTCATAATGACTTGTCTCAATTCTACATCACTAGGAATGCACATTCTGCCCTGATGTAGCAATAAACCATCATCTCTCACAGAAAATTCAGGTTTCTTGCCCTGCTGGACTTCTTTCAGTAGCTTCTGATATTTTTCATCACTTTGAGCTGCCATTCTGATCTGATCAATCAACACTGGCTGTACATGCCATGCAACTACTGTCTGTCCCTCATCATCAATCTCTAAACCGGCATGCTGTGCTTTCAATTGATATACCATGGACAAAGGAGAAACTCTGAGACTTGCCATAGTCTTGCGACTTAAGGCGTTAGCCACCACATTTGCTTTCCTTGGCTGATAGTCTATTAAACAATCATAGTCTTTAATCAGTTCTAACCATCTTCTCTGCCTCAAATTCAATTCCTTCTGGGTGCCTAAGTACTTCAAGCTCTTGTGATCTATGTAAATGTAGCATTTCTCCCCATACAAATAGTGTCTCCAGATCTTCAGAGCAAAAATAATAGCTGCTAGCTCCAGATCATGTGTTGGGTAGTTCCTCTCATGCGGTTTCAGCTGGCGTGATGCATAAGCAATGACATTCCGATCTTGCATCAGTACACAGCCTAACCCATTGTGAGAAGCATCACTATAAACTGTGTATTCTTTACCCGGAATAGGTAAAGTGAGGACTGGAGCTTCAGTCAAACACCTCTTCAACTCATCAAAACTCTACTGGCATTTATCTGTCCACTGAAATTTTACATCTTTCCGAAGCAGCTTAGTTAGTGGAGAAGATAACATAGAAAATCCTTTCACAAACCGATGGTAATATCCAGCTAAACCCAGAAAACTGCGAACTTCTGTGATATTCCTGGGCGGCTTCCAATTAAGGATAGCTTCTACCTTGCTGGAATCTACCTTGATCCCTTCAGCTGACACAACATGTCCCAAAAAGGAGATTTCTTTCAGCCAAAATTCACACTTCGACAATTTGGCGTATAGTTGTTTCTCCCTTAAAGTCTGCAGTACAATCCGCAGATGTCTATCATGCTCCTCTGCATTCCTCGAGTATATCAAAATGTCATCAATAAACACCACCACTAATTGATCGAGATATGGTCTGAAGATAGTGTTCATCAAATCCATAAAAGCAGCTGGAGCATTTGTTAACCCGAATGGCATTACTAGAAACTCATAGTGGCCATACCGAGTTCTGAAAGCAGTTTTTGGAATACTCTGCTCTTGCACCTTCAACTGATAATAACCAGATCGCAAATCAATTTTGCAGAATACAGCTGCACCATTCAATTGATCAAACAGATCATCAATGCGAGGCAATGGATATCTGTTCTTTATCGTCACCTTATTCAACTGCCGGTAGTCTATATATAAGCGGAAAGTACCATCCTTCTTCTTAACAAACAACACTGGTGCTCCCCAAGGTGACACACTAGGGCGGATGAAGCCCTTTTCAAGTAATTCTTGCAACTGTATCTTCAACTCCTTCAACTCTGCTGGTGCCATTCTGTATGGCGTTATGGAGATTGGATCCACACCAGGCATACCATTAATTTCAAACTGCACTTCTCTTTCCGGAGGTAATCCTGGCAATTCATCAGGAAACACATCTGGAAAGTCATATACTGTAGGGATGTCCTTCAATGCTGGACTCCCCACTTGCGTGTCTACCACATGTGCCAAGTAGGCTTCACACCCCTTTCTGATCATTTTTCTGGCTAGTGCAGCCGAAATGATGTTTGATGGCAATAATTGCCTCTCCCCATGTATTACCACATCACTGTACTGAGGGAGACCAAAAGTGACTGTCTTCAGCCTACAGTCAATCATGGCATGATGCCTAGCTAACCAATCCATGCCCAAGATGATATCATAATCTCTGAAGGGCATTTCAATGAAATCAGACAGAAAAGTGTGTCCTTGGATCACCAAAGGACAATCTCTATACATTCTATTAACCCTGACTTCCTGTCCTAGTGGACTTGTTACTAGCACCTCAAAGTCCATTTTTGTACATAGAACAACAATGCAATCAATGATGCTAGCACTCACATAAGAATGGGTAGAACCCAGATCAAATAACACAAACATATCTTGGTTAAAAGTTGAGAAGGTACCAGCCACAACATCAGATGTCTCGGCCTCTTCCCTCTGTCTCATTGCATAGATTCTGACTGGAGCACTGTCTTGCTCTGAATGTTTCACTGTGCCTTGGCTGCCTGCTAGGCTACCTCTACCCCTGCCTCTACCTCTGCTGGTTGGTTGTGAACTTCTGATGACAGGGCTCTGAACTGACCCTTTTGCAGTAGTAGGAGGTGGTCCAACTCTGCGACCACTGGTGCAGTCCTTGGCAAAGTGTCCTATGCCTCCACAGTTATAACAGGCTCCAATAGCCTTGTAGCATATCCCACCATGATTTCTTCCACAGGTTTCACATTGGCGGGGAGGGTAGGAACCTCTGGTACTCTGCTAACCAGATAGGGGAGGTTTCTGTCCTGAATATCTTCCCCTACAAGACTTCTTGCTACCTCTGCCATGTCCCCCATGATTCTTCCTCTTTCCAGTAGGACTACTGGAACTCTGTTCTACTGATTTTCCCTCTTTCTCTATCTTCTCTGATTTCTTTTTCTTAGGAGCAGCTTCAAACTCAATTCTTTCCAACTCTAGGGCTTGAGAAACAAGTTCAGATAAAAGTTAGTGTGTTTGAATCCGACTACTTGTAATATGATACTGGGCTTCAAGCCAGTTTCAAACCTCTTGCATCTCTCCCTGTTAGTAGAAAGTAGACTCACTGCATAATGGCTCAGGCGGGAAAATTCTCTTTCATACTCAGCCACTGATCTGCTTCCCTATTTCAGACTTAGGAACTCTTGTAGCTTCCGATCTACATAAGCATCAGGGACATATTTTTGTCTGAATTCCTTGAGAAAGTCATTCCATGTTAACACTGCAGGTTCTACCAGACTGTGGGGAATGGTTTTCCACCAGTCATAAGCATCCCCCTATAACAAAGATACTAAGTATTCAAATCTAAGTTCCTCCGTGCAATGCAGTTTCTTGAATACCCTATCCATCCTATCTAACCACCGTTTAGCCTCTAGAGGATCTACTGTCCCCTTGAACTCTGTAGCCCCATACTTCATCAATTTGTCATACTGCCAAGTAGGAGACTGTGGTTGTACCACCGATGTCAGTATTGGGACTTGAGTAGGCACATTACTAGCCATTTGTTGGAACATTGCAGCCATCTGCTGAGCGAACTGAGCAGGAAACTACAGTACTGCGGGGGCTGGTGTTGCTGAACCATTGACATTGTGTAGGCATGGGGCATCCCCTTGCACCTCAGCCTCAATAGATTGATCGATTGAATGATCACCCTCTTCCATAGTCAATGCGAGGATTTTAAATCTCCTGAACAAATAACATAAGGAGATTTCCTCCCGTTAGTGCATATTTATAATGTAATGTACTGTATGTATCAAACAATGATATTGAGCAGTTGTACTAAGAAGAAAGAATATTCAAGTAATAGGTGAAAACAGAATTTAAAAACTAGCTCTGATACCACCAAAACATGTCACACCCTACCTCTCTGTAAGGCATAACATGATTCCGTAGTATACCTAATGAATTACCAACTTCGTCTACTGATAACCCATTAAATACACTGCAAGGGATTTTAAAACTTTTCTTACTTCACTTTACAGTGATGAGCATTATTTACAGGTGTTAAAAACTTTTTGTGAACTGACTTGAAACAGTTAACACATTTAGACTATTAGTAATTTCTGTAAAAATTTTGGCAGAGTGCCATCTATATTTTGGATAAAACAGTTCTTCAGAAAACCTGTAAAAAGCACTTCAATATATTTCCAAATCTCAACTCCAACATATTTCTCAACACAACATATTTCTCAACTCAAATCCACAGTGATTTTTTTCGAAGACTGAGATACAAGAAATATAATACAATTTTTACAAATCAAAATAACTCATAATTATTTTACAACTTCAATGTACAATTTGAATTTACAACTGCTCAAAACCAAAATCAATATATACATACAGTGAATATACATTACAGTACAAAATGCAAAATGAGGTATACTCAATATACCCGATAATCTCTTGCTGGATGTACTAGCAGCCTAGTCTGCTGCCTTGTCCGTCTGTCTACCTGCGATAGCAATAAAAAGCTATCGCTGAGACAATGTCTCAGTGGTGCACAACATTAACCAATAAAATTTTAAATCACAATTGATAATTCATATAAAGAGTGGATACTCAAAACCATAGTTAAATTCAAGACAATAAATGTCAACAAGAATTTAAACTCCATTTCTCAATATCACAATAATTTCAATAAATCAAATCATGATTAAATTCAAAAGACAGTGAATGTCGATAAGAATTTAACTCCATTTCACAATCTCATAATACAAATCAATAAATCACACACAGCTTAATCATGTTCCAAAGTTCAATTCGTCCCAAAAGCCGATGGCTAATGAGGTATTCAATTCGTCCCAAAAGTCGATGACTAATGAGGAATAACATAGCTAGCTAGCAAAAATATGAGTACTCATTCGATTCGTCTTCAACAGGCACACACCTCAACACTTCAGCCAGAGAGGAAATTCAATTCGTCCCACTAGACAAGCTAGTGAGGAATACAATCAATATACATGATAGCTGTGGTTTCAAATCATTTCCAATGCCTTTCAATCAATAAGTGTCCGTCAATATCATTCAAACAATTTCTCACAATTTCAAACCACTTACAGTGCTTTTCAAGCGATAAATATCCATTCAAACATATTTCCACAATTTAAAACAATAATGTACAAATAGTCATAATTCATTTCAATTGAAAAATTCAAAAGAAATAGTTGTTGTGCACAAACCTCTGATAACTGTCTCCTGGTCTTAACTCAGTGTTTCCTTCCCTTTTCCTGAGTCTTTGCTAACTGAGAAACACAATTTGAAGTGTTTCAGCACTAAATTAAACTGTCTCTAACAATAATGCTTGATAAGTAATTCACTGAATTCTAATATTTGCTTAGTCAACTTAATATGTCGACCCTCGATGCATTCTAGGTAAATTAGGTTTTAATGTTATTAATATGTCACATTCGATAGTATTTTAGGGTTGGTACATGTTACCAAGTTCATTTCCGTGTATACTGCATTTTCTTGCAATTTGCTGGATTCCGGGATACTAGTTTGACCTAGCCGGACAACCTAGTTCCCTCAGTTTTTGGGTTTTGATCTAAACTACAAACTTGTAGGTCTATGTCTTATGGAATGCGGGGCAAAATTTCAGGTTATTCTGAGTTATGTAGACCAAGTTATGGTCATTTTACTATTTCTGGTCAAATTGCACCAAAATTGATCACTTTAGGTCATTTTAGGTTCGGCCAGTTTTTGGACCCGAAATTGTGCAAGCTGTTTGACTTACTTATGGTCATTTCTGGGCTTTTGTGTCTTCATAAGACTTGTAGATATGGGTCTTAACTATTCATGGTTAAAATTTCAGGGCAATTGGACCTGTTTTGAGTGAGTTATGGCCTAAACACTAACTGCTACCCAAATGGTCAATTTTTAGGCCTCAATTGCACTCAATCCGGATTTGGTCATTTTTCAAGCTACCTTGCAAGCAGAATTTTGGTAAGCTTTCTTCATGAAAGTTGGCACATTTTGTGCCTAGTTTCACCTCCAATTGGTCTCATACCAATTGGAGCCACACAATTAAAGTTCTAGGCCTAAAACTCAAACTGCCTTATTGCAATTCTTGCATACATATCAAACATCACTTTTAACACTCACAAAACTTAACATTCAAACTAATTCTGGTTGAACCACAACCTAAACATAATTAATAACATATTATAGGTCATTTTGGCAGCTTACAATTACATTCAATGTGCACCAACAAGTGCAGAATTTGTCTAATTCAATTTACAACAATTCAATCACCAATTCATGCTCATTTACATGTCCCACTTCACACCACCATACATACACTCAAACTGCCATAACAACCAACACATTTTAACATCATTATTCCATAAACCAAGCATGATTTCCAGCATTCCTCAAGAGTTAGCAAACTGCCACAATGGTACACTTACATTCCATTACTTTCCAAGCTTTAAATTTCATTTTACATTTACATATACTAAGTATACATCACCCAAACAATTTCCTACACAATATACATTTAATCAATCATTTAATTCACCATTTACAAGCACAATTAAACTGCCTTCAAGGTGCTTCCATGGCTGCCAAAAGTGCACATTCCCATTCAACATCAAACCTCAAAAATTTCTCCATAAATCAAACACCCATAACATCCTTACAAACTTTAACAAAGCAATAATCAAAAACTCAAACTTACTTATTGTTGGGACTTGCTAAATCTTCACTAAAACTTCTTAATATTGGTATCTACTTCTTCCTTGTGAAGTGGGGATCAAGATTAATGAAGGAACTTTGGTGTTTGGGGGTGAAAATGGAGGAGGATTGAAGCTTCACTCTAGTTTCGGCTATGGAGGTTTCCTAAGGTTTCATTTCGGTTTTGGATGAAAGAAATGGAGAAGATGATGTTTAGTGGAAGTACACCTGCCCATAAGATGTTAAATTAATTCCCATAGTGGTCCACTCACCTTAATTAAATCATATTATATGTTTTAATTGATAATTACTCCATTTACCCTCTATTTTTGCTATTTACATTAGGTACCCCAAAATTAATTTTTCATTATATTTTCCAGGTGTAATATTATTTATTTTTAATGGAAATTTAGGTCAAAAGACAACTCGGGGTGTCAAATGACCACAATGCCCCTGTTCGGGTTGCATTCCCGATTTTTCGGTAACACCGGGTTTTGTACGTTTTTCGATTTCTCACTTTTCTTTGTACTAATTATTTAATTTTTCTTTGATATTTGTAATGATATTTATACTTCAATTGATGTCTCTTTAAGTCCTAAAAATATTTCTCAGGGTTCCCCGCAGTCCAGGGCTAGTCAACGGTCCACGCCGTGACTTCCCGGTGCGGTCACCCATCGCTAGGGTTCTCGGCTCGCTTAACTTGGTTACATTTCATTGCTATTATTTTTTCTTTGTTTTTCTTGTATTTTCTTTTCTTGTATTTCATTATTTTATGTCTCCTCACTCATATCGAAGTGTAGTTCTAGGCATCCTAGCTGTCTGGACAACACTGGTCACAAGAACAGTAGAACGCACTACCGAACTTAGGGGTGTTACAAGCAAGCATGTAACACTTAGCTCTCATATCATGCTCTTTCCACTTGTCCAAAGTTTCATGTTCCTCTTGTGTGTCCTCTGGAGGTAAGGGACCAGGAACATTTGAATCTAGAACATATCCTATATGTTCAAGGTTCAGGACAAGTTTCAAATTTCTTAGCCAATCAGACAGATTAGGTCCTGTCAACCTATTGTGATCGAGTATGCTTGCAAGGATATTGGATGGTGGTGGTTGTTTTGTGCTCATTTTTATCAGAAAATTAACTGCAGAAAATAACCAGATTAATTAGTAAATGTATCATGTAATTAACCAAAATGATTATGGTCTTTTAATCAAATTGGTCCTCCCACTAACTTAGCGAATCCTACACTTTCAAAGTAGAAAACGGAAATCCTAGTTGGATGGATTTCTAGTGGGTGATTGAATTCTTATAATTCTATTGATCATCCCCAGGTACATCCATTATTGGAATTACAATAAACTATAAGTGAGCAACTCCTTGCCCATCACATCTCATGTGAGGTTCAATCCTTTACCTAGCCCCTAATGCTCAAAATCTCAGGTACATCCATTATTGACTTATCTTGCATTAGTTAAGTTGATCCCATTGAGTCAGTAATTATGCAAATAATTTTAATGTCCTCAGGTACATCCAATATTGGCCACTAAACCATTTACATAATTACAACATCTCATGCTTAACAATTATTCTTAAGAAAATCTCTTAAATTAATTGCATCTTATGCAACTATTTAAAATTTCTTAAAATAATTGCCCCAATGGAGGGCCTATGTTATAATTACTTTAATTATAGCATTTCCAACTTAATCATTTGTTTGGAAGATTTTATGGTCATTCTAATTACTATTAAGGTCTCACTTTGCACTTTATCCAATTAGCATGCATATATTATATAATAGCATACATTCCCATACATCTCATGCATTCATGGATAAGCAATAAATATGGTATGATCATGGACTTTCTAAGGGATTCAATTCTGAGCCACCAAGAATTGAATCAGGGCATTCCTAGGTGCATTTCATTCATTCATTCATTTTACAAGAGTTGCTAAAGGAGTACATAATCAACACTTGATCTTGAATTCCTCCCACTGGTCCCACTAATGCTTTTGACCTCCTTGAACTTCTTGCAATCCAATATTACATGGTAATCCTTGGCATACCAAGGCAAATTTATAAGAACTTAAATAAATGAAATTACAACCCAAAAATTATTACAAACTTAACAATACATACCCAAAATAAATTAAAATAAATTAATTAATTTACAATCCCAAAGAAACATAAAAGAAATAAATCCAATCACATTGGTCTTTTATAGTCCATGATCATCCATCATGCATATCACTATTTAACAATTAAATAAAACATACATACTTAAATTAAATTGAATATCTCATATTCAACTTAAAAATCCAGATTTGAATATGATTCAAATAAATTTAAAAATTTAGATTTGAATCTCATTCAAACAAATTTAAAAATTCAGATTTGAATCACATTCAAACAACTTTAAAAATTCAGATTTGAATCACATTCAAACAACTTTAAAAATTCAGATTTGAATCACATTCAAACATTTTTAAAAAAATCAGATTTGAATCACATTCAAACATTTTTTAAAAAATCAGATCTGAATTTTATTCAAACAATTTTAAAAAAAATCAGATTTAAATATGATTCAAACAACTTTAAAAATTCAGATTTGAATCACATTCAAACAACTTTTAAAATTCAGATTTGAATCACATTCAAAAAATTTTTAAAATTCTGATTTGAATCATAATTTAATTGTGATAAATAATTCTAATAAAACAATTTAATTAGACATATAATGGATCTTAGATCATACAACAATTGCACATTCACCATCCATTTACCTTTGCGCACCATTGTAGTGCATTAACCATGCGCTCCATGGTGTTCATCATTTGTGCCACCACCTTGGCTTTACAACCAGCAATTAACTTTCGATCTCATGATCAAACACACAATTAAATCATATAATCAACAATCTAAATGGCAAATATAGTAGCTCTGATACCAATTGAAGGAACGGAAGCGTGAACAACACAAGTTTATACCATTGAATTCAAAAATTTTCACCTAGGGTCACATGCATCATGCAAGATTTATTTTTATCTATTTGATTTCAATGATAAACAACATATTAAAACTATTTTAATATGTATTTGGATCTGTATTTGCCATTTAAGATTTTAAAATTAATCAGATTAATTTTAGAACCCTAGATTAAATCAAGAACGATTACACTAACCTCTTGATGCACTGCAGCGTGTCTGCGCCTTTGAGATTCGTCTTCAGGACACCAGATGTTGTCCCTCTAGCTTGTCCACACCAAGAACACCTATGGCAGCCCTTGAACAGCTTCTAAAGCTTTTTCTATTAATTAGATATTCAAGTTCTGCCTTTTAAGATATTAGAGATGTAAACAGGACACTAGAACAATTTCTAGTGTTCTTAATTCAAGAGATTGATGGCTAATCTCTTTGAATTAATGAGAGATGAAGAAGAATAGATGAAAAGCCTCAAAGTGGCGTGACAAAGGAGAGGAGTGGCTACTTGTTATTTTTCTTTTCATAACCACACTTAAATAGCTAGGTTAACACATTAAACCCTTGCCATATGTCACCCTTTGATTAACTCTAGGTTTAAGTGACCCAATCACATTGTGCCAAGTGTCAAACCTATATTTAATCTTGATTTTAATCATCTTACATGATTAAAAAAAAAACATTTGGCAAGCTTATGTGTAATCCTATGTGTCACCATCTCATGGTGCCACGTGTCACACTGTGAAATGACCAAAATGCCCCTGTGTCTTAATTTTGAGTTCTTAACCCAAAATAATTATTTTTATTCCTCTAATTAATTTATATCAAATATAAATTAATTAATTAATCTCTATTAATTAATTTCTCATTAATTAAATTCATATTTAAATACTTTAAATATAAATTTAATTTATACTACACATCCAATAATCTAGATTTGGTTTCAAGTCATGCTAGGGACTTTACAATTTAATTGCAAACCAAACCTATTTAATTAATCAATTAAACTCTTTAATTAATTAATTAAATCATATTTAATAGGTGATAACTTGTGTATGTGTGTGACTTACTAGGCTCATCACTAATTGGCAATGAGACATGATATCAACTCTTAATATCATCAGAACTCTTTCTTACCATAAATGATTTCTCTAAATCATTTTATGAACCTCATAGACCATGGTTAACACCTAGCATAGCATGCCATGGCCACCCAATTAGTAATAAGGTTTACCTTAAACGAACCTATAATCATATGTTACCATGCACTAGAATCTCTCTGTTACAAAATCGCAACTCAAGCTGGAGTCATGGTTTATGTCAAACTCCATTTGCTATGAATATTATGTTCTCTTTTAATTCCAATTCTTCATTAAAAAGATTTTCTCATCAGAAACTCTTTTCTGAATAAATCTATCTGTCCTGGCTAGGAACTTGAAACATCAAGAACAATTAAATGAACATAGGATTTTATCTCTATTTACTTAGAGGAACAGATTCCATCTTGATCAACACCTACCTCCATATATAACTAGTAGGAGCCAACACATGCCCATATACCCATACATAGTACAAGTATGAAAGCAGTATCAAACTCAAACTACCTATATACAAGATAACTGTGCTATCTCAGGTCTAAAGATTATATGCACTGATATGATTTATGATAAAACATTGACAAGAGTAAACTCCATGTGCTTGTCATAAGTGTCACTAGTTCGGCCTACTTATCATTTATAAGTGCCTATCATGTTTGTTATATGGCATGAGACTCACCATTCTATTTATTTATATCTCATATAAATAACTTGGGAACAAACATGAATACAATCTTTCTGGATAAGTCATGTCCTTATTATGAAGTATCCTCAATTGTGAACCTATTTCTGATACTTTGTGCTAGAAATATTGTCACTCATATTCTTAACAGCTTAAGAATAATCTTTCTAACAAAATATGAAAGGACCTTTTCTATTACACATAAATATATTATATAAATGGAAAAGTAGAAATGCCTTTTATTAATAAAAATATGTACAAGATACATACTAAATGATATGCTCTAGGGCATACTACTAACACCAGCACATGCCGATATACCCATACACAGTACAAGTATGAAAGTAGTATCAAACTCAAACCACCTATATACTAGATAACTGTGCTATCCCAGGTCTAAAGATTATTTGCACTAATATGATTTATGACAATACATTGACAAGAGTAAACTCCATGTGCTTGTCATAAATGTCACTGGTTTGGCCTACTTATCATGTATAAGTGCCTATCAAGTTTGTTATATGGCATGAGACTCACCATTCCATCTTATTTACATCTCATATAAATAACTTGGGAACAAACATGAATACAATATTTCTGGATAAATCATCTCCTTACTATGAAGTATCCTTGATTGTGAACCAATTTATGACACCTTGTGCTAGAAAAACTGTCACTCATATTCTTAACAACTTAAAAATAATATTTCTAACAAAATATCAATGGACATTTTCTATTACACATAAATATATTATGTAAACGGAAAAGTGAAAATACCTTTTATTAATAAAACATGTACAAGATACATACTAAATGATATGCTCTAGGGCATACTACTAACCATCTCCCACTAGCACTAGAGCCATTTATTTCAATATCTTAGACCCATCTTCTCAAGATGTCAGTCTAGTTGAGTTTGTGACATAGGCTTAGTGAATGCATCAGCTGGATTTTTAGCTGATGCTATTTTCTGTATGGCTACATCGCCTCATCCAACTATTTCTCTGATAATGTGGTAGCGCCTTTCTATGTGTTTGGATTTATGGTGAGTCCGGGGTTCCTTAGCCTGTATGACTGCTCTATTGTTGTCACAGTGAAGTGGAACTACTGACTCAATGGAAGGAACTACTACAATTTCTGTCACGAACTTTTTTATCTAAATTTTCCTTTACAAAGATCTCGATGCAGAATATACTCATTTCGGTAGTGGAATCTATAGTCGTGCTCTGTTTGGAACTCATCCAACTGACTGCACCTTCATTACAAATGAACACATATCCAGAGGTAGACTTTCTATCATCGATATCTGATTGGAAATCAGAATCAGTATAACCATCTAATTGCAAGTCACCACCTCCATATATCAAGAATAAATCCTTAGTTCTTCTCAAGTACTCAAGGATATTCTTGACAGCTATCCAGTATTCCAAACCTGGATTGGATTGATATCTGCTAGTCAAACTAACAGCATATGCGATATCCGGCCTAGTCACAATATTGCATGCATCAAACTTCCAATAGCCAAAGCATATGAAATCCTGGCCATTTTATCTCTTTCTTCAGGTGTCTTTGGAGACATCTCTTTAGAAAGGTGAATACCATGTCTCATTGGTAACAATCCTCTCTTAGAATCAAACATGTTAAACCTCTTTAACACCTTTTCCAAGTATAGAATTTGGGATTAACCAATTATTCTTTTCGCTCTATCTCTATAGATGTGAATCCCAAGAATATAGGTTGCCTCCCCTAAGTCTTTCATGGAGAATGTATTTGACAACCATACCTTTACAGTTGTCAACATACCTGTGTCATTACCCATCAACAGAATATCATCCACATATAAGACAAGGAAAGTGAAAGCACTATCACTAAGCTTCTTATATACATATGGCTCATCCTCATTTTTTATAAAACCAAATGACTTAATGGCTTCATCAAAACGGATGTTCCAACTCCTCGAAGCTTGTTTCAACCCATAAATGGATCGCTTTAGCTTACATACTTTTGAACCATCTTGGGATTCAAAACCCCTAGGTTGTTCCATGAAAATGTTTTCTTCAATGTATCCATTGAGAAAAGCTGTTTTAACATCCATCTGCCAAATCTCAAAATCATAGTATGCAGCTATTGCTCATATAATAGTAATTGATTTAAGCATGGCAACAGGCGAGAAAGTATGAAAGCAGGAGGAGCTAACACATGCCCATATACCTATACACAGTACAAGTATGAAAGCAGTATCAAACTCAAACTACATATATACAAGATAACTGTGCTATCTCAGGTATAAAGATTATACGCACTAATATGATTTATGACAATACATTGACAAGAGTAAACTCCATGTGCTTATCATAAATGTCACTGGTTCGGCCTACTTATCATGTATATGTGCCTATCATGTTTGTTCTATGGCATGAGACTCACCATTCCATCTTATTTACATCTCATATAAATAACTTGGGAACAAACATGATTACAATATTTCTGGATAAATCATGTCCTTATTATGAAGTATCCTCGATTGTGAATCAATTTATGACACCTTGTCCTAGAAAAACTATCACTCATATTCTTAACAACTTAAGAATAATATTTCTAACAAAATATCAATGGACCTTTTCTATTACAGATAAATATATTATGTAAACGGAAAAGTGAAAATACCTTTTATTAATAAAACATGTACAAGATACATACTAAATGATGTGCTCTAGGGCATACTACTAACAATCTCCCACTAGCACTAGAGCCATTCATTTCAATATCTTAGACCCATCTTCTCAAGATGTCAGTCTAGTTGAGTTTGTGACATAGGCTTAGTGAATGGATCAGCTGGATTTTCAGGTAATGCTATTTTCTGTATGGCTACATCGCCTCACCCAACTATTTCTCTGATAATGTGGTAGCGCCTTTCTATGTGTTTGGATTTTTGGTGGGACCAGGGTTCCTTAGCCTGTATGACTGCTCTATCGTTGTCACAGTGAAGTGGAACTACTGACTCAATGGAAGGAACTACTACAAGTTCTGTCACAAACTTCTTTATCTAAACAGCTTCCTTTGCAGCATCTGATGCAACAATATACTCAGCCTCGGTAGTGGAATCTGTAGTCGTGCTCTGTTTGGAACTCATCCAACTGACTGCACCTTCATTACAAATGAACACATATCCAGAGGTAGACTTTCTATCATCGATATCTGATTGGAAATCAGAATCAGTATAACCATCCAATTCCAAGTCACCACCTCCATATATCAAGAATAAATCCTTAGTTCTTCTCAAGTACTCAAGGATATTCTTGACAACTATCCAGTGTTCCAAACCTGGATTGGATTGATACCTGCTAGTCAAACTAATAAAGATGTTTATATCCGTCCTAGTACACAACATTGCATGCATCAAACTTCCAATAGCCGAAGCATATGAAATCCTGGCCATTTTATCTCTTTCTTCAGGTGTCTTTGGAGACATCTCTTTAGAAAGGTGGATACCATGTCTCACTGGTAACAATCCTCTCTTACAATCAAGCATGTTAAACCTCTTTAACACCTTTTCCAAGTATAAACTTTGGGATAAACTAATTATTCTTTTCGCTCTATCTCTATAGATGCGAATCCCAAGAATATAGGTTGCCTCCCCTAAGTCTTTCATGGAGAATATATTTGATAACCATACCTTTATAGTTGTCAACATACCTGTGTCATTACCCATCAACAGAATATCATCTACATATAAGACAAGGAAAGTGAAAGCATTGTCACTAACCTTCTTATATACACATGGCTCATCCTCATTTTTGATAAAAATAAATGACTTAATGGCTTCATCAAAACGGATGTTCCAACTCCTCGAAGCTTGTTTCAACCCATAAATGGATCGCTTTAGCTTACATACTTTGGAACTATCTTGGGATTCAAAACCCCTAGGTTGTTCCATGAAAATGTTTTCTTCAATGTATCCATTGAGAAAAGCTGTTTTGACATCCATCTGCCAAATCTCATAATCATAGTATGCAGCTATTGCTAATATAATCCTAATTAATTTAAGCATGGCAACAGGCGAGAAAGTATGAAAGCAGGAGGAGCTAACACATGCCCATATACCTATACACAGTACAAGTATGAAAGCAGTATCAAACTCAAACCACATATATACAAGATAATTGTGCTATCTCAGGTCTAAAGATTATATGCACTAATATGATTTATGACAATACATTGACAAGAGTAAACTCCATGTGCTTGTCATAAATGTCACTGGTTCGGCCTACTTATCATGTATATGTGCCTATCATGTTTGTTATATGGCATGAGACTCACCATTCCATCTTATTTACATCTCATATAAATAACTTGGGAACAAAAATGATTATAATCTTTCTGGATAAATCATGTCCTTATTATGATGTATCCTCGATTGTGAACCAATTTATGACACCTTGTGCTAGAAAAACTGTCACTCATATTCTTAACAACTTAAGAATAATATTTCTAACAAAATATCAATGGACCTTTTCTATTACACATAAATATATTATGTAAATGGAAAAGTGAAAATACCTTTTATTAATAAAACATGTACAATATACATACTAAATGATATGCTCTAGGGCATACTACCAACAATCTCCCACTAGCACTAGAGCCATTCATTTCAATATCTTAGACCCATCTTCTCAAGATGTCGGTCTAATTGAGTTTGTGACATAGGCTTAGTAAATGGATCAGTTGGATTTTCAGCTGATGCTATTTTCTGTATGGCTACATCGCCTCACCCAACTATTTTTCTGATAATGTGGTAGCGCCTTTCTATGTGTTTGGATTTTTGGTGAGACCGGGATTCCTTAGCCTGTATGACATTGTTGTCACAGTGAAGTGGAACTGCTAACTCAATGGAAGGAACTACTACAAGTTCTATCATGAACTTATTTATCTAAAAAGCTTCCTTTGCAGCATCTGATGCAGCAATATACTCAGCCTCAGTAGTGGAATCTGTAGTCGTGCTCTGTTTGGAACTCTTCCAACTGACTGCACCTCCATTACAAATGAACACATATCCAGAGGAAGACTTTCTATCAATGATATCTAATTAGAAATTAGAATCAGTATAACCATCCAATTGCAAGTCACCTCCTCCATATATCAAGAATAAATCCTTAGTTCTTCTCAAGTACTCAAGGATATTCTTCACAGCTATCCAATGTTCCAAACTTGGATTGGATTGATACCTGCAAGTCAAACTAACAGCATATGCAATATCCGGCCTTGTACACAACATTGCATGCATCAAACTTCCAATAGCTGAAGCATATGGAATCCTAGCCATTTTATCTCTTTCTTCAGGTGTCTTTGGAGACATCTATTTAGAAAGGAGGATACCATGTCTCACTGGTAACAATCCTCTCTTAGAATCAAGCATGTTAAACCTCTTTAACTCCTTTTCCAATTATAGACTTTAGGATAAACTAATTATTCTTTTCACTCTATCTCTATAGATGCGAATCCCAAGAATATAGGTTGCCTCCCCCAAGTCTTTCATGGAGAATGTATGTGACAACCATAACTTTATAGTTGTCAACATACCTGTGTCATTACCCATCAACAGAATATCATCTACATATAAGACAAGGAAAGTGAAAGCACTATCACTAACCTTCTTATATACACATGGCTCATCCTCATTTTTGATAAAACCAAATGGCTTAATGGCTTCATCAAAATGGATGTTCCAACTCCTCGAAGCTTGTTTCAACCCATAAATGGATCGCTTTAGCTTACAGACTTTGGAACCATCTTGGGATTCAAAACCCCTAGGTTGTTCCATGAAAATGTTTTCTTCAATGTATCGATTGAGAAAAGCTGTTTTGACATCCATCTACCAAATCTCATAATCATAGTATGCAGTTATTGCTAACATAATCTTAATTGATTTAAGCATGGCAACTGGCGAAAAAGTCTCCTCATAGTCGATTCCTTGCCTTTGGCGAAACCCTTTTGCTACTAGCCTTACCTTATAGATCTCTAACTTTCCATCAGAACCAATTTTCTTTTTGAAAACCCATTTGTTCCCTATTGGTACAATACCTTCAGATGGGTCAACAAGATCCCAAACTTGATTCTTATACATGAAATCAATCTCGGATTTCATAGCATCAATCCATTTTGAAGAGTCTATATCTGATATAGCTTTTTCATAGGTAAGTGGATCATCTCCATGAGCTACTTCTTTATGAGTAGACAACTCTTGTTCTTCTTTATGAAGGAAACCATATCTCACTGGTGGGTGAGATACCCTGGTTGTTCTATGAGGAACAGCTGTAGATATTTCATTAATAGGTGTAGGTTAACTAGATCTATATCTATATGATCTGTTAGTTGGTCAGAATTCTCCAATTCCAACTCTATTTGCCTTCCTTTGCCTCCTTCTTGAACAAACTGTTGTTCAAGAAATGTGGCATCTCTACTTATCACAACCTTTTATGATGTAGGAAAATAAAAATAATATCCAAAACTATCTTTTGGATATGCAACAAATCGATCCTTTTCTGTTATGGTTTCCAATTTATCAGTGTTCAGCTTTTTGATATAAGCTGGACAACCCCAAATCTTAACATGCTTAAGAGTTGGTTTTCTTCCATGCCATATCTCATAAGGTGTGGAAGATACTGATTTTGTTGGAATCCTATTCAGAATATACAAAGCTGATTCTAATGTAAATCCCCAAAAGGAGATTGGCATATCAGTATAGCTCATCATACTACGTACCATATCCAATAGGGTATGATTTCTCCTTTCAGATACACCATTTAGCTGTGGTGTTCCTGGAGTAGTCAGCTAGGAAACAATGCCATGCTCTTTCAAGTATTCATCAAATTCAGTACTCAGGTATTCACCTCCATGATCTGATCGAAGAGCTTTAATACTTTTTCCTGTTTGATTTTCTATTTCAAATTTAAATTCTTTGAACTTTTCAAAGGATTCATGTTTGTTTTTCATGAAATACAAATACCCAAACCTTGATTTATCGTCAGTAAAGGTAATAAAATAATGAAAACCGCCTCTAGCCATTTCTTTAAATGGACCACATACATAACTATGTATTAGCTCCAAAATATTTTCAGCTCTTAGCCCTTGTCCAACAAAGGGTGATCTAGTCATTTTGCCCTGAAGGCAGGATTCACAGGTTGTAGTAGGTTCAGAACCCAGTGAGGATAGAATCCCCATTTTCTCCAGTTTTGTAATCCTATCTTCTGCAACATGACCTAACCTTAAGTGCCAAATATATTTTGAACTTGAATTGATTTTCACCATGGCATTGCATTCATTTAGATCTCTTGCATTCATTTTGTGTTTGTCATTATTATCCAAATAATAAAGACCATCATTCATATAACCCGAACCAGCATATTTATTTCCAAAATAAATATTACAAACATCATCTGTGAACTGAAATTCATAGCCATTTCTAGTTAAACTAAACATAGAAATGATGTTCTTAAAAGCATCAGGTACATATAAAATATTATTCAAACACAAAACATGTCCAGACATGTAAAAAGATTTAGATCCTATGGCTAAAGCTTCAACAATTGAGCCATTGCCAATTCGGAGTCTAACATCTCGAAAACGCAAGTTGCTACTATTTGCTAGTTCCTGCATATCATAAGAAATATGAGAACTGGCACTAGTTTCTAAAACCCAAGCTGTAGATGAACTATGAGTATCATCAGAATCTAAATAACAAGATATGGACATACCTTCCGAAGGTGTATCCTTCTTATCCTTCAGACAATCAAGATACTCTGGGCAGTTCCTTTTCCAGTGCCCATCCTTCTGGCAGTGGAAACACTTTCCTTTGCCTGAATCAGCTTTAGTATTCCCTTTCTGTTTAGTTATTTTCTTGGAAGGACCAGGAATCTGAGGTTTCTTTTTCTTATCGCCCTTCTTCTTGTTGGACTTTCCAACAGAAAAAGATGCAATCAAAGCTACCTCTTTTCCTTTATTGCCCGGCATATTCTTTTGGGCAATAACCAGCATGTTGAGTAAATTAGCCAAGGTGCATTCTTGTTTAGTCATATGAAAATTTGTCATAAAATTCCCAAATGACTCAGGAAGGGACTGAAGGATCAAATCCGTATGTAGTTGGAAATCCATGTTAAAGTCAAGATGTTCCAACTACTCAATTAGCCAAATCATCTTATGGACATAATCCCCAACATTCTATCCCTTAGACATCCTCATGCGAAATAGCTGTCTAGATATCTCATACCTAGCATTCCTACTATGCTCACCATACAACTTTTGTAGGTGAAAAGGATCTCACTTGCACTCTGCATGTTATCATGCTGCTTCTGTAACTCATTTCTCATAGAAGCAAGCATGTAACGCTTAGATCTCATATCATGCTCCTTCCACTTGTCCAAAGATTCATGTTTCTCTTGAATGCCTCTAGAGGTAAGGGACCAGGAACATTTGAATCTAGAACATATCCTATATGTTCAAGGTTCAGGACAAGTTTCAAATTTCTTAGCCAATCAGATAGATTAGGTCCTGTCAACCTATTTCAATCAAGTATGTTTGGAAGGATATTGGATGGTGGTGGTTGTTCTGTGCTCATTGTTATCAGAAAATTAACCGCAGAAAATAACCAAATTAATTAGTAATTGTATCATGTATTTAACCAAAATGATTATGATCTTTTAATCAAATTAGTCCTCCTACTAACTTAGCGAATCCTACGCTTCCAAAGTAGAAAACGGAAATCCTAGTTGGATGGATTTCTAGTGGGTAATTGAATTCTTGTAATTCTATTGATCATCCTCAGGTACATCCATTATTGGAATTACAATAAAATATAAGTGAGCAACTCCTTATGTAACACCCCTCACCCGTCTACAGTGTAGCTGAGCACGGCTTGCCGGAGCACCTTGTCTGTGATTATCTTATTTTCTGAATACCTAATTTGGTTTAAGAAGCCTTTATGTAAAATTCATATCATGTTGGTTATATTTGTATCTTGTAATAAAATTTGGTGTTGCAAAATTTTTAACCATAATTCGGCAAAATGCCGTCTATAATTTGGACAAACAGTCCTTTTTCACCTGTTAAAAACAGTTCAACATAAATATTCTCAAAATCTCAACAATTTCACAGTCTCAATATTTCAATACAGTCTATTGATTTTTACAATATTTAAGTAGTTTCAAAATACAGTCCATTATAACTTAAATACATCCAGACATTCTCCATATAAAGTTAATATGTACAAATTATTTCAAAACTTAAAGTTTTATAATATGCATATTACAGAACAAAAGTTCAAAAATACAACAGATATTCATTACACAAGTTCCTAAGTGTCACACCCTACCCCTCTGTAAGGCATGGCATGATCCCGTAGTATACCTAATGAATTACCAAACTTCACTTACTGATAACCCATTAAATACACTACAAGGGATTTTAAACCTTTTCTTATTTCTTTTTACAGTGGTGAGCACTTTTGACAAGTGTTAAATTTTTTTTTTTTTTTACTGAAGTGAAACCAAATAACAAATCTGAGTATCAATAATTTCTATAAATGTCACACCTCACCCCTCTGTAAGGCATGACATGATCCCGTAGAATACCTAATGAACTATCGAACTTCACCTATCGATAACGCATTAAGTATCCTACAAGGGATTTTAAAACCATTTTCTTACATTTTGGAAGTGGTGAGCATTTTGGTAGGAATTAAAAACATTTAATTGAAGTCTCAAAATTAGTAAAAATTTTTGTCCATTTTATTCTTCCATAAATTTTATAAAAATTTCGGCAGAGTGCCGCCTGTATTTGGAGAAAATAATTCTGCAAAAACCTGTAAAAACACTTCCAATAAATTTTTCCACAACTCCCAACTTCTAAATAATTTCAATTCAACATAACTCAAGTCAATTCCACTTCAAAATAATTCCACAATTTAATCCAAGCTTGTCATCTCAAAACATTTCATCATTTCATTCAATAAAGTTAATTTACATTCACAAGTTTAATTTATAGATATTAAATACAAAAAATAATATTATTACAATTTATTATACAACTGCTCAACTTTACATTGATACATAAAATATTACAATATTTACATCAATTAATTACAAGGGTATAAATAAATACCCATACAAAAAGGATCAGTGAAGTCCTCAATATCTCTTTGCTCTTATCTGCGACAGCAAAATAAGCTATCGCTGAGTATAAAAATACTCAGTGGTGCACAATAAAGAATTTGAAATACATTACATAAATCATTCATTGACAAAACACAATTTAAATGCTGCACAACTACATTTCCCAAATTATAAAAGCTCATTATAGAAAAATTTTGGGTCAAATAATTTAATAAACACAGTGTTGCCAATTCATACACAACTTAAGCCATGACACAAAATTTTCGATCAATGCCGTGTTGTACACCACAACAAAGCAATCTACAACCTCACTAATCGAAATCAATGAGGGAGATGGCTAGCTAGCTAATGAGTACTCATCCGATCTACAACCTTAATTGGTAAACCAGAGAAGGAGGAAAATAATCGATCTTAACCCCATAAATGGAGGAGGAATAATAAGGCACTGTCATGCTAAGTGTGAATCAAAAATCCACTTCAAACATTTTATTCAAATATTGCATACAAAAACTAAATCAATTTCCAAAGTTACAATCTCATAACAAAGTGGCAACACAAAAGTTCTTAAACTCATAATGCGTACTAAATCAATTTTTCAAGGATAAAATGCTGAAATAGAGTTTATTGTGCACAAACCTGATGTGAGTTGCCTCTAGGCCTTGACTCAGTCTCTTAGACTTTCTGAGCCTTTTTCAGCTGAAACACACAGTTTCACAGTATTTCAGTACCATAACTTAGCATAAATCTTAAAATAAATTCAAATTCACTTTTATCTAGCTTATATATGCTAAACTTGACATTCTTTAAAATTTGTGTTTCAGAGTTATTATTCACTACACTATTCAAGTCAATTTGTTGACTTTCTAAGGCTTAATAGGTATGAGAATTCCAACTTCACCCACATACCACATTTTGGTCACTAAATTTGTTGGTTTTGGTTATTTTCTCAAAACTTAGGTCTTTTAGGAAAAATTACAAATTTTCAGTTTTGGTTTCTTATGTTGCACTATTCCATTGGTCAATTTATTGTTAGAATTTAGCAAAATTTTCTTCATAGAAAATGTTTCATATTGTCTTACATTTATTCTCCTTTTTGAATCACTCCAATTGTAGTTTTGTATTTCAAGTTATAGCAATTTGAATCATGGCTGCCGGATTGGACTTAACCCATATTTCTGGGCACCAAACTGGTTCTGGCAGTTTTAGGTCACCAACTTTGGGTGGCCAAATGACTTGGTTAAGGGCATAATTTGGGTTTGTGTTCTTTATGAAAGTTTTAGGCCTATAACGCAGCTGTACACTGGTAAAATTTCAGGTCATTTAGACCTGCCTAACCCAAGTTATGGCCAAATGAACAAATACTGTTCATTTGGTCATTTTTGTACAGGTCAGACTGCATAAATCCGGATTTAGTCAATTTGTTCACTAGGCTATGGTCACTTTTTGGGCATGATTCCTAAATGAAAAATGTTCCATTTTATGTCTATTTTCATTCCAATTGGTATCATACCAATTGGACTTGTAAATTTTCAGTTTTGGTCCCTCAAAGGGACCTTGGTCCTGCTGCTTGCAGCATGGCTGAAGGAACGGAAGCGTGAAAAAACATAAGTTTATACCATTGAATTCAAAAATTTTCACCTAGGGTCACATGCATCATGCAAGATTTATTTTTATCTATTTGATTTCAATGATAAACAACATCTCTTTTAATATGTTTTTGGATCTGTATTTGCCATTTAAGATTTTAAAATTAATCAGATTAATTTTAGAACCCTAGATTAAATCAAGAATGATTACACTAACCTCTTGATGCATTGCAGCGTGTCTGCGCCTTTGAGATTCGTCTTCAGGACACCAGATGTTGTCCCTCTAGCTTGTCCACACCAAGAACACCTATGGCAGCCCTTGAATAGCATCTAAAGCCTTTTCTATTAATTAGAAATTCAAGTTCTGCCTTTTAAGAGATTAGAGATGTAAACATGACACTAGAAACAATTTCTAGTGTTCTTACTTCAAGAGATTGATGGCTAATCTCTTTGAATTGATGAGAGATGAAGAAGAATAGAGGGAGGGCTGCAAAATGGCATGACCAAGGAGTGTGGCTGCTGGTTGTATTTTATTTTCTCATAACAATACTTAAATAGCTAGGTTAACACATTAAACCCTTGCCACACGTCACCTTTTGATTAGCTCTAGGTTTAAGTGACCCAATCACATTGTGCCAAGTGTCAAACCTATATGTAATCTTGATTTTAATCATCTTACATGATTAAAAAACATTTGGCAAGCTTATGTGTTATGCCATGTGTCACCATCTCATGGTGCCACGTGTCACACTGCAAAATGACCAAAATGCCCCTGTGTCTTAATTTTGAGTTCTTCAACCCAAAATAATTATTTTTCTTCTTCTAATTAATTTATATCAAATATAAATTAATTAATTAATCTCTATTAATTAATTTCTCATTAATTAAATTCATATTTAAACACTTTAAATATAAATTTAACTTATATTATACATCCAATAATCTAGATTTGGTTTCAAGTCATGCTAGGGACTTTGCAAACTAATTGCAAACCAAACCTATTTAATTAATCAATTAAAATTCTTTAATTAATTAATTAAATCATATTTAATTAGGTCATAACTTGTGTATGTGTGTGACTTACTAGGCTCATCACTAATTGGTAATGAGACATGATATCAACTCTTAATATCATCAGAACTCTTTCTTACCATAAATGATTTCTCTAAATCATTTTATGAACCTCATAGACCATGGTTAACGCCTAGCATAGCATGCCATGGCCACCCAATTAGTAATAAGGTTTACCTTAAATGAACCTATAATCATATGTTACCATGCACTAGAATCTCTCTGTTACAAAATCCCAACTCAAGCTGGAGTCATAGTTTATGTCAAACTCTATTTGCTATGAATATTATGTTCTCTTTTAATTCCAGTTCTTGATTAAAAAGATTTTCTCATCAGAAACTCTTTTCTGAATAAATCTATCTGTCCTGGCCAGGAACTTGAAACATCAAGAATAATTAAATGAACATAGGATTTTATCTCTATTTACTTAGAGGAACAGATTCCATCTTGATCAACACCTACCTCCATATATAACTAGTAGGAGCCAACACATGCCCATATACCTATACACAGTACAAGTATGAAAGCAGTATCAAACTTAAACTACCTATATACAAGATAACTGTGCTATCTCAGGTCTAAAGATTATATGCACTGATATGATTTATGACAAAACATTGACAAGAGTAAACTCCATGTGCTTGTTTAAGTGTCACTGGTTCGGCCTACTTATCATTTATAAGTGCCTATCATGTTTGTTATATGGCATGAGACTCACCATTCCATCTTATTTATATCTCATATAAATAACTTGGGAACAAACATGAATACAATCTTTCTGGATAAGTCATGTCTTTATTATGAAGTATCCTCGATTGTGAACCTATTTATGATACTTCGTGCTAGAAATATTGTCACTCATATTCTTAACAACTTAAGAATAATATTTCTAACAAAATATCAATGGACCTTTTCTATTACACATAAATATATTATGTAAACGGAAAAGTGGAAATGCCTTTTATTAATAAAAATATGTACAAGATACATACTAAATGATATGCTCTAGGGCATACTACTAACAATGGCCATTTTCAATCCGAATTTATTCTCACTTCCAACACATCTCAATTGGTCACAAATGGCTTTTTCTCACCTCAAACAAGGTCAAACATACCATTTGACCAATTTTCCAATTTTTGGCTTTCAAAACCCTGGGTCCAAATCCTAATTCAAATTTTTGTTACATTTACTTGATTCAAAGCATACCAACATCATTCATCAACTCAATTAAGCTTCCTAACATATTTAATTCAATCAAAACACATGCATTTCCATCACAAACCCTAGCTGCCAAAATTTCCATCTAGTCCTCTAAAGATGTTTTCATTTCATTTTAAGCATATTTCTAGGTTCTTCATGCTATAAATACTTACATTAAACTAAAAACTTAAAGTGAACTCACTAACCTTGAATTGCATAATTTTTTTTTTCTCTTCAACTCCTTCCTTTCTTCTTTCTTTCTTGCTCAAACTTCTTTTCAAGACTAAAAGACCAAGTTTAATTAAGGGGTTAACAATTTTTATGGCTAAGGTTTGATTTCTTCAAGCTCAAAATGAGCTTTAATGGTGATTTTGTGAGGGAGAGTTGAGAGGAAGAGTGAGGCGGCAAGGTTTAGGGAAGAAGGCTTTTTGTTTTTTTTTTTTTCTTTTCTTTTCCTTTTGTTTTTAGTCTTATGGAAGACCATAATTATCCAAAATTCAAGTTTTAATTATATTAGTGTTTATGACATCATGCATGATATCATGCATGATGTCACTCATTTCAACTTTTCTTTTTTCTTTTTATTTATTTTTCCCTAGTTCTTTAATTTAATTTTCGGTTCTGAATTTTCTTTTCTCAGATTTTATTTGACAGTTAGGTCAGGAGTCAGCTCTTGGGGTCAATTGACCAAATTGCTCCTCGCCTGTTTAACCAGATTTGCAAATAATTCATTATTTCTTCTGGCTCCCTGACCTAATTATTTGACTGACCTAACAATTCTTTTTCGTGATTTTCTCTTTTCCACTATGTTCGTAATGATCGTAAGGACAGCGGCGTCACATTTTATGGTTCAAAATTTGAGTTTAAATCAACTTCGCAGTCCTTCTCGAGAAGGTCACCCATCACTGTGACTCTCAGCTCATTTAACTTCTTATGTTCTTTTTTTTCTTATTTATACTTAACTAATTGACAATTACTAATTATTTGTGTTCAGGGCTTATCTAGTTATCTTAAGTATAGTTCTAATCCCCTTAATTGTCCAGACCGACATCGGTCACCTGAATAGTGAAATATACCAGGCTATGCAAATAGGGGCATTATGATTCTCCCCCCCTTAAAATAAATTTCGTCTAAAAATTTTACCTAGTATCAATCTCTGAACAGCTGTGGGTACTATCTTCTCATGTCCTCGTCTCGTTCCCAAGTAGCTTCTTGGCCCGAATGATGGTTCCACAACACTTTTACCAATGGTATCTGCTTGTTCCGTAGCTGTTTCACCTCATAAGCCAGAATCTCTATGTGTTCTTCTTCATATGTGAGGTATGGATTCACTTTGATTTCTTCCATTGGTAGTACATGAGATGGTTTTGATCGATACCTCCTCTATATGGACACATGAAAGACATTATGTATCTTCTCCAACTCTGGAGGTAGTGCTAATCGATATGCCAAAGGACCCACTCTTTCCAGAACCTCATATGGCCCAATGAAACAAGGACTCAGTTTTCCCTTTCTGCCGAATCTCATAATCCTCTTCCAAGGGGAAACCTTGAGGAATACTTTGTCACCCACTGCATATTCAATATCCCTTCTCTTTAGATCAACATAGGACTTTTGAAGGTCTGATGTAGTCTTAAGTCGATCTTTAATCACCCTGATTTTCTCCTCAGTCTGCTGAACAATTTCAGGCCCAATCATCTTCCTTTCACCCACGTCATCCTAACACAACAGGGTTCTACATTTTTTGCCATACAAAGCTTCATATGGAGGCATCCCAATGCTTGATTGGCAGCTGTTGTTGTAAGCAAACTCAATCAAAGGCAAGTGTGTGTCCCAACTGCCCTCAAACTCAATCACACAAGCCCGTAGCATGTCCCCCAAGATCTGAATTACCCTCTCAGATTGGCCATCTGTCTGTGGGTGGAATGCAGTACTGAAGTTCAATCTAGTTCCTAGGGCTCTCTATAGACTACCCCAGAATCTAGAAGTGAACCTAGGATCTCTGTCAGATACGATGGATATTGGCACTCCATGTAGTTTTATTATCTCATCAATGTATAACTTGGCCAATCTTTCTAAACTGTAGTCCATCCGGACTGGCAGAAAATGAGCAGACTTGGTCAGTCTGTCAATAATGACCCAAACTGCATCATGACTCTTCTGTGTCCTCAGAAGTCCCATCACAAAATCCATAGTTATTCTCTCTCATTTCCATTCCAGCACTGGTAGTGGATGTAATAACCCAGTTGGTACTTGATGCTCTACCTTCACTTGCTGACAAGTTAGGCATTTGGAAACAAATTCTGCCACATCTCTTTTTATACCCATCCATCAGTAATGCTCCTTTAGCCCTCTATACATTTTTGTACCACTAGGGTGCATGGCAAAAGGAGACTCATGTGCTTCCTTCAAAATGATCTGCCTCAAATCAACATTATTAGGAACACACATTCTGCCCTGGTGTAGAAATAGACCATCATCTCTTATTAAGAATTCTGGTTTCTTGCCCTGCTGGACTTCTTCCAACAGCCTCTGATATTTCTGATCATTCTGAGTAGCCATTCTGATCTGATCAATAAATATTGGCTACACATGCCATGCAACTACTGTCTACCCCTCATCATTAATCTCTAAGCTGGCATGTAATGATCTCAACTCATGTACCATAGACAAAGGAGTAACCCGTAGACTTGCCATAGTCTTGCGACTTAAGGCGTCAGCCACTGCATTAGCTTTTCCTGGCTGATAGTCTATCAGACAATCATAGTCTTTTATCAACTCTGACCATCTCCTTTGTCTCAAATTCAACTCTTTCTGGGTGCCCAAATACTTTAAACTCTTATGATCTGTGTAGATGTAGCACTTCTCTCCATACAAATAATGTCTCCAGATCTTAAGAGCAAATACAATAGCTGCAAGCTCCAAATCATGTGTCGGATAATTCCTCTCATGCGGTTTCAGCTGACGTGATGCATAGGCAATGACATTTCGATCTTGCATAAACACACAGCCTAACCCATTATGAGAAGCATCGCTGTAAACTGTATATTCTTTACTCGGTGTAGGTAAAGTCAGGACTGAAGCCTCAGTCAAAAACCTCTTCAACTCATCAAAACTCTACTGGCATTTATCCGTCCACTGAAATTTCACATCTTTCCTAAGCAGCTTGGTTAATGGAGATGCCAACATGGAGAATCCCTTCACAAATCGATGATAGTATCCAGCTAACCCCAGAAAACTACGAATCTCCGTGATATTTCTGAGTAGCTTCCAATTAAGGATAGTTTCTATCTTGCTAGGATCTACCTTAATACCCTCTGCTGATACTATGTGCCCCAAAAAGGATATCTCCTTCAGCCAAAATTCACATTTCGATAATTTGGCGTATAGCTATTTCTCCCTCAAAGTTTGTAGTACAATCCACAGATATCTATCATGCTCTTCTGCACTCCTCGAGTAAACTAATATATCATCTATAATCACAACCACGAACTGGTCGGGATATGGTCTGAAGATAGTGTTCATCAAATCCATAAAAGCAGCCGGAGCATTAGTTAACCTGAATGGCATAACTAAAAACTCATAATGGCCATAATGGGTTCTAAAGGCAGTTTTAGAAATACTCTTCTCTTGTACTTTTAACTGATAATAACCTGATCTCAGGTCAATTTTGGAGAACACAGCTGCACCCCTCAACTGATCAAATAAGTCATCAATGCGGGGCAATGGGTATTTGGTCTTTATTTTCACCTTATTCAACTGTCGATAGTCAATGCATAACCAGAGAGTACCATCCATTTTCTTTACAAACAACACTGGCGTTCCCCAAGGTGACACACTAGGGAGGATAAAGCCCTTGTCAAGCAGCTCTTGCAACTGCACTTTCAATTCTTTTAGTTCTGCTGGTGCCATTCTATATGGCGTTATGGAGATTGGGTCCACACCAGGCATAACATCAATCTCAAACTGTACTTCTCTTTCTGGAGGTAATCCTGGAAATTCATCAAGAAATACATCCGAAAAGTCACATACAGTAGGGATGTCCCTCAATACTGGACTACTCACTTGGGTGTCTATCACATGTGCCAAGTATGCCTCACACCCCTTCATAATCATTTTTCTGGCCAGTGTAGCTGAAATGATGTTTGAAGACAATATCTGCCTCTCCCCATGTATTACTACATCACCATACTGAGGGAGACCAAAAGTGACTGTCTTCAATCTACAATCAATCATTGCATGATGCCTAGCTAACCAATCCATGCCCAAGATAATATCATAATCTCTGAAGGGCATTTCAATCAAATTAGACAGAAAAGTGTGTCCTTGGATCACCAAAGGACAGCCCCTATATAGTCTATTTACCCTGACCTCCTGGCCTAATGGACTAGTTACTAGCACATCATAGTCCATTGGTACACACTGAATAACAGTAGAACACATCACACTAGCACTAACATACGAATGTGTGGAGCCAGGATCAAATAACACATATACATCTTGGTCAAGGATGGAGAAAATACCAGCTACTACGTCTGATGTTTCAGCCTCCTCCCTCTGACACATGGTATACACTCTGACTGTTGCGCCACTGGGTACTGGCTGGTTAACAGTGCTTTGACTTCCAGAGTGTTACCAGGACCCCTACCTCTTCCTCTACCTCTAGCAGCTGACTGTGACCCTCTAAGTGTAGAGACTTGGGCTGATCCCTCAGATGTAGCAAAAGGTCTAGATCGGCGCAGACTAGTACAATCCTTAGCGAAATGTCCGCCCCCTCCACAGTTATAGCATGCACCTATGGCCTTGAAACACACCCCACCATGTGTTCTACCATAGGTTTCACACTGCCGGACTTATAAAGATCCTCGAGAAGCTTGTTGGGTTGGCTGACCAGACCGGGGTGGTTTTTGGCCGGAGAATCTGCCTTTGCCAGATCTGTGAGAGCTAGATCCCCCAGACTGTTTCCTCTTCCCTGAACCACTTTCAGGTGCTTGACCAGTAGTCTTTTCAATCTTCTCTTTCTCTTGTGTACCCTTCTTCACTGTCCCTTCTGATTCTATCCTTTCCAGTTCTAGGGCCTGTGAGATCAACTCAGAGAAATTTTGATGTCAAAAACCCATAACTTGCATTCTCAGATTCGGCCTTAACCCGGCCTCAAACCTCTTACATCTATCTTTGGGGGTGGAGACTAAGCTTCCAGCGTAGTGGCTCAGTCTAGAGAAGTCTCTCTCATATTCTGCTATGGTTCTGTCCCCTTGTTTCAAACTCAGGAATTCTTGTAACTTCATATCCACACATGCATCGGGGACCCACTTTTGTCGAAACTCCCTCAAAAAGTCTGACCAAGTAAGGACTGGAGGTTCTACCAGGTTGTGGGGGATGGTCTTCTACCATTCATACGCATCCCCTTACAACAAAGAAATAGAATACTCGAACTTCAGCTCTTCTGCACACTGCAGCTTCCTGAAAACCCGTTCCATTCGCTCTAACCGCTGTTCTGCCTCCAGTGGATCCACAATGCCCTTAAACTCTGTGGCCCCAAATTTCATCAATTTTTCATATTGTCGAGCCGAGGATTGTGGTTTTGCTACAGGTGCTTGCATATGAGCTTGGGGTGGCACATTTCCTGCCATTTGTTGGAAAAACGCAGCCATCTGCTGTGCAAACTGAGCAAGAAACTGCGGTGCTGGAGTAGGAGCTGCAGTGGCTGACCCACTCATGTTCTGGAGTGCTGGGGCATCCCCTTGAACCTCAGCCTCAACAGATTGTTCCACGGAATGATCTCCCTCTTCCATTCCATTTCCCAAAAATTTCTACTTCCTAAGATCAAACAAAAGGAGGTTGACCTCCATTAATGCATATTCATGATGTAAATATGTCATATGTGTCAATTAAAGACTCTTGAGCAGTTGTACTTATCAAAGAAATATTCACATACATAGTCAAAATTTATTGTACAACCATGCTCTGATACTACTAAAACATGTCACACCTCACCCCTCTGTAAGGCATGACATGATCCCGTAGAATACCTAATGAACTACCGAACTTCACCTACCGATAACTCATTAAGTATCCTACAAGGGATTTTAAAACCATTTTCTTACATTTTGGAAGTGGTGAGCATTTTGGTAGGAATTAAAAACATTTAATTGAAGTATCAAAATTAGTAAAAAAAATTTTCCATTTTATAAAAATTTCAGCAGAGTGCCGTCTGTATTTGGAGAAAACAGTTCTTTAAAAACTTGTAAAAACACTTCCAATAAATTTTTCCATAACTCCCAACCTCTAAATAATCTCAATTCAACATAACTCAAGTCAATTCCACTTCAAAATAATTTCGCAATTTAATCCAAGTTTGTCATCTCAAAACATTTTATCATTTCATTCAATAAAGCTAATTTACATTCACAAGTTTAATTTACAAATATTAAATACAAAAAATAATATTATTACAATTTATTATATAACTGCCCAACTTTACATTGATACATAAAATATTACAATATTTACATCAATTAATTACAAGGGTATAAATAAATACCCATACAAAAAGGATCAGTGAAGTCCTCAATATCAGTAGCAGCTCACTCTACTACTTTCTTCTTGCTCTTATCTGCGATAGCAAAATAAGCTATCACTGAGTATAAAAATACTCAGTGGTGCATAGTAAAGAATTTGAAATACATTACATAAATCATTCATTAACAAAACATAATTTAAATGCTGCACAATTACATTTCACAAATTATCAAAGCTCATTATAGAAAAATTTTGGGTCAAATAATTTAATAAACACAGTATTGCCAATTCATACACAACTTAAGCCATGACACAAAATTTTCGATCAATGCCGCGTTGTACACCACGACAAAGAAATCTACAACCTCACTAATTGAAATCAATGAGGGAGATGGCTAGCTAGCTAATGAGTACTCATCCGATCTACAACCTCAACTGGTAAACCAGAGAGGGAGGAAAATAATTGATCTCAACCCCATAAATGGAGGAGGAATAATAAGGCACTGTCATGCTAAGTGTGAATCAAAAATCCATTTCAAACATTTTATTCAAATATTGCATACAAAAATCAAATTAATTTCCAAAGTTACAATCTCATCACAAAGTGGCAACACAAAAGTTTTTAAACTCATAATGCGTACTAAATCAATTTTTCAAGGATAAAATACTGAAATAGAGTTTATTGTGCACAAACCTGACGTGAGTCGCCTCTAGGCCTTGACTCAGTCTCTTAGACTTTCTGAGCCTTTTTCAGCTGAAACACACAGTTTCACAGTGTTTCAGTACCATAACTTAGCATAAATCCAAAAATAAATTCAAATTCACTTTTATCTAGCTTATATATGCTAAACTTGACATTCTTTAAAATTTGTGTTTCAGGGTTACTATTCACTATATATTCAAGTCAATTTGTTGACTTTCTAAGGCTTAATAGGTATGGAAATTCCAACTTCATCCACATACCACAGTTTGGTCATTAAATTTATTGGTTTTGGTTGTTTTCTCAAAACTTAGGTCTTTTAGGCAAAATTGCAATTTTTCAATTTTGGTGTCTTATGTTGCACTGTTCCATTGGTCAATTTGCTGTTAGAACCTGGAAAAATTTTCTTCATAGAAAATATTCCCTATTGTCTTAACTTTATTCTCCTCTTTAAATCACTCCAATTGGAGTTTTTTAGCTCAAGTTATAGCCATTTGAATCATGGTTGCTAGATTAGACTTAACCCAGATTTTTGGGCACCAAACTGGTTCTAGCAGTTTTAGGTCACCAACTTTGGGTGGCTAAATGACTTGGTTAAGGGTATAATTTGGATTTGTTTCTTCATAAAAGTTTTAGTCTATATCTTAGCTGTCCACTGGTAAAATTTCAGGTCATTTAGACCTGCCTAGCCCAAGTTATGGCCAAATGAACAAATACTGTTCATTTGGTCATTTTTGTACAGGTCAGACTGCATAAATCCGGATTTAGTCAATTTGTTCACTAGGCTATGGTCACTTTTTGGGCATGATTCCTAAATGAAAAATGTTTCATTTTGTGTCTATTTTCATTCCCAATTGGTCTCATACCAATTGGACTTGTAAATTTTTAGTTTTGGTCCCTCAAAGGGACCTTGGTCCTACTGCCTGCAGCATGGCCATTTTCAATCTGAATTCACTCTCACTTCGAACACTTCCAACACATCTCAATTGGTCACAAATGACCATTTCTCACCTCTAACAAGGTCAAACACACCATTTGACCATTTTTCCAATTTTTGGCTTTTAAAACCCTAGGTCCAAACCCTAATTCACATTTTTTTTCATTTACTTGATTTAAAGCATACCAACATCATTCATCAACTCAATTAAGCTTCCAAACATATTTAATTCAATCAAAACACATGCATTTCCATCATAAACCCTAGCTGCCAGAATTTCCATCTAGTCCTTCAAAGATGTTTTCATTTCATTTTAAGCATATTTCTAGGTTCTTCATGCTATAAATACTTAAATTAAACTGAAAACTTAAAGTGAACTCACTAACCTTGAATTGCATAATTTTTTTTTTCTCTTCAACTCCTTCCTTTCTTCTTTATTTCTTGCTCAGACTTCTTTTCAAGACTAAAAGACCAAGTTTAATTAAGGGGTTAACAATTTTTATGGCTAAGGTTTGATTTCTTCAAGCTCAAAATGAGCTTTAATGGAGATTTGGTGAGGAAGAGTTTAGAGGAAGAGTGAGGCGGCAAGGTTTAGGGAAGAAGGCTTTTTTTTTTTCTTTTTCTTTTCCTTTTTGTTTTTAGTCTTATGGAAGACCATAATTATCCAAAATTCAAGTTTTAATTATATTAGTGTTTATGACATAATGCATGATGTCATGCATGGTGTCACTCATTTCAACTTTTCTTTTTTCTTTTTATTTATTTTTCTCTAGTTCTTTAATTTAATTTTTAGTTCTGAAAATTTCTTTTCTCTGAATTTATTTGATAGTTAGGTCAGGAGTCAACTCTCATGGTCAATTGACCAAATTGCCCCTCGCCGGTTCGACCCGATTTACAAATAATTCAATATTTCTTCTGGCTCCCTGACCTAATTATTTGACTGACTTAAAAATTCTTTTTCGTGATTTTCTCTTTTCCACTATGTTTGTAATGATCCTAAGGACCGCGACGTCACATTTTACGGTTCAAAATTTGAGTTTAAATCGACTTCGCAGTCCTTCCCGAGAAGGTCACCCATCGCTGTGACTCTCGACTCGTTTAACATCTTATGTTCTGTTTTTCTTATTTATACTTAACTAATTAGCAATTACTAATTATTTGTGTTAAGGGCTTATCTAGTTGTCTTAAGTATGGTTCTAATCCACTTAATTGTGTGGACTGACACCGGTCATCGGAATAGTGAAATATACCAGGCTATGCAAATAGGGGCGTTACAATAAAAATTTTGGCAGAGTGCCATCTGTATTTTAAATAAAATAATTCTTCAAAAACCTGTAAAAAGCACTTCCAATATATATTTCTTCATTCCCAAACTCCAATAACAGTTCAACACAATAAATTTCTCAACATTTGTCAGTAATTCAACATCAATTTTCTAGTGTTTCCCAAAAGCTGAGATAAAAGAAATATGTCACAATATTTTTACAAGCCAAAATAATTTACAATTTTAGTTTACAACTGCTCAAGACCAAGTATAATATATACATATAGTGCATATACATTACAACAAAAAACTACCAAATATGATATACTCAATATACCCGGCAAAATCTAAAAATGTAGCACAAGCAGCCTACTCTACTGCTCTGTCCGTCTGTCTACCTGTGATAGCAATGAAAAAGCTATCGCTGAGCCAATGTATCAGTGGTGCACAACATTAAGAAAATACAATTTAAAATCATAAACCATAATTCATATGAACTGTGGATACTTAAAATCATAGTTGAATTCAAAAGACAGTGAGTGTCATAAAGAATTAAACTCCATTTCCCAATATCACAATAAATATCAATAAATCACACACACAGCTTAATCATGATTCCATAGTCCAATTCATCCCAAAAGTTGATGGCTAGTAAGGAATAACATAGCTAGCTAGCAAATAAATGAGTACTCATCCTATTCGTCCTCAACAGGCACACACCTCAACACTTCAGCCATAGAGGGAATTCAAAGTTAATTCGTCCCACTAGACAAGCTAGTGAGGAATTCAATCAAATATACATGATAGCTGTGGTTTCAAACCATTTGCAATATTTTTCAAGCAATAAGTATCCATCAAATTTGCATTCAAACAATTTTCCACAATTTAAAACAATAACGTACAAATTGTCATAATTTATTTCAATTGAAAATTTAAAAGAATTATCTGTTGTGCACAAACCTCTGAAGTGTAACCTCTTGGCCCTGACTCAGAGTTTCCTTTGCCTTCCCTGAGTCTTTGCTAACTGAAATCCACAATTTAAAGTGTTTCAGTACTCATTTAAACTCTCTAATAATAAGGTTCAATAATTAATTTATTTAATTCTATTATTTTCCTTAGTCAATCTATAATGTTGACCTTTGATGCACTCTAGGTGAAGTAGGTTTAATGTTACCAATATGTCATAATTTACAATTTAATATGCTGTCAATATAATGCAATTTACCCTTTTCACAAGTTGGCATTCATTGCCAAATTACTTCAAGCATCATTTTATATAATTGTTAATTCTCAATTTTTGCGTGCTAGATTGGTCTAGCTTAAAGTCTAATTTCTCTTGGTTTTTAGCTTCTGGTCAAACAAGTAAAATTGTAGCTCTATGTCTTATTTCACTCGGGGAAAAATTTCAGGTCATTCTGAGTTGTATAGACCAAGATATGGTCAATTTACTAAAGCTGAACAGATTGCACCTTTAGTGCAAAATTTAGTAAATTTTAGGTCACTTTTAGTTCTGGTAGTTTTGGTACCCGAACTTGTGCAAGCTATTTGACGTGGTTCTGGTCATTTCTTGGTTTGGTGTCTTCATAAGAATTATAGCTCTATGTTTAATCTATCCATGGTAAAAATTTTAGATCATTTGGACCTGTTTTGAGTGAGTTATAGCAAAAAAACTAACTGCTGCCCAAATGGTCAATTTTCAGGCTTTCAAGTCACTACTCTAGATTTGGTCATTTCTCAAGTCACTTTCTGGACAGAATTATTGTAACACCCCCGTTGCATAGCCTGGTATATTTCACTGTTCCGGTGACCGGTGTCGGTCCGGACAATTAATGGGACTAGGGCCACACTTAAGACAATTTGAGAAGCCATAAACACAAATAATTAGTAATGTTTAATTAGTTAACTATAAATAAGAAAAACAGAATATAAGAAGTTAAACGAGCAGAGAGTCACAACGATGAGTGACCTCCTCAGGAACGACTGCGAAGTCATTTTAAACTCAAATTTCGAACCGTAAAAAGTGACGCTGCGGTCCTTAGGACCCTTATAAACACAGTGAAAAAGAGAAAATCACAAAAAAGAACTGTTAAGTCAGTCAAATAATTAGGTCAGGGAGCCGGAAGAAATATTGGATTATTTGCAAACCGGGATGAACCGGCGAGGGGCGATTTGGTCAATTGACCCCGAGAGCTGACTCCTGACCTAACTGTCCAATAAAATCGGAGAAAAGAAAATTTCGGAATCGAGAATTAAATTAAAGAACTAATAGAAAAAAATAAATAGAAAAAAAAAGAAAAAGATGGAAAAGTCAAAGTTGATGACATCATGAATGATGTCATAAACAAATTAATTAAGTGAATTATTAAATTGGAATTTTTGGTCTTCTAAAAGGGATAAAGATGAAAGAAAATAAAGAAAAAAAAAACAAAAAAATCCTTTCATCTTCTTCTCTCTTTGCCGCCCCATTTCTCCCTCTCATCTCCATGAAAGCTTCTTCCATTTAAGCTTACTTTTATGCTTGAATTTCTTCACCCAATCCACATAACTCCCCTAAAAACTTCATTAGACCTTGCAATCTCAACCTAGGAACAATAAAGAAAGAGGAAAGAAAGAGAACAATTGAAGGCTTGGCATTTAAATTGAGGTTAGTATGCTAAACTCTTTATTTACCCATTCAAATGCATATGTGATGGTTGAAAGTGAGCTTAGAACTTGATTAAATGAAACAAACATGGGAGAAGGACTAAACAGAAATTTTGACCTAGTTGAAGGGAGTATGAATTGCATGAATTAAATGAGATAGAATGAGTTTAAAAGTCTTAATTAGTTTATTGATTATAGTTTAAAGTTTTGAATTTAGTTAATTGCACAATTTAAGTGAATTAAGGTTTGGAGGCTAGGGTTTATGAACCAAAATTTGGAGAAATGCATAAATGGCATGTTTGACCTATTGTGAAAGGAAATAATGGTCAATTATGACCAAATAAGTTGTGTGGGAATTGTTGGAATGAAAACCAAATTCGTAGGTCCAATGGTCATGCTGCTGGCAGCATGACCAAACCCACTTTGAAGGACCAAAACTCAAATTTTGCAAGTCCAATTGATATGCCAGAAATTGGGGATGAAAATAGACATAAAAGAGCACAATTTTCATTAAGGAACCATACCCAAAAACTGACCAAAACTGGGTGAAACAATTGACCAAAGTGAAATGAGAGCAGGCTGCCACTGCACCAAACTGACCAAATGTCTTCATTTGGTCATAACTCGAGTGAGACAGGTCAAATTGACCTGAAATTTGGCCAGGGGTTAGAGGAGATATAGATCTAAAACTTTCATGAAGAACATCACCCCAAATTATGCCATTAACCCATTCAAATTATTGAGCAAAATTAAGTTACCAAACCTGCAACTCTGCAGATTTTCATTTGAGCAGTAATGTTTGTATTGCTATAACTCTCTCTAGGAAACTCGGATTTAGGCGATTCTTGAACCGATGGAAACCTAAGACATAGTAGAACATTTCATATGAAGAAAGTTATACCAAATTATGAACTTAACTTGATCAAATTACTGACCAAATTTGGATCAAAATCTGCCAGAACCCAAGATACCAGTATGAACAGTGCACGTGAACAGTAAACTTATTTTGGCCATAACTTGAGCTACAAAACTCCGATTGAGGTGATCCAAAAATGAGAATACACTTAAGACAATAAGCAACATTTTCTATGAAGGAAGTTTTGTCAAATTCCAACAGTAGATCGACCAATGGAACAGTGCAACTTCGGAGCACCAAAACCGAAAATTGGCAATTTTGCTAAAATGACCTACGCTTTGAAAAAATGACCAAAACCAACAAGTTTGGTGACCAAAATGTGGTATGTGGGTGAAGTTGGAGTTCCCAAACCTATTAATCCTTAAAAAGTCAACAATTTGACTTGAATAGTATAGTGAATAGTAACCCAAAACACAAAACTTTGCGAACGTCGAATTTAACGCAATAGAGCTAGTTAAAGTGAAGTTAAATTTATTTTTGGACTTATGTTAAGTTATGGTACTGAAACACTATGAAATTGTGTGTTTCAGCTGAAAAAGACTTGGAAGCTCGGAGAGACTGAGTCAAGGCCTAGAGGCGACTCCAGTCAGGTTTGTGCACAATAAATTTATGTAATTATTTTCCAATTGAAAATTTGAGTTGCTATACTTTATGAAATCGCTGTGTTATTTATGAATTGTATTGCCACTTTGTGATTACAAAAATGACTTCGAAAATTATTTGGGATCTCTCATAAATTATTGAAAATAATTGTTTTAAATTGATTTTGGATTCACACTTAGCATGACTGTACCACATTTCCTCCATTTATGGGGTTGAGATCGTTTATTTTCCTCCCTCTCTGGCTTGCCAGTTGAGGTTGTAGATCGGATGACTACTCATTAGCTAGCTAGCCACCTCCCTCATTGATTTCGATTAATGGGGTTGTAAATTGCTTTGTCATGGTGTACAACACGGCATTGATCGGAAATTTTGTGTCGTGGCTTAAGCTGTGTATGATTTTGACAACACTGTGTTTATGAAATTGTTTGACTAAACTGTGTTTAATATATTATTTGACAAAATGAGTTGTTATGAGCTTTGATATTTGTGAAATGTGATTGTGAAGTATTCAAATTATGTTTCATCAATAAATGATTTATGTATCGCATTTTAAATTTTTATTGTGCACCACTGAGTATGTTTATACTCAGCGATAGTTTAATTTACTGTCGCAGATAAGAGCAAGGAGAAAGCAGCAGAGTGAGCTGCGGGATTGACAAGAACTTCTTGATCCCTTTTGTACGGGTATTGTTTTATACCCTTATGGTTATTTTGATGTAAATACTGTAATGTCATAAGTATCAATGTAAATTGAGCAGTTGTAAATAAATTGTAATAATATTATTTTGGGTTTGCTTCTGTAAATTTAATATTTGTAAATATGAATTTTCTGCTTTATGCCTTGTTAATGAAGTATTAAAAATTTTGTGATGACCAAATTTGATTAAATTGTGGAAATTGCCTTGAAGTGATTTGAATTGGGTTGATTTGAGTTTTATTGGAGATTGGGAGTTGTGAAATATTTTGGAAGTGCTTTTTACAGGTCTTTAAAGAACTGGTTTCTCAAAATACAGAGGGAACTCTGTCAAAATTTTTATAAAATTTGTAGCAAAATTTAAATGGACAAAAATTTTTACTTGTCCTTAAGCTTTGAATAAATGGTTTTTAATTCTCACTAAAATGCTCACCACTTCCAAAATGTAAGAAAATTGTTTTAAAATCCCTTGTAGGGTACTTAATGAGTTATCGGTAGGTGAAGTTTGGTAGTTCATTAAGTATTCTAAGGGATCATATTATGCCTTACGGAGGGGTAAGGTGTGACATGTTTTAGTGGTATCAGAGCATGGTTTTGCAATAAATTTTGACTATGTATGTGAATATTTCTTTGATAATTACAACTGCTCAAGTGTCTTTAATTGATACATATGACATATTTACATCATGAATATGCACTAATGGAGGCCAACCTCCTTGTGTTTGATCTCAGGAAGTAGAAAATTGTGAAAAATGGAATGGAAGGAGGAGATCATTCCGAAGAACAATCTGTTGAGGCTGAGGTTCAAGGGGAAGCCCCAGCACTCCAGAATGTGAGTGGGTCAACCACTCCAGCTCTTGCTCTAGCACCGCAGTTTCCTGCTCAATTTGTACGGCAGATGGCTGTCTTCTTTCAGCAAATGGCGGGTAATGTGCCACCCCAAGCTCAGATGCCAATACCTGTAGCCCAACCACAGCCCTCAGCTCGGCAGTATGAAAAATTGATGAAATTTGGGGCCACTGAGTTTAAAGGCACTGTGGATCCACTGGAGGCAGAACAGTGGTTGGAAAGAATGGAACGAGTTTTCAGGAAGCTACAGTGTATAGAGGAATTGAAGTTTGAGTATTCTGTTTCCTTGTTGCAAGGGGATGCGTTTGAATGGTGGAAGACCATCCCCCACAGCCTGGTTGAGCCACCTGTGCTGACATGGACAGACTTTTTGAGGGAGTTCCGACAGAAATGGGTTTCCGATGCATATGTGGATATGAAGTTACAAGAATTTTTGAGTTTGAAACAAGGGAACCAAACTGTAGCAGAATATGAGAGAGATTTTTCGAGGCTAAGCCACTATGCTGGAAGCTTAGTCTCCACCCCCAGAGACAGATGCAAGAGGTTTGAGTTTGGGCTAAAGCAGAGTCTAAGAATGCAAGTTGTGGGTTTCAGACATCAGAATTTTGCTGAATTGATCTCACAAGCCTTGGAATTAGAAAGGATAGAATCCGAAGGGGCAGTGAAGAAGGGTTCACAAGAGAAAGAGAAACCTGAAAAGACTACTGAACAAGCATCTGGAAGTGGTTCTGGGAAGAGGAAACAGTTTGGGGGATCTAGCTTCCATAGAGGCAGAGGCAGATTTTCTGGCCAAAGACCACCCCGGTCTGGTCAGCAGACCCAGCAGGCACCCCGAGGAGCTCTATCGGTCCGGCAGTGTGAAACGTGTGGTAGAACTCATGGTGGGGTTTGTTTTGTTAGTAGTATGCCCTAGAGCATATCATTTAGTATGTATCTTGTACATATTTTTATTAATAAAAGGCATTTCCACTTTTCCGTTTACATAATATATTTATGTGTAATAGAAAAGGTCCATTGATATTTTGTTAGAAATATTATTCTTAAGTTGTTAAGAATATGAGTGACAATATTTCTAGCACGAAGTATAATAAATAGGTTCACAATCGAGGATACTTCATAATATGGACATGACTTATCCAGAAAGATTGTATTCATGTTTGTTCCCAAGTTATTTATATGAGATATAAATAAGATGGAATGGTGAGTCTCATGCCATATAACAAACATGATAGACACTTATAAATGATAAGTAGGCAGAACCAGTGACACTTATGACAAGCACATGGAGTTTATTCTTGTCAATGTTTTGTCATAAATCATATCAGTGCATATAATCTTTAGACCTGAGATAGCACAGTTATCTTTTATATAGGTAGTTTGAGTTTGATACTGCTTTCATACTTGTACTGTGTATGGGTATATGGGCATGTGTTGGCTCCTACTAGTTATATATGGAGGTAGGTGTTGATCAAGATGGAATCTGTTCCTCTAAGTAAATAGAGATAAAATCCTATGTTCATTTAATTTTTCTTGATGTTTCAAGTTCTGGCCAGACAGATAGATTTATTCGTAAAAGAGTTTACGATGAGAAAATCTTTTAATCAAGAACTGGAATTAAAAGAGAACATAATATTCATAGCAAATGGAGTTTGACATAAACCATGACTCCAGCTTGAGTTGGGATTTTGTAACAGAGAGATTCTAGTGCATGGTAACATATGATTATAGGTTCATTTAAGGTAAACCTTATTACTAATTGGGTGGCTATGGCATGCTAAGCTAGGTGTTAACCATGGTCTATGAGGTTCATAAAATGATTTAGAGAAATCATTTATGGTAAGAAAGAGTTCTGATGATATTAAGAGTTGATATCATGTCTCATTGCCAATTAGTGATGAGCCTAGTAAGTCACACACATACACAAGTTATCACCTAATTAAATATGATTTAATTAATTAATTAAAGAGTTTAAATTGATTAATTAAATAGGTTTGGTTTGCAATTAGATTGCAAAGTCCCTAGCATGACTTGAAACCAAATCTAGATTATTGGATGTATAATATAAGTTAAATTTATATTTAAAGTGTTTAAATATGAATTTAATTAATGAGAAATTAATTAATAGAGATTAATTAATTTATATTTGATATAAATTAATTAGAAGAAGAAAATAATTATTTTGGGTTAAGAACTCAAAATTAAGACACAGGGGCATTTTGATCATTTTGCAGTGTGACACGTGGCACCATGAGATGGTGACACATGGCATAACACATAAGCTTGCTAAATGTTTTTAATCATGTAAGATGATTAAAATCAAGATTAAATATAGGTTTGACACTTGGCACAATGTGATTGGGTCACTTAAACCTAGAGCTAATCAAAGGGTGACATGTGGCAAGGGTTTAATGTGTTAACCTAGCTATTTAAGTGTTGTTATGAGAAAATAAAACACAACCAGCAGCCACACTCCTTTGTCACGCCACTTTGAGGGTTTTTATCTCTTCTTCTTCATCTCTTATCAATTCAAAGAGATTAGCCATCAATCTCTTGAATTAAGAACACTAGGAATTGTTTATAGTGTCCTGTTTACATCTCTAATCTCTTAAAAGGTATAACTTGAATTTCTAATTAATAGAAAAGGCTTTAGAAGCTGTTCAAGGGCTGCCATAGGTGTTCTTGGTGTGGACAAGATAGAGGGACAACATCTGGTGTTCTGAAGACGAATCTCAAAGCGCGAACGCTGCGATTGCATCAAGAGGTTAGTGTAATCGTTCTTGATTTAATCTAGGGTTCTAAAATTAATCTGATTAATTTTAAAATCTTAAATGGCAAATACAGATCCAAAAACATATTAAAAGAGTTTTAATATGTTATTTATCATTGAAATCAAATAGATAAAAATAAATCTTGCATGATGCATGTGACCCTAGGTGAAAATTTTTGAATTCAATGGTATAAACTTGTGTTTTTCACGCTTCCATTCCTTCATGTTTCAAGGATACTGGTGCATGCTTTAATTGTGGAGGAAGCAGACATTTCGCTAAGGATTGCACTAGTCCGCGCCGGTCTGGATCTTTTGCCACACCTGAAGAATCAACTCAAATCTCTGCATTCAGAGGGTCACAGTCAGCTGCTAGAGGTAGAGGCAGAGGTAGGGGTCATGGTAACACCCCTGGAAGTCAGAGCACTATTAACCAGCCATACCTAGTGGCGCACCAGTCAGAGTGTATACTATGCGTCAGAGGGAAGAGACTGAAACATCAGATGTTGTAGCTGGTATTTTCTCCATCCTTGACCAAGATGTGTATGTGTTATTTGATCCTGGCTCCACACATTCGTATGTTAGTACTAGTGTGATGTGTCCTACTGCTATTCAGTGTGTACCAATGGACTATGATGTGTTAATAACTAGTCCATTAGGCCAGGAGGTCCGAGTAAATAGGCTATATAGAGATTGTCCATTGGTGATCCAAGGACACACTTTTCTGTCTGATTTAATTGAAATGCCCTTAAGAGATTATGACATTATCTTGGGCATGGATTGGTTAGCCAGGCATCACGCCATGATTAATCAGAGGCGAAGATACCACTTTTGGTCTCCCTCAGTATGGTGATGTAGTAATACATGGGGAGAGGCAGTTATTGCCTTCAAACATCATTTCAGCTGCACTGGCCAGAAAAATGATTAGAAAAGGGTGTGAGGCATACTTGGGACATGTGATAGACACCCAAGTGGGGAGTTCAACATTGGAGGACATTCCTACTGTATGTGACTTTCCGGATGTATTTTCTGAAGAATTGCCAGGATTACCTCCAGAAAGAGAAGTGCAGTTTGAAATTGATGTTATGCCTGGTGTGGACCCAATCTCCATAACACCATACAAAATGGCACCTGCAGAATTGAAAGAGTTGAAAGTGCAGTTGCAAGAACTGCTTGACAAAGGCTTTATCCGCCTTAGTGTGTCACCTTGGGGAGCGCCAGTGTTGTTTGTAAAGAAGAAAGATGGCACTCTTCATTTGTGAATTGATTATCGACAATTGAATAAGGTGACAATAAAGAATAGATATCCATTGCCCCGTATTGATGACTTGTTTGATCAGTTGAGGGGTGCAGCTATGTTCTCCAAAATTGACCTGAGATCAGGTTATTATCAGCTGAAAGTACAAGAGCAGAGTATTTCTAAAACTACCTTCAGAACCCGCTATGGCCATTATGAGTTTTTGGTTATGCCATTCGGGTTAACTAATGCTCCGGATGCTTTTATAGATCTGATGAACACTATCTTCAGACCATACCTCGACCAGTTTGTTGTGGTATTCATAGATGATATATTGGTCTATTCGAGGGATGCAGAAGAGCATGATAGACATCTGCGGATTATACTGCAGACTTTGAGAGAGAAACAACTATATGCCAAATTATCGAAGTGTGAATTTTAGCTAAAGGAAATATCTTTCTTGGGACATGTAGTATCAGAAGAGGGCATTATGGTAGATCCAAGTAAGATTGAAGCTGTCCTTAATTGGAGGCCACCCAGAAATATCACAGAAATTCGTAGTTTTCTGGGTTTAGCTGGATACTACCGTAGATTTCTGAAGGGATTCTCCATGTTGCCATCTCCATTGACCAAGCTACTTAGAAAAGATGTAAAATTCCAGTGGACGGATAAATGCCAACAGAGTTTTGATGAATTGAAAAGATGTTTGACAGAGGCTCCAGTCCTGACTTTACCCACACTGGGTAAAGAATATACAGTTTACAGCGATGCTTCTCAAAACGGGTTAGGTTGTGTGTTGGTGCAAGATCGAAATGTCATTGCCTATGCATCACGCCAGCTAAAACCGCATGAGAGGAATTATCCGACACATGATTTGGAGCTTGCAGCCATTGTGTTTGCTCTTAAGATCTGGAGACATTATTTGTATGGGGAGAAATGTTACATCTACGGATCATAAGAGTTTTAAGTATTTGTTCACCGTTAAAGAGTTGAATTTGAGACAGAGGAGATGGTTAGAGTTGATAAAAGACTATGATTGTCTGATAGACTATCAGCCAGGGAAAGCTAATGTTGTGGCTGACGCCCTAAGTCGCAAGACTATGGCAAGTCTACCAGTTACTCCTTTGTCTTTGATACATGAGTTGAGATCATTACATGCTAGTTTAGAGATTAATGATCATGGACAGGCAGCAGTTGCATGGCATGTACAGCCAGTGTTGATTGATCGGTCGAATGGTGCTCGTAATGATGAAAAGTATCAGAAGTTGTTGGAAGAAGTTCGGCAGGGCAAGAAACCAGAGTTCTCAATCAGAGATGATGGTTTACTGCTACACCAGGGTAGAATATGTGTTGCTAATGATGTTGTTTTGAGGCAGATCATTTTGAAGGAAGCACATGAGTCTCCTTTTGCTATGCACCCTGGTGGTACAAAAATGTATAGAGGACTAAAGGAGTATTACTGGTGGATGGGTTTAAAAAGAGATGTGGCAGAGTTTGTATCCAAATGCCTAACTTGTCAGCAAGTAAAGGCAGAGCATCAAGTGCCAACTGGGTTATTACATCCACCGCCGCGCGAATGGAAATGGGAAAGAATAACAATGGATTTTGTGATGGGACTTCCGAGAACACAGAAGAGTCATGATGCAGTATGGGTCATTGTCGACAGACTAACTAAGTCTGCTCATTTTCTGCCAGTTCGAATGGACTACAGTTTAGATAGATTGGCTAGGTTGTACATTGATGAGATTGTGAGACTTCATGGAGTGCCAGTATCCATTGTATCAGACAAAGATCCTAGGTTCACTTCTAGATTCTGGGGTAGTCTTCAGAGAGCCTTAGGAACTAGATTGAACTTCAATACTGCATTCCACCCACAGACAGATGGCCAGTCTGAGAGGGTAATTCAGATCTTGGAGGACATGCTACGGGCTTGTGTGATTGAGTTTGAGGGTAGTTGGGATACACACTTGCCTTTGATTGTGTTTGCTTACAACAACAGCTACCAATCAAGCATTGGGATGCCTCCATATGAAGCTTTGTATGGCAGGAAATGTAAAACCCCGTTGTGTTGGGATGACATGGGTGAAAGAAAAATGATTGGACCCGAAATAGTTCAACAGATTGAAGAGAAAATTAGGGTGATCAGAGGTCGACTTAAAGCTGCATCAGACCGTCAAAAGTCATATATTGATTTGAAAAGAAGGGATATTGACTATGCAATGGGTGAGAAAGTTTTCCTCAAGGTTTCTCCTTGGAAGAGGATTATGAAATTCGGCAGAAAGGGGAAACTAAGTCCTCGTTTTATCGGGCCATATGAGGTTCTGGAAAGAGTGGGTCCTTTGGCATATCGGTTGGCACTACCTCCAGAGTTGGAGAAGATACATAATGTCTTCCATGTGTCTATGTTGAGGAGGTACCGATTAGACCCATCTCATGTACTACCAGTAGAAGAAATAGAAGTGAATCCAGACCTCACATATGAAGAAGAACCCATAAAGATTCTGGCTTATGAGGTGAAGCGACCTACGAATAAGCGAATACCGCTGGTAAAAGTCTTTGTGGAACCATCATTCGCCAAGAAGCTACTTGGGAACGAGAGGAGGACATGAGGAGACAACACAAATGCTCGTAGATTGATACCAGGTAAAAATTTCGAGACGAAATTTTTTTAAGGGGGGGAGAATTGTAACACCCCCGTTACATAGCCTGGTATATTTCACTGTTCCGGTGACCGGTGTCGGTCCGGACAATTAATGGAACTAGGGCCACACTTAAGACAATTTGAGAAGCCATAAACACAAATAATTAGTAATGTTTAATTAGTTAACTATAAATAAGAAAAACAGAACAAAAGAAGTTAAACGAGCCGAGAGTCACAGCGATGAGTGACCTCCTCAGAACGCATCACAAGTCATTTTAAACTCAAATTTCAACCGTAAAAGTGACGCGGTCCTTAGGACCCTTATAAACACAAAGTGGAAAAGAGAAAATCATGAAAAAGAACTATTAAGTCACAAATAATTAGGTCAGGAGCCGTAAGAAATATTGGATTATTTGCAAACCGGATGAACTCAGCGTGGCGATTTGGTCAATTGACCCCGAGAGCTGACTCCTGACCTAACTGTCCAATAAAATCGGAGAAAAGAAAATTTCGGAATCGAGAATTAAATTAAAGAACTAATAGAAAAAAATAAATAGAAAAAAAAAAGAAAAAGATGGAAAAGTCAAAGTTGATGACATCATGAATGATGTCATAAACAAATTAATTAAGTGAATTATTAAATTGGAATTTTTGGTCTTCTAAAAGGGATAAAGATGAAAGAAAATAAAGAAAAAAAAAAAATCCTTTCATCTTCTTCTCTCTTTGCCGCCCCATTTCTCCCTCTCATCTCCATGAAAGCTTCTTCCATTTAAGCTTACTTTTAAGCTTGAATTTCTTCACCCAATCCACATAACTCCCCTAAAAACTTCATTAGACCTTGCAATCTCAACCTAGGAACAAGAAAGAAAGAGGAAAGAAAGAGAACAATTGAAGGCTTGGCATTTAAATTGAGGTTAGTATGCTAAACTCTTTATTTACCCATTCAAATGCATATGTGATGGTTGAAAGTGAGCTTAGAACTTGATTAAATGAAACAAACATGGGAGAAGGACTAAACAGAAATTTTGACCTAGTTGAAGGGAGTATGAATTGCATGAATTAAATGAGATAGAATGAGTTTAAAAGTCTTAATTAGTTGATTGATTATAGTTTAAAGTTTTGAATTTAGTTAATTGCACAATTTAAGTGAATTAAGGTTTGGAGGCTAGGGTTTATGAACCAAAATTTGGAGAAATGCATAAATGGCATGTTTGACCTATTTTGAAAGGAAATAATGGTCAATTATGACCAAATAAGTTGTGTGGGAATTGTTGGAATGAAAACCAAATTCGTAGGTCCAATGGTCATGCTGCTGGCAGCATGACCAAACCCACTTTGAAGAACCAAAACTCAAATTTTACAAGTCCAATTGATATGCCAAAAATTGGGGACGAAAATAGACATAAAAGAGCACAATTTTCATTAAGGAACCATGCCCAAAACTGACCAAAACTGGGTGAAACAATTGACCAAAGTGAAATGAGAGCAGGCTGCCACTGCACCAAACTGACCAAATGAACAGTAACTGTTCATTTGGTCATAACTCGAGTTAGACAGGTCAAATTGACCTGAAATTTGGCCAGGGGTTAGAGGAGATATAGATCTAAAACTTTCATGAAGAACATCACCCCAAATTATGCCATTAACCCATTCAAATGATTGAGCAAAGTTAAGTTACTAAACCTGCAACTCTGCAGATTTTCATTTGAGGAGTAATGTTTGGATGGCTATAACTCTCTCTAGGAAACTCGGATTTAGGCGATTCTTGAACCGATGGAAACCTAAGACATAGTAGAACATTTCATATGAAGAAAGTTAGACCAAATTATGAACTTAACTTGATCAAATTACTGACCAAATTTGGATCAAAATCTGCCAGAACCCAAGATACCAGTATGAACAGTGCACGTAAACAGTAAACTTATTTTGGCCATAACTTGAGCTACAAAACTCCGATTGAGGTAATCCAAAAATAAGAATACACTTAAGAATATAAGGAACATTTTCTATGAAGGAAGTTTTGTCAAATTCCAACAGTAGATTGACCAATGGAATAGTGCAACTTCGGAGCACCAAAACCAAAAATTGGCAATTTTGCCAAAATGACCTATGCTTTGAAAAAATGACCAAAACCAACAAGTTTGGTGACCAAAATGTGGTATGTGGGTGAAGTTGGAGTTCCCATACCTATTAATCCTTAAAAAGTCAACAATTTGACTTGAATAGTGTAGTGAATAGTAACCCGAAACACAAAAACTTTGAGAACGTCGAATTTAACGCAATAGAGCTAGTTAAAGTGAAGTTAAATTTATTTTTGGACTTATGTTAAGTTATGGTACTGAAACACTATGAAATTGTGTGTTTCAGTTGAAAAAGACTTGGAAGCTCGGAGAGACTGAGTCAAGGCCTAGAGGCGACTCCAGTCAGGTTTGTGCACAATAAATTTATGTAATTGTTTTCCAATTAAAAATTTGAGTTACTATACTTTATGAAATCGCTGTGTTATTTATGAATTGTGTTGCCACTTTGTGAATACAAAAATGACTTCGAAAATTGTTTGGGATCTCTCATAAATTATTGAAAATAATTGTTTTAAATTGATTTTGGATTCACACTTAGCATGACTGTACCACATTTCCTCCTTCATTTATGGGGTTGAGATCGTTTATTTTCCTCCCTCTCTGGCTTGCTAGTTGAGGTTGTAGATCGGATGAGTACTCATTAGCTAGCTAGCCACCTCCATCATTGATTTCGATTAATGGGGTTGTAGATTGCTTTGTCGTGGTGTACAACACGGCATTGATCGGAAATTTTGTGTCATGGCTTAAGCTGTGTATGATTTTGGCAACACTGTTTTTATGAAATTGTTTGACTAAACTGTGTTTAATATATTATTTGACAAAATGAGTTTTTATGAGCTTTGATATTTGTGAAATGTGATTGTGAAGTATTCAAATTATGTTTCATCAATAAATGATTTATGTATCGCATTTTAAATTTTTATTGTGCACCACTGAGTATGTTTATACTCAGCGATAGTTTAATTTATTGTCGCAGATAAGAGCAAGGAGAAAGTAGCAGAGTGAGCTGCGGGATTGACAAGAACTTCTTGATCCCTTTTGTACGGGTATTGTTTTATACCCTTATGGTTATTTTGATGTAAATACTGTAATGTCATAAGTATCAATGTAAATTGAGCAGTTGTAAATAAATTGTAATAATATTATTTTGGGTTTGCTTCTGTAAATTTAATATTTGTAAATATGAATTTTCTGCTTTATGCCTTGTTAATGAAGTATTAAAAATTTTGTGATGACCAAATTTGATTAAATTGTGGAAATTGCCTTGAAGTAATTTGAATTGGGTTGATTTGAGTTTTATTGGAGATTGGGAGTTGTGAAATATCTTGGAAGTGCTTTTTACAGGTCTTTAAAGAACTGGTTTCTCAAAATACAGAGGGAACTCTGTCAAAATTTTTATAAAATTTGCCGCAAAATTTAAATGGACAAAAATTTTTACTAGTCCTTAAGCTTTGAATAAATGGTTTTTAATTCTCACTAAAATGCTCACCACTTCCAAAATGTAAGAAAATTGTTTTAAAATCCCTTGTAGGGTACTTAATGAGTTATCGGTAGGTGAAGTTTGGTAGTTCATTAAGTATTCCACGGGATCATGTTATGCCTTACGGAGGGGTAAGGTATGACAATTTAGGTAGGCTTTCTTCATGAAAGTTGGCACATTTTGTGCCTAGTTTCACCTCCAATTGGCCTCATACCAATTGGAGTCACACACTTAGGGTTATTGGTTCATTTGCACATTGCCCTTTACATGCCTTTCAAACATCAAACCAAACACACATTTACCAATTACACCTTCACTTCTCCATACCATTCTGCATTTGACACTAACCATAACCATTTAATTCTTTACATTATAGGTCAACTTGGACAGAATATAACAACTTCAAAATGCACCAAATGCAATCACAATTCACAAAGTCCAAATCCAACAATGTACACACATAAACATTCCTAATTGTTACATATAATTTCACTAATAAATTACATACATACTTAGCAACTCTAAAATCACATTACATCAAATGATCTTCATGAATTCAATCATTTCTCATGACTTTCTCAAGGCTACCGAAATTCTCCAATTTACCAAAGTTTCCCATCCTTTCTCAACTTCAAGATCAATTGCTCAATCACCACATACACTTAATATACATTGGCTACAACATCTTATAACATTAATTAACATATTTTCCCATCATTTACATGTAAACAAGTTAAACATTTTAACTTTCATGGCTGCCAAAATGGTACATCACCAATAATTCATCAAACCTCAAAACTTCTTCCATAAATCAACTCCCCACAACCTTAGTTACACTTTTAATGAAACAAGAATTGAAAATAACCACTTACCTCTTTTGAAGCTTTTTCAAAACTCCACCAATACCTATCTTTCTTTCTCCCTAACTCTTCCCCAAGGTGTATAGAAAACTTTTAATGAAGGAGACTTGAGGTTTTTAGGGTTGGATCATGGATGCATGGAGCTTGGTTAAGCTTTGGTCATGGAGTCCCATGGAGGATGAATTCAGCTATTTTGGAAATGAGAGGTTGAAGATGAAGTTTCAGCCCACATTTGTGATATTTTAATGTCCACTAACTTAACTTATTGGAGCACTAAGTTTGGTTAATGATTTAATAATCCAAAGTTTCCAATTTTGCAATTTCGTCACCATTCTTCCACTATTTACGTTATGTACCACAATTTAAATTTTTTTATGACATTTTCAAAGGTTAATATCATTTATTTTTAACGGGAATTTAGGTCAAAAGGCAACTCGGGGTGTCAATTGACCACAATGCCCCTATTTGGGTTGTATTCCCGATTTTTCAGTAACACCGATTTTTATCAATTTCTTGATTTCTCGTTTTTCTTTGTACTAATTAATTAATTTTTCTTTGATATTTCTAATGACATTTATACTTCAATAAGTCTTTAATTATGTCTCGAAACTAAATTCTGAGGGTTTCCTACAGTCCTAGGGTCGGCTATTGCCTACGCCGTAACTTCCCCGTGCAGTCACCCATCGCTGCGGTGCTAGCTCGTTTAACTTAGTTTAATTTCATTGCTATTATTTTTTCTTTGTTTTTCTTTTATTTTCCTTTCTTGTATTTCATTATTTTATGTCTCCTCACTAACATTTAAATTTAGTTCTAGGCATCCTAGCTGTCCAGACAGACAATGGTCACCGAGATAGTAGAACGAACTACCGAACATAGGGTTGTTACACTAAGTCCTACCATGTATGCAGTATGGTGCAGATGACTCTGGACTCCTGTGCAGATCTAATGTCTCACCCGGTCATAGGTCTGCTGGACTCTCCAGCTGTGTCTCTAATACCTACGCGTAACAAAAGTAACGCGTTAAGCAATTCTGCTTAGTGGTGCCAATTATAAAGAAAAATACAACAAAATAAAATAATTTTAACTGTTTATGAATTTTGGATGTCAGTATGCTTTGCAGACTAATATTTCAGTTTTGCTTATTTTGGTGGTTCTGCATTTCAATAAACTTTATTTAGCTATCTGAAGTTAATAATGCTTAAATTAACTGCCCGTGTAGCCTATACACTGACCATACTGGATAAACAAATATGCTTGTACTGGATACCTAGTACCTCAGGCCGTCATACCATCAATCACAAAGTATCTCCCAGTGTGCAAATGGTGTGGCTAAAAAGCCATATAATCAATCAGGCAATAAGCCGAGTATAATAATAAAATCCGTATAGCCATAGGCTATTAAAATCACAGTGCGGCATAATAAGCCGTATAAACACAATATGGTGTAAAGCCATTTACAGAACAGCTGTCAGAATCCTATTGGCATGCCAACCTATCTAAACTAGTCAGCTAGGCAAACTAGGGCATATTACAAAATTAATTGTTTAATTCTTTATTTTTAGGGTTTACTAGTTATTATGCAATTCACAAGTCAATGCAAATGTTGACTTTTTAGATATCATGGATAAGTTGATTCTAGTATCAACATGTCACAATTTGCATTTCAATATGCTATCAATATAGTGCAATTTACAATTCTCACAAGTTGGCATTTATTGCCAAATTCCTTTAAGGCTTCATTGCATGTTAATGTCAAATTTTCAGTTTTAGTGTGCTAGATTGGTCTAGCTTAATGTCCTATTTCTCTTGGTATTTAGCTTCTTGTCAAAGAAGAAAAATTGTAGCTCTATGTCTTATGGAAATTTTGGCACAAATTTCAAGTCATTCTGGGTTGTATAGACCAAGATATGGTCAATTTACTAAAGCTGGACAGATTTCATCTTTAGTGTAAAATTTGGTCAATTTTAGGTCAAATTCAGTTCTGGCAGTTTTGGTACCCTAATTTGGGCAAGCAATTTGGCTTGGTTTTGGTCATTTCTGGGCTTTGGTGTCTTCATAAGAATTGTAGCTCTATGTCTAAGTTTTCCATGGTATAAATTTCAAGTCATTTGGATCTATTTTGAGCGAGTTATGGTCATTTTAGTGACTATTGTTCATATGGTTAAAAATCTGAGTTTGCACATTACCAATTCCGGATTATGTCATTTTTAAGGTCAGTTTCTAGGCAGAATTTGGAAATATTTCTACATGAAAGTTAGCCTATTTTATGTCTAGTTTTTCCTCCAATTGGCTTCATACCAATTGGGGTCACAAATTTGCACTTATGGTTCAATTTACCTACTGCCTTCAACACACACAACCTGCACATAAAAGAATACTCCCAATTGACATTTCTCCTCCTCCCAAAACCACATTTATACATTCATAGTACTTCTATACTATTCATCATATCTCAATTATGTCCATTTGGGCAGAATATATAAGTGCTTCATGCACATTATACAACCCTAATTCACAAAGTTAAATTCAACATAACATATACGTGAAATCACTTAATTATTACATATACTTCCCAACCATTACTTCACATACACTGCTCTCAATTCATCTTCACCATAATTCATCAAGGAAATTCATGAAACCAAACATTAATTCATGAATTTAAAGGCTGCCAAAAGTGGCAGTTTGCTAAGGTATTCAATTTGCTTTCCAAACCCTTAAATTCAGCTACTCAAAATACATATACATGGAAACTAATTTACTACAACTTTAAATTGACTAAATCAACATTAATTTCCATCCATTAGAGGCAAGAAAAACTCAAGCAACTTATGTTCTCATGGCTGCCGAAATCGAATAATTCAATAACTCAACAAATCCTTCCATTCTCTTCACCATTCAACTCACCTCAACCTAATAATCAAGTTTACTAAAGAAAGGAAGAAGAAATGGACACTTACCTATTTTTTAATTTTCCTAAATCTTCACCAAAACTCTCCTTTCTTGCTCCTAATAGCTTCACCAAGTTGAGTAGGCAAAGATTAATGAAGGAAATTAGTGTGAAAGGTGGCTAGAAATGGAGTGCATGAAGGTTGATCATGTAACACCCCCGTTTGCATAGCCTGGTAGATTTCACTGTTCCGGTGACCGGTGTCGGTCCGGACAATTAAGGGGATTAGAACCACACTTAAGACAACTAGATAAACTATAAACACAAATAATTAGTAATGTTCAATTAGTTAAGTATAAACAAGAAAAACAGAACAGAAGAAGTTAAACGAGCTGAGAGTCACAGCAATGGGTGACCTTCTCGGGAACGACTGCGAAGTCTTTTTAAACTCAAATTTTGAACCGTAAAAAGTGATGCTGCGGTCCTTAGGACCCTTATGGACACAGTGGAAAAGAGAAAATCATAAAAAAGAACTATTAAGTAGTCAAATAATTAGGTCAGGGAGCCGGAAGAAAACTGGAATTATTTGCAAACCGGGATGAACCGGCGAGGGGCAATTTGGTCAATTGACTCCGAGAGCTGACTCCTGACCTAACTGTCAAATAAAATCAGAGAAAATAAAATTTCCGAATTGAGAATTAAATTAAAGAACTAATAGAAAAAAATAAAAAAAAGAAAGGAAAATGAAAAAGTAAAAAGGTGATGACATCATGCATGACATCATGCATGATGCCATAAGTGTTAATTAATAAATAAATTAATTTGATTTTTTTTGTGGTCTTCCATAAGATAAAGATAAAAGAAAAAAAAAGAAAAATAAATAAAACAAAAGTCTTCTTCAAAAAAATGTCACACTCTCTCTCCCACACCAAAACCACCATGAAAGCTCATTTTTGAGCTTGAAGAACCCCAAATCCAACCATAGAAAATTGTCCTACCATAACTAGACTTTGTTTGGCCAACTAGGAAAGAAGATTCAAGGAAAAGAAAGAAGAAAAATTTGAAAAAAAGGGAGAAGAAATTCTGCACACAAGGTTAGTAAACTAAACTTGAATTGTTAGTTGATTTAGTTATGTTTATAGCTTAATGAACCTAGAAATATACTTAAAATAAAAAAAAAAACATCTCTAGAGGACCAAAAGAAAATTCATCCAGCCTATGTAGGGGTGAGAATTGCATGATTTTGATTGGATAAAATATGTTAGAAAGCTTGAATAAGTTGAGGAATTGTGTTTGTATGGTTGGAATTAGTAAAATGCAATAATTTAGTGTGATTAGGGTTTTGAAACCTAGGGTTTTGAGGCAAATTTTGGAGAAATACATAAATGATATCTTTGATCAATTGTGAACTGAAAAATGATCAATAATGACAAAAGGAGATGTGTGGGAATTGTGAGAATAAAAGTTAAATTCGTAGGGCAAGCAGCATGACCAAACCAACTTTGAAGGACCAAAACAAAAATTTTACAAGTCCAATTGATATGCCACCAATTGGGGATGAAAATAGACATAAAATAGCACAATTTTCATTGAGGAACTATGGCCAAAAACTGACCAAAACTTAGTGAACCAATTGACCAAAGTGAAATGAGAGCAGGCTGCCACTGCACAAACTGACCAAATGAACAGTAATTGTTCATTTGGTCATAACTCGAGCTAGGAAGGTCAAAATGACCTGAAAGTTTACCAGTAATTAGATAAGATATAGACCTAAAACTTTCATGAAGAACACCAACCCATATTATGCCATTAACCTAATCAAATGATTGAGCAACGTTAAGTTACTGAACCTGCAAAACTGCAGATTTCCATTTGAACAGTAAAGTTCCAATGGCTATAACTCTCTCTAGAAAACTCCGATTTAGGCGATTCTTGAACGGATGGAAACCTAAGACATAGTAGAATATTTTGTATGGAGGAAATTAGACAAAATTATGGACTTAACTTGATCAAATTATTGAATGAAGTTGGATCAAAAATCTGCCAGAACCTAACTTGCAGCAAGAACAGTGCACGTGAATAGTAATTATATTTTGGCTATAACTTGAGCTACAAAACTCTAATTGGGGTGATCCAAAAATGAGAATACACTTAAGACAATAAGGAACATTTTATATAAAGGAAGTTTTGCAAATTCCAACAGTAAAAGGGCCAATGGAACAGTGCAACTTGGAGCACCAAAACTGAAAAATTGACAATTTAGCCAAAAGGATTTAAGCTTTGAGAAAATGACCAAAACCAACAAATTTAATGACCAAAATGTGGTATGTGGGTGAAGTTGGAGTTCCCATGCCTATTAAGCCTTAGAAAGTCAACTATTTGACTTGAATAGTGTAGTGAATAGTAACCCGAAACACAAAAAAATTTCAAGAACGTCGAATTTAACACGTTAGAACTAGGTAAATGTGAAGCTAAATTTATTTTGGATTTGTGTTATGTTCTAGTACTGAAACATTATAAAATTGTGTGTTTCAGTTGAAAAGAATATCGGGAAGGAACCCGAGGAACCGAGTCGAGGCTAAGGGGTGACTCACTTGAGGTTTGTGCACAACATCACTATGCTTTAAAAATTCATTGATTAAATGAATGAAATATGCATTTTACTATGGCTTTGAATTGTTGAAAGTATTGTGACCTTATTTATGATGTTTTGGTTTAAATTATGAAAGTTATTGTGTATATTTGAAATGACAATATTTAGCAAATTGTTAAGATAAGTTTTGAAACCACAGTATCATGACCATATATTTGAACACCTCACTAGCATGACTAGTGGGGGTAATTAGTTTCGAATTTTGATTCCTTCTCTGGAGAAGTGCTGAGGTGTGCCAGTAGAAGAGGATGTGAATGGATATTCATATATTTGAGCTAGCTAGCCTTATGATGTGATTTCTCTTTAGCCTCTGGCTATTGAGATTCTATTTGTTTCGAATGGCATGATCGAACTGTGGGTTTTATGAAATGTGTTTTGATACTTTGAAATGAACGTGGTTTGCATTAAAATCTCATAATTCATATTTTGTGTTTAATGTTCATGTTTAGTCAAATTTTTGAATAAATATGATTTTATTTTTGCATAAAGATTATTTTAGTATGTTGTGCACCACTAAGTCCTAGTACTCAGCGATAGCTTTTATTGCTGTCGCAGATATAGAGACGAGAGGAGCAGCAGACTGAACTGCTAAAGATTGAGGATCATTCAGCCTAAAGTCTTTGGGTATAATTTATACCCTAATTGTAAATATTTCTTTTGATGTATATATTGCACATAAATGTATGAACATGTAAAAATGGGTCTTGAGCAGTTGTATAAAATTTGTATAAAGTTGTAATATATATTGTAGTTTGAAATTCTCTTAATGTAAATTTTGTAATGATCTATTCAAATTGTTTTGTTTCTAATGAAATATGAATGGAACTATTTTATTTAATTTGAATGAAATGGATTGTTAGTATTTTGATGATCATTGGATACTGGATTTGAAATTGAAAGTTGATAAATGTGTTGAGAAATTGTTTGAGATTGAGTTTGAAATTGAAGCAGTTGTTGAGAAAATTTTTAGAAGTGCTTTTTACAGGTATTTGTAGAATTGTTTTCTCAAAATACAGAGGGAACTCTGTCAAAATTTTTATAAAATTTGCAGAAAAATAAAATGAGCTAAAATTTCCAACTAGCTTTCAACTTAATTACATGTTTAAAATACATATTAGAAATGCTCACCACTTATCAAAAATAAGAAAATTGTTTTAAAATCCCTTGTAGGGTACTTAATGAGTTATCGGTAGGTGAAGATCGGTAGTTCTTTAGGTATTCTACGGGATCATGTTATGCCTTACAGAGGGGTAAGGTGTGACAGATCAAGCTTTGGCCATGGAGGTTTAATGGTGGATGTATTCGGCTAGGTGTATGGGAGGTTGAAAGTTGATTGAAATTCTATCCACTTTGCTTTATATAGGTCCCATAATTCATGGTTAGTGGAGCACTAATTGATAATTAAATGATTAATGTCAACACCATATTTTGGCCGATCTCCTTTATCATCCGCTCTCAATTGATGTCCTTCAATCACAAATGACTTTTCTGAACTCACCAATTGCTCGACCATCGAATAAATCGATCCCATACTTAGTTAATTATTTTTCGATCTCTTATCAGATGGGTTCGAATCAATGTTGGGTCTCTGGACCATCCTGTCTTACCTCCGATATCTCTTTACAAATATTTTGGAACTTCATTTCACTAATGTTATGATCGGGCTTCTCACTTGAATGCCCCAAATATTCCCTAAAATGAAGTTAAGGTTTCTATCCGGTCTAATGACGATCCCGATCTTAAGAATCCAAATCAATGTCAAGTCTTTCCAATTCTAAGGTTCTAAAGTTTTACTCGGTGTTTGGTCATGGCTTAGCCCGATTTCATGCTTACGTGTAATGGTTTTCCGATATCTTATACTTGGGTTAATGGTTGCTTCCAAGTTTAATGTTCCAATACGTTCAAACAACTAAGTAACTCATACAATTTGGATGCTTACCGATCTCATCAAGAAATTAAACAAAAAGATTTCCATTCATTTCAAAGAAAAAATAATATACAAGTCACTCAGTAGGTGTGTGACACCCCTTACCCGTGTACAGTATACCCGAGTAAGTAATGCCACACGGTGTACCGGCACACTCTAATATTCCTCAATTAATTTATATCATGCTTTTGCATATAATTTATGAAATACAATTTATTTAAACCATTTATCAAAAGTATCATTCATTTAAGGTTCCGAAAATTTTAAAGAAAATCCGGCGGAGTACCGGCTAAAAATGGAAAAAACCGTTCTTCGGAACATGTTAAAAACACTTCCAATATTTTTATTCCATCATCTCAAACTCCAATATCCAAAATCTCAACAATATTTCTCAATAGCAAATTCTCAATAATCTTTTCATTTCACAAACATCCATTTCTCATATACAAGCGATAAATACATGCTCAAATTTTGCATTCATAGTCATAACTTTCATTATTTACATGGACATCAAAATATATTACATGAGTTCAAATACATATGAAAAAGTAAAAATCTGCTACAAAATATCAAAATGACAAAATGACACCTAGTGCCCTACCAATGCTGCAGTAGTGAGGTGACACGGACAACTGCAGAATCGCAGGATGGACTCACCCACCGTGGTCTCACGGGCTCACGATCGGGATCTCGGTACCTACACGTGGCAAAAGCAACGCTAAGCAATAATGCTTAGTGGTGCAATAATAAAATAACAAGAAATAACAGATATAAATATGTATTGCATGTACATGTTTTGTTTGTCATGTATTTGTATATCCATTCATTTATTTCTTCTACATTGCTCATTTTCATTCATTTGGTTGCCCAAGTAACCTACACTAGACGACTGGACTAGATAACGGGTAAATTGGCACTGGGTATCTAGTACCTCGGGCCGTCACACCATCGGTCGCATATGCATCACCCGGTGTGCAGCGACTACCAAGCTGTAAATAATCTCAGGCACAAGGCCAAGTCTCAATGCAAAGTCAGAATGGCTAAAAGCCATGAAATCACAGAATGGCATTTTTGCCATGTGCAGTACTGCTAACTGAACCCTATTGGCATGCCAAACTATCCAAACCAATCTTGTTAGGCATACTAGGGCATTTGAAACTTTTAAATTCTTCAATTTGTGAATTTCAAATTTTTGGTGTCACTATTCATCATTGGTCAACAAAAATGTTGACTTTTAGAATAAAAATGTGTACATTGACTTTGGCACTCCCAACATACCACATTTGGTGTTTAAAACTTGTTGGCATTAAGTGTTAATACCATTCCAAAGTGTAACTCAACACAAGCAGAATTTTTAGTTTTGGTGAGTCAACTTCACTGTTCCATTGGACACTGTTACTGTAGGAATTTGAAGAAATGTAAAACATGAAAGTTGTTCCTTATTTTGTCTAGTTGAATTTCCTTTTTTGAATCACTCCATTTGGAGTTTTGTAGCTCTAGATATGGTCCAAAGACCCAAGCTGGCTGAATGTGCATTCTGCAGAAAATTACCATATCTACAGTGCATGAACAGTAACTATAGTCACTTGGTTGGATGGGTTCTGGCCATAATTTGGGGTAGGTTCCTTCATGAAAGTTGTTTGTCTATGTCGTAACTTGTTGATGTAAAAATTTCAGGTCAATTGACCAAATCTACAGTGAGTTATGGCCAAATGAACAGTTACTGTTCATTTGGCCAATTCTACAGAATCAGTTTCAGGGTTCCGGATTGGGGCCAAGTTTTGGTCCTCTTGCTTTGGTCCTTTGGGCATGGTTTCTTCAGAAAAAATGTGCCATTATAAACCTAGTTTCATGTCCAATTGTCCAAACACCAATTGGACTAACACAGCCAAAGTTATGGCTGAGTAATTGGACTGAATTTTCAGTCACCATTATGCACCCTCTAGGCAGCACACACCTTCCCTTTGCCATGCTTCATTCCAGTCTGAATTAAGGTCAAATTCCTTCAAATGGTCACTAATTGACCATTAGGATGTACTTTAACAATTTCATAAGCCAAGCTAATTTTTACTTCCCAAAACCCTAGCTTCACAATATAATTTCTACAAGGTGCCTTAGTTAGCATACCAATTCATCACCTATATATATATATATATATATATATATATATATATATATATATATATATATATCCTCAACATCATTTTTAGTCCACTTTAAGACCAACAAAACACTTATTCCTATACCTTCAATAGGGCTGCCGAATTCTATATTGGACATACACATGAGTTTGGTTCATTTCATTCACAAATACTTGTTGGTTTCAAGTCCTTAACATAGAAATTAAAAGTTTTAAGTGTATATATGCACTAACCTTGATTGGGCAGAATTTCCAAAGCCCTAAACTTCACTTTCTTCCCTCTTGTTGGCTGCCAAAAGGTTTAGCAAGGTGTGGGATTAATTTTTGATGAAGGGACTTATGGGTTTTAGGGTGAGGAAGCATGGAAATTTGAAGCTTTTGTTGCAAATTAATGGAGGGAAATGGGGAGAGGGTTTCGGCTGGATTTTTGGGGAAGATGGCTGCTGCAATTTTGGTGGATTTAGTCTTCATTTAGTCTTTTATTTAGTTAGTCAAAGGATGGCTAAATTGTGATTGGTCCAAATTTTCTTAATGACATCACCATGATGTCATAATTAGGCTTTTTCCTCATTTTCTTTCCTTTCCTCCACTACTCATTTTCAATTTAATTTCTAGTAATGTTTATTCATATTTTATGTTATATTAATTATTTACTCAACTTTACAAGTCGGCCAAAAATCACCTCGGAAGGCGAAATGACCAAAATGCCCTCCGTTTGGCTTAATAGGTCAAAATTGTCTGTACCGATTGAAAAATTTTTCTATGTATTTTCTTGGCATTCTAATGCCATGGGAACCTCAATTACCCTTCTCTGGAGTCCCAAAAATTATTTTATAATTTTTCCCCCGGGTCTAGGGCTCCTCATTGCGAGAACCGCAACTTCCCTCCGGTTACCCATCGCTTGGGCACCGGCTCGTTTTGCTTGGTTGTATTTTATTTCTAAAATTTTTACTGTAACACCCCTAAGTTCGGTAGTGCGTTCTGCTGTACTGGTGACCAGTGTTGTCCGGACAGCTAGGATGCTTAGAACTACACTTCAATTTGAGTGAGGAGACATAAAATAATGAAATACAAGAAAAGAAAGTACAAGAAAAACAAAGGAAAAATCATAGCAAAGAAATGTAACCGAGTAAGTGAGCCGGGAAACCTAGCGATGGGTGACCGCACCGGGAAGTCACGGCGTGGACCGTTGACTGGCCCTGGACTACGGGGAACCCTGGAAAAACATTTTTAGAACATAAATAGAACCTTATTGAAGAATTAATCTCATTAGAAAGATTAAAGAAAAATTAAATAGTTAGTACAAAGAAAAGTGAGAAATCGAAAAATAGACAAAATACGATGTTACCGAAAAATCAGGAATGCCACCCGAACAGGGGCATTATGGTCATTTGACATCCCAAATTGTCTTTTGACCTAAATGTCCATTAAAAATAAATAGTATTACACTTAGAAAATAAAATGAAAAATTAATTTGGTGGTACCTAAAGAAAATAGCTAAAATCATGGGTTAAATGTGGAATAAGTGAAAGTTAACTTATAATATGATTTAATTTTAGTTAGTGGACCACTATAGGATTAATTAAACATGAAATATGGCTGATGTAGGTCCACTAACCACCTGAAATCTCCTCTTCCTCAAGTCCTCTCAAAATTGCCGAAATGAAGAACCTTGAAACCTCCATGGACGTGTTGTGTAAAGCTTGATTTCCTCTCTCCATTTCAACTCCAATCCTTTAAGTTCCTTCATAAAAAATGGTCTACACATCACAAGGAAGATATTGATACCAATTTTGAGAAGTTTGGTGAAGGTTTAGCAAGTTACAATTAAAGGTAAGTTTGCATTTTTGAGAATTTCTTTGTTAAAGTTTATGTTCATGTTATGGGTGTTGGTTTGGTGAAGGAAAATTTTGAGTTTGAAGGGTTATTGTTGTTTTCATTTTGGACAGCCATGAGTCACGTTTTTGATGATTTATTATGCATATAATTGATGAGAAATAATGTTGATCATGGTAAATTAATAACCTAGTGAATTATTTCATGTTTATATGGTGATTTATGCACTTGGATGGGAATTGGTAACTTGGACGGCACTTTGATGTTGAAGGACAAATTTTGGCAGCCTTGGGGACACTTGAATAAATGTGTATATTCATGGGAGTGTTGGCAGAATTGTGGCATTAAGGAATGAAGGATATGTGTATGAAATTATTGTGTAAAGTGTATGTGAGAATTAGTGGTGTTTAGGTGTGTATGTAATGGTATTGAGATATTGTAAATGTGAATTATATTTGGTGTGTTGAGGGTAATGGTAATCTGCCCAAAATAATGTTAATGTAAAGTAGATTATACTGTGGTTAATGTACCAAAACAGATTGGTAGGGAAGTGAACCAAATTGCAAGGCATATGTGTGTTTGAAGTGGGGTGTGAAATGCATATTGAGGGCAGTGTACATTTTAGCCCATAACCTGAAATGTGTAACCTCAATTGGTATGAGACCAATTTGAGGTGAAACTAGGCACAAAATGTGCCAACTTTCATTGAGAAACCATACCAAAATTCTGCGTGCAAAGTGATGTGAAAAATGACCAATTCGGATTAGGTACACTTGAGACCTAAAAACTGACCATTTGGGCAGCAGTGAGTATTTAGGCCATAACTCACTCAAAACAGGTCCAATTGACCTGAAATTTTAACCATGAATAGTTAAGACCCATACCTACAAGTCTTATGAAGACAGCAAAACCCAGAAATGACCAGAAGCAAGTCAAAAAGCTTGCACAAGTTCGGGTCCAAAAACTGGCCGAACCAAAGTTGACCAAATTGACCAAAAAAATGACCTAATTGATGCCATTTGACCAGCAATAGTATAATGACCATAACTTGGTCTACTTAACTCGGATTGACCTGAAATTTTGCCCCGCGTGCAATAAGACCTAAATCTACAAGTTTGTAGTTTTTACCGAAACCCGAAAACTGAGGAAATTAGGTCGTCCGGCTAGGTCAAACCAGTGTCCCGGAATCCAGCAATTTGCATTAAAATGCACTAAGCAAGGAAATGACTTTGGTAAAACGTACCAAACCTAAAACCCTATCGAATATGACATATCAATGACACTAAGACCTAATTTACCTAAAACGCAACGAGGGTCGGTATATTAGGTGATTAAGTGAATAATTGAGTTCAGTGCATTATTTACCAAACACCATCGATAGAGACAGTTTAATTTAGCACTGAAACACTTCAAATTGTGTTTCTCAGTTAACAAGGACTCAGCAAAAGGGAAAGAAATACTAAGTCAAGTCCAGGAGACAAATATCAGAGGTTTGTGCACAACTAGTTTTCAACTGATTTTACTCTGAATAAGATTTCATATGATTAATTGTATGTTATTCATTTAAATTGTGTTTGTGCACAACGGCTATTGCTTTTGAATTTTTCAATTGAAATAAATATTGAATATTTGTATATTATTGTTTTAAATTGTGTTTGTGCACAACAACTATTTCTTTTGAATTATTTTCAATTGAAATGAATATTGAATATTTGTATATTATTGTTTTAAATTGTGGAAATGTATTTGAATGAATATTTATTGCTTGAAAAGCATTGTAAATGATTTGAAAGCTGAGAAATTGTTTGAATGACATTGATGGATACTTATTGATTTAAAAGCATTGGAAATGGTTTGAAACCACAGCTGTCATGTATATTGATTGTATTCCTCATTAGCTTGTCTAGTGGGACGAATTGAATTCCCTCTCTGGCTAAAGTGTTGAGGTGTGTGCCTGTTGAGGACGAATTGGATGAGTACTCATATTTTTGCTAGCTAGCTATGTTATTCCTCATTAGTCATCGACTTTTGGGACGAATTGAATACCTCATTAGCCATCGGCTTTTGGGACGAATTGAACTATGGATCATGATTAAGCTGTGTGTGATTTATTGATGTGTATTGTGAGATTGTGAAATGGATTTAAACTCTCATTGACATATCTCTTTTGAATTCAAACATGACCTGACTTATGAAAATCTATTGTGATATTGAGAAATGGAGTTTAAATTCTTATTGACCTTTATTGTCTTGAATTTAACTATGATTTTAAGTATCCACTATTTACATGACTTATGAATTGTGATTTAAATTGTATTTGGTTAATGTTGTGCACCACTGAGACATTGTCTCAGCGATAGCTTTTTAATTCTTTATCGCAGTAGAGAACAGACAGAGACAGACTAGGCTGCATATACCTCCAGTGAGATTTTGGATATAATGAGTATACCAATATTTTGCATTTTGTCTTGTAATGTATGACCTTTGTATGTACATATTGTTTTTGATTTTGGCGATTGTAAATTAAATTGTACATTGAAGTTGTAAATTAATTATGAGTGTTTTGGATTGTAAAAGTTGTATTATATTTCCTTATCTCAGCTTTTGAAAAATCACTATGGAATTGAGTTGATAAATTGTTGTGTTGAGAAATGTGTTGGAATTGAGATTTGAAAATATATTGAAGTGCCTTTTTACAGGTTTTCTGAAGAACTGTTTTGTCCAAAATACAGATGGCACTCTGCCAAAATTTTTACAGAAATTCCAAATAAATCAAATGAGTTAGTTGTTTCACTTCAATTCACTAAAGTTTTTAACACCTGTAAATAGTGCTCACCACGGTAAAAGAAGTAAGAAAAGTTTTTAAAATCCCTTGTAGTATATTTAATGGGTTATCGATGAAGCGGAGTTGGTAATTCATTAGGTATACTACGGGATCATGTTATGCCTTACAGAGGGGTAGGGTGTGACATGTTTTAGTGGTATCAGAGCAAAGTTTTTAAATTCTGTTTTCACCTGTTATTTGAATGTTCTTTCTGCATAGTACAACTGCTCAATATCATTGTTTGATACATACAGTACATTACAGTATAAATATGCACTAACGAGAGTAAATATTCTTGTGTTATTTGTTCAGGAAAGCTAAAATCCTCGCATTGAATATGGAAGAGGGTGATCGTTCGATCGTCGATCTATTGAAATTTGAGTGCAAGGGATGCCCAGCCTACAAAATGTTAGTGGTTCAAAGACACCGGCCCTGCGATCTGCGATTTCTGCTTAGTTCGCTCGTGAGATGGTCGCAATATTCCAACAAATGGTGTGTAATGCGCCTACTCAAGTCCCAATCTGAGACACGGTGGTACAACCACAGTCTCCTACGAGGCAATATGATAAATTGATGAAATATGGGGCTACAGAGTTCAAGGGGATAGCAGATCCTCTAGAGGCTGAACAGTGGTTAGAGAGGATGGATAGGGTATTCAAGAAACTTCATTGTACAGAGGAGCTCAGACTTGAATACTCCGTATCTTTGTTACAGGGGGATGCTTATGACTGGTGGAAAACCATTCTCCACAGTCTGGTAGAGCTTGCAGTGCTAACATGGAATGACTTCCTCAGGGAATTCAGGCAGAAATATATCCCTGATGCTTATGTAGACCAGAAGCTGCAAGAGTTCCTAAGTTTGAAACAGGGGAACAGATCAGTGGCTGAGTATGAAAGAGAATTTTCCCGCCTTAGCCATTATGCAATGAGTCTACTCTCTACCAGCAGGGAAAGATGCAAGAGGTTTGAAACTAGCTTGAAGCCCAGTATCAGAGTACAAGTGCTCGGCTTCAAACACACTAACTTCTCTGAACTTGTTTCTCAAGCCCTAGAGTTGGAAAAAGTTGAGTTTGAGACTGCTCCAGAGAAAAAGAGACCAGAGAAGACAGAGAAAGAGGGAAAATCAGTAGAACAGAGTTCCAGTGGTCATACTGGAAAGAGGAAGAACTATGGGGGACATGGCAGAGGTGGCAAGAAATCTGGTAGGGGAAGATATTCAGGACAGAGACCTCACCTATCACAGTCGTGATGCAGAGGTTCCTACCATTCCGCCAATGTGAAAATTGTGGAAGATATCATGGTGGGATATGCTATAAGGCTATTGGAGCTGTTATAAGCTGTGGAGGCATAGGACACTTTGCCAGGGCTGCACGATGAGTCGCAGAGTTGGACCACCTCCTACTCTGCAGAAGGGTCGATTCGAGCCACTGTCACGAAGCTCACAACCACCTAGCGAGGTAGAGCGGGGTAGAGGTAACCCAAGCGAGCCAAGGCACGATAAAACAATCGAGCAAGATAGTGCTCGATCGAGTCTATGCCATGAGACGAGAGGAAGAGGCGAGAGATATCGATGTTGTGGCTGGTACCTTCTCAACTTTTAACCAAGATGTGTTTGTGTTAATCGATCTGGGTTCTACCCATTCTTATGTGTGTGATAGCATCATTGATTGCATTGCTGCTCCAGGTACAAAAATGGATTTTGAGGTGCTAGTAACAAGTCCGTTAGGACAGGAGGTCGGGGAAATAAATTTTGATGTATTAGTGATTAGTCCTTTAGGATAAGGATTGTGATAATAAGTGAAATTAGTTTTGGAAGAGTTTATCGGCGAAAAGTATTTGCTGACACACCATAAAATTATAAGCTAATTGGCGAGCCTACTTAATGTAAGGCAAGAGGATGTAAAAATAAGTTACAGAAATAGAATTGCTCTAGATGAAGGTAGAGATGTTACTGTTAGTAATTGTTAATGGATATTGTAATCAGAATAAGTTCGGATATCAGTGAATTCGAAAAGGATAAAAGATAGGAAAGTTTGATCTATTGAATAAGCTGTAGATTACAGTACTAACTTGAGATCATTGTGTAGAGCTACGTACTACCCGATAGTACATCTAGATGAGAATAGTTGCCAACGGCATCTGTTTTGGTATAGTTATGCCAGGACATAATTTAATTGTTAGAAATAAGTTTGAAAATCCTACTTAGGGATCTAAAACTCAAAAGTTAGAATATCGAAGGTTACTGATTCGATACAAAAGGAAGTAAGTTATAGAATATTGATAGATAAAAAGAGTTACGGAAGTAGAGATTTGAACAGTTGATTCATATGTAACAAAGAAATATTACGAATGTGAGGAAGACTATGGATTAGAATGGTCAGAGGACCAATGACTGATGAATGATTCTAACATGACCTCAAGGGTCATTCAAGAAGCAACGTGAACCGAAATATTAGACAGCATAATAGTAAGAGGAGATTGGTGTTATCCAAACAAATCAAACATTACATTAGATTGTTAAAAGACTTATACAAATTTGAGGAAAAGAAGATTATACGATCATATAGAAAGGAGAAAATAAACGTATGACTATTGTAAGATGACTACTGGGTAAAATTTCGAGCGAAATTTATTTAAGGGGGGGAGAATTGTAACACCCCTAAGTTCGGTAGTGCGTTATAACATCTTGGTGACCAGTGTTGTCCAGACAGCTAGGATGCTTAGAACTACACTTCAATATGAGTGAGGAGACATAAAATAATGAAATACAAGAAAAGAAAGTACAAGAAAAACAAAGGAAAAATCATAGCAAAGAAATGTAACCGAGTAAGTGGTAGGAAACCTAGCGATGGGTGACCGCACCGGGAAGTCACGGCGTGGACCGTTGACTGGCCCTGGACTGCGGGGAACCCTGGAAAAACATTTTTAGGACATAAATAGAACCTTATTGAAGAATTAATCTCATTAGAAAGATTAAAGAAAAATTAAATAATTAGTACAAAGAAAAGTGAGAAATCGAAAAATAGACAAAATACGATGTTCTGAAAAATCGGAATGCCACGAGCAGGGCATTATGGTCATTTCACATCCCGAATTGTCTTTTGACCTAAATGTCCATTAAAAATAAATAGTATTACACTTAGAAAATAAAATGAAAAATTAATTTGGTGGTACCTAAAGAAAATAGCTAAAATCATGGGTTAAATGTGGAATAAGTGAAAGTTAACTTATAATATGATTTAATTTTAGTTAGTGGACCACTATAGGATTAATTAAACATGAAATATGGCTGATGTAGGTCCACTAACCACCTGAAATCTCATCTTCCTCAAGTCCTCTCAAAATTGCCGAAATGAAGAACCTTGAAACCTCCATGGACGTGTTGTGTAAAGCTTGATTTCCTCTCTCCATTTCAACTCCAATCCTTTAAGTTCCTTCATAAAAAATGGTCTACACATCACAAGGAAGATATTGATACCAATTTTGAGAAGTTTGGTGAAGGTTTAGCAAGTTACAATTAAAGGTAAGTTTGCATTTTTGAGAATTTCTTTGTTAAAGTTTATGTTCATGTTATGGGTGTTGGTTTGGTGAAGGAAAATTTTGAGTTTGAAGGGTTATTGTTGTTTTCATTTTGGACAGCCATGAGTCACGTTTTTTATGATTTATTATGCATATAATTGATGAGAAATAATGTTGATCATGGTAAATTAATAACCTAGTGAATTATTTCATGTTTATATGGTGATTTATGCACTTGGATGGGAATTGGTAACTTGGACGGCACTTTGATGTTGAAGGACAAATTTCGGCAGCCTTGGGGACACTTGAATAAATGTGTATATTCATGGGAGTGTTGGCAGAATTGTGGCATTAAGGAATGAAGGATATGTGTATGAAATTATTGTGTAAAGTGTATGTGAGAATTAGTGGTGTTTAGGTGTGTATGTAATGGTATTGAGATATTGTAAATGTGAATTATATTTGGTGTGTTGAGGGTAATGGTAATCTGCCCAAAATAATGTTAATGTAAAGTAGATTATACTGTGGTTAATGTACCAAAACATATTGGTAGGTAAGTGAACCAAATTGCAAGGTATATGTGTGTTTGAAGTGGGGTGTGAAATGCATATTGAGGGCAGTGTACATTTTAGCCCATAACCTGAAATGTGTAACCTCAATTGGTATGAGACCAATTTGAGGTGAAACTAGGCACAAAATGTGCCAACTTTCATTGAGAAACCATACCAAAATTCTGCTTGCAAAGTGATGTGAAAAATGACCAATTCGGATTAGGTACACTTGAGACCTAAAAACTGACCATTTGGGCAGCAGTGAGTATTTAGGCCAGAACTCACTCAAAACAGGTCCAATTGACCTGAAATTTTAACCATGAATAGGTAAGACCCATACCTACAAGTCTTATGAAGACACCAAAACCCAGAAATGACCAGAAGCACGTCAAAAGCTTGCACAAGTTCGGGTCCAAAAACTGGCCGAACCAAAGTTGACCAAATTGACCAAAAAAATGACCTAATTGATGCCATTTGACCAGCAATAGTATAATGACCATAACTTGGTCTAATTAACTCGGATTGACCTGAAATTTTGCCCCGCGTGCAATAAGACCTAAATCTACAAGTTTTTAGTTTTGACCGAAACCCGAAAACTGAGGGAATGAGGTTGTCCGGCTAGGTCAAACCAGTGTCCCGGAATCCAGCAATTTGCATTAAAATGCACTAAGCAAGGAAATGACTTTGGTAAAACGTACCAAACCTAAAACCCTATCGAATATGACATATCAATGACACTAAGAACAAATTTACATAAAAGCATAGCGAGGGTCGGTATATTAGGTGATTAAGTGAATAATTGAGTTCAGTGCATTATTTACCAAACACCATCGATAGAGACAGTTTAATTTAGCACTGAAACACTTCAAATTGTGTTTCTCAGTTAACAAGGACTCAGCAAAAGGGAAAGAAATACTGAGTCAAGTCCAGGAGACAAATATCAGAGGTTTGTGCACAACTAGTTTTCAACTGATTTTACTCTGAATAAGATTTCATATGATTAATTGTATGTTATTCATTTAAATTGTGTTTGTGCACAACGGCTATTGCTTTTGAATTTTTCAATTGAAATAAATATTGAATATTTGTATATTATTGTTTTAAATTGTGTTTGTGCACAACAACTATTTCTTTTGAATTATTTTCAATTGAAATGAATATTGAATATTTGTATATTATTGTTTTAAATTGTGGAAATGTATTTGAATGAATATTTATTGCTTGAAAAGCATTGTAAATGATTTGAAACTGTGAGAAATTGTTTGAATGACATTGATGGATACTTATTGATTTAAAAGCATTGGAAATGGTTTGAAACCACAGCTGTCATGTATATTGATTGTATTCCTCATTAGCTTGTCTAGTGGGACGAATTGAATTCCCTCTCTGGCTAAAGTGTTGAGGTGTGTGCCTGTTGAGGACGAATTGGATGAGTACTCATATTTTTGCTAGCTAGCTATGTTATTCCTCATTAGTCATCGACTTTTGGGACGAATTGAATACCTCATTAGCCATCGGCTTTTGGGACGAATTGAACTATGGATCATGATTAAGCTGTGTGTGATTTATTGATGTGTATTGTGAGATTGTGAAATGGATTTAAACTCTCATTGACATATACTGTCTTTTGAATTCAAACATGACCTGACTTATGAAAATCTATTGTGATATTGAGAAATGGAGTTTAAATTCTTATTGACCTTTATTGTCTTGAATTTAACTATGATTTTAAGTATCCACTATTTACATGACTTATGAATTGTGATTTAAATTGTATTTGGTTAATGTTGTGCACCACTGAGACATTGTCTCAGCGATAGCTTTTTATTGCTGTCGCAGGTAGAGAGACAGACAGGGCAGCAGACTAGGCTGCATATACCTCCAGCGAGAGATTTTTCGGGTATAATGAGTATACCAATATTTTGCATTTTGTACTGTAATGTATGACACTGTATGTACATATTGTTTTTGATTTTGAGCAGTTGTAAATTAAATTGTACATTGAAGTTGTAAATTAATTATGAGTGTTTTGGATTGTAAAAGTTGTATTATATTTCCTTATCTCAGCTTTTGAAAAATCACTATGGAATTGAGTTGATAAATTGTTGTGTTGAGAAATGTGTTGGAATTGAGATTTGAAAATATACTGAAGTGCCTTTTACAGTTTTACAAGAAGCTGTTTGTCCAAAATACGATGGCACTCTGACAAAATTTTTACAGAAATTCCAAATAAATCAAATGAGTTAGTTGTTTCACTTCAATTCACTAAAGTTTTTAACACCTGTAAATAGTGCTCACCACGGTAAAAGAAGTAAGAAAAGTTTTTAAAATCCCTTGTAGTATATTTAATGGGTTATCAGTAGACGGAGTTGGTAATTCATTAGGTATACTACGGGATCATGTTATGCCTTACTGAGGGGTAGGGTGTGACATGTTTTAGTGGTATCAGAGCAAAGTTTTTAAATTCTGTTTTCACCTGTTATTTGAATGTTCTTTCTGCATAGTACAACTGCTCAATATCATTGCTTGATACATACAGTACATTACAGTATAAATATGCACTAACGAGAGTAAATATTCTTGTGTTATTTGTTCAGGAAAGCTAAAATCCTCGCATTGAATATGGAAGAGGGTGATCGTTCAGTCGATCAGTCTATTGAGGCTGAGGTGCAAGGGGATGCCCCAGGCCTACAAAATGTTAGTGGTTCAAAGACAGACTGCAGCATCTGCGATTTCCTGCTTAGTTCGCTCAGCAGATGGCTGCAATATTCCAACAAATGGCTGGTAATGCGCCTACTCAAGTCCCAATACAGACACCAGTGGTACAACCACAGTCTCCTACGAGGCAATATGATAAATTGATGAAATATGGGGCTACAGAGTTCAAGGGGACAGCAGATCCTCTAGAGGCTGAACAGTGGTTAGAGAGGATGGATAGGGTATTCAAGAAACTTCATTGTACAGAGGAGCTCAGACTTGAATACTCCGTATCTTTGTTACAGGGGGATGCTTATGACTGGTGGAAAACCATTCTCCACGATGCAGTAGATCCTGCAGTGCTAACATGGAATGACTTCCTCAGGGAATTCAGGCAGAAATATATCCCTGATGCTTATGTAGACCAGAAGCTGCAAGAGTTCCTAAGTTTGAAACAGGGGGGCAGATCAGTGGCTGAGTATGAAAGAGAATTTTCTCGCCTTAGCCATTATGCAGTGAGTCTACTCTCTACCAGCAGGGAAAGATGCAAGAGGTTTGAAACTGGCTTGAAGCCCAGTATCAGAGTACAAGTGCTCGGCTTCAAACACACTAACTTCTCTGAACTTGTTTCTCAAGCCCTAGAGTTGGAAAGAGTTGAGTTTGAGACTGCTCCAGAGAAAAAGAGACCAGAGAAGACAGAGAAAGAGGGAAAATCAGTAGAACAGAGTTCCAGTGGTCATACTGGAAAGAGGAAGAACTATGGGGGACATGGCAGAGGTGGCAAGAAATCTGGTAGGGGAAGATATTCAGGACAGAGACCTCCCCTATCTGGTCAGCAGAGTACCAGAGGTTCCTACCATTCCCGCCAATGTGAAAATTGTGGAAGATATCATGGTGGGATATGCTATAAGGCTATTGGAGCCTGTTATAACTGTGGAGGCATAGGACACTTTGCCAAGGACTGCACCAGTAGTCGCAGAGTTGGACCACCTCCTACTACTGCAGAAGGGTCAGTTCAGAGCCACATCACGTAAGCTCACAACCACCTAGCAGAGGTAGAGGCGGGGGTAGAGGTAACCAAAGAAAGCCAAGGCACAGTAAAACAATCAGAGCAAGATAGTGCTCCAGTCAGAGTCTATGCCATGAGACAGAGGGAAGAGGCAGAGATATCTGATGTTGTGGCTGGTACCTTCTCAACTTTTAACCAAGATGTGTTTGTGTTAATCGATCTGGGTTCTACCCATTCTTATGTGTGTGATAGCATCATTGATTGCATTGCTGCTCCAGGTACAAAAATGGATTTTGAGGTGCTAGTAACAAGTCCGTTAGGACAGGAGGTCGGGGAAATAAATTTTGATGTATTAGTGATTAGTCCTTTAGGATAAGGATTGTGATAATAAGTGAAATTAGTTTTGGAAGAGTTTATCGGCGAAAAGTATTTGCTGACACACCATAAAATTATAAGCTAATTGGCGAGCCTACTTAATGTAAGGCAAGAGGATGTAAAAATAAGTTACAGAAATAGAATTGCTCTAGATGAAGGTAGAGATGTTACTGTTAGTAATTGTTAATGGATATTGTAATCAGAATAAGTTCGGATATCAGTGAATTCGAAAAGGATAAAAGATAGGAAAGTTTGATCTATTGAATAAGTCGAGATTCTGAGACTAACTTGAGATCATTGTGTAGAGCTACGTACTACCCGATAGTACATCTAGATGAGAATAGTTGCCAACGGCATCTGTTTTGGTATAGTTATGCCAGGACATAATTTAATTGTTAGAAATAAGTTTGAAAATCCTACTTAGGGATCTAAAACTCAAAAGTTAGAATATCGAAAGGTTACAGTTCAGTACAAAAGGAAGTAAGTTATAGAATATTGATAGATAAAAAGAGTTACGGAAGTAGAGATTTGAACAGTTGATTCATATGTAACAAAGAAATATTACGAATGTGAGGAAGACTATGGATTAGAATGGTCAGAGGACCAATGACTGATGAATGATTCTAACATGACCTCAAGGGTCATTCAAGAAGCAACGTGAACCGAAATATTAGACAGCATAATAGTAAGAGGAGATTGGTGTTATCCAAACAAATCAAACATTACATTAGATTGTTAAAAGACTTATACAAATTTGAGGAAAAGAAGATTATACGATCATATAGAAAGGAGAAAATAAACGTATGACTATTGTAAGATGACTACTGGGTAAAATTTCGAGCGAAATTTATTTAAGGGGGGGAGAATTGTAACACCCCTAAGTTCGGTAGTGCGTTCTGCTGTACTGGTGACCAGTGTTGTCCGGACAGCTAGGATGCTTAGAACTACACTTCAATATGAGTGAGGAGACATAAAATAATGAAATACAAGAAAAGAAAGTACAAGAAAAACAAAGGAAAAATCATAGCAAAGAAATGTAACCGAGTAAGTGAGCCGGGAAACCTAGCGATGGGTGACCGCACCGGGAAGTCACGGCGTGGACCGTTGGATGGCCTCGTGCATGGGAACCCTGGAAAAACATTTTTAGGACATAAATAGAACCTTATTGAAGAATTAATCTCATTAGAAAGATTAAAGAAAAATTAAATAATTAGTACAAAGAAAAGTGAGAAATCGAAAAATAGACAAAATACGATGTTACCGAAAAATCAGGAATGCCACCCGAACAGGGGCATTATGGTCATTTCACATCCCGAATTGTCTTTTGACCTAAATGTCCATTAAAAATAAATAGTATTACACTTAGAAAATAAAATGAAAAATTAATTTGGTGGTACCTAAAGAAAATAGCTAAAATCATGGGTTAAATGTGGAATAAGTGAAAGTTAACTTATAATATGATTTAATTTTAGTTAGTGGACCACTATAGGATTAATTAAACATGAAATATGGCTGATGTAGGTCCACTAACCACCTGAAATCTCATCTTCCTCAAGTCCTCTCAAAATTGCCGAAATGAAGAACCCTGAAACCTCCATGGACGTGTTGTGTAAAGCTTGATTTCCTCTCTCCATTTCAACTCCAATCCTTTAAGTTCCTTCATAAAAAATGGTCTACACATCACAAGGAAGATATTGATACCAATTTTGAGAAGTTTGGTGAAGGTTTAGCAAGTTACAATTAAAGGTAAGTTTGCATTTTTGAGAATTTCTTTGTTAAAGTTTATGTTCATGTTATGGGTGTTGGTTTGGTGAAGGAAAATTTTGAGTTTGAAGGGTTATTGTTGTTTTCATTTTGGACAGCCATGAGTCACGTTTTTTATGATTTATTATGCATATAATTGATGAGAAATAATGTTGATCATGGTAAATTAATAACCTAGTGAATTATTTCATGTTTATATGGTGATTTATGCACTTGGATGGGAATTGGTAACTTGGACGGCACTTTGATGTTGAAGGACAAATTTCGGCAGCCTTGGGGACACTTGAATAAATGTGTATATTCATGGGAGTGTTGGCAGAATTGTGGCATTAAGGAATGAAGGATATGTGTATGAAATTATTGTGTAAAGTGTATGTGAGAATTAGTGGTGTTTAGGTGTGTATGTAATGGTATTGAGATATTGTAAATGTGAATTATATTTGGTGTGTTGAGGGTAATGGTAATCTGCCCAAAATAATGTTAATGTAAAGTAGATTATACTGTGGTTAATGTACCAAAACATATTGGTAGGGAAGTGAACCAAATTGCAAGGTATATGTGTGTTTGAAGTGGGGTGTGAAATGCATATTGAGGGCAGTGTACATTTTAGCCCATAACCTGAAATGTGTAACCTCAATTGGTATGAGACCAATTTGAGGTGAAACTAGGCACAAAATGTGCCAACTTTCATTGAGAAACCATACCAAAATTCTGCTTGCAAAGTGATGTGAAAAATGACCAATTCGGATTAGGTACACTTGAGACCTAAAAACTGACCATTTGGGCAGCAGTGAGTATTTAGGCCATAACTCACTCAAAACAGGTCCAATTGACCTGAAATTTTAACCATGAATAGGTAAGACCCATACCTACAAGTCTTATGAAGACACCAAAACCCAGAAATGACCAGAAGCAAGTCAAAAAGCTTGCACAAGTTCGGGTCCAAAAACTGGCCGAACCAAAGTTGACCAAATTGACCAAAAAAATGACCTAATTGATGCCATTTGACCAGCAATAGTATAATGACCATAACTTGGTCTAATTAACTCGGATTGACCTGAAATTTTGCCCCGCGTGCAATAAGACCTAAATCTACAAGTTTTTAGTTTTGACCGAAACCCGAAAACTGAGGGAATGAGGTTGTCCGGCTAGGTCAAACCAGTGTCCCGGAATCCAGCAATTTGCATTAAAATGCACTAAGCAAGGAAATGACTTTGGTAAAACGTACCAAACCTAAAACCCTATCGAATATGACATATCAATGACACTAAGACCTAATTTACCTAAAAGCATAGCGAGTCGGTATATTAGGTGATTAAGTGAATAATTGAGTTGATGCATTATTTACCAAACACCATCGATAGAGACAGTTTAATTTATGCTGCAATCAAACACTTCAAATTGTGTTTCTCGATTAACAAGGACTCAGAAAAGGGAAAGAAATCTTGAGTCAAGTCAGAGACAAATATCAGAGGTTTGTGCACAACTAGTTTTCAACTGATTTTACTCTGAATAAGATTTCATATGATTAATTGTATGTTATTCATTTAAATTGTGTTTGTGCACAACGGCTATTGCTTTTGAATTTTTCAATTGAAATAAATATTGAATATTTGTATATTATTGTTTTAAATTGTGTTTGTGCACAACAACTATTTCTTTTGAATTATTTTCAATTGAAATGAATATTGAATATTTGTATATTATTGTTTTAAATTGTGGAAATGTATTTGAATGAATATTTATTGCTTGAAAAGCATTGTAAATGATTTGAAACTGTGAGAAATTGTTTGAATGACATTGATGGATACTTATTGATTTAAAAGCATTGGAAATGGTTTGAAACCACAGCTGTCATGTATATTGATTGTATTCCTCATTAGCTTGTCTAGTGGGACGAATTGAATTCCCTCTCTAGCTGAAGTGTTGAGGTGTGTGCCTGTTGAGGACGAATTGGATGAGTACTCATATTTTTGCTAGCTAGCTATGTTATTCCTCATTAGTCATCGACTTTTAGGACGAATTGAATACCTCATTAGCCATCGGCTTTTGGGACGAATTGAACTATGGATCATGATTAAGCTATGTGTGATTTATTGATGTGTATTGTGAGATTGTGAAATGGATTTAAACTCTCATTGACATATACTGTCTTTTGAATTCAAACATGACCTGACTTATGAAAATCTATTGTGATATTGAGAAATGGAGTTTAAATTCTTATTGACCTTTATTGTCTTGAATTTAATTATGATTTTAAGTATCCACTATTTACATGACTTATGAATTGTGATTTAAATTGTATTTGGTTAATGTTGTGCACCACTGAGACATTGTCTCAGCGATAGCTTTTTAATTGCTATGTAGAGAGACAGACAGGGCAACAGATTAGGCTGCATATACCTCCAGCGAGAGATTTTTCGGGTATAATGAGTATACAATATTTTGCATTTTGTACTGTAATGTATGACACTGTATATGCATATTGTTTTTGATTTTGAGCAGTTGTAAATTAAATTGTACATTGAAGTTGTAAATTAATTATGAGTGTTTTGGATTGTAAAAGTTGTATTATATTTCCTTATCTCAGCTTTTGAAAAATCACTATGGAATTGAGTTGATAAATTGTTGTGTTGAGAAATGTGTTGGAATTGAGATTTGAAAATATATTGAAGTGCCTTTTTACAGTTTTACAAGAAGCTGCTTTGTCAAAATACAGATGGCACTCTGCCAAAATTTTTACAGAAATTCCAAATAAATCAAATGAGTTAGTTGTTTCACTTCAATTCACCAAAGTTTTTAACACCTGTAAATAGTGCTCACCACGGTAAAAGAAGTAAGAAAAGTTTTTAAAATCCCTTGTAGTATATTTAATGGGTTATCAGTAGACGGAGTTGGTAATTCATTAGGTATACTACGGGATCATGTTATGCCTTACAGAGGGGTAGGGTGTGACATTTACTAAGTGTTTCTTATTAATATTTGAGTTAATTATGGTTCCTGACTTTAGTTTAAATATTTTTCCGGATGTTCTAGCTGTCCGGACCGACACTGGTCACCGGAACAGTAGGATGTACGGAGTGGTTACCGGGAGGAGGGTGTTACAACTCTTCCCCTCTAATTTAAATTTCGTCCTTGAAATTTACCTGATGCAAACAGTTGAGGGAACTTTTGCCTCATCGTTTCTTCACTTTCCCAAGTTGCCTCCTCGGTGTTGTGGTGCCTCCAAAGCACTTTCACCAATGGAATCTGTTTGTTCCTCAACTCTTTCACTTCCCGAGCTAGGATCCGTAGAGGTTCTTCTTCATATGTCAAATCCGGCTGTATTTCAATTTCTTCTCTGGAGATGACATGCGAAGGATCTGAGCGGTATCTTCTGAGCATGGACACGTGGAACACATTGTGGATCTTGTCCAACTCTGGTGGTAAAGCTAGCCTATAGGCCACTGGACCCACACGTTCAATAACTTCATATGGGTCAATGAACCTAGGGCTTAACTTACCTTTCCTTCCAAACCTCAATACTTTCTTCCATGGTGACACCTTGAGGAACACCTTATCGCCAACCACATATTCTATTTCTTTTCTCTTGGTCGGCATAAGATTTACATGCATGCGAGGCAACCTTCAGATTTGCTTTGATTAGTTTCACTTTCTCCTCAGTCTGTTTCACCAGGTCTGACCCTACTAGCTTTTCTTCGCCCAATTCAGTCCAGCACACTGGAGTTCTACATTTTCTCCCATATAGTGCTTCATATGGGGCCATTTGAATGCTAGCTTGGTAGCTATTGTTGTATGCAAACTCGCGATTGGGAGGTATCTATCCCAACTACCATCAAACTCAATGACACAACTCCTCAGCATATACTCAAGGACCTGACAAATAATTCATTTTAGTATTATCATATCAGTTCTATATTAGTAACAATATCATGGGATTCAATTGTTTACAGATTACTCTTTACGATTGCCCATCCGTGAGGATGGAAAGTCATCTTTGAAATGGAGTTGTGTACCCAAGGACTCATGTAACTTCTTCCAAAATCTCGATGTAAACCTTGGGTCTCGATCAGATATGATGGAAAGTGGAATTCCATGCAGTCTAACTATCTCACTAATATACAATTCTGCTAACCTCTCTAGTGAGTAGTCAGTCCTAACTGGCAGAAAGTGTGCTGACTTTGTCAATCTATCAACTATCACCCATGCTGCATCATGTTTCTTCTGGGTGAGAGGTAGACCACTTACAAAATCCATGGTGACTCGATCCCATTTCCATACAGGTATGCGTATAGGCTGTAGCAAACCTGATGGAACTTGGTGTTCTGCCTTGACTTGCTGACATGTCAAGCATTTAGTCACATAGTCAGCTATGTCCTTTTTCATACCAGGCCACCAATACTGAAGCTTCAGGTCATGATACATCTTTGTACTTCCTGGGTGCATAGCATATACACTGGTGTGTGCCTCTTTTAGAATACTGGCTTTCAATTCCCCATTATCTGGTACAAACAGTCTTCCTTTATGTCTGAGACACCCATCTGCTTTCACCTCATAGTCAGTTGCTTTTCCCTCTGGGATTTTGCTCATAATAGCCATTAGCTTCTCATCTACCTTCTGCCCATCTAAAATTTGCTGTAGCAGGTTTGGCCTCACTTGCAACTTAGCCAAGATAGCTCCATCACGAACCAAAGATAGACGGGCATTCAATGATCTCAAGGTCATTATGGATTTTTACGCTCAAAGCATCAAGAACTACATTTGCCTTCCCGGGATGGTAGTCAATTACACAATCATAATCCTTCAGGAACTCAATCCATCGCCTCTGTCTAAGGTTGAGCTCCCTCTGAGTTGGCAAATATTTTAGACTCTTGTGGTCTGTGTAAATGTAGCACTTTTCACCATACAAGTAATGCCTCCATATCTTCAGTGCGAAGATAATTGCTGCAAGCTCTAGATCATGGGTATGGTAGTTCTGTTCATGTGGCCTCAATCGCACGGGAGGCATAGGCGACCACCTTCCCCTCTTGCATCAATACACACCTAACCCATTATGAGAGGCATCACTATAGACCACAAAGTCCTTTCACGACCTTGTTTGTGTGCTGCTGGTGCCTCTGTCAACATAGCCTTCAACCTCTCAAAACTGGTCTGACATTTGTCATTCCAGTCAAATCTGACATTCTTGTGTAACAACTTGGTCATTGGAGCAGCTATTAGGGAAAATCCCTTCACAAATCTTCTGTAATACCCAGCTAGCCCCAAGAAGCTTCTGACCTCAGTTGTGTTTCTGGGAGGCTTCCATTCCATCACTGCTTCTATTTTCTTGGGATCCACCCTAATCCCATCAGCTGACACTATGTGTCCAAGGAATGCAATCTCATTCAGCCAAAAGTCACATTTGGACAACTTAGCATACAGCTTCTTTTCTTTCAGGGTTTGCAGAACAATCCTCAAATGCTCATCATGTTCTTCCCTGGTCTTGGAATACACCAAAATATCATCAATAAAGACCACTACGAACCAATCTAAGTATGGATGGAAAATACGGTTCATAAGGTCCATGAATGCTGCTGGTGCATTTGTTAGGCCAAAGGGCATCACTAGGAACTCATAATGCCCATATCGGGTCCTGAATGCAGTCTTAGGCACATCTACATCCTTCACCCTCAGCTGATGATACCCTGATCTGAGATCAATCTTAGAAAATACTCCTGCTCCCTTCAATTGATCAAACAGATCATCAATTCTAGGCAACGGATATTTGTTCTTCACAGTCACTTTGTTTAACTGCCGGTAATCAATGCAAAGCCTCAAAGTCCCATCCTTCTTTTTCACAAACAACACTGGAGCTCCCCATGGTGACACACTAGGGCGTATGAACCCCTTATCCAGCAACTCTTGCAATTGAGTTTTCAACTCCCTCAATTCAGTGGGTGCCATCCTATAAGGAGCAATGGAAATGGGTCTTTGTAGCAGTGTCTCAATAGCAAATTCGACTTCCCTTTCTGGTGGCAAACCAGGCAATTCTTCAGGAAATACCTCAGGAAAGTCTTTTACTGTGGGTATGTCACTCAGATTTGGCTTAGCCTGCCTAGTATCCACCACATGTGCTAGGTAGGCTTCACAGCCTTTTCTCATCATTCTTCTTGCAACTGTGGCTGAGATAACATTAGACAGGAAATCTGTCCTTTCCCCCACAACTGTGATCTCATTACCCTCAGGGGTTTTCAAAGAAATTCTCTTCAATTTGCAATCAACCATTGCCTGATGACGTGACAACCAATCCATTCCCAAAATCACGTCAAACTCGTGGAAGGGCAACTCAATCAGGTCTGCTAAGAATTCATACCCTTGAATCCTTAACGGGCAACCCTTGTATACTTTGTTCACCACTACACTGTGGCCCAATGGATTAGTGACCAGAATGTCTTGGTCACTCTCCCCTATCAGTATCCCCCTTTCTACGGGTAGGTTGATGCAAATGTAGGAATGAGTGGATCCTGGATCCACCAATGCATGCACAGGTGTAGTGTAGAGGAAGAACGTACCCCTTATGACGTCCGGGGCATCTTGCTCCTCCTGAGCTCTAATAGCATAAGCCCTTGCTGGTGGTCTACTGTCAGGCCTCTCTGCTGGCTCAGATGCAGGCCTCTGTGATGGTCCAATGACCTCAGTTGCAGATTTTCTACCTCTCGTAGTGCGGAGCGGTGCATGCGCTTGTGTTGGAGCAGCTGTAGTAGTTCTGCGTGGACAGTTTCTCAACTGATGCTCTGCTGACCCACACCTCAAGTAAGCACCAGTCACTCTCCAACACTCCCCCTTATGCCATTTCTGACAGTGTGGACACGCAGAAGATGCTGGGGCTGGTCCCCTGAACCCCATCCCTGGAGAGCCGCCTGCGATGGTGTGGGTGACCTCTCCTAGGGGTGAGCGTGGCCTGGGCCCAGGGTGACCCTAGCCCTGTGGCTGACCCGAACTCTGTGCAGGAGGACCCTTAAACTTCTTCCCAAATCCAGGAGCGGAACTAGACTGACCTGGTCCCCTCTTCTGCTGTCTATCCCTTCTGGTCTGCTCACTGATTCTTACTTTTTCCACCTTTATTGCAGCTTCCACTAACTTGGTAAATTCTGTGATTCCCAAGGCAGTGAGCTGGATCTTGATGTTATCATTTAGTCCCTCTTCAAATCTCTTGCATCTTTCAGCTTCATTAGGGACTATCTCCCTTCCATAACGGCTCAATCGGACAAATTCCTTCTCATATTCAGTCACTGACAACTGTCTCTGCCTCAAGTTAATAAACTCTCTTCTTCTCTCTTCCAGGTATACAGTACCCACATATTTCTTCTTGAATTCAGAGAGGAAGAAGTCCCAGGTTACAGCTTCTGGCTGCACTTCACTGGACACAGTGTCCCACCACTCATAAGCATCGTCTTGCAGTAAAGAGATGGCAGCTTCCAGGTTTTGCTCTGGAGTGCAGTGAAGTTGTTTTAGTACTCTGCCTGTTCAACCAATTCTCGGCTGCAACAGAGTCATCTTCTCTCTTGCCATAGAAGTCCACAGCTCCAAACTTCCTTAGCCTTTCCAGGTGTGATTTCTGCTGTGGAGCTGGTGGTGGTGGTGGTGGTGCTGGCATTACCCCGGCCATTTGTCTAAAGAAGTCGGCCATTTGCTGAAACATGGCCTGTGGAGGCTGAGCAGGCTCTGCTTGAGCTGGCGGAGCAGATTCTCTCATGCCCCCAGTCTCAGCTGCTGCAGGTGGAGCATGACTCTCCACTTCCTCCTCAACGGCTCTCTGAGATGAAGGGTCCATATCCTATTCAAAATAAGAAGGATAAACAGATCTGCGTTAGTGTCACCTCGACTCTTACAAATGCAATGCATGGTATGGACTCAATCTAGGCCCAGAAACGCCTAAACCGTGCTCTGATACCACTAAATGTGACACCCCTTACCCGTACAAGATACCCGAGTAAGTAATGCTACACTGTACCAAGACACTCTAATATTCCTCAATTAATTTATATCATGCTTTTGCATATAATTTATGAAATACAATTTATTTAAACCATTTATCAAAAGTATCATTCATTTAAGGTTCCGAAAATTTTAAAGAAAATCCGGCGGAGTACCGGCTAAAAATGGAGAAAACCGTTCTTCGGAACCTGTTAAAAACACTTCCAATATTTTTATTCCATCATCTCAAACTCCAATATCCAAAATCTCAACAATATTTCTCAATAGCAAATTCTCAATAATCTTTTCATTTCACAAACATCCATTTCTCATATACAAGCGATAAATACATGCTCAAATTTTGCATTCATAGTCATAACTTTCATTATTTACATGGACATCAAAATATATTACATGAGTTCAAATACATATGAAAAAGTAAAAATCTGCTACAAAATATCAAAATGACAAAATGACACCTAGTGCCCTACCAATGCACTGCAGGTAGTGAGGTGACACGGACACTGCGCAGAACTGCAGGATGGACTCACCCAGTCTGTGGTCTACTGGGCTCACGATCAGGATCTCCAGTACCTACACGTGGCAAAAGCAACGCGCTAAGCAATAATGCTTAGTGGTGCAATAATAAAATAACAAGAAATAACAGATATAAATATGTATTGCATGTACATGTTTTGTTTGTCATGTATTTGTATATCCATTCATTTATTTCTTCTACATTGCTCATTTTCATTCATTTGGTTGCCCAAGTAACCTACACTAGACGCGGATTTCGATAACGGGTAACCGCACCGGGTATCTAGTACCTCGGGCGTCACACCATCGGTCGCATATGCATCACCCGGTGTGCAGAGCGACTACCAAGCTGTAAATAATCTCAGGCACAAGGCCAAGTCTCAATGCAAAGTCAGAATGGCTAAAAGCCATGAAATCACAGAATGACATTTTTGCCATGTGCAGTACTACTAACTGAACCCTATTGACATGCCAAACTATCCAAACCAATCTTGTTAGGTATACTAGGGCATTTGAAACTTTTAAATTCTTCAATTTGTGAATTTCAAATTTTTGGTGTCACTATTCATCATTGGTCAACAAAAATGTTGACTTTTAGAATAAAAATGTGTACATTGACTTTGGCACTCCCAACATACCACATTTGGTGTTTAAAACTTGTTGGCATTAAGTGTTAATACCATTCCAAAGTGTAACTCAACACAAGCAGAATTTTCAGTTTTGGTGAGTCAATTTCACTGTTCCATTGGACACTGTTACTGTAGGAATTTAAAGAAATGTAAAACATGAAAGTTGTTCCTTATTTTGTCTAGTTGAATTTCCTTTTTTGAATCACTCCATTTGGAGTTTTGTAGCTCTAGATATGGTCCAAAGACCCAAGCTGGCCGAATGTGCATTCTGCAGAAAATTACCATATCTACAGTGCATGAACAGTAACTAGAGTCACTTGGTTGGATGGGTTCTGGCCATAATTTGGGATAGGTTCCTTCATGAAAGTTGTTTGTCTATGTCTTAACTTGTTGCTGTAAAAATTTCAGGTCAATTGACCAAATCTACAGTGAGTTATGGCCAAATGAACAGTTACTGTTCATTTGGCCAATTCTGCAGAATCAGTTTCAGGGTTCCGGATTGGGGCCAAGTTTTGGTCCTCTTGCTTTGGCCCTTTGGGCATGGTTTCTTCAGCAAAAATGTGCCATTATAAACCTAGTTTCATGTCCAATTGGCCAAACACCAATTGGACTAACACAGCCAAAGTCATGGCTGTGTAATTGGACTGAATTTTCAGTCACCATTCTGCACCCTCTAGGCAGCACACACCTTCCCTTTGCCATGCTTCATTCCAGTCCCAATTAAGGTCAAATTCCTTCAAATGGTCACTAATTGACCATTAGGATGTACTTTAACAATTTCATAAGCCAAGCTAATTTTTACTTCCCAAAACCCTAGCTTCACAATATAATTTCTACAAGGTGCCTTAGTTAGCATACCAATTCATCACCTATATATATATATATATATATATATATATATATATATATATATATATATATCCTCAACATCATTTTTAGTCCACTTTAAGACCAACAAAACACTTATTCCTATACCTTCAATAGGGCTGCCGAATTCTATATTGAACATACACATGAGTTTGGTTCATTTCATTCACAAATACTTGTTGGTTTCAAGTCCTTAACATAGAAATTAAAAGTTTTAAGTGTATATATGCACTAACCTTGATTGGGCAGAATTTCCAAAGCCCTAAACTTCACTTTCTTCCCTCTTGTTGGCTGCCAAAAGGTTTAGCAAGGTGTGGGATTAATTTTTGATGAAGGGACTTATGGGTTTTAGGGTGAGGAAGCATGGAAATTTGAAGCTTTTGTTGCAAATTAATGGAGGGAAATGGGGAGAGGGTTTCGGCTGGATTTTTGGGGAAGATGGCTGCTGCAATTTTGGTGGATTTAGTCTTCATTTAGTCTTTTATTTAGTTAGTCAAAGGATGGCTAAATTGTGATTGGTCCAAATTTTCTTAATGACATCACCATGATGTCATAATTAGGCTTTTTCCTCATTTTCTTTCCTTTCCTCCACTACTCATTTTCAATTTAATTTCTAGTAATGTTTATTCATATTTTATGTTATATTAATTATTTACTCAACTGGACAAGTCGGCCAAAAATCACCTCGGAAGGCGAAATGACCAAAATGCCCTCCGTTTGGCTTAACGGGTCAAAATTGTCTGTACCGATTGAAAATTTTTTCTAGGTATTTTCTTGGCATTCTAATGCCATGGGAACCTCAATTACCCTTCTCTGGAGTCCCAAAAATTATTTTATAATTTTTTCCCCGGGTCTAGGGCTCCTCGTTGCGAGAACCGCAACTTCCCTCCGGTTACCCATCGCTTGGGCACCGGCTCGTTTTGCTTGGTTGTATTTTATTTCTAAAATTTTTACTAAGTGTTTCTTATTAATATTTGAGTTAATTATGGTTCCTGACTTTAGTTTAAATATTTTTCTGGACGTTCTAGCTGTCCGGACCGACACCGGTCACCGGAACAGTAGGATGTACGGAGTGGTTACCGGGAGGGTGTTACAAGGTGGGTCACCCCTAGCCTGCTCCCTAGGTACAACCTCCACTCTCTGATTCTCTCCCTCTCTCTCTCTCTCTCTATCCGGCTCCTCGTCGCTCTCCTCTTCAGCCTCTGGGGCGAGCTCATTCATCCAGGAGAAGTTTTCTTCAAGATACCGCTTCCTCAGCTTGGCCAGAAGGTCACTATGGGCTTTCACATAAGCCCCGGCCTCTTTTATGGTGCTCTCCTCTTCCTTAGCTTGGAGCTTCTCATCCTTGGCTCGGATCTCCTCCTCCTTGGCTCAGAGCTCCTCTTCCTTCGCCCGAAGGTCTTCAGCAAAATGAGCGAGATCGATAGATCGACAAGCCAGGGAGTCTTCAAGTTCCCGCTCCACCTCCGCTATCCTCTCCTTGTAATGCTTCATCCGATCTTCCATTCCGGTGATGTAGTCATTAGCAGAGGAGAGTCGAGCTTGTACAGCTGAGGCGTCTTGGATCGTCTTAAGGATCTTGTAACATCCTCACTTTAGATAGTCCGTGCAGTCTACTGTTCGGGTGATGAATGACAATAAAATATTAAGAAAACACAAGGAAAATTTAATCAATCGGTACACACAATTTTATCTCATTAAGCCAAACGGAGGGCATTTTAGTCATGTCGTCTTCAGAGATGATTTTTAGCCAACTTGTCCAGTTAAATAAATAATTTATATGACATAAAATGTGAATAAATATTGTTAAAAATTTAATTGAAATTAAGTAGACAAGAAAAGGAAAGAAAATGAAAATAAATGGGATTTATTATGTCATGCTTATATAAGCACGAGGTATTTAAAGCCTATGGCCAATCAAATTAAAGAAACATAATTATAATACATAAAAGGGGCAGAAAAAGAAAAGAAAAAAAATCAGATGCTTCATCTTCCTTCCTTGGCCGAAAACCTCTCCTAACTCCACACCTCCATGAAAGCTTAAGAAAGCTTGAGATAACCCACCAAATTACCTTGAAACTCATCTTTGTCTTCACAAAAAATTATTCATACACCTTGGGCAAGCTAAAGATAACAAAAAGAAGTAGAAAGGAGGAGCTTTTACAAGTTTGAGATTAACTCCATTAGAGGTATGTGACCAAACTTAATCTTTCTCTTTTAATTTATGTTGAAGGAGTGAAATTGAATGCAAATTTACAAGAAAATTGAATAAACATTATGTGTATGCCTTGCTTAAAATTTCAGCAGCCTTGGGCTTTATAGGGTTTTGAAGATTTTCTTGAATTAAAATGGTACCCTAGCTGCTCTTAATACTAACCTATTGTTTAGGATAATGAAAGGTAAGTGAATGCATGATTTGAGATGGTTGAGTTAGGGTTTGGGTATGAAATTAAGACTTTGATCATGTAATAGTGAAAGTAAGTTTTAATGGTTAATTAGTGACCATTTGGTTATGCGTGAATAAGAAATGAAGTAGTTTGTTTAGTGGGAATTGAAGTTAGTGTTGCTGCCCTTGGTGACCTGCAGGACTAGGTGTGAGTCTAGCAGCTTTAGGCAGCTATAACTAGAGTTGTGTAGGTTCAATTGGTGCAAGGGTAATTGGAAATGAAACTAGACATATAATGGCACAACTTTTGTGAAGAAACCCTGCCTAGAAAACCAAACCAAGTTGACCCAAAAATTACCCTAATCCGGGTGACTTGCATTCTGCTTGGGCAAAATGACCAAATGAACAGTGTTTATTCATTTGTCATAACTCAGCGTAGAAAGGTCTAATTGACCTGAACTTTTACCAGCAGAAAGCTGAGATATAGACCTACAACTTTCATGGAGAAACCTAACACAAATTTTGACTATAACATATTCAAAAAGTGACCTGCAGTTACTACACAAAATACTATAGATTTGGTCAGTCCAGAAAATCTAGAAAGTTTGAAATCCAGCCAGTTATGGTTTTTAGGCCATAACTTGAGCTAAAAAACTCCAAATGGAGTGATTCAAAAAAAGAAATGTAACTAGACACAATAAGGAACAGCTTTCATGTTGACAACTTTGCCAAATTTCCACTGTAAAAATAACCAATGGAACAGTAAACATAAGGCTTGAAATCTGAAAATTTTGAACAACTAACACTAGGCTTAGAAATGGTATTGGCAACCAATACCAACAACTTTAGAATGTAAAATGTGGTATGTTGGGAGTATTAGAACCAATGTACCTATCGCCTATGCAAAAGTCAACATTTTAGTTGACTAATGAAATAAATAGTAACACCTAAACTTGAATTTCAAAAATTATACAATTTAAGAATGTAACATGCCCTAGTATGTTAGTAGTATGCCCTAAAGCATATCATTTAGTATGTATCTTGTACATGTTTTTATTAATAAAAGACATTTTCACTTTTTTGTTTATATAATATATTTATGTGTAATAGAAAAGGTCCATTGATATTTTATTAGAAATTCTATTCTTAAGTTTTTAAGAATATGAGTGACAGTATTTCTAGCACAAAGTATCATAAATAGGTTCACAATCGAAGATACTTCACAATAAAGAGATGACTTATCTAGAAAGATTGTAATCATGTTTGTTCAAAAGTTATTTATATGAGATATAAATAAGACGGAATGGTGAGTTTCATGCCATATAACAAACATGATAGGCACTTATACATGATAAGTAGGTCAAACCATTGACACTTATGACAAGCACAAGGAGTTTACTCTTATCAATGCATCGTCATAAATCATATCAGTGCATATAATCTTTAGACCTGAGATAGTATAGTTATCTTGTATATAGGTGGTTTGAGTTTGATACTGCTTTCATACTTGTATTGTGTATGGGTATATGGGCATGTGTTGGCTTCTACTAGTTATATATGGAGGTAGGTATTGATCAAGATGGAATTTGTTCCTCTAAGTAAATAGGGATAAAATCCTATGTTCATTTAATTGTTCTTGATGTTTCAAGTTCCTGGCCAGGATAGATAGATTTATTCAGAAAAGAGTTTCTGATGAGAAAATCCTTTTAATCAAGAACTGAAATTAAAAGAGAACATAATATTCATAGCAAATGGGGTTTGACATAAACCATGACTCTAGCTTGAGTTGGGATTTTGTAACAGAGAGATTCTAGTGCATGGTAACATATGATTATAGGTTCATTTAAGGTAAACCTTATTACTAATTGGGTGGCCATGGCATGCTATGCTAGGTGCTAACTATAATCTATGAGGTGCATAAAATGATTTAGAGAAATCACTTATGGTAAGAATGAGTTCTTATGATATTAAGAGTTGATATCATATCTCATTGTCAATTAGTGATGAGCCTAGCAAGTCACACACATACACAAGTAATCACCAAATTAAATATGATTTAATTAATTAATTAATGAGTTAAATTAATTAATTAAATAGGTTTGGTTTGCAATTAGATTGCAAAGTCCCTAGCATGGCTCGAAACTAAATCTAAGTTATTGGATGTATAGTATAAGTTAAATTTATATTTAAAGTGTTTAAATATGAATTTAATTAATAAGAAATTAACTAATAGAGATTAATTAATTAATATTTGATATAAATTGTATAGAAGAAGAGAAATAATTATTTTGGGTTGATAACTCAAAATTAAGACACAGGGGTATTTTGGTCATTTCATAGGGTGACATGTGGCACCATGAGATGGTGACACATGGCACTACACATTAGTTTGCCATATGTTTTTTAATCATATAAGATGATTAAAGTCAAGATTAAATATAGGTTTAATACTTAGCACAATGTGATTGGGTCAATTAAATCTAGAGCCAATCAGAAGGTGACATGTGGCAAGGGTTTTAAGTGGTGACCTAGCTATATAAGGGAAAGGATGAAAAGAAAAAATACCTAGTTGCTATTTGTTTCATTGGTGCTGCCCCAAAGCACCTCTCCCTTTCATCTTTTTCATCTCTCATCAATTCAAAGAGATTTCCAAACAATCTTTTGAATTTAAAATACTAGAAATTGTTTCTAGTATCCTGTTTACATCTTTAATCTCTTAAAAGGAAAAACTTGATTTTCTAATTAATAGAAAAAGCTTTAGAAGCTATTCAAGGGCTGCCATAGGTGATCTTGGTGTGGATAAGGTAGAGGGACAACATCTGGTGTCCTAAAGACGCATCCCAAAGGTGCCAAATGCACTGCAGTGCATCAAGAGGTTAGTGCACTTGTTCTTGATTTAATCTAGAATTCTAAAATTAATCTGATTAATTCTAAAATCTTAAATGGCAAATACAGATTCAAAAACATATTAAAACAGTTTTAATATGTTGTTTATCAGTGAAATCAAATAGATAAAAATAAATCTTGCATGATGCATGTGACCCTAGGTGAAAATTTTTGAATTCAATGATATAAAATTGCATTTTTTATGATTCCGCTCCTTCAATTGGTATCAGAGCCATTATATTTTCCATTTAGATTATTCAACATGAGATTTGATTGTGTGATTTGATCAAAAGTTGATCAATTCATTGCTGGTTGGAATGAACAAAGTGGCGGCATGGTGGAGTGCACCATGGGTGCACATTGTTTCGCTCCTCCCATGGTGTGCGTAAGGTTTGGCTTTTTAATTTGCATTATTGTATCATCTAAAAGCTCATCCTATGTCTAATTAAATCGTTTAATTAGAGTTTTAATCACACAATTAAATTTTGATTCAAATCAGAATTTTAAAAGTTGTTTGAATGTGATTCAAATATGAATTTTTAAAGTTGTTTGAATTATATTCAAATCTGAATTTTTAAAGTTGTTTGAATGATATTCAAATCTGAATTTTTTAAAAATTGTTTGAATGTGATTCAAATATGTTTTTTAAAAATTATTTGAATGTGATTCAAATATAAATTTTTAATATTGTTTGAATGTGATTCAAATCTGAATTTTTAAATTTGTTTGAATCATATTCAAATCTGGATTTTTAAGTCGAATATGAGATATTCAATTTAATTTAAGTATGTATTTTTTATTTAATTGTTAAATAGTGATATGCATGATGGATGATCATGGACTATAAAAGACCAATGTGATTGGATTTATTTCTTTTATGTTTCTTTGGGATTGTAAATTAATTAATTAATTTCAATTTATTTTGGGCATGTATTATTAAGGTTGTAATAATTTTGGGTTGTAATTTCATTTATTTAAGTTCTTGTAAATTCGCCTTGGAATGCCAAGCATTACTATGTAATTGGATTGCAAGAAGATCAAGGAGGTCAAGAGCATTGGTGGGACCAATGGGAGGAATTCAAGATCAAGTGTTGATTATGTAATCCTTTAGCAACTCCTGTAAAATGAATGAATGAAATGCACCTAGGAATGCCCTGATTCAATTCTTGGTGGCTCATAATTGAATCCCTTAGAAAGTCCATGATCATACCATATTTACTGTTTATCCATAAATGCATGATATGCATGTGAATGTATGCAGTATATGATATATGCATGCTAAATGGATATTGTGCAAAGTGAGACCTTAATAGTAATTAGAATGACTATAAAATCTTCCAAACAAATCATTAAGTTGGAAATGCTATAATTAAAGTAATTATAACATGGGCCCTCCATTGGGGCAATTATTTTAAGAAATTTTAAATAGTTGCATAAGATGTAATTAATTTAAGAGATTTTCTTAAGAATAATTGTTAAGCATGAGATGTTGTAAATATATAAATGGTTTGGTGGCCAATATTGGATGTACCTGAGGACATTAAAATTATTTGCATAATTACTGGCTCAATGGGATCAACTGAACTAATGTAAGATAAGTCAATAATGGATGTACCTGAGATTTTGAGCATTAGGGGCTAGGTAAAGGATTGAACCTCACATAAGATGTGATGGGCAAGGAGTTGCTCGCTTATAGTTTATTATAATTCCAATAATGGATGTACCTGAGGATGATTAATAGAATTATAAGAATTCAATCACCCACTAGAAATCCATCCAACTAGGATTTCTATTTTCTACTTTGGAAGTGTAGGATTCGCTAAGTTAGTGAGAGGACCAATTTGATTAAGAGACCATAATTATTTTGGTTAATTACATGATAAATTTACTAATTAATCTGGTTATTTTCTGATAATAATGAGCACAGCACAACCACCACCATCCAATATTCTTACAAGCATACTTGAACACAATAGATTGATAGGACCTAATCTGTCTGATTGGCTAAGAAATTTGAAATTTGTCCTGAAACTTGAACATATAGGATATGTTCTAGACTCAAATGTTCTTGGTCCCATACCTCTAGAGGCCACTCAATAGGAACATGAAACTTTGGACAAGTGGAAGGAGCATGATATGAGATCTAAGTGTTATATGCTTGCTTCCATGAGTAATGAGTTACAGAAGCAGCATGAAAACGTGCAGAGTGCAAGTGAGATCCTCCTTCACCTACAAGAGTTGTATGGTGAGCACAGCAGGAATGCTAGGTATGAGATATCTAGACAGTTGTTCCGCATGAGGATGTCTGAGAGACAGAATGTTGGGGATCATTTCCATAAGATGATTCAGCTGATTGAGCAGTTGGAACATCTTGACTTCAACATGGATTTCCAACTACAGATGGATTTGATCCTTCAGTCCCTTCTTAAGTCTTTTGGGAATTTTGTGGCAAATTTCCATATGACTAAATAGGAATGCACCTTGGCTGGTTTACTCAACATGTTGGTTATTGCCCAAAAGAATATACCAAGCAATAAAGGAAAAGAGGTAGCTTTGATTGCATCTTCTTTTACTCGAAAGTCCAACAAGAAGAAGGGAAATAAGAGAAAGAAACCTCAGATTTCTAGTCCTTCCAAGAAAATAGCTAAATAGAAAGGGAAGACTAAAGCTAATGGAGGCAAAGGAAAGTGTTTCCACTACCAGAAGGATGGGCACTGGAAGAGGAACTGCTCATAGTATCTTGCTTCTCTAAAGGACAAGAAGGATAGATCTTCAAAAGATATGTCCATATCTTGTTATTTAGATTCAGATGATACTCATAGTTCATCTATAGCTTGGGTTTTAAATACTGGTGCCAGTTCTCACATTTCTTATGATATGCAGGAACTAGCAAATAGTAGCAGCTTGCGTTCTCGAGATGTTAGAGTCCGGATTGGCAATGGCTCAACTATTGAAGCTTTAGCCATAGGATCTAAATCTTTTTACATGTCTGAACATGTTTTGTGTTTGGATAATATTTTATATATACCTGATGCTTTTAAGAATATCATATCTATATCTAGTTTGACGAGAAATAGTTATGAATTTCAGTTCACAGATGATGTTTGCAGTATTTATTTTAGAAATAAACATGTTAGTTCGGGTTATATGAATGATGGTCTTTATTATTTGGATAATAATGACAAACACAAAATGAATGCAAGTGATCTGAATGAATGCAATGCCATGGCAAAAATCAACTTAAGTTCAAAATATATTTGGCACTTAAGATTATGTCATGTTGCAAAAGATAGGATTGCAAAACTGGAGGAAATAGGGATGCTTTCCTCATTGGGCTCTGAGCCTACTCCAACTTGTGAATCTTGCCTTCAGGGCAAAATGACTAGATCACCTTTTGTTGGACAAGGGCTAAGGGCTGAAAATATTTTGGAGCTAATATATAGTGATGTATGTGGTCCATTTAAGGAAATGATTAGAGGCGGTTTTCATTATTTTATTACCTTTACTGATGATAAATCAAGATTTTGGTTTTTGTATTTGATGAAATACAAACATGAATCCTTTGAAAAGTTCAAAGAATTTAAATCTGAAGTAGAAAATCAAACAGGAAAGAGTATTAAAGCTCTTCGATCAGATCGTGGAGGTGAATATTTGAGTACTAAATTTGATGAATACTTGAGAGAGCACGGCATTGTTTCCTAGCTGACTCCTCCAGGAACACCACAGCTGAATGGTGTATCTGAAAGGAGAAATCGTACCCTATTGGATATGGTACATAGTATGATGAGCTATACTGATATGCCAATCTCCTTTTGGGGATTTGCATTAGAATCAGCTTTGTATATTCTGAATAGGATTCCATCAAAATCAGTTTCTTCCACACCTTATGAGATATGGCATAGAAGAAAACCAAGTCTTAAGCATATTAAGATTTGGGGTTGTCCAGCTTATATCAAAAAGCTGAACGCTGATAAATTGAAAACCAGATCAGAAAGGGTCGATTTGTTGGATATCCAAAAGATAGTTTTGGATATTATTTTTATTTGCCTACTTCACAAAAGGTTGTGGTAAGTAGAGATGCCATATTTCTTGAACAACAGTTTGTTCAAGAAGGAGGTAAAGGAAGGCAAATAGAGTTAGATTCGAGAATTCTGACCAACCAACAGATCAGATGGATATAAATCCATCTAGTCAACCTACACCTATTGATAAAACATCTACAGCTGTTCCTCATAAAACAACCAGGGTATCTCACCCACTAGTGAGATATGGTTTCCTTCATGAAGAAGAACAAGAGTTGTCTACTCATGAAGAAGTAGATCATGGAGATGATCCACTTATCTATGAAGAAGCGATATCAGATATAGACTCTTCAAAATGGATTGATGCTATGAAATCTGAGATTGATTCCATGTATAAGAATCAAGTTTGGGATCTTGTTGACCCACCTGAAGGTATTGTACTTATAGGGAACAAATGGGTTTTCAAGAAGAAAATTGGTTCTTATGGAATGGTAGAGACCTATAAGGCAAGGCTAGTAGCAAAAGGGTTTCGCCAAAGGCAGGGAATCGACTATGAGGAGACTTTCTCGCCTGTTACCATGCCCAAATCAATTAGAATTCTATTAGCAATAGCTGCATACTATGATTATGAGATTCAGCAGATGGATGTCAAAACAACTTTTCTCAATGGATACATTGAAGAAAACATTTTCATGGAATACCTAGGGGTTTTGAATCCCAAAATAGTTCTAAAGTGCGCAAGCTAAAGTGATCCATTTATGGGTTAAAACAAGCTTCGAGGAGATGGAACATTTATTTTGATGAAGCCATTAAGTCATTTGATTTTATCAAAAATGAGGATGAGCCATGTGTATATAAGAAGGTTAGTGACAGTGCTACTACTTTTCTTATCTTATATGTGGATAATATTCTATTGATAGGTAATGACATAGGTATGTTAACAACTGTAAAGGTATGGTTGTTAAATACATTCTCCATGAAAGACTTAGGGAAGGCGACCTATATTCTTGGGATTCACATCTATAGAGATAGAGCAAAAAGAATAATTGGTTTATCCCAATGTCTATACTTGGAAAGGGTGTTAAAGAGGTTTAACATGCTTGTTTCCAAGAAAGGATTATTACCAGCGAGACATGGTATGTGACCACCTTTCTAAAGAAATGTCTCCAAATACACCTAAAGAAAGAGATAAAATGGCTAGGATTCCATATGCTTCGACTATTGGAAGTTTGAAGTATGCAATGCTATGTACTAGGCTGGATATCGCATATGTTGTTGGTTTGAATAGCAGGTACCAATCCAATCCAGGTTTGGAACGCTGGATAGCTGTCAAGAATATCCTTAAGTACTTGCGAAGAACTAAGGATTTGCTCTTAATATATGGAGGTGGTGACTTGCAATTGGATGATCATACTGATTCTGATTTCCAATCAAATATCGATGATGGAAAGTCTACCTCTGGGTAGGTGTTCATTTGTAATGGAAGTGCAGTCAGTTGGAATAGTTCCAAACAGGGTATGACTACAGATTCCACTACCAAGGCTGAGCATTTTACTGCATCAGATGCTGCAAAGGAAGCTGTTTGGATATAAGGAACCTCGGTCGTACTAGAAATTCAAACACATAGAAAGGCGCTATCACATTATTAGAGAGATAGTTGGGCAAAGCGATATAGCCATGCAGAAAATAGCATCAGCTGAAAAATCCAGCTGATCCATTCACTAAGCCTTTGTCACGAGCATAGTTAGACCGACATCTTGAGAAGATGGGTTTAAGGTATTGTAATGAATGGCTCTAGTGCTAGTGGGAGATTGTTACTAGCATGTCTTAGAACATATCATTTAGTATGTATCTTGTACATATTTTTATTAATAAAATGCATTTTCACTTTACCATTTACATAATATATTTATGTGTAATAGAAAAGTTCCATTGATATTTTGTTAGAAATTCTATTCTTAAGTTGTTAAGAATATGAGTAACAGTATTTTCTAGCACAAAGTATCATAAATAGGTTCACAATCGAGGATACTTCACAATAAGAATATGACTTATCCAGAAAGATTGTAATCATGTTTGTTCCCAAGTTATTTATATAAGATGTAAATAAGATGGAATGGTGAGTCTCATGCCATATAACAAACATGATAGGCACTTATACATGATAAGTAGGTCGAACCAGTGACACTTATGACAAGTACATGGAGTTTACTCTTGTCAATGCATTGTCATAAATCATATCAGTGCATATAATCTTTAGACCTGAGATAGCACAGTTATCTTGTATATAGGTGGTTTGAGTTTGATACTGCTTTCTTACTTGTACTGTGTATGGGTATATGGGCATGTGTTGGCTCCTACTAGTTATATATGGAGGTAGGTGTTGATCAAGATGGAATTTGTTCCTCTAAGTAAATAGGGATAAAATCCTATGTTCATTTAATTATTCTTGATGTTTCAAGTTCCTGGCCAGGATAGATAGATTTATTCAGAAAAGAGTTTCTGATGAGAAAATCTTTTTAATCAAGAACTGGAATTAAAAGAGAACATAATATTCATAGCAAATGGGATTTGACATAAACCATGACTCCAGCTTGAGTTAGGATTTTGTAACAGAGAGATTCTAGTGCATGGTAAAATATGATTATAGGTTCATTTAAGGTAAACCTTATTACTAATTGGGTGTCCATGGCATGCTATGCTAGGTGTTAACCATAGTATATGAGGTGCATAAAATGATTTAGAGAAATCACTTATGGTAAGAACAAGTTCTAATGATATTAAGAGTTGATATCATATCTCATTGCCAATTAATGATGAGCCTAGTAAGTCACACACATACAAAAGTAATCACCAAATTAAATATGATTTAATTAATTAATTAAAGAGTTTAATTAATTAATTAAATAGGTTTGGTTTGCAATTAGATTGCAAAGTCTCTAGCATGGCTTGAAACAAAATCGAGGTTATTGGATGTATAATATAAGTTAAATTTATATTTAAAGTGTTTAAATATGAATTTAATTAATGAGAAATTAATTAATAGAGATTAATTAATTAATATTTGATATAAATTGATTAGAAGAAGAGAAATAATTATTTTGGGTTGATAACTCAAAATTAAGACACAAGGGTATTTTGGTCATTTCACAGGGTGACATGTGGCACCATGAGATGGTGACACATGGCACTACACATAAGCTTGCCATATGTCTTTTAATCATATAAGATGATTAAAGTCAAGATTAAATATAGGTTTAACACTTAGCACAATGTGATTGGGTCAATTAAACCTAGAGCCAATCAGAAGGTGACATGTGGCAAGGGTTTTAAGTGGTGACCTATCTATATAAGGGAAAGGATGAAAAGAAAAAATACCTAGCTGCTATTTGTTTCATTGGTGCCACCCCAAAGCACCTCTTCCGTTCATCTTCTTCATCTCTCATCAATTCAAAGAGATTTCCCAATAATCTCTTGAATTAAAAAAACTAGAAATTGATTCTAGTGTCCTGTTTATATATTTAATCTCTTAAAAGGCAAAACTTGATTTTCTAATTAATAGAAAAAGCTTTAGAAGCTATTCAAGGGCTGCCATAGGTGATCTTGGTGTGGACAAGCTAGAGGGACAACATCTGGTTTCCTAAAGACGCATCCCAAAGGTGCCAAACACACTACAGTGCATCAAGAGGTTAGTGCACTTGTTCTTGATTTAATCTAAGGTTCTAAAATTAATCTGATTAATTCTAAAATCTTAAATGGCAAATACAGATCCAAAAACCTATTAAAAGAGTTTTGATATATTGTTTATCATTGAAATCAAATAGATAAAAATAAATCTTGCATGATGCATGTGACTCTAGGTGAAAATTTTTGAATCCAATGATATAAACTTGTGTTTTTCATGCTTCCGCTCCTTCAAAGTGCTCCTAGCAAGATTGGTTTGGATAGGTTGGCATGCCAATAGGGTTCTGTTAGCAGTACTGCATATGGCTTCATGCCATTCTGTGTTTTATGGCCTCATGTGCCATTATGTGTTATAATAGCCTTTGGTTCTATTGATTGAGTTGTTATACTTGGGTTTTATCCCTGATGCTGAAGACATAGCTGGGGAGTCCAGCAGACCTCAGACCGGGTGAACTTTCAGATCTGCACACAGAGTCCAGAGTTACCTCACATTTGCAGCGCATTAGTAGGACATTAGGTTACTTTTGGTATTTTGTATTTTGTAAACCTTTGTAATTAGACTTTTATTTTGTCATGTATATTATAAACTCATGTAATTATGTTTTGATGTAAACATCTATAAATCATGTTCAGTAATAAATTTGTGTAACACCCTCCCGGTAGCAACTCCGTACATTTTACTGTTCCGGTGACCAGTGTCGGTCCGGACAGCTAGAATGTCCGGAAAAATTTTTAAACTAAAGTGAGGAACCATAATTAACTCAAATATTAATGAGAAAATTTTAGTAAAAATTTTAGAAATAAAATACAACTAAGTCAAAAGAGCCGGTGCCCAAGCGATGGGTAACCAGAGGTAAGTTGCGGTTCTCGCAACGAGGAGCCCTAGACCCGGGGGAAAAATTATAAAATAATTTTTGGGACTCCAGAGAAGGGTTATTGAGGTTCCCATGGCATTAGAATGCCAAGAAAATATTTAGAAAAATTTTTCAATCGGTACAGACAATTTTGACCCGTTAACCCAAACGGAGGGCATTTTGGTCATTTTGCCTTCAGAGACGATTTTTGGCCGACTTGTCCAGTTGAGTAAATAATTATTATGACATAAAATATGAATTAATGTTGATGAAAAATTAATTTGAAGCTAGTAGAAAAGAAAAGAAAAGAAAAGAAAATAAGGAAAATTAAAGATAATGACATCACATGATGTCACTCACTTAATCCCAACCAATCACAAGTTAATAAGCATTCTTAAAACACTTAAAAGAGTCAAAATGGACCAAAATAAATCTGCTCTTCTTCTTCTTCTTCCTCCAATACGTGACTCTCTTCTCCATAGCCTCCATAGAAGTTTCTTTCATCACTTTCATTTTTCCCATGAATTTCCACTACTAAACCCTAAGTCACCTTCATCAAAACTTGTCCATACCTCTTGGGGAAATGTTTGGCAGCCAAGAAAAGGAAAGGAAGTGAAGTTTGAGTTGGGAAAAATCTGCCCTATTCAAGGTTAGTGCACATATATACTCAAAACTCTTTATTTCCATGCTAGAGACTTGAAACAAGTATGAATTTGTAACTTAAATGAACCAAAATTATGTGTATGCCTACTATGATTTTCGGCAGCCCTAAGGAAGGAACAATGATGGAGTGTTTTTGATGGTTTTAATGGATTTAGAATGAATTAGAGATTATGTTTAAGGTGTATATACACATATATAATGAATGGAAGTGCTTAAGTAGGTGTATGTGTGAATCATAAGGGAAAACTAGGGTTTTGAGAAGTGAAAATTTGACTTGGCTTAGGAAATTGTTAGAGAACATTTTAATGGTCAATTAGTGACCATTTTAGGTAAGTTAGCCATAAATTGGACTGAAATGTAGCATGGCAAAGTGAAGGAGCATGCTGCCTTGTGAGTGCAGCAGGGTGACTGAAATTTCAGTCCACTTGGACTGCCATAGCTTGGGCTGTGTTGGTCCAATTGGTGTTTGGCAAATTGGACATGAAACTAGGCTTATAATGGCACATTTTTTCTGAAGAAACCCTGCCCAAAAGACCAAAGCAAGAGGACCAAAAGTTGGCCCCAATCCGGATACCCTGCAAACAGCCCCTACAGAATGACCAAATGAATAGTAACTGTTCATTTGGCCATAACTCACTGTAGAATGGTCAAATTGGCCTGAAATTTTTACAGCAACAAGATATGATATAGACAAACAACTTTCATGAAGAACATCACCCCAAATTATGCCATTAACCCATTCAAATTATTGGGCAAAGTTAAGTTATCAAACCTGCAACTCTGCAGATTTTAACTTGAGCAGTAATGTTTGGATGGCTATAACTCTCTCTAGAAAACTCGGATTTAGGCGATTCTTGAACCGATGGAAACCTAAGGTATGGTAGAATATTTCATAAGAAGAAAGTTAGACAAAATTATGAACTTAACTCGATCAAATTACTGACCAAAGTTGGACAAAAAATCTGTCAGACCCAAAATCTCAGCATGAACAGTGCACGTAAACAGTAAAATTATTTTGGCCATAACTTGAGCTAAAAAACTCCAAATGGAGTGATTCAAAAAAGGAAATTCAACTAGACAAAATAAGGAACAACTTTCATGTTTACCATTTCCTCAAATTCCCACTGTAAAAATAACAAATGTAACAGTAAAGATGAAGCACCAAATCTGAAAATTTTGTTCAATTAGCATTAAGCTTAGAAATGGTATTGGCAACCAATACCAACAAGTTTTAAATACAAAATGTGGTATGTTTGGGGTGTTAAAACCAATACACCTATTTTCTATCCAAAAGTCAACATTTTTGTTGACCAATGAGGTGAATAGTGACACCAAAACCAAAAATTGGCAATTTTGCCAAAATGACCTAAACTTTGAGAAAGTGACCAAAACCAACAAGTTTTGAATACAAAATGTGGTATGTTGGGAGTACTAAAACCAATGTACCTATTGTTTATGCAAAAGTCAACATTTTAGTTGACTAATGAAATGAATAGTGACATGAAAACTTGAAATTCAAAAATTGTGAAACTTAAAATGCAAAATGCCTAGTAGGCATAATGTGATTGGTTTGGATAGTTTGGCATGCCAATAGGGTATTGTTTTAGCAGTACTGCGAAAGGAAAGGCTTTATGCCTGTATTCATGGCTTTATGCCCGTATTCATGGCTTTTATGCCGATTATGTAATATCATGGCTTTTTAGCCATATTGACTGCATACGTGGTTGACGTTCTGCGTCCCATGGTATGACGGCCCGAGGCATCGCGGTGTCCAGTGCCAACGACCGTTATCGATCCAATCGTCGAAGATAGGTTACTTGGGCATGGAAAAGTATAACTGTGATTGAACTGATTATTAAAGAAAATACGAAAATTAAGTATCAGGAATGATTACAAAAATACAAAGAAGCTCAAGATCATGAAGAAAATAATTAACGAAATGCATGAAGAAGTTAATATCATAAAACATGATTAGCCCTCAACTAAACAATAAGTTAGTAATTACTCATTTCTTATGAACACAATAGCAAGGAAATTATTATTTTTATTTGCATATTATATTTTCTTGTATTATTTGCACCACTAAGCTTTATGCTTAGCGTCGCTTTGCAACGCGTAGGTAATCAAGATTTGGACAGAGGGCCCGGTAGACCACAGTTCGGTAAGGCGGTTCACGATTCGCATAGTGTGCATGTCACCTCACCGTCTGCAGTGCATTGGTAGGACACTAGGTGTCATTTTGGTATTTTGTAATTGATTTTATTTTCTCATATGTATTTGAAACTTATGTAATGTATTTTGATATTCATGTAAATAATGAAAAGTGTGGTTGTAAATGGAAAAGTGAATGTTTATCTATGATATATGCATGGTATCATATGAGATGGATGAATGAGAACTGAGATTGAACATTGTTGAGAATTTGATAAATGGAGTTGAGATGATGGAAAATGAATATAGGAAGTGTTTTTCACAGTTCAAGAACTGCTTTCTCCATTTTTAGCCATCACTCTGGATTTTCTATAAAATTTTAGGAAACTCAAATAAATTACAATTTCAATAAATGAATTATATTTCACAAGTTATATTCAAAACTACGATAAAAATGAATTAAGATAAAATAGAGTGCTCGGCACACTGAGTGGCATAACTTGCTCGGCTACACTGTAGTCGGGTAAGGGGTGTCACATTTAGTAGTATCAGAGCGCGGTTTAGGCGTTTCTGGACCTAGATAGATTGCATATCATGCATTGCATTCATAAGAGTCGAGGTGACACTATTGCAGATATGTATTTCCTGTTTATTTTAGGTTAAGGTATGGAATAAGAGAGTGAAGAGACAATGAGATAGCGAATGGAGATGAGAAGGAGACTATATTTAAGATGAAAAAGAATGAGTACAGAATTGTTTGAGGATAGGATTGAGACTAGGAGAAAGTGAAGTATGATAACACGGAAAGGTGAAGAAACAAGGAGGTAGCAACTCCCTGATTACTTAAGTCAGGTAAATTTCGAGGACGAAATTTAAATAAGAGGGGAAGAGTTGTAACACCCTCCCGGTAGCAACTCCGTACATTTTACTGTTCCGGTGACCGGTGTCGGTCCGGACAGCTAGAATGTCCGGAAAAATATTTAAACTAAAGTGAGGAACCATAATTAACTCAAATATTAATGAGAAAAATTTAGTAAAAATTTTAGAAATAAAATACAACTAAGTCAAAAGAGCCGGTGCCCAAGCGATGGGTAACTAGAGGTAAGTTGCGGTTCTCGCAACGAGGAGCCCTAGACCCGGGGGAAAAATTATAAAATAATTTTTGGGACTCCAGAGAAGGGTTATTGAGGTTCCCATGGCATTAGAATGCCAAGAAAATATTTAGAAAAATTTTTCAATCGGTACAGACAATTTTGACCCGTTAAGCCAAACGGAGGGCATTTTGGTATTTTCGCCTTCAGAGACGATTTTTGGCCGACTTGTCTAGTTGAGTAAATAATTATTATGACATAAAATATGAATTAATATTGATGAAAAATTAATTTGAAGCTAGTAGAAAAGAAAAGAAAAGAAAACAAGGAAAATTAAAGATAATGACATCACATGATGTCACTCACTTAATCCCAACCAATCACAAGTTAGTAAGCATTCTTAAAACACTTAAAAGAGTCAAAATGGACCAAAATAAATCTGCTCTTCTTCTTCTTCTTCCTCCAATACGTGACTCTCTTCTCCATAGCCTCCATAGAAGTTTCTTTCATCACTTTCATTTTTCCCATGAATTTCCACTACTAAACCCTAAGTCACCTTCATCAAAACTTGTCCATACCTCTTGGGGAAATGTTTGGCAGCCAAGAAAAGGAAAGGAAGTGAAGTTTGAGTTGGGAAAAATCTGCCCTATTCAAGGTTAGTGCACATATATACTCAAAACTCTTTATTTCCATGCTAGAGACTTGAAACAAGTATGAATTTGTAACTTAAATGAACCAAAATTATGTGTATGCCTACTATGATTTTCGGCAGCCCTAAGGAAGGAACAATGATGGAGTGTTTTTGATGGTTTTAATGGATTTAGAATGAATTAGAGATTATGTTTAAGGTGTATATACACATATATAATGAATGGAAGTGCTTAAGTAGGTGTATGTGTGAATCATAAGGGAAAACTAGGGTTTTGAGAAGTGAAAATTTGACTTGGCTTAGGAAATTGTTAGAGAACATTTTAATGGTCAATTAGTGACCATTTTAGGTAAGTTGTCCATAAATTGGACTGAAATGTAGCATGGCAAAGTGAAGGAGCATGCTGCCTTGTGAGTGCAGCAGGGTGACTGAAATTTCAGTCCACTTGGACTGCCACAGCTTGGGCTGTGTTGGTCCAATTGGTGTTTGGCCAATTGGACATGAAACTAGGCTTATAATGGCACATTTTTGCTGAAGAAACCCTTCCCAAAAGACCAAAGCAAGAGGACCAAAAGTTGGCCCCAATCCGGATACCCTGCAAACAGCCCCTACAGAATGACCAAATGAACAGTAACTGTTCATTTGGCCATAACTCACTGTAAAATGGTCAAATTGACCTGAAATTTTTACAGCAACAAGATATGATATAGAAAAACAACTTTCATGAAGAACATCACCCCAAATTATGCCATTAACCCATTCAAATTATTGGGAAAATTTAAGTTATCAAACCTGGAACTCTGCAGATTTTCACTTGAGCAGTAATGTTTGGATGGCTATAACTCTCTCTAGAAAACTCGGATTTAGGCGATTCTTGAACCGATGGAAACCTAAGGTATGGTAGAACATTTCATAAGAAGAAAGTTAGACCAAATTATGAACTTAACTTGATCAAATTACTGACCAAAGTTGGACCAAAAATCTGCCAGACCCAAAATCTCAGCATGAATAGTGCACGTGAACAGTATAGTTATTTTGGCCATAACTTGAGCTACAAAACTCCAAATGGAGTGATTCAAAAAAGGAAATTCAACTAGACAAAATAAGGAACAACTTTTATGTTTACCATTTCCTCAAATTCCCACTGTAAAAATAACAAATGTAACAGTAAAGATGAAGCACCAAATCTGAAAATTTTGTTCAATTAGCATTAAGCTTAGAAATGGTATTGGCAACCAATACCAACAAGTTTTAAATACAAAATGTGGTATGTTTGGGGTGTTAAAACCAATACACCTATTTTCTATCCAAAAGTCAACATTTTTGTTGACCAATGAGGTGAATAGTGACACCAAAACCAAAAATTGGCAATTTTGCCAAAATGACCTAAACTTTGAGAAAGTGACCAAAACCAACAAGTTTTGAATACAAAATGTGGTATGTTGGGAGTACTAAAACCAATGTACCTATTGTTTATGCAAAAGTCAACATTTTAGTTGACTAATGAAATGAATAGTGACATGAAAACTTGAAATTCAAAAATTGTGAAACTTAAAAATGCAAAATGCCCTAGTAGGCCTACTGTGAGTGGTTTGGATAGTTTGGCATGCCACTAGGGTATAGTTTTAGCAAGATCGCGAAAGGAAAGGCTTTATGCTGTATTCATGGCTTTATGCCCGTATTCATGGCTTTTATGCCGATTATGTGATATCATGGCTTTTTAGCCATACTGACTGCATACGTGGTTGACGTTCTGCATCCCATGGTATGACGGCCAGAGGCATCGCGGTATCTAGTGCCAACGACCCGTTATCTAGTCCAGTCGTCCAGTATAGGTTACTTGGGCATGGAAAAGTATAACTGTGATTGAACTGATTATTAAAGAAAATACGAAAATTAAGTATCAGGAATGATTACAAAAATACAAAGAAGCTCAAGATCATGAAGAAAATAATTAACGAAATGCATGAAGAAGTTAATATCATAAAACATGATTAGCCCTCAACTAAACAATAAGTTAGTAATTATTCATTTCTTATGAACACAATAGCAAGGAAATTATTATTTTTATTTGCATATTATATTTTCTTGTATTATTTGCACCACTAAGCTTTATGCTTAGCGCGTCGCTTTTGCAACGCGTAGTGCGAAAGATTTGGACAGAGGGCCTAGTAGACCACAGATTCGGTAAGGCAGTTCACAGTTCTGCATAGTGTCTGTGTCACCTCACCGTCTGCAGTGCATTGGTAGGACACTTGGTGTCATTTTGGTATTTTGTAATTGATTTTATTTTCTCATATGTATTTGAAACTTATGTATTGTATTTTGATATTCATGTAAATAATGAAAAGTGTGGTTGTAAATGGAAAAGTGAATGTTTATCTATGATATATGCATGGTATCTTATGAGATGGATGAATGAGAACTGAGATTGAACATTGTTGAGAATTTGATAAATGGAGTTGAGATGATGGAAAATGAATATAGGAAGTGTTTTTCACAGGTTCCGAAGAACTGTTTTCTCCATTTTTAGCCGGTACTCTGCCGGATTTTCTATAAAATTTTCGGAACCTCAAATAAATTACAATTTCAATAAATGAATTATATTTCACAAGTTATATTCAAAACTACGATAAAAATGAATTAAGATAAAATATAGTGCTCGGCACCTTGAGTGGCATAACTTGCTCATTTTGTAGTCGGGTAAGGGTGTCACATTTAGTAATATCGAGCGCGGTTTAGCGTTCTGGACCTAGATAGATTGCATATCATGCATTGCATTCATAAGAGTCGAGGTGACACTATTGCAGATATGTATTTCCTATTTATTTTAGGTTAAGGTATGGAATAAGAGAGTGAAGAGACAATGAGATAGCGAATGGAGATGAGAAGGAGACTATATTTAAGATGAAAAGAATGAGTCTGTAATTGTTTGAGGATTGGATTGAGACTAGGAGAAAGTGAAGTATGATAACACGGAAAGGTGAAGAAACAAGGAGGTAGCAACTCCCTGATTACTTAAGTCAGGTAAATTTCGAGGACGAAATTTAAATAAGAGGGGAAGAGTTGTAACACCCTCCCGGTAGCAACTCAGTACATTTCTTTATTCGGTGACCGGTGTCGGTCCGGACAACTAGAATGTCCGGAAAAATATTTAAACTAAAGTGAGGAACCATAATTAACTCAAATATTAATGAGAAAAATTTAGTAAAAATTTTAGAAATAAAATACAACTAAGTCAAAAGAGCCGGTGCCCAAGCGATGGGTAACTAGAGGTAAGTTGCGGTTCTCGCAACGAGGAGCCCTAGACCTGGGGAAAAAATTATAAAATAATTTTTGGGGCTCCAGAGAAGGGTTATTGAGGTTCCCATGGCATTAGAATGCCAAGAAAATATTTAGAAAAATTTTTCAATCGGTACAGACAATTTTGACCCGTTAAGCCAAACGGAGGGCATTTTGGTATATTCGCCTTCAGAGACGATTTTTGGCCGACTTGTCCAGTTGAGTAAATAATTATTATGACATAAAATATGAATTAATATTGATGAAAAATTAATTTGAAGCTAGTAGAAAAGAAAAGAAAAGAAAATAAGGAAAATTAAAGATAATGACATCACATGATGTCACTCACTTAATCCCAACCAATCACAAGTTAATAAGCATTCTTAAAACACTTAAAAGAGTCAAAATGGACCAAAATAAATCTGCTCTTCTTCTTCTTCTTCCTCCAATACGTGACTCTCTTCTCTATAGCCTCCATAGAAGTTTCTTTCATCACTTTCATTTTTCCCATGAATTTCCACTACTAAACCCTAAGTCACCTTCATCAAAACTTGTCCATACCTCTTGGGGAAATGTTTGGCAGCCAAGAAAAGGAAAGGAAGTGAAGTTTGAGTTGGGAAAAATCTGCCCTATTCAAGGTTAGTGCACATATATACTCAAAACTCTTTATTTCCATGCTAGAGACTTGAAACAAGTATGAATTTGTAACTTAAATGAACCAAAATTATGTGCATGCCTACTATGATTTTCGGCAGCCCTAAGGAAGGAACAATGATGGAGTGTTTTTGATGGTTTTAATGGATTTAGAATGAATTAGAGATTATGTTTAAGGTGTATATACACATATATAATGAATGGAAGTGCTTAAGTAGGTGTATGTGTGAATCATAAGGGAAACTAGGGTTTTGAGAAGTGAAAATTTGACTTGGCTTAGGAAATTGTTAGAGAACATTTTAATGGTCAATTAGTGACCATTTTAGGTAAGTTGGCCATAAATTGGACTGAAATGTAGCATGGCAAAGTGAAGGAGCATGCTGCCTTGTGAGTGCAAAGAGGGTGGTGAAATTTCAGTCCACTTGGACTGCCACAGCTTGGGCTGTGTTGGTCCAATTGGTGTTTGGCCAATTGGACATGAAACTAGGCTTATAATGGCACATTTTTGCTGAAGAAACCCTTCCCAAAAGACCAAAGCAAGAGGACCAAAAGTTGGCCCCAATCGGATACCCTGCAAACAGCCCTCTGAGAATGACCAAATGAACAGAACTGTTCATTTGGCCATAACTCACTGTAAAATGGTCAAATTGACCTGAAATTTTTACAGCAACAAGATATGATATAGAAAAACAACTTTCATGAAGAACATCACCCCAAATTATGCCATTAACCCATTCAAATTATTGGGAAAATTTAAGTTATCAAACCTGGAACTCTGCAGATTTTCACTTGAGCAGTAATGTTTGGATGGCTATAACTCTCTCTAGAAAACTCGGATTTAGGCGATTCTTGAACCGATGGAAACCTAAGGTATGGTAGAACATTTCATAAGAAGAAAGTTAGACCAAATTATGAACTTAACTTGATCAAATTACTGACCAAAGTTGGACCAAAAATCTGCCAGACCCAAAATCTCAGCATGAATAGTGCACGTGAACAGTATAGTTATTTTGGCCATAACTTGAGCTACAAAACTCCAAATGGAGTGATTCAAAAAAGGAAATTCAACTAGACAAAATAAGGAACAACTTTTATGTTTACCATTTCCTCAAATTCCCACTGTAAAAATAACAAATGTAACAGTAAAGATGAAGCACCAAATCTGAAAATTTTGTTCAATTAGCATTAAGCTTAGAAATGGTATTGGCAACCAATACCAACAAGTTTTAAATACAAAATGTGGTATGTTTGGGGTGTTAAAACCAATACACCTATTTTCTATCCAAAAGTCAACATTTTTGTTGACCAATGAGGTGAATAGTGACACCAAAACCAAAAATTGGCAATTTTGCCAAAATGACCTAAACTTTGAGAAAGTGACCAAAACCAACAAGTTTTGAATACAAAATGTGGTATGTTGGGAGTACTAAAACCAATGTACCTATTGTTTATGCAAAAGTCAACATTTTAGTTGACTAATGAAATGAATAGTGACATGAAAACTTGAAATTCAAAAATTGTGAAACTTAAAAATGCAAAATGCCCTAGTAGGCCTAATGTGATTGGTTTGGATAGTTTGGCATGCCAATAGGGTATTGTTTTAGCAGTACTGCGAAAGGAAAGGCTTTATGCCTGTATTCATGGCTTTATGCCCGTATTCATGGCTTTTATGCCGATTATGTGATATCATGGCTTTTTAGCCATACTGACTGCATACGTGGTTGACGTTCTGCATCCCATGGTATGACGGCCAGAGGCATCGCGGTATCTAGTGCCAACGACCCGTTATCTAGTCCAGTCGTCCAGTATAGGTTACTTGGGCATGGAAAAGTATAACTGTGATTGAACTGATTATTAAAGAAAATACGAAAATTAAGTATCAGGAATGATTACAAAAATACAAAGAAGCTCAAGATCATGAAGAAAATAATTAACGAAATGCATGAAGAAGTTAATATCATAAAACATGATTAGCCCTCAACTAAACAATAAGTTAGTAATTATTCATTTCTTATGAACACAATAGCAAGGAAATTATTATTTTTATTTGCATATTATATTTTCTTGTATTATTTGCACCACTAAGCTTTATGCTTAGCGCGTCGCTTTTGCAACGCGTAGGTACTGAAGATTTGGACAGAGGGCCTAGTAGACCACAGATTCGGTAAGGCAGTTCACAGTTCTGCATAGTGTCTGTGTCACCTCACCGTCTGCAGTGCATTGGTAGGACACTTGGTGTCATTTTGGTATTTTGTAATTGATTTTATTTTCTCATATGTATTTGAAACTTATGTATTGTATTTTGATATTCATGTAAATAATGAAAAGTGTGGTTGTAAATGGAAAAGTGAATGTTTATCTATGATATATGCATGGTATCTTATGAGATGGATGAATGAGAACTGAGATTGAACATTGTTGAGAATTTGATAAATGGAGTTGAGATGATGGAAAATGAATATAGGAAGTGTTTTTCACAGGTTCCGAAGAACTGTTTTCTCCATTTTTAGCCGGTACTCTGCCGGATTTTCTATAAAATTTTCGGAACCTCAAATAAATTACAATTTCAATAAATGAATTATATTTCACAAGTTATATTCAAAACTACGATAAAAATGAATTAAGATAAAATAGAGTGCTCGGCACACTGAGTGGCATAACTTGCTCGGCTACACTGTAGTCGGGTAAGGGGTGTCACATTTAGTGGTATCAGAGCGCGGTTTAGGCGTTTCTGGACCTAGATAGATTGCATATCATGCATTGCATTCATAAGAGTCGAGGTGACACTATTGCAGATATGTATTTCCTATTTATTTTAGGTTAAGGTATGGAATAAGAGAGTGAAGAGACAATGAGATAGCGAATGGAGATGAGAAGGAGACTATATTTAAGATGAAAAAGAATGAGTACAGAATTGTTTGAGGATTGGATTGAGACTAGGAGAAAGTGAAGTATGATAACACGGAAAGGTGAAGAAACAAGGAGGTAGCAACTCCCTGATTACTTAAGTCAGGTAAATTTCGAGGACGAAATTTAAATAAGAGGGGAAGAGTTGTAACACCCTCCCGGTAGCAACTCCGTACATTTTACTGTTCCGGTGACCGGTGTCGGTCCGGACAGCTAGAATGTCCGGAAAAATATTTAAACTAAAGTGAGGAACCATAATTAACTCAAATATTAATGAGAAAAATTTAGTAAAAATTTTAGAAATAAAATACAACTAAGTCAAAAGAGCCGGTGCCCAAGCGATGGGTAACTAGAGGTAAGTTGCGGTTCTCGCAACGAGGAGCCCTAGACCTGGGGAAAAAATTATAAAATAATTTTTGGGGCTCCAGAGAAGGGTTATTGAGGTTCCCATGGCATTAGAATGCCAAGAAAATATTTAGAAAAATTTTTCAATCGGTACAGACAATTTTGACCCGTTAAGCCAAACGGAGGGCATTTTGGTATATTCGCCTTCAGAGACGATTTTTGGCCGACTTGTCCAGTTGAGTAAATAATTATTATGACATAAAATATGAATTAATATTGATGAAAAATTAATTTGAAGCTAGTAGAAAAGAAAAGAAAAGAAAATAAGGAAAATTAAAGATAATGACATCACATGATGTCACTCACTTAATCCCAACCAATCACAAGTTAATAAGCATTCTTAAAACACTTAAAAGAGTCAAAATGGACCAAAATAAATCTGCTCTTCTTCTTCTTCTTCCTCCAATACGTGACTCTCTTCTCTATAGCCTCCATAGAAGTTTCTTTCATCACTTTCATTTTTCCCATGAATTTCCACTACTAAACCCTAAGTCACCTTCATCAAAACTTGTCCATACCTCTTGGGGAAATGTTTGGCAGCCAAGAAAAGGAAAGGAAGTGAAGTTTGAGTTGGGAAAAATCTGCCCTATTCAAGGTTAGTGCACATATATACTCAAAACTCTTTATTTCCATGCTAGAGACTTGAAACAAGTATGAATTTGTAACTTAAATGAACCAAAATTATGTGCATGCCTACTATGATTTTCGGCAGCCCTAAGGAAGGAACAATGATGGAGTGTTTTTGATGGTTTTAATGGATTTAGAATGAATTAGAGATTATGTTTAAGGTGTATATACACATATATAATGAATGGAAGTGCTTAAGTAGGTGTATGTGTGAATCATAAGGGAAAACTAGGGTTTTGAGAAGTGAAAATTTGACTTGGCTTAGGAAATTGTTAGAGAACATTTTAATGGTCAATTAGTGACCATTTTAGGTAAGTTGGCCATAAATTGGACTGAAATGTAGCATGGCAAAGTGAAGGAGCATGCTGCCTTGTGAGTGCAAAGGGTGATCAAATTTCAGTCCACTTGGACTGCCACAGCTTGGGCTGTGTTGGTCCAATTGGTGTTTGGCCAATTGGACATGAAACTAGGCTTATAATGGCACATTTTTGCTGAAGAAACCCTTCCCAAAAGACCAAAGCAAGAGGACCAAAAGTTGGCCCCAATCCGGATACCCTGCAAACAGCCCCTGCAGAATGACCAAATGAACAGTAACTGTTCATTTGGCCATAACTCACTGTAGAATGGTCAAATTGACCTGAAATTTTTAAAGCAACAAGATATGATATAGAAAAACAACTTTCATGAAGAACATCACCCCAAATTATGCCATTAACCCATTCAAATTATTAGGAAAAGTTAAGTTATCAAACCTGCAACTCTGCAGATTTTCACTTGAGCAGTAATGTTTGGATGGCTATAACTCTCTCTAGAAAACTCGGATTTAGGCGATTCTTGAACCGATGGAAACCTAAGGTATGGTAGAACATTTCATAAGAAGAAAGTTAGACCAAATTATGAACTTAACTTGATCAAATTACTGACCAAAGTTGGACCAAAAATCTGCCAGACCCAAAATCTCAGCATGAACAGTGCACGTGAACAGTATAGTTATTTTGGCCATAACTTGAGCTACAAAACTCCAAATGGAGTGATTCAAAAAAGGAAATTCAACTAGACAAAATAAGGAACAACTTTTATGTTTACCATTTCCTCAAATTCCCACTGTAAAAATAACAAATGTAACAGTAAAGATGAAGCACCAAATCTGAAAATTTTGTTCAATTAGCATTAAGCTTAGAAATGGTATTGGCAACCAATACCAACAAGTTTTAAATACAAAATGTGGTATGTTTGGGGTGTTAAAACCAATACACCTATTTTCTATCCAAAAGTCAACATTTTTGTTGACCAATGAGGTGAATAGTGACACCAAAACCAAAAATTGGCAATTTTGCCAAAATGACCTAAACTTTGAGAAAGTGACCAAAACCAACAAGTTTTGAATACAAAATGTGGTATGTTGGGAGTACTAAAACCAATGTACCTATTGTTTATGCAAAAGTCAACATTTTAGTTGACTAATGAAATGAATAGTGACATGAAAACTTGAAATTCAAAAATTGTGAAACTTAAAAATGCAAAATGCCCTAGTAGGCCTAATGTGATTGGTTTGGATAGTTTGGCATGCCAATAGGGTATTGTTTTAGCAAGATCTTGCGAAAGGAAAGGCTTTATGCCTGTATTCATGGCTTTATGCCCGTATTCATGGCTTTTATGCCGATTATGTAATATCATGGCTTTTTAGCCATACTGACTGCATACGTGGTTGACGTTCTGCGTCCCATGGTATGACGGCCCGAGGCATCGCGGTGTCCAGTGCCAACGACCCGTTATCCAGTCCAGTCGTCCAGTATAGGTTACTTGGGCATGGAAAAGTATAACTGTGATTGAACTGATTATTAAAGAAAATACGAAAATTAAGTATCAGGAATGATTACAAAAATACAAAGAAGCTCAAGATCATGAAGAAAATAATTAACGAAATGCATGAAGAAGTTAATATCATAAAACATGATTAGCCCTCAACTAAACAATAAGTTAGTAATTATTCATTTCTTATGAACACAATAGCAAGGAAATTATTATTTTTATTTGCATATTATATTTTCTTGTATTATTTGCACCACTAAGCTTTATGCTTAGAGCGTCGCTTTTGCAACGCGTAGGTACTGAAGATTTGGACAGAGGGCCCAGTAGACCACAGATTCGGTAAGGCAGTTCACAGTTCTGCATAGTGTCTGTGTCACCTCACCGTCTGCAGTGCATTGGTAGGACACTAGGTGTCATTTTGGTATTTTGTAATTGATTTTATTTTCTCATATGTATTTGAAACTTATGTAATGTATTTTGATATTCATGTAAATAATGAAAAGTGTGGTTGTAAATGGAAAAGTGAATGTTTATCTATGATATATGCATGGTATCTTATGAGATGGATGAATGAGAACTGAGATTGAACATTGTTGAGAATTTGATAAATGGAGTTGAGATGATGGAAAATGAATATAGGAAGTGTTTTTCACAGGTTCCGAAGAACTGTTTTCTCCATTTTTAGCCGGTACTCTGCCGGATTTTCTATAAAATTTTCGGAATCTCAAATAAATTACAATTTCAATAAATGAATTATATTTCACAAGTTATATTCAAAACTACGATAAAAATGAATTAAGATAAAATAGAGTGCTCGGCACACTGAGTGGCATAACTTGCTCGGCTACACTATAGTCGGGTAAGGGGTGTCACAATTTGAGTATTTCTTATAGAGTTGGGTATGATATGAAACGAATTGAATTTTGAGATATTGAAGTCATTTGAGAAATTTTGGAAAGATGTTGGGGGTTGACTGAGATTGATAATATGATTATATTGGAAGTGTTTTTAATAGATTCAGAAGAACTGTTTTTTTCAATTTACAGCTGGCACTCTGCCAAATTTTCTATAAAATTTGTGAAAAATTCATAATAATCTAAATTATAAATAAATGAATTAAAAAGGGTAAATTGTAATGGAAATACAATTTGGTGCTCCAGTACACTGTGTGGCATGTCTTGCTCGGCTACACTATAGACGGGTAAGAGGTGTCACATTTAGTGGTATTAGAGCACTAATTTAGGCATTTCTGGGCCTAGATAGAGTGCATACTATTGCATTGCATTTATAAGTGTTGAGGTTACACTGATGCAGATCTATTTGTTTTCTTATTTTGATTAGGATATGGATCCTACTTCTCAAAGAGCAGTTGATGAAGAGGTGGAGAGTCGTCGTAACATCCTCATTTTCGTAGTCCATACGTCCCACTATTCCGATGGCTAATGTCTGCCCCGAAAAGTCAGAATGTCTAGAACTACACAGTAATGATAGTGAGGAAGTATAAAATAATGAAATATGTGATGAGAAAAATTAAGAAAAAATAAAAGAGATAAAATGTGACTAAGTTAATGTTAGTAGTATGCCCTAGAGCATATCATTTAGTATGTATCTTGTACATATTTTTAATTAATAAAAGGCATTTCACTTTTCCGTTTACATAATATATTTATGTGTAATAGAAAAGGTCCATTGATATTTTGTTAGAAATATTATTCTTAAGTTGTTAAGAATATGAGTGACAATATTTCTAGCACGAAGTGTCATAAATAGGTTCACAATCGAGGATACTTCATAATAAGGACATGACTTATCCAGAAAGATTGTATTCATGTTTGTTTCCAAGTTATTTATATGAGATATAAATAAGATGGAATGGTGAGTCTCATGCCATTTAACAAACATGATAGGCACTTATAAACGATAAGTAGGCCGAACCTGTGACACTTATGACAAGCACATGGAGTTTACTCTTGTCAATGTTTTGTCATAAATCATATCAGTGCATATAATCTTTAGACCTGAGATAGCACAGTTATCTTGTATATAGGTAGTTTGAGTTTGATACTGCTTTCATACTTGTACTGTGTATGGGTATATGGGCATGTGTTGGCTCCTACTAGTTATATATGGAGGTAGGTGTTGATCAAGATGGAATCTGTTCCTCTAAGTAAATAGAGATAAAATCCTATGTTCATTTAATTGTTGTTGATGTTTCAAGTTCCTGGCCAGGACAGATAAATTTATTCAGAAAAGAGTTTCTGATGAGAAAATCTTTTTAATCAAGAACTGGAATTAAAAGAGAACATAATATTCATAGCAAATGGAGTTTGACATAAACCATGACTCCAGCTTGAGTTGGGATTTTGTAACAGAGAGATTCTAGTGCATGGTAACATATGATTATAGGTTCATTTAAGGTAAACCTTATTACTAATTGGGTGGCCATGGCATGCTATGCTAGGTGTTAACCATGGTCTATGAGGTTCATAAAATGATTTAGAGAAATTATTTATGGTAAGAAAGAGTTCTGATGATATTAAGAGTTGATATCATGTCTCATTGCCAATTAGTGATGAGCCTAGTAAGTCACACACATACACAAGTAATCACCTATTTAAATATGATTTAATTAATTAATTAAAGATTTTAATTGATTAATTAAATAGGTTTGGTTTGCAATTAAATTGCAAAGTCCCTAGCATGACTTGAAACCAAATCTAGATTATTGGATGTATAATATAAGTTAAATTTATATTTAAAGTGTTTAATTATGAATTTAATTAATGAGAAATTAATTAATAGAGATTAAATAATTAATTTATATTTGATATAAATTAATTAGAAGAAGAAAATAATTATTTTGGGTTAAGAACTCAAAATTAAGACACAGGGGCATTTTGGTCATTTTGCAGTGTGACACGTGGCACCATGAGATGGTGACACATGGCATAACACATAAGCTTGCCAAATGTTTTTTTAATCATCTAAGATGATTAAAATCAAGATTAAATATAGGTTTGGCACCTGGCACAATGTGATTGGGTCACTTAAACCTAGAGCTAATCAAAGGGTGACATGTGGCAAGGGTTTAATGTGTTAACCTAGCTATTTAAGTGTTGTTATGAGAAAATAAAACACAACCAGCAGCCACACACCTTTGTCACGCCACTTTGAGGGTTTTCATCTCTTCTTCTTCATCTCTTATCAATTCAAAGAGATTAGCCATCAATCTCTTGAATTAAGAACACTAGAAATTGTTTCTAGTGTCCTGTTTACATCTCTAATCTCTTAAAAGGCAGAACTTGAATTTCTAATTAATAGAAAAGGCTTTAGAAGCTGTTCAAGGGCTGCCATAGGTGTTCTTGGTGTGGACAAGCTAGAGGGACAACATCTGGTGTCCTGAAGACGAATCTCAAAGGCGCAGACACGCTACAGTGCATCAAGAGGTTAGTGTAATCGTTCTTGATTTAATCTAGGGTTCTAAAATTAATCTAATTAATTTTAAAATCTTAAATGGCAAATACAGATCCAAAAACATATTAAAAGAGTTTTAATATGTTTTTTATCATTGAAATCAAATAGATAAAAAATAAATCTTACATGATGCATGTGACCCTAGGTGAAAATTTTTGAATTCAATGGTATAAACTTGTGTTTTTTACGCTTCTGTTCCTTCAATTGGTATCAGAGCCACTATATTTGCCTTTTAGATTGTTGATTATATGATTTAATTGTGTGTTTGATCATGAGATCAAGAGTTCATTGCTGGTTGCAAAGTAAGTTGGCGGCATACTTGAAAAAACACCATCAATGGTGCGCATGGTTTGGCTTCCATGGGTGGTTTAAGGTTTGGCTTTTAATTCTACAATTGTTGTATGATCTAAGGCCTATTCTTTGACTAATTAAAGTGTTTAATTGGTAGTTTTTATCACACAATTAAATTATAATTCAAATCAGAATTTTAAAAATTGTTTGAATGTGATTCAAATCTGAATTTTAAAAGTTGTTTGAATGTGATTCAAATCTGAATTTTTAAAGTTGTTTGAATCATATTTAAATCTGATTTTTTAAAATTGATTGAATAAAATTCAGATCTGATTTTTTAAAAAATATTTGAATGTGATTCAAATCTGATTTTTTAAAAAATGTTTGAATGTGATTCAAATCTGAATTTTTGAAGTTGTTTGAATGTGATTCAAATCTGAAGTTTTAAATTTGTTTGAATGAGATTCAAATCTGAATTTTTAAATTTATTTGAATCATATTCAAATCTGGATTTTTAAGTTGAATATGAGATATTCAATTTAATTTAAGTATGTATGTTTTATTTAATTGTTAAATAGTGATATGCATGATGGATGATCATGGACTATAAAAGACCAATGTGATTGGATTTATTTCTTTTATGTTTCTTTGGGATTGTAAATTAATTAATTTATTTTGGGCATGTATTATTAAGTTTGTAATAATTTTTGGGTTGTAATTTCATTTATTTAAGTTCTTGTAAATTCGCCTTGGTATGCCAAGGATTACTATGTAATATTGGATTGCAAGAAGTTCAAGGAGGTCAAGAGCATTGGTGGGACTAGTGGGAGGAATTCAAGATCAAGTATTGATTATGTACTCCTTCAGCAACTCTTGTAAAATGAATGAATGAAATGCACCTAGGAATGCCCTGATTCAATTCTTGGTGGCTCAGAATTGAATCCCTTAGAAAGTCTATGATCATACCATATTTACTGCTTATCCATGAATGCATGAGATGTATGGGAATGTATGCAATTATATGATATATGCATGCTAAATGGATAATGTGCAAAGTGAGACCTTAATAGTAAATAGAATGACCATAAAATCTTCCAAACAAATGATTAAGTTGGAAATGTTATAATTAAAGTAATTATAACATAGGCCCTCCATTGGGGCAATTATTTTAAGAAATTTTAAATAGTTGTATAAGATGCAATTTATTTAAGAGATTTTCTTAAGAATAATTGTTAAGCATGAGATGTTGTAAATATGTAAATGGTTTAGTGGCCAATATTAGATGTACCTGAGGACATTAAAATTATTTGCATAATTACTGGCTCAATGGGATCAACTTAACTGATGTAAGATAAGTCAATAATGGATGTACTTGAGATTTTGAGCATTAGGGGCTAGGTAAAGGATTGAACCTCACATGAGATGTGATGGGCAAAGAGTTGCTCACTTATAGTTTATTGTAATTCCAATAATGGATGTACCTGAGGATGATAAATAGAATTATAAGAATTCAATCACCCACTAGAAATCCATCCAACTAGGATTTCTGTTTTCTATTTTGGAAGTGTAGGATTCGCTAAGTTAGTGGGAGGACCAATTTGATTAAAAGACCATAATCATTTTGGTTAATTACATGATACATTTACTAATTAATCTGGTTATTTTATGCAGTTAATTTTCTGATAAAAATGAGCACAAAACAACCACCACCATCCAATATCCTTGCAAGCATACTTGATCACAATAGGTTGACAGGACCTAATATGTCTGATTGGCTAAGAAATTTGAAACTTGTCCTGAACCTTGAACATATAGGATATGTTCTAGATTCAAATGTTCCTGGTCCCTTACCTCCAGAGGCCACACAAGAGGAACATGAAACTTTGGACAAGTGGAAGGAGCATGATATGAAAGCTAAGTCTTACATGCTTGATTCCATGAGTAATTAGATACATAAGCAACATTAGAACATGCAAAGTGCGAGTGAGATCCTCCTTCACCTACAAGAGTTGTATGGTGAGCACAAAGAGAATGCTAGGTATGAGATATCTAGACAGCTATTCCATATGAGGATGTCCGAGGGATGTAATGTTGGGGATCATGTCCACAAGATGATTTGGTGATTGAGCGCTTGGAACATCTTGACTTCAACATGGATTTCCAACTACAGTCGGATTTGATCCTTCAGTCCCTTCCTGTGTCTTTTAGGAATTTTGTGACAAATTTACATATGACTAAACATGAATGCACCTTATCTGGTTTACTCAACATGCTATTTATTGCCCAAAAGAATATGCCAGAAATAAAGGAAAAGAGGTAGCTTTGGTTGCATCTTCTTCTACTGGAAAGTCCAACAAGAAGAAGGGCAATAAGAAAAAGAAACCTCGATTCTCGGTCCTTCCAAGAAAATAGCTAAACAGAAAGGAAGACTAAAGTCGATGGAGGCAAAGGAAAGTATTTCCACCGCCAAAAGGATGGGCACTGAAAAGGAACCGCCAGAGTATCTTGCTTCTCTGAAGGACAAGAAGGATACACCTTCTAAGGTATGTCCATATCTTGTTATTTAGATTCGATGATACTCATAGTTCATCTACACTTGGGTTTTAGATATCAAGTGCCGCTCACATTTCTAATGATATGCGTGAACTAGCAAACAAGAGTGACTTGCATTCTCAAGATATTAGAGTCCGGATTGGCAATGGCTCAACTGTTGAAGCTTTAGCCATAGGATCTAAATCTTTTACATGTTTGGACATGTTTTCTGCTTGGATAATATTTTATATGTACTGATGCTTTTAAGAACATCATTTCTATATCTAGTTTGACTAGAAATGGCTATGAATTTCAACATCGATGATGTTTGCAATATTTATTTTAGAAATAAATATATTGGTTCGGTTATATGAATGATGGTCTTTATTATTTGGATAATAATGACAAACACAAATTGAATGCAAGTGATATAAATGAATGCAATGCCATGGTGAAAACCAACTCCAGTTCAAAATATATTTGGCACTTAAGGTTATGTCATGTTGCAGAAGATAGGATTGCAAAACTGGAGAAAATGGGGATTCTATCCTCATTGGGCTCTGAGCCTACTCCAACTTGTGAATCTTGCCTTCAGGGCAAAATGACTAGATCACTCTTTGTTGGACAGGGGCTAAGAGCTGAAAATATTTTGGAGCTAATACATAGTAATGTATGTGGTCCATTTAAAGAAATGGCTAGAGGGGGTTTTCATTATTTTATTACCTTTACTGATGATAAATCAAGGTTTGGGTATTTGTATTTGATGAAATACAAACATGAATCTTTTGAAAAGTTCAAAGAATTTAAATCTGAAGTAGAAAATCAAACAGGAAAGAATATTAAAGCTCTTCGATCAGATCGTAGAGGTGAATATTTGAGTACTGAATTTGATGAATACTTGAGAGAGCATGGCATTGTTTCTCAGCTGACTCCTCCAGGAACGCCACAGCTGAATGGTGTATCTGAAAGGAGAAACCGTACCCTATTGGATATGGTACGTAGTATGATGAGCTATACTGATATGCCAATCTCCTTTTGGGGATTTGCATTAGTATCAGCTTTGTATATTTTGAATAGGATTCCATCAAAATCAGTTTCTTCCACACCTTATGAGATATGGCATGGAAGAAGTCTTAAGCATGTTAAGATTTGGGGTTGTCCAGCTTATATCAAAAAGCTGAACACTGATAAATTGGAGACCAGATCAGAAAAAAGTCGATTTGTTGGATATCCAAAAGATAGTTTTGGATATTAATTTTATTTGCCTACTTCACAAAAGGTTGTGATAAGTAGAGATGCCACATTTCTTGAACAACAGTTTGTTCAAGAAGGAGGCAAAGGAAGGCAAATAGAGTTAGAATTGGAGAATTCTGACCAACCAATGATCGATGGATATAGATCCATCTAGTCAACCAATACCCGTTGATGAAACATCTACACTGCTCCTCGTAGAACAACTGTGGTATCTCACCCACCAGTGAGATATGGTTTTCTTCATGAAGAAGAACAAGAGTTGTCTACTCATGAAGAAGTAGATCATGGAGATGATCCACTTACCTATGAAGAAGCTATATCAGATATAAACTCTTCAAAATGGATTGATGCTATGAAATCCGAGATTGATTCCATGTATAAGAATCAAGTTTGGGATCTTGTTGACCCACCTGAAGTTATTATACCTATAGGGAACAAATGGGTTTTCAAGAAGAAAATTGGTTCTGATGGAAAGGTAGAGACCTATAAGGCAAGGCTAGTAGCGAAAGGGTTTCGCCAAAAGGCAAGGAATCGACCATGAGGAGACTTTCTCGCCTGTTGCCATGCTTAAATCAATTAGGATTTTATTAGCAATAGCTGCGTACTATGATTATGAGATTTGGCAGATGGATGTCAAAACAGCTTTTCTCAATGGATACATTGAAGAAAACATTTTCATGGAACAACCTAAGGGATTTGAATCCCAAGATGGTTCCAAGGTATGCAAGGTAAAGCGATCCATTTATGGGTTGAAACAAGCTTCGAGGAGTTGGAACATCCGTTTTGATGAAGCCATTAAATCCTTTGGTTTTATAAAAAATGAGGATGAGCCATGTGTATATAAGAAGGTTAGTGACAGTGCTATCACTTTCCTTGTCTTATATGTGGATGACATACTGTTGATGGTTAATGACACAGGTATGTTGACGACTATAAAGGTATGGTTGTCAAATACATTCTCCATGAAAGACTTAGGGGAGGCAACCTATATTCTTGGGATTCGCATCTATAGAGATAGAGCGAAAAGAATAATTGGTTTATCCCAAAGTCTATACTTGGAAAGGTGTTAAAGAGGTTTAACATGCTTGATTCCAAGAGAGGATTGTTACTAGTGAGACATGGTATCCATCTTTCTAAAGAGATGTCTCCAAAGACACTTGAAGAAAGAGATAAGATGGCCAGGATTCCATATGCTTCAGCTATTGGAAGTTTAATGTATGCAATGTTATGTACTAGGCCGGATATCGCATATGCTGTTAGTTTGACTAGCAGGTATCAATCCAATCCAGGTTTGGAACATCGATAGTCATCAAGAATATCCTTAAGTACTTGAGAAAAACTAAGGATTTATTCTTGATTTATGGAGGTGGAGACTTGCAATTGGATGGTTATACTGATTCTGATTTCTAATCAGATATCGATGATAGAAAGTCTACCTCTGGATATGTGTTCATTTGTAATCGAGGTGCAGTCAGTTGGAAGAGTTCCAAACAGAGCACGACTGCAGATTCCACTACAGAGGCTGAGTATATTGCTGCATCAGATGTTGCACAGGAAGTCGCTTTGGATAAAGAAGTTAATGACATAACTTACAGAGTTCCTTCCATTGAGTCGCCAGCCCATTGCCTTTGTGACAATAATGGAGCAGTCATACAGGCTAAGGAACTAAGGTCTCACCCAAAATCCAAACACATAGAAAGGCATTGCCACATTATCAGAAATATAGTTGGGCAAGGCGATATAGCCATGCAGAAAAAATAACATCAATTGAAAAACAGCTGATCCATTCACTAAGCCTTTGTCACAAGCTCAGTTAGACCGACATCTTGAGAAGATGGGTCTAAGATATTGTAATGAATGGCTCTAGTGCTAGTGGGAGATTGTTAGTAGTATGCCCTAGAGCATATCATTTAGTATGTATCTTGTACATATTTTTAATTAATAAAAGGCATTTCACTTTTCCGTTTACATAATATATTTATGTGTAATAGAAAAGGTCCATTGATATTTTGTTAGAAATATTATTCTTAAGTTGTTAAGAATATGAGTGACAATATTTCTAGCACAAAGTATCATAAATAGGTTCACAATCCAGGATACTTCATAATAAGGACATGACTTATCCAGAAAGATTGTATTCATGTTTGTTCCCAAGTTATTTATATGAGATATAAATAAGATGGAATGGTGAGTCTCATGCCATATAACAAACATGATAGGCACTTATAAACGATAAGTAGGCCGAACCTGTGACACTTATGACAAGCACATGGAGTTTACTCTTGTCAATGTTTTGTCATAAATCATATCAGTGCATATAATCTTTAGACCTGAGATAGCACAGTTATCTTGTATATAGGTAGTTTGAGTTTGATACTGCTTTCATACTTGTACTGTGTATGGGTATATGGGCATGTGTTGGCTCCTACTAGTTATATATGGAGGTAGGTGTTGATCAAGATGGAATCTGTTCCTCTAGGTAAATAGAGATAAAATCCTATGTTCATTTAATTGTTCTTGATGTTTGAAGTTCGTGGCCAGGACAGATAGATTTATTCAGAAAAGAGTTTCTGATGAGAAAATCTTTTTAATCAAGAACTGGAATTAAAAGAGAACATAATATTCATAGCAAATGGAGTTTGACATAAACCATGACTCCAGCTTGAGTTGGGATTTTGTAACAGAGAGATTCTAGTGCATGGTAACATATGATTATAGGTTCATTTAAGGTAAACCTTATTACTAATTGGGTAGCCATGGCATGCTATGCTAGGTGTTAACCATGGTCTATGAGGTTCATAAAATGATTTAGAGAAATCATTTATGGTAAGAAAGAGTTCTGATGATATTAAGAGTTGATATCATGTCTCATTGCCAATTAGTGATGAGCCTAGTAAGTCACACACATACACAAGTAATCACCTATTTAAATATGATTTAATTAATTAATTAAAGATTTTAATTGATTAATTAAATAGGTTTGGTTTGCAATTAAATTGCAAAGTCCCTAGCATGACTTGAAACCAAATCTAGATTATTGGATGTATAATATAAGTTAAATTTATATTTAAAGTGTTTAAATATGAATTTAATTAATGAGAAATTAATTAATAGAGATTAATTAATTAATTTATATATGATATAAATTAATTAGAAGAAGAAAATAATTATTTTGGGTTAAGAACTCAAAATTAAGACACAGGGGCATTTTGGTCATTTTGCAGTGTGACACGTGGCACCATGAGATGGTGACACATGGCATAACACATAAGCTTGCCAAATGTTTTTTTAATCATGTAAGATGATTAAAATCAATATTAAATATAGGTTTGACACTTGGCACAATGTGATTGGGTCACTTAAACCTAGAGCTAATCAAAGGGTGACATGTGGCAAGGGTTTAATGTGTTAACCTAGCTATTTAAGTGTTGTTATGAGAAAATAAAACACAACCAGCAGCCACACACCTTTGTCACGCCACTTTGAGGGTTTTCATCTCTTATCAATTCAAAGAGATTAGCCATCAATCTCTTGAATTAAGAACACTAGAAATTGTTTCTAGTGTCCTGTTTACATCTCTAATCTCTTAAATGGCAGAACTTGAATTTCTAATTAATAGAAAAGGCTTTAGAAGCTGTTCAAGGGCTGCCATAGGTGTTCTTGGTGTGGACAAGCTAGAGGGACAACATCTGGTATCCTGAAGACGAATCTCAAAGGCGCAGACATGCTGCAGTGCATCAAGAGGTTAGTGTAATCGTTCTTGATTTAATCTAGGGTTCTAAAATTAATCTGATTAATTTTTAAATGGCAAATACAGATCCAAAAACATATTAAAAGAGTTTTAATATGTTGTTTATCATTGAAATCAAATAGATAAAAAATAAATCTTGCATGATGCATGTGACCCTAGGTGAAAATTTTTGAATTCAATGGTATAAACTTGTGTTTTTTACGCTTCTGTTCCTTCAGTTAAATGAGCCGAACCCGTAGTGATGGGTGACTACACCGAAAAGTTACAGCGAGAACCGTTGACTAGCCCTGGACCACGGGGAACTCGGGAAAATATTTTTAGGACATAATTAAAGGTCTATTGAGGTATAATTGACATTGGAAATGTCAAAGAAAAATTAGTAAGTCAGTACAAATAAAAAATAAAAATTTAAGAAAATTGGCGGGACAAGGATTAAATCGGTGTTACTGAAAAAGTCTGAATTTGACACAAAGAGGGGCATTTTGTTCATTTGACACCTAGAGTTGACTTTTGACCTAAATGCCCATGAAAAATAAGTGGTATTATATTTTGAAAATTTAATGAAAAATGAAATTCAAGATAACATGTAATTTAAGGGAATTAGAGGGCATAATTGCAATTAAAGGAAATCTTAAATTAATCAAATTTTTAATTGTGATTAGTGGGGCATTAGTGGAGTATATAAGGACCACTAGGACAGATTTTTCCACTAAAAGATTCATCTTCTTCTTCATTCTTCTTCTTTACCGAATGTGATTTTCCTCCAAGCTTCCTCCATGGCCATTCATGCATAAGCTCAAATCTACCATGATCCATGTAACACCCTCACTGTATCCATTCCGCACATTCTACTGTTCCGGTGACCGGTGTTGGTCCGGAAAGCTAGAACATTTGGAACATTATTTAAACTAAAGTGAGGAACCATAATTAACTCAAATATTAACAAGAAAAATGTAGGAAAAATTTTAGAAATAAAATACAACCAAGTTAAGTGAGCCGGTGCCCTAGTGATGGGTAACCTAGTGGAAAGTTGCGGTCCTTGCAAGTAGGAGCCCTAGACTTAGGAGAAAATTCATAAAATAATTTTTGGAAATCCAGAGAAGAGTCATTGAGGTTTCTATGGCGTTAGAATGCCAAGAAAATGCTTAGAAAATTTTTTTGATTGGTACATATGATTTTAGCTCAGTAAGCCAAAAGGAGGGCATTTTGGTCATTTCGTCTTCAGAGATGATTTTTAGCCGACTTGTCCAGTTAAGTAAATAATTATTATGACATAAAATGTGAATAAATATTGTTAAAAATTGAATTGAAAATGAGTAGAAAAGAAAAAAAAAAGAAAATGAAAGAAATTGGGAATTATTACATCACATGATGTCATTAAAATGCCCCCACCAAATTATAATTTAACAACACACTTAAATTCATTTAAAATGGGAAAAAGAAGTCAAATTAAAGAAACAAATTCTGCTTTTTTCTTCTTCATTCAGCTGAGACACTTCTTTCTCTACACACACCTCCATTGTTGCTCCTCCTTCTCATTAGAATTCTCATACAAACACACCATAAAACCACTAGCTTGCTTCACTAAAACTCATCCTCAATCCTAGAGCAAGCTTTGGACAGCAAAAAAAAAAGGAAGAAAGTGAAGTTTTAAAGTCTTGGAAAGTGACTAAGTCAAGGTTAGTGTCCAATCTCTTAGCACTTTTACTTGATTCATGCTTAATGCCATGAGATAAGTAGAAAATGTAAGAAAAAAAAATAAAAATTATGTGTATCCATCCCTATAAATTTTAGCAGCCTAGGGGTGGTTAGTGTTTGATGAATTTACTTTAAGTAAAGTGTTTATGAGCTGCCCATAGCATGAGATGAGTGCTTGAACATGATTGTGTAAGTAAAATGCAAGTATAGTACATGAATGAACTTGAGAACTTGGACATTTGAATAACATTAGGGTTTGCTCATGTAATGGTATGTTAACCTTGTAATGGTCAATTAGTGACCATTTGAATGTGTGTGAGGAGGAATTGAAGTGAGTAAGGATAACCAAGTTGACCTTAGGCATGCTACCCTTGGTGACCTACAGGACTGGTTGTGAGTCCAGCAGGTTTGGGCAGCCATAAATGGAGTTGTATAGGTTCAATTGGTGCAAAACCAATTGGACATGAAACTAGACATATAATGGCACAACTTTGGTGAAGAAACCCTGCTCAGAAAACTAAGCTAAGTTGACCTAAAAATTACCCTAATCTGGGTGACTTGCATTCTACCTAGGCGAAATGACCAAACGAATAGTGTTTATTCATTTGGTCATAACTCAGTGGAGAAAGGTCCAATTGACCTGAAATTTTACCAACAGAATGCTCAGACATAGACCTACAACTTTCATGAAGAACACAAATCAAAATCCGATCATAACCTAGTCAAATTGTCAACCAAACTTAGGTTATCAAATCTGGCAGAACCAGTTTTGCCCAGAATTTTGGATTCTGTCCAATCAGGCCAGTTATGGTGTTTAGGCCATAACTTGAGCTATAAAACACCAAATGGTCTGATTCAAAAAAAGAAATGTAACTAGACAAAATAAGAAACAACTTTCATGAATACAATTTTGCCAAATTCCTACTGTACAAATGACCAATGGAACAGTAAACTTAGTGCTTGAAATCTGAAAATTGTGAATAACTAACACTAAGCTTTAAAATGGAATTGGCAACCAATGCTGTAACACCCCTATTTGCATAGCCTGGTATATTTCACTGTTGCGGTGACCGGAGTCGGTCCGGACAATTAAGGGGATTAAAACCACAGTTAAGACAACTAGATAAGCCATAAATACAAATAATTAGTAATTGCCAATTAGTTAAGTATAAATAAGAAACACAGAACATAAGAAGTTAAACGAGCCGAGAGTCACAGCGATGGGTGACCTTCTCGGGAACGACTATGGCATTCAAATTCATAAAATTCATAAAATGATTTTTGAGAAGAGTCATTGAGGTTTCTATGGCATTCAAATGCCAAGAAAAGGCTTAAAAAAATTTTTCAATCGTTACAGACAATTTTAGTCTGTTAAGCCAAGCGGAGGGTATTTCGGTCATTCCGCCTTCAGAGGTGATTTTTGGCCGACTTGTGCAGTTAAGTAAATAATTATTATGACACAAATGTGAATAAATATTGCTAAAAATTAAATTGAAATTGAGTAGAAAAGAAAAGAAAAAGAAAATGGAATTAAATTAGATTTATGACATAGGATGACATCATTAAAAAGCTCTCCACCAATCACCATGAGACAACCATTTAATAAACAAATAAAAAGGAGATAAATGAGTCAAAAAAAAAATGAAAAATCCATCTTCTTCTCAAGCATTCTCCCGTCCAACCCTCTCTTTCTCCATTTCCTCTCAAATTCTTTCATTTTCCTATCATTAAAACACCATTTCAAGCTTCCAAATCATTACCTTTCTTCACAAAAATAGTTCGCAGCCTTGATAAACCTCCATAGCTAGCCATAAAACCCAAGGAAAGTGGGAAGAAAAGTGAAAGGAAAATCTGGTTGGCAGTCCCAAAGAGGTGAATCAAGTTTTGGGTTGATTGAAGGTTGCTTGGAGCTAGAAGAATAAGGTTAGTGCTAGAAATTCTCTTAGAATTTAAAATTTATGCAAGTTGATTTAGGGTTTGCTCAAATATGGAATTTTGTGTTGTGACTTGAATTTGATGATGTTGAGGTTGATTATTGACTATTAGAAGTGCTAAAAATGTGAATTGAAGTTTGGAAGTTGGGTGGAATTGAAAATTGGGAGTGCTTCTCTTATGCAGGAAATTCGGACCTATGAGTCTAGGGTATTTTTTGACCTATAACTTAAGTTGTGTGACTGCAATTGGTATAAAGCCAATTGGAGGTGAAACTAGACTCAAAATGCCCCATTTTTCATGAAGAAACCCTACCCAAATTCTGTCCATAAGTTGACCAATTTGCTGGTCCAATTCGGATATCCAAACACTGAATCCAGAAAAATGACCAAATGAACAGCACATGTTCATTTGGCCACAACTCTCTTTAGACAGGTCTAAATGACCTGAATTTTATACATTGGAAAGTTTAGACATAGTACTACAACTTTCATTGAGAACACCAAGCCCAGAAATGCTTCTAACCTAATGAAATTGTTGACTCAAGCTAGGATACCAAACTGACCTGAACCATTCTGCCCAGAATTTTCTGGACATAGACTACCCGACCAGTTTTGGAAAAATAGCCATAACTTAGTCTATAAAAATTTAAATGCAATGAAACCAATGGCAAAAGTTTTATAAGACATAGGTATAAAATATTTGTATTTTGACCAAAACCCAGAATCCAAAGGAATTAGATCAAATGCTTAAAAGAACTTAATACATCCAAACCTGGAAATTTACCCAATTTCATCTGACCCCGGATTAGTGTTTATAGCATATCTTCCACTAGAAAACTCCATTTAGGATGAGCCATACCTTTTCAGAATCCTAAGATAGAGGGATCTAACTTTGTTTTAAAAATCTTCCTCAAATTATGAATGTAAGAACCCTAAAAATCCACTTGTAGTCACTGACCTGAATCTGGACCCTGAAGACACAGGGTACTGGAGTCTAGGACAATTAAATTGGTATAACAAATTCTACAAAACTTGAAAAATTATGATTAAAACTTTTGAGTGGCCGTAAGACATAGGGAAACAAATTCTATGAAGAGCACTAGACCTAAATGTGACTGCAACTTGGTCAATAAAATTTGTAAAGTGTAACTACAAAATCTGCCTAGCTAAGGAACCAGAATTAGGAAATGAACCAGTTATGGTTATTTGACCATAACTTGAGTTACAAAACTCCAAATGGAGTGATTTAAAAAAAGAAATTAAACTATATATATAAAGGAACAACTTTCATGAAGAAAGATTAGCCAAATTCTCACTTTAGCATAGACCAATGAAACAGTAAACATAGGATATAAAAACTGAAAATTTGGAAATACTTTTAGAAGGCTTTGAATTGCAATTGGCAATCAATGCTAATAAATTTAGAACAAAAAATGTGGGATCTTAGTGCAATTGGAATTAACACACCTATTATATATGAAAAGTCAACAATTTGAGTGAATAGTAATGCATGAATAGTAACCTTAAAGACATAAGAAATAATAAAAGAAATTAAAGAAGTCATTATGAGTAATGTATAAATATATATTGTAATTGGTGAATTTGAATGACTTAATGAATACCAAAAATTTTGTAGTTGAGACTTATACTTCCAACACCAATGGAGTTCATAATATATTAGCAATACAACTTGAAGTATGGAATATACTTTACGTGAATAGATTGTTGAATGAATAAATGTGATAAAAGTGCCATTTGGGATTTAGGTTCCCATCAAGAGAGAAAGGAAAGATGTTTTGAATGTGAATTGTGATCAATATGAATGATGTAAGGAATGTATGAATATTATGATGAATGTATAAATTATGGAATTTGTCATGAAATAATGAAGTCATAAAACATAATATATTAATATTTAATGATATTATGTGCCCTTGTATTACCTAGACATATGTGTCAGATTGGATAGATTGGCATGTCAATAGGGTATTGTTTTAGTAGTACTGCGAAAGACTTTATGCCCGCACTCATGCTTTATACCCGCACTCATGGCTTAATGCCCGATTATGTGTTATCATGGCTTTTTAGCCATATTGACTGCATACGTGGTTGACGTTCTACGTCCCATGGTATGATGGCCTAAGGCACCACGGTGTCCAGTGCCAATGACCCGTTATCCAGTTTAGTCAGCCTGTCATAGGTTACTTGGGCAGTGAAATTTATTGAAATAAGTTAAAAATATGAGTAACTAAAAATATTAGAAATTAAATAAATGAGTAAGATGACATAAAATAAATTAGAATAGTTATTTATTAGAAAGAATCGAAATGAACTGGACCGATATCAAAATTTACTTATTATGAAATAATCTGAGACAACCTAGAAAGTATTGAAAAAATGCTAAAAGATTAGCAAAGAAAATTATAACATACATAAATATTGCAAATGTGACTTACATGATAATATAAGCATAAATTTATTATTTTTATATCATTTTTCTATGTACATTATTACTGTACATTGGCAAATAAACACTTCCAAAGAAGACTAAATTAGGATAAAATATATTAAATTTTAGAAACCGCATGTGAAGTATAAATAAATCTTAATTATTTAAATTATGTTTTATTTCTATCTTTATTTGTATATTATTTCCTTGTTATATTATTGCACCACTAAGCAGCAATGCTTAGTGCGATGGAATTGTTTCCTCGCGCAGGTATTGAAGTTAAAGCCTAGTGAATACTAAACAGAGATTTTGGAGTTATGATCTACAGAGCATTCAAAGTTGTCACCTCCTCAGCAATGCATGTAGTTAGGGCTCACATTAAGCATATTATGTATTTTGTGCATGTTATTTATTTCTTATATTGTAATGTAAATTAGCAAATTGTAATTAATTTATATATCATGTAAATTATAAAATTATGTAAATTAATGAAATTTGAAAATTTTACTTATGTGATTTGAGCATGAATGAGATTGTATGGATTTGAAGACAGATTTAAAATATATAGATAATGCATGGAAATGAATAGGAAATTGAGATATATGAATGGGATGTAAATTATGAGATAGTTATGAGAATAATTGATGAGATTTTATTTTAAAAATATTGTTGAATTCCAAGCAGGTGAATAGTAAAATACGCCAATGTGAAATAAAATAGGGGAAACCCTACTGGTTTCTTCAAAGAAAGATAATTGATATTAAATTAAACGAATTCAAAATTACTACAATAATAAAGTAAGATAAGATAGGGTGCTCCGGCACTGAATGTAGCACACTTTGCTCGACTACACTGTAGTCGAGTGAGGGTTGTTACACTAAATGACAACATTAAAATAATGATCACTGCCTTGGGGATAACAAACTTCACAAAATTAGTTGAAGCCGCACTGAAAGTGGAAAGGGTCAGAGTAAGTGAACAGAATAGGAAAGATAGGCAGCGTAAGAGGGAATTTGGACCAGGGCAGTCAAGTATACTCACTGATAGTAAGAAGTTTAAAGGTTCTGATTCAAAAGATCCGACACAGGGCTAGAGAGGTCAGATTGGAATATTTATAGCTAGCTCCCAGGGCGCAATAACAAGGGGATCAGCCCCAATGCCTGAATATATGCACTGTGGTAGGAGATATAGAGGGGAGTGTCGATTGTTAACTAGAGAGTGTTTCAAGTGTGGGGCTATGGATCATTTCATAAGAGATTGCCCTCAGAGGAGTGGTTCAATATCTCCAGCACAAGTTGATAGACTTGCCCTGTAATACCCTCCCGGTAGTAACTCCGTACATTCTACTATTCCGATGACCAGTGTCGGTCCGGACGGCTAGAATGTCCGGAAAAATATTTAAACTAAAGTGAGGAACCATAATTAACTCAAATATTAATAAGAAAAATTTAGTAAAAATTTTAGAAATAAAATACAACCAAGTTAAATGAGCCAGTGCCCTAGCAATGGGTAACCTAGTGAGAAGTTGCGGTTCTTGCAACTAGGAGCCCTAGACCCGGGGGAAAAATTATAAAATAATTATTGGGACTCCAGAGAAGGGTTATTGAGGTTCTTATGGCATTAGAATGCCGAGGAAATGTTTAGAAAAATTTTTCAATCCGTACAGACAATTTTGTCCCGTTAGGCCAAACGGAGGGCATTTTGGTCATTTCGTCTTCAGAGATGATTTTTGGCCGACTTGTCCAGTTAAGTAAATAATTATTATGACAAAAAATGTGAATAAATATTACTAAAAATTGAATTGAAAATGAGTAGAAAAGAAAAGAAAAAAAATGAATTAAATAGGAATTTATGACATCACATGATGTCATTAGTGTGCCTTCACCCAATTACATGGTGACACATGGCATAAACTAACTTAAAAGAGGTCAAATGGGCTGGAAAATGAAGAAAATCAGACTTCTCTTTCTTTCTTCTTCCTCTTGCCGTGAACCATTCCACCATAACCACCATTAACAAACTTCTAAACCTCCATTTCCCTAGCTTTCTTCTACCAAAAGCCCTAGTTGTCTTCACAAAAAATTCACCCCACACCTTGAGGAAGCTTTGGGAAGAAAAATTTTGAAGAAAAATTAAAGTTTTGGTTGGCTTGGATTTGAGCTAAAAGAGGTTAGTGACCTAAACCTTGAAATTCACTTTAATTTCGCTTTTACGAACTATAAATATGTGTAAATGACAAAGAAATTTGATGAAACACCATTGGTATGTTAACCCTAAATTTTGGCAGCCATGGTTAGGGTAATATGGTGATGATTTATGGGGAGTTAACATGCTAGTATGGCTGCCCTTAATATGTATCTTATAAGTGAATTGATAAATGCAATGATAATGCATGGATTTGAAATGTTGAGTTAGGGTTTGGGTTAAAGAATGAGACTTTGATCTTGTGATGATGGGAGTATGTTTTAATGGTCAATTAGTGACCATTTGGTTTGGTTTGAATCAAAAATGAAGTGAATTGGGTTGTGGGATTTGAGGTTGGAGTGGCTGCCTTATGTGACCTGCAGGTTTGGATGTGAGTCCAGCCTGTTTGGACTGCCATAACTTAAATTGTAGAGGTTGAATTGGTGTTTGTCTAATTGGACATGAAACTAGACACAAAATGGCACAACTTTGGTGAAGAAACCATGCCCATAAAACCAAACCAAGTGGACCAAAAACTTGCTCAAATCCGGGTGACCTGCAGGCTGTTTCTGTAGAATGACCAAATAAACAGTGATTGTTCATTTGGCCATAACTCAATGTAGAAAGGTCCAATTGACCTGAAATTTTACTAGCAACAAGCTGAGATATAGTCCAACAACTTTCATGAAGAAACCTACCCCAAATTATGACCAGAACCTATCCAACAATTGAGTTGCAATCACTGTTCATTGCACTATAGATATGGTCAGCCCTGAAAATTTTCAATCCGGCCAGTTGTAGTTTTTGGATCATAAATTGAGCTACAAAACTCAAAATGGAGTGATTCAAAAAAGGAAATTCAACTAGACAAAATAAGGAACAACTTTCATGTTGATCATTTTTCCAAATTCCCACTGCAATAGTAACTAATGGAACTGTAAATCCAAATCTTGAAAACTGAAAATTCTATCCAATTCACATTAAGCTTAGAGATGGTATTGGCAACCAATACCAACAAGTTTAAAATGCAAAATGTGGTATGTTGATGATATTTAAACTAATTTACCTATTGCCAATGCAAAAGTCAACATTTTGGTTGACCAATGAAATAAATAGTAATCATAAAAATTCAATTTCAAAGAATTACATAAATAAAAGGTGTTAAATGCCCTAGTAGGCCTAATGTGATTGGTTTGGATAGGCTGGAATGCCAATAGGGTTCTGTTAGCAGTACTGCATATGGCTTCATGCCATTCTGTATTTCATGGCTTCCCATGCCATTCTATGACATAAAAGCCTTTGGCTATGATATTGAGTTGTTATACTCTATTTTAATCCCCGATAATTATCATAGCTTATTAGCTGTTCTGTTGCACACCGGGAGACACAATGTGACCGATGGTGTGATGGTCCGAGGTACTTAGTACCCAGTACTAGTTTACCCGTTTATCCAGTCCAGTCAACTAGTATAGGTTACTCGGGCAGTATTAATAAATCTTACCAAACTTCAATTGAATAATATTGCAATAAACATTTGAGACTTAGTTCACCCAAAAATGTAAATATACATTCTGTACACATGTTTTTATTTTATTTTATTTTATTTTATATTGTCACCACTAAGAAGAATTGCTTAGCGCGTTACTTTTGCCACGCAGTGCATCGGAGACATAGCCGGGAGTCCAAAGCAGCCTCATCAGGTGAGCCTTCATATCTGCACTCAGAGTTCAGAGTCACCTCACATTGCAGTGTTTTTGGTAGGACATTAGGCCACTTTGATATTTTGATATTTTGATATTTTGTTTTTTGTAACCTTCTGTAATGTATATTATAAATTCATGTAATCAAGCTTTTGATGTAAGTATCTATAAAATATGTTCAGTAATAAATTGAGCATTTTTCATTGAGTTGACTGTGTTTTGAATTGAATTGAATTTTGAGATACTGAAGTGAATTGAGAAATTGTTGAGCATATATTGGAGGTTGATTAAGAATAATGTGATGATATTATTGGGAGTGTTTTTAACAGGTTCAGAAGAACTGTTTTTCCAATTTATAGCCGGCACTCTGCCGGATTTTCTATAAAATTTGCAGAAAAATTTAGTTTTATCAAAAATTATAAGTAAATGAATTAAAAAGGATTAATTGAAATTGAAACATGAATTGGTGTTCCGACACACTGAGTGGCATAACTTGCTCGGCTACACTGTTGACGGGTAAGAGGTGTCACATTTAGTGGTATCAGAGCATCGGTTTAGGTGTTTCTGGGTCTAGATAGAGTACATACCATTGCATTGCATTTGTAAGTGTTGAGGTGACACTAATGCAGATTTGTTTTTTTCGTATTTTGAATATGTTATGGATCCTGCTTCGCAAAGAGCAGTTGATGAAGAGGTGGAGAGTCATGCTCCACCAAGGGCTGAGTCTGGGGGTAGGGAAGAACCCACTCCACCAGCAGCTGAGGCACCTGCTCAACCTCAGTTTGCTCTATTCCAGCAAATGACCGAGTTCTACCGGCAAATGATGGGGGCAATTCCACAACCACAACCACAACCACAACCTCCACCAGCACCATAGAAGTCCCATTTGGAGAAATTGCAAAAACATGGGGCTGTAGACTTCTTTGGGAAGAGGGAGGATGATCCCATGGCTGCAGAAAATTGGTTGGACAGAACTATCGTAGCATCAAACAAATGCCTAAACCGCACTCGAGTAGAACCTGGTGGGTGCTGTGTCCCTACTTCAGGATGATGCATATCAGTGGTGGAACACAGTAACCAGTGAGGTCTAACCTGAATGAATCACCTGGGAATTCTTCCTCACAGAGTTCAGGAAGAAATATATTAGTAAAGTATATTTAGAAGAGTGAAGAAGGGAATTCATCAGTTTGAGATAGAGACAGTTGTCAGTGGCTGAGTATGAGCGTGAGTTTGTTAGACTGAGCCGGTATGGGAGGGAGATAGTCCCTACCGAGGCAGAGAGGTGCAGACGGTTTGAGGAAGGGCTCAATGACAACATCAAAGTCATGATTACAGCACTGGAGATTACAGATTTTGCTAAACTGGTAGATGTAGCATCAAAAGTGGAAAGGGTCAGAATCAGTGAACAAAATAGAAGGGAAAGACAGCAGAAGAGGGGTCCGGGTCAGTCCAGTGCATTTTTTGCTCCCAGTAAGAAGAGTAAGGGTCCTCCTGCTCAGAGTTCAGGACCACCACGAGTCGTGGTCGGTCTCGAGGCCTGCACCACAGTTCACACCTAGCAGAGGCCAGCCCACACCATCAATGGGCAGCTCTCCAGGGATGGTGTTTAGGGGACCAGCCCCTGCATCTTCTGCCTATCAGTACTGTCAGAAGTGGCATAAAGGGGAGTGTTGGCGAGTGAGTGGTGCATGCTTACGGTGTGGATCGACAGAACACCAGATCAAGAATTGTCCGAAAAGGACTACTATTGTTGCTCCAACATAAACTGACAGACCTACTCCTGCACCACAAAGAGGTAGGAAGCCTGGTAAACCTGAGGCAGCTGGTCCATCACTGAGGCTTACATCCGAGTCAACTGAGAGGCCAAACACTAGAATACCAGCCAGGGCTTATGCCATCAGAGCTCAAGAGGAGCAAGATGCCCCGGATGTCATCAGGGGTATGTTTTCCCTCTATAACACTTCTGTACATGCATTGGTGGATCCAGGATCCACTCATTCCTACATTTGCATCAAACTACCCATAGAGAGGGGAGTTCCAGTGGAGGAGAGTTATCAAGACATTCTAGTCACAAATCCACTAGGCCACAGTGTGATAGTGAATAAGGTGTATAAAGGTTGCCCGTTGAGGATTCAGGGGTGTGAATTCTCGGCAGACCTAATTGAATTGCCCTTCCACGAGTTTGACGTGATTTTGGGAATGGACTGGTTGTCACGTCATCAGGCAATAGTTGATTGTAAATTGAAGAGAATTTTTCTGAAAACTTCTGAGAGTAATGAGATCATTGTTGTGGGTGAAAGGACAGATTTCCTGTCCAATGTTATCTCAGCTACAGTTGCAAGAAGAATGATGAGAAAAGGCTGTGAAGCTTACCTAGCACACGTGGTTGATACTAGGCAAGCTAAGCCAAACCTGAATGATATACCAACAGTAAGAGACTTCCCAGATGTATTTCCTGAAGAGTTTCCTGGTTTACCACCAGAAAGGGAAGTCGAGTTTGCTATTGAGGTAATGCCAGGTACAACACCCATTTCCATTGCTCTTTATAGGATGGCACCCACTGAATTGAGGGAGTTGAAAATTCAGTTGCAAGAGTTGCTTGATAAGGGGTTCATACGCCCCAGTGTGTGACCATGGGGAGCTCCGGTGCTGTTTGTGAAGAAAAAGGATGGAACTTTGAGATTGTGTATTGATTACCGGCAGTTGAATAAAGTAACTGTGAAGAATAAATATCCATTGCCCAGAATTAACGATCTATTTGATTAGTTGAAGGGAGCCGGTGTATTTTCAAAAATTGACCTCAGATCATGGTATCATCAGTTGAGGGTAAAGGATGCAGATGTATCAAAAACTGCATTCAGAACCCGGTATGGGCACTATGAATTTCTAGTGATGCCGTTTGGGTTAACAAATGCACCAGCAGCATTTATGGACCTTATGAACTGTACCTTTCATCCATACTTAGATCGGTTTGTAGTGGTATTTACTGATGATATTCTGGTGTATTCCAAGACCAGGGAAGAACATGATGAACATTTGAGGATTGTTCTGCAAACCCTGCGAGAAAAGAAGCTGTATGCTAAGTTGTCCAAGTGTGACTTCTGGATGAGTGAAATCTCTTTCCTTGGACACATAGTATCAACAGAGGGGATTAGAGTGGATCCCAAAAAGATAGAAGCAGTGATGGAATGGAAACCTCCTAGAAATACAACTGAGGTCAAAAGTTTCTTGGGGCTAGCTGGATACTACAGAACATTTGTGAAGGAGTTTTCTCTTATAGCAGCTCCAATGACCAAGTTGTTACACAAGAATGTCAGATTTAACTGGAATGACAAATGTCAGGCTAGTTTTGAGAGATTAAAGGCTATGTTGACAGAGGCACCAGTGTTAACACAGCCAGTGTCGGGAAAGGACTTTGTGGTCTACAGTGATGCCTCACATAATGGGCTAGGGTGTGTATTGATGCAAGAGGGGAAAGTGGTCGCCTATGCTTCCAGGCAGTTAAGGCCACATGAACAGAACTACCCTACTCATGACCTGGAGTTAGCAATGATTATCTTCGCACTGAAGATATGGAGGCATTATTTATATGGTGAAAAATGCTACATCTATACCAACCACAAGAGTCTAAAATATTTGCCAACCCAGAAGGAGCTCAATCTTAGATAGAGGCGATGGATTGAGTTCCTAAAGGACTATGATTGTGTGATAGATTATCATCCTGGGAAGGCAAATGTAGTTGCCGATGCTTTAAGCAGAAAGTCTATCACAGCTTTAAGATCACTCAATACCTGTCTGTCCTTAGCTCAAGATGGATCTATTTTGGCTGAGTTGCAAGTGAGGCCAACCCTACTACAGCAAATACAAGATGGGTAGAAGGCAGATGAAAAACTAATGGCAATTATGGCTAAAATTCCTGAGGGGAACGAAACTGAATATGAGGTGAAAACAGATGGGTGTCTATACTATAGAGGAAGAGTATGTGTACCAGATGATGGGGAACTGAAGACTAGTATTCTGAAAGAAGCACACACGAGTGTTTATGCTATGCACCCGGGGAGCACAAAAATGTATAATGATTTGAAGCCTCATTATTGGTGGCCTGGTATGAAGAGGGATATAGCTGACTATGTGACTAAATGCTTGACATGTCAGCAAGTTAAGGCAGAACATCAAGTTCCATCGGGTTTGTTACAACCTATAAACATACCTGAATGGAAATGGGACCGGGTCACTATGGATTTTGTTAGTGGTCTACCCCTCAACCAAAGGAAGCATGATGCAGTATGGGTGATAGTGGATAGATTGTGAAGTCGAGACATTTTCTACCGATTAGGACCGACTACTCCTTTGGAGAAGCTAGCAGAATTGTATATCAGTGAGATAATTAGGCTGCATGGAATCCCACTTTCTATCATATCTGACCGAGACCCAAGGTTTACATCAAGATTTTGGAAGAAGTTGCATGAATCCTTGGGTACACAACTCCACTTCAGCACAGCTTTTCATCCTCAGATAGATGGGCAATCAGAAAGAGTAATCCAGGTAAACAACTGAAACCAATTGAATTAATGCAAATATTGAACTGAAATGATAATAATAACATGAAATATATGTCAGGTCCTTAAGGATATGCTGACGAGTTGTGTCATTGAGTTTGAGGGAAGTTGGGATAGATACCTCCCACTAGCAGAATTCGCATACAATAATAGCTACCAAGCTAGCATTCAAATGGCTCCGTATGAAGCACTGTATGGGAGGAAATGTAGAACCCCAGTGTGTTGGACTGAATTGGGCGAAGATAAGCTGGTGGGACCAGACCTGGTGAAATAGACTGAGGAAAAAGTGAAAATAATCAAAGCTAACCTGAAGATTGCCTCAGACAGTAAGATTTCTTATGCCGACCTGAAGAGAAAAGAGATAGAGTATGCAGTTGGTGATAAAGTATTTCTTAAAGTCTCACCATGGAAGAAAATATTGAGGTTCGGAAGAAAAGGTAAGTTGAGCCCTAGGTTTATTGGCCCATATGAAGTCATTGAACGTGTGGGACCAGTAGCCTACAGGCTAGCTTTACCACCATAGCTGGACAAGATCCACAATGTGTTCCACGTGTCCATGCTTAGAAGATACCGCTCAGACCCTTCACATGTCATCTCCATGGAAGAAATTGAAGTACAACCGGATTTGACATATGAAGAGGAACCTATGCGGATCCTAGCTCAATAAGTGAAGGAACTGAGAAATAAACAAATTCCACTGGTGAAAGTGCTTTGGAGGCACCACAACATTGAAGAGGCAACTTGGGAAAGTAAAGAGACAATGAGGCAACAGTTCCCTCAACTGTTTGCATCAGGTAAATTTCGAGGACGAAATTTAAATTAGAGGGGAAGAGTTGTAACACCCTCCCGGTAGCAACTCCGTACATTCTACTGTTCCGGTGACTAGTGTCGGTTCGGAGGCTAGAACGTCCGGAAAAATATTTAAACTAAAGTGAGGAACTATAATTAACTCAAATATTAATAAGAAAAATTTAGTAAAAATTTTAGAAATAAAATACAACCAAGTTAAATGAGCCGGTGCCCTAGCGATGGGTAACCTAGTGAGAAGTTGCGGTTTTCGCAACTAGGAGCCCTAGACACGGGGGAAAAATTATAAAATAATTATTGGGACTCCAAAGAAGGGTTATTGAGGTTCTTATGACATTAGAATGCCAAGGAAATGCTTAAAAAAAAATTTTCCAATCGGTACAGACAATTTTGGCCCATTAAGCCAAACGGAGGGCATTTTGGTCATTTCGTCTTCAGAGATGATTTTTGGCCGACTTGTCTAGTTAAGTAAATAATTATTATGACATAAAATGTGAATAAATATTACTAAAAATTGAATTGAAAATGAGTAGAAAAGAAAAGAAAAAAAAATGAATTAAATGGGAATTTATGACATCACATGATGTCATTAGTGTGCCTTCACCCAATTACATGGTGACACATGGCATAAACTAACTTAAAAGAGGTCAAATGGGCTAGAAAATGAAGAAAATCAGACTTTTCTTTCTTTCTTCTTCCTCTTGCCGTGAACCATTCCACCATAATCACCATTAACAAACTTCTAAACCTCTATTTCCCTAGCTTTCTTCAACCAAAAGCCCTAGTTATCTTCACAAAAAATTCACCCCACACTTGAGGAAGCTTTGGGCAGCAAAATTTTGAAGAAAAATTAAAGTTTTGGTTGGCTTGGATTTGAGCTAAAAGAGGTTAGTGACCTAAACCTTGAAATTCATTTTAATTTCATGTTTAAAAACTATAAATATGTGTAAATGACAAAGAAATTTGATGAAACACCATTGGTATGTTAACCCTAAATTTTGGCAGCCATGGCTACGGTAATATGGTGATGATTTTTGGAGAGTTAACATGCTAGTATGGCTTCCCTTAATGTGCATCTTATAAGTGAATTGATAAATGCAATGATAATGCATGGTTTTGAAATGTTGAGTTAGGGTTTGGGTTGAAGAATGAGACTTTGATCTTGTGATGATGGGAGTAGGTTTTAATGGTCAATTAGTGACCATTTGGTTTGGTTTGAATAAAAAATGAAGTGAATTGGGTTGTGGGATTTGAGGTTGGAGTGGCTGCCTTATGTGACCTGCAGGTTTGGATGTGAGTCCAGCCTGTTTGGACTGCCATAACTGAAATTGTAGAGGTTGAATTGGTGTTTGTCTAATTGGACATGAAACTAGACACAAAATGGCACAACTTTGGTGAAGAAACCATGCCCATAAAACCAAATCAAGTAGACCAAAAATTTGCTCAAATCCGGGTGACCTGCAGGCTGTTTCTGCAGAATGACCAAATGAACAGTGATTGTTCATTTGGCCATAACTCAATGTAGAAAGGTCCAGTTGACCTGAACTTTTACCAGCAACAAGCTAAGATATATACCAACAACTTTCATGAAGAAACCTACCCCAAATTATGACCAAAACCTATCCAATAATTGAGTTGTAGTCACTATTCACTGCACTGTAGATATGGTTAGCCCTGAAAATTTTCAATTCGGCCAGTTGTGGTTTTTGGACCATAACTTGAGTTACAAAACTCAAAATGGAGTGATTCAAAAAAGGGAAATTCAACTAGACAAAATAAGAAACAGCTTTCATGTTGATCATTTTTTCAAATTCCCACTACAACAGTAACTAATGGAACAGTAAAGCCAAAGCCTGAAAACTGAAAATTCTGTCCAATTCACATTAAGCTTAGAGATGGTATTGGCAACCAATACCAACAAGTTTAAAATGCAAAATATGATATGTTGATGATATTTAAACTAATTTACCTATTGCCAATGCAAAACTCAACATTTTGGTTGACCAATGAAATGAATAGTAATCATAAAAATTCAATTTCAAAGAATTACATAAATAAAAAGTGCTAAATGCCCTAGTAGGCCTAATGTGATTGGTTTGGATAGGTTGGCATGCCAATAGGGTTCTGTTAGCAGTACTGCATATGGCTTCATGCCATTCTGTATTTCATGGCTTCCCATGCCATTCTGTGACATAATAGCCTTTGGCTATGATATTGAGTTATTATACTCGGGTTTAATCCCCGATAATTATCACAGCTTATTAGCTGTTCTGTTGCACACCGGGAGACACAATGTGGCCGATGGTGTGATGGTCCGAGGTACTTAGTACCCAGTATCAGTTTATCCGTTTATCTAGTCCAGTCAACTAGTATAGGTTACTCGGGCAGTATTAATAAATCTTACCAAACTTCAATTGAATAATATTGCAATTAACATTTGAGACTTAGTTCACCCAAAAATGTAAATATACATTCTGTGCACGTGTTTTTATTTTATTTTATTTTATTTTATTTTATTTTATATTGTCACCACTAAGAAGAATTGCTTAGCGTGTCGCTTTTGCCACGCGCAGGTACTGGAGACATAGCTTGTAACATCCTCCCCGTAGCAATTCCGTACAATCTACTGTTCCGGTGACCAGTGTCGGTCCGGACAGCTAGAACGTTCGGAAAAATATTTAAACTAAAGTCAGGAACCATAATTAACTCAAATATTAATAAGAAAAATTTAGTAAAAATTTTAGAAATAAAATACAACCAAGTCAAATGAGCCGTGCCTGCCGATGGGTAATCGGAGGGAAGTTATGTTTCGCAACGAGGAGCCCTAGACCCGGGGGAAAAATTATAAAATAATTTTTGGGACTCCAGAGAAGGGTCATTGAGATTCCTATGGCATTAGAATGCCAAGAAAATATTTAGAAAAAATTTTCAATCGGTACAGACAATTTTAATCCGTTAAGCCAAACGGAGGGCATTTTGGTCATTTCGCCTTCAGAGGTGATTTTTGGCCGACTTGTCCAGTTAAGTAAATAATTATTATGACATAAAATGTGAATAAATATCACTAAAAATTGAATTGAAAATGAGTAGAAAAGAAAAGAAAAAAAAATGAATTAAATGGGAATTTATGACATCACATGATGTCATTAATGTGCCTTCACCCACTCAAGTGTTGACACATGGCTATAACCCATTTAAAATCAATAAAATGGGCAGAAAATGAATGAAAAATGCAGCTTTCTTCTTCTTCCCAATTTTAGACGTGAACCTTTTCTTCCTCCATTAAAATTCATTTCATTTTCTCTCTTCCAAACCTTGAATTCTCACCACTAAACCTTAAGTCTCTTCATTAAAAATTATCCTTACCTCTTGGGAAGGTGTTTGGCAGCCAAGAAAACAAAAGAAAGTGAGGAATTTACAAGGGAAAATTCTGCCCTCCTAAGGTTAGTGCTAAATTCTTACTTCTTCCTCTTATAATGATGAAAATAAAGTGAATTACACTAGAATTACATGATAAATGATGAAAATAAAGTGAGTTATACTAGAATTACATGATAAATGATGAAATTGATGGATATATGTTAGACTAAGAATCCAGCCAGCTTGTGTAGGAGTAGGATTTGAAGTGTTTTATTGTAAATAAAATGGATAACTTGCTTGATTATGAAGAGAAGTGTGATTAGTATGTTTAATTGGTGTGTGTTGTGTGAACCATGAATTTGAGCTAGGGTTTTGGGAGTAAAATGTGGACTTGGCTTATGAAATGATTAATGGACATTCTAATGGTCAATTAGTGACCATTTAAGGCAAGTTAATCATAATTTGAAGTGAGCTAATGCATGGCAAAGTGAAATGGGAAGGCTGCCCAAAGACAGCAGAAATGAGGCTGTGAGTCCAGCCTGTTTGGACTGCCATATCATTGGCTGTGTTGGTCCAATTGGTGTTTGGCCAATTGGACATGAAACTAGACTTATAATGGCACATTTTTTCTGAAGAAACCATGCCCAAAAGACCAAAGCAAGTGGACCAAAAGTTGGCTCCAATCTGGATACCCTGCAACAGCACCTGCAGAAATGACCAAATGAACAGTAACTGTTCATTTGGCCATAATTCACTGTAGAAATGGTAAATTGACCTGAAAGTTTTATAGCAACAAGTTAAGACATAGACAAACAACTTTCATGAAGAAACCTACCCCAAATTATGGCCAGAACCAATTCAAAAATGCAATCACAGTCACTGTTCATGTTACTGTAGATATGGTAACTCTGCAGTTTTGGAAATCCGGCCAGCTGTGGTTTTTGGACCATATCTGGAGCTAAAAAACTCCAAATGGAGTGATTAAAAAAAAGGAAATTCAACTAGACAAAATAAGGAACAACTTTCATGTTTACCATTTCCTCAAATTTCCACTGTAACAGTCCCTAATGGAACAGTAAACTTATGGTACAAAAACTGAAAATTCTGCCCTTTAGTGCTAAGTTTGGAAATGGATTTGGTGATCGATTCTGACAAGTTTTAAATGAAAAATGTGGCATATTGGGAATGCCAAAACCCATGTACCTATTTTCTATCCAAAAGTCAACATTTTTGTTGACCAATGAGGTGAATAGTGACACCAAAACTTGAAGAATTCAAAAGTATCCAATAAGCTTGGAAATGGTATTGGCAACCAATACCAACAAATTTGAAATGCAAAATGTGGTATCTTTGAGAACTTAGATTTAATAAATTTATTATGTATTAAAAAGTCAACAATTTGAGTGAATAGTAATATGAATAGTAATACAAAGACACAAAGTACAATAACTAGATTGGTAGAACAAATTAAGGTATGAAAATTTAGAAATGCATCTAGGGAACTTTAAATTGCAATTGACAATTAGTACTAGCGAAGGTAAAACTCAAAATGTGGGATCTTGGTGTAATTAGAATTAATATATCTATTAAGTATGAAAAAGTCAACATTTTGGTTGACTAGTAAGGGAATAGTAATCGAAATGATTAGTAAATTAAGATGAAGACCTAGAACCAATTCTAAGCTTAAATGCTTAGAATTGTATGACAAATGTAGACTATGCATCCTAGTCAAAATTGTTAAAAAGAAATTAAGGCCATAAATTTGAAATCCATGAAATGTTTATGGATTACTTGAAACATGAAAAAATAGTCACCTAACTGATGTGAATAGATAGTTAGGGCTTATATACCCATCACAAATGGAATTCATAAAATATTAATAACTCAACTGGAAATATAAAATTTGAAATTACATAAGTAGATTCTTGAATGTATAAATGAGAAAAGCAAAAATGTTTTGAATACAATGGCACATGTAAACCATTGTTTAGAATTGTGATTAATATGAATAACATAATGAATGAATAAAGGAACTATATTAATGCATGAATGAGACATTAGTTCTCATTATTGTAGAGAGGAGAAGCATTTTGAGTACAATGGTATAAAAGGATAATTGATGTGAATTGTGATCATATAAATGATCAAATGAATGTATGAATTATAATTGAAATTTATCATGAAATAATAAACTCATAAAACACAATATATTAATATTTAATGATATTATGTGCCCTTGTATTGCCTAGACATGTGTGTCAGATTGGATAGTTTGGCATGCCAATAGGGTATTGTTTTAGCAGTACTGCGAAAGGCTTTATGCCTGTATTCATGGCTTTATGCCCACATTCATGGCTTTATGCCTGTATTCATGGCTTTTATGCCCGATTATGTGTTATCATGGCTTTTTAGCCATACTGACTGCATACATGGTTGACGTTCTGCGTCCCATGGTATGACGGCCCGAGGCACCGCGGTGTCCAGTGCCAACGACCCATTATCCAGTTTAGTCAGCCTGTCGTAGGTTGCTTGGGCAGTGTATTTATTGAGATAAGTTAAGAATATTAGCAATTTAAAATATTAGAAATCAAATAAAATAAATGAGTGAGATGACCTAAAATAAATTAGAATAATTATTTATTAGAAAGAATCAAAATGAACTGGACCGTTATTAAAATTTACTTATTATGAGATAATCTAAAACAACCTAGCAAGTATAGAGAAAATGCTAAAAGATTAGCAAAGAAAATTATAACATAAAAAAATATTGCAAATATGCTTATATAACAATATAAGCATAAATTTATTATTTTCAAATCATTTTTCTTTGTACATTATTACTGTACATTGGCAAATAAACACTTTCAAAGAAGACTAAATTAGGATATAACACATTAAATTTTAGAAACCGCATGTGAAGTATAAATAAATCTTGATTATTTGAATTATGTTTTATGTCTATCTTTATTTGTATATTATTTCCTTGTTATATTATTGCACCACTAAGCAGTAATGCTTAGCGCGATGGAATTGTTTCCTCGCGCAGTATCAAGCTAGAACCCACCGGACGCTTGATGGAAATTTTGAGAGTTCAGATCTGCAGAGTGTCAAAGGTTGTCACCTCTCAAAGAATGCATGTAGATAGGGCTCACATTAAGCATATCATGTATTTTGTGTATGTTAATTATTTCTTATATTGTAATATAAATTAGCAAATTGTAATTAATTTGTATATCATGTAAATTATGAAATTTTGTAACTATTTTGTAAATTAAGTAAATTAAGGAAATTTGAAAATTTTGCTTATGTAATTTGAGAATATTTACATACGAATTGAGTATGCATGGAAATGATTATGAAATTGAAATATATGAATGAGATTTGAAATATGAGAAAATTATGAGAATGATTGATGAGATAATTATGATTAGCATGGATAAGACTTTATTCTGAAAATATTGTTGAAACTTTCAAACAGGTAAATAGTAAAACATGTCAACTGGTAATAAAATAGGGGAAACTCCGCTGGTTTCTTCGAAAAAAAAAAATTAATATTAAAATATAATGAGATCAAATTATGAAAGGAATAAAGTAAGATAAGATAGGGTGCTCCGGCACTGAATGTAGCACACTTTACTCGGCTACACTGTAGTCGGGTGAGGGGTGTTACATAGCTGGGGAGTCCAGCAGGCCTCATACAGGGTGAGCCTTCATATCTGCACTCAGAGTTCAGAGTCACCTCACATTGCAGTGCATTTGGTAGGACATTAGGCCACTTTAATATTTTGATATTTTGTATTTTGTAACCTTCTGTAATGTATATTATAAATTCATGTAATCAAGCTTTTGATGTAAGTATCTATGAAATATGTTCAGTAATAAATTGAGCATTTTTCATTGAGTTGACTGTGTTTTGAATTGAATTGAATTTTGAGATACTGAAGTGAATTGAGAAATTGTTGAGCATATTTTGGAGGTTGATTGAGAATAATGTGATGATATTATTGGGAGTGTTTTTAACAGGATCAGAAGAACTGTTTTTCCAATTTATAGCCGGCACTCTGCCGGATTTTCTATAAAATTTGCGGAAAAATTTAGTTTTGTTAAAAATTATAAATAAATGAATTAAAAAGGATTAATTGAAATTGAAACATGAATTGGTGTTCGAGGACAAAATTTATGAGGCACTCAGGAGGAGCCAAACCTAGACATTGATGAGGCAATACATGGAAGTGAAGAAACAAAGAGGTAGCAACTCCATGATTACTTATGTCAGGTAAATTTCGAGGACAAAATTTAAATTAGAGGGGAAGAGTTGTAACACCTTCACTGTATCCATTCCGTACATTCTACTGTTTCAGTGATTGGTGTCTGTCTAGACAGCTAGAATGTCTGGAAAAATATTTAAACTAAAGTGAGGAACCATAATTAACTCAAATATTAACAAGAAAAATGCAGGAAAAATTTTAGAAATAAAATACAACCAAGTTAAGTGAGCCGGTGCCCTAGCGATGGGTAACCCAGTGGAAAGTTGCGGTCCTTGCAACTAGGAGCCCTAGACCAGGGAGAAAATTCATAAAATAATTTTTGGGACTCCAGAGAAGAGTCATTGAGGTTTCTATAGTGTTAGAATGCCAAGAAAATGCTTAGAAAATTTTTTCGATCGGTACAGATGATTTTGGCTCAGTAAGCCAAACGGAGGGCATTTTGGTCATTTCGTCTTTCGAGATGATTTTTGGCTGACTTGTCCAGTTAAGTAAATAATTATTATGACATAAAATGTGAATAAATATTGTTAAAAATTGAATTGAAAGCGAGTAGAAAAGAAAAAAAAAAGGAAAATGAAAGAAATTGGGAATTATGACATCACATAATGTCATTAAAATGCCCCCACCCAATTATAATTTAAAAACACACTTAAATTCATTTAAAATGGGAAAAAGAAGTCAAATTAAAGAAACAAATTCTGCTTTCTTCTTCTTCAGTCAGCCGAGACACTTCTTTCTCTACATACACCTCCATTGTTGCTCCTCCTTCTCACTAGAATTCTCATACAAACACACCATAAAACCACTAGCTTGCTTCACTAAAACTCATCCTCACACCTAGAGCAAGTTTTGGACAGCAAAAAGAAAGGAAGAAAGTGAAGTTTTGAAGTCTTGGAAAGTGACTAAGTCAAGGTTAGTGTCCAATCTCTTAGCACTTTTACTTGATTCATGCTTAATGCCATGAGATAAGTAGAAAATGTAAGAAAAAAAAATAAAAATTATGTGTATCCATCCCTATAAATTTTAGCAGCCTAGGGGTGGTTAGGGTTCAATGAATTTACTTGAAGTAAAGTGTTTATGAGCTGCCCATAGCATGAGATGAGTGCTTGAACATGATTGTGTAAGTAAAATGCAAGTACAGTGCATGAATAAACTTGAGAACTTGGACATTTGAATAACATTAGGGTTTGCTCATGTAATGGTATGTTAACCTTGTAATGGTCAATTAGTGACCATTTGAATGTGTGTGAGGAGGAATTAAAGTGAGTAAGGATAACCAAGTTGACCTTAGGCATGCTGCCCTTGGTGACCTGTAGGACTGGTTGTGAGTCTAGTAGGTTTGGGCAGCCATAAATGGAGTTGTATAGGTTCAATTGGTGCAAGGCCAATTAGACATGAAACTAAACATATAATGGCACAACTTTGGTGAAGAAACCCTACCTAGAAAACTAAACCAAATTGACCTAAAAATTTCCCTAATTTGGGTGACTTGCATTCTGCCTGGGCAAAATGACCAAATGAACAGTGTTTATTCATTTAGTCATAACTCAGTGTAGAAACGTCCAATTGACCTGAAATTTTACCAGAAGAATGCTGAGACATAGACCTACAACTTTCATGAAGAACACAAATCCAAATTCTGACTATAACCTAGTCAAATTGTCAACCAAACTTAGGTTACCAAATATGGCAGAACCAGTTTTGCCCAGAATTTTGGATTTTGTCCAATCCGGCCAGTTATGGTGTTTAGGCCATAACTTGAGCTACAAAACACCAAATGGTGTGATTCAAAAAAAGAAATGTAACTAGACAAATAAGGAACAACTTTCATGAAGACAATTTTACCAAATTCCTACTGTACAAATGACCAATAGAACAGTAAACTTAGTGCTTGAAATTTGAAAATTGTGAATAACTAGCACTAAGCTTTGAAATGGAATTGGCAACCAATGCCAACAACTTTAAAATGCAAAACATGGTATGTTGGGGATATTAAAACCAATATACCTATTGTCAATGCAAAAGTCAACATTTTAGTTTACTAATGAAATGAACAGTAGCCATAAAATTTCAATTTCAAAGAATTACATAAATTAAAAGTGTTAAATGCCCTAATAGGCCTAATGTGATTGGTTTGGATAGGTTGGTATGCCAATAGGGTTCTGATAGCAGTACTGCGTATGATGGCTTCATTGCCATTCTGTGATGATAGCTTATGGCTATACTGATTATAATGTTATACTTGGCTTTATGCCTTATTGCTTTTATGGCTTATTAGCCATTCTATTTGCACACTGGGAGACACATTGTGACCGATGGTGTGACGGCCCGAGCTACTTGGTACCCAGTGCTAGTTTACCCGTTTATCTAGTCCGGTCAATTTGAATAGGTTACTTGGGCATGGAAAAGTATAATTGTAATTGAATTGATTATTAATGAAAATAAGGAAATTAAAAATCAAGATAAAGATCAAGAATGACTACAATAAAATAAAGGAGCTCAAAATCATCAAGAAAATAATTAATAAAATGCATGAAGAAGTTAATATCATAAAATGTAATTAGCCCTCGACTAAACAATAAGTTAGTAATTATTCATTTCTTCTGAACACAATAACTAGGAAATTATTACTTTTATTTGGATATTATATTTTCTTGTATTATTGGCACCACTAAGCTTTATGCTTAGCGCGTCGCTTTTGCAACGTGTAGGTACTGAAGATTTGGACAGAGAGCCCAGTAGACCACAGACTGGGTAAGGCCGTTCACAGTTCTGCTTAGTATCCGTGTCACCTCACAGGCTACAGTGCATTGGTAGGACACTAGGTCCCATTTTTTATTTTGTAATTTTTATAAGTTTTGTAATTAAACTCTTATCTTATCGTGTATATTTGAAACAAATGTAATATAATTTTCTGTTAATGTAAGCATTTGTAACTTGTGATTATAAATAACATATGAGAATTTATTTATGATTTGAGCATGATGATGATGTGGAATGAATGAATGACAAATGGAGGAATTGTTAAGAAATTGTTGTAAATTGATGTGTTTAGAAATTATTGCAAGTATTTTTCACAGGTTCCCAAGAACTGTTTTCTCTATTTTTAGCCGGCACTCTACCGGATTTTCTGAAAAATTTTCGGAACCTTAAATTAATTCATAATTTCAATAAATAAATTAAATGGCATAAATTTCACTTTGTGACTAATAAATGAATAAATAAATAAATTAAGAAAGAGTAAATTGTAATGAAATAAGATATGGTGATCTGGCACACTGTGTGGCATATCTTGCTCGGCTACACTGTAGACGGGTGAGGGGTGTCACAATTCAAGCCACATTTCTTCAAACTCCCTTCATTAAAAGTGGTCCTCACACCATGGGCAGTATGTGGGCAGCAAAAAAGACGGGAAATTCCATGGATTTGTAAAGCTCAAGTTGAGGTTAGTGCTTAATCTTTCCATTTTCCTTCAATAATCCTTTTGTTGAGTTTTGGGTAAGTTGAATTGCTAAGAAAAATTGAGGAAATGATGAGCATTGGTGAACCTTAGTTTTGGCAGCCATGAAAATGCATGGTTAGTGACTTATTCTTATATTTAATGGATGGGAATTAAGGTTGATTAACTCAAATGGAAGTTGTAGTAGGTTAATGTCCAATTATGTGCATGTTAGTGCTTGAATTAAGAGTTTGGAATGGGGCCTTGATGCTTTGGCAAATTGCCATGTTTGGCAGCCTATAATATCTGCGTATGACTATTAAGTTTATTAATGAAATATGATAGTATTGAATTGTGGGCAGTTTTTATAATTGCCATGGAAGTGTATGTGTAAAATAAGTGTTGATGTACATTGAATTTGGGTAGATGTGAATGTTAGACTTTAATGGTGAATTGTGTGCATTGAGCGCTTGAGTGTTCTGCCCAATATGCTTGCTGGAATTGTGTTTAATATTTATAGAAGTGCTATGAATGAATAATGAAGTCATGAGGAGGAGAAGGAATATCAAATTGGAAGTGTAATTGTCTTGTGCAGGTTGTGTGTTGTTGGCAGTACCTAAATTAGGTTATAAGTGAAAAATTGTGAACCCAATTGGTATGAGGCCAATGGGGGGTGAAACTAGACACCAAATAGGCCAAATTTTATGTAGAATGTTGCCAAAATTCTCCCTAGAAACTGACCTTAAAAATGACCGAATCCGGATTAGTGACTTGAAAGCCTGAAAATTGACCATTTGGGCAGCGGTTAGTGTTTTGACCATAACTTACTCAAAAGAGGTCCAATTGACCTAAAAGTTTTACCATGGATAGTTTAGACATAGATCTACAATTCTTATGAAGACACCAAAGCCCAGAAATGGACAAAACCAAGCCAAATTGCTTGTAAAAATTCAGGTACCAAAACTGGTCGAACCAAAAGTGACCTAAAAATGACCTAAGCCTATCATTTTAGTGTATTCTGTCCAGCATTGGTAAATTGACCATATCTTGGTCTACACAACTCAGAATGACCTGAAATTTTGCCCTGCGTGAAATAAGACATAGACCTACAAGTTTGTAGTTTGGACCGAACTCGAAAACTGAGGGAACTAGGTTGTCCAGCTAGGTCAAATTAGTACACCGAAATTCGATAAATTGCAATAAAATGCAATACACTTGGAAATGAAATTGGTAACATATACCAACACTAAAGGGCTCTAAAATGTAACATATTGGTAACATTGGAATTGAATCACTTAGAGTGCATCAAGAGTCAACATTATAAGTTGACTAATGAAATGAATTGAAGGGAATAGTACCAGGAAAATTTAGATATTGGATTTTATGGTTGGAAACAAATTCATTGAGTACTGAAACACTTTAAATTGTCTATTTCAGTTAATAAGGATATTGAGAAGCATAAAGAACATTGAGTCAAGGCCTAGGAGCAACTCAAATCAGGTTTGTGCATAACTAGTTTTTAACTGATTTTGTTCTGAATATTTCATATGATTAAATGACATATTTTTCTTATGTGTTATGTTTAATAAGCATTGTTATGAATTGAATAATTTATGTTTTGGAAAATTATGATAGAACATGTTTTGAATTGTAGGCAATTTGCATGGAAAAATGCAAATTTATGATTTGAATTGTGATGAGCATAAAAATTATTGGATATTGGAATTGACTTTGAATCGAATTGTATTGTGATTTATGCTCACTAAAAGGATTGCGATTGTTTTATATCTCACTATAGATGCTTGGCTAGGTTATTACCCGTCTCTCTCATTTGTTGAGAAGACAATGGAGTTAGTTGTGTTTTGATTATCATGGTACGTGCACAGGCTTAGATTCTCCTCTTATTAGAGGTTAGATCTAAGTTTTTTATGTTATGGCCCTTTCGGAAGATTCATTATTGTGATGTGTACTGTGCATGATGATTCGACCTCTTCGACCATAGGGAGTTAGAATCCGATTCAACCTCCTCGACCATAGGGAGTTAGAATCACCCCGAAGATGGCCCTTTTGGATTACTCTTGCATAGTTAGTGAGATAAAGAATGGTTTTCAAGATAAAGAATAGTTTTTGAATAGTAAAGAATTATGATTTCAATTATGATTTATGTATAATTGATTTTGTTGGAATTACCTTAAATGTTGGGTTGTGATTTGATAAATTGAATTTCGTGATCAAAGTCATTTCATACAAATGATTTATGTTATTGGCAATGAATAATTTGATATTTGGAATTTGATGAGTATCCTGATTTCCAAATTATTTGCTGTAATTTTGCTAAGGTATATTGAACTATGTTTTAAGTTATAGTTGTGTACCACTGAGTTCACCACTCAGTGATAGCTTTGTATGCTGTAGCAGGTGAAAAGAGCATAGAGTAGTTGAGTAAGCTTCTTTGAAGACACATTCAGATCAGTTTCAGGTATAACATAGGTATACCCATGTACATAGGTTTTGATGTATGCATGTAATAATATGTATATAAATTATTTGAGCAGTTGTATAAAAACTCTTGTAAAATATTTTGGTATGTAATTAAATGTAAATTATTGTAATGTAAATTTGAGATTTCACTTACTTGTATAATTTTGTAATATTAATTTTTTAGTCTTGTAATCAATGAAATGTTTCTTTTATGATGAGGTTGGTTTGAAAATGAAATGATTTGATTATTGAGATTGAATTGTGAGATGAAATGAAGTTTATTAGAGTTGTATTTGAGAAAACATACTGGAAGAGTTTTCCTTTTTAGGTTTGAAGAACTGTTTTCTCAAAATACAGCTGGCTACTCTGCCGAAATTTTGAAAACTTTTTATAACACCAGATTTTAATCGATGATTTAAATTTCACGAAAATTGCTTTAAAATCCCTTGTAGTATATTTAATGGGTTACCAGTAGGTGAAGTACGGTAATTCATTAGGTGTACTACTGAATCATGTTACATCTTACGGAGGAGTAGGGTGTGACAGTCGTGCTCCACCAAGGGCTGAATCTGGAGGCAGGGGAGAATCTGCTCCACCAGCAGCTGAGGCACCTGCCCAACCTCAGTTTGCATTATTCCAGCAAATGACTGAATTTTACCAGCAAATAATGGGGGCAATTCCACCACCACAACCACAGCCACAACCTCCACCAGCACCACAGAAGTCCCATTTAGAGAAATTGCAAAAACATGGGGCTATGGATTTCTTTGGGAAGAAGGAGGATGACCCTATGACAGTGGAAAACTGGTTGGATAGAATAGTCAAAGTGTTGAAACAGCTTCATTGCACCCCCGAGTAGAACCTAGAGGGTGCCATGTCCCTACTTCAAGATGATGCATACCAGTGGTGGGACACAGTAACCAGTGAAGTGCAACTGGATCAGATAACCTTGGATTTCTTTCGCATAGAGTTTAGGAAGAAGTATGTCAGTAAAGTATATTTATAAGAGAGAAGAAGAGAATTTATCAGTCTGAGACAGAGGCAATTATCAGTGGTAGAGTATGACTGTGAATTCAACAAACTGAGCTGGTATGGGAGGGAGATAGTCCCTACAGAGGCAGAAAGGTGTAGAAGATTCAAAGAAGGGCTCAGTGACAATATCAAAGTCATGATAACAGCATTGGAGATCACGGATTTTGCCAAATTAGTAGATGCTGCATCAAAAGTAGAAAGAGTCCAAATAAATGAGCAAAATAGAAGGGAAAGACAGCAGAAGAGGGGTCCAGGTCAGTCTAGTTCATTTTCTGCTCCCAGTAAGAAGAGTAAGGGTCCTCCTGCTCAGAGTTCAGGACAACAACAAGGTCAGGGTCAATCCCAGGGGCCTAGACCATAGTTCACACCTAGGAGAGGCCACCAGGACCATCGGTGGCGGCTCAGGGGCAAGTGTTCAGGGACCAGCAAAGATCTTTTGCCTGTCCATACTGCCAAAATTGGCAAAAGGGGGACTATTGGTGAGTGACTGGTGTATGCTTACGGTGTGGATCTACAGAACATCAGATCAAAAATTGTCTAAAGAGGACTACTACAGTTGCCCCAACACAAGCAGATAGGCCTGCCCATGCGCCTCAAAAGGGTAGGAAGCCCGGTAAATCTGAGTTAGCTGGTCCATCACTGAGGCCTGCATCTGAGTCAGCTGAAAGACCAAAGGTCAGAGTACCTGCTAGAGCCTATGCCATAAGGGCTCAGGAGGAGCAAGATGCCCCGGACGTCATCAGGAGTACATTCTCCCTCTACAACACATCTGTGCATGCATTAGTGGATCCAGGATCCACTCATTCATACATCTACATCAAACTACTCGTAGAGAGGGGAGTTTCAGTAGAGGAGAGTGATCAAGACATTCTGGTTACAAATCCACTAGGCCACAGTGTGGTAGTGAATAAGGTGTATAAAGGTTACCCATTAAGGATTTAGGGGTATGAATTCTCGGCAGACCTAATTGAATTGCCCTTCCATGAGTTTGATGTGATTTTAGGAATAGACTGGTTGTCACGTCATTAGGCAATAGTTGATTTGCAGATTGAAGAGGATTTCTTTGAAAGCTCCTGAGGGTAATGAGATTTCAATTGTGAGTGAAAGGACAGATTTCCTGTCCAATATTATCTCAGCCACAGTTGCAAGAAGATTGATGAGAAAAGGCTGTGAAGCTTACCTAGCGCACATGGTTGATACTAGACGGGCTAAGCCAAACCTGTGTGATATACCCATAGTAAGAGACTTCCCAGATGTGTTTCCTGAAGAATTACCTAGTTTACCACCAGAAAGGAAAGTCGAATTTGCTATTGAAGTAATGCCGAGTATAGCACCTATTTCTATTGCTCCTTATAGGATGGCACCCACTGAATTGAGGGAGTTGAAAATTCAGTTACAAGAGTTACTCGATAAGGGGTTCATACGCCCCAGTGTGTCACCATGGGGAGCTCTGGTGGTGTTTGTAAAGAAAAAGGATGGAACCTTAAGATTATGCATTGATTACCGGTAGTTAAACAAAGTAACTATAAAGAATAAATATCTGTTGCCCAGAATTGATGATCTGTTTGATCAGTTAAAGGGAGCTGGTGTATTTTCAAAAATTGATCTCAGATCAGGGTATCATCAGTTAAGGGCAAAGGATGCAGATGTGTCAAAAACTGCATTCAGAACCCGGTATGGGCATGTCACACCCTACCCCTCTGTAGGGCATAACATGATCCCGTAGTATACCTAATGAATTACCAACTTCGTCTACTAATAACCCATTAAATACACTACAAGGGATTTTAAAACTTTTCTTACTTCTTTTACAGTGGTGAGCACTATTTACAGGTGTTAAAAACCCTTTTGAACTAAAGTGATAGAACTAACACATTTAAATTATTTGGAATTTCTGTAAAAATTTTGGCAGAGTGCCATCTGTATTTTGGATAAAACAGTTCTTCAGAAAACCTGTAAAAAGCACTTCAATATATTTCCAAATCTCAACTAAAATCCACAGTGATTTTTCAAAGACTGAGATACAAGAAATATAATACAATTTTTACAAGTCAAAATAACTCATGATTTACTTTACAACTTCAATGTACAATTTTAATTTACAACTGCTCAAAACCAAGAACAATATATACATACAGTGAACATACATTATAGTACAAAATGCAAAATGTGGTATACTCATTATACCTGATAATCTCTCGCTGAATGCACTAACAGCCTAGTCTGCTGCCCTGTCCGTCTGTCTACCTGCGATAGCAATGAAAAGCTATCGCTGAGACAATGTCTCAGTGGTGCACAACATTAACCAAATACAACTTTAAATCATAGTTCATAAATCATATAAATGATAGATACGTAAAACCATAGTTAAATTCAAGACAATGAATGTCATAAGGAATTTAACACAATATCACAATAAATCTCAGTAATCAAAACGTAGTTAAATTCAAAAGACAGTGAATGTCAATAAGAATTTAAACTCCATTTCACAAATTATCAAAGCTCATAATAACACAATTTAGTCAAATAATTTACGAACACAGTGTTGGCAATTCATACACAACTTAAGCCATGACACAAAATTTCTGATCAATGCCGCGTTGTACACCACGACAAAGCAATCACAATCCCACTAATCGAAATCAATGAGGAAGGGAGCTAGCTATATAATGAGTACTCATCCGATCACCTCAACTGGTAAACCAAAGAGGGAGAAAAATAAATGATCACGACTCCATAAATGGAGAAGGAAAATAAACGATCACAACCCCATAAATGGAGAAGGAATGATATGATACTGTCATGCTAAGTGTGAACACAAAATCAATTCCAAACATTTTATTCAAATGATTCGTGAGGATCTAATAAATTTCTGAAGTCATAAATTCATTCACAAAATGGCAACACAATTCATAATTAACTTCAAATTTTCACAAATCACACTAAATCAATTTTTCCACAGTTTCAAAGTATTTACAATGCTTTTCAAGCAATAAGTATCCATTCAAACACATTTCCATAATTGAAAACAATAATATACAAATAGTCACAATTTATTTCAATTGAAAAATTCAAAAGAAATAACTGTTGTGCACAAACCTCTGATAACTGTCTCCTGGCCTTGACTCAGTCTTTCCTTCCCTTTCCCTGAGTCTTTGCTAACTGAGAAACACAATTTGAAGTGTTTCAGTACTTAATTAAATTGTCTCTAACGATAATGCTTGATAAGTAATTCACTGAATTCTATTATTTGCTTAGTCAACCTAATATGTCGACCCTCGATGTATTCTAGGTAAATTAGGTTTTAATGTTACTAACATGTCACATTCGATAGTCTTTTAGGGTTGGTACATGTTACCAAGTTCATTTCTGTGTATATTGCATTTTCTTGCAATTTGTTGGATTCCGGGATACTAGTTTGACCTAGCCAGACGATCTAGTTCCCTCAGTTTTCAGGTTTCAGTCAAAACTATAAACTTGTAGATCTATGTCTTATGGAACGCGGGACAAAATTTCAAGTCATTCTGAGTTATGTAGACCAAGTTATGGTCATTTTACTATTGCTAGTCAAATTGCATCAAAATTGGTCACTTTAGGTCACTTTAGGTCATTTTAGGTTCGGCCAGTTTTTGGACCCGAATTTGTGCAAGCTGTTTGACTTGCTTATGGTCATTTCTGGGCTTTGGTGTCTTCATAAGACTTGTATATATGGGTCTTAGCTATTCATGGTCAAAATTTCAGGTCAATTGGACCTGTTTTGAGTGAGTTATGGCCTAAACACTAACTGCTGCCCAAATGGTCAATTTTCAGGCCTCAATTGCACTTAATCCGAATTTGGTTATTTTTAAAGCTACCTTGCAAGCAGAATTTTGGTATGCTTCCTTCATGAAAGTTGGCACATTTTGTGCCTAGTTTCACCTCCAATTGGTCTCATACCAATTGGAGCCACACACTTAAAGTTATAGGCCTAAAACTCAAACTGCCTTATTGCATTTCTTCCATACATATCAAGGATCACTCCTAACACTTACCAAACTCAACATTCAAGTCAATTCTGGTTGTACCATAACCTAAACATAATTTAAAACATATTATAGGTCATTTTGGCAGCTTACAATTACATTCAACATACACCATAAAGTGCAGAATTTTTCAACTCAATTTACAATCCATTCAATCTCCTAACCATAACACCTTTTTCATGTCCAACTTCACACCATCATATATGCACTCAAACTGCCTTAACATCCAACACAATTCAACATTGATATACCATAAACCAAGCATGAATTCCAGCATTCTTCAAGAGCTAACAAACTGCCACAATGGTACACTTACATTCCATTACTTTCCAAGCTTTAAATTTCATTTTACATTTACATATACTAAGTATACATCACCCAAACAATTTCCTACACAATATACATTTAATCAATCATTTAATTCACCATTTACAAGCAAAAATAAACTGCCTTCAAAGTGTTTCCATGGCTGCCAAAAGTACACTTCCCCATTCAACATCAAACTTCAAAAATTTCTCCATAAATCAAACACCCATAACATCCTTACAAACTTTAACAAAGCAATATTCAAAAACACAAACTTACCACTTTTGAAATTCTTCAAAACCTCACCAAAACATAATTTTCTTGCTGCCTATCTACTGCCCAAGTGGTGTAGACTAACTTTGATGAAGGAACTTAGGAAGAATTTGGCTTACTTTAAGCATGCATGGAGCTTGGCCATGGATGGCCATGGAGGTTCTTCAATGGAGGCTCACGGCTGGTCATTTGGGAGGAAGAAGATGGACTGAATTTCTGTCCAAATGCATTATAAAGGTGTCCCACAATGTGAGTTAGTGGACCACTAACTTTAGGAAATGACTTATTTAATTAAAGTTACCAAATTTACAATTTTGCCTCATTATTTCCACTTTTATATTATGTACCATAATTTTATTTTTCATTGCATTTTCAAAGTTTAATATAATTTATTTTTAATGGACATTTAGGTCAAAAGACAACTCGAGATGTCAAATGACCACAATGCCCCTGTTTGGGTTGCATTCTCGATTTTTCGGTAACACCGGATTTTATCCGTTTTTCGATTTCTCACTTTTCTTTGTACTAATTATTTAATTTTTCTTTGATATTTCTAATGATATTTATACTTCAATTGATGTCTCTTGAAGTCCTAAAAATATTTTTCAGGGTTCCCCGCGGTCCAGGGCTAGTCAACGGTCCACGCCGTGACTTCCCAGTGCAGTCACCCATCGCTAGGGTTCTCGGCTCACTTAACTTGATTGCACTTCTTTACTATTATTTTTCCTTTGTTTTTCTTGTATTTTCTTTTCTTGTATTTCATTATTTTATGTCTCCTCACTCATATTGAAGTGTAGTTCTAGGCATCCTAGCTGTCCGGACAACACTGGTCACCGGAACAGTAGAACGCATTATCGAACTTAGGGGTGTTACAGGGCATTATGAATTTCTAGTGATGCCGTTTGGGTTAACAAATGCACCAGCAGCATTTATGGACCTTATGAACCGTATCTTCCATCCATATTTAGATCGGTTTGTAGTGGTCTTTATTTATGATATTTTGGTGTATTCCAAGACCAGGGAAGAATATGATGAACATTTTGCAAACCCTGCGAGAAAAGAAGCTGTATGCTAAGTTGTCCAAGTGTGACTTCTGGATGAGTGAAATCTCTTTCCTTGGACACATAATATTAGCTGAGGGGATTCGAGTAGATCCCAAAAAGATAGAAGCAGTGATGGAATGGAAGCCTCCCAGAAATATAACTGAGGTCAAAAGTTTCTTGGGGCTAGCTGGGTATTACAGAAGATTTGTGAAGGGGTTCTCTCTTATAACTGCTCCAATGACCAAGTTGTTACAGAAAAATGTGAAATTTGGTTGGAACAACAAGTGCCAAGCCAGTTTTGAGAGGCTGAAGGCTATGTTGACAGAAGCACCAGTGTTAACATAGCCAGTATTGGGAAAAGACTTTGTGGTCTACAGTGATACCTCGCATAATGGGTTAGGGTGTGTATTGACTCAAGAGGGGAAAGTGGTCGCCTATGCTTCTAGGCAGTTAAGGCCACATGAATAGAACTACCCTACTCATGACCTGGAGTTAGCAGCAATTATCTTCGTATTGAAGATATGGAGGCATTATTTGTATGGTGAAAAATGCTATATCTATACAGACCACAAAAGTCTAAAATATTTGCCAATCCAGAAGGAGCTCAATCTTAGATAGAGCCAATGGATTGAATTCCTAAAGGACTATGATTGTGTGATAGATTACCATCATGGGAAGGCAAATGTAGTTGCTGATGCCTTGAGTAGGAAGTCCATTACAGCTTTAAGATCACTAAATGCCCGTCTGTCCCTAGATGGAGCTATTTTGGCTGAGTTACAAGTGAGGCCAAACCTGCTACAGCAGATACAAGATGGGCAGAAGGCAGATGAAAAATTAATAGCTATTGTGGATAAAATTTCAGAGAGAAAAGAAACTGATTATGAGGTGAAAGCAGATGGGTGTCTATACTACAGAGGAAGAGTGTGTGTACCAGATGATGGGGAACTAAAGACTAGTATTCTGAAAGAAGCACACACTAGTGTTTATGCTATGCACCCGGGAAGCATAAAAATGTATAATGATTTTAAGCCTTATTATTAGTGGCTTGGTATGAAGAAGGATAAAGCTGACTATGTTACTAAGTGTTTAACATGTCAGCAAGTTAAAGCAAAACATCAAGTTCCATCAGGGTTGCTACAGCCTATAAGCATACCTGAATGGAAATGGGGCCGGGTCACTATAGATTTTGTTAGTGGTCTACCTCTCACCCAAAAGAAGCATGATGCAGTGTGGGTGATAGTGGATAGATTAACGAAGTCAGCACATTTTCTACCAGTTAGGACTGACTACTCACTGGAGAAGCTAGCAGAGTTGTATATCAGTGAGATAGTTAGACTGCATGGAATCCCACTTTCCATCATATCTGATCAAGACCCAAGGTTTACATCGAGATTTTGGAAAAAGTTGCAAGAAGCCTTGGGCACACAACTCCGCTTTAGCACAGATTTTCATCCTCAGACGGATGGACAGTCGGAATGAGTAATCCAAATCCTGGAGGATATGCTGAGGAGTTGTGTCATTGAGTTTGAGGGGAGTAGGGATAGATATCTCCCACTAGCAGAATTGGCATATAACAATAGCTACCAAGCTAGCATTCAAATGGCCCCGTATGAAGCACTGTATGGGAGGAAGTGTAGAACCCCAGTATGTTGGACTGAATTGGGCAAAGATAAGCTAGTAGGACCAGACCCAGTGAAACAGACTGAGGTGAAAGTAAAAATAATCAAAGCTAATTTGAAGGTTGCCTCGGATAGACAAAAATCTTATGCCGACTTGAAGAGAAAAGAGATAGAGTATGCAGTTGGCGACAAAGTGTTTCTCAAAGTCTCACCGTGGAAGAAAGTACTCAGGTTTAAAAGAAATGGTAAGTTAAGCCCTAGGTTCATTGGCCCATATGAAGTCATTGAACGAGTGGGACCAGTGGCCTATCGACTAGCTTTACTAGCAGAACTGGATAAGATCCATAATGTATTCCATGTGTCTATGCTAAGAAGATACCACTCACACCCTTCACATGTCATCTCCATGGAAGAGATCGCAATACAACTGGACTTGACATATGCAGAAGAACCTATACGGATACTGGCTCAGGAAGTGAAGGAACTGAGAAATAAACAAATTCCACTAGTGAAAGTATTTTAGAGGCACCATAATACTGAAGAGGCAACTTGGGAAAGTGAAGAGATGATGAGGCAACAGTTCCCTCAACTGTTTGCATCAGGCAAATTTCGAGGACGAAATTTTTATTAGGGGGGAAGAGTTGTAACATCTTCACTTTAGCTAGTCCATACAGTCTACTATTCCGGTGACGAATGTCGATCCGGGTAGCTAAAATATTTGAAATTATAAATAGACTAGAATGAGAAGTTATAAATAAACCAAATAATGCTCATAAAAATCAAGAAAAATTTTTAGGAATGAAATGCACTAAGGTTAAATGAGCTAAAACCCCAGTGATGAGTAACCCGAAGGGGAAGTGACGGTGAAGGCCGTTAACAACCCTAGACCTGGGGGAAAACTTCATAAAATAATTTTTGGGACCTCAGGGAAGGATTATTGGGGTTCCTATGACAATAAAATGTTAAGAAAACATAAGAAAAATTTAATCAATCGGTGCACACAATTTTAGCTCATTAAGCCAAACGGAGGGCATTTTGGTCATTCCGTCTTCAGAGATGATTTTTGGCCAATTTGTCCAGTTTAATAAATAATTTATATGACATAAAATGTGAATAAATATTGTTAAAAATTTAATTGAAATTAAGTAGACAAGAAAAGGAAAGAAAATGAAAATAAATGGGATTTATTACATCATGCTTATGTAAGCATGAGGTAATTAAAGTCTATGGCCAATCAAATTAAAGAAACATAATTATAATACATAAAAGGGGCAGAAAAACAAAAGAAAAAAAAATTAGATGCTTCTTCTTCCTTCATTGGCCGAAAACCTCTCCTAACTCCACAACTCCATGAAAGCTTAAGAAAGCTTGAGATAACCCACCAAATTACCTTGAAACTCATCTTTGTCTTCAAAAAAAATTATTCATACACCTTGGGCAAGCTATAGATAACAAAAAGAAGTATAAAGAAGGAGCTTTTACAAGTTTGAGATTAACTCCATTAGAGGTATGTGACCAAACTTATTCTTTCTCTTTCAATTCATGTTGAAGGAGTGAAATTGAATGCAAATTTACAAGAAAATTGAATAAACATTATGTGTATGCCTTGCTTAAAATTTCAGCAGCATTCGGCTTGGAAGGGTTTTAAAGATTTTCTTGAATTAAAATGGTACCGTAGCTGCCCTTAATACTAACCTATTATTTAGGATAATGAAAGGTAAGTGAATGCATGATTTGAGATGGTTGAGTTAGGGTTTGGCTATGAAATTGAGACTTTGATCATGTAATGGTGAAAGTAAGTTTTAATGGTCAATTAGTGACCATTTGGTTATGTGTGAATAAGAAATAAAGTAGTTTGTTTAGTGGGAATTGAAGTTAGTGTTACTGCTCATGGTGACCTGCAGGACTGAGTGTGAGTCTAGTAGGTTTGGGCAGTTATAACTGGAGTTGTGTAGGTTCAATTAGTACAAGGGCAATTGGATATGAAACTAGACACATAATGGCACAACTTCGGTGAAGAAACCCTACCCAGAAAACCAAACCAAGTTGACCAAAAAATTGCCCTAATCCTGGTGACCTGCATTCTGCCTGGGCAAAATGACTAAATGAACAGTGTTTATTCATTTGGTCATAACTCAGTGTAGAAAGGTCCAATTGACCTGAAATTTTACCAGCAGAAAGTTAAGATATAGACCTACAACTTTTATGAAGAAATCTAACCCAAATTTTGACCATAACATGTTCAAAAAGTCACCTGCAGTCACTACACAAAACACTATAGATTTGGTCAGTCCAGAAAATCTGGAAAGTTTACAATCTGGCCAGTTATGGTGTTTAGGCCATAACTTGAGGAACAAAACTTCAAATGGAGTGATTCAAAAAAATAAATGTAACTAGACACAATAAGGAACAACTTTGATGTTGACAACTTTGCCAAATTCCCACTGTAAAAATGACCAACGGAACAGTAAACATAAGGCTTGAAATCTGAAAATTTTGAACAACTAACATTAAGCTTAGAAATGGTATTGGCAACCAATACCAACAACTTTAGAATGTAAAATTTGGTATGTTGGGAGTATTAGAACCAATGTACCAATTTTCTATCCAAATGTCAACATTTTAGTTGACTAATGAAATGAATAGTAACACCTAAACTTGAATTTCAAGAATTGTACAATTTAAGAATGTAACATGCCCTAGTACACCTAGCAAGATTGGTTTGGATAGGTTGGCATGCCAATAGGGTTCTATTATTAGTACTGCATATGGCTTCATGCCATTTTGTGTTTTATGGCCTCATGCGCCATTCTGTGTTATAATAGCCTTTGGCTATGTTGATTTAGTTGTTATACTTGGGTTTTATCCTTAATAATTATTACAGCTTATTAGCTGTTCTGTTGCACACCAGGAGACACAATGTGACCGATGGTGTGATGGTCTGAGGTACTTGATACCCAGTGCCAGTTTACCCGTTTATCAAGTCCATTCGACTAGTATGGGTTACTCAGGCAATGAAAATAAATCTTACCAAATTTTAATCAAATAATACTACAATAAATGCCAGAAATTAAGTCTACCTAAAATGTAAATATACATTCTGCATATTTATTTTATTTTAATTATTTTATTTTATATTATCGCCACTAAGCAGAATTGCTTAGCGCATTGCTTTTTCCACACGCAGGTACGGAAGACATAGCTGGGGAGTCCAACATATCTCAGACTGGGTGAACTTTCAGATCTGCACACAGAGTCCAGAGTCACCTCACATTTACAGTGCATTGGTAGGACATTAGGTTACTTTTGGTATTTTGTATTTTGTAAACCTTTGTAATTAGACTTTTATTTTGTCATGTATATTATAAACTCATGTAATTATTGTAACACCCATCACTCGTCTACAGAATAGCCAAGCAAGGCATGCTACATGGCTTGCCGGAACACCTAGTCTATGATTATTTCATTTCCTGAGCTCAATTTGATTTTAAGAAGTCTTTTATGTAATATTCATATCATGCTGATACTATTTTCATACTTTGATAAAATCAGTGTTTCAAGATTGGTAATAAAAATTTGGCAAGGTGCCGTCTGTATTTTGGACAACTGTCCTTCCAAACCTATTGAAAACAGTTTAATATGATAATATCAAAATCTCAAATATTTCACAGTCTCTATTTCTCAGTAAAGTCAATAGAGTTTTACAGTCATTAAACAGTTTCATGATACAGTCCATAATAATTTTAATATATCTAGAAAATCTCCATGTTATTTAATATGTACAAGATATTACAAACTTTAGAGCTTTCATAATATTACAAAATACAAGACCGAATTTCAAAAATACAACAAAAGTACAAAATACAAGATATCCTAAGTCCTACCATGTATGCAATGCAGTGCAGATGACTCTAGACTCCTATGCAGATCTGATGTCTCACCCGGTCGTAGGTCTGCTGGGCTCTCCAGCTATGTCTCCAATACCTACGCGTTACAAAAGCAACGCACTAAGCAATTTTGCTTAGTGGTGCCAAATATAAAGAAATATATACTAAATTAAAGTAAATGAATTTATGACATCGGTATTCTTTACAATTGTTGATTCTACCTTTGTTTGCTAACATTTCAATATTTGCTAATTTTGGTAGTGCTGTATGTCAAAAGACTGGATTTAGCTATTTGAATTTAATAGTACTTAAATTACTGCCCGTGTAGCCTATATACTGACCAAACTGGATAAATGGATATACTGGCACTAGGTACCTAGTACCTCGGGCCATCACACCATCGGTCACAAAGTGTCTCCCGATGTGCAAATGGTGTGGCTAAAAAGCCATATAGTCAATCTGGCGATAAGCCAAGTATAATAACACAATACGTATAGCCGTAGGCTATTAAAGTCACAATGTGGCATAATAAGTCGTAAAAACACAGTATGGCCTAAAGCCATTTACAGAATAGTTGTCAGAATCCTATTGGCATGCCAACCTATCCAAAGTAGTCAACTAGGTAAACTAGGGCACATTATAAATTAATTGTTTAATTCTTCAATTTTTTAGAGTTTACTAACTATTATGTAATTCATAAGTCAATGTATATGTCGACCTTTTTAGGTACTATGGATAAGTTGTTTCTAACAGCAACATCTCACATATTGTAATTCAATATGCTGCCAATATAGTGTAATTTACCATTTTTACAAGTTGGCATTCATTGCCAAATTGCTTCAAGCATCATTGTATGTAAATCTCAAATTCTCAATTTTTGGTGTGCTAGATTGGTCTAGCTTAAAGTCCTATTTCTCTTGGTTTTTAGCTTCTGGTCAAAGAAGCAAAATTGTAGCCCTATATCTTATTGCACGTGGGGCAAAATTTCAGGTCATTCTGAGTTGTATAGACCAACATATGGCCAATTTACTAAAGCTGGACAAATTGCACCTTTAGTGCAAAATTTGGTCAATTTTAGGTCACTTTTAGTTCTGGTAGTTTTGGTACCCGAATTTATGCAAGCTATTTGACTTGGTTCTGGCCATTTTTGGGCTTTGGTATCTTCATGAGAATTATAGCTGTATGTATAAGCTATCCATGGTAAAAATTTCAGGTCAATTGGACCTATTTTGAGTGAGTTATGGTCATCCTAATGACTACTGTTCATATGGTCAAAAATCTGGGTTGCAAGGTTGCTATTCCGAATTTGGTCACTTTTAAGGTCAGTTTCTAGGCAGAATTTTGTCAACATTTCTATAGGAAAGTTGGCCTATTTGGTGTCTAGTTTCACCCCCCATTGGCCTCATACCAACTGGGTTCACAGTTTGGCACTTATGACCTAATTTAGGTACTGCCATCAATACACAACCTGCACAAAACACATACACTTCCAATTTGATATTCCTTCTCCTCCTCATTACTTCAATATTCAATCAATGACACTTCTATATATATATATTTTACACAATTCTAGCAATAATTTTTGGGCAGAACAATCAAGTGCTCAATGCACACAATTCACCATTAAGTTCAACATTCACTTCCACAAAATTTCAACATATCTCAATGTCAATATTACACATACATTTCAACATACTCATATTTCAATATCGCTTGCACATGCTGCCCACAATTTAACACTATCATATTGCATTAATAAATTTCATATTCACACACAATTTATGCTATTATGGGCTGCCAAACATGGCAGTTTGCTCAAAGCATTAAGGTTCCATTTCACACCCTTAATTCAAGCATTACATGTACATACTTAGATTTTAACTTACTACATCCTCCATTTGAGTTAATCAACCTTAATTTCCATCATTTAGAGGTAAGAAAAATTCAAATACAACATATGTTCATGGCTGCCGAAAATGGACCATTTCATTTCTCAATGTTTTCTTCATTTCTCTTCACCAAAATACTCACCTCAACCTAAACACAAGGTTTACTAAAGCAAGGGAGAGGTTTTGGACACTTACCACTTTTGAAGCTTATCAAAACTTCACCAAATATTGTTTTTCTTGTTGCCAATATCTTTCCCAAGTTAAGTAGGCAAGCTTTAATGAAGGAACCAAGTGGAAATGGTGGCTTGATCATTCACCCATGAAGGTTGCATGTGGGGCGTCCATGGTGGTTTCCATGGTGAGTTTCATTTCTCTCGGCTGGTTATTTCTCAAGGTTGAAGATGATGGTTTCTATCCACAAATGACTTGTATAGCTGTCCCAAATTAGGAGTTAGTGGAGCACTAGGTAATAGTTTAATGGTTAATTAGTTAAAGTTCCATTATTTGCACATTTAGCTAAATTCTTTTACTATTTACATATTGTATCCCATTTTAATTTTTCATGACATTTCCTACGTGCAATATCATTTATTTTTAATGGACATTGAGGTCAAAAGGCAACTCTAGGTATCAAATGACCAAAATGCCCCACTTCGGGTTATATTCCCAATTTTTCGATAACACCGATTTTTGTCTGTTTCTCGATTTTTCATTTTTCTTTGTACTAATTTATTAATTTTTCTTTGATATTTCTAGTGTCAATTACATTTCAATAAACATTTATTTATGTCTCAAAATTAAATTTCGAGGGTTCCCCTCGGTCCTGGGGTCTGCAATGGCCTTCTCGGTGCGGTCACCCATCTCTGCGGTGCCGGCTTGTTTAACTTAGCTTCATTTTCTCTCTTTCATTTTTCTTTGATTTTTCTTGTATTTTATTTTTATTTATTTTATCATTATATGTCTGTTCACTATCACCGAAGTGTAGTTCCAGATATCCTGACTTGCCTGGACTGTTATTTGGCTACTGGAGTAATAGAACATATAGAATACATACGGCGGGGATGTTACAATTATGTTTTGATGTAAACATCTATAAATCATGTTCAGTAATAAATTTGAGTATTTCTTATTGAGTTGAGTATAATATGAAACGAATTGAATTTTGAGATATTGAAGTCATTTGAGAAATTGTGGAAAGATGTTGATGGTTGACTGAGATTGATAATATGATTATATTGGAAGTGTTTTTAACAGATTCAGAAGAACTATTTTTTCCAATTTACAGTTGGCGCTCTACCGAATTTTCTATAAAATTTGCAAAAAATTCAGATTAATCAAAATTATAAATAAATGAATTAAAATGGGTAAATTGTAATGGAAATACGATTTAGTGCTCCAGCACACTGTGTGGCATATCTTGCTCAGCTACACTGTAGACGGGTAAGGGGTGTCACAGATCTCCCTCCTTAAGGTGTGGGCCTTCTCTCTAATTACGCGTTGATTTGCGACGGCCTCCAAGCCCAAGCTCATTGTCTGAGTTAAAAATATCATCGATGCTCTCCTCTGCTAACCTATTCTGATCTTCTTAGAAGCAAATGGAAGCTCCCATGACTTTGGCCAGGCTGAGATTCCCTCTTGTAGAGCGATTCGTTTCCAATGATTGGATCAGGAGTTGAGCGCACCAAGAAAGCATCCTAACCGTAGGACCCGAGGACTCCCCTTCCACATTGGAAGAGATCGGAGGAGGCGGGGGAGGCGGAAGTTAGATTTACTGAGGAGTAGAAGCAACGACCTCTACCTTTGGGATTGGTTGCTCCTGAGGTCGGGGAGGAGAGCTCGACACCTCTACCAATTCACGTCGAGGGGTTTGAGCATCAGCAATGGTGGCCCCCTTCATCGCCCGCACTTTTCGGGAGACCTCCCTCTTTAGCTTGTGGCTCTCCTTGGAAGTGTCGCCACCCGCCATACCAGCACAGAAAAAGAAGTCAGTGAGTTCGCTAATATTCAGAGGCTAGAGATATGGATAGTACCAGGGCCGAGGTCAGAGAGCTGAAGCTCCTAGTCTTCATCAGTGATAAGCGACATCATCCAATGCTTCAGTTCGGCCATAAACGCGTCTAAGCATGAGAATTTCTGGGTGGATGCCAGAGATTTTAACTCTTTCACCATGGCATCTTCGTCCTTATTTAAGGTGATCTTCTTCGGGATCGGAGCGACCAGGTGTTGCTAACTCCGTGGGATACCCCCAAAGCCATTCCAAATCTTGCTCCTCAAAATAAAGAATCGGTTCTTCCAGTTCTTCAATGAAGAAGGGAGATCGGTGAAGAGCCCACAGTTTGGCTTTGCCTGAAAGAACCAAAATTGGTCATCCTTCCTTCGGGCAAGCCTATGTAGCTCGGCAAAGACTTTAGTCATGGGCTCCAGTCTCTTAGCTCGGCAGAGGCCCCGGAAGGCTACCAAAGTCTGCTAAGAGTTCGGATGCACTTGAGCTACCGAGACATGGAAAAACTTTAGGACGGCCCTGTAAAATTCGTCTAAAAGGAAACGGAGCCCGGCCTTCAGCTGCTCTTCATATACCATGATGAGATCGCTTTCATCGAAGAAGTGATTGGTCCGATGGTCACCGTGGTATTTGATCAGTTCAAAGGAGTCAATCCGCAGATTGTACTCCTGACTTATAGATTGGAGATTGGTTTCTCTCAAGACTGAAGGCAACTCATTAATTGGTAGGTTTTCTCTTCTCAAAAATGCCCTTTGCCTCGGTTCGATAGCCGGTCTAGTAACTGGAATGATGGCTGTGCTGGTTCGACTGCCTGATCTAATGACATCACCCTCTTCCGAGGTCCATGAAACATGGACGGAAGGCGCACTTGCAGCTCTCTGACCCTCGGTGCTGCTCATTTTCAGGAAAACAAAAGAAATTAACTGAAAAAGAATCAAAATCCTTACTGGAATGAGATCGGTGTCGAAAAATCTTGAGAAAACTAGAGAAAACGCTGGGACTACTAAAGAGGTTCTGAAAATTACATAAGGAAATGACTAACTCACCTCCCCTCTATTTATACCCGTCTAAGCATTAAATGCTAGCAAAGTCCCAAGCGACGCATCGGTTAGCGGAACCGGCTGCTTTCTTTACACGTCATAAGAAGGTTCTAGAAACATAATGAAAATTGAATAAATGAGATTGGTTAGCTGAGGTCTTCAGATCGAACAAACTTCCGAAATCATGGATTGGCTAATGGCGATTCGTTTAGGGATCAGATCGGACATGCATATTAGAGATCAAAAAAATAACTAATGCAGTAATAAAATAAAAACCTTCTAATAAAATTTCGTTTCATTTCCAAAAGATCAGATTATATCATATGGGCGATCTCAAGAGATCGGATTACATCATTGGGGAAATTTTTAAAGATCAGATTTGTGACAACCCTTACCCGACTACAATGTAGCCGAGCAAGTTATGTCACTCAGTGTGCCGGAGCACTCTATTTTATCTTAATTCGTTTTTATCATAGTTTTGAAAATAGCTTGTGAAATATAATTCATTTATTGAAATTGTAATTTATTTGAGGTTCCGAAAATTTTATAGAAAATCCGGCGGAGTACCGGCTAAAAATGGAGAAAACAGTTCTTCGGAACCTGTGAAAAACACTTCCTATGATCATATTCAATCAATCCCAACTCCAATTATCAACAAAGTCTCAGAAAAATTTCAGCAATTTCATTTATTTCTCAATCATTCATCTCATGGTACTCATATACAATTCACATTTTGTATCACATCAAGTCACAGCAATTTCTTAACGATTCCTCTATTTGTCATTTCACATCATCATTAGACTCAAATCATAAATAAATTCTCACATGTGATTTATAATCACAAATTACAAGTACTTACATTAATACAAAATTATATTACATTTGTTCAAATACATATGATAAAATAAGAGTTTAATTACCAAATTTACAAAAATCTCAAAATACAAAATGGGACCTAGTGTCCTACCAATGCACTGTAGTCTGTGAGGTGACACGGACACTATGCAGACTGTGAACGGCCTTACCCAATCTGTGGTCTACTGGGCCCTCTGTCCGAATCTTCAGTACCTACGCGTTGCAAAAGCGACGCGCTAAGCATAAAGCTTAGTGGTGCAAATAATACAAGAAAATATAATATGCAAATAAAAATAATAATTTCCTTGCTATTGTGTTCATAAGAGATGAATAATTACCAACTTAATGTTTAGTCGAGGGCTAATTACGTTTTATAATATTTACTTCTTCATGCATTTTGTTAATTATTTTCTTCATGATCTTGAGTTTCTTTGTATTCTATCATTCCTGATACTTAATTTTCATATTTTCTTTAATAATCAGTGCAACCACAGTTATACTTTTCCATGCCCAAGTAACCTATACTGGACGACTGGACTGGATAACGGGTCATTGGCACAGGTCAATTGACCATATCTACAGTGAGTTATGGCCAAATGAATAGTTACTGTTCATTTGGTCATTTCTACAGGTGCTGTTGCAAGGTATCCGGATTGGGGCCAACTTTTGGTCCACTTTCTTTGGTCTTTTGGGCATGGTTTCTTCAGCAAAATGTGCCATTATAAGCCTAGTTTCATGTCCAATTGGCCAAATGAAGGAACGGAAGCGTGAAAAACACAAATTTATACCATTGAATTCAAAATTTTTCACTTAGGGTCACATGCACCATGTAAGATTTATTTTTATCTATTTGATTTCAATGATAAACAACATATTAAAACTCTTTTAATATGTTTTTAGATCTGTATTTGCCATTTAAGATTTTAAAATTAATCAGATTAATTTTAGAACCCTAGATTAAATCAAGAACGATTACACTAACCTCTTGATGCACTGCAGCGTGTCTCCGCCTTTGAGATTCGTCTTCAGGACACCAGATGTTGTCCCTCTAGCTTGTCCACACCAAGATCACCTATGGCAGCCCTTGAACAGCTTCTAAAGCCTTTTCTATTAATTAGAAATTCAAGTTCTGCCTTTTAAGAGATTAGAGATGTAAACAGGACAATAGAAACAATTTCTAGCGTTCTTAATTCAAGAGATTGATGGCTAATCTCTTTGAATTGATGAGAGATGAAGAAGAATAGAGGGAGGGCTGCAAAATGGCGTGACCAAGGAGTGTGGCTGCTGGTTGTATTTTATTTTCTCATAACAACACTTAAATAGCTAGGTTAACACATTAAACCCTTGCCACATGTCACCCTTTGATTAGCTCTAGGTTTAAGTGACCCAATCACATTGTGCCAAGTGTCAAACCTATATTTAATCTTGATTTTAATCATCTTACATGATTAAAAAAAAACATTTGGCAAGCTTATGTGTTATCCCATGTGTCACCATCTCATGGTGCCACGTGTCACACTGTGAAATGACCAAAATGCCTCTGTGTCTTAATTTTGAGTTCTTAACCCAAAATAATTATTTTCTTCTTCTAATTAATTTATATCAAATATAAATTAATTAATTAATCTCTATTAATTAATTTCTCATTAATTAAATTCATACTTAAACACTTTAAATATAAATTTAACTTATATTATACATCCAATAATCTAGATTTGGTTTCAAGTCATGCTAGGGACTTTGCAAACTAATTGCAAACCAAACATATTTAATTAATCAATTAAACTCTTTAAATAATTAATTAAATCATATTTAATTAGGTGATAACTTGTGTATGTGTGTGACTTACTAGGCTCATCACTAATTGGCAATGAGACATGATATCAACTCTTAATATCATCAGAACTCTTTCTTACCATAAATGATTTCTCTAAATCATTTTATGAACCTCATAGACCATGGTTAACACCTAGCATAGCATGCCATGGCCACCCAATTAGTAATAAGGTTTACCTTAAATGAACCTATAATCATATGTTACCATGCACTAGAATCTCTCATTACAAAATCCCAACTCAAGCCGAGTCATGGTTTATGTAAAACTCCATTTGCTATGAATATTATGTTCTCTTTTAATTCCAGTTCTTGATTAAAAGATTTTCTCATCGAAACTCTTTTACGAATAAATCTATCTTTCTGGCCAGAACTTGAAACATCAAGAACAATTAAATGAACATAGGATTTTATCTCTATTTACTTAGAGGAATAGATTCCATCTTGATCAACACCTACCTCCATATATAACTAGTAAGAGCCAACACATGCCCATATACCCATACACAGTACAAGTATGAAAGCAGTTTCAAACTCAAACTACCTATATACAAGATAATTGTGCTATCTCAGGTCTAAAGATTATATGCACTGATATGATTTATGACAAAACATTGACAAGAGTAAACTCCATGTGCTTGTCATAAGTGTCACTGGTTCGGCCTACTTATCATTTATAAGTGCCTATCATGTTTGTTATATGGCATGAGACTCACCATTCCATCTTATTTATATCTCATATAAATAACTTGGGAACAAACATGAATACAATCTTTCTGGATAAGTCATGTCCTTATTATGAAGTATCCTCGATTGTGAACCTATTTATGATATTTTGTACTAGAAATATTGTCACTCATATTCTTAACAACTTAAGAATAATATTTCTAACAAAATATCAATGGACCTTTTCTATTACACATAAATATCTTATGTAAACGGAAAAGTGGAAATGCCTTTTATTAATAAAATATGTACAAGATACATACTAAATGTATGCTCTAGGGCATACTACTAACAATCTCCCACTAGCACTAGAGCCATTCATTACAATACCTTAGACCCATCTTCTCAAGATGTCAGTCTAACTGAGCTTGTTACAAAGGCCTAGTGAATGGATCAGTTGGTTTTTCAGCTAATGTTATTTTTTCTGCATGGCTATATCGCCTTGCCCAACTCTATCTCTGATAATGTGGTAGTGCCTTTCTATGTGTTTGGATTTCTGGTGAGACCTTGGTTCCTTAGCTCGTTGTATCGCTCCATTATTGTCACGGTGTAGTGGAACCGCTGACTCAATGGAAGGAATTATGTAAGTTACATCACGAACTTCTTTATCCAAACAACTTACTTTGCAAGATTCGATGCGAGAATATACTCAGCCTCTGTAGTGGAATCTGCAGTCGTGCTCTGTTTGGAACTCTTCCAACTGACTGCACTCCATTACAAATGAACACATATCCAGAGGTAGACTTTCTATCATCGATATCTGATTGGAAATCAGAATCATTATAACCATCCAATTGCAAGTCTCCACCTCCATAAATCAAGAATAAATCCTTAGTTCTTCTCAAGTACTTAAGAATATTCTTGACAGCTATCCAGTGTTCCAAACCTGGATTGGATTGATACCTGCTAGTGAAACTAACAGCATATGCGATATCCAGCCTAGTACACAACATTGTGTCGACACCATATTTTGGCCGATCCCTAGAATCAATAAAAATTCTTCTTTGAACAGCTAATCTCGTTTCCGATCCCTCTTTAGGCGGTCACATTTCCGATCTCTCCTCACAAAAATTGAATTAATGCTGAGTCCTCATATTCATTAAGCCTCGCCGATCTCTCAAATCATTTACCGACCTCTCAAACCCGTTGTCGAATTTCCGGACCTGTCAAGTATATTCCTGATCTCTGTTGATAAATAAAATGAACTGGCACTAGATCTTTTCCTACCAGTTTTATTGCCGACCTCCATTTCTAAGATTAATAGCTATAGTTTGGGTTCGGTTTAACGGGGGTTCGTTTCTTAAGTGTTATAGTTAAATTTTCTATTTTAACCATGGCCCGTTCAACATGTGTCCCCCCCCGATCTCATGCTGTTTGTGCTTTCCGATCTTTTATACTTAGATTAATAATGGCATTTAGTTCATGTTTCGCTATGCTCATACAATCAAATACTTAGGCAAATTCAAGATTTTCCAATCACATCCATTCATTGAACAAAAGAGATATTCCATTTCATTTCATAATTTGTACAAGTTATTCGGTGGGGTGATCCCCACTGATTTACATTCTGCTCACTCTCTCTCTCTTCCTCGCCTCCTCCTCACTATCTTCACCATCGCCCCGGAGCAGTCGCCCATCCAAGAAAAGTCCTCTTCAGATAGTGCTTTTGAAGTTCGGCCAAGAGATCCTTATGAGCATTCACATAGGCTCCGCTATTCGACACCATCTCTTCATCCTTTTCCTTGAGCTCTTTTTCTTTCTCCGAAAGCTCCTTATCCTTCGCGTTAAGCTCCTCTACAAGTTGAGCGACTGAGCGGCCGTTGGCTGAAGTGCCCGGATTTCTCCGAGAGCCCGTTCACTTTCACCAAGTCACGAGACCTTTCGCCACTGGTCTTCATGGTACTTCGCCGCCCCTCGACTTGAGATATATAATCCGAGCGGATGAGAGTTGGGATCGGAGGAAGTCAATTCCTGATTTTTCTTCCCGACCTCCTTACCTGCACGCTGAATCTTTTCTCGAATCATGGTCGGTTCACGGACACTCCACGCTTAGGCTCATGGTTCGAGTCAAGATATCATCGAGACCATTCGGGATAGCCTGTCCGATCCTCTTGAAAGAAGATGGTAGATCCGTGACTTTGGCAAAATCGGAGTTCTCCCTAACAATCGGTTATTCTTCAAGCGATCGATCGATTCGAGCGCCACGAGAAGAGGTCCTCCCGTAAGATTGAGAAGGCTCCCTTTCCGTGCTTGGAATAATCGAGAGAGGCGGGTGCTCTTCCGATCTAGGAGGAGATCTCGACAGCCTCAATGGTCGGTGGACCGAAGGTTGAGGCGGTCTCTTTGTATCTCCCTGTGTTCGTGACCGGTGTTTGAAGACATTCCGAACGCTTCATCTCCTTTACCTTCCGAGATCTCTTTCCTTCTTCCGCTTCCTAGAACCCTCACCACCCGCCATACCGCACGTAAAAGAGGTTAGTGAGATCGCTAAGGTCCCGAGAACCGAGATATAGAAAATACCGATGCCGAGGTCGAGAGCTAAGTTCGCGATCTCGCCGGTGATCGCTGCATGGTCCAATGGTGCAGCCGAGCCACCGCATTTGGGCAGAATATTTTAGAGTGGTGGCCTGACTTTTCACTCCATCACTATCAAGCTTTCCTCTTGACTCGTGGTAAAGTGCTTCTGGCAGGGCCCTCGTACCACCAACTACGAGGAAAGTCCTCAAAGCAATCGGATCTTTACTCCTCGTAATGAAGAACCTGTTCTTCCAATTCTTAAGGGATGAGGGCAGATCGGAAAAGAGTCCGCAACGAGGCTTCACCGAAAGAACCAAAGGTTCGCCATCCTTTCGCGAGTTAGTCCAGGCAGCTGGCGAACACCTTAGCCGTAGGTCCGATTCCCTTAGCTCGGCATAGACCTCTGAAAGCTACCAAGATCCGCCACGAGTTGGGGTGGATTTGAACAATGGATGCTCTGAAGTTTTAGGACCTCCTTATAGAAATCGGCTAGAGGGAACCTCGCACCGCCTTTAATCGCTCCTCGACACCATGACCATGTCATTCTCTTCAAAAGAGTGATCGACACGAAGATCGCCATGGCACTTGATCACTCATATGAATCAGACAAATATTGTATTCTTGAACAAACGATTGCAGATCGGATTCTCAAGAACCGACGGAAGCTCATCTATAGGAAGGGTCTCTCCTTGAAGGTGGTGCAAGCCTTGATGGTATGACCCGACCCCGACTGGAGCAGACCCTAGGGGTTTAGGTTGCACTGGGCCCCATCGCTTCTTCTTCATCGACGATGACCATGAGAACTGAATGGAAGGAGGGCTCGCCGCTCTCCGACCTTCTGACCGCTCATTTTCAAAAGAAACAAAGAACTTAAACTAAAAAGAGGATTAAAGCCCTACCGAGTCCGATCGGGCGCTAAGAATCGAGAAAAGGAGAGAACTTTGAAGTTGTGAGCAGGGATTGAAAATGGAATGAGAGAACAATCGCTAACCCACCCACCCCTATTTATACTAGTCCGAGCATTTAATGCTCATGAGGTTCTAGGCACAGATCGATTGGTGGGACTCGACAAATGCTCGACACTTTTCTCAAATATCCGAATGTTCGAGATCGGTTTATTAGAGATCGGCATAATAAGTAAAAATTTTTGAATGAAGGATCACTAAGTGTCATTCGTAAAGAATCGATTGATAATAACATTAGGATCGGAAAATAATCAATGCAAAAATAATAAGATGATAACCGACAAAATAAAGTCTTTATTTTCAAAAGTTCGATTACAACATTTGGGCGATCTCTAGGATCGGATTACACTAACATTGATCACATCATTTCGTGATCTCTAAGAGATCTGATCGCATTGAAAATAAAATACATCATTTGGGCGATCTCTAGGATCTGACTACAATAAAGGTCTAACTACATCATTTGGGCAATCTCTAGAGATCTGATTACATTTTAGGATTACATCATTTGGGCGATCTCTAGAGACCGTGGAACATCCTATCTAAAAGGCCTATGTCAAAGCCTAGTCTTGTGGTCAATCAAAAGATGTGTTTGACCAGAGACCTACGTTGGCATCGGATAGATGTGCAGCTCGGATGGGGTGATTATGACTCCCATGAAGATGAGAGACATCGCCACCGATGTTACCACTCAAACCGACTACCGCTTAACACCCAATGTGGAGGAAAGACGCTTTAACACCCAATGCGATGAGAAGCCGAATGAACTCGCTTGAGCGACTCGAGATCGGTACAACCAAAGTCCGCAATACAGATCGCCAAATCCAGTCCTCTCACCATCGCCGCATAAGGTCATTCGATCACCGGATCATAAATTTTCACTCGGAGTAAAGAAGTCCATCGGAAAAGATCAAAGCCACGCTTATAGCCGTAACTTCCACCGAGCGCTAGAATAGGGAAAGTAAGAAAGGAAGAGAGGAAAATCGATGAAAGAAATGTCTCGCTGACAGGAGTATATATAGGGGAAAATGAGCATTTATTGTTGAAGGTAAAACGGCTTAACGCTTCGAATCGAGGGATAATTAATACTTTGACCGCACTCGACCAAGAAGGGAAAAGATCTAATAGTAGATCTAAGGTGGGAGACCAGCATGAAAGGTCGGAAAGAACATGTGAAAGAAATCGTAAAGAGGAGGGATCGGTAGGCAAAAGGAATAAGACAAATTCCAATAACCGCCGTCAATCGTGAGCCGAGGTAGTTAAGGCGCTGCAGACGAGATCTCCACCGCACGCCTAAGAATCGCCCGCACGTCGACAGTGCCGTGGTATGTCATGACAATCCAGACATCCCAATCTCCACCGTTGATCCCACTTGTAAGGACAAACCCGAACCCTTAGATCAAGAGAGAAGACGACAATACCAATGTTTTTCACTCTTAGCCCTCGGATCATTCCTGACAAGGAAATTTGGGACCGCTGATGGAAAGAAGAAAAGGACAAATATTATGAAGAGTGATCTCAACCATTCATTTTGATTCTCTTTAATTCCCGAACCTCCGATCATGTCCTTCGAGATCTCGACCCTCCATCTCCTCAAATAAATCCCGACCTTCACGAAGAGCACCCGATTCCTATAAATACCGCATAAAACTGCTCAAGGGACGATAAAAAAATATAGACAAGAGGTCGCTATTATCGTGGAGGAACTCAAACTTCATTCAGCTTTGTTACTCATTGCTTTGTAGTGATCAAAAAGACTTTTGAAACTAGTTTTCAGGAGTGTTTTCTTGAAAAGATTTTGAATACCGAACTCTACATTTCCAGCTTGTTCATTATCCGTCATACTCTCGCCATCTCTCGCTTTTCCTCCTGCTCAAGCTCAACTTCCTTCCACCGTTCTTACCCTGCTACCTTTTAGCTAAAGCATCTCTGCTTTCACGACGCATATCAACTCTCAGCTGGTTAATCCGCCATCTTCATCACTATTTACCACCTCATAGTTATTTCAATACATTTGGCTCCTCACAGACATCAACTCTCAGCCGATCAATCCGCCATCTTCATCACTATTTACCACCTCACGCTTATTTCAATATATTTGGCTCCTCACAGTAAGAGTTCATATTATCGCTTTATTAAGTATTTGCATTTACTTTTCGTGACTTTCTTTGTTCTCTTTACGCACGCGTTTTCTTTAAGTTTATTCTAAGCAAAAATCTCAAAGAACGTTACTCGAATTATCTCTTTAGTGATCGGTCCATCATTTCACAATTTTCGCTATTTTCAATACGAGCTTTTAGCTCCTAGTAGCGTGTAAGTGGTCGTGCAAAATATAGGTATCTGCAACTTAAGGGCCTCTTTTAAAAGAGAAAGCTTGAATAACACATCGTGAAAATAGCCAAACTATTAGGCCGACGTGAACGGAATTCGCAAGATACCATGAAGAGGAATAAAACCAAAATAAACTAGACAGTAATAGATCGGACATTAATAGGTATGCGTGAAATGACTACATGGAAGGTCGGTAAATCAAGTTTAGTATTACCCATTTAGTCATAGGGTATCAAGAAACCTTATCTCCAGCATTTTTGAATGCCGTAAACCTTAGTTTTAGGTTCTTGTGACATGTAGCTGAAATTGAAATTCTGAGATCGGCAAAGCCCCTTCCAGTGCTCTCGCTAATCCGAAAGAGATCGGAGGAGAGTTCTTATCCTGGCCTCACTTAAAATTTTAATAAATACTTAAAAGAGGTCGGAGGAGAGTTCTTATCCGACCTCAATTCAAAATTTTTAATAAATATTTAAAAGAGATCTGAGGAGAGTTCTTATCCTGGTCTCACTTAAAATTTTAATAAATGCTTAATAGAGATTGGAGGAGAGTTCTTATCCTGGTCTCAAATTAAAATTTTAATAAATACTTAAAAGAGGTCTGAGGAGAGTTCTTATCCGATCCCAAATTAAAATCTCTAATAAATATTTAATAGGATCTAAGAGAGTCCTTATCCGATCCCCAATCAAAATTTTAATGAATATCTAAAAGAGGATCGAGGAGAGTTCTTATCCGATCTTCTAAATTAAATTTTAAATAAAACATTCCTTTTCAAGTAAAATTAACATGCAAAAGTAATTCACTAAGGTTGTCTCATTTACTTATGTATCCGGGTGATCCTAATCGTTGAAAATCAAACATTCCTTTTACCAAAAGGACTAACATTCCCATCCGAGCCCTCTAACTAATTTATAAAGGACGCAAAATTAAATCTACTTACCCTTATTAAGGGACGAGGTGGGGTGCCTAACACCTTCCCCACCCGCTTACTGGACTCCTAACCTAGAATCTCTGTCTTGAAGTGGTTTCATTCTTTATTTATCTTCTCAAATGGTTTTCTTTAGTTCCTCAAAACTAAGGTGGCGACTCTCACTCTTTCCCACTTCGTGAGTGATCGTCCATGACCGCAAAATCCCATTGCGATACTTGGCGACTCCACTGGGACGCTATTGACCCAACCTCAGCCTAGAGGTCCAAAAGTAGGCTTAATTTTTGTCCGATCAAATTATATTTAGGGGCTCACTCTACATGTCTTGTATGCTAATTATTATTGCTACTAACTATTTTGTTTTGCCTGCTCTATCTCCTACAAAGGTTTTCATTTCAAAGAAAAAAAAAAGAAAAAATGGAAAATAAAATCCCCGAATTGGGAAGAGGTAAAAGTGTCCCTTCACACACTAAACACTTACACAATGTCCTCACACACTATGGTCCTAACCCGGCTTTCTTACCCTTTTAGGAAAGTAGGAGGGGGTCATGTAGCTGCATCGTGGGTTTTACCCCTGTTAGTATCCGTGGAAGGCTTCGCCAAATTGAAACTTGTTCTATTTACCGTGATACCCGTGGAATTTTCCGACAATATCATGGGGTAGAATGGGGCTCTACTGTTTACAGTAGGGGCAATTTGGGAACCTGTGGCTATTATAAAAATTAGATCCTGAGATAAACCGTCACGATAGCAGAAAGCCGTAGTAAACTGCATAATAAGATAGAACTATCCAGATAGGTAGCGCTACTCCTGTTAGGAGTCTCCTACTATAGGACAAAAGGGGCATACTTACTCTACCCTATTCTCGCTTTAATTTCCTTTTGTTCATTTTTTTCGTGGTAATCTTGAATCCTACTAAAACGCCTACACATTTTCCTACTTTGATAAATGTGTACGTGTCACCCTCACAACAAGATGATTCAAAATTACCCTAATTTGTCTTACTAACAAATTTTCTCAGCAGCGTTACCAAACCAAGAGTCTCAGATAAGGATAGGCATCATTTTTATCATGGCATCCTTGAGTCGACTGGCAGGAGAGGCTCAAAGATGCTAAACTTTGGTCCAAATCACCATTGGTCTGCACTTCGCAAAATGATGTTTCCGAGGCACACATTAGCTCAATACCTTCACCGATCTCGACAAAATAGAGGTCAAAATGAACAACCTCGAGGGTCCGCCTAATAGATGGAGGTTGCTTCCCGATCGTGTCAAGGTACGCTTGAAGAGAAGTACTAAGGATTGCAACCTTAATGCAAGTCAAGGTCCAAATCACGGCATTAAAAGCAATGTTGTCAGTTTGGCATACTAAGTACGGAGAGTTCTCTTTCAATGACATTGATACGGCCCACACTATGGAGGAATATCAGGCATTGGCCGGGATCCCATACTCATTGCGTAACCTGATCTACTTACACCTCGAGCATAGCGCACTGAAACGGTTGGCACATATGTTGGGTTCTCCCCGTAAGAAGTAAAGTCCAGAGAAACAACAAAGGGAACACGCATGGATGGCATTGACGACTTTGAGAAGCGGTTAGATCATCACCTCCAAGAGAAACAAAGGGGATCAAGCTCCGTAGCACTCGCCTTGGGAATCTATGGTCCGATCCTGCTCCTGGCCATTGGGGATCATCACTAGCAGCAAAGGAGGTATTTTGGACAAGAGAAAGGCAGGATCAATCCGACACCGCAATTCTTGCCAAACCTTGTTAACCCTAACTTACCGCAGCATAACAGGAAAGGGTCCATTAAGTGTTGCTCGCTATTATACCGACTATCACCACATGTGTCCTGTGGAGACAAAAGGATTGACTTGGTACCTTGACCAGCCTCCCATTGAGAAGATGATCCGTTAGTGATCACCAAGAATGAAAACAGCATGGAACGGATTTTGAGTTTCAATAGCCATGATTATCGTTGAGGAAGTCGTGGACGCCAAGCCAACCCGCCTTGATTGGTACAGAGGTATTCACGGTGTCCCCGATTGGAATAACCGCATACAAGTTACACTCCAAAGACCGTAATGAGGCAGTTTGGCTCAACACAGTCCATGATCAACATTAAAGAATACCACCAAGGTCACTTCTACCATGAGCTCAAGGAAGAAGAAGGGTTGAAAAGGGCTCGCAAGTCCTGGGAAAACATCACTCTAATGGAGAGATCACCCAAAGGCCCAAGTGCCTCGGCGACACCTTAAATGGAGAGCCGATAGGGACCAAGAACGCCTACCATAGAATTCAAGGACGACAACCTCGCCAAAACGCCCTATTAGAGGAAGCTGATAATCGCCTGGTTGACTCGCTACAAATGGCAAATACCGAGAACTCACAGCTGCAAGAACGAATGAAACAATTGGAGGACCAATAGCAGAAACTTAAGAGAAGGGTAAGAAAGCTCAAGGAAGAGGCAATGGCCGAAAGGATAGGGTTCAAGAGCAAGAGGTACAAGTGGGAAAAGAAAGAAACTCTCTCCAAGCCGAGGTCAAAGAGATGAAAGGGCGTAATAGTAAGCTTCAGAAAGGATGAAGTACCAAGAGGTACTCGTTGAAGAGTATAAACAGGAAAACAAGAAGAAGAAGCTTGAATTAAAAGAACAGCACTCTCATCAACGACATCTTGAAAGAGTGTGCTAAAGAAAGGAAAGAGAAAGAGAAACAAGTCGCCTCTATCAAGGACTCAAAGAAAATGTGGACCAGCTGGAGAAAATGATAGCACAGGAAAAAGGAACTATTACTCGAATCCGAGTATGCTCAAAGTGTTCGATCCGCCAAACAAGAGGAAAGGTTATATGAGTATCTCGTAAAATGTCATCTCATTATAAAGAACCTCCTAACCTAGGCCGATGTAAAGAATATGTCAGATAAATTATTCAGCTTAATGAAATGATTTTTGGACCATTGTCTAAGGAGATTTGTTAATGAATAATATGACTCGTAGGAACTCCTCGCTAGGGTTATGTGAAAATTGAAATGCGCTATATGGACAGTATCATAAATGCGCATTCAATCCCGCCATTCACGCCGACTATCGAACGATGCCATGATAAAGCCGAGGCGATTATCCTTTGCGCATTCCAACCTCGCTCTCAAATGCCATCAGATCCTTCGTCTGCATCAGACTTTTAGTTTCTTTGCAAAACTCAAATTCATTTAAATTTTTTTATCCTCACAGAAATCAATATTGATTCAAACAAGGCAAGTCCGACTCAAGCACACGATCCAACCCAAGCGAGTGTACTTAACAAGATCTCGAACGAGGAAGATAATGGAAAATCAGAGCAAGTACAGTAACCTACAGGACAGTCTCCGAGTTGAAGGATCACTTCTCAAATTATGAGACTAATGAAGGAAATGTCTCAGAGCAAACCCGCTCGTAACCTAGCCCACCATTACCTCCTCCGCCTCCTACAACAAATGATCCTCAAGCAAGCTTCAACCTCTTTACCTTTCGCCTCCCATTCCGACCCGACAATCATCACAATCCGTGACCATAAATAATGACCCACCTTTTTCCTATTACCCTACTGCCTCAAATGCCGAGCCTCACCATTCAATCCCGATCCTCCAGCTTACTCCACCCTCGCCTCCGCTGGAGGAGTGTATCATGCGGTGGAAGGAGAACATAGGGCGAGAGAAAACGAGAAACTATCCGCCTCTAGAAGAAAGATTGAGAGCAATAGAAGGGTTGAACATGTATGGCTCACTGATGTGTCACACCGAGATTGGTGCCGATGTGGTGGTACCACCCAAATTCAAGGTTCCCGATTTCACAAATACAATGAAACTCGCACTTCAGATCCACCGCAACCTACATTGCCAAAATGTCCGCTTTAATGAAGACGATAGACTCTCATTCACTTCTTTCACGAGCCTCTCCGAGCAGCCTCCGAGATGGTGTATACAATTGGACAGAGCAAGTCGCACTCCCGAAAGATTTAGCCGATACCTTTCTTAAGCAAGACAAATTCAATTGTGATGCAAAGACCCACAAGGAGGGACCTCCGTAACTCGGCATGTAAAGACCGAAGGTTTTAAGCAAGACGCCTAACGATGGAGGGAGAAGGTCGCAGGTTATATCCTCCTGGATCGACAATGAACTCGCTTCCCTATTCATTGAAACATTGAAGGCTCCCTACTTCAACCCGATGATCGGAAATACCTTCCAGCAGCCTTCTCGATATCATCCAAGCCGTGAGAGAATTGAAGCTAACTGAGAATAGGAAGGCTACAGGAGTTGACCGAGAACCTCAGGAAAAGACCGCCAATTTTGGCAAGAAGAAGGAGAGTGATGTACATTCCATCACTCGATGTAATAATTTTCCCAATTCCCCAAAATAACTACCGCCATATCCTCCTCTCATGGCCCAACTATCGCAAACATCCCACCCCTTTCCCTAATTATTCACAACCACGCCCACAATACGCCCCACCGCAAATTTCCAACCAAGACCACCTCCTCCTCCAAATTCCAACCACGACCACCACAAAATAACCCAAGACCTCCAAGGAATCCCGATCCACCCCTTCCCTCCTCTCGCTGAAATATACCGATACCTTGCTCAGATAAACCAAATCGCACTCACCTTTAGACCCAATCCACCGCCATATCCTGTGTGGTATGATGCCACCGCCCTGTGAGTATCATGGAGGAGCACAAGGGCATTCAATCGACAATCGCGGGCACTCAGAGGGAGAGTGCACGCTTAATCCAAACGGGTGGTTGAATATCGAGGGAAATGGTTACCTCCCCAATGTTACATCAAACCCACTGCCTAACAACAATGCGGCCAGTGGTGTAAATATGATCGAGTCTATCTGAGAGGGATCAACACCAGAACTGGATGAGCTGGTTCCATACTTTAAGGAGATTTTTACTATAGCAACGAGGGAAGGCTACCTTTGCCCTCAGGTAGCGGGATTCAAAGAGAGTACGAGGTGTCCTTACCATGGAGGGGCAGCTGACCATGAGCTGCGAGATTGTGAGGGGTTCAGGCAAGAAGTCCGGAACTTATTGTCACTCAAGGTTCTCGAGATGCCGCATAAGGCCGAAATGGAAAAAGGAGTGAACACCACCTGATACACCTAACGCTCCACCTCCAAACCCGTAATCACCTTCTCACCCCTGAGCCTCTCCGCAGAATAGCTTATCCAAACTCCACCTCAGCTCCCCATCACCAATACTCACGCTGTCCCTTGGAATTATAACTTCCAAGTTTTCACTCAGGGAGCGCTGGCAAGACATCCGCCTCCTAGTCTTGCCTCACCTCCGCACCACCAAAACCATGTTTCGCTTCCTCACGAGCACTTCGTAATGACTTATGCTGGACTCGCTAGCAACACTACTCCCTGCCGCTTCTAGACCCGTTATTGCAACAAAATCCTCTCCACTGAGCAAGAAGTCGAGTTTATAACTCAAGTGGGAGGTGTTACTGAACGAAGAAAGAGAGAAGAGAAAAGGGAAAGTAAAATGGGAGAGTCATCCGTAAACACTAAGAGGAGGTTGAGAAAGCAGGGAAGCAGAGCCTATTGAGCACAAGGAAGATGAAGAACTCCGCTCCAAATAATGAAACAGAGCGAGTATGACGTGGTGGAGCAATTGAGAAAACCCCGCCCGAATTTCATCAAGTATCACCGATCCCGAGCTCTAAGTCCACCGACAAGCCCTACAAAGAATCCTCGGATCGCCTTTGTGAACCCCGACATTACTCCGGCGCTTTGAGAAAATAGTAGGACAAATCTGCATCCACTCAGTAGCCTTTTCTCAAGAGGAGGTAGACTCGCGGCTTAGGGCACAATAAAGCTCTACATGTAATCGTGAAGTGTAAGGGTTGTATAGTGGCCAAGGTTCTCATCGATAACGGATCGCCCTCAATGTATTGCCTAGTGCGACCTTAGCCAAAGCACGGCTGACTAATCGCATATACGCCAAAGTGCAATGGTGGTAAGAGCCTTTGACTGCATCGTGAGAGAGGTGTCGGGAGACATTGACTTGCCAATCCAAGTCGGGCATGTACTTTCAACGCCACGCTTCAAGTGATGAACATTGAGCCGCTTACACTATGTTATTAGGGAGGCCGTGGATCCACTCGCGAACGCTGCTCCTTCAACCTTACACCGTAAGATCAAATACATTAAGGACGGCAAAATCATCACAGAAGGGGCTAAGAGGCCATACCGTCACTAAGCCGCAATCACTTCCTTATGTGGAAGCGCCGAGGAATCATTGAGAGTTCTTTCCGTGCCCTTGAATTGCAAGATACCGAAGGAAGGGGCTATGGCTATGGTGGCCAAAGTAATGTCAAGAAACGGGTATCAAGAGGGGAAAGGCTTGGGCACCGCTTGCAAGGAATCGCCGAGCCTATACCGCTATTCGTAAGATAGGCCGCTGTGGTTTGGGGTATGAGGAGGATGCCTCGTGGATGGGCGATTCGATGAGGAGGATGCTTCGGGATCGAGGTTCACCAGAGACGGAAAATGAAAATAGTCCCGAGAATTACGAGATCTTCGCCAAACCGGCCATCCAACATCCGCAAGTACGTAAGAATCGCCAGATGATCCATCCATAGATGTCATCCAACCGATTCCTTGTATGAGGCCCTAGTTTCACCCATGGCCGAGGAGCAGAGCTTGACAACCGACAACTGAGGATATCCCCTGCACTCAATTTCGAGTAAAGTACCTCCGTTATCTACACTTGATCATTTTGTCCATGGTGACAAGTGTAATAATCAGAATGGACCTTTCTTATGGCATTAATATTAATGAATTGATAGCGCATTTTAAATCCAATACTCTCTTTCCTTTTAATTCCATCCTTATAACATGTTCTATTCTTTATTCATTCAGACCATTCATCAATTAACACCTAATAATCCAATAGACTCAAATTCCTCCGTTAATTTTGAAATCCCCATAACTACCATTACTTCAAGTAATTCGAGGAAGACCTTACGTAAGAAAGCAAAGGAAAAGATGAACCCTCCTCGTGCCTTGTGAAGATGAAACGCGCACAATAAACTTAGGCTCAAGAAGTAAAAAGGGAACTTAAGATAGTGGAGAGTGAGGAATTGGGAGATATGATCGGTCCGCTTAAGGAATTTCTCGACGATTTTCATGGAGCTATGATGATATGGTCGGTTTGGACCCCGATAGTGACGCACAAGATTCCCTTAATTCCGTGAACGATCCCTGAAGGTAAATCGAGGAGAATGAATCCCACACACCGCTTCAAGGTTCGGATGAAGTCAAGAAACAAGATGACGCCGATTCTTGGAAGTAGTCAAATATCCCCAATGGGTGGCTAATGTCGCCCCCAAGAATGAAGAAAGACGGAGAGTCGTGGTGTGTGTTGACTACAGGACCTTAATAAAGCAAGTTTGAAAGATGATTTCCTCTCCTCACATTGATGTGTTAGTTGACAATGCCGTGGATTGGGTAGGTGTTCGTGTATTGATGGGGCATCGTGGTACAATCGATTCGATGGACAAGGAAGACAAGGATAAAATCGCTTTCATCACCCAATGGGGGTATTTTGCTATCGGGTCATGCCCTTCGGGTTGAAGAATGCCGGCTACTTACCAAAGACGCAATGGTCACATTATTCCACGATATGATGCATAAAGAAGTGGAGGTATATGTGGATGATATGATCATTAAATCCAGGAGAAGAGAGCCACGCTCAGTGATGAGGAGGGTGCTCAAAGGCTCAGAAATACAAGTTGAAGTCAACCCCGCTAAATGCATCTTCTGAGCTAGATCGGAAAACTGTTGGGATTCATAGTAAGCGAGAAAGGGATAGAAGTGGATCCGCATAAAGTTCGAGCTATTCAAGAAATGCCGCCCCAAAAATGTAAAGGAGGTGCGCAGCTTTCTAGGAAAGTTGAACTACATCTCAAGATTTATTTCTAATCTCACCGCCAAAGCCGAGCCTATTTTCAGACTATCTAAGAACAATCCTACCCAATGGGATTCGGATTGTCAAAAGGCTTTCGAGACAATCAAACAAGATTTGTCAAACCCACTCAAGATTGGTCCCGCTCAGTGCAGTGCCTCGATCCTCGTATACATGGCAGTCCAACAGAGCTCTATGGGATGTGTTTTAGGACAAAGATGATGATACCGCCAAAAGAGAGGGCCATTTACTACCCGAGCAAGAAGTTCAATGATTGTGAGTCAAGGTACTCTTTCTTAGAAAAGACTTGTCACAAGCCTCGATAGCAAATCGCCTCAAGCACTACATGTTGAATCACAAGACATGGCTTATCTCCTGATGGATCCTATCGACACGTATTCGAAAGCCCATTCGTGTCGGAAGGATAGCCAAGTGGCAAAGTTATACTCTCCCAAGATGATATAGTCTACATGACCCGAAAGCGTGAAAGGTAGCGTAATTGTCGACTCCTAGCGGAAAACCCTATCCCTGATTATGAAGCTCGATTTTGAGTTCCCCGACGAACATATTAATGAAGTAGACTACGAAGAAGAGGGGTCACTGATGTGTGGAAATGTATTTTGACTGAGCAACAATTTATCCGAATGGAATTGAGCCGCATTTAGTATCCCTGTATGAAAGCACTTCCCAATAGCCGCTAAGTTGGGATTTGACTGCACTCAACAATGTCGCAGAATATGAAGCTTGTGTAATGGGTCTACATGCCGCTATGGAGATGAAAATCGAAAGTTGGAGGTGTATGGAGACTGGCCCGATAATTTATCGTGTCAAGGGAGAATGGCAAACCAAGGATCCCAAGCTAATCCCCTACCAAAAATACTTCATCGAGATGATCAGGAATTCAAGAAATCTCTTTCACTCATCCGAGTAGAGACAAGAATCAATTTGTCGACGCCTTAGCTACTCTAGCCGTTATGGCTCAAATCAAGAAGGGCGACGCTTTGACGCTGAAGATTAAAGTAAGGGATGAGCCACCTATTGCTTCATGATTGAAGAAGAGCTCGATGGAAAGCCTTGGTATCACGACATCCCGGCTCATCAGAGAACCTGAGAATTCCTTCAGGCAAGCAAAAATGAAAAGAAGATGATTCGAGGTTAGCATTGGGGTACTTTCCTGCTGGGAAACCCTATACAAAAGAAGCTCCTACGGTGAATTATTGAGATATGTGGATGCGAAGGAGGCAAAGAGAATCCTTTTTGAAACTCATGAGGGAAATTGTGCAACTCACGCCAATGGACACATGATGGCCAAGCAAATCATGCGGCGTGGGTATTTTTGGACCACAATGGAAAAGGATTGCATCGAGTATTTCCTAAGTGCCACAAGTGTCGATTTACGCAGATCCGATAAATGTGCCACCTCACAAGTCGCTCAATCTCGCCTCACCGTGGCCTTTTGCAATGTGGGGCATAGATGTGATTGGTCCCATCAATCCCAAGGCATCCAATGGGCACAGATTCATCCTTGTAGCCATCGACTATTTCTCCAAATGGGTCGAGGCAACATCCTATGCTCACATCACGCAGAACACGCTCTCAAATTCTTCGTAAACAATATCATATGCCGCATGGTCTCCGAATGAAATTGTCACCGATAACGCCAAGAACTCGAACGGTCCAAGATTCGTGCCGTGGTGATCAATACGTAATCCGACATCTCAATTCCTCCCCATACCGCCTCAGATGAATGGAGCGTGGAAGCCGCGAACAAAAATCTAAAGAGGATAATCCGAAAATGACGGTCACATATAGGGATTGGCATGACATGCCCTCACGCTCTTCATGCATACCGACTTCCATAAGAACCTCAATGGGCAACTCCATACTCACTAGTCTACGGATGGAAGCGTATTACCTATTGAGGTTGAAATTCCTTCCTAAGGATTCTCAAGGAATCGTGGATTGGTGAGTCGAATGGATCCACCAAGGTTGGATCGCTTAAACTTGCCGGATGAGAAAAGGTTAACAGCAGCATGTCACGCAATTATATCGAGGAGAATGGCCAGAGCATTTGATAAAAACGCACGCCACGGAATTCCTACCCGGGATTTAGTTCTAAAGAAAGTACTACCAAACCAAAACGATCCCCGGCAAATGGTCACCAACCTACGAGGGACCCTATGTGGTTAAAAAGGCGCATCGGGGAGCCTTGATCTTGACCCACATGGACGGTGAAGAATTCCCGAGACTCGTGGAATGCCGACATCACAAGAGATACTATGCATAAAAAGGAGAAGGGATGAAACCCAAAGGGCGCCCTAAAAAAAAAAAAAAAAAAAAAAAAAACCTTCTTGGGGTGAAAACCAAAAAGGGCGCCCCAAGAACCAAACCGAGGAATAAGGAAGGGGGCATGAAACCGCTGGTAGAGAGGCAACCACACGGCAAGGGACTTCAGAGAACTTGGAATATGGCAGTTAAAAGACTTCAAAACCAACTAAAAGGAATATATGAGATCTATCCTTGTACCTTTCCTTTTCCTTTGAAAGTCTATTTTTCCTAAAGCCATGATAAAGTTATACTCCATTCCTTCTGCTTTTGTTTTCCTGCTTGCTCACTTTTTAATACTATCCTTTCTCTTTGACTAATGCGCTATTGATTAGTTAAATTTCGCCATAAGATTTGAATTTAAAAATTGATAACCTCGCGTACTTTACTATGAGATTTGCAGGAATAGCCGCCAAAAAAAAAAAAAAAAAAACTAGATGTTAAAACCCGAAAGGGCGCTCGTCGAATGGACGAAAAGAAAGTGAAACCCACAAGGGCGCTTCCAAGAATAAGGAGAAAGTCGGGAGCGTAAAAGGGACATCCGAAAGAACGAGGTCATAGGTCGCCTTACAACTCCTCCTCCATTAATCGTCCGCCTTCATTATCTTGTTAAGTACACTTTGTCAAGGAATAACTTCATGTGCCAAAGTCAGACTTGTTTTGTAAGTTGATTTTAATTTTCTGCAATTTACATTTCTGTTATCAACCTCTGGTTCCTTGATCTAAGTTGATTTTAATTTCATGCAATTTACATTTCATGCTATCAACCTCTGGTTCCTTGATCTAAGTTGATTTTAATTTTCTGCAATTTACATTTCATGCTATCAACCTCTGGTTCCTTGATCTAAGTTGATTTTAATTTCCTGCAATTCCACCATCAACCTCTGGTTCCTTGATCTAAGTTGATTTTAATTTCATACAATTTACATTTCTCGTTATCAACCTCTCGGTTCCTTGATCTAAGTTGATTTTAATTTCCTGCAATTTCACCATCAACCTCTGGTTCCTTGATCTAAGTTGATTTTAATTTCCTGCAATTCCACCATCAACCTCCGGTTCCTTGATCTAAGTTGATTTTAATTTCATGCAATTTTAATTCCTGTTATCAACCTCTGGTTCCTTGATCTAAGTTGATTTTAATTTCATGCAATTTTAATTCCTGTTATCAACCTCTGGTTTCTAGATCCAAGTTGATTTTAATGTTCGAGGTCATTAACTTAGGTGTGCTTTAGTTCCCTAATTTCGAACACCTAATCGTCCAAAATATGAGTCTGAATCTTTACATAATTCCTATACGGAAATTTTTCCTTTAATAGAAATTATGTAAAGAGGGGCAGCTGTCGACACCATATTTTGGCCGATCCCTAGAATCAATAAAAATTCTTCTTTGAACAGCTAATCTCGTTTCCGATCCCTCTTTAGGCGGTCACATTTCCGATCTCTCCTCACAAAAATTGAATTAATGCTGAGTCCTCATATTCATTAAGCCTCGCCGATCTCTCAAATCATTTACCGACCTCTCAAACCCGTTGTCGAATTTCCTGACCTGTCAAGTATATTCCCGTTCTCTGTTGATAAATAAAATGAATCGCACTAGATCTTTTCCTACCGCTTTATTGCCGACCTCCTTTTCGGAAGATTAAGAGCTAAAGTTTGGGTTCGGTTTAACGGGGGTTCCGATCTTAAGTGTTCAAGTTAAATTTTCAATTTTAACCAAGTCCCGTTCAACATTTCTCCCCCACCGATCTCATGCTTATTGTGCTTTCCGATCTTTTATACTTAGATTAATAATGGCATTTAGTTCATGTTTCGCTATGCTCATACAATCAAATACTTAGGCAAATTCAAGATTTTCCAATCACATCCATTCATTGAACAAAAGAGATATTCCATTTCATTTCATAATTTGTACAGTTATTCTAGGGGTGATCCCCACTGATTTACATTCTCGCTCACTCTCTCTCTCTTCCTCGCCTCCTCCTCACTATCTTCACCATCGCCCCGGAGCCGTGTCGCCCATCCAAGAAAAGTCCTCTTCAGATAGCGCTTTTGAAGTTCGCCAAGAGATCCTTATGAGCATTCACATAGGCTCCGCCATTCCCGACACCATCTCTTCATCCTTTCCTTGAGCTCTTTTTCTTTCTCCGAAAGCTCCTTATCCTTCGCGTAAGCTCCTCTACAAGTTGAGCGACTGAAGCTTGGCTTCAAGTGCCCGGATTTCTCCGAGAGCCCGCTCACTTTCAGCCAAGTCACGAGACCTTTCGGCCACCGGTCTTCATGGTACTTCGCCCGTCCCTCGACTTGAGATATATAATCCCGAGCGATGAGAGTTGGGATCGGAGGAAGTCAATTTCTGATTTTTCTTCCCGACCTCCTTACCCAGACGCGAATCTTTTCTCGAATCATGGTCCGGTTCACTGCACACTCCACGCTTAGGCTCATGGTTCGAGTCAAGATATCATCGAGACCATTCGGGATAGCTTGTCCCGATCCTCTTGAAAGAAGATGGTAGATCGTGACTTTGGCAAAATCGAGTTCTCCCTAACAATCCGGTTATTCTTCAAGCAATGATCAAGATTCGAGCGCCACGAGAAGAGGTCCTCCTAAGATTGAGAAGGCTCCCTTTCCGTGCTTGGAATAATCGAGAGAGGCGGGGCCGCTCTTCCGATCTAGGAGGAGATCCGACAGCCTCAATGGTCGCGGACCCAAGGTTGAGGCGGGTCTCTTTGTATCTCCCTGTGTTCGTGGACGGTGTTTGAAGACGCTCAACGCTTCATCTCCTTTACCTTCCGGAGATCTCTCTTTCCTTCTTCCGCTTCCTAGAACCCTCACCACCCGCCATACCGCACGTAAAAGAGGTTAGTGAGATCGCTAAGGTCCCGAGAATCGAGATATAGAAAATACCGATGCCGAGGTCGAGAGCGGAAGTTCGCGATCTCGCCGGTGATCGCTGCATGGTCCAATGGTGCGCCAGCATCACCTCATTTGGGCAGAATATTTTAGAGTGGTGGCCTGACTTTTCACTCCATCACTATCAAGCTTTCCTCTTGACTCGTGGTAAAGTGCTTGAGCGAGGGCCCTGGTACCACCAAACACGAGGAAAGTCCTCAAAGCAAATCTGATCTTTACTCCTCGTAATGAAGAACCTGGTTCTTCCAATTCTTAAGGGATGAGGGCAGATCGGAAAAGAGTCCGCAACGAGGCTTCGCCTGAAAGAACCAAAGGTTCGCCATCCTTTCGGCGAGTTAGTCAGGCAGCTCGGCGAACACCTTAGCCGTAGGTCCGATTCCTTAGCTCGGCATAGACCTCGGAAAGCTACCAAGATCCGCCACGAGTTGGGGTGGATTTGAACAATGGATGCTCGGTGAAGTTTTAGGACCTCCTTATAGAAATCGGCTAGAGGGAACCTCGCATCAGCCTTTAATCGTTCCTCGTACACCATGACCATGTCATTCTCTTCAAAAGAGTGATCGACACGAAGATCGCCATGGCACTTGATCACTCATATGAATCAGACAAATATTGTATTCTTGAACAAACGATTGCGATCGGATTCGAAGAACCGACGGAAGCTCGTTTATAGGAAGGGTCTCTCTCCTTGAAGGTGGTGCAAGCCTTGATGGTATGACCACTCGACTGGAGCAGAGACCCTATGGGGTTTAGGTTGCACGCTGGGCCCTACTGCCTCTACTTCATAATACGATGACCATGAGAAATGAATGCAAGGAGGGCTCGCCGCTCTCTGACCTTCGGCACCGCTCATTTTCAAAAGAAACAAAGAACTTAAACTAAAAAGAGGATTAAAGCCCTTATCGGAGTCTGATCGGCGTCGGAAGAACTGGAGAAAAGGAGAGAACTTTGAAGTTGTGAGCAGGGGATTGAAAATGGAATGAGAGAACAATCGCTAACCCACCCACCCCTATTTATACTAGTCCGAGCATTTAATGCTCGCGAGGTTCTAGGCAGCGCATCGATTGGTGGGACTCGACAGCTGTTCTGACACTTTTCTCAAATATCCGAATGTTCTGAGATCGGTTTATTAGAGATCGGCATAATAAGTAAAAATTTTTGAATGAAGGATCAGCTAAGTGTCATTCAGGTAAAGAATCAGATTGGATAATAACATTAGGGATCGGAAAATAATCAATGCAAAAATAATAAGATGATAACCGACAAAATAAAGTCTTTATTTTCAAAAGTTCGATTACAACATTTGGGCGATCTCTAGGATCGGATTACACTAACATTGATCACATCATTTCTGTGATCTCTAAGAGATCGGACTGCATTGAAAATAAAATACATCATTTGGGCGATCTCTAGGGATCGGACTACAATAAAGGTCTAACTACATCATTTGGGCAATCTCTAGAGATCTGATTACATTTTAGGATTACATCATTTGGGCGATCTCTAGAGACCGGTGGAACATCCTATCTAAAAGGCCTATGTCAAAGCCTAGTCTTGTGGTCAATCAAAAGATGTGTTTGACCAGAGACCGGCCGTTGGCATCGGATAGATGTGCACTCGGATGGGGTGATTATGACTCATGAAGATGAGAGACATCGCCACCGATGTTACCACTCGAAACCGACCATTGCGGAACACCCAATATGGAGGAAAGACGCCGGAACACCCAATGCGATGAGAAGCCGAATGAACTCAGTTGAGCGACTCGAGATCGGTACAACCAAAGTCCGCAATACAGATCGGCCAAATCCAGTCCTCTCACCATCGTCAGTTAAGGTCATTCGATCACCGGGATCATAAATTTTCAGTCGGTGAGTAAAGAAGTCCATCGGAAAAAGATCAAAGCCACAGTTATAGCCAGAACTTCCACCGGAGCGGCTAGAATAGGGAAAGTAAGAAAGGAAGAGAGGAAAATCAGATGAAAGAAATGTCTCTGTCGACAGGAGTATATATAGGGGAAAATGAGCATTTATTGTCGAAGCGTAAACGGCTTAACGCCGAATCGAGGACAATTAATACTTTGACCGGACCTGAAGAAGGGAAAAGATCGGAATAGTAGATCGGAAGGTGGGAGACCAGCATGAAAGGTCGGAAAGAACATGTGAAAGAAATCAGAAAGAGGAGGGATCGGTAGGCAAAAGGAATAAGACAAATTCCAATAACCGTCGTCGGAATCAGAGCCGAGGTAGTTAAGGCGTTGCAGACGAGATCTCCACCGCACGCCTAAGAATCGCCCGCAATGCTGACAGGTGCCAGGGTATGTCATGACAGTCCTGTACATCCCAATCTCCACCGTTGATCCCACTTGTAAGGACAAACCCGGAACCCTTAGATCAAGAGAGAAGACGACAATACCAGCGTCTTTCACTCTTAGCCCTCGGATCATTCCGGACAAGGAAATTTGGGACCGTCAGATGGAAAGAAGAAAAGGACAAATATTATGAAGAGTGATCTCAACCATTCATTTTGATTCTCTTTAATTCCTGAACCTCCGATCATGTCCTTCGAGATCTCGACCCTCCATCTCCCTCAAATAAATCCTGACCCTTCACGAAGAGCACCCGATTCCTATAAATACCGGCATAAAAACTGTTCAAGGGACGGACAAAAAAATATAGACAAGAGGCTGCTATTATCGTGGAGGAACTCTGAAACTTCATTCAGTTTGTTACTCTGCTGTTTTGTAGTGATCAAAAAGACTTTTGAAACTAGTTTTCAGGAGTGTTTTCTTGGAAAAGATTTTGAATACTGGAACTCTACATTTCCAGTTTGTTCATTATCTGGTCATACTCTCGTCATCTCTGCTTTCTTTTCCTCTGTTCAAGCTCAACTTCCTTCCACCTGGTTCTTACCTGTTACCTTTTAGCTAAAGCATCTCTCGGTTTCACGATGCACATCAACTCTCAGTGGTTAATCCGCCATCTTCATCACTATTTACCACCTCATAGTTATTTCAATACATTTGGCTCCTCACAGACATCAACTCTCGGTGATCAATCCGCCATCTTCATCACTATTTACCACCTCACGCTTATTTCAATATATTTGGCTCCTCACAGTAAGAGTTCATATTATCGCTTTATTAAGTATTTGCGTTTACTTTTCGCACTTTCTTTGTTCTCTTTACGTACGCGGTTTTCTTTAAGTTTATTCTAAGCAAAAAAATCTCAAAGAACGTTACTCTCGAATTATCTCTTTAGTGATCGATCCATCATTTCATCAATTTTCGTCATTTCTGAATACGAGCTTTTAGCTCATAGTAGCGTGTAAGTGGTCGTGCAAAATATAGGTATCTGCAACTTAAGGGCCTCTTTTAAAGAGAAAGCTTGAATAACACGTCAGAAAATAGCCAAACTATTAGGCCGACGTGAACGGAATTCGCAAGATACCATGAAGAGGAATAAAACCAAAATAAACTAGATGCAATGATCGGACATTAATAGGTATGCGTGAAATGACTACATGGAAGGTCGGTAAATCAAGTTTAGTATTACCCATTTAGTCATAGGGTATCAAGAAACCTTATCTCCAGCATTTTTGAATGCCAGAAACCTTAGTTTTAGGTTCTTGTGACATGTAGCTGAAATTGAAATTCGGGAGATCGGCAAAAGCCCCTTCCAGCTCCTCGCTAATCCGAAAGAGATCGGAGGAGAGTTCTTATCCGGTCTCAGCTTAAAATTTTAATAAATACTTAAAAGAGGTCGGAGGAGAGTTCTTATCCGACCTCAATTCAAAATTTTTAATAAATATTTAAAAGAGATCGGAGGAGAGTTCTTATCCGGTCTCAGTTTAAAATTTTAATAAATGCTTAATAGAGATTGGAGGAGAGTTCTTATCCGGTCTCAGCTTAAAATTTTAATAAATACTTAAAAGAGGTCGGAGGAGAGTTCTTATCCGATCCCAAATTAAAATCTCTAATAAATATTTAATAGGGATCGGAAGAGAGTCCTTATCCGATCCCCAATCAAAATTTTAATGAATATCTAAAAGAGGATCGGAGGAGAGTTCTTATCCGATCTTCTAAATTAAATTTTAAATAAAACATTCCTTTTCAAGTAAAATTAACATGCAAAAGTAATTCACTAAGGTTGTCTCATTTACTTATGTATCTGGGTGATCCTAATCAGTGAAAAATCAAACATTCCTTTTACCAAAAGGACTAACATTCCCATCCGAGCCCCTCTAACTAATTTATAAAGGACGCAAAATTAAATCTACTTACCCTTATTAAGGGACGAGGTGGGGTGCCTAACACCTTCCCCACCCGTTTACGGACCCCGAACCTAGAATCTCTGTCTTGAAGTGGTTTCATTCTTTATTTATCTTCTCAAATGGTTTTCTTTAGTTCCCCTCAAAACTAAGGTGGCGACTCCTCACTCTTTCCCACTTCGGTGAGTGATCGTCCGGGCGACCGCAAAATCCCATTGCGACACATTGCATACATTAAACTTCCAATAGCCGAAGCATATGCAATCCTGGCCATCTTATCTCTTTCTTCAGGTGTCTTTGGAGACATCTCTTTAGAAAGATGGATACCATGTCTCACTGGTAACAATCCTCTCTTGGAATCAAGCATGTTAAACCTCTTTAACACCTTTTCCAAGTATAGACTTTGGGATAAACCAATTATTCTTTTCGCTCTATCTCTATAGATGCGAATCCCAAGAATATAGGTTGCCTCCCCTAAGTCTTTCATGGAGAATGTATTTGACAACCATACCTTTATCGTCGTCAACATACCTGTGTCATTACCCATCAATAGTATGTCATCCACATATAAGACAAGGAAAGTGATAGCACTGTCACTAACCTTCTTATATACACATGGCTCATCCTCATTTTTGATAAAACCAAAGGATTTAATGGCTTCATCAAAACGAATGTTCCAACTCCTCGAAGCTTGTTTCAACCCATAAATGGATCGCTTTAGCTTGCATACCTTGGAACCATCTTGGGATTCAAATCCCTTAGGTTGTTCCATGAAAATGTTTTCTTCAATGTATCCATTGAGAAAAGCTGTTTTTGTTAGTAGTATGCCCTAGAGCATATCATTTAGTATGTATCTTGTACATATTTTAATAATAAAAGGCATTTCCACTTTTCCGTTTACATAATATATTTATGTGTAATAGAAAAGGTCCATTGATATTTTGTTAGAAATATTATTCTTAAGTTGTTAAGAATATGAGTGACAATATTTCTAGCACAAAGTATCATAAATAGGTTCACAATCGAGGATACTTCATAATAAGGACATGACTTATCCAGAAAGATTGTATTCATGTTTGTTCCCAAGTTATTTATATGAGATATAAATAAGATGGAATGGTGAGTCTCATGCCATATAACAAACATGATAGGCACTTATAAATGATAAGTAGGCCGAACCAGTGACACTTATGACAAGCACATGGAGTTTACTCTTGTCAATGTTTTGTCATAAATCATATCGAGGCATATAATCTTTAGACACGAGATAGCACGCTTATCTTGTATATAGGTAGTTTGAGTTTGATATCGCTTTCATACTTGTACTATGTATGGGTATATGGGCATGTGTTGGCTCTGCTAGTTATATATGGAGGTAGGTGTTGATCAAGATGGAATCTGTTCCTCTAAGTAAATAGAGATAAAATCCTATGTTCATTTAATTGTTCTTGATGTTTCAAGTTCTGGCAGACAGATAGATTTATTCGTAAAAGAGTTTCTGATGAGAAAAATCTTTTAATCAAGAACTGGAATTAAAAGAGAACATAATATTCATAGCAAATGGCGTTTGACATAAACCATGACTCCAGCTTGAGTTGGGATTTTGTAACAGAGAGATTCTAGTGCATGGTAACATATGATTATAGGTTCATTTAAGGTAAATCTTATTACTAATTGGGTGGCCATGGCATGCTATGCTAGGTGTTAACCATGGTCTATGAGGTTCATAAAATGATTTAGAGAAATCATTTATGGTAAGAAAGAGTTCTGATGATATTAAAAGTTGAAATCATGTCTCATTGCCAATTAGTGATGAGCCTAGTAAGTCACACACATACACAAGTTATCACCTATTTAAATATGATTTAATTAATTAATTAAAGAGTTTAATTGATTAATTAAATAGATTTGGTTTGCAATTAGATTGCAAAGTCCCTAGCATGACTTGAAACCAAATCTAGATTATTGGATGTGTAGTATAAATTAAATTTATATTTAAAGTGTTTAAATATGAATTTAATTGATGAGAAATTAATTAATAGAGATTAATTAATTAATTTATATTTGATATAATTAATTAGAAGAAGAAAATAATTATTTTGGGTTAAGAACTCAAAATTAAGACACAGGGCATTTTGGTCATTTCATTACAGACACGTGGCACCATGAGATGGTGACACATGGCTTAACACATAAGCTTGCCAAATATTTTTAATCATGTAAGATGATTAAAATCAAGATTAAATATAGGTTTGACACTTGGCACAATGTGATTGGGTCACTTAAACCTAGAGCTAATCAAAAGGTGACATGTGGCTAGGGTTTAATGTGTTAACCTAGCTATTTAAGTGTGGTTATGAATGGAAAACATAACCAGCAGCCACTCCTCTCCTTTGTCACGCCACTTTGAGGGTTTTCATCTATTCTTCTTCATCTCTCATCAATTCAAAGAGATTAGCCATCAATCTCTTGAATTAAGAACACTAGAAATTGTTTCTAGTGTCCTGTTTACATCTCTAATCTCTTAAAAGGCAGAACTTGAATTTCTAATTAATAGAAAAAGCTTTAGAGGCTGTTCAAGGGCTGCCATAGGTGTTCTTGGTGTGGACAAGCTAGAGGGACAACATTTGGTGTCCTGAAGACGAATCTCAAAGGCGCATACGCCGCAAAGGCATCAAGAGGTTAGTGTAATCGTTCTTGATTTAATCTAGGGTTCTAAAATTAATCTGATTAATTTTAAAATCTTAAATGGCAAATACAGATCCAAAAACATATTAAAAGAGTTTTAATATGTTGTTTATCATTGAAATCAAATAGATAAAAATAAATCTTGCATGGTGCATGTGACCCTAGGTGAAAATTTTTGAATTCAATGGTATAATCTTGTGTTTTTCACGCCTGCCTTCAATTGGTATCAGAGCCACTATATTTGCCATTTAGATTGTTGATTATATAATTTAATTGTGTGTTTGATCATGAGATCAAGAGATTCATTGCTGGTTGGATCATGAGGTGTGGCGGCACACATGGTGAAGCCACCATTGGTGGCGGCAACAATGGTTCCTTGGGTGGTTCAAGGTTTGGCTTTTAATTCTGCAATTGTTGTATGATCTAAGGCCTATTCTTTGACTAATTAAAGTGTTTAATTAGTTGTTTTAATCACACAATTAAATTATGATTCAAATCAGAATTTTAAAAATTGTTTGAATGTGATTCAAATCTAAATTTTAAAAGTTGTTTGAATGTGATTCAAATCTGAATTTTTAAAGTTGTTTGAATCATATTTAAATCTGATTTTTAAAATTGATTCAATAAAATTCAGATCTGATTTTTTAAAAAATATTTGAATGTGATTCAAATCTGATTTTTTAAAAAATGTTTGAATGTGATTCAAATCTGAATTTTTGAAGTTGTTTGAATGTGATTCAAATCTGAATTTTTAAATTTGTTTGAATGAGATTCAAATCTGAATTTTTAAATTTATTTGAATCATATTCAAATCTGATTTTTAAGTTGAATATGAGATATTCAATTTAATTTAAGTATGTATGTTTTATTTAATTGTTAAATAGTGATATGCATGATGGATGATCATGGACTATAAATGACCAATGTGATTGGATTTATTTCTTTTATGTTTCTTTGGGATTGTAAATTAATTAATTTATTTTAATTTTTTTTTGGGCATGTATTATTAAGTTTGTAATATTTTTGGGTTGTAATTTCATTTATTTAAGTTCTTGTAAATTCGCCTTGGTATGCCAAGGATTACTATGTAATATTGGATTGCAAGAAGTTCAAGGAGGTCAAGAGCATTGGTGGGACCGGTGGGAGGAATTCAATATCAAGTGTTGATTATGTACTCCTTCAGCAACTCTTGTAAAATGAATGAATGAAATGCACCTAGGAATGCCTGATTCAATTCTTGGTGGCTCAATTGAATCCCTTAGAAAGTCCATGATCATACCATATTTACTGCTTATCCATGAATGCATGAGATGTATGGGAATGTATGCAATTATATGATATATGCATGCTAAATGGATAATGTGCAAAGTGAGACCTTAATAGTAATTAGGATGGCTATAAAATCTTCCAAACAAATGATTAAGTTGGAAATGCTATAATTAAAGTAATTATAACATAAGCCCTCCATTGGGGCAATTATTTTAAGAAATTTTAAATAGTTGCATGAGATGCAATTAATTTAAGAGATTTTCTTAAGAATAATTGTTAAGCATGAGATGTTGTAAATATGTAAATGGTTTGGTGGCCAATATTGGACGTACCTGAGGACATTAAAATTATTTGCATAATTACTGGCTCAATGGGATCAACTTAACTAATGCAAGATAAGTCAATATTGGATGTACCTGAGATTTTGAGCATTAGGGGCTAGTAAAAGGATTGAGCCTCACATGAGATGTGATGGGCAAGGAGTTGCTCACTTATAGTTTATTGTAATTCTAATAATGGATGTACCTGAGGATGATCAATAGAATTATAAGAATTCAATCACCCACTAGAAATCCATCCAACTAGGATTTCCGTTTTCTACTTTGGAAGTGTAGGATTCGCTAAGTTAGTGGGAGGTCCAATTTGATTAAAAGACCATAATCATTTTGGTTAATTACATGATACATTTACTAATTAATCTGGTTATTTTCTGCGATTAATTTTTACGATAAAAATGAGCACAAAACAACCACCACCATCCAATATCCTTGCAAGCATACTTGATCATAACAGTTGACAGACCTAATGTCATGCGATTGGCTAAGAAATTTGAAACTTGTCCTGAACCTTGAACATATAGGATATGTTCTATATTCAAATGTTCCTGGTCCCTTACCTCCAGAGGCCACACAAGAGGAACATGATACTTTGGACAAGTGGAAGGAGCATGATATGAGAGCTAAGTGTTACATGCTTGCTTCCATGAGTAATGAGTTACAGAAGCAACATGAGAACATGCAGAGTGCTAGTGAGATCCTCCTTCACCTACAAGAGTTGTATGGTGAGCACAGCAGGAATGCTAGGTATGAGATATCTAAACAGTTATTCCGTATGAGGATGTCTGAGGGACAGAATGTTGGGGATCATGTCCACAAGATGATTCGGCTGATTGAGCAGTTGGAACATCTTGACTTCAACATGGATTTCCAACTACAAACGGATTTAATCCTTCAGTCCCTTCCTGAGTCTTTTGGGAATTTTGTGACAAATTTCCATATGACTAAACAGGAATGCACCTTAGCTGAATTACTCAACATGCTGGTTATTGCCCAAAAGAATATGCCAGGCAATAAAGGAAAAGAGGTAGCTTTGGTTGCATCTTCTTCTGCTGGAAAGTCCAACAAGAAGAAGGGCAATAAGAAAAAGAAACCTCAGATTCCTGGTCCTTCCAAGAAAATAGCTAAACAGAAAAGGAAGACTAAAGCTGATAAAGGCAAAGGAAAGTGTTTCCACTGCCAACAGGAAAGTGTTTCCATTACCAACAGGAAAGTGTTTCCATTGCTAACAGGAAAGTGTTTCCATTGCCAGTAAGAAAGTGTTTCCACTAGCCAGAGTATAGCAATCTAAATGAATGCAATGCCATGGTGAAAACCAACTCAAGTTCAAAATATATTTGGCACTTAAGGTTATGTCATGTTGCAGAAGATAGGATTGCAAAATTGGAGAAAATGGGGATTCTATCCTCATTGGGCTCTGAGCCTACTCCAACTTGTGAATCTTGCCTTCAAGGCAAAATGACTAGATCACCCTTTGTTGGACAAGGGCTAAGAGCTGAAAATATTTTGGAACTAATACATAGTGATGTATGTGGTCCGTTTAAAGAAATGGCTAGAGGGGGTTTTCATTATTTTATTATTTTATTACCTTTACTGATGATAAATCAAGGTTTGGGTATTTGTATTTGATGAAATACAAACATGAATCCTTTGAAAAGTTCAAAGAATTTAAATCTGAAGTAGAAAATCAAACAGGAAAGAATATTAAAGCTCTTGATCGGATCGTGGAGGTGAATATTTGAGTCTTGAATTTGATGAATACTTGAGAGAGCATGGCATTGTTTCTCGGTGACTCCTCCAGAACGCCATACGGTGAATGGTGTATCTGAAAGGAGAAATCGTACCTATTAGATATGGTACGTAGTATGATGAGCTATACTGATATGCCAATCTCCTTTTGGGGATTTGCATTAGAATCAGCTTTATATATTCTGAATAGGATTCCATCAAAATCAGTTTCTTCCACACCTTATGAGATATGGCATGGAAGAAAACCAAGTCTTAAGCATGCTAAGATTTGGGGTTGTCCGACTTATATCAAAAAGTCAACACCGATAAATTGGAGACGGATCGTAAAAGGTCGATTTGTTGGATATCCAAAAGATAGTTTTGGATATTATTTTTATTTGCCTACTTCACAAAAGGTTGTGATAAGTAGAGATGCCACATTTCTTGAACAACAATTTGTCCAAGAAGGAGGCAAAGGAAGGCAAATAAAGTTAGAATTGGAGAATTCTGACCAACCAATGCATCGATGGATATAGATCCATCTAGTCAACCTATACCCGTTGATGAAACATCTACACTGTTCCTCGTAGAACAACTGTGGTATCTCACCCAAAGATGAGATATGGTTTTCTTCATGAAGAAGAACAAGAGTTGTCTACTCATGAAGAAGTAGATCATGGAGATGATCCACTTACCTATGAAGAAGCTATATCGTATATAGACTCTTCAAAATGGATTGAAGCTATGAAATCCGAGATTGATTCCATGTATAAGAATCAAGTTTGGGATCTTGTTGACCCACCTGAAGGTATTGTACCTATAGGGAACAAATGGGTTTTCAAGAAGAAAATTGGTTTTGATGGAAAGGTAGAGACCTATAAGGCAAGGCTAGTAGCGAAAGGGTTTCGCCAAAGGCAAGGAATAGACGATGAGGAGACTTTCTACTTTGTTGCCATGCTTAAATCAATTAGGATTTTATGAGCAATAGCTGCATACTATGATTATGAGATTTGGCAGATGGATGTCAAAACAGCTTTTCTTAATGGATACATTGAAGAAAACATTTTCATGGAACAACCTAAGGGATTTGAATCCCAAGATGGTTCCAAGGTATGCAAGCTAAAGCAATCCATTTATGGGTTGAAACAAGCTTCGAGGAGTTGGAACATCCGTTTTGATGAAGCCCTTAAATCTTTTGGTTTTATCAAAAATGAGGAGGAGCCATGTGTATAAGAAGGTTAGTGATGCTATCACTTTCCTTGTCTTATATGTGGATGACATAATCGTTGATGGGTAATGATATAGGTATGTTGACGACTATAAAGGTATGGTTGTCAAATACATTCTCCATGAAAGACTTAGGGAGGCAACCTATATTCTTGGGATTCGCATCTATAGAGATAGAGCGAAAGAATAATTGGTTTATCCCAAAGTCTATACTTGGAAAAGGTGTTAAAGAGGTTTAACATGCTTGATTCCAAGAGAGGATTGTTACCAAGTGAGACATGGTATCCACCTTTCTAAAGAGATGTCTCCAAAGACACCAAGAAAGAGATAAGATGGCCAGATTCCATATGCTTCGGCTATTGGAAGTTTATTGTATGCAATGTTGTGTACTAGGCCTGATATCGCATATGTCGTTAGTTTGACTAGCGGTATCAATCCAATCCGTGTTTGGAACATGGATAGTCACAAGAATATTCTTAAGTACTTAAGAAAACTAAGGATTTATTCTTGATTTATGGAGGTGGAGACTTGCAATTGAATGGTTATACCGATTCGATTTCCAATCGATATCGATGATAGAAAGTCTACCTCTGGATATGTGTTCATATGTAATGGAGGTGCGATCGGTTGGAAGAGTTCCAAACAGAGCATGACCGCAGATTCCACTACTAAGGTGAGTATATTGTTGCATCGATGCCGCAAAAGAAGTCGCTTGGATAAAGAAGTTCGTGATGTAACTTACAAGAGTTCCTTCCATTGAGTCGCCAGCCCACTACACCGTGACAACAATGGAGTAGTCATACTGAGCTAAGGAACCAAGGTCTCACCCAAAATCCAAACACATAGAAAGGCACAACCACATTATCGTGAGATATAGTTGGGCAAGGCGATATAGCCATGCAGAAAAAATAACATCGCCTAAAAATTCAGGTGATCCATTCACTAAGCTTTTGTCACAAGTTCGCTTAGACCGACATCTTGAGAAGATAGGTCTAAGGTATTGTAATGAATGGCTCTAGTGCTAGTGGGAGATTGTTAGTAGTATGCCCTAGAGCATATCATTTAGTATGTATCTTGTACATATTTTAATAATAAAAGGCATTTCCACTTTTCCGTTTACATAATATATTTATGTGTAATAGAAAAGGTCCATTGATATTTTGTTAGAAATATTATTCTTAAGTTGTTAAGAATATGAGTGACAATATTTCTAGCACAAAGTATCATAAATAGGTTCACAATCGAGGATACTTCATAATAAGGACATGACTTATCCGTAAAGATTGTATTCATGTTTGTTCCCAAGTTATTTATATGAGATATAAATAAGATGGAATGGTGAGTCTCATGCCATATAACAAACATGATAGGCACTTATAAATGATAAGTAGGTCGAACCGGTGACACTTATGACAAGCACATGGAGTTTACTCTTGTCAATGTTTTGTCATAAATCATATCGTGCATATAATCTTTAGACCTGAGATAGCACGCTTATCTTGTATATAGGTAGTTTGAGTTTGATATCGCTTTCATACTTGTACTATGTATGGGTATATGGGCATGTGTTGGCTTCTGCTAGTTATATATGGAGGTAGGTGTTGATCAAGATGGAATCTGTTCCTCTAAGTAAATAGAGATAAAATCCTATGTTCATTTAATTGTTCTTGATGTTTCAAGTTCTGGCCAGACAGATAGATTTATTCGTAAAAGAGTTTCGATGAGAAAAATCTTTTAATCAAGAACAGGAATTAAAAGAGAACATAATATTCATAGCAAATGGAGTTTGACATAAACCATGACTCCAGCTGGAGTTGGGATTTTGTAACAGAGAGATTCTAGTGCATGGTAACATATGATTATAGGTTCATTTAAGGTAAATCTTATTACTAATTGGGTGGCCATGGCATGCTATGCTAGGTGTTAACCATGGTCTATGAGGTTCATAAAATGATTTAGAGAAATCATTTATGGTAAGAAAGAGTTCTGATGATATTAAGAGTTGATATCATGTCTCATTGCCAATTAGTGATGAGCCTAGTAAGTCACACACATACACAAGTTATCACCTATTTAAATATGATTTAATTAATTAATTAAAGAGTTTAATTGATTAATTAAATAGATTTGGTTTGCAATTAGATTGCAAAGTCCCTAGCATGACTTGAAACCAAATCTAGATTATTGGATGTGTAGTATAAATTAAATTTATATTTAAAGTGTTTAAATATGAATTTAATTGATGAGAAATTAATTAATAGAGATTAATTAATTAATTTATATTTGATATAATTAATTAGAAGAAGAAAATAATTATTTTGGGTTAAGAACTCAAAATTAAGACACAGGGGCATTTTGGTCATTTCACAGTGTGACACGTGGCACCATGAGATGGTGACACATGGCTTAACACATAAGCTTGCCAAATATTTTTTAATCATGTAAGATGATTAAAATCAAGATTAAATATAGGTTTGACACTTGGCACAATGTGATTGGGTCACTTAAACCTAGAGCTAATCAAAAGGTGACATGTGGCTAGGGTTTAATGTGTTAACCTAGCTATTTAAGTGTGGTTATGAATGGAAAACATAACCAGCAGCCACTCCTCTCCTTTGTCACGCCACTTTGAGGGTTTTCATCTATTCTTCTTCATCTCTCATCAATTCAAAGAGATTAGCCATCAATCTCTTGAATTAAGAACACTAGAAATTGTTTCTAGTGTCCTGTTTACATCTCTAATCTCTTAAAAGGCAGAACTTGAATTTCTAATTAATAGAAAAAGCTTTAGAGGCTGTTCAAGGGCTGCCATAGGTGTTCTTGGTGTGGACAAGCTAGAGGGACAACATTTGGTGTCCTGAAGACGAATCTCAAAGGCGCAGACACGCAAAGGCATCAAGAGGTTAGTGTAATCGTTCTTGATTTAATCTAGGGTTCTAAAATTAATCTGATTAATTTTAAAATCTTAAATGGCAAATACAGATCCAAAAACATATTAAAAGAGTTTTAATATGTTGTTTATCATTGAAATCAAATAGATAAAAATAAATCTTGCATGGTGCATGTGACCCTAGGTGAAAATTTTTGAATTCAATGGTATAATCTTGTGTTTTTCACGCTTCCGTTCCTTCAGTTTTGACATCCATCTGCGAAATCTCATAATCATAGTATGCAGCTATTGCTAATAAAATCCTAATTGATTTAAGCATGGCAACAGGCGAGAAAGTCTCCTCATAGTCGATTCCTTGCCTTTGGCGAAACCCTTTCGCTACTAGCCTTGCCTTATAGGTCTCTACCTTTCCATCAGAACCAATTTTCTTCTTGAAAACCCATTTGTTCCCTATAGGTATAATACCTTCAGGTGGGTCAACAAGATCCCAAACTTGATTCTTATACATGGAATCAATCTCGGATTTCATAGCATCAATCCATTTTGAAGAGTCTATATCTGATATAGCTTCTTCATAGGTAAGTGGATCATCTCCATGATCTACTTCTTCATGAGTAGACAACTCTTGTTCTTCTTCATGAAGAAAACTATATCTCACTGGTGGGTGAGATACCCTGGTTGTTCTACGAGGAACAGCTGTAGATGTTTCATCAATGGGTATTGGTTGACTAGATGGATCTATATCCATCTGATCTGTTGGTTGGTCAGAATTCTCCAATTCTAACTCTATTTGTCTTCCTTTGCCTCCTTCTTGAACAAACTGTTGTTCAAGAAATGTAGCATCTCTACTTATCATAACCTTTTGTGAAGTAGGCAAATAAAAATAATATCCAAAACTATCTTTTGGATATCCAACAAATCGATCTTTTTCTGATCTGGTCTCCAATTTATCAGTGTTCAGCTTTTTGATATAAGCTGGACAACCCCAAATCTTAACATGCTTAAGACTTGGCTTTCTTCCATGCCATATCTCATAAGGTGTGGAAGAAACTGATTTTAATGGAATCCTATTCAGAATATACAAAGCTGATTCTAGTGCAAATCCCCGAAAGAAGATTGGCATATCAGTATAGCTCATCATACTACGTACCATATCCAATAGGGTACGATTTCTCCTTTCAGATACACCATTCAGCTGTGGCGTTCCTGGAGGAGTCAGCTGAGAAACAATGCCATGCTCTCTCAAGTATTCATCAAATTCAGTACTCAAATATTCACCTCCATGATCTGATCGAAGAGCTTTAATATTCTTTCCTGTTTGATTTTCTACTTCAAATTTAAATTCTTTGAACTTTTCAAAAGATTTATGTTTGTATTTCATCAAATACAAATACCCAAACCTTGATTTATCATCAGTAAAGGTAATAAAATTATGAAAACCCCCTCTAGCCATTTCCTTAAATGGACCACATACATCACTATGTATTAGCTCCAAAATATTTTTAGCTCTTAGCCCTTGTCCAACAAAGGGTGATCTAGTCATTTTGCCCTGAAGGCAAGATTCACAAGTTGTAGTAGGCTCAGCGCCCAATGAGGATAGAATCCCCATTTTCTCCAGTTTTGCAATCCTATCTTCTGCAACATGAAATAACCTTAAGTGCCAAATATATTTTGAACTTGAGTTAGTTTTCACCATGGCATTGCATTAATTTAGATTGCTATACTCTGGGCAGTGGAAACACTTTCTTACTGGCAATGGAAACAATTTCCTATTGGCAATGGAAACACTGTCTTACTGGCAATGGAAACACTTTCCTTTGCCTTTGTCAGCTTTGGTCTTTGTTTTCTGTTTAGCTCTTTTCTTAGAAGGACCAGGAATCTGAGATTTCTTTTTCTTATTGACCTTCTTCTTGTTGGACTTTCCAGTAGAAGAAGATGCAATCAAAGCTACCTCTTTTCCTTTATTGCCTGGCATATTCTTTTGAGCAATAACCAGCATGTTGAGTAAAATCAGCTAAGGTGCATTCCTATTTAGTCAAATGGAAATTTGTCACAAAATTCCCAAAAGACTCAGGAAGGGACTGAAGGATCAAATCCGTCTGTAGTTGGAAATCCATGTTGAAGTCAAGATGTTCCAACTGCTCAATCAGCCGAATCATCTTGTGGACACGATCCCCAAAATTCTGTCCCTCAGACATCCTCATACGGAATAGCTGTCTATATATCTCATACCTAGCATTCCTGTTGTGCTCACCATACAACTCTTGTAGGTGAAGGAGGATCTCACTCACACTCTGCATGTTCTCATGTTGCTTCTGTAACTCATTACTCATGGAAGCAAGCATGTAACACTTAGCTCTCATATCATGCTCCTTCCACTTGTCCAAAGTATCATGTTTCTCTTGTGTGGCCTCTGGAGGTAAGGGACCAGGAACATTTGAATCTAGAACATATCCTATATGTTCAACATTCAGGACAAGCTTCAAGTTTCTTAGCCAATCAGACAGATTTGGTCCTGTCAACCTATTGTGATCAAGTATGCTTGCAAGGATATTGGATGGTGGTGGTCGTTTTGTGCTCATTTTTATCAGAAAATTAACTGCAGAAAATAACTAGATTAATTAGTAAATGTATCATGTAATTAACCAAAATGATTATGGTCTTTTAATCAAATTGGTCCTCCCACTAACTTAGCGAATCCTACACTTCCAAAGTAGGAAACGGAAATCCTAGTTGGATGGATTTCTAGTGGGTGATTGAATTCTTATAATTCTATTGATCATCCTCAGGTACATCCATTATTGGAATTACAATAAACTATAAGTGAGCAACTCCTTGCCCATCACATCTCATGTGAGGTTCAATCCTTTACCTAGCCCCTAATGCTCAAAATCTCAGGTACATCCATTATTGACTTATCTTGCATTAGTTAAGTTGATCCCATTGAGCCAGTAATTATGCAAATAATTTTAATGTCCTCAGGTACATCCAATATTGGCCACCAAACCATTTACATATTTACAACATCTCATGCTTAACAATTATTCTTAAGAAAATCTCTTAAATTAATTGCATCTCATGCAACTATTTAAAATTTCTTAAAATAATTACCCCAATGGAGGGCCTATGTTATAATTACTTTAATTAATGCATTTCCAACTTAATCATTTTTTTGGAAGATTTTATGTTCGTTCTAATTACTATTAAGGTCTCACTTTGCACATTATCCATTTAGCATGCATATATCATATAATTGCATACATTCCCATACATCTCATGCATTCATGGATAAGCAGTAAATATGGTATGATCATGGACTTTCTAAGGGATTCAATTCTGAGCCACCAAGAATTGAATCAGGGCATTCCTAGGTGCATTTCATTCATTCATTTTACAAGAGTTGCTGAAGGAGTACATAATCAACACTTGATCTTGAATTCCTCCCACTGGTCCTACCAATGCTCTTGACCTCCTTGAACTTCTTGCAATCCAATATTACATAGTAATCCTTGGCATACTAAGGTGAATTTACAAGAACTTAAATAAATGAAATTACAACCCAAAAATTATTACAAACTTAATAATACATGCCCAAAATAAATTAAAATAAATTAATTAATTTACAATCCCAAAGAAACATAAAAGAAATAAATCCAATCACATTGGTCTTTTATAGTCCATGATCATCCATCATGCATATCATTATTTAACAATTAAATAAAACATACATACTTAAATTAAATTGAATATCTCATATTCAACTTAAAAATCCAGATTTGAATATGATTCAAATAAATTTAAAAATTCATATTTGAATCTCATTCAAACAAATTTAAAAATTCAGATTTGAATCACATTCAAACAACTTTAAAAATTCAGATTTGAATCACATTCAAACATTTTTTAAAAAATCAGATCTGAATATTATTCAATCAACTTTAAAAAATCAGATTTAAATATGATTCAAACAACTTTAAAAATTCAGATTTGAATCACATTCAAACAACTTTTAAAATTCAGATTTGAATCACATTCAAACAATTTTTAAAATTCTGATTTGAATCATAATTTAATTGTGTGATAAAAACTACTAATTAAACACTTTAATTAGTCAAAGAATAGGCCTTAGATCATACAACAATTGCAGAATTAAAAGCCAAACCTTAAACCACCCATGGAAGCCAAACCATGCGCACTATTGATGGTGTTTTTTCAAGTATGTCGCCACCTTGCTTTGCAACCAGCAATGAACTTTTGATCTCATGATCAAACACACAATTAAATCATATAATCAACAATCTAAATGGCAAATATAGTGGCTCTGATACCAATTGAAGGAACGGAAGCGTGAAAAACACAAATTTATACCATTGAATTCAAAATTTTTCACCTAGGGTCACATGCACCATGTAAGATTTATTTTTATCTATTTGATTTCAATGATAAACAACATATTAAAACTCTTTTAATATGTTTTTAGATCTGTATTTGCCATTTAAGATTTTAAAACTAATCAGATTAATTTTAGAACCCTAGATTAAATCAAGAACGATTACACTAACCTCTTGATGCACTGCAGCGTGTCTCCGCCTTTGAGATTCGTCTTCAGGACACCAGATGTTGTCCCTCTAGCTTGTCCACACCAAGAACACCTATGGCAGCCCTTGAACAGCTTCTAAAGCCTTTTCTATTAATTAGAAATTCAAGTTCTGCCTTTTAAGAGATTAGAGATGTAAACAGGACACTAGAAACAATTTCTAGCGTTATTAATTCAAGAGATTGATGGCTAATCTCTTTGAATTGATGAGAGATGAAGAAGAATAGAGGGAGGGCTGCAAAATGGCGTGACCAAGGAGTGTGGCTACTGGTTGTATTTTATTTTCTCATAACAACACTTAAATAGCTAGGTTAACACATTAAACCCTTGCCACATGTCACCCTTTGATTAGCTCTAGGTTTAAGTGACCCAATCACATTGTGCCAAGTGTCAAACCTATATTTAATCTTGATTTTAATCATCTTACATGATTAAAAAAAAACATTTGGTAAGCTTATGTGTTATCCCATGTGTCACCATCTCATGGTGCCACGTGTCACACTGTGAAATGACCAAAATGCCTCTGTGTCTTAATTTTGAGTTCTTAACCCAAAATAATTATTTTCTTCTTCTAATTAATTTATATCAAATATAAATTAATTAATTAATCTCTATTAATTAATTTCTCATTAATTAAATTCATATTTAAACACTTTAAATATAAATTTAACTTATATTATACATCCAATAATCTAGATTTGGTTTCAAGTCATGCTAGGGACTTTGCAAACTAATTGCAAACCAAACATATTTAATTAATCAATTAAACTCTTTAATTAATTAATTAAATCATATTTAATTAGGTGATAACTTGTGTATGTGTGTGACTTACTAGGCTCATCACTAATTGGCAATGAGACATGATATCAACTCTTAATATCATCAGAACTCTTTCTTACCATAAATGATTTCTCTAAATCATTTTATGAACCTCATAGACCATGGTTAACACCTAGCATAGCATGCCATGGCCACCCAATTAGTAATAAGGTTTACCTTAAATGAACCTATAATCATATGTTACCATGCACTAGAATCTCTCTGTTACAAAATCCCAACTCAAGCTGGAGTCATGGTTTATGTCAAACTCCATTGTTATGAATATTATGTTCTCTTTTAATTCCAGTTCTTGATTAAAAATATTTTCTCATCAGAAACTCTTTTTTGAATAAATCTATCTGTCCTGGCCAGGAACTTGAAACATCAAGAACAATTAAATGAACATAGGATTTTATCTCTATTTACTTAGAGGAATAGATTCCATCTTGATCAACACCTACCTCCATATATAACTAGTAAGAGCCAACACATGCCCATATACCCATACACAGTACAAGTATGAAAGCAGTATCAAACTCAAACTACCTATATACAAGATAACTGTGCTATCTCAGGTCTAAAGATTATATGCACTGATATGATTTATGACAAAACATTGACAAGAGTAAACTCCATGTGCTTGTCATAAGTGTCACTAGTTCGGCCTACTTATCATTTATAAGTGCCTATCATGTTTGTTATATGGCATGAGACTCACCATTCCATCTTATTTATATCTCATATAAATAACTTGGGAACAAACATGAATACAATCTTTCTGGATAAGTCATGTCCTTATTATGAAGTATCCTCGATTGTGAACCTATTTATGATATTTTGTACTAGAAATATTGTCACTCATATTCTTAACAACTTAAGAATAATATTTCTAACAAAATATCAATGGACCTTTTCTATTACACATAAATATCTTATGTAAACGGAAAAGTGGAAATGCCTTTTATTAATAAAATATGTACAAGATACATACTAAATGATATGCTCTAGGGCATACTACTAACACCGAACACCAATTGGACCAACACAGCCCAAGATATGACAATCCAAGTGGACTGAAATTTCAGTCACCCTGCTGCACTTACAAGGCAGCCTACTCATTCCCTTTGCCATGCTACATTTCAGTCCAAATTATGGTCAACTTACCTAAAATGGTCACTAATTGACCCTTATAATGTTCTTTCACAATTTCATAAGCTAAATCCAAGTTTCACACCTCAAAACCCTAATTTCCATTATAAATTTTCACAACTACCTTAATTAATCACTTTCATTCCTTACATATATATATATTTTTTTTAAACATACTCTCTAGTTCACTCTAAGTCCATCAAGACACTCAATCATGTTCCTTCTTTAGGGCTGCCAAAAATCATGGTGGACATACACATAACTTTTATTCATTTAAGTTACAAATTCATACTTGTTTCAAGTCTCTAGCATGGGATTAAAGAGTTTTAAGTATATATGTGCACTAACCTCTTGTAGGGCAGAATTTTCCCAAGTTAATCTTCACTTTCTTTCCCTTTCTAGGCTGCCAAACACTTCCCAAGAGGTAGAGACAAGTTTTTAGTGAAGGGACTTAGGGTTTTGGGGTGAGGAAAGCATGGAAATTGAAGCTTTAGAAAGTTTGTTAATGGAGGAGTGAGGGAGGAGGTGAAAAACGTTTTTGAAGGAGAAGAAGGGCTGCTGTTTGCTTTTTAATTCTTTGGATTCTTTTGACTCTTTTTATTAGTTAATTTGATGGTTACTTAATTGTGATTGATGGACAATTTTAAATGACCTTATAATATGTCATAATTGGCATTTTATTGTATTTTCTTTTCTTTTCTCTTCTACTAACTTCAAATTAATTTTTCATCAACATTAATTCATATTTTATGTCATAATAATTATTTACTCAACTGGACAAGTCGGCCAAAAATCGTCTCTAAAGGCGAAATGACCAAAATGCCCTCCGTTTGGCTTAACGGGTCAAAATTGTCTGTACCGATTGAAAAATTTTTCTAGGTATTTTCTTGGCATTCTAATGCCATAGGAACCTCAATGACCCTTCTCTGAAGTCCCAAAAATTATTTTATGAATTTTTCCCCGGGTCTAGGGCTCCTCGTTGCGAGAACCGCAACTTCCCTCCGGTTACCCATCGCTTGGGCACCGGCTCATTTGACTTGGTTGTATTTTATTTCTAAAATTTTTACTAAATTTTTCTTATTGATATTTGAGTTAATTTTGGTTCCTCGCTTTAATTTAAATATTTTTTCTGTACGTTCTAGCTGTCCGGACCGACACCGGTCATCGGAACAGTAGAATGTACGGAGTTGTTACCGGGAGGATGTTATAACTCTTCCCCTCTTATTTAAATTTCGTCCTCGAAATTTACCTGACTTAAGTAATCGAGGAGTTGCTACCTCCTTGTTTCTTCACCTTTCCGTGTTATCCTACTTCACTTTCTCCTTAGTCTCAATCCTATCCTCAAACAGTTATGTACTCATCCTTTTTCATCTTAAATACAGTCTCCTTCTCATCTCCATTCGCTATCTCATTGTCTCTTCACTCTCTTATTCCATACCTTAACCTAAAATAAACAGGAAATACAGATCTGCAATAGTGTCACCTCGACTCTTATGAATGCAATGCATGATATGCAATATATCTAGGTCCAGAAACGCCTAAACCGTGCTCTGATACCACTAAATGTGACACCCCTTACCCGACTACAGTGTAGCCGAGCAAGTTATGTCACTCAGTGTGCCGGAGCACTCTATTTTATCTTAATTCGTTTTTATCATAGTTTTGAAAATAGCATGTGAAATATAATTCATTTATTGAAATTGTAATTTATTTGAGGTTCCGAAAATTTTATAGAAAATCCGGCGGAGTACCGGCTAAAAATGGAGAAAACAATTCTTCGAAACCTGTGAAAAACACTTCCTATGATCATGTTCAATCAATCCCAACTCCAATTATCAACAAAGTCTCAGAAAAATTTCAGCAATTTTATTTATTTCTCAATCATTCATCTCATGGTACTCATATACAATTCACATTTTGTATCACATCAAGTCACATCAATTTCTTAACGATTCCTCTATTTGTCATTTCACATCATCATTAGACTCAAATCATAAATAAATTCTCACATGTGATTTATAATCACAAATTACAAGTACTTACATTAATACAAAATTATATTACATTTGTTCAAATACATATGATAAAATAAGAGTTTAATTACCAAATTTACAAAAATCTCAAAATACAAAATGGGACCTAGTGTCCTACCAATGCACTGTAGTCTGTGAGGTGACACGGACACTATGCAGACTGTGAACGACCTTACCCAATCTGTGGTCTACTGGGCCCTCTGTCCGAATCTTCAGTACCTACGCGTTGCAAAAGCGACGCGTTAAGCATAAAGCTTAGTGGTGCAAATAATACAAGAAAATATAATATGCAAATAAAAATAATAATTTCCTTGCTATTGTGTTCATAAGAGATGAATAATTACCAACTTAATGTTTAGTCGAGGGCTAATTACGTTTTATGATATTTACTTCTTCATGCATTTTGTTAATTATTTTCTTCATGATCTTGAGTTTCTTTGTATTCTATCATTCCTGATACTTAATTTTCGTATTTTCTTTAATAATCAGTGCAACCACAGTTATACTTTTCCATGCCCAAGTAACCTATCTTTGGACGATCGGATGGATAACGGTCATTAACCTTTGGACACCACGGTGCCTCGGGCCGTCATACCATGGGACGTAGAACGTCAACCACGTATGCAGTCAGTATGGCTAAAAAGCCATGATATCACATAATCGGCATAAAAGCCATGATTACGGGCATAAAAGCCATGAATACGGGCATAAAGCCATGAATACGGGCACAAAGCCTTTCGCAGTACTGCTAAAACAATACCCTATTGGCATGCCAAACTATCCAAACCAATCTTGTTAGGTATACTAGGGCACATAATATCATTAAATGTTCATAAGTTTTATTATTTCATTTTATGTTCCAATTATCGTTCATAGTATTTTAATTTTATTTATAGTAGAAGCATAAATCTTCAAATCTCATTTTTATATAATTTATGCATTCATCATACCATTCACGTTAATTGCAATTTACATCAATCGATTTTCATGTACCATTTGTACATCGAAATATTTCCATTTCTCTCATGATGAGAGCAATTAACCCATTTATACATCCATGTGATTCATCTAATCGTTACAATATTTATATGAATTAGTATTCACATTATTACCTCTCATGTACCAATTTTTGTACAAGGTATTATAATCCTATTTGAAACAAAGACATAAATCCTAATGATAACTTTATCTCATTTATACTCTAAACAATCCATTTGTGTTAATTACATTTTATATTTCAAGTTGTATTACTTATGTAATATGTGTCATTTTGTTTACTATTCACCTTACTAGTCAACCAAAATGTTGACTTTTTCATACACAATAAATTTATTAAACCTAAGTTCTCCAAGATACCACATTTTGCATTTAAAACTTGTTGGAATTGAGCACCCATACCATTTCTAAACTTAAAACCAAGGGAAACAAAATTTTCAGTTTTTGAAGCTTAACTTTACTATTCCATTAAACACTGTTACAGTGGGAATTTGAGGAAATGGTAAACATGAAAGTTGTTCCTTATTTTGTCTAGTTGAATTTCTTTTTTTGAATCACTCCATTTGGAGTTTTGTAGCTCAAGTTATGGCAAAAATAATTTTACTGTTCACGTGTACTGTTCCTGCTGAAATTTTGGGTTTTGGCAGATTTTGGTCCAACTTTGGTCAGTAATTTGACCAAGTTAAGTTCATAATTTGGTCTAACTTTCTTCATATGAAATGTTCTACCATGCCTTAGGTTTCCATCGGTTCAAGAATCGCCTAAATCCAAGTTTTCTAGAGAGAGTTATAGCCATCCAAACATTACTGTTCAAATGTAAATCTGCAGAGTTGCAGGTTTGATAACTCAACTTTGTTCAATAATTTGAATGGTTTAATGGCATAATTTGGGGTGATGTTCTTCATGAAAGCTGTTTTTCTATATCTTAACTTATTGCTGTAAAAATTTCAGGTCAATTGACCATATCTACAGTGAGTTATGGCCAAATGAACAGTTACTGTTCATTTGGTCATTTCTGCAGTCTTTGTTGCGAGTATCCGGATTGGGGCCAACTTTTGGTCCACTTTCTTTGGTCTTTTGGGCATGGTTTCTTCAGCAAAATGTGCCATTATAAGCCTAGTTTCGTGTCCAATTGGCCAAACACCAATTGGACCAACACAGCCCAAGATATGGCAATCCAAGTGGACTGAAATTTGATCACCTGCTTTGCACTTACAAAGGCGACCTACTCATTCCCTTTGCCATGCTACATTTCAGTCCAAATTATGGTCAACTTACCTAAAATGGTCACTAATTGACCCTTATAATGTTCTTTCACAATTTCATAAGCTAAATCCAAGTTTCACACCTCAAAACCCTAATTTCCATTATAAATTTTCACAACTACCTTAATTAATCACTTTCATTCCTTACATATATATATATATTTTTTAAACATACTCTCTAGTTCACTCTAAGTCCATCAAGACACTCAATCATGTTCCTTCTTTAGGGCTGCCAAAAATCATGGTGGACATACACATAACTTTTATTCATTTAAGTTACAAATTCATACTTGTTTCAAGTCTCTAGCATGGGATTAAAGAGTTTTAAGTATATATGTGCACTAACCTCTTGTAGGGCAGAATTTTCCCAAGTTAATCTTCACTTTCTTTCCCTTTCTAGGCTGCCAAACACTTCCCAAGAGGTAGAGACAAGTTTTTAGTGAAGGGACTTAGGGTTTTGGGGTGAGGAAAGCATGGAAATTGAAGCTTTAGAAAGTTTGTTAATGGAGGAGTGAGGGAGGAGGTGAAAAACGTTTTTGAAGGAGAAGAAGGGCTGCTGTTTGCTTTTTAATTCTTTGGACTCTTTTGACTCTTTTTATTAGTTAATTTGATGGTTACTTAATTGTGATTGATGGACAATTTTAAATGACCTTATAATATGTCATAATTGGCATTTTATTGTATTTTCTTTTCTTTTCTCTTCTACTAACTTCAAATTAATTTTTCATCAACATTAATTCATATTTTATGTCATAATAATTATTTACTCAACTGGACAAGTCGGCCAAAAATCGTCTCTGAAGGCGAAATGACCAAAATGCCCTCCGTTTGGCTTAACGGGTCAAAATTGTCTGTACCGATTGAAAAAGTTTTCTAGGTATTTTCTTGGCATTCTAATGCCATAGGAACCTCAATGACCCTTCTCTGAAGTCCCAAAAATTATTTTATGAATTTTTCCCCGGGTCTAGGGCTCCTCGTTGCGAGAACCGCAACTTCCCTCCGGTTACCCATCGCTTGGGCACCGGCTCATTTGACTTGGTTGTATTTTATTTCTAAAATTTTTACTAAATTTTTCTTATTGATATTTGAGTTAATTTTGGTTCCTCGCTTTAATTTAAATATTTTTTCATGCGTTCTAGGTCTGGGACCGACACGGTCCAGAACGATGAGAATGTACGGAGTTGTTACCGGGAGGATGTTATAACTCTTCCCCTCTTATTTAAATTTCGTCCTCGAAATTTACCTGACTTAAGTAATCGAGGAGTTGCTACCTCCTTGTTTCTTCACCTTTCCGTGTTATCCTACTTCACTTTCTCCTTAGTCTCAATCCTATCCTCAAACAGTTATGTACTCATCCTTTTTCATCTTAAATACAGTCTCCTTCTCATCTCCATTCGCTATCTCATTGTCTCTTCACTCTCTTATTCCATACCTTAACCCAAAATAAACAGGAAATACAGATCTGTAACAGTGTCACCTCGACTCTTATGAATGCAATGCATGATATGCAATATATCTAGGTCCAGAAACGCCTAAACCGTGCTCTGATACCACTAAATGTGACACCCCTTACCCGACTACAGTGTAGCCGAGCAAGTTATGTCACTCAGTGTGCCGGAGCACTCTATTTTATCTTAATTCGTTTTTATCATAGTTTTGAAAATAGCATGTGAAATATAATTCATTTATTGAAATTGTAATTTATTTGAGGTTCCGAAAATTTTATAGAAAATCCGGCGGAGTACCGGCTAAAAATGGAGAAAATAATTCTTCGGAACCTGTGAAAAACACTTCCTATGATCATGTTCAATCAATCCCAACTCCAATTATCAACAAAGTCTCAGAAAAATTTCAGCAATTTCATTTATTTCTCAATCATTCATCTCATGGTACTCATATACAATTCACATTTTGTATCACATCAAGTCACATCAATTTCTTAACGATTCCTCTATTTGTCATTTCACATCATCATTAGACTCAAATCATAAATAAATTCTCACATGTGATTTATAATCACAAATTACAAGTACTTACATTAATACAAAATTATATTACATTTGTTCAAATAAATATGATAAAATAAGAGTTTAATTACCAAATATACAAAAATCTCAAAATACAAAATGGGACCTAGTGTCCTACCAATGCACTGTAGTCTGTGAGGTGACACGGACACTATGCAGACTGTGAACGACCTTACCCAATCTGTGGTCTACTGGGCCCTCTGTCCGAATCTTCAGTACCTACGCGTTGCAAAAGCGACGCGTTAAGCATAAAGCTTAGTGGTGCAAATAATACAAGAAAATATAATATGCAAATAAAAATAATAATTTCCTTGCTATTGTGTTCATAAGAGATGAATAATTACCAACTTAATGTTTAGTCGAGGGCTAATTATGTTTTATGATATTTACTTCTTCATGCATTTTGTTAATTATTTTCTTCATGATCTTGAGTTTCTTTGTATTCTATCATTCCTGATACTTAATTTTCGTATTTTCTTTAATAATCAGTGCAACCACAGTTATACTTTTCCATGCCCAAGTAACCTATCTTTGGGCGATCGGATGGATAACGGGTCATTGGCACTGGACACCACGGTGCCTCGGGCCGTCATACCATGGGACGCAGAACGTCAACCACGTATGCAGTCAGTATGGCTAAAAAGCCATGATATCACATAATCGGCATAAAAGCCATGAATACGGGCATAAAAGCCATGAATACGGGCATAAAGCCATGAATACGGGCACAAAGCCTTTCGCAGTACTGCTAAAACAATACCCTATTGGCATGCCAAACTATCCAAACCAATCTTGTTAGGTATACTAGGGCACATAATATCATTAAATGTTCATAAGTTTTATTATTTCATTTTATGTTCCAATTATCGTTCATAGTATTTTAATTTTATTTATAGTAGAAGCAAAAATCTTCAAATCTCATTTTTATATAATTTATGCATTCATCATACCATTCACGTTAATTGCAATTTACATCAATCGATTTTCATGTACCATTTGTACATCGAAATATTTCCATTTCTCTCATGATGAGAGCAATTAACCCATTTATAAATCCATGTGATTCATCTAATCGTTACAATATTTATATGAATTAGTATTCACATTATTACCTCTCATGTACCAATTTTTGTACAAGGTATTATAATCCTATTTGAAACAAAGACATAAATCCTAATGATAACTTTATCTCATTTATACTCTAAACAATCCATTTGTGTTAATTACATTTTATATTTCAAGTTGTATTACTTATGTAATATGTGTCATTTTGTTTACTATTCACCTTACTAGTCAACCAAAATGTTGACTTTTTCATACACAATAAATTTATTAAACCTAAGTTCTCCAAGATACCACATTTTGCATTTAAAACTTGTTGGAATTGAGCACCCATACCATTTCTAAACTTAAAACCAAGGGAAACAAAATTTTCAGTTTTTGAAGCTTAATTTTACTATTCCATTAAACACTGTTACAGTGGGAATTTGAGGAAATGGTAAACATGAAAGTTGTTCCTTATTTTGTGTAGTTGAATTTCTTTTTTTGAATCACTCCATTTGGAGTTTTGTAGCTCAAGTTATGGCAAAAATAATTTCTTGTTCACGTGTCTTTGTTCTGCTGAAATTTTGGGTTTTGGCAGATTTTGGTCCAACTTTGGTCAGTAATTTGACCAAGTTAAGTTCATAATTTGGTCTAACTTTCTTCATATGAAATGTTCTACCATGCCTTAGGTTTCCATCGGTTCAAGAATCGCCTAAATCCAAGTTTTCTAGAGAGAGTTATAGCCATCCAAACATTACTGTTCAAATGTAAATCTGCAGAGTTGCAGGTTTGATAACTCAACTTTGTTCAATAATTTGAATGGTTTAATGGCATAATTTGGGGTGATGTTCTTCATGAAAGCTGTTTGTCTATATCTTAACTTATTGCTGTAAAAATTTCAGGTCAATTGACCATATCTACAGTGAGTTATGGCCAAATGAACAGTTACTGTTCATTTGGTCATTTCTGCAGGTGCTGTTGCAGGGTATCCGGATTGGGGCCAACTTTTGGTCCACTTTCTTTGGTCTTTTGGGCATGGTTTCTTCAGCAAAATGTGCCATTATAAGCCTAGTTTCGTGTCCAATTGGCCAAACACCAATTGGACCAACACAGCCCAAGATATGGCAATCCAAGTGGACTGAAATTTCAGTCACCCTGCTGCACTTACAAGGCAGCCTACTCATTCCCTTTGCCATGCTACATTTCAGTCCAAATTATGGTAAACTTACCTAAAATGGTCACTAATTGACCCTTATAATGTTCTTTCCCAATTTCATAAGCTAAATCCAAGTTTCACACCTCAAAACCCTAATTTCCATTATAAATTTTCACAACTACCTTAATTAATCACTTTCATTCCTTACATATATATATATATATATATATATATATATATATATATATATATATATATATATATATATTTTAAACATACTCTCTAGTTCACTCTAAGTCCATCAAGACACTCAATCATGTTCCTTCTTTAGGGCTGCCAAAAATCATGGTGGACATACACATAACTTTTATTCATTTAAGTTACAAATTCGTACTTGTTTCAAGTCTCTAGCATGGGATTAAAGAGTTTTAAGTATATATGTGCACTAACCTCTTGTAGGGCAGAATTTTCCCAAGTTAATCTTCACTTTCTTTCCCTTTCTAGGCTGCCAAACACTTCCCAAGATGTAGAGACAAGTTTTTAGTGAAGGGACTTAGGGTTTTGGGGTGAGGAAAGCATGGAAATTGAAGCCTTAGAAAGTTTGTTAATGGAGGAGTGAGGGAGGAGGTGAAAAACGTTTTTGAAGGAGAAGAAGGGCTGCTGTTTGCTTTTTAATTCTTTGGACTCTTTTGACTCCTTTTATTAGTTAATTTGATGGTTACTTAATTGTGATTGATGGACAATTTTAAATGACCTCATAATATGTCATAATTGGCATTTTATTGTATTTTCTTTTCTTTTCTCTTCTACTAACTTCAAATTAATTTTTCATCAACATTAATTCATATTTTATGTCATAATAATTATTTACTCAACTGGACAAGTCGGCCAAAAATCGTCTCTGAAGGCGAAATGACCAAAATGCCCTCCGTTTGGCTTAACGGGTCAAAATTGTCTGTACCGATTGAAAAATTTTTCTAGGTATTTTCTTGGCATTCTAATGCCATAGGAACCTCAATGACTCTTCTCTGAAGTCCCAAAAATTATTTTATGAATTTTTCCCCGGGTCTAGGGCTCCTCGTTGCGAGAACCGTAACTTCCCTCCGGTTACCCATCGCTTGGGCACCGGCTCATTTGACTTGGTTGTATTTTATTTCTAAAATTTTTACTAAATTTTTATTATTAATATTTGAGTTAATTTTGGTTCCTCGCTTTAATTTAAATATTTTTTCCGAACGTTCTAGCTGTCCGGACCGACACCGGTCACCGGAACAGTAGAATGTACGGGAGTTGTTACCGGGAGGATGTTACAAGATTACATCAATTGGGCGATCTCTAAAGATCAGCACTACATCTTGCCTAATAATGGCCTATGTCAAAGCCTAGGCTTGTGGCTGAATCAAAAGATGTGTTTGATCAGAAAGCCAGCCATAAGTATTGGATTGATGTGCAGCTCAGATAGGGTGACTATGACTCTCATGATATTGAGCAGAGTCATCGCTGATGTCATCGACCAGAACCGAGCTGCAGTCGGGACGCTCGATGTGGTGAGGGCCCAAATGAACTTTAAGAGGCGGTCACCAACATTAAGATTGAAATTAACAGTCTTCTTGCCCTAGATCGGTCTACCAATTATACTAGTAGACAGATTCGAGATCGGCACGTTCGTCACTTTTTATCTTGATTGGTAAATTAATCTGGTTCCATCACTATCATCAGATAATGTCCTTATGATTCTACGATCACCGGGGTCATAAACTTTTAGGCTAAGGGTGAAGAAAATAGTTAGGAAAAGATTAAAGGCAGCCATAAATCAGAATCTTTACCAGAGAAGCTTGAATCGAAGAAAAAGAATGTTGAAAAAAAAAATGAAGGAGAAAAGTGAACTGTGAAGGAGATTTCCCCGTTAGTGCATATATAAAGGGCTTGGGCATTTATTACATATAGAAATCGAGGTGGATGCATCAGTAACTAAGGATTTAATTGCTTTAACCCAGGGCAAGTCAGATAAAAAGGAAAAATCTAGAATGGGAGAGATCGGGAAATGAGGGGGGATCCGATACGAGAGAGATCGGAGAAGGAGAGGGTCATAATAGGGAGATCAGAAGAAATAGAGATCGAAAAGCATAGAAAAATTAAATAACTTTTAATCAACTCTCTTCATAATCAGAGCGGAGTTAGTTAAAGCGTTGCAGGCATGATCAAATCTTCACCACATGCCTCATTTGCAGAAATGCCTACCTAGATGATAGACGCCAAAATAGTTATGGCAGTCTTGTGCATTTTGATCTCCATCGATGATCATAATTGTAAGTATGGACCTGAAGCCCTAGGATTAAAAAGCAGATGACAAGTTCTGTGCTTTTTATTCCTAGCCCTTGGATCCATCTTATAAGGTAATATCCTGAGCCGTTCGATTAAAAGAAGAAAGGACGAATATTCTGGATAGAATCCCAACCCTCCATTTTGATTCTCTTTAATTTTCAGACATCGGATTATGTCCTTTTGAATCTAAACCCTCCGTCTCCCCTGATGAGATCCTGACCCTCCATGATGAGCACCCGCTCCCTATAAATACCTGCATGCAATACTATAGAAGGGACAGACAAAAAAGGGTGGTGGTGATTATAGTGGAAAGACTCTGAAATTTGATTCAGACTTGCTGCTTCGCCATTCTGAGCTTTTGAGAAACTTTAGAAACCAGTTTTCTTAAGTATCTGCATCAAAGGAGTTTTGAACCCTGAAATTTTTATTTTCAGTGCCTGTTCATTACTCTGTAAGACCATTCTCATTCAGTCTCATCCTCACCATCTTAATATTAGTACATTACTCTCAAAGCTCAACTTCATTCCAACCTAGTTCCCGTTACTTCGAGTAAGTGCTATTCTTTCGGTCGTTAGCTTTCACCTCTGCAAGGTTTGTGGATTCCAGAGCCATTCCATCCGCCTCCTCAATTTCCCACAGGTAAACGTCTAAACAATTATTTTATCGAATACCCTTGTTTATTTTCTCTAGATTTCTTTTGAAATTTCTTCTATATCCAGTTGCACTAAAATCTCAAAATAGATTGTTCGGTCAAATAGTTATTTCCTGTGTCTTCATTTAATTCATTTGCAAATTTCATTTAGTTTCATTTCCTTCAACAATAGACGTTCAATCCATAGGCAGCTTGTAAATACTCAAAGGACGTAAGCAGGAGTATTTCGACATGAGAATTTTCAATCAAATAAACATGACAAAAGATAGGCATAGCAAAAGGTCGAATAGATCAGAAATGAGAATAGGTCAAATAAACAAGTTATGAGATCAGGCCTCAGAACGAAACTAGGCGAAAATACTATAGATCGGGAATTAAGATGAGATTGGATCCTAGACTAGCAATAAAAGAGATTGGATATCGCTAATCAAAGAGCTCTAATAAAATGATTAGGCGAAAGATCAGCAAAGAGTTCGGTCTTTCATTCACTATCTAGTTATAAGGTCCCGTAGGCTAGGAAAAGCTTTACCCGGACTTCCCGTGTCTTCGGTACTCTATTCCTATAAAAGGGGAGGTCCAAAAAGACTCCTTACCAGGATCCTTAGTTTTAAGTCCTTACAAAACTCCGTTCTAATGAATACTTTAAGAGATTGGGGGAGAGTTCTTACTTGATTCTCAACCAAAATTTCAATAAAATATGTGGAGATCGAAGGAGAGTTCTTATCAGAGATCCTTCACTTAAAACTTTAAACCAAATACTTTAAGAGATCGAGGGAGAGTTCTTACCCGATTCTCAACCAAAATTTTAATAAAATATGTGGAGATCAGAGGAGAGTTCTTTTCCGAGATCATTCACTTAAAACTTTAAATTGAATACTTTAAAAGATCGAGGGAGAGTTCTTACCCGATTCTTAACGAAAATTTTAATAAAATATGTGGAGATTGCAGGAGAGTTCTTATCCGAGATCCTTCACTTAAAACCTTAAACTGAATACTTTAAGAGATCGGGGGAGAGTTCTTACCCGATTCTTAACCAAAATTTTAATAAAATATGTGGAGATTAGAGGAGAGTTCTTATCCGAGATCCTTCACTTAAAACTTTAAACTGAATAATTTAAGAGATCGGGGGAGAGTTCTTACCCGATTCTTAGCCAAAATCATAATAAAGTATGTGGAGATCGGAGGAGAGTTCTTATCTGAAATCTCCCACTCAAACTCTTAACAAAATACTTTAAGAAATCGGGAGAAATTTCTTACCCGAATTCTCTTAATTAAAATCAACATTAAAATACCACAATTTCAATGCACAAAGTAACCCCTAAACAAAAATCTGCTACATGACATGTACTCACTAAGGGTCATCTCACGCACTCATGTTCTTGGGTAGCCCTGAAAGGTGAAACATCAAATATTCCTTTTATACATATAAAGGATTAACATCGTTATTCTAAACCACTCCCCCTCCCCCCCCCCCCCCCTAATTATCAATTTTAATTTATAAAGAGCATAACATTAAATCTACATACCCTCGTTGAGGGATGAGGTAGAGTGCTTAATACCTGGGGTGCTTAATACCTTCCCCACCCGTATACGGACCTCGAACTTAGAATCGCTGTTTTCAAAGTGGTTTCATCTTTAAATTTTTATTACAAATGGTTTTCTTTAATTTCCCTCAAAATTAAAGTGGCGACTCCTCACTTTTCCCACTTTGGTGAGAGCTCGTCCAGGCGACGGCAAAAACCCTTGCGACAACTTGGTGACTCCACTAGGGACGTATCAGGTTTAGAGGTCCAAAAGTGGATTTAATTTTGTACTCTTGTAAATTAAAATCATAATTAGGGGGTTTAACTTACAAAATTCGAAAGTCTTAATGTGTCAATTATTGTTATTCTCTCCAACTGTTTTGCTTATCTTGATTATCTTATTTCTCACAGCACTCTTCGTCTAAAATAAAAGAGAAGGAAAAATTCCCCTATACAGGGAAGAGGTAAATATGTCCCTTCACACAATGAACACTCACACTGTGACACCCCTTACCCGTCTACAGTATAGCCGAGTAAGATATGCCACACCGTATAACGAAACACCCTATTTTATTTCAATCATTTTTATTCTTCCTAATTTATTTTTTTCATAGTTATGAAGTACAATTTGCAAAATATAATTCATTTTTAGTTATTTATTGAAATCATAAATTTATTTGAGGTTTCGCAAGTTTTATAGAAAATCCGGCAGAGCACCGGCTAAAAATGGAGAAAACAGTTCTTCGAAACCTATGAAAAATACTTCCAAAATTTTCAATTAATCCCAAACTTCATTTCATCAACAAAATCTCAATAATTTTCAACAAAATTTTCAATTCTCAATCATTCATCTCATATGATATTCATGTAAAAGTCATAAATAAATATTCACTTTTTCATTCACAAACACAATTTCCACTATTTACATTCATACCAAAATATATTACATAAGTTTCAATTACATATGAGAAAATAAAAGTTAATTACAAAATACCCAAAATGAAACCTAGTGTCCTACCAATGCACTGATGACGGTGAGGTGACACAGACACTATGCAGAGCTGCAGATGATCTCACCCAGTCTGTGGTCTACTGGGCTCTCTATCTGTCTCTCTAGAACCTACGCGTGGCAAAAAGCAACGCGCTAAGTAATAATGCTTAGTGGTGCCAATAATAGAATAAAAAGAAATAACAAAAAATAAATATGCAGTGCATGTTCTGATGTCTTTTGCAGACAATTTTTTCGATCATTATTGGTAATCTTATTTATTTTGTACTTGTTATATTCATAATTTCATTAAATTTAATCACTTTCATTTCTGGTTGCCCAAGTAACCTATAATGGATGACTAGACTGGATAAACGGATAAACTGGCACTGGGTATCAAGTACCTCGGGCCGTTACACCATCAGTCACATATGTATCTCCCGGTGTGCAACAGAATAGCTAATAAGCTGTAATAAATATTGGCACCCGTCACTCTCCAACACTCCCCCTTATGCCACTTTAGGCAATGCAGACATGCAGAAGATGCTGGAGCTGGTCCCCTGAACCTCGTCCCTAGAGAGCTGCCCACTGATGGTGTGGACTGATCTCTCCTTGGGGTGAATTGTGGCCTAGGCCCCTGGGACTGAGCTTGACCTTGTGGTTGACTTGAACTCTGTGCAGGTGGACCTTTGAACTTCTTTCTTGGTGCCAAAGATGAGCTTGACTGACCTGGACCCCTTTTCTGTTGTCTCTCTCTTCTTGTCTGCTCACATGTTCTAACCTTTTTAACTTTTATTGCAGCTTCCACTAACTTGGTGAAGTCTGTGATTCCCAAGGCAGTGATCATGATCTTTATATTATCATTTAATCCCTCTTCAAATCTCCTACACCTTTTGGCCTTATTAGAGACTATCTCCCTTATATAACGGCTCAGTCTCACAAATTCCTTTTCATACTCTGCCACTGTTAGCTGTCTCTGCCTTAGGTTAATGAATTCTCTTCTTCTCTCTTTTAGGTATACACTACCCACATATTTCTTCTTGAATTCTTAGAGGTGGAAGTCCCAAGTTATTACTTTTGGCTGCACTTCACTACACACTGTATCCCACCATTGGTAGGCATCATCTTGCAATAGAGGTACAGCAGCTTATAGGTTTTGCTCTGGAGTGCAGTGGAGTTACTTTAAAACTCTGCCTATTCTGTTCAACCAGTTTTCAGCTGCAACAGAATCATCTTCTCTCTTGCCATAAAAATCCACTGCTCCAAATTTTCTCAATCTTTCCAGATGTGATTCCTGCTGTGGAGGTGGTGGTGGTGGCGGCATTACTCCAGCCATTTATCTGAAGAACTCGGCCATTTGTTGAAACATGGCCTGTGGAGGCTGAGTAAGCTCTACTGGAGCTAACAGAGCAGGTTCACCCCTGCCCCTAGTCTCAACTGCTACAGGTGGAGCATGACTCTCCACTTCCTCCTTAACTGCACTCTTTGATGTAGGGTCTATATCCTATTCAAAATAACAAAGACAAACAGATCTGCATTAGTGTCACCTAGACTCTTACAAATGCAATGCATGGTATGGACTCTATTTAGACCCAGAAATACCTAAACCGTGCTCTGATACCACTAAATGTGACACCCCTTATCCGTCTACAGTATAGCCGAGTAAGATATGCCACATCGTGTACCAGAATACCCTATTTTATTTCAATCATTTTTATTCTTCCTAATTTATTTTTTTCATAGTTATGAAGTACAAATTGTAAAATATAATTCATTTTTAGTTATTTATTGGAATCATAAATTTATTTGAGGTTCCGCAAGTTTTATAGAAAATCCGACAAAGCACTGACTAAAAATGGAGAAAATATTTCTTTGGAACCTGTGAAAAACACTTCCAAAATTTTCAATCAATCCCAAACTTCATTTCATCAATAAAATCTCAATATTTTTCAACAACATTTCCAATTCTCAATCATTCATCTCATATGATATTCATATAAAAGTCATAAATAAATATTCACTTTTTCATTCATAAACACAATTTTCGCTATTTACATTAATACCAAAATACATTACATAAGTTTCAATTGTATATGAGAAAATAAAAGTTAATTATAAAATACCCAAAATAAAACCTAGTGTCCTACCAATGCACTGATGACAGTGAGGTGACACGGACACTCTGCACAGCTACAGATGCTCTCACCCAGTCTGTGGTCTACTGAGCTCTCTATCAGTCTCTCCAGAACCTACGCATGGAAAAAAGCAACGCGCTAAGCAATAATGCTTAGTGGTGCCAATAATAGAATAAAAAGAAATAACAGAAAATAAATATGCAGTGCATGTTCTGATATCTTATGCAGACAATTTTTTCGATCATTATTGGCAATCTTATTTATTTTGTACTTGTTATATTCATAATTTAATTAAATTTATTCACTTTCATTTTTTGGTTGCCCAAGTAACCTATACTGGATTACTGGACTGGATAAACGGGTAAACTGGCACTGGGTATCAAGTACCTCGGTCCGTCACACCATCGGTCACATATGTATCTCTCGGTGTGCAACAGAACAGCTAATAAGCTGTAATAAACATTAGGCACAAGGCTAAGTATTATCACAATGTCAGAATGGCTAAAACCCAAAAAATCACATAATGGCATAATGCCATGTGCAATACTGCTAATTGAACCCTATTGGCATGCCAACCTATCCAAACCAATCTTGCTAGGTGTACTAGGGCATGTTACACTTTTAAATTTTACAATTCTTGAAATTTAGGTGTAGGTGTTACTATTCATTTTCTTAGTCAACTAAAATATTTACTTTTGCATAGACAATAGGTACATTGGTTCTAATACTCTCAACATACCACATTTTGCATTCTAAAGTTGTTGGTATTGGTTGCCTATGCCATTTCCAAGCTTAGTGTTAATTATTCACAATTTTCAGATTTCAAGCCTTAAATTTACTGTTCCATTGGTTATTTGTAAAGTAGGAATTTGGCAAAGTTGTCTTCATGAAAGTTGTTCCTTATTGTGTCTAGTTACATTTCCTTTTTTGAATCACTCCATTTGGAGTTTTGTAGCTCAAGTTATAGCCTAAATACCATAACTGGCCGGATTAGACAGAATCCAAAATTCTGGGCAAAATTGGTTCTGCCAGATTTGGTAATCTAAGTTTGGTTGGCAATTTGACTAGGTTATGGTCAGAATTTGGATTTGTATTCTTCATGAAAGTTATAGGTCTATGTCTCAGATTTCTTATAATAAAATTTCAGGTCAATTGGAACTTTCTATACTGAGTTATGACTAAATGAATAAACATTGTTCATTTAGTCATTTTGCCTAGGCAAAATGCAACTCACCTGGATTAGAGCAATTTTTAGGTCAACTTAATTTGGTTTTCTGGGCAGGGTTTCTTCACCAAAGTTGTGCCATTATTTGTCTATTTTCATGTCCAATTGACCTTGTACCAATTGAACCTCTACAACTCCATTTATAACTGCCCAAACCTACTAGACTCATACTCAGTCCTGCACATTTCATGCCATTAAACATGAATTAAACTAAAAATAGCAAAAGTTTGGTCACTTACAACTTGGAGCAGAATTTTCTCCCTTCAAAAACTTCTTTTTTCTTCCTATTTTAGCTGCCTAGAGGATATTCAAGTTGCTAGGTTAATTTTTTGTGAAGCTAGGTTAGGGTCTCAAGTGAGTTTTTGTGAGTTATAAAGCTCGTATAAGCTTTAATGGTGGTAAGGGTTAGGAGAAAAGGAAATGGCAGGTTGAAGGAGAAGAAGTTGATGACTTTTCCAATTTTTCTTTCCTTTTTTATCTTCTTTTATTACTTAATTTAGTGGCTTTTAATTTTGATTAGTAGAGATAGGGTGATGGCATCATGTGATGTCAAAATTGTCATTAAATCTCATTTTCTTTCCTTTTCTTCTCCACTCATTTTCAATTTAATTTTTAGCAATATTTATTCACATTTTATGTCATAATAATTATTTACTTAACTGGACAAGTTGGCAAAAAATCATCTCTGAGAGCAAAATGATAAAAATGCCCTCTATTTGGCTTAACAGACAAAAATTATCTGTACCGATTGAAAATTTTTTCTAAGCATTTTCTTGGCATTATAATGCCATAGAAACCTCAATGACCCTTCTCTGGTCCCAAAAATTATTTTATAAATTTTCTCCTGGGTCTAGGGCTCCTAGTTGCGAGGACCGTAACTTCCCACTGGGTTACCCATCGCTAGGGCACCGGCTCATTTAACTTGCTTGTATTTTATTTCTAAAAATTTTCCTAAATGTTTCTTATTAATATTTGAGTTAATTATGGTTCCTCACTTTAGTTTAAATATTTTTTCGGACGTTCTAGCTATCTAGACTGACATTGGTCATCGAAACAGTATAATGTACGGAGTTGCTACAGGGAGGGTGTTACACACACAATGTCCTCACACACTTCAGCCTTATACTCGGGCTTTCTTATCCTTTTAGGAAATAGGAGGGAGTCATGTAGTGGTACCCATGGGTTTCACCCCGTTAGTATCCATGAAAGCTTCTGCTCAAATTAGAACTTGTTCCATCTACTGTGATACCCGTGGAATTCTCCCATTAGTATCATGGTGGTGGAATGGGGCTCTACTGCTTACAGTAGGGATGATTTGGGAACCTGTGGCTTTAGAAAATTAGACCTTGAGCTAAACTATCACAGTAGCTAAAAACCATAGTAAACTACCTTGTAAGATATAACTATCCAATTAGATAGTACTTACACGGTACTAGGACTCTCCCTATTCTAGGACAAAAGGGACATACTTGCTTTTACCTTACTCTGTTTGTGTTTTTTAAATTTAACATGAGGGTAACCTTGTCCCTCAGTGAGGGTAAACAGATTTAATGTTATGCTCTTCATAAGTTAAAAAAGATAATTAAAGGGTTGCGATAGTGATTATGTTAATCCTTTGTGCGACATAAAGGAATATTTGATATTTCACTTATTTTGGGTTGCCCGAGAACACGAGTTCACGAGATGGCCCTTTAGTGAATAGGTATCGAGTAAAGTTATCTTGTGTATTGGAGTTGTGTTATTTTTTTATTTGGATTTTGTTAAGATAGCTCGGATAGGGAGTTTCTACCGATCTCTAGGTAGGTTTTATTAAGAGTTTTAAGCAGGAGACTTCGGATAAGAACTCTCCTTTGATCTCCACTGATTTTATTAAGGTTTTGGCTGAGAATCGGGTAAGAACTCTTCCCCGATCTCTTAAAGCATTTGATTTAAAGTTCTTTAGTGGAGGATCTCGAATAAGAACTCTCCTCCGATCTCCGTGTTTTATTTAAATGAGAATCAGGTAAGAACTCTCCCCTGACCTCTTAGAGTATTTGGTTTAAAAATTTTAAGTGAGGGATCTCGGATAAGAACTCTCCTCTGATTTCCATGTTTTATTTAAATGATATTCAGGTAAGAACTCTCCCCTGACCTCTCAGAGTGTTTGTTAGGATCGCATATTGTAAGGATTTTGAACTAAGGATTCTGGCCCCCTAGAGCGCCAGAAACCCGCGCAAAGCTTTTCTTAACCCACTGAGCCTTATAACTAGAGGGTGGATACAATACCAAACTTCTCGCCGATCTCCTATATGATCACCTTATCAAAACTCTTTGACTGGCGATATCTGATCTCTTTTGGTTATTAGTCGAAGACCCGATCTCATCTCGATTCCCGCTCTATTATGTTATCTCTTGGGCTCGTTTTGTAGCCTGACCTCGTAAATTTTTTCTCGAATCTACTATTCAACCTTTTGTTATTCTTATTTGTTCAAGAAAAAAAACTTTCACGTTAAGATACTTCTACCAATATATTTTTTTAAGTTACCTACAATTTGCCCACAACCGGAACACTTATTTTCGAAGGAAATGAAAACTAAGAAGAAATAAATAAAGTTTACGAATGAATAGAAGAAGTAAACTCAAGAAATAATTATCAGCCTGAATAATCTACGTTGGGATTTTTAGTGCAACTGAACTTAATGGAAATTTCGAGAATAAAAGTAGAGAAAATAAAACACGAGCTTTTGGTAAAGTGACAGTCTAGACACTTACCTGTGAGAGGTTGAGGTTATTGAACTAACTCTGGGACCACAAATATTGTAGAGCTGCAAGCTGATGGTCCAGGGACTAATACTTACTTCGAAATAACGAGAACTAGGTCAGAATACAGTTGAGCCAAAGCGACGATAACTGGGTCAGAATGAGATCAAGCTTGGAGAATAATATGCTGGTATTTGGGTGGTGGAGACGAGATTGAAAAAAAAATGGTATCGCAGAGTAAATGAACAGATTGAAAATGAAGAATTTTAGGGTCCAAAACTCCTTCAATGGAGATACTTAAGAAAACTAATTTCTAAAGTTTCTCGATTTTATGCAAGCTTAGAACAGCAAAGTAGAAAGACTGAATTAAATTTCAAAGCCTTTCCACTATAATCACCACCACCTTTTTTTTCATCCTACAGTATTTCATGCAGGTATTTATAGGGAATGGGTGCTTCTAATGAAGGGTTAGGATCTCTCCAGGGGAGACAGAAGGTTTGGATTCAAAGGATACAATCCGATGTCTGAGAATTAAAGAGAATCAAAATAGACGACTGGGATCCTTTTCAAAATATCCATCCTTTCTCTTCTTAATCCAACGGCTCAGGATCTTGTCTTACAAGATGGATCCGAGGGCTGGGAATCAAAAGCATCAAACCTGTCGTATGCTTTTGATCCAAGGGCTCCGGGTTCGTCCTGACAAGTATGATCAACGGTGGAGATTGAGATGTACAGAACTGCCATAACTGTTTTGGCGTCTGTTAGCAATGTGGGCGATTCTGCAAATGAGGCGTGCGGTGAAGATTTGATCACACCTACAAGGCTTTAACTAACTCGGCTATGATTATGAAGAGAGTTATTGGAAGTCATTTTATCCTCTTCGTGCTTTCTGATCTCTATTCCTTCTGATCTCTCTATTATGACCCTTTTCCGATCTTTCTCATATTGGGTCTCTCATCGCTTCCTGATCTCTCCCATTCTAGAATTTTCCTCTTCATCTAACCTGCCTTGGTCAACATAATTAATTCTTCGATTACCGATGCATCTGCTTCGGCTTCTGTATGCAATAAATGCTCAGGCCCTATATATATGCACCCGCGAGAAAGCCCCTTCACACTTCACTTTTCCTTCAGTCTCTCTATTTCTCTAATTCTAGTTTCTCCAGTAATAACTCCGACTATGGTGACTACCTTTAATCTTTTCCCAACTGTGTTCTTTACCCCTTGCCTGAAAATTTACGATCTCGGTGATCGGAGAATCATGAGAACAATATTCGATGACAATGAGGGAACAAGACTAATTTACCGATCAAGATCGAAGATGACGATCATGCCGATCTTGAATCGGTCCACCAGTACGATTGGTGGGCCGATCTCGGGCAAGGGTACTGCTAATTTCAATCTTAATGTCGGTGACCGCCTCTTGAAGTTGATTTGGCTCCTCACCACATCGAGCATCCCAACTGCAGCTCAGTTCTGGTTAATGACATCGATGATGACTCCACTCACCATCATGAGAGTCATAGTCACCCTATCTGAGCTGTATATCTATCTGATACCTATGGCTGGCTTTTTGATCAAACACATCTTTTGATTCAGCCACAAGACTAGGCCTTGACATAGGTCCTCACTAGGAAAGATGTAGTGCTGATCTTTAGAGATCTCCCAAATGATGTAATCTGATCTTTAAAGGTTCTCTTAATGATGTAATCCAATCTCTTGAGATTGCCCAAATGATCTAATCTGACCTTTTGGAAATGAAATGAAATTTTATCTGAAGGCTATTATTTAATTATTGCATTAGTTATTTTTCTGATCTTTGATGTGCATATCCGATCTGATCTCTAACTAAATCATCATTAGCCGATCTGTGGCTCTGAAAATTTGCCCAATCCGATAACCCTAGCTAACCGATCTCATCTTATTCAATTTTATTATTGTGTTTCTAGAACCTTCCTGTGACGTGTTAGGAAAGCGGGCTGATTCTGCTAACCGATGCGCTGTTTGGGACTTCGTGAGCATTAAATGCTCAGACAGTTATAAATAGGGGGAGGGTTAATCAGTTGCTCTCTTATGTCACTTTTAGCACCTTGCTAGAAATTTCAACATTCTCTTGTTTCTTTAAGCATTTCCGGCATCGATCACATTCCGGTAAGGACTTTGATTCTTTTCTTAGTTAAACTTCTTTTGTTTTCTTGAAAATGAGTGGCGCCGAGGTTCAGAAAGCTACGAGCCGGCCTTCAATCCATGTTTCATGGACCTCAGAAGAGGGCAACGTATTTAGATTAGGTGGTCAAGCCAGCACAGCCCTCATTTTTATAACTGGTCCGGCTGTCAGACCGAGGCGAGAGGCAACTTTCAGAAGAGAAAACCTGCCGGTGGATGAATTGCCTTCGGTCCTGAGGGAAACTGATCTTCAATCCATAAGTCAGGAGTACAATTTGTAGATTGACTCCTTTGAACTAATCAAATGCCATGGCGATCAATGGGCCGATCACTTCTTCTATGAAAGCGATCTCATCATGGTCTATGTGAAGGAACGGAAGCGTGAAAAACACAAGTTCATACCATTGAATTCAAAAATTTTCACCTAGGGTCACATGCATCGTGCAAGATTTATTTTTAACTATTTGATTTCAATGATAAATAACATATTAAAACTCTTTTAATATGTTTTTGGATCTGAATTTGCCATTTAAGATTTTAAAATTAATCAGATTAATTTTAGAACCCTAAATTAAATCAAGAATGATTAAACTAACCTCTTGATGCACTGCAGCGTATTTGCGCCTTTGAGATTCGTCTTTCGAACACCAAATGTTGTCCCTCTAGCTTATCCACACCAAGAACACCTATAGCAGCCCTTGAATAGCTTCTAAAGCTTTTTCTATTAATTAAAAATTCAAGATCTGCCTTTTTCTATTAAAGCTTCATCAAAACGGATGTTCCAACTCCTCGAAGCTTGCTTCAACCCATAAATGGATCGCTTTAGCTTGCATACCTTGGAACCATCTTGGGATTCAAAACCCCTAGGTTGTTCCATGAAAATGTTTTCTGCAATGTATCCATTGAGAAAAGCTGTTTTGACATCCATCTACCAAATCTCATAATCATAGTATGCAGCTATTGCTAATAGAATCCTAATTGATTTAAGCATGGCAACAGGCGAGAAAGTCTCCTCATAGTCGATTCCTTGCCTTTGGCAAAACCTTTTCGCTACTAGCCTTACCTTATAGGTCTTTACCTTTCCATCAGAACCAATTTTCTTCTTGAAAACCCATTTGTTCCCTATAGGTACAATACCTTTAGGTGGGTCAACAAGATCCCAAACTTGATTCTTATACATGGAATCAATTTCAGATTTCATAGCATCAATCCATTTTGAAGAGTCTATATCTGATATAGCTTCTTCATAGATAAGTGGATCATCTCCATGATCTAATTCTTCATGAGTAGACAACTCTTTTTCTTCTTCATGAAGGAAACCATAACTCATTGGTGGGTAACTAGATAGATCATCCATCAATGGGTGTAGGTTGACTAGATGGATCTATATCCATCTGATCTGTTGATTGGTCAGAATTCTCCAATTCCAACTCTATTTGCCTTCCTTTTCCACCTTCTTAAACAAACTGTTATTCAAGAAATATGGCATCTCTACTTATCACAACCTTTTGTGAAGTAGGCAAATAAAAATAATATCCAAAACTATCTTTTGGATATCTAATAAATCGACTTTTTTCTGATCTGGTTTCCAATTTATCAGTGTTCAGCTTTTTGACATAAGCTGGACAACCCCAAATCTTAACATGCTTAAGACTTGGCTTTCTTCCATGCCATATCTCATAAGGTGTGGAAGAAACTGATTTTGATGGAATCCTATTCAGAATATACAAAGCTGATTCTAATGCAAATCCCCAAAAGGAGATTGGCATATCAGTATAGCTCATCATACTACGTACCATATCTAATAGGGCACGATTTCTCCTTTCAAATACACCATTCAACTGTGGTGTTCCTGGAGGAGTCAGTTGGAAACAATGCCATGCTCTCTCAAGTATTCATCAAATTCAGTACTCAAATATTCTCCTACACGATCTGATCGAAGAGCTTTAATACTCTTTCTTGTTTGATTTTCTACTTCAAATTTAAATTCTTTGAACTTTTCAAAGGATTCATGTTTGTATTTCATCAAATACAAATACCCAAACCTTGATTTATCATCAGTAAAGGTAATAAAATAATGAAAGCCCCCTCTAGCCATTTCTTTAAATGGACTACATACATCACTATGTATTAGCTCTAAAATATTTTTAGCTCTTAGCCCTTGTCCAACAAAGGGTGATCTAGTCATTTTGCCCTGAAGGTAAGATTCACAAGTTGGAGTAGAGTTAGAGCCCAATGAGGATAGAATCCCCATTTTCTCCAATTTTGCAATCCCATCTTCAGCAACATGACATAACCTTAAGTGCCAAATATATTTTGAACTTGAGTTGATTTGCACTATGGCATTGCATTCATTTAGATCACTTGCATTCATTTTGTGTTTGTCATTATTATCCAAATAATAAAGACCATCATTCATATAACCCAAACCAACATATTTATTTCCAAAATAAATATTGCAAACATCATCTATGAACTGAAATTCATAGCCATTTCTAGTCAAACTAGATATAGAAATGACGTTCTTAAAAGCATCAGGTACATATAAAATTTTATCCAAATACAAAACATGTCCAAACATGTAAAAAGATTTAGATCCTATGGCTAAAGCTTCAACAGTTGAGCCATTGCCAATCCGAACTCTAACATCTTGAGAACGCAAGCTGTTACTATTTGCTAGTTCCTGCATATCATTAGAAATGTGAGAACTGGCACTAGTATCAAAAATCCAAGCTGTAGATGAACTATGAGTATCATCAGAATCTAAATAATAAGATATGGATATACCTTCCAAAGGTCTATCCTCTTGTCCTTCAGAGAGATAAGATACTCTGGGCAGTTCCTTTTCTAGTGCCCATCCTTCTGGCAGTGGAAACACTTTCCTTTGCCTCCATCAGCTTTAGTCTTCCCTTTCTGTTTAGCTATTTTCTTAGAAGGATCAGGAATCCGAGGTTTCTTTTTCTTATTGCCTTTCTTCTTGTTGGACTTTCCAGTAAAAGAAGATGCAATCAAAGCTACCTCTTTTCCTTTATTGCCCGGCATATTCTTTTGGGCAATAACCAGCAAGTTGAGTAAACCATCTAAGGTGCATTCCTATTGAGTCATATGGAAATTTGTCACAAAATTCCCAAAAGACTTAGGAAGGGACTGAAGGATTAAATCCGTCTGTAGTTGGAAATCCATGTTGAAGTCAAGATGTTCCAACTGCTCAATCAGCCGAATCATCTTGTGGACATGATCCCCAACATTCTGTCCCTCAGACGTCCTTATGCGGAACAGCTGCCTAGATATCTCATACCTAGCATTCCTACTGTGCTCACCATACAACTCTTATAGGTGAAGGAGGATCTCACTCACACACTGCATGTTCTCATGTTGCTTCTGTAACTCATTACTCATTTAAGGAACGGAAGCGTGAAAAACACAAGATTATACCATTGAATTCAAAAATTTTCACCTAGGGTCACATGCACCATGCAAGATTTATTTTTATCTATTTGATTTCAATGATAAACAACATATTAAAACTCTTTTAATATGTTTTTGAATCTGTATTTGCCATTTAAGATTTTAAAATTAATCAGATTAATTTTAGAACCCTAGATTAAATCAAGAACGATTACACTAACCTCTTGATGTGTCTGCTGCGCCTTTGAGATTCGTCTTGTGACACCGGATGTTGTCCCTCTAGCTTGTCCACACCAAGAACACCTATGGCAGCCCTTGAACAGCTTCTAAAGCCTTTTCTATTAATTAGAAATTCAAGTTCTGCCTTTTAAGAGATTAGAGATGTAAACAGGACACTAGAAACAATTTCTAGTGTTCTTAATTCAAGAGATTGATGGCTAATCTCTTTGAATTGATGAGAGATGAAGAGAAATAGCTGGAGAGGCTCAAAGTGGCGTGACAATTGAGAGGAGAGGCTGCTGGTTATGTTTTCTTTTCATAACCACACTTAAATAGCTAGGTTAACACATTAAACCCTAGCCACATGTCACCTTTTGATTAGCTCTAGGTTTAAGTGACCCAATCACATTGTGCCAAGTGTCAAACCTATATTTAATCTTGATTTTAATCATCTTACATGATTAAAAACATTTGGCAAGCTTATGTGTTATGCCATGTGTCACCATCTCCTGATGCCACGTGTCACACTGCAAAATGACCAAAATGCCCCGGCGTCTTAATTTTGAGTTCTCAACCCAAAATAATTATTTTTCGTCTTCTAATTAATTTATATCAAATATAAATTAATTAATTAATCTTTATTAATTAATTTTCATTAATTAAATTCATATTTAAACACTTTAAATATAAATTTAACTTATATTATACATCCAATAATCTAGATTTGGTTTCAAGTCATGCTAGGACTTTGCAATTTAATTGCAAACCAAATCTATTTAATTAATCAATTAAACTCTTTAATTAATTAATTAAATCATATTTAAATAGGTGATAACTTGTGTATGTGTGTGACTTACTAGGCTCATCACTAATTGGCAATGAGACATGATATCAACTCTTAATATCATCGAACTCTTTCTTACCATAAATGATTTCTCTAAATCATTTTATGAACCTCATAGACCATGGTTAACACCTAGCATAGCATGCCATGGCCACCCAATTAGTAATAAGGTTTACCTTAAATGAACCTATAATCATATGTTACCATGCACTAGAATCTCTCTGTTACAAAATCCCAACTCAAGCCGAGTCATGGTTTATGTCAAACTCCATTTGCTATGAATATTATGTTCTCTTTTAATTCCAGTTCTTGATTAAAAGATTTTTCTCATCGAAACTCTTTTCGAATAAATCTATCTGTCTGCCAGAACTTGAAACATCAAGAACAATTAAATGAACATAGGATTTTATCTCTATTTACTTAGAGGAACAGATTCCATCTTGATCAACACCTACCTCCATATATAACTAGTAGGAGCCAACAGATGCCCATATACCCATACACAGACAAGTATGAAAGCGAGATCAAACTCAAACTACCTATATACAAGATAACTGTGCTATCTCGTGTCTAAAGATTATATGCATCGATATGATTTATGACAAAACATTGACAAGAGTAAACTCCATGTGCTTGTCATAAGTGTCACTGGTTCGCCTACTTATCATTTATAAGTGCCTATCAAGTTTGTTATATGGCATGAGACTCACCATTCCATCTTATTTATATCTCATATAAATAACTTGGGAACAAACATGAATACAATCTTTCTGGATAAGTCATGTCCTTATTATGAAGTATCCTCGATTGTGAACCTATTTATGATACTTTGTGCTAGAAATATTGTCACTCATATTCTTAACAACTTAAGAATAATATTTCTAACAAAATATCAATGGACCTTTTCTATTACACATAAATATATTATGTAAACTGAAAAGTGGAAATGCCTTTTATTATTAAAATATGTACAAGATACATACTAAATGATATGCTCTAGGGCATACTACTAACAATCTCCCACTAGCACTAGAGCCATTCATTACAATACCTTAGACCCATCTTCTCAAGATGCCAGTCTAACTGAACTTGTGACAAAAGCTTAGTGAATGGATCAGCTGGATTTTTCAGCTGATGTTATTTTTCTGCATGGCTATATCGCCTTGCCCAACTATATCTCTGATAATGTAGTAGTGCCTTTCTATGTGTTTGGATTTTGGTGAGACCTTAGTTCCTTAGCTCAGTAATGATCGCTCCATTGTTGTCACAAGGTAATGGAACCGCCGACTCAATAGAAGGAATCAGTAAGTTCTGCACGAACTTCTTTATCCAAACGACTTCCTTTGCAAGATCTCGATGCAGAATATACTCACCTCGATAGTGGAATCTGCAGCGTGCTCTGCTTGGAACTCTTCCAACCGATCGCACCTCCATTACAAATGAACACATATCCAGAGGAAGACTTTCTATCATCGATATCCGATTGGAAATCGAATCGATAACCATCCAATTGCAAGTCTCCACCTCCATAAATCAAGAATAAATCCTTAGTTCTTCTCAAGTACTTAAGGATATTCTTGACAGCTATCCAGTGTTCCAAACCTGGATTGGATTGATACCTGCTAGTCAAACTAATAGCATATGCGATATCCGGCCTAGTACACAACATCGCATACATTAAACTTCCAATAGCCGAAGCATATGGAATCCTGGCCATCTTATCTCTTTCTTCAGGTGTCTTTGGAGACATCTCTTTAAAAAGATGAATACCATGTCTCACTGGTAACAATCCTCTCTTGGAAACAAGCATGTTAAACCTCTTTAACACCTTTTCCAAGTATAGACTTTGGGATAAACCAATTATTCTTTTCGCTCTATCTCTATAGATGCGAATCCCAAGAATATAGGTTGCCTCCCCTAAGTCTTTCATGGAGAATGTATTTGACAACCATACCTTTATAGTTGTCAACATACCTGTATCATTACCCATCAACAGTATGTCATCCACATATAAGACAAGGAAAGTGATAGCACTGTCACTAACCTTCTTATATACACATGGCTCATCCTCATTTTTGATAAAACCAAAAGATTTAATGGCTTCATCAAAACGGATGTTCCAACTCCTCGAAGCTTGTTTCAACCCATAAATGGATCGCTTTAGCTTGCATACCTTGGAACCATCTTGGGATTCAAATCCCTTAGGTTGTTCCATGAAAATGTTTTCTTCAATGTATCCATTGAGAAAAGTCGCTTTGACATCCATCCGCCAAATCTCATAATCATAGTATGCACTATTGCTAATAAAATCCTAATTGATTTAAGCATGGCAACAAAGTAGAAAGTCTCCTCATAGTCTATTCCTTGCCTTTGGCGAAACCCTTTCACTACTAGCCTTGCCTTATAGGTCTCTACCTTTCCATCAGAACCAATTTTCTTCTTGAAAACCCATTTGTTCCCTATAGGTACAATACCTTCAGGTGGGTCAACAAGATCCCAAACTTGATTCTTATACATGGAATCAATCTCGGATTTCATAGCATCAATCCATTTTGAAGAGTCTATATCTGATATAGCTTCTTCATAGGTAGGTGGATCATCTCCATGATCTACTTCTTCATGAGTAGACAACTCTTGTTCTTCTTCATGAAGAAAACCATATCTCACTGGTGGGTGAGATACCCGGTTGTTCTACGAGGAACAAACAGAGATGTTTCATCAATGGGTATAGGTTGACTAGATGGATCTATATCCATCTGATCTGTTGGTTGGTCAGAATTCTCCAATTCTAACTCTATTTGCCTTCCTTTGCCTCCTTCTTGAACAAACTGTTGTTCAAGAAATGTGGCATCTCTACTTATCACAACCTTTTGTGAAGTAGGCAAATAAAAATAATATCCAAAACTATCTTTTGGATATCCAACAAATTGACCTCTTTCTGATCTGGTCTCCAATTTATCGTTGTTGACAATTTTTGATATAAGCTGGACAACCCCAAATCTTACATGCTTAAGACTTGGTTTTCTTCCATGCCATATCTCATAAGGTGTGGAAGAAACTGATTTTGATGGAATCCTATTCAGAATATATAAAGCCGATTCTAATGCAAATCCCCAAAAGGAGATTGGCATATCAGTATAGCTCATCATACTACGTACCATATCCAATAAGGTACGATTTCTCCTTCGATACACCATTCACCGTATGGCGTTCTGGAGGAGTCAGCTTAGAAACAATGCCATGCTAACTCAAGTATTCATCAAATTCAGTACTCAAATATTCACCTCCACGATCTGATCAAAGAGCTTTAATATTCTTTCCTGTTTGATTTTCTACTTCAGATTTAAATTCTTTGAACTTTTCAAAGATTCATGTTTGTATTTCATCAAATACAAATACCCAAACCTTGATTTATCATCGTAAAGGTAATAAAATAATGAAAACCCCTTCTAGCCATTTCTTTAAACGGACCACATACATCACTATGTATTAGTTCCAAAATATTTTCACTCTTAGCCCTTGTCCAACAAAGGGTAATCTAGTCATTTTGCCTTGAAGGCAAGATTCACAAGTTGGAGTAGGCTCAGAGCCCAATGAGGATAAAATCCCCATTTTCTCCAATTTTGTAATCCTATCTTCGCAACATGACATAACCTTAAGTGCCAAATATATTTTGAACTTGAGTTGGTTTTCACCATGGCATTGCATTCATTTAGATTGCTTTACTCGCCTGGAAACACTTTTTACCGACAATGGAAACACTTTCCTGTTGGCAATGGAAACACTTTCTGTTGGCGGTGGAGACACTTTCCTTTGCCTTTATCGCCTTTAATCTTCCTTTTCTGCTTAGCTATTTTCTTGGAAGGACCAGAATCGAGATTTCTTTTTCTTATTGCGCTTCTTCTTGTTGGACTTTCCAGAGAAGAAGATGCAATCAAAGCTACCTCTTTTCCTTTATTGCCCTGCATATTCTTTTGGGCAATAACCAGATGTTGAGTAATTCAGCTAAGGTGCATTCTGTTTAGTCATATGGAAATTTGTCACAAAATTCCCAAAAGACTCGTGAAGGGATCAAGGATCAAATCCGTTTGTAGTTGGAAATCCATGTTGAAGTCAAGATGTTCCAACCGCTCAATCACCAATCATCTTGTGGACATGATCCCCAACATTCTCCCTCGGACATCCTCATACGGAATAACTGTTTAGATATCTCATACCTAGCATTCTCGCTGTGCTCACCATACAACTCTTGTAGGTGAAGGAGGATCTCACTCGCACTCTGCATGTTCTCATGTTGCTTCAGAACTCATTACTCATAGAAGCAAGCATGTAACACTTAGCTCTCATATCATGCTCCTTCCACTTGTCCAAAGTTTCATGTTCCTCTTGTGTGGCCTCTGGAGGTAAGGGACCAGGAACATTTGAATCTAGAACATATCCTATATGTTCAAGGTTCAGCACAAGTTTCAAATTTCTTAGCCAATCGCATGATTAGGTCCTGTCAACCTATTGTGATCAAGTATGCTTGCAAGGATATTGGATGGTGGTGGTTGTTTTGTGCTCATTTTTATCATAAAATTAATTGCAGAAAATAACCAGATTAATTAGTAAATGTATCATGTAATTAACCAAAATGATTATGGTCTTTTAATCAAATTGGTCCTCCCACTAACTTAGCGAATCCTACACTTCCAAAGTAGAAAACGAAATCCTAGTTGGATGGATTTCTAGTGGGTGATTGAATTCTTATAATTCTATTGATCATCCTCAGGTACATCCATTATTGGAATTACAATAAAGTATAAGTGAGCAACTCCTTGCCCATCACATCTCATGTGAGGTTCAATCCTTTACCTAGCCCCTAATGCTCAAAATCTCGTGTACATCCATTATTGACTTATCTTGCATTAGTTAAGTTGATCCCATTGAGCCAAGAATTATGTAAATAATTTTAATGTCCTCAGTACATCCAATATTGGCCACTAAACCATTTACATATTTACAACATCTCATGCTTAACAATTATTCTTAAGAAAATCTCTTAAATTAATTGCATCTCATGCAACTATTTAAAATTTCTTAAAATAATTGCCCCAATGGAGGGCTTATGTTATAATTACTTTAATTATACCATTTCCAACTTAATCATTTGTTTGGAAGATTTTATAGCCATCCTAATTACTATTAAGGTCTCACTTTGCACATTATCCATTTAGCATGCATATATCATATAATAGCATACATTCACATACATATCATCCATTAATCGATAAGCAGTAAATATGGTATGATCATGGACTTTCTAAGGGATTGAATTCTGAGCCACCAAGAATTGAATCAGGGCATTTCTAGGTGCATTTCATTCATTCATTTTACAAGAGTTGCTGAAGGAGTACATAATCAACACTTGATATTGAATTCCTCCCACTGGTCCCACCAATGCTCTTGACCTCCTTTAACTTCTTGCAATCCAATATTACATAGTAATCCTTGGCATACCAAGGCGAATTTACAAGAACTTAAATAAATGAAATTACAACCCAAAAATATTACAAACTTAATAATAGATGCCCAAAATAAATTAAAATAAATTAATTAATTTACAATCCCAAAGAAACATAAAAGAAATAAATCCAATCACATTGGTCTTTTATAGTCCATGATCATCCATCATGCATATCACTATTTAACAATTAAATAAAACATACATACTTAAATTAAATTGAATATCTCATATTCAACTTAAAAATCCAGATTTGAATATGATTCAAATAAATTTAAAAATTCAGATTTGAATATCATTCAAACAAATTTAAAAATTCAGATTTGAATCACATTCAAACAACTTCAAAAATTCAGATTTGAATCACATTCAAACATTTTTTAAAAAATCAGATTTGAATCACATTCAAATATTTCTTAAAAAATCAGATCTGAATTTTATTGAATCAATTTTAAAAAATCAGATTTAAATATGATTCAAACAACTTTAAAATTCAGATTTGAATCACATTCAAACAACTTTTAAAATTCAGATTTGAATCACATTCAAACAATTTTTAAAATTCTGATTTGAATCATAATTTAATTGTGTGATTAAAACAACTAATTAAACACTTTAATTAGTCAAAGAATAGGCCTTAGATCATACAACAATTGCAGAATTAAAAGCCAAACCTTGAACCACCCAAAGAACCATTGTTGCCGCCACCAATGGTGGCTTCACCATGTGTGCTGCCACATCTCTTGATCCAACCAGCAATGAATCTCTTGATCTCATGATCAAACACACAATTAAATTATATAATCAACAATCTAAATGGCAAATATAGTGGCTCTGATACCAATTTAAGGAACGGAAGCGTGAAAAACACAAGATTATACCATTGAATTCAAAAATTTTCACCTAGGGTCACATGCACCATGCAAGATTTATTTTTATCTATTTGATTTCAATGATAAACAACATATTAAAACTCTTTTAATATGTTTTTGAATCTGTATTTGCCATTTAAGATTTTAAAATTAATCAGATTAATTTTAGAACCCTAGATTAAATCAAGAACGATTACACTAACCTCTTGATGTGCTGCAGCGTGTTCGCGCTTTGAGATTCGTCTTGAGACACCAGATGTTGTCCCTCTAGCTTGTCCACACCAAGAACACCTATGGCAGCCCTTGAACAGCTTCTAAAGCCTTTTCTATTAATTAGAAATTCAAGTTCTGCCTTTTAAGAGATTAGAGATGTAAACAGGACACTAGAAACAATTTCTAGTGTTCTTAATTCAAGAGATTGATGGCTAATCTCTTTGAATTGATGAGAGATGAAGAGAAATAGCTGGAGAGGCTCAAAGTGGCGTGACAATTGAGAGGAGAGGCTGCTGGTTATGTTTTCTTTTCATAACCACACTTAAATAGCTAGGTTAACACATTAAACCCTAGCCACATGTCACCTTTTGATTAGCTCTAGGTTTAAGTGACCCAATCACATTGTGCTAAGTGTCAAACCTATATTTAATCTTGATTTTAATCATCTTACATGATTAAAAAACATTTGGCAAGCTTATGTGTTATGCCATGTGTCACCATCTCATGGTGCCACGTGTCACACGGTAAAATGACCAAAATGCCTCGTGTCTTAATTTTGAGTTCTCAACCCAAAATAATTATTTTTCTTCTTCTAATTAATTTATATCAAATATAAATTAATTAATTAATCTCTATTAATTAATTTCTCATTAATTAAATTCATATTTAAACACTTTAAATATAAATTTAACTTATATTATACATCCAATAATCTAGATTTGGTTTCAAGTCATGCTAGGGACTTTGCAATTTAATTGCAAACCAAATCTATTTAATTAATCAATTAAACTCTTTAATTAATTAATTAAATCATATTTAAATAGGTGATAACTTGTGTATGTGTGTGACTTACTAGGCTCATCACTAATTGGCAATGAGACATGATATCAACTCTTAATATCATCGAACTCTTTCTTACCATAAATGATTTCTCTAAATCATTTTATGAACCTCATAGACCATGGTTAACACCTAGCATAGCATGCCATGGCCACCCAATTAGTAATAAGGTTTACCTTAAATGAACCTATAATCATATGTTACCATGCACTAGAATCTCTCTTACAAAATCCCAACTCAAGCCGAGTCATGGTTTATGTCAAACTCCATTTGCTATGAATATTATGTTCTCTTTTAATTCCAGTTCTTGATTAAAAGATTTTTCTCATCGTAAACTCTTTCTGAATAAATCTATCTGTCTGGCCAGAACTTGAAACATCAAGAACAATTAAATGAACATAGGATTTTATCTCTATTTACTTAGAGGAACAGATTCCATCTTGATCAACACCTACCTCCATATATAACTAGTAGGAGCCAACAGATGCCCATATACCCATACACAGTACAAGTATGAAAGCAGTATCAAACTCAAACTACCTATATACAAGATAACTGTGCTATCTCAGGTCTAAAGATTATATGCACTGATATGATTTATGACAAAACATTGACAAGAGTAAACTCCATGTGCTTGTCATAAGTGTCACTGGTTCGGCCTACTTATCATTTATAAGTGCCTATCAAGTTTGTTATATGGCATGAGACTCACCATTCCATCTTATTTATATCTCATATAAATAACTTGGGAACAAACATGAATACAATCTTTCTGGATAAGTCATGTCCTTATTATGAAGTATCCTCGATTGTGAACCTATTTATGATACTTTGTGCTAGAAATATTGTCACTCATATTCTTAACAACTTAAGAATAATATTTCTAACAAAATATCAATGGACCTTTTCTATTACACATAAATATATTATGTAAACGGAAAAGTGGAAATGCCTTTTATTATTAAAATATGTACAAGATACATACTAAATGATATGCTCTAGGGCATACTACTAACATACTCATGGAAGCAAGCATGTAACACTTAGGTCTCATATCATGCTCCTTCCACTTGTCCAAAGTTTTATGTTCCTCTTGAGTGGCCTCTGGAGGTAAGGGACTAGGAACATTTGAATCTAGAACATATCCTATATGTTCAAGGTTCAGGACAAGTTTCAAATTTCTTAGCCAATCAGAGAGATTAGGTCCTGTCAACCTATTGCGATTAAGTATGCTTGCAAGGATATTGGATGGTGGTGGTTGTTCTGTGCTCATTATTATCAGAAAATTAACTGCAGAAAATAACCAGATTAATTAGTAAATGTATCAAGTAATTAACCAAAATGATTATGGTCTTTTAATCAAATTGGTCCTCCCACTAACTTAGCGAATCCTACACTTCCAAAGTAGAAAACGGAAATCCAAGTTGGATGGATTTCTAGTGGGTGATTGAATTCTTATAATTCTATTGATCATCCTCAGGTACATCCGTTATTGGAATAACAATAAACTATAAGTGAGCAACTCCTTGCCCATCACATCTCATGTGAGGTTCAATCCTTTACCTAGCCCCTAATGCTCAAAATCTCAGGTACATCCATTATTGACTTATCTTGCATTAGTTAAGTTGATCCCATTGAGCCAGTAATTATGCAAATAATTTTAATGTCCTCAGGTACATCCAATATTGGCCACCAAACCATTTACATATTTACAACATCTCATATTTGACAATTATTCTTAAGAAAATCTCTTAAATGAATTGCATCTTATGGAACTATTTAAAATTTCTTAAAATAATTGCCCCAATGGAGGGCCCATATTATAATTACTTTAATTATAGCATTTCCAACTTAATCATTTGTTTGAAAGATTTTATAGTCATCCTAATTACTATTAAGGTCTCACTTTGCACATTATCCATTTAGCATGCATATATCATATAATTGCATACATTCCCATACATCTCATTCATTCATGGATAAGTAGTAAATATGTTATGATCATGGACTTTCTAAGGGATTCAATTCTGAGCCACCAAGAATTGAATCAGGGCATCCCTAGGTGCATTTCATTCATTCATTTTACAAGAGTTGCTGAAGGAGTACATAATCAACACTTGATCTTGAATTCCTCCCATTGGTCCCACCAATGCTCTTGACCTCCTTGAACTTCTTGCAATCCAATATTACATAATAATCCTTAGCATACCAAGGCAAATTTACAAGAACTTAAATAAATGAAATTACAACCCAAAAATTATTACAAACTTAATAATACATGCCCAGAATTGGAAAGACTTGATTCGAATTCTTAAGATCAAAATCATCATTAAATCGGACAGACACCTTAACTTTATTTTAAGGAATATCTGGGACATACAAGTGAGGAACCCGATTCGAGCATTAGCTAAATGACTTTCCACAATATTTGTAAAGACAGATTGGGAGACAAGACTGGATGGTACGGAGACTTGAAATTGGTTCGAACCCCTCTGATAAGAGATCGAAAAATAATCAACTAAGTGTGGGATCAGTTTATTTCATGATTGAGCAATCGATGTGTTTGGAAAAGTCAGTTGTAATCGAAGGACGTCGGCTGGGAGTCAATTTTAAAGTCCCTTGACCTTGATGATTGGCCAAAATATGGTGTCAATAGGTTGCAAAGGAAAGGTGGCAGTGTGGTGATGAACACCAATGGTGCACACACTTTGTGGTCTCCAATGGTGTGTGCAAGGTTTGGGTTTTGAATCTATAATTGTTGTATGATCTAAGGTTCATCCTATGACTAATTAAAATGTTTAATTAGGTGTTTTAATCACACAATTAAATTTTGATTCAAATATGAATTTTAAAAATTGTTTGAATGTGATTCAAATATGAATTTTTAAAGTTATTTGAATGTGATTCAAATCTGAATTTTAAAAGTTGTTTGAATGTGATTCAAATCTAAAGTTTTTGAGTTGTTTGAATGTGATTCAAATTTGAATTTTAAAAGTTGTTTGAATGTGATTTAAATCTAAATTTTTTAAGTTGTTTGAATGTGATTCAAATTTGAATTTTTGAATTTGTTTGAATGTGATTCAAATCTGAATTTTTAAATTTGTTTGAATGTGATTCAAATTTAAATTTTTAAATTTTTTTGAATCATATTCAAATATGGATTTTTAAGTTGAATATGAGATATTCAATTTAATTTAAGTAATGTATGTTTTATTTTTATTTTTTTTAAATAGTGATATGCATGATGGATGATCATGGACTATAAAAGACCAATGTGATTGGATTTATTTCTTTTATGTTTCTTTGGGATTGTAAATTAATTAATTATTTTAATTTATTTTGGGCATGTATTATAAAGGTTCTAATATTTTTAGGTTATAATTTCATTTATTTAATTCTTGTAAATTCGCCTTGGTATGCCAAGGATTACTATGTAATTGGATTGCAAGAAGATCAAGAAGGTCAAGAGCATTGGTGGGACCAGTGGGAGGAATTCAAGATCAAGTGTTGATTATGTACTCCTTCAGCAACTCTCGTAAAATGAATAAATGAAATGTTCCTAGGAATGCCTGATTCAATTCTTAATGGCTCAGAATTGAATTCCTTAGAAAGTCCATGATCATACCATATTTACTGTTTATCCATGAATGCATGAGATGTATGGAATGTATGCAAGTGTATGATATATGCATGCTAAATGGATAATGTGCAAAGTGAGACCTTAATAGTAATTCGGACGACCACAAAATCTTGCAAACAAATGATTAAGTTGAAAATGATATAATTAAAGTAATTATAACATGGGTCCTGCATTGAAGCAATTATTTTAAGAAATTTTAAATACTTGCATAAGATGCAATTAATTTAAGAGATTTTCTTAAGAATAATTGTTAAGCATGAGATGGTATAAATATGTAAATGGTTTGGTGGCTAATAATAGATGTGCCTGAGGACATTAAAATTATTTGCATGTTTTACTGGCTCAATGGGATCAACTTAACTAATGCAAGATAAGTCAATAATGGATGTGCCTGAGATTTTGAGCATTAGGGGCTAGGTAAAGGATCGAACCTCACATGCTTTGTGATGGGCAAGGAGTTGCTCACTTATAATTTATTATAACACCCCTCTTTGCATAGCCTAGTATATTTCACTATTCCGATAAGCGGTGTCGGTCTGGAAAATTAAGGGGATTAGAACCAAATCTAAGACAACTAGATAGGCCCTAAACACAAATAATTAGTAATTGTCAATTAGTTAAGTATAAATAAGAAAAACAGAACTTAAGAAGTTGAATGAGCCGAGAGTCACAGCGATGGGTAACCTTCTCAGGAAGGACTGCGAGGTCGATTTAAACTCAAATTTCGAACAGTAAAATGTGATGCCGCGGTCCTTACGACTATTGTGACATGATGCAATAAACATTATAATTCAAAAAAATTAATTTTGGATAATTAAGCAAAAAGAAGTCATCTTCATCTTCAAGCCGTGAGCCTTCTCTCTCCTCCCTTCCTTACCAAAAACCACCATTGAAGCTCATTTTTGAGCTTGCAAATTTCAAAATCCCACCATAGAAAATTGTCTTGCCATGGTTAAACTTTGTTTGGGCAACTAAAAAAGAAGATTCAAGGGAAAGAAAGAAGGAAAAATTTAAGGAAAGGTAGATTGAAAATTATGCATTCAGGGTTAGTAGCTAAACTTCAAACTTTTAGTTTAATTAATGTATTTATAGCGTAAAGAACTTAGAAATATGCTTAAAATGAAATGAAAACATCTTTGGAGGTCTAGGTGGAAATTCGGCTAGCTAGGGTTTGTGATGGAAATGCATGTGTTTTGATTGAATCAAATATGTTAGGAAGCTTAATTGAGTTGAGGAATGATGTTAGTATGCTTTCAATTAGTTAAATGCAATAAAAATGTGAATTAGGGTTTGGACCTAGGGTTTTGGAAGACAAAAATTGGATAAATGGTCAAATGGTGTGTTTGACCTTGTTTGAGCTGAAAAATTGTCATATGTGACCAATTGTGGTATATTGGAAGTGTTGGAATTGAATGGAAATTCGGATTGCTTAGGGCCATTATGCAGGCAGCAGAACCAAGGTCCCTTTCAGGGACCAAAACTAAAAATTTGCCAACCCAATTGGTGTGAGGCCAATTGGGAATGAAACGAGACACAAAATGGCAGGTCTAAATGACCTGAAATTTTACCAGTAGAAAGCTGAGATATAGACCTAAAACTTTCATGAAGAACACAAACCCCAAATTATTCCCTTAAACAAGTCATTTAGCCACCCAAAGTTGGTGACCTAAAACTGCCAGAACCTAGAAATCTGGGTTAGACCAATCCGACAGCCATGATTCAAATGGCTATAACTTGAGCTACAAAACTCCAATTGGAGTGATTGAAAAAGTAAAATAAATTTAAGACAATGAGGAACAATTTCTATGATGAAAACTTAGCTAAATTCTAGCAGCAACATGACTAATGGAACAGTGCAATATAGGACACTAAAACTGAAAATTTGCAAATTTACCTAAAAGACTTAAAATTTGAGTAAACAACCAAAACCAAAACATTAGGTAACCAAAATGTGGTATGTGTAACACCCCTAAGTTCGGTAGTACGTTCTACTGTTCCAGTGACAAGTGTTGTCCGGACAGCTAGAATGCCTAGAACTACACTTACATATTAATTAGGAGACATAAAATAATGAAATACAAGAAAAGAAAATGCAAGAAAAACAAAGGAAAAATAATAGCAAAGAAATGTAACCAAGTTAAGCGAGCCGAGAACCCTAGTGATGGGTGACCGCACTGGGAAGTCTCGGCGTGGACCGTTGACTAGCCCTAGACCGCAGGGAACCCTGAGAAACATTTTTAGGACTTAAATAAATGTCTATTGAAGTATAAATTCCATTAGAAATATCAAAGAAAAATTAATTAATTAGTACAAAGAAAAGTGAGAAATTGAAAAACGGACAAAACCTAGTGTTACCGAAAAATCGGGAATGCAACCCAAACAGGGGCATTGTGGTCATTTGACACCCCGAGTTGTCTTTTGACCTAAATTTCCATTAAAAATAAATGATATTACACTTGGAAAATGTCATGAAAAATTAAATTATGGTACATTATATCAATAGTGAAAGAAGTGGTGACAAAATTGCAAATTTGGAAACTTTGGATTAATTATTCATTAACTAAACTTAGTGGTCCACTAAGTGAGTTAAATGGACATTAAAATATAACATTAGTGGATAGATTTCTCCACTAAGTAAGCTTCATCTTCTTCATTCTTCTTCCAAACCGAATTGAACTTTCTCCCAAAACTCCCATGGAAACTCCATGGCCAACCACACTTCAACCACCATGCAACCATGATTTAGCCATATTTTTCACTAGCTTCCTTCACAAAAACTGTTCTACACCACTTGTGCAGTAGATAGGCAGCAAGAAGACCAAGTTTTGGAGAGATTTTGAGGAGTTTCCAAAGTGGTAAGTTTGTGTTTTTGGTTAGTGCTTCATTAAAGTTAGTAAGAATGTTATGGGTACTTGAATTGTGGAAAGAATTTTGGAGTTTGATGTTCTAAGGGAGATGTTTATTTTTGGCAGCCATGGAAACCCCTTGAGGACAGTTTATTCTTGCTTGTAAATGATTGATTAAATGTTTATATGTGTAGGAATTAATTTGGGTGATGTATACTTAGTATATGTGAATGTATACTTGAATTTGGAAGCTTGGAAATTAATGGATTGTAATGTATGAATCGGCAGCCTGGTTTGGTGAACCATAAAGATGTTATTTCATGTTTGGTTTATGAAATGTTAATGTTGAATTGTGATAGTTGTTATAGCAGCTTGGGTATACGTATGATGGTGTGAGGTTGGACATATAAATGAGCTAGGTTAGGTGATTGAATTGTTATAATTGAGCTTGAAAAATTCTGTACATTATGGTACATATTGAGTGTGATTATAAGCTGCCAAAATGACCAACAATATGTTGTGAATTGTGTTTAGGTTATGGTACAAACCAGAATTGGCATGAATGTGTGGTTTGGTAAGTGTTAAAAGTGACCTTTGATGAGTAATGAACAAAATGCAATAGGGCAGTTTATGTTTTGGGCCTAGAACCATAAGTGTGTGGCTCCAATCGGTATGAAACCAATTGGAGGTGAAAATAGGCACAAAATGTGCCAACTTTCATGAAGGAAGCTTACCAAAATTCTGCTTGTAAGGTAACTTGAAAAGTGACCAAATCTGGATTAGTGCATTTAAGGCCTGAAAATTGACCATTTGGGCAGCAGTTAGTGTTTAGGCCATAACTCACTCAAAACAAGTCCAATTGACCTGAAATTTTGACCATGAATAGTTAATACATATATCTACAAGTCTTATGAAGACACCAAAGCCCAGAAATGACCATAAGCAAGTCAAACAGCTTGCACAATTTCGGGTCCAAAAACTGGCCGAACCTAAAATGACCTAAAATGACCTAAAGTGACCAATTTTGATGCATTTTGACCAGCAATAGTAAAATGACCATAACTTGGTCTACATAACTCAGAATGACCTGAAATTTAGCCTCGCGTGCAATAAGACATAGATCTACAAGTTTGTAGTTTCGACCAAAACCCGAAAACCGAGGGAACTAGGTTGTCCGGCTAGGTCAAACTAGTATCCCGGAATCCAGCAAATTGCAATAAAATGCAATATACATGGAAATGAATTTGGTAACATGTACCAATACTAAAAGGCTACAAATGTGATATATTGGTAACACTAAAACCTAATTCACCTAGACTGCATCGAGGGTTGACATCTTAGGTTGACTAAGGAAATAATAGAATTCGATAAATTAATTATTGAACCTTATTCTTAGAGAAAGTTTAAATGAGTACTGAAACACTTCAAATTATGTTTCTCAGTTAGCAAAGACTCAGGGAAGGGGAAGGAAACACTGACCCAGAGCCAAGAGATAGTTATCAGAGGTTTGTGCACAACTAGTTTTTAACTTATTTTGTTTTGAATATTTCATATGATTAAATGACATATTTTTCTTATGTATTATGTTTAACAAGCATTGGATTTAATTCAATGATTATTGAAATTGTTATAGTATGTATAAATTTAGCTTTGTGAAATGGTATTTTCACAAGTATTAAGCATTGTTATGGATTGAATAAATTATGTTTTGGAAAATTGTGATAGAACATGTTTTGAATTGTGATGGTAATTTTCATGGAAAAATGCAAATTTATGATTTGAATTGTGATGAGCATAAAAATTATTGGATATTGGAATTGAATTTGAATCGAATTATATTGTGATTTATGCTCACTAAAAGGATTTTGATATTATTTTATATCTCACTATAGATGCTTGACTAGGTTATTACCCGTCCCTCTCATTTGTTGAGAAGACAATGGAGTTAGTTGTGTTTCGATTACCATGGTACGTGCACAGGCTTAGATTTTCCTCTGATTTGAGGTTAGATCTAAGTTTTTTATCGTTATGGCCCTTGCAGAAGATTCATTATTGTGGTCTGTACTGTGCACGATGATTCGACCTCCCCGACCATAGGGAGTTAGAATCTGATTCGACCTCCCCGACCATAGGGAGTTAGAATCACTTCGAATATGGCCCTTTCGGATTAGTCTTGCATAGTTAGTGAGATAAAGAATGATTTTTGAGATACAGCATGGTTTTTGAGATACAGCATGGTTTTTGAAATACAACATGGTTTTTGAGATACAAAATGTTTTTGAATAGTAAAGAATTGTGATTTCAGTTATGATTTATGTATAATTGATTTTATTGGAACTACCTTAAATGGTTAGTCATGATTTGACAAATTGAATTTCGTGATCAAAGTCATTTCATACAAATGATTTACATTATTGGCAATGAATATTTTGAGTTTTGGAATTTGATGAGTATTCAGATTTTCAAATTATTTGCTGTAAATTTTGTCAATGTATATTGTACTATGTTTTAAATTATAGTTGTGCACCACTGAGTTCACCACTCAGCAATAGCTTTGTATGCCGTCGCAGGTAAGAAGAGCATAGAGCAGTGAGTAAGTTTCTTTGAAGACACATTCAGATTAGCTCCAGGTATATCATAGGTATACCCATGTACATAGGTTTTGATGTATGCATGTAATAATATGTATGTAAATTATTTGAGCAGTTGTATAAAAACTCTTGTAAAATATTTTGGTATGTAATTAAATGTAAATTATTGTAAAGGTAAATCTGGGATTTCATTTATCTAAATAGTTTTTTAATACTAATTTTGAGTCTTGAAATCAATGAAATGTTTCTTTTATGAGGAGATTGATTTGATTATTGAGATTTAAATTATGGGTTTAAATGAAGTTATTGAAGTTGTATTTGAGAAAACATATTGGGAGTGTGTTCTTTGCAGGTTTTGAAGAACTGTTTTCTCAAAATATAACCGACACTTTGCCAAAATTTTGAAAAAAATTTTATAACACCAGATTTTAATCGATGATTTAAATTTCATGAAAATTGTTTTAAAATCCCTTGTAGTATATTTAATGGATTATCGGTAGGCGAAGTACGGTAATTCATTAGGTGTACTATGGGATCATGTTACATCTTACAAAGGAGTAGGGTGTGACAGTATGTGAGTGAAATTAGAATTTCCATACCTATTAAGCATTAGAAAGTCAACAAATTGACTTCAATAGTATAGTGAATAGTAACCTCGAAACACAAATTTTAAAGAACGTTATGTTTAGTATATTAAAGCTAAGTAAAAGTAAATTTGAATTTATTTTTGGATTTATGATAAGTTATGATGCTGAAACACTGTGAAACTGTGTATTTCAGTGGAAAAGAATACTGGGAAAGAACACAAGGGATCGAGTCAAGGCCAAGAGGCGACTCACTTAAGGTTTGTGCACAACATAAAATTTCTGTAAATTTTCTTCAGCACATCATTTTGAATGAATTGAAATATTGAGTTGTGATATCATTGTCTTGAAATGTTTATTATGCTTTTAATTTAGATTGTTGAAAGTTTAATTTTATATATTTGAAATGGCATTAAATGTTTAGTAAATTGTTAAGATAGTTTTGAAATGACAGTGTCATGACCATATATTTGAATACCTCACTAGCATGACTAGTGGGAGAAATCAGTTTCGAATTTTGATTCCTTCTCTGGCTAAAGTGTTGAGGTGTGTGCTAGTAGAAGAAGAAAAAGAATGGGTTCCCATATATTTGAGCTAGCTAGCCTTGTGATGTGACTTCTCCTTAGCCTCTGGCTACTGAGATGATATTTGTTTTGAATGGCATGATAAAAGTGTGTATTTTTATGAAATTTATTTTGAGACTTTCAAAATGAAATTGTTGGATTAAATGCATTTAAATCATGTTTTGTATTTATTTCTCATGTTCAGTTTAATTTTTGAATAAATATGATTTAAATTCCGCATAAAGATTGTTTTAGTATGTTGTGCACCACTGAGTCCTAGTACTCAACGATGACTATTATTACTATCGCAGTTATAGAGACTAGAGGAGTAGCAGAGTGAGCTGCTGAGGATTGAGGAGCTACCTACTCTGAAGTTTATCGGGTATATTTTATACCCTGATTGTAAAAATTATTTTGATGTATGTAAATGTATGGACATGTAAAAATGGTCATGAGCAGTTGTATAAAGCTTGTAATAAATTTTAGTTTGGATTTTTCTTAATGTAAATTTTTGTAATGATGTATATAAATTGCTTTATCTTTAATGAAATATGAATGGAAGCATTTTGTTTTAAATTGAATGATATTACTTAGTAGTATTTTGATGATGTTGAAGTTTGGAATTTGAGAAATGATGTTGAAATTGGTTGGGATGGATGTTGAATTGATGAAGTTGTTAAGATAAATTATTGGAAGTACTTTTCACAGGTTTTTGAAGAACTATTTTCTTAAAATACAGACGGTACTCTGCCGAAATTTTTATAAAATTTACAGAAAAATAAAATGGGACAAAAATCTTAACTATTGTTCAAACTATAATTAAATGTTTTAATACCTATTAGAAAATGCTCACCACTTATAATATTAAGAAAATTGTTTTAAAATTCCTTGTAGGGTACTTAATGAGTTATCGGTAGGTGAAGTTCGGTAGTTCATTAGGTATTCTACGGGATCATGTTATGCCTTACATAGTAGTAAGGTGTGACATGTTTTAGTGGTATCAGAGCAAATTTTTAAAGTATGTTTTAACTTGTGAATTTGTGTCTTTTCTTTGTTAAGTACAACTGCTCAATGTCCTTATTTGTTACATACGGTGTATTACATCATAAATATGAACTAATGGAGGGAAATCTCCATGTGTTATTTGTTCAAGAGATATCCTACTTCAGACTGATATGGAAGAACGGGATCACTCTGTTGAAGCGGAGGCACAAGGGGAAGCCCTAGCTCTGCAAAATGTCAGCGGATCAGTGGCACCTGCCTCAAAAATGCCGCAGTTTCCTGCACAATTCGCACAGCAGATGGCAGCAATGTTTCAAAAAATAACTGGGGGTATGCCGGCTCAAGCTCCACCCCAGACACCTGTGATACAACCATAACCTCTAGCCAGACAGTATGACAAGCTGTTGAAGTATGGGGCTACGGAATTCAAGGGTACAGTAAACCTTTTAGAGGCAGAGCAATGGCTGGAAAGAATGGACAGAGTGTTCAAGAAGCTACACTGCACAGATGAGTTGAAATTTGAATACTCAGTATCGCTACTATAAGGGGATGCGTATGATTGGTGGAAGACCATCCCCCACAGCTTGGCTAAACCACCAGTACTGACCTGGGATGACTTCATCAGAGAGTTCAGACAAAAATATGTCCCAAATGCATATGTAGATAAAAAATTGCAAGAATTTTTGAGTCTAAAGCAAGGCAACAGAACAGTGGCAGAATATGAGAGGGAGTTCTCCTGCTTAAGCCACTATGCTGAGAGTCTCCTTTCTACCAGTAAGGAAAGGTGCAAGAGATTTGAGACGGGTTTGAAGCCTAGCCTACGGATGCAAGTTGTGGGATTCAGACATAGTAATTTCTCAGAGCTCATCTCTCAGGCACTTGAGTTGGAAAGAATTGAATTTGAAGCAACTCCAGCAAAAGAAAAATCAGAAAAAGCTGATAAATTAGAGAAAGATAAGGGGGAAAAGTTAGTAGAGCAAAGTCCTAGTGGCACTTATGGGAAGAGGAAGAAATTTGGTAGACCTAGCAGAGGTCGAGGTGGAAGATTTGGAAGGGGCAGATTCTCTGGACAGAGACCCCCTAGATCTGGTCAGCAGTTGAACAGAGGTTCACAACCTCCCCACCTCTGTGAGACTTATGGCAAGATTCATGGTGAAGAATGCTATTGGGCAACAGGAACCTACTTTAACTGTGGAGGGAAGGGCCATATTGTAAAGGACTGCACTAGTGCTCCTAGATTCGGTCCAGCTCCTAATACTACAGAAGGATCTATTCAGAGTCCTGCTCCCAGAGGTTCACAACCAGTTGGCAGTGGAAGAGGCAAAGGTAGAGGCCATGCTTCAGGCAGTCAGGGCACTGTTGGTCAGTTATCATAAGGAAGTGCTTCAGCCAGGGTTTATACAATGAGACAGCGAGAAGAGGCTGAGACTTCTGATGTTGGAGCCGGTACATTCTCTATCTCTGATCAAGAAGTATTTGTGTTGTTTGATCAGGGTTCAACCCACTCATATGTTAGTTCTAGCATAGTCAGTTCACTTACTGCTCCGTGTGTCAAAATAGGTTTTGAAGTGCCAGTAACTAGTCCGTTAGGACAAGAGGTCCGGGTCAACAGAATCTATAAAGACTGTCCTTTGGTGATCCAAGGACATGTTTTTCTGTCAGATTTGATTGAAATGCCCTTCAGAGATTATGATATTATCTTGGGCATGGAATGGTTAGCCATGCATTACACCATGATTGACTATAGACTGAAGATAGTCACTTTTGGTCTCCCTCTATATGGTGATGTGGTAATACATGGGGAGAGGCAGTTACTGCCATCAAACATCATTTCGGCTGCACTAGCCAAAAGGATTATCAGAAAGGGGTGTGAAGCATACTTGGCACATGTGATAGATACTCAAGTGGGGAGTCCAGCACTGATAGACATCCCTACTGTGTGTGACTTTCTGGATATGTTTTTGATGAATTGCCAGGATTACCTCTTGAAAGAGAAGTGCAATTTGAGATTGATGTTATGCCTGGTGTGGACCCAATCTCTATAACACCATATAGAATGGCACCAGCAGAATTGAAAGAGTTGAAAGTGCAGTTGCAAGAGCTACTTGACAAGGGCTTTATCCACCCTAATGTGTCACCTTGGAGAGCGTAAATGTTGTTTGTTAAGAAGAAGGATGACACTCTCTGCTTATGTATCGACTATCGGCAGTTGAATAAGCTGACAATAAAGAACAGATACACATTGCCCCGCATTGATGGCTTGTTTGATCAGCTGAGGGGTGCAGTTGTGTTCTCCAAGATTGACATGAGATCGAGTTATTATCAGCCGAAAGTACAAGAGCAGAGTATTCCTAAAACTACCTTTAGAACCCGCTATGGCCATAATGATTTCTTGGTCATGCCATTCAGGTTAAATAATGCTCCGATTGCTTTTATGGATCTGATGAACATTATCTTCAGACCATACCTCGACCAGTTTATTGTGGTATTCATAGATGATATATTGGTCTATTCGAGGAGTGTAGAAGAGCATGATAAACATCTGCAGATTATACTGCAAACTTTGAGGGAGAAATAGCTATATGCCAAATTGTCGAAGTGTGAATTTTGACTGAAGGAAATATCTTTCTTGGGGCACGTAGTATCAGTAGAGGGTATCAAGGTAGATCCAAGTAAGATAGAAGCTGTCCTTAATTGGAGGTACCCAGAAATATCACGGAGATTCACAGTTTTTTGGGTTTAGCCGGATACTACTGTCAATTTGTGAAGGGATTCTCCATGTTGGCATTTCCATTGACTAAGCTGCTTAGGAAAGATGTGAAATTTCAGTGGACAGATAAATGCCAACAGAGTTTTGATGAATTAAAGAAATATTTGATTGAGGCTCTAGTTCTGACTTTACCTACTCCGGGTAAAGCATACATAGTTTACAGTGATGCTTCTCACAATGGGTTAGGCTATGTATTAATGCAAGATCGAAATGTCATTGCCTATGCATCATGCCAGCTGAAATCGCATGAGAGGAACTATCCGACACATGACTTGGAACTTGCAGCTATTGTGTTTGCTCTTAAGATCTAGAGACATTATTTGTATGGGGAGAAGTGCTACATCTACATAGATCATAAGAGTTTGAAGTATTTGGGCACCCAGAAAGAGTTGAATTTGAGACAGAGGAGATGGTTAGAGTTGATAAAAGACTATGATTGTCTGATAGACTATCAACCGGAGAAAGCTAATGTTGTGGTTAACGCCTTAAGTCGCAAGACTATGGCAAGTATACGAGTTACTCCTTTGTCTATGGTACATGAGTTGAGATCATTACATGCCAGCTTAGAGATTAATAATGAGGGCCAGACAATAGTTGCATGGCATGTACAGCCAGTGTTGATTGATCAGATCAGAATGGTCGCCGTAATGATCAAGTATCGGGCTATTGGAAGAAGTCAGATAGGGCAAGAAACCAGAATTCTCAATTAGAGATGATGGTCTACTACTACACCAGGGCAGAATGTGTGTTCCTAATAATGTTGATTTGAGAAAGATCATTTTGAAGGAAGCACATGAGTCTCCTTTTGCCATGCACCCTGGTGGCATAAAAATGTATAGAGGCCTAAAGGAGCATTACTGTTGAATGGGTATGAAAAGAGATGTGGCAGAGTTTGTTTCCAAATACCTAACTTATCAGCAAGTAAAGGCAGAGCATCAAGTACCTGCTGGGTTGTTGCTTCCACTAACAGTACCAGAATGGAAATGGGAACGAGTAATAATGGATTTTGTGATGGGACTTCCGAGGACACAGATGAGTCATAATGCAGTATGGGTCATTATTGACAGACTGACCAAGTCTGATCATTTTCTGCCAGTCCGAATGGACTATAGTTTAGAAAGAATGGCCAAGTTATACATTAGTGAGATAGTAAGACTGCATGGAGTGCTAGTATCCATCGTATCAGACAGAGATTCTAGGTTCACTTCTAGATTCTAGGGTAGTCTTCAGAGAGCCCTAGGAACTAGATTGAGCTTCAATACGGCATTCCACCCAAAGACAGATGGCCAGTCTGAGAGGGTAATTCAGGTCTTGAAGGACATGCTACAGGCTTGTGTGATTAAGTTTGAGGGCAGCTGGGACATACACTTGCCTTTGATTGAGTTTGCTTATAACAACAGCTACCAATTAAGCATTGGGATGCCTCCATATGAAGCTTTGTATGGCAGAAAGTGCAGAACTCCCCTGTGTTGGGATGAAGTAGGTGAAAGGAAGATGATTGGGCCCGAAATTGTTCAGTAGACCGAGGAGAAGATCAGGGTGATCATAGATTGACTTAAGACTGCATCAGATCGTCAGAAGTGCTATATTGATCTAAAGAGAAGAGATATTGAATATGCCATGGGTGAGAAAGTATTCCTCAAGGTTTCCCCTTGGAAGAGAATTATGAGGTTTGGCAGAAAGGGGAAATTAAGTCCTCGTTTCATTAGGCCATATGAGGTTTTGGAAAGAGTGGGTCCTTTGGCATATCGTTTGGTACTACCTCCAGAGTTAGAAAAGATACATAATGTCTTCCATGCGTCTATGTTGAGGAGGAATCAATCAGACCCATCTCATGTACTACCAGTAGAAGAAATTGAGGTGAATCCAGACCTCACATATGAGGAAGAACCCATAGAGATTCTGGCTTACGAGGTGAAGCAGCTGCAGAACAAGTAGATACCGTTAGTGAAAGTGCTGTGGAACCATCATTCGGGCTAAGAAGCTACTTGGGAACAAGAGGAGGACATGAGGAGACAGCACCCACAGCTATTTAGAGACTGATACCAGGTAAAATTTTGAAACAAAATTTATTTTAAGAGGGGAAGAATTATAACACCCCTATTTGCATAGCCTGGTATATTTTACTATTCCGGTGATCAGTGTCGATCCGAAAAATTAAGGGGATTAGAACCACATCTAAGATAACTAAATAAGCCCTAAACATAAATAATTACTAATTGTCAATTAGTTAAGTATAAATAAGAAAAATAGAACATAAGAAGTTAAATGAGCCGAGAGTCACAACGATGGGTGACCTTCTCGGGAAGGACTGCGAGGTCGATTTAAACTCAAATTTCGAATCGTAAAATGTGACGCCGCGGTCCTTAGGACTATTGTAAACACAGTGGAAAAGAGAAAATCACAAAAAAGAATTGTTAAGCCGGTCAAATAATTAGGTCAGGGATCCGGAAGAAATATTGAATTATTTGTAAACCGGATCGAACTGGCGAAGGGCAATTTGTTCAATTGACCCCTAGAGCTGACTCCTGACCTAAATGTCAAATAAAATTGGAGAAAAGAAAATTTCAGAGTCGAAAATTAAATTAAAGACCTAATGGAAAAATAAATAGAAAAAAAAAAGAAAAAAGAAAAGTGGAAAGTGATGACATCATGCATGATGCAATAAACATTATAATTCAAAAAAATTAATTTTGGATAATTATTGGTCTTCCATAAGGTTAAAATACATAAAAGAAAGAAAAGAAAAAACAAAAAGAAGTCATCTTCTGAAGGAACGGAAGCGTGAAAAACACAAGATTATACCATTGAATTCAAAAATTTTCACCTAGGGTCACATGCACTATGCAAGATTTATTTTTACCTATTTAATTTCAATGATAAACAACATATTAAAACTCTTTTAATATGTTTTTGGATCTGTATTTGCCATTTAAGATTTTAAAATTAATCAGATTAATTTTAGAACCCTAGATTAAATCAAGAACGATTACACTAACCTCTTGATGTGCCGCAAATGTCTGCGCCTTTGAGATTCGTCTTCAGGACACCAGATGTTGTCCCTCTAGCTTGTCCACACCAAGAACACCTATGGCAGCCCTTGAATAGCTTCTAAAGCTTTTTCTATTAATTAGAAAATCAAGTTCTGCCTTTTAAGAGATTAAAGATGTAAACAGGACACTAGAAACAATTTCTAGTGTTCTTAATTCAAGAGATTGATGGCTAATCTCTTTGAATTGATGAGAGATGAAGAGAAATAGCTGGAGAGGCTCAAAGTGGCGTGACATATGAGAGGAGAGGCTGCTGGTTGTGTTTTCTTTTCATAACCCCACTTAAATAGCTAGGTTAACACATTAAACCCTAGCCACATGTCACCTTTTGATTAGCTCTAGGTTTAAGTGACCCAATCACATTGTGCCAAGTGTCAAACCTATATTTAATCTTGATTTTAATCATCTTACATGATTAAAAAACATTTGGCAAGCTTATGTGTTATGCCATGTGTCACCATCTCATGGTGCCACGTGTCACACTGTAAAATGACCAAAATGCCCCTGTGTCTTAATTTTGAGTTCTTATCCCAAAATAATTATTTTCTTCTTCTAATTAATTTATATCAAATATAAATTAATTAATTAATCTCTATTAATTAATTTCTCATCAATTAAATTCATATTTAAACACTTTAAATATAAATTTAATTTATACTACACATCCAATAATCTAGATTTGGTTTCAAGTCATGCTAGGGACTTTGCAATTTAATTGCAAACCAAATCTATTTAATTAATCAATTAAACTCTTTAATTAATTAATTAAATCATATTTAAATAGGTGATAACTTGTGTATGTGTGTGACTTACTAGGCTCATCACTAATTGGCAATGAGACATGATATCAACTCTTAATATCATCAGAACTCTTTCTTACCATAAATGATTTCTCTAAATCATTTTATGAACCTCATTGACCATGGTTAACACCTAGCATAGCATGCCATGGCCACCCAATTAGTAATAAGATTTACCTTAAATGAACCTATAATCATATGTTACCATGCACTAGAATCTCTCTGTTACAAAATCCCAACTCAAGCCGAGTCATGGTTTATGTCAAACTCCATTTGCTATGAATATTATGTTCTCTTTTAATTCCAGTTCTTGATTAAAAGATTTTTCTCATCGTAAACTCTTTCTCAATAAATCTATCTGTCCTGCCAGAACTTGAAACATCAAGAACAATTAAATGAACATAGGATTTTATCTCTATTTACTTAGAGGAACAGATTCCATCTTGATCAACACCTACCTCCATATATAACTAGTAGGAGCCAACACATGCCCATATACCCATACACAGTACAAGTATGAAAGCAGTATCAAACTCAAACTACCTATATACAAGATAACTGTATATCTCGTGTCTAAAGATTATATGCATCGATATGATTTATGACAAAACATTGACAAGAGTAAACTCCATGTGCTTGTCATAAGTGTCACCGGTTCGCCTACTTATCATTTATAAGTGCCTATCAAGTTTGTTATATGGCATGAGACTCACCATTCCATCTTATTTATATCTCATATAAATAACTTGGGAACAAACATGAATACAATCTTTCGGATAAGTCATGTCCTTATTATGAAGTATCCTCGATTGTGAACCTATTTATGATACTTTGTGCTAGAAATATTGTCACTCATATTCTTAACAACTTAAGAATAATATTTCTAACAAAATATCAATGGACCTTTTCTATTACACATAAATATATTATGTAAACGGAAAAGTGGAAATGCCTTTTATTAATAAAATATATACAAGATACATACTAAATGATATGCTCTAGGGCATACTACTAACAATCTCCCACTAGCACTAGAGCCATTCATTACAATACCTTAGACCCATCTTCTCAAGATGTCAGTCTAACTGAGCTTGTGACAAAGGCTTAGTGAATGAATCAGCTGGATTTTCAGCTGATGCTATTTTCTGCATGGCTATATTGCCTTGCCCAACTATTTCTCTGATAATGTGGTAGTGCCTTTCTATGTGTTTGGATTTTGGTGAGACCTTAGTTCCTTAGCTCAGATGATCGCTCCATTATTGTCACAAAGGTAGTGGAACGTCTGACTCAATGGAAGGAACTACTGTAAGTTCTGCCACGAACTTCTTTATCCAAACAGACTTCCTTTGCAAAGATCTCGATGCGAGAATATACTCACCTCGATGGTGGAATCTGCAATGCGTGCTCGCTTGGAACTCTTCCAACCGATCGCACCTCCATTACAAATGAACACATATCTAGAGGTAGACTTTCTATCATCGATATCCGATTGGAAATCGTAATCGATAACCATCCAATTGCAAGTCTCCACCTCCATAAATCAAGAATAAATCCTTAGTTCTTCTCAAGTACTTAAGGATATTCTTGATACTATCGATGTTCCAAACCTGGATTGGATTGATACTTGCTAGTCAAACTAATAAAGATATGCGATATCCGCCTAGTACACAACATTGCATACATTAAACTTCCAATAGCCAAGCATATGGAATCTCGCCATCTTATCTCTTTCTTCGTGTGTCTTTGGAGACATCTCTTTAGAAAGGTGGATACCATGTCTCACTGGTAACAATCCTCTCTTGGAATCAAGCATGTTAAACCTCTTTAACACCTTTTCCAAGTATAGATTTTGGGATAAACCAATTATTCTTTCGATCTATCTCTATAGATGCGAATCCCAAGAATATAGGTTGCCTCCCTAAGTCTTTCATGGAGAATGTATTTGACAACCATACCTTTATAGTCGTCAACATACCCGTATCATTACCTATAAACAGTATGTAATCCACATATAAGACAAGGAAACTGATATCACTGTCACTAACCTTCTTATATACACATGGTTCATCCTCATTTTTGATAAAACCAAAAGATTTAATGGCTTCAACAAAACGGATGTTACAACTCCTCAAGCTTGTTTCAACCCATAAATGGATCGCTTTAGCTTGCATACCTTGGAACCATCTTGGGATTCAAATCCCTAGGTTGTTCCATGAAAATGTTTTCTTCAATGTATCCATTGAGAAAGGTCATTTTGACATCCATCCGCCAAATCTCATAATCATAGTATGCACTATTGCTAATAATATCCTAATTGATTTAAGCATGGCAACAAAGTAGAAAGTCTCCTCATAGTCTATTCCTTGCCTTTGGCGAAACCCTTTCGCTACTAGCCTTGCCTTATAGGTCTCTACCTTTCCATCGTAACCAATTTTCTTCTTGAAAACCCATTTGTTCCCTATAGGTACAATACCTTCTGTGGGTCAACAAGATACCAATCTTGATTCTTATATAGGGAATCAATCTTGGATTTCATAGCTTCAATCCATTTTGAAGATTCTATATCTGATATAGCTTCTTCATAGGTAAGTGGATCATCTCCATGATCTACTTCTTCATGAGTAGACAACTCTTGTTCTTCTTCATGAAGAAAACCATATCTCACCTTTGGGTGAGATACCTGGTTGTTCTACGAGGAACAAAGTAGATGTTTCATCAACGGGTATAGGTTGACTAGATGGATCTACATCCATCCGACCGCTGGTTGGTCGAATTCTCCAATTCTAACTCTATTTGCCTTCCTTTGCCTCCTTCTTGGACAAATTGTTGTTCAAGAAATGTGGCATCTCTACTTATCACAACCTTTTGTGAAGTAGGCAAATAAAAATAATATCCAAAACTATCTTTTGGATATCCAACAAATCGACCTTTTCTCGATCCGTCTCCAATTTATCGTTGTTCACTTTTTGATATAAGTGGACAACCCCAAATCTTAACATGCTTAAGACTTGGTTTTCTTCCATGCCATATCTCATAAGGTGTGGAAGAAACTGATTTTGATGGAATCCTATTCAGAATATACAAAGTCGATTCTAATGCAAATCCCAAAAGGAGATTGGCATATCAAGATAGCTCATCATACTACGTACCATATCCAATAGGGTACGATTTCTCCTTTCAGATACACCATTCACCGTATGCGTTCTGGAGGAGTCAGCTGAGAAACAATGCCATGCTCTCTCAAGTATTCATCAAATTCAGTACTCAAATATTCACCTCCACAATCTGATCGAAGAGCTTTAATATTTTTTCCTGTTTGATTTACTACTTCAGATTTAAATTCCTTAAACTTTTCAAAGGATTCATGTTTGTATTTCATCAAATACAAATACCCAAACCTTGATTTATCATCAGTAAAGGTAATAAAATAATGAAAGCCCCCTCTAGCCATTTCTTTAAATGGACCACATACATCACTATGTATTAGTTCCAAAATATTTTCAGCTCTTAGCCCTTGTCCAACAAAGGGTGATCTAGTCATTTTCCCTTGAAGGCAAGATTCACAAGTTGGAGTAGGCTCAGAGCCCAATGAGGATAGAATCCCCATTTTCTCCAATTTTGCAATCCTATCTTCTGCAACATGACATAACCTTAAGTGCCAAATATATTTTGAACTTGAGTTGGTTTTCACCATGGCATTGCATTCATTTAGATTGCTATACTCTGGCTAGTGGAAACACTTTCTTACTGGCAATGGAAACACTTTCCTGTTAGCAATGGAAACACTTTCCTGTTGGCAGTGGAAACACTTTCCTTTGCCTTTGTCAGCTTTGGTCTTCCCTTTCTGTTTAGCTATTTTCTTGGAAGGACCAGGAATTGAGGTTTCTTTTTCTTATTGCCCTTCTTCTTATTGGACTTTCCAGCAGAAGAAGATGCAACCAAAGCTACCTCTTTTTCTTTATTGCCTGGCATATTCTTTTGGGCAATAACCAGCATGTTGAGTAATTCAGCTAAGGTGCATTCCTATTTAGTCATATGGAAATTTGTCACAAAATTCCCAAAAGACTCGTGAAGGGATCAAGGATCAAATCCGTTTGTAGTTGGAAATCCATGTTGAAGTCAAGATGTTCCAACTGCTCAATCAGCCGAATCATCTTGTGGACATGATCCCCAACATTCTGTCCCTCAGACATCCTCATACGGAATAACTGTTTAGATATCTCATACCTAGCATTCCTACTGTGCTCACCATACAACTCTTGTAGGTGAAGGAGGATCTCACTAGCACTCTGCATGTTCTCATGTTGCTTCTGTAACTCATTACTCATGGAAGCAAGCATGTAACACTTAGCTCTCATATCATGCTCCTTCCACTTGTCCAAAGTATCATGTTCTTCTTGTGTGGCCTCTGGAGGTAAGGGACCAGGAACATTTGAATCTAGAACATATCCTATATGTTCAAGGTTCAGGACAAGTTTCAAATTTCTTAGCCAATCAGACAGATTAGGTCCTGTCAACCTGTTATGATCAAGTATGCTTGCAAGGATATTGGATGGTGGTGGTTGTTTTGTGCTCATTTTTATCAGAAAATTAACTGCAGAAAATAATCAGATTAATTAGTAAATGTATCATGTAATTAACCAAAATGATTATGGTCTTTTAATCAAATTGGTCCTCCCACTAACTTAGCGAATCCTACACTTCCAAAGTAGAAAACGGAAATCCTAGTTGGATGGATTTCTAGTGGGTGATTGAATTCTTATAATTCTATTGATCATCCTCAGGTACATCCATTATTGGAATTACAATAAACTATAAGTGAGCAACTCTTTGCCCATCACATCTCATGTGAGGCTCAATCCTTTTACTAGCCCCTAATGCTCAAAATCTCAGGTACATCCAATATTGACTTATCTTGCATTAGTTAAGTTGATCCCATTGAGCCAGTAATTATGCAAATAATTTTAATGTCCTCAGGTACATCCAATATTGGCCACCAAACCATTTACATATTTACAACATCTCATGCTTAACAATTATTCTTAAGAAAATCTCTTAAATTAATTGCATCTCATGCAACTATTTAAAATTTCTTAAAATAATTGCCCCAATGGAGGGCTTATGTTATAATTACTTTAATTATAGCATTTCCAACTTAATCATTTGTTTGGAAGATTTTATAGCCATCCTAATTACTATTAAGGTCTCACTTTGCACATTATCCATTTAGCATGCATATATCATATAATTGCATACATTCCCATACATCTCATGCATTCATGGATAAGCGATAAATATGGTATGATCATGGACTTTCTAAGGGATTCAATTCTGAGCCACCAAGAATTGAATCGGGCATTCCTAGGTGCATTTCATTCATTCATTTTACAAGAGTTGCTGAAGGAGTACATAATCAACACTTGATATTGAATTCCTCCCACCGGTCCCACCAATGCTCTTGACCTCCTTGAACTTCTTGCAATCCAATATTACATAGTAATCCTTGGCATACCAAGGCGAATTTACAAGAACTTAAATAAATGAAATTACAACCCAAAAATATTACAAACTTAATAATACATGCCCAAAATAAATTAAAATAAATTAATTAATTTACAATCCCAAAGAAACATAAAAGAAATAAATCCAATCACATTGGTCTTTTATAGTCCATGATCATCCATCATGCATATCACTATTTAACAATTAAATAAAACATACATACTTAAATTAAATTGAATATCTCATATTCAACTTAAAAATCCAGATTTGAATATGATTCAAATAAATTTAAAAATTCATATTTGAATCTCATTCAAACAAATTTAAAAATTCAGATTTGAATCACATTCAAACAACTTCAAAAATTCAGATTTGAATCACATTCAAACATTTTTTAAAAATCAGATTTGAATCACATTCAAATATTTTTTAAAAAATCAGATCTGAATTTTATTGAATCAATTTTAAAAAATCAGATTTAAATATGATTCAAACAACTTTAAAAATTCAGATTTGAATCACATTCAAACAACTTTTAAAATTTAGATTTGAATCACATTCAAACAATTTTTAAAATTCTGATTTGAATCATAATTTAATTGTGTGATTAAAACAACTAATTAAACACTTTAATTAGTCAAAGAATAGGCCTTAGATCATACAACAATTGCAGAATTAAAAGCCAAACCTTGAACCACCCAAGGAACCATTGTTGCCACCACCAATGGTGGCTTCACCATGTGTGCCGCCACACCTCATGATCCAACCAGCAATGAATCTCTTGATCTCATGATCAAACACACAATTAAATTATATAATCAACAATCTAAATGGCAAATATAGTGGCTCTGATACCAATTGAAGGAACGGAAGCGTGAAAAACACAAGATTATACCATTGAATTCAAAAATTTTCACCTAGGATCACATGCACTATGCAAGATTTATTTTTACCTATTTAATTTCAATGATAAACAACATATTAAAACTCTTTTAATATGTTTTTGGATCTGTATTTGCCATTTAAGATTTTAAAATTAATCAGATTAATTTTAGAACCCTAGATTAAATCAAGAACGATTACACTAACCTCTTGATGTGCCGCAGTGTTCGCGCTTTGAGATTCGTCTTCAGGACACCATATGTTGTCCCTCTAGCTTGTCCACACCAAGAACACCTATGGAAGCCCTTGAATAGCTTCTAAAGCTTTTTCTATTAATTAGAAAATCAAGTTCTGCCTTTTAAGAGATTAAAGATGTAAACAGGACACTAGAAACAATTTCTAGTGTTCTTAATTCAAGAGATTGATGGCTAATCTCTTTGAATTGATGAGAGATGAAGAGAAATAGCTGGAGAGGCTCAAAGTGGCGTGACATATGAGAGGAGAGGCTGCTGGTTGTGTTTTCTTTTCATAACCCCACTTAAATAGCTAGGTTAACACATTAAACCCTAGCCACATGTCACCTTTTGATTAGCTCTAGGTTTAAGTGACCCAATCACATTGTGCCAGGTGTCAAACCTATATTTAATCTTGATTTTAATCATCTTACATGATTAAAAAACATTTGGCAAGCTTATGTGTTATGCCATGTGTCACCATCTCATGGTGCCACGTGTCACACTGCAAAATGACCAAAATGCCCCTGTGTCTTAATTTTGAGTTCTTATCCCAAAATAATTATTTTCTTCTTCTAATTAATTTATATCAAATATAAATTAATTAATTAATCTCTATTAATTAATTTCTCATCAATTAAATTCATATTTAAACACTTTAAATATAAATTTAATTTATACTACACATCCAATAATTTAGATTTGGTTTCAAGTCATGCTAGGGACTTTGCAATTTAATTGCAAACCAAATCTATTTAATTAATCAATTAAACTCTTTAATTAATTAATTAAATCATATTTAAATAGGTGATAACTTGTGTATGTGTGTGACTTACTAGGCTCATCACTAATTGGCAATGAGACATGATATCAACTCTTAATATCATCAGAACTCTTTCTGACCATAAATGATTTCTCTAAATCATTTTATGAACCTCATTGACCATGGTTAACACCTAGCATAGCATGCCATGGCCACCCAATTAGTAATAAGATTTACCTTAAATGAACCTATAATCATATGTTACCATGCACTAGAATCTCTCTGTTACAAAATCCCAACTCAAGCTGGAGTCATGGTTTATGTCAAACTCCATTTGCTATGAATATTATGTTCTCTTTTAATTCCAGTTCTTGATTAAAAGATTTTTCTCATCGTAAACTCTTTTCTCAATAAATCTATCTGTCTCCGCCAGAACTTGAAACATCAAGAACAATTAAATGAACATAGGATTTTATCTCTATTTACTTAGAGGAACAGATTCCATCTTGATCAACACCTACCTCCATATATAACTAGTAGGAGCCAACACATGCCCATATACCCATACACAGTACAAGTATGAAAGCAGTATCAAACTCAAACTACCTATATACAAGATAACTGTGCTATCTCAGGTCTAAAGATTATATGCACTGATATGTGTCGACACCATATTTTGGCCGATCCCTAGAATCAATAAAAAATCTTTTTTTGAACAGCTAATCACGTTTCCGGTCCCTCCTTGATAGGCGGTCACATTTCCGATCTCTCCTCACAGAGAATTGAATCAATGCTAAGTCCTCACATTCATTAAAGCCTCGCCGATCTCTCAAAATCATTTTACCGACCTCTCAAACCCGATGTCGGATTTCCAGACTGTCAATAATATTCCTGATCTCTGTTGATGAATAAAATGAACGGCACTAGATCTTTTCCTACCGCTTTATTGCCGACCTCCTTTCCGAAAGTTTAAGAGCTAAAGTTTTGGTTCGATTCCGATCTTAAGTGTTCGAGTTAAATTTTCGTCAAGTTCTGCTCAAGATTTCTTCCCTTCCGTTCTCATGTTCAAAGTGCTTTCCGATCTCTCATACTTAGATTAATAATCACATTTAGTTTTTGTTTTCGTGCTCATACAATCAAATACTCGCATAAATAATGGTTTAAAATTTTCCGATCACAATCATTCATTGAACAAAAGGCATTTCATTTCATGTCATAATTTGTACAGTTATTCTACCGGGGATCACCCCACTGATCTACATTTGGATCACTCCTCTCTCCTCTCACCCTGGCTTCATCCTCACTGCCTTCATCATTGTCCTCGTGGAGCCACATCGCCATCCAAGAAAAGTCTTCTTCCGGTAACGCCCCGGAGTGCGGCCAAGAGATCCTTGTGAGCCTTCACATAGGCCTCGGCTATTCCCGCCACCATCTCTTCATCCCTCTCCTTAAGCTCCTTATCTTTCTCCTTAAGCTCCTTATCCTTCGCCTCAAGGTCCTCTATAAGTTGAGCGACCTGAGCGGCTTCGTTGGCATGAAGCACCTTGACTTCCTTAAGAGCACGGTCCCTCTCATCCAAAGCACGATTCTGTTCGGCCAACCTGTCTTCATGGAGCTTTGCCCGCCCTCGACTTGAGATATATAATCCCGAGCGGATGAGAGTTGGGATCGAGGGAATCCACCTCCGATTCTTCTTCCCGATCTCCTTACCCAGCGCCGAATCCTCTCCTGATCATGGTCCGGTTCACCGCACACTCCACGCTTAAGCTCATGGTCCGAGTCAATATGTCGCCGAGACCATTCTCGGGATAGCTCGTCCCGATCCTCCCGAAAGAAGATGGTAGACCCCGTGACTTTGGCGAAATCGTAGTTCTCCTTGACATCCGTTATTCCTCAAGCAATGATCAAGACTTGAGCGCCCGAGAAGAGGTCCTCCCGTGCTTGAGAAGGCCCCCTTCCCCGCTTGGAACAACCGCAAGAGTCGGAGGTCGCTCCTCCGATCTAGGAGGAGATCGGGTAGCTTCAGTGGTCGGCGGACCAAGGTTGGGGAGGATCACTTTGTATCTCCCTGTGTTCGTGATCGGCGCTTGGAGTCGCTCAACGCTTTATCTCCTTTATCTTCCGAGATCTCTCTCCTTCTTCCGCTTCCTTGAACCTCACCACCCGCCATACCCGCACAAAGAAAAGGTTAGTGAGATCGCTAAGGTCCCGAGATCCGAGGTATAGAAAATACCGATGCCGAGGTTAGAGAGCTGAAGCTCATGCCTTGGCCAAAGGAGCAGCTGAACAAATTAATGGTGCAAATTTCTAGCCACCGAATCCAAACAAGAATACTTTTTAGTGGCAGCCTCACTCTTCAGATCCATCACTATCAAACTTTCCTCTTCGCTCAGTGGTAATATGGTTCGAAGCAAGGGTCCCCGTACCACCAAACTGGGAAGTCCTCAAAGCGGCTCTGATCTTTGCTCCTCACAATGAAGAAACGATTCTTCCAGCTTCTAAGAGACGAGGGCAGATCGGAAAAGAGCCCGCAATTAGGCTTCACCAAAGAACCAAAGGGTCATCGCCCTTTCTGAGTTAGCCTGCAGCTTGGCGAACACTTTAGTCAGAGGTCCGATTCTTTAGCTCGGCATAGACCTCTGAAGCAACCAAGATCCGCCACGAGTTGGGGTGGATTTGAACAATGGATATTCGGTGAAATTTTAGGACCTCCTTATAGAAATCGCTAGAGGGAACCTCGCATCGCCTTTAATCGTTTCTTCAGACACCATGACCATGTCATCCTCTTCAAAAGAATGATCGACACGAAGATCGCCATGGCACTTGATCACCATATGAATCAGACAAATGTTGTATTCTTGAACAAACGATTGCAGATCGGATTCCCAAGAACCGATGGAAGCTCGCCTATGGGAAGGGTCTTCTCCTGAAGAAGGGCGCAGACGCTTTAATGGTACGACCCGCCCGACTGGAGCAGACCCTAAGGGGTCCAGTTGCGCGCTTGGCCCGATCGCTTCTTCTTCATCGACGATGACCAAGAGAACTCAATGGAAGGAGGGCTCGCCGCTTCTCCGACCTTCTGCACCGCCATTTTCAAAAGAAACAAAGAACTTAAACAAAAAGAAGATTAAAGTCCTTACTGAGTCTAATCGCGCGGAGAAACCGGAGAAAATGAGAGAACTTCAAGCTATGAGCAGAGACTCAAATGAAATGAGAGAACAACGCTAACCCTCCCCTATTTATACTAGTCCGAGCATTTAATGCTCGCGAGGTTCTAGGCGCGATCGATTGGTGAGACTCGATACTGTTTCCGACACTTCTCTCAAATATCCGAATGTTCGTAGATCTTAATTGGAGATCGCATAATAAGTTAAATATTTTGAATAAAGGATCACCAAGTGTCATTCAAGTAAAGAACCAGATCGATAACCACCTTAGAGATCGGAAAATAATCAATGCAAAAATAATAAGATGATAATCGCAAAATAAAGTCTTTATTTGCAAAAAGATCGGATTACATCATTTGGGCGATCTCTAGGATCGGATTACAATAAAGGACAGACTACATCATTTGGGTGATCTCTAGAGATCCGATTACATTGACAGACTACATCATTTGGGCGATCTCTAGAGATCGGATTACACTAACATTGATCACATCATTTCGTGATCTCTAGAGACCGTGAAAATCCTATCTCAAGAGGTCGATCTAAGGATCGCTTTACAATCGATCCCAAGGATACTCCCGTGAGATCCATGGATCGCTTTATAACTAATTCCAAGGATACTCCTGTGTGTTCCAAGGATCGCTTATAATCGATCCCAGGATATTGCCGACGGATGCTTCATCCGCCGTTTAACACCCAATGTGGATCAGATCGCCGAACACTCAATGTGATGAGAAGCCGAATGAACTCGCTGAGCAACTCGAGATCGGTACAACCAAGCCCGCAATACGGATCGGTCAAATCCAGCTTCTCACCATCGCCAATTAGGACCATCCAATCACCGGATCGTAAATTTTCAATGAGGAAAAGGGAATTCCATCTAAGAGGATCAAAACCACGCTTGTAGCCTAACTTTCCCTAATACTAGAACCAAGAAACAAGGAGAAAGAGAGAAAATCGAATGAAGGAAATGCCACTATCAACAGGTATATAGGGAAAATGGGCATTTAATGTCGAAGGAAAACGGCTTGACGCTTCAAAATCGAGATGTAATTAATGCTTGACCGAATCCAGATCGATCAAGGGATAAAAGGGATCGGAGATAGGAGATCGCATGAGAGATCTAATAGGAGCTAGGGAGGGATCTAAGACAAAAAGAATAAGACAAATTCCAATAACCGCCGCCGTAATCAGAGCCGAGGTAGTTAAAGCGCAGGCGACGAGATCTCCACCGCACGCCTAAGAATCGCCCGCACGCCGATACAGTGCCGCAGTATGTCATGACAAACCAGACATCCCAATCTCCACCGTTGATCTCACTTGTAAGGATGAATCCGAGCCCTTGGATCAAAAGAGAAGATGATAATACCAAGATTTTTCACTCTCACTCGATCGTTCCGACAAGAGGATTCAAGACCGCTTGATTAAAAGAGGAAAAGGACAAATACTTTGAGAAGTGATCTCACCATTTGTTTTGATTCTCTTTAATTCCCGAACATCCGATCATGTACTTCAAAATCCTCGACCCTCCATCTCCCTCAAAATGAATCTTGACCCTTCATGGGGAGCACCCGATTCCTATAAATACCTGCATGAAAAACTGTTCAAGAAGGAGGGGGACACAAAAAATATAGGCAAGAGGATGCTATTAACGTGGAGGAACTCAAACTTCATTCAGCTTTGTTACTCATTGCTTTGTAGTGATTAAAATACTTTTGAAACTAGTTTTCGTGGAGTGTTTTCTTGAAAAGATTTTGAATATTGGAACTCTACATTTCCAGCTTGTTCATTATCCGTCATACTCTCATCATCTCTCGCTTCCTTTCCGCTGCTCAAGCTCAACTTCCTTTCACCTGGTTCTTACCGTTACCTTTTAGCTAAAGCATCTCTGGTTTCACGATGCATATCAACTCTCAGCCGATCAATCCGCCATCTTCATCACCGCTTACCACTTCACGCTTATTTCAATATATTTGGCTCCTCACAGTAAGAGTTCACACTCACTGCTTACGCTTGTTTCCTCGCACTTCCTTTGTTCTTCATACATCCGCAACTTTCTTCAAGGGTATTTTGTACAAGAGAACCCAAGAGAAAATATTGTTATAAGAGTTCATGTTACTGCTTTATTAAGCGCCTACGCTTATTTCCCGTGATTTTACTTGTTCTTCTTACATCTAGACCATTTCTCGCACAAGCAATCCCAAAGAAAGTCACTTTCAAATCATTTTTTTAGTGATCACCATTTTATTGATCTCCGTAATTTCAAAACCAGCTTTTTTAACTCTTTGTAGTATGTAAATGGTTGGGTAAACGAGGTAGTCGCAACTTAGAGGTCTCCTTTAAAAAGAGGACTCAATAACACGCCAGAAGATAGCCAACTATTAGGCCGACGTAAACAAAGAATTCGACAAAGATGTCATGAAATGGAATAAGACCAAAGTAAACGAAACAGAGTGGATCGGCCATTAATAGATATTGGTAAAATGACTACATGAAAAGGTCGTTGAATCAAGTCTAGTGTTCCCCTGCTCAGCCACAGGATATCCATAAACCTTATCCCCAGATTTTTGAAGGTCGAATTTTAGTTTTAGGTTCTTAAGACCCGTAGTCGTGGTTAAATTTTTTAAAGGTCTGAAAAGTCTTTGTCCGAGTCTCATCAAAATAGAAGGGGTCAAGAGTCCTTATCCTATCCTTGCCTAAAAGTTTTAAGTCAACTCTAAAGGAGATCTGAGGAGGGTTCTTATCCTGCCTCCTTCAAAATTTTGATAAACATTAAGTAGGGATCTAAGAGAGTTCTTATCCTGGCCTCAACTCAAAACATTAACGAATAACTCTAAAGGAGATCGGAGGAGAGTTCTTATCCGGTCTCCTCTCAAAATTTTAATAAATAACTTAAAAGAGATCGGAGGAGGATTCTTATCCTGGCTCCCTTCAAAATTTTAATAAACATTAAATAAGGATCTGAGGAGAGTTCTTATCCTGCCTCCACCTCAAATTTTAATAAACATCCGAAAGAGATCTGAGGAGAGTTCTTATCCTGGCCTCATCCTCAAAACTTTAAATAAATAACTTAAAAGAGACCTGAGGAGGGTTCTTATCCTGTCTCCTCAAAATTTTAATGAACAACTTAAAAAGATCTGAGGAGAGTTCTTATCCGATTCTCACACCTGCTCACTAAGGTTGTCTCATTTACTTATGTATCCGGGTGATCCAAATTTAGTGAAAAATCAAACATTCCTTCTACCAAAAGGATTAACATTGCCGCCTAAGCCCTTCTAACTAATTTGTAAAGGACGCAGATTAAATCTACTTACCCTTATTAAGGGACGAGGTGGGGTGCCTAACACCTTCCCCACCCGCTTACGGACCCTAACTTAGAATCTCTGCTTTAAAGTGGTTTCATTTTTAATTTAACTTCTCAAATGGTTTTCTTTAGTTTCCTCAAAACTAAGGTGGCGACTCTCACTCTTTCCCACTTCGTGAGTGATCGTCCAAGCACCGCAAAATCCCATCATGCGATACCATGACTACTGGGACTTCTAGGACTCAACCCCGCCTAGAGGCCCAAAAGTAGGCTTAATTTTTGTCCGATCAAATTATATTTAGAGGGGCTCACTCGGCATGATGTCTCATATGCTAATTATTATTGCTACTAACTATTTTGTTTTGCCTGCTCTATCTCTTACAAAGGTTTCTTCATTTCAAAAGAAAAAGGAAAAAATGGAAAATAAAATCCTCGAATTGGGAAGAGGTAAAGGTGTCCTTCACACACCGAACACTCACACAATGTCCTCACACACTATGGTCCTAACCCGGCTTTCTTACCCTTTTAGGAAAGTAGGAGGGAGTCATGTAGCTGCATTCGTGGGTTTTACCCTGTTAGTATCCGTGAAGGCTTCGCCAAATTGAAACTCGCTCTATTTACCGTGATACCCGTGGAATTTTCCCGACAATATCATGGGGGTAGAATGGGGCTCTACTGCACATGAGGGGCAATTTGGGAACCTCGTGGCTATTAGAAAATTAGATCCCGAGCTAAACCGCCACGATAGTTGAAAGCCGTAGTAAACCGCCTCATAAGATAGAACTATCCAAATAGGTAGCGCTACCCTGTTAGGAGTCTCCTACTATAGGACAAAAGGGGCATACTTACTCTTACCCTATTCTCGCTTTAATTTCCTTTTGTTTATTTTTTGAGGGTAATTTTGAATCCTACTAAAACGCCTACACATTTTCCTACTTTGATAAATGTGTACGTGTTACCCACAACAAGATGATTCAAAATTACCCTAATTTGTCTTACTAACAAATTCTCCCGCAGCGCACCAAACCGAGGGTCCAGAAAAGGATAGGCATCATTTTTATCATGGCATCCTCGAGTCACAGTAAAAGGCTCGTAATGCTAAACTTTGGTCCGACCGCTCATAGTCCTGGCACTTCGCAAAATGATGCTTCGAGGCACCCGTTAGCTCGCTACCTTCGCTAGATCCGACAAAATAGAGGTCAAAATGAACAACCTCGAGGGTATGTCTAATAGATGGAGGTTGCTTCCCACTGTGTCAAGGTACAGCTTTGAAGAGAAGTACTAAGGATTGCAACCTTAATGCAAGTCAAGGTCCAAATCCTCGCATTAAAAGCCATGTTGACGGTTTGGAATCCTGGCACGGAGTGTTCTCTTTCAATGACATTGACACGGCCCCCGCTATGGAAGAATATCGTGCATTGCCGGGATCCCATACTCATTGCAAAATCGGATCTACTTACACCTCGAGCATAGATGCACTGAAACGGTTGGCACACATGTTGGGTTTTCCCGTAAGAAGTGAAGTCCAGAGAAACAATACCAAAGGGAACACGCATGGATGGTATTGACGACTTGAGAAGCGGTTAGATCATTACCTCCAAGAGAAACAGTGGGATCAAGCTTCCATGGCACTCGCCTTGGGAATCTATGGTCCGATCCTGCTCCCGGCCATTGAGGATCATCACTTGCAGCAAAGGAGGTATTTTGACAAGAGAAAGACAGGGATCAATCCGATACCAGCAATTCTTGCCAAACCTTGTTAACCCTAACTTACCGCAGCAACAGGGAAAGGGTCCATTAAGTGTTGCTCTCGCTATTATACCGACTATCACCACATGTGTCCCGAGGAGACAAAAGGATTGACTTGGTACCTTGACCACCTCCCATTGAGAAGATGACCCGTTAGTGATCAGCCCAAGAATGAAAACAAAGTATGGAACGGATTTCGAGTTTCAATAGCCATGATTACCGTTGGAGGAAGTCGTGGACGCCAAGCCAACCCGCCTTGATTGGTACAGAGGTATTCACGGTGTCCCTAATTGGAATAACCGCATACAAGTTACACTCCAAAGATCGTAATGAGGCGCTTTGGCTCAACACACCATGTTCAACATTAAAAAATACCACCAAGGTCACTTCTACCATGAGCTCAAGGAAGAAGAAGGGTTGAAAATGGCTCGCAAGTCCTGGGAAAACATCACTCTAATGGAGAAATCACCCAGAGGCCCGAGTGCCTCGGACGATTACCTTAAATGGAGAGCTGATAGGGACCAAGAACGCTCTACCATAGAATTCAAGGACGACAACCCTCGCCAAGACGCCCTATTAGAGGAAGCTGATAATCGCCTGGTTGACTCGCTACAAAAGGCAAATACCGAGAACTCACAATTGCAGGAACAAATAAAACAAATTGAAGGACCAACAAAGCAGAAAATTAAGAGGAGGATAAGAAAGCTCAGGAAGAGGCAAGGGCCAAAGAATAGGGTTCAAGAGCAAGAGGTACAAAGTGGGAAAAGGAAAGAGACTCTCTCCAAGCTGAGGTTAAAGAGATGAAAGGGTAGAATAGTAAGCTTCAGGAAAGGATGAAGTACCAAGAGGTGCTCATTGAAGAGTATAAACAGGAAAACAAGAAGAAGAAGCTTGAATTAAAAGAACAGGCACTACTCATCAACGATATCTTGAAAGAGTGTGCTAAAGAGAGAAAAGAAAAAGAAAAACAAGCTGCCCTCTATCAAGAACTGAAAGAGAATGTAGATCAGCTGGAGAGAACAATAGCACGAGGAAAACAAGAATTATTACCGGAATCCGAGTACGCCCTGAAAGCATTCGACCCTGCCAAGCAAGAAGAAAGGTTATATGAGTATCTCAGAAAATGTCACCTTATTATAAAGAATCTTCCAGAGCCTAGGCCAATGTAAAAAATACGATGTGCAAATTACTCAGTTAATGAAGTGATTTTTGAACCATTGTTTAGCAAAATTTGTGAATGAATAGTATGACTCCCGTAGGAACTTCGGGTTATGTGAAAAATTGAAATGCGCTATATGGACAGGTATCATAAATGCGCATTCAATCCCGTCATTCACGATCGACTATCGAACGATGCCATGATAAAGTTGAGGCGATTATCCTTTGCGCATTTCAACTGGCTCTCAAATGCCACTGTATCCTTCGTCCAGACAAGGACTTTTAGTTTCTTTGCAAAACTCAAATTCATTTAAATTTTTTTTTATCCTCACAGGAAATCAATATTGATTCAAACAAGGCAAGTCTGACCAAACACACGGTTCAACCCAAGCGAGTGTACTTAACAAGATCTCGAACAAGGAAGATAATGGAAAATCAGGAGCAAGTACAGAACCTACAGGGGCAGGTCTCCGAGTTGAAAGATCAGCTTTCTGAAATTATGAGACTAATGAAGGAAATGTCTCAGAGCAAACCTGCTTCAGAACCTAGCCCACCATTACCTCCTCCGCCCCCTACAGCAAATGATCCTCAACAAGCTTCAACCTCTTTACCTTTCGCCTCCCATTCCGACCCGACAATCATCACTAATCCGGTGACCATAAATAATGACCCACCTTTTTCCTATTACCCATTGCCTCAAATGCCGAGCCTCACCATTCAATCCCGATCCCTCCAGTTTACTCCACCCCTCAGCTCCCGGTTGGAGGAGTGTATCATGCGGTGGAAGGAGAACATAGGGCGAGAGATAACGAGAAACTATCGGCTCTAGAAGAAAGACTGAGAGCAATAGAGGGGCTGAACATGTATGGTTCAGTCGATGTGTCGTCACTGAGATTGGTGCCAGATGTGGTGGTACCACCCAAATTCAAGGTTCCGGATTTTGACAAGTACACCGGAAACTCGATCCTCAGATCCACCGCAACCTACATTGCCAAAATGTCCGCTTTAACTAAGACGATAGACTTCTCATTCACTTCTTTCACGAGAGCCTCCGAGCAGCCTCCGAGATGGTGCATACAATTGACAGAGCAAGCTGCGCTCCTGGAAGGATGTAGCCGAGACCTTTCTAAAGCAGTATAACTTCAATTGTGATGCGGCACCCCCACGGAGGGACCTCTGCAACTCGCAGTAAAGACCGGAAAGTTTCAAGCAAGACGCCCAACGATGGAGGGAGAAGGTCAGCAGTATATCCTCCAAAGGACCGACAATGAACTTTGCTCCTATTCATCAAACATTGAAGGCTCCCTACTTCAACCTCGATGATTGGCAATACCTCCAATAGCTTCTCGATATCATCCAAGCCGTGAGAGAATTGAAGCTAACTGAGAATAGGAAGACTACAGGAGTTGGTCAAAACCCCGTGAAGAAGCCCGCCAATTTTGGCAAAAGAAGGAAGGTGATGTACACTCACACCCGCCCAAATAATTACCCCCAATTTCCCCAAAATAACTACCGGCCATATTCCCCCTCTCATGGCCAAACCATCGCCAACATTCCACCTCCTTTCCCTAATTATCCACAACCACGCCCACAATACGCCCCACCCACAAATTTCCAACCAAGACCACCTCCTCCACCAACTCAACCACGACCACCACAAAATAACCCAAGACCTCCAAGGAATCTCGATCCACCCCTTCCTCCCTCTCAATGAAATATACCGATACCTTGCTCAGATAAACCAAATCGCACTCACCCTTTAGACCCAATCCACCGCCATATCCTGTGTGGTATGATGCCACACTGCTGTGAGTATCATGGAGGAGCACAAGGGCATTCAACCGATAATCGCGGGCACTCAGAGGGAGAGTGCACGCTTAATCCGAACGGTGGTTGAAAATCGAGGGAAATGGTTCCATCCCCAATGTCACCTCAAATCCACTGCCCAACCATAATGCGGGTAGTGGTGTAAATATGATTGAGTCTAAGGGAGAGGGATCAACACCTGAAGTGGATAAGCTGGTTCCTTACTTTGAGGAGATTTTTGCCATAGCAATGAGGGAAGGTTATCTTTCCTCTCAGGTAGCGGGAGCTGAGGAAAGTGCGAGGTGTCCTTACCATGGAGGGGCAAACACCATGAGTCATGCGAGATTGTGAGGGGTCTGCAAGAGGTCCGAACTTATTGTCTCTCGTGGTTTTGAGATACCGCAAGAGCTCAAAATGGAAAAAGGAGTGAACACCACAAGATTCAGCCAACGCCTCTACCTCCAAACCCGTAATCACCTTCTCACCCCAAGAGCCTCACCACCAAGAATGCTTATTCAGACTCCACCTCGCCTCCCATCACCAACACTCATGCCGTCCCTTGGAACTATAATTTCCAAGTTTTTACTCAGTGAGCGCTCAAAGACATCCGCTCCTAGCCTTGCCTCACCTCCGCACCACCAAAGCCATGTTTCGCTCCTCACGAGCACTTCAGATGACTTATGCTGACTCGCCAAAGAAGATTACTCCCCAAACAAGTCCTCACTGTTATTGCAATAAAACCCTCTCCACTGAGCAAGAAGTCGAGTTTATAACCCAAGTGGGAGGTGTTACTGAACGAGGAAAGAGAAAAGAGAAAAGGGAAAGTAAAGATGGGAGAGTCATCAAGAAACACTAAGAGGAGGTTGAGAAAGCAGGGAAGCAGAGCTCGTTGAGCATAGAGAAGATGAAGAATCGTTGCTCCAAATAATGAAGCAGAGCGAGTATGACGTGGTGGAACAGCTTGAGAAAGACACCCGCTGGATTTCACTGTTATCGCTGATTTTGAGTTCTAAGTGCACCGACAAGCCTTACAGAGAATCCCGGATCAGCCTTTGTCAACCCCGACATTACTCCGGCGCTTTGAGAAGTTAGTGGGACAAATCCAGCATCCACTGTAGCCTTTTCTCAAGAGGAGGTAGACCTCGCAGCTTAGGGCATAATAAAGCTCGCATGTAACGGTGAAATGTAAAGGTCAGATAGTGGCCAAGGTCCTCATCGATAACGGATCACCCTCAATGTACCGCCTAGCGCTACCTTGGCTAGATTGCCGCTGACCAATCGTACATACGCCAAAGTGCTATGGTGGTGAGAGCTTTGACTAACAAGGAGAGAGGTGTCGGGGACATTGACTTGCCAATCCAGTCGGTGCATGTACTTTCAATATCACGCTTCAAGTGATGAACATTGAGCCACCTACACCATGTCGTTAGGAGGCCTTGGATCCATTCTCGCGAACGTCGCTCCTTCCGACTTTGCACCGTAAGATCAAATACATTAAGGACGGCAAAATCATCACTGGAGGGGGAAGAAGCTATACCGTCACTAAGCCGCAATCACTTCCTATGTGGAAGCGCCGAGGAATCATTGAAAGCTCTTTCCGTGCCCTTGAGTTACAAGATACCGAAGGAGGGGGCCATGGCTATGGTGGCCAAAGTAATGTCAAGAAGCGGTATGAAGAAGGTAAGGGCCTAGGCGCCACATTACAAGGAATTGTCGAGCCTATACCGCCATTCGTAAGATAGGCCGTTATGGTTTGGGGTATGAGGAGGATGCCCTTATGGATGGGCGGTTCGATGAGGAAAATGCTTCGGATCGAGGTTCGACCGTAAGATGGGAAAGGTGAAAGTAGTCCCGAGAATCACGGAAATCTTCACTAAACCTGGCCATTCAACATCCGCAAGTACGTAAGAATCACCGATGATCCATCCATAGATGTCATCCAACCGATTCCTTGTATGAGGCCCTAGTTTCGCCAATGGTCAAGAGCAGAGCTTGACAACCGACAACGGAGGATATCCTGCACTCAATCTCGAGTAAAGTACCTCGTTATCTACACTTGATCACTTTGTCCATGGTGACAAGTGTAATAATCAGAATGGACCTTTTCTTATGGCATTAATGAATTAATAGCGCATTTTTAATCCAATACTCTTTTCTTTCCTTTTAATTCCATCCTTATAACATGTTCTATTCTTTATTCATTCAGAACATTCATCAATTAACACCTAATAATCCAATAGACTCGTAAATTCCTCCGTTAATTTTGAAATCCCCATAACTGCCATTACTTCAAGTGATTCTGAGGAAGACCTTACAGAGGAAAGCAATGAAAAAGATGAACCCTCCCTCGTGCCTTGTGAAGATGAAACGCGCACAATAAACTTAGGCATGGAAGAAGTAAAAGGGAACTTAAGGTAGTGGAGAGTGACGAATTGGGAGATATGATCGATCCGCTTAAGGAATTTCTCGACGATTCTCATGGAGCTATGATGATATGGTGGGTTTGGACCCTCAGATAGCAACGCACAAAATTCCCTTGATCCCGGGGACAATCCCGGTAAAACAAAAGCTAAGGAGAATGAATCCCGACACACTGCTTAAGGTTCGGACGGTCAAGAAACAAGATGACGCCGGTTCTTAGAAGTGGTCAAATATCCCCAATGGGTGGCTAACGCCGTCCGGTGATGAAGAAAGACGGAGAGTCGTGGTGTGCGTTGACTACCGGATCTTAATAAAGTTAGCTTGAAAGACGACTTCCTCTCCCCATATTGATGTGCTAGTTGACAATGCCATGGTTTGGGCGTATGTTCGTGTATTGATGGGGCATCGTGGTACAATCGATCCCAATGGACGAGGAAGACAAGGATAAACCGCTTTATCACCCAATGGGGGTATTCGCTATCGGTCATGCCCTTCGGTTGAAGAATGCCGGCTACTTACCAAATACAAGAATGGTCACATTATTCCACGATATGATGCATAAAGAAGTAGAGGTGTATGTGGATGATATGATCATCAAATCCCGGGAGAGGAGAGCCACGCTCAGTGATAAGGAGGGTGTTTGAAAGGCTCAGAAATACCACTGAAGTCAACCCCGCTAAGTGCATATTCGAGCTAGATCGGGAAAATCATGGGATTCATAGTGTTTAGAAGGGAATAGAAGTGGACCTGCATAAAGTTCGAGCTATTCAAGAAATGCCGCCCAAAAACAGAAAGGAGGTGCGCAGCTCGGGAAAGTCAACTACATTTCGAGGTTTATTTCTAATCTCACCGCCAAAGTCGAGCCTATTTTCAGACATCTAAGAACAACCCTACCCAATGGGATTCGATTGTCAAAAGGCTTTCAAATTATCAAGCAAGATTTGTCAAATCCACCAAGATTGGTCCCGCCGTGGCAAGCGTGCCTTGATCCCTGCACTGGCAGTCCAACAGAATTCTATGGGGTGTGTTTTGGGACAAAGATGATGATACCGCTAAAAGAGAGGGCCATTTATTACCCGAGCAAGAAGTTCAATGATTGTGAGTCGAGGTACTCCTTCTTAGAAAAGACTTGTCACAAGTTAGCATGGACAAAGAAATCGCCTCAAGCACTATATGTTGAATCACAAGACATGGCTTATCTCCGTGATGGATCCTATCAAATATGTATTCGAAAGCCCATTCGTGTCGGAAGGATAGCCAAGTGGCAAGGTTATACTCTCCCAATACGACATAGTCTACATGACCCAAAAGCGGTGAAAGGTAGCGTGATTGCCGACCTCCTAGCGTAAAAACCCTATCCCTGATTATGAAGCTCTGGATTTTGAGTTCCCTGATGAACATATCAATGAAGTAGACCACGAAGAAGATGAGCCAACCGATGTATGGGAGATGTATTTTGATGGAGCAGTCAATTTATCGGGAAATGGAATCGAGTCGCACTAGTATCCCCGTATGAAAGCACTTCCCAATAGCCGCTAAGTTGGGATTTGACTGCACTAACAATGTCGCAGAGTATGAAGCTTGTGTAATGGGTCTACATGCCGCTATAGAGAGGAAAATCGTAAAGTTGGAGGTGTACGGAGACTCGGCCCGATAATCTATCAAGTCAAGGGAGAATGGCAAACTAAGGATCCCAAGTTGATCCCATATCGTAAGTACTTATCGGAGTTGATCAAGAAATTCAAGAAATCTCTTTCACTCACCCGAGTAGAGACAAGAATCAATTTGTCGATGCCTTAGCTACTCTAGCCGTTATGGCTCAAATCGAAGAAGGGCGTATGTTTCAGACGCTGAAGATTAAGGTAAGGGATGAGCCACCTATTGCTTCATGATTGAAGAAGAGCCCGACGGAAAGCCTTGGTATCATGACATCCTCGGCTCATCAGAGAACTGCAGAATTCCTTCAGGCAAGCAAAAATGAAAAGAAGATGATTCGAGGTTAGCATTAGGATACTTTCCAAAGGAGAAACCCTATACAAGAGGAGCCCCAACGGAGAATTGTTGAGATGTGTAGATGCAAAGGAAGCAAAGAAAATCCTTTTGAAACTCATGAGGGAAATTGTGCCACTCACGCCAATGGACACATGATGGCGAAGCAAATCATGCGACGTGGGTATTTTTGGATCACAATGGAAAAGGATTGCATCGAGTATTTCCTAAGTGCCACAAGTGTCGATTTACGCAGATCCGATAAATGTGCCACCTCACAAGTCGCTCAATCTCGCCTCACCGTGGCCTTTTGCAATGTGGGGCATAGATGTGATTGGTCCCATCAATCCCAAGGCATCCAATGGGCACAGATTCATCCTTGTAGCCATCGACTATTTCTCCAAGTGGGTCGAGGCGACATCCTATGCTCACATCACGCAGTAACACGCTTTCAAATTCTTCAAGCAATATCATCCGCCGCATGGTCTCCCGAATGAAATTGTCACCGATAATGCCAAGAACTTGAATGGTCCAAGATTCAGGAATTATGTGATCAATACAAAATCCGACACCTCAATTCTCCCCATACCGCCCCTGCATGAATGGAGCGTGGAAGCCGCAAACAAAACCTCAAGAGAATAATCCGGAAAATGACGGTCACATATAGGGATTGGCATGATATGCTTCCCACGCTCTTCACGCATACCGACTTCCGTAAGAACCTCGACCGGGCAACTCCATACTCACCGGTCTACGGATGGAAGTCAGATTGCCTATTGAGGTTGAAATCCCGCCCCTAAGGATTTTGAAGGAATCGTGATCGATGAGTCGAATGGATCCACCAAGGTTGGATCATTGAATTTGCCGGATGAGAAAAGGTTAACCGCAGCATGTCACGGACAATTATACCAGAGAAGAATGGCTGTGGCATTTGATAAAATGTACGCACACGTGAATTCCAACCCGGGACCTAGTATCAAGAAAGTGTCATGAACCAAAATGACCTCGGGCAAGTGGTCACCAACCTATGAGGGACCCTATGTGGTTAAAAAGACATTTTCCGAGGAGCCTTGATCTTGACCCACATAGACGGTGAAGAATTCCCGAGACTACCAATGCCGACATCACAAGAGATACTATGCATAAAAGGGGAAAGGGTGAAACCTAAAGGGCATCCAAAAAAAAAAAAAAAAAAAAAAAAACTTCTTGGGGTGAAAACCCAAAAGGGCGCCCCAAGAACCAAAGTGGAGAAATAAGGAAGAGGGTATGAAACCACTGGATGGAGAGGAAACTGTCATGACATGAAGCTTCAGAGAACTTGAAATAATGGCGCTTAAAAGACTTCAAAACTAACCATAAGGAATATGTGAGATCTATCTTTGTACCTTTTCCTCTCCTTTGAAAGTCTATTCTTTCTAATAAAGTTATACTACTTCACTCGTTGTTATTTTCCCATGCTATCCTTTCTCTTTGTTTAATGCGCTATTAATTAGTTAAAATTTTTGCCATAAGATTTGAATTTGAAAATTGATAACCTCACGTACTTTATTATGAGATTTGCAGGAAATAGCCTTCAAAAAAAAAAAAAAAAAAAAAAAAAAAACTTCTAGAGGTGAAAACCCGAAAGGGCGCTTCTGGTCGAATGGACGAAGAGAAAGTGAAAACCTGCAAGGGCGCTCTCCGTAGAGTAAGAAGAAAGTCGGGAATGAAAAAGGGGTATCCGAAAGAATGAGATCATAGGTCAGGTCTTGCAACTCCTCCTCCATTAATCATCCGCCTTCGTTATCTTGTTAAGTACACTTCTTCAGGGAAAGAACTTCATGTGTCAGGGTTAGACTCGCCTTGTAAGTTGATTTTGATTTCCTGCAATTTACATTTCTGTTATCAACCTCTGGATCCTTGATCCAAGTTGATTTTAATTTCATGCAATTCCACCATCAACCTCTGGTTCCTTGATCCAAGTTGATTTTAATTTCATGCAATTTACATTTCTGCTATCAACCTCTGGTTCCTTGATCTAAGTTGATTTTAATTTCATGCAATTTACATTTCTGTTATCAACCTCTGGATCCTTGATCCAAGTTGATTTTAATTTCATGCAATTCCACCATCAACCTCTGGTTCCTTGATCTAAGTTGATTTTAATTTCATGCAATTTACATTTCTGTTATCGACCTCTGGTTCCTTGATCCAAGTTGATTTTAATTTCATGCAATTTACATTTCGTTATCAACCTCTCGTTCCTTGATCTTAGTTGATTTTAATTTCCTGCAATTCCACCATCAACCTCTGGTTCCTTGATCCAAGTTGATTTTAATTTCATGCAATTTACATTTCTCGCTATCAACCTCTCGTTCCTTGATCCAAGTTGATTTTAATGTCATGCAATTTACATTCCTCGTTATCAACCTCTCGTTTCTAGATCCAAGTTGATTTTAATTCTCTAGGTCATTAATTTAGGTGTGCTTTAGTTCCCTAATTTCAAATACCTAATCGCCCAAAATATGAGTTTAATCTTTACATAATTCCTATACGGAAATTTTTCCTTTAATTGAAATTATGTAAAGAGGGGCAAACTGTCGACACCATATTTTGGCCGATCCTAGAATCAATAAAAATCTTTTTTGAACAATTAATCACGTTTCCGGTCCCTCCTTGATAGGCGGTCACATTTCCGATCTCTCCTCACAGAGAATTGAATCAATGCTAAGTCCTCACATTCATTAAAGCCTCGCCGATCTCTCAAAATCATTTTACCGACCTCTCAAACCCGATGTCGGATTTCCGGACCTGTCAAGAATATTCCTGATCTCTCGTTGATGAATAAAATGAACGGCACTAGATCTTTTCCTACTAGTTTTATTGCCGACTCCTTTCCGAAAGTTTAAGAGCTAAAGTTTTGGTTCGATTCGATCTTAAGTGTTCGAGTTAAATTTTCGGTCAAGTTCTGCTCAAAGATTTCTTCCTACCGATCTCATGTTCAAAGTGCTTTCCGATCTCTCATACTTAGATTAATAATCACATTTAGTTTTTGTTTTGCTGTGCTCATACAATCAAATACTCAGACAAATAATGGTTTAAAATTTTCCGATCACAATCATTCATTGAACAAAAGGCATTTCATTTCATGTCATAATTTGTACAAGTTATTCTGCTGGGGGATCACCCCCAGCCTGATCTACATTTGGATCACTCCCTCTCTCCCTCTCACCCTGGCCATCCTCACTGCCTTCATCATTGTCCTCGTGGAGCCACATCGCCATCCAAGAAAAGTCTTCTTCTGGGTAACGCTCCTGGAGTGCGGCCAAGAGATCCTTGTGAGCCTTCACATAGGCCTCGGCTATTCCCGTCACCATCTCTTCATCCCTCTCCTTAAGCTCCTTATCTTTCTCCTTAAGCTCCTTATCCTTCGCCTCAAGTTCCTCTATAAGTTGAGCGACCTGAGCGGCTTCGTTGGCATGAAGCACCTGGACTTCCTTAAGAGCACGGTCCCTCTCATCCAAAGCACGATTCTGTTCGGCCAACCGGTCTTCATGGAGCTTTGCCCGTCCCTCGACTTGAGATATATAATCCCGAGCGGATGAGAGTTGGGATCGAGGGAATCCACCTCCGATTCTTCTTCCCGATCTCCTTACCCAGCGCCGAATCCTCTCCGATCATGGTCTGGTTCACCAGACACTCCACGTTTAAGCTCATGGTCCGAGTCAATATGTCGTCGAGACCATTCTGGGATAGCCTGTCCCGATCCTCCTGAAAGAAGATGGTAGACCCCAGGACTTTGGCGAAATCGTAGTTCTCTCGACAAATCCGGTTATTCCTCAAGCAATGATCAAGACTTGAGCGCCCGAGAAGAGGTCCTCCTGTAAGCTTGAGAAGGCCCCCTTCCCCGCTTGGAACAACCGCAAGAGTCGGAGGTCGCTCCTCCGATCTAGGAGGAGATCGGGTAGCTTCAGTGGTCGGCGGACCAAGGTTGGGGAGGATCACTTTGTATCTCCCTGTGTTCGTGATCGGCGCTTGAGTCGCTCCAACGCTTTATCTCCTTTATCTTCCGAGATCTCTCTCCTTCTTCCGCTTCCTTGAACCTCACCACCCGCCATACCGCACAAAGAAAAGGTTAGTGAGATCGCTAAGGTCCCGAGATCCGAGGTATAGAAAATACCGATGCCGAGGTTAGAGAGCGAAGCTCGCGGTCTTGGCCAAAGGAGCAATTGAACAAATTAATGGTGCAAATTTCTAGCCACCGAATCCAAACAAGAATACTTTTTAGTGGCAGCCTCACTCTTCAGATCCATCACTATCAAACTTTCCTCTTCGCTCGTGGTAATATGGTTCGAAGCAAGGGTCCCCGTACCACCAAATGGGGAAGTCCTCAAAGCGGCTCGGATCTTTGCTCCTCACAATGAAGAAACGATTCTTCCAGCTTCTTAAGAGACGAGGCAGATCGGAAAAGAGCCCGCAATTAGGCTTCACTGAAAGAACCAAAGTGGTCATCGCCCTTTCTGAGTTAGCCTGCAGCTTGGCGAACACTTTAGTCAGAGGTCCGATTCCCTTAGCTCGGCATAGACCTCTGAAAGCAACCAAGATCCGCCACGAGTTGGGGTGGATTTGAACAATGGATATTTGGTGAAATTTTAGGACCTCCTTATAGAAATCGGCTAGAGGGAACCTCAGATCGCCTTTAATCGTTTCTTCAGACACCATGACCATTTCATCAACTTCAAAATAATGATTGACACGAACATCGCCAAGGCACTTGATCACCATATGAATCAGGACAAATGTTGTATTCTTGAACAAACGATTGCAGATCGGATTCCCGAAGAACCGATGGAAGCTCGTCTATGGGAAGGGTCTCTCTCCTTGAAGAAGGGCGCGTACGCCTTAATGGTACGACCCGCCCCTGACCTGGAGCAGGGACCCTAAGGGGTCCAGGTTGCGCGCTTGGCCCGACTGCCTCTACTTCATCAGACGATGACCAAGAGAACTCAATGGAAGGAGGGCTCGCCGCTCTCTGACCTTCGGCACCGCTCATTTTCAAAAGAAACAAAGAACTTAAACAAAAAAGAGGATTAAAGTCCTTACCAGAGTCTAATCGGCGTCGGAGAAACTGGAGAAAATGAGAGAACTTCGAAGCTATGAGCGGGAGACTGAAAATGAAATAAGAGAACAACTGGCTAACCCTCCCGCCCCTATTTATACTAGTCCGAGCATTTAATGCTCGCGAGGTTCTAGGCGGCGCATCGATTGGTGAGACTCGACAGCTGTTCTGACACTTCTCTCAAATATCCGAATGTTCAGAGATCGGTTAATTGGAGATCGGCATAATAAGTTAAATATTTTGAATAAAGGATCAGTCAAGTGTCATTCAAGTAAAGAACCAGATCGGATAACCACCTTAGAGATCGGAAAATAATCAATGCAAAAATAATAAGATGATAACTGCAAAATAAAGTCTTTATTTGCAAAAAGATCGGATTACATCATTTGGGCGATCTCGAGGGATCGGATTACAATAAAGGACAGACTACATCATTTGGGTGATCTCTAGAGATCTGATTACATTGACAGACTACATCATTTGGGCGATCTCTAGAGATCGGATTACACTAACATTGGATCACATCATTTCTGTGATCTCTAGAGACCGTGAAAATCCTATCCAAGAGGTCGATCTAAGGATCGCTTTACAATCGATCCCAAGGATACTCCTGTGAGATCCATGGATCGCTTTATAACTAATTCCAAGGATACTCCTGTGTGTTCCAAGGATCGCTTATAATCGATCCCAAGGATATTGCCGACCGGATGCTTCATCCGGCCTAACACCCAATGTGGATCAGATCGCTTTAACACTCAATGTGATGAGAAGCCGAATGAACTCGCTGAGCAACTCGAGATCGGTACAACCAAGCCCGCAATACGGATCGGTCAAATCCAGCTTCTCTCACCATCGCCAATTAGGACCATCCAATCACCGGATCGTAAATTTTCAATGAGGAAAAGGGAATTCCATCTAAGAGGATCAAAACCACGCTTGTAGCCTAACTTTCCTAATAAACTAGAACCAAGAAACAAGGAGAAAGAGAGAAAATCGAATGAAGGAAATGCCACTATCAACAGGGTATATATAGGGGAAAATGGGCATTTAATGTCGAAGGAAACGGCGGACGCTTCAAAATCGAGATGTAATTAATGCTTGGACCGAATCCGCATCGATCAAGGGATAAAAGGGATCGGAGATAGGAGATCAGCATGAGAGATCGGAATAGGAGCTAGGGAGGGGCTCAAGACAAAAAGAATAAGACAAATTCCAATAACCGCCGCCGTAATCGAGCCGAGGTAGTTAAAGCGTGGCATTTAGATCTCCACCGCACGCCTAAGAATCGCCTCGCAATGCCGACAGTGCCGCAGTATGTCATGACAGCCCCAGACATCCCAATCTCCACCGTTGATCTCACTTGTAAGGATGAATCCGAGCCCTTGGATCAAAAGAGAAGATGATAATACCAGCGCTTTTCACTCTCACCTCGATCGTTCCGACAAGAGGATTCAAGACCGTCGGATTAAAAGAGGAAAAGGACAAATACTTTGAGAAGTGATCTCACCATTTGTTTTGATTCTCTTTAATTCGAACATCCGATCATGTACTTCAAAATCGACCCTCCATCTCCTCAAAATGAATCTTGACCCTTCAGGGGAGCACCCGATTCCTATAAATACCGCATGAAAACTGCTCAAGGATCCGGGGGACACAAAAATATAGGCAAGAGGTCGCTATTATCGTGGAGGAACTCAAACTTCATTCAGCTTTGTTACTCATTGCTTTGTAGTGATTAAAAGACTTTTGAAACTAGTTTTCAGGAGTGTTTTCTTGAAAAAGATTTTGAATATTGGAACTCTACATTTCCAGTTTGTTCATTATCCGTCATACTCTCATCATCTCTCGCTTCCTTTCCACTGCTCAAGCTCAACTTCCTTTCACCGGTTCTTACCGTTACCTTTTAGCTAAAGCATCTCTCGGTTTCACGCAGACATCAACTCTCAGCCGATCAATCCGCCATCTTCATCATCGCTACCACTTCACGCTTATTTCAATATATTTGGCTCCTCACAGTAAGAGTTCACACTCATGCTTACGCTTGTTTCCTGCACTTCCTTTGTTCTTCATACATCCGCAACTTTCTTCAAGGGTATTTTGTACAAGAGAACCCAAGAGAAAATATTGTTATAAGAGTTCATGTTACTGTTTTATTAAGCGCCTACGCTTATTTCCGCATTTTACTTGTTCTTCTTACATCTAGATCATTTCGCACAAGCAATCCCAAAGAAAGTCACTTTCAAATCATTTTTTAGTGATCAGTTCATTTTATTGATCTCCGTAATTTCAAAACCGCTTTTTTTAACTCTTTGTAGTATGTAAATGGTTGGGTAAACGTAGGTAGTCGCAACTTAGAGGTCTCCTTTAAAAAGAGGACCGAATAACACGCCAGAAGATAGCCGAACTATTAGGCCGACGTGAAATAAAGAATTCGACAAAGATGTCATGAAATGGAATAAGACCAAAGTAAACGAAACAGAGTGGATCGGTCATTAATAGATATTGGTAAAATGACTACATGAAAAGGTCAGTGAATCAAGTCTAGTGTTCCCCCGTTCAGCCACAGGATATCCATAAACCTTATCCCCGGCACTTTTGAAGGTCAGAATTCTTAGTTTTAAGTTCTTAAGACCCGTAGCTGTGGTTAAATTTTTAAAGGTCGGAAAAGTCTTTGTCCGAGTCTCATCAAAATAGAAGGGGTCGGAAGAGTCCTTATCCTATCCTTGCCTAAAAGTTTTAAGTCAACTCTTAAAGGAGATCGGAGGAGGGTTCTTATCCGGTCTCCCTTCAAAATTTTGATAAACATTAAGTAGGGATCGGAAGAGAGTTCTTATCCGGTCTCAACTCAAAACATTAACGAATAACTCTAAAGGAGATCGGAGGAGAGTTCTTATCCGGTCTCCTCTCAAAATTTTAATAAATAACTTAAAAGAGATCGGAGGAGGATTCTTATCCGGTCTCCCTTCAAAATTTTAATAAACATTAAATAAGGATCGGAGGAGAGTTCTTATCCGGTCTCCACCTCAAATTTTAATAAACATCTGAAAGAGATCGGAGGAGAGTTCTTATCCGGTCTCATCCTCAAAACTTTAAATAAATAACTTAAAAGAGACCGGAGGAGGGTTCTTATCCGGTCTCCCCTCAAAATTTTAATGAACAACTTAAAAAGATCGGAGGAGAGTTCTTATCCGATTCTCACACCCGTTCACTAAGGTTGTCTCATTTACTTATGTATCTGGGTGATCCAAATTTAGTGAAAAATCAAACATTCCTTCTACCAAAAGGATTAACATTGCCGCCTAAGCCCTTCTAACTAATTTGTAAAGGACGCAGAATTAAATCTACTTACCCTTATTAAGGGACGAGGTGGGGTGCCTAACACCTTCCCCACCCATTTACGGACCCCGAACTTAGAATCTCTGTTTTAAAGTGGTTTCATTTTTAATTTAACTTCTCAAATGGTTTTCTTTAGTTTCCCTCAAAACTAAGGTGGCGACTCCTCACTCTTTCCCACTTCGGTGAGTGATCGTCCGGGCGACCGCAAAATCCCATTGCGACAATATGATTTATGACAAAACATTGACAAGAGTAAACTCCATGTGCTTGTCATAAGTGTCACTGGTTCGGCCTACTTATCATTTATAAGTGCCTATCAAGTTTGTTATATGGCATGAGACTCACCATTCCATCTTATTTATATCTCATATAAATAACTTGGGAACAAACATGAATACAATCTTTCTGGATAAGTCATGTCCTTATTATGAAGTATCCTCGATTGTGAACCTATTTATGATACTTTGTGCTAGAAATATTGTCACTCATATTCTTAACAACTTAAGAATAATATTTCTAACAAAATATCAATGGACCTTTTCTATTACACATAAATATATTATGTAAACGGAAAAGTGGAAATGCCTTTTATTAATAAAATATATACAAGATACATACTAAATGATATGCTCTAGGGCATACTACTAACATCTTCAGCTTCAAGCCATGAGCCTTCTCTCTCCTCCCTTCCTCACCAAAAACCACCATTGAAGCTCATTTTTTCGCTTGCAAATTTGAAATTCCCACCATAGAAAATTGTCTTGTCATGGTTAAAGTTTGTTTGGGCAACTAGAAAAAAAGATTCAAGGGAAAGAAAGAAGGAAAAATTTAAGGAAAGAGAGATAGAAAATTCTACATTCAAGGTTAGTAGCAAAACTTCAAACTTTTAGTTTAATTAATGTATTTATAGCATAAAGAACTTAGAAATATGCTTAAAATGAAATGAAAACATCTTTGGAGGTCTAGGTGGAAATTCGACTAGCTAGGGTTTGTGATGGAAATGCATGTGTTTTGATTGAATTAAATATGTTAGGAAGCTTAATTGAGTTGAGGAATGATGTTGGTATGCTTTGAATTAGTTAAATGTAATAAAAATGTGAATTATGGTTTGTACCTAAGGTTTTGGAAGACAAAAATTGGAGAATTGGTCAAATGGTGTATTTGACCTTGTTTAAGCTGAAAATGGTCATATGTGACTAATTGTGGCATGTTGGAACTGTTGGAATTGAATGGAAATTTGGATTGCTTAGGGCCATTATGCAGGCAGCAGATTCAAGGTCCTTTTCAGGCTCAAAAACTGAAAATTTACCAGCCCAATTTGTGTGAGGTCAATTGGGAATGAAACTAGACACAAAATGGCACATTTTTCATTTTGGAATCATTCCCAAAAAGTGACCAAAACCTAGTGAACAAATTGACCAAAACCGGAAATAGGTATTCTACCTTGTACAAAAATGACCAAATGAACAGTATAACTTGGGCTAGGCAGGTCTAAATGACCTGAAAGTTTACTAGTAGAAAGCTGAGATATAGACCTAAAACTTTCATGAAGAACACAAACCTAAATTATGCCCTTAACCAAGTCATTTAGCCACCCAAAGTTGATGACCTAAAACTGCCAGAACCCAGAAATTTGCCCAGAAATCTGGGTTAGACTAATCCTGCAGCCATAATTCAAATGGCTATAACTTGAGTTACAAAACTCTAATTGGAGTGATTAAAAAAGGAGAATAAATTTAAGACAATGAGGAACAATTTCTATGAAGAAAACTTAGCCAAATTCTAACAGCAACATAACCAATGGAATAGTGCAACATAGGATACCAAAACTGAAAATTTGCAAATTTGCCTAAAAGACTTAAAATTTAAGTAAACAACCAAAATCAAAAAAATTAGGTAACCAAAATGTGGTATGTGAGTGAAATTAGAATTCTCATACCTATTAAGCATTAGAAAGTCAAAAAATTGACTTGAATAGTATAGTAAATAGTAAACCCAAAACACAAATTTTAAAGAACGTCAAGTTTAGCATATTAAAGCTAGGTAAAAGTAAATTTGAATTTATTTTTTGATTTATGATAAGTTATGATACTGAAACACTGTGAAACTGTGTGTTTCAGTGGAAAAGAATATCGAGAAAGAACCCGAGGGATCGAGTCAAGGTCAAGAGGCGACTCGCTTAAGGTTTGTGCACAACATAGAATTTCTGTAAATTTTCTTCTGCATATCGTTTTGAATGAATTGAAATATTGAATTGTGATATCATTGTCTTGAAATGTTTATTATGCTTTAATTTAAATTATTGAAAGTTTAATTGTATATATTTGAAATGGCATCAAATATTTAGTAAATTGTTAAGATAGTTTTGAAACCACAGTGTCATGATCATATATTTGAATACCTCACTAGCATGATTCATGGGCAAATAAGTTTCGAATTTTGATTCCTTCTCTGACTGAAGTGTTTAGGTGTGTGCTAGTAAAAGAAGAAAAAGAATGGGTTCCCATATATTTGAGCTAGCTAGCCTTGTGATGTGGCTTCTCCTTAGCCTCTGGCTACTGAGATGATATTTGTTTTGAATGGCATGATGTAACTGTGTGTTTTTATAAAATTTGTTTTGAGACTTTCGAAATGAAATTGTTGGATTAAATGCATCTAAATCATATTTTGTATTTATTTCTCATATTCAGTTCAATTTTTGAATAAATATGATTTAAATTCCGTATAAAGATTATTTTAGTATGTTGTGCACCACTGAGTCCTAGAGCTCAGCGATGGCTGTTATTGCTATCGCAGATATAGAGACTAGAGGAGCAGCAGAGTGAGCTGCTGAGGATTGATGAGCTACTTACTTTGAAGTTTATCGAGTATATTTTATACCCTGATTGTAAAAATTATTTTGATATATGTAAATGTATGGACATGCAAAACTGGTCATGAGCACTTGTATGCAACTTGTAATAAATTTTAGTTTTAATTTTTTTTAATGTAAATTTTTGTAACGGTGTATATAAATTGCTTTATCTTTAATGAAATATGAATGGAAGTATTTTGTTTTAAATAAAATGATATTACTTAGTAATATTTTAATGATGTTGAAGTTTCGAATTTGAGAAATGATTTTGAAATTGGTTGGGACGGATGTTGAATTGATGAAGTTGTTGAGATTAATTATTGGAAGTGCTTTTCACAGGTTTTTGAAGAACTGCTTTCTCAAAATACAGATGGCACTATGCCGAAATTTTTATAAAATTTACGAAAAAATAAAATAGGACAATAATCTTAACTAGTTTTCAAACTCTAATCAAATGTTTTAATACCTATTAGAAAATGCTCACCACTTATAAAAGTAAGAAAATTATTTTAAAATCCCTTGTAGGGTACTTAATGAGTTATCGGTAGGTGAAGTTCAGTAGTTAATTAGGTATTCTATGGGATCATGTTATGCCTTACAGAGGGGTAAGGTGTGACATTTATTGTAATTCCAATAATGGATGTGCCTGAGGATAATCAATAGAATTATAAGAATTCAATCACCCATTAGAAATCCATCCAACTAGGATTTCTGTTTCTACTTTGGAAGTGTAGGATTCGCTAAGTTAGTGGGAGGACCAATTTGATTAAAAGACCATAATCATTTTGGTTAAATACATAATACATTTACTAATTAATCTGGTTATTTTCTACAGTTAATTTTCTGATAATAATGAGCACAGAACAACCACTACCATCCAATATCCTTGCAAGCATACTTGATCGCAATAGGTTGATAGGTACTAATCTATCTGATTGGCTAAGAAATTTGGAACTTGTCCTGAACCTTGAACATATAGGATATATTCTAGACTCACAGGTTCCTAGTCCCTTACCTCCAGAGGCCACACATGAGGAACATGAAACTTTGGACAAGTGGAAGGAGCATGATATGAGAGCCAAGTGTTACATGCTTGCTTCTATGAGTAATGAGTTACAGAAGCAGCATGAGAACATGCAGAGTGCGAGTGAGATCCTCCTTCACCTACAAGAGTTGTGTGGTGAACATAGCAGGAATGCCAGGTATGAGATATCTAAGCAGCTATTTCGTATGAGGATGTCTGAAGGACGGAATGTTGGAGATTATGTCCACAAGATGATTCGGCTGATTGAGCAGTTGGAACATCTTGACTTTAACATGGATTTCCAACTACAAACGGATTTGATCCTTCAGTCCCTTCCTGAGTCATTTGGGAATTTTGTGACAAATTTTCATATGACTAAATAGAAATACACCTTGGTTGGTTTACTTAACATTATAGTTATTGCCCAAAAGAATATGCTGGGCAATAAAGGAAAAGAGGTAGCTTTGATTGCATCTTCTTCTGCTGAAAAGTCCAACAAGAAGAAAGGCAATAAGAAAAAGGAACCTCAAATTCCTAGTCCTTCTAAGAAAATAGCTAAACATAAAAGGAAGACTAAAGCTGATGGAGGCAAAGGAAAATGTTTCCATTACCAGAAGGATGGGCAAAGTAATAGGAATGGCCCAGAGTATAGCAAGTAGTACCAACTTGTAGTAACGAGATATTTGTCACACCCTACCCCTCTATAAGGCATAACATGATCCCGTAGTATATCTAATGAATTACCAACTCCGTCTACTGATAACCCATTAAATACACTACAAGGGATTTTAAAAACTTTTCTTACTTCTTTTACAGTGGTGAGCACTATTTACAGGTGTTAAAAACCTTTTTGAACTGAAGTGATAGAACTGACACATTTAAATTATTTGGAATTTCTGTAAAAATTTTGGCAGAGTACCATCTGTATTTTGGATAAAATAGTTCTTCAGAAAACCTGTAAAAAAAAAAAGCACTTCAATAAATTTCCAAATCTCAACTCCAACATATTTCTCAACTCAAATCCACAGTGATTTTTCAAAGTCTGAGATACAAGAAATATAATACAATTTTTACAAGCCAAAATAACTCATAATTATTTTACAACTTCAAGGTACAAATTGAATTTACAACTGCTCAAAACCAAAAATAATATGTACATACAGTGGTCATACATTACAGTATAAATACAAAATGTGGTATACTCATTATACCCGGTAATCTCTCGCTGGAGGTACTAGCAGCCTATTCTCACGCTTTGTCTGTTCTGTCTACTGCGACAAAGAATAAAAGCTATCGCTGAGACAATGTCTCAGTGGTGCACAACATTAACCAAATACATCTTTAAATCACAATTCATAAATCATACAAATAGTGGATACTTAAAACGATAATTAATTTCAAGACAGTAATTGTCAACAAGAATTTAAACTCCATTTCTCAATATCACAATAATTTCAATAAGTCAGATCATGGTTGAATTCAAAAGACAGTATATGTCAATAAGAGTTTAAATTAATTTCACAATCTCACAATACATATCAATAAATCACACACAGCTTAATCATGTTTCAAAGTTCAATTCGTCCCAAAAGCCGATGGCTAATGAGGTATTCAATTCGTCCCAAAAGTCATTGACTAATGAGGAATAACATAGCTAGCTAGCAAAAATATGAGTACTCATCCAATTTGTCCTCAACAGGCACACACCTCAACACTTCAGCTAGAAAGGGAATTCAATTCGTCCCACTAGACAAGCTAGCGAGGAATACAATCAATATACGTGATAGCTGTGGTTTCAAACCATTTACAGTGCTTTTCAATTAATAAGTATCCATCAAATATTATTCAAACAATTTTTCACAGTTTCACATTTTAAAACAATAATATACAAATAGTCAAAATTTATTTCAATTGAAAATAATTCAAAAGAAATAGCTGCTGTGCACAAACCTCTGATAACTGTCTCTTGGTCTAGACTCAGTGTTTCCTTCCCTTTTCCTGAGTCTTTGGTAATTGAGAAACACAATTTGAAGTGTTTCAGTACTAAATTAAATTGTCTCTAACGATAATGTTCGATAAGTAATTCACTGAAAGCTATTATTTGCTTAATCATTTGATATATTAGGTTGATTAAGACTTGTAGGTAAATTAGGTTTTAACGTTGCTAATATGTCACATTCGATAGTATTTTAGGGTTGGTACATGTTACCGATTTCATTTCCTTGTTTAGTGCATTTTATTGCAACTTGCTGGATTCTGAGATATTAGTTTGACCTAGCCGGAAGACCTAGTTCCCTCGGTTTTCGGGTTTCGATCAAAACTACAAACTTATAGATCTATGTCTTATGGAATGCGGGGCAAAATTTTAGGTCATTCTGAGTTATGTAGACCAAGTTATGGTCATTTTACTATTGCTGGTCCAATGGCATCAAATTAGGTCATTTTAGGTCAATTTTGGTCAACTTTGGTTCGGCCAGTTTTTGGACCCGAACTTGTGCAAGCTGTTTGACTTACTTATGGTCATTTCTGGGCTTTGGTTTCTTCATAAGACTTGTAGATATGGATCTTAACTATTCATGGTTAAACTTTCAGGTCAATTAGACCTGTTTTTAGTGAGTTATGGCCTAAACACTAACTGCTGCCCAAATGGTCAGTTTTCAGGCCTCACTTGCACTTAATTCGGATTTGGTCATTTTTCAAGCTACCTTGCAAGCAGAATTTTGGTATGTTTCCTTCGTGAAAGTTGGCACATTTTGTGCCTAGTTTCACCTCCAATTGGTCTCATACCAATTGGAGTTACACATTTAAAGTTATGGCTAAAATTTATGCTGTCCTTAATTACATTGCTTATACATGTATCAATTACACATTTACCTTACTCTAAGTCCACTTCCCTTACCAATTCTGATTTTGTACATTACCAAAACCATTTACTACTTCACCTTAAAGTTACTTTGGGCAGAATACAAACATCCTTAATACACCAAATGAAGTCCTAACTCACAAAGTCCAAATACAACAATAGATACACATAAAACTCCTAATTATTACATACAATTTCCACAACCAATTTACATACATGTTCATCAACCCTCAATATCACAATTCATCCAACATCTTCATGAATTGAAACATTCATTAAGGAGTCCCAAGGCTGCCGAAATGCTCCACAATGCCAAAGTTTCCCACAATTCGTCAACTTCCATTTCAAGTGCACAATCACCATATACAAGTGGAATTAACTTACTAGGACATTAAATCACCCTACTCAACATGAATTCCCACCAAATATATGTAAAAATAAATCATCAAATATACAACTCCATGGCTGTCCAAAATTGGATATATCAAGAACTCCTCAAAACTTAAACATTCCTTCACAAAGCACACACCCATAACATGTATACAAAGTTTAACAAAGCAATATTCAAAAATACAAACTTACCTATTGTTAGGACTTGTTAAACCTTCACTAAAATCCTTGATTTTGCTATCAAACTCTTCCTTATGATGTGGAGATAATCTTTAATGAAGCCATCTAGGTGTTTGGAAGTGAAATGAGGAGGTTAATGGAGCTTGAAGGCAAAACGGCAATGGAGGTTTTCATCTTTTCATTTCGGCATGGTTGAGGGAATTGGAGAAGATGGAGCTGCAGAATGTGTAATGGACTTACACCTGCCCAATTAGCTTTTAATTTATTCCTTAGTGGTCCACTTACACAATTTAAATCATATAATAAGTTTAATGTGCTAATTACACAATTTTCACTCCACTTTTGGCTATTTACATTAGGTCCCACCAAACTAATTTTTCTTTTTATTTTATAAGTGTAATATTATTTATTTTTAATGGACATTTAGGTCAAAAGACAATTCGGGATGTCAAATGACCACAATGCCCCTGTTCGGGTTACATTCCCGATTTTTCGGTAACACCGGGTTTTGTCTGGTTTTCGATTTCTCACTTTTCTTTTTACTAATTATTTAATTTTTCTTTGATATTTCTAATGATATTTATACTTCAATTGATGTCTCTTTAAGTCCTATAAATATTTTCCAGTTCCCATGATCGAGTACAATCAACGGTTCACGTACTTTCCAGTCAAGGTCACCCATCGCTAGGGTTCTCGGCTCGCTTAACTTGGTTACATTTCTTTGCTATTATTTTTCCTTTGTTTTTCTTGTATTTTCTTTTCTTGTATTTCATTATTTTATGTCTCCTCCCTCATATCAAAGTGTAGTTCTAGGCATCCTAGCTGTCCGGACAACACTGGTCACCGGAACAGTAGAACGCACTACCGAACATAGGGGTGTTACAATTCTCCCCCCCTTAAAATAAATTTCGTCTCGAAATTTTACCTGGCATTAGTCTCTGAACAGCTGTGGGTGCTGTCTCCTCATATCCTCTTCACGTTCCCAAGTAGCTTCCTGGCCTGAATGATGGTTCCACAGCACTTTAACCAGGTGTATCTGTTTGTTCCTCAGCTGCTTCACCTCATAAGCCAGAATTTTTATGGGTTCTTCCTCATATGAGAGGTCTGGATTTACCTCAATCTCTTCAACTGATAGTACATGAGATGGGTCAGATCTGTACCTCCTTAACATGGACACATGGAAGACACTGTGTATCCTTGCTAGCTCTGGAGGTAATGCCAACCGATATGCCAAAGGACCCACTCTTTCCAGAACCTCATATGGTCTAATGAAACGAGGACTCAGTTTCCCCTTTCTGCCAAATCTCATAATCCTCTTCCAAGGAGAAACTTTGAGGAATACCTTATCACCCACTGCATATTCAATATCTCTTCTTTTCAAATCAACATAGGACTTTTGACGGTCTGATGCAGCCTTGAGTCTATCTCTAATCAATCTGATCTTTTCCTCTGTCTGCTGAATAATTTCTGGTCCAATCATCTTCCTCTCACCTACTTCATCCCAACATAAGGGAGTTCTGCACTTCCTGCCATACAATGCTTCATATGGAGGCATCCCAATGCTTGATTGGTAGCTGTTGTTATAAGCAAACTCAATCAAAGGCAAGTGTGTATCCCAACTACCTTCAAACTCAATCACACAAGCCCGTAGCATATCCTCCAATATCTGAATAACCCTTTCAGACTGGCCATCTGTCTGTGGGTGGAATGCTGTGCTGAAGTTCAATCTAGTTCCTAGGGCTCTCTGAAGACTACCCCAGAATCTAGAAGTGAACCTAGGATCTCTGTCAGATACAATTGATACTGGCACTCCATGCAATTTTACAATCTCATATATGTACAATCCGGCCAATCTTTCCAGGCTATAGACCATCCGAACTGGCAAAAAGTGAGCAGACTTGGTCAATCTGTCAACTATAACCCATACTGCATCATGACTACTCTGTGTCCTTGGAAGTCCTGTAATAAAATCCATAGTTATTCGTTCCCATTTCCACTCTGGTACTGACAAAGGATGTAACAAACCAGCTGGAACTTGATGTTCTGCCTTTACTTGCTGACAAGTTAGGCATTTGGAAACAAATTCAGCTATATCTCTCTTCATACCCATCCACCAGTAATGCTCTTTCAGCCCTCTGTACATTTTAGTTCCACCAGGGTGCATAGCAAATGGAGACTCATGTGCTTCCTTCATAATGATTTGTCTCAATTCCACATCACTAGGAACGCACATTCTGCCCTGATGTAGCAATAAACCATCATCTCTCACAGAGAATTCAGGTTTCTTGCCCTGCTGGACTTCTTTCAGTAGCTTCTGATATTTTTCATCACTCTGGCGACCATTACGACCGATCAATCAACACCGGCCGTACATGCCATGCAACTACCGTCATCCTCATCATCAATCTCTAAACGGCATGTCAGTGCTTTCAATTCACATACCATGGACAAAGGAGAAACTCTGAGACTTGCCATAGTCTTGCGACTTAAGGCGTCAGCCACCACATTTGCTTTCCCTGGCTGATAGTCTATTAAGCAATCATAGTCTTTAATGAGTTCTAACCATCTCCTTTGCCTCAAATTCAATTCCTTCTGGGTGCCTAAGTACTTCAAGCTCTTGTGATCTGTGTAAATATAACATTTCTCTCCATACAAATAGTGTCTCCAGATCTTCAGAGCAAAAACAATAGCTGCTAGCTCCAGATCATGTGTTGTGTAACACCCTCCCGGTAGCAACTCCGTACATTCTACTGTTCCGGTGACCGGTGTCAGTCCGGACAGCTAGAACGTCCGGAAAAATATTTAAACTAAAGTCAAGAACCAAAATTAACTCAAATATTAATAAGAAAAATTTTGGAAAAATTTTAGAAATAAAATACAACCAAGTCAAATGAGCCGGTGCCCAAGCGATGGGTAACCTAGAGGGAAGTTGCGGTTCTCGCAACGAGGAGCCCTAGACCCAGGAAAAAATTCATAAAATAATTTTTGGGACTCCAGAGAAGGGTCATTGAGGTTCCTATGGTATTAGAATGCCAAGAAAATATTTAGAAAAATTTTACAATCGGTACAGACAATTTTGACCCGTTAAGCCAAACGGAGGGCATTTTGGTCATTTCGCCTTCAGAGACGATTTTTGGCCGACTTGTCCAGTTGAGTAAATAATTATTATGACATAAAATATGAATTAATATTGATGAAAAATTAATTGAAAGTTAGTAGAAAAGAAAAGAAAAGAAAATGCAATAAAATGCCAAATATGACATATTGTGATGTCATTTAAAAAGCTTCCTCCAATCACAATTAAACAACCCTTTAATTAACTAATAAAAGAGACCAAAGGAGACCAAAAATTCTGGTCATCTTCTTCTTCTTCTTCAGCCAAAACGTGACCTCCCCTTTTACATAACCCTCCATGAAAGTTTCCTTTAATTTCTTCCATTTCCCATGAAATTCCACTACTAAACCCTAAGTCACCTTCACTAAAACTTGTCCCCACATCACAAGGCAACTCTAGGCAGCCACAAAGAGGAGAAATTCTAGAGTTTTCACAAGCTCAATAAGTTGAGCAAAGAGGTTAGTGCTTAATTATGCATGTATATCTCTTGTTCCATGTTAAGGACTTAAAAATGAGTATGAAATTGTGGATTAAATGAATGAAACTTATGGGTATGTATGCGATGGATTTCGGCTGCCCTAAGGAAGGAATAGGATTGAGTGTTTTTGATGGACTTGGAGTGAACTAGAAACCATGTTTAAAGTGTATAAATATAAGGATAATGAACTAGTAGTTAATTAAGGTAAGTTGTGAAAATTCATAATGGGAATTAGGGTTTTAAGGGTGAAAATTGGACTTGGCATTTGAATTGATTAATGGACATTCTAGTGGTCAATTAGTGACCATTTAAGGCAAGTTAATCATAATTTGAAGTGAGTTAATGCATGGCAAAGTGAATGTGTAGGCTGCCTAAAGACAAGATGCAGGATGATCAAATTTCACCACTTGGACTGCCATATCTTTGGCTGTGTTGGTCCAATTGGTGTTTGGCCAATTGGACATGAAACTAGGCTTATAATGGCACATTTTTGCTGAAGAAACCATGCCCAAAAGACCAAAGCAAGTGGACCAAAAGTTGGCCCCAATCCGATACCCCGCAATAAAGACTGCAGAAATGACAAAATGAACAGTAACTGTTCATTTGGCCATAACTCACTGTAGATAAGGTCAATTGACCTGAAATTTTTATAGCAACAAGTTAAGACATAGACAAACAACTTTCATGAACCTACCCCAAATTATAACCAGAACCTAACCCAAATGGCAGTGGCAGTCACTGTTCATATTATTGTAGATATGGTAATTTCTGCAGAATGGAAATCCGGCCAGCTGTGGTTTTTGGACCATATCTGGAGCTACAAAACTCCAAATGGAGTGATTCAAAAAAGGAAATTCAACTAGACAAAATAAGGAACAACTTTCATGTTTTCCATTTCTTCAAATTCCCACTGCAACAGTGCTTAATGGAACAGTAAGATTAAGCTTCACAAACTGAAAATTCTGCTTCCCTTGGTTTAAACTTAGAAATGGTAATAGTAATCAATTCCAACAAGTTTTAAACACAAAATGTGGTATGTTTGGGGTGTTAAAACCAATACACCTATTTTCTATCCAAAAGTCAACATTTTTGTTGACCAATGAGGTGAATAGTGACACCAAAACTTGAAATTCAAAATTTGAAAAATTTAAAAGTATCAAATGTCCTAGTATACCTAACTAGATTGGTTTGGATAGTTTGGCATGCCAATAGGGTATTGTTTTAGCAGTACTGCGAAAGGAAAGGCTTTGTGCCTGTATTCATGGCTTTATGCCCGTATACATGGCTTTTATGCCCGTATTCATGGCTTTTATGCCCGATTATGTGATATCATAGCTTTTAGCTATATTGACTGCATACGTGGTTGACGTTCTGCGTCCCATGGTATGACGGCCCGAGGCACCGCGGTGCCCAGTGCCAACGACCCGTTATCCAGTCCAGTCATCCAGTATAGGTTACTTGGGCAACCAAATGAATGGAAAAGTATAACTGTGAACTGATTATTAAAGAAAATACGAAAATTAAGTATCAGGAATGATTACAAAAATACAAGGAAGCTCAAGATCATGAAAAAAAAAATAATTAACGTCAAAACATGATTAGCCCTCGACTAAACAATAAGTTAGTAATTACTCATTTCTTATGAACACAATAACAAGGAAATTATTATTTTTATTTGCATATTATATTTTCTTGTATTATTGGCACCACTAAGCTTTATGCTTAGCGCGTCGCTTTTGCAACGTGTAGGTACTGAAGATTTGGACAGAGGGCCCAGTAGACCACAGATTCGGTAAGGCAGTTCACAGTTCTGCATAGTGTCCGTGTCACCTCACCGTCTACAGTGCATTGGTAGGACACTAAGCTTCATTTTGGTATTTTGTAATTGATTTTTATTTTCCTTTGTGTAAATGAAACTTATGTAATGTATTTTGATTTTCATGTAAATAATGCAAAATTGTGTTTGTAAATGGAAAAGTGAATATTGATCTGTGACTGTTACATGACTATCAAATGTGATGAATGATTAAGAAACGAATGGTTGAAAAATATTGAGATTTTGATATTGGAGTTTGTGAATAGATGAATATGATTATTAGAAGTGTTTTTCACAGGTTCCGAAGAACTGTTTTCTTCATTTTTAGCCGGTACTCCGCCGGATTTTCTTTAAAATTTTCGGAACCTCAAATAAATTACAATTTCAATAAATGAATTATATTTCACAAGTTATATTCAAAACTACGATAAAAATGAATTAAGATAAAATAGAGTGCTCCGGCACACTGAGTGGCATAACTTGCTCGACTACACTGTAGCCGGGTAAGGGGTGTCACATGTTGGGTAGTTCCTCTCATGCGGTTTCAGCTGGCATGATGCATAAGCAATGACATTCCGATCTTGCATTAGTACACAGCCTAACCCATTGTGAGAAGCATCACTATAAACTGTGTATTCTTTACCCGGAGTAGGTAAAGTGAGGACTGGAGCTTCAGTCAAACACCTCTTTAACTCATCAAAACTTTGCTGGCATTTATCAGTCCATTGAAATTTTACATCTTTCCGAAGCAGTTTGGTCAGTGGAGAAGATAACATAGAAAACCCCTTCACAAACCGACGGTAATATCTAGCTAAACCTAAAATCGCGAATTCTGTGATGTTCCTGGGTGGCTTCCAATTAAGGATAGCTTCTACCTTGCTGGAATCTACCTTGATCCCTTCAGCTGACACAACATGTCCCAAAAAGGAGATTTCTTTCAGCCAAAATTCACATTTCGACAATTTGGCGTATAGCTGTTTCTCCCTTAAAGTCTGCAGTACAATCCGCAGATGTCTGTCATGCTCCTCTGCATTCCTTGAATATATCAAAATGTCATCAATAAACACCACCACAAATTGATCAAGATATGGTCTGAAGATAGTGTTCATCAGATCCATAAAAGTAGCTGGAGCATTTGTTAACCCGAATGGCATTATTAGAAACTCATAGTGGCCATACCGAGTTCTGAAAGCAGTTTTTGGAATACTCTGCTCTTGCACCTTCAACTAATAATAACCAGATCGCAAATCAATTTTGGAGAATACAGCTGCACCCTTCAACTGATCAAACAGATCATTAATGCGAGGTAATGGATATCTGTTCTTTATTGTCACCTTATTCAACTGTCGGTAGTCAATGCATAAGTGGAGAGTACCATCCTTCTTCTTAACAAACAACATTGGTGCTCCCCAAGGTGACACACTAGGGCGGATGAAGCCCTTTTCAAGTAATTCTTGCAATTGTATCTTCAACTCCTTCAACTCTGCTGGTGCCATTCTGTATGGCGCTATGGAGATTGGTTCCACACCAGGCATAACACTAATTTCAAACTACACTTCTCTTTCCGGAGGTAATCCTAGCAATTCATCAGGAAAAACATCTGGAAAGTCATATACTGTAGGGATGTCCTTCAATGCTGGACTCCCCACTTGGGTGTCTACCACATGTGCCAAGTAGGCTTCACACCCCTTTCTGATCATTTTTCTGGCTAGTGCAAATTAAATGATGTTTGATGGCAATAACTGCCTCTCCCCTTGTATTACCACATCACTGTACTGAGGGAGACCAAAAGTGACTGTCTTCAGCCTACAGTCAATCATGGCATGATGCCTAGCCAACCAATCCATGCCCAAGATGATATCATAATCTCTGAAGGGCATTTCAATGAGATCAGACAAAAAAGTGTGTCCTTGGATCACCAAAGGACAATCTCTATACATGCTATTAACCCTGACCTCCTGTCCTAACGGACTTGTTACTAGCACCTCAAAGTCCATTTTTGTACATGGAACAGCAATGCAATCAATGATGCTAGCACTCACATAAGAATGGGTAGAACCCGGATCAAATAACACAAACACATCTTGGTTAAAAGTTGAGAAGGTACCAGCCACAACATCAGATGTCTCGGCCTCTTCCCTCTATCTCATTGCATAGACTCGACCGAGCAATCGTCTTGCTCAATGTTTTATCGTGCCTTGGCTGCTTGGGCTACCTCTACCCCCGCCTCTACCTCGCTGGGTGGTTGTGAACTTCCGTGACAGTGGCTCAATCGACCCTTCTGCAGTAGTAGGAGGTGGTCCAACTCTGCGACTACTGGTGCAGTCCTTGGCAAAGTGTCCTGTGCCTCCACAGTTATAACAGGCTCTAATAGCCTTGTAGCAGATCCCACCATGATTTCTCCCACATGTCTCACATTGGCCGGGAGGGTAGGAACCTCTGGTACTCTGTTGACCAGATAGGGGAGGCTTCTGTCCTGAATATCTTCCCCTACCAGACTTCTTACCACCTCTGCCATGTCTCCCATAGTTCTTCCTCTTTCCAGTAGGACCACTGGAACTCTGTTATACAGATTTTCCCTCTTTCTCTGTCTTCTCTAATTTCTTTTTCTCAGGAGCAGCTTCAGACTCAATTCTTTCTAACTCTAGAGCTTGAGAAATAAGTTCAGAGAAGTTAGTGTGTTTGAATCCGACTGCTTGTAGTCTGATACTGGGCTTCAAACCGGTTTCAAACCTCTTGCATCTCTCCCTGCTGGTAGAAAGTAAACTCACTGCATATTGGCTCAGGCGGGAAAATTCTCTTTCATACTCAGCCACTAATCTGTTCCCCTATTTCAGACTTAGGAATTCTTATAACTTTTGGTCTACATAAGCATCAGGGACATATTTCTGTCTGAATTCCCTGAGAAAGTCATTCCATGTTAGCACTGCAGGTTCTACCAGACTGTGGGGAATGGTTTTCCACCAGTCATAAGCATCCCCCTGTAACAAAGATATTGAATATTCAAATCTGAGCTCCTTCGTGCAATGCAATTTCTTGAATACCCTATCCATCCTCTCTAACCAGTGTTCAGCCTCTAGAGGATCTACTGTCCCCTTGAACTCTGTAGCCCCATACTTCATCAATTTGTCATACTGCCTAATAGGAGATTGTGGTTGTACCACTGGTGTCTGTATTGGGACTTGAGTAGGCACATTACCAGCCATTTGTTGGAACATTGCAGCCATCTGCTGAGTGAACTGAGCAGGAAACTGCGGTACTGCAGGGGCTGGTGTTGCTGAACCATTGACATTGTGTAGGCCTGCGGCATCCCCTTGCACCTCAGCCTCAATAGATTGATCGACTGAACAATCACCCTCTTCCATAGTCAATGCGAGGATTTTAGATCTCCTGAACAAATAACACAAGGAGATTTCCTCCTGTTAGTGCATATTTATAATGTAATGTACTGTATGTATCAAACAATGATATTGAGCAGTTGTACTATGAAGAAGGAATATTCAAATAACAGGTGAAAGAAAATTTAAAAACTTTGCTCTGATACCACTAAAACAATTCACACCCTACCCCTCTGTAAGGCATAACATGATCCCGTAGTATATCTAATGAATTACCAACTCCGTCTATTGATAACCCATTAAATACACTATAAGGGATTTTAAAAAATTTTCTTACTTCTTTTACAGTGGTGAGCACTATTTACAGGTGTTAAAAACCTTTTTGAACTGAAGTGATAGAACTGACACATTTGAATTATTTGGAATTTCTGTAAAAATTTTGGCAGAGTGCCATCTGTATTTTGGATAAAACAGTTCTTCAGAAAACCTGTAAAAAAAAAGCACTTCAATAAATTTCCAAATCTCAACTCCAACATATTTCTCAACTCAAATCCACAGTGATTTTTCAAAGTCTGAGATACAAGAAATATAATACAATTTTTACAAGCCAAAATAACTCATAATTATTTTACAACTTCAAGGTACAATTTGAATTTACAACTGCTCAAAACCAAAAACAATATGCACATACAGTGGTCATACATTACAGTACAAATACAAAATGTGGTATACTCATTATACCCGGTAATCTCTCACAGGAGGTACTAGCAGCCTATTCTGCTGCCCTGTCTGTCTGTCTACCTGCGACAGCAATAAAAGGCTATCGCTAAGACAATGTCTCAGTGGTGTACAACATTAACCAAATACATCTTTAAATCACAATTCATAAATCATACAAATAGTGGATACTTAAAACCATAATTAATTTCAAGACAGTAATTGTCAACAAGAATTTAAACTCCATTTCTCAATATCACAATAATTTCAATAAGTCAGATCATGGTTGAATTCAAAAGACAGTATATGTCAATAAGAGTTTAAATTAATTTCACAATCTCACAATACATATCAATAAATCACACACAGCTTAATCATGTTCCAAAGTTCAATTCGTTCCAAAAGCCGATGGTTAATGAGGTTTTCAATTCATCCCAAAAGTCGATGGCTAATGAGGAATAACATAGCTAGCTAGCAAAAATATGAGTACTCATCCAATTCATCCTCAACAGGCACACACCTCAACACTTCAGCCAGAGAGGGAATTCAATTCGTCCCACTAGACAAGCTAGCAAGGAATACAATCAATATACATGATAGCTATGGTTTCAAACCATTTACAGTGCTTTTCAATCAATAAGTATCCATCAAATATTATTCAAACAATTTTTCATAGTTTCACAATTTAAAACAATAATATACAAATAGTTAAAATTTATTTCAATGGAAAATAATTCAAAAGAAATAGCTGTTGTGCACAAACCTCTGATAACTGTCTCTTGGTCTGGACTCAGTGTTTCCTTCCCTTTTCCTGAGTCTTTGGTAACTCAAAAACACAATTTGTAGTGTTTCAGTACTAAATTAAATTGTCTCTAACGATAATGTTCGATAAGTAATTCACTGAAAGCTATTATTTGCTTAATCAACCTAATATATCGATCCTCAATGCGTTCTAGGTAAATTAGGTTTTAACGTTACTAATATGTCACATTCGATAGTATTTTAGGGTTGGTACATGTTACCGATTTCATTTCCTTATTTAGTGCATTTTATTGCAACTTGCTGGATTCCGAGATATTAGTTTGACCTAGCCGGAAGACCTAGTTCCCTCGGTTTTCGGGTTTCGGTCAAAACTATAAACTTGTAGATCTATGTCTTGTGGAACGCGAGGCAAAATTTTAGGTCATTCTGAGTTATGTAGACCAAGTTATGGTCATTTTACTATTGCTGGTCCAATTGCATCAAATTAGGTCATTTTAGGTCAATTTTGGTCAACTTTGGTTCGGCCAGTTTTTGGACCCGAACTTGTGCAAGCTGTTTGACTTGCTTATGGTCATTTATGGACTTTGGTGTCTTCATAAGACTTGTAGATATGGATCTTACTATTCATGGTTAAAATTTCAGGTCAATTGGACCTGTTTTGAGTGAGTTATGGCCTAAACACTAATCACGCCCAAATGGTCGGGCCAGCCTCACTTGCACTTAATCCGGATTTGGTCATCTTTCAAGCTACCTTGCAAGCAGAATTTTGGTATGTTTCCTTCATGAAAGTTGGCACATTTTGTGCCTAGTTTCACCTTCAATTGGTCTCATACCAATTCGAGTTAAACATTTAAAGTTATGGCTGAAATGCATGCTGTCCTTAATTACATTGCTTATACATGTATCAATTACACATTTACCTTACTCTAAGTCCACTTCCCTTACCAATTCTGATTTAGTACATTACCAAAACCATTTACTACTTCACCTTAAAGTTACTTTGGGCAGAATACAAACATCCTTAATACACCAAATGAAGTCCTAACTCACAAAGTCCAAATACAACAATAGATACACATAAAACTCCTAATTATTACATACAATTTCCACAAACAATTTACATACATGTTCATCAACCCTCAATATCACAATTCATCCAACTTCTTCATGAATTCAAACATTCATTAAGGAGTTCCAAGGCTGTTGAAATGCTCCACAATGCCAAAGTTTCCCACAATTCGTCAACTTCCATTTCAAGTGCACAATTACCATATACATGTGGAATTAACTTACTATGACATTAAATCACCCTACTCAACATGAATTCCCACCAAATATATGTAAAAATAAATCATCAAATATACAACTCCATGGCTGTCCAAAATTGGAAATATCAAGAACTCCTCAAAACTTAAAAATTCCTTCACAAAGCACACACCCATAACATATATACAAAGTTTAACAAAGCAATATTCAAAAATACAAACTTACCTATTATTAGGACTTGTTAAACCTTCACTAAACTCCTTGATTTTGCTATCAAACTCTTCCTTAAGATGTGGAGATAATCTTTAATGAAGCCACCTAGGTGTTTGGAAGTGAAATGAGGAGGTTAATGAAGCTTGAAGGCAAAACGGCAATGGAGGTTTTCATCTTTTCATTTCGGCATGGTTGAGGGAATTGGAGAAGATGGACCTGCAGAATGTGTAATGGACTTACACCTGCCCAATTAGCTTTTAATTTATTCCTTAGTGGTCCACTTACACAATTTAAATCATATAATAAGTTTAATGTGCTAACTACACAATTTTCACTCCACTTTTGGCTATTTACATTAGGTACCACCAAAATAATTTTTTATTTTATTTTCTAAGTGTAATATTATTTATTTTTAATGGACATTTAGGTCAAAAGACAATTCGGGATGTCAAATGACCACAATGCCCCTGTTCGGGTTACATTCCCGATTTTTCGGTAACACCAGGTTTTGTCTGTTTTTCGATTTCTCCCTTTTCTTTGTACTAATTATTTAATTTTTCTTTGATATTTCTAATGATATTTATACTTCAATTGATGTCTCTTTAAGTCCTATAAATATTTTCCAGGGTTCCCATGATCCAGGCGACCAACGGTCCACGCCGTGACTTCCTGCATGTCACCCATCGCTAGGGTTCTCGGCTCGCTTAACTTGGTTACATTTCTTTGCTATTATTTTTCCTTTGTTTTTCTTGTATTTTCTTTTCTTGTATTTCATTATTTTATGTCTCCTCCCTCATATCAAAGTGTAGTTCTAGGCATCCTAGCTGTCCGGACAACACTGGTCACCGGAACAGTAGAACGCACTACCGAACATAGGGGTGTTACAATATTAGACTTCGGCTTAGCAATGGCTCAACTGTTGAAGCCATAGCTATAAAATTTTTGGAATCGCAAATTAATTTATAATTTTAATAAATGATCTAAATGAGATCAATTTCATAAATTTCACTTAATAACTATAATAAATAAATTAAGAACTAATAAATATCAATGAGATAAGTTATGGTGTTCTGATACAGTGTGTGGCATATCTTGCTCGGCTATACTGTAAACGGGTAAGAGGTGTCACATTTAGTGGTATCAGAGCACGGTTTAGGCGTTTCTGGGTCTAGATCGAGTCCATACCATGCATTGCATTTGTAAGAGTCAAGGTGACACTAATGCAGATCTGTTTTTCTTTCTTCTTTTGATTAGGATATGGACCCCACGTCACAGAGAGCACTAAATGTGTAACACCCCTATGTTCGGTAGTGCGTTCTACTGTTCTGGTGACCAGTGTCTGTCCGGATAGCTAGGATGCTTGGAATTATATTTAAATATTAGCGTGGAGATATAAGGCAGTGAAATACAAGAAAAGAAAATACAAGAAAAACAAAGGAAAAATAATAGCGATGAAATGAAACTAAGTTAAACGAGCCAACACCGCAGCGATAGGAAGTTACGGTGCAGGCAATAGCCAACCCCTAGACTGTAGGGAACCCTGGAAATTTAATTTTGAAACATAATTAAAAGTCTTATTGAAGTAAAAATGTCATTAGAAATATCAAAGAAAAATTAATTAATTAGTACAAAGAAAAACGAGAAATCGAGAAAACGACAAAACTCGGTGTTATCGAAAAATCGGGAATACAACCAGAATAGGGGCATTGTGGTCATTTGACACCTAGAGTTGACTTTTGACCTCAATGTCCATTAAAAATAAGTGGTATTACACTTTGAAAATGTCATGAAAAATAAAAATTTGGTACATTATTTAAATAGTGAAAGAAATGAGGCAAATGTACAAATTATGGAACTTTAACTAATTAAATCATTAATTTATGGTTAGTGCTCCACTAAGTGGGATTAGTAGACATATAAAACCAAGTGGACAGCATGCAAATTCACTTTCTTCCTGGTTTTTTTCACTTTGCCAAATTGCTTTCTCAAGTTCTTCCATGGCCAAATGTTCTTCCAAGCTTCCTCCATGGCCATTCATGCATAAGCTGAAATCTACCATGATTCAAGCCATATTTCTTCAAACTCCCTTCATTAAAAGTGGTCTTCACACCATGGGCAGTATGTGGGAAGCAAAAAAGAGAGGAAATTCCATAGATTTGTGAAGCTCAAGTTGAGGTTAGTGCTTAATCTTTCCATTTATCTTCACTAATCCTTGTGTTGAGCTTTGGGTAAGTTGAATTGCTAAGAAAAATTGAGGAAATGATGAGTATTGGTGAACCTTAGTTTTGGCAGCCATGAAAATGCATGGTTAGTGACTTATTGTTATATGTATTTGATGGGAATTAAGGTTGATTAACTCAAATAGAAGTGGTAGTAGGTTAATATCCAAGTATGTGCATGTTAATGCTTGAATTAAGGGTTCGAAATGAGACCTTGATGCTTTGGAAAACTGCCATGTTTGGCAGCCTATAATATCATGAATTTGTGTGTGTGAATATGAAGTTTATTAATGAAATATAATGGTGTTGAATTGTGGGCAGTTTGCATAATTGCCATGGAAGTGTATGTGTAAAATAAGTGTTGATGTACATTGAATTTGGGTGGATGTGAATGTTAGACTTTAATGGTAAATTGTGTGCATTGAGCACTTGAGTGTTCTACCCAATATGCTTGCTGGAATTGTGTTTAGTATTTGTAGAAGTGCTATGAATAAATAATGAAATCATGAGGAGGAGGAGGAATGTCAAATTGGAAGTGTAATTATCTTGTGCAGGTTGTGTATGTTGGTAGCACATAAATTAAGTCATAAGTGCAAAACTGTGAACCCAATTGGTATGAGGCCAATGGGGGGGGGGGGGGTGAAACTAGACACCAAATAGGCCAACTTTCATGTAGAAATGTTGCCAAAATTCTGCTTAGAAACTGACCTTAAAAATGACCAAATCCGGATTAGTGACTTGAAAGCCTGAAAATTAACCATTTGGGTAGTAGTTAGTATTTTGACCATAACTTAATCAAACCTGGTCCACATGACCTAAAATTTTTACCATGAATAGTTTATACATAGATCTACAATTCTTATGAAGACCCCCAAAGCCCAGAAATGGCAAGAACCAAGCCAAATAGCTTGCACAATTTCAGGTACCAAAACTAGCCAAACCAAAAGTGACCTAAGCGTACCATTTTAGTGCATTCTATCCAGCATTGGTAAATTGACCATATCTTGGTCTACACAACTCAGAATGACCTGAAATTTTGCCCCACGTGTAATAAGACATAGACCTACAAGATTGTAGTTTGGACCAAAACTCAAAAACCGAGGAAACTAAGTCGTCCGGCTAGGTTAAAATAGTACACTGAAATCTAGTAAATTGCAATAAAATGCAATACACTTGGAAATGAACTTGGTAACATATACCATCACTTAAGGGCTATAAAATGTGACATATTGGTAACATTAGAATTGACTCACTTAGAGTGCATCAAGAGTCAACATTATAGGTTGACTAATGAAATGAATTGAAGGGAATAGTACTAAGAAAATTTAAATATTAGATTTTATTGTTAGAAACGAATTCATTGAGTACTGAAACACTTTAAATTGTGTGTTTTAGTTGAAAAGGATATTGAGAAGCATAAGGAACACTGAGTCAGGGCCAAGAGGCATATATCAGAGGTTTGTGCACAATACTTTTTATATTCACTACTTTTATCAGAAAATTTATTTGGAGAAATGAGTTATGAATAATTTTTTATTGTTTTGGCTTTGGGAATTTTATTTGGAAATTATTGTGTTGCCTACTTTGCAAATGGAAATTTTGAGTTAAAATGTAATTTGTGGTTTGTATGAAATATTTAAATATTGTGATTTGGAATTGTTTTGATTCTCACTTGGCATGAAAATATTATTATGTTCCTCCTCCATTTATGGGGTGAATGTGATTATATTCCTCCCTCTTTGACTTGCCAGTCTGAGGTGAGTGTGGATGAGTTCTCATTATCTAGCTAGCTTCCTCCCTCATTGATTTCGATCATTGAGGTGAGTTTGCCTTGTCGTGATGTACACACGGCATGTTCGAAAAAATTTGTGTCATGGCCTAAAATGTGTTATTGATTGGCAAAACTGTGTTATTCAGTTATTTGATCAAGTTGTGTTATTGATTGGCAAAAATGTGTTATTCAGTTATTTGACCAAATTGTGTTATTGATTGGCAAAACTGTGTTATTTAGTTATTTGATCAAATTGTGTTATTGATTGGCAAAACTGTGTTATTCAGTTATTTAATCAAATTTGTGTCATATGAGCTTTGAAAAATTGTGAATTGTTTGAATTGTAAATTGTCAATAAAAGTTTTACATACCTCATTTTAAATTGTTATTGTGCACCACTGAGTAAATTTTACTCAGCGATAGCTTTTTCATTGCTATCGCTGGTAGACAGATGGACAGAGCAACAGAGTAGGCTGCTTGTGCTATATTTTGAGATTTCTCCGGGTATATCGAGTATACCATATTGTGTAATTTTTGTTGTAATATATGTGCACTGTATGTATATATTGTACTTGGTCTTGAGCAGTTATAAACTAAAGTTGTAAATTATTTTGGCTTGTAAAAGTATTGTGATAAATTTATCTTGTCTCAGCTTTTGGAAACACTGGAGAATTAATTATTGAACTGAGTTGATAATGTTGAGAAATTTATTGTGTTGAACAAATTATTGAAATTTGGGATTGAGGAATTATATATTTGAAGTGCTTTTTACAGGCTTTTGAAGAACTGTTTTATTCAAAATATAGATGGCACTCTGCTAAAATTTTTACAGAAATTGTTAATATTTCAAATGTGTCATTTGGTTTCACTTCAGTTAAAAAAAAAAAAAATTAACACCTGTCAATAGTGCTCACCATTGTAAAAAGAAGTAAGAAAAGTTTTAAAATCCCTTGTAGTGTATTTAATGGGTTATCAGTAGACGAAGTTGGTAATTCATTAGGTATACTACGGGATCATGTTATGCCTTACAGAGGGGTAGCGTGTGACATGTTTTAGTGGTATCAGAGCTAGTTTTTAAATTCTATTTTGACCTGTAATTTGAATATTCTTTCTTCATAGTACAACTGCTCAATGTCATTGTTTGATACATACAGTACATTACATTATAAATATGCACTAACAGGAGGAAATCTCCTTGTGTTGGTTGTATAGGAAATAGAAATCTTGTGAAAAGATATGGAAGAGAAAAATGAGACAATAGAACAGGCTGTGATGGTAAAAGTACAAGTTGAGGTCCCAGCCCCACAAAGTATCGAAGGCCAGACTGTACCAGTTTCACCTGTACAAATTACTACACAAATAGCCCAACAAATGGCCACTTTTTTTCAACAAATGGTTGATAATCTGTCAGCCCAAGCCTAAGTACAAACCCAACCCCCACAAGGGCAGTGTGAAATAGAGAAGAGGGAGAAACCTATGGTTCAGAACTCGAGCAGTAATTTGGGGAAGAGAAAAGAATTTGAGGAGCCTCGAGCTCAGGAATATGACAAAGGCGGATCATCAGGGGAATAAATTTTGATGTATTAGTGATTAGTCCTTTAAGATAAGGAATGTGATAATAAGTGAAATTAGTTTTGGAAGAGTTTATCAGCGAAATGTATTTTCTAACACACCATAAATTATAAAGCTAAACGGCAAGCCTACTTAATGTAAGGCAAGAGGACGTAAAAGTAAGTTACAGTAATAGAATTGCTCTAGATGAGGGCAAAGATGTTACTGTTAGTAATTGTTAATGGATATTGTAATCAGAATAAGATTCGAATATCAATAAATTCGAAAAGGATAAAATATAGGAAAATTTGATCTATTGGGATGTATCGTAGTAATTGTGCAATGCTCTTGATGTTTATACTGTAAGCTGCAGATTATAGTACTGACTTGAGATTATTGTGTAGAGCTACATACTACCCGATAGTACACCAAAATGAGAATAGTTGCCAACGGCATCTGTACTGGTATAGTTATGTAAGAACAAAATTTTATTGTTGGAAATGAGTTTGGAAATCCTACTTAGGGAGTTAAAACTCAAAAATTAGATTATCGAAAGGTTATAGTTCAGTACAAAAGGAAGTAAGTTATAGAATATTAATAGATAAAAAGAGTTATGGAAGTAAAAATTTGAACAGTTGGTTCAGATATAACAAAGAAATGTTATGAATGTGAGTAAGATTGTTGATTAGAATGGTCAAAGGAACCATGATAAGATAAGTAATTCTAATACGACCATAATGGTCATTCAAGAAGGGAACATGAATCAAAATATTAGACAGAACGATAGTAAGAAAAGATTAGTGCTATATAAACAAAGTAAATGTTATATTAGATGTTAAAAGTTTCACACAAATTCAGAGGAAATAAGATTATACGATCATATAGAAAGGAGAAAATAAACTTGTGAATATTGAAAGACGGCCATTGGACAAAATTTCGCGGACGAAATTTATTTTAAGGGGGGAGAGAATTGAAACACCCCTATGTTCGGTAGTGCGTTCTACTGTTCTGGTGACCAGTGTTTGTCCGGACAGCTAGGATGCTTGGAATTATATTTAAATATTAGTGTGGAGATATAAGGTAGTGAAATACAAGAAAAACAAATGAAAAATAATAGCAATGAAATGAAACTAAGTTAAACGAGCCAACACTGCAGCGATGGGTGACCACATAGGGAAGTTACAGCACAGGCAATAGCTAACCCCTGGACTGTAGGGAACCCTCGGAATTTAATTTCGAGACATAATTAAAGACTTATTAAAGTAAAAATGTCATTAGAAATATCAAAGAAAAATTAATTAATTAGTACAAAGAAAAACGAGAAATCGAGAAAACGACAAAACTCGGTATTACCGAAAAATCAGGAATATAACCCGAATAGGGGTATTGTGGTCATTTGACACATAGAGTTGACTTTTGACCTCAATATCCATTAAAAATAAGTGGTACTACACTTTGAAAATGTCATGAAAAATAAAAATGTGGTACATTATTTAAATAGTGAAAGAAATGAGGCAAATGTGCAAATTATGGAACTTTAACTAATTAAATCATTAATTTATGGTTAGTGCTCAACTAAGTGGGATTAGTGGACATATAAAACCAAATGGACAGCATGCAAATTCACTTTCTTCCTCATTTTTTTCACTTTGCCGAATTGTTTTCTCAAGTTCTTCCATGGCCAAATGTTCTTCCAAGCTTCCTCCATGGCCATTCATGCATAAGCTCAAATCTACCATGATTCAAGCCATATTTCTTCAAACTCCCTTCATTAAAAGTGGTCTTCACACCATGGCAGTATGTGGGCAGCAAAAAAGAGAGGAAATTCCAAGGATTTGTGAAGCTCAAGTTGAGGTTAGTGCTTAATCTTTCCATTTACCTTCACTAATCCTTGTGTTGAGCTTTGGGTAAGTTGAATTGCTAAGAAAAATTGAGGAAATGATGACTATTGGTGAACCTTAGTTTTGGCAGCCATGAAAATGCATGGTTAGTGACTTATTCTTATATGCATTTGATGGGAATTAAGGTTGATTAACTCAAATAGAAGTGGTAGTAGGTTAATGTCCAAGTATGTGCATGTTAGTGCTTGAATTAAGAGTTTGAAATGGGACCTTGATGCTTTGGCAAACTGCCATGTTTGGCAGCCTATAATATCATGAATTTGTGTGTGTGAATATGAAGTTTATTAATGAAATATGATGGTGTTGAATTGTGGGCAGTTTTTATAATTGCCATAGAAGTGTATGTGTAAAATAAGTGTTGATGTACATTGAATTTGGGTGGATGTGAATGTTAGACTTTAATGGTAAATTGTGTGCATTGAGAACTTGAGTGTTCTACCCAATATGCTTGCTGGAATTGTGTTTAGTATTTGTAGAAGTGCTATGAATAAATAATGAAGTCATGAGGAGGAGGAGGAATGTTAAATTGGAAGTGTAATTGTCTTGTGCAGGTTGTGTATGTAGGCAGCACCTAAATTAGGTCATAAGTGAAAAACTGTGAACCCAATTGGTATGAGGCCAATGGGGAATGAAACTAGACACCAAATAGGCCAACTTTCATGTAGAAATATTGCCAAAATTCTTCCTAGAAACTGACCTTAAAAATGACCAAATCCGGATTAGTGACTTGAAAGCCTGAAAATTGACCATTTGGGCAGTAGTTAGTGTTTTGACTATAACATACACAAAATAGGTCCACATGACCTGAAATTTTTATCATGAATAGTTTAGACATATATCTACAATTCTTATGAAGACACCAAAGCCCAAAAATGGCGAGAACCAAGCCAAATAGCTTGCACAATTTCAGGTACTAAAACTGGCCGAACCAAAAGTGACCTAAAAATGACCTAAGCCTACCATTTTAGTGCATTCTGTCAAGCATTGGTAAATTGACCATATCTTGGTCTATACTAACTCAGATTGACCTGAAATTTTGTCCTGTGAGTAATAAGACATAGACCTACAAGTTTTTAGTTTGGACCAAAACCCAAAAACCGAGGGAACTAGGTCGTCCGGCTAGGTCAAAATAGTACACCGAAATCTAATAAATTGCAATAAAATGCAATACACTTGGAAATGAACTTGGTAACATATACCAACACTTAAGGGCTATAAAATGTGACATATTGGTAACATTAGAATTGACTCACTTAGAGTGCATCAAGGGTCAATATTATAGGTTGACTAATGAAATGAATTGAAGGAAATAGTACCAAGAAAATTTAAATATTGGATTTATTGTTAGAAACGAATTCATTGAGTACTGAAACACTTTAAATTGTGTGTTTCAGTTGAAAATGATATTGAGAAGCATAAGGAACACTGAGTCAGGGCCAAGAGGCATATATCAGAGGTTTGTGCACAATACTTTTTATATTCACTACTTTTACCAGAAAATTTATTTGGAAAAATGAGTTATGAATAATTTTTTATTGTTTTGGCTTTGGGAATTTTATTTGGAAATTATTGTGTTGCCTACTTTGCAAATGAAAATTTTGAGTTAAAATGTGATTTATCGTTTTTATAAAATATTTAAATATTGTGATTTGGAATTATTTTGATTCACACTTGGCATGACAATATTACTATGTTCCTCCTCCATTTATTGGGTGAGTGTGATTATATTCCTCCCTCTTTGACTTGTCAGTCTAAGGTGAGTATGGATGAGTTCTCATTATCTAGCTAGCTTCCTCCCTCATTGATTTCGATTATTGAGGTGAGTGTGCCTTGTCGTGGTGTACACACTGCATGTCCGAAAAAATTTGTGTCATGGCCTAAATTGTGTTATTGATTGGCAAAACTGTGTTATTCAGTTATTTGATCAAATTGTGTTATTGATTGGCAAAACTGTGTTATTCAGTTATTTGATCAAATTTGTGTTATATGAGCTTTGAAAAATTGTGAATTGTTTGGATTGTAAATTGTCAATAAAAGTTTTACATACCACATATTAAATTGTTATTGTGCACCACTGAGTAAATTTTACTCAGCGATACCTTTTTCATTGCTATCGCAGGTAGATAGACGGACAGAGCAGCAGAGTAGGCTGCTTGTGCTATATTTTGAGATTTTATCTGGTATATCGAGTATATCATATTGTGTAGTTCTTGTTGTAATGTATGTGCACTGTATGTATATATTGTACTTGGTCTTGAGCAGTTGTAAACTAAAATTGTAAATTATTTTGGCTTGTAAAAGTATTGTGATAAATTTATCTTGTCTCAGCTTTTGAAAACACTGGAGAATTAATTATTGAACTGAGTTGATAATGTTAAGAAATTTATTGTGTTGAACAAATTATTGAAATTTGGGATTGAGGAATTATATATTTGAAGTGCTTTTATAGGTTTTTGAAGAATTGTTTTATTCAAAATACAAATGGCATTCTGCCAAAATTTTACAGAAATTGTTAATACTTCAAATGTGATATTTGGTTTCACCTCAGTTAAAAAAAAAAAAAAAAAAAAATTTACACCTGTCAATAGTGCTCATCACTGTAAAAAGAAGTAAGAAAAGTTTTAAAATCCCTTGTAGTGTATTTAATGGGTTATCAGTAGACGAAGTTGGGAATTCATTAGGTATACTATGGGTCATGTTATGCCTTACGGAGGGGTAGGGTATGACAAGATGAGGAAGTGGAGAGTCCTGCTCCACCTACAACTGAGACTAGAGGCCAGGGAGAACCTGCTCCACCAGCACCAACAGTGCCTGCACAGCCTCCGCCGGCTATGTTTCAGCAAATGGCTTAATTCTTCAGACAGATGGCTGAGGTTATGCCACCACCACCACCTCTATAGTAGAAATCACATCTAGAAAGACTAAGAAAATTTGGGGCTGTGGACTTTATTCGTAAGAAAGAAGTGACTCAGTAGTGGCTGAGAATTGGCTAGACCACACCATAAGGGTATTGAAGCAGCTGCATTGCACCCCAGAGCATAGCTTGGAGGATGAAATTTAAATTAGAGGGGAAGAGTTGTAACACTCTCACTTTATCTATTCCGTACATTCTACTATTTCGGTGACCGGTGTCGGCTGGACAGCTAAAACGTCTAGAAAAATATTTAAACTAAAGCAAGGAACCATAATTAACTCAAATATTAATAAGAAAAATTTAGGAAAAAATTTAGAAATAAAATACAACCAAGTTAAATGAGCCGGTGCCCTAGTGATGGGTAACCTAATGGGAAGTTGCGGTCTTCACAACTAGAAGCCTTAGACCTGGGACAAAATTCATAAAATAATTTTTGGGACTCCATAGAAGAGTCATTGAGGTTTCTATGGCATTAGAATGCTAAGAAAATGCTTAGAAAATTTTTTCAATCGATAGAGACAATTTTAGTCTGTTAAGCCAAATGGAGGGCATTTTGGTCATTTCGCCTTCAGGGGTGATTTTTGGCCAACTTTTCCAGTTAAGTAAATAATTATTATGATCTAAAATATGAATAAATATTACTAAAAATTTAATTGAAAATGAGTAGAAAAGAAAAGGAAAGAAAAATGAAAGAAATAGGGAATTATGACATCATATGATGTCATTAAAAGTGCTCCCACTAATCACATTTGAACAAGCTATTAAAAACCAATTAAAAAGAGGTAAAATGAGGTAAAAATCAACAAAACACAATATGCTCTTCCTCACCCCAAACCATACGTTTTCCTTTCCCAAACCCATTCCTCCATGGAAGCTTAATAAAAGCTTCAAACCTCACCTCATCTCACCTTGAAACCACTACCTTGCTTCGCAAAAAAGTGATCTTGCTTCTTGAACAACCTCTAGCCAGCAAAAAGAAGAAGAAAGAAAGAAGTTTTGGAGACTTGGAAGAGTGAGCAGAAGAGGTTAGTGTCCAATCTCTTAGCACTTTTACTTGATTCATGCCTAATGCCATGAGATAAGTAGAAAATGTAAGAAAAACAAAATGAAAGTTATGTGTATCCATCCCTATAAATTTCAGCAGCCTAGGGGTGGTTAGGGTTTGATGAATTTACTTGAAATAAAGTATTTATGAGCTACCCATAGCATGAGATGAGTGCTTGAACATGATTGTGTAAGTGAAATGCAAGTATAGTGCATAAATGAACTTGAGAACTTGGACATTTGAATAACATTAGGGTTTGCTCATGTAATGGTATGTTAACATTGTAATGGTCAATTAGTGACCATTTGAATATGTGTGAGAAGGAATTGAAGTGAGTAAGGGTGTTGGAGTTGAAAAGAGGTGTGCTACCCTTAGTGACCTGCAGGACTGGGTATGAGTCCAGTAGATTTGGGCAGCTATAAATAGAGTTGTAGAGGTTCAAATTGTGCAATGCAAATTGGACATGAAACTAGACACATAATGGCACAACTTTAGTGAAGAAACCTTACCCAGAAAACTAAACCAAGTTGACTTAAAAATTGCCCTTATCCGAGTGACTTGCATTCTGCCTGGGCAAAATGACCAAATGAATAGTGTTTATTCATTTGGTTATAACTCAGTCTAGAAAGTTCCAATTGACCTGAAATTTTACCAGCAGAAAGCCGAGACATAGAGCTACAACTTTCATGAAGAAACCAAACCCAAAATTTAACCATAACATGTTTAAAAACTAACCTAAAGTCAGTGCACAAAACTTGTAGAATTGGTTCTGCCAAGAAAAATATGGAAAATTGCAATCCGGCCAATTATGGTATTTAGGTCATAACTTGAGCTACAAAACTCCAAATGGACTGATTCAAAAAAAAAAAAATGCAACTAGACACAATAAGGAACAACTTTCATGAAGACAAATTTTCCAAATTCCTACTGTACAAATGACCAATGGAACAGTAAACTTAATGCTCGAAATCTAAAAATTGTGAATAACTAATACTAAGCTTTGAAATAGTATTGGCAACCAATACCAACAAATTTAGAATGCAAAATGTGGTACGTTAGGGATATTAAAACCAATATACCTATTGTCTATGAAAAAGTCAATATTTTAGTTGACTAATGAAATAAATAGTAACCTTACATGTAAAATACAAATATTCAAGAAATGATTTTGTAATATGCCCTAGTAGGCCTAATGTGATTGGTTTGGATAGGTTGGCATGCCAATAGGGTTCTGATAGCAGTATTGCGTATGATATATTGCTTCATTGCTATTCTGTGATGATAGACTATGGCTATACTATTTATGATGTTATACTTGGCTTTATGCCTTATTGCTTTTATGGCTTATTAGCCATTCTGTTTGCATACCGGAAGACACATTGTGACCGATGGTGTGATAGCCCGAGGTACCTGGTACCCTGTAACATCCTCCCCGTAGCAACTCCGTACATTCTACTGTTCCGGTGACTGGTGTCGGTCCGGACAGCTAGAACGTCCGGAAAAATATTCAAATCAAAGTGAGGGACCTTAATTAACTCAAATATTAATGAGACAAATTTAGAAAAAAATTTTAGAAATAAAATACAACCAAGTCAAATGAGCCGGTGCCCAAGCGATGAGTAACCAGAGGAAAGTTGCGGTTCTCGCAATGAGGAGCCTTAGACCCGGGGGAAAAATTATAAAATAATTTTTGGGACTCCAGAGAAGGGTTATTGAGGTTCCCATGGCATTAGAATGCCAAGAAAATACCTAGAAAAATTTTTCAATCGGTACAGACAATTTTGACCCGTTGAGCCAAACGGAGGGCATTTTGGTCATTTCGCCTTCAGAGGTGATTTTTGGCCGACTTGTCCAGTTAAGTAAATAATTATTATGACTCAAAATATGAATAAATATTGCTAAAAATTAAATTGAAATGTGGTAGAAAAGAAAAGCAAAGAAAAATCAAAATAATGCAAATAATGACATCACATGATGTCATTTATAAATTACCAACCAATCGCAAGCTAATAAGCTTTCTTAAATACTTAAAAGAGACAAATTAAAGACCAAAGAAAAGGAAAAAAAAACGTGAGCAGCAACCATTCTTCTTCTTCTTCACCAAAACGTGACTTTCCCCTCCCTCCATTGATGAGCTTGGCAAGCTCATGAAGCCCTAAACTCCCACCATATTTCCTCAAGTTCTCAACACAAAAATTTATTCTAGAAGCTTGCTAAGGTGTTTGGGAGAAAAAGGGAGAAGAGAAATTAAAGTTGGCAAGCTTGGAGATTCTTCAAGTTGAGGTTAGTGCAACTATAAACATAAAACTCTTAAATTTCATGATTTTGGACTAGAAATTTAGTAAGACTTGTAATTTAAATGAACAAAAACCTATGTGTATGAGCTCTTGAATTTTTAGCTGCCCTAGAAAAGAAATATGTAGGAGTGTTTTGTTGGTCTTAAAGTGGACTAAAAATGATGTTGAGGATATATATATATATATATATATATAGGTGATGAATTGGTATGCTAACTAAGGCACCTTGTAGAAATTATATTGTGAAGCTAGGGTTTTGGGGAGTAAAAATTAGCTTGGCTTATGAAATTGTTAAAGTACATCCTAATGGTCAATTAGTGACCATTTGAAGGAATTTGACCTTAATTGGGACTGGAATAAAGCATGGCAAAGGGAAGGTGTGTGCTGCCTAGAGGGTGCAGAATGGTGACTGAAAATTCAGTCCCTTTGCACAGCCATAACTTGGGCTGTGTTAGTCCAATTGGTGTTTGGCCAATTGGACATGAAAGTAGGCTTATAATGGCACATTTTTGCTGAAGAAACCATGCCCAAAAGACCAAAGTAAGAGGACCAAAACTTGGCCCCAATCCGGAACCCTGAAACTGATTCTGCAGAAATGACCAAATGAACAGTAACTGTTCATTTGGCCATAACTCACTGTAGATTTGGTCAATTGACCTGAAATTTTTACAGAAACAAGTTAAGACATAGACAAACAACTTTCATGAAGAAACCTATCCCAAATTATGACCAGAACCTAACCCAAATGGCAGTCATAATTACTGTTCAAACCTGCAACTCTGCAGATTTTCATTTGAGCAGCAATGTTTGGAGGACTATAACTCTCTCTAGAAAACTCGGATTTAGGAGATTCTTGAACCGATGGAAACCTAAGGCATAGTAGAACATTTCATATGAAGAAAGTTAGACCAAATTATGAACTTAACTTGATCAAATTACTGACCAAAATTGGACCAAAAATCTGCGGACCAAAATCTCAAAGCATGAGCGATTGCGTGAACAGTAAACTTATTTTGGCCATTACTTGAGCTACAAAACTCCAAATGGAGTGATTCAAAAAATGAAATTCAACCAGACAAAATAAGGAACAACTTTCATGTTTACCATTTCCTCAAATTCCCACTGTAAAAATAACAAATGGAACAGTAAAGATGAAGCATGAAAACTGAAAATTTTGCTCAATTAGCATTAAGCTTAAAAATGGTATTGGCAACCAATACCAACAAGTTTGAAATACAAAATGTGGTATGTTTGAGGTGTTAAGACCAATACACCTATTTTCTATCCAAAAGTCAACATTTTTGTTGACCAATGAGGTGAATAGTGACACCAAAACCGAAAATTGGCAATTTTGCCAAAATGACCTAAGCTTTGAGAAAGTGACCAAAACCAACAAGTTTTAAATGCAAAATGTGGTACATTGGGAGTGTTAAAACCAATGCACCTATGATCTATGCAAAAGTCAACTTTTTGTTGACTATTGAAGTGAATAGTGACATAAAAACTTGAAATTCAAAAATTGAAGAATTCAAAAGTATCAAATGCCCTAGTAGGCCTAATGTGATTGGTTTGGATAGGTTGGCATGCCAATAGGGTTCTGATAGCAGTACTGCGTATGATGTATGGCTTCATTGCCATTCTGTGATGTGATAGCCTATGGCTATACTGATTATGATGTTTTACTTGGCTTTATGCCTTATTGCTTATATGGCTTATTAGCCATTCTGTTTGCACACCGGGAGACACATTGTGACCGATGGTGTGACGGCCCGAGGTACCTGGTACCCAGTGCTAGTTTACCCGTTTATCCAGTCCGGTCAATTTGTATAGGTTACTTGGGCATGGAAAAGTATAACTGTAATTGAACTGATTGTTAAAAAAAATACGAAAATTAAATATTAGAAATGATTACGATAGAATACAAAGAAACTCAAGATCATGAAGAAAATAAATAAACAAAATGCATGAAGAAGTTAATATCATAAAACGTAATTAGCCCTCGATTAAACATTAAGTTGGTAATTATTCAGTTCTTATGAACACAATGGCTAAGAAATTATGATTTTTATTTGCATATTATTTCTTTCTATATTATTATTTGCACCACTAAGCTTTATGCTTAGCGCGTCGCTTTTGCAACGCGTAGTGCGAAAGATTGGACAGAGGGCCCAGTAGACCACAGATTCGGTAAGGCAGTTCACAGTTCTGCATAGTGTCTGTGTCACCTCACTGTCTGCAGTGCATTGGTAGGACGCTAGATGTCATTTTGGTTTTTTGTAATTGATTTTATTTTCTCATATGTATTCGAACTTATGTAATGTATTTTGATATTCATGTAAATAATGAAAAGTGTGGTTGTAAATGGAAAAGTGAATGTTTATCTATGATTTATGCATGGTACCACATGAGATGGATGAATGAGAACTGAAATTGAACATTGTTGAGAATTTGATAAATGGAGTTGAGATGATGGAAAATGAATATAGGAAGTGTTTTTCACAGGTTCCGAAGAACTGTTTTCTCCATTTTTAGCCGGTACTCCGCCGGATTTTCTTTAAAATTTTCGGAACCTAAAATAAATTACAATTTCAATAAATGAATTATATTTCGCAAGTTATATTCAAAACTACGATAAAAATGAATTAAGATAAAATAGAGTGCTCCGGCACACTGAGTGGCATAACTTGCTCGGCTACACTGTAGTCGGGTGAGGGGTGTCACATTTAGTGGTATCAGAGCACGGTTTAGGCGTTTCTGGGCCTAGATTGAGTCCATACCTTGCATTGCATTTGTAAGAGTCGAGGTGACACTAACGCAGATCTGTTTATCCTTCTTATTTTGAATAGGATATGGACCCTTCATCTCAGAGAGCCGTTGAGGAGGAAGTGGAGAGTCATGCTCCACCTGCAGCACGGTGAGGCCCGGGGCATGAGAGAATCTGCTCGCCCGGCTCAAGCGAGCCTTTCGGCCTCCACAGCCATGTTCCAACAAATGGCCAACTTTTTAGACAAATGGCCGGGTAATGCCAAGACCACCACCACCACCACCAGCTCCACAGTAAATCACACTGGAAAGATTAAGGAAGTTTGGGTGTGGACTTCTATGGTAAGAGAGAAGATGACTGCATTGCGGTAGAATTGGTTGAGCAGGCAGGCGAGTCTTGAAACAACTCCACTGCACCCACAGGCAAAATCTAGAAGTCGCTATCTCTTTCCGCAAGACGATGCATATGAGTGGTGGGACAACTGTGTCCGATGAAGTGCAGCGGAAAGTCGTAACAGGACTTCTTTCTTTGAATTTAAGAAGAAATATGTGGGTAATGTATACCTAGAAGAGAGAAGAAGAGAGTTTATTAACTGAGGCGAGACGGTTGTCAGTGGCCGAATATGAGAAGGAATTCGTAAGATTGAGCCGCTATGGAAGGGAGATAGTCCCTAATGAAGCCGAAAGGTGCAAGAGATTTGAAGAGGGACTAAATGACAACATCAAGATCCAGCTCACTGCCTTGGGAATCACAGAATTTACCAAGCTAGTGGAAGCTGTAATAAAGGTTGAAAAGGTAAGAATCAGTGAGCAGACCAGAAGGGAGAGACAGCAGAAGAGGGGCCCAGGACAGTCAAGTATACCAACTGATAGTAAGAAGTTTAAGGGTTCTAGTTCACAAGATCAGACACAGGGCCACAGAGGCCAGATTGGAATATCTATAGCTAGTTCCCCGGGCACAATAACAAGGGGATCAACCCCAAAGCCTGAATGTATGCATTGTGGTAGAAGACACAGAGGGGAGTGTCGACTGTTAACTGGAGAGTGTTTCAAATGTGGGGCTACGGATCATTTCATAAGAGATTGCCCTCAGAGGAGTGGTTCAATAGCTCCGGTACAAGTTGATAGACCTTCCCCTATAGTTCAAAGGGGTAAAAGATCGGGTAGAGCAGAAACGGCTGACATTACACAGAAGATTGTTTCTGAGACAGTTGAAAAGCCTGAAGCCAGGGTGGTACCACAAGTATATGCTATGGAAGCTCAGGAAGAGCCAAACCCAGACACTGATGAGGGGATACAAGGAAATGAAGAAACAAGAAGGTAGCAACTCCCCGATTACTTAAGTCAGGTAAATTTCGAGGACGAAATTTAAATTAGAGGGGAAGAGTTATAACATCCTCCCCGTAGCAACTCCGTACATTCTACTGTTCCGGTGACCGGTGTCGGTCCGGACAGCTAGAACGTCCCGAAAAATATTCAAATCAAAGTGAGGGACCATAATTAACTCAAATATTAATGAGAAAAATTTAGAAAAAAATTTTAGAAATAAAATACAACCAAGTCAAATGAGCCGGTGCCCAAGCGATGAGTAACCAGAGGGAAGTTGCGGTTCTCGCAACGAGGAGCCTTAGACCCAGGGGAAAAATTATAAAATAATTTTTGGGACTCCAGAGAAGGGTTATTGAGGTTCCCATGGCATTAGAATGCCAATAAAATACCTACAAAAATTTTTCAATCGGTATAGACAATTTTGACCCGTTGAGCCAAACAGAGGGCATTTTGGTCATTTCGCCTTCAGAGGTGATTTTCGGCCGACTTGTCCAGTTAAGTAAATAATTATTATGACTCAAAATATGAATAAATATTGCCAAAAATTAAATTGAAATGTGGTAGAAAAGAAAAGCAAAGAAAAATCAAAATAATGCAAATAATGATATCACATGATGTCATTTATAAATTACCAACCAATCACAAGCTAATAAGCTTTCTTAAATACTTAAAAGAGACAAATTAAAGACCAAAGGAAAGGAAAAAAAAACGTGAGCAGCAGCCATTCTTCTTCTTCTTCACCAAAACGTGACTTTCCCCTCCCTCCATTGATGAGCTTGGCAAGCTCATGAAGCCCTAAACTCCCACCATATTTCCTCAAGTTCTCAACACAAAAATTTATTCTAGAAGCTTGCTAAGGTGTTTGGGAGAAAAAGGGAGAAGAGAAATTAAAGTTGGCAAGCTTGGAGATTCTTCAAGTTGAGGTTAGTGCAACTATAAACATAAAACTCTTAAATTTCATGATTTTGGACTTGAAATTTAGTAAGACTTGTAATTTAAATGAACAAAAACCTATGTGTACGAGCTCTTGAATTTTTGGCTGCCCTAGAAAAGAAATATGTAGGAGTGTTTTGTTGGTCTTAAAGTGGACTAAAAATGATGTTGAGGATATATATATATATATATATAGGTGATGAATTGGTATGCTAACTAAGGCACCTTGTAGAAATTATATTGTGAAGCTAGGGTTTTGGGGAGTAAAAATTAGCTTGGCTTATGAAATTGTTAAAGTACATCCTAATGGTCAATTAGTGACCATTTGAAGGAATTTAACCTTAATTGGGACTGGAATAAAGCATGGCAAAGGGAAGGTGTGTGCTGCCTAGAGGGTGCAGAATGGTGACTGAAAATTCAGTCCCTTTGCACAGCCATAACTTGGGCTGTGTTAGTCCAATTGGACATGAAACTAGGCTTATAATGGCACATTTTTGCTGAAGAAACCATGCCCAAAAGACCAAAGTAAGAGGACCAAAAATTGGCCCCAATCCGGAACCCTGAAACTGATTCTGCAGAAATGACCAAATGAACAGTAACTGTTCATTTGGCCATAAATCACTGTAGATTTGGTCAATTGACCTGAAATTTTTATAGCAACAAGTTAAGACATAGACAAACAACTTTCATGAAGAAACCTACCCCAAATTATGACCAGAACCTAACCCAAATGGCAGTCACAGTTACTGTTCAAACCTGCAACTCTGCAGATTTTCATTTGAGCAGCAATTATTGGAGGACTATAACTCTCTCTAGAAAACTCGGATTTAGGCGATTCTTGAACCGATGGAAACCTAAGGCATAGTAGAACATTTCATATGAAGAAAGTTAGACCAAATTATGAACTTAACTTGATCAAATTACTGACCAAATTTGGACCAAAAATCTGCGGACCCAAAATCTCAAAGCATGAGCGATTGCGTGAACAGTAAACTTATTTTGGCCATAACTTGAGCTACAAAACTCCAAATGGAGTGATTCAAAAAAAGAAATTCAACCAGACAAAATAAGGAACAACTTTCATGTTTACCATTTCCTCAAATTCCCACTGTAAAAATAACAAATGGAACAGTAAAGATGAAGCATGAAAACCGAAAATTTTGCTCAATTAGAATTAAGCTTAAAAATGGTATTGGCAACTAATACCAATAAGTTTGAAATACAAAATGTGGTATGTTTGAGGTGTTAAGACCAATACACCTATTTTCTATCCAAAAGTCAATATTTTTGTTGACCAATGAGGTGAATAGTGACACCAAAACCGAAAATTGGCAATTTTGCCAAAATGACCTAAGCTTTGAGAAAGTGACCACAACCAACAAGTTTTAAATGCAAAATGTGGTACATTGGGAGTGTTTAAACCAATGCACCTATGATCTATGCAAAAGTCAACTTTTTGTTGACTATTGAAGTGAATAGTGACATAAAAACTTGAAATTCAAAAATTGAAGAATTCAAAAGTATCAAATGCCCTAGTAGGCCTAATGTGATTGGTTTGGATAGGTTGGCATGCCAATAGGGTTACGATAGCGATCGCGTATGATGTATGGCTTCATTGCCATTCTGTGATGTGATAGCCTATGGCTATACTGATTATAATGTTTTACTTGGCTTTATGCCTTATTGCTTATATGGCTTATTAGCCATTCTGTTTGCACACCGGGAGACACATTGTGACCGGAAGTGTTTTCTCCATTTTTAGCTTATATGACGGAAGTGTTTTTCACAGGTTCCCAAGAACTGTTTTCTCCATTTTTAGCCGGTACTCCGCCGGATTTTCTTTAAAATTTTCGGAACCTGAAATAAATTACAATTTCAATAAATGAATTATATTTCGCAAGTTATATTCAAAACTACAATAAAAATGAATTAAGATAAAATAGAGTGCTCCGGCACACTGAGTGGCATAACTTGCTCGGCTACACTGTAGTCGGGTGAGGGGTGTCACATTTAGTGGTATCAGAGCACGGTTTAGGCGTTTCTGGGCCTAGATTGAGTCCATACCTTGCATTGCATTTGTGAGAGTCGAGGTGACACTAACGCAGATCTGTTTATTCTTCTTATTTTGAATAGGATATGGACCCTTCATCTCAGAGAGCCGTTGAGGAGGAAGTGGAGAGTCATGCTCCACCTGCAGCAGCTGAGACTGGGGGCATGAGAGAATCTGCTCCGCCAGCTCAAGCAGAGCCTGCTCAGCCTCCACAGGCCATGTTCCAACAAATGGCCGACTTTTTTAGACAAATGGCCGGGGTAATACCAGCACCACCACCACCACCACCAGTTCCACAGCAGAAATCACACCTGAAAAGACTAAGGAAGTTTGGAGCTGTGGACTTCAATGGTAAGAGAGAAGATGACTCTGTTGCAGCCGAGAATTGGTTGAACAGAACGGGCAGAGTCTTGAAATAACTCCACTGCACCCCTGAGCAAAATCTAGAAGCTGCTATCTCTTTACTGCAAGACGATGCATATGAGTGGTGGGACACTGTGTCCAGTGAAGTGCAGCCAGAAGCTGTAACTTAGGACTTCTTTCTTTCAGAATTTAAGAAGAAATATGTGGGTAATGTATACCTAGAAGAGAGAAGAAGAGAGTTTATTAACCTGAGGCAGAGACAGTTGTCAGTGGCCGAATATGAGAAGGAATTCGTAAGATTGAGCCGCTATGGAAGGGAGATAGTCCCTAATGAAGCCGAAAGGTGCAAGAGATTTGAAGAGGGACTAAATGACAACATCAAGATCCAGCTCACTACCTTGGGAATCACAGAATTTACCAAGCTAGTGGAAGCTGCAATAAAGGTTGAAAAGGTAAGAATCAGTGAGCAGACCAGAAGGGAGAGACAGCAGAAGAGGGGCCCAGGACAGTCAAGTATACCAACTGATAGTAAGAAGTTTAAGGGTTCTAGTTCACAAGATCAGACACAGGGCCACAGAGGCCAGATTGGAATATCTATAGCTAGTTCCCCGGGCACAATAACAAGGGGATCAACCGCAAAGCCTGAATGTATGCATTGTGGTAGAAGACACAGAGGGGAGTGTCGACTGTTAACTGGAGAGTGTTTCAAATGTGGGGCTACGGATCATTTCATAAGAGATTGCCCTCAGAGGAGTGGTTCAATAGCTCCGGTACAAGTTGATAGACCTTCCCCTATAGTTCAAAGGGGTAAAAGTAAATGCAATTGTAATGAAAATGCAAAAGTATAATTGTAATTGAACTAATTATTAAAGAAAATAAGGAAATGTATTATCAAAATAGAGATCAAGAATGATTATAATGAAATAAAGAAGCTCAAAATCATCAAGAAAACAATTAACAAAATGCATGAAGAAGTTAATATCATAAAATGTAATTAGCCTGCGACTAAACAATAAGTTAGTAATTATTCATTTTTTTTATGAACATAATAACTAGTAAATTATTATTTTTATTTGCATATTATATTTTCTTGTATTATTGGCACCACTAAGCTTTATGCTTAGCGCGTCGCTTTTGCAATGCATAGGTACTAAAGATTTGGATAAAGGGCCCAGTAGACCACAGATTGGGTAAGGCTGTTCACAATTCTGCATAGTGTCTGTGTCACCTCACAGACTACAGTGCATTAATAGGACACTAGGTCCCATTTTGTATTTTGTGATTTTTGTAAATTTTGTAATTAAACTCTTATTTATCATGTATATTTGAAACCTATGTAATATAATTTTATATTAATGTAAGTATTTGTAACTTTGTGTTTATAAATAACATATGAGAATTTATTTATGATTTGAGCATGATGATGATGTGAAATGAATGAATGATAAATGGAGGAATTGTTAAGAAATTATTGCAAATTGATGTGAGAATTGGAGTTGTGATTTGAACCATTTTTGGAAGTGTTTTCTATAGGTTCCGAAGAATTGTTTTCTCCATTTTTAGCTGACACTCTGCGGGATTTTCTATAAAATTTTCAGAGCCGCAAATTAATTTATATTTCAATAAATGATCTAAATGAGATCAATTTCATAAATTTCACTTAATAACTATAATAAATAAATTAAGAACTGATAAATATCAATGAGATAAATTATGGTGTTCCGATACACTATGTGGCATATCTTGCTCGGCTACAGTGCAGACGGGTAAGGGGTGTCACATTTAGTGGTATCAGAGCACGGTTTAGGCGTTTTTGGGTCTAGATCGAGTCCATACCATGCATTACATTTATAAGAGTCAAGGTGACACTAATGCAGATCTGTTTGTCTTTCTTATTTTGATTAGGATATGGACCCCACGTCACAAAGAGCACTAGATGAGAAAGTGGAGAGTCGTGCTCCACCTGCAGCTAAGACTGGGGCCCAGGAAGAACCTGCTCCACTAGCACTAGCAGTGCTTGCACAGCCTCCGCCGGCTATGTTTCAGCAAATGGCTGAATTCTTCACGCAAATGGCTGGGGTTATGCCACCACCACCACCTCCACAGCAGAAATCACATCTAGAAAGACTAAAAAAATTTGGGGTAGTGGACTTTATTGGTAAGAAAGAAGATGACTCGGTGGTGGCTGAGAATTGGCTAGATCGCAACTGCATTGCACCCTAGAGCAAAGCTTGGAGGGTGTTGTGTCCCTACTTTAAGATGATGCCTATCAGTGGTGGGACACCGTATCTAGTGAAGTCTGGCCAGGACTGGTAACTTGGGATTTCTTCCTCGCTGAATTTAAGAAGAAATATGTGGGAAGTGTGTATCTGGAAGACAAAAGAAGTGAGTTTATTAATCTGAGGCAGAGGTAGTTATCAGTAGCAGAGTATGAGAAGGAGTTTGTCAGACTAATCTGCTATAAAAGAGAGATGGTCCCCACAGAAGCAAAGAGGTGCAAAAGGTTTGAAGAGGGGCTAAATGACAACATTAAAATAATGATCACTACCTTGGGGATTACGAACTTCACGAAATTAGTTGAAGCCGCACTGAAAGTGGAAAGGGTCAAAGTAAGTGAACAGAATAGGAAAGATAGGCAGCATAAGAGGGAATTTAAACCAGTGCAGTCAAGTATACCGACTGATAGTAAGAAGCTTAAGAGTTCTAGTTCACAAGATTAGACATAGGGCCAGAGAGGCCAGACTGGGATATTTATAGTTAGCTCCCCAGGCACTATAACAAGGGGATTTGCCCCAGTGCCTGAATGTATGCACTGTGGTAGGAGACACAGAAGGGAGTGTCGACTGTTAACTAAAGAGTGTTTCAAGTGTGGGGCTACGGATCATTTCATAAGAGATTTCCCTCAGAGGAGTGGTTCAATAGCTCTGGTACAAGTTGATAGACCTACCCCTACAGTTCAAAGGGGTAAAAGATCGGGTAAAGTAGAAATGGCTGACATTTCACAGAAGATTGTTTCTGAGACAGTTGAAAGGCCCGAAGTCAGGGTGGCACCATAGGTATATGATATGGAGGCTAAGGAGGAGCCAAACCCAGACACTGATGAGGCGATACAAGGAAGTGAAGAAACAAGGAGGTAGCAACTCCACGATTACTTAAGTTAGGTAAATTTCGAGGACGAAATTTAAATTAGAGGGGAAGAGTTGTAACACCCTCACTTTATCCATTCCGTACATTCTACTGTTTCACTGACCAGTGTCAGTCTGGACAGCTAGAACGTCTAGAAAAATATTTAAACTAAAGTGAGGAACCATAATTAACTCAAATATTAATAAGAAAAATTTAGGAAAAATTTTAGAAATAAAATACAACTAAGTTAAATGAGTCGGTGCCCTAGTGATGGGTAACACAGAGGAAAGTTGCGGTCTTCGCAACTAGAAGCCCTAGACCTGGGACAAAATTCAAAAAATAATTTTTGGGACTCCATAGAAGAGTCATTGAGGTTTCTATGGCATTAGAATGCCAAGAAAATGCTTAGAAATCTTTTTCAATCGGTACAGACAATTTTAGTCTGTTAAGCCAAACGGAGGGCATTTTGGCCATTTCGCCTTCAGAGGTGATTTTTGGCTGACTTGTCCAGTTAAGTAAATAATTATTATGATCTAAAATATGAATAAATATTGCTAAAAATTTAATTGAAAATGAGTAGAACAGAAAAAGAAAGAAAAATGAAAGAAATAAGGAATTATGACATCATATGATGTCATTAAAAGTGCTCCCACCTATCACATTTGAACAAGCTATTAAAAACCAATTAAAAAGAAGTAAAATGAGGTAAAAATTAACAAAACACAATCTGCTCTTCCTCACCCCAAACCACACGTTTTCCTTTTCCAAACCCATTCCTCCATGGAAGCTTAATGAAAGCTTCAAACCTCACCTCATCTCACCTTGAAACCACTACCTTGCTTCACAAAAAAGTGATGTTGCATCTTGAACAACCCCTAGCTAGCAAAAAGAAGAAGAAAGAAGGAAGTTTTGGAGACTTTGAAGAGTGAGCAAAAGAGGTTAGTGTTCAATCTCTTAGCACTTTTACTTGATTCATGCTTAATGCCGTGAGATAAGTAGAAAATGTAAGAAAAACAAAACAAAAATTATGTGTGTCTATCCCTATAAATTTCAGCAGCCTAAGGGTGGTTAGGGTTTGATGAATTTACTTGAAGTAAAGTGTTTATGAGCTGCCCATAGCATGAGATGAGTGCTTGAACATGATTGTGTAAGTGAAATGTAAGTATAGTGCATGAATGAACTTGAGAACTTGGACATTTGAATAACAATAGGGTTTGCTCATGTAATGGTATGTTAACATTGTAATGGTCAATTAGTGACCATTTGAATGTGTGTGAGAAGGAATTGAAGTGAGTAAGGGTGTTGGAGTTAAAATGAGGTGTACTGCCCTTGGTGACCTGCAGGACTGGGTGTGAGTCCAGCAGGTTGGGCATCTATAAATGGAGTGGTAGAGATTCAATTGGTGCAATGCCAATTGTAAATGAAACTAGACACATAATGGCACAACTTTGGTGAAGAAACCCTGCCCAGAAAACCAAACCAAGTTGACCTAAAAATTGCCCTAATCCAGGTAACTTGCATTCTGCCTGGGCAAAATGACCAAATGAACAGTATTTATTCATTTATTTATAACTCAGTCTAGAAAAAGCCAATTGACCTGAAAGTTTACCAGCCGAAAGCTGAGATATAGACTTACAACTTTCATGAAGAAATCAAACCCAAATTTTGATCATAACATGTTCAAAAAGCGACTGCGATCGATGCACAAAACTGCAGATTGGTTACGCGGAAAAATCTGGAAAATTGCAATCCGGCCAATTATGGTATTTAAGCCATAACTTGAGCTACAAAACTCCAAACGGAGTGATTCAAAAAAAGAAATGTAACCAGACACAATAAGGAACAACTTTCGTGAAGACAATTTTGCCAAATTCCTACTGTACAAATGACCAATGGAACAGTAAACTTAATGCTTGAAATCTAAAAATTGTGAATAACTAATACTAAGCTTTGAAATGGTATTGGCAATGAATACCAACAACTTTAGAATGAAAAATGTGGTATGTTGGGGATATTAAAACCAATATACCTATTGTCTATGAAAAAGTCAATATTTTAGTTGACTAATGAAATGAATAGTAACCTTACATGTAAAGTACAAATATTCAAGAAATGATTTTGTAATATGCCTTAGTAGGCCTAATGTGATTGGTTTGGATAGGTTAGCATGCCAATAGTGTTCTGATAGCAGTACTGCGTATGATGTATGGCTTCATTGCCATTCTGTGATGATAACCTATGGGTATCCTGATTATGATGTTATACTTGGCTTTATGCCTTATTGCTTTTATGGCTTATTAGCCATTCTGTTTGCACACAGGGAGACACATTGTGACCGATGGTGTGATGGCCCGAGGTACCTGGTACCCAGTGCTAGTTTACTCATTTATCCAGTCCGGTCAATTTGTATAGGTTACTTGGGCATGAAAAAGTATAATTGTAATTGAACTGATTATTAAAGAAAATAAGGAAATGAATTGTAACATCCTCCCTGTACCAACTCCGTACATTCTACTGTTCCGGTGACCGGTGTCGGTCCGGACAGCTAGAACGTCCGGAAAAATATTTAAACTAAAGTCGGGAATCATAATTAACTCAAATATTAATAAGAAAAATTTAGTAAAAATTTTTGAAATAAAATACAACCAAGTTAAACGAGCCGGTGCCCAAGCGATGGGTAACCAGAGGGAAGTTACGGTTCTCGCAACGAGGAGCCCTAGACCCGGGGAAAAAATTATAAAATAATTTTTGGGACTCCAGAGAAGGGTTATTGAGGTTCCCATGGCATTAGAATGCCAAGAAAATACCTAGAAAAATTTTTCAATCGGTACAGACAATTTTGACCCGTTAAGCCAAACGGAGGGCATTTTGGTCATTTCGCCTTCAGAGGTGATTTTTGGCCGACTTGTCCAATTGAGTAAATAATTAATATGACATAAAATATGAAGAAACATTACAAGAAATTAAATTGAAAATGAGTAGTGGAGGAAAGGAAAGAAAATAAGGAAAAAGCTTACTTATGACATCATGGTGATGTCATTAAGAAAATTTTGACCAATCACAATTAAGCCATCAATTGACTAACTAATAAAAAGACTAAATGAAGACTAAATAATCAAAAATTTCAGCAGCCACCCCTCCTTCCTCATGCATCCGAAACCCTAATCCCATAGCCACCCTCCATTAAAGCTTTTTCAAGCTTTAGATTTCCATCATTTCCACCATATTTCCCTAACCCCTTTCATTAAACCTTGACCATATCACTTGGGGAAGCTTTTGGCAGTCAAGAAGAAGAAGGAAAGTGAAGTTTTGAGCTTGAGAAAAATCTCCCTACAAGAGGTTAGTGCATATATGTAGTTAAAACTCATTAATTCCATGATTGAGGCTTGTAATGGATGAGAAATTGTGAAATAAATGAAACAAATTCATGTGTATGTCCACCAAAAAATTTGGCAGCCCTAATAGAGGAATGGTTTTGATTGTTTTAATGGACTTAAAGTGAGTTAGAAAGGGTATTTAAGGTGTGAATATGCATAGATGTTGAACTAGTGTGCTAATTGAGGTTTATGGGTAAATTGCATTGGACATTAGGGTTTTGAGAAGTAAAAATTGACTTGGCTTATCAAACTATTAAAGAACACTCTAATGGTCAATAAGTGACCATTTGAGGTATGTTGACCACAATTTGGACTGAAAAATGGTATGGCAAAGTCAAGGTGTAAGCTGCCCTAGGACAGCAGCAAATGGACTGAAATTTCAGTCCAATTACATAGCCATAACTTTGGCTGTGTTAGTCCAATTGGTGTTTGGCCAATTGGACATGAAACTAGGCTTATAATGGCACATTTTTGCTGAAGAAACCATGCCCAAAAGGCCAAAGCAAGAGGACCAAAACTTGGCCCCAATCCAGATACCCTGCAACTGATTCTGCAGAATTGACCAAAAACTGTTCATTTGGCCATAACTTAATGTAGATATGGTCAATTGACCTGACATTTTTACAGCAACAAGTTAAGACATAGAAAAACAACTTTCATGAAGAAACCTACCCCAAATTATGGACAGAACCTATTCAAAAATGCAATCACAGCCACTGTTCATGTTACTGTAGATATGGTCAATTCTGCAGATTGGCAATCCGGCCAGATGTGGTTTTTGAGCCATATCTGGAACTACAAAACTCCAAATGGAGTGATTCAAAAAAGGAAATTCAACTAGACAAAATAAGGAACAACTTTGATGTTTGTCATTTCCTCAAATTCCCACTGCAACAGGGCCCAATGGAACAGTAAAGTTGGGTCTCAAAAACTGAAATTTCTGCCCTCTTAGAATTAAGTTAAGAAATGGAAATGGCAATCAATTCCAACAAGTTTTAAATACAAAATGTGGTATGTTTGGGTGTTAAAACCAATACACCTATTTTCTATCCAAAAGTCAACATTTTTGTTGACCAATGAGGTGAATAGTGACATCAAAACTTGAAATGCACAAATTGAAGAAATTAAAAGTTTCAAATGCCCTAGTATACCTAACATGATTGGTTTGGATAGTTTGGCATGCCAATAGGGTTCAGTTAGCAGTACTCCACATGGCAATATGCCATTCTGTGATTTTATGGTTTTTAACCATTCTGACTTTGTATTGAGACTTGGCCTTGTGCCTGATATTATTTACAGCTTGTTAGCTATTCTGTTGCACACCGGGAGATGCATATGTGACCGATGGTGTGACGTCCCGAGGTACTAGGTACCCAGTGCCAGTTTACCCGTTATCCATCCGATGCGTCTAGTGTAGGTTACTTGGGGCAACCAAATGAATAAAAGTGAACAAAGTTAATGAAATAATGAATATACCAACACCAAACAAAGAAAGCATACACATTCTATACACATTTATTTTCTTGCTATTTTCTTTTATTATATTATTGCACCACTAAGCATTATTGCTTAGCGCGTTGCTTTTGCCACGCATAGGTACTGGAGATCCCGATCGTGAGCCCAGTAGACCACAGACTGGGTGAGTCCATCCTCTGATTACATGCAGTGTCCTTGTCACCTCAACTTCTGCAGTGCATTGGTAGGACACTAGGTGTCATTTTGATATTTTGTAGCAAATTTTTATTTTCTCATATGTATTTGAACTTATGTAATATATTTTGATGTTCATGTAAATAATGAAAGTTATGACTATGAATGCAAAATTTGAGCATTTATTTATTGCTTGTATATGAGTATTATGAGAAATGGATGTTTGAGAAATGAAAAGGTTATTGAGAACTGAAATTGAGAAATATTGTTGAGATTTTGGATATTGGAGTTTGAGATGATTGAATACAAATTTTGGAAGTGTTTTTAACAGGTTCCGAAGAATTGTTTTCTCCATTTTTAGCCGGTACTCTTCCGGATTTTCTATAAAATTTTCGGAACCTCAAATAAATTATAATTTCAATAAATGAACTATATTTCACAAACTATATTCAAAACCTTGACAAAAATTAATTAAGGTAAAATAGAGTGTGCCGGTACACCGTGTGGCATAGCTTGCTCGGCTACACTGTAGACGGGTAAGGGGTGTCACATTTAGTGGTATCAGAGCACGGTTTAGGCGTTTCTGGGCCTAGATTGAGTCCATACCATGCATTGCATTTGTAAGAGTTGAGGTGACACTAATGCAGATCTGTTTGTCTTTGTTATTTTGAATAGGATATGGACCCTTCATCTCAGAGAGCTGTTGAGGAGGAAGTGGAGAGTCATGCTCCACCTGCAGCAGCTGAGACTGGGGGTATGGGAGAACCTGCTCCACCAGCTCAGGCAGAGCCCGTTCAGCCTCCACAGGCCATGTTTCAGCAAATGGCCGATTTCTTTAGACAAATGGCCGGGGTAATGCCAGCACCACCACCACCACCACCACCAGCTCCACAGCAGAAATCATACCTGGAAAGGTTAAGAAAGTTTGGAGCAGTGGACTTTTTCGGTAAGAGAGAAGATGACTCTGTTGCAGCCGAGAATTGGTTGAACAGAACGGGCAGAGTCTTAAAACAACTTCACTGCACCTCAGAGCAAAATCTAGAAGCTGCAGTATCCTTGTTGCAAGATAATGCCTACGAATGGTGGGACACTGTGTCTAGTGAAGTGCAGCCAGAAGCTGTAACTTAGGACTTCTTTCTCTCCGAGTTCAAGAAGAAATATGTGGGTACTGTATACCTAGAAGAGAGAAGAAGAGAGTTCATTAACCTGAGGCAGAGACAGCTATCAGTGGCCGAGTATGAGTAGGAATTTGTCCGATTAAGCCGCTACGGAAGGGAGATAGTCCCTAATGAAGCTGAAAGGTGTAAGAGATTTGAAGAGGGACTAAATGACAACATCAAGATCCAGCTCACTGCCTTGGGAATCACATAATTTACCAAGTTAGTGGAAGCTGCAATAAAGGTTGAAAAAGTAAGAATCAGTGAACAGACTAGAAGGGAAAGACAGCAGAAGAGGGGCCCAGGTCAGTCTAGTTCAGCTCCTGCATTTGGGAAGAAGTTCAAGGGTCCTCCTGCACAGAGTTCAGCTCAGCCCCAGGGTCAGGGTCAGTCTCAGGGGCCGAGGCCACAGTTCACCCCTAGGAGAGGTCAGTCCACACCATCAGTGGGCAGCTCTCCAGGGATGGGGTTCAGGGGACCAGCCCCAGCATCTTCTGCGTGTCCACACTGCCTGAAGTGGCATAAGGGGGAGTGTTGGAGAGTAACTGGTGCCTGCTTAAGGTGTGGGTCAACAGAGCATCAGTTAAGGAACTGTCCACGTAGAACTACTACAGCTGCTCCAACACAAGCAGACAGACCTGCTCCTGCACCACAGAGAGGTAGAAAATCTGGTAAATCTGAGGCAGTGGGACCATCACAGAGGCCTGCATCCGAGCCAGCAGAGAGGCCAGATAACAGACCACCTGCCAGAAATTATGCCCTGAGAGCTTAGGAGGAGCAAGATGCCCCGGACATCATTAGGGGTACGTTCTCCCTCTACAATACTCCTGTGCATGCATTGGTGGATCCAGGATCCACTCATTCCTACATTTGCATCAACTTACCCGTAGAAAGGGGGATACTAATAGGGGAGAGTGACCAAGACATTCTGGTCACTAATCCATTGGGTCACAGTGTAGTGGTGAACAAGGTATACAAGGGTTGCCCGTTAAGAATTCAGGGGTATGAATTCTTGGCAGACCTGATTGAGTTGTCCTTCCACGAGTTTGACGTGATTTTGGGAATGGACTGGTTGTCACGTCATCAGGCAATAGTTGATTGCAAATTGAAGAGAATTTCTCTGAAAACTCCTAAGGGTAATGAGATTATAGTTGTGGGGGAAAGGATAGATTTCCTGTCCAATGTTATCTCAGCCACAGATGCAAGAAGAATGATGGGAAAAGGCTGTGAAGCCTACCTAGCACATGTGGTGGATACTAGGCAGGCTAAGCCAAACCTGAGTAATATACCCACATTGAGATACTTCCCAGAGGTATTTCCTGAAGAATTGCCTGGTTTGCCACCAGAAAGGGAAGTTGAATTTGCTATTGAGACACTACCGGGTACAACACCCATTTCCATTGCTCCTTATAGGATGGCACCCACGGAATTGAGGGAGTTGAAAACTCAGTTGCAAGAGTTGCTGGATAAGGGGTTCATACGCCCCAGTGTGTCACCATGGGGAGCTCCAGTGTTGTTTGTGAAAAAGAAGGATGGGACTTTGAGGCTTTGTATTGATTAACGGCAGTTGAATAAAGTGACTGTGAAGAACAAATATCCGTTGCCTAGAATAGATGATCTGTTTGATCAGTTGAAGGGAGCAGGAGTATTTTCTAAGATTGATCTCAGATCAGGGTATCATCAGTTGAGGGTAAAGGATGCAGATGTGCCAAAGACTGCATTCAGGACCCGATATGGGCATTATGAGTTTCTAGTGATGCCCTTTGGCCTAACAAATGCACCAGCAGCATTCATGGACCTTATGAACCATATCTTCCATCCACACTTAGATCGGTTCGTAGTGGTCTTTATTGATGATATTTTGGTGTATTCCAAGACCAGGGAAGAACATGATGAACATTTGAGGATTGTTCTGCAAACCTTGAAAGAAAAGAAGCTGTATGCTAAGTTGTCCAAGTGTGACTTCTGGTTGAATGAGATTGCATTCCTTGGACACACAGTGTCAGCTGATGGGATTAGGGTGGATCCTAAGAAAATAGAAGCAGTGATGGAATGGAAGCCTCCCAGAAATACAACTGAGGTCAGAAGCTTCTTGGGGCTAGTTGGGTATTAAAGAAGATTTGTGAAGGGATTTTCCCTAATAGCTGCTCCAATGACCAAGTTGTTACACAAGAATGTCAGATTTAACTGGAATGACAAATGTCAGACCAGTTTTAAGAAGTTGAAGGCTATATTGACAGAAGCACCAGTGTTAACACAGCCAGTGTCAGGAAAGGACTTTGTGGTCTACAGTGATGCCTCACATAATGGGTTAGGGTGTGTATTGATGCAAGAGGGGAAGGTGGTCGCCTATGCTTCCAGGCAGCTAAGGCCACATGAACAAAATTACCCTACCCATGATCTAGAGCTTGCAGCAATTATCTTCGCACTGAAGATATGGAGGCATTACTTGTATGGTGAAAAGTGCTACATTTACACAGACCACAAAAGCCTGAAATGCTTGCCAACCCAGAAGGAGCTCAACCTTAGATAGAGGCGATGGATTGAGTTCCTGAAGGATTATGACTGTGTAATTGACTACCATCCTGGGAAGGCAAATGTAGTTGCTAATGCTTTGAGCAGAAAGTCCATCACAGCTTTGAGATCATTGAATGCCCGTCTCACTTTGATTCGAGATGGAGCTATTTTGGCTGAGTTGCAAGTGAGGCCAAACTCACTCTGACAGATTTTAGATGGGCGTAAGGTGGATGAGAAGCTAATGGCTATTATGAGCAAACTCCCGGAGAAAAGCGGTGACTATGAGGCGAAGCGGATGGGTGTCTGCACTACAAAGGAAAAGCGTGTGTACGGATAATGGGGAATTGAAAGCCAGATTCTAAAAGAGGCACACACCGGTGTATATGCTATGCACCGTGAAGTACAAAGATGTATCATGATCCAAGCTTGATATTGGTGGCCTGGTATGAAGAAAGACATAGCTGACTATGTGACTAAATGCTTGACATGTCAGCAAGTCAAGGCAGAACATTAAGTTCCATCGGGTTTGCTACAGTCTATACGCATACTTGAATGGAAATGGGATCGGGTCACCATGGATTTTGTAAGTGGTCTACCTCTCACCCGGAAAAAACATGATGCAGCATGGGTAATAGTGGATAGATTGACCAAGTCAGCACACTTTCTGCCAGTTAGGACTGACTACTCACTGGAGAAGTTAACAGAATTGTATATCAGTGAGATAGTTAGACTTCATGGAATTCCACTTTCCATCATATCTGATCGAGACCCAAGATTTACATCAAGATTCTAGAAGAAGTTGCATGAATCCTTGGGTACACAACTCCACTTCAGCACAGCTTTCCATCCTCAGACGGATGGGCAATCAGAAAGAGTAATCCAGGTAAACAATTGAACCAATTGAATTAATACAACTATTGAACTGAAATGATAACAATAACATGAAATATATGTCAGGTCCTTGAGGATATGTTGAGGAGTTGTGTCATTGAGTTTGAGGGAAGTTGGGATAGATACCTCCCACTGGCAGAGTTTGCATACAACAATAGCTACCAAGATAGCATTCAAATGGCCCCATATGAAGCACTGTATGGGAGAAAATGTAGAACTCCAGTGTGCTGGACTGAATTGGGCGAAGACAAACAGGTAGGGCCAGACCTGGTGAAACAGGCTGAGGAGAAGGTAAAATCAATCAAAGCCAACTTAAAGGTTGCCTCAGACATACAGAAATCTTATGCCGACCTGAAGAGAAAAGAAATAGAATATGTGGTTGGCGACAAAGTGTTCCTCAAGGTGTCACCATGGAAGAAAGTGTTGAGGTTTGGAAGAAAAGGTAAGTTGAGCCCTAGGTTCATTGGCCCATATGAAGTCATTGAACGTGTGGGTCCAGTGGCCTATAGGCTAGCTTTACCACCAGAGCTGGACAAGAACCACAATGTGTTCCACGTGTCCATGCTCAGAAGATACCGCTTAGATCCTTCACATGTCATCTCCAGAGAAGAAATTGAAATACAACCAGATTTGACATATGAAGAAGAACCTCTACGGATCTTGGCTCGGGAAGTGAAAGAGTTGAGAAACAAGTAAATTCCATTGGTGAAAGTGCTTTGGAGGCACCACAACACCGAGGAGGCAACTTGGGAAAGTGAAGAGACGATGAGGCAACAGTTCCCTCAACTGTTTGCATCAGGTAAATTTCGAGGACGAAATTTAAATTAGAGGGGAAGAGTTGTAACACCCTCCCTATACCAACTCCGTACATTCTACTGTTCTGGTGACCGGTGTCGGTCCGGATAGCTAGAACGTCCGGAAAAATATTTAAACTAAAGTTGGGAATCATTATTAACTCAAATATTAATAAGAAAAATTTAGTAAAAATTTTTGAAATAAAATACAACCAAGTTAAACGAGTCGGTGCCCTAGCGATGGGTAACCAGAGGGAAGTTGCAGTTCTCGCAACGAGGAGCCCTAGACCCGGGGGAAAAATTATAAAATAATTTTTGGGACTCCAGAGAAGGGTTATTGAGGTTCCCATGGCATTAGAATGCCAAGAAAATACCTAGAAAAATTTTTCAATCGGTACAGACAATTTTGACCCGTTAAGCCAAACGGAGGGCATTTTGGTCATTTCGCCTTCAGAGGTGATTTTTGGCCGACTTGTCCAGTTGAGTAAATAATTAATATGACATAAAATATGAAGAAACATTACTAGAAATTAAATTGAAAATGAGTAGTGGAGGAAAGGAAAGAAAATAAGGAAAAAGCTTATTTATGACATCATGGTGATGTCATTAAGAAAATTTTGACCAATCACAATTAAGCCATCAATTGACTAACTAATAAAAAGACTAAATGAAGACTAAATAACCAAAAATTGCAGCAGCCACCCCTCCTTCCTCATGCAGCCGAAACCCTAATCCCATAGCCACCCTCCATTAAAGCTTTTTCAAGCTTTAGATTTCCATCATTTCCACCATATTTCCCTAACCCCTTTCATTAAACCTTGACCATATCACTTGGGGAAGCTTTTGGCAGCCAAGAAGAAGAAGGAAAGTGAAGTTTTGAGCTTGAGAAAAATCTCCCTACAAGAGGTTAGAGCACATATGTAGTTAAAACTCATTAATTCCATGATTGAGGCTTGTAATGGATGAGAAATTGTGAAATAAATGAAACAAATTCATGTGTATGTCCACCAAAAAATTTGGCAGCCCTAATAGAGGAATGGTTTTGATTGTTTTAATGGACTTAAAGTGAGTTAGAAAGGGTATTTAAGGTGTGAATATGCATAGATGTTGAACTAGTGTGCTAATTGAGGTTTATGGGTAAATTGCATTGGACATTAGGGTTTTGAGAAGTAAAAATTGACTTGGCTTATCAAACTGTTAAAGAACACTCTAATGGTCAATAAGTGACCATTTGAGGTATGTTGACCACAATTTGGACTGAAAAATGGTATGGCAAAGTCAAGGGGTAAGTGCCCTAGACATAAAGAAATGGACTGAAATTTCAGTCCAATTACACAGCCATAACTTTGGCTGTGTTAGTCCAATTGGTGTTTGGCTAATTGGACATGAAACTAGGCTTATAATGGCACATTTTTTTCTGAAGAAACCATGCCCAAAAGACCAAAGCAAGAGGACCAAAACTTGGCCCCAATCCGGATACCCTGCAACTGATTCTGCAGAATTGACCAAATGAACAGTAACTGTTCATTTGGCCATAACTCACTGTAGATATGGTCAATTGACCTGAAATTTTTACAGCAACAAGTTAAGACATATAAAAACAACTTTAATGAAGAAACCTACCCCAAATTATGGCCAGAACCAATTCAAAAATGCAATCACAGCCACTGTTCATGTTACTGTAGATATGGTCAATTCTGCAGATTGGCAATCCGGCCAGCTGTGGTTTTTGAGCCATATCTGGAGCTACAAAACTCCAAATGGAGTGATTCAAAAAAGGAAATTCAACTAGACAAAATAAGGAACAACTTTGATGTTTGTCATTTCCTCAAATTCCCACTGCAACAGGGCCCAATGGAACAGTAAAGTTGGGTCTCAAAAACTGAAATTTCTGCCCTCTTAGAATTAAGTTGAGAAATGGAAATGGCAATCAATTCCAACAAGTTTTAAATACAAAATGTGGTATGTTTGGGGTGTTAAAACCAATACACCTATTTTCTATCCAAAAGTCAATATTTTTATTGACCAATGAGGTGAATAGTGACATCAAAACTTGAAATGCACAAATTGAAGAAATTAAAATTTTCAAATGCCCTAGTATACCTAACATGATTGGTTTGGATAGTTTGGCATGCCAATAGGGTTCAGTTAGCAGTACTGCACATGGCAATATGCCGTTCTGTGATTTTATGGTTTTTAACCATTCTGACTTTGTATTGAGACTTGGCCTTGAGCCTGATATTATTTACAGCTTGTTAGCTGTTCTGTTACACACCGGGAGATGCATATGTGACCGATGGTGTGACGGCCTGAGGTACTAGGTACCCAGTGCCAGTTTACCCGTTATCCAGTCCAGTCGTCTAGTGTAGGTTACTTGGGGCAACCAAATGAATAAAAGTGAACAAAGTTAATGAAATAATGAATATACCAACACCAAACAAAGAAAGCATACACATTCTATACACATTTATTTTCTTGCTATTTTCTTTTATTATATTATTGCACCACTAAGCATTATTGCTTAGCGCGTTGCTTTTGCCACGCGTAGGTACTGGAGATCCCGATCGTGAGCCCAGTAGACCACAGACTGGGTGAGTCCATCCTGCAGTTCTGCACAGTGTCCTTGTCACCTCAACTTCTGCAGTGCATTGGTAGGACACTAGGTGTCATTTTGATATTTTGTAGCAAATTTTTACTTTCTCATATGTATTTGAACTTATGTAATATATTTTGATGTTCATGTAAATAATGAAAGTTATGACTATGAATGCAAAATTTGAGCATTTATTTATTGCTTGTATATGAGTATTATGAGAAATGGATGTTTGAGAAATGAAAAGGTTATTGAGAACTGAAATTGAGAAATATTGTTGAGATTTTGGGTATTGGAGTTTGAGATGATTGAATACAAATTTTGGAAGTGTTTTTAACAGGTTCCGAAGAACTGTTTTCTCCATTTTTAGCCGGTACTCTGCCGGATTTTCTATAAAATTTTCGGAACCTCAAATAAATTATAATTTCAATAAATGAACTATATTTCATAAACTATATTCAAAACCTTGACAAAAATTAATCAAGGTAAAATAGAGTGTGCCGGTACACCGTGTGGCATAGCTTGCTCGGCTACACTGTAGACGGGTAAGGGGTGTCACATGAATTATCAAAATAAAGATCAAGAATGATTACCATGAAATAAAGAAGCTCAAAATCATCAAGAAAACAATTAACAAAATGCATGAAGAAGTTAATATCATAAAATGTAATTAGCCTACGACTAAACAATAAGTTAGTAATTATTCATTTTTTTTATGAACATAATAACTAGTAAATTATTATTTTTATTTGCATATTATATTTTCTTGTATTATTGGCACCACTTAGCTTTATGCTTAGCGCGTCGCTTTTGCAACGCGTAGGTACTAAAGATTTGGGCAGAGGGCCCAGTAGACCACAGATTGGGTAAGGCCGTTCACAGTTCTACATAGTGTCTGTGTCACCTCACAGACTACAGTGCATTGGTAGGACACTAAGTCCCATTTTAGTATTTTGTGATTTTTGAAAGTTTTGTAATTAAACTCTTATTTATCATGTATATTTGAAACCTATGTAACATAATTTTATATTAATGTAAGTATTTGTAACTTTATGTTTATAAATAACATATGAGAATTTATTTATACTTTGAGCATGATGATGATGTGAAATGAATGAATGACAAATGGAGGAATTGTTAAGAAATTGTTATAAATTGATGTGAGAATTGGAGTTGTGATTTGAATTATTATTGGAAGTTTTTTCCACAAGTTCCGAAGAGCTATTTTCTCCATTTTTAGCCGGCACTCTGTCGGATTTTCTATAAAATTTTTGGAGCCACAAATTAATTTATAATTTCAATAAATGATCTAAGTGAGATCAATTTCATAAATTTCACTTAATAACTATAATAAATAAATTAAGAACTGATAAATATCAATGAGAAAAGTTATGGTGTTCTGATACACTGTGTGGCATATCTTGCTCGACCACACCATAGACGGGTAAGGGGTGTCACAATCTAAATCTTTATACATGTATGGACATGTTGTAACACCCCTAAGTTCGGTAGTGCGTTCTACTGCTCCGGTGACCAGTGCTGTCCGGACAGCTAGGATGCCTAGAACTACACTTCAATATGAATGAGGAGACATAAATAATGAAATACAAGAAAAGAAAATACAAGAAAAACAAAGGAAAAATCATAGCAAAGAAATGTAACCAAGTTAAGCGAGCCGAAAACCCTAGCGATCGGTGGCCTTAGGAAGTCACGGCGTGGACCGTTGACTAGCCCGATTTGCGGGAACCCTGGAAAACATTTTAGGACTTAAATAGGCCCTTGTTGAAGAATAAATATCATTAGAAATATCAAAGAAAAATTAAATAATTAGTACAAAGAAATGTGAGAAATCGAAAAACAGACAAAACCCGGTATTACCAAAAAATCGGGAATGCAACCCGAACAGGGGCATTATGGTCATTTGACATCCCGAATTGTCTTTTGACCTAAATGTCCATTAAAAATAAATAATATTACACTTAGAAAATAAAATGAAAAATTAGTTTAGTGGTACCTAAAGTAAATAGCAAAAATGAAGGGTTTAATGTGGAATAAGTGGAAATTCAACATATTATATGATTTAAAGTAAGTAAGTGGACCACTAAGAATCATAAAATGAATTAAAAATAAGCATAAGTGGGCAGATTGCTCCACTAAAAGATCATCTTCAACATTGAAACCTCCATTTGCCGTGAATGAAAAACTCCCCAAAATCCTCCATGGCCATTTTTCAAACAAGCTCCATGCACTCCTCCATTTCAACTCCAATCACCTAGGGTTCTTCATTAAAGTTTGTCTACACATCACAAGGAAGAGTTTGATACCAAATTTAAGAAGTTTAAGCAAGGTTTAACAAGCTCCAACCATAAGGTAAGTTAGCATTTTTGAAGATTTCTTTGATAAACTTTGTATACATGTTATAGGTGTTGGTTTTGTGAAGGAAAATTTTAAGTTTGAAGAGTATTGAGATATCCATTTTTGGGCAGCCATGTAATCATGTATTGATGAAGTAATTGTACATATATTTGATGAGAATTATGTTAGTTATGATGATTTAATAAACCTAGTGAATTACTTCATATTTATATGGTGATTTTGGCACTTGGATGGGAATTGATGAATTGTAGGACAATTTGGTGTTGAAGAAGATTTTCGGCAGCTTGGGGACACTTGAATAAATGTATGTATTCATGGAAGTGTTGGCAGAATATTGACATAGAAGGATTGATGGATATGTATATGAACATGTTGTGTAAAGTATATGCAAAAATTTGTAATGGTTAGGTGTGTATGTGATTGTACTTAGAACTTGTAAATTGAGTGTTAATTGGTGTATTGAGGATAATTGTAATCTGCCCAAAATGATGTTAATGTAAAGGGGAATGTGTTTTTGGTATGTACCAAAACAGATTTGGTAGGGAAGTAAACATATTGCAAGGTAAATGTGTGTAATTGATGTGTGTTAAGCAAAGTAACCAAGGGCAGTGTACATTTTAGCCAATAAGTTTAAATGTGTAACCTCAATTGGTATGAGACCAATTGGAGGTGGAACTAGGCACAAAATGTGCCAACTTTCATTGAGAAAACATACCAAAATTCTGCTTGCAAGGTGACCTAAGAAAATGACCAATTCGGATTAGGTGCAATTAGGACCTGAAAAATGACCAATTGGGCAGCAGTGAGTGTTTAGGCCATAACTCACTCAAAACAGGTCCAATTGACCTGAAATTTTAACCATGAATAGTTTAGACCCATACCTACAAGTCTTATGAAGACACCAAAGCCCAGAAATGACCATAAGCAAGTCAAAAAGCTTGCACAAGTTCGGGTCCAAAAACTGGCCGAACCAAAGTTGACCAAATTGACCTAAAAATGACCTAATTTGATACCATTTGACCAGCAATAGTATAATGATCATAACTTGGTCTACTTAACTCGGATTGACCTAAAATTTTGCACCGCGGTCCATAAGACATAGATCTACAAGTTTGTAGTTTTGACCGAAACCCGAAAACCAAGGGAACTAGGCCGTCCGGCTAGGTCAAACTAGTATCCCGGAATCCAGCAAGTTGCATTAAAATGCAATAAACAAGGAAACGAGTTTGGCAAAACGTACCAAACCTAAAACCCTATCAAGTGTGACATATTAATGACACTAAAACCTAATTTACCTAAAAAACATCGAGGGTCGGTATATTAGGTGATTTAGCAAATAAAGGTATTCAGTGAATTGTTTAGCGAACATTATCGTTAGAGGCAAATTAATTTAGCACTGAAACACTTCAAATTGTGTTTCTCAGTTAACAAGGACTCAGCAAAAGGGAAAGAAATACTGAGTCAGGACCAGGAGACAAATATCAGAGGTTTGTGCACAACAACTATTTCTTTTGAATTTTTCAATTGAAATAAATATTGACTATTTGTACATTATTGTTTTAAATTGTGGAAATGTGTTTGAATGGATATTTATTGCTTGAAAAGCATTGTAAATGATTTGAAACTGTGAGAAATTGTTTGAATGATATTGATGGATACTCATTGCTTAAAAAGCATCGTAAATGGTTTGAAATTGTGAAAAAATTGGTTTAGTGTGATTTGTGAAAATTGAAGTTAATTATGAATTGTGTTGCCATTTTGTGAATGAAATTATGACTTGGGAAATTTATTGGATTCTCACGAATCATTTGAATAAAATGTTTGGAATTGATTTTGTGTTCACACTTAGCATGACAGTATCATATCATTCCTTCTCCATTTATGGAGTTGTGATCGTTTATTTCCTTCTCCATTTATGGAGTCGTGATCGTTTATTTTTCTCCCTCTCTGGTTTACTAGTTGAGGTGATCGGATGAGTACTCATTATATAGCTAGCTCCCTTCCTCATTGATTTCGATTAGTGGGGTTGTGATTGCTTTGTCGTGGTGTACAACCCGGCATTGATCGGAAATTTGTGTCATGGCTTAAGTTGTGAATGAATTGGCAACACTGTATTCTTAAATTATTTGACTAAATTGTGTTATTATGCGATTTGATAATTTGTGAAATGGAGTTTAAATTCTTATTGACATTTACTGTCTTTTGAATTTAACTATGTTTGATTCGAGATTTAATGTGATATTGTGTTAAATTCTTTATGACATTTATTGTCTTGAATTTAATTATGGTTTTACGTATCCATCATTTATTTGAATTATGAATTGCGATTTAAACTTGTATTTGGTTAATGTTGTGCACCACTGAGACATTGTCTCAGCGATAGCTTTATTCTTTATCGCAGTAGAGAGACAGACAGGGCAGCAGACTAGGCTGCTAATACCGTCAGCGAGAGATTTTTTGGTATAGTGAGTATACCACATTTGGCATTTTGTACTGTAATGTATATTCACTGTATGTATATTTTGTTTTGATTTTGAGCAGTTGTAAATTCAAATTGTACCTTGAAGTTGTAAATTAATTATGAGTTATTTGACTTGTAAAAATTGTATTATATTTCCTTATCTCAGACTTTGAAAAATTTCTATGGAATTGAGTTGATAAATTGTTGTGTTGAGAAATGTATTGGAGTTGAGATTTGGAAAATTATTGAAGTGCTTTTTACAGGTTTTCTGAAGAACTGTTTTGTCCAAAATACAGATGGCACTTTGCCAAAATTTTTACAAGAATTCCAAATAAACCAAATGAGTTAGTTGTTTCACTTCAGTTCACCAAAGTTTTTAATACCTATAAATAGTGCTCACCACTGTAAAAGAAGTAAGAAAAGTTTTTAAAATCCCTTATAGTGTATTTAATGGGTTATCAGTAGACGGAGTTGGTAATTAATTAGGTATACTACGGGATCATGTTATGCCTTACAGAGGGGTAGGGTGTGACACATGTTTTGTATTTAAGTAAGGTTTTGCACGTACCTGATGCTTTTTAAGAACATCATTTCTATATCTAGTTTGAATAGAGATGGTTATGAATTTCAGTTCATAAATGATGTTTGCAATATTTATTTTGGAAATAAATATGTTGGTTCGGGTTATATGCATGATCGGCTTTATTATCTAGATAATAATGTTAAATACAAATGTAATGCAAGCAATCTAAAAGAATGCAATGCCATGACGAAAATCAACTCAAGTTCAAAAAAATATTTGGCACTTAAGGTTTGGTCATAGTACAGAAGATAGGATTGCAAAGCTGGAGAAAATGGGGTTTTTATCCTCATTAGGTTCTAAACCTACTCCACTATGAATCCTGCCTTCAGGACAAAATGACTAGATCACCCTTTATTGGACAAGGGCTAGGAGCTGAAAATATTTTGGAGGTAATACATAGTGATGTATGTGATCCATTAAAAGAAATCGCTAGAGGCAGTTTTCATTATTTTATTACATTTACTGATGATAAATTAAGGTTTGGGTATTTGTATTTGATGAAATACAAACATGAATCCTTTGAAAAATTCAAAGAATTTAAATCTAAAGTAGAAAATCAAACAGGAAAGAGTATTAAAGCTCTTCAATCAGATCGTGGAGATGAATACTTGAGTACTGAATTTGATGAATACTTGAGAGAGCATGGCATTGTTTCCAGCTGATTCTTCTAGGAACACTACAGCTAAATAGTGTATTTAAAAGGAAAAATTGTACCCTATTGGATATGGTATGTAGTATGATGGGCTATACTCATATGCCAATCTCCTTTTAGGGGATTTGCATTAGAATCAGCTTTGCATATTCTGAATAGGATTCCATCAAAATTAGTGTCTTCCACACCTTATGAGATATGGCATGGAAGAAAACCATGTCTTAAGTATGTTAAGATTTGGGGTTGTCTAGCTTATGTCAAAAAGCTGAACACTGATAAATTGGAAATCGGATCAGAAAAGGGTCAATTTGTTGGATATCCAAAAGATAGTTTTGGATATTATTTTTATTTTCCTACACCACAAAAGGTTGTGATAAGTAGAGATGCCACATTTCTTGAACAACAGTTTGTTCAAGAAGGAGGCAAAGGAAGGCAAATAGAGTTGGAATTGGAGAATTCTGACCAAAAAATAGATCAGATGGATATAGATCCATCTAGTCAACCTACACCTATTGATGAAACATCTACAGTTGTTCCTCGTAGAACAAGCAGGGTATCTCACCCACCAGTGAAATATGATTTCCTTCATAAAGAAGAACAAGAGTTGTCTACTCATGAAGAGGTAAATCATAGAGATGATCCACTTACCTATGAAGAAGCTATATCAGATATAGACTCTTCAAAATGGATTGTTGCTATGAAATCCGAGATTGATTTCATGTATAAGAATCAAGTTTGGGATCTTATTGACCCACCTGAAGGTATTGTACATATAAGGAACAAATGAGTTTTCAAGAAGAAAATTAGTTCTGATGGAAAGGTAGAGACCTATAAAGCAAGGCTAGTAGCGAAAGGGTTTCGCCAAAGGTAAGGAATCAACTATGAGGAGACTTTCTCACCTGTAGCCATGCTTAAATCAATTAGGATTCTATTAGCAATAGCTGCATACTATGATTATGAACTTTGACAGAGGGATGTCAAAACAGCTTTTCTCAATGGATACATTGAAGAAAACATTTTCATAGAACAACCTAGGGGTTTTGAATCCCAAGATGGTTATAAAGTGCGCAAGCTAAAGCAATCCATTTATGGGTTGAAGCAAACTTTGAAGAGTTGGAACATCCGTTTTGATGAAGCCATTACGTCATTTAGTTTTATCAAAAAATGAGGATGAGTCAAGTGTATATAAGAAGGTTAGTGAAAGTGCTATCACTTTCCTTGTCTTATATGTGGATGATATTCTATTGATGGGTAATGACACAGGTATGTTGACAACTGTAAAGGTATGGTTGTCAAATACATTCTCCATGAAAGACTTAGGGGAGGCAACCTATATTCTTGGGATTCACATCTATAGAGATAAATTGAAAAGAATAATTGGTTTATCCCAAAATCTATACCTAGAAAAGGTGTTAAAGAGGCTTAACATACTTGATTCCAAGAGAGGATTGTTACCTTTGAGACATGGTATCTACCTTTCTAAAGAGATGTCTCCAAAGACACCTGAAGAAAGAGATAAAATGGCTATGATTCTGTGACACCCCTTACCCGTCTACAGTATAGCCGAGTAAGATATGTCACACAGTGTACCGGAACACTCTATTTTATCTCAATCATTTTTATTCTTCCTTAATTTATTTTCTTATCATAGTTATGAAGTACAATTTGTGAAATATAATTCATTTAAGTCATTTAATGAAATTATAATTTATTTGAGGTTCCGCAAATTTTATTGAAAATCCAGTAGAGTGCCGGTTAAAAATGGATAAAACAGTTCTTCGAAACCTGTGAAAAACACTTCCTATATGTTTTCAATCAATCCCAAACTCCATTTCATCAACAAAGTCTCAATATTTTTCAACAATATTTTCATTTCTCATTCATTCATCTCATATGATATTCATGTAAAAGTCATAAATAAATATTCACTTTTTCATTCATAAACACAATTTTCACTATTTACATTAATACCAAAATACATTACATAAGTTTCAATTACATATGAGAAAATAAAAGTTAATTACAAAATACCAAAATAAAACCTAGTGTCCTACCAATGCACTGATGACGGTGAGGTGACATGGACACTATGCAGAGCTGCAGATGATCTCACCTAGTCTGTGGTCTACTGGGCTCTCTATTGGTCTCTCTAGAACCTACGCATGGCAAAAAGCAATGCGCTGAGCAATAATGCTTAGTGGTGCCAATAATAGAATAAAAAGAAATAATTGAAAATAAATATGCAGTGTAGGTTCTGATGTCTTATGCAGACCATTTTTCGTTCATTATTGGTACTCTTAATTATTATGTACTTGTTATATTCATAATTTCATTAAATTTATCCACTTTCATTTTTGGTTGCCCAAGTAACCTATACTGGACGACTGGACTGGATAAACGGGTAAACTGGCACTGGGTATCAAGTACCTCAGGGTGTCACACCATTGGTTATATATGTATCTCACGGTGTGCAATAGAATAGCTAATAAGTTGTAATAATATTAGGCACAAGGCCAAGTCTCAACACAATGTTAGAATGGCTAAAAGCCATAAAATCACATAATGGCATAGTGCCATGTGCAGTACTGCTAACTGAACCCTACTGGCATGCCAACCTATCCAAACCAATCTTGCTAGGTGTACTAGGGCATGTTACACTTTTAAATTGTATAATTCTTGAAATTTAAGTTTAGGTATTACTATTCATTTCATTAGTCAACTAAAATGTTGAATTTTGCATAGGCAATAGGTACATTGGTTCTAATACTCTCAAAATACCACATTTTGCATTCTAAAGTTGTTGGTATTGGTTGCCAATACCATTTCTAAGCTTATTGCTAGTTGTTCAAAAATTTTAGATTTCAAACCTTGTGTTTACTGTTCCGTTGGTCATTTTTATAGTATGAATTCGGTAAAGTTGTCTTCATGAAAGTTGTTCCTTATTTTGTCTAGTTACATTTATTTTTTTGAATCACTTCATTTGGAGTTTTCTAGCTCAAGTTATGGCCTAAACACCATAACTGGTCGGATTGGAAACTTTCCAGATTTTTTGGACTAACCAAATCTACAGTGTTTTGTGCAGTGATTGCAGGTCACTTTTTGAATATGTTATGGTCAAAATTTGGGTTAGGTTTCTTCATGAAAGTTGTAGGTCTATATCTCTTCTTTCTGCTGCTAACATTTCAGGTCAATTGGATCTTTATACAGTGAGTTATGACGAAATGAATAAACACTATTCATTTGGTCATTTTGCCCAGGCAAAATGCAAGTCATCCAGATTAGGGCAATTTTTAGGTCAACTTGGTTTGGTTTTCTGGGCAGGGTTTCTTCACCAAAGTTGTGCCATTATGTGTCTACTTTCATGCCCAATTGTCCTTGCACTAATTGAACCTATACAACTCCATTTATGGCTACCCAAACCTACTAGACTCATGGTCAGTCCTGCAGGTCAGCCAAGGCAGCTTACCAATCTCAAATACTAAGCCACAACTCTCTTCATTTCCTCATCATACACAGCCAAATTGTCACTAATTGACCATTTCAACTTTCATTCATCAACACATGAACAAAATTTAAGTTTTGTGCCTCAAACCTTAACTCCAACAACTAAAATTTTCATACACATACAATCCATGGTTTACAACACCAACATCATGTTCAATGGCAGCTATACACAAAATTTTTTGAAGAAATTGGCACTAACCTTGACATTGGAACTTTCCAAGGCTTCAAAACTTCACTTTCTTCCTTTCAAATTGCTGCACAAGGCTTGCTCTAGTGGTAGGGATAATTTTTAATGAAGGTAAGTTAGGGTTTTATGGTAGTTTGATGGGTGAACCAAAGCTTGGAGAAGCATTAATGGAGGAAGAGGTTGGAGGTGCTGGTTCAGCCAAAGGAAGAAGATAAGGAAATTCTAATTTTTTTTCTTTCATTTGCTGCCCATTTATTTATTTTAAGTGAGTGCTAGCAATGTGTCATCATGTGATTGGTTAAAATTGTTTTAATGACATCATAATGATGTCAAAATTCCCATTTTCTTTCATTTTCTTTCCTTTTATTTTCTATTCATTTTCAATTAAATTTTCAGCAATATTTATTCACAATTTGTGTCATGATAATTATTTACTTAACTGGACAAGTCGGCCAAAAATCATCTCTGAAGACGAAATGACCAAAATGCCTCCATTTAGCTTAACAGACTAAAATTGTTTGTACTGATTGAAAAAATTTTCTAAGCCTTTTCTTGGCATTCTAATGCCTTAGAAACCTCAATGACTCTTCTCTGGAGTCCCAAAAATTATTTTATGAATTTTCCCCTGGGTCTAGGGCTCCTAGTTGCGAGAACCGCAACTTCCCACTAGGTTACCCATCGCTAGGGCACCGACTCATTTAACTTGGTTGTATTTTATTTCTAAAATTTTTTATAAATTTTTCTTATTAATATTTGAGTTAATTATGGTTCCTCACTTTATTTTAAATATTTTTTCGGACGTTCTAGCTATCCGAACTGACACTGGTCACCAGAACAGTAGAATGTACAGAGGGTGTTACAACTATTCCCCTCTAATTTAAATTTCGTCCTCAAAATTTACCTGATGCAAATAATTGAGGGAACTATTGCCTCGTTGTCTCTTCACTTTCCCAAGTTGCCTCTTCGGTGTTGTGGTGCCTCCAAAACACTTTCACCAGTGGAATCTGCTTATTCCTCAACTCTTTCACTTCCTAAGCCAGGATCCATATGGGTTCTTCTTCATATGTCAAATCTGGTTGTACTTCAATTTCTTCCATGGAGATGACATGTGAAGGATCTGAGCTGTATCTTCTTAGCATAGATTCGTGGAACACATTATGGATCTTGTTCAGCTCTTGTGGTAAAGCTAGCTTGTAGGCCACTGGACCCACACCTTCAATGACTTCATATGGGCTAATGAACCTAGGGCTTAACTTACCCTTTCTTCCAAACCTCAGCACCTTCTTTCACGTTGACACCTTGAGGAACACTTTGTCGCCAACCACATATTCTATTTCTTTTCTCTTCAGGTCGGCAAAGGATTTTTGTTTGTCTGAGGCAACCTGCAGATTGGCTTTAATTAGCTTTATCTTTTCCTCAATTTATTTCACCAGGTCTGGCCCTATCAGTTTGTCTTCGCCCAATTCAGTCCAGCACACTGGAGTTCTACATTTCCTCCCATACAGTGCTTCATACGGGGCCATTTGGATACTAGTTTGAGAGCTATTGTTGTGTGCAAATTCTGCCAATGGGAGGTATCTATCCCAACTTCTCTCAAACTCAATGACACAACTCCTCAAGATATCCTCAAGGACCTGCCATATATTTTATATTATTATTATCATTTCAGTTCAATATTTGTATTAGTTCAATTGGTTTCAATTGTTTACTTGGATTACTCTTTCTGATTGCCCATCCGTTTGAGGATGGAAAGCTGTGCTGAAGTAGATTTGTGTACCCAAGGATTCATGCAATTTCTTTCAAAATCTCGATATAAACCTTGGGTCTCGATCAGATATAATGGAAGTGGAATTCCATGCAGTCTAACTATCTCACTGATATATAATTCTGCTAACTTCTCCAATGAGTAGTCAGTCCTTATTGGCAGAAAGTGTGCTAACTTCATCAATCTATCTACTATCACCCATACTGCATCATGCTTCTTCTGGATGAGAGGTAGACCACTTACAAAATCCATGGTGACTCGATCCCATTTCCATTCAAGTATGCGTATAGGCTGTAGCAAACCCGATGGAACTTGATGTTCTGCCTTGACTTGCTGACATGTCAAGCATTTAGTCACATAGTCAGCTATGTCCTTCTTCATACCAGGCCACCAATACTAAAGCTTCAGATCATGATACATTTTTGTACTTCTTGGGTGAATAGCATGAACACTGGTGTGTGCCTCTTTTAGAATACTGGCTTTTAATTCCCCATTAGCTGGTACACATACTCTTTCTTTATAGTACAGACACCCATTTGCTTTCACCTCATAGTCAGTTACTTTCCCTTCTGAGACTTTACGCACAGTAGTCATTAACTTTTCATCTACCTTCTGCCCATTTAAAATCTGCTGTAATAGGTTTGGCCTCACTTGCAACTTAGCCAAAATAGCTCCATCTCGAGCCAAAGATAGGTGGGCATTCAATGATCTCAGAGCGGTGATGGATTTTCTGATCAAAGCGTCAGCAACTACATTTGCCTTCCCAGGATGGTAATCAATCACACAATCATAGTCCTTTAGGAACTCAATCCATTGCCTCTGTCTATGGTTGAGCTCCTTCTGGGTTAGCAAGTATTTCAGACTTTTGTGGTCTATGTAAATGTAGCACTTTTCACTATACAAGTAATGCCTCCATATCTTCAATGCGAAGATAATTGCTGCAAGCTCTAGATCATGGGCAGGGTAATTCTGTTCTTGTGGGGTTAGCTGCCTGGAAGCATAGGCGACCACCTTCCCCTCTTGCATCAATACACACCCTAACCCATTATGGGAGGCATCACTATAGACCACAAAGTCCTTTCGACACCGGCCGTGTGCTGCTGGTGCCTCTGTCAACATAGCCTTCAACTTCTCAAAACTGGCCTGACACTTGTCATTCCAGTTAAATCTGACATTCTTATGTAACAACTTGATCATTGGAGCAGCTATTAAAGAAAATCCCTTCACAAATCTTCTGTAATACCCAGCTAGCCCCAAGAAACTTCTGACCTCAGTTGTATTCCTGAGAGGCTTCCATTCCATCATTGCTTCTATTTTCTTGGGATCCACCCTAATCCCATCAGCTAACACTATGTGTCCAAGGAATGCAATTTCATTCATCCAGAAGTCACACTTGGACAACTTAGCATACAGCTTCTTTTCTCTCAGGGTTTGCAGAACAATCCTCAAATGTTCATCATATTCTTCTCTGGTCTTAGAATACACCAAAATATCATCAATAAAGACCACTACGAACCGATCTAGGTATGGATGGAAGATATAGTTCATAAGGTCCATGAATGCCGCTGGTGCATTTGTTAGGCCAAAGTTCATCACTAGGAACTCATAATGCCCATACCGGGTCTTGAATGCAGTCTTTGGCACATCTGCATCCTTTACCGTTAATTGATGATACCCTGATCTGAGATCAATTTTGGAAAATACTCATGCTCCCTTCAACTAATCAAACATATCATCAATTCTAGGCAATGGATATTTGTTCTTCAAAGTCACTTTATTCAATTGCAGGTAATCGATGCATAACCTCAAAGTCCCATCCTTCTTCTTCACAAACAGCACTGGAGCTCCCCATGGTGACACACTGGGGCATATGAACCGCTTATCCAGCAACTCCTGTAACTGGATTTTCAGTTCCTTTACCTCAGTAGGTGCCATCCTATAAGGAGCAATAGAGATTGGTGCTGTACCCGATAGTATCTCAATAGTAAATTTGACTTTCCTTTTTGGTGGCAAGCCAGGCAATTCTTCAGGAAACACATCTGGGAAGTCTTTTACTATGGGTATGTCACACAAATTTGGCTTAGCCTGCCTAGTATCCACCACATGTGCTAAGTAGGCTTCACAGCCTTTTCTCATTAGTTTTTTTGCAACGGTTGCTAAAATGACATTGGACAAGAAATCTGTCCTTACCCCCACAACTGTGATCTCAATACCCTTAGGAGTTTTCGAAGAAATCCTCTTCAGTTTACAATTAACCATTGCTTGATGACATAACAACCAGTCCATTCCCAAAACCACGTCAAACTCATGGAAAGGCAACTCAATCAGGTCTGCTAAGAATTCATACCCCTGAATCCTTAACGGGCAACCCTTGTACACTTTGTTCACCACAACACTATGGCCCAATGGATTAGTGACCAGAATGTTTTGGTCACTCTCCCCTACTAATATCCCCCTTTCTACGGGTAGGTTGATGTAGATTTATGAATGAGTGGATCTTGGATCCACCAATGCATGTACAGATGTATTGTAAGGGGAGAATGTACCCCTGATGACGTTCGGGGCATCTTGCTCCTCCTAAGCTCTTATGTCATAGGCTCTGGCAGGTGCTCTACCCTCAGGCCTCTCTGCTGGCTTAGATGCAGGCCTCTGTGATGGTTCCACTACCTCAGATTTCCCAGATTTCCTACCCCTTTGTGGTGCAGGAGCAGGTCTGTCTGCTTGTGTTGGAGCAGTTGTAGCAGTTATGCGTGGACAATTCCTCAACTAATGCTCTGTCGACCCACACCTTAAGCAGGCACCAGTCACTCTCCAACACTCCCCCTTATGCCACTTTAGGCAATGTGGACATGCAGAAGATGCTGGGGCTGGTCCCCTGAACCCCGTCCCTAGAGAGCTGCCCACTGATGGTGTGGATTGACCTCACCTAGGGGTGAACTGTGGCCTGGGCCCCTGGGACTGACCCTGGCCTTGAGGTTGACCTAAACTCTGTGCAGGTGGACCTTTGAACTTTTTTCCTGGTATAGGAGATGAGCTAGATTGACCTGAGCCCCTATTCTGCTGTCTCTCCCTTCTGGTCTGCTCACTTATTCTAACCTTTTCAACTTTTAATGCAGCTTCTACTAACTTGGCGAAGTCTGTGATTTCCAAGGTCGTAATCATGATCTTTATATTATCATTTAATCCCTCTTCAAATCTCTTACACCTTTCGGCCTCATTAGGGACTATCACTCTTCCGTAGCAGCTCAATCTGACAAATTCCTTTTCATACTCTGCCACTGTCAGCTGTCTCTGCCTCAGGTTAATGAACTCTCTTCTTCTCTCTTCCAAGTATATACTACCCACATATTTCTTCTTGAATTATGAGATGAAGAAGTCCCAAGTTATTACTTCTGGCTGTACTTCACTGGACACTGTATCCCACCATTCATATGCATCATCTTGCAACAGAGATACATCAGCCTCTAAGTTTTGCTCTGGAGTGAGTGGAGTTGTTTTAAAACCCTTTCTGTTCTGTTCGACCAATTTTCGACTGCAACAGAATCATCTTCTCTCTTGTCAAAGAAATCCACTACTCCAAATTTTCTTAATCTTTCTAGATGTGATTGCTGCTGTGGAGGTCATTATGGTGGTGGCATTACCCTAGCCATTTGTCTGAAGAACTCGGCCATTTGCTGGAACATGGCCTACAAAGGCTGAGCAGGCTCTGTTGGAGCTGGTGGAGCAGGTTTTCCCCTACCACCAATCTCAGCTACTACAGGTGGAGCATGACTCTCCACTTCCTCCTTAACTGCCATTTGAGATGTGGGGTCTATATCCTATTCAAAATAACAAAGACAAACAGATCTGCATTAGTGTCACCTCAACTCTTACAAATACAATGCATGGTATGGACTCGATCTAGGCCCAGAAACGCCTAAACCGTGCTCTTATACCACTAAATGTGACACCTCTTACCCATCTACAGTATAGGCGAGTAAGATATGTCACACAGTGTACCAAAACACTCTATTTTATCTCAATCATTTTTATTCTTCCTTAATTTATTTTTTTAATCATAGTTATAAAGTACAATTTGTGAAATATGATTCATTTAAGTCATTTATTGAAATTATAATTTATTTGGGGTTCTGCAAATTTTATTGAAAATCTGGTAGAGTGCCGGCTAAAAATGGATAAAACAGTTCTTCGAAACCTGTGAAAAACACTTCCTATATGTTTTCAATCAATCCCAAACTCCATTTCATCAACAAAGTCTCAATATTTTTCAACAATATTTTTATTTCTCATTCATTCATCTCATATGATATTTATGTGAAAGTCATAAATAATATTCACTTTTTCATTCATAAACATGATTTCCACTATTTATAGTAATACCAAAATACATTAAATAAGTTTCAATTACATATGAAAAAATAAAAGTTAATTACAAAATACCAAAATAAAACCTAGTGTCCTACCAATGCACTGATGACGATGAGGTGACACGGACACTATGCAGAGCTGCAGATGATCTCACCCAGCCTGTGGTCTACTGGGCTCTCTATCGGTCTCTCCAGAACCTACGCATGGCAAAAAGTAATGCGCTAAGTAATAATGCCTAGTGGTGCCAATAATAGAATAAAATGAAATAACAGAAAATAAATATGCAGTGCGGGTTCTGATGTCTTATGCAGACCATTTTTCGTTCATTATTGGTAATCTTCTTTATTATGTACTTGTTTTATTCATAATTTCATTAAATTTACCCACTTTCATTTTTGGTTGCCCAAGTAACCTATACTGGATGACTGGACTGGATAAATGAGTAAACTGGTGTCACACCCTACCCCTCTGTAAGGCATAACATGATCCCGTAGTATACCTAATGAATTACCAACTCCGTCTACTGATAATCCATTAAATATACTACAAGGGATTTTAAAAACTTTTCTTACTTCTTTTACAGTGGTGAGCACTATTTACAGGTATTAAAAATCTTTTTGAATTGAAGTGATAGAACTAACACATTTGAATTATTTGGAATTTCTGTAAAAATTTTGGCAGAGTGCCATCTGTATTTTGGATAAAACAGTTCTTCAGAAAACCTGTGAAAAACACTTCAATAAATTTCCAAATCTCAACTTCAACATTTTTCTCAACCCAACACAGTTCTCAAGTCAAATTCACAGTAATTTTTCAAGGACTGAGATAAAGAAATATAATACAATTTTTACAAGTCAAAATATCTCATAATTTACTTTACAACTTCAATGTACAATTTTTATTTACAACTGCTCAAAACCAACAACAATATGTACATACAGTGAACATACATTACATTACAAAAAATAAAATATTGGTATACTCATTATACCCGGTAGTCTCTCGCTGGAGGTACTAGCAGCCTGATGCTACTGCATCTGCTTGTCTACTGCGGCGGCAATAAAAAGCTATCGCTGAGACAATGTCTCAGTGGTGCACAACATTAACCAAATACAATTAAAATCACAATTCATAAATCATATAAATAATGGATACTTAAAAACCATAGTTAAATTCAAGACAATACTGTCATAAGGAATTTAACACAATATCAAAATAAATCTCAATAATCAAAACATAGTTAAATTCGAAAGACAGTAAATGTCAATAAGAATTTAAACTCCATTTCACAAATTATCAAATTGCACAACAACACAATTTAGTCGAATAAGTTAAGAATACAGTATTGCCAATTCATTCACAACTTAAGCCATGACACAAATTTCCGATCAATGCCGTGTTGTACACCACGACAAAGCAATCACAACCCCACTAATCGAAATCAATGAGGAAGGGAGCTAGCTATATAATGAGTACTCATCCGATCACCTCAACTGGTAAACCAGAGAGGGAGAAAAATAAACGATCACGACTCCATAAATGGAGAAGGAAAATAAACGATCACAACCCCATAAATGGAGAAGGAATGATACGATACTGTCATGCTAAGTGTGAACACAAAATCAATTCCAAACATTTTATTCAAATGGTTCGTGAGAATCCAATAAATTTCCAAAGTCATAATTTCATTCACAAAATGGCAACACAATTCATAAGTAACTTCAATTTCCACAAATCACACTAAATAATTTTTTCCACAGTTTCAAACCATTTACAATGCTTTTCAAGCAATAAGTATCCATCAAATATCATTCAAACAATTTTTCACAGTTTCACAATTTAAGACAATAATATACAAATAGTCATAATTAATTTCAATTGAAAATAATTCAAAAGAAATACTATTGTGCACAAACACAATTTAAATCAATAACATACAATTAATCATATGAAATCTTATTCAGAGTAAAATCAGTTGAAAACTAGTTGTGAACAAACACAATTTAAATCAATAACATACAATTAATCATAAGAAATCTTATTCAGAGCAAAATCAGTTGAAAACTAGTTGTGCACAAACCTCTGATAATTGTCTCCTGGTCTGGACTCAGTGTTTCCTTCCCTTTTCCTGAGTCTTTGGTAACTGAGAAACACAATTTGAAGTGTTTCAGTACTAAATTAAACTGTCTCTAACGATAATGTTCGATAAGTAATTCACTGAAGGCTATTATTTGTTCAATTACCTAATATACCAACCCTCGATGCGTTTAAGGTAAATTAGGTTTTGGTGCCCTTAATATGTCACATTCGATAGGGTTTTAGGGTTGGTACGTTTTACCAAACTCATTTCCTTGTTTAGTGCATTTTCTTGCAATTTGCTGGGTTCCGGGATACTAGTTTGACCTAACCGGACGACCTAGTTCCCTCGGTTTTCGGGTTTCGGTCAAAACTACAAACTTGTAGATCTATGTCTTATTGCACGCAGGGCAAAATTTTAGGTCAATCCGAGTTAAGAAGACCAAGTTATGGTCATTACACTATTGCTGGTCAAATGGCATCAAATTAGGTCAATTTTAGGTCAATTTGGTCAACTTTGGTTCGGCCAGTTTTTGGACCCGAACTTGTGCAAGCTTTTTGACTTACTTCTGGTCATATTTGGGCTTTGGTGTCTTCATAAGACTTGTATGTATGGGTCTTAACTATTCATGGTTAAAATTTCAGGTCAATTGGACCTGTTTTGAGTGAGTTATGGCCTAAAAACTAACTGCTGCCCAAATGGTCAGTTTTTAGGTCTCAATTGCACTTAATCCGAATTGGTCATTTTTCATATCACCTTGCAAGCAGAATTTTGGTATGCTTTCTCAATGAAAGTTGGCACATTTTGTGCCTAGTTTCACCTCCAATTGGTCTCATTCCAATTGAGGTTACACATCTAAAGTTATTGACAAAAATGCATACTGCCCTTAACTACCATGCTTAAACACACATCAATTACATATGTACCTTACTATATGTTCACTTCCCTTACCATTTCTGTTTTGGTTCATTACCAAAACCATATCCCACTTTACATTAACATCACTTTGGGCAGATTACAAACATCCTTAATACACCAATTAAAGCTCACATTTACAAAGTCTAAATACAATCACATACACACCTAAACATCACTAATTCTTACATACACTTTACACAATCAATCTTTACACATATCCATCAATTCTCAAGGTCAATATTCTGCCAATACCTTCATGAACATATACATTTATCCAAGAATCTCAAGGCTGCCGAAAATTTCCTCAACACCAAAGTATCCCACAATTCATCAATTTCCATCCAAGTGCAAAAATCACTATATACATATAAAGTAATTTATTAGGATATTAAATCATCATAACCAACAACATTTCTCATCAAATATATGCACAATTATTTCATCAATTACATGACTTCATGGCTGTCCAAAATGAACATCTCAATAACTCTTCAAACTTCAAAATTTTCTTCACAAAACCAACACCCATAACATGAACACAAAGTTTAACAAAGCTATCTTCAAAAATGCTAACTTACCTTATGGTTGGAACTTGTTAAACCTTGATTAAACTTCCCTTTCTTGCTGCCTATCAACTATCCAAGTGGTGTAGAATAATTTATGTGAAGGAAGCTAGTGGAAAATGAAGGAACGGAAGCGTGAAAAACACAAGATTATACCATTGAATTCAAAAATTTTCGCCTAGGGTCACATGCACCATGCAAGATTTATTTTTATCTATTTGATTTCAATGATAAACAACATATTAAAACTCTTTTAATATGTTTTTGGATCTGTATTTGCCATTTAAGATTTTAAAATTAATCAGATTAATTTTAGAACCCTAGATTAAATCAAGAACGATTACACTAACCTCTTGATGTCTTTGCAGCGTCTGCGCCTTTGAGATTCGTCTTCAGGACACCAAATGTTGTCCCTCTAGCTTGTCCACACCAAGAACACCTATGGCAGCCCTTGAACAGCTTCTAAAGCCTTTTCTATTAATTAGAAATTCAAGTTCTGCCTTTTAAGAGATTAGAGATGCAAACAGGACACTAGAAACAATTTCTAGTGTTCTTAATTCAAGAGATTGATGGCTAATCTCTTTGAATTGATGAGAGATGAAGAGAAATAGCTGGAGAGGCTCAAAGTGGCGTGACATATGAGAGGAGAGGCTGCTGGTTATGTTTTCTTTTCATAACCCCACTTAAATAGCTAGGTTAACACATTAAACCCTAGCCACATGTCACCTTTTGATTAGCTCTAGGTTTAAGTGACCCAATCACATTGTGCCAAGTGTCAAACCTATATTTAATCTTGATTTTAATCATCTTACATGATTAAAAATATTTGTAAGCTTATGTGTTATGCCATGTGTCACCATCTCATGGTGCCACGTGTCACACCGCAAAATGACCAAAATGCCCTCGTGTCTTAATTTTGAGTTCTTAACCCAAAATAATTATTTTCTTCTTCTAATTAATTTATATCAAATATAAATTAATTAATTAATCTCTATTAATTAATTTCTCATCAATTAAATTCATATTTAAACACTTTAAATATAAATTTAATTTATACTACATCCAATAATCTAGATTTGGTTTCAAGTCATGCTAGGGACTTTGCAATTTTATTGCAAACCAAATCTATTTAATTAATCAATTAAACTCTTTAATTAATTAATTAAATCATATTTAAATAGGTGATAACTTGTGTATGTGTGTGACTTACTAGGCTCATCACTAATTGGCAATGAGACATGATATCAACTCTTAATATCATCGAACTCTTTCTTACCATAAATGATTTCTCTAAATCATTTTATGAACCTCATAGACCATGGTTAACACCTAGCATAGCATGCCATGGCCACCCAATTAGTAATAAGATTTACCTTAAATGAACCTATAATCATATGTTACCATGCACTAGAATCTCTCTGTTACAAAATCCCAACTCAAGCTGTAGACAAGGTTTATGTCAAACTCCAATTGATATGAATATTATGTTCTCTTTTAATTCAGTTCTTGATTAAAAGATTTTTCTCATCGAAACTCTTTTACGAATAAATCTATCTGTCTGGCAGAACTTGAAACATCATGAACAATTAAATGAACATAGGATTTTAACTATATTTTCTTAGAGGAACAGATTCATTCTTGATCAACACCTACCTCCATATATAACTAGCATGAGCCTACAGATGCCCATATACCCATACATAGTACAAGTATGAAAGCGAGATCAAACTCAAACTACCTATATACAAGATAAGCTGTGCTATCTCAGGTCTAAAGATTATATGCACTGATATGATTTATGACAAAACATTGACAAGAGTAAACTCCATGTGCTTGTCATAAGTGTCACTGGTTCGGCCTACTTATCATTTATAAGTGCCTATCATGTTTGTTATATGGCATGAGACTCACCATTCCATCTTATTTATATCTCATATAAATAACTTGGGAACAAACATGAATACAATCTTTACGGATAAGTCATGTCCTTATTATGAAGTATCCTCGATTGTGAACCTATTTATGATACTTTGTGCTAGAAATATTGTCACTCATATTCTTAACAACTTAAGAATAATATTTCTAACAAAATATCAATGGACCTTTTCTATTACACATAAATATATTATGTAAACGGAAAAGTGGAAATGCCTTTTATTATTAAAAATATGTACAAGATACATACTAAATGATATGCTCTAGGGCATACTACTAACAATCTCCCACTAGCACTAGAGCCATTCATTACAATACCTTAGACCTATCTTCTCAAGATGTCGGTCTAATCGAACTTGTGACAAAAGCTTAGTGAATGGATCACCTGAATTTTTAGGCGATGTTATTTTCTGCATGGCTATATCGCCTTGCCCAACTATATCTCTCGATAATGTGGTAGCGCCTTTCTATGTGTTTGGATTTACGGTGAGACCTTGGTTCCTTAGCTCAGATGATCGCTCCATTGTTGTCGCGATGTAATGGAACTGACTCAATGGAAGGAACTCTTGTAAGTTACATCACGAACTTCTTTATCCAAACGACTTCCTTTGCGACATCGATGCGAGAATATACTCGACCTCGATGAGTGGAATCTGCAATCGTGCTCTGTTTGGAACTCTTCCAACCGATCGCACCTCCATTACAAATGAACACATATCCAGAGGTAGACTTTCTATCATCGATATCGATTGGAAATCGAATCGTATAACCATCCAATTGCAAGTCTCCACCTCCATAAATCAAGAATAAATCCTTAGTTCTTCTCAAGTACTTAAGGATATTCTTGATGACTATCGATGTTCCAAACCTGGATTGGATTGATACTTGCTAGTCAAACTAACGAGATATGCGATATCAGGCCTAGTACACAACATTGCATACATTAAACTTCCAATAGCCAAGCATATGGAATCTGGCCATCTTATCTCTTTCTTGGTGTCTTTGGAGACATCTCTTTAGAAAGGTGGATACCATGTCTCATGGTAACAATCCTCACTTGGAATCAAGCATGTTAAACCTCTTTAACACCTTTTCCAAGTATAGACTTTGGGATAAACCAATTATTCTTTTCGCTCTATCTCTATAGATGCGAATCCCAAGAATAAAGGTTGCCTCCCTAAGTCTTTCATGGAGAATGTATTTGACAACCATACCTTTATAGTCGTCAACATACGTATCATTACCCATCAACGATTATGTCATCCACATATAAGACAAGGAAAGTGATAGCACTATCACTAACCTTCTTATATACTCAGGGATCATCATTATTTTTGATAAAACCAAAAGATTTAATTGCTTCATCAAAACGGATGTTCCAACTAGTCGAAGCTTGTTTCAACCCATTAATGGATAGCTTTAGCTTGCATACCTTGGAACCATCTTGGGATTCAAATCCCTAGGTTGTTCCATGAAAATGTTTTCTTCAATGTATCCATTGAGAAAAGGCATTTTGACATCCATCGCCAAATCTCATAATCATAGTATGCACTATTGCTAATAAAATCCTAATTGATTTAAGCATGGCAACAGCGAGAAAGTCTCCTCATAGTCTATTCCTTGCCTTTGGCGAAACCCTTTCGCTACTAGCCTTGCCTTATAGGTCTCTACCTTTCCATCGTAACCAATTTTCTTCTTGAAAACCCATTTGTTCCCTATAGGTACAATACCTATAGGTGGGTCAACAAGATCCCAAACTTGACTCTTATACATGGAATCAAACTCGGATTTCATAGCATCAATCCATTTTGAAGAGTCTATATCTGATATAGCTTCTTCATAGGTAAGTGGATCATCTCTATGATCTACTTCTTCATGAGTAGACAACTCTTGTTCTTCTTTATGAAGAAAACCATATCTCACCGGGGGGTGAGATACCACAATTGTTCTACGAGGAACAGTTGTAGATGTTTCATCAATGGGTATAGGTTGACTAGATGGATCTATATCCATCGATGCATTGGTTGGTCGAATTCTCCAATTCTAACTCTATTTGCCTTCCTTTGCCTCCTTCTTGAACAAAGCGTTGTTCAAGAAATGTGGCATCTCTACTTATCACAACCTTTTGTGAAGTAGGCAAATAAAAATAATATCCAAAACTATCTTTTGGATATCCAACAAATCGACCCTTTTCTGATCTGGTCTCCAATTTATCAGTGTTCAGCTTTTTGATATAAGCTGGACAACCCCAAATCTTAACATGCTTAAGACTTGGTTTTCTTCCATGCCATATCTCATAAGGTGTGGAAGAAAGCGATTTTGATGGAATCCTATTCAGAATATACAAAGTTGATTCTAATGCAAATCCCCAAAGGAGATTGGCATATTAGTATAGCTCATCATACTACGTACCATATCCAATAGGGTACGATTTCTCCTTCGGATACACCATTCAAATGTGGCGTTCTGGAGAGTCGGTGAGAAACAATGCCATGCTCTCTCAAGTATTCATCAAATTCAGTACTCAAATATTCACCTCCACGATCTGATCGAAGAGCTTTAATATTTTTCCTGTTTGATTTTCTACTTCAGATTTAAATTCTTTGAACTTTTCAAAGGATTCATGTTTGTATTTCAGCAAATACAAATACCCAAACCTTGATTTATCATCAGTAAAGGTAATAAAATAATGAAAGCCCCCTCTAGCCATTTCTTTAAATGGACCACATACATCACTATGTATTAGCTCCAAAATATTTTCAGCTCTTAGCCCTTGTCCAACAAAGGGTGATCTAGTCATTTTGCCTTGAAGGCAAGATTCACAAGTTGGAGTAGGCTCAGAGCCCAATGAGGATAGAATCCCCATTTTCTCCAATTTTGCAATCCTATCTTCTGCAACATGACATAACCTTAAGTGCCAAATATATTTTGAACTTGAGTTGGTTTTCACCATGGCATTGTATTCTTTTAGATTGCTATACTCTGGCCAGTGGAAACACTTTCTTACTGGCAATGGAAACACTTTCCTATTGGCAATGGAAACACTTTGCTGTTGGCAGTGGAAACACTTTCCTGTTGGCAATGGAAACACTTTCCTTTGCCTTCATCAGCTTTAGTCTTCCTTTTCTGTTTAGCTATTTTCTTAGAAGGACCAGGAATCTGAGGTTTCTTTTTCTTATTGCCCTTCTTCTTGTTGGACTTTCCAGCAGATGAAAATGCAACCAAAGCTACCTCTTTTCCTTTATTGCCTGGCATATTCTTTTGGGCAATAACCAGCATGTTGAGTAATTCAGCTAAGGTGCATTCCTGTTTAGTCATATGGAAATTTGTCACAAAATTCCCAAAAGACTCGAGGAAGGGTGAAGGATCAAATCCGTTTGTAGTTGGAAATCCATGTTGAAGTCAAGATGTTCCAAGCGCTCAATCACCGAATCATCTTGTGGACATGATCCCCAACATTACGTCCCTCGGAGATCTTCATGCGGAGCAGTGCCTAGATATCTCATACCTAGCATTCCCTCATGCTCACCATACAACTCTTGTAGGTGAAGGAGGATCTCACTAGCACTCTGCATGTTCTCATGTTGCTTCTGTAACTCATTACTCATGGAAGCAAGCATGTAACACTTAGCTCTCATATCATGCTCCTTCCACTTGTCCAAAGTATCATGTTCCTCTTGTGTGGCCTCTGGAGGTAAGGGACCAGGAACATTTGAATATAGAACATATCCTATATGTTCAAGGTTCAGGACAAGTTTCAAATTTCTTAGCCAATCGCATGATTAGGTCTGTCAACTGTTGTGATCAAGTATGCTTGCAAGGATATTGGATGGTGGTGGTTGTTTTGTGCTCATTATTATCGTAAAATTAATTGCGAAATAACGATTAATTAGCAAATGTATCATGTAATTAACCAAATATGATTATGGTCTTTTAATCAAATTGGTCCTCCCACTAACTTAGCGAATCCTACACTTCCAAAGTAGAAAACGGAAATCCTAGTTGGATGGATTTCTAGTGGGTGATTGAATTCTTATAATTCTATTGATCATCCTCATGTACATCCATTATTGGTATTACAATAAACTATAAGTGAGCAACTCCTTGCCCATCACATCTCATGTGAGGTTCAATCCTTTTACTAGCCCCTAATGCTCAAAATCTCAGGTACATCCAATATTGACTTATCTTGCATTAGTTAAGTTGATCCCATTGAGCCAGTAATTATGCAAATAATTTTAATGTCCTCAGGTACATCCAATATTGGCCACCAAACCATTTACATATTTACAACATCTCATGCTTAACAATTATTCTTAAGAAAATCTCTTAAATTAATTGCATCTCATGCAACTATTTAAAATTTCTTAAAATAATTGCCCCAATGGAGGGCTTATGTTATAATTACTTTAATTATAGCATTTCCAACTTAATCATTTGTTTGGAAGATTTTATAGCCATCCTAATTACTATTAAGGTCTCACTTTGCACATTATCCATTTAGCATGCATATATCATATAATTGCATACATTCCATACATCTCATGCATTCATGGATAAGCAGTAAATATGGTATGATCATGGACTTTCTAAGGGATTCAATTCGAGCCACCAAGAATTGAATCGGGGCATTCTAGGTGCATTTCATTCATTCATTTTACAAGAGTTGCTGAAGGAGTACATAATCAACACTTGATATTGAATTCCTCCCACTGGTCCCACCAATGCTCTTGACCTCCTTGAACTTCTTGCAATCCAATATTACATAGTAATCCTTGGCATACCAAGGCGAATTTACAAGAACTTAAATAAATGAAATTACAACCCAAAATATTACAAACTTAATAATACATGCCCAAAATAAATTAAAATAAATTAATTAATTTACAATCCCAAAGAAACATAAAAGAAATAAATCCAATCACATTGGTCTTTTATAGTCCATGATCATCCATAATGCATATCACTATTTAACAATTAAATAAAACATACATACTTAAATTAAATTGAATATCTCATATTCAACTTAAAAATACAGATTTGAATATGATTCAAATAAAATTAAAAATTTAGATTTGAATCTCATTCAAACAAATTTAAAAATTCAGATTTAAATCACATTCAAACAACTTCAAAAATTCAGATTTGAATCACATTCAAACATTTTTAAAAATCAGATTTGAATCACATTCAAATATTTTTAAAAAATCAGATCTGAATTTTATTGAATCAATTTTAAAAATCAGATTTAAATATGATTCAAACAACTTTAAAAATTCAGATTTGAATCTCATTCAAACAACTTTTAAAATTCAGATTTGAATCACATTCAAATATTTTTAAAATTATGATTTTAATCATAATTTAATTGTTTGATTAAAACAACTAATTAAACACTTTAATTAGTCAAAGAATAGGCCTTAGATCATACAACAATTGCAGACTTAAAAGCCAAACCTTGAATCACCCATGGAACCATTGTTGCCGCCACCAATGGTGGCTTCTCCATGTGTGACGCCACATCTCATGATCCAACCAGCAATGAATCTCTTGATCTCATGATCAAACACACAATTAAATTATATAATCAACAATCTAAATGGCAAATATATTGGCTCGATACCAATTGAAGGCAGGCGTGAAAAACACAAGATTATACCATTGAATTCAAAAATTTTCGCCTAGGGTCACATGCACCATGCAAGATTTATTTTTATATATTTGATTTCAATGATAAACAACATCTTAAAACTCTTTTACTATGTTTTTGTATCTGTATTTGCCATTTAAGATTTTAAAATTAATCAGATTAATTTTAGAACCCTAGATTAAATCAAGAACGATTACACTAACCTCTTGATGCACTGCAGCGTGTCTGCGCCTTTGAGATTCGTCTTCAGGACACCAAATGTTGTCCCTCTAGCTTGTCCACACCAAGAACACCTATGGCAGCCCTTGAACAGCTTCTAAAGCCTTTTCTATTAATTAGAAATTCAAGTTCTGCCTTTTAAGAGATTAGAGATGCAAACAGGACACTAGAAACAATTTCTAGTGTTCTTAATTCAAGAGATTGATGGCTAATCTCTTTGAATTGATGAGAGATGAAGAGAAATAGCTGGAGAGGCTCAAAGTGGCGTGACATATGAGAGGAGAGGCTGCTGGTTATGTTTTCTTTTCATAACCCCACTTAAATAGCTAGGTTAACACATTAAACCCTAGCCACATGTCACCTTTTGATTAGCTCTAGGTTTAAGTGACCCAATCACATTGTGCCAAGTGTCAAACCTATATTTAATCTTGATTTTAATCATCTTACATGATTAAAAATATTTGCAAGCTTATGTGTTATGCCATGTGTCACCATCTCATGGTGCCACGTGTCACTGCAAAATGACCAAAATGCCCTCGTGTCTTAATTTTGAGTTCTTAACCCAAAATAATTATTTTCTTCTTCTAATTAATTTATATCAAATATAAATTAATTAATTAATCTCTATTAATTAATTTCTCATCAATTAAATTCATATTTAAACACTTTAAATATAAATTTAATTTATACTACATCCAATAAACTAGATTTGGTTTCAAGTCATGCTAGGGACTTTGCAATTTTATTGCAAACCAAATCTATTTAATTAATCAATTAAACTCTTTAATTAATTAATTAAATCATATTTAAATAGGTGATAACTTGTGTATGTGTGTGACTTACTAGGCTCATCACTAATTGGCAATGAGACATGATATCAACTCTTAATATCATCGAACTCTTTCTTACCATAAATGATATCTCTAAATCATTTTATGAACCTCATAGACCATGGTTAACACCTAGCATAGCATGCCATGGCCACCCAATTAGTAATAAGATTTACCTTAAATGAACCTATAATCATATGTTACCATGCACTAGAATCTCTCTGTTACAAAATCCCAACTCAAAGCTAGAGTCATGGTTTATGTCAAACTCCATTTGCTATGAATATTATGTTCTCTTTTAATTCCAGTTCTTGATTAAAAGATTTTCTCATCGAAACTCTTTTACGAATAAATCTATCTGTCTGGCAGGAACTTGAAACATCAAGAACAATTAAATGAACATAGGATTTTAACTCTATTTACTTAGAGGAACAGATTCCTTCTTGATCAACACCTACCTCCATATATAACTAGCAGAGCCAACACATGCCCATATACCCATACATAGTACAAGTATGAAAGCGATATCAAACTCAAACTACCTATATACAAGATAAGCGTGCTATCTCAGGTCTAAAGATTATATGCACTGATATGATTTATGACAAAACATTGACAAAAGTAAACTCCATGTGCTTGTCATAAGTGTCACTGGTTCGGCCTACTTATCATTTATAAGTGCCTATCATGTTTGTTATATGGCATGAGACTCACCATTCCATCTTATTTATATCTCATATAAATAACTTGGGAACAAACGTGAATACAATCTTTCTGGATAAGTCATGTCCTTATTATGAAGTATCCTCGATTGTGAACCTATTTATGATACTTTGTGCTAGAAATATTGTCACTCATATTCTTAACAACTTAAGAATAATATTTCTAACAAAATATCAATGGACCTTTTCTATTACACATAAATATATTATGTAAACAGAAAAGTGGAAATGCCTTTTATTATTAAAAATATGTACAAGATACATACTAAATGATATGCTCTAGGGCATACTACTAACAGAAAATGGCTTGGATCATAGGTGGACTTGAGCTTGATGGTGGACGGCCATGGAGTTTTCCATGGAAGGGAGGATGCGGCCAAGAAGAGAATGAATTGAGGAAGAAGAAGGTAAGGGTTCTACAGCTGTGCCACTTCAGCTTTTAAGTGGCCAAATGAAGTTTTAGTGGAGCACTAACTAACTTAATATAATTATTTATTTAAAGTTTCAAAAATTGCAATTTGGCTATCACACTTTCATTAATCATATTAGGTACCACTCTTTTAATTTTTCATTTTATTTTCTAAGTGTAATATTATTTATTTTTTATGGACATTTAGGTCAAAAGACAATTCGGGATGTCAAATGACCATAATGCCCCTGTTCGGGTTGCATTCCCGATTTTTCGGTAATATCGGTTTTTGTTTGTTTTTTGATTTCTCACTTTTCTTTGTACTAATTATTTAATTTTTCTTTGATCTTTCTAATGATATTTATTCTTCAATAAGGGTCTATTTAAGTCCTAAAAATATTTTCGTGGTTCCCATGATCCGAGGAGCTAGTCAACGGTCCACGCCGTGACTTCCCAGTGCGGTCACCCATCGCTAGGATTCCCGGCTCGCTTAACTTGATTACCTTTCTTTGCTATTATTTTTCCTTTGTTTTTCTTGTATTTCATTATTTTATGTCTTCTCACTCATATCGAAGTGTAGTTCTAGGCATCCTAGCTGTCCGGACAACACTGGTCACCGGAACAGCAGAACGCACTACCGAACTTTGGGGCGTTACAACTGGCATTGGGTATCAAGTACCTCGAGCCGTTACACCATTGGTTATATATGTATCTCCCGGTGTGCAACAGAACAGCTAATAAGCTGTAATAATATTAGGCACAAGGCCAAGTCTCAACACAATGTCAGAATGGCTAAAAGCTATAAAATCATAGAATGGCATAGTGCCATGTGCAATACTGCTAACTGAACCCTATTGGCATGCCAACCTATCCAAACCAATCTTGCTAAGTGTACTAGGGCATGTTACACTTTTAATTGTATAATTCTTGAAATTTAAGTTTAGGTATTACTATTCATTTCATTAGTCAACTAAAATGTTGAATTTTGCATAGGCAATAGGTACATTGGTTCTAATACTTCCAACATACCACATTTTGCATTCTAAAGTTGTTGGTATTGGTTACCAGTACCATTTCTAAGCTTAGTGCTAGTTGTTCAAAATTTTTAAATTTCAAGCCTTGTGTTTATTATTCCATTGGTCATTTTTACAGTAGGAATTTCGCAAAGTTGTCTTCATGAAAGTTGTTCCTTATTTTGTCTAGTTACATTTATTTTTTTGTATCACTCCATTTGGAGTTTTGTATCTCAAGTTATGGCCTAAACACCATAACTGGCCGGATTAGAAACTTTCCAGATTTTCTGGACTGACCAAATCTGCATTGTTTTGTCTAGTGACTGCAGGTCACTTTTTGAATATGTTATGGTCAAAATTTAGGTTAGGTATGAAAGTTGTAGGTCTATATCTCATCTTTCTACTGGTAAAATTTCAGATCAATTGGACCTGTCTACACTAAGTTATGACCAAATGAATAAACACTGTTTATTTGGTCATTTTGCCCAGGCAGAATGCAAGTCATCCAGATTAGGGCAATTTTTAGGTCAACTTGGTTTGTTTTTCTGGGTAGGGTTTCTTCACCAAAGTTGTGCCATTATGTGTTTAGTTTCATGCCCAATTAGCCTTGTACCAATTGAACCTATACAACTCCATTTATGGCTGCCCAAACCTGCTGGACTCATGGTCAGTCCTGCAGGTCAGCCAAGGCAGCTTACCAATCTCAAATACTAAGCCACAACTCTCTTCATTTCCTCATCATACATAGCCAAATGGTCACTAATTGACCATTTTAACTTGCATTCATCAACACATGAACAAAATTTAAGTTTTGTGCCTCAAACCCTAACTCCAACAACTAAAATTTTCATACACATACAATCCATGGTTTACAACACCAACATCATGTTCAATGGCAGCCATACACAAAATTTTTAGAATAAATTGGCACTAACCTTGACTTAGGCACTTTCCAAGGCTTCAAAACTTCACTTTCTTCCTTTTAAATTGCTGCACAAGGCTTGCTCTTATGGTAGGGATAATTTTTAATGAAGGCAAGTTAGGGTTTTGAGATAGTTTGATGGGTGAACCAAACCTTGGAAAAGCATTAGTGGAGGAAGAGGATGGAGGTGCTGGCTCGGCCAAAGGAAGAAAATAAGGAAATTCTGATTTTTTTTCTTTCATTTGTTGCCCATTTATTTATTCTAAGTGAGTGCTAGCCATGTGTCATCATGTGATTGGTTAAAATTGTATTAATGACATCATAATGATGTCAAAATTCCCATTTTCTTTCATTTTCTTTCCTTTTATTTTCTACTCATTTTTAATTAAATTTTTAGCAATATTTATTCACATTTTGTGTCATGATAATTATTTACTTAATTGGACAAGTCGGCCAAAAATTATTTCTGAAGACGAAATGATCAAAATGCCCTTCGTTTTGCTTAACAGACTAAAATTGTCTATACCGATTGAAAATTTTTTCTAAGCGTTTTCTTGACGTTCTAATGCCTTAGAAACCTCAATTACTCTTCTCTGGAGTCCCAAAAATTATTTTATGAATTTTCCCCCCGGTCAAGGGCTTTTAGTTGCAAGAACCGCAACTGCCCACTAGGTTGCCCATTGCTAGGGCACTGACTCATTTAACTTAGTTGTATTTTTTTTCTAAAATTTTTCCTAAATTTTTCTTATTAATATTTGAGTTAATTATGGTTCCTCAATTTAGTTTAAATATTATTCCGGATGTTCTAGCTGTCTGGACAGACACTGGTCATCGAAATAGTAGAATGTACGGAGTTGCTATAAGGAGGGTGTTACAGATTCCATATGCTTTGGCTATTGGAAGTTTGATGTATGCAATGTTGTGTACAAGGCCGGATATCGCATATGCTATTAGTTTGACTAGCACGTATCAATCCAATCCAGGTTTGGAATACTGGATAGCTGTCAAGAATATCCTTAAGTACTTTAGAAGAACTAAGGATTTATTCTTGATATATAGAGGTGGAAACTTGCAATTGAATGGTTATACTGATTCTAATTTCCAATTAGATATCGATGATGAAAGTCTACCTCTAGGTTTGTGTTCATTTGTAATGGAAGAGCAGTTAGTTGGAAGAGTTCCAAACAGAGTACGACTACTGATTCCACTACAAAGGCTGAGTATGTTGCTGCATCAGATGCTGCAAAAAAAGTTGTTTAGATATAAGAAACCCCGGTCTCACTAGAAATCCAAACACATAGAAAGGCGCTATCACATAATCAGAGAGATAGTTGGGCAAGGCGATATAGCCATGCAGAAAATAGCATCAGCTGAAAAATCTAGCTGATCCATTCACTAAGCCTTTGTCATAAGCTCAGTTAGACCGACATCTTGAGAAGATGGGTCTAAGGTATTGTAATGAATGGCTCTAGTGCTAGTGCAAGATTGTTAGTAGTATACCCTAGAGCATATCATTTAGTATGTATCTTGTACATGTTTTATTAATAAAAGGCATTTTCACTTTTCTATTTACATAATATATTTATGTGTAATAAAAAAAGTCCATTGATATTTTGTTAAAAATTCTATTCTTAAGTTGTTAAGAAAATGAGTGATAGTATTTCTAGCACAAAGTATCATAAATTGGTTCACAATCGAGGATACTTCACAATAAGAACATAACTTCTCCAGAAAGATTGTAATCATGTTTGTTCCCTAGTTATTTATATGAGATGTAAATAAGATGGAATGGTGAGTCTCATGCCATATAATAAACATGATAGGCACTTATACATGATAAGTAGGTCGAACCAGTGACACTTATGAAAAGCACATGGAGTTTACTCTTGTCAATGTATTATCATAAATCATATCAGTACATATAATCTTTAGACCTGAGATAGCACAGTTATCTTGTATATAGGTGGTTTGAGTTTGATACTGCTTTCATACTTGTACTGTGTGTGGTGAAGGAACGGAAGAGTGAAAAACACAAGTTTATGCCATTGAATTCAAAATTTTCACCTAGAGTCACATGCATCATGCAAGATTTATTTTTATCTATTTGATTTCAATGATAAACAACATATTAAAACTCTTTTAATATGTTTTTGGATCTATATTTTCCATTTAAGATTTTAAAATTAATCAGATTAATTTTAGAACTCTAGATTAAATCAAGAACAAACACACTAACCTCTTGATGCACTGCAGTGTATTTGCGCCTTTGAGATGCGTCTTCAGGACACCAGATGTTGTCCCTCTAGCTTGTCCACACCAAGAAAACCTATGGCAGCCCTTGAACAGCTTCTAAAGCTTTTTCTATTATTTAGCAAATCAAGTTCTGCCTTTTAAGAGATTAAAGATGTAAATAGGACACTAGAAACGATTTTTAGTATTTTTAATTCAAGAGATTGATGGCTAATCTCTTTGAATTGATGAGAGATTAAGAAGAAGAGATGGAGAGCCTCAAAATGGCGTGACAAAGGAGGAGTGGCTGCTGGTTGTCTTATTTTTAATTCATAACAACACTTATATAGCTAAGTCAATACATTAAACCATTGCCACATGTCACCCTCTGATTGGTTCTAGGTTTAATTGACCCAATCACATTGTGCCAAGTGTCAAACCTATATTTAATCTTAATTTTAATCATCTTACATGATTAAAAGACATTTGGCAAGCTTATGCGTAATGCCATGTGTCACCATCTCATGGTGCCACATGTCACCCTGTGAAATGACCAAAATGCTCCTATGTCTTAATTTTGAGTTCTTAACCCAAAATAATTATTTCTCTTCTTCTAATCAATTTATATCAAATATAAATTAATTAATTAATCTCTATTAATTAATTTCTCATTAATTAAATTCATATTTAAACACTTTAAATATAAATTTAACTTATACTATACATACAATAATCTAGATTTGGTTTCAAGTCATGCTAGGGACTTTGCAATCTAATTGCAAACCAAACCTATTTAATTATTCAATTAAACTCTTTAATTAATTAATTAAATCATATTTAATTAGGTGATAACTTGTATATGTGTGTGACATACGAGGCTCATCACTAATTGGCAATGAGATATGATATCAACTCTTAATATCATCAGAACTCTTTCTTACCATAAATGATTTCTTTAAATCATTTTATGCACCTCATAGACCATGGTTAACACCTAGCATAGCATGCCATGGCCACCCAATTAGTAATAAGGTTTACCTTAAATGAACCTATAATTATATGTTACCATGTACTAGAATCTCTCTGTTACAAAATCCCAACTCAAGCTGGAGTCATGGTTTATGTCAAACTCCATTTGCTACGAATATTATGTTCTCTTTTAATTCTAGTTCTTGATTAAAAAGATTTTCTCATCAGAAACTCTTTTCTGAATAAATCTATATGTCCTGGCCAGGAACTTGAAACATCAAGAATAATTAAATGAACATAGGATTTTATCTCTATTTACTTAGAGGAACAGGTTCCATCTTGATCAACACCTACCTCCATATATAACTAGTAGGAGCCAACACATGCCCATATACCCATACACAGTACAAGTATAAAAATAGTATCAAACTCAAACTACCTATATACAAGATAACTGTGCTATCTCAGGTCTAAAGATTATATACACTGATATGATTTATGACAAAACATTGACAAGAGTAAACTCCATGTGCTTGTCATAAGTGTCACTGGTTCGACCAACTTATCATTTATAAGTACCTATCATGTTTGTCATATGGCATGAGACTCACCATTTCATCTTATTTATATCTTATATAAATAACTTGGGAATAAACATGAATACAATTTTTCTGGATAAGTCACGTCCTTATTATGAAGTATCCTCGATTTTGAACCTATTTATGATACTTTGTGCTAGAAATAATGTCACTCATATTCTTAACAACTTAAGAATAATATTTCTAATAAAATATCAATGGACCTTTTCTATTACACATAAATATATTATATAAACGGAAAAGCGAAAAAGCCTTTTATTAATAAAATATGCACAAGATACATGCTAAATGATATGCTCTAGGGCATACTACTAACATATGGGTATATGGGCATGTGTTGGCTCTTACCAGTTATATATGGAGGTAGGTGTTGATCAAGATGGAATCTGTTACCCTAAGTAAAAAGCGATAAAATCCTATGTTCATTTAATTGTTCTTGATGTTTCAAGTTCCTGACCAGGACAGATAGATTTAATCAGAAAAGAGCTTCTAATGAGAAAATCTTTTTAATTAAGAATTGGAATTAAAAGAGAACATAATATTCATAGCAAATGGGGTTTGACATAAACCATAACTCCAGCTCAAATTGGGATTTTGTAACTGAGAGATTCTAATGCATGTTAACATATGATTATAGGTTCATTTAAGGTAAACCTTATCACTGATTGGGTGGCCATGGCATGCTATGCTAGGTATTAACCATGGTCTATGAGCTGCATAAAAAGATTTAGAGAAATCATTTATGGTAAGAAAGAGTTCTGATGATATTAAGAGTTGATATCATATCTCATTACCAATTAGTGATGAGCCTAGTAAGTCACACACATACACAAGTAATCACCAAAATAAATATGATTTAATTAATTAATTAAAGAGTTTAATTGATTAATTAAACAGGTTTGGTTTGCAATTAGATTGCAAAGTCCCTAGAATGGCTTAACACTAAATCTAGGTTATTGGATGTATAGTATAAGTTAAATTTATATTTAAAGTATTTAAATATGAATTTAATTAATTAGAAAATAATTAATAGAGATTAATTAATTAATTTATATTTGATATAAATTGATTAGAAGAAGAGAAATAATTATTTTAGGTTAAGAACTCAAAATTAAGACACATGGGTATTTTGGTCATTTCATAAGGTGACATGTGGCATCATGAGATGGTGACGCATGGCATTACACATAAGCTTGCCAAATGTCTTTTAATCATGTAAGATGATTAAAATTAAGATTAAATATAGGTTTGACACTTGGCACAATGTGATTGGGTCAATTAAACCTAGAACCAATCAGAGGGTGACATGTGGCAAAGGTTTTAGGTGGTGACCTAGCTATATAATGTGTTGTTATGAAAAAGAAAAATAACAAGCTGCCACTTACTCTTTGGTGCTGCCACCTAAAGAACACTCTTCCTCTCTTCTTCTTCATCTCTCATCAATTCAAAGAGATTAGCAAACAATCTCTTGAATTAAAAATACTAGAAATTGTGTCTAGTGTCTTATTTACATATTAGTAGTATGCCCTAGAGCATATCATTTAGTATGAATCTTGTATATGTTTTATTAATAAAAGGCATTTTCACTTTTCCATTTACAAAATATATTTATGTGTAATAGAAAAGGTCCATTGATATTTTGTTAGAAATTCTATTCTTAAGTTGTTAAGAATATGAGTGATAGTATTTGTAGCACAAAGTATCATAAATAGGTTTACAATCGAGGATACTTCACAATAAGGACATGACTTGTCTAGAAAAATTATAATCATGTTTGTTCCCAAGTTATTTATATGAGATGTAAATAAGATGGAATGGTGAGTCTCATGCCATATAACAAACATGATAGGCACTTATACATGATAAGTAGGCCGAACCAGTGACATTTATGACAAGCACATGGAGTTTACTCTTGTCAATGTATTGTCATAAATTATATTAATGCATATAATCTTTAGACCTGAAATAGCATAGTTATCTTGTATATAAGTGGTTTGAGTTTGATACTACTTTCATACTTGTATGGTGTATGGGTATATAGGCATGTGTTGGCTCCTACTAGTAATATATGGAGGTAGGTATTGATCAAGATAGAATCTGTTCCTCTAAGTAAATAGGGATAAAATCCTATGTTCATTTAATTATTCTTGATATTTCAAGTTCTTGGCCAGGACAGATAGATTTATTCAAAAAAAAGTTTATGATGAGAAAATCTTTTTAATCAAGAACTGGAATTAAAAGAGAACACAATATTCATAGCAAATGGGGTTTGACATAAACCATAACTCCAGCTTGAGTTGGGATTTTGTAACAGAGAGATTCTAGTGTATAGTAACATATGATTATGGGTTCATTTAAGGTAAACCTTATTACTAATTGGGTGGCCATGACATGCTATGCTAGGTGTTAACCATGGTCTATGAGGTGCATAAAATGATTTAGAGAAATCATTTATGGTAAGAAAGAGTTCTGATGATATTAAGAGTTGATATCATGTCTCATTGCCAATTAGTAATGAGCCTAGTAAGTCACACATATACACAAGTAATCGCCAAATTAAATATGATTTAATTAATTAATTAAAGAGTTTAATTGTTTAATTAAATAGGTTTGGTTTGCAATTAGATTGCAAAGTCCCTAGCATGGCTTGAAACCAAATCTAGGTTATTAGATGTATAGTATAAGTTTAATTTATATTTAAAGTGTTTAAATATAAATTTAATTAATGAGAAATTAATTAGTAGAGATTAATTAATTAATTTGTATTTGATATAAATGGATTAGAAGAAGAGAAATAATTATTTTGGGTTGAGAACTCAAAATTAAGACACAGGGGTATTTTAGTCATTTCATAGGGTGACATATGGCACCATGAGATGGTGACACATGGCACCACACATAACCTTGCCATATGTCTTTTAATCATGTAAGATGATTAAAGTCAAGATTAAATATAGGTTTAACACTTGGCACAATGTGATTGGGTCAATTAAACCTAGAGCCAATCAAAAGGTGACATGTGGTAAGGGTTTTAAGTGGTGACCTAGCTATATAAGGGAAAGAATGAAAAGAAAAATACCTAGCTGCTATTTGTTTCATTGGTGCCACCCCAAAGCACCTCTCCCTTTCATCTTCTTCATCTCTTGTCAATTCAAAGAGATTTCCCAACAATCTCTTGAATTAAAAATACTAGAAATCGTTTCTAGTGTCCTGTTTACTTCTGTAATCTCTCAAAAGGCAAAACCTAATTTTCTAATTGATTGGAAAAGCTTTAGAAGCTATTCAAAGGGCTACCGTTGGTGATCTTGGTGTGGACAAGCTAGAGAGACAACATCTGGTGTCCTAGGCGCATCCCAAAGGTGTCAAACACACTGCAGTGCATCAAATAGGTTAGTGCACTGTTCTTGATCTAATCTAGGGTTCTAATTAATTAACCTGTTAATTCTAAAATCTTAAATGAAAAATGTAGATCCAAAAAATATATTAAAAGGGTTTTAATATGCTGTTTATCATTGAAATCAAATAGATAAAAATAAATCTTGCATGATGCATGTGACCCTAGAAGAAAAATTTTGAATTTCAATGATCTAAACTTGTATTTTTCGTGCTTCCACTCCTTCAATTGGTATCAGAGACACTATATATGCCATTTAGATTCTTGATTATATGATTTAATTGTGTGGTTTGATCATGATATGATAGATCCATTGCTGGTTGCAATGATAAAGGTGGAGGCTTGATGAAGACTCCATATGTGCGCATGGTTTGAGTACTTCTTATGCTGCGCATTGTTTGGGCAATGTTTGTGTAATTGTTGTATGATCTAATGCTCATAATTATGTCTATTTTATGTCTAATTAAATTGTTTAATTAGAGTTTTAAATCACACAATTAAATTTGGATTCAAATTAGAATTTTAAAAGTTGCTTGAATGTGATTCAAATCTGAATTTTTAAAGTTGTTTGGATGTGATTCAAATCTGAATTTTAAAAGTTGTTTGAATATGATTCAAATCTGAATTTTTAAAGTTGTTTGAATGTGATTCAAATCTAATTTTTTGAATTTGTTTGAATGTGATTCAAATCTGAATTTTTAAATTTGTTTGAATCATATTCAAATATGGATTTTTAAGTTGAATATGAGATATTCAATTTAATTTAAGTATGTATGTTTTATATAATTGTTAAATAGTGATATGCATGATGGATGATCATGGACTATAAAAGACCAATGTGATTAGATTTATTTCTTTTATGTTTCTTTGTGTTGTAAATTAATTAATTTATTTTAATTTATATTGGGCATCTATTATTAAGGTTGTAATAATTTTTGAGTTGTAATTTCATTTATTTAGTTCTTGTAAATTCGTCTTGGTATGCCAAGGATTACTATGTAATTGGATTGCAAGAAGAATAAGGAGGTCAAGAGCATTGGTGGGACCAGTGGGAGGAATTCAATATCAAGTGTTGATTATATATTCCTTCAGCAACTCTTGTAATATGAATGAATGAAATGCACCTAAGAATGCCCTGATTCAATTGTTGATGGCTCAGAATTGAATCCCTTAGAAAGTCCATGATCATACCATATTTACTGTTTATCCATGAATGCATGAGACGTATGGGAATGTATGCAAGTATATGATATATGCATGCTAAATGGATAATGTGCAAAGTGAGACCTTAATAGTAATTAGGACAACCATAAAATCTTCCAAACAAATGATTAAATTAGAAATGGTATAATTAAAGTAATTATAATATAAGCCCTCCATTGAGGCAATTATTTTAAGAAATTTTAAATACTTGCATAAGATATAATTAATTTAAGAGATTTTCTTAAGAATAATTGTGACACCCCTTACCCGTCTACAGTGTAGCCGAGCAAGTTATGCCACTCAGTGTGTCGGAACACCAATTCATGTTTCAATTTCAATTAATCCCTTTTTATTCATTTATTTATAATTTTGATAAATCTAAATTTTTCCGCAAATTTTATAGAAAATCCGGCAGAGTGCCAGCTATAAATTGGAAAACAGTTCTTTTGAACCTGTTTAAAAACACTTCCAATATAATTATAATCTCAATCTTAATCAACCACCAACATTTTTCAATAATTTCTCAAACCAATTCAGTATCTCAAAATTCACATTCATCTCATATCACACCCAATTCAATGAGAAATACTCATATTTATTTCTGAACATAGCTCATAGGTAATTACAGCAAAAATATGATTAAATGAGTTTATAATATACATAACAAAAGTTTACAAATACAAAAGACTTAGGTAGCCCAATGTCCTACCGATGCACTGCAATTTGTGAGGTGACTTTGAACTCTGAGTGCAGATCTGAAAACTCACCCTGTATGAGGTCTACTGGACTTCCCCAGCTATGTCTCCAGTACCTGCGCGTGGCAAAAGCGACGCGCTACGCAATTCTGCTTAGTGGTGACAATAATAAAATAAAATAAAATAAAATAATAACATGTATGCAGAATATATGTTTACATTTTTGGTAGACTTAATTTCAAATATTTATTGTACTATTATTCGATTAAAGTTTGGTAAGATTTATTAATATTGCCCGAGTAACCTATACTAGTTGACTGGACTGGATAAACGGGTAAACTGGTACTGGGTACTAAGTACCTCGGACCATCACACCATCGGTCACATAGTGTCTCCCGGTGTGTGAGCAGCTAATAAGCTGTAATAATTATCGGGGATTAAACCCGAGCATAACAACTCAATATCATAGCCAAAGGCTATTATGTCACAGAATGGCATGGAAAGCCATGAAATACAGAATGGCATGAAGCCATATGCAGTACTGCTAACAGAACCCTATTGGCATGCCAACCTATCCAAACCAATCACATTAGGCCTACTAGGGCATTTAACACTTTTTATTTATGTAATTCTTTGAAATTGAATTTTTATGATTACTATTCATTTCATTGGTCAACCAAAATGTGGACTTTTGCATTGGCAATTGGTAAATTAGTTTAAATATCATCAACATACCACATTTTACATTTTAAACTTGTTGGTATTGGTTGCCAATACCATCTCTAAGCTTAATGTGAATTGGATAGAATTTTCAGTTTTCAAGCTTTGAGATTACTGTTCCATTAGTTACTGTTGCAGTAGGAATTTGGAAAAATGATAAACATGAAAGTTGTTCCTTATTTTGTCTAGTTGAATTTCTTTTTTTGAATCACTCCATTTGGAGTTATTTAACTCAAGTTATGGTCCAAAAACCACAACTGGGCGGATTGAAATTTTTCTGGACTGACCATATCTATAGTGCAGTGAACAGTGACTTCAACTCACCTGTTGGATAGGTTCTAGTCATAATTTGGGTTAGATTTCTTCATGAAAGTTGTTGGTCTATATCTCAGCTTGTTGTGGGTAAAATTTCAGGTCAATTGGACCATTCTACACTGAGTTATGGCCAAATGACTAAACACTGTTCATTTGGTCATTCTGCAGAAACAGACTGCAGGTCACCCGGATTGGGGCAAGCTTTTGGTCCACTTGGTTTGGTCTTATGGGCATGGTTTCTTCACCAAAGTTGTGCCATTATGTGTATAGTTTCATGTACAATTGGCCAAATACCAATTGAACCTCTAGAATTCAAGTTATGGCTGCCCAAACCTGATGGACTCATGTCCAATTCTGCAGGTCACTTAGGGCAGCCACACTAAACCTAAATCCCATCACTCAACACACTTCATTTTTGGTTTAAATAGAACTAAATGGTTACTAATTTACCATTAATACCCATTTTCATCATCACATGGTCAAAGTCCCATTTCTCCACCCCAAACCCTAACTCAAACATTACCATTCATGCATTTTCATTGCATTTCTTCAATCCACTTACAAAATGCACATTAAGGGCAGCCATAATAACCTTTTAACTTCATTAAATCATCATAAACAAACCCTAACCATGGCTGCCAAAAATTTAGGGTTTACATACAATTGGTATTCAATAATTTTTCTTTGTAATTTACACTCAATTATACTTACTCAACATAAATTTGAAGAGAAACATAAGTTTAAGTCACTAACCTCTTTTAGCTCAAATCCAAGCCAACCAAAACTTTAATTTTTCTTCAAAATTTTGCTGCCCAAAGCTTCCTCAAGGTGTGGGGTGAATTTTTTGTGAAGACAACTAGGGCTTTTATGGTGTGGAAGCTAGGGAAAATCAAGCTTGAAAAAGCTTGTCCATGGAGGTTAGGGAAGGAATGGTTTGCGGCAAGGAAGAAAGAAGAAATGAAAAATCTGGTTTTTCTCTCATTTTTCAGCCCATTTGTCTCTTTTAAATATAGTTATGCCATCTGTAAACATTGGGTTGGGTGAAGGCACACTAATGACATCATGTGATGTCATAAATTCCTATTTAATTCATTTTTTTTCTTTTCTTTTCTACTCATTTTCAATTCAATTTTTAGTAATATTTATTCACATTTTATGTCATAATAATTATTTACTTAACTGAAAAAGTCGGCCAAAAATCACCTCTGAAGGCGCAATGACCAAAATGCCCTCCGTTTGACTTAACGGGCCAAAATTGTCTGTACCGATTGAAAATTTTTTCTAAGTATTTTCTTGGCATTCTAATGCCATAAGAACCGCAATAACCCTTCTCTGGAGTCTCAGAAATTATTTTATAATTTTTCCCCCGGGTCTAGGGCTCCTAGTTGCGAGAACCGCAACTTCTCAATAGGTTACCTATCGCTAGGGCACCGGCTCATTTAACTTGGTTGTATTTTATTTCTAAAATTTTTCCTAAATTTTTCTTATTAATATTTGAGTTAATTATGATTCCTCACTTTAGTTTAGATATTTTTCCGGACGTTCTAGCTGTCCGGGCTGACACTGGTCACCAGAACAGTAAACTGTATGGACTAGCTAAAGTGAGGATGTTACAATAATTATTAAGCATGAGATGTTGTAAATATGTAAATGGTTTGGTGGCCAATATTGGATGTACCTGAGGACATTAAAATTATTTGCTTAAGCATGAGATGTTGTAAATATGTAAATGGTTTGGTGGCCAATATTGGATGTACCTGAGGACATTAAAATTATTTGCATAATTACTGGCTCAATGGAATCAACTTAACTAATGCAAGATAAGTTAATAATGGATGTTCCTGAGATTTTGAGCATTAGGGGCTAGGTAAAGGATTGAACCTCACAAGAGATGTGATGGGTAAGGAGTTGCTCACTTATAGTTTATCGTAATTTCAATAACGGATGTACCTAAGGATGATCAATAGAATTATAAGAATTCAATCACCCACTAGAAATCTATCTAACTAGGATTTCCGTTTTCTACTTTGGAAGTATAGGATTCACTAATTTAGTAGGAGGACCAATTTGATTAAAAGACCATAATCATTTTGGTTAATTACATGATACATTTACTAATAAATCTGGTTATTTTCTGTAGTTAATTTTCTGATAATAATGAGCACAGAACAACCACCACCATCCAATATTCTTGCAAGCATACTTGATCACAACTTATGAGATATGGCATGGAAGAAAACCAAGTCTTAAGCATGTTAAGATTTGGGGTTGTCCAGCTTATATCAAAAAGCTAAACACTGATAAATTGGAAACCATATCAGAAAAGGGTCGATTTGTTAGATATCCAAAAGATAGTTTTGGATATTATTTTTATTTGCCCACATCACAAAAGGTTGCAATAAGTAGAGATGCCACTTTTCTTGAACAACACTTTGTTCAAGAAGGAGGCAAAGGAAGGCAAATAGAGTTGGAATTGGAGAATTCTGACCAAAAAACAGATCAGATGGATATAGATCCATCTAGTCAATCTACACCTATTGATGAAACATCTACAGCTATTCCTCGCAGAACAACCAGGGTATCTCACCCACCAGTGAGATATGGTTTCCTTCATGAAGAAGAACAAAAGTTGTCTACTCATGAAAAAGTAAATCATGGAGATGATCCACTTACCTATGAAGAAGTTATATCAGATATAGACTTTTCAAAATGGATTGATGCTATGAAATCCGAGATTTATTCCATGTATAAGAATCAAGTTTGGGATCTTATTGACCCACCTAAAGGTATTGTACCTATAGGGAACAAATGGGTTTTCAAGAAGAAAATTGGTTCTGATGGAAAGGTAGAGACCTATAAGGCAAGGCTAGTAGCGAAAGGGTTTCGCCAAAGGTAGGGAATCGACTATGAGGAGACTTTCTCGCCTGTTGCCATGCTTAAATCAATTAGGATTCTATTAGCAATAGTTGCATACTATGATTATGAGATTTGGCAGATGGATATCAAAACAGCTTTTCTCAATGGATACATTGAAGAAAACATTTTCATGGAACAACTTAGGGGTTTTGAATCCCAAGATAGTTCCAAAGTACACAAGCTAAAGCGATCCATTTATGGGTTAAAACAAGCTTCAAGGAGTTGGAACATCCGTTTTGATGAAGCCATTAAGTCATTTGATTTTTTCAAAAATGAGGATGAGCCATGTGTATATAAGAAGGTTAGTGATAGTCTTGTCACTTTTCTTATCTTATATGTGGATAATATTCTGTTGATAGGTAATGACACAGGTATGTTGACAACTGTAACACCCTCACTGTAGCAATTCCATACATTTTACTGTTCTGGTGACCAGTGTCGGTCCGGACAGCTAGAACGTCTGGAAAAATAATTAGACTAAAGTGAGGAAGCATAAATAACTTAAATATTGATAATAAAAATTTAGTAAAAATTTTAGAAATAAAATACAACCAAGTTAAATGAGCCGGTGCCCTAGCGATGGGTAACCCAGCGGGAAGTTGCGGTTTTCGCAACTAGGAGCCCTAGACCTGGGGAAAAATTCATAAAATAATTTTTGGGACTCCAGAGAAGAGTCATTGAGGTTCCTATGTCATTAGAATGCCAAGAAAATATTTAGAAAAAATTTTCAATCGGTACAGACAATTTTGACCCGTTAAGCCAAACGGAGGGCATTTTGGTCATTTCGCCTTCAGAGGTGATTTTTGGTCGACTTGTCCAGTTGAGTAAATAATTAATATGACATAAAATATGAATAAACATTACTAAAAATTGAATTGAAAATGAGTAGAGAAAAGAAGAAAAGAAAATGAAGGAAAATGCTTAATTATGACTTATGATGATGTCATTTAAAAGCCCCCTCCAATCACCATTTGACAAACCAATAAAAAGAGATAAAAATGACTTAAAATGAGATAAAAAAACAAAGGAAACCAGCAGTTTCCTTCTTCATACGGGCTGGAATAAGAAAGAAAGAGAAAGAAAAAAAGAAAGAGACCTCCATTGAAGCTCTTGTTTCAAGCTTGATTCCCTTCACTCCCCACCATAAAATCCCTTCTTCTCTTCATTAAAACTTGTCCACTCATCTTGGGAAAGTGTTTGGCAGCCTAGAAAAGGAAAGAAAGTGAAGTTTGAGCTTGGAAAAATCTGCCCTACAAGAGGTTAGTGCACATATAAACCTTAAACTCTTTATTTCCATGTTAGAGACTTGAATTGAGTAAGAATTTGTGAATTAAATGAACCAAATATATGTGTATGTCCACCATGAATTTCGGCAGCCCTAAGGAAGGAACAATGATGGAGTGTTTTTGATGGTTTTAATGGACTTAAAATGAATTAGAGATTATGTTTAAGGTGTATATACACATATAGAATGAATGAAAGTGCTTAACTAGGTGTATGGGTGAATTGAAAGGGAAAATTAGGGTTTTGGGAGTGAAAAATTGGACTTGGCTTATGGAATGATTAATGGACATTCTAATGGTCAATTAGTGACCATTTGAGGCAAGTTAATCATAATTTGAAGTGAGCTAATGTATGGCAAATTGAAATGGGAAGGCTGCCTAGAGACAGCAGCAATGAGGCTGTGATTCCAGCCCATTTAGATAGCCATAACTTTGGCTGTGTAGGTCCAATTTGTGTTTGGCCAATTGAACATGAAACTAGACTTATAATGGCACAATTTTTCTGAAGAAATCATGTCCAAAAGACCAGAGCAAGTGGACCAAAAGTTGGCCCCCATCCGGATAGCCTGCAACAGCACCTGCAGAAATGACCAAATGAACAGTAACTGTTTATTTGGCCATAACTCACTGTAGATATGGTCAATTGACCTGAAATTTTTACAGCAACAAGTTAAGACATAGACAAACAACTTTCAGGAAGAAACCTACCCAAATTATGACCAGAACCTATCCAACAAGACAGTGGCAGTCACTGTTCATGGTACTGTAGATTTGATAATTCTGCAGTTTTTCCAATCCGGCCAGCTATAGTTTTTGGACCATATCTGGGGCTACAAAACTCCAAATGGAGTGATTTAAAAAAATTAATTCAACTAGACAAAATAAGGAACAACTTTTGTGTTTACCATTTCCTCAAATTCCCACTGCAACAGTGCTTAATGGAACAGTAAAGTTAGGCTTCAAAAACTGAAAATTCTGCTTCCCTTGGTTTAAGTTTAGAAATGGTATTAATGCTTAATGCCAACAAGTTTTCAATGCAAAATGTGGTATGTTTGGTGTGTTAAAACCAATGTACCTATTTTCTATCCAAAAGTCAACATTTTTGTTGACCAATAAGGTGAATAGTGACACCAAAACTTGAAAATTAAAATTTTGAAATTAGAAATGCATCTAGGGGACTTTAAATTGCAATTGGCAATTAATACTAGCAAATGTAAAACTAAAAATGTGGGATCTTGGTATAATTAGAATTAATATATCCATTAAGTATAAAAAGGTCAACATTTTGGGTTGACTAGTAAGGTGAATAGTATTCAAAATGATTAGTAAATTAAGATGAAGACCTAGAACCAATTCTAAGCTTAAATGCTTAGAATTGTATGACAAATGTGGACTATGCATCCTAGTCAAAATTGTTAAAAAGAAATTAAGGCCATAAATTTGAAATCCATGAAATATTTATGGATTACTTGAAACATGAAAAATAAGTCACCAAATTGATGTGAATAATTAGTTAGGGCTTATGTGCCCATCACAAATGGAATTCATAAAATATTAATAATTCAACTTGAAATATAAAATTTGTAATTACATAAGTAGATTCTTGAATGTATAAATGAGAAAAGGGAAAATGTTTTGAATACAATGGTACAAGGGAACCATTGTTTAGAATTGTGATTAATATGAATAACATAATGAATGAATAAATGAACCATATTAATGTATGAATGAGACATTAGTTCTCATTATTGTAGAGAGGAGAAGTATTTTAAGTACAATGGTATAAAAGGATAATTGATGTGAATTGTGATCATATAAATGATCAAATGAATGTATGAATTATAATTGAAATTTATCATGAAATAATGAAGTCATAAAACACAATATATTAATATTTAATGATATTATGTGCCTGTGTATTGCCTAGACATGTGTGTCAGATTGGATAGTTTAGCATGCCAATAGGGTATTGTTTTAGCAGTACTGCGAAAGGCTTTATGCCCGTATTCATGGCTTTATGCCAACATTTATGGCTTTTATGCCCGATTGTGTTATCATGGCCCTTTTAGCCATACTGACTGCATACGTGGTTGACGTTCTGCGTCCCATGGTATGATGGCCCGAGGCACCGCGGTGTCCAGTGCCAACGACCCGTTATCCAGTTTAGTCAGCCTGTCATAGGTTACTTGGGCAGTGTATTTTATTAAAATAAATTAAGACTATTAGTAATTAAAAATATTAGAAATCAAATAAATGAGTTAATAAGACTTCAAAAGAATTAGTTATAATTATGAAATGATCCAAACCACATAAAAATTGTTAAGTAAAATGATAAAAGAGTTACAAAAATAGGTATAACTTAACTAAATATTTTAAATGTACCTTCTATTGTCATATAAATATAAACTGAGTATTTTTATTAATTCTGTATGTTGTACATTATCCCTGTGAATTTCGGAATTAAACGCTTTCAAAGCGAAACAAATGAGAACAAAAGATAATTAATATTAGACACATTGTATTAAATTAAATTGATTCTTAAATATTCAAATTATGCTTCGTTCTTTCTTTATTTGTATATTTTATTTTCTTGTTCTATTATTGCACCACTAAGCAGCAATGCTTAGCGCGATGGATTTGTTTCCTCGCGCAGGTACTTTGACTAAGATTTTTGGAGTCCAGATCTGTAGAAGTGGCTGGAGTATTCAAGGTTGTCACCTCCTCAGCAATGCATGTAGATAGGGCCCATATAGATCATATTTTGTATTTAGTATAAAATGCTAGATATTGTATTATAATGTAGATTATGAGCATGTAATTAATAGAAATGTAATGTAATTTAATAAATTAGCTTTTTCATATGTAATTAATTTATATATCATGTAAATTATGAAATTATGTAAATTAAAGAAATTTGAAAATTTTACTTATGTGATTTGAGCATGAATGAGATTGTATGGATTCGAAGACAGATTTGAAATATATAGATAATGCATGGAAATGAATATGAAATTGAGATATATGAATGAGATGTGAATTATGAGATGCTTATGAAAATAATTGATGAGATTTTATTTGTAAAATATTATTGAAACTTTCAAACAGGTAAATAGTAAAATACGTCAACTGGTAATAAAATAGGGGAAACTCCGCTGGTTTCTCCGTCAAAAAATTTATTAATATTAAAATATATTGAGATCAAAATATGAAAGGAATAAAGTAAGATAAGATAGGGTGCTCCGACACCGAATGTAGCACACTTTGCTCGGCTACACTATAGTCGGGTGAGGGGTGTTACAACAACTATAAAGGTATGGTTGTCAAATACATTCTCCATGAAAGACTTAAGGAAGGCGACCTATATTATTGGGATTCACATCTATAGAGATAGTGCAAAAAGAATAAGTGGTTTATCCCAAAGTTTATGCTTGGAAAGGGTGTTAAAGAGGTTTAACATGCTTGTTTCCAAGAAAGGATTGTTACCAATGAGACATGGTATCCACCTTTCTAAAGAGATGTCTCCAATGACACCAGAAGAAAGAGATAAAATGGCCAGGATTCCATATGCTTTGGCTATTGGAAGTTTGAAGTATGCAATGCTGTGTACTAGGCTAGATATCGCATATGCTATTAGTTTGACTAGCAGGTACCAATCCAATCTAGGTTTGGAACGCTGGATAGCTGTCAAGAATATCCTCAAGTACTTGAGAAGAACTAAGGATTTATTCTTAATATATGGAGGTGGTGACTTGCAATTGGATGATCATACTGATTCTGATTTCTAATCAGATATCGATGATAGAAAGTCTACCTCTGGGTATGTGTTCATTTGTAATGGTGGTACAGTCAGTTGGAAGAGTTCCAAATCGAGCATGTAGATGTTTAGTATGTATGCCCTAGAGCATATCATTTAGTATGTATCTTGTATATGTTTTATTAATAAAAGGCGTTTTCACTTTTTCGTTTATATAATATATTTATGTGTAATAGAAAAGGTGATGGAACGGAAGCGTGAAAAACACAAGATTATACCATTGAATTCAAAAATTTTCACCTAGGGTCACAAGCACCATGCAAGATTTATTTTTATCTATTTGATTTCAATGATAAACAACATATTAAAACTCTTTTAATATGTTTTTTGATCTGTATTTGCCATTTAAGATTTTAAAATTAATCAGATTAATTTTAGAACCCTAGATTAAATCAAGAACGATTACACTAACCTCTTGATGTGCCGCAATGTCTGCGCTTTGAGATTCGTCTTCAGGACACCAGATGTTGTCCCTCTAGCTTGTCCACACCAAGAACACCTATGGCAGCCCTTGAACAGCTTCTAAAGCCTTTTCTATTAATTAGAAATTCAAGTTCTGCCTTTTAAGAGATTAGAGATGCAAACAGGACACTAGAAACAATTTCTAGTGTTCTTAATTCAAGAGATTGATGGCTAATCTCTTTGAATTGATGAGAGATGAAGAGAAATAGCTGGAGAGGCTCAAAGTGGCGTGACATATGAGAGGAGAGGCTGCTGGTTATGTTTTCTTTTCATAACCATACTTAAATAGCTAGGTTAACTCATTAAACCCTAGCCACATGTCACCTTTTGATTAGCTCTAGGTTTAAGTGACCCAATCACATTGTGCCAAGTGTCAAACCTATATTTAATCTTGATTTTAATCATCTTACAAGATTAAAAATATTTGGCAAGCTTATGTGTTATGCCATGTGTCACCATCTCATGGTGCCACGTGTCACACTGCAAAATGACCAAAATGCCCCTGTGTCTTAATTTTGAGTTCTTAACCCAAAATAATTATTTTCTTCTTCTAATTAATTTATATCAAATATAAATTAATTAATTAATCTCTATTAATTAATTTCTCATCAATTAAATTCATATTTAAACACTTTAAATATAAATTTAATTTATACTACACATCCAATAATCTAGATTTGGTTTCAAGTCATGCTAGGGACTTTGCAATTTTATTGGAAACCAAATCTATTTAATTAATCAATTAAACTCTTTAATTAATTAATTAAATCATATTTAAATAGGTGATAACTTGTGTATGTGTGTGACTTACTAGGCTCATCACTAATTGGCAATGAGACATGATATCAACTCTTAATATCATCAGAACTCTTTCTTACCATAAATGATTTCTCTAAATCATTTTATGAACCTCATAGACCATGGTTAACACCTAGCATAGCATGCCATGGCCACCCAATTAGTAATAAGATTTACCTTAAATGAACCTATAATCATATGTTACCATGCACTAGAATCTCTCTGTTACAAAATCCCAACTCAATTTGAGTCATGGTTTATGTCAAACTCCATTTGCTATGAATATTATGTTCTCTTTTAATTCCAGTTCTTGATTAAAAGATTTTTCTCATCGAAACTCTTTTACGAATAAATCTATCTGTCTGGCCAGAACTTGAAACATCAAGAACAATTAAATGAACATAGGATTTTATCTCTATTTACTTAGAGAGCAGATTCCTTCTTGATCAACACCTACCTCCATATATAACTAGCAGGAGCCAACACATGCCCATATACCCATACATAGTACAAGTATGAAAGCGAGATCAAACTCAAACTACCTATATACAAGATAACTGTGCTATCTCGTGTCTAAAGATTATATGCATCGATATGATTTATGACAAAACATTGACAAGAGTAAACTCCATGTGCTTGTCATAAGTGTCACCGGTTGGCCTACTTATCATTTATAAGTGCCTATCATGTTTGTTATATGGCATGAGACTCACCATTCCATCTTATTTATATCTCATATAAATAACTTGGGAACAAACATGAATACAATCTTTCTGGATAAGTCATGTCCTTATTATGAAGTATCCTCGATTGTGAACCTATTTATGATACTTTGTGCTAGAAATATTGTCACTCATATTCTTAACAACTTAAGAATAATATTTCTAACAAAATATCAATGGACCTTTTCTATTACACATAAATATATTATGTAAACGGAAAAGTGGAAATGCCTTTTATTATTAAAAATATGTACAAGATACATACTAAATGATATGCTCTAGGGCATACTACTAACAATCTCCCACTAGCACTAGAGCCATTCATTACAATACCTTAGACCCATCTTCTCAAGATGTCAGTCTAACTGAGCTTGTGACAAAGGCTTAGTGAATGAATCAGCTGGATTTTCAGCTGATGCTATTTTCTGCATGGCTATATTGCCTTGCCCAACTATATCTCTGATAATGTGGTAGTGCCTTTCTATGTGTTTGGATTGTGGGTGAGACCTTAGTTCCTTAGCCTATATGACTGCTCCATTGTTGTCCCAGTGTAATGGAACTGCTGACTCAATGGAAGGAACTACTGTAAGTTACATCACGAACTTCTTTATCCAACGACTTCCTTTGCGACATCGATGCGGAATATACTCACCTCGATAGTGGAATCTGCAATCGTGCTCTGTTTGGAACTCTTCCAACCGATCGCACCTCCATTACAAATGAACACATATCCAGAGGTAGACTTTCTATCATCGATATCGATTGGAAATCGAATCGGTATAACCATCCAATTGCAAGTCTCCACCTCCATAAATCAAGAATAAATCCTTAGTTCTTCTCAAGTACTTAAGGATATTCTTGATGACTATCCAGATGTTTCAAACGGATTGGATTGATACCGCTAGTCAAACTAACGATATGCGATATCAGGCCTAGTACACAACATTGCATACATTAAACTTCCAATAGCCGAAGCATATGGAATCTGGCCATCTTATCTCTTTCTTGGTGTCTTTGGAGACATCTCTTTAGAAAGGTGGATGCCATGTCTCATGGTAACAATCCTCTCTTGGAATCAAGCATGTTAAACCTCTTTAACACCTTTTCCAAGTATAGACTTTGGGATAAACCAATTATTCTTTTCGCTCTATCTCTATAGATGCGAATCCCAAGAATATAGGTTGCCTCCCCTAAGTCTTTCATGGAGAATGTATTTGACAACCATACCTTTATAGTCGTCAACATACTGTATCATTACCCATCAACAAGATGTCATCCACATATAAGACAAGGAAAGTGATAGCACTATCACTAACCTTCTTATATACACATGGCTCATCCTCATTTTTGATAAAACCAAAAGATTTAATGGCTTCATCAAAACGGATGTTCCAACTCCTCGAAGCTTGTTTCAACCCATAAATGGATCGCTTTAGCTTGCATACCTTAGAACCATCTCGGGATTCAAATCCTTTAGGTTGTTCCATGAAAATGTTTTCTTCAATGTATCCATTGAGAAAAGCTGTTTTGACATCCATCTGCCAAATTTCATAATCATAGTATGCAGCTATTGCTAATAAAATCCTAATTGATTTAAGCATGGCAACAGGCGAGAAAGTCTCCTCATAGTCTATTCCTTGCCTTTGGCGAAACCCTTTCGCTACTAGCCTTGCCTTATAGGTCTCTACCTTTCCATCAGAACCAATTTTCTTCTTGAAAACCCATTTGTTCCCTATAGGTACAATACCTTCAGGTGGGTCAACAAGATCCCAAACTTGATTCTTATACATGGAATCAATCTCGGATTTCATAGCATCAATCCATTTTGAAGAGTCTATATCTGATATAGCTTCTTCATAGGTAAGTGGATCATCTCCATGATCTACTTCTTCATGAATAGACAACTCTTGTTCTTCTTCATGAAGAAAACCATATCTCACTGGTGGGTGAGATACCCTGGTTGTTCTACGAGGAACAGCTGTAGATGTTTCATCAATGGGTATAGGTTGACTAGATGGATCTATATCCATCGATGCATTGGTTGGTCAGAATTCCCCAATTCTAACTCTATTTGCCTTCCTTTGCCTCCTTCTTGAACAAACTGTTGTTCAAGAAATGTGGCATCTCTACTTATCACAACCTTTTTGTGAAGTAGGCAAATAAAAATAATATCCAAAACTATCTTTTGGATATCCAAAAAATCGACCTCTTTCTGATCTGGTCTCCAATTTATCAGTGTTCAACTTTTTGATGTAAGCTGGACAACCCCAAATCTTAACATGCTTTAGACTTGGTATTCTTCCATGCCATATCTCATAAGGTGTGGAAGAAACTGATTTTGATGGAATCCTATTCAGAATATGCAAAGCTGATTCTAATGCAAATCCCCAAAAGGAGATTGGCAAATCAGTATAGCTCATCATACTACGTACCATATCCAATAGGGTACGATTTCTCCTTTCAGATACACCATTCATCTGTGGCGTTCCTGGAGGATTCAGCTGAGAAACAATGCCATACTCTCTCAAGTATTCATCAAATTCAGTACTCAAATACTCACCTCCACGATCTGATCGAAGAGCTTTAATATTCTTTCCTGTTTGATTTTCTACTTCAGATTTAAATTCTTTGAACTTTTCAAAAAATTCATGTTTGTATTTCATCAAATACAAATACCCAAACCTTGATTTATCATCAGTAAAGGTAATAAAATAATGAAAGCCCCCTCTAACCATTTCTTTAAACGGACCACATACATCACTATGTATTAGTTCCAAAATATTTTCAGCTCTTAGCCCTTGTCCAACAAAGGGTGTTCTAGTCATTTTGCCTTGAAGGCAAGATTCACAAGCTGGAGTAGGCTCAGAGCCCAATGAGGATAGAATCCCCATTTTCTCCAATTTTGCAATCCTATCTTCTGCAACATGACATAACCTTAAGTGCCAAATATATTTTGAACTTGAGTTGGTTTTCACCATGGCATTGCATTCATTTAGATTACTATACTCTGGCCAGTGGAAACACTTTCTTACTGACAATGGAAACACTTTCCTGTTGGCAATGGAAACACTTTCCTGTTGGCAGTGGAGACACTTTCCTTTGCCTTTATCAGCTTTAATCTTCCTTTTCTGTTTAGCTATTTTCTTGGAAGGACCAGGAATATGAGGTTTCTTTTTCTTATTACCCTTCTTCTTGTTGGACTTTCCAGCAGAAGAAGATGCAACCAAAGCTACCTCTTTCCCTTTATTGCCTGGCATACTCTTTTGGGCAATAACCAGCATGTTGAGTAATTCAGCTAAGGTGCATTCCTGTTTAGTCATATGGAAATTTGTCACAAAATTCCCAAAAGACTCAAGAAGGGACTGAAGGATCAAATCCGTTTGTAGTTGGAAATCTATGTTGAAGTTAAGATGTTCTAACTGCTCAATCAGCCGAATCATCTTGTGGACATGATCCCCAACATTCTGTCCCTCAGACATCCTCATACGGAATAGCTGTCTAGATATCTCAGACCTAGCATTCCTGCTGTGCTCACCATACAACTCTTGTAGGTGAAGGAGGATCTCACTCGCACTCTGCATGTTCTCATGTTGCTTCTGTAACTCATTACTCATAGAAGCAAGCATGTAACACTTAGCTCTCATATCATGCTCCTTCCACTTGTCCAAAGTATCATGTTCCTCTTGTGTGGCCTCTGGAGGTAAGGGACCAGGAACATTTGAATCTAGAACATATCCTATATGTTCAAGGTTCAAGACAAGTTACAAATTTCTTAGCCAATCAGACAGATTAGGTCCTGTCAACCTGTTGCGATCAAGTATGCTTGCAAGGATATTGGATGGTGGTGGTTGTTCTGTGCTCATTATTATCAGAAAATTAATTGCAGAAATAACCAGATTAATTAGTAAATGTATCATGTAATTAACCAAATATGATTATGGTCTTTTAATCAAATTGGTCCTCCCACTAACTTAGCGAATCCTACACTTCCAAAGTAGAAAACGGAAATCCTAGTTGGATGGATTTCTAGTGGGTGATTGAATTCTTATAATTCTATTGATCATCCTCAGGTACATCCATTATTGGAATTACAATAAACTATAAGTGAGCAACTCCTTGCCCATCACATCTCATGTGAGGTTCAATCCTTTTGCTAGCCCCTAATGCTCAAAATCTCAGGTACATCCAATATTGACTTATCTTGCATTAGTTAAGTTGATCCCATTGAGCCAGTAATTATGCAAATAATTTTAATGTCCTCAGGTACATCCAATATTGGCCACCAAACCATTTACATATTTACAACATCTCATGCTTAACAATTATTCTTAAGAAAATCTCTTAAATTAATTGCATCTCATGCAACTATTTAAAATTTCTTAAAATAATTGCCCCAATGGAGGGCTTATGTTATAATTACTTTAATTATAGCATTTCCAACTTAATTATTTGTTTGGAAGATTTTATAGCCATCCTAATTACTATTAAGGTCTCACTTTGCACATTATCCATTTAGCATGCATATATCATATAATTGCATACATTCCCATACATCTCATGCATTCATGGATAAGCGATAAATATGGTATGATCATGGACTTTCTAAGGGATTCAATTACGAGCCACCAAGAATTGAATCAGGGCATTCCTAGGTGCATTTCATTCATTCATTTTACAAGAGTTACTGAAGGAGTACATAATCAACACTTGATATTGAATTCCTCCCACTGGTCCCACCAATGCTCTTGACCTCCTTGAACTTCTTGCAATCCAATATTACATAGTAATCCTTGGCATACCAAGCGAATTTACAAGAACTTAAATAAATGAAATTACAACCCAAAAATTATTACAAACTTAATAATACATGCCCAAAATAAATTAAAATAAATTAATTAATTTACAATCCCAAAGAAACATAAAAGAAATAAATCCAATCACATTGGTCTTTTATAGTCCATGATCATCCATCATGCATATCACTATTTAACAATTAAATAAAACATACATACTTAAATTAAATTGAATATCTCATATTCAACTTAAAAATTCAGATTTGAATATGATTCAAATAAATTTAAAAATTCATATTTGAATCTCATTCAAACAAATTTAAAAATTCAGATTTGAATCACATTCAAACAACTTCAAAAATTCAGATTTGAATCACATTCAAACATTTTTTAAAAAATCAGATTTGAATCACATTCAAATATTTTTAAAAATCAGATCTGAATTTTATTGAATCAATTTTAAAAATCAGATTTAAATATGATTCAAACAACTTTAAAAATTCAGATTTGAATCACATTCAAACAACTTTTAAAATTCAGATTTGAATCACATTCAAACAATTTTTAAAATTCTGATTTGAATCATAATTTAATTGTGTGATTAAAACAACTAATTAAACACTTTAATTAGTCAAAGAATAGGCCTTAGATCATACAACAATTGCAGAATTAAAAGCCAAACCTTGAACCACCCATGGAACCATTGTTGCATACCAATGGTGGCTTCACCATGTGTGACGCCACATCTCATGATCCAACCAGCAATGAATCTCTTGATCTCATGATTAAACACACATTTTAATTATATAATCAAAAATCTATATGCCAATTATTGTGGCTCTGATACCAATTGATGGAGCAGGCGTGAAAAACACAAGATTATACCATTGAATTAAATAATTTTCAACTAGGTTCACAAGCACCATGCAAGATTTATTTTTATCTATTTGATTTCAATGATAAACAACATATTAAAACTCTTTTAATATGTTTTGGATCTATATTTGCCATTTAAGATTTTAAAATTAATCAGATTAATTTTAGAACCTAGATTAAATCAATAACGATTTCACTAACCTCTTGATTCTCTTCAGCGTGTCTTCTCCTTTGAGATTCATCTTGAGGACTCCTGATGTTGTCCTCTAGCTTGTCCACACCAAGAACAACTATGGCAGCACTTGTACAGCTTCTAAAGCCTTTTCTATTAATTAGAAATTCAAGTTCTGCCTTTTAAGAGATTAGAGATGCAAACAGGACACTAGAAACAATTTCTAGTGTTCTTAATTCAAGAGATTGATGGCTAATCTCTTTGAATTGATGAGAGATGAAGAGAAATAGCTGGAGAGGCTCAAAGTGGCGTGACATATGAGAGGAGAGGCTGCTGGTTATGTTTTCTTTTCATAACCATACTTAAATAGCTAGGTTAACTCATTAAACCCTAGCCACATGTCACCTTTTGATTAGCTCTAGGTTTAAGTGACCCAATCACATTGTGCCAAGTGTCAAACCTATATTTAATCTTGATTTTAATCATCTTACATGATTAAAAATATTTGGTAAGCTTATGTGTTATGCCATGTGTCACCATCTCATGGTGCCACGTGTCTGCACAAAATGACCAAAATGCCCCTGTGTCTTAATTTTGAGTTCTTAACCCAAAATAATTATTTTCTTCTTCTAATTAATTTATATCAAATATAAATTAATTAATTAATCTCTATTAATTAATTTCTCATCAATTAAATTCATATTTAAACACTTTAAATATAAATTTAATTTATACTACATCCAATAATCTAGATTTGGTTTCAAGTCATGCTAGGGACTTTGCAATTTAATTGCAAACCAAATCTATTTAATTAATCAATTAAACTCTTTAATTAATTAATTAAATCATATTTAAATAGGTGATAACTTGTGTATGTGTGTGACTTACTAGGCTCATCACTAATTGGCAATGAGACATGATATCAACTCTTAATATCATCAGAACTCTTTCTTACCATAAATGATTTCTCTAAATCATTTTATGAACCTCATAGACCATGGTTAACACCTAGCATAGCATGCCATGGCCACCCAATTAGTAATAAGATTTACCTTAAATGAACCTATAATCACATGTTACCATGCACTAGAATCTCTCTGTTACAAAATCCCAACTCAAGTGAGTCATGGTTTATGTCAAACTCCATTTGCTATGAATATTATGTTCTCTTTTAATTCAGTTCTTGATTAAAAGATTTTCTCATCGAAACTCTTTTACGAATAAATCTATCTGTCTGGCAGGAACTTGAAACATCAAGAACAATTAAATGAACATAGGATTTTATCTCTATTTACTTAGAGGAAGATTCCTTCTTGATCAACACCTACCTCCATATATAACTAGCAGGAGCCAACACATGCCCATATACCCATACATAGTACAAGTATGAAAGCGAGATCAAACTCAAACTACCTATATACAAGATAAGCTGTGCTATCTCAGGTCTAAAGATTATATGCCTGATATGATTTATGACAAAACATTGACAAGAGTAAACTCCATGTGCTTGTCATAAGTGTCCTTTAGTTCGGCCTACTTATCATTTATAAGTGCCTATCATGTTTGTTATATGGCATGAGACTCACCATTCCATCTTATTTATATCTCATATAAATAACTTGGGAACAAACATGAATACAATCTTTCTGGATAAGTCATGTCCTTATTATGAAGTATCCTCGATTGTGAACCTATTTATGATACTTTGTGCTAGAAATATTGTCACTCATATTCTTAACAACTTAAGAATAATATTTCTAACAAAATATCAATGGACCTTTTCTATTACACATAAATATATTATGTAAACGGAAAAGTGGAAATGCCTTTTATTATTAAAAATATGTACAAGATACATACTAAATGATATGCTCTAGGGCATACTACTAACAAAAGGTCCATTGATATTTTATTAGAAATTCTATTATTAAGTTGTTAAGAATATGAGTGACAATATTTCTAGCACAAAGTATTATAAATAGATTCATAATCGAGAATACTTTACAATAAGGACATGACTTATCCAGAAAGATTGTAATCATATTTATTCCCAAGTTATTTATATGAGATGTAAATAAGATGGAATGGTGAGTCTCATGCCATATACAAACATGATAGGCACTTATACATGATAAGTAGGACGAACCAGTGACATTTATGACAAGCACATGGAGTTTACTCTTGTCAATGTATTGTCATAAATCATATTAGTGCATATAATTTTTAGACCTGAGATAGCACAGTTATCTTGTATATAGGTGGTTTGAGTTTGATACTGCTTTCATACTTGTACTGTGTATGGGTATATGGGCATGTGTTGGCTCCTACTAGTTATATATGGAGGTAGGTGTTAAACAAGATGGAATCTATTCCTCTAAGTAAATAGGGAAAAAAAATCCTATGTTCATTTAATTATTCTTGATGTTTCAAGTTCCTGGCCAGGACAAATAGATTTATTCAGAAAAGAGTTTCTGATGAGAAAATCTTTTTAATCAAGAACTAAAATTAAAAGAGAACATAATATTCATAGCAAATGGGGTTTGACATAAACCATGACTCCAGCTTGAGTTAGGATTTTTGTAACAGAGAGATTCTAGTGCATGGCAACATATGGTTATAGGTTTATTTAAGGTAAACCTTATTACTAATTGGGTGGCCATGTCATACTATGCTAGGTGTTAACCATGATCTATGATGTCCATAAAATGATTTAGAGAAATCATTTATGGTAAGAAAGAGTTTTGATGATATTAAGAGTTGATATCATCTCTCATTGCCAATTAGTGATGAGCCTAGTAAGTCACACACATACATAAGTAATCACCAAATTAAATATGATTTAATTAATTAATTAAAAAGTTTAATTGATTAATTAAATAGGTTTGGTTTGCAATTAGATTGCAAAGTCCCTTGCATGGCTTGAAACCAAATCTAACTTATTGGATGTATAGTATAAGTTAAATTTATATTTAAAGTATTTAAATATGAATTTTATTAATGAGAAATTAATTAATAGAGATTAATTAATTAATTTATATTTGATATAAATTGATTAGAAGAAGAGAAATAATTATTTTAGGTTGAGAACTCAAAATTAAGACACAGAGGTATTTTGTTCATTTCATAGGGTGACATGTGGCGCCATGAGATGGTGACACATGGAACAACACATAAGCTTGCCATATATTTTTTAATCATGTAAGATGATCAAAGTCAAGATTAAATACAGGTTTAACACTTCGCATAATATGATTGGGTCAATTAAACCTAGAGCTAATCAGAAGGTGACATGTGGCAAGAGTTTTAACTAGTGACCAAGCTATATAAGGAAAAGGATGAAAAGAAAAATACCTAGCTGCTATTTGTTTCATTGGTGTCACCCCAAAGCATCTCTCCCTTTTATCTTCTTCATCTCTCATCAATTCAAAGAGATTTCCCAACAATCTCTTGAATTAAAAATACTAGAAATCGTTTCTAGTGTCCTGTTTACATCTGTAATCTCTCAAAAGGCAAAACCTAATTTTCTAATTGATTGTAAAAGCTTTAGAAGCTCTTCAAGGGGCTTCCATTGGTGATCTTAGTGTGCACAAGCTAGAGGGACAACATCTGGTGTCCTAGGCGCATCCCAAAGGTGCCAAACACACTGTAGTGCATCAAACAGGTTAGTGCACTTATTCTTGATCTAATCTAGGGTTCTAATGAATTAATCTGTTAATTCTAAAATCTTAAATAGAAAATGTAGATCCAAAAAATATATTAAAAGAGTTTTAATATGCTGTTTATCATTGAAATCAAATAGATAAAACTAAATCTTGCATGATGTATGTGACCCTATAAGAAAAATTTTGAATTTCAATGATCTAAACTTGTGTTTTTCATGCTTCCGCTCCTTCATTACATCTGTAATCTTTCAAAAGGAAAAACTTGATTTTCTAATTCATAGAAAAAGCTTTAGAAGCTGTTCAAGGGCTACTATTGGTGATCTTGGTGTGGACAAGCTAGATGGACAACATCTGGTGTCCTAGATGCTTCCCAAAGGTGTCAAACACACTGCAGTGCATCAAAAGGTTAGTGCATTTGTTCTTGATCTAATCTAGGGTTTTAATGAATTAATATGTTATTTCTAAAATCTTAAATGGCAAATGTAGATCCAAAAACATATTAAAAGAGTTTTAATATGTTGTTTATCATTGAAATCAAATAGATAAAAATGAATCTTGCATAATGCATGTGACACTAGATGAAAAATTTTTGAATTCAATGATCTAAATTTATGTTTTTCATGCTTCCGCTCCTTCACTTTATACTTGAGATAACATAGTTATCTTGTATATATGTGGTTTGAGTTTGATACTGCTTTCATACTTGCACTGTGCATGGGTATGTGGGCATGTGTTGGCTCCTACTAGTTATATATGGAGGTAGGTGTTGATCAAGATTGAATCTGTTACCCTAAGTAAAAAGGGATAAAATCCTATGTTCATTTAATTGTTCTTGATGTTTCAAGTTCCTGGACAGGACAGATAGATTTAATCAAAAAAGAGTTTCTGATGAGAAAATCTTTTTAATCAAGAACTGTAATTAAAAGAGAACATAATATTCGTAGCAAATGGGGTTTGACATAAACCATGACTCCAGCTCGAATTGGGATTTTGTAACAGAGAGATTCTACTGCATGGCAATATATGATTATAGGTTCATTTAAGGTAAACCTTATTACTGATTGGGTGGCCATGGCATGCTATGCTAGGTGTTAACCATGATCTATGATGTCCATAAAATGATTTAGAGAAATCATTTATGGTAAGAAAGAGTTCTGATGATATTAAAGTTGATATCATCTCTCATAGATACAAGTAAGTCACACATATACACAAGTAATCACCAAATTAAAGATGATTTAATTAATTAATTAAAGAGTTTAATTGATTAATTAAATAGGTTTGGTTTGCAATTAGATTGCAAAGTCTGTAGCATGGCTTGAAACGAAATCTAGGTTATTGGATGCATAGTATAAGTTAAATTTATATTTAATGTGTTTAAATATGAATTTAATTAATGAGAAATTAATTAATAGAGATTAATTAACTAATTTATATTTGATATAAATTGATTAGAAGAAGAGAATTAATTATTTTGGATTGAGAACTCAAAATTAAGACACAGAGGTATTTTGGTCATTTCACCGGGTAACATGTGACACGATGAGATGGTGACACATGGCACTACACATAAGCTTACCATATGTTTTTTAATCATGTAAGATGATTAAAGTCAAGATTAAATATAGGTTTGACACTTGGAACAATGTGATTGGGTCAATTAAACCTAGAGCCAATCAAAAGGTGACATGTGGCAAGGGTTTTAAGTGGTGACCTAGCTATATAAGTGTAAGGATGAAAGAACAAAATAAACAAGCTGCCATTCATTCTTTTGTGCCGCCACCCTTGGCTTGCTCTCCCTCTCATCTTCTTCATCTCTCATCAATTTAAAGAGATTTACCAACAATCTCTTGAATTAAAAATACTAGAAATTGTTTCTAGTGTCCTGTTTACATCTGTAATCTCTCAGAAGGGAAAACCTAATTTTCTAATTGATTAGAAAAGCTTTAGAAGCTATTCAAGGGGCTGCCATTAGTTATCTTGGTGTGGACAAGCTAGAGGGACAACATCTGGTGTCCTAGGCACATCCCAAAGGTGTCAAACATACTGTAGTGCATCAAAAGGTTAGTGCACTTATTCTTGATCTAATCTAGGGTTCTAATGAATTAATTTGTTAATTCTAAAATCTTAAATGGCGAATGTAGATCCAAAAATATATTAAAAGATTTTTAATATGCTTTATCAATAAAATCAAATAGATAAAATTGAATCTTGCATGATGCATGTGACCCTAGATGAAAAATTTTTGAATTCAATGATCTAAACTTATGTTTTTCATGCTTCCGCTCCTTCAATTGGTATCAGAGCCACTATATTTTCCATTTAGATTGTTGATTATATGATTTAATTGTGTTATTTGATCATGAGATGTTTGTTTCATTGTTGGTTGGACCAACAAAGGTGGCGGCTTGATGAAGAACACCATGGTGCACATGGTTTGATGCATTCAACCAAGCGCATGGCTATTTGGGCTTGTTTGTGGGCTTGGTTTCAAGGCCCATAATTAGGCCCATGACTAATTAAATTGTTTAATTAGGAGTTTTAATTACTCAATTAAATTTTGATTCAAATATGAATTTTTAAATTTATTTGAATGTAATTCAAATCTGAATTTTTAAATTTGTTTGAATGTGATTCAAATCTGAATTTTTAAATTTGTTTGAATCATATTCAAATCTTGATTCTTAAGTTGAATATAAGATATTCAATTTAATTTAATTTAATTTTTAAATTTGTTTGAATGTGATTCAAATCTAAATTTTTAAATTTGATTGAATGAGATTCAAATCTGAAATTTTAAATTTGTTTGAATGTGATTCAAATCTGAATTTTAAAATTTGTTTGAATCATATTCCAATATGGATTTTTAAGTTAAATATGAGATATTCAATTTAATTTAAGTATGTATGTTTTATTTAATTGTTAAATAGTGATATGTATGATGGATGATCATGGACAATAAAAGACCAATGTGATTAGATTTATTTCTTTTATGTTTCTTTGGGTTGTAAATTAATTAATTTATTTTAATTTATTTTGGTGGCATGTATTATAAAGGTTGTAATATTTTTGGGTTATAATTTCATTTATTTAGTTCTTGTAAATTCACCTTGGTATGCCAAGGATTACTATGTAATTGGATTGCAAGAAGAACAAGGAGGTCAAGAGCATTGGTGGGACCAGTGGGAGGAATTCAAGATCAAGTGTTGATTATGTACTCCTTCAGCAACTATTGTAAAATGAATAAATGAAATACACCTAAGAATGCCCTGATTCAATTCTTGGTGGCTCAAAATTGAATCCCTTAGAAAGTCCATTATCATACCATATTTATTTATTATCCATGAATGCAAGTATATGATATATGCACTCTAATTGGATAATGTGTAAAGTGAGACCTTAATAGTAATTAGAACGACCATAAAATCTTGCAAATAAATGATTAAGTTAGAAATACTATAATTAAAGTAATTATAACATGGGCCCTCCATTGAGGCAATTATTTTAAGAAATTTTAAATACTTGCATAAGATGCAATTAATTTAAGAGATTTTCTTAAGAGTAATTGCTAAACATGAGATGCTATAAATTTGTAAATGGTTTGGTGGCCAATATTGGATGTACCTGAGGACATTAAAATTATTTGCATATTTACTGGCTCAATGGGATCAACTTAACTAATGCAAGATAAGTCAATAATGGATGTACTTGAGATTTTGAGTATTAGGGGCTAGGTAAAGGATTGAACTTCACATGAGATGTGATAGGCAAGGAGTTTCTCACTTATAGTTTATTGTAATTCCAATAATAGATGTACTTGAGGATGATCAATAGAATTATAAGAATTCAATCACCCACTAGAAATCCATCCAACTAGGATTTTCGTTTTCTACTTTGGAGGTGTAGGATTCGCTAAGTTAGTGGGAGGACCAATTTGATTAATAAACCATAATCATTTTGGTTAATTATATGATACATTTACTAATTAATCTGGTTATTTTCTACAGTTAATTTTCTTATAATAATGAGCACACCACAACCACCACCATCAAATATCCTTGCAAGAATACTTGATCGCAATAGATTGACAGGAACTAATTTATCTGATTGGCTAAGAAATTTGAAACTTGTCCTGAACCTTAAACATATGGGATGTTCTAAACTCAAATGTTCCTGCTCCCTTACCTCTAGAGGCCACTCAAGAGGAACATGAATCTTTGGATAAGTGGAAGGAGCATGATATGAGAGACAAGTGTTACATGCTTGCTTCTATAAGTAATGAGTTGTAGAAGCAGCATGAGAACATGTAGAGTGCGAGTGAGATCCTCCTTCACCTATAAGAGTTGTATGGTGAACATAGCAGGAATGCTAGGTATGAGATATCTAGACAGCTATTCCGCATGAAGATGTTTGAGGGGCAGATTATTGGGGATCATGTCCACAAGATGAGTCGGCTGATTGAGCAGCTGGAACATCTTAACTTTAACATGGATTTCCAACTGCAAACAGATTTGATCCTTCAGTCCCTACTTGAGACATTTGGGAATTTTGTGACAAATTTCCATATGACTAAACAGGAATGCACCTTGGCTAGTTTACTCAACATGCTGATTATTGCCCAAAAGAATATGCTGGGCAATAAAGGAAAAGAGGTAGCTTTGATTACTTCTTCTTCTGCTGGAAAGTCCAATAAGAAAAGGGGCAATTAGAAAAAGAAGCCTCAAGTTCCAGGATCTTCCAGGAAGATAGCCAAACAGAAAAACAAAGATCAAAGCTGACAAAGGCAAAGGAAAGTGTTTCCATTGCCAGCAGGATGGGCACCGGAAAGGGAACTACCCAAAGTATAGCAATCTAAAAGAATGCAATGCCATGATGAAAATAAACTCAAGTTCAAAATATATTTGGCACTTAAGATTAGGTCATGTTGCAGAAGATAGGATTGCAAAACTGAAGAAAATGGGGATTTTATCCTCATTGGGCTCTAAGCCTACTCTAACTTGTGAATCCTACCTTCAGGGTAAAATGACTAGATCACCCTTTATTAGACATGGACTAAGAGCTGAAAATATTTAGGAACTAATACATAGTGATAAATGTGGCTCATTTAGAGAAATGGCTAGAGGCGGTTTTCATTACTTTATTACCTTTACTGATGATAAATCAAGGTTTGAGTATTTCTATTTAATACAAACATGAATCCTTTGAAAAGTTCAAAGAATTTAAAATCTGAAGTAGAAAATCAAACAGGAAAAAGTATTAAATCTCTTCGATCAGATCGTGGAGGTGAATACTTGAGTACTGAATTTGATAAATACTTGAGAGAGCATGGCATTGTTTCCTAGCTGACTCCTCTAGGAACACCACAGCTGAATGGTGTATCTGAAAGGAGAAATCGTACCCTATTGGATATGGTACGTAGTATGATGAGCTATACCGATATGCCAATCTCTTTTTGGGGATTTGCATTAGAATCAGCTTTGTATATTCAGAATAGGATTCCATCAAAATCATTATCTCCCACACCTTATGAGATATGGCATGGAAGAAAACCAAGTCTTAAGCATGTTAAGATTTGGGGTTGTCTAGCTTATATTAAAAAACTAAACACTGATAAATTGGAAACCGGATCAGAAAAGGGTCGATTTGTTGGATATCCAAAAGATAGTTTTGGATATTAATTTTATTTTCCTACACCACAAAAGGTTATGGTAAGTAAAGATGCCACATTTCTTGAACAACAGTTTGTTCAAGAAGGAGGCAAAGGAAGGAAAATAGAGTTAGAATTGGAGAATTCTGACCAACCAACATATCAGATGGATATAGATCCATCTAGTCAACCTACACCTATTGATAAAACATCTACAGCTGTTCCTCATAGAACAACCAGGGTATCTCACCCACCAATGAGATATGGTTTCCTTCATGAAGAAGAACAAGAGTTGTCTACTCATGAAGAAGTAGATCATGGAGATGATCCAGTTACCTATGAAGAAGCTATATCAGATATAAACTCTTCAAAATGGATTGTTGTTATGAAATCCGAGATTGATTCCATGTATAAGAATCAAGTTTGGGATCTTATTGACCCACCTGAAGGTATTGTACTTATAGGGAACAAATGGGTTTTCAAGAAGAAAATTAGTTTTGATGGAAAGGTAGAGACCTATAAGGCAAGGCTAGTAGTGAAAGGGTTTCGCAAAAGGCAAGGAATCGACTATGAGGAGACTTTCTCGCCTGTTGCTATGCTTAAATCAATTAGGATCTATTAGCAATAGCTGCATACTATGATTATGAGATTTGGCAGATGGATGTCAAAACAACATTTCTCAATGGATACATTGAAGAAAACATTTTCATGGAACAATCTAGGGGTTTTCAATCCCAAGATGATTCCAAAGTATGCAAGCTAAAGTGATCCATTTATGGGTTGAAGGAAGTTTCGAGGAGTTGGAACATCCATTTTGATGAAGCCATTAAGTCATTTGGTTTTATCAAAAATGAGGATGAGCCATGTGTATATAAGAAAGTTAGTGACAGTGCTATCACTTTCCTTGTCTTATATGTGGATGATATTCTGTTGATAGGTAATGACACAGGTATGTTAACAACTATAAAGGTATGGTTGTCAAATACATTCTCCATGAAAGACTCAGGGGAGGCAACCTATATTATTGGGATTCACATCTATATAGATAGAGCAAAAAGAATAATTGGTTTATCCCAAAGTCTATACTTGAAAGAGGTGTTAAAGAGGTTTAACATGCTTGATTCTAAGAGAGGATTGTTACCAATGAGACATGGTATCCACCTTTCTAAAGAGATGTATTCAAAGACACCTGAAGAAAGAAATAAAATGGCCAAGATTCCATATGCTTTGGCTATTGGAAGTTTGATGTATGCAATATTGTGTACTAGGCTGGATATCGCACATGCTATTAGTTTGACTAGCAGGTATCAATCCAATCTAGGTTTGGAACACTGGATAGCTGTCAAGAATATTCTTAAGTACTTAAGAAGAACTAAGGATTTATTCTTGATTTATAGAGGTAGAGACTGGCAATTGGATGGTTATATTGATTCTAATTTCCAATCAGATATCGATGATAGAAAGTCTAACTCTGGGCATGTGTTCATTTGTAATGGAGGTGCAGTCAGTTGGAAGAGTTCCAAATAGAGCATGACTACAGATTCCACTACTGAGGCTGAGTATATTGCTGCATCAGATGTTACAAATGAAGCTGTTTGGATAAAGAAGTTAGTGATAGAACTTGCAGTAGTTCCTTCCATTGAGTCAGCAATTCCACTTCACTGTGACAATAATGGAGCAGTCATACAGGCTAAGGAACCCCAGCATCACCAATATCCAAACACATAGAAAGGCGCTACTACATTATCAGAGAAATAGTTGGGTGAGGCGATGTAGCCATGCAGAAAATAGCATCAGCTGAAAATCTAGCTAATCCATTCACTAAGCCTATGTCATAAACTAAGCTAGATCGGTATCTTGAGAAGATGGGTCTAAGATATTATAATGAATGGCTCTAGTGCTAGTGGAAGATTATTAATAGTATGCCCTAGAGCATATCATTTAGTATGTATCTTGTACATCTTTTTATTAATAAAAGGCATTTTCACTTTTCTGTTTACATAATATATTTATGTGTAATAGAAAAGGTCCATTGATATTTTGTTAGAAATTATATTCTTAAGTTGTTAAGAATATGAGTGACAGTATTTCTAGCACAAAGTATCATAAATTGGTTCACAATAAGGACATGACTTATCCAGAAAGATTATAATCATGTTTGTTCCCTAGTTATTTATATGAGATGTAAATAAGATAGAATGGTGAGTCTCGTGCCATATAACAAGCATGATAGGCACTTATACATGATAAGTGGGTCGAACCAGTGACACTTATGACAAGCACATGGAGTTTACTCTTGCCAATGTATTGTCATAAATCATATCAGTGCATATAATCTTTAAACCTAAGATAGCATAGTTATCTTGTATATAGGTGGTTTGAGTTTGATACTATTTTCATACTTGTACTATGTATAGGTATATGGGCATGTGTTGGCTCCTATTAGTTATATATGGAGGTAGGTATTGATCAAGATGGAATCTGTTACCCTAAGTAAATAGGGATAAAATCCTATGTTCATTTAATTGTTTTTCATATTTCAAGTTCCTGGCCAGGACAGATAGATTTAATTAGAAAAGAGTTTCTGATGAGAAAATCTTTTTAATCAAGAACTGGAATTAAAAGAGAACATAATAGTCAAAGCAAATGGGGTTTGACATAAACCATGACTCCAGCTCCAATTGGGATTTTATAACAGAGAGATTCTAGTGTATGGTAACATATGATTATAGGTTCATTTAAGGTAAACTTTATTACTAATTGGGTGGCCATGGCATGCTATGCTAGGTGTTAACCATGATCTATGAGGTGCATAAAATGATTTAGAGAAATCATTTATGGTAAGAAAGAGTTCTGATGATACTAAGAGTTGATATCATGTCTCATTACCAATTAGTGATGAGCCTAGTAAGTCACACACATACACAAGTAATCACCAAATTAAATATGATTCAATTAATTAATTAAAGAGTTTAATTGATTTATTAAATAGTTTTGGTTTGCAATTAGATTGCAAAGTCCCTAGTATGGCTTGAAACCAAATCTAGGTTATTAGATGTATAGTATAAGTTAAATTTATATTTAAAGTGTTTAAATAAGAATTTAATTAATGAGAAATTAATTAATATAGATTAATTAATTAATTTATATTTGATATAAATTTATTAGAAGAAGAGAAATAATTATTTTGGGTTGAGAACTCAAAATTGAGACACAAAGGTATTTTGGTCATTTCATAGGGTAACATGTGGCACCATGAGATGGTGATGCATGGCACTACACATAAGCTTACCATATGTCTTTTAATCATGCAAGATGATTAAAGTAAATATTAAATATTGGTTTGACACTTGGCACAATGTGATTGGGTCAATTAAACCTAGAGCCAATCAAAAGGTGACATGTGGAAAGGGTTTTAAGTGGTGACCTAGCTATATAAGTGTAAGGATGAAAGAACAAAATAAACAAGCTGCCATTCATTCTTTTGTGCCGCCACCCTTGGCTTGCTCTCCCTCTCATCTTCTTCATCTCTCATCAATTCAAAGAGATTTACCAACAATCTCTTGAATTAGAAATACTATAAATCGTTTCTAGTGTCCTGTTTACATCTGTAATATCTCAGAAGGCAAAACTTGATTTTCTAATTGATTGGAAAAGCTTTAGAAGCTATTCAAGGGTCTACCATTGTCACACCCTACCCCTCCGTAAGGCATAACATGATCCCGTAGTATACCTAATGAATTACCAACTACGTCTACTGATAACTCATTAAATACACTACAAGGGATTTTAAAACTTTTTTTACTTTTTTTTATAGTGGTGAGCACTGTTGACAGGTGTTAAAAAAATTTTTAACTGAAGTGAAACCAAATAACACATTTGAAGTATTAATAATTTCTGTAAAAATTTTCATAGAGTGCCATCTGTATTTTGAATAAAACAGTTTTTCAAAAACCTGTAAAAAGCACTTCCAATAATTTGTTCAATCCCAAACTCTAATAAATTTGTTCAACATTATCAACTCAGTTCAACACAATAAATTTTCGGTGTTTCCAAAATCTGAGATAAGTGAATTATGTCATAATATTTTTATAAGCTAAAATAATTTACAATTTTAGTTTACAACTGCTCAAGACCAGGTACAATATATACATCAGTGCACATACATTACAACAAAAACTACAAAATATGGCATACTTGATATACCCGGCAAAATCTCAAAATGTGGCACAAGCAGCCTACTCTGCTGCTCTTTCTGTCTGTCTACCTGCGACAGCAATGAAAAAGCTATCGCTGAGCCAATGTCTCAGTGGTGCATAACATTAAGAAAATACAATTTAAAACCATAAATCATATGAACTGTGGATCTTAAAATCATAGTTAAATTCAAAAGACAGTGAATGTCATAAAGAATTTAAAGTCTATTTCACAATATCACAATAAATATTAATAAATCACGCACACAGCTTAATCATGATTCCATAGTCCAATTCGTCCCAAAAGTCGATGGCTAGTGAGGAATAATATAGCTAGCTAGCAATTAAATGAGTACTCATCCTATTCGTCCTCAACTAACACACACCTCAACACTTTAGTCAAAGAGGGAATTCAAAGCCAATTCATCCCACTAGAGAAGCTAGCGAGGAATTCAATCAAATATACATGATAGCTGTGGTTTCAAACCATTTACAATATTTTTCAATCAATAAGTACCCACCAAATATCATTCAAACAAAATTTTTCACAATTTAAGCAATAACATACAAATTGTCATAATTTATTTCCAGTGAAAATTCAAAAGAAATAACTGTTGTGCACAAACATCTGAAGAGTAACCTCTTGGCCCTGACTCAGTATTTCCTTCCCCTTCCCTGAGTCTTTGCTAACTAAAACACACAATTTGAAGTGTTTCAGTACTCATTTAAACTATCTCTAACAATAAGGTTCAATAATTAATTTATTTAATTCTATTATTTTCTTTAGTCAACCTATAATGTTGACCCTTGATGCACTCTAGGTGAATTAGATTTAATGTTACCAATATTTCACATTTTGCATTTCAATATGCTACCAATATAGTGCAACCTACCATTTTTACAAGTTGGCATTCATTGCTAAATTATTTCAAGCATCATTGTATATAAATATCAAATTCTCAATTTTTGTGTGCTAGATTGGTCTAGCTTAAAGTCCTATTTCTCTTGGTTTTTAGCTTCTGGTCAAAGAAGCAAAATTGTAGCTCTATGTCTTAATGCACTCGGGGCAAAATTTCATATCGTTCTGAGTTGTACAGACCAAGATATGGTCAATTTAATAAAGCTGGACAGATTACACTAAAATAGCAACTTTAGGTCATTTTTAGGTCATTTCTGGTTCTGGCAGTTTTTATACCCGAAATTGTGCAAGCTATTTGACTTGCTTATGGTCATTTTTGGGTCTTTGTGTCTTCATAAGAATTGTAGCTTTATGTCTAATCTATTCATGGTAAAAATTTCAGGTCATTTGGACCGTTTTGAGTGAGTTATGGCCAAAACACTAACTGCTGCCCAAATGGTCAATTTTCAGGTTTTCAAGTCACTAATCTGGATTTTGTCATTTTTCAAGTCACTTTCTGGACATAATTTAGGTAGGCTTTCTTCATGAAAGTTGGTACATTTAGTGTCTAGTTTCACCTCCAATTGGCCTCATAGAAATTGGAGCCACACACTTAGGGTTATAGGTCTATTTGCACACTGCCCCTACATGCTTTTAAAACACCAAACCAAACACATGTTTACCAATTACATCTTCACTTCCCCACAACATTCTGCATTTGGCACTAGCCAAAACCATTCAATTCTCTACATTATAGGTCAACTTGGACAGAATATAACCACTTCAAAATACACCAATTGTAGTCACAATTTACAAAGTTCAAACCCAACAATATATATACATAAATACTTATAATTATCACACATACTTCCATTATCAAATTACATACCTATCACTACTATTCCACATACATAGGCTGCCATTTTTTTGTACAACACTTCAACAACATTTCATGAATTTGAACATTACCAATTTCCATTTTGGGGCTACCCAAAATTTACACATACACATCAACTTCCATTTTCACTTTTCAAGCATACAAATCAAACTTTATACATGAAAACCAACTCCAATACATTTAAACACTTAATTTAACATCTCAAACAACCATTTACATGCAAAGACAAGCTATACCTGATGAAGTTCCATGGCTTCCAAAATGCTCCATCACCAATAATTCATCAAACCTTAAAAATTCTTCCATAATTCAACTACCCACAACCTTAGTTACACTTTTAATGAAACAAGAATTGAAAATAACCACTTACCTCTTTTGGGCTTCTTCAAAACTCCACCAAAACTTATCTTTCTTGCTCCCTTATTGCTGCCCAAGGTGTGTAGACAAAGTTTAGTGAAGGAACCTAGTGGAAAAGGTGACTTGATCAAGGTTGCATGGAGCTCACCATGGACGGCTTTGGAGTTCTTTCAACGGTGAGTGTCTCGGCTGGTTTTTTGTGAAGGTTAAAGATGATCAATTTCTGCCCACTAAGACTTATTTTATGTCTCTCATAATGTAGTTAGTGGAGCACTAAACTTTGGTTAATGATTTAATAATCCAATGTTTCTAATTTTGTAATTTTGTCACCATGTTTTCAATATTTACATTATGTACCACAATTTAACTTTTTTATGACATTTTCAAAGCCTAATATCATTTATTTTTAATAGAAATTTAGGTCAAAAGATAACTCGGGGTGTCAATTTACTAAAATGCCCTTATTTGGGTTGTATTCCAAATTTTTCGATAACACCGAGTTTTGTCGTTTTCTCGATTTCTCATTTTTCTTTGTACTAATTAATTAATTTTTCTTTGATATTTCTAATGATATTTATACTTCAATAAGCCTTTAATTATGTCTTGAAACTAAATTCCAAGAGTTTCCTGCAGTCCTGGGGTCGGCTATTGCTTGCGCCGTAACTTCCCCGTGCGGTCACCCATCGCTGCGGTGCTGGCTCGTTTAACTTAGTTTCATTTCATTGTTATTATTTTTCCTTTGTTTTTCTTGTATTTCCCTCTATTGTATTTCATTATTTTATGTCTCCTTACTAATATTTAAATTTAATTCTAGGCATCCTAGCTGTCCGGACAGACACTGGTCACTAGAACAGTAGAACGCACTACCGAACATAGAGGTGTTACAATTCTCCTTCCCCCTTAAAATAAATTTCGTCTCGAAATTTTACCTGGCATCAGTTTCTAAACAGCTGTGGGTGTTGTCTCCTCATGTCCTCTTCACGTTCCCAAGTAGCTTCCTGGCCTGAATGATGGTTCCACAGCACTTTAACCAGGTGTATCTGTTTATTCCTCAACTACTTCACCTCATATGCCAGAATTTCTATGGGTTCTTCCTCACATGAGAGGTCTGGATTTACCTCAATCTCTTTAATTGATAGTACATGAGATGGGTCAGATCTGTACCTCCTTAACATGGACACATGGAAGACACTGTGTATCCTTTCTAGCTCTGGAGGTAATGCGAACCGATATGCCAAAGGACCCACTCTTTCCAGAACCTCATATGGTCCGATGAAACGAGGACTCAGTTTCCCCTTTCTGCCAAATCTCATAATCCTCTTCCAAGGAGAAACTTTGAGGAATACCTTATCATCCACTGCATAATCAATATCTCTTTTCTTCAGATCAACATAGGACTTCTGACGGTCTTATGCAGTCTTGAGTCGATCTCTAATCAATATGATCTTTTCCTCTGTCTACTAAACAATTTCTGGCCCAATCATCTTCCTTTCACCTACTTCATCCCAACATAGGGGAGTTCTGCACTTCCTGCCATACAAAGCTTCATATGGAGGCATCCCAATGCTTGATTGGTAGCTATTGTTATAAGTAAACTCAATCAAAGGCAAGTGTATATCCCAACTACCTTCAAACTCAATCACACAAGTTCGTAGCATATCCTCCAATATCTGAATTACCCTCTCAGACTGGCCATCTATCTGTGGGTGGAATACTGTGTTGAAGTTTAATTTAGTTCCTAGGGCTCTCTGAAGACTTCCTCAGAATCTAGAAGTGAACCTAGGATCTCTGTCTGATACAATCGATACTGGCACTCCATGCAGTTTTACAATCTCATTTATGTACAATCTGGCCAATCTCTCCAAACTATAGTCCATCCAAACTGGCAAAAAGTGAGCAGACTTAGTTAGTCTATCAACTATAACCCATACTGCATCATGACTATTCTGTGTCCTCGGAAGTCCCATCACAAAATCCATAGTATCCGTTCCCATTTCCACTCTGGTATTGGCAATGGATGCAACAAATCCAGCTGGAACTTGATGTTTTACCTTCACTTGCTAATAAGTTAGGCATTTGGAAACAAAATCAGCTACATCCCTCTTCATACCCATCCACCAGTAATGCTCTTTCAGGCCTCTGTACATTTTAGTTCCACCAGGATGCATAGTAAAAGGAGACTTATGTGCTTCCTTCATAATGATCCGTCTCAATTCCACATCATTAGGAACGCACATTCTGCCCTGATGTAGTAATAAACCATCATCTCTCACAGAGAATTCAGGTTTTTTGCCCTGCTGGACTTCTTTTAGTAGCTTCTGATATTTTTCATCACTCTGAGCAGCCATTCTGATCTAATCAATCAACACTGGCTGTACATGCCATGCAACTACTGTCTGTCCCTCATCATCAATCTCCAAACTAGTGTGCTGTGTTTTTAATTCATGTACCATGGACAAAGGAGAAACTCTGAGAATTGCCATAGTCTTGCGTCTTAAGGAGTTAGCCACCACATTTGCTTTCCCTGGCTGATAGTCTATTAAGCAATGATAGTCTTTAATCAGTTCTAACCATCTCCTCTGCCTAAAATTCAATTCCTTCTGGGTGCCCAAATACTTTAAGGTCTTGTGATCTGTGTAAATGTAGCATTTTTCCCCATACAAATAGTGTCTCTAAATATTCAGAGCAAAAATAATAGCTGCAAGCTCCAAATCATGTGTCAGATAGTTCCTCTCATGCGGTTTCAGCTAGCGTGATGCATATGCAATGACATTCCGATCTTGCATCAGTACACAGCCTAACCCATTGTGAGAAGCATCGCTACAAACTGTGTATTCTTTACCCGGGGTAGGTAAAGTAAGGACTGGAGCTTCAGTCAAACACCTCTTCAACTCATCAAAACTCTGCTGACATTTATTTGTCCACTGAAATTTTACATCTTTCCGAAGCAACTTGGTCAGTGGAGAAGCTAACATAGAAAACCTTTTCACAAACTGGCAGTAATATCCAGCTAAACCCAGAAAAACTGCAAATTTCTATGATATTCCTAGGTGGCTTTCAATTAAGGATAGCTTCTACCTTGCTGGAATCTATCTTGATCCCTTCAGCTGACACAGCATGTCCCAAGAAAGAGATTTCTTTCAGCCAAAATTCACATTTCGATAATTTGGCATATAGCTGTTTTTCCCTCAAAATCTGCAGTACAATCTGCAGATGTCTGTCCTGCTCCTCTGCATTCCTCAAATATATCAAAATATCATCAATAAACACCACCATAAACTGGTCGAGATATGGTCTGAAGATAGTGTTCATCAGATCCATAAAAGCAGCTGGAGCATTAGTTAACCCGAATGGCATTACCAGAAACTCATAATGGCCATATCGAGTTTTGAAAGTAGTTTTTGGAATACTCTACTCTTGCACTTTCAACTGATAATAACCAGATCGCAAATCAATTTTGGAGAATACAGCTACACCCTTCAACTGATCAAACAAATCATCAATGCCAGGCAATGGATATCTGTTCTTTATTGTCACTTTATTCAACTGGCGGTAGTCAATACATAAGCGGAGAGTGCCATTTTTCTTCTTAACAAATAATACTGGCACTCTCCAAGGTGACACACTAGGGTGGATGAAGCCCTTTTCAAGTAGTTCTTGCAACTGTACCTTCAACTCCTTCAACTTTGCTGGTGCCATTCTATATGGTGTTATGGAGATTGGATCCACACCAGGCATAACATTAATTTTAAACTGCACTTCTCTTTCTGGAGGTAATCCTGGCAATTCATCAGGAAGCACATCTGGAAAGTCATATACTGTAGGGATGTCCCTCAATGCTGAACTCCCCACTTGGGTGTCTACCGCATGTGCCAAGTATGCTTCACACTCCTTTCTGATCATTTTTCTGGCTAGTGCAACCGAAATGATGTTTGATGGCAATAGCTGACTCTCCCCATATATTCACACATCACTGTACTGAGGGAGACCAAAAGTGACTGTCTTCAGTCTACAATCAATCATGGCGTAATCAATCATGGCGTGATGCCTGGCTAACCAATCCATCCCCAAGATGATATCATAATCTCTGAAGGGCATTTCAATGAGATCAGATAGAAAAGTATGTCCTTGGGTCACCAAAGGACAATCCCTATACATTCTATTAACCCTGACCTCTTGTCTTGGCGTACTTGTTACTAGTACCTCAAAGTCCATTTTCACTCACGGAACAACAATGCAATCAATGATGCTAGTACTCACATAGGAATGGGTAGAACCTGGATCAAATAACACAAACACATCTTGATTAAAAGTTGATAAGGTACCAGCCACAATGTCAGGTGTCTCAGCCTCTTCTCTCTGTCTCATTACGTAGACTCTGATTGGAGCACTGCCTTGCTCTGATTGATTCACTGTGCCTTGGCTGCCTGCTGGACTACCTCTACCCCTACCTCTACCTCTGTTAGGTGGTTGTGAACCTCTAGTGACAGGATTCTGAACTGACCCTTCAGCAGTAGTAGGAGGTGGCCCAACTCTGTGGGCACTGGTGCAGTCCTTGGCAAAATGTCCTGTGCTTCCACAATTATAACAGGCTCCTATGGCCTTATAGCATACCCCACCATGACTTCTACCACAAGTTTCACATTGGCGGGGAGGGTAGGAACTTCTGGTTGTCTGCTGACCATATGGAGGAGGTTTTTGTCCCTAATATCTTCCCCTACCAGACTTTTTACCATCCTTGTTGTGTCCCCCAAAGTTCTTCCTCTTCCCAGTAGGACCATTGGAACTTTGATCTACTGACTTCCCCTCTTTCTCTTTTTCTGTCTTCTCTAATTTCTTTTTCTCTGGGGCCGCTTCTAACTCAATTCTTTCTAATTCAAGTGCTTAAGAAATAAGCTCAGAGAAGTTAGTATGCTTGAATTTGACCACTTGTAGTATGAGACTGGGCTTCAAGCTGGTTTCAAACCTCTTACATCTTTCCCTACTGGTAGCAAGGAGACTTCCAGCATAGTGGCTCAGGCGGGAAAATTCTCTTTCATATTCTGCCACTGACCTACTTCCCTGTTTCACACCTAAGAACTCTTGTAGCTTCTGGTCCACATAGGCATCTGGGACATATTTTTGTCTAAACTCCTGCAGAAAGTCATCCCAGGTTAGTACTAGAGGTTCCACCAAACTATGAGGAATGGTTTTCCACCAGTCATATGCATCTCCCTGTAGTAGTGACATCGAATACTCAAATCTGAGCTCCTCTGTACAATGTAGTTTCTTCAACACCCTATCCATTCTCTCTAACCATTGTTCTGCCTCTAGAGGATCTACTGTCCCCTTGAACTCAGTAGCCCCATATTTAATCAGCTTGTCATACTGCCTAGCTGTAACACCCTTACGTTTGGTAGTGCGTTCTATTGTTCTAGTGACCAATGTTGTCCAGACAGCTAGGATGCCTAGAACTACACTTAGATATGGATGAGGAGACATAAAATAATGAAATACAAGAAAATAAAATACAAGAAAAACAAAGTTAATGAAATATAACCAAGTTAAACGAGCAGAGAACCCTAGCGATGGGTGACTGCATCGGGAAGTTGCAGCATGGACCGTTGACTAGCCCTGGACCGCGGGGAACCCTAGAAAATAATTTTAAGACATAACTAAAGACCTATTGAATTATAAATATCATTAGAAATATCAAATAAAAATTAATTAATTAGTATAAAGAAAAGTGAGAAATCGAGAAAACGATAAAATTCAATGTTACTGAAAAATCGAGAATGCCACCCAAACAGGGGCATTGTGGTCATTTGACACCACGAGTTGTCTTTTGACCTAAATTTCCATTAAAAATACATGATATTGCACTTGAAAAATGTCATTAAAAATTAAATTGGTGGTACCTAATTCAATTAGCAAAAGATAGGAGCTTAATGTGAGAATTTGGAAATTTAAGAATAAACAAACATTAAATCTCCACTTAGTGGTCCACTAACACCTAAAGTGGACCATTAACCTTCATTTTGGATAGCAGAACCTCACCTTCTTCAACATTGCAAAAACCAGCCGAAAATGGAAGAAAGGAATTCCTCCATGGCCGAATTCATGCAAGCTTCCATTTCCCATGATCCAAGCCATTTTTCCACTTGATTCCTTCACTAAAATTGTTCTACACCACTTGGGCAGTAGATAGGCAGCAAGAAAATCAAGTTCTGGTGAAGTTTTGAAGAGGTTTAAAAGTGGTAAGTATATATTTTTTATTATTGTTTCACTAAACCTTGTAAGGAAGTTATGGGTAGTTGAATTGTGGAAGGATTTTTGAAGTTTGATGAGTTAAGGGAGAGGTATATTTTTGGCAGCCATGGAACTTCAATAGGCAGTTTATCCTTGCATATAAATGGTAGATTAAAGTGTTGATTAAGTGTTTATGTGTGTAGGAATAAATTAGATAATGTATACTAAATGTGTGTGTGATTGTACACTTGATTTTGGAAGCTTTAAAGTAATTGAAAGAGATGTACAATTCGGCAAACTTGAAGTGTGGACCAAAATATGTTATTTCATGGTTTGGTTTATGGAATTATATGGTTGAATTATGGTGCTTGTTATGGTAGCTTGTATATGTGTATAAAGGTTTGAGTTTGAACATGTAAATGAGCTTGTCATGTGGTTAAATTGTTTGTAATTTGAACTTGGAAAATTCTATATTATAATGTGCATATTGAGTGTGGTTGCAAGCTGCCAAGATGACCAACAATGTGAAGTAAAATGTGTTTATGTTATGGTACAAACCAGAAATGGCATGAAGGAAATGATTTGGTAAGTGTTAAATGTGTAATTGATGAGTGGTGAATAATGTACAATAGGGCAGTGTATGTTTTGGGCTTAAAACCTTAAGTGTGTGACTCCAATTGGTATGAGACCAATTGGAGGTAAAACTAGGCACAAAATGTGCCAACTTTCATGAAGGAAGCTTACCAAAATTCTGCTTGGAAGGTAACTTGAAAAATGACCAAATCCGGATTAGTGCATTTAAGGCCTGAAAATTGACCATTTGGGTAGTAGTTGATGTTTTGGCCATAACTCACTCAAAACAGGTCCAATTGGCCTGAAAGTTTTACCATGAATAGTTAAGACATATATCTATAATTCTTATGAAGAGACCAAAGCCCAGAAATGGCCAAAACCAAGCCAAATAGCTTGCACAATTTCAGGTCCAAAAACTGGCCGAACCAAAAGTGACCTAAAAATGACCTAAAGTGACCATTTTGATACATTCTGTCCAGCATTGGTAGATTGACCATAACTTGGTCTACATAACTCAGAATGACCTGAAATTTTTCCTCGCCTGCAATAAGACATAGACCTACAAGTTTGTAATTTTGACTAAAACCCGAAACCGAGGGAACTAGGTCATCCGACTAGGTCAAATTAGTATACCGGAATCCGATAAATTGCAATAAAACGCAATATACATGGAAATGAATTTGGTAACATGTACCAATAATAAAAGGCTACAAATGTGACATATTGGTAATATTAAAAGCTAATTCACCTAGACTGCATCGAGGGTCAACATCTTAGGTTGACTAAGGAAATAATAGTATTCAATAAATTAATTATTAAGCATTATCGTTAGAGACAGTTTAAATGAGTACTGAAACACTTCAAATTATGTGTTTCAGTTAGCAAAGACTCAGGGAAAGGAAAAGAAGCACTGAGTCAGAGCCAAGAGACAGTTATCAAAGGTTTGTGCACAATTAGTTTTTCACTGATTTTGTTCTGAATATTTCATATGATTAAATGATATATTTTTCTTATGTATTATGTTTAACAAGCATTGGATTTAATTCAATGATTATTGAAATTGTTATAGTATGTATGAATTTAGCTTTGTGAAATGGTATTTCTACAAGTATTAAGCATTGTTGTGGATTGAATAAATTATGTTTTGGAAAATTGTGATAGAACATGTTTTGAATTATAATGGGTAATTTGCATGGAAAAATGCAAATTTATGATTTGAATTGTGATGAGCATGAAAAAATTATTGGATATTGGAATTGACATTGAATCAAATTGTATTGTGATTTATGCTCATTAAAAGGATTGTAATATTGTTTCATATCTCACTATAGATGCTTGACTAGGTTATTACCCGTCTCTCTCATTTGTTGAGAAGACAATGGAGTTAGTTGTGTTTTGATTACCATGGTACGTGCACAGGCTTAGATTCTCCTATTATTAGGGGTTAGATCTAAGTTTTTTTTTATGTTATGGCCCTTGCAGAAGATTCCTTATTGTGGTGTGTACTGTGCACGATTATTCGACCTCCCCGACCATAGGAAGTTAGAATCCGATTCGACCTCCTCGACCATAGGGAGTTAGAATCACCCCGAGGATGGCCCTTTCGAATTAGTCTTGCATAGTTAGTGAGATACATAATGGTTTTTGAGAAACAGAATGATTTTTGAGATACATAATGTTTTTGAATAATAAAAAATTGTGATTTCAATTATGATTTATGTATAATTGATTTTGTTGGAATTGCCTTAAATGGTTAGTTATGATTTGATAAATTGAATTTTGTGATCAAAGTCATTTTATACAAATGATTTACATTATTGGCAATGAATATTTTAAGTTTTGGAATTTGATGAGGATTCAGATTTCCAAATTATTTGCTGTAAATTTTGTCAATGTATATTGTACTATGTTTTAAATTATAGTTGTTCACCACTGAGTTCACCACTCAGCGATAGCTTTGTATGCTGTCGCAGGTGAAAAGAGCATAGAGCAATTGAGTAAGCTTCTTTGAAGAGACATTCAAATCAGCTCCAGGTATACCCATGTACACGGGTTTTGATGTATGTATATAATAATATGTATGTAAATTATTTGAGCAGTTGTATAAAAACTCTTGTAAAATAATTTGGTATGTAATTGAATGTAAATTATTGTAAATGTAAATTTGAGGTTTCATTTACCTGAATAGTTTTGTAATATTAATTTTTGAGCCTTGTAATCAATGAAATGTTTCTTTTATGATGAGGTTGGTTTAAAAATGAAAATTGATTATTTATTGAGATTTGAATTGTGAGTTGAAATGAAGTTATTGGAGTTGTATTTGAGAAAACATATTGGGAGTATTTTCTTTTGCAGGATTGAAGAACTGTTTTCTCAAAATACAGCTAGCACATTGCCAAAATTTTGGAAAAAATTTTATAACACCAGATTTTAATCGATGATTTAAATTTCACGAAAATTGTTTTAAAATCCCTTGTAGTATATCTAATAGGTTATCAGTAGGCGAAGTATGGTAATTCATTAGGTGTACTACGGGATCATGTTACATCTTATAGGGGAGTAGAGTGTGACATGTTTTGTGGTATCAGAGCAATGGTTTTAAAGTAAATTTTGAACTGTGAATTTGAAATCTTATTGTCGGTAACTACAACTGCTCAAATGTTTGATACATATAGTGCATTTACATCATAAATATGAACTAATAGAGAGAAATCTCCTTTTGTTGGTTGTACAAGAATAGAAAATCTTGTGAAAACATATGGAAGAGAAGAATGAGAAAATAGAACAGTCCGTGATGGCGAAAGTACAAATTGAGGCCTCAGCTCCTCAGAGTGTTGAAGGCTAGACTGTACCAGTTTTACCGGTATAAATTACTGCACACATGGCCCAGCAAATGGCCACTTTATTTCAACAAATGGCTGATACTCTGTTAGCTCAAGCTCAAGTAAAAACCCAACCCCCACAAAGGCAGTGTGAAATGGAGAAGAGGGAGAAACATATGGGTCAGAGCTCGAGCAGTAATTTGGGGAAGAGAAAAGAATTTGAGGAACCCCGAGCTCAGGGATATGGCAGAGGCGGATCATCAGGGCAGAGAACACCATGATCTAGTTGTCGAGCAACCAGAAGTTCCTATTCTACCTGTTTCTGCCATGTTTGTGATAAGCTACATGGAGGTATTTGTCGTAAGGCCTCTGGAGCCTGCTACAATTGTGGAAAGCTTGGACACTTTGTTAGAGATTGTACTAGAGCACCTCGATCTGCTCTCCGGAGTTCATAGACCGTCAGTCAGAGTCGAGATAGAAATAGAGTTGGTACTCCTCACCACTATAACACAGTGAATCAACCCCAATATAGTAGCACACCAGTCAAAGTGTGTACTATGCACTAAGGAGAAAGAACAGAAACTTTGGATGTAGCTGCTGGTAAGTTCTTAATTTTTGAAAGAAACAATTAGTTATTATTTGATCCCAACACTACTTAGTTGTATGTTAGTGTTAGAACTATATGTTCTGTTGCTATTCCTTTACATGGGAATGAATTTTGATGTATTAGTGACTAGTCCTTTAGGATAAAAACTATAATAACAAGTATGATTGACATTAATTTTGGAAGAATTGTTAGCTAAAAGTATTTTCTAACACACCATAAATTATAAAGTTAATTGGCGAGCCTACTTAATATAAGGCAAGAGGACCTAAAAGTAAGTTACAGTAATAGAATTGCTTTAGAAGAGGGCAAAGATGTTACTGTTAGTAATTATCAAGGGATATTGTAACCAGAATCGGTTTAGAATATTAGTGGATTCGAGAAAGATAAGATGTTAGAAAACCTAGTCCATGAGGTTATAACGTAGTGACTATGTAATGTTCTTGATATTTGTATTGTAAGCTGCAGATTACAGTACCGACATGGGATTGTTATATAGAGCTACGTGCTTCCTCATGGTACAATAAATTAAGAATATTTGTAAGTAATCTATAATTTGACATAGTTGCGCCCGAATAGAGTACTATTACGGGAAATAAATATGAAAATTCTAGTAAGAAATTTAAAACTTTAGAACTAGCCTATCAAACGACTACACTTGTAAGGTAGCTAGAGTCAGTGACTCAGTTACATTATTGTGAACTACCTGTACCACAGTAATTGCTATAAGCTTAGTGATATCAGTACGACTTATCATCCTCAGACGAATAGACAGTCGAAACAAGTGATTCAGGTAAATTTTGAAACTCATTGAGTATCTATAAATAATGAAATGAAATGATAATAATAACCTGTAAAATGTAATAAGCCCTCGAAAATATACTGAGAACTTGTGTCCTTGAATCCGAGGGAAGATGGGACAGGTACCTTCCACTAACAGAATTTGTATATAATAATAAGTGTTAAGCTAGCATACAGACGGCACCCTATGAAACATTGTAAGGGAACGGATAACTATGGATTTTGTGATGAGACTTCCGAGGACACAGAATAGTCATGATGCGGTATGGGTCATAGTTGATAGACTAACCAACTTTGCTCACTTTTTGCCAGTCCAGATGGACTACAGTTAGAGAGATTGGCCAGATTGTACATAAATGAGATTGTAAAACTGCATGGAGTGCCAGTATTGATTGTATCAGATAGAGATCCTAGGTTCACTTCTAGATTCTTGGGTAGTCTTTAGAGAGCCCTAGGAACTAGATTAAACTTCAGCACGGCATTCTACCCACAGATAGATGACCAGTCTAAGAGGGTAATACAGATATTGGAGGATATGCTAGGAACTTGTGTGATTGAGTTTGAAGGTAGTTGGGATATACACTTGCCTTTGATTAATTTTGCTTATAACAACAGCTATCAATCAAGTATTGGGATGCCTCCATATGAAGCTTTGTATGGAAGGAAGTATAGAACTCCCCTATGTTGGGATGAAGTAGGTGAAAGGAAGATGATTGGGCTAGAAATTGTTCAGCAGATAGAGGAAAAGATCAGATTGAACAGAGATAGACTCAAGACTGCATCAGACCGTCAGAAGTCCTATATTGGTCTGAAGAGAATAGATATTGAATATGTAGTGGGTGATAAGGTATTCCTCAAAGTTTCTCCTTGGAAGAGGATTATGAGATTTGTCAGAAGGGGAAACTGAGTCCTCGTTTCATCGGACCATATGAGGTTATGGAGAGAGTGGGTCCTTTGGCATATCGGTTGGCATTACCTCCGAACTTAGATAGGATACACAGTGTCTTTCATGTGTCCATGTTAGGGAGGTACAGATCTGACCCATTGTTAGTAGTATGCCCTAGAGCATATCATTTAGTATGTATCTTGTACATATTTTTATTAATAAAAGGCATTTCCACTTTTCTGTTTACATAATATATTTATGTGTAATAGAAAAGGTCCATTGATATTTTGTTAGAAATATTATTCTTAAGTTGTTAAGAATATGAGTGACAATATTTCTAGCACAAAGTATCATAAATAGGTTCACAATCGAGGATACTTCATAATAAGGACATGACTTATCCAGAAAGATTGTATTCATGTTTGTTCCCAAGTTATTTATATGAGATATAAATAAGATGGAATGGTGAGTCTCATGCCATATAACAAACATGATAGGCACTTATAAATGATAAGTAGGCCGAAGCAGTGACACTTATGACAAGCACATGGAGTTTACTCTTGTCAATGTTTTGTCATAAATCATATCAGTGCATATACTCTTTAGACCTGAGATAGCACAGTTATCTTGTATATAGGTAGTTTGAGTTTGATACTGCTTTCATACTTGTACTGTGTATGGGTATATGGGCATGTGTTGGCTCCTACTAGTTATATATGGAGGTAGGTGTTGATCAAGATGGAATCTGTTCCTCTAAGTAAATAGAGATAAAATTCTATGTTCATTTAATTGTTCTTGATGTTTCAAGTTCCTGGCCAGGACAGATAGATTTATTCGAAAAGAGTTTACGATGAGAAAATCTTTTAATCAAGAACTGGAATTAAAAGAGAACATAATATTCATAGCAAATGGAGTTTGACATAAACCATGACTCGGCTTGAGTTGGGATTTTATGTGAGAGAGATTCTAGTGCATGGTAACATATGATTATAGGTTCATTTAAGGTAAACCTTATTACTAATTGGGTGGCCATGGCATGCTATGCTAGGTGTTAACCATGGTCAATGAGGTTCATAAAATGATTTAGAGAAATCATTTATGGTAAGAAAGAGTTCTGATGATATTAAGAGTTGATATCATGTCTCATTGCCAATTAGTGATGAGCCTAGTAAGTCACACACATACACAAGTTATCACCTAATTAAATATGATTTAATTAATTAATTAAAGAGTTTAATTGATTAATTAAATAGATTTGGTTTGCAATTAGATTGCAAAGTCCCTAGCATGACTTGAAACCAAATCTAGATTATTAGATGTATAATATAAATTAAATTTATATTTAAAGTGTTTAAATATGAATTTAATTAATGAGAAATTAATTAATAGAGATTAATTAATTAATTTATATTTGATATAAATTAATTAGAAGAAGAAAATAATTATTTTGGGTTAATAACTCAAAATTAAGACACAGGGGCATTTTGGTCATTTCATAGTGTGACACGTGGCACCATGAGATGGTGACACATGGGATTACACATAAGCTTGCCAAATATTTTTTAATCATGTAAGATGATTAAAATCAAGATTAAATATAGGTTTGACACTTGCCACAATGTGATTGGGTCACTTAAACCTAGAGCTAATCAAAGGGTGACATGTGGCAAGGGTTTAATGTGTTAACCTAGCTATTTAAGTGTGGTTATGAAAAGAAAAAGAACCAGCAGCCACTCCTCTCCTTTGTCACGCCACTTTGAGGGTTTTCATCTATTCTTCTTCATCTCTCATCAATTCAAAGAGATTAGCCATCAATCTCTTGAATTAAGAACGCTAGAAATTGTTTCTAGTGTCCTGTTTACATCTCTAATCTCTTAAAATGCAGAACTTGAATTTCTGATTAATAGAAAAAGCTTTAGAATCTGGTCAAGGGCTGCCATAGGTGTTCTTGGTGTGGACAAGCTAGAGGGACAACATCTGGTGTCCTAAAGATGAATCTCAAAGGCGCAGACACGCTGCAGTACATCAAGAGGTTAGTGTAATCGTTCTTGATTTAATCTAGGGTTCTAAAATTAATCTGATTAATTTTAAAATCTTAAATGGCAAATACAGATCCAAAAACATATTAAAAGAGTTTTAATATGTTGTTTATCATTGAAATCAAATAGATAAAAATAAATCTTGCATGATGCATGTGACCCTAGGTGAAAATTTTTGAATTCAATGGTATAAACTTGTGTTTTTCACGCTTCCGTTCCTTCAATTGGTATCAGAGCCACTATATTTGCCATTTAGATTGATGTTTATATGATTTAATTGTGTGTTTGATCATGAGATCAAAAGTTTATTGCTGGTTACAAAATCAAGGTGGCGGCACAAATGATGAACACCATGGTGCGCATGGTTGATGCATCACAATGGTGTGCAAAGGTAAATGGATGGTGAATGTGCAATTGTTGTATGATCTAAGATCCATTTTATGTCTAATTAAATTGTTTAATTAGAATTTTTATCACACAATTAAATTATGATTCAAATCAGAATTTTAAAAATTGTTTGAATGTGATTCAAATCTGAATTTTAAAAGTTGTTTGAATGTGATTCAAATTTGAATTTTTAAAGTTGTTTGAATCATATTTAAATCTGATTTTTTAAAATTGATTGAATAAAATTCAGATCTGATTTTTAAAAAAATATTTGAATGTGATTCAAATCTGATTTTTTAAAAAATGTTTGAATGTGATTCAAATCTGAATTTTTAAAGTTGTTTGAATGTGATTCAAATCTGAATTTTTAAATTTGTTTGAATGAGATTCAAATCTGAATTTTTAAATTTATTTGAATCATATTCAAATCTGGATTTTTAAGTTGAATATGAGATATTCAATTTAATTTAAGTATGTATATTTTATTTAATTGTTAAATAGTGATATGCATGATGGATGATCATGGACTATAAAAGACCAATGTGATTGGATTTATTTCTTTTATTTTTCTTTGGGATTGTAAATTAATTAATTTATTTTAATTTATTTTGGGCATGTATTATTATGTTTGTAATAATTTTGGTTGTAATTTCATTTATTTAAGTTCTTGTAAATTCGCCTTTGTATGCCAAGGATTACCATGTAATATTGGATTGCAAGAAGTTCAAGGAGGTCAAGAGCATTGGTGGGACCAGTGGGAGGAATTCAAGATCAAGTGTTGATTATGTACTCCTTCAACAACTCTTGTAAAATGAATGAATGAATGCAATGCACCTAGGAATGCCCTGATTCAATTCTTGGTGGCTCAGAATTGAATCCCTTAGAAAGTCCATGATCATACCATATTTACTGATTATCCATAAATGCATGAGATGTATGGGAATGTATGCAATTATATGATATATGCATGCTAAATGGATAATGTGCAAAGTGAGACCTTAATAGTAATTAGAATGACCATAAAATCTTCCAAACAAATGATTAAGTTGGAAATGCTATAATTAAAATAATTATAACATAGGCCCTCCATTGGGGCAATTATTTTAAGAAATTTTAAATAGTTGCATAAGATGCAATTAATTTAAGAGATTTTCTTAAGAATAATTGTTAAGCATGAGATGTTGTAAATATGTAAATGGTTTAGTGGCCAATATTGGATGTACCTGAGGACATTAAAATTATTTGCATAATTACTGGCTCAATGGGATCAACTTAACTAATGCAAGATAAGTCAATAATGGATGTACCTGAGATTTTGAGCATTAGGGGCTAGGTAAAGGATTGAACCTCACATGAGATGTGATGGGCAAGGAGTTGCTCACTTATAGTTTATTGTAATTCCAATAATGGATGTACCTTAGGATGATCAATAGAATTAAAAGAATTCAATCACCCACTATAAATCCATCCAACTAGGATTTCCGTTTTCTACTTTGGAAGTGTAGGATTCGCTAAGTTAGTGGGAAGACCAATTTGATTAAAAGACCATAATCATATTTGGTTAATTACATGATACATTTACTAATTAATCTGGTTATTTCTGCAATTAATTTTCTGATAATAATGAGCACAAAACAACCACCACCATCCAATATCCTTGCAAGCATACTTGATCGCAATAGGTTGACAGGACCTAATCTGTCTGATTGGCTAAGAAATTTGAAACTTGTCTTGAACCTTGAACATATAGGATATGTTCTAGATTCAAATGTTCCTGGTCCCTTACCTCCAGAGGCCACTCAAGAGGAACATGAAACTTTGGACAAGTGGAAGGAGCATGTTATGAGAGCTAAGTGTTACATGCTTGCTTCCATGAGTAATGAGTTATAGAAGCAACATGAGAACATGCAGAGTACGAGTGAGATCCTCCTTCACCTGCAAGAGTTGTATGGTGAGCACAGCAGGAATGCTAGGTATGAGATATCTAGACAACTATTCCGTATGAGGATGTCTGAGGGACAGACTGTTGGGGATCATGTCCACAAGATGATTCGGCTAATTGAGCAGTTGGAACATCTTGACTTCAACATGGATTTCCAACTACAGACGGATTTGATCCTTCAGTCCCTTCCTGAGTCTTTTGGGAATTTTGTGACAAATTTTCGTATGACTACACAGGAATGCACCTTAGCTAGTTTACTCAACATGCTAGTTATTGCCCAAAAGAATATGCCGGGCAATAAAGGAAAAGAGGTAGCTTTGATTGCATCTTTTTCTACTGGAAAGTCCAACAAGAAGAAGGGCAATAAGAAAAAGAAATCTCAGATTCCTGGTCCTTCTAAGAAAATAGCTAAACAGAAATGGAAGACCAAAGCTGACAAAGGCAAAGGAAAGTGTTTCCACTACCAATAGGAAAGTGTTTCCATTGCCAACAGGAAAGTGTTTCCACTGCCAGTAGGAAAGTGTTTCCACTGTCCAGAGTATAGCAATCTAAAAGAATACAATGCCATGGTGAAAAACCAACTCAAGTTCAAAATATATTTGGCACTTAAGGTTATGTTATGTTGCAGAAGATAGGATTGCAAAACTGGAGAAAATGGGGATTATATCCTCATTGGGCTCTGAGCCTACTCCAACTTGTGAATCTTGCCTTCAGGGCAAAATGACTAGATCACCCTTTGTTGGACAAGGGCTAAGAGCTGAAAATATTTTGGAGCTAATACATAGTGATGTATGTGGTCCATTTAAAGAAATGGCTAGAGGGGGCTTTCATTATTTTATTACCTTTACTGATGATAAATCAAGGTTTGGGTATTTGTATTTGATGAAATACAAACATGAATCTTTTGAAAAATTCAAAGAATTTAAATCTGAAGTAGAAAATCAAATAGGAAAGAGTATTAAAGCTCTTCGATCAGATCGTGGAGGTGAATATTTGAGTACTGAATTTGATGAATACTTGAGAGAGCATGGCATTGTTTCTCAGCTGACTCCTCCAGGAACGCCACAGTTGAATGGTGTATCTGAAAGGAGAAATCGTACCCTATTGGATATGGTACGTAGTATGATGAGCTATACTGATATGCCAATCTTCTTTTAGGGATTTGCATTAGAATCAGCTTTGTATATTCTGAATAGGATTCCATCAAAATCAGTTTCTTCCACACCTTATGAGATATGGCATGGAAGAAAACCAAATCTTAAGCATGTTAAGATTTGGGGTTGTCCAGCTTATATCAAAAAGCTGAACACTGATAAATTGGAGACCAGATCAGAAAAGGGTCGATTTGTTGGATATCCAAAAGATAGTTTTGGATATTATTTTTATTTGCCTACTTCACAAAAGGTTGTGATAAGTAGAGATGCCACATTTCTTGAACAACAGTTTGTTCAAGAAGGAGGCAAAGGAAGGCAAATAGAGTTAGAATTGGAGAATTCTGACCAACCAATAGATCAGATGGATATAGATCCATCTAGTCAACCTATACCCGTTGATGAAACATCTACAGCTGTTCCTCATAGAACAACCAGGGTATCTCACCCACCAGTGAGATATGGTTTTCTTCATGAAGAAGAATAAGAGTTGTCTACTCATGAAGAAGTAGATCATGGAGATGATCCACTTACTTATGAAGAAGCTATATCAGATATAGACTCTTCAAAATGGATTGAAGCTATGAAATCCGAGATTGATTCCATGTATAATAATCAAGTTTGGGATCTTGTTGACCCACCTGAAGGTATTATACCTATAGGGAACAAATGGGTTTTCAAGAAGAAAATTGGTTCTGATGGAAAGGTAGAGACCTATAAGGCAAGGCTAGTAGTGAAAGGGTTTCGCCAAAGGCAAGGAATCATCTATGAGGAGACTTTCTCGCCTGTTGCCATGCTTAAATCAATTAGGATTTTATTAGCAATAGCTGCATACTATGATTATGAGATTTGGCAGATGGATGTCAAAACAGCTTTTCTCAATGGATACATTGAAGAAAACATTTTCATGGAACAACCTAGGGGTTTTGAATCCTAAGATGGTTCCAAAGTATGCAAGCTAAAGCGATCCATTTATGGGTTGAAACAAGCTTCGAGGAGTTAGAACATCCATTTTGATGAAGCCATTAAATCCTTTGGTTTTATCAAAAATGAGGATGAGCCATGTGTATATAAGAAGGTTAGTGACAGTGCTATCACTTTTCTTGTCTTATATGTGGATGACATACTGTTGATGGGTAATGACACAAGTATGTTGACGACTATAAAGGTATGGTTGTCAAATATATTCTCCATGAAAGACTTAGGGGAGGCAACCTATATTCTTGGGATTCGCATATATAGAGATAGAGCGAAAAGAATAATTGGTTTATCCCAAAGTCTATACTTGGAAAAGGTGTTAAAGAGGTTTAACATGCTTGATTCCAAGAGAGGATTGTTACCAGTGAGACATGGTATCCATCTTTCTAAAGAGATGTCTCCAAAGACACCTGAAGAAAGAGATAAGATGGCCAGGATTCCATATGCTTCGGCTATTGGAAGTTTAATGTATGCAATGTTGTGTACTAGGCCGGATATCGCATATGCTATTAGTTTGACTAGCAGGTATCAATCCAATCCAGGTTTGGAACACTGGATAGCTGTCAAGAATATTCTTAAGTACTTGAGAAGAACTAAGGATTTATTCTTGATTTATGGAGGTGGAGACTTGCAATTGGATGGTTATACCGATTCTGATTTCCAATCAGATATCGATGATAGAAAGTCTACCGGATATGTGTTCATTTGTAATGGAGGTGCGATCGGTTGGAAGAGTTCCAACAGAGCACGATCGCAGATTCCACTACAGAGGTCGAGTATATTGTCGCATCGATGTCGCAAAGGAAGTCGTTTGGATAAAGAAGTTCGTGATGTAACTTACAGTAGTTCCTTCCATTGAGTCGCCAGCCCACTACACTGTGACAATAATGGAGCAGTCATACAGGCTAAGGAACCAAGGTCTCACCAGAAATCCAAACACATAGAAAGGCGCTACCACATTATCAGAGAAATAGTTGGGCGAGGCGATGTAGCCATGCAGAAAATAGCATCAGCTGAAAATCTAGCTGATCCATTCACTAAGCCTATGTCACAGACTCAGTTAGACCGACATCGTGAGAAGATAGGTCTAAGATATTGTAATGAATAGCTCTAGTGCTAGTGGGAGATTGTTAGTAGTATGCCCTAGAGCATATCATTTAGTATGTATCTTGTACATATTTTTATTAATAAAAGGCATTTCCACTTTTCTATTTACATAATATATTTATGTGTAATAGAAAAGATCCATTGATATTTTGTTAGAAATATTATTCTTAAGTTGTTAAGAATATGAGTGACAATATTTCTAGCACGAAGTATCATAAATAGGTTCACAATCTAGGATACTTCATAATAAGGACATGACTTATCTAAAAATATTGTATTCATGTTTGTTCCCAAGTTATTTATATGAGATATAAATAAGATGGAATGGTGAGTCTCATGCCATATAACAAACATGATAGGCACTTATAAATGATAAGTAGGCCGAACCAGTGACACTTGTGACAAGCACATGGAGTTTACTCTTGTCAATGTTTTGTCATAAATCATATCAGTGCATATAATCTTTAGACCTGAGATAGCACAGTTATCTTGTATATAGGTAGTTTGAGTTTGATACTGCTTTCATACTTGTACTGTGTATGGGTATATGGGCATGTGTTGGCTCCTACTAGTTATATATGGAGGTAGGTGTTGATCAAGATGGAATCTGTTCCTCTAAGTAAATAGAGATAAAATCCTATATTCATTTAATTGTTCTTGATGTTTCAAGTTCCTGGTCAGGACAGATAGATTTATTCAGAAAAGAGTTTCTGATGAGAAAATCTTTTTAATCAAGAACTGGAATTAAAAGAGAACATAATATTCATAGCAAATGGAGTTTGACATAAACCATGACTCCAGCTTGAGTTGGGATTTTGTAACAGAGAGATTCTAGTGCATGGTAACATATGATTATAGGTTCATTTAAGGTAAACCTTATTACTAATTGGGTGGCCATGGCATGCTATGCTAGGTGTTAACCATGGTCAATGAGGTTCATAAAATGATTTAGAGAAATCATTTATGGTAAGAAAGAGTTCTGATGATATTAAGAGTTGATATCATGTCTCATTGCCAATTAGTGATGAGCCTAGTAAGTCACACACATACACAAGTTATCACCTAATTAAATATGATTTAATTAATTAATTAAAGAGTTTAATTGATTAATTAAATAGATTTGGTTTGCAATTAGATTGCAAAGTCCCTAGCATGACTTGAAACCAAATCTAGATTATTAGATGTATAATATAAATTAAATTTATATTTAAAGTGTTTAAATATGAATTTAATTAATGAGAAATTAATTAATAGAGATTAATTAATTAATTTATATTTGATATAAATTAATTAGAAGAAGAAAATAATTATTTTGGGTTAAGAACTCAAAATTAAGACACAGGGGCATTTTGGTCATTTCATTGGTGTGACACGTGGCACCATGAGATGGTGACACATGGGATTACACATAAGCTTGCCAAATGTTTTTTAATCATGTAAGATGATTAAAATCAAGATTAAATATAAGTTTGACACTTGCCACAATGTGATTGGGTCACTTAAACTTAGAGCTAATAAATGGGTGACATGTGGCAAGGGTTTAATGTGTTAACCTAGCTATTTAAGTGTGGTTATGAAAAGAAAAAGAACCAGCAGCCACTCCTCTCCTTTGTCACGCCACTTTGAGGGTTTTCATCTATTCTTCTTCATCTCTCATCAATTCAAAGAGATTAGCCATCAATCTCTTGAATTAAGAACGCTAGAAATTGTTTCTAGTGTCCTGTTTATATCTCTAATCTCTTAAAATGCAGAACTTGAATTTCTGATTAATAGAAAAAGCTTTAGAATCTGGTCAAGGGCTGCCATAGGTGTTCTTGGTGTGGACAAGCTAGAGGGACAACATCTGGTGTCCTAAAGACGAATCTCAAAGGCGCAGACACGCTGCAGTACATCAAGAGGTTAGTGTAATCGTTCTTGATTTAATCTAGGGTTCTAAAATTAATCTGATTAATTTTAAAATCTTAAATGGCAAATACAGATCCAAAAACATATTAAAAGAGTTTTAATATGTTGTTTATCATTGAAATCAAATAGATAAAAATAAATCTTGCATGATGCATGTGACCCTAGGTGAAAATTTTTGAATTCAATGGTATAAACTTGTGTTTTTCACACTTCCGTTCCTTCACCCATCTCATGTAATATCAGTTAAAGAGATTGAGGTAAATCCAGACCTCTCATATGAGGAAGAACCCATAGAAATTCTGGCATATGAGGTGAAGCAGCTAAGGAACAAACAGATACACTTGGTTAAAGTGCTGTGGAACCATCATTCAGGCTAGGAAGCTACTTGGGAACGTGAAGAGGATATGAGGAGACAGCACCCACAGCTGTTCAGAGACTAATGCCAGGCAAAATTTTTAGACAATATTTATTTTAAGGAGGGGCAGAATTGTAACACCCCTACGTTCAGCAGTGCGTTCTATTGTTCCAGTGACCAGTGTTTTCCGGATAGCTAGGATGCCTAGAATTACACTTAGCTATGGATGAGGAGACATAAAATAATAAAATACAAGAAAAGAAAATACAAGAAAAACAAAGGAAAAATAATAGCAATGAAATGTAACCAAGTTAAACGAGCAGAGAACCCTAGCGATGGGTGACCGCACTGGGAAGTTGCGGCGTGGACCGTTGACTAGCCCTGGACCACGGGGAACCCTGGAAAATATTTTTAAGACATAATTAAAGACCTATTGAAGTATAAATATCATTAGAAATATCAAAGAAAAATTAATTAATTAGTACAAAAAAAAGTGAGAAATCGAGAAAACGATAAAATTCGATGTTAACAAAAAATCCGGAATGCCACCCGAACAGGGGCATTGTGGTCATTTGACACCCCTAGTTGTCTTTTGACCTAAATGTCCATTAAAAATACATGATATTACACTTAGAAAATGTCATGAAAAATTAAATTGGTGGTACGTAATTCAATTAGCCAAAGACAGGAGCTTAATGTGAGAATTTGGAAATTTAAGAATAAACAAACATTAAATCTCCACTTAGTGGTCCACTAACACCTAAAGTGGACCATTAACCTTCATTTTGGACAGCAGAAACTCACTTTCTCCAACATTGCAAAAACCAGCCGAAAATGGAAGAAAGATATTCCTCCATGGCCGAATTCATGCAAGCTACCATTTCCCATGATCCAAGCCATTTTTCCACTTGAATCCTTCACTAAAATTATTCTACACCACTTGGGCAGTAGATAGGCAGCAAGAAAATCAAGTTTTGGTGAAGTTTTGAAGAGGTTTAAAGGTGGTAAGTATATATTTTTTATTATTTTTTTATTAAACCTTGTCAGGATGTTATGGGTAGTTGAATTGTGGAAGGATTTTTGAAGTTTGATGAGTTAAGGGAGAGGTATATTTTTGGCAGCCATGGAACTTCAATAAGGGCAATTTATCCTTGCATATAAATGGTAGATTAAAGTGTTGATAAAGTGTTTATGTGTGTAGGAATAAATTGGATAATGTATACTAAATGTGTGTGTGATTGTACACTTGATTTTGGAAGCTTTGAAGTAATTGAAAGAGATGTACAATTCGGCAAACTTGAAGTGTGGACCAAAATATGTTATTTCATGGTTTGGTTTGTAGAATTATATGGTTGAATTATGGTGCTTGTTATGGCAACTTGTATATGTGTATAAAGGTTTGAGTTTGAACATGTAAATGAGCTTGTCATGTGGTTAAATTGTTTGTAATTTGAACTTGGAAAATTCTGTACTATAATGTGCATATTGAGTGTGGTTACAAGCTGCCAAGATGACCAACAATATGAAGTAAAATGTGTTTATGTTATGGTACAAACCAGAAATGGCATGAAGGAAATGATTTGGTAAGTGTTAAATGTGTAATTGATGAGTGGTGAATAATGTACAATAGGGTAGAGTATGTTTTGGGCTTAGAACCTTAAGTGTGTGACTCCAATTGGTATGATACCAATTGGAGGTGAAACTAGGCACAAAATGTGCCAACTTTCATGAAGGAAGCTTACCAAAATTCTACTTGGAAGGTAACTTGAAAAATGACCAAATCCGGATTAGTGCATTTAAGGCCTGAAAATTCACCATTTGGGTAGCAGTTGATGTTTTTGCCATAACTCACTCAAAACAAGTCCAATTGACCTGAAATTTTTACCATGAATAGTTAAGACATATATCTATAATTCTTATGAAGAGACCAAAGCCCAGAAATGGCCAGAACTAAGCCAAATAGCTTGCACAAGTTCAGGTCCTAAAACTGGCTGAACCAAAAGTGACCTAAAAACGACCTAAAGTGACCATTTTGATACATTCTGTCCAGCATTGGTAGATTGATCATAACTTGGTCTACATAACTCAGAATGACCTGAAATTTTGCTCCGCGTGCAATAAGACATAGACCTACAAATTTGTAGTTTTGACTAAAACCCGAAACCGAGGGAACTAGGTCATCCGGCTAGGTCAAATTAGTATACCGGAATCCGACAAATTGCAATAAAATGCAATATACATGGAAATGAATTTGGTAACATGTACCAATACTAAAAGGCTACAAATGTGACATATTGGTAACATTAAAACCTAATTCACCTAGACTGCATCGAGGGTCAACATCTTAGGTTGACTAAGGAAATAATAGTATTCAATAAATTAATTATTAAGCATTATCGTTAGAGACAGTTTAAATGAGTACTGAAACACTTCAAATTATGTGTTTCAGTTAGCAAAGACTCAGGGAAAGGGAAAGAAACACTGAGTCAGAGCCAAGAGACAGTTATCAGAGGTTTGTGCACAACTAGTTTTTAACTGATTTTGTTCTGAATATTTCATATGATTAAATGATATATTTTTCTTATGTATTATGTTTAACAAGCATTGGATTTAATTCAATAATTATTGAAATTGTTATAGTATGTATGAATTTAGTTTTGTGAAATGGTATTTCCACAAGTACTAAGCATTGTTGTGGATTGAATAAATTATATTTTGGAAAATTGTGATAGAACATGTTTTGAATTGTGATGGGTAATTTGCATAGAAAAATGCAAATTTATGATTTGAATTGTGATGAGCATGAAAAAATTATTGGATATTGGAATTGACTTTGAATCGAATTGTATTGTGATTTATGCTCACTAAAAGGATTGTGATATTATTTTATATCTCACTATAGATGCTTGACTAGGTTTTACCTGTCTCTCTCATTTGTTGAGAAGACAATGGAGTTAGTTGTATTTTGATTACCATGGTACGTGCACAGACTTAGATTCTCCTCTTATTAGGGGTTAGATCTAAGTTTTTTTTATGTTATGGCCCTTGTGGAAGATTCATTATTATGGTGTGTACTGTGCACAATGATTTGACCTCCCCAACCATAGGGAGTTAGAATCTGATTCGACCTCCCCGACCATAGGGAGTTAGAATCACCCCGAAGATGGCCCTTTCGGATTAGTCTTGCATAGTTAGTGAGATACATAATGGTTTTTGAGATACAGAATGCTTTTGAATAATAAAGAATTGTGATTTCAATTATGATTTATGTATAATTGATTTTGTTGGAATTACCTTAAATGGTTAGTTATGATTTGATAAATTAAATTTCGTGATCAAAGTCATTTTATACAAATGATTTACATTATTGGCAATGAATATTTTGAGTTTTGGAATTTGATGAATATTCGGATTTCCAAATTATTTGCTGTAAATTTTGTCAATGTATATTGTACTATGTTTTAAATTATAGTTGTGCACCACTGAGTTCACCACTCAGCGATAGCTTTGTATGCTGTCGCAGGTGAAAAGAGCATAGAGCAATTGAGTAAGTTTCTTTGAAGAGACATTCAGATCAGCTTTAGGTATACCCATGTACATGGGTTTTGATGTTTGTATGTAATAATATGTATGTAAATTATTTGAGTAGTTGTATAAAAACTCTTGTAAAATAATTTGGCATGTAATTAAATGTAAATTATTGTAAATGTAAATTTGAGGTTTCATTTACCTGAATAGTTTTGTAATATTAATTTTTGAGCCTTGTAATCAATGAAATGTTTCTTTTATGATGAGGTTGGTTTAAAAATGAAAATTGATTGTTTATTGAGATTTGAATTGTGAGTTGAAATGAAGTTATTGAAATTGTATTTGAGAAAACATATTGGGAGTATTTTCTTTTATAGGATTGAAGAACTGTTTTCTCAAAATACAGCCGGCACCTTGCCGAAATTTTGAAAAAAATTTTATAACACCAGATTTTAATCGATAATTTAAATTTCACGAAAATTATTTTAAAATCCCTTGTAGTATATCTAATAAGTTATCGGTAGGCGAAGTATGGTAATTCATTAGGTGTACTATAGGATCATGTTACATCTTACAGGGGAGTAGGGTGTGACACTAGCTGAAGACTGTGGTTGTACCACTGGTGTCTGTAGTGAGACTTGAGTAGGCATGTTATCAGCCATCTGTTGGAACATTGCAGCCATCTGCTGAGCGAACTGAGTAGGGAACTGCAGTATTGAGGGGGCTGGTGGGGCTGATCCATGCACATTGTGTAGGGCTGGGGCATTCCCTTGTACCTCAGCCTCTATTGATTGATCGACTGAACGATCCCACTCTTCCATGGTCAATTTGAGGATCTTAGACCTCCTGAACAAATAACACAAGGAGATTTCTTCCTGTTAGTGCATTTTTATAATGTAATATACTGTATGTATTAAACAATGATATTGAGCAGTTATATTATGAAGAAAGAATATTCAAATTACAGGTCAAAACAGAATTTAAAAACTTGCTCTGATACCACTAAAACATGTCACACCCTACCCCTCCGTAAGGCATAACATGATCTCGTAGTGTCACACCCTACCCCTCTGTAAGGCATAACATGATCCCGTAGTATACCTAATGAATTACCAACTCCGTCTACTGATAACCCATTAAATACACTACAAGGGATTTTAAAAACTTTTCTTACTTCTTTTACAGTGGTGAGCACTATTTACAGGTGTTAAAGACTTTGGTGAACTGAGTGAAATAATTAACTCATTTGGTTTATTTGGAATTTCTGTAAAAATTTTGGCAGAGTGCCCTTTGTATTTTGGATAAAACAGTTCTTCAGAAAACCTGTAAAAAGCACTTCAATAATTTTCCAAATCTCAACTCCAACATTTTTCTCAATACAACACATTTCTCAACTCAATTCCATAGAAATTTTTCAAAGTCTGAGATAAGGAAATATAATACAATTTTTATAAGTCAAATAACTCATAATAAATTTACAACTTCAAGGTACAATTTGAATTTACAACTGCTCAAAACCAAAAACAAAATGTACATACAAAGGTCATACATTACAAGATAAAATGCAAAATATTGGTATACTCATTATACCTGTAATCCCTCATGGATGTATTAGCGGCCTAGTCTCACGCCTGTCTGCTCTCTACTGCGATAAAGAATAAAGCTATCGCTGAGACAATGTCTCAGTGGTGCACAACATTAACCAAATACAATTTTAATTCACAATTCATAAATCATATCAATAGTGGATACTTAAAACCATAGTTAAATTCAAGACAATGAATGTCATAAGGAATTTAAACTCCAATTCACAAATTATCAAAATTCATAATAACACAATTTATTCAAATAGTTTAAGAATACCGTATTGCCAATTCATGCACAATTTGATCAAATAACTGAATAATACCTTTTTGCAAATCAATAACACAATTGATCAAATAACTGAATAATATCGTTTTGCAAATCAATAACACAATTCGATCAAATAATTGAATAATATCGTTTTGCAAATCAATAACACAATTCGATCAAATAATTGAATAATATCATTTTGCAAATCAATAACACAATTCGATCAAATAATTGAACAATACAATGTTGCCAATCAATAACACAATTTAGGTCATGACACAAATTTTTCCATATATGCCGTGTTGTACACCACGACAAGACATACTCACCCCAATAATCGAAATCAATGAGGGAGGAAGCTAGCTATCTAATGAGTACTCATCCATACTCACCTCAGACTGGGAAGTCAAAGAGGGAGGAACATAATCATACTCACCCCAGACTGATAAGTCAAAGAGGGAGGAATAATCACACTCACCCCATTAATGGAGGAGGAACATAATATCCGTGTCATGCCAATTGTGAGTCAAAACATTTCCAAACATTTTATTCAAATGATCCGTAAGAATCCAATAAATTTCCAAAGTTATAATTTCATTCACAAAATGGCAACACAATTCGTAATTCACTTCAATTTCCACAAAAACCATTTACAGTGCTTTTCAATCAATAAGTATCCATCAATATCATTCAAACAATTTTTCACAGTTTCAAACCATTCACAATGTTTTTCAATCAATAAGTGTCCACCAAACACATTTCCACAATTTGAAACAATAATATACAAATAGTCATAATTTATTTCAATTGAAAAATTTAAAAGAAATAGCCGTTGTGCACAAACCTCTGATATTTGTCTCCTGGTCCTGACTCAGTATTTCTTTCCCTTTTGCTGAGTCCTTGTTAACTGAGAAACACAATTCGAAGTGTTTCAGTACCAAATTAAATTGTCTCTATCGATGGTGTTTGGTAAATAATGCACTGAACTCAATTATTCACTTAATCACCTAATATACCGACTCTCGTTGCGTTTTAGGTAAATTAGGTTTTAGTGTCGTTAATATGTCACATTCGATAGGGTTTTAGGTTTGGTACGTTTTGCCAAACTCGTTTCCTTGTTTAGTGCATTTTAATGCAACTTGCTGGATTCCGGGATACTGGTTTGACCTAGCCGGACGGCCTAGTTCCCTCAGTTTTCGGGTTTCGGTCAAAACTACAAACTTGTAGATCTAGGTCTTATTGCACGCGGGGCAAAATTTCAGGTCAATCCGAGTTAAGTAGACCAAGTTATGGTCATTACACTATTGCTGGTCAATTGGCATCAAATTAGGTCAATTTTAGGTCAATTTGGTCAACTTTGGTTCGGCCAGTTTTTGGACCCGAACTTGTGCAAGTTGTTTGACTTGCCTATGGTCATTTCTGGGCTTTTGTGTCTTCATAAGACTTGTAGGTATGGGTCTTAACTATTCATGGTTAAAATTTCAGGTCAATTGGACCTGGTTTGAGTGAGTTATGGCCTAAAAACTCACTGCTGCCCAATTGGTCATTTTTCAGGTCCTAATTGCACCTAATCCGAATTGGTCATTTTCTTAGGTCACCTTGCAAGCAGAATTTTGGTATGTTTTCTCAATGAAAGTTGGCAAATTTTGTGCCTAGTTCCACCTCCAATTGGTCTCATACCAATTGAGGTTACACATTTAAAGTTATAGGTCTATTTGCACACTGTCCTCTATATGTCTTTCAAACCCTAATTCAAACACACATATACCTTGCAATTTGGTTCACTTCCCTACCAATCTGTTTTGGTACCTTACCAAAAGCATTTTCTACTTTACATTAACATTACTTTGGGCAGATTACAATTACCCTCAACACACCAAATATAATTCACATTTACAAGTTTTAAATACCATTACATACACACCTAACCATTACAAATCTTACATACACTTTACAATATCAATCTACATACATATCCATCAATCCTTCTAGGTCAATATTCTGCCTATATTTCCATCAATACATACAATTATGCAAGGGTTCCCAAGCTGCTGAAATTGTCCTTCAACACCACATTGCCCTACAATCCATCAATTCTCATCCAAGTGCCAAAATCACCATATATATGTGAAACAATTCATTAGGATATTAATTTACCATTATCAACATTATTTCTCATCAATTATATGCATAATAAATCATCAAATGTGTGACCCCATGGCTGTCCAAAAATGGCTATCTCAATAACTATTTAAACTTCAAAATTTCCTTCACAAAACTAACACCCATAACATAAACATAAAGTTTAACAAGGAAATTCTCAAAAATGTAAACTTACCTTTATTTGTAACTTGCTAAACCTTCACCAAACTTCTCAAATTTGGTATCAATATCTTCCTTGTGATGTGTAGACCATTTTTTATGAAGGAACTTAAAGGATTGGAGTTGAAAATGGGGAGGTTAAGTGAGCTAATGCAAAACGTCAATGTTGGATTCTTTCATCTTCATTCACGGCATGGTTGAGCTAAGTGAGGAAGATGAGGTTTGAGTGGGAGAAATCTGCCCACTTATGAGTATTTTTAATCTATTTAATGTTCTTAGTGGTCCACTAAAAAAAATTATATCATATAATAAGCCAAATGTGCATTTATTCCACATTAACCCATGATTTTAGCTATTTGTATTAGGTACCACTAAACTAATTTTTCATTTCATTTTCTAAGTGTAATATTATTTATTTTTAATGGACATTTAGGTCAAAAGACAATTCGGGATGTCAAATGACCATAATACCCCTGTTCGGGTTACGTTCCCGATTTTTCGGTATTACCGGGTTTTGTGTGTTTTTCGATTTCTCACTTTTCTTTGTACTATTTATTTAATTTTTCTTTGATATTTCTAATGATATTTATTCTTCAACAAGGGTCTATTTAAGTCCTAAAAATGTTTTCCAGGGTTCCCCGCAGTCCAGGGCTAGTCAACGGTTCACGCCGTGACTTCCTGGTGCGGTCACCCATCGCTAGGTTTCCCGGCTCGCTTAACTTGATCACATTTCTTTGCTATTATTTTTCCTTTATTTTTCTTGTATTTTATTTTCTTGTATTTCATTATTTTATGTCTCCTCACTCATATTAAAATGTAGTCCTAGGCATCCTAGCTGTCCGGACAGCACTGGTCACTGGAACAGCAGAACGCACTACCGAACTTAGGGGTGTTACAATTCTCCCCCCCTTAAATAAATTTCGTCCATGAAATTTTTACCCAGTAGCCATCTTACAATAGTCATACGTTTATTTCTCCTTTCTATATGATCGTAAGACTTTTAACAATCTAATACAATGTTTAATTTGTTTGGATAACACCAATCTCCTCTTACTATTATGCTGTCTAATATTTTGGTTCACGTTGCTCCTTGAATGACCCTTGAGGTCATGTTAGAATCATTCATCAGTCATTGGTCCTCTGACCATTCTAGTCCATAGTCTTCCTCACATTTGTAATATTTCTTTGTTACACATGAATCAACTGTTCAATTCTCTACTTTCATAACTCTTTTATCTCACAATATTCTATAACTTACTTCCTCTTGTACTGAACTATAACCTTTCGATATTTTAACTTTTGAGTTTTAGATCCCTAAGTAGGATTTTCAAACTTATTTCTAACAATTAAATTCTGTCATGGCATAACTATACCAAAACAGATGATGTTGGCAACTATTCTTATCTAGGTGTACTATCGAATAGTACGTAGCTCTACACAATAATCTCAAGTCAGTACTGTAATCTGCAGCTTACAGTATAAACATCAAGAACATTGCATAGTTACTACGATACATCCCAATAGATCAAACTTTGTTATCTTTTATTCTTTTTGAATTCACTGATATTCGAATCTTATTCTGATTACAATATCCATTAGCAATTTCTAACAGTAACCTCCTTGCCCTCATCTAGAGCAATTCCATTACTGCATCTTACTTTTACGTCCTCTTGCCTTACATTAAGTAGGCTCGCTAATTAGCTTTATAATTTATGGTGTGTTAGAAAATACTTTTGGCCGATAAACTCTTTCAAAACTAATTTCACTTATTATCACAATCCTTATCTTAAGGGCTAATCACTAATGCGTCAAAATTTATTCCCCTGTAAAGGAATAACAACAGAACATATAGTTCTAACACTAACGTAAAAATATGCAAATTCCAGGTCAAACAATACATATATATATCTTAGTTGCTAATTGAGAAAGTACCAGCAATGATGTCAAAAGTCTCAGTCTCTTTTCTGTCGTATAGCGTATACTCTAGTTGAAGCATCACCCTGTTTTGGCTGATTCACAGTAGTCTGACTTCTAGGTGTACTACCCCTACCTCTACCTTTGCCTCTACTAACTAATGGTGAACTATTTGGGGTAGAAACTTGGGTTGATCCCTTTGGTGTAGTAAATGATCCAGAACGACCTGGATTTACACAATCCCTAGTAAAATGACCAGTCTCTCCACAGTTAAAACATGCTCCTACGGCTCTATAGCATACCCCACTATGTGGTTTACCACAAGTTTCACAAAGTCGATCTGACAGCGCATTTCTGGGTTTCTGTTGAGTTTGCTGATCGGATCGAGGTGGTTTCTGTCCAAAAGATCTATCTCTACCAGACTTCTTACTATCTCTGTCGTATCCCCCAAAGTTTTTCCTCTTTCCAGTAGGACCACTAGAACTCTGTTCTGCTAACTTTCCCTCTTTTTGTGCCTTCTCTGATTTCTTTTTCTCAAGAGCCGCTTCAGATTCAATTCTTTCTAATTCTAGTGCTTGAGAAATAGTTCAGAGAAGTTGTTATGTTTGAATCCGACCACTTGTAATCTGATACTAGGCTTCAAGCCGGTTTCAAACCTCTTACATCTCTCCCTACTGGTAGAAAGTAGACTTACTGCATAATGGCTTAGGCGGAAAAATTCTCTTTCATACTCGACCGATCTGCTCTGTTTGGACTTAGGAACTCTTGCGACTCGGTCCACATAAGCATCGTGACATATTTCGTCTGAATTTCTGAGAAAGTCATTCCATGTTAATATCAGTAGGTTCTACTGCATCGTGGGGAATGGTTTTCCACCATCATAAGCATCCCCAGAGCAAAGATACCGAGTATTCAAATCTGAGCTCCTCTGCAATGCGCTTTCTTGAATACTCTATCCATCCTCTCTAACCACTGCTCAGACTTCTAGAGGATCTATCGTCCCTTGAACTCTGAGCCCCATATTTCATCAATTTATCATATTGCCTTGCGTAAGATCGTGGTTGTACCACTGGTGTCTCAGATTGGGACTTGAGTAGGCACATTACCACCATTTGTTGGGACATTGCAGCCATCTCACGAGCGAATCGAGCAGAAATCTGCAGATCAGAGGGGCTGGTGCTACTGAACCACTAACATTATGTACGGCTGGGGCATCCCTTTGCACCTCAGCCTCTATAGATTGATCGACTAAACGATCACCCTCTTCCATAGTCAATGCGAGGATTCTAGACCTCCTGTACAATAATACAAGGAGATTTCCTCCCGTTAGTGCATATTTATAATGTAATGTACTGTATGTATCAAACAATGATATTGAGCAGTTGTTATCGTGAAGAAAGAATATTCAAATAACATGTGAAAACAGAATTTAAAAACTTTGCTCTGATACCACCAAAAACATGTCACACCCTACCCCTCTGTAAGGCATAACATGATCCTGTAGTATACCTAATGAATTACCAACTCCGTCTACTGATAACCCATTAAATACACTACAAGGGATTTTAAAAATTTTTCTTACTTCTTTACGATGGTGAGCACTATTTACAGTGTTAAAGACTTTGGTGAACGAGTGAAATAATTAACTCATTTGTTTTATTTGTAATTTATTTAAAAATTTTTGCAGAGTGCCATTTGTATTTTGGATAAAACATTTCTTGAAAAACTGTAAAAGCACTTCAATAATTTTCCAAATCTCAACTCCAACATTTTTCTCAATACAACACATTTCTCAACTCAATTCCATAGAAATTTTTCAAAGTCTGAGATAAGGAAATATAATACAATTTTTATAAGTCAAATAACTCATAATAAATTTACAACTTCAAGGTACAATTTGAATTTACAACTGCTCAAAACCAAAAACAAAATGTACATACAAAGGTCATACATTCTGATCTTAAATGCAAAATATTGGTATACTCATTATACCAGGTAATCCCTCACTGGATGTATTAGCAGCCTAGTCTGCCGCCTCACTGCTGTCTCTACTGCGATAAAGAATAAAGCTATCACGAGACAATGTCTCGATGGTGCACAACATTAACCAAATACAATTTTAATTCACAATTCATAAATCATATCAATAGTGGATACTTAAAACCATAGTTAAATTCAAGACAATGAATGTCATAAGGAATTTAAACTCCAATTCACAAATTATCAAAATTCATAATAACACAATTTATTCAAATAGTTTAAGAATACCGTATTGCCAATTCATGCACAATTTGATCAAATAACTGAATAATACCTTTTTGCAAATCAATAACACAATTGATCAAATAACTGAATAATATCGTTTTGCAAATCAATAACACAATTCGATCAAATAATTGAATAATATCGTTTTGCAAATCAATAACACAATTCGATCAAATAATTGAATAATATCATTTTGCAAATCAATAACACAATTCGATCAAATAATTGAACAATACAATGTTGCCAATCAATAACACAATTTAGGTCATGACACAAATTTTTCCATATATGCCGTGTTGTACACCACGACAAGACATACTCACCCCAATAATCGAAATCAATGAGGGAGGAAGCTAGCTATCTAATGAGTACTCATCCATACTCACCTCGGTGGGAAGTCAAAGAGGAGGAACATAATCATACTCACCCCAGACTGATAAGTCAAAGAGGGAGGAATAATCACACTCACCCCATTAATGGAGGAGGAACATAATATCCGTGTCATGCCAATTGTGAGTCAAAACATTTCCAAACATTTTATTCAAATGATCCGTAAGAATCCAATAAATTTCCAAAGTTATAATTTCATTCACAAAATGGCAACACAATTCGTAATTCACTTCAATTTCCACAAAAACCATTTACAGTGCTTTTCAATCAATAAGTATCCATCAATATCATTCAAACAATTTTTCACAGTTTCAAACCATTCACAATGTTTTTCAATCAATAAGTGTCCACCAAACACATTTCCACAATTTGAAACAATAATATACAAATAGTCATAATTTATTTCAATTGAAAAATTCAAAAGAAATAGCCGTTGTGCACAAACCTCTGATATTTGTCTCCTGGTCCTGACTCAGTATTTCTTTCCCTTTTGCTGAGTCCTTGTTAACTGAGAAACACAATTTGAAGTGTTTCAGTACCAAATTAAATTGTCTCTATCGATGGTGTTTGGTAAATAATGCACTGAACTCAATTATTCACTTAATCACCTAATATACCGACCCTCGTTGCGTTTTAGGTAAATTAGGTTTTAGTGTCGTTAATATGTCACATTCGATAGGGTTTTAGGTTTGGTACGTTTTGCCAAACTCGTTTCCTTGTTTAGTGCATTTTAATGCAACTTGCTGGATTCCGGGATACTGGTTTGACCTAGCCGGACGGCCTAGTTCCCTCGGTTTTCGGGTTTCGGTCAAAACTACAAACTTGTAGATCTAGGTCTTATTGCACGCGGGGCAAAATTTCAGGTCAATCCGAGTTAAGTAGACCAAGTTATGGTCATTACACTATTGCTGGTCAATTGGCATCAAATTAGGTCAATTTTAGGTCAATTTGGTCAACTTTGGTTCGGCCAGTTTTTGGACCCGAACTTGTGCAAGTTGTTTGACTTGCCTATGGTCATTTCTGGGCTTTGGTGTCTTCATAAGACTTGTAGGTATGGGTCTTAACTATTCATGGTTAAAATTTCAGGTCAATTGGACCTGGTTTGAGTGAGTTATGGCCTAAACACTCACTGCTGCCCAATTGGTCATTTTTCAGGTCCTAATTGCACCTAATCCGAATTGGTCATTTTCTTAGGTCACCTTGCAAGCAAAATTTTGGTATGTTTTCTCAATGAAAGTTGGCAAATTTTGTGCCTAGTTCCACCTCCAATTGGTCTCATACCAATTGAGGTTACACATTTAAAGTTATAGGTCTATTTGCACACTGTCCTCTATATGTCTTTCAAACCCTAATTCAAACACACATATACCTTGCAATTTGGTTCACTTCCCTACCAATCTGTTTTGGTACCTTACCAAAAGCATTTTCTACTTTACATTAACATTACTTTGGGCAGATTACAATTACCCTCAACACACCAAATATAATTCACATTTACAAGTTCTAAATACCATTACATACACACCTAACCATTACAAATCTTACATACACTTTACAATATCAATCTACATACATATCCATCAATCCTTCTAGGTCAATATTCTGCCTATATTTCCATCAATACATACAATTATGCAAGGGTTCCCAAGCTGCCGAAATTGTCCTTCAACACCACATTGCCCTACAATCCATCAATTCTCATCCAAGTGCCAAAATCACAATATATATGTGAAACAATTCATTAGGATATTAATTTACCATTATCAACATTATTTCTCATCAATTATATGCATAATAAATCATCAAATGTGTGACCCCATGGCTGTCCAAAAATGGCTATCTCAATAACTATTTAAACTTCAAAATTTCCTTCACAAAACTAACACCCATAACATAAACATAAAGTTTAACAAGGAAATTCTCAAAAATGTAAACTTACCTTTATTTGTAACTTGCTAAACCTTCACCAAACTTCTCAAATTTGGTATCAATATCTTCCTTGTGATGTGTAGACCATTTTTTATGAAGGAACTTAAAGGATTGGAGTTGAAAATGGGGAGGTTAAGTGAGCTCATGCAAAACGTCAATGGTGGATTCTTTCATCTTCATTCACGGCATGGTTGAGCTAAGTGAGGAAGATGAGGTTTGAGTGGGAGAAATCTGCCCACTTATGAGTATTTTTAATCCATTTAATGTTCTTAGTGGTCCACTAAAAAAAATTATATCATATAATAAGCCAAATGTGCATTTATTCCACATTAACCCATGATTTTAGCTATTTGTATTAGGTACCACTAAACTAATTTTTCATTTCATTTTCTAAGTGTAATATTATTTATTTTTAATGGACATTTAGGTCAAAAGACAATTCGGGATGTCAAATGACCATAATGCCCCTGTTCGGGTTACGTTCCCGATTTTTCGGTATTACCGGGTTTTGTCTGTTTTTCGATTTCTCACTTTTCTTTGTACTATTTATTTAATTTTTCTTTGATATTTCTAATGATATTTATTCTTCATCAAGGGTCTATTTAAGTCCTAAAAATGTTTTCCAGGGTTTCCCGCAGTCCAGGGCTAGTCAACGGTTCACGCCGTGACTTCCCGGTGCGGTCACCCATCGCTAGGTTTCCCGGCTCGCTTAACTTGATCACATTTCTTTGCTATTATTTTTCCTTTATTTTTCTTGTATTTTCTTTTCTTGTATTTCATTATTTTATGTCTCCTCACTCATATTGAAATGTTGTCCTAGGCATCCTAGCTGTCCGGACAGCACTGGTCACTGGAACAGCAGAACGCACTACCGAACTTAGGGGTGTTACACGTAGTATACCTAATGAATTATCAACTTCGTCTACTGATAACCCATTAAATATACTACAAGGGATTTTAAAACTTTTCTTACTTCTTTTTATAGTGGTGAGCACTATTGACAGGTGTTAATTTTTTTTTTTAACTAAAGTGAAACCAAATAACACATTTGAAGTATTAATAATTTCTGTAAAAATTTTGGCAGAGTGCCATCTGTATTTTGAATAAAACAGTTCTTCAAAAACCTGTAAAAAGCACTTCCAATAATTTGTTCTATCCTAAGCTCTAATAAATTTGTTCAACATTATCAACTTAGTTCAACACAATAAATTTCCAGTGTTTCCAAAATCCGAGATAAGAGAATTATGTCAAAATATTTTTAAAAGCCAAAATAATTTATAATTTTAGTTTACAACTGCTCAAGACCAGGTACAATATATACATACAGTGCACATACATTACAACAAAAACTACAAAATATGATATACTCGATATACTCGGCGAAATCTCAAAATGTGGCACAAGCAGCCTACTCTGCTGCTCTGTCCGTCTGTCTACTTGCGACAGCAATGAAAAAGCTATCGCTGAAACAATGTCTCAGTGGTGCACAAAATTAAGAAAATACAATTTAAAACCATAAACCATAAATCATATGAACTGTGAATACTTAAAATCATAGTTAAATTCAAAAGACAGTGAATGTCATAAAGAATTTAAACTCCATTTCACAATATCACAATAAATATTAATAAATCACACACACAGCTTAATCATGATTCCATAGTCCAATTCGTCCCAAAAGCCAATGGCTAGTGAGGAATAATATAGCTAGCTAGCAATTAAATGAGTACTCATCATATTCGTCCTCAACTTACACACACCTCAACACTTCAGTCAGAGAGGGAATTCAAAGCTAATTCATCCCACTAGACAAGCTAGCGAGGAATTCAATCAAATATATATGATAGCTGTGGTTTCAAACCATTTGCAATATTTTTCAATTAATAAGTATCCATCAAATATCATTCAAACAAAATTTTTCATAATTTAAGCAATAACATACAAATTGTCATAATTTATTTCCAGTGAAAATTCAAAAGAAATAATTATTGTGCACAAACCTCTTAAGAGTAACCTCTTGGCCCTGACTCAGTGTTTCCTTCCCCTTCCCTAAGTCTTTGCTAACTAAAGCACACAATTTGAAGTGTTTCAGTACTCATTTATACTATCTCTAACAATAAGGTTCAATAATTAATTTATTAATTCTATTATTTTCCTTAGTCAACCAATAATGTTGACCCTTGATGCACTCTAGGTGAATTAGGTTTAAAGTTACCAATATTTCACATTTTGCATTTCAATATGCTACCAATATAGTGCATTTTACCATTTGTACAAGTTGGCATTCATTGCCAAACTATTTCAAGCATCATTGTATGTAAATGTCAAATTCTCAATTTTTGTGTGCTAGATTGGTCTAGCTTAAAGTCCTACTTCTCTTGGTTTTTAGCTTCTGGTCAAAGAAGCAAAATTGTAGCTCCATGTCTTATTGCACTCGGGGAAAAATTTTAGGTCATTCTGAATTGTATAGACCAAGATATGGTCAATTTAATAAAGCTGGACAGATTACACTAAAATGGCAACTTTAGGTCATTTTTAGGTCATTTCTGGTTCTAGCAGTTTTTACACCCGAACCTGTGCAAGCTATTTGACTTGCTTATGATCATTTCTTGGTTTTTTTTGTCTTCATAAGAATTGTAGCTTTATGTCTAATCTATTCATGGTTAAAATTTCAGGTTATTTGGACCTATTTTGAGTGAGTTATGCCCAAAACACTAACTGCTGCCAAAATGGTCAATTTTCAGGTTTTCAAGTCACTAATACGGATTTGGTCATTTTTCAAGTCACTTTCTGGAAAGAATTTAGGTAGGCTTTCTTCATGAAAGTTGGCACATTTTGTGCCTAGTTTCACCTCCAATTGGCCTCATACAAATTGGAGCCACACACTTAGGGTTATAGGTCCATTTGCACACTGCCCTCTACATGCTTTTCAAACGCCAAACCAAACGCATGTTTACCAATTACATCTTCACTTCCCCACAACATTCTGCATTTGGCACTAACCAAAACCATTCAATTCTCTACATTATAGGTCAACTTGGATAGAATATAACCACTTCAAAATACACCAATTGCAGTCAGAATTTACAAAGTTCAAACCCAATAATATATATACATAAATACTTCTAATTATCACACATACTTCCATTATCAAATTACATACCTATCACTACTATTCCACACACATAGGCTGCCATTTTTTTGTACAATACTTCAATAACATTTCATGAATTTAAACATTAATAATTTCCATTTTGAGGCTGCCCAAAATTTACACATACACATTAACTTTCATTTTCACTTTTCAAGCTTACAAATCAAACTTTATACATGAAAACCAACTCCAATACATTTAAACACTTAATTTAACATCTCAAACAACCATTTACATGCAAAGACAAGTTGTACATGATGAAGTTCCATGGCTGCCAAAATGCTCCATCACCAACAATTCATCAAACCTCAAAAATTCTTCCATAATTCAACTACCCACAACCTTAGTTACACTTTTAATGAAACAAGAATTGAAAATAACCAGTTAACTCTTTTGGACTTCTTCAAAACTCCACCAAAACTTATCTTTCTTGCTCCCTTATTACTACCCAAGGTGTGTAGACAAGGTTTAGTGAAGGAATCTAGTGTAAAAGGTGACTTGATCAAGGTTGCATGGAGCTCACCATGGACGGCTATGGAGTTCTTTCAATGGTGAGTATTTCGGCTAGTTTTTTTTGAAGGTTGAAGATGATCAATTTTTGCCCACTAAGACTTATTTTATGTCTATAACACCCCCGTTTGCATAGCCTGGTAGATTTCACTGTTCCAGTGACCGGTGTCGGTCCGGACAATTAAGGGGATTAGAACCACACTTAAGTCAATTAGAGAAGCCATAAACACAAATAATTAGTAATGTTCAATTAACTAAGTATAAATAAGAAAAACAGAACATAAGAAGTTAAACGAGCCGAGAGTCACAGCGATGGGTGACCTTCTCGGGAAGGACTGCGAAGTCGTTTTAAACTCAAATTTCGAACCGTAAAATGTGACGCTGCGGTCCTTAGGACCCTTACGAACACAGTGGAAAAGAGAAAATCACGAAAAAGAACTGTTAAGTCAGTCAAATAATTAGGTCAGGGAGCCGGAAGAAATATTGAATTAATTGCAAACTGGGTTGAACCGGTGAGGGGCAATTTGGTCAATTGACCCCGAGAGCTGACTCCTGACCTAATTGTCAAATAAAATCAGAGAAAAAAAAATTTCGGAGTCGAGAATTAAATTAAAGAACTATTGAAAAATTAATGAAAAAAAAGCTTTATTTCATCATCTTGATGACATCACAAATGATGTCAAAATAAAAATTAATTTTGCCCAATAATTGACCAAGTCAAATGGCTAATTTAAGAGATAAATAACATAAAAAAACAAAAAGAAATTCATTTTGCTTCTTTCTTTCTCCTTCTTGCCGATTCATCTTTTTCTCTCATCTCTCTCATTTTCTTCCTCCACTATGAAAGCTTGTGTTAAGCTCTCACAACCCTAAAAACCTCCATTAATTTCACAACTCCCTTAAGAAAAAATTTCCTTGAGCTTTGATTTGAAGCTTGAAAAACAAAAGATAAGGAAAATTGAAGGATTGGAGAAGAGGAAATCTCACAAGAGAGGTAAGTTAATTTAATCTTTTTCTTTAGGTTAATTAAGTGAAGTTGAGTTGAAATATCATATGTAATGGTAGAATTGATGCTTGTATAGAAATAATGAATTTTTGGCAGCCATGGAAGTTTATGGAATTGATGTGTTTTGATTTAATTAAACATGCCTTCTAGCTTGATTAGTGATGCTTATATGATGTATAGGTTGAGGTTACCTTGCATTGCTTAGAATTGAGAAGTTGAAAATTTAGGGTTCTTGGCACCTAGGGTTTGGGGAAAAAATTTTGAGAATGAGCCATATGATGTATTTGACCTATTGTGAAGTGAAAAATGGTCATTTATGACCAAATGAGTTGTGTTGGGATGATTGGAATTAAAGCTAAATTCGGAGGGAGTGTGGTCATGCTGCTGGCAGCATGACCAAGTCAACTTTGAAGGACCAAAAATGAAATTTTACAAGTCCAATTGATATGGCTCCAATTGGGGATGAAAATAGACATAAAATGACACAATTTTCATTTAGGAACCATGCCCAAAAAGTGACCAAAACCTGGTGAACAAATTGACCAAATATGGATAAGTGCAGGCTGCCCTGTACAAACTGACTAAATGAACAGTGTTTGTTCATTTGGTCATAACTCGAGCTAGGCAGGTCCAAATGACCTGAAATTTTACCAGTGGTTAGATGAGATATAGACCTAAAACTTTTATGAAGAAGACAAACTCAAATTCTGCCAGCAACCAAGTCATTTGGCCACCCCAAGTTGGTGACCCAAAACTGCCAGCACCAAATTTGCCCAGAAAATCTGGGTTGTTTCTAATCTGGCAGCCATGGTTCAAATGGCCATAACTTGAGCTACAAAAATCCAATTGCGGTGATCCAAAAATGAGAATAAACTTAAGACAATAAGGAACATTTTCTATGAAGGAAGTTTTGCCAAATTCCAACAGTAAAATTACCAATGGAACAGTGCAACTAGGAGCACCAAAACTGAAAATTTGACAATTTTGCCAAAAGGACTTAAGCTTTGAGAAAATGACCAAAACCAATAAATTTAATGACCAAAATGTGGTATGTGGGTGAAGTTAGAATTTTCATACCTATTAAGCCTTAGAAAGTCAATAAATTGACTTGAATAGTGTAGTGAATAGTAACCCGAAGCACAAAATTTCAAAAACGTCGAGTTTATCACGTTAGAGCTAAGTAAAAATGAGGCTAAATTTATTTTGGATTTATTTTAAGTTCTAGTACTGAAACATTGTAAAATTGTGTGTTTCAGTTGAAAAGAATATTGGGAAAGAACCCGAGGAACCGAATCGAGGCTAAGGGGCGACTCTTTGAGGTTTGTGCACAACATCACTATGCTTTAAAATTCATTGATAAAGTGAATGAAATATGTATTTTACTTTTGCTTTGAATTGTGAAAGTTTATTTGTGATATTATTTATGAAGTTTTAATTTAAATTGTTGAAAGTTATTGTGTATATTTGAAATGACAATGTTTAGCAAATTGTTAAGATAAGTTTTGAAACCACAGTGTCATGACCATATATTTGAACACCTCACTAGCATGACTAGTGGGGGTAATTAGTTTCGAATTTTGATTCCTTCTCTGGAGAAGTGTTGAGGTGTACCAGTAGAAGAGGATGTGAATGGATATCCATATATTTGAGCTAGCTAGCCTTGTGATGTGATTTCTCTTTAGCCTCTGGCTATTGAGATTCTATTTGTTTCGAATGGCATGATCTAACTGTGGGTTTTATGAAATGTGTTTTGATACTTTGAAATGAACTTGGTTTGCATTAAAATTTCATAATTTATGTTTTGTGTTTAATGCTCATGTTTAGTCAAATTTTTGAATAAATGTGATTTATATTCTGCATAAAGATTATTTTAGTATGTTGCGCACCACTGAGTCCTAGTACTCAGCGATAGCTTCTATTGCTGTCGCAGATACAGAGACTAGAGGAGCAGCAGATTGAGCTGCTGAGGTGTGAGGAGCTATCAGCTTAAAGTCTTCGGGTATAATTTATACCCTAACTGTAAATAATTCTTGTGATGTATATATTGCACATAAATGTATGGACATGTAAAAATGGGTCTTGAGCAGTTTGTATAAAATTTGTATAAAGTTGTAATATATATTGTAGTTTGAAATTCTCTTAATGTAAATTTTGGAATGATGCATATAAATTGTTTTGTTTCTAATGAAATATGAATGAAACTATTTTATTTAATTTGAATGAAATGTATTGCTAGTATTTTGAGGATTATTAAATTTTGAACTTGAGAAATTGATTGAAATGATTGTGGAGTTGTTGAAATGGATTGAGTTTGATTGTGAAATTGAAATAGTTGTTGAGAAAAATTTTTAGAAGTGCTTTTTACAGGTATTTGAAGAACTGTTTTCTCAAAATACAGAGGGAACTCTATCAAAATTTTTATAAAATTTGCGGAAAAATAAAATGGACTAAAAATATTAACTAGATTTACTTTTAATCATATGTTTTAAATACCTATTAGAAAATGCTCACCACTTAACAAAAGTAAGAAAATTGTTTTAAAATCCCTTGTAGGGTACTTAATGAGTTATCGGTAGGTGAAGTGCGGTAGTTCATTAGGTATTCTACAGGATCATGTTATGCCTTATAGTGGGGTAAGGTGTGACATGTTTTAGTGGTATCAAAGCAAATTTTTGAAGTATGTTTTAACTTATGAATTTATGTCTTTCTTTGTTAAGTACAACTGCTCAATGTCCATTTTTGTTACATACAGTGCATTACATCATAAATATGAGCTAACGGAGGGAAATCTCCATGTGTTATTTGTTCAGGAGATACCCTACTTCAGATTGAAATGGAAGAAGGGGATCGCTCAGTTGAGCAGTTTGTTGAAGCTGAGGCACAAGGGGAAGCCCCAGCTTTACCGAATGTCAGTGGATCCGTAACACCAGCCCTGCAAATGCCGTAATTTCCTGCACAGTTCGCACTGCAGATGGCGACAATGTTTCAACAAATGGCTGGGGGTATGCCTGTTTAAGCTCCACCCCAACCACCTGTGGCACAACCACTGCCTCTAGCTAGACAATATGATAAACTACTGAAATATGGGGCTGCAGAATTTAAGGGTACAGTGGACCCTTTGGAGGCAGAGCAATGGCTTGAAAGAATGGACAGAGTATTTAAGAAGTTGCACTGCCAAGATGAATTGAAGTTTGAATACTCTGTGTCGCTACTGCAAGGGGATGCGTATGATTGGTGGAAGACTATCCCCCACAGCTTGGTTGAACCACCAGTGCTGACCTGGGATGACTTCATCAGAGAGTTCAGACAAAAATACATCCCAGATGCATATGTTGATCAGAAACTGCAAGAATTTTTGAGTTTGAAACAAAGAAATCGATCAGTGGCAGAGTATGAGAGGGAGTTCTCCCGCCTAAGTCACTATGCAGGGAGTCTCCTTACTATTAGCAAGGCAAGATGCAAGAGATTTGAGACGGGTTTGAAACCCAGTATAAGGATGCAAGTTGTGGGATTTTGACACAACAACTTCTCAGAGCTCATGTCTCAAGCACTTGAATTGGAAAGAATTGAATCAGAAGCAACCCCAGTGAAAGAAAAATCAGAAAAAGCTGAGAAATCAGAAAAAAACAAGGGGGAAAAATCAGTTGAACAGAGTTCTGGTGCTACCTCTGGAAAGAGAAAGAAGTTTAGTGGACCCAGCAGGGGGTAAGGTGGAAGATTTGGTAGAGGCAGATCTTCTGGACAAAGACCCCCTAGGTCTGGTCAACAGTCAAGCAGGGGTTCACATTCTGCCCGCCCCTGTGAGACTTGTGGCAAGATTCATGGGGGGGAGTGCTATTGGGCCACTGGAGCCTGCTTTAACTGCGGAGGCAAGGGTCATTTAGCAAGAGACTGCACTAGTGCTCCGTCTTCGAGATATGGTCCAGCTCCTACTACTGCCGAGGGATCTATTCAGAGTCCTGCTCCTAGAGGTTCACAGTCTGTTGGCAGAGGAAGAGGCAGAGGTAGAGGCACTGCTTCAGGCAGTCAGGGCACAGTTGGTCAGTCGGCACAAGGGAGTGCTTCAGTCAGGGTTTATTCAATGAGACAGCGAGAAGAGGCTGAGACTTCCGATGTGGTAGTTGGTACATTCTCTATCTCTGATCAAGATGTATTTGTATTGTTTGATCCGGGTTCAACCCATTCATATGTTAGTGCTAGCATAGTCAGTTCACTTGCTGTTCCATTTGTGCAAATGGGTTTTGAAGTGCTAGTAACTAGTTCGTTAGGACAAGAGGTCCGGGTCAACAGAATTTATAGAAACTGTCCTTTGGTGATCCAAGGACATGTTTTCCTATCAGACTTGATTGAAATGCCCTTCAGGGAGTATGATATTATCTTGGGCATGGATTGGTTAGCCAGGCATCATGCCATGATTGACTGTAGACTGAAGACAGTCACTTTTGGTCTCCCTCTGTACAGTGATGTCGTAATACACGGGGAGAGGCATTTACTGCCATCAAACATCATTTCGGCTGCACTAGCCAGAAGATTGATCAGAAAGGGGTGCGAGGCATACTTGGCACATGTGATAGATAGCCAAGTGGGGAGCCCAGCACTAAGGGACATCCCTACTGTATGTGACTTTCCGGATGTGTTTCCTGATGAATTACCAGGATTACCTCCAAAAAGAGAGGTGCATTTTGAAATTGATGTTATGCCTGGTGTGGACCCAATCTCCATAACACCATATAGAATGGCACCAGCAGAATTGAAAGAGTTGAAAGTGCAGTTGCAAGAATTACTTGACAAGGGCTTTATCCGCCCTAGTGTGTCACCTTGGGGAGCACCAGTATTGTTTGTTAAGAAGAAGGATGGCACTCTCCGCTTGTGTATTGATTATCGGCAGTTGAATAAGGTGACAATAAAGAACAGATATCCATTGCCCTGTATTGATGACTTGTTTGACCAGTTGAGGGGTGCAGCTGTGTTCTCCAAAATTGACCTGAGATCAGGTTATTATCAGTTGAAAGTACAAGAGCAGAGTATTCCTAAAACTGCCTTTAGACCCCGCTATGGCCATTTTGAGTTTTTGGTTATGCCATTCGAGTTAACTAATGCTTCGGCTGCTTTTATGGATCTGATGAACACTATCTTCAGACCATACCTCGACCAGTTTGTTGTGGTATTCACAGATGATATATTGGTCTATTCGAGGAATGCAGAAGAGCATGATAGACATCTACGGATTGTACTACAGACTTTGAGGGAGAAACAGCTATATGCCAAATTGTCGAAGTGTGAATTTTGGCTGAAAGAAATATCTTTCTTGGGGCATGTGGTATCAGAAGAGGGCATCAAGGTAGATCCAAGTAAGATTGAAGCTGTCCTTAATTGGAGGCCACCCAGAAATGTCACAGAGACTCACAGTTTTCTGGGTTTAGCTGGATACTACCGTCAATTTGTGAAGGGATTCTCCATGTTGGCATCTCCATTGACCAAGCTGCTTAGAAAAGATGTGAAATTTTAGTGGACGGACAAATGCCAACAGAGTTTTGATGAATTGAAGAGATGTTTGACTGAAGCTCTAGTCCTGACTTTACCTACTCTTGGTAAAGAATATATAGTTTATAGTGATGCTTCTCACAATGGGTTAGGTTGTGTGTTGATGCAAGATCGAAATGTCATTGCCTATGCATCACGCCAGCTGAAACCGCATGAGAGGAACTATCCAACAAATGATTTGGAGCTTGCAGCTATTGTGTTTGCTCTTAAGATCTGGAGACACTATTTGTTTGGGGAAAAGTGTTACATCTATACAGATCAAGAGTTTGAAGTATTTGGGCACCCAGAAAGAGCTGAATTTGAGACAGAGGATATGGTTAGAGTTGATAAAAGACTACGATTGGCTGATAGACTATCAGCCAGGGAAAGCTAATGTTGTGGCTGATGCCTTAAGTCGCAAGACTATGGCAAGTCTATGAGTTACTCCTTTGTCTTTGGTACATCAGTTAAGATAATTGCATGCTAACTTAGAGATTAATGATGATGGGCAGACAATAGTTGCATGGCATGTACAGCCAGTGTTGACTGATCAGATTAGAATGGCTGCTCATAATGATCAGAAGTATCAGAAGTTGATGGAAGAAGTCCGACAGGGCAAGAAACCAGAATTCTCAATCAGAGATGATGGTCTATTGCTACACCAGGGCAGAATGTGTGTTCCTAATGATGTTGATTTGAGGCAAATCATTTTGAAGGAACCACATGAGTCTCCTTTTGCCATGCACCCTGGTGGCAAAAAAATATATAGGGGGCTAAAGGAGCATTACTGGTGGATGGGTATGAAAAGAGATGTGGCAGAGTTTGTATCCAAATGCCTAACTTGTCAGCAAGTGAAGGCAGAGCATCAAGTACCCACTGGGTTGTTACATCCACTACCAGTACCAGAATGGAAATGGGAAAGAATAACAATGGATTTTTAATGGGACTTCCGATGACACAGAAGAGTCATGATGCAGTATGGGTCATTGTTGACAGACTGACCAAGTCTACTCATTTTTTGCCAGTCCGGATGGACTACAGTTTAGAAAGATTGGCCAGGTTGTACATTGATGAGATTGTGAGACTGCATGGAGTGCCAGTATCCTTCATATCAGACAGAGATCCTAGGTTCACTTCTAGATTCTGGGGTAGTCTTCAGAGAGCCCTAGGAACTAGATTGAATTTCAGTACTGCATTCCACCCACAGACAGATGGCCAATCTGATAGGGTAATTCAGATCTTGGAGGATATGCTACGGGCTTGTTTGATTGAGTTTGAGGGCAGTTGGGATACACACTTGCCTTTGATTGAGTTTGCTTACAACAACAGCTACCAATCAAGCATTGGAATGCCTCCATATGAAGGTTTGTATGGCAGAAAATGTAGAACCCCGTTGTGTTGGGATGACGTGGGTGAAAGAAAGATGATTGGACCCGAAATTGTTCAGCAAACTGAAGAGAAAATCAGGGTGATCCGAGATCGACTTAAGACTGCATCAGATCGTCAGAAGTCCTATATTTATTTGAAGAGAAGAGATATTGAGTATGCAGTGGGTAAGAAAGTTTCCCTTAAAGTTTCTCCTCGGAAGAGAAATATGAGATTCGGCAGAAAGGGGAAACTGAGTCCTCATTTTATTGGGCCATATGAGGTTCTGGAAAGAGTGGGTCCTTTGGCATATCAGTTGGCACTACCTCCAGAGTTGGAGAAGATACATAATGTCTTCCATGTGTCTATGTTGAGGAAGTATCGATCAGACCCATCTCATGTACTACCAGTAGAAGAAATTAAAGTGAATCCAGACCTCACATATGAAGAAGAACCCATACAAATTCTAGCTTATGAGGTAAAGCAACTATGGAACAAGCAGATACCATTGGTAAAAGTGCTGTGGAACCATCATTCGGGCCAGGAGGCTACTTGGGAACGAGAAGAGGACATGAGAAGACAACACCCACAGCTATTCAGAGATTAGTACCAGGTAAAATTTCGAAACGAAATTTATTTTAAGGGGGGGAGAATTATAACACCCCCGTTTGCATAGCCTGGTAGATTTCACTGTTCCAGTGACTGGTGTCGGTCCGGACAATTAAGGGGATTAGAACCACACTTAAGTCAATTAGAGAAGCCATAAACACAAATAATTAGTAATGTTCAATTAATTAAGTATAAATAAGAAAAACAGAACATAAGAAGTTAAACGAGCCGAGAGTCACAGCGATGGGTGACCTTCTCGAAGGATCACAAGTCATTTTAAACTCAAATTTCAAACCGTAAAATGTGACGCTGCGGTCCTTAGGACCCTTACGAACACAGTGGAAAAGAGAAAATCACGAAAAAGAACTGTTAAGTCAGTCAAATAATTAGGTTAGGGAGTCGGAAGAAATATTGAATTAATTGCAAACCGAGTTGAACCGGCAAGGGGCAATTTGGTCAATTGACTCCGAGAGCTGACTCCTAACTTAATTGTCAAATAAAATCAGAGAAAAAAAAAATTTCGGAGTCGAAAATTAAATTAAAGAACTATTGAAAAATTAATGAAAAAAAAAAGCTTTATTTCATCATCTTGATGACATCACAAATGATGTCAAAATAAAAATTAATTTTGCCCAATAATTAACCAAGTCAAATGGCTAATTTAAGAGAAAAATAACATAAAAAAACAAAAAGAAATTCATTTTGCTTCTTTCTTTCTCTTTCTTGCCGATTCATCTTTTTCTCTCATCTCTCTCATTTTCTTCCTCCACCATGAAAGCTTGTGTTAAGCTCTCACAACCCTAAAAACCTCCATTAATTTCACAACTCCCTTAAGAAAAAATTTCCCTTGAGCTTTGATTTGAAGCTTGAAAAAAAAAAGATAAGAAAAATTGAAGGATTGGAGAAGTGGAAATCTCACAAGAGAGGTAAGTTAATTTAATCTTTTTCTTTAGGTTAATTAAGTGAATTTGAGTTGAAATATCATATGTAATGGTAGAATTGATGCTTGTATGGAAATAATGAATTTTTGGCAGCCATGGAAGTTTATGGAATTGATGTGTTTTGATTTAATTAAACATGCCTTCTAGCTTGATTAGTGATGCTTATATGATGTATAGGTTGAGGTTACCTTGCATTGCTTAGAATTGAGAAGTTGAAAATTTAGGGTTCTTGGCACCTAGGATTTGGGGAGAAATTTTGAGAATGAGCCATATGATGTATTTGACCTATTGTGAAGTGAAAAATGGTCATTTATGACCAAATGAGTTGTGTTGGGATGATTGGAATTAAAGCTAAATTCGGAGGGAGTGTGGTCATGCTGCTGGCAGCATGACCAAGTCAACTTTGAAGGACCAAAAATGAAATTTTACAAGTCCAATTGATATATCTCCAATTGGGGATGCAAATAGACATAAAATGACACAATTTTCATTTAGGAACCATGCCCAAAAAGTGACCAAAACCTAGTGAAAAAAATGACCAAAGTTGGATAAGTGCAGGCTGCCCTGTACAAACTGACCAAATGAACAGTGTTTGTTCATTTGGTCATAACTCGAGCTAGGCAGGTCCAAATGACCTGACCTTTTACCAGTGGTTAGATGAGATATAGACCTAAAACTTTCGTGAAGAAGACAAACCCAAATTCTGCCAGCAACCAAGTCATTTGGCCACCCCAAGTTGGTGACCCAAAACTGCCAGTACCAAATTTGCCCAGAAAATCTGGGTTGTTTCTAATCCGGCAGCCATGGTTCAAATGGCCATAACTTGAGCTAAAAAACTCCAATTGGGGTGATCCAAAAATGAGAATAAACATAAGACAATAAGAAACATTTTCTATGAAGGAAGTTTTGCCAAATTCTAATAGTAAAATTACCAATGGAACAGTGCAACTAGGAGCACCAAAACTGAAAATTTAACAATTTTGCCAAAAGGACTTAAGCTTTGAGAAAATGACCAAAACCAATAAATTTAATGACCAAAATGTGGTATGTGGGTGAAGTTGGAATTTCCATACCTATTAAGCCTTAGAAAGTCAACAAATTGACTTGAATAGTGTAGTGAATAGTAACCCAAAGCACAAAATTTCAAGAGTGTCGAGTTTAGCACGTTAGAGCTAAGTAAAAATGAGGCTAAATTTATTTTGGATTTATGCTAAGTTCTAGTACTGAAACATTGTAAAATTGTGTGTTTGAGTTGAAAAGAATATCGGGAAGGAACCCGAGGAACCGAGTCGAGGCTAAGGGGCGACTCCTTGAGGTTTGTGCACAACATCACTATGCTTTAAAATTCATTGATAAAGTGAATGAAATATGTATTTTACTTTTGCTTTGAATTGTGAAAGTTTATTTGTGATATGATTTATGAAGTTTTAATTTAAATTGTTGAAAGTTATTGTGTATATTTGAAATGACAATGTTTAGCAAATTGTTAAGATAAGTTTTGAAACCACAGTGTCATGACCATATATTTGAACACCTCACTAGCATGACTAGTGGGGGTAATTAGTTTCGAATTTTGATTCCTTCTCTGGAGAAGTATTGAGGTGTACCAGTAGAAGAGGATGTGAATGGATATCCATATATTTGAGCTAGCTAGCCTTGTGATGTGATTTCTCTTTAGCCTCTGGCTATTGAGATTCTATTTGTTTCGAATGGCATGATCTAACTGTGGGTTTTATGAAATGTGTTTTGATACTTCGAAATGAACTTGGTTTGCATCAAAATTTCATAATTCATGTTTTGTGTTTAATGCTCATGTTTAGTCAAATTTTTGAATAAATGTGATTTATATTCTGCATAAAGATTATTTTAGTATGTTGTGCACCACTGAGTCATAGTACTCAGCGATAGCTTCTATTGCTGTCGCAGATACAGAAACTAGAGGAGTAGCAAATTGAGCTGCTGAGGTGTGAGGAGCTATCAGCTTAAAGTCTTCGGGTATAATTTATACCTTAACTGTAAATAATTCTTTTGATGTATATATTGCACATAAATGTATGGACATGTAAAAATGGGTCTTGAGCAGTTTGTATAAAATTTGTATAAAGTTGTAATATATATTGTAGTTTGAAATTCTCTTAATGTAAATTTTGGAATGATGCATATAAATTGTTTTGTTTCTAATGAAATATGAATGAAACTATTTTATTTAATTTGAATGAAATGTATTGCTAGTATTTTGAGGATTATTAAATTTTGAACTTGAGGAATTGATTGAAATGATTGTAGAGTTGTTGAAATGGATTGAGTTTGATTGTGAAATTGAAGTAGTTGTTGAGAAAAACTTTTAGAAGTGCTTTTTACAGGTATTTGAAGAACTGTTTTCTCAAAATACAGAGGGAACTCTGTCAAAATTTTTATAAAATTTGCGAAAAAAGAAAATGGACTAAAAATATTAACTAGATTTACTTTTAATCATATGTTTTAAATACCTATTAGAAAATGCTCACCACTTAACAAAAGTAAGAAAATTGTTTTAAAATCCCTTGTAGGGTACTTAATGAGTTATCGGTAGGTGAAGTGCGGTAGTTCATTAGGTATTCTACGGGATCATGTTATGCCTTACAGAGGGGTAAGGTGTGACAATATCTCTCATAATGTAGTTAGTGGAGCACTAAACTTTGGTTAATGATTTAATAATCCAAAGTTTCCAATTTTGCAATTTTGTCACCATTCTTCCACTATTTACATTATGTACCACAATTTAATTTTTTTATGAAATTTTCAAAATTTAATATTATTTATTTTTAATGGACATTTAGGTCAAAAGACAACTCGGGGTGTCAATTTACCAAAATGCCCTTATTCGGGTTACATTCTCGATTTTTCGGTAACACCGAGTTTTATCATTTTCTCGTTTTTCTTTGTACTAATTAATTAATTTTTCTTTGATATTTCTAATGACATTTATACTTCAATAAGTCTTTAATTATGTCTTAAAACTAAATTTCGAGGGTTCCCTGCAGTCCTGGGGTCGGCTATTGCCTGCACCGTAACTTTCCCGTGCGGTCACCCATCGCTGCGGTGCTTGCTTGTTTAACTTAGTTATATTTCATTGCTATTATTTTTTCTCTATTTTTCTTGTATTTCCCTCTATTGTATTTCATTATTTTATATCTCCTCACTAATATTTAAATTTAGTTTTAGGCATCCTAGCTGTCCGAATAGACACTGGTCACCGGAACAGTAGAACGCATTACCGAACATAGGGGTGTTACGGCCATTGGTTATCTTGGTGTGGACAAGCTAGAGGGATAACATCTGGTGTCCTAGGCACATCCCAAATATGCCAAACAAACTGGAGTGCATCAAAAGGTTAGTGCACTTGTTCTTGATCTAATCTAGGATTCTAATAAATTAATCTGTTAATTCTAAAATCTTAAATGGCAAATGTAGATAAAAAAATATATATTAAAAGAGTTGTAATATGTTGTTTATCATTGAAATCAAATAGATAAAAATGAATCTTGCATGATGCATGTGACCCTAGATGAAAAGTTTTTTAATTCAATGATCTAAACTTATGTTTTTCATGCTTCCGTTCCTTCAGTACATCACAGAGGGCTTTTGAGACTATAGAGCAGCCCGAGGCTAGGGTAGCACCCCGTGCATACGCTATGGCTCATGAGGAGCTAGATCCGACAGAAGTTATTAGAGGTACATTTTCCATTTATAATACCTTTAAATATGTATTGATAGACCCTAAATATATTTATCCCTATATATGCATTGTACCTCTTGTTGAAAGAAGATACCGATAGATAGGTTAGAAGATGACATGTTTGTCACCAACCCTTTAGGTCATAAGGTGATGATAGCTTATCAACCAAAAAGGATCATATTAAAGATAATGGATAGAAATAAGAAAGAGACTGTATATGAAATGAAAGAGGATGAGTGCAAAACTGATTGAGGATAAGTATAGGAAAAACCTGATCTATTGGGATATACTGTGGTAACTACGCAATGTTCTCAATATTTGTGTTGTAAGCTGCAGATTATAATACCGACTTGGGACTATTGTGTAGAGCTACGTATTTCCGATAGTAAATCGAGATAAGGGTAAGATTATAAAGCTAGGACTAGTAAGAAAGACTAAAGAGAAAGTGAAGTATTATAACACGAAAAAAGAGAAAAAACAAAGAGATAGAGGTTCCTCGATTATTCACACTGGGTAAATTTCGAGGATAAAATTTTATTTAGAGGGGCAAAATTATAATGCTCTCACCATAGGCAGTCCGTACATTCTACTGTTCTGATGACTACTGTCTGTCAAAACAGTCAGAATGCGGGAACTACATTTAAATGATAGTGAGGAGACATAAAGTGAGGGAATACATGATAAAAAAAATACAAGAAAAATTAAGGAAAAATAAACGACATAAAATGCAATTAGGTTAAATGAACTGGAATCATAGCGATGAGTGATCGTATCGGGAAGTCACTGCATAGACAGATTGCAATCCCAGACCCGTGAGAAACCCGAGGAAATAATTTCCAGGGTTTAATTAAAAATTTACCGAGGTATAAATGACATTAAAAATGTCAAAGAAAAGTTTAATTCATCGGTAAAGGTGAAAATAGAAATAAGATAAACAGTATAAAAATTAAAGGGGATTATGGATTTGATCGGTATTACCAAAAAAGTGGCACTTAACCCGAAGAGGGATATTTTGGTCATTTGGCAACTAAAGTTGACTTTTGACTAAAAAGTCCATTAAAAATGAGTGGTATTAAAAATTTTGAAAATCCCTTAAAAATATGAAAATATATGCAATGCAATTAAAGAAAGATAAGAGAGGCTTATTAGAATTACTAAAACCTTTATTATTATAATAATAAACTAAAGTGAGTGGGGGTATAAAAAGGCAAGGATGACAGATTTTTCCACTAAGAAAAAGCTCTCTTTCCTCACTCCCTCTCCCATGGCCGAATTTCATTTCCATTTTCTCTCCATGGATTCTTCACATGCAAAGCTCCCAATCTCACCATTTTCCACTTGAAATCATAAAGTCCCTTCATTAAACTTTGTCCTTACATCAAGGGAACTAGGTCAATTAACTTGATTAATTTGGCATAATAATTCTAGAAATGGTATAAATGACCATTAACTCCAGAATAGTGTCTTAAGCATATCTTCCACTAGAAATCTTTAATTGAAATGAGTCATACCAGTCTGGAAAGCTAAGAAACAGACCTTCAACTTTGTTTTAGACATTTTCCTCAACTTATGAATATAAGAAGCTTAAATATTGGGTCAAAGCTACTAACCTAGTTGAAATCTTGTTACTATAAGAAAGTTGAGTCCAGGTCAATAATTTGACTATAAATAATTCTACAAGACTTGAAAAATCACAATAAAAAATTCTGAGTGACCATAAGACATAGGGCAACATATCCTATGAAGAATAGTAGACCAAAATATGGCAGCAACCTATTCTAATAAAATTGGCAATGTATAATATCAAAACTGCCTAGTAAGGGAACCAAAATCCAAAATTGACTTAGTTATGGTTCTTTGACCATAACTTGAGTAATAGAAATCTAAATGATATGATTCAAAAGGGAAAATAAAGACAAGTCATAGAGGAACAACTTCCATTAAGGTAGTGTGGCCAAATAGTAGCCACAAGTTGCTCAATTTGACATGTAAAGACGAGATAGTAAAGCTGAACCTAAAGAAAGGTTTTTGAAATAACTTATTGACTTATCCCTAATAAGTCACTACATGCTAAATTATATGAAATAGGTATGTGGGATTTACTTTTCCACTATACATTGACATGAAAATTCTGTTATCACTATATGCTAAATTACATGAAATAGAAATGTGTGACCCACTTTCCCACAATACATGAACATGGAAATTTAGCTAAATAATTATTAATGCTTAATTGCCCACAGTAAACTTAGGCTTACATATATATAGTTGGATCGATTGGTATACCAATTAGGGAATACAGATAGTAGTAGCTACATGAATATGCTTACATAGATAGGCCTACATGAATACGCCAACATAGATAGGCCTATATGAATACGCCTACATAGGTAGGCCTACATGACTACGCCTACATAGATAGGCCTACATGAATATGCCTACATAGATAGGCAGGCCTACATGAATACCCCTATATAGATAGGCCTACATGAATACGCCTGCATAGATTGGCCTACATGAATACGCCTGCATAGATAGGCCTACATGAATACATCTATGGCCTACATGAATACGCCTACATAAATAGGCCTACATGAATATGCTCGTATAGATAGGCCTATATGAATATGCCTACATAGATAGGCCTACATGAATACACCTCTATGGCCTACATGAATACGCCTACATAGATAGGCCTACATGAATATGCCTACATAGAAAGGCCCACATGTATACGCCTGCATAGATAAGTCACTAGTGGAACCCGCTAGATATAAATTAAATAGAGGAGGTTCTACCTGAGTGTCCATAGAAATAAATTGTGACTTTAAAACAAGTATATATATGTAAAAAAAAAATTCACCACATGTTTTCTATAAGTTTAAAATTAACAATGAACAGGACAGCATAAGATAGGGTGCATCGGCACTGAATGTGGCACTCCTCGCTCGGCTATACTGTAGACGAGTAAGGGGCGTTATAGGAACAATTCATATGAAGGCTATGATGCTAAATTTTGACTGTAACCTATCCAAATTTTCTTGACAAAGTGAGTCCAGAAATCTACTTGGATTCTGAAAGTGACCTAAAAAACTGAGATTTGGTCACTGGAATAGTTTTGGCAAAATGGCCATAACTCAAGCTACGCAAAGGAAAATTGAATGATTCCAAAGCCATAACAAACATAAGACATAAATCAACAATTCTCATGAAGAAGGTATGGCCTAATCCCTGCTGTACCTTAGCCAAATCTATTAAGGAAATTGAGGTGCCAAGTCTACAATTTATGAAAAATGAGCAAAGTGAGCCTAGATAATGGGTATAGGATTGGATAAGTGGGTATGCTAATGGTCAGAGCCACCGAGTGATCAATACCGAGAATGAAAATTAGTGTTATACTAGTCAAAGCCATCAAATGGTCAGTACCAAGAATGAAAATTAGTGTTATGCTAGTTAGAGCCACCGAGTGGTCAGTACCTATAATGTAAGCCTATGCTAAACCGATAAGAACAATTGAGTAGTCAGTGTCATGAGTCCCATTATCCAATCTATATGTCGTCTGTCATAGGTTACTATGAGCACTGAAGTAAAGTCTCCAATTTTGATCATAGAGATAATAATTTCAAATAAGATATGGTAAAGTGCAATTAACTGTTAGTAGTATGCCCTAGAGCATATCATTTAGTATGTATCTTGTACATATTTTTATTAATAAAAGGCATTTCCACTTTTCCGTTTACATAATATATTTATGTGTAATAGAAAAGGTCCATTGATATTTTGTTAGAAATATTATTCTTAAGTTGTTAAGAATATGAGTGACAATATTTCTAGCACAAAGTATCATAAATAGGTTCACAATCGAGGATACTTCATAATAAGGACATGACTTATCCAGAAAGATTGTATTCATGTTTGTTCCCAAGTTATTTATATGAGATATAAATAAGATGGAATGGTGAGTCTCATGCCATATAACAAACATGATAGGCACTTATAAATGATAAGTAGGCCGAACCAGTGACACTTATGACAAGCATATGGAGTTTACTCTTGTCAATGTTTTGTCATAAATCATATCAGTGCATATAATCTTTAGACCTGAGATAGCACAGTTATCTTGTATATAGGTAGTTTGAGTTTGATACTGATTTCATACTTGTACTGTGTATGGGTATATGGGCATCTGTTGGCTCCTACTAGTTATATATAGAGGTAGGTGTTGATCAAGATGGAATCTGTTCCTCTAAGTAAATAGAGTTAAAATCCTATGTTCATTTAGTTGTTCTTGATGTTTCAAGTTCCTGGCCAGGACAGATAGATTTATTTAGAAAAGAGTTTCTGATGAGAAAATCTTTTTAATCAAGAACTGGAATTAAAAGAGAACATAATATTCATAGCAAATGGAGTTTGACATAAACCATGACTCAACAGGAGTTGGGATTTTTGTAGAGAGATTCTAGTGCATGGTAACATATGATTATAGGTTCATTTAAGGTAAACCTTATTACTAATTGGGTGGCTATGGCATGCTATGCTAGGTGTTAACCATGGTCTATGAGGTTCATAAAATGATTTAGAGAAATCATTTATGGTAAGAAAGAGTTCTGATGATATTAAGAGTTGATATCATCTCTCATTGCCAATTAGTGATGAGCCTAGTAAGTCACACACATACACAAGTTATCACCTATTTAAATATGATTTAATTAATTAATTAAAGAGTTTAATTGATTAATTAAATAGGTTTGGTTTGCAATTAAATTGCAAAGTCCCTAGCATGACTTGAAACCAAATCTAGATTATTGGATGTATAATATAAGTTAAATTTATATTTAAAGTGTTTAAATATGAATTTAATTAATGAGAAATTAATTAATAGAGATTAATTAATTAATTTATATTTGATATAAATTAATTAGAAGAAGAAAAATAATTATTTTGGGTTGAGAACTCAAAATTAAGACACAGGGGCATTTTGGTCATTTTGCAGTGTGACACATGGCACCATGAGATGGTGACACATGGCATAACACATAAGCTTGCCAAATGTTTTTTAATCATGTAAGATGATTAAAATCAAGATTAAATATAGGTTTGACACTTGGCAAAATGTGATTGGGTCACTTAAACCTAGAGCTAATCAAAGGGTGACATGTGGCAAGGGTTTAATGTGTTAACCTAGCTATTTAAGTGTTGTTATGAGAAAATAAAATACAACCAGCAGCCACACTCCTTTTTCACGCCATTTTGTAGCCCTCCCTCTATTCTTCTTCATCTCTCATCAATTCAAAGAGATTAGCCATCAATCTCTTGAATTAAGAACGCTAGAAATTGTTTCTAGTGTCCTGTTTACATCTTTAATCTCTTAAAAGGCAGAACTTGATTTTCTAATTAATAGAAAAAGCTTTAGAAGCTATTCAAGGGCTGCCATAGGTGTTCTTGGTGTGGACAAGCTAGAGGGACAACATCTGGTGTCCTGAAGACGAATCTCAAAGGCGCAGACACGCTGCAGCGCATCAAGAGGTTAGTGTAATCGTTCTTGATTTAATCTAGGGTTCTAAAATTAATCTGATTAATTTTAAAATCTTAAATGGCAAATACAGATCCAAAAACATATTAAAAGAGTTTTAATATGTTGTTTATCATTGAAATCAAATAGATAAAAATAAATCTTGCATGATGCATGTGACCCTAGGTGAAAATTTTTGAATTCAATGGTATAAACTTGTGTTTTTCACGCTTCCGTTCCTTCATTAACCCCAATTCACTGGTATGACTAATAAGTGTGGATTTATTGACTTATTTTTATGTCATGATATTTTATATTTGTTTTAAAACATTTAAATACTCTTGTATGAATATGATGAGTGTATTATATGATAGCATGCATAAGGAAAATTATTTTATTTTAAATTAAGAGTGCACCACTAAGCTATTTAGCTTAGAGTGAAGATTTGATTTATCGCACAGGTATAGTAGATAAAGTGTAGATAAGGACTAATAAGAGGTAGACTGGATCTGCAAAAATGTCCAGAGTCACCGTATCTCAGACTTTTGGGTAGATGCATCTTCATCATCCTCATTGTATAGTGTTACTCATATGTGTGTATACCTTATGTTGTAAACAATATTATGTAAACTTTATTTTTGAAAATTGTAATCATACGTATGTAAACTTTAATTTAGCCACATGAGTGGTTAATAAGATTGTAAATTAAATATATTTTTGTGTATATCCAATTTGAGCTCAGAATGGATATTGATAAGGATTGATGATTTTAATTGATGGAAATGATATAGAAATTGAGAATTGCATAGGTTATGAAATTATTTTAAAAGGGAATTGCTTGAATTTAGGGGAAACTCTTGCAGTTTCTCCATTTACTAAAAGTTGTTAAATTATAATGTAAATAAATTAGCAAGAAAATAAGCAAAATAAATAATAGACAGAGATAGGTGCTTCGCACACCGAATGTGATATCTCCTTACTTGATTTCACTATAGACTAAGTAAGGGGCTGTTACACTCTTATTGCCTATCTTGCCTGTGTTCAGCCTGCTAGCGATTACACTGATTACTCTGATCGAACTTTCATCCTTTTTTATGAAGATATCTTTGTTTTTGGAGGTGGTCGCTCTTCTCTTGTCTCAATTATCCCTTATAAATTTCCTGAGCTGACTATCTCTAATTAGTCATTCTTTCCTATCTTTAAGCTATCTGCATCCGTCGGTGGTGTGACCATGATCTTCGTGAAACTTACAAAATTTATCTTATCCCTTTTTCCTGTAATTTTGGGGTTGAGCTTCTTTAGCCATTTAATCTATTTTCTATTTTTCTATATCCATATAAGGGCTTTATATTTGGTCTTATTCAAAGGTGTGTAGTTATGGAACCTCCCTCTACTCCACTTTTTGTTTCTGTATGAACGATACACCCTCCAGTCTTGTAATGCCTTCACTTTAGGTAGTCTACATATTCTACTGTTTTGGTGACCAATGTCTATCCAGACAGCCAAAATATCTGTAACCAGACTTAAACTAAAGTAAGGAGCCATAAATAACCTAAATAATGACTAAGAAAAATTAAAGGAAAATAAAAGAAATGAAATGTAAATAGGTTAAACGAGTCGAGGCTTCGGCGATGGGTAACCCTAATGGGAAGTGACTGTGAATATAATTGGCAACCACAGACCCATGGGGAAACCTGTGAAATAATTATTTGGGACTAAATTGAAGAATTAATGATGTTTAGATGGAAATAAAATGCCAAGAAAATATAAGAAAAATTCATATCAATCGATACAAACAATTATAACTCAGTGAATACAACGAAGGACATTTTGGTCATTTTACCCTCAAAGATGATTTTTAACCAATATGTCCATTTAATTAAGTGAGATTTATGTAATAAAATATGAAGAAATATTGGTAAAAATTTAATTGGAAATGAGTAGAGAAGAGAAGGAAAGAAAATAAAACAAAATGAAATTTAAAATCTAATTATGACATATGCATTATATAATGATGATGTAATTAAAATTCCCAACCAATTAAAAAGCGACAAAGACTATAAAAAGGATAAAAGGAAATTTTAATAAAATAAAAACAAACACTCATCTTCTCCCTTGAGATAGTTGGCCGAACCACTCACCCAAAACCACCCTCCATCAAAGCTTTTTTAAGCTTCAAATTCTCACCAATTTCTACCATATTTCCCCACTTTCCAAACACAAAAACTTATTATTTCACTTTGAGAAGAAGATTGGCAGCCAAGAATTGGGAAGAAAGTGAAGTTGGGAAAGCCTTGAAAGAGTGACAACAAAGGTTAGTGCAATTACTACCCTCCTCCCTTCTTTAATTCTTGTCTTGATGTTGAAGTGAGTTCATATTGCACGAAATTGTGAGGAAATAATGGATTTATGGAGGGATGAGATTTTTAGCAGCCCTAAGGGAATGATGGCTTTGATGGTTTTAATTAACTTAAAATTGCCTAGTAATGGTAAATGATGGCTTTGATGGTTTTAATTGACTTAAAATTGCCTAGTAATGGTATTTGATAAGTTAGTATAAATTAGAATTTAAAATTTCTATGTGTATAATGAAATTGAGAAAGTGGAAGTAAGGGATTTGAATCAAAATCGGGAGTTTATTAAATTTTTGTTGAATTGATGTTATTAAGTCAATTAATGACAATTTGATGTGGTTTGACCGTTAAATGGAGTTGGTTGTGGAATTGAAATGCTCAAAGGAGAAGTGCTCCTTATGCTGGAAATTATGGACTTTGAGTCTAATAGGTTTGGGCAGCCATAAGTAGAGTTGTGTAGCTTCAATTGGTGTAAGACCAATTGGAGGTTAAATTAGGGACATAATGCCACATTTTTTTCTGAGTAGACCCTGCCCAGAAACCAAACACAAAGTGACTTAAAATTGGCTTGAATCCGGGTAACCATATGCTGGACCTCGAAAAATGACCATATGAACATTGATTGTTCAAATGGCCATAAGTCATTGTAGAGAGGTCTAAATGACCTAATTCTTGAACCCATGGAAAGCTTAAACACAGTAGAACATTTTTTATGCAGAACAGTAATCCTAATTTTGACCTTAACCTAGTCAAATTGCTAATCAAAGTTAACTCAACAAAACTGCCAAAACCAAAACTGCCTAGAAAATCCTGGACATTGACCAATCCGGCTAGTTATGGTAAATGCCATAACTTGAGCTAAAAAACTCCAAATGGAACAACTTTGATGAAAAGAGGTTGGCCAAATTTCCATCGTAGATTGGCCTAATGTAATAGTGAACTTAGGTTACAATAACTAAAATTTTTGAAATGCTCCTAGGTGGACTTGAATTGTGGTTGGCAATTAATGCCAATGACTTTATAAACCAAAATGTGGTATGAACATGAATTTGGAACTTGTGTTCCTATTATTTATGGAATAATCAAAATTTAGTATGAATAGTGTTATTAATAGTAACCACGATGATACAAAATGCAAAGAACCAATACCTAAGATGCAATATGCCCATGTATGACTAGTTATGATTAGTTTGGATAGGTTGGCATACCAATAGGATTCTGACTTGCAGTACTATTTATAGCTCCGTGCCATTATGTGATTTATGGCCTTTATTGCCATTTTGTAACTTATGGCTTTTAGCCATGTAATGCCCTCACTTTAGGTAGTCTATACATTCAAACTCAAACTAGAGTAACGAGGCTATTCTAATAACTAACGTCTGTTTGGACAGCCAGGATGTCTGGAACTACACTCAAACTAGAGTAAGGAGGCATAAATTGAATAAATAAAGACCAAGCAAAATTATGAAAAAAATAAAAGAAGCAAAGTGTAACTCGATTAAATGAGCCGAAGGTCACGGCGATGGGTAACTCTAACGGGAAGCGGCTGTGAAGACGATTGCCAATCCCAGACCCGTGGGGAAACCCTGTAAGATAAATATTGGAACTTAATTGAGGGATTTATGAGGTCTAAACAACAATAAAAATGTCAAGAAAAATACAAGAAAATTAAATCAATCGATATAGACAATTATAACTCGATGAATACAACGAAGGGCATTTTGGTCATTTCATCCTCAGGGTTGAATTTTGACCTAAATGTCAATTAAAATGAGAGAGATTAAAACATATAAAATAAATTAAAATTATGAATTGTGTAATAGAAATGGGAAAAGAAAGAAAAGGAAATGAAAACAGAATTATGACCTAAGCATCACCTCATGATGACCTAAGCATGACTTAGGCATGATAACAAAATGACCTCATTAAAATTTACTCTAATTACATAGGATAAATATAACTATATGTGGACAAATGACATTAATTGAATTTCATTTTCTTCTTCTTTTACTCTTCATGGCCAAACCACCTTAAGCAAGTTCCTTCCACCATTTTTGTTTCTCAAAAGCTTGATTTTCTCATGCTCTTCACCCCAAAACCCCTAAGTGTCTTCACTAAAAATTCATCTGACACTTTGAGAAAACCTTAGGCAGCAAAAATTTGAAGAGAAATTGAAGATTTACAAGTCAAGGTATTGGTCAAATTGAGGTTAGTGCAAGATTTCCCTTTTCTCTCTTCTTTAATCATTATAAGCATGCAAAAAAGATTAGGAATTGTATGAAATTGAGAAAAATATGATAAGTACTTGAAGGACAAAATTTCGGCAGCCATCAGGTTATTTAGGTTTTGATGAAATTAATTTGTTATTAGTGTTGTTGATGAGAATATATGATAGATAAGTTAATTAGTATGAGTTTGGTATGTGTTTGCATGTAAGTTGATTATGGAAGTTAGGGTTTTGACCTAAATTTAGGGATTTTGTATTATGGCTTTAGATTGATGATGTTGAGATCAATTTTTGACTATTTGAAGTGCCAAGAATGCAATTAAAGTTTGGGAGTTGGGTGGAATTAATATTGGGAGTGTTGTTTTTTTTCATCCATGAATTCTGGACCTGAGTCCAACAAGGTTTTAAGGCCATAAGTAGAGTTATGTTGCTCCAATTGGTGCGAGTACAATTGGAGATGAAACCTAGGACAAATTGCCAAATTTTTCATGCAGAGACCCTACTCAGAAACTGAACCTAACTTGGTCAAAAATTGGCTTGAATCTGGGTAACCACATGCTAGACCTGGAAAAATGATCATATGAATAGTAAATGTTCAAATGGCTATAACTTACTTTTGGAAGGTCAGAATGACCTGATTCTTGAACCATTATAAAGGATAGACATAGGAGCATATTTTTCATGAAGAACACAGAGCCTAATTCTGTCTCTAACCCAACCAATTTGCTGGAAAAACTTAGGTCAACAATTCTTGTCACACCTTACCCCTCTGTAAGGCATAACATGATCCCGTAGAATACCTAATGAACTACCGAACTTCACCTACCTATAACTCATTAAGTACCCTACAAGGGATTTTAAAACAATTTTCTTATTTTTAACAAGTGGTGAGCATTTTCTAATAGGTAATTGAAGGAACGGAAGCGTGAAAAACACAAGTTTATACCATTGAATTCAAAAATTTTCACCTAGGGTCACATGTATCATGCAAGATTTTTTTTTATCTATTTGATTTCAATGATAAACGACATATTAAAACTCTTTTAATATGTTTTTGGATCTGTATTTTCCATTTAAGATTTTAAAATTAATCAGATTAATTTTAGAACCCTAGATTAAATCAAGAACGATTACACTAACCTCTTGATGCACTACAGCGTGTCTGCGCTTTTGAGATTCATCTTCAGGACACCAGATGTTGTCCCTCTAGCTTGTCCACACCAAGAACACCTATGGCAGCCCTTGAACAGCTTTTAAAGCTTTTTCTATTAATTAGAAATTCAAGTTCTGCCTTTTAAGAGATTAGAGATGTAAACAGGACACTAGAAACAATTTCTAGTGTTCTTAATTCAAGAGATTGATGGCTAATCTCTTTGAATTGATGAGAGATGAAGAAGAATAGATGGAGAGCCTCAAAATGGCGTGACAAAGGAGAGGAGCGGCTTCTGGTTGCTTTTCTTTTTCATAACAACACTTATATAGCTAGGTTAACACATTAAACCCTTGCCACATGTCACCCTTTGATTAGCTCTAGGTTTAAGTGACCCAATCACATTGTGCCAAGTGTCAAACCTATATTTAATCTTGATTTTAATCATCTTACATGATTAAAAAACATTTGGCAAGCTTATGTGTAATCCTATGTGTCACGATCTCATGGTGCCACGTGTTACACTGTGAAATGACCAAAATGCCCTTGTGTCTGAATTTGAGTTCTTAACCCAAAATAATTATTTTTCTTCTTCTAATTAATTTATATCAAATATAAATTAATTAATTAATCTCTGTTAATTAATTTCTCATTAATTAAATTCATATTTAAACACTTTAAATATAAATTTAATTTATACTACATATCCAATAATCTAGATTTAGTTTCAAGTCAAGCTAGGGACTTTGCAATTTAATTGCAAACCAAACCTATTTAATTAATCAATTAAACTCTTTAATTAATTAATTAAATCATATTTAAATAGGTGATAACTTGTGTATGTGTATCACTTATTAGACTCATCACTAATTGGCAATGAGACATGATATCAACTCTTAATATCATCAGAACTCTTTCTTACCATAAATGATTTGTCTAAATCATTTTATGAACCTCATAGACCATAGTTAACACCTAGTATAGCATGCCATGGCCACCCAATTAGTAATAAAGTTTACCTTAAATGAACCTATAATCATATGTTACCATGCACTAGAATCTCTCTGTTACAAAATCCCAACTCAAGCTTGTCACACCCTGCCCCTCTGTAAGGCATAACATGATCTCGTAGTATACCTAATGAATTACCAACTCCGTCTACTGATAACCCATTAAATACACTACAAGGGATTTTAAAAACTTTTCTTACTTCTTTTACAGTGGTGAGCACTATTTACAGGTGTTAAAGACTTTGGTGAACTGAGTGAAATAACTAACTCATTTGGTTTATTTGGAATTTCTATAAAAATTTTGGCAGAGTGCCATCTGTATTTTGGATAAAACAGTTCTTCAGAAAACCTGTAAAAAGACACTTCAATAATTTTCCAAATCTCAACTCTAATACATTTCTCAACACAACAATTTATCAACTCAATTCCATAGAAATTTTTCAAAGTCTGAGATAAGGAAATATAATACAATTTTCACAAGTCAAATAACTCATAATTAATTTACAACTTCAAGGTACAATTTGAATTTACAACTGCTCAAAACCAAAAACAAAATGTACATACAAATGTCATACATTACAAGATACAAAATGAAAAATATTGGTATACTCACTATACTGTAATCCTCATTGATGTATATGCAGCCTAGTCTGCTGCCCTGTCTGTCTCTCTACCTGCGACAGCAATAAAAAGCTATCGCTGAGACAATGTCTCAGTGGTGCACAACATTAACCAAATACAATTTAAATCACAATTCATAAGTCATGTAAATAGTGGATATTTAAAATTATAGTTAAATTCAAGACAGTAATTGTCAACAAGAATTTAAACTCCATTTGTCAATATCACAATAATTTTCATAAGTTAGATCATGTTTGAATTCAAAAGACAGTATATGTCAATGAGAGTTTAAATCCATTTCACAATCTCACAATACATATTAATAAATCACACACAGCTTAATCATGATCCATAGTTCAATTCGTTCCAAAAGCCAATGGCTAATGAGGTATTCAATTCGTCCCAAAAGTCGATGACTAATGAGGAATAACATAGCTAGCAAGCAAAAATATGAGTACTCATCCAATTCGTCCTCAACAGGCACACACCTCAACACTTCAGCCAGAGAGGGAATTCAATTCGTCCCACTAGACAAGCTAATGAGGAATACAATCAATATACATATAGCTGTGGTTTCAAACCATTTCCAATGCTTTTAAATCAATAAGTATCCATCAATGTCATTCAAACAATTTCTCACAGTTTCAAATCATTTACAATGCTTTTCAAGCAATAAATATTCATTCAAATACATTTCCACAATTTAAAACAATAATATACAAATAGTCAATATTTATTTCAATTGAAAATAATTCAAAAGAAATAGTTGTTGTGCACAAACCACTGATATTTGTCTCCTGGTCTTGACTCAGTATTTCTTTCCCTTTTGCTGAGTCCTTGTTAACTGAGAAACATAATTTGAAGTGTTTCAGTGCTAAATTAATTTGCCTCTAACGATAATGTTCGATAAACAATTCACTGAATACTTTTATTTGCTTAATCACCTAATATACCGACCCTCGATGCGTTTTAGGTAAATTAGGTCTTAGTGTTAATAATATGTCACATTCGATAGGGTTTTAGGTTTGGTACGTGTTACCAAACTCAATTCTATGTATATTGCGTTTTCTTGTATTTTATTGCAAATTGCTGGATTTCGGGATACTAGTTTGACCTAGCCGGACGATCTAGTTCCCTCGCTTTTCGGGTTTCGGTCAAAACTACAAACTTGTAGATCTATGTCTTATTTCACGCGGTGCAAAATTTCAGGTCAATCCGAGTTAAGTAGACCAAGTTATGGTCATTATACTATTGCTGGTCAATTGGCATCAATTTAGGTCAATTTTAGGTCAATTTGGTCAACTTTGGTTCGGCAAGTTTTTGGACCCGAATTTGTGCAAGCTTTTTTACTTGCTTATGGTCATTTCTGGGCTTTGGTGTCTTCATAAGACTTGTAGTTATGGGTCTTAGCTATTCATGGTTAAAATTTCAGGTCAATTGGACCTGTTTTGAGTGAGTTATGGCCTAAACACTCACTGCTGCCCAATTGGTCATTTTTCAGGTCCTAATTGTACCTAATCCGAATTGGTCATTTTCTTAGGTCACCTTGCAAGCAGAATTTTGGTATGTTTTCTCAATGAAAGTTGGCACATTTTGTGCCTAGTTCCACCTCCAATTGGTCTCATACCAATTGAGGTTACACATTTAAACTTATTGGCTAAAATGTACACTGCCCTTGGTTACTTTGCTTAACACACATCAATCTCACACATTTACCTTGCAATATGTTTACTTCCCTACCAAATCTTTTTTGGTACATTACCAAAACCACATCCCACTTTACCTTATCCTCACTTTGGGAAGATTACAATTATCTTCAATACACCAATTAAAGTTCACATTTACAAAGTCTAAATACAATCACATACACACCTAAACATCACTAATTCTCACATACACTTTACAAATTAATTTCATACACATATCCATCACTCCTTCTATGTCAACATTCTGCCAACATTTCCATGAATACATACATTTATTCAAGTGTCCCCAAGCTGCCGAAAATTGTCCTTCAACACCAAGTGTCCTACAATTCATTAAATCTCATTCCAAGTGCAAAGATCACCTTATACATGTGAAGTAATTCACTAGGTCATTAAATCATCATGATCAACATCATTCTCATCAATTATATGTACAAATACTTCATCAAATACATGACTCCATGGCTTTCCAAAATGAACACAACAATAACTCTTCAAACTCAAAAATTTTCTTCACAAACCCAACACCCATAACATGTACACAAAACTTAACAAAGCTATCTTCAAAAATATGAACTTACCTTATGTTTGGAGCTTGTTAAACCTTGCTTAAACTTCTCAAATTTAGTATCAAACTCTTCCTTGTGATGAGTAGACAAAGTTTCATGAACGAACCTAAGTGATTTGGGGTTGTAATGAGGGATGGATCAAGCTTGCATGCAAACGCCCATGGAGTTTTTTCTTGGTTCTTCAATTCGGCTGGTTTGGTTGTTTTGGAGAAGATGAATATTTCTGCTGGTTTAGTGGAGTTACAGCTGCCCTATTATGTGTTTATTTTATTCATTAGTGGTCCACTCATAAATTTAATCATATTATAATATAATTGTTCACTTAATCCCACATTAACCCATGATTTTAGCTATTTACTTTAGGTACCACTAAACTAATTTTTCATTTTATTTTCTAAGTGTAATATTATTTATTTTTAGTGGACATTTAGGTCAAAAGACACTTCGGGATGTCAAATGACCATAATGCCCCTGTTCGGGTGGCATTCCCGATTTTTCGGTAACACCGGGTTTTGTCCGTTTTTCAATTTCTCACTTTTCTTTGTACTAATTATTTAATTTTTCTTTGATCTTTCTAATGATATTTATTCTTCAATAAGGTTCTATTTAAGTCCTAAAAATGTTTTCCAGGGTTCCCCGCAGTCCAGGGCTAGTCAACGGTCCACGCCGTGGCTTCCCAGTGCGGTCACCCATCGTTAGGTTTCCCGGCTCGTTTAACTTGATCACATTTCTTTGCTATTATTTTTCCTTTGTTTTTCTTGTATTTTCTTTTCTTGTATTTCATTATTTTATGTCTCCTCACTCATATTGAAGTGTAGTTCTAGGCATCCTAGCTGTCCGGACAACACTGGTCACTGGAGCAGCAGAACGCACTATCGAACTTAGGGGTGTTACAATTCTCTCCCCCTTAAAATAAATTTCGTCTCGAAATTTTACCTGGCATTAGTCTCTGAACAGCTGTGGGTGCTGTCTCCTCATATCCTCTTCACGTTCCCAAGTAGCTTCCTGGCCTGAATGATGGTTCCACAAAGACTTTAACCAGTGTATCTTTGTTTCTCACCGCTTCACCTCATAAGCCAGAATTTTTATGGGTTCTTCCTCATATGAGAGGTCTGGATTTACTTCAATCTCTTCAACTGACAGTACATGAGATGGGTCAGATCTGTACCTCCTTAACATGGACACATGGAAGACACTGTGTATCCTTGCTAGCTCTGGAGGTAATGCCAACCGATATGCCAAAGGACCTACTCTTTCCAGAACTTCATATGGTCCGATGAAACGAGGACTCAGTTTCCCCTTTCTGCCAAATCTCATAATCCTCTGCCAAGGAGAAACTTTAAGGAATACCTTATCACCTACTGCGTACTCAATATCTCTTCTTTTCATATCAACATAGGACTTCTCGATGCGATGCAGCCTTGAGTCTATCTCTAATCAATCGATCTTTTCCTCTGTCTGTGAACAATTTACCGCCCAATCATCTTCCTTTCACCTACCTCATCCCAACATAGGGGAGTTCTGCACTTTCTACCATACAAAGCTTCATATGGAGGCATCCCTATGCTTGATTGGTAGCTGTTGTTATAAGCAAACTCAATCAAAGGCAAGTGTGTATCCCAACTACCTTCAAATTCAATCACATAAGCCCGTAGCATATCCTCCAATATCTAAATAACCCTCTCGGTGGCCATCATGCGTGGGTGGAATCTTTGTCTTTGAAGTTCAATCTAGTTCCTAGGGCTCTCTCAAGACTACCCTGAATCTAGAAGTGAACCTAGGATCTCTGTCGGACACAATTGATCTGCACTCCATGCAATTTTACAATCTCACATATGTACAATCGGCCAATCTTTCCGTGCTATAGTCCATCCGAATCGTAAAAAGTGAGCGGACTTGGTCAACTCACAACTATAACCCATCGCATCATGACTACTCTATGTCCTTGGAAGTCTGTAACAAAATCCATAGTTATTCGTTCCCATTTCCACTGCATGCGACAAAGGATGTAATAAACCAGTGGAACTTGATGTTCGCCTTTACTTGGCGACAAGTTAGGCATTTGGAAACGAATTCAGCTATATCTCTTTTCATGCCCATCCACCAGTAATGCTCTTTCAGCCCTCTGTACATTTTAGTTCCACCAGGGTGCATAGCAAATGGAGACTCATGTGCTTCCTTCATAATGATTTGTCTCAATTCCACATCACTAGGAACGCACATTCTGCCCTGATGTAGCAATAAACCATCCTCTCTCACAGAGAATTCAGGTTTCTTGCCCTGCTGGACTTCTTTCGGTAACCGATACTTTTCATCACTCTGGCGACCATTACGATCGATCAATCAACACTGGCTGTACATGCCAAGCAATTACTGTTTGTCCCTCATCATCAATCTCTAAACTGGCATGCTGTGCTTTCAATTCACATACCATGGACATAGGAGAAACTCTGAGATTTGCCATAGTCTTGCGACTTAAGGTGTCAGCCACTACATTTGCTTTTCCTGGCTGATAGTCTATTAAGCAATCATAATCTTTGATGAGTTCTAACCATCTCCTCTGCCTAAAATTCAATTCCTTCTGGGTACCTAAGTACTTCAAGCTCTTGTAATCTGTGAAAATGTAGCATTTCTCTCCATACAGATAGTGTCTCCAGATCTTTAGAGCAAAAACAATAGCTGCTAACTCCAGGTCATGTGTTGGGTAATTCCTCTCATGCGGTTTCAGTTGGCGTGATGCATAAGCAATGACATTCCGATCTTGCATCAGTACACAGCCTAACCCATTATGAGAAGCATCACTATAAACTGTGTATTCTTTACCCGGAGTAGGTAAAGTGAGGACTGGAGCTTCAGTCAAACACCTCTTCAACTCATCAAAACTCTGCTGACATTTATCTGTCTACTGAAATTTTACATCTTTCCGAAGCAGTTTGGTCAGTGGAGAAGATAACATAGAAAACCCCTTCACAAACCGACGGTAATATCCAGCTAAGCCCAGAAAACTGCGAACTTCTGTGATGTTCCTGGGCAGCTTCCAATTAAGGATAGCTTCTACCTTGCTGGAATCTACCTTGATCCCTTCAGCTGACACAACATGTCCCAAAAAGGAGATTTCTTTCAGCCAAAATTCACACTTTGACAATTTGGCGTATAGCTGTTTCTCCCTTAAGGTCTGCAGTACAATCCGCAGATGTCTGTCATGCTCTTCTGCATTCCTCGAGTATATCAAAATGTCATCAATAAACACCACCACAAATTGATCAAGATATGGTCTGAAGATAGTGTTCATCAGATCCATAAGCGGTGGAGCATTTGTCAACCCGAATGGCATTACTAGAAACTCATAGTGGCCATACCGAGTTCACGAGCGCTTTTGGAATACTCGCTCTTGCACCTTCAATCGATAATAATCGGATCGCACATCAATTTTGGAGAATACAGCTGCACCCTTAAACTGATCAAACAGATCATCAATGCGCGGCAACGGACTTCTGTTCTTTATTGTCACCTTATTCAACTGCCAGTAGTCAATGCATAAGCGAGAGTACCATCCTTCTTCTTAACAAACAACACCGTGCTCCCAAGGTGACACACAAAGGCGGATGAAGCCCTTTTCAAGTAATTCTTGCAATCAGTATCTTCAACTCCTTCAACTCACTGGTGCCATTCTCGTATGGCGTTATGGAGATTGGATCCACACGAGCATAACATTAATTTCAAATCGCACTTCTCTTTCCGAGGTAATCCGGCAATTCATCAGAAACACATCCGAAAGTCATATACTGTAGGGATGTCCTTCAATGCTGGACTCCCCACTTGGGTGTCTACCACATGTGCCAAGTAGGCTTCACACCCCTTTCTGATCATTTTTCTGGCTAGTGCAGCCAAAATGATGTTTGATGGCAATAACTGCCTCTCCCCTTGTATCACCACATCACTGTACTGAGGAAGGCCAAAAGTGATTATCTTTAGCCTACAGTCAATCATGGCATGATGCCTAGCTAACCAATCCATGCCCAAGATGATATCATAATCTCTGAAGGGCATTTCAATGAAATCAGACAGGAAAGTGTGTCCTTGGATCACCAAAGGACAATCTCTATACATTCTATTAACCCTGACCTCCTGTCCTAACGGACTCGTTACTAGCACCTCAAAGTCCATTTTTGTACATGGAACAACAATGCAATCAATGATGCTAGCACTCACATAAGAATGGGTAGAACCCGGATCAACTAACACAAACACATTTTGGTTAAAAGTTGAGAAGGTACCAGCCACAACATCAGATGTCGTCTTCCCTCTATCTCATGGCATAGACTCTGACTGGAGCACTATCTTGCTCTGATTGTTTTACTGTGCCTTGGCTGCCTGCTGGGTTACCTCTACCCCTGCCTCTGCCTCTGCTAGGTGGTTGTGAATTTCTAGTGACAAGGCTTTGAACTGACCCTTCTGCAGTAGTAGGAGGTGGTCCAACTCTGTGACTACTGGTGCAGTCCTTGGCAAAGTGTCCGGTGCCTCCACAGTTATAACAGGCTCCAATAGCCTTGTAACAGATTCCACCATGATTCTTTCCACAAGTTTCACATTGGCGGGGAGGGTAGGAACCTCTGGTACTCTGCTGACCAGATAGGGGAGGTCTCTGTCCTGAATATCTTCCCCTACCAGATTTCTTGCCACCTCTGCCATGTCCCCCATAGTTCTTCCTCTTCCCAGTATGACCACTGGAACTCTGTTCTACTGATTTTCCCTCTTTCTCTGTCTTCTCTGATCTCTTTTTCTCTGGAGCAGTCTCAAACTCAACTCTTTCCAACTCTAGGGCTTGAGAAACAAGTTCAGAGAAGTTAGTGTGTTTGAAGCCGATCACTTGTACTCTGATACTGGGCTTCAAGCCAGTTTCAAACCTCTTGCATCTCTCCCTGCTGGTAGCAAGCAAACTTACTGCATAATGGCTCAGGCGGGAAAATTCTCTTTCATACTCAGCCACTGATCTGTTCCCCTGTTTCAAACTTAGGAACTCTTGCACCACGGTCTATATAAGCATCGAGGATATATTTCACTGAATTCCACGAGAAAGTCATTCCATGTTAGCACTGCAGCTCTACTGCATGGGGAATGGTTTTCCACCACCATAAGCATCCCCCTGTAGTAAGGACACTGAGTATTCAAATCTAAGCTCTTCTGTACAATGTAGCTTCTTGAACACCCTATCCATCCTCTTTAACCATTGTTCAGCTTCTAGAGGATCTACTGTCCCCTTAAACCTTGTAGCCCCATACTTCATCAATTTATCATACTGCCTCGTAGGAGACTGTGGTTGTACCACTGGTGTCTGTATTGGGACTTGAGTAGGCACATTACGACCATTTGTTGGAACATTGCGACCATCTGAGCGAATCGAGCAGAAACTGCAGATGCTGCAGTGGTGCGGTGAACCACTAACATTATGTAGGCACAGGGCATCCCTTGCACCTCAGCCTCAATAGATTGATCGACTGAACGATCACCCTCTTCCATATTCAATGCGAGGATTTAAGATCTCCTGAGCAAATAACACAAGGAGATTTCCTCCTGTTAGTGCATATTTATAATGTAATGTACTGTATGTATCAAACAATGATATTGAGCAGTTGTACTATGAAGAAAGAATATTCAAGTAACAGAAAGCAATTTAAAAACTTTGCTCGATACCACTAAAACATGTCACACCCTACCCCTCTGTAAGGTATAACATGATCCGTAGTATACCTAATGAATTACCAACTCGTCTCACGATAACCCATTAAATACACTACAAGGGATTTTAAAAACTTTTCTTACTTCTTTTACAGTGGTGAGCACTATTTACAGGTGTTAAAGACTTTGGTGAACTGAGTGAAATAACTAACTCATTTGGTTTATTTGGAATTTCTGTAAAAATTTTGGCAGAGTGCCATCTGTATTTTGGATAAAATAGTTCTTCAGAAAACCTGTAAAAAGACACTTCAATAATTTTCCAAATCTCAACTCCAATACATTTCTCAACACAACAATTTATCAACTCAATTCCATAGAAATTTTTCAAAGTCTGAGATAAGGAAATATAATACAATTTTCACAAGTCAAATAACTCATAATTAATTTAAAACTTCAAGGTACAATTTGAATTTACAACTGCTCAAAACCAAAAACAAAATGTACATACAGTGTCATACATTCTGATACAAAATGCAAAATATTGGTATACTCATTATACTGTAATCCCTCATTTGGATGTATATGCGGCCTAGTCTGCTCTGCCACGTCTCTCTACTGCGGACAATAAAAGCTACCGCTGTGACAATGTCTCAGTGGCGCACAACATTAACCAAATACAATTTAAATCACAATTCATAAGTCATGTAAATAGTGGATACTTAAAATCATAGTTAAATTCAAGACAATAATTGTCAAAAAGAATTTAAACTCCATTTGTCAATATCACAATAATTTTCATAAGTTAGATCATGTTTGAATTCAAAAGACAGTATATGTCAATGAGAGTTTAAATCCATTTCACAATCTCACAATACATATTAATAAATCACACACAGCTTAATCATGATCCATAGTTCAATTCGTTCCAAAAGCCAATGGCTAATGAGATATTCAATTCGTCCCAAAAGTCGATGACTAATGAGGAATAACATAGCTAGCTAGCAAAAATATGAGTACTCATCCAATTCGTCCTTAACAGGCACACATCTCAACACTTCAGCCAGAGAGGGAATTCAATTCGTCCCACTAGACAAGCTAATGAGGAATACAATCAATATACATGATAGCTGTGGTTTCAAACCATTTCCAATGCTTTTAAATCAATAAGTATCCATCAATGTCATTCAAATAATTTCTCACAGTTTCAAATCATTTACAATGCTTTTCAAGCAATAAATATTCATTCAAATACATTTCCACAATTTAAAACAATAATATACAAATAGTCAATATTTATTTCAATTGAAAATAATTCAAAAGAAATAGTTGTTGTGCACAAACCTCTGATATTTGTCTCCTGGTCTTGACTCAGTATTTCTTTCCCTTTTGCTGAGTCCTTGTTAACTGAGAAACACAATTTGAAGTGTTTCAGTGCTAAATTAATTTGCCTCTAACGATAATGTTCGATAAACAATTCACTGAATACTTTTATTTGCTTAATCACCTAATATACCGACCCTCGATGCGTTTTAGATAAATTAGGTCTTACTGTCAATAATATGTCACATTCGATAGGGTTTTAGGTTTGGTACGTGTTACCAAACTCAATTCTATGTATATTGCGTTTTCTTGCATTTTATTGCAAATTGCTGGATTTTGGGATACCAGTTTGACCTAGCCGGACGATCTAGTTCCCTTGGTTTTCGGGTTTCGGTCAAAACTACAAACTTGTAGATCTATGTCTTATTGCACGCGGTGCAAAATTTCAGGTCAATCCGAGTTAAGTAGACTAAGTTATGGTCATTATACTATTGCTGGTCAATTGGCATCAATTTAGATCAATTTTAGGTCAATTTGGTCAACTTTGGTTCGGCCAGTTTTTGGACCCGAACTTGTGCAAGCTTTTTGATTTGCTTATGGTCATTTCAGGGCTTTGGTGTCTTCATAAGACTTGTAGGTATGGGTGTTAACTATTCATGGTTAAAATTTCAGGTCAATTGGACCTGTTTTGAGTGAGTTATGGCCTAAACACTCACTGCTGCCCAATTGGTCATTTTTCAGGTCCTAATTGTACCTAATCCGAATTGGTCATTTTCTTAGGTCACCTTGCAAGCAGAATTTTGGTATGTTTTCTCAATGAAAGTTGGCACATTTTGTGCCTAGTTCCACCTCCAATTGGTCTCATACCAATTGAGGTTACACATTTAAACTTATTGGCTAAAATGTACACTGCCCTTGGTTACTTTGCTTAACACACATCAATCACACACATTTACCTTGCAATATGTTTACTTCCCTACCAAATCTGTTTTGGTACAATACCAAAACCACATCCCACTTTACATTATCCTCACTTTGGGCAGATTACAATTATCTTCAATACACCAATTAAAGTTCACATTTACAAAGTCTAAATACAATCACATACACACCTAAACATCACTAATTCTCACATACACTTTACAAATTAATTTCATACACATATCCATCACTCCTTCTATGTCAACATTCTGCCAACATTTCAATGAATACATACATTTATTCAAGTGTCCCCAAGCTACCGAAAATTGTCCTTCAACACCAAGATTAAATCTCATTCCAAGTGCAAAGATCACCTTATACATGTGAAGTAATTCACTAGGTCATTAAATCATCATGATCAACATCATTCTCATCAATTATATGTACAAATACTTCATCAAATACATGACTCCATGGCTGTCCAAAATGAACACAACAATAACTCTTCAAACTCAAAAATTTTCTTCACAAACCCAACACCCATAACATGTACACAAAACTTAACAAAGCTATCTTCAAAAATATGAACTTACCTTATGTTTGGAGCTTGTTAAACCTTGCTTAAACTTCTCAAATTTAGTATCAAACTCTTCCTTGTGATGAGTAGACAAAGTTTCATGAAGGAACCTAAGTGATTTGGGGTTAAAATGAGGGATGGATCAAGCTTGCATGCAAACGCCCATGGAGTTTTTTCTTGGTTCTTCAATTCGGCTGGTTTGGTTGTTTTGGAGAAGATGAATATTTTTGCTGGTTTAGTGGAGTTACAGCTGCCCTATTATGTGTTTATTTTATTCATTAGTGGTCCACTCATAAATTTAATCATATTATAATCTAATTGTTCACTTAATCCCACATTAACCCATGATTTTAGCTATTTACTTTAGGTACCACTAAACTAATTTTTCATTTTATTTTCTAAGTGTAATATTATTTATTTTTAGTGGACATTTAGGTCAAAAGACACTTCGGGATGTCAAATGACCATAATGCCCTGTCGTGGCATTCCGATTTTTCGGTAACCTGGTTTTGTCCGCTTTTCGATTTCTCACTTTTCTTTGTACTAATTATTTAATTTTTCTTTGATCTTTCTAATGATATTTATTCTTCAATAAGGTTCTATTTAAGTCCTAAAATGTTTTCCGTGGTTCCCCGATCCAGTAGCTAGTCAACGGTCCACGCCGTGGCTTCCCAGTGCGGTCACCCATCGTTAGGTTTCCCGGCTCGTTTAACATGATCACATTTCTTTGCTATTATTTTTCCTTTGTTTTTCTTGTATTTCATTATTTTATGTCTCCTCACTCATATTGAAGTGTAGTTCTAGGCATCCTAGCTGTCCGGACAACATTGGTCACTGGAATAGTAGAACGCACTATCGAACTTAGGGGTGTTACAAAGCTGGAGTCATGGTTTATGAAAAACTCCATTTACTATGAATATTATGTTCTCTTTTAATTCCAGTTCTTGATTAAAAAGATTTTCTCATCAGAAACTCTTTTCTGAATAAATTTATCTGTCCTAGCCAGGAACTTGAAACATCAAGAACAATTAAATGAACATTGGATTTTATCTCTGTTTACTTAGAGGAACAGATTCCATCTTGATCAACACCTACCTCCATATATAACTAGTAGGAGCCAACAAATGCCCATATACCCATGCACAGTACAAGTATGAAAGCAGTATCAAACTCAAACTACCTATATATAAGATAACTGTGCTATCTCAGATCTAAAGATTATATGCACTGATATAATTTATGACAAAACATTGACAAGAGTAAACTCCATGTGCTTGTCATAAGTGTCACTGGTTCGGCCTACTTATCATTTATAAGTGCCTATCATATTTGTTATATGGCATGAGACTCACCATTCCATCTTATTTATATCTCATATAAATAACTTGGGAACAAATATGAATATAATCTTTCTGGATAAGTCATGTCCTTATTATGAAGTATCCTCAATTGTGAACCTATTTATGATACTTTGTACTAGAAATATTATCGCTCATACTGTTAACAACTTAAGAATAATATTTCTAACAAAATATCAATGGACCTTTTCTATTACACATAAATATATTATGTAAACGGAAAAGTGGAAATGCCTTTTATTAATGAAATATGTACAAGATACATACTAAATGATATGCTCTAGGGCATACTACTAACAATCTCCCACTAGCACTGGAGCCATTCATTACAATATCTTAGACCTATCTTCTCAAGATGTCGGTCTAACTGAGTCTGTGACATAGGCTTAGTGAATGGATTTGCTGGATTTTCAGCTGATGCTATTTTCTGCATGGCTATATAGCCTTGCCCAACTATTTCTCTGATAATGTGGTAGCGCCTTTCTATGTGTTTGGATTTCTGGTGAGACCTTGGTTCCTTAGCCTGTATAACTGCTCCATTGTTGTCACAGTGTAGTGGAACTGCTAACTCAATGGAAGGAACTACTGTAAGTTCTATCATGAACTTCTTTATCCAAACAGCTTCCTTTGCAGCATCTGATGCAACAATATACTCAGCCTCTGTAGTGGAATCTGCAGTCGTGCTCTGTTTGGAACTCTTCCAACTGATTGCACCTCCATTACAAATGAACACATATCCAGAGGTAGATTTTCTATCATCGATATCTGATTGGAAGTCAGAATCAGTATAACCATCCAATTGCAAGTCTACACCTCCATAAATCAAGAATAAATCCTTAGTTCTTCTCAAGTACTTAAGGATATTATTGACAGCTATCCAGTGTTCCAAACCTGGATTGGATTGATACCTGCTAGTCAAACTAACAGCATATGCGATATCCGGCCTAGTACACAATATTGCATACATTAAATTTCCAATAGCCGAAGCATATGGAATCCTGGCCATCTTATCTCTTTCTTTAGGTGTCATTGGAGACATCTCTTTAGAAAGGTGGATATCATGTCTCACCAGTAACAATCCTCTCTTGGAATCAAGCATGTTAAACCTCTTTAACACCTTTTCCAAGTATAGATTTTGGGATAAACCAATTATTCTTTTCGCTCTATCTTTATATATGTGAATCCCAAGAATATAGGTTGCCTCCCCTAAGTCTTTCATGGAGAATGTATTTAACAACCATACTTTTATAGTTGTCAACATACCTGTGTCATTACCCATCAATAGTATGTCATCCACATATAAGACAAGGAAAGTGATAACACTGTCACTAACCTTCTTATATACACATGGCTCATCCTCATTTTTGATAAAACCAAAGGATTTAATGGCTTCATCAAAATGGATGTTCCAACTCCTCAAAGCTTGTTTCAACCCATAAGTGGATCGCTTTAGCTTGCATACCTTGGAACCATCTTGGGATTCAACACCCCTAGGTTGTTCCATGAAAATGTTTTCTTCAATGTATCCATTGAGAAAAGCTGTTTTGACATCCATCTACCGAATCTCATAATCATAGTATGTAGCTATTGCTAATAAAATCCTAATTGATTTAAGCATGGCAACAGGTGAGAAAGTCTCCTCATAGTCGACTCCTTGCCTTTGGCTAAACCCTTTCGCTACTAGCCTTGCCTTATAGGTCTCTACCTTTCCATCAAAACCAATTTTCATCTTGAAAACCCATTTGTTCCCTATAGGTATAATACCTTCAGGTGGGTCAACAAGATCCCAAACTTGATTCTTATACATGGAATCAATCTCGAATTTCATAGCATCAATCCATTTTAAAGAGTCTATATTTGATATAGCTTCTTCATAGGTAAGTGGATCATCTCCATGATCTACTTCTTCATGAGTAGACAACTCTTGTTCTTTTTCATGAAGAAAACCATATCTCACTGGTGGGTGAGATACCCTGGTTGTTCTACGAGGAACAACTGTAGATGTTTCATCAATGGGTATAGGTTGACTAGATGGATCTATATCCATCTGATCTGTTGGTTGGTCAGAATTCTCCAATTCTAACTCTATTTGCCTTCCTTTGCCTCCTTCTTGAATAAACTGTTGTTCAAGAAATGTGGCATCTCTACTTATCACAACCTTTTGTGAAGTAGGCAAATAAAAATAATATCCAAAACTATCTTTTGGATATCTAACAAATCGACCTTTTTCTGATCTGATCGCCAATTTATCAGTGTTCAGCTTTTTGATATAAGCTGGACAACCCCAAATCTTAACATGCTTAAGACTTGGTTTTCTTTCATGCCATATCTCATAAGGTGTGGAAGAAAGTAATTTTGATGGAATCCTATTCAGAATATACAAAGCTGATTCTAATGCAAATCCCCAAAAGGAGATTGGCATATCAGTATAGCTCATCATACTACGTACCATATCCAATAGGGTACGATTTCTCCTTTCAGATACACCATTCAGCTGTGGCGTTCCTGGAGGAGTCAGTTGAGAAACAATGCCATGCCCTCTTAAGTATTCATCAAATTCAGTACTCAAATATTCACCTCCACGATCTGATCGAAGAGCTTTAATACTCTTTCCTGTTTGATTTTCTACTTCAGATTTAAATTCTTTAAACTTTTTAAAGGATTCATGTTTGTATTTCATCAAATACAAATACCCAAATCTTGATTTATCATCAGTAAAGGTAATAAAATAATGAAAGCCCCCTCTAGCCATTTCTTTAAATGGACCACATACATCACTAAGTATTAGCTCCAAAATATTTTTAGCTCTTAGCCCTTGTCCAACAAAGGGTGATCTAGTCATTTTACCCTGAAGGCAAGATTCACAAGTTGGAGTAGGCTCAGAGCCCAATGAGGATAGAATCCCCATTTTCTCCAGTTTTGTAATCCTATCTTCTGCAACATGACATAACCTTAAGTGCCAAATATATTTTGAACTTGAGTTGGTTTTCACCATGGCATTGCATTCTTTTAGATCACTTACATTCAATTTGTGTTTGTCATTATTATCCAAATAATAAAGACCATCATTCATATAACCCGAACCAACATATTTATTTCCAAAATAAATATTGCAAACATCATCTGTGAACTGAAATTCATAGCCATTTCTAGTCAAACTAGATATAGAAATGATGTTTTTGAAAGCATCAGGTACATATAAAACATTATCCAAACACAAAACATGTCCAAACATGTAAAAAGATTTAGATCCTATGGCTAAAGCTTCAACAGTTGAGCCATTGCCAATCCGGACTCTAATATCTTGAGAACGCAAGCTGCTACTATTTGCTAGTTCCTGCATATCATTAGAAATGTGAAGCGGCACGATATCTAAAACCCAAGCTATAGATGAACTATGAGTATCATCAGAATCTAAATAACAAGATATGGACATAACTTCCGAAGGTGTATCCTTCTTGTCCTTTAGAGAAGCAAGATACTCCGGGCAGTTCCTTTTCCAGTGCCCATCCTTTTGGTAGTGGAAACACTTTCCTTTGCCTCCATCAGTTTTAGTCTTCCTTTTCTATTTAGCTATTTTCTTGGAAGGACCAGGAATCTGAGGTTTCTTTTTCTTATTGCCCTTCTTCTTGTTGGACTTTCCAGCAGAAGAAGATGCAATCAAAGCTACCTCTATTTTCCTTTATTGCCCGGCATATTCTTTTGGGCAATAACCAGCATGTTGAGTAAACCAGCTAAGGTGCATTCCTGTTTAGTCATATGGAAATTTGTCACAAAATTCCCAAAAAACTCAGGAAGGGACTGAAGGATCAAATCCGTCTGTAGTTGGAAATCCATGTTGAAGTCAAGATGTTCCAATTGCTTAATCAGCCGAATCATCTTGTAGACATGATCCCCAACATTCTATCCCTCAGACATCCTCATACGGTATAGCTGTCTAGATATCTCATACCTAGCATTCCTGCTGTGCTCACCATACAACTCTTGTAGGTGAAGGAGGTTCTTACTCACACTCTGCATGTTTTCATGCTGCTTCTGTAACTCATTACTCATGGAAGCAAGTATGTAACACTTAGCTCTCATATCATGCTCCTTCCACTTGTCCAAAGTTTCATATTCCTCTTGTGTGGCCTCTGGAGGTAAGGGACCAGGAACATTTGAATCTAGAACATATCCTATATGTTTAAGGTTCAGGACAAGTTTCAAATTTCTTAACCAATCAGACAGATTAGGTCCTGTCAACCTATTGCGATCAAGTATGCTTGCAAGGATATTGGATGGTGGTGGTTGTTCTGTGCTCATTTTTATCAGAAAATTAACTGCAGAAAATAACCAGATTAATTAGTAAATTTATCATGTAATTAATCAAAATGATTATGGTCTTTTAATCAAATTGGTCCTCCCACTAACTTAGCGAATTCTACACTTCCAAAGTAGAAAACGGAAGTCCTAGTTGGATGGATTTCTAGTGGGTGATTGAATTCTTATAATTCTATTGATCATCCTCAGGTACATCCATTATTGGAATTACAATAAATTATAAGTGAGCAACTCCTTGCCCATCACATCTCATGTGAGGTTCAATCCTTTACCTAGCCCCTAATGCTCAAAATCTCAAGTACATCCATTATTGACTTATCTTACATTAGTTAAGTTGATTCCATTAAGCCAGTAATTATGCAAATAATTTTAATGTCCTCAGGTACATCGAATATTGGCCACTAAACCATTTACATATTTACAACATCTCATGCTTAACAATTATTCTTAAGAAAATCTCTTAAATAATTGCCCCAATGGAGGGCCTATGTTATAATTACTTTAATTATAGCATTTCCAATTTAATCATTTGTTTGGAAGATTCTATGGTCATTCTAATTACTATTAAGGTCTCACTTTGCACATTATCCAATTAGCATGCATATATCATATAATAGCATATATTCCCATACATCTCATTTATTCATGGATAAGGAATAAATATGGTATGATCATGGACTTTCTAAGGGATTCAATTCTGAGCCACCAAGAATTGAATCATGGCATTCCTAGGTGCATTTCATTCATTCATTTTACAAGAGTTGCTGAAGGAGTACATAATCAACACTTGATCTTGAATTCCTCCCACTGGTCCCACCAATGCTCTTGACCTCCTTGAACTTCTTGCAATCTAATATTACATAGTAATCCTTGGCATACCAAGGCGAATTTACAAGAACTTAAATAAATGAAATTACAACCCAAAAATTATTACAAACTTAATAATACTTGCCCAAAATAAATTAAAATAAATAAATTAATTTACAATCCCAAAGAAACATAAAAGAAATAAATCTAATAACATTGGTCTTTTATAGTCCATGATCATCCATCATGCATATCACTATTTAACAATTAAATAAAACATACATACTTAAATTAAATTGAATCTCTCATATTCAACTTAAAAATCCAGATTTGAATATGATTCAAATAAATTTAAAAATTCAAATTTGAATCTCATTCAAACAAATTTAAAAAATTCAGATTTGAATCACATTCAAACAACTTTAAAAATTCAGATTTGAATCACATTCAAACATTTTTAAAAGAATCATATTTGAATCACATTCAAACATTTTTTAAAAAATCATATCTGAATTTTATTCAATCAATTTTAGAAAATCAGATTTAAATATGATTCAAACAACTTTAAAAATTCAGATTTGAATCACATTCAAACAACTTTTAAAATTCAGATTTGAATCACATTCAAACAATTTTTAAAATTCTGATTTGAATCATAATTTAATTGTGTGATAAAAATTCTAATTAAACAATTTAATTAGACATAAAATGGATCTTAGATCATACAACAATTGCACATTCACCATCCATTTACCTTTGCACACCATTGTGGTGCATCAACCATGCGCACCATGGTGTTCATCATTTGTACCGCCACCTTGGCTTTGCAACCAGCAATGAACTTTTGATCTCATGATCAAACACACAATTAAATCATATAAACATCAATCTAAATGGCAAATATAGTGGCTCTAATACCAATTGAAGGAACGGAAACGTGAAAAACATAAGTTTATACCATTAAATTCAAAAATTTTCACCTAGGGTCACATGCATCATGCAAGATTTATTTTTATCTATTTGATTTCAATGATAAACAACATATTAAAACTCTGTCAATATGTTTTTGGATCTGTATTTGCCATTTATGATTTTAAAATTAATCAGATTAATTTTAGAACCCTAGATTAAATCAAGAACGATTACACTAACCTCTTGATGCACTGCAGCGTGTCTGCGCCTTTGAGATTCGTCTTCAGGACACCAAATGTTGTCCCTCTAGCTTGTCCACACCAAGAACACCTATGGCAGCCCTTGAACAGCTTCTAATGCTTCTTCTATTAATTAGAAATTCAAGTTCTGCCTTTTAAGAGATTAGAGATGTAAACAGGACACTAGAAACAATTTCTAGTGTTCTTAATTCAAGAGATTGATGGCTAATCTCTTTGAATTGATGAGAGATGAAGAAGAATAGATGGAGAGCCTCAAAATGGCATGACAAAGGAGAGGAGTGGCTACTGGTTGCTTTTCTTTTTCATAACAACACTTATATAGCTAGGTTAACACATTAAACCCTTGCCACATGTCACCCTTTGATTAGCTCTAGGTTTAAGTGACCCAATCACATTGTGCCAAGTGTCAAACCTATATTTAATCTTGATTTTAATCATCTTACATGATTAAAAAACATTTGGCAAGCTTATGTGTAATCCCATGTGTTACGATCTCATGGTGCCACGTGTCACACTGTGAAATGACCAAAATGCCCCTGTGTCTGAATTTTGAGTTCTTAACCCAAAATAATTATTTTTCTTCTTCTAATTAATTTTTATTAAAAATAAATAAATTAATTAATCTCTATTAATTAATTTCTCATTAATTAAATTCATATTTAAACACTTTAAATATAAATTTAATTTATACTACACATCCAATAATCTAGATTTGGTTTCAAGTCATGCTAGGGACTTTGCAATTTAATTGTAAACCAAATCAATTTAATTAATTAATTAAACTCTTTAATTAATTAATTAAATCATATTTAAATAGGTGATAACTTGTGTATGTGTATGACTTACTAGGCTCATCACTAATTGGCAATGAGATATGATATCAACTCTTAATATCATCAGAACTCTTTCTTACCATAAATGATTTCTCTAAATCATTTTATGAACCTCATAGACCATGGTTAACACCTAGCATAGCATGCCATGGCCACCCAATTAGTAATAAGATTTACCTTAAATGAGCCTATAATCATATGTTACCATGCACTAGATTCTCTCTGTTACAAAATCCCAACTCAAGCTGGAGTCATGGTTTATGTCAAACTCCATTTGCTATGAATATTATGTTCTCTTTTAATTCCAGTTCTTGATTAAAAAGATTTTCTCATCAGAAACTCTTTTCTGAATAAATCTATCTGTCCTGGCCAGGAACTTGAAACATCAAGAACAATTAAATGAACATAGGATTTTATCTCTGTTTACTTAGAGGAACAGATTGCATCTTGATCAACACCTACCTCCATATATAACTAGTAGGAGCCAACACATGCCCATATACCCATACACAGTACAAGTATGAAAGCAGTATCAAACTCAAACTACCTATATACAAGATAACTGTGCTATCTCAGGTCTAAAGATTATATGCACTGATATGATTTATGACAAAACATTGACAAGAGTAAACTCCATGTGCATGTCATAAGTGTCACTGGTTCGGCCTACTTATCATTTAGAAGTGCCTATCATATTTGTTATATGGCATGAGACTCACCATTCCATCTTATTTATATCTCATATAAATAACTTGGGAACAAATATGAATACAATCTTTCTGGATAAGTCATGTCCTTATTTTGAAGTATCCTCGAGTGTGAACCTATTTATGATACTTTGTACTAGAAATATTATCACTCATATTCTTAACAACTTAAGAATAATATTTCTAACAAAATATCAATGGACCTTTTCTATTACACATAAATATATTATGTAAACAGAAAAGTGGAAATGCCTTTTATTAATAAAATATGTACAAGATATATACTCAATGATATGCTCTAGGGCGTACTACTAACAATTAAAACATTTAATTAAATTTAAAACTAGTTAATATTTTTTATCCATTTTATTTTTCTGCAAATTTTATAAAAATTTTGACAGAGTTCCATTTATATTTTGAGAAAACGATTCTTCAAATACCTGAAAAAAAGGTACTTCCAATAATTTTTCAACCATTGCTTCAAAATCATACTCAATCTCAACCATTTCTCGAATCTCAAAATTCAACAATCAACATTTCTCAATTTCCAAAATTCAATCATCAGTAAAATAATATATATCAATCTCATTCAAATTAAAATAAAACATTTCCATTCATTAAAGACTACAAACTATATATATATATATATACATTATACCAAAATCTACAGTATGAAAATTCCACTAAATTTTATTACAACTTTATACAAACTTTATACAAACTGCTCAAGACTGATTTACATGTCCATATAATTATGTGCAATACATACATCAAAATAAATATTTACAGGTAGGGTATAAATTATACCCAATAACTTCAAGCTGATAAATCCACAATCCTCAGCAGCTCAGTCTGCTGCTCCTCTAGTCTCTATATCTGCGACAGCAATAAAAGCTATCGCTGAGTGCTAGGACTCAGGGGTGCACAACATACTAAAATAATCTTTATACAAAACTTAAATCACATTTATTCAAAAATTTAACTGAACATGAGAATTAAATACAAATCATGCATTATGAGATTTTAATCCCAATCAATTTCATTTTGAAGTATCAAATCACATTTCATAAAACCCACAGTTAGTTCATGCCATTCGAAACAAATAGAATCTCAATAGCCAGAGGCTAAAGAGAAATCACATCACAAGGCTAGCTAGCTCAAATATATGGATATCCATTCACATCCTCTTCTACTGGCACACCTCAACACTTCTCCAGAGAAGGAATCAAAATTCGAAACTAATTACCCCCACTAGTCGTGCTAGTGAGGTGTTCAAATATATGGTCATGACACTGTGGTTTCAAAACTTATCTTAACAATTTGCTAAACATTGTCATTTCAAATATACACAATAACTTTCACAATTTAAATCAAAACATCATAAATAAGGTCACAATAAACTTTCGAAAATTCAAAGCAAAAGTAAAATGCGTATTTCATTCACTTTATCAATGAATTTTAAAGCATAGTGATGTTGTGCACAAACCTCAAGCGAGTCACCTCTTGGCCTTGACTCGGTTCCTCGGGTTCTTTCCCAGTATTCTTTTCAACTGAAACACACAATTTTACAGTGTTTCAGTACCATAACTTAGCATAAATCCAAAAATAAATTTAACTTCACTTTTACCTAGCTCTAACGTGCTAAACTCGACGTTCTTGAAATTTTTGTGTTTCAGGTTACTATTCACTACACTATTCAAGTCAAATAGTTGACTTTCTAAGGCTTAATAGGTATTGGAATTCCAACTTCACCCATATACCACATTTTGGTCACTAAATTTGTTGGTTTTGGTTGCTTATTCAAATTCTAAGTCTTTTAGGTAAATTTGATAATTTTCAGTTTTGGAGTCTAAGGTTATACTGTTCCATTGGTCACTTTTCTGTTAGAATTTGGCAAAACTTCCTTCATAGAAAATGTTTTCTATTGTCTTAAGTTTATTCTCCTTTTTGAATCACTCCAATTGGAGTTTTTTAGCTCAAGTTATAGCCATTTGAACCATGGCTGCCGGATTGGATTCAACCCAGAATTCTAGGCAATTTTTGGTGCTGGCAGTTTTGGGTCACCAACTTGGGGTGGCCAAATGACTTGGTTGCTGGCCGAATTTGGATTTGTGTTCTTCATGAAAGTTTTAGGTCTATATCTCATATAACCACAGGTCATTTAGACCTTCCTAGCTCAAGTTATGACCAAATGAACAAACACTGTTCATTTGGTCAGTTTGTACAGGGCAGCCTGCAATTTTCTAACTTTGGTCAATTTGTTCACTAGGTTTTAGTCACTTTTTGGGCATACTTCCTAAATGAAAATTGTGTCATTTAGTGTCTATTTTTATTCCCAATTGGTCTCATACCAATTGGACTTGTAAAATTTCATTTTTCGTCCCTTAAAGGAAATTTGGTCATGCTGCCAGCGGCATGACCATACTCCATCCGAATTTGGCCTTAACTCCAACAATTCCAACACATTTCATTTGGTCACAAATGACTATTTTCACTTCACATTAGGTCAAAAACACCATTTACAAGTTTTTCACATTTTTGTCTCTAACCCTAACTTACTAACTTGTTGCATTTAATCACATTTAAGCATATAAACACAATCTTTCAACTCATTCAAGCATCCTAACATGTTTAACTCAATCAAACTCATGCAAAACATAACCCTACATAGGCAAGGCGAAATTCACATATAATCCTCCAAAAATTGTTTTCTTTTCCATTTTTCATAATTTTTAAGTTCACTTAAACTAAGAACACATGTATTAACTAAAATTTTAATTAAAAGAACTAACCTCACTTTGATGTTCAATCTTCAATTTGCTTCTTCTTTTCCTTTTTTCTTTTTCTCGATTAATCTTCTTCTCAAGTGAGGTTAACAAGGTTTAACTAAGAGGATTACACTTCTATGGCTGAATTTTGTGGTTCCTTCAAGCTCAAAAATGAGCTTTCATGGAGGACTAGTGAGGGAGAGAGGGAAGAGAGAGTTGGACGGCTAACTTGAAGAAGATAGACTTTTGTTTTATTTTTTTTATCTTCTCTTTTGTTTTGTTTTTATCCTTATGGAAGACCCAAAAATCTAATTAATTAAATATATTAATTATTATTTTTATGGCATCATGCATGATGTCATGCATGATGTCATCACCTTTTTAACTTTTTCTCTTTTTTTTTTATTTATTTTTCTATTAGTTCTTTAATTTAATTCTCGATTTTGAAAATTTTTTTTCTTCGATTTTATTTGACAGTTAGGTCAGGAGTCAGTTCTCGGGGTCAATTGACCAAATTGCCCCTTGCTGATTCATCCTGGTTTGCAAATAATTCAATATTTCCTCTGGCTCCTTGACCTAATTATTTGACTGGCTTAACAGTTCTTTTTCGTGATTTTCTCTTTTCCATTGTGTTTATAATAGTCGTAAGGACCGCAGCGTCACATTTTACAGTTCGAAATTTGAGGTTAAAATGACTTCGTAGTCCTTCCCGAGAAGGTCACCCATCGCTGTGACTCTCGGCTCGTTTAACTTCTTATGTTCTATTTTTCTTATTTATACTTAACTAATTGGCAATTACTAATTATTTGTGTTTATAGCTTATCTAGTTGTCTTAAGTGTGGTTCTAATCCCCTTAATTCTCTGGACCGACTCTGATCACCGGAACAGTGAAATATACCAAGCTATACAAATAAGGGTGTTACAATTCTGACCATAATCAAAACTGACTTAAATTCTGGACTTGTACTTACCCGACTAGTTTTGGCAAAAATGAGCTAACTTAGTCCAAAAAACTGAAAATGTAGTGAAACTAAAACCAAAATCTCTATAAGATCTAGAACTACAAATTTGGTGTTTTGATCAAAACCCAAAACTCAATGGAACTTGGACAAATTTCTAGAACAAGTCAGCCATCCAAATCCTGAAATTGAACCAAATAGTCACTTGACCTCAGAACAGTATTTATGCCATATCTCCCACTAGGAAACTCTAAATGGGATGAGCCAAACTGTTCTGAAAACCTAAGAAACAGGGATTCAACTTCGATTTAGAAACCTTCCACAAATTTTGAGAGTAAGAACTCTAAAATGGGAATCAAACACACTGACCTAAACCTGAAAGCCTGAAGGCATAAGATTTAGGAGCCTAGGTCAGTTAATTGACTATAATTCATCCTACATGATCTGAAAAATTGTGATTCTTGAACCTGAGTGACCCTAAGACATAGGGTAACAACTCATATGAAGAACATTAGGCCTAAAATTGGCTGTAGCATGCCCAAATGACTAGATAAATTTTGACTCCAAAATTTGCCTGATTCTGGAACCCGAGAGAGACAGTGAACCAGTGTTGGTTAATTGACCATAACTTGAGTTCTAAAACTCCAAATGACATGATTCAAAAAGGAAACAAAGATAAGACATATAAGAACAACTTCTGTGAAGGAAGTGTGGCCAAACAGTGGCTATATCTTGACCAATATGCTAGATGAAGTTAAGACACCCAAATCTAGACCTTGAAAAAGGTTCATAAAATGACTTGGTGTATGATATGGAAGTAATCAAAATGATTTGCTAAACATAAAAGTGACATGAATATATATGTGAGACTTATATTTCCCATCACAAGTAACATGAAAATGCTATGAAACACAATAGTAAATGACATGAAATAACAAAACTATAAGTACTTAATAATACTACCTTGCCCAATGTATACCTAAACTTATGTATATAGCATGGATCGATTGGTATATCAATTAGGGACTACAGATTACAGTACTGCCCATATGAATAATCATTGATAGACAATATATGTTTGATATGGTTATTCTTTAGGCTTTATGCCTGCCTATTGGCCATTGTGCCTATCATGATTTTTGGCTTATTGCCTGCCCACTGGCCTTGTGCCTGACATGACCGATGTATACATGATAGACATACGAATGTCTAACTAGTATACTCTTGTGTATCCAATTTGTATAGTCTGTAATAGGTTACTTGGGCACAGATATGAGTAATAAGCTTTAAAATTAAACCAATCTCATGAAGAGATCTTTGATATGAATTTAATAAGACCGAATATGAAATAAGTGAACAGAAAATATCCTGATAAGCTTAATTGTTTTCAAAGTTTAATAAACATGTAAACAACTCCAAATCTATGAAATCTATATTTCTTTATGGGATTATACTTGGACTAATTATCTTCAATTATTTAGTTATTTTTATTTCAATTTATGCACCACTAAGCAAAATTGCTTAGCGTGTTGGTTTTACCATGCGTAGGTATTGGAGACCACCACCAGCAGCAGTAATAGTAGTAGTATCAGATGGAGATTCCATCAGATCTGCTTTAATGGGTGTCACCTCAGACATTTATTTTTGGTAGGGCCCATATGTATGTTCAGATTTTGCATTTTGTTCATTGTACATAAGTAAATGATGTAAATCATTTTGAGGCATGTAATTAAATCTTGGTATTGTATATAATTTGTAAATTATTGTATATAAATTTTATATGGATGAATGAGATATGTTTTCTTGAAAATTTATATGAGCAATGATATGATATGATGCATAAAAAAATAATATGAGCAATGATGTGATATATGGACAGATGAAATGGATATAAATGGCTCTAACAGATGAATAGTAGAACCTGCCATGCACTAATAAAATAGAGGAGACTCTGTATGGGTCTCCACAAAAATAAAATGTGATTAAAAGAAATTATATACATGGGATAATACAATTACATGGACATTAAATTAATAATGTACACGACAAGATAAGATAAGGTGCTCCGGTATCGAATATGGCACGCCTTGCTCGGATACACTTTAGACGGGTAAGAGGCATCACAAGCTATTCCGTTATTCTTGATATATGTGTCTTTATGCCCGATTGATATTATGGCATTTTAGCCATTCTATTGCACACCTGGCAGACACTATGTTACTGATGGTGTGACGACCCGAGGTACTTGATATCCAGTGCCAGTTTACCAGTTTATCCAGTCCAGTTAATTTGTATAGGTCACTTGGGCAATTAAAATAAGTCCTAAAAATTTACTAACAAATAATGAATAGAAAATCATTAAATTAAATAGTTATCAAAAATACATCCTGTCACACCCTACTCCTCCGTAAGATGTAACATGATCCCGTAGTACACCTAATGAATTTTCGTACTTCACCTACTAGTAACCCATTAAATATACTATAAGGGATTTTAAATCAATTTTCGTGAAATTTAAATCATCAATTAAAATCTGGTGTTATAAAAATTTTTCAAAATTTCGGTAGACTACCGGCTATTTTTTGAGGAAACAGTTCTTTAAACCTGAAAAGGAAAACACTCCCAATATGTTTTCTCAAATACAACTCCAATAAACTTCATTTCATCTCACAATTCAATCTCAATAATCAAATCATTTCATTTTCAAACCAACCTCATCATAAAAGAAACATTTCATTGATTATAAGACTCAAAAATTAATATTACAAAACTATTCAGGTAAATGAAATCTCAAATTTACATCTACAATAATTCACATTTAATTACATGCCAAAATATTTTACAAGAGTTTTTATATAACTGCTCAAATAATTCACATACATATATTTACATGCATACATCAAAACCTATGTATATGGGTATACCTATGATATACCTGGAGCTGATCTGAATGTGTCTTCAAAGAAGCTTAATCAACTGCTTTATGCTCTTTTCACCTGTGACAGCATACAAAGCTATCGCTGAGTAGTGAACTCAGTGGTGCACAACTATAATTTAAAACATGGTATAATATACATTGACAAAATTATAACAATAAATTTGAAAGTCTTGAAATTCAACAAAATTCCAAAAGTCAAAATCTTCATTTCCGATAATATAAATCATTAGTTAAAATGACTTTGAATAAGAAATTCAATTTATCAAATCACAACTGGACATTTAAAGTAATTCTAGCAATCATGGAAATAAAGATTAATTCCAAAAAAATCAATTATGCATAAATCCCATTTGAAATCGAAATTCTTTACTATTCAAAAACCATTCTTTATCTCACTAACTATGCAAGACTAATCCACAGGGGCCATCATCGGCGTGATTCTAACTCCCTATGGTCGGGGAGGTCGAATCGGATTCTAACTCCCTATGGTCGAGGAGGTCGAATCATCGTGCACAGTACACATCACAATAATAAAACTTCTGAAAGGGCCATAACATAAAAACTTAGATCTAACCTCTAATAAGAGGAGAATCTAAGCCTGTTCACGTACCATGATAATCAAAACAAAGCTAACTCCATTGTCTCCTCAACAAATGAGAGAGACGGGTAATAACCTAGTCAAGCATCTATAGTGAGATACAAAACAATATCATCAATCTCTTTGTCCTTTTTGTGAGCATAAATCACAACACAATTTGATTCAAAGTCAATTCCAATATCCAATAATTTTTATGCTCATCACAATTCAAAACATAAATTTGTATTTTTTCATGCAAATTACCCATCACAATTCAAAATATATTCTATCAAAATTTTTCCAAAACATAATTTATTCAATCCACAACAATGCTTAATACTTGTTAAAATACCATTTCACAAAGCTAAATTCATACATACTATAACAATTTCAATAATCATTGAATTAAATCCAATACTTGATAAACATAATACAATTAAAAACTAGTTGTGCACAAACCTCTGATGAGTCGCCCCTTGGCCTTAACTCAGTGGGTCTTTTCCTTTCCCAGTGTCTTTTCTAACTGAAACACACAATTTAAAATGTTTCAGTACTCATTTAAATTGTTTCTAACAATAAGGTTCAATAATTAAATTTTATTAATACTATTCCTTTCATTAATCAATCTATAATGTTGACCTTTAATGCACACTAGGTGAATTAGTTTTAATGTCACTAATATATTCCATTTTTCATTCCTCACATGTTGACATATGTTGCCAATTTTATTTCAAAGCTTATTGCATTTTATTGTAATTATTTAGATTTCATGGCCAATGTTTATTGTCTATTGGACTAAGCTATAGTGTAAATTTAACAGATTTCTCTTCATTAAATTGTTTCTCATTGTGTCTTCTTTAATTTCCTTTTTGAATCATATCATTTGGATTTGTATAACTCAAGTTATGGTCAATTGACTATAACTAGGTCAATTCTGAATTTTGGTTCCCTTACTAGGCAGTTTTAGTATTACATTTTTTCAATTTTATTTGAGTAGGTTGTTGCCATATTTAGGTCTATTACTCTTCACAGGATATGTTACCCTATGTCTTATGGTCACCAAGAATTTTTTATTGTAATTTTTTTTAAGTTTTGTAGAGTTACTTATGGTCAAGTTATTGGATTGGATTCAATGGTCTTGTAGTGACAGGATGTTCAACTAGGACAGTAGCTTTGACCCAACATTTGAGCTTCTTACATTCATAAGGTGAGGGAGAGGTCTAAAACAAAGTTGAAGGTCTATTTCTTAGCTTTTCAGAATGGTATGACTCATTTTGTTTGAAGACTTCTAGTGGGAGTTATACTTAAAACACTTTGCTGGAGTTAATGGTCATTTGAACCATTTCCAGATTTAGTATGCCAACTTAATCAAGTTAATTGACCTAGTTCCCTAGGTTTATGGGTTTTGGTCAAAATACCATTATTGTAGGCCTATGATTTTAGTGAAAATTTGGCACTGATTTCAGGGCATTTGGAGTTATATGGACCAAGTTATGGTCATTTTACTATTGTTGGTCAAGTTGCACTTATATTGCAAAGTTTAGGTCATTTTTAGGTCAAAGCCAATTCGGCCAATTTTTGTAACCCAACTTTGGAGATAATTTTGTCTTTCTAATTGGCATTTATGGGCTTGGTGGTCTCCATAAGAGTTATATCCCTATGTCTAAGCTTTCCATGGTATAAATTTCAGGTCATTTGGACCTGTTTTGAGTGAGTTATGGCTAAAATACTGACTACTATTCATATGGTCAAAATTCTAGGTTTTCATGTCATGCAATTCCGGATTTAGTCATTCTTTTAGGTCACTTCTAGGCAGAATTTTGGCAAGTTTTCTACATGAAAGTTGGCCTACTTTATGTCTAGTTTTACCTCCAATTGGCCTCATACCAATTAGGATCACACAAATTCACTTATAATCTAAAATGCATACTGCCCTGACTAACCACACTTTGCATTAAAAAATGGCACTTCTAATGGACATCATTCACTTTACAATTTGGTCAATTGTCCAACAACAACCCAATATAATCAAATATCCAGTAATAACTCAACTCCATTAAATCAATTGTCCTACAACAACTCAATTTAAGTCAAATACCCAGCAACACTTAATTCAACTAAATCAATATCCAACACTTATACAAATCTTCAAACTTTAATCAATTGATCAAAAATACTAATGTACATTCCATTAACTCATAATCAACATTAATATACATGATAATAAGGCCTTTCTAAGCACATCAAGGCTGCCCAAATTGGCACATATGCTTCAACTTCCATATTGACTTCATAACCTTACTTCAAATACACAATTCAAACATACACATGTTAATTAAACTCTTATACATTTAAGCACTTTAATCAACACCTCAAATCACCATTTACATGAAGAAATAATTCATACTCCCATGGACATGAGGTTTGCCAAATTGGAGACTTGTCAACACTTAACAATTTCTTCAAATTCTTTCATATTCCTACTCACCATAACCTCAATTACAAGTTTAATGAAGCAAGTAAGGAAAATAAGCACTTACCTCTTTTGAAGCTTATCCAAACTTCACCAAAACCTTTCTTTCTTGTTCCCTATCTCTTTCCCAAGTTGTATAGACCAACTTTAGTGAAGGATAATGGAAGAAAATTGGCTTGGATCATGGAGAGAGAGAGCTTGGCCATGGATGGCCATGGATGAATTTGAATGGGAAATGGAATTCGGCCAAATGAAAATGTGAGGAAGAAGAAGGTGAAAGTGGATAAATCTGTCCACTTTGGGGTTTATATAGATCCATTAAATAATACTTAGTGGAGCACAAATGATAACTAAAAGATTAATTAATCCAAGATTCCTAAAATTATAATTATGCCCTCAATCTTTCACTATTTATATTATATACCTAATTTCTTATTTTCATGGCATTTTCAAAATTTAATACCACTTATTTCTCATGGACATTTAGGTCAAAAGTCCACTGTAGGTGTCAAATGACCAAAATGCCCCTCTTCGGGTTGTATTTCGAATTTTTTGGTACTACCGATTTACTCCTTGTACAGCCGATTTCTTTAATTTTCATTTTTCGTTTACACTAACTTATTAATTTTCTTTGACATTTTCAATGTCAATTACACCTCAGTAGACCTTTAATTATGTTCCGAAAATATTTTCTTGAGTTCCCTACGGTCCAAGGCTAGTCAACGGTCATCGCCATAACTTCCCAGTGCAGTCACCCATCTCTTTGGTGTCGACTCATTTAACCTAGTTTCATTTCCTCTCTTTTATTTTTCCTTAATTTTTCTTGTATTTTCTTTCTATTTATTTCATCATTTTATGCTTGTTTATTATTACTGAAGTGTAGTTCCAGACATCTTGACTTGTCCGGACCGACATTAGGTCACTGGAGTAGTCGAATGTACAGGCTACGTAAAATGAGGGCATTATAATTCTTCCCCTCTAAATAAAAATTTTGTCCTCAAAATTTATCGGATTCATATAACTAATATTGTTATCTCATAATTTTACTCGCTCTCCCATCATTGTGTCCTTTGCCTTTTGTGTTTCCACTCATTAAATTATCTTATTCATTAGTTCCTCGATTTCTCATGCTAGAATCCTTACTAGTCCTTCCGTCTCCTTTACTTACTCCAATCTTGTTAACTTGCCCTTGTCTAGGTATTCTACATTTATCTCACACAAATGTCTCAAATGCTTAAATCATTTATTTCTGACAAAAATATCAAAATAACTATAAAACTCCATATCGAGTTCTAGATATCTTCGTCCTCAAGGTATTCTTTTTAATTTATAGTCATACTAAAATCTCAAATTTTATAGTAATTCCTATCGTATCGGTAGCTCACATTAATGTAACCGAGTCACTAAATAATAGTGACCTTTCGATATGTTAGTTTTAAAGTTTTCAATTTCTAACTAAAATTTTCACGTTTATTTCCCGTAATAGTACTCTTCTGTACCAAATCAAAGACTACTTACAAACATCCTTATCTTGGTGTACCATGAGGAAGCACGTAGCTCTACACAATAATCTCATGTCAGTACTGTAATCTGCAGCTTACAATACAAACATCGAGAACATTACATAGTCACTATGTTATAGCCTAATGGACTAGGTTTTCTAAGATCTTATCTTTCTCGAATCCACTAATATCCTAAACCTATTTTGATTACAATATCCATTAATAATTACTAACTGTAACATCTTTACCCTCGTCTAGAGCAAGTCTATTACTGCAACTTACTTTTAGGTCCTCTTGCCTTACATTTAGTAGGATTGCCAATTAGCTTTATAATTTATGGTGTGTTAGAAAATACTTTTAGCTGAAAATTCTTTCAAAATTAATGTCAATCATACTTGTTATCGTAGTTTTAATCCTAAAGGACTAGTCACTAATGCATCAAAATTTATTCCCCTGTAAAGGAATAGCAACAGAATATATAATTCTAACACTAACATACAAATAAGTAGTGTTGGGATCAAAGAATAACTAATTAGTTTTTTCAAAAATTAAGAACTTACAGGCAGCTACATCCGAAGCTCCTGCTCTTTCTCCTTGGTGTCTAGTGGACGCTCTGACTAGTGCGCTACTATATTCGGGTTGATTCACTATGTTATGGTTGTGAGGAGTACCAACTCTATTTCTATCTCGACTCTGATCGACTGTCTGTGAACTCCAGAGAGCAGATCGAGGTGCTCTAGTACAATCTCTAGCAAAATGTCCATGTTCACCACAATTGTAGCAGGCTCCAGTAGCCTCACAATAAATACCCCCATGTAGTTTGCCACAAGAGTTGCAGATGCGAGGAGGATATGAACTTCTAGTTATTCGACAACTGGATCTTGGTGGCCTCTACCCTGAAGATCCACCTCTATCAGATCCATAACCACTAGGCTCTCCAGTGTTCTTCTTTTTTCCCAATTTACTATTTGAACTTTGATCACCAGGTCTCTCATTCTTCCCTATTTCTTATTGCCCTTATGGGTGTTGGGTTTGTACTTGGGCTTGGGCTAACAGATTATTAGCCATTTGATGAAAGAAAATGGCCATTTGCTGGGCCATTTATGCAATAATTTACACAGGTGGGGCTGGTAAAGTCAAGCTTCCGACTCTCTGAGGGGCTGGAGCCTCACCTTGTACTTCCGCTGTCACAGACTATTCTATTGTCTCATTCTTCTCTTCCATATCTTTTCACAGGATTTCCTATTTCCTATATAGCCAACACAAGGAGATTTCTCTCCATTAGTTCATATTTATGATGTAAATGTACTATATGTATCAAACATTTGAGCAGTTGTATTTACCGATAAAAAGATTTCAAATTCATAGTTCAAAATTTACTTTAAAACCATTGCTCTGATACCACTAAACATGTCACACCCTACTCCAACGTAAGATGTAACATGATCCCGTAGTACACCTAATGAATTACCATACTTCACCTACTGGTAACCCATTAAATATACTACAAGGAATTTTAAATTAATTTTCCTGAAATTTAAATCATCGATTAAAATCTGGTGTTATAAAAATTTTTTATAATTTCGGCAGAGTGCTGGCTATGTTTTGAGAAAACAGTTCTTCAAACCTAAAAAGGAAAACACTCCCAATATGTTTTCTCAAATACAACTCCAACAAACTTCATTTCATCTCACAATTCAATCTCAATAATCAAATCATTTCATTTTCAAACCAACCTCATCATAAAAGAAACATTTCATTGATTACAAGACTCAAAAATTAATATTACAAAACTATTCAGGTAAATGAAATCTCAAATTTACATTTACAATAATTCACATTTAATTACATACCAAAATATTTTACAAGAGTTTTTATACAACTGCTCAAATAATTTAAATACATATATTTACATGCATACATCAAAACCTATGTACATGGGTATACCTTGTCACACCCTACCCCTCTATAAGGCATAACATTATCTCGTAGTATACCTAATGAATTACCAAACTTCGTCTACTGATAACCCATTAAATACACTACAAGGGATTTTAAACCTTTTCTTACTTCTTTACAAAGTGGTGAGCACTATTTACAGGTCTTAAAAAATTTTTTAATTGAAATGAAACCAGATAACACATTTGAAGTATTAATAATTTCTGTAAAAATTTTGGCAAACTGCCATCTGTATTTTGAGTAAAATAGTTCTTCAAAAACCTGTAAAAAGCACATCCAATATTTTTCTCAATCCCAAACTCCAATATCCAATCAACATAATAAGTTTCTCAACATTTGCCAACTTAAATCCATAATAATTTTTCAGTGTTTTCAAAAGCTGAGATAAAAGAAATATATCACAATATTTACAAGCCAAAATAATTTATAATTTTAGTTTACAACTTTAATGTAAAATTTTAATTTACAATTTTAATTTACAGCTGCTCAAAACCAAGAATAATATATACATACAGTGAACATACATTACAATACAAAATGCAAAATATGGTATACTCAATATACCTGATGAACTCTTAATGTAGCAATAGCAGCCTAGTCTGTTGCTCTATCAGTCTACCTACCTGCGACAGCAGTGAAAAGCTATCGCTAAGCCAATGTCTCAGTGGTGCACAACATTAACAAAATGCAACTTTAAATCAAAAATCATAAGTCATATAAATAGTGGATACTTAAAACCATAGTTAAATTCAAAAGACAGTGAATGTCAATAAGAATTTAAACTTCATTTCACAATATCACAATAAATATCAATAAATCACACACACAGGTTAATCATGCTCCAAAGTCCAATTCGACCCAAAAGCCGATGGCTAGTGAGGAATAACATAGATAGCTAGCAATAATATGAGTACTCATCCTATTTGTCCTCAACAGGCACACACCTCAACACTTCAGCCAGATAGGGAATTCAAAGTCAATTCGTCCCACTAGACAAGCTAGCTAGGAATTCAATCAATATACATGATAGCTGTGGTTTCAAACCATTTACAATATTTTTCAAGCAATAAGTATCCATCAAATATCTTTAAGACAAATTTTTACAATTTAAACAATAACAGACAAATTGTCATAATTCATTTCAATTGAAAATTCAAAAGAAATAGCTGTAATGAACAAACCTCTGATAAATGTCTCTTGGCCCTGACTCAGTGTTTCCTTCCCCTTTCTTGAGTCTTTGCTAACTGAAACACACAATTTGAAGTGTTTCAGTACTCATTTAAACTGTCTCTAACAATAAGGCTTAGTAATTAATTTATTGAATTCTATTCTTTTCCTTAGTCAACCTAAAATGTTGACCCTCGATGCACTTTAGCTGAATTAGGTTTAATGTTACCAATATGTCATATTTTATAGCCCTTTAGTGTTGGTATACGTTACCAATTTCATTTCCAAGTGTTTTGTATTTTATTGGAATTTATCGGATTTCGGTTTACTATTTTGACCTAGCCAGACGACCTAGTTCCCTCAGTTTTCGGGTTTTGGTCCAAACTACAAACATGTAGGTCTATATCTTATTGCACGCAGGGCAAAATTTCAGGTCATTCTGAGTTATGTAGACCAAGATATGGTCAAGTTACCAATGCTGGAAAGAATGCACCAAAATGGTAGGTTTAGGTCATTTTTAGGTCACTTTTGGTTCGGCCAGTTTTGGTACCTGAACTTGTTCAAGCTATTTGGCTTGGTTCTGGCCATTTCTAGGCTTTTATGTCCTTCATAAGAACTGTAGATCTATGTCAAAAATATTCATGGTGAAAATTTCAGGTCATTTGGACCTGTTTTGAGTAAGTTATGATCAAAACACTAACTACTGCTCAAATGGTCAATTTTCAGGCTTTCAAGTCACTAATCCAGATTTGGTCATTTTTCAAGCCACCTTCTAGGCAAAATTTAGGTAAGCTTCCTTCATGAAAGTTGGCACATTTTGTGCTTAGTTTCACCTCCAATTGGTCTCATACCAATTGGAGTCACACACTTAAGGTTCTAAGCCAAAAATACACTGCCCTACTACACACTCCTCATCACTTACCAATTACATATTCAACACTTATCAAATTACTTCCTTCATGCCAATTCTGGTTTGTACCTTACCATTAACACATTTAATAACACATTTTGGTCATTTTGGATAGCTTGTAACCATTCTCAAAATATGCACTAGAACATAGAATTTTCCAAAGTCCATTTACACCATTTAACCACATGAACATACCCCATTTACATACCCAATTCCAAACCATTATACACGTATACATGCTGCCATCAATAACAACATAGTTCAATAATAATTTCATGAACTTAAACACTTCAATCTTCTTCATAAGGCTGCCACATGTTTACACATACCCATCACTTCCATTTTCACTTTTCCAAGCTTACAAATCAAACTTTACACATGGGATTCAACTTCAATACAATTAAACATTTAAATTAACATTCAAACTGCCATTTACATGCAAGGACGAGCTGTTCATGGTGAGGTTTCGTGGCTGCCAAAATATCTCAACTCTAATAAGTCATCAAATATAAAAAATTCTTCCAAAAATCAACTACCCACAACATCCACTCAAAGTGTAAGGAAGCAAGATTGAAAAATACACACTTACCACTTTTGAACTTCTTCAAAACCTCACCAAAACTTAACTTTCTTGCTCCAAGTATGCTGACCAAGGTATGGTGGTCAAGTTTAATGAAGAAAGCTAGTGTAAAGGATGGTTAAATCATGATGAACTTGAGCTTGGAGTGTGGACGGCCATGGAGGTTTTCTCCCAAGGTGTTTCTGCTGGATTTTCCCAAGGTTGAAGATAATAGAATCTTCTGCCCATATGTTGATTAAAGGTCCACTTTGAAGATGTTAGTGGAGCACTAAAATCAATTATGAGGTTTGTTTAATCAAATTTTCCAATTTCCCACATTTTCCTCCTATCTTTTGCTATTTAGATTATGTACCACCATTTTAATTTTTCATGACATTTCTAAAGTGTAATATCATTTATTTTTAATTAACATTTAGGTCAAAAGGCAACTCATGATGTCAATTGACTACAATGCCCCTATTCGGGTTGCATTCCCTATTTTTCGATAACACCGAGTTTTGTCATTTTCTCGATTTCTCATTTTTCTTTGTACTTATTAACTAATTTTTCTTTGATATTTCTAATGACATTTATACTTCAATAGATGTTTATTTAAGTCTTAAAAATATTTTTCAGGGTTACCCGCGGTCCAGGGCTAGTCAATGGTCCACACCGTAAGTTCTCGGTGCGGTCACCCATCGCTATGGTTTTTGGCTCGTTTAACTTGGTTACATTTCATTGCTATTATTTTTTCTTTGTTTTTCTTGTATTTTCTTTTCTTGTATTTCATTATTTTATGTCTCCTCACCCATATCTAAGTGTAGTTCTAGGCATCCTAGCTGTCCGAACAACACTGATCACTGGAACAGTAGAACGCATTGCCGAACATAGGGGTGTTACAATTCTCCCCCCCCTTAAAATAAATTTCGTCTCAAAAGTTTACCCGCATCGCTTCGATTAGGCGTGGTCTTTGTCTCCTCATGTCCTCTTCACGTTCCCAAGTAGCTTCCTGGCCTGAATGATGGTTCCATAGCACTTTAACCAGGTGTATCTGTATATTCCTTAGCTGTTTCACCTCATATGCTAGAATTTCTATGGGTTCTTCCTCATATGAGATGTCTAGATTTACCTCAATCTCTTCAACTGATAGAACATGAGATGGGTCAGATCTGTACCTTCTTAACATGGACACATAGAAGACACTGTGTATCCTTTCTAGCTCTGGAGGTAATGCTAACCGATATGCCAAAGGACCCACTCTCTCCAGAACCTCATATGGTCCGATAAAGTGAGGACTCAGTTTCCCCTTTCTGCCAAATCTCATAATCTTCTTCAAAGGAGAAAATTTAAGGAATACCTTATCACCCACTGCATATTCAATGTCTTTTCTCTTCAGATCAACATAGGACTTCTGACGGTCTGATGCAACCTTTAGTTGATCTCTGATCAATATAATCTTTTCTTCTGTCTGTTGAATAATTTCTAGCCCAATCATCTTTCTTTCACCTACTTCATCCTAACATAGGGGAGTTCTGCACTTCTTGCCATACAAGCTTCATATGGAGGCATCCCAATGCTTGATTGGTAGCTGTTGTTATAAGCAAACTCAATCAAAGGCAAGTGTGTATCCCAACTACCTTCAAACTCAATCACACAAGCCCGTAGCATATCCTCCAACATCTGAATTACCCTCTCGGGTGGCAATCATGCATGGGTGGAATCTTTGTCTTTGAAGTTCAATCTAGTTCCTAGGGCTCTCTGAAGACTACCCCAGAATCTAGAAGTGAACCTAGGATCTCTGTCAGATACAATCGATACTGGCACTCCATGTAGTTTTACAATCTCATTTATGTACAATCTGGCCAATCTCTCTAAGCTATAGTCCATCCAAACTGGCAAAAAGTGAGCAGACTTAGTCCAAACATAAATCAAATTTTTAGATATTTAAAATCTCCACAATTTTTACAAAAATTTCGGCAGAGTGCCATCTGTATTTTAAGAAAATAGTTCTTCAAAACCTGAAAATAAAGACACTCCCAATATTTTTCTCAACAACTTCTTCAAATTTCACAATCAATCCCAACCAGTTTCTCAAGTCTCAAAATTCAAACAATCCTCATTTTACAAATAACACAAGCAATTCAATACACAGTTTAAATTAAATCAAACATTGAAATATCTCATTAAGATAACAAAATGAATATTTACATTCATAGGAGTATTAAAAATTTAGTAGTGCAAACCTTATAAATACATAAAATCTCAAGACAACCTTATAATAATTTGTATTTTATTACAATCCAAAAATAAGTTACAAAAGAGTTGGTACAACTGCTCAAAGAAAATTTTATACATATAATTACAGAATTACATCAAAAGCTAATGTACAAGGGTATACCTATGATATACCCGAAGATAGTCTCGCTATGTCTTTTCAGAAATCTTGCTCAGCTGCTTTATTATTCCTTTCACTTGCGACAGCATACAAAGCTATCGCTGAGTGGTGAACTCAGTGGTGCACAAACTAATAATTTAAAACTTAATACAAATTATTCTTAACAATTCATAATGAATAAAAATTTAAAATTTCTAAATTCTTCAAAATCCATGACATTCAAAAATCATTATTTTCATTCATACAAATTATTCATTTGAATAACATTTTGATCAATTAATAACTATTTATTTACCATTCTTTTAAATTTCGAATCAATATAAAAATATTTTGAATCACTAACAAATTATTTATTTCAATCAGAATTTATCAAATTATGCATAATTTAAAGGGCGTTGCCAACAATTCACACAATTGATCCCATGACCCAAAATTCAAATAGATGCCGTATTGTACACCATGACATTTCACATTCTCCCAATAACCGAGGCTAAAAGGGAGAAACAAAGACTAGCTAGTATATATGAGTACTCATTCAAATTCTTCCCCAACTGGCAAGCCAGAGATGAAGTAACTCACCCCATCTAGTGGAGGAGATATCTCACTAGACAAGCTAATGAGAATTCACAACAAATTTTGCCATGCCAACTGTGGTTTCAAATCATATTCAAAACCATTTCTATTTTCAAAGTGTTTACAAATCATCAACATATTTAATCATCATAAATTCATGCTCAAGGTTGGCAACACATCAAACTTAAAATTTACAATCCTCAAAACAATGCAATAAATCCTTAAATGCATAAGAAAATTTATATTCAAATTATACAATTTCATTCAATAAGTTAAAATTCTCAACACAACAAAAATTATAAATCATACCATAAATTTATTTCAAATCAATTTGGAATTGAAAAATAACAAAAGAGTTAGTTGTGCACAAACCTTATACGAGTCGCCTCTTGGCCTTGACTCAATCCCTCGGGTTCTTTTCCGGTATTCTTTTCAACAGAAACACACAGTTTCATAGTGTTTCAGTATCATAACTCATCATAAATCCAAAAATAAATTCAAATTCACTTATACCTAGCTTTAATATGCTAAACTTGGCGTTCTTCAAAATTTGTGTTTCGGGGTTACTATTCATTATACTATTCAAGTTAATTTGTTGACTTTCTAAGGCTTAATAGGTATGGGAATTCCAACTTCACCCATATACCACATTTTGGTCACTAAATTTATTGGTTTTGGTTGTTTTCTCAAATTCTAAGTCTTTTAGGCAAATTTACAAATTTTCAGTTTTGGTGTCCTAAGTTGCACTGTTCCATTGGTCACTTTACTGTTAGAATTTGGCAAAACTTTCTTCATGGAAAATGTTCCTTATTATCTTAAGTTTATTCTCCTCTTTGAATCACTCCAATTGGAGTTTTTTAGCTCAAGTTATAGCCATTTGAACCATAGTTGCTGGATTGGACTTAACCCAGATTTCTGGGCAATTTTTGGTTCTGGTAGTTTTAGGTCACCAAGTTTGGGTGGCCAAATGACTTGGTTAGTTGCGTAATTTGGGTTTGTGTTCTTCATGAAAGTTTTAGGTCTATACCTCAACTGTCCACTGGTAAAATTTCAGGTCATTTAGACCTGGCTAGCTCATATTATGGCCAAATACTGTTCATTTGGTCAGTTTGTACAGGGCAGACTGAGATTTTCCGAGTTTGGTCAATTTGTTCACTAGTTTTTTGTCCCTTTCTGGGCATGCTTCCTGAATGAAAATTGTGTCATTTAGTGTCTATTTTCATTCCTAATTGGTCTCATACCAATTGGACTTGTAAATTTTCATTTTTGGTCTCTCAAAGGGACCCTAGTCATGCTACCAGCAGCATGACCGCACTCAATCTGAATTTGATCTCAACTCCAATAGTTCCAACACAATTTATTTGGTCACCATTGACCATTTCCCACTTCAAACTAGGTCAAATATATCATTTACCAATTTCTCACATTTTTGTCTCTAAACCCTAAGTGTCCAAACCCTAGTTTACTAATTCTTTGCATTTGATTGATTTTATGCCTATATACATGTTTCTTTATCTCAAACAAGATCACATACACTTTTAAATCTATCAAACTCATGCATACACACATCAAAACCCTAGTTGACCAAAATTTAGGTTTGGCCCTCCAATAATTAATTTCATCTCATTTCTTTAGTTTCTAAGTTCATTTAAATAACTAAACATGCATTGGATTAGATAATTGAAAGTTAGAATACTAACCTTTGCTTTGGATTCCCAAAACTCCAATTTTCTGTTTTTCTTCCTCCTTCTTTCTTCTATACTTCTTGTCTAGGGTTCTTAAGAAGCTTTCTAGGGTTTAGGGTTAATTTTAGTGGAAGAACATTAAGTTATTCAAGGTTGAATAACTCTTTAATGGTGGAAACTTATGGAGGAGGGAGAGAGAGAGTGAGGGTGGCACAAGGATGAGGAAGAAAACCAAATCAATTTTTTTTCTTTTCTTTTCTTTTATGTATTTTGTCTTATGGAAGACCAAAAAATCAATTTAATCAAATTTATTAATTATAGGATTTTTGGCATCATGCATGATGTCATGCATGATGTCACCTATCTTCACTTTTTCATTTTCTCTTCTTTTTTTTTTTATTTTTCTATTAGTTCTTTAATTTAATTCTCAATTCTGAAATTTTATTTTCTCCGATTTTATTTGACAGTTAGGTCAGGAGTCAGCTCACGAGGTTAATTGACCAAATTGCCCCTCGTCGGTTCAACTCGGTTTGCAAATAATTCAATATTTCTTCTGGCTCTCTGACCTAATTATTTGACTTGCTTAATAGTTCTTTTTTGTGATTTTTTCTTTTCCACTATGTTCTTAATAGTCCTAAGGACCGCAGCGTCACATTTTATGGTTCGAAATTTGAGTTTAAATCGACTTCGCAGTCATTCCCGAGAAGGTCACCCATCGCTGTGACTCTCGGCTCGTTTAACTTCTTATGTTCTGCTTTTCTTGTTTATACTTAACTAATTGGACATTACTAATTATTTGGGTTTAAGGCTTATCTAGTTGGCTTAAGTATGGTTCTAATCCCCTTAATTGTCCGGACCGACACCGGTCACCAGAACAATGAAATATACCAGGCTATGCAAATAGGGGTGTTACAATTCTCCCCCTTAAAACAATTTCGTCCTCGAAATTTTACCTAGTATCAGTCTCTGAACAGTTGTGGGTGCTGTCTCCTCATGTCCTATTCATGCTCCCAAGTAGCTTTCTGACCTGAATGATGGTTCCTTAGCACTTTAACCAATACTATTTACTCATCAATTGCTCACCTCGTGTGCCAAGTTTCTTATGAGCCTCTGTCATAAGTTAGATTCAAATTCATTTCAATTTTAGAGGTAAGCAAATCTGTGTGCTAGTGGATCCACTCTTTCTAGGACCTCATATGATACTATGGGTGAGAACTTAGTTTTACTCTTTTCTTATCAAATCTCTTGACATTTGATGCAACCTTCAGTATAATTTAGAATATTTTAGTATTTTCTTGCTGTTGTTTTGGCAATTATTTTTCCTTTGTAGTCTCTTTTTTTTTTTTTTTAACGTGACCTTGTTGGTCATATATGAATTGCTTATCTCTTTCTTGGCCATAGGTCCATAACCATTATCTTACCATCTCCATTTATGACCAAGGCCTATGTGCCATTTTCCACTATATTGTTTGCTTTTGTTTAACTTATTTCCTTCTTGATAAAATAGTTCGGGATATCGTTACGCATCTTAGGTAGGTTGTTTGCCCTGGTGGCAATTTCTTATCTAGTGTTTTTCTCATTTCTTAATGTTCTATTTGTTTCCTTCTCTCATTTCACAACTTAACTTTAATTATTTTATTCCTCAATCTTATCTTCTTCCTTAACTTGACTGTCAAATCATGATTTAGCACCTCTTAACATCCCTAATAAATCCACTATACTTCAATATTACTTTGATTTGGTCCTCTGACCATTCTAATCAACACTTTAACTAATATTCATAACGTTTCTTTTTTACATTCACACAAACTATTCTAATTTTTACTTCCACAACTCTTTTATCTATCAATATTCTATAGTTTATTTTCCACTAGTTTGCGATCATTACCCTTTTTTTTAACCATAAATAAATCTTAAATCTTAAGAAGGGAGTCTACCGGACTATCCTGTTTCCCATGCTATTCAAAAGTTTCACTTTAATTTTGATCTAATCCTTATGATCCGCACAATAAAATTGTGCTCTTCCTAAAGAACACCTGGCCAACTAGTTCCTATCGAATTACTGTTATCAGTAGAATATCGTTTCTTAACTGTTTATAAGTTATAATTGTTATCCATAGCATCCTGTCTCTTTTAGGGGAACAAAATTATATTTTAGGTCTTACTGCTACACAAATAGAATATTGTTCCTTACTAAACTTTGAGTAAAAGATCCATTGCAATATCAAAACAACTATAAACCCCATATCGGAGATTGGATGACTTAGCCCTATAGGTGTTATTTTTAAATTTTTACCATGCTAAAATCTCTAGTCCTATAACAATTCTTGATGTACTGTAATTCATGCTAGGGTAACGGAGTCTTTAACTCTCACTACCTTGCAACCATGATCTTTTGATATTCTAATTATAGAGTTTTAAATCTCGAATTAGGATTTTCAAACTCAGTTCTAGTAATAAAACTCTATTTTGGTATTTTTGTACCAGAGCGAAAGTCATTTATAACTATTCTTATCCTTATGTACTATTGGGTAGTACGTAGCTCTACACAATAAATCTCAAGTCAGTACTGTAATCTGCAGCTTATAGCACAAACATCAAGAATATTGCACAGTTATTACGATACATCCTAATAGATCAAACTTCCCTATGTCTTATTTCTTTCAAATCTACTAATATCTTAAATTTATTTTGATTATGGTACTTACTGACATCTATCAACAGTAGTACCTTTACTTTCATTTAGGGCAAATACATTGCTATAACTTACTTTTTGGTTCTCTTGTCTTACCTAATTAGGCTTATTAATTAACTTTATAATTTATCCCAGTCTAGGAGATGTCTCTCACTAGAAACTTTTCCAAAATTAATTCCAATCATGCTTATTATCGTAATTCTTATCCTAAAAGACTAATTACTAACACATCAAAATTTATCTCCATGCAAGGGAATAACAGTAGAACATATAATTTTAGCATTAGCATATAAACAAGTAGAGCCGAAATTAAATAGTACATAATTATTCCTTTCACAAGTTAAGAACATACAGGCAATTATATCTGAAGTCCCTGCTTCTTCCCCTCGATGCATGGCATTCCCTCTTTCTAATATATTCCTCAGCTCAGGTTGGTCCATTGTGCAAGGATTATCCATTGCGCGAGCATTACCCGAAGTGCTGTCTCTACTTCTACCTCTGCCCCTACTAACTATTAATGAGCCTCTAAAATCAGAACCTTGGACTGATTTCTTGGGTGTAGTATGTGGCATAACTTGACGTGCACTAGTACAATCTTGGGCAAAATGTCTAATTCCAACACAATTGAAGTAGGCTCCAATGACCCTATGGCATATACCCCCGTGAAATTTTCCACAAACGTCACAGATACGGATAGGGTAGGAACTTCTGGTTCTTTGACGAATGGTTCTTGATTGCTTCCACCCTGAAGATTTGCTTCTGTCATACTTAGGAGCTCGAGGTCCCTCAAAATCTTTTCTCTTTCTCAAATTACTACTCGAACTTTGACCGATGGGTTTCCCACTTTTCTCTTTTTCATGCTGCTCTTGAGGGGTTTGGGTTTGTACTTGGGCTTGGGCTGACAGATTATCAGCCATTTACTGAAAGAACATGGCCATTTGCTGGGCCGTTTGTGCAGTAATTTGTATAGGAGGGATTGGTGCAGTTGGACCTCCAACACTCTGCAAAACTGGGGCCTCTCCTTGTACGTTAGCTGTATCAGACTGCTCTACCGCTTTATCCACCTTGTCCATATCTATTCACAGGATTTTTTTCTTTTTTTCTATTTCCTGTACAACTAACACAAGGAGATTTCTCCCCGTTAGTTCATATTTATGATGTAAATGTACTATATGTATCAAACATTCGAGCAGTTATACTTATCGAAAAATATTTCAAATTCACAGTTAAAAATTTATTTTAAAACCTTTGCTCTGATACCACTAAAACATGTCACGCCTTACTCCTCGTAAGATGTAACATGCTCCCGTAGTACACCTAATGAATTACCGTACTTTGCCTACCGGTAACCCATCAAATATACTAAAAGGGATTTTAAAACAATTTTTGTTCATTTTTAAATTAGTGGGTAACTTTTTTTTTCATACATTAAAAACTTTTATTTAAAGTCCAAACATAAATCAAATTTTTAGATATTTAAAATCTCCGTAACTTTTACAAAAATTTCGGCAGAGTGCCGTCTATATTTTAAGAAAACAGTTCTTCAAAACCTGAAAATAAAGACAGTCCCAATATTTTTCTCAACAACTTCTTCAAATTTCACAATCAATCTCAACCAATTTCTCAAGTCTCAAAATTCAAACAATCCTCATTTTACAAACAACACAAGCAATTCAATACACAGTTTAAATTAAATCAAACATTGAAATATCTTATTAAGATAACAAAATGAATATTTAAATTCATGGGAGTATTAAAAATTTAGTAGTGCAAACTTTATAAATACATAAAATCTCAAGACAACCTTATAATAATTTGTATTTCATTACAATCCAAACATATGTTATAAAAGAGTTGGTACAACTGCTTAAAGTAAATTTCATACATATAATTACAGAATTACATCAAAAGCTAATGTACAAGGGTATACCTATGATATACCCGTAGATAGTCTCACTATGTCTCTTCAGAAATCTTTCTCAGCTGCTTTATTATTCCTTTCAGCTGCGACAGCATACAAAGCTATCGCTGAGTGGTGAACTCAGTGGCGCACAAACTAATAATTTAAAACTTAATAGAAAATTATTCTTAACAATTCATAATGAATAAAAATTTAAAATTTTTAAATTCTTCAAAATCCATGACATTCAAAAATCATTATTTTCATTCATACAAATTATTCATTTGAATAACATTTTGATCAATTAATAACTATTTATTTACATTTCTTTTAAATTCCAAAACAATACAAAAATATTTTGAATCACTAACAAATTATTTATTTCAATCACAATTTATCAAATTATACATAATTTAAAGGGCGTTGCCAACAATTCACACAGTTGATCCCATGACCCAAAATTCAAATAGATGCCATGTTGTACACCACGACATTTCACATTCTCCCAATAACCGAGGCTAAAAGGGAGAAACAAAGACTAGTTAGTATATATGAGTACTCATTCAAATTCTTCCCCAACTGGCAAGCCAGAGAGGAAGTAACTCGCCCCATCTAGTGGAGGAGACATCTCACTAGACAAGCTAATGAGAATTCACAACAAATTTTGCCATGCCAACTGTGGTTTCAAATCATATTCAAAATAATTTCTATTTACAAAGTGTTTACAAATCATCAACATATTTAATCATCATAAATTCATGCTCAACGTTGGCAATACATCAAAATTAAAATTTACAATCCTCAAAACAATGCAATAAATCCTTAAATGCATAAGAAAATTTATATTCAAATTATACAATTTCATTCAATAAGTTAAAATTCTCAACACAACAAAAATCATAAATCATACCATAAATTTATTTCAAACCAATTTGGAATTGAAAAATAACAAAAGGGTTAGTTGTGCACAAACCTTATACGAGTCGCCTCTTGGCCTTGACTCGATCCCTCGGGTTCTTTTCCGATATTCTTTTCAACTGAAACACATAGTTTCATAGTGTTTCAGTATCATAACTCATCGTAAATCCAAAAATAAATTCAAATTCACGTATACATAGCTTTAATATGCTAAACTTGGCATTCTTCAAAATTTGTGTTTCGGGGTTACTATTCACTACACTATTCAAGTCAATTTGTTGACTTTCTAAGGCTTAATAGGCATGGGAATTTCAACTTCACCCACATACCACATTTTGGTCACTAAATTTGTTGGTTTTGGTTGTTTTCTCAAATTCTAAGTCTTTTAGGCAAATTTGCAAATTTTCAGTTTTGGTGTCTTAAGTTGCACTGTACCATTAGTCACTTTACTGTTAGAATTTGGCAAAACTTTCTTCATAGAAAATGTTTCTTATTGTCTTATGTTTATTCTCCTTTTTGAATCATGCCAATTAGAGTTTTTTAACTCAAGTTATAGCCATTTGAACTATGGCTGCCTGATTGGACTTAACCCAGATTTCTGGGTAATTTTTGGTTCTGGCAGTTTTAGGTCACCAAATTTGGGTGGCCAAATGACTTTGTAAATGGCATAATTTGGGTTTGTGTTCTTCATGAAAGTTTTAGGTCTATACCTCAACTATCGACTGGTAAAATTTCAGGTCATTTAGACCTGCCTAGGTCAAGTTATGGCCAAATGAACAAACACTGTTCATTTGGTCAGTTTGTACAGGGAGGACTAAGATTTTCCGAGTTTGGTCAATTTGTTCACTAGGTTTTGGTCACTTTTTGGGCATGCTTCCTGAATGAAAATTGTGTCATTTAGTGTCTATTTTCATTCCCAATTGGTCTCATACCAATTGGACTTGTAAATTTTCATTTTTGGTCCCTCAAAAGGACCTTGGTCATGCTGAGAGCTGCATGACCACACTCAATCTGAATTTGATCTCAACTCCAACAGTTCCAACACACTTCATTTGGTCACCATTGACCATTTCCCACTTCAAACTAGGTCAAATATATCATTTACCAATTTCTCAAATTTTTGTCTCTAAACCCTAAGTGTCCAAACCCTAGTTTACCAATTCTTTGCATTTGATTGATTCTATGCCTATATACATGTTTCTTTATCTCAAACAAGATCACATACACTTTTAAATCTATCAAACTTATGCATACACACATCAAAACCCTAGTTGACCGAAATTTAGGTTTGGCCGTCCAACTATTAATTTCATCTCATTTCTTTAGTTTCTAAGTTCATTTAAATAACTAAACATGCATTTGATTAGATAATTGAAAGTTAGAATACTAACCTTTGCTTTGGATTCCCAAGACTCCAATTTTCTATTTTTCTTCCTCCTTCCTTCTTTTATACTTCTTGTCTAGGGTTCTTAAGAAGCTTTCTAGGGTTTAGGGTTAATTTTAGTGGAAGAACATCAAGTTATTCAAGGTTGAATAACTCTTTAATGGTGGACACTTATGGAGGAGGGAGAGAGAGAGTGAGGGCGGCACAAGGATGAGGAAGAAGACCAAATGAATTTTTTTTTCTTTGCTTTTCTTTAATGTATTTTGTCTTATGGAAGACCAAAAAATCAATTTAATCAAATTTATTAATTATAGGATTTATAGCATCATGCATGATGTCATGCATGATGTCACCTCTCTTCACTTTTTGATTTTCTCTTCTTTTTTTTATTTTTCTATTAGTTCTTTAATTTAATTCTCGATTCCAAAATTTTCTTTTCTCCAATTTTATTTGACAGTTAAGTCAGGAGTCAGCTCTCGGGGTCAATTGACCAAATTGCCCTCGCCGGTTCAACCCAGTTTGCAAATAATTCAATATTTCTTCTGGCTCCCTAACCTAATTATTTGACTGGCTTAACAGTTCTTTTTCGTGATTTTCTCTTTTCCACTGTGTTTGTAATAGTCCTAAGGACCACAGCGTCACATTTTACAGTTCCAAATTTGAGTTTAAATCGACTTCGCAGTCGTTCCCGAGAAGGTCACCCATCGCTGTGACTCTCGGCTCGTTTAACTTCTTATGTTCTGTTTTTCTTGTTTACACTTAACTAATTGGACATTACTAATTATTTGGGTTTAAGGCTTATCTAGTTGTCTTAAGTATGGTTCTAATCCCTTTAATTGTCCATGTGACACCCCGTACCCGTGTACAGTATACCCGAGTAAGTAATGCCACACGGTGTACCGGCACACTCTAATATACCCTAATTAATTTTCATCATAATTTTGAATATAACTTGTAAAATATAACTCATTTAAGTCATTTATTGAAATCATAATTTATTTGAGGTTCCGTAAATTTTAAAGAAAATCCGCAGTGATCTGGCTAAAAATGGAGAAAAGCAGTTCTTGAACTGTGAAAAACACTTCCAATAAACAAATTCATTCATTCTCAACTCCAATATCATCACAAAACTCAATATCAAGATCTCAACATTTCAATTTCAATTCTCAATCATCCATCACATGTGATGATCACATATAAATCACAAATAAACATTTACTTTTCCATTCACAAATACAATTTTCATAATTTACATAAACATCAATATACATTACACAAGTTTAATTTCATATGAGAAAATCAAAATTTTGTTACAAAATGTCAAAATGACACCTAGTGTCCTACCAATGCACTACAGAAGTTGAGGTGACACGGACACTGAGCAGAGCTGCAGGATGGACTCACCCAGTCTGTGGTCTACTGGGCTCACGATCTGTATCTCCAGTACCTACGCGTGGCAAAAGCAACGCGCTAAGCAATAATGCTTAGTGGTGCAATAATATAATAAAAGAAAATAGCAAGAAATTAAATGTGTAGTGAATGTGTACGTTTTATTTGTTTGGTATTTGTATATCATTTACTTTGTCCACTTTTATTCATTTGGTTACCCCAAGTAACCTACACTAGACGACTGGACTGGATAACGGATAAACTGGCACTGGGTATCTAGTACCTCGGGCCATCACACCATCGGTCACATATGCATCTCTCGGTGTGCAACAGAACAGCTAACAAGCTGTAAATACATCAGGCACAAGGCCAAATCTCAATACAAGGTCAGAATGGCTAAAAGCCATAAAATCACAGAATGGCATATTGCCATGTGCAGTACTGCTAACTGAACCCTATTGGCATGCCAAACTATCCAAACCAATCATGTTAGGTATACTAGGGCATTTGAAACTTTTAAATTCTTCAATTTGTGCATTTCAAGTTTTGATGTCACTATTCACCTCATTGGTCAACAAAAATGTTGACTTTTGGATAGAAAATAGGTGTATTGGTTTTAACACCCCAAACATACCACATTTTGTATTTAAAACTTGTTGGAATTGATTGCCATTTCCATTTCTCAACTTAATTCTAAGAGGGCAGAAATTTCTGTTTTTGAGACCCAAATTTACTGTTCCATTGGGCCCTGTTGCAGTGGGAATTTGAGGAAATGACAAACATGAAAGTTGTTCCTTATTTTGTCTAGTTGAATTTCCTTTTTTGAATCACTCCATTTGGAGTTTTGTAGCTCTAGATATGGTCCAAAAACCACAGCTGGCCGGATTGCCAATCTGCAGAATTGACCATATCTACAGTAACATAAACAGTAACTAGAGTCACTTGTTTGGATGGGTTCTGGCCATAATTTGGGGTAGGTTCCTTCATAAAAGTTGTTTGTATATGTCTTAACTTGTTTCTGTAAAAATTTCAGGTCAATTGACCAAATCTACAGTGAGTTATGGCCAAATGAACAGTTACTGTTCATTTGGTCATTCTGCAGAATCAGTTGCAGGGTATCCGGATTGGGGCCAAGTTTTGGTCCTCTTGCTTTGGTCTTTTGGGCATGGTTTCTTCAGCAAAAATGTGCCATTATAAGCCTAGTTTCATGTCCAATTGGCCAAACACCAATTGGACCAACACAGCCCAAGTTATGGTAGTCCAAGTGGACTGAATTTTCAGTCCCTCTGCTACTGTCCTAGGGCAGCCTACATCTTCACTATGCAATCCTATTTTTCAGTCCAAATTGTACTCAACTTACCTAAAATAGTCACTAATTGACCATTAAAATGTTCTCTAACAATTTCCTAAGCCAAGTCAATCTTTCACTTCTCAAAACCCTAATGTCCAATTCAAATTACACATAAACCTTAATTAGCATACTAGTTCAACATCCATGCATATTCATACATTAAACATCAATTCTAGCCACTCTAAGTTCATTAAAACTATCAAACTCATCCTTCCTTAGGGCTGCCGAAAATTAAAGATACCCTAACATATATGATTTACTTCAAATTCTTACAATTTCTTGTCTTAAAATGATGCTCTAACAAGGATTAAAGGAGTGAGAGTGAAAGTATAGCACTAACCTTGAATAGGGCAGATTTTTCCCAACTCAAAACTTCACTTTCCTTCACTTTCTAGGCTGCCAAAAGGTTGTTTAAGGTGTGGGGTAAAATTTTAATGAAGAGAGGTTAGGGTTTTGTGGTGAAACAAAGGGAGAAATAAAGCTTGAGTTGCAAAATCAATGGAGGTTTGGCTAGCTTGGATTTCGGCTGGTTTGGGAGGAAGAAGAAGGCAGCTGCATTTTTGTTTCTTTTGGTCTTCATTTAGTCTATTTTGTTGGTTATTTAAATGGTAGTTTAAAGGTGATTGGTGGTGGCTTTTTAATGACATCACCTTATGTCATAATTAAGCCTTTTTCTTCATTTTCTTTTCTTTTCTTCACTACTCATTTCCAATTTAATTTCTAGTAATGTTTATTCATATTTTATGTCATATTAATTATTTACTCAACTGGACAAGTTGGCCAAAAATCACCTCTGAAGGCGAAATGACCAAAATGCCCTCCGTTTGGCTTAACGGGTCAAAATTGTCTGTACCGATTGAAAAAAATTTTCTAAATATTTTCTTGGCATTCTAATGCCATGGGAACCCCAATAACCCTTCTCTGGAGTCCCAAAAATTATTTTATAATTTTTCCCCCGGGTCTAGGGCTCCTCGTTATAGAACCGCAACTTCCTCTCAGTTTACCCTCGCTAGGGCACATTGCTTATCTTGGTTGTATTTTATTTCTAAAATTTTTACTAAATTTTTCTTATTAATATTTGAGTTAATTATGGTTTCTGACTTTAGTTTAAATATTTTTCCGGACGTTCTAGCTGTCCGGACCGACACCGATCACCGGAACAGTAGAATGTACGGAGTTGTTACCGGGAGGGTGTTACAGTCCAGACCAACACCGGTCACCGGAACAGTGAAATATACCAGGCTATGCAAATAAGGGTGTTACAGGGCAGAAGAGACAAGCAGCAAAATAGCAGTCAGGGTCAAGCTAGTTCCTCCTCTACACCCAGTAAGAAATTCAAAGGCCCCTAGGCTTAAGGCCAAAGCCAGACACAGGGCAGGGCCAATCACATAGGCCCAGATCTCATTTTACACCTTGGAGAGGCCAGTCCACTCCATCAGTGGGTAGTTCTCCAAGGGCGATGTTTAGGGGACCAGCCCCAGCAGTTTTTTCAGCGTGTCCACACTGTCATAAGTGGCACAGAGGCGAATGTTAATGACTGACTGGAGGATGTTTCCAGTGTAGGTCTACTAAGCATTAAGTAAGAGATTTCCCATGGAGGAATGTTGCAGCTACTCCAGTACAAGCAGATAGACCTGCCCCTGCAGCTCAGACGGGTAAGAAGCATGGTAAGACAAAGGTAGCCAGGAGTTCACAGAGGCCTGCATTAGAAACAGTTAAGAGGCTTAAGGCAAGAGCACCAGCCAGAGCATATGCTATGAGGGCACAAGAGGAGCAAGATGCTCTAGATGTCATCAGGGGTACGTTTCTACTTTATGCCTGTGCATGCATTGGTGGATCCAGGATCCACTCATTCTTACATTTGCATTAAGTTGCTCATGGAAAGGGGAATTCAAGCAGAGAAAAGTGACCAAGATATCTTGGTCACTAACCCATTAGGCCACAATGTAGTGGTCAATAAAGTGTACAGAGGTTACCCATTGAGGATTCAGGGGTTTGAGTTCTCGGCAAACCTAATTGAATTACCCTTCCACGACTTTGATGTCATCCTTGGGATGGATTGGTTGTCACATTATCAGGCAATAGTTGATTGTAAATTGACGAAAATTACTTTGAAAACTCCTGAGAATAAAGAGATCACAGTTGTGGGTGAAAGGACAGATTTCCTATCCAATGTTATTTCAGCTACGGCTATAAGGAGGCTGATCAGGAAGGGTTCTGAAGAATATCTGGCGCATGTTGTTGATACCAGAAAGGCTAGGTTTAGTCTTCATGACATTCCCACTGTATGTGACTTCACTGATATCTTCCCTGAAGATTTGCCTGGTTTGCCACCAGAAAAGGAAGTAGAATTTGCTATTGAAGTAATGTCGGGATGGCACCTACTCAATTAAAGGAGTTGAAAATCCAGTTATAGGAGTTACTGGATGAGGGGTTTATATGCTCCACTGTGTCACCATAGAGATCTCTGGTGCTATTTGTGAAAAAGAAGGATGGGACTTTGAGGTTATGCATTGATTACTGGCAACTAAACAAAATGACTGTGAAGAACAAGTACCTTGATCAATTGAAGGGAGCAGGTGTATTTTCTAAGATTGATCTCAGATTAAGGTATCATCAGCTGAGGGTAAAGGATACAGATGTGCCTAAGACTATATTCAGGACTCAGTATGGGCACTACGAATTTTTGGTGATGCCGTTTGGGTTAACAAATACACCAGCAGCTTTCATGCACCTTATAAACCACATCTTCCATCCATACTTAGATCGGTTTGTAGTGGTCTTTATTGATGACATCCTGGTGTATTCCAAGAACAGAGAGGAGCATAATGAGCATTTAAGGATTATTCTACAGACTCTGAGAGAGAAGAAACTGTATGCTAAGCTGCCCAAATGTAAATTCTGGTTGAATGAGATTGCTTTCCTTAGACACATAGTATCAGCTGATGGGATTAGAGTGGATCCTAAGAAGATTGAAGTTGTAATGGAATGGAAGCCTCCTAGGAATGCAACTGAAGTTAGAAGTTTCTTGGGGCTAGCTGGGTATTACAGAAGATTTATGAAGGGGTTTTCTCTGATAGATGCTCCATTGACCAAATTGCTGCATAAGAATGCAAAATTTGATTGGAATGATAAGTGTCAAGCTAGTTTTGAGAAGTTGAAGGCTATGTTGATAGAGGCACCAGTGTTGACACATCCAGTATCTGGAAAGGACTTTGTGGTTTACAGTGATGCTTCTCACAATGGGCTAGGGTGTGTTTTGATGTAGGAAGGGAAAGTGGTCACCTATGCTTCCAGACAGCTAAGGCCACATGAAAAGAACTACCCTACTCATGATTTGGAGTTAGCAGCAATTATCTTTGCATTGAAGATATAGAGGCACTACTTATATGGTGAAAAGTGCTACATATACACAGACCACAAAAGTTTAAAATACTTGCCAACCCAGAAGGAGCTCAACCTTAGACAGAGGCGATGGATTGAGTTCCTAAAGGATTATGACTATGTGATAGATTATCATCCTGGGAAGGCAAATGTAATTATTGATGCTTTGAGTAGGAAGTTTATTACAGCTTTGAGATCCTTAAATGCCCGCTTATCTTTGGCTCAAGATGGAGCTATTTTGGCTGAGTTGCAAGTGAAGCCAAATCTGCTACAGCAGATACAGAAGGGACAAAAGATGGATGAGAAGTTAATGATTGTTATAGGCAGAATCACAGAGGGGAAGGAGACTGAATATGAGTTGAAAGAAGATGGGTGTTTGTACTACAAGGGAAGAGTATGTGTACCAGATGATGGGGAATTGAAGAAAAATATTCTGAAAGAGGCACACAACAATGTCTATGCTATGCACCTAGGGAGTACTAAAATGTACCATGATTTGAAGCCTCATTACTGGTGGCCTAGTATGAAGAAGGATATAGCTGACTAAGTAATTAGATGCTTGACAGGTTTAGGCAGAGCACCAAGTTTCATCAGGTTTATTACAGCCTATCACTATACCTGAATAGAAATGGGATCGGGTCACTATGGATTTTGTTAGTGGTCTACCTCTCACCCAGAAGAAACATGATGTAGTACGGGTGATAGTAGATAGACTGACCAAATCAGCATCTTTTTTGCCAGTCAGAATTGACTATTTACTATAGAAACTAGCAGAGTTATATATCAGTGAGATAGTTAGACTACATGGAATCCTAATTTCCATTATATCTGATAGAGACTCGAGGTTTAAATCTAGATTTTGGAAGAAGTTGCAGGAAGCCTTGGGTAAAAAACTCAATTATAGCACAGCTTTTCATCCTCAAATAGATGGATAGTCAGAACGAGTGATTCAGGTGCTTGAGAATAAGCTAAGGACTTGTGTTATAGAGTTTGAGGGAAGTTTGCTTACAACAATAGCTACCAAGTTAGTATTCAAATGGCTCCATACGAGGCACTGTATGGGAGAAAGTGCAAATGTAACACCCCTCACCCAACTGCAGTGTAATCGAGCAAGGCGTGCTACATTCGGCGCCGGAGCACCCTATCTTATCTTACTTTATTCCTTTAATCATTTTCAAGTTATTATCATTTATTATTAATCATTTTACGACGAAAAAACTAACGGAGTTTCCCCTATTTTATTTACTTTTGATGTGATTTACTATTCACCTATTTAAAAATCTCAATAATATTTTAAAATAAAAATCTCATCATTTCATGTATCATCTATATATTTTAATTCCGTATTCAAATCTATATAATTTCATTCATATCCATTTGGATACATTCCCATTCATGCTCAATTCATATATGAAAATTTTCAATCTGTATTAATGTACATGATATATAATTTAATCACATATGAATTAACCGATTTATTAATTTACATCACATACCTATTAATTACATTTTCATAATTTACGTTACAATACTATAACTAAGCATTTTATACAATATATAAATTATGACCTATATGGGCCTTATCTACATGCATTGCTGAGGAGGTGAAAACCTTGAATACTTCAGGCACTTTTGCATATCAAAACTCCAAAATCTCTATTTAATATTCGCTGGCTTTACCTTCAGTACCTGCGCGAGGAAACAAATCCATCACGCTAAGCATTTCTGCTTAGTGGTGCAATAATATAACAAAGAAAATAATATATACAAATAAAGAAAGAATCAAGCATTCTAAATATTCAAGTATCAATTTGATTTAAAATGACATTTCTAGTATTAACTATCTTATATGTTAATTCATTCCTCTTTGGAAGTACCGAGTTTATAGCCTTACAGTAATAATATTTAATATACATTTTATTCTAGGAGTATTTTATTTGAGGTCTTTCTACGATTTTGCAAATTATATTTTTTTTATGTTTCTATTGCTAATATCTTTTTCACATTTTATTGAATACTTTATAATGTTTGTAATAGCTAATATGCTTAAATAATTTCAATAATTTACACTGCCCAGGTAACCTATGACAAGCTGACTAAATTGGATAATGGGTCATTGGCACTGGACACCGCGGTGCCTCGGGCCGTCATACTATGGGAAGCAGAACGTCAACCATGTATGCAGTCAAAATGGCTAAAAAATCATGATAACACATAATCGGGCATAAAAGCCATGAGTGCGAGCATGTAGCCATGAGTGCGGCCATAAAACCATGAATACGGGCATAACGCCATCAATCTAGGCATAAAGCCTTTCGCAGTACTGCTAAAATAATACTCTATTGGCATGCCAATCTATCTATGTCACACCCTACTTCTCGTAAGATGTAACATGCTCCCGTAGTACACCTAATGAATTACCGTATTTCGCCTACCGATAACCCATTAAATATACTACAAGGGATTTTAAAACAAATTTTTTTCATTTTTAAATTGGCGGGTAAAATTTTTTTCAGATATTAAAAACCTTTATTTAAAGTCCAAACATAAATTAAATTTTTAGATATTTAAAATCTCCGTAATTTTTATAAAAATTTAGGCAGAGTGCCGTCTGTATTTTAAGAAAACAGTTCTTCAAAACCTGAAAACAAGGACACTCCCAAAATATTTCTCAATCACAACTCCATAAATCAATTTCATTTCCCAAATCAGCACAAGCAACTCAATACACAAATTAAATTAAATCAAATGTTGAAATATCTCATTAAGGTAACAAAATTAATATTTACATTCATGGGAGAATTAAAAATTTAGTAGTGCAAAACTTTATAAATACATAAAATCTCAAGATAACCTTACAATAATTTGTATTTGATTACAATCCAAAAATATATTACAAAAGAGTTGATATAACTGCTCAAAGGAAATTTCATACATATAAATACAGAATTACATCAAAATCTAAAGCACAAGGGTATACCTATGATATACCCAAAGATAGACTCACTATGTCTTTCAATAATCTTGCTCAGCTGCTTTATATTTTCTTTCACCTGCGACAACATACAAAGCTATCGTTGAGTGGTGAACTCAGTGGTGCACAAACTAATAATTTAAAAATTAATACAAGTTATGCTTAACAATTCTAACAAATAAAAATTTCTAAATTTCTAAATTCTTCAAAATTCATAATATTCAGAAATCAATAATTCCATTTATGCAAATTATTCATTTGAATAACATTTTGATTAAATAGTAATTATTTATCTACATTTATTTTAAATCTCGAAAAAAATACAAAAATATTTTGAATCACTGACAAATTATTTATTTCAACCACAATTTATCAAATTATGAACAATTTAAAGGACGTTGCCAACAATTCACACAGTTGAACCCATAACCCAAAATTCAAATAGATGCCGTGTTGTACCCCACGACATTTCAAACTCTCCCAACAACCGAGGCTAAAAGGGAGGAACAAAGACTAGCTAGTATATATGAGTACTCATTCAAACTCTTCCCCAACTGGCAAGCCAGAGAGGAAGGAACTCACCCTATCTAGTGGAGGAGATATCTCACTAGACAAGCTAATGAGAATTCACAACATATATTGCCATGTCAACTGTGGTTTCAAATCATATTCAAAATAATTTCTATTTACAAAGTGTTTACAAACCATTAACATATTGAATCATCATAAATTCATGCTCAAGGTTGGTAACACAATAAACTTAGAATTTACAATCCTCAAAACCATGCAATAAATACGTAAATGCATAAGAAAATTTACTTTTAATTGATATAATTTCATTCAACAAATTAAAATCCTCAATACAAAAAAATTATAAATCATAAAATAAACTTGTTCAAATCAATTTAGAAGTGAAAAGTAACAAAATAGTTAGTTGTGCACAAACCTTATACGAGTCGCCTCTTGGCCTTAACTCGATGTCTCGGATTCTTTTTCGGTATTCTTTTCCATTGAAACACACAGTTTCATAGTATTTCAGTATCACAATTTATCATAACTCTACAAATAAATTCAACTCTACTTATACCTAGCTTTAATATGCTAAACTTGACGTTCTTTAAAATTTGTATTTCGGGGTTACTATTCATGATACTATTCAAGTCAATTTGTTGACTTTCTAATGCTTAATAGGTATGGGAATTCTAATTTCACTCACATCCCACATTTTGGTTACCTAATTTGTTAGTTTTGGTTCTTTTCTCAAATTTTAAGTCTTTTAGGCAAAATTTCAAATTTTTAGTTTTAGTGTCCTATTTTGCACTGTTCCATTGATCATGTTGCTGTTAGAATTTGGATAAGTTTTCTTCATAGAAGTTGTTCCTTATTGTCTTAAATTTATTTCTCTTTTTGAATCACTCCATTTGGAGTTTTTTAGCTCAAGTTATAGCCATTTGAACATGGCTGGCCGGATTGGCCTAACCCAGATTTTCTGGGCACCAACTTAGTTCTGGTAGTTTTAGGTCACTAAATTTGGGTGGCTAAATAACTTGGTTAAGGGCATAATTTGGACTTTTGTTCTTCATAAAAGTTGTAGGGCTATATCTCAGCTTCTACTGGTAATATTTCAAGTCATTTGGACCTGCCTAGCCCAAGTTATGGCCAAATGAACAAACACTGTTCATTTGGTCATTTTTGTACAAGTTAAAACACCCAGTTCTGGATTTGGTCAATTTGTTCACTAGGTTTTGGTCACTTTTTGGGCATGATTCTTACATGAAAAATGTGCCATTTTGTGTCTAGTTTCATTTCCAATTGACCTCACACCAATTGGGTTGGTAAAGTTTTAGTTTTGGTCCCTGAAAGGGACCTTAGTCATGCTGCCTGCAGAATGACCATATCCAATCTGAATTTCAATTTGGTTCTAACATTTCTACACATCACAATTGGTCATACATGACCATTCTTCAACTCAAGCAAGGTCAAACACACCATTTAACTAATTCTCACATTTTTCCTCCCAAAACCCTAGGTACCAAACCCTAATTCTCATGTAATTCAAATCTAATGCATTCCAATCACCAATACATAGTTTATACACATAATTCAACTTAAACACTCATTCAAATATATCAAATTCATTCATTCTCAAACCCTAATCTATTGCTGGCCTAATTTCTATTTAGTCCACCATGCTTAATTTTGTTTAATTTTTTCACAATTTCTAGATTAACTCATGCATATAAACATAATTCTAAAGAAAAATCTAGTGGTTAATTACTAACCTTTATGCAAAATTTTTCACCTCTCCAAACTTCTTCCTTTCTTCTTCTTTTTGTAGTCAAACTCCTTATCAAGGTTTAAATACAAGATTTAATGATGGAAAGTAAGGTTTCTATGGTGGGATTTAGGTTTTCTTCAAGCTCAAAATGAGCTTTAATGGAGGATGAAGTGAGAGAGCTTTTGGAGAAAGAAGTGGGGCGGCAACCTTGCAAGAAAAAGACTAAATAATTTTTCTTTTATTTTGTTATTTTATGTGTATTTATCATAAATTGACTTGGTCAAATTAATTCATTAATTTAATAATTATTTATGAGGTCATCCATGATGTCATGGAAGGTGATGTCATAAACTTTTTCTTTTTTTTTCTTTTTCTTTTGCATTTATTTTTCTATTAATTCTTTAATTTTATTCTTGATCCCAAAATTTTCTTTTCTCCAATTTTATTTGACAGTTAGGTCAGGAGTCAGCTCTAGGGGTGAATTGACTAAATTGTCCCTCGCCGGTTCGACCCGGTTTGCAAATAATTCAATATTTCTTTCGGGTCCCTGATCTAATTATTTGACCGGCTTAACAATTCATTTTTGGTATTTTCTCTTTTCCACTGTGTTCACAATAGTCCTAAGGACCGCGATGTCACATTTTACAATTCGAAATTAGAGTTTAAATCGACCTCGCAGTCTTTCCCGAGAAGGTCACCCATCGCTGTGACTTTCGGCTCATTTAACTTCTTATGTTCTGTTTATCTTATTTATACTTAACTAATTGAAAATTACTAATTATTTGTGTTCAGGGCTTATCTAGTTGTCTTAGATGTGATTTTAATCCCCCTAATTATCTAGACCGACACTGATCATCGGAACAGTGAAATATACCAGGCTATGCAAATAAGGGTGTTACAATCTAATCTGACACACGTGTCTAGGCAATACATGGGCACATAGTACCATTAAGTGTTCATAAGTTTCATTATTTCATTATATATTCTAATTACAATTTCTAGCATTTCAATCTTTTTCATAATAAAAATATAAATTTCCAAGTCTAATATTGTCACACCCTACTCTCCTGTAAGATGTAACATGATCCCGTAGTATATCTAATGAATTACCAACTCCGTCTACTGATAACCCATTAAATACACTACAAGGGATTTTAAAAACTTTTCTTACTTCTTTTACAGTGGTGAGCACTATTTACAGGTGTTAAAAGCCTTTTTGAACTGAAGTGATAGAACTAACACATTTGAATTATTTGGAATTTCTGTAAAAATTTTGGCAGAGTGCCATCTGTATTTTGGATAAACAGTTCTTCAAAAAAACCTGTAAAAAGCACTTCAATATATTTCCAAATCTCAACTCCAACATTTTTCTCAACACAACATATTTCTTAACTCAAATCCACAGTGATTTTTCAAAAACTGAGATAAAAGAAATATAATACAATTTTTACAAGTCAAAATAACTCATAATTTACTTTACAACTTCAATGTACAATTTTAATTTACAACTGCTCAAAACAAAAAACAATATGTACATACAGTGGTCATACATTACAGTAGAAAATGCAAAATGTTGGTATACTCATTATACCCGGTAATCTCTCGCTGGAGGTACTAGCAGCCTAGTCTGTTGCCTTGTCTGTCTGTCTACCTGCAACATCAATGAAAAGCTATCGCTGAGACAATGTCTCAGTGGTGCACAACATTAACCAAATACATCTTTAAATCATAATTCATAAATCATACAAATAGTGGATACTTAAAATTATAGTTAATTTCAAGACAGTAATTGTCAACAAGAATTTAAACTCCATTTCTCAATATCACAATAAATTTCAATAAGTCAGATTATGGTTGAATTCAAAAGACAGTATATGTCAATAAGAGTTTAAATTCATTTCACAATCTCACAATACATAATAATAAATCACACACAGCTTAATCATGTTCCAAAGTTCAATTCGTCCCAAAAGCCGATGGCTAATGAGGTATTCAATTCGTCCCAAAAGTCGATGACTAATGAGGAATAACATAGCTAGCTAGCAAAAATATGAGTATTCATCCAATTCGTCCTCAACAGGCACACACCTCAACACTTCAGCCAGAGAGGGAATTTAATTTGTCCCACTAGATAAGCTAGCGAGGAATACAATCAATATACATGATAGCTGTGGTTTCAAACCATTTCCAATGCTTTTCAATCAATAAGTATCCATCAAATATTATTCAAACAATTTTTCACAGTTTCACAATTTAAAACAATAATATACAAATAGTCAAAATTTATTTCAATTGAAAATAATTCAAAAGAAATAGCTGCTGTGCACAAACCTCTGATAACTGTCTCTTGGTCTGGACTCAGTGTTTCCTTCCCTTTTCCTGAGTCTTTGGTAACTGAGAAACACAATTTGAAGTATTTCAGTACTAAATTAAATTGTCTCTAACAATAATGTTCGATAAGTAATTCACTGAAAGCTATTATTTGCTTAATCACCTAATATATCGACCCTCGATGCGTTCTAGGTAATTTAGGTTTTAGTGTCACTAATATGTCACATTCATTAGTCTTTTAGGGTTGGTACATGTTACCAATTTCATTTTCTTGTTTAGTGCATTTTATTGCAACTTGCTGGATTCCGGGATACTAGTTTGACCTAGCCGGACGACCTAGTTCCCTCTGTTTTCGGGTTTCGGCCAAAACTACAAACTTGTAGATCTATGTCTTATGGAACGCGGGGCAAAATTTTAGGTCATTCTGAGTTATGTAGACCAAGTTATGGTCATTTTACTATTGCTGGTCAGATGGCATCAAATTTAGTCAATTTGGGTCAATTTTGGTCAACTTTGGTTCGGCCAGTTTTTGGACCCGAACTTGTGCAAGCTGTTTGACTTGATGGTTAAAATTTCAGGTCAATTGGACTTGTTTTGAGTGAGTTATGGCCTAAACACTAACTGCTGCCCAATTGGTCAATTTTCAGGTCTCAATTGTATTTAATCCGAATAGTTCATTTTTCATGCTACCTTGCAAGCAGAATTTTGGTATGCTTTCTCAATGAAAGTTGGCACATTTTGTGCCTAGTTTCACCTCCAATTGGTCTCATACCAATTGGAGTTACACCTTTAGTTTTATAGGTTAAAATGCACACTGCCCTTCATTACATTGTTTAAACATGTAGCAATTACACATTTACCTTACCATAAATCCACTCCTCAACCCAATTCTGTTTTGGTACATTACCAAAACCATACACCACTTCACTTTAAAGTCACTTTGGGAAGAATACAAACATCCTTAATACACCAATTAAAACTCTAATTCATAAAGTCCAAATACAACCACATATACACATAAACATTTCTAATTCTTACATACACTTTACAAAACCAATTTACATACATATTCATTAATCCTCAATATCACAATTTATCCAATATCTCCATGAATTCAAACATTCATTAAGGAGTCCCAAAGCTGCTGAAATGCTTCACAATGCCAAAGTGTCCCACAATTCGTCAACTTCCATCCCAATTGCACAATCACCACATATATACATGGAATTAACTTACTAGGACATTAATCACCCTACTCAACATAATTTCCCATCAAATAAATGTAAGAATAAATCATCAAATATACAACTCCATGGCTGTCCAAACTGGATATATCAAGAACTTCTCAAAACTTAAAAATTCCTTCACAAAGCACACACCCATAACATGTATACAAAGTTTAACAAAGCAATATTCAAAATCTCAAACTTACCTATTGTTGGGACTTGCTAAACCTTCACTAAAACTTCTTAATATTGGTATCTACTTCTTCCTTGTGATGTGGAGGTAATCTTTAATGAAGAAAAGTAATCAAAATCTAGCTTGAAAATGGGTGAAATGAAGCCATGCAAATGGGGTGGCCATGGAAGGGCTTTAGGAGTTCTTCCTTACGGCAATGGATGAATAAATGAGGAAGATGAAGTTTTAATGGAAGTAATCTGCCCACTTAATCAATATTTTAATTCATATTATAATTCTTAGTGGTCCACTTACTCAAATTAATCATATAATAATCTTAAAGTGCTAATTACACAATTTTCACTCCACTTTTGGCTATTTGCATTAGGTACCACTAAACTAATTTTTCATTTTATTTTCTAAGTGTAATATTATTTATTTTTAATGGACATTTAGGTCAAAAGACAATTCGGGGTGTCAAATGACCATAATGCCCCTGTTCGGTTTACATTCCCGATTTTTCGGTAACACCGGGTTTTGTCCATTTTTTGATTTCTCACTTTTCCTTGTACTAATACTTTAATTTTTCTTTGATATTTCTAATGATATTTATACTTCAATTGATGTCTCTTTAAATCCTAAAAATATTTTCCAGTGTTCCCCGCAGTCCAAGGCTAGTCAACGGTCCACGCCATGACTTCCCGGTGCGGTCACCCATCGCTAGGGTTCTCGGCTCGCTTAACTTGGTTACATTTCTTTGCTATTATTTTTCCTTTGTTTTTCTTGTATTTTCTGTTCTTGTATTTCATTATTTTATGTCTCCTCACTCATAACGAAGAGTAGTTCTAGGTATCCTAGCTGTCCGAATAACACTGGTCACTGGAACAGTAGAACGCACTACCGAACATAGGGGTGTTACAATTCTCCCCCCCTTAAATATATTTCATCTCGAAATTTTACCTGGCATTAGTCTCTGAACAGCTGTGGGTGCTGTCTCCTCATATCCTCTTCACGTTTCCAAGTAGCTTCTTGGCCTGAATGATGGTTCCACAACACTTTAACCAGGTGTATCTGTTTGTTCCTCAGCTGCTTCACCTCATATGCTAGAATTTTTATGGGTTCTTCCTCATATGAGAGGTCTGGATTTGCCTCAATCTCTTCAACTGATAGTACATGAGATGGGTCAGATCTGTACCTCCTTAACATGGACACATGGAAGACACTGTGTATCCTTGCTAGCTCTAGAGGTAATGCCAACCGGTATGCCAAAGGACCCACTCTTTCCAGAACCTCATATGGTCCGATGAAACGAGGACTCAATTTCCCCTTTTTGCCAAATCTCATAATCCTCTTCCAAGGAGAAACTTTGAGGAATACCTTATCACCCACTGCATATTCAATATCTCTTCTTTTCAAATCAACATAGGACTTCTGACGGGTCTGATGCAGCCTTGAGTCTATCTCTAATCAATCTGATCTTTTCCTCTGTCTACTGAATAATTTCTGGCCCAATCATCTTCCTTTCACCTACTTCATCCCAACATAAGGGAGTTCTGCACTTCCTGCCATACAATGCTTCATATGGAGGCGTCCCAATGCTTGATTGGTAGCTGTTGTTATAAGCAAACTCAATCAAAGGCAAGTGTGTATCCCAACTACCTTCAAATTTAATCACACAAGCTCATAGCATATCCTCCAGTATCTGAATAACCCTCTCTGACTGGCCATCTGTCTGTGGGTGGAATGCTGTGCTGAAGTTCAATCTAGTTCCTAGGGCTCTCTGAAGACTACCCCAGAATCTAGAAGTGAACCTAGGATCTCTGTTAGACACAATTGATACTGGCACTCCATGCAATTTTACAATCTCATATATGTACAATCTGGCCAATCTTTCCAGGCTATAGTCCATTCGAACTGGCAAAAAGTGAGCAGACTTGGTCAATCTGTCAATTATAACCCATACTGCATCATGACTACTCTGTGTCCTTGGAAGTCCTGTAACAAAATCCATAGTTATTCGTTCCCATTTCCACTGCATCGACAAAGGATGTAACAAACCAGCTGGAACTTGATGTTCTGCCTTTACTTGCTGACAAGTTAGGCATTTGGAAACAAATTTAGCTATATCTCTCTTCACACCCATCCACCAGTAATGCTCTTTCAGCCCTCTGTACATTTTAGTTCCACCAGGGTGCATAGCAAATGGAGACTCATGTGCTTCCTTCATAATGATCTGTCTCAATTCAGTATTATTAGGAACGCACATTCTGCCCTGATGTAGCAATAAACCATCATCTTTTACAGAAAATTAAGGTTTCTTGCCCTGCTGGACTTCTTTCAGTAGCTTCTGATATTTTTCATCACTATGAGCAGCCATTCTGATCTGATTAATCAACACTGGCTGTACATGCCAAGCAACTACTGTTTGTCCCTCATCATTAATCTCTAAACTGGCATGCTGTGCTTTCAATTCACATACCATGGACAAAGGAGAAACTCTGAGACTTGCCATAGTCTTGCGACTTAAGGCGTCAGCCACCACATTTGCTTTCCCTGGCTGATAGTCTATTAAGCAATCATAATCTTTGATGAGTTCTAACCATCTCCTCTGCCTCAAATTCAATTCCTTCTGGGTGCCTAAGTAGTTCAAGCTCTTGTGATCTGTGTAAATGTAGCATTTCTCTCTATACAAATAGTGTCTCCAGATCTTCAGAGCAAAAACAATAGCTGCTAGCTCTAGATCATGTGTTGGGTAGTTCCTCTCATGCGGTTTCAGCTGGCGTGATGCATAAGCAATGACATTCCGATCTTGCATCAGTACACAGCCTAACCCATTGTGAGAAGCATCACTATAAACTGTGTATTCTTTACTTGGAGTAGGTAAAGTGAGGACTGGAGCTTTAGTCAAACACCTTTTCAACTCATCAAAACTCTGCTGGCATTTATCTGTCCACTGAAATTTTACATCTTTCAGAAGCAGCTTAGTCAGTGGAGAAGATAACATAGAAAACCCCTTCACAAACTGACGGTAATATCCAGCTAGACCCAGAAAACTGCGAATTTCTGTGATGTTCCTGGGCGGCTTCCAATTAAGGATAGCTTCTACCTTGCTGGAATCTACCTTGATCCCTTCAGCTGACACAACATGTCCCAAAAAGGAGATTTCTTTCCGCTAAAATTCGCATTTCGACAATTTGGCGTATAGCTGTTTCTCCCTTAAAGTCTACAGTACAATCCGTAGGTGTCTGTCATGCTCCTCTGCATTCCTTGAATATATCAAAATGTCATCAATAAACACCACCACAAATTGATCAAGATATGGTCTGAAGATAGTGTTCATCAGATCCATAAAAGCAGCTGGAGCATTTGTTAACCCGATTGGCATTACTAGAAACTCATAGTGGCCATACCGAGTTCTGAAAGCAGTTTTTGGAATACTCTGCTCTTGCACCTTCAGCTGATAATAACCAGATCGCAAATCAATTTTGGAGAATACAGGTGCACCCTTCAACTGATCAAACAGATCATCAATGCGAGGCAATGGATATCTGTTCTTTATTGTCACCTTATTCAACTGCCGGTAATCAATGCATAAGCGGAGAGTACCATCCTTCTTCTTAACAAACAACACTGGTGCTCCCCAAGGTGACACACTAGGGCGGATGAAGCCCTTTTCAAGTAGTTCTTGCAATTGTATCTTCAACTCCTTCAACTCACTGGTGCCATTCTCGTATGGCATTATGGAGATTGGTTCCACACTGCATAACATTAATTTCAAATCGCACTTCTCTTTCCGAGGTAATCACGGCAATTCATCAGAAACACATCCGAAAGTCATGTATCGTAGGGATGTCCTTCAATGCCGACTCCCCACTTGGGTGTCTACCACATGTGCCAAGTAGGCTTCACACCCTTTCTCGATCATCTTTCGGCTAGTGCAATTAAATGATGTTTGATAGCAATAACTGCCTTTCCCCATGTATTACCACATCACTGCACTGAGGAAGGCCAAAAGTGACTGTCTTCAGCCTACAGTCAATCATGGCATGATGCCTAACTAACCAATCCATGACCAAGATGATATCATAATCTCTGAAGGGCATTTCAATGAAATCAGACAGGAAAGTGTGTCCATGGATCACCAAAGGACAATCTCTATACATTCTATTAACCCTGACTTCCTGTCCTAACGGACTTGTTACTAGCACCTCAAAGTCCATTTTTGTACATGGAACAGCAATGCAATCAATGATGCTAGCACTCACATAAGAATGGGTAGAACCCAGATCAAATAACACAAACACATCTTGGTTAAAAGTTGAGAAGGTACCAGCCACAACATCAGATGTCTCGGCCTCTTCCCTCTGTCTCATTGCATAGACTCTGACCAGAACCTTTGTCTTGCTCAATGTTTCACTATGCCTTGGCTTTGAGCTACCTCTACCCCTGCCTCTACCTCTGCTGGGTGGTTGTGAACTTACGGTGACGGGGCTCAATCGACCCTTCTGCGATAGTAGGAGGTGGTCCAACTCTGCGACTCTTTGGTGCGATCCTTGGCAAAGTGTCCTGTGCCTCCACAGTTATAACAGGCTCCAATAGCCTTGTAGCAGATCCCACCATGATTTCTTCCACATGTCTCACAATGGCGGGGAGGGTAGGAACCTCTGGTACTCTGCTGACCAGATAGGGGAGGCTTTTGTCCTGAATATCTTCCCCTACCAGATTTCTTGCCACCTCTGCTGTGTCCCCCATAGTTCTTCCCCTTTCCAGTAGGACCACTGGAACTCTGTTCTACAGATTTTCCTTCTTTCTCTATCTTCTCTGATTTCTTTTTCTCAGGAGCAGCTTCAGACTCAATTTTTTCTAACTCTAGAGCTTGAGAAATAAGTTCCGAGAAGTTAGTGTGTTTGAAGCCGACTACTTGTAATCTGATACTGGGCTTCAAGCCAGTTTCAAATCTCTTGCATCTCTCCCTACTGGTAGAAAGTAAACTTACTGCGTAATGGCTCAGGCGGGAAAATTCTCTTTCATACTCAGCCACTGATCTGTTCCCCTGTTTCAGAATTAGGAATTCTTATAGCTTCTGGTCTACAAAAGCATCAGGGACATATTTCTGTCTGAATTTCCTGAGAAAGTCATTCCATATTAGCTGCGAGTTCTACTGATGTGGGAATGGTTTTCCACCAGTCATAAGCATCCCCCTGTAGCAAAGATATAGAGTATTCGAATCTGAGCTCCTCCGTGCAATGCAATTTCTTGAATACCCTATCCATCCTCTCTAACCACTGTTCAGCCTCTAGAGGATCTACTGTCCCCTTGAACTCTGTAGCCCCATACTTCATCAATTTATCATACTGCCTAGTAGGAGATTGTGGTTGTACCACTGGTGTCTGTATTGGGACTTGAGTAGGCACAATACCAGCCATTTATTGGAACATTGCGACCATCTCACGAGCGAATCGAGTAGGAAAGCTGCGATCGCTGCGGTGGTGTTCTTTGAACCACTGACATTTTGTAGGCCTGGGGCATCCCCTTGCACCTCAGCCTCAATAGATTGATCGACTGAACGTTCACCCTCTTCCATAGTCAATGCAAGGATTTTAGATCTCCTGAACAAATCACACAAGGAGATTTCCTCCCGTTAGTGCATATTTATAATGTAATGTACTGTATGTATCAAACAATGATATTGAGCAGTTGTACTATGAAGAAAGAATATTCAAATAACATGTGAAAATAGAATTTAAAAACTTTGCTCTAATACGACCAAAACATGTCACACCCTACTCCCCTGTAAGATGTAACATGATCCCGTAGTATATCTAATGAATTACCAACTCCGTCTACTGATAACCCATTAAATACACTACAAGAGATTTTAAAAACTTTTCTTACTTCTTTTACATTGGTGAGCACTATTTACAGGTGTTAAAAACCTTTTTGAACTGAAGTAATAGAACTAACACATTTGAATTATTTGGAATTTCTGTAAAAATTTTGACAGAGTGCCATCTGTATTTTGGATAAACAGTTCTTCAGAAAAACCTGTAAAAAGCACTTCAATATATTTCCAAATCTTCTCCAACATTTTTCTCAACACAACATATTTCTCAACTCAAATCCACAGTGATTTTTCAAAAACTGAGATAAAGAAATATAATACAATTTTTACAAGTCAAAATAACTCATAATTTACTTTACAACTTCAATGTACAATTTTAATTTACAACTGCTCAAAACCAAAAACAATATGTACATACAGTGCTCAAAACCAAAAACACTTCAACTAGAGAGGGAATTCAATTCGTCCCACTAAACAAGCTAGCGAGGAATACAATCAATATACATGATATTTCAAACCATTTCCAATGCTTTTCAATCAATAAGTATCCATCAAATATTATTCAAACAATTTTTCACAGTTTCACAATTTAAAACAATAATATACAAATAGTCAAAATTTATTTCAATTGAAAATAATTCAAAAGAAATAGCTGTTGTGCACAAACCTTTGATAATTGTCTCTTGGTCTGGACTCAGTGTTTCCTTCCCTTTTCCTGAGTCTTTGGTAACTGAGAAACACAATTTGAAGTGTTTCAGTACTAAATTAAATTGTCTCTAACGATAATGTTCGATAAGTAATTCACTGAAAGCTATTATTTGCTTAATCATCTAATATATCGACCCTTGATGCGTTCTAGGTAATTTAGGTTTTAGTGTCACTAATATGTCACATTCGATAGTCTTTTAGGGTTGGTACATGTTACCAATTTCATTTCCTTGGTTAGTGCATTTTATTGCAACTTGCAGGATTCCGGGATACTAGTTTGACCTAGCCGGACGACCTAGTTCCCTCTGTTTTCGGGTTTCGGTCAAAACTACAAACTTGTAGATCTATGTCTTACGGAACGCGGGGCAAAATTTTAGGTCATTCTGAGTTATGTAGACCAAGTTATGGTCATTTAACTATTGCTGGTCAGATGGCATCAAATTTAGTCAATTTAGGTCAATTTTGGTCAACTTTGGTTCGGCCAGTTTTTGGACCCGAACTTGTGCAAGCTGTTTGACTTGCTTATGGTCATTTCTGGGCTTTGGTGTCTTCATGAGACTTGTAGGTATGGGTCTTAGCTATTCATGGTTAAAATTTCAGGTCAATTGGACCTGTTTTGAGTGAGTTATGGCCTAAACACTAACTGCTGCCCAATTGGTCAATTTTCAGGTCTCAATTGTACTTAATCCGAATTGGTCATTTTTCATGCTACCTTGCAAGCAGAATTTTGGTATGCTTTCTCAATGAAAGTTGGCACATTTTGTGCCTAGTTTCACCTCCAATTGGTCTCATACCAATTGGAGTTACACCTTTAGTTTTATAGGTTAAAATGCACACTGCCCTTCATTACATTGTTTAAACATGTAGCAATTACACATTTACCTTACCATAAATCCACTCCTCAACCCAATTCTGTTTTGGTACATTACCAAAACCATACACCACTTCACTTTAAAGTCACTTTGGGCAAAATACAAACATCCTTAATACACCAATTAAAACTCTAATTCATAAAGTTCAAATACAACCACATATACACATAAACATTTCTAATTCTTACATACACTTTACACAACTAATTTACATACATATTCATCAATCCTCAATATCACAATTTATCCAATATCTCCATGAATTCAAACATTCATTAAGGAGTCCCAAAGCTGCTGAAATGCTCCACAATGCCAAAGTGTCCCACAATTCGTCAACTTCCATCCCAATTGCACAATCACCACATATATACATGGAATTAACTTACTAGGACATTAATCACCCTACTCAACATAATTTCCCATCAAATAAATGTAAGAATAAATCATCAAATATACAACTCCATGGCTGTCCAAACTGGATATATCAAGAACTTCTCAAAACTTAAAAATTCCTTCACAAAGCACACACCCATAACATGTATACAAAGTTTAACAAAGCAATATTCAAAATCTCAAACTTACCTATTGTTGGGACTTGCTAAACCTTCACTAAAACTTCTTAATATTGGTATCTACTTCTTCCTTGTGATGTAGAGGTAATCTTTAATGAAGAAAAGTAATCAAAATCTAGCTTGAAAATGGGTGAAATGAAGCCATGCAAATGGGGTGGCCATGGAAGGGCTTTAGGAGTTCTTCCTTACGGCAATGGATGAATAAATGAGGAAGATGAAGTTTTAATGGAAGTAATCTGCCCACTTAATCAATATTTTAATTCATATTATAATTCTTAGTGGTCCACTTACTCAAATTAATCATATAATAAGCTTAAAGTGCTAATTACACAATTTTCACTCCAGTTTAGGCTATTTGCATTAGGTACCACTAAACTAATTTTTCATTTTATTTTCTAAGTGTAATATTATTTATTTTTAATGGAAATTTAGGTCAAAAGACAATTCGGGATGTCAAATGACCATAATGCCCCTGTTCGGTTTACATTCCTGATTTTTCGGTAACACCGGGTTTTATCCGTTTTTCGATTTCTCACTTTTCCTTGTACTAATACTTTAATTTTTCTTTGATATTTCTAATGATATTTATACTTCAATTGATGTCTCTTTAAGTCCTAAAAATATTTTCCAGTGTTCCCCGCAGTCCAGGGCTAGTCAACGGTCCACGCTGTGACTTCCCGGTGCGGTTACCCATCGCTAGGGTTCTCGGCTCGCTTAACTTGGTTACATTTTTTGCTATTATTTTTCCTTTGTTTTTCTTGTATTTTCTTTTCTTGTATTTCATTATTTTATGTCTCCTCACTCATAACGAAGTGTAGTTCTAGGTATCCTAGCTGTCCGGATAACACTGGTCACCGGAACAGTATAATGCACTACCGATCATAGGGGTGTTACAAATATTCACATAATTTATACATTCATTATATTATCCTAATGATCACACATTACAACTTCTTCTTATTGCTAACACTCTTATTTTCACATATCATATTTGATATATTCATAAGACCCATAGTTCTCCTGTAGTATTCTATCAAAAGTATATATATATATATATATATATATATATATGTATATATATATGTTCTATAATATAATATTTAAATAAAAATTTTCAGTTACTGATAGATTTCATACTCCTTATCATTTTGAATTTATTAGAATCAACAACCACCATAATTGTCAATTACAATCATAATAACATCATGACCATGTTAAGCCAATTCCTCATAATTCAAAAAAAATCATTGCTACCAAGTATATCCTGATCACATATCCTGATCACATAATAACTATAATTTTAAAATATATTATCACCTGACTACCTTAATTTTTCCAACTCGTATTTACTTTCTAGTACAGTCTATTACATATTCACTTTTTTACTATCATATTTATACATGCCAAGTTTCCACTTTCAAATTTTCTTTCCTTTTAACATCCTTCACAAATATATTTTAAAGTCTAATCCTCTCAACTATGATTCTAAACTCATTCTTTAATTAAAAATAATTTAATAATTAACACACTTCTAATTCAATATAGAGCTTCTAGCTCATAATATCACATTTCTAGAGAAAATTCTAGCTCTTTAACAACTATGATAGACTAAAATCCCAAAGCTCAATTTATCAACAAGTTCTAACTAATCTTTTACTTATGTCTTATAAGTTACTATTCACTTGACCATTTCCATTCAAAGGTTGACTTTTTTATTCAAAATAGATTTGTGAAGCTTAAATTCACTAAGATACCACATTTTGCATTTTATTTTTGTTGGCATTGGTTGCCAAACTCAATTCCTAGTCTCCTTAGTTTTATTTCAAATTTCTAGAATTTGAGGTCCATGTTTACTATTTCATTAAGCCATTTTACAGTGAGAATTTGACCAAGTGTTCTCAATCAAAGTTGTTCTTTATTGTGTCTAGTTAAATTTCACTTTTTGAATCATCCCATTTTGAGTTTTCTAACTCAAGTTATGGCCATTTAACCATAACTAGCCAGATTGACCTGTACCCAGAATTTCTGGGTAATTTTTAGTTCTGCCAGATTTGATAGTCCAACTTTGGCTAGATATTTCATTTAGTTAAGTCTAGAATTTGAGTTTGTGTTCCACATTAAAGTTGTTCTAAATTGCCTCAAGTTTCCATTGATATAAATTTCAGGTCAATTGGAACTTTCTACGCTGAGTTATGACCAAATGAATGAACACTGTTCATTTGGTCATTTTGCCCAGGCAGAATGTAAGTTACCCAGATTTGGTCAACTTTTAGGGCATCCTAAGTTTAGTTTCTAGACAGGGTTCCTTCATCAAAGTTGTGCCATTATTGTCTAATTTCATGTCCAATTGGCCTTGCACCAATTGAACCTACACAACCCAAGTTATAGCTGCCCAAACATGCTGGACTCACATTTAAACCTGCAGGGCACTCAAGGCAGCACAACAAACCTCACATCCAAAGCTATAATTCACTTCAATTCCTCATTATACTCAGCCAAATGGTCACTAATTGACCATTAAAACTCCACTTAACATTAAAATACAATAACCCTCAATTCATCACAAACCCTAATTAATCAAAATCTCAATCTCATGCAACTCGTAAAATCCCCAACTCTAATCCTTATATACACATCAATTGACATCAATACACAAATTTAATTGTAAGTAAATCATCAAAATCCTCACACTCTCTTGGCTGCCAAAATTTGAAATGGTCCTATCATGCATATCTTTCTTCTTTTTCCACAATTTCTAGTTGATTTTCTTTGTATCCTAACATGAAAACAAGAAAAGATAGGGAAAGAATAGCACTAACCTTGAGTGAGCAGAATTTTCTCTTGGTTAATCCTTGTGTTTAATGGCTAGCTATGGAGGTTTATCAAGACTGCCAATAATTTTTGGTGAAAGAAGGTAGGTGTTTGGAAGCTTGGTGATGGTGCTTTAATGGTGGAAAGAAGGAAAAATAAAGGAAATTGAGAGGTGTTGGGACGGCAGATTTTTACTGCAAAGAAGATGGTTTACTTTTCTTTTGTTTCAGCCCCTTTTATTTGTTTTATGTGTATTTGTTGAATGGTGATTGGAGGACAAATTATAAATGACATCATGTGATGTCAAAATTCAAATTTTCATCCATTTTCGTTTCTTTTCTTTTCTACTCATTTTCAATTCAATTTTTGCAATATTTATTCATATTTTAGATCATAATAATTATTTATTTAACTGGACAAGTCGGTTAAAAATCATCTCTGAAGACGAAATGACCAAAATGCCCTACGTTTAGCTTATTGAACTAAAATCGTCTGTACCGATCGAAATTTTTCTAAGCCTTTTCTTGGCATTCTAATTCCATAGAAACCTTAATGACTCTTCTCTGGAGTCCCAAAAATTATTTCATGAATTTTCTCCCAGGTTTAGGGCTTCCCTCTGGGTTACCCATCGCTAGGGCACCAGCTCGTTTAACTTGGTTGTATTTTATTTCTAAAATTTTTTCTAAATTTCTCTTATTATTATTTGAGTTATTTATGACTCCTCACTCTAGTCTAAATATTTTTCCAAACGTTCTAGCTGTCTGGACTGGCACGGGTCACCGGAACAGTATAATGCACGAAATTGCTACAGTGAGGGTGTTACAATTCTTCCCCTCTGACAAAAATTTCATCATCAAAATTTACCCGACGTAAATAGTCGAGGAGCTGCTACTTCCTTATATCTTCACCTTACCAGAGAAAACATATATGCATTAGTGTTACCTCGACTCATATGAATGCAATGCATATTATGCACACTATTCCTTTCCATCTATCTATGCCTAGGAATGCCTAAACCGTGCTTTGATACCATTAAATGTAACACCCCTCACCCGACTACAGTGTATGTCACACCCTACTCCCCGTAAGATGTAACATGATCCTGTAGTACACCTAATGAATTACTGTACTTCGCCTACCGATAACCCATTATATATACTACAAGGGATTTTAAAACAATTTTCCTAAAATTTAAGTCATTGATTAAAATCTGGCATTATAAAAAGTTTTCAAAAATCTGAAGTGAAATAGCTAACACATTTGAATTATTAGTAATTTCTGTAAAAATTTTGGCGGAGTGCCATCTGTATTTTGAATAAAACAGTTCTTCAAAACCTGCAAAAGAAAATGCTCCCAATATGTTTTCTCAAATACAACTCCAATAACTTCATTTCAATTCACAATTCAAATCTCAATAAACAATCCATTCATTTTCAAACTAATCCCATCATAAAGAAACAATTCATTGATTACAAGACTCAAAATTTATATTACATGACTATTCAAGTAAATGAAATCTCAAATTTACATTTACAATAATTTACATTTAATTACATGCCAAAATATTTTACAAGAGTTTTTATACAATTGTTCAAATAATTTATATACATATTATTACATACATACATTAAAACCTGTGTACATGGGTAAACCTAGAGCTGATCTGAATGTCTCTTCAAAGAAGTTTACTCAATTGCTCTATGCTCTTTTCACCTGTGACAGCATACAAAGCTATCGCTGAGTGGTGAACTCAGTGGTGCACAACTATAATTTAAAACATAGTTTAATATACCTTAACAAAATTACAGCAAATAATTTGGAAATCTGGACACTCATCAAATTCCAAAACTTAAAATATTCATTGCCAATAATATAAATCATTTGTATAAAATGACTTTGATCACGAAATTCAATTTATCAAATCATAACTAACCATTTAAGGTAATTCCAACAAAATCAATCATAATTGAAATCACAATTCTTTACTATTCAAAAACCATTTTGTATCTCAAAAACCATTCTGTATCTAAAAAACCATTATGTATCTCAAAAACCATTCTTTATCTCACTAACTATGCAAGACTAATCCGAAAGGGCCATCTTCGGGGTGATTCTAACTCCCTATGGTCGGGGAGGTCGAATTAGATTCTAACTCCCTATGGTCAGGGAGGTCGAATCATCGTGCACCGTACACATCACAATAATGAATCTTCCGAAAGGGCCATAACAAATAACAACTTAGATCTAACCTCTAATAAGAGGAGAATCTAAACCTATGCACGTACCATGGTAATCAAAACACAACTAACTCCATTGTCTTCTCAACAAATGAGAGAGACGAGTAATAACCTAGTCAAGCATCTATAGTGAGATATAAAACAATATCACAATCCTTTTTGTGAGCATAAATCACAATACAATTCGATTCAAAGTCAATTCCAATATCTAATAATTTTTATGCTCATCACAATTAAAAACATGTTCTATCACAATTTTCCAAAACATAATTTATTCAATTCACAAGAATGCTTAATACTTGTGGAAATACCATTTCACAAAGCTAAATTTATGCATACTATAACAATTTCAATAATCATTGAATTAAATCCAATGCTTGTTAAACATAATACATAAGAAAAATATGTCATTTAATCATATGAAATATTCAGAACAAAATTAGTTAAAAACTAGTTGTGCACAAACCTCTGATAACTGTCTCTTGGCTCTGACTCAGTGTTTCCTTCCCCTTCCCTGAGTCTTTGCTAACTGAAACACACAATTTGAAGTGTTTCAGTACTCATTTAAACCGTCTCTAACAATAAGGCTTAATATTTAATTTATTGAATTCTATTATTTCCTTAGTCAACCTAAGATGTTGACCCTCGATGCATTCTAGGTGAATTAGGTTTTAATATTACCAATATGTCACATTTGTAGCCTTTTAGTATTGGTACATGTTACCAAATTCATTTCCATGTATATTGAATTTTATTGCAATTTGTCAGATTCCAGTATACTAATTTAATCTAACCGGATGACCTAGTTCCCTTGGTTTTTGGGTTTCGATCAAAACTACGAACTTGTAGATCTATGTCTTATTGCTTGCGGGGCAAAATTTCAGATCATTCTGAGTTTACTAGACCAAGTTATGGTCATTTTACTATTGCTGGTCAGAATGTACCAAAATTGGTCACTTTAGGTCATTTTAGGTCATTTTAGGTTCAGCCAGTTTTTGGACCTGAACTTGTGCAAGCTATTTGACTTGGTTCTGGCCATTTCTATGCTTTGGTGTCTTCATAAGACTTGTAGATAAATGTCTCAACTTTCATGGTAAAAATTTCAAGTCAATTGGACCTGTTTTGAGTGAGTTATGGCCAAAACACTAACTGCTGCCCAAATGGTCAATTTTCAAGCCTGAAATGCACTAATCCGGATTTGGTCACTTTTCAAGTTACCTTCCAAGCAGAATTTTGGTAAGCTTCCTTCATGAAAGTTGGCACTTTTTGTGCCTAGTTTCACCTCCAATTGGTCTCATACCAATTGGAGCCGCACACTTAAGGTTCTAGGCCAAAACACACACTGCCCTATTGCACATTGTCCATCACTCATCAAAGAAGACATTTAACATTACCAAGTTACACATTCATGCCATTTCTGTTTTATACCATAACATAAACACATTGTACAACACATTTTTGGTCATTTTGGCAGCTTATAACCACACTCAATATGCACATTATAGTCTAGAATTTTCCAAGTTCAAATTACAAACAATTTAACCACATAACCTAGCTCATTTACATGTCCAAACTCAGACCTTTACACACATATACAAGCTGCCATAACAAGCACCATAATTCAACCATATAATTCCATAAACCAAACCATGAAATAACTTATTTTTGTTCACACTTCAAGTTGCCAATTCATACATCTCTCTCAATTAACTTCCAAGCTTCCAAAACCAAGTGTACATTCACAGACATTTAGTATACATCACCCAACTTATTCCTACACACATAATCACTTCATCAACACTTTAATCTACCATTTACATGCAAGGATAAACTATTCTTATGGAGTTTCCATGGCTGCCAAAAATATACATCTCCCTTAAAACATCAAACTCCAAAAATCTTTCCACAATTCAACTACCCATAACATCCACACAAACTTTAATGAAGCAAGCATCAAAAATACCTACTTACCACTTTGGAAACTTTTCAAAACCTTGACTAAACTTGATCTTCTTGCTGCCTATCTACTGCCCAAGTGGTGTAGAGCAATTTTAGTGAAGGGAGCTAGTGAAGAAATGGCTTGGATCATGCTTGCATGAAGGTTCTTCAAATTCAGCCAAGGAGGAATTCTCCTTCACCATTTTCGGCTGGCTGTCCAAGGTTGAAGAAGGTGAGTTGTTTCTACCCAAAAAAATGTGTAGTGGTCCACTTAAGTGAGGTGAGTGGAGCACTAAGTGATATTTAATGGTTGTTTAATCTTAATTTTCCAAATTCTCACATTAAGCTCCTATCTTTTGCTATTTAAATTAGGTACCATCAATTTAATTTTTCATGACATTTTCCAAGTGTAATTGTAACACCCCTAAGTTCGGTAGTGCGTTCTGCTGTTCCAGTGACCAGTGCTGTCCGGACAGCTAGGATGCCTAGAACCACACTTCAATGAGAGTGAGGAGACATAAAATAATGAAATACAAGAAAAGAAAGTACAAGAAAAACAAAGGAAAAATGATAGCAAAGAAATGTGATCAAGTTAAACGAGCCGGGAAACCTAGCGATGGGTGACCGCACTGGGAAGTCACGGCGTGGACCGTTGACTAGCCCTGGACTGCGGGGAACCCTGGAAAACATTTTTAGGACTTAAATAGAACCTTGTTGAAGAATAAATCTCATTAGAAAGATCAAAGAAAAATTAAATAATTAGTACAAAGAAAAGTGAGAAATCGAAAAACAGACAAAACCCGGTATTACCGAAAAATCGAATGCCATAACAGAGGGCATTATGGTCATTTGACATCCCGAAGTGTCTTTTGACCTAAATGTCCATTAAAAATAAATAGTATTACACTTAGAAAATAAAATGAAAAATTAAATTGGTGGTACCTAAAATAAATAGTGGAAATTATGGGTTAAATGTGGAATAAATGAACAATTACCTTATTATATGATTTAATCTTTGTTAGTGGACCACTAAAGATTTAATTAAACATAAAAAGGTGCTGATGCAAGTCCACTAACCAGCTGAACTTCATCTTCCTCAAAGTTATCTCAACATTGCCGTGAATGAAGGTGAGAGGAAACTCCATAGCCATTTTTCATGCAAGCTTTCTTAACTCTCCATTTTCAACTCCAACCTCTTAGGTTTCTTCATTAAACTTTGTCTACACATCACAAGGAAGATATTGATACCAAATTTGAGAAGTTTGGTGAAGGTTTAGCAAGTTACAATCAAAGGTAAGTTTACACTTTTGAGAATTCCTTTGTTAAACTTTATGTTCATGTTATGGGTGTTAGTTTTGTGAAGGAAATTTTAATGTTTAAATAGTTATTGAGATAGCCATTTTTGGACAGCCATGGGGTCACACATTTAATGATTTATTATGCATATAATTGATGAGAAATAATGTTGATCATGGTGAGTTAGTAACCTAGTGAATTACTTCATGTTTATATGGTGATTTATGCACTTGGATGGGAATTGGTAAGTTGGACGGCACTTTGATGTTGAAGAAGGTTTGCGGCAGCTTGGGAACACTTGAGTAAATGTATATATTGAAGGAAGTGTAGGCAGAATATTGACCTAGAAGGATTGATGATATGTATGTAGATTGATATTGTAAAGTGTATGTAAAATTTGTAATGGTTAGGTGTGTATGTAATGGTACTTAGAAATTGTAAATGTGAATTATATTTGGTGTGTTGAGGGTAATGGTAATCTGCCCAAATTCATGTTAATGTAATGTAGAAAATGCTTTTGGTAATGTACCAAAACAGATTGGTAGAGAAGTAAACAAATTGCAAGGTAAATGTGTGTAATTGATGTGTGTTAAGCAAAGTAACCAAGGGCAGTGTACATTTTAGCCAATAAGTTTAAATGTGTAACCTCAATTGGTATGAGACCAATTGGAGGTGGAACTAGGCACAAAATGTGCCAACTTTCATTGAGAGAACATACCAAAATTCTGCTTGCAAGGTGATGTGAAAAATGACCAATTCGGATTAGGTACACTTGAGACCTAAAAACTGACCATTTGGGCAGCAGTGAGTGTTTAGGCCATAACTCACTCAAAACAGGTCCAATTGACCTGAAATTTTGACCAAGAATATTTAAGACCCATACCTACAAGTCTTATGAAGACACAAAAACCCAGAAATGACCAGAAGCAAGTCAAAAAGCTTGCACAAGTTCGGGTCCAAAAACTGGCCGAACCAAAGTTGACCAAATTGACCAAAAATTGACCTAATTTGATACCAATTGACCAGCAATAGTATAATGACCATAACTTGGTCTACTTAACTCGGATTGACCTGAAATTTTGCCCCGCATGCAATAAGACCTAGATCTACAAGTTTGTAGTTTTGACCGAAACCCGAAAACCGAGGGAACTAGATCGTCTGGCTAGGTCAAACCAGCATCCCGGAATCCAGCAATTTGCATTAAAATGCACTAAACAAGAAAATGACTTTGGTAAAACGTACCAAACCTAAAACCCTATCGAATGTGACATATTAACGACACTAAAACCTAATTTACCTAAAACGCAACGAGGGTCGGTATATTAGGTGATTAAGTGAATAATTGAGTTCAGTGCATTATTTACCAAACACCATCGATAGAGACAGTTTAATTTAGTACTGAAACACTTCAAATTGTGTTTCTCAGTTAACAAGGACTCAGCAAAAGGGAAGGAAACACTGAGTCCAGACCAGGGGGACAGTCATCAGAGGTTTGTGCACAACAACTGTTTCTTTTGAATTATTTTCAATTGAAATAAATATTGACTATTTGTATATTATTGTTTTAAATTGTGGAAATGTGTTTGATGGACACTTATTGATTGAAAAACATTGTGAATGGTTTGAAACTGTGAAAAATTGTTTGAATGATATTGATGGATACTTATTGATTGAAAAGCACTGTAAATGGTTTTTGTGGAAATTGAAGTGAATTACGAATTGTGTTGCCAATTTGTGAATGAAATTATAACTTTGGAAATTTATTGGATTCTTACGGATCATTTGAATAAAATGTTTGGAATTGTTTTGACTCACAATTGGCATGACACTGATACTATGTTCCTCCTCCATTAATGGGGTGAGTGTGATTATTCCTCCCTCTTTGACTTATCAGTCTGGGGTGAGTATGATTATGTTCCTCCCTCTTTGACTTCCCAGTCTGAGGTGAGTATGGATGAGTACTCATTAGATAGCTAGTTTCCTCCCTCATTGATTTCGATTATTGGGGTGAGTATGTCTTGTCGTGGTGTACAACACGGTATATATGGAAAAATTTGTGTCATGACCTAAATTGTGCTATTGATTGGCAACATTGTATTGTTCAATTATTTGATCGAATGGTGTTATTGATTTGCAAAACGATATTATTCAGTTATTTGATCAATTGTGTTATTGATTTGCAAAACGATATTATTCAGTTATTTGATCAATTGTGTTATGGATTTGCAAAACGATATTATTCAGTTATTTGATTGAATTGTGTTATTGATTTGCAAAACGATATTATTCAGTTATTTGATCGAATTGTGTTATTGATTTGCAAAAAGGTATTATTCAGTTATTTGATCAAATTGTGCATGAATTGGCAATACGGTATTCTTAAACTATTTGACTAAATTGTGTTATTAAGAATTTTGATAATTTGTGAATTGGAGTTTAAATTCCTTATGACATTCATTGTCTTGAATTTAACTATGGTTTTAAGTATCCACTATTGATATGATTTATGAATTGTGAATTAAAATTGTATTTGGTTAATGTTGTGCACCATCGAGACATTGTCTCAAATGATAGCTTTTATCTTTGCCGCAAGTAGAGAGACAGACAGGCGCAGACTAGGCCGCTAATACATCCAAAGTGAGGGATTACAGTATAATGAGTATACCAATATTTTGCATTTTGTACTGTAATGTATGACACTGTATGTACATTTTGTTTTTGGTTTTGAGCAGTGTAAATTCAAATTGTACCTTGAAGTTGTAAATTTATTATGAGTTATTTGACTTATAAAAATTGTATTATATTTCCTTATCTCAGACTTTGAAAAAATTTCTATGGAATTGAGTTGAGAAATGTGTTGTATTGAGAAAAATGTTGGAGTTGAGATTTGGAAAATAATTGAAGTGCTTTTTACAGGTTTTTTGAAGAACTGTTTTGTCCAAAATACAAATGGCACCTTGCCAAAATTTTTACAGATATTCCAAATAAATCAAATGAGTTAGTTGTTTCACTTCAGTTCACCAAAGTCTTTAACACCTATAAATAGTGCTCACCACTGTAAAAGAAGTAAGAAAAGTTTTTAAAATCCCTTGTAGTGTATTTAATGGGTTATCAGTAGACGGAGTTGGTAATTCATCAGGTATACTATGGGATCATATCATGCCTTACAGAGGGGTAGGGTGTGACATGTTTTAGTGGTATCAGAGCAAAGTTTTTAAATTCTGTTTTCACTTGTTACTTGAATATTCTTTCTTCACAAGATAACCGCTCAATATCATTGTTTGATACATACAGTACATTACATTATAAATATGCACTAACGGGAGGAAATCTCCTTGTATTATTGTACAGGAGGTCTAAAATCCTTGAATTGACTATGGAAGAGGGTGATCGTTCAGTAGATCAATCGATAGAGGCTGAGGTGCAAGGGGATGCCCCATGCCTACATAATGTCAGTGGTTCAGTAGCACCAGCCCCTGCAGTACCGCAGTTCTCTGCTCAGTTCGCTCAGCAGACGGCTGCAATGTTCCAACAAATGGATGGTAATGTGCCTACTCAAGCCCCAATACAGACTCCAGTGGTACAACCACAGTCTTCTGCTAGACAATATGACAAATTGATGAAGTATGGGGCTACAGAGTTTAAGGGACAATAGATCCTCTAGAAGCTGAACAATGGTTAGAGAGGATGGATAGGGTATTCAAGAAACTGCATTGCACAGAGGAGCTCAGATTTGAGTACTCAGTATCTTTGCTACAGGGGGATGCTTATGATTGGTGGAAAACCATTCCCCACAGTCTGGTAGAACCTGCAGTGCTAACATGGAATGACTTCCTCAGGGAATTCAGGCAGAAATATGTCCCTGATGCTTATGTAGACCAGAAGCTGCAAGAGTTCCTAAGTCTGAAACAGGGGGGCCGATCAGTGGCTGAGTATGAAAGAGAATTTTTCCGCCTAAGCCATTATGCAGTAAGTCTACTTTCTACCAGTAGGGAGAGATGTAAGAGGTTTGAAACCGGCTTGAAGCCTAGTATCAGATTACAAGTGGTCGGATTCAAACATAACAACTTCTCTGAACATATTTCTCAAGCACTAGAATTAGAAAAAATTGAATCTGAAGTGGCCCATGAGAAAAAGAAATCAGAGAAGACAGAAAAAGAGGGAAAGTCAGTAGAACAGAGTTCTAGTGGTCTTACTGGAAAGAGGAAAAACTTTGGGGGATACGACAGAGATAGTAAGAAGTCCGGTAGAGATAGATCTTTTGGACAAAAACCACCTCGATCCGATCAGCAAACTCAACAGAAACCCAGAAATGCACTGTCAGATTGACTTTGTGAAACTTGTGGTAAACCACATAGTGGGGTATGCTATAGAGCCGTAGGAGCATGTTTTAACTGTGGAGAGACTGGTCAATTTGCTAGGGATTGTGTAAATCCAGGTCTTTCTGGATCATTTACTACACCAAAGGGATCAACCCAAGTTTCTACCCCAAATAGTTCACCATCAGTTAGTAGAGGCAAAGGTAGAGGTAGGGGTAGTACACCTAGAAGTCAGACTACTGTGAATCAGCCAAAACAGGGTGATGCTTCAACTAGAGTATACGCTATACGACAGAAAAGAGACTGAGACTTTTGACATCATTGCTGGTACTTTCTCAATTAGCAACTAAGATATATATATATATGTATTGTTTGACCTGGAGTTTGCATACTTTTATGTTAGTGTTAGAACTACATGTTCTGTTGTTATTCCTTTACAGGGGAATAAATTTTGATGCATTAGTGATTAGTCCTTGAGATAAGGATTGTGATAATAAGTGAAATTACTTTTGAAAGAGTTTATCGGCGAAAAGTATTTTCTAACACACCATAAATTATAAAGCTAATTGGCGAGCCTACTTAATGTAAGGCAAGAGGACGTAAAAGTAAGATGCAGTAATGAAATTGCTCTAGATGAGGGCAAGGAGGTTACTGTTAGAAATTGCTAATGGATATTGTAATCAGAATAAGATTCGAATATCAGTGAATTCAAAAAGAATAAAAGATAACAAAGTTTGATCTATTGGGATGTATCGTAGTAACTATGCAATGTTCTTGATGTTTATACCGTAGTGCAGATTACTGATCGACTTGAGATTATTGTGTAGAGCTAAGTGCTACCCGAAAGTACACATAGATAATAATAGTTGCCAACTGCAACTGTATAGGTCTAGTTATGCCATGACAGAATTTAATTGTTAGAAATAAGTTTGAAAATCCTAGTTAGGATCTAAAACTCAAAAGTTAAAATATCGAAGGTTATAGTTCGATACAAAGGAAGTAAGTTATAGAATATTGAGATAAAAGAGTTATAAAAGTAGAGAATTGAACAGTTGATTCATGTGTAACAAAGAAATATTACAAATGTGAGGAAGACTATGGACTAGAATGGTCAAAGGACCAATGACTGATGAATGATTCTAACATGACCTCAAGGGTCATTCAAGAACAACGTGAACCAAAATATTAGACAGCATAATAGTAAGAGGAGATTGGTGTTATCCAAACAAATTAAACATTGTATTAGATTGTTAAAAGTCTTACGATCATATAGAAATGAGAAATAAACGTATGACTATTGTAAGATGGCTACTGGGTAAAAATTTCGTGGACGAAATTTATTTAAGGGGGGGAGAATTGTAACACCCCTAAGTTCGGTAGTGCGTTCTGCTGTTCCAGTGACCAGTGCTGTCCGGACAGCTAGGATGCCTAGAACCACACTTCAATGAGAGTGAGGAGACATAAAATAATGAAATACAAGAAAAGAAAGTACAAGAAAAACAAAGGAAAAATGATAGCAAAGAAATGTGATCAAGTTAAGCAGTAGGAAACCTAGCGATGGGTGATCGCCTTTGGGAAGTCACGGCGTGGACCGTTGACTAGCTACGGATTTGGGAACCTGGAAAACATTTTAGGACTTAAATAGAACCTTGTTGAAGAATAAATCTCATTAGAAAGATCAAATAAAAATTAAATAATTAGTACAAAGAAAAGTGAGAAATCGAAAAAGCAGACAAAACCGGTATTAGAAAAATCGGAATGCTTGCGACGAGGGCATTATGGTCATTTGACATCCCGAAGTGTCTTTTGACCTAAATGTCCATTAAAAATAAATAGTATTACACTTAGAAAATAAAATGAAAAATTAAATTGGTGGTACCTAAAATAAATAGTGGAAATTATGGGTTAAATGTGGAATAAATGAACAATTACCTTATTATATGATTTAATCTTTGTTAGTGGACCACTAAAGATTTAATTAATCATAAAAAGGTGCTGATGCAAGTCCACTAACCAGCTGAACTTCATCTTCCTCAAAGTTATCTCAACATTGCCGTGAATGAAGGTGAGAGGAAACTCCATAGCCATTTTTCATGCAAGCTTTCTTAACTCTCCATTTTCAACTCCAACCTCTTAGGTTTCTTCATTAAACTTTGTCTACACATCACAAGGAAGATATTGATACCAAATTTGAGAAGTTTGGTGAAGGTTTAGCAAGTTACAATCAAAGGTAAGTTTACACTTTTGAGAATTCCTTTGTTAAACTTTATGTTCATGTTATGGGTGTTAGTTTTGTGAAGGAAATTTTAAAGTTTAAATAGTTATTGAGATAGCCATTTTTGGACAGCCATGGGGTCACACATTTAATGATTTATTATGCATATAATTGATGAGAAATAATGTTGATCATGGTGAGTTAGTAACCTAGTGAATTACTTCATGTTTATATGGTGATTTATGCACTTGGATGGGAATTGGTAAGTTGGACGGCACTTTGATGTTGAAGAAGGTTTGCGGCAGCTTGGGAACACTTGAGTAAATGTATATATTGAAGGAAGTGTAGGCAGAATATTGACCTAGAAGGATTGATGATATGTATGTAGATTGATATTGTAAAGTGTATGTAAAATTTGTAATGGTTAGGTGTGTATGTAATGGTACTTAGAAATTGTAAATGTGAATTATATTTGGTGTGTTGAGGGTAATGGTAATCTGCCCAAAGTCATGTTAATGTAATGTAGAAAATGCTTTTGGTAATGTACCAAAACAGATTGGTAGAGAAGTAAACAAATTGCAAGGTAAATGTGTGTAATTGATGTGTGTTAAGCAAAGTAACCAAGGGCAGTGTACATTTTAGCCAATAAGTTTAAATGTGTAACCTCAATTGGTATGAGACCAATTGGAGGTGGAACTAGGCACAAAATGTGCCAACTTTCATTGAGAGAACATACCAAAATTCTGCTTGCAAGGTGATGTGAAAAATGACCAATTCGGATTAGGTACACTTGAGACCTAAAAACTGACCATTTGGGCAGAAGTGAGTGTTTAGGCCATAACTCACTCAAAACAGGTCCAATTGACCTGAAATTTTGACCAAGAATAGTTAAGACCCATACCTACAAGTCTTATGAAGACACAAAAACCCAGAAATGACCAGAAGCAAGTCAAAAAGCTTGCACAAGTTCGGGTCAATAAACTGGCCGAACCAAAGTTGACCAAATTGACCAAAAATTGACCTAATTTGATACCAATTGACCAGCAATAGTATAATGACCATAACTTGGTCTACTTAACTCGGATTGACCTGAAATTTTGCCCCGCGTGCAATAAGACCTAGATCTACAAGTTTGTAGTTTTGACCAAAACCCGAAAACCGAGGGAACTAGATCGTCCGGCTAGGTCAAACCAGTGTCCCGGAATCCAGCAATTTGCATTAAAATGCACTGAACAAGAAAATGACTTTGGTAAAACATACCAAACCTAAAACCCTATCGAATGTGACATATTAACGACACTAAAACCTAATTTACCTAAAACGCAACGAGGGTCAGTATATTAGGTGATTAAGTGAATAATTGAGTTCAGTGCATTATTTACCAAACACCATCGATAGAGACAGTTTAATTTAATCTTGAAACACTTCAAATTGTGTTTCTCGATTAACAAGGACTCGAAAAGGAAGGAAACACTGAGTCCGACAGGGACAATCATCGAGGTTTGTGCACAACAACTGTTTCTTTTGAATTATTTTCAATTGAAATAAATATTGACTATTTGTATATTATTGTTTTAAATTGTGGAAATGTGTTTGATGGACACTTATTGATTGAAAAACATTGTGAATGGTTTTAAACTGTGAAAAATTGTTTGAGTGATATTGATGGATACCTATTGATTGAAAAACACTGTAAATGGTTTTTGTGGAAATTGAAGTGAATTACGAATTGTGTTGCCAATTTGTGAATGAAATTATAACTTTGGAAATTTATTGGATTCTTACGGATCATTTGAATAAAATGTTTGGAATTGTTTTGACTCACAATTGGCATGACACTGATACTATGTTCCTCCTCCATTAATGGGGTGAGTGTGATTATTCCTCCCTCTTTGACTTATCGATGCAGGGTGAGTATGATTATGTTCCTCCCTCTTTGACTTCCCAGTCTGAGGTGAGTATGGATGAGTACTCATTAGATAGCTAGCTTCCTCCCTCATTGATTTCGATTATTGGGGTGAGTATGTCTTGTCGTGGTGTACAACACGGCATATATGGAAAAATTTGTGTCATGACCTAAATTGTGTTATTGATTGGCAACATTGTATTGTTCAATTATTTGATCGAATGGTGTTATTGATTTGCAAAACGATATTATTCAGTTATTTGATCAATTGTGTTATTGATTTGCAAAAGCGATATTATTCATTATTTGATCAATTGTGTTATTGATTTGCAAAACGATATTATTCAGATTATTTGATTGAATTGTGTTATTGATTTGCAAAATGATATTATTCAGTTATTTGATCGAATTGTGTTATTGATTTGCAAAAAGGTATTATTTAGTTATTTGATCAAATTGTGCATGAATTGGCAATACGGTATTCTTAAACTATTTGACTAAATTGTGTTATTAAGAATTTTGATAATTTGTGAATTGGAGTTTAAATTCCTTATGACATTCATTGTCTTGAATTTAACTATGGTTTTAAGTATCCACTATTGATATGATTTATGAATTGTGAATTAAAATTGTATTTGGTTAATGTTGTGCACCACTGAGACATTGTCTCAGCGATAGCTTTTTATTGCTGTCGCAAGTAGAGAGACAGACAGGGCATCAGACTAGGCTGCTAATACATCCAGTGAGGGATTACCTGGTATAATGAGTATACCAATATTTTGCATTTTGTACTGTAATGTATGACACTGTATGTACATTTTGTTTTTGGTTTTGAGCAGTTGTAAATTCAAATTGTACATTGAAGTTGTAAATTTATTATGAGTTATTTGACTTATAAAAATTGTATTATATTTCCTTATCTCAGACTTTGAAAAATTTCTATGGAATTGAGTTGAGAAATGTGTTGTATTGAGAAAAATGTTGGAGTTGAGATTTGGAAAATAATTGAAGTGCTTTTTACAGGTTTTCAAGAACTGCTTTGTCCAAAATACAAATTGCACCTTGCCAAAATTTTACAGATATTCCAAATAAATCAAATGAGTTAGTTGTTTCACTTGATTCACCAAAGTCTTTAACACCTATAAATAGTGCTCACCATCGTAAAAGAAGTAAGAAAAGTTTTTAAAATCCCTTGCAGTGTATTTAATGAGTTATCGATGAACGGAGTTGGTAATTCATCGTATACTACGGGATCATGTCATGCCTTACAGAGGGTAGGGTGTGACATGTTTTAGTGGTATCGAGCAAAGTTTTTAAATTCTGTTTCACTTGTTACTTGAATATTCTTTCTTCATAGTACAAGCTCAATATCATTGTTTGATACATACAAGACATTACATTATAAATATGCGATGCGGAGGAAATCTCCTTGTATTATTGTACAGAGGTCTAAAATCCTCGAATTGACTATGGAAGAGGGTGATCGTTCAATGATCAATCGATAGAGGCCGAGGTGCAAGGATGCCCCATGCCTACATAATGTCGATGGTTCAAGAGCACCACTCGCAGATCGCAGATTCTGCTCGCTCAGCTCGCCAGACGGCTGCAATGTTCCAACAAATGGATGGTAATGTGCCTACTCAAGCCCCAATACAGACTTCAGTGGTACAACCACAGTCTTCTGCTAGACAATATGACAAATTGATGAAGTATGGGGCTACCGAGTTTAAGGGGACGATAGATCCTCTAGAAGTGAACAATGGTTAGAGAGGATGGATAGGGTATTCAAGAAACTGCATTGCAGAGGAGCTCGGTTGAGTACTCGGTATCTTTGCTACTGGGGATGCTTATGATTGGTGGAAAACCATTCCCCACGATGCAGTAGAACTGCAGTGCTAACATGGAATGACTTCCTCAGGGAATTCAGGCAGAAATATGTCCCTGATGCTTATGTAGACCAGAAGCTGCAAGAGTTCCTAAGTCTGAAACAGGGGGGCCGATCAGTGGCTGAGTATGAAAGAGAATTTTTCCGCCTAAGCCATTATGCAGTAAGTCTACTTTCTACCAGTAGGGAGAGATGTAAGAGGTTTGAAACCGCTTGAAGCCTAGTATCGACAAGTGGTCGGATTCAAACATAACAACTTCTCTGAACTTATTTCTCAAGCACTAAAATTAGAAAGAATTGAATCTGAAGTGGCCCCTGAGAAAAAGAAATCAGAGAAGACAGAAAAAGAGGAAAAGTCAGTAGAACAGAGTTCTAGTGGTCTTACTGGAAAGAGGAAAAACTTTGGGGGATACGTCAGAGATATTAAGAAGTCCGGTAGAGATAGATCTTTTGGACAAAAACCACCTCGATCCGATCAGCAAACTCAACAGAAACCCAGAAATGCGCTGTCAGATTGACTTTGTGAAACTTGTGGTAAACCACATAGTGGGGTATGCTATAGAGCCGTAGGAGCATGTTTTAACTGTGGAGAGACTGGTCATTTTGCTAGGATTGTGTAAATCCAGTCGTTCGATCATTTACTACACCAAAGGGATCAACCCAAGTTTCTACCCCAAATAGTTCACCATCGGTTAGTAGAGGTAAAGGTAGAGGTAGGGTAGTACACCTAGAAGTCGACTCACGTGAATCACCAAAACAGGTGATGCTTCAACTAGAGTATACGCTATACTGACGTAAAAGAGACTGAGACTTTTGACATCATTGCTGGTACTTTCTCAATTAGCAACTAAGATGTATATATGTATTGTTTGACTTGGAGTTTGCATACTTTTATGTTAGTGTTAGAACTACATGTTCTGTTGTTATTCCTTTACAGGGGAATAAATTTTGATGCATTAGTGATTAGTCCTTGAGATAAGGATTGTGATAATAAGTGAAATTACTTTTGAAAGAGTTTATCGTGAAAAGTATTTTCTAACACACCATAAATTATAAAGCTAATTGGCGAGCCTACTTAATGTAAGGCAAGAGGACGTAAAAGTAAGATGCGATAATGAAATTGCTCTAGATGAGGGCAAGGAGGTTCTTTGTTAGAAATTGCTAATGGATATTGTAATCGAATAAGATTCGAATATCGTGAATTCAAAAGAATAAAAGATAACAAAGTTTGATCTATTGGGATGTATCGTAGTAACTATGCAATGTTCTTGATGTTTATCTTGTAGCTGCATTCTGATCGACTTGAGATTATTGTGTAGAGCTACGTACTACCCGATAGTACACCTAGATAAGAATAGTTGCCAACGGCATCTGTTTTGGTATAGTTATGCCATGACAGAATTTAATTGTTAGAAATAAGTTTGAAAATCCTACTTAGGGATCTAAAACTCAAAAGTTAAAATATCGAAAGGTTATAGTTCAGTACAAAAGGAGGTAAGTTATAGAATATTGACAGATAAAAAGAGTTATGAAAGTAGAGAATTGAACAGTTGATTCATGTGTAACAAAGAAATATTACAAATGTGAGGAAGACTATGGACTAGAATGGTCAGAGGACCAATGACTGATGAATGATTCTAACATGACCTCAAGGGTCATTCAAGGAGCAACGTGAACCAAAATATTAGACAGCATAATAGTAAGAGGAGATTGGTGTTATCCAAACAAATTAAACATTGTATTAGATTGTTAAAAGTCTTACGATCATATAGAAAGGAGAAATAAACGTATGACTATTTTAGGATGGCTCCTCATGTCCTCTTCATGTTCCCCAAGTAGCTTCCTAGCCTGAATGATGGTTCCACAGCACTTTAACCAGGTGTATATGTTTGTTCCTCAGCTGCTTCACCTCATATGCCATAATTTCTATGGGTTCTTTCTCATATGAGAGGTCTGGATTTACCTCAATCTCTTCAACTGATAGTACATGAGATGGGTCAAATCTGTACCTCCTTAACATGGACACATGGAAGACACTGTGTATCCTTTCTAGCTCTGGAAGTAATGCCAACCGATTTGCCAAAGGACCCACTCTCTCCAGAACCTCATATGGTATAATGAAACGAGGACTCAGTTTCCCCTTTCTGCCAAATCTCATAATCCTCCTCCAAGGAGAAACTTTGAGGAATACCTTATCACCCACTACATATTCAATATCTTTTCTCTTCAGACTAACATAGGACTTCTGACGGTCTGATGTAGCCTTGAGTCCATCACTGTTCAATCTGATCTTTTCCTCTATCTGTTGAACAATTTCTAGCCCAATCATCTTCCTTTCGCCTACTTCATCCCAACATAGGGAAGTTCTGCACTTCCTGCCATACAAAGCTTCATATGGAGGCATCCCAATGCTTGATTGGTAGCTGTTGTTATAAGCAAACTCAATCAAAGGCAAGTGTATATCCCAACTACCTTCAAACTCAATCACACAAGCCCGTAGCATATCCTCCAACATCTGAATTACCCACTCAAACTGGCCATCTATCTGTGGGTGGAATGTCGTGCTGAAGTTCAATCTAGTTCCTAGGGCTCTCTAAAGACTACCCCAGAATCTAGAAGTGAACCTAGGATCTCTGTCTGATACAATCGATACTGGCACTCCATGCAATTTTACAATCTCATTTATGGAAAATCTGGCCAATCTTTCCAGGCTATAGTCCATCCGGACTAGCAAAAAGTGTGCAGACTTGGTTAGTCTATCAACTATGACCCATACTGCATCATGACTATTCTGTGTCCTCGGAAGTCTCATCACAAAATCCATAGTTATCCGTTCCCTTACAATGTTTCATAGGGTGCCATTTGTATGCTAGCTTGACACTTATTATTGTATACAAATTCTGTTAGTGGAAGGTATCTGTCCCATCTTCCCTCGGATCCAAGGACACAAGTTCTCAGTATATTCTCGAGGGCTTATTACATTTTACAGGTTATTATTATCATTTCATTTTATTATTTATAGAAACTCAATGAGTTTCAAAATTTACCTGAATCACTTATTTCGATTGTCCATCCGTCTGAGGATGATAAGTCGTAATGATATCTCTAAGCTTATAGCAATTAGTGTGGTACAGTTAGTTCACATTAATGTAAACGAGTCACTAACGCTAGCTACCTTACCAGTGTAGTCGTTTGATAGGCTAGTTCTGAAGTTTTAAATTTCTTACTAGAATATTCACATTTATTTCCTGTAATAGTACTATATTCGAGCGTAACTATATCAAATTATAGATTACTTACAAATATTCTTAATTTATTATACCACAAGGAAGCACATAGCTCTATATAACAATCCCATGTCAGTACTGTAATCTGCAGCTTACAATACAAATATCGAGAACATTACATAGTCACTACGTTATAACCTCATGGACTAGGTTTTCTAACATCTTATCTTTCTCGAATCCACTAATATCCTAAATCAATTCTGATTACAATATCCCTTGACAATTACTAACAGTAACATCTTTGCCCTCATCTAGAGCAATTCTATTACTGTAACTTACTTTTAGGTCCTCTTGCCTTACATTAAGTAGGCTCGCCAATTAACTTTATAATTTATGGTGTGTTAGAAAATACTTTTAGCTAACAATTCTTCCAAAATTAATGTCAATCATACTTGTTATTATAGTTTTTATCCTAAAGGACTAGTCACTAATACATCAAAATTCATTCCCATGTAAAGGAATAGCAACATAACATATAGTTCTAACACTAGCATACAACTAAGTAGTGCTGGGATCAAATAATAACTAATTGTTTCTTTCAAAAATTAAGAACTTACCAGCAGCTACATCTGAAGTTTTTATTCTTTCTCCTTGGCGCATAGTGGACGCTCTGACTGATGCGCTACTATGTTCGGGTTGATTCACTGTGTTATGGTTGTGAGAAGTACCAACTCTATTTCTATCTCAGCCTTTACTGAATGTCTGTGAACTTTGGAGAGTAGATCGAGGTGCTTTAGTACAATCTTTAACAAAGTGTCCAAGTTTTTCACAATTGTAGCATGCCCCAGAGGCCTTATGACAAATACCTCCATTTAGCTTACCACAAATATGGCAGAAACGGGCAGAATAGGAACTTCTGGTTGTTTGACGACTAAATCTTAGTGTTCTCTGCCCTGATGATCCGCCTCTGTCATATCTCTGAGCTCGGGGTTCCTCAAATTCATTTCTCTTCCCCAAATTACTGCTTGAGCTCTGACCCATAGGTTTCTCCCTCTTTTCTATTTCACACGGCCCTTGTAGGGGTTGGGTTTGTGCTTGAGCTTGAGCTGATAGAGTATTTGAAAGAAAGTGGCCATTTGCTTAGCCATTTGTGCAGTAATTTGTATCGGTAAAACTGGTACAGTCTGGCCTTCGACACTTTATGGGGCTGGGGCCTCAACTTGTACTTCTGCCATCACAGACTGTTCTATTATCTCATTTTTCTCTTCCATATCTTTTCATAGGATTTTCTATTCCTGTACAACCAACACAAGAAGATTCCTCTCCATTAGTTCATATTTATGATGTAAATGTAATATATGTATCAAACATTTGAGCAGTTGTAGTTACTGACAAAAAGATTTCAAATTCACAGTTCGAAATTTACTTTTAAAACCATTGCTCTGATACCACAAAACGTGTCACACCCTACTCCCCCGTAAAATGTAACATGATCCCATAGTACACCTAATGAATTACCGTACTTCGCCTACCGATAACCCATTAGATATACTATAAGGGATTTTAAAATAATTTTTGTGAAATTTAAGTCATCGATTAAAATCTGGTGTTATAAAAATTTTTCAAAAATCTGACGTGAAACAGCTAACACATTTGAATTATTAGTAATTTCTGTAAAAATTTGGGCGAAGTGCCATCTGTATTTTAAATAAAACAGTTCTTCAAAACCTGCAAAAGAAAATGCTCCCAATATGTTCTCTGAAATACAACTCCAATAACTTCATTTCAATTCACAATTCAAATCTCAATAAACAATCCATTCATTTTCAAACTAATCTCATCATAAAGAAACATTTCATTGATTACAAGGCTCAAAATTTATATTACAAGACTATTCAAGTAAATGAAATTTCAAATTTACATTTAATTACATGCCAAAATATTTTATAAGAGTTTTTATACAACTGCTCAAATAATTTACATACATATTATTACATACATACATCAAAACCTGTGCACATGGGTAAACCTAGAGCTGATCTGAATGTCTCTTCAAAAAAGTTTACTCAATTGCTCTATGCTCTTTTCACCTGTGACAGCATACAAAGCTATCGCTGAGTGGTGAACTCAGTGGTATATAACTATAATTTAAAACATAGTTCAACATGCCTTAACAAAATTACAGCAAATAATTTAGAAATCTGGAAACTCATCAAATTCCAAAACTCAAAATATTCATTACCAATAATATAAATCATTTGTATAAAATGACTTTGATCACGAAATTCAATTTATCAAATCATAACTAACCATTTAAGGTAATTCCAACAAAATCAATTATATATAAATCATAATTGAAATCACAATTCTTTACTATTCAAAAACCATTCTGTATCTCAAAAACCATTTTATATCTAAAAAACCATTCTTTATCTCACTAACTATGCAAGACTAATCCGAAAGGGCCATCTTCGAGGTGATTCTAACTCCCTATGGTCGGGGAGGTCGAATCGGATTCTAACTCCCTATGGTCGGGGAGGTCGAATCATCGTGCACAGTATACATCACAATAATGAATCTTCTGAAAGGGCCATAACAAATAAGAACTTAGATCTAACCTCTAATAAGAGGAGAATCTAAGCCTATGCACGTACCATGGTAATCAAAACACAACTAACTCCATTGTCTTCTCAACAAATGAGAGAGACGGGTAATAACCTTGTCAAGCATCTATAGTGAGATATAAAACAATATCACAATCCTTTTTGTGAGCATAAATCACAATACAATTCGATTCAAAGTCAATTCCAATATCCAATAATTTTTATGCTCATCACAATTAAAAACATGTTCTATCACAATTTTCCAAAACATAATTTATTCAATTCACAACAATGCTTAATACTTGTGGAAATACCATTTCACAAAGTTAAATTTATACATACTATAACAATTTCAATAATCATTGAATTAAATCCAATGCTTGTTAAACATAATACATAAGAAAAATATGTCATTTAATCAGATGAAATATTCAGAACAAAATCAGTTAAAAACTAGTTGTGCACAAACCTTTGATAACTGTCTCTTGGCTCTGACTCAGTGTTTCCTTCCCCTTCCCTGAGTCTTTGCCAACTGAAACACACAATTTGAAGTGTTTCAGTACTCATTTAAACCGTCTCTAACAATAAGGCTTAATACTTAATTCATTGAATTCTATTATTTCCTTAGTCAACCTAAGATGTTGACCCTCGATGCATTCTAGGTGAATTAGGTTTTAATGTTACCAATATGTCACATTTGTTGTAACACCCTCCCTGTAGCAACTCCGTACATTCTACTGTTCCAGTGACCAGTGTCGGTCCGGACAACTAGAACGTCTGGAAAAATATTTAAACTAAAGTGAGGAACCATAATGAACTCAAATATTAATAAGAAAAATTTAGAAAAAATTTTAGAAATAAAATATAACCAAGTTAAATGAGCCGGTGCCCTAGCGAAGGGTAACCTAGTGAGAAGTTGCGGTTCTCGCAACTAGGAGCCCTAGACCCGGGAGAAAAATTATAAAATAATTATGGGGACTCCAGAGAAGGGTCATTGAGGTTTCTATGGCATTAGAATGCCAAGAAAATATTTAGAACAATTTTTCAATCGGTATAGACAATTTTGACCTGTTAAGCCAAACGGAGGGCATTTTGGTCATTTCGCCTTAAGAGGCGATTTTTGGCCGACTTGTCCAATTAAGTAAATAATTATTATAACATAAAATATGAATAAATATTGCTAAAAATTGAATTGAAAATGAGTAGAAAAGAAAAAGAAAAGAAAATGGAATAAATGAGAATTTTGACATCATTATGATGTCATTAAAACCCCAATGACCTATCATATTGTGACACATGTCCTTAACCCATTTAAAATCAATAAAATGGGCAGAAAATGAAAGAAAAACCCAGCTTCTTCTTCTTCCCAATTTTCATACGTGAACCATTTTTCTCCTCCATTAAAATTCCTTTCATTTTCTCTCTTCCAAACCTTAAATTCTCACCACTAAACCTTAAGTCTCTTCATTAAACATTATCCTTACCTCTTGGGAAGGTGTTTGGCTGCCAAGAAAGCCAAAGAAAGTGAAGGAAAAATCTAAGTTGGATCAAGAGAAAATTCTGCTCCATTCAAGGTTAGTGCCCCAAACCTTAAATTTCACTTCAAATTCATGTTTAAGAACTATATAGGTGATTAAATGACAAAGAAATTTGATGAAAGACATTGGTATGCTAACCCTAAATTTTGGCAGCCATGGTTAAGGTAATATGGTGAAAATTTTTGGGAAGCTAATGTGCAAGTATGGCTGCCCTTAAAGTGTAACTTATGAGTGAATTGATAAATGCAATGATTATGCATGGTTTTGAATTGTTGAGTTAGGGTTTGGGTTGAAGAATGAGATTTGATCTTGTGATAATGGAAGTAGGTTTTAATGGTCAATTAGTGACCATTTGGTTTGGTTTGAATAAAAAATGAAGTGAATTGGGTTGTGGGATTTGAGGTTGATGTGGCTGCCTTGTGTGACCTGCAGGTGTGGCTGTGAGTCCAGCCTGTTTGGACAGCCATAACTTGAATTGTAGAGGTTCAATTGGTATTTGGCCAATTGGACATGAAACTAGACACATAATGGCACAATTTTGGTGAAGAAACCATGCCCATAAGACCAAACCAAGTAGACCAAAAACTTGCCCCAATCCGGGTGTCCTGCAACCAGTTTCTGCAGAATGACCAAATGAACAGTGATTGTTCATTTGGCCATAACTCAGTGTAGAATGGTCCAATTGACCTGAACTTTTACCAGCAACAAGCTAAGATATAGACCAACAACTTTCATGAAGAAACACACCCCAAATTATGAGCAGAACCTATCCAAAAAGGCAGTTGTATTTACTGTTCACTGCACTATAGATATGGTCAGTCCAGAAAAATTCCAATCCGGCCAGTTGTGGTTTTTGGACCATAACTTGAGCTACAAAACTCCAAATGGAGTGATTCAAAAAACGAAATTCAACTAGACAAAATAAGGAACAACTTTCATGTTTATCATTTTCTCAAATTCCCACTACAACAGCAACTAATGGAACAGTATAGATTGGGTATGAAAGCTGAAAATTCTGCTCCATTAATTTTAAGCTTAGAAATGGTATTGTTAACCAATACCAACAAATTTTAAATGCAAAATGTGGTATGTTGGGAGTGTTAAAACCAATGTACCTATTTTCTATGCAAAAGTCAACATTTTTGTTGACTAATGAAGGGAATAGTAACACCAAAACTTGAAATTCAAAAATTGTAAAATTCAAAAGTATCAAATGCCCTAGTATATCTAACAAGATTGGTTTGGATAGTTTGGCATGCCAATAGGGTTCAGTTAGCATTACTGCACATGGCATTATGCCATTCTGTGATTTCATGACTTTTAGCCATTCTGACATTATCTTGATACTTGGCCTTGTGCCTAATGTTATTACAGCTTATTAGCTGTTTTGTTGCACATCGGGAGACATATATGTGGCCGATGGTGTGACGGCCCGAGGTACTTGATACCCAGTGCCAGTTTACCCGTTTATCCAGTCTAGTCGTCCAGTATAGCTTACTTGGGCAACCAAAAATGAAAGTGGATAAATGTAATGAAATAATGAATATAACCACTACAAAATAAGTACGACTACAAATACTCAAAGAAAATTTATTTACAACGAGACATTAATACATTCACTACATATTTATTTTCTATTATTTCTTTTTATTATATTATTGGCACCACTAAGCATTATTGCTTAGCGCGTTGCTTTTGCCACGCGTAGGTTCTGGAGATCCTGACTGAGAGCCCGATAGACGACAGACTGGGTGAGACCTCCTGCAGCTCTGCATAGTGTCCGTGTCACCTCACCATCTTCAGTGCATTGGTAGGACACTAGGTTTCATTTTGATATTTTGTAACTAACTTTTATTTTCTTTTGTGTAAATAAAACTTATGTAATGTATTTTGATGCACATGTAAATAATGAAAATTGTGATTATGAATGGAAAATTTGAGTATTTACTTATTGCTTATATATGAGTACCATGAGAAATGAATGATTGAGAAATGGAGATGTTGTTGACAATAAAAATTATATTGAGATTTTGATATTGGAGTTTGAGAATGATTGAATATGATTATTGGAAGTGTTTTTCATAGGTTCCAAAGAACTGTTTTCTCCATTTTTAGCCGGTACTCTGCCGGATTTTCTATAAAATTTTCGGAACCTCAAATAAATTATAATTTCAATAAATGACTTAAATAAATTATATTTCACAAGTTATATTCAAAACGATGATAAAAATTAATTAAGGAAGAATAAAAATAATTAAGATAAAATGGAGTGTTCTGGTACACCGTGTGACATAGCTTACTCGGATATACTGTAGACGAGTAAGGGCTGTCACATTTAGTGGTATCAGAGCACAGTTTAGGCATTTCTGGGCCTAGATTGAGTCCATACCATGCATTGCATTTGTAAGAGTCGAGGTGACACTAATGCAGATCTGTTTGTCTTTGTTATTTTGAATAGGATATGGACCCTACATCTCAGAGGGCAGTTGAGGAGGAAGTGGAGAGTCATGCTCCACCTGCACCAGCAGAGACTGGGGGTAGGGGAGAACCTACTCCACCAGCTCTAGTAGAGCCTGCTCAACCTCCACAGGCCGTGTTTCAGTAAATGGCCGAATTCTTCAAACAAATGGCTGGGGTAATGCCACCACCACCACCACCTCCACAACCGAAATCACACCAGGAAAGATTGAGAAAATTTGGAGCAGTGGACTTCTTTGGCAAGAGAGAAGATGACTCTGTTGCAGCCGAAAATTAGTTGAACAGAACAGGCAGAGTTTTAAAACAACTCCATTGCACTCCAGAGCTAAATCTAGAAGCTATTGTATCTCTGTTGCAAGATGATGCATATGAATGGTGGGATACAGTGTCCAGTGAAGTATAGCCAGAAGTAATAACTTGGGACTTCTTCCTCTCCGAATTCAAGAAGAAATACGTGGGTAGTGTATACCTGGAAGAGAGAAGAAGAGAGTTCATTAACTTGAGGCAGAGACAATGATGGTGCGAGTATGAAAAGGAATTCGTCAGATTGAGCCGCTACGGAAGGGAGATAGTCCCTAATGAGGCCGAAAGGTGTAAGAGATTTGAAGAGGGATTAAATGATAACATAAAGATCATGATCACTGCCTTGGGAATCACTGACTTCACCAAGTTAGTGGAAGCTACAATAAAAGTTGAAAAAGTAAGAATAAGTGAGCAGACTAGAAGAGAGAGACAGCAGAAGAGGGGCCCAGGTCAGTCTAGTTCATCTCCTGCATCTGGGAAGAAGTTCAAGGGTCCACCGCATGCAGTTCAGTCAATCACAAGGTCGTGGTCTCAAGGGCCCAGGCCACAGTTTACCCCTAGGAGAGGTCAGTCCACACCATCAATGGGCAGCTCTCCAGGGATGGGGTTCAGGGGACCAGCCCCAGCATCTTCTGCATGTCCACATTGCCTCAAGTGGCATAAGGGGGAGTGTTGGAGAGTGACTGGTGCTTGCTTAAGGTGTGGTTTGACAGAGCATCAGCTAAGGAATTGTCCACGCGGAACTACTACAGCTACTCCAACACAAACAGATAGACCTACTCTTGCACCACAAAGGGGAAGGAAATCTGGCAAATCTGAGGCAGTGGGACCATCACAGAGGCCTGCATCTGAGCCAGCAGAGAGGCCTGAGGGCAGACCACCTGCCAGAGCATATGCTATGAGAGCTCAGGAGGAGCAAGATGCCCCAGACGTCATCAGGGGTACATTCTCCCTCTACAATACATCTGTGCATGCATTGGTGGATCCAGGATCCACTCATTCATACATCTGCATCAACCTACCCGTAGAAAGGGGGATACTAGTAGGGGAGAGTGACCAAGACATTCTGGTCACTAATCCATTGGGCCACAGTGTAGTGGTGAACAAAGTGTACAAGGGTTGCCCGTTAAGGATTCAGGGGTATGAATTCTCAGCAGATCTAATTGAGTTGCCCTTCCACGAGTTTGACGTGATTTTGGGAATGGACTGGTTGTCACGTCATCAGGCAATAGTTGATTATAAACTGAAGAAGATTTCTTTGAAAACTCCTGAGGGTAATGAGATCACTGTTGTGGGTGAAAGGACAGATTTCCTGTCCAATGTTATCTCAACCACAGTTGCAAGAAGAATGATGAGAAAAGGCTATGAAGCCTACCTAGCACATGTGGTGGATACTAGGCAGGCTAAGCCAGATCTGTGTGACATACCCACAGTAAAAGACTTCCCAGATGTATTCCCTGAAGAATTGCCTGGTTTGCCACCAGAAAGGGAAGTCGAGTTTGCTATTGAGACACTGCCGGGTACAGCACCCATTTCCATTGCTCCTTATAGGATGGCACCCACTGAATTGAGGGAGTTGAAAACTCAGTTGCAAGAGTTGCTTGATAAGGGGTTCATACGCCCCAGTGTGTCACCATGGGGAGCTCCAGTGCTGTTTGTGAAAAAGAAGGATGGGACTTTGAGGTTATGCATTGATTACCGGCAGTTGAATAAAGTGACTGTGAAGAGCAAATATCCGTTGCCTAGAATTGATGATTTGTTTGATCAGTTGAAGGGAGCAGGAGTATTTTCTAAGATTGATCTCAGATCAGGGTATCATCAGTTGAGGGTGAAGGATGTAGATGTGCCAAAGACTACATTCAGGACCCGGTATGGGCATTATGAGTTTCTGATGATGCCCTTTGGCCTAACAAATGCACCAGCAGCATTCATGGACCTTATGAACCGTATCTTCCATCCATACTTAGATTGTTCGTAGTGGTCTTTATTGATGATATTTTGGTATATTCCAAGACCAAGGAAGAACATGATGAACATTTGAGGATTGTTCTGCAAACCCTGAGAGAAAAGAAGCTGTATGCTAAGTTGTCCAAGTGTGACTTCTGGTTAAATGAAATTGCATTCCTTGGACACATAGTGTCAGCTGATGGGATTAGAGTGGATCCCAAGAAAATAGAAGCAGTGATGGAATGGAAGCTCCCAGAAATACAACTGAGGTCAGAAGCTTCTTGGGGCTAGCTGGGTATTACAGGAGATTTGTGAAGGGATTTTCCTTAATAGCTGCTCCAATGACCAAGTTGTTACACAAGAATGTCAGATTTGACTGGAATGACAAGTGTCAGACCAGTTTTGAGAAGTTGAAGGCTATGTTGATAGAGGCACCAGTGTTAACACAGCCAATGTCAGGAAAGGACTTTGTGGTCTACAGTGATGCCTCTCATAATAGGTTAGGGTGTGTATTGATGCAAGAGGGGAAGGTGATCGCTTATGCTTCCAGGCAGCTAAGGCCACATGAACAGAATTACCCTACCCATGATCTAGAGCTTGCAGCAATTATCTTTGCATTGAAGATATGGAGGCATTACTTATATGGTGAAAAGTGCTACATTTACACGGACCACAAAAGCCTGAAATACTTGCCAACCCAGAAGGAGCTCAACCTTAGACAGAGACGATGGATTGAGTTCCTGAAGGACTATGATTGTGTAATTGACTACCATCCTGGGAAGGCAAATGTAGTTGCTGATGCTTTGAGCAGAAAATCCATCACAGCTTTGAGATCAATGAATGCCCGTCTATCTTTAGTTCGAGATGGAGCTATTTTGGCTGAGTTGCAAGTGAGGCCAAGCCTGTTACAACAGATTTTAGATGGGCAGAAGGTAGATGAGAAGCTAAAGGCTATTATGAGAAAAATCCTAGAAGGGAAAGAAACTGACTATGAAGTGAAAACAGATGGGTGTCTGTACTACAAAGGAAGACTGTGTGTACCAGATGATGGGGAATTGAAGGCCAGTATTCTAAAAGAGGCACACACCAGTGTGTATGCTATGCACCCAGGAAGTACAAAAATGTATCATGATCTGAAACTTCAGTATTGGTGGCCTGGTATGAAGAAGGACATAGCTGACTATGTGACTAAATGCTTGACATGTCAGCAAGTCAAGGCAGAACATCAAGTTCCATCAGGTTTGCTACAGCCTATACGCATACCTGAATGGAAATGGGATCGGGTCACCATGGATTTTGTAAGTGGTCTACCTCTCACCCAGAAGAAACATGATGCAGTATGGGTGATAGTGGATAGATTGACAAAGTCAGCACACTTTCTGCCAGTTAGGACTGACTACTCACTGGAGAATGTAGCAGAATTGTATATCAGTGAGATAGTTAGACTGCATAGAATTCCACTTTCCATCATATCTGATCGAGACCCAAGGTTTACATCGAGATTTTGGAAGAAGTTGCATGAGTCCTTAGGTATACAACTCCACTTCAGCACAGCTTTCCATCCTCAAACGGATGGGCAATCAAAAAGAGTAATCCAGGTAAACAATTGAAATCAATGGAATTGATACAAATATTGAATTAAAATGATAATAATAACATGAAATATATGCCAGGTCCTTGAAGATATGCTGAGGGGTTGTGTCATTGAGTTTAAGGGAAGTTGGGATAGATACCTCCCACTGGCAGAATTTGCATACAATAATAGCTACCAAGCTAGTATCCAAATGGCCCCGTATGAAGTACTGTATGGGAGAAAATGTAGAACTCCAGTGTGCTGGACTGAATTGGGCGAAGACAAACTGGTAGGGCCAGACCTAGTGAAACAGACTGAGGAGAAAGTAAAACTAATCAAAGCCAATCTGAAGGTTGCCTCAGACTGACAGAAATCTTATGCCGACCTGAAGAGAAAAGAAATAGAATATGCGGTTGGCGACAAAGTGTTCCTCAAGGTGTCACCGTGGAAGAAGGTATTGAGGTTTGGAAGAAAAGGTAAGTTAAGCCCTAGGTTCATTGGCCCATATGAAGTCATTGAACGTGTGGGTCCAGTGGCCTATAGGCTAGCTTTACCACCAGAGCTAGACAAGATCCATAATGTGTTCCACGTGTCTATGCTAAGAAGATACCTCTCAGATCCTTCACATGTCATCTCCATGGAAGAAATTGAAGTACAACCGGATTTAACATATGAAGAAGAACCCATACGGATCCTGGCTCGGGAAGTGAAACAGTTGAGGAATAAGCAGATTCCACTGGTGAAAGTGCTTTGGAGGCACCACAACACCGAAGAGGCAACTTGGGAAAGTGAAGAGACGATGAGGCAACAGTTCCCTCAATTGTTTGCATCAGGTAAATTTCGAGGACGAAATTTAAATTAGAGGGGAAGAGTTGTAACACCCTCCCTATAGCAACTCCGTACATTCTACTGTCCCGGGGACTAGTGTCGGTCTGGACAGCTAGAACGCCTGGAAAAATATTTAAACTAAAGTGAGGAACCATAATTAACTCAAATATTAATAAGAAAAATTTAGGAAAAATTTTAGAAATAAAATATAACCAAGTTAAATGAGCCGGTGCCCTAGCGATAGGTAACCTAGTGAGAAGTTGCGATTCTCGCAACTAGGAGCCCTAGACCCGGGAGAAAAATTATAAAATAATTATGGGAACTCTAGAGAAGGGTCATTGAGGTTCCTATGGCATTAGAATGCCAAGAAAATATTTAGAAAAATTTTTCAATCGGTACAGACAATTTTGACCCGTTAAGCCAAACGGAGGGCATTTTGGTCATTTCGCCTTCAGAGGCGATTTTTGGCTGACTTGTCCAGTTAAGTAAATAATTATTATAACATAAAATATGAATAAATATTGCTAAAAATTGAATTGAAAATGAGTAAAAAAGAAAAAGAAAAGAAAATGGAATAAATGAGAATTTTGACATCATTATGATGTCATTAAAGCCCCAATGACCTATCATATTGTGACACATGTCCTTAAACCATTTAAAATCAATAAAATGGGTAGAAAATGAAAGAAAAACCTAGCTTCTTCTTCTTCCCAATTTTCATACGTGAACCATTTTTCTCCTCCATTAAAATTCCTTTCATTTTCTCTCTTCCAAACCTTAAATTCTCACCACTAAACCTTATGTCTCTTCATTAAAAATTATCCTTACCTCTTGGGAAGGTGTTTGGCTGCCAAGAAAGCCAAAGAAAGTGAAGGAAAAATCTAAGTTGGTTCAAGAGAAAATTCTGCTCCATTCAAGGTTAGTGCCCTAAACCTTAAATTTCACTTCAAATTCATGTTTAAGAACTATATAGGTGATTAAATGACAAAGAAATTTGATGAAAGACATTGGTATGCTAACCCTAAATTTTGGCAGCCATGGTTAAGGTAATATGGTGAAAATTTTTGGGAAGCTAATGTGCAAGTATGGCTGCCCTTAAAGTATAACTTATGAGTGAATTGATAAATGCAATGATTATGCATGGTTTTGAATTGTTGAGTTAGGGTTTGGGTTGAAGAATGAGATTTGATCTTGTGAAAATGGAAGTAGGTTTTAATGGCCAATTAGTGACCATTTGGTTTGGTTTGAATCAAAAATGAAGTGAATTGGGTTGTGGGATTTGAGGTTGATGTGGCTGCCTTGTGTGACCTGCAGGTGTGGCTGTGAGTCCAGCCTGTTTGGACAGCCATAACTTGAATTGTAGAGGTTCAATTGGTATTTGGCTAATTTTACATGAAACTAGACACATAATGGCACAATTTTGGTGAAGAAACCATGCCCATAAGACCAAACCAAGTAGACCAAATACTTGCCCCAATCCGGGTGTCCTGCAACCAGTTTCTGCAGAATGACCAAATGAACAGTAATTGTTCATTTGGCCATAACTCAGTGTATAATAGTCCAATTGACCTGACATTTTACCAGAAACAAGCAAAGATATAGGCCAACAACTTTCATGAAGAAACCCACCCCAAATTATGACCAGAACCTATCCAACAAGGCAGTTGCAGTCACTGTTCACTGCACTGTAGATATGGTCAGTCCAGAAAAATTCCAATCCGGCCAGTTGTGGTTTTTGGACCATAACTTGAGCTACAAAACTCCAAATGGAGTGATTCAAAAAAAGAAATTCAAATAGACAAAATAAGGAACAACTTTTATGTTTATCATTTTCCCAAATTCCCACTACAACAACAACTAATGGAACAGTAAAGATTGGGTATGAAAACTGAAAATTCTGCTCCATTAATTTTAAGCTTAGAAATGGTATTGTTAACCAATACCAACAAATTTTGAATGCAAAATGTGGTATGTTAGGAGTGTTAAAACCAATGTACCTATTTTCTATGCAAAAGTCAACATTTTTGTTGACTAATGAAGGGAATAGTAACACCAAAACTTGAAATTCAAAAATTGTAAAATTCAAAAGTATCAAGTGCCCTAATATACCTAACAAGATTGGTTTGGATAGTTTGGCATACCAATAGGGTTCGATTAGCGATCGCACATGGCATTATGCCATTGCGTGATTTCATGGCTTTTAGCCATTCGACATTATGTTGATACTTGGCCTTGTGCCTAATGTTATTACAACTTATTAGTTGTTACATTGCACCGGAGACATATATGTGACCGATGGTGTGACAGCCCGAGGTACTTGATACCCAGTGCCAGTTTACCCGTTTATCCAGTCCAGTCGTCCAGTATATTTTACTTGGGCAACCAAAAATGAAAGTGGATAAATGTAATGAAATAATGAATATAACCACTATAAAATAAGTACGACTACAAATACTCAAAGAAAATTTATTTACAATGAGACATTAATACATTCACTACATATTTATTTTCTGTTATTTCTTTTTATTATATTATTGGCACCACTAAGCATTATTGCTTAGCGCATTGCTTTTGCCACGCGTAGGTTCTGGAGATCCTGACTGAGAGCCCGGTAGACCACAGACTGGGTGAGACCTCCTGCAACTCTGCATAGTGTTCGTGTCACCTCACCATCTTCAGTGCATTGGTAGGACACTAGGTTTCATTTTAGTATTTTGTAACTAACTTTTATTTTCTTTTATGTAAATGAAACTTATGTAATGTATTTTGATGTTCATGTAAATAATGAAAATTGTGATTATGAATGGAAAATTTGAGTATTTACTTATTACTTATATATGAGTACCATAAGAAATGAATGATTGCGAAATGGAGATGTTGTTGACAATAAAAATTATATTGAGATTTTGATATTGGAGTTTGAGAATGATTGAATATGATTATTGGAAGTGTTTTTCACAGGTTCCAAAGAACTGTTTTCTCCATTTTTAGCCGGTACTCTACCGGATTTTCTATAAAATTTTCGGAACCTCAAATAAATTATAATTTCAATAAATGACTTAAATGAATTATATTTCACAAGTTATATTCAAAACTATGATAAAAATTAATTAAGGAAGAATAAAAATAATTAAGATAAAATGGAGTGTTCCGGTACACCGTGTGACATAGCTTACTCGGATATACTGTAGAGGGGTAAGGGGTGTCACATTTGTAACCTTTTAGTATTGGTACATGTTACCAAATTCATTTCCATGTATATTGCATTTTATTGTAATTGGTTGGATTCCAATATACCAATTTGATCTAACCAGATACCTAGTTCCCTCGGTTTTCGGGTTTCAGTCAAAACTACAAACTTGTAGATCTATGTCTTATTGCACGTGGGGTGAAATTTCAGGTCATTCTGAGTTTACTAGACCAAGTTATGGTCATTTTACTATTGCTGGTCAGAATGTACCAAAATTGGTCACTTTAGGTCATTTTAGGTTGGGTTAGTTTTTGGACCTGAAATTGTGCAAGCTATTTGGCTTGGTTCTGCCCATTCTGGGCTTTGGTGTCTTCGTAAGACTTGTAGATAAATGTCTCAACTATTCATGGTAAAAATTTCAGGTCAATTGGATCTATTTTGAGTGAGTTATGGCCAAAACACTAACTGCTGCCCAAATGGTCAATTTTCAGGTCTTAAATGCACTAATCCGGATTTGGTCACTTTTCAAGTTACATTCAACGTAGGATTTTGGTAAGCTTCCTTCATGAAAGTTGGCACTTTTTGTGCCTATTTTCACCTCCAATTGGTCTCATACCAATTGGAGCCACACACTTAAGGTTCTAGGCCAAAACACACACTGCCCTATTGCACATTGTCCATCACTCATTAAAGGACACATTTAACATTACCAAGTTACACATTCATGCCATTTCTGTTTTGTACCATAACATAAACACATTTCACAACACATTTTTAGTCATTTTGGCAGCTTATAACCACACTCAATATGCACATTATAGTCCAGAATTTTCCAAGTTCAAATTACAAACAATTTAACCACATAACCTAGCTCATTTACATGTCCAAACTCAAACCTTTATACACATATACAAGCTGCCATAACAAGCACCATAATTCAACCATATAATTCCATAAACCAAACCATGAAATAACTTATTTTTGTTCACACTTCAAGTTGCCGATTCATACATCTCTCTCAATTAACTTCCAAGCTTCCAAAATCAAGTGTACATTCACATACATTTAGTATACATCACCCAATTTATTCCTACACACATAAACACTTCATCAACACTTTAATCTACCATTTACATGCAAGGATAAACTATTCTTATGGAGTTTCCATGGCTGCTAAAAATATACATCTCCCTTAAAACATCAAACTCCAAAAATCTTTCCATAATTCAACTACCCATAACATCCACACAAACTTTAATGAAGCAAACATAAAAAATACCTACTTACCACTTTGGAAACTTTGACTAAACTTGATCTTCTTGCTGCCTATCTACTGCCCAAGTGGTGTAGAGCAATTTTAGTGAAGGGAGCTAGTGAAGAAATGGCTTGGATCATGCTTGCATGAAGGTTCTTCAAATTCGGCCATGGAGGAATTCTCCTTCACCATTTTCGGCTGGCTATCCAAGGTAGAAGAAGGTGAGTTGTTTCTGCCCAAAAAAATGTGTAGTGGTCCACTTAAGTGAGGTGAGTGGAGCACTAAGTGATATTTAATGGTTGTTTAATCTTAATTTTCCAAATTCTCACATTAAGCTCCTATCTTTTGCTATTTAAATTAGGTACCACCAATTTAATTTTTCATGACATTTTCCAAGTGTAATATCATGTATTTTTAATGGATATTTAGGTCAACAGACAACTCAGAGTGTCAAATGACCACAATGCCCCTGTTCGGATTGCATTCCCATTTTTTCGGTAATACCGAGTTTTGTCATTTTCTCGATTTCTCACTTTTCTTTGTACTAATTAATTAATTTTTCTTTGATATTTCTAATGGTATTTATACTTCAATAGGTCTTTATTTAAGTCCTAAAAATATTTTCCATGGTTCCCCACGGTCTAGGGCTAGTCAACGGTCCACGCCGCAACTTCCCGGTGCGGTCACCTATCGCTAGGGTTCTCAGCTCGTTTAACTTGGTTAAATTTCATTACTAATATTTTTCCTTTGTTTTTCTTGTATTTTCTTTTCTTGTATTTCATTACTTTATGTCTCCTCACCCATATCTCAGTGTAGTTCTAGGCATCCTAGCTGTCTGGACAGACACTGTCACTGAAATAGTAGAACGCACTACCGAACATTGGGGTGTTACAGTGTAGCCGAGCAAGGTGTGCTACATTCAGTGTCGGAGCACCCTATCTTTTCTTACTTTATTCCTTTAATCATTTTCAAGTTATTTTCTTTTAATATTAATCATTTTACAATGGAGAAACTAACGGGGTATTCCCTATTTTATTTACTTTTGATGTGATTCACTATTCACCTGTTTGAAAATCTCAATAATATTTTAAAATAAAAATATCACCATTTCATGCATCATCTATATATTTCAATTCCGTATTCAAATCTATACAATTTCATTCATATCCATTTGGATACATTCCCATTCATGCTCAACTCATATAAGAAAATTTTCAATCTTCATTAATATACATGATATACAATTTAATCACATATGAATTAACCGATTTATTAATTTACATCACATACCTATTAATTACATTTTCATAATTTACGTTACAATACTATAACTAAATATTTTATACAATATACAAATTATGACCTATATGGGCCCTATCAACATGCATTGCTGAGGAGGTGAAAACCTTGAATACTTCAGACACTTCTGCAGATTAGAACTCCAAAATCTCTGTTTAATATTCGCTGGGCTTTGCCTTCAGTACCTGCGCGAGGAAATAAATCTATCGCGCTAAGCATTTCTGCTTAGTGGTACAATAATATAACAAAGAAAATAATATATACAACTAAGGAAAGAATCAAGCATTATAAATATTCAAGTATCAATTTGATTTAAAATGACATTTCTAGTATTAACTATCTTATATGCTAATTCGTTCCTCTTTGGAAGTATCGAGTTTATAGCTTTACAATAATAATATTTAATATACATTTTATTCTAGGAGTATTGTATTTGAGGTCTCTCTACGATTCTGCTAATTGTATTTTTGCTATGTTTCTATTTCTAATCTCTTTTTCACATTTTATTTAATATTTTCTAATGTTTTTAATTGCTAATATGCTTAAATAATTTCAATAATTTACACTGCCCAAGTAACCTATGACAGGCTGACTACACTAGATAACAGGTCGTTGGCACTGGACACCATGGTGCCTCGAGCCGTCATACTATGGGACGCGGAATGTCAACCACGTATGCAGTCAAAATGGCTAAAAAGCCATGATAACACATAATCGGACATAAAAGCCATGAGTGCGGGCATGTAGCCATGAGTGCGGCCATAAAGCCATGAATACAGGCATAAAACCATGAATATAGGCAAAAAGCCTTTCGCAGTATTGCTAAAATAATACCCTATTGGCATGCCAATCTATCCAATCTAACGCACGTGTCTAGGCAATACATGAGCACATAGTACTATTAAGTGTTCATAAATTTCATTATTTCATTATATATTCTAATTACAATTTCTAGCATTTTAATCTTTTTCATAATAAAAATATAAATTTCCAAGTCTAATATTCACATAATTTATACATTCGTTATATTATCCTAATGATCACACATTACAACTTCTTCTTATTGCTAACACTCTTATTTTCACATATCATATTTGATATATTCATAAGACCCATAGTTCTCCTGTAGTATTCTATCAATATATATATATATATATATATATATATATATATATATATATATATATATGTTCTATAATATAATATTTAAATAAAAGTTTTCAGCTACTGATAGATTTCATACTCCTTATCATTTTGAATTCACTAGAATCAACAACCACCATAATTGTCATTTACAATCATAATAACATCATGACCATGTTAAGCTAATTCCTCATAATTCAAAAAAAATCATTGCTACCAAGTATATCCTGATCACATAACTTATATAACTATAATTTTAAAATATATTATCACCTGACGACCATAATTTTTCCAACTCGTATTTACTTTCTAGTACATATTCACTTTTCTACTATCATATTATACTTGCCAAGTTTCCACTTTCAAATTTTCTTTCCTTTTAACATCCTTCACAAATATATTTAAAAGTCTAATCCTCTCAACTTTGATTCTAAACTCATTCTTTAATTAAAAATAATTTAATAATTAACACACTTATAATTCAATATAGAGCTTTTAGCTCATAATATCACATTTCTAGAGAAAATTCTAGCTCTTTAACAACTATGATAGACTAAAATCCCAAAGCTCAATTTATCAACAAGTTCCAACTAATCTTTTACTTATGTCCTATAAGTTACTATTCACTTGACCATTTCCATTCAAAGGTTGACTTTTTTTATTCAAAATAGATTTGTGAAGCTTAAATTCACCAAGATACCACATTTTGCATTTTATTTTTGGTGGCATTAGTTGCCAAACTCAATTCCTAGTTTCCTTGGTTTTATTTCAAATTTCTAGAATTTGAGGTCCATGTTTACTGTTCCATTAAGCCATTCTACAGTGAGAATTTGGCCAAGTGTTCTGAATCAAAGTTGTTCTTTATTGTGTCTAGCTACATTTCACTTTTTGAATCACCCAATTTGGAGTTTTCTACCTCAAGTTATGGCTATTTTATCATAAGTAGTTGGATTGACCTGTACCCAGAATTTCTGGGCAATTTTTGGTTCTGCCAAATTTGATAGTCCAACTTTGGCTAGCAATTTCATTTAGTTAAGTCCAAAATTTGAGTTTGTGTTCTGCATGAAAGTTGTTCTAAATTGCCTCAGCTTTCCATTGATATAAATTTCAGGTCAATTAGACCTTTCCACATTGAGTTATGACAGATGAATAAACACTATTTATTTGGTCATTTTGCCCAGGCAGAATGTAAGTTACCCGGATTTGGTCAACTTTTAGGGTATCCTAAGTTTAGTTTCTGGATAGGGTTCCTTCATTAAAGTTGTGCCATTATGTGTCTAATTTCATGTTCAATTGGCCTAGAACCAATTGAACCTACACAACCCAAGTTATAGCTGCCCAAACGTGTTGGACTCACATCTAGACCTGCAGGGCACTCAAGGTAGCACACTAAACCTCACAACCAAAGCTATAATTCACTTCAATTCCTCATTATACTCAGCCAAATGGTCACTAATTGACCATTAAAACTCCACTTAACATTAAAATACAATAACCCTCAATTCATCACAAACCCTAATTAATCAAATTCTCAATCTCATGCAACATCCCCAACTCCAATCCTTATATACACATCGATTGACATCAATACACAAATTTAATTGTAAGTAAATCATCAAAACCCTCACACTCTCTTGGCTGCCGAAATTTGAAGTGGTCCTATCATGCATATCTTTCTTCTTTTTCCATAATTTCTAGTTGATTTTTTTTGTATCCTAACATGAAAACAAGAAAAGATAGGGAAAGATAGCACTAACCTTGAGTGAGCAGAATTTTCTCTTGGTTAATTCTCAATTTTCCTTCACTTTCTTTCCACTATCCTTGGGTTTAATGGCTGGCTATGGAGGTTTATCAAGGCTGCCAATAATTTTGGTGAAGGAAGGTAGGTGTTTGGAAGCTTGGTGATGGTGCTTTAATGGTGGAAAAAAGGAAAAATAAAGGAAATGGAGAGGAGGTGTTGGGACTGCAGATTTTTTCTGTAAAGAAGATGGTTTACTTTTCTTTTATTTCAGCCCCTTTTATTTGTTTTATGTATATTTGTTGAATGGTGATTGGTGGACAAATTATAAATGACATCATGTGTTGTCAAAATTCAAATTTTCATCCTTTTTTTTTCTTTTTTACTCATTTTCAATTCAATTTTTTGCAATATTTATTCATATTTTAGATCATAATAATTATTTACTTAACTGGACAAGTCAGTCAAAAATCATCTCTGAAGACGAAATGACCAAAATGCCCTCCGTTTGGCTTATTGAACCAAAATTGTCTGTACCGATCGAAAAATTTTTCTAATCCTTTTCTTGGCATTTTAATGCCATAAAAACCTCAATGACTCTTCTCTGGTGTCCCAAAAATTATTTCATGAATTTTCTCCCGGGTTAAAGACTTCTAGCTGCGAAGACCGCAACTTCCCTCTGGGTTACCCATCGCTAGGGCACCGGTTTGTTTAACTTGGTTGTATTTTATTTCTAAAATTTTTCCTAAACTTTTCTTATTATTATTTGAGTTATTTATGACTCCTCACTCTAGTCTAAATATTTTTTTAGACGTTCTAGCTGTCCGGACTGACAACAGTCACCGGAATAGTAGAATGTACGAAATTGCTACAGTGAGAGTGTTACAACAAAACACTGTTGTGTTGGACTGAAATGGGTGAAGATAAGGTTGTGGGACCAGACCTGGTGAAACAAACTGAGGAAAAGGTGAAATTTATCAGAGCCAATTTGAAAACTTCCTCAGATAGATAGAAGTCATATACTAACTTGAAGAGAAAAGACATAGAATATGAAGTTGGTGATAAGGTGTTTCTCAAAGTATCACCATGGAAGAAAGTATTGAGGTTTGGGAGAAAGAGTAAGTTAAGTCCTAGGTTTATTGGCCCATATGAAGTCATTGAATGTATGGGTCCAGTAGCCTACAGGCTAGCTTTACGGCCAGAGCCGGAGAAGATTCATAATGTATTTCATGTCTCAATGTTGAGAAGATACTAATAAGACCCTTCACATGTCATATCAATGGAAGAAATTGAAATACAACCAGATTTGACATATAAAGAGGAACCAATAAAGATCTTGGCTCGGGAAGTGAAAGAACTGCGAAACAAATGGATTCCGCTAGTAAAAGTACTTTGGACGCACCATAATACGGAAGAGACAACCTAGGAAAGTGAAGACAAAATAAGGCAACAGTTCCCTTAACTATTTGCATCAGGTAAATTTTGAGGACGAAATTTTTATTATAGGGGAAGAGCTGTAACGCCCTCACTTTAAGTAGTCCATACATTCTACTGTTCCGATAATCAATGTCTGTCCGAATAGCTAGAATGTCTGTATCCAGACTTAAACTAAAGTGAGGAGTCATAAATAACCTAAATAATGACTAAGAAAAATTGAAGGAAAATCAAAGAAATGAAATGTAAATAGGTTAAACAAGCCGAGGCTCTAACGATGGGTAACCTTATTGACAAGCGACTGTGAATATAGTTGGTAACCCCAGACCCATGGGAAAACCTGTGAAATAATTATTTGGGACTTAATTGAAGAATTAATGAAGTTTAAATGAAAATAAAATGCCAAGAAAATACAAGAAAAATTCATGTTAATCGATACGGACAATTATAACTCGGTAAACACAACGAAGGACATTTTGGTCATTTTACCCTCATAGATGATTTTTGACCAACATGTCCATTTAATTAGGTGAGATGTATGTAATAAAACATGAATAAATATTAGTAAAAATTTAATTAGAAATGAGTAAAGAAGAGAAGGAATGAAAATAAAATAAAATGAAATTTAAAATCTAATTATCACATATGCATTATATAATGATGATGTAATTAAAATTCCCAACCAATTAAAAAGAGACAAAGACTATAAAAGGGATAAAAGGAAAATTTAATAAAATAAAAGCAAAAGCTCATTTTCTTCCTTTAGATAGTTGGCCGAACCACTAACCCAAAACCACCCTCCATTAAAGCTTCTTCAAGCTTCAAATTCTCACCAATTTCTACCATATTTCCCCACTCTCCAAACACAAAAACTTATTATTTCACTTTGAGATGAAGATTGGCAGCCAAGAATTAGGAAGAAAGTGAAGTTGGGAAAGCCTTGAAAGAGTGACAACAAAGGTTAGTGCAATTACTACCCTCCTCCCTTCTTTAATTCTTGTTTTAATGTTGAAGTGAGTTCATATTGCATGAAATTGTGAGGAAATAATGGATTTATGGAGGGATGAAATTTTCTACATCCCTAAGCAAATGATGGTTTTGATGGTTTTAATTGACTTGAAATTTCCTAGTAATGGTATTTGATAAGTTAGTATGAATTAGAATTTGAAATTTATGTGTGTAGAATGACATTTAGAAAGTGGAAGTTAGGGTTTTGAATCAAAATTGGAGGTTTGTTAAATTGTTGTTGAATTGTTGTTATTAAGGCCAATTAATGACCATTTGATGTGGTTTGACCTTAAAATGAAGTTGGTTGTGGAATTGAAATGCTCAAAGGAGAAGTGCTCCTTGTTCTGGAAATTCTGGACTTCGAGTCTAGTAAGTTTGGGCAACCATAAGTAGAGTTGTGTAGCTTCAATTGGTGTAAGGCCAATTGGAGGTGATATTAGGAACATAATTCCACATTTTTCATGAAGAGACCCTGCACAAAAACCCAACACAAAGTAACCTAAAATTGGCTTGAATCCTGGTAACCATATGCTGGACCTGGAAAAATGACCATATGAATAGTGATTATTCAAATGGCCATAACTCATTGTAGAGAGGTCTAAATGACCAGATTATTGAACCCATGGAAAGCTTAGACATATTAGAACATTTTTCATGAAGAATAGAAATCCTAATTTTGACCTTAACCTAGTCAAATTGCTAACCAAATTTAACTCAACAAAACCGCCAGAACAGAAACTGCCCAGAAAATCTTGAACATTGACCAATCTGGCCAGTCATGGTAAAATGTCATAACTTGAGATACAAAACTCCAAATGGAGTGATCAAAAAAGGGAATTAAAATTAAAACCTTAAGGAATGACTTTGGTGAAGAGAGCTTGGCCAAATTTCCACTGTAAATTGGCCTAACATAACAGTGAACTTAGGTTACAAAAACTAAAATTTTTTAAATGCTCCTAGGAGGACTTGAATTGTGGTTGGCAATTAATGCCAACAACTTTATAAACCAAAATGCGGTATGAACTGTTAGTATTATGCCTTAGAGCATATATCATTTTGTATGTATCTTGTATGTATTTTATTAATAAAAGGCAATTTCACTTTTTCATTTACATAATGTATTTATGTGTAATAGAAAAGGTCTATTGATATTTTATTAGAAATTCTATTCTTAAGTTGTTAAGAATATGAGTGACAATATTTCTAGCACAAAGTATCATAAATTAGTTCACAATCGAGGATACTTCACATAGGACATGACTTATCTAGAAAGATTGTAATCATGTTTGTTCCCAAGGTATTTATATGAGATATAAATAAGATGGAGTGGTGAATCTTATGCCATATAACGAATATGATTGGCACTTATACATGATAAGTAGGCCGAACCAGTGACGCTTATGATAAGCACATGGAGTTTTCTCTTGTTAATGCATTGTCATATATCATATCAGTGCATATAAACTTTAGATCTGAGATAACATAGTTATCTTGTATATAGGTGGTTTGAGTTTGATACTACTTTTATACTTATACTGTGCATGGGTATATTGGCATGTGTTGGCTCTTACTGGTTATATATGGAGATGGGTGTTGATTAAGATGGAATCTGTTACCCTAAGTAAATAGGGATAAAATCCTATGTTCATTTAATTATTCTTGATGTTTCAAGTTCCTGGCCAAGATAGACAGATCTAGTTAGAAAAGAGTTTCTGACAAGAAAATCTAATTAATCAAGAACTGGAATTAAAAGAGAACATAATGTTCATAGCAAATGGGGTTTGACATTAACCATGACTCCAGCTCGAATTAGGATTTTAGAACGGAGAGATTCTAGTGCATGGCAACATATGATTATAGGTTCATTTAAGGTATTCCTTGTTACTAATTAGGTAGCCATGGCACACTATGCTAGGTGTCAACTATGGTCTATGAGATGCCTAAAATGATTTAGAGAAATCATTCATGGTAAGAAAGAGTTCTGATGTAACATCCCCATTGCACGTGTTCTGTACGTTCTATTGCTCCAGTAGTCAAATAACAGTCTAGGCAAGTTAGGATGTCTAGAACTACACTTCGGTGATAGTGAACAGACATATAATGATGAAATAAATAAAAAGAAAATACAAGAAAAATCAAACAAAAATGAAAGAGAGAAAATGATGCTAAGTTAAATGAGCCGGCACCGCAGCGATGGATAACTGTACTGGGAAGGCCGTTGCTGACCCCAGGACCGCGAGGAACCCTCTGAATTTAATTTTGAGACATAAATAAAGGTTTATTGAAATGTAATTAACACTAGAAATATCAAAGAAAAATTAATAGATTAGTACAAAGAAAATTGAAAAATCGAGAAACAGGCAAAAATAGGTGTTATCGAAAAATCGGGAATATAACTCGAAGTGGGGTATTTTGGTCATTTGACACATAGTGTTGTCCTTTGACCTCAATCTCCATTAAAAATAAATGATATTACACTTAGAAAATGTCAAAAAAAAAAAATTAGAAAGTTAGTATAAACGAAAAATAAAAATTAAAGAAATCGGCGGTACAAGGAGTAAATCGGTGTTATCGAAAAAGTCCGAACATGACTCGAAGAGGGGCATTTTGGTCAATTGACACCTAGAGTTGACTTTTGACTTAAATGTTCATGAAAAATAAGTGGTATTATATTTTGAAAGTTTAATGAAAAATGAAATTAAATATGAAATGCAATTAAAGGAAAAGTGGGGGATGAATTTGCAAAGATTGAAACTTTGAATTATAATAATAATAAACCTAAGTTAGTGGGCATATAAAACACATAAGATGACAAGGAACAATCCACTAACTCACTTCATCTTCTCCAATTCTCTAAAACACCGAAATGGAGCTCTTCCTTTCCTCCATGGATGAGTTCCATGCAAGCTCACCAAACTTATCAATTTCAACTTAAAACTCAAGACTCCCTTCATTAAAATTGGTCCTCACTTCATGGGAAAGCTATAGGTAGTAAAAAGAAAGGAAACTTTTGAAGTTTCACAAGCTTGGAAAGTTCTTGAATTAAGGTTAGTGCTTAATCTTCCCATTTTCTTTCATTAGATCTTATTTTGAGCTTTGGGTGAGTTGATTTGTGAAGAAATTGAATAAATTAATGTATATTTTGTGAGCCCTTCATTTCGGCAGCCAAGAAATTCATGGGATTTTGATGTGTTTAAATGATGTAGATGAGTTTAAAGATGATGTTTGATATGGGTATATGTATGGGAAGTGATAGGACTTGAATTGATCGAAATTGAGAAATTTAAATTATGGTTTGAAACAATTATTGGAGATTTGTGTTGTTGCTTCATTTTTGGGCAGCCATGAACCTTTGTTGAGCTTGAGTTATTTTTACTTCTAATGAGTGGAAATGAAGGTTGATTAATTCAAATGAAAATTGTAGTAAGTTTGTATTTAAGTATGTACATGTAGTATTTAGATTAAAGGTGTGAAATGGAACCTTGATGCCTTGAGCAAACTGCCATGTTTGGCAGCCCCTAATAGCATGAATTTGTGTGTGAACATGTGGTTATTAATGATATATGTTAATGTTAAATTGTGGGCAGCAAGTGTAAGTGATATTGAAGTATGAATATGTTGAAGTATGTGTGTAATATTAGCATTTAAGTATGTTGAATTTTGGTGGAAGTGAATGTTGAACTTAATGATGAATTGTGTGCATTGAGCACTTGAACATTCTGCCCAGAATTGTTGCTGAAATTGTGTACAATATATGTATGGAAGTGTTGTTGATTGAATATTGTAGTAATGAGGAGGAGAAGGAACATTAAATTGGGAGTGTATGAGCTTTGTGCAGGTTGTGTATTGAAGGCAGCACCTAAATTAGGCCATAAGTACCAAACTGTGAACCCAATTGGTATGAGGCCAATTGAGGGTAAAACTAGACACAAAATACGCCAACTTTCATGTAGAAAGGTTGCCAAAATTCTGCCTAGAAACTGACCTTAAAAATGACCAAATCCGGATTAGTGCATTTAAGGCCTGAAAAATGACCATTTGGGACCCGAAAACCGAGGGAACTAGGTCGTCTGGCTAGGTCAAAATAGTACAACGAAATCCATAAATTGCAATAAAATGCAATACACTTGGAAATGAAATTGGTAACATATACCAACACTAAATGGCTATTAAATGTGACATATTGGTAACATTAGAATTGACAAACGCAGAGTGCATCAAGGGTCAACATTATATGTTGACTAATAAAATGAACTAAAGGGAATAGTACCAAGAGAAATAGGACTTTAAGCTAGACAAATCTAGCACACAAAAATTGAGAAATTGACCAAATTTTGCACTAAAGGTGCAATCTGTCCAGCTTTAGTAAATTGACCATATCTTGGTCTATACAACTCGGAACGACCTGAAATTTTGCCCCGCATGCAATAAGACATAGAGCTACAATTTTGCTTCTTTGACCAGAAGCTAAAAAACCAAGGGAAATAGGACTTTAAGCTAGACCAATCTAGCATACTAAAATTGAAAATTGGTAATTACATAAAATGATGCTTGAAGTGATTTGGCAATGAATGCCAACTTGTAAAAAGGGTAAATTGCATTTTATTGACAACATATTGAATTGTAAATTGTGATATGTTGATACTAGAATCAATCTATCCATGATGCATAAAAAGGTCAATAATTTTATTGACCAGTGAAAGGCATAAAAATGTATAAACCCTATGAATAAATAATTAAATACGTAACCTTATAATATGCCCTAATTTGCCTAGTTGACTAGTTTGGATAGGTTGGCATGCCAATAGGATTCTGACAGCTGTTCTGTAAATGACTTTACATCATACTGTATTTTATGGCTTATTATTATGCCATACTATGATTTTAATAGCGTATGGCTATACAGATTGTGTTATTATACTCGGCTTAATGCCTGATTGATTATATGGCTTTTTAGCCACACTATTTGCACACCGGGAGACACTTTGTGACTGATCGTGTGACGGCCCAAGGTACTAGGTACCCAGTGCTAGTATATCCATTTATCCAGTCTGGTCAGTGTATAGGCTACACGGGCAGTCAATTAAAATATTATTCAATTCAAGCAATTAAGTTAAGTATAATGAAATTTCAGTATAATTAAATTAAGTATTGAATGAATGAGTAAAAGAGATTAGTAAAAGAAACATAACAAAAATATAAATTGCAGAACTGTAGAGACTTGAAATACAATACAGTTATAATAATTTGTATACTGGGTAGTATTACTGAAAAGTTATAAACTAAGCACTTCCAAAGAGGAACAAACTAGTATATGAGATCGTTGATGCTAGAAATACCATACCAAATTAAATTGATTCCTGAGTATCTGAATTATGATTTATTTTCTTCTTTACTTGTATATATTATTTCTTGTTATATTATTGCACCACTAAGCAGAAATGCTTAGCGCGATGGAATTGCTTCCTCGCGCAGTGCAAGGTAAAACCAAGACAATCGCGATCGAGATTTTTGGAGTCCAGATCTGCAGAAGTGTCAGAAGAGTTCAAGATTGTCACGTCCTCTGCAATACATGTAGATAGGGCTCATTTTACACATGTTATGTTTATTGTTCATTCCTAGCACATTGTAAATTATTTGTATATCTTGTACAAAATAAACTCATGTAATTAACCTATGAATTATGGAAGCTACTCAAAGTAAGTATTTTAATATGTGAATTGAATTTGAGATATAATGGGATTGTACTTGTGAGTATTGAGATGTTGAAAATCTGATGAGATTTCTGAGAAATCTGATATCTTGTATTGAGATACATTATGTTTGAAAATTTTTGAGACTATTAAGTTTGAGAAATTGAGTATATATTGAAATTGTTTTTGGCAGGTTCAGAAGAACTGTTAGTCCAAATTACAGTCGGCATGTTGTCGGATTATCGTTAAAATTTTTGAAATTTCCAAATTAGTTAGATTTTGATAAAAGTAAAAATAGCCTAAACCTTAAATAAAGTTTTTGAATAAGTAAATCAAGAACTGTAATGAAATCAGATAAGATCAGGTGCTCCGGCATGCCGTGTAGCACGCCTTGCTCGGCTACACTGTAGACGGGTGAGGGTTGTTACATTTAGTGGTATCAGAGCACGGTTTAGGTGTTCCTAGGCAAAGATAAGTAGAAAGAACTAGTGTGCATACATACATTGCATTCATAAGAGTCGAGGTGACACTATGCAGATCTATTTACTTTTGATTATTCAAAGTTAAGATATGGACTCAGAGTCGCAGAGGGTATTAGAAAAAGAAGTAGAAAACCTAGATCATGAGGTTATAACGTAGTGACTATGTAATATTCTCGATGTTTGTATTGTAAGCTGCAGATTACAGTACCGACATGGGATTATTGTATAGAGCTACGTGCTTCCTCATGGTACAATAAACTAAGAATATTTGTAAGTAATCTATAATTTGATACAGTTACGCCCGAATAGAGTACTATTACGGGAAATAAATGTGAAAATTCTAGTCAGAAATTTAAAACTTCAGAACTAGCCTATCGAAAGACTACACTTCTAAGGTAGCTAGAGTAAGTGACTCGGTTACACTAATGTGGACTACCATTACCACAAAAATTGCTATGAGCTTAGAGAATCTAGTATGGCTATAAATTAGAAAGAACACCTTGAGGATGAAGATATCTAGACATTGATATGGAGTCTTATCAGTATTTTAATATTTTTGACAGGAAGGAATGATGTAGGTATTTGAGAATACATTTAGAAATTGTATTGATGCTCTCTTCGGAAGTAAGAATAGATACCTTCCATTGATGGAGTTATTTTGGCTGAGCTGTAAGTGAAGATCTAATCTATGAGATATAGGATGGGCAGAAGACAGATGGGAAATTAATGGCTGTTATGGGCAAAATCACTGAGGGGAAGGAAACTGAATATGAAGTGAAAGAAAATGGGTGTCTGTACTATAAAGAAAGAGTGTGTGTTCCAGATGATAAAGAATTGAAAACTAGTATTCTGAAAGAAGCACATAACAGTGTGTATGCTATGCACCCAGGAAGCACAAAAATGTATCATGACCTGAAACTCCGACATCTTTGTGGCTGGTATGAGGAAGGACATAGTTGACTATGTAACTAGATGCTTGACATGTCAACAAGTCAAAGCAGAACATCAAGTTCCATCAGGTTTGTTACAGCCCATAAACATACCTGAATGGAAATGGGACCGAGTCACTATGGACTTTGTCAGTGGTCTACCTCTCACTCAGAAGAAGCATGATGCAGTATGGGTGATTGTGGATAGGTTAACCAAATCAGCATATTTTCTGCCAGTTAGAACTGACTACTCACTGAAAAAGCTAGCAGAATTGTACATCAGTGAGATAGTTAGACTACATGGAATTTCACTTTCCATTATATCTGATAGAGACTTGAGGTTTACATCTAAATTTTGGAAGAAATTACAAGAATCCTTGGGCACACAACTCCATTTTAGTACGGCTTTTCATCCTCAGACGGATGGACAGTCGGAAAGAATAATCCAGGTCCTCAAGGATATGCTGAGAAGTTGTGTTATTGAGTTTGAAGGAAGTTGGGACAGATACCTTCCACTGGCAGAATTTGCATACAATAATAGCTATCAAGCTAGCATACAAATGGCACCCTATGAAGCATTGTATGGGAGAAAATGCAGAACACCTGTATGTTGGACTGAGTTGGGTGAAGATAAGCTAGTGGGGCCAGACCTGATAAAACAGACAGAGGAAAAGGTGAAAATGATAAAGGCCAATTTGAAAGTTGCCTCGGATCGATGTAAATCTTATGCTGACTTGAAAAGAAAGGACATTGAGTATGAAGTTGGCGAGAAAGTATTTCTCAGAGTATCACCGTGGAAGAAAGTGTTGAGATTTGGGAAAAAGGGAAAATTAAGCCCTAGGTTTAGTAGCCCACATGAAGTTATTGAACGTGTGGGACCAGTAGCCTACAGATTAGCCTTACCACCTGAGCTGGACAAGATACATAATGTGTTCCATGTCTCGATGCTCAGAAGATACAGATCAGATCCTTCACATGTCATCTCAGTAGAAGAAATTGTAGTACAACCTGACCTGACATATGAAGAAGAACCAATTAAAATCTTGGCACGAGAGGTAAAAGAGCTCAGAAACAAGACAATTCCACTAGTGAAAATCCTATGGAGACACCACAACACGGAAGAGGCAATATGGGAGAGCGAGGAGACAATGAGACAACAGTTCCCTCAGCTCTTCACATCAGGTAAATTTCGAGGATGAAATTTTTATTTAGAGGGGAAGAGTTGTAACATCCCCATTGCACGTGTTCTGTACGTTCTATTGCTCCAGTAGTCAAATAACAGTCCAGGCAAGTCAGGATGTCTAGAATTACACTTCGGTGATAGTGAACAGACATATAATGATGAAATAAATAAAAAGAAAATACAAGAAAAATCAAACAAAAATGAAAGAGAGAAAATGATGCTAAGTTAAAGCAGTGCACATGACGATGATGGGTGATCTTTGACTGGAAGGCCGTTCTTGACCCAGGACCGTGGGGAACTCTCTGAATTTAATTTTGAGACATAAATAAAGGTTTATTGAAATGTAATTGACACTAGAAATATCAGAGAAAAATTAATAGATTAGTATAAAGAAAAATGAAAAATCGAGAAACAGGCAAAAATCGGTGTTACCGAAAAATCGGGAATATAACCCGAAGTGGGGTATTTTGGTCATTTAACACATAGTGTTATCCTTTGACCTCAATCTCCATTAAAAATAAATGATATTACACTTAGAAAATGTCAAAGAAAAATTAGAAAGTTAGTATAAACGAAAAATAAAAATTAAAGAAATCGGCGGTAAAAGGAGTAAATCGATGTTATCGAAAAAGTCCGAACATGACTCGAAGAGGGGCATTTTGGTCAATTGACACCTAGAGTTGACTTTTGACTTAAATGTCCATGAAAAATAAGTGGTATTATATTTTGAAAGTTTAATGAAAAATGAAATTAAATATGAAATGCAATTAAAGGAAAAGTGGGGGATGAATTTGCAAAGATTGAAACTTTGAATTATAATAATAATAAACCTAAGTTAGTGGGCATATAAAACACATAAGATGACAAGGAACAATCCACTAACTCACTTCATCTTCTCCAATTCTCTAAAATGCCGAAATGGAGCTCTTCCTTTCCTCCATGGATGAGTTCCATGCAAGCTCACCAAACTTATCAATTTCAACTTAAAACTCCAGACTCCCTTCATTAAAATTGGTCCTCACATCATGGGAAAGCTATAAGTAGCAAAAAGAAAGGAAACATTTGAAGTTTCACAAGCTTGGAAAGTTCTTGAATTAAGGTTAGTGCTTAATCTTCCCATTTTCTTTCATTAGATCTTGTTTTGAGCTTTGGGTGAGTTGATTTGTGAAGAAATTGAATAAATTAATGTATATTTTGTGAGCCCTTCATTTCGGCAGCTAAGAAATTCATGGGATTTTGATGTGTTTAAATGATGTAGATGAGTTTAAAGATGATGTTTGATATGGGTATATGTATGGGAAGTGATAGGACTTGAATTGATCGAAATTGAGAAATTTAAATTATGGTTTGAAACAATTATTGGAGATTTGTGTTGTTGCTTCATTTTTGGGCAGCCATGAACCTTTGTTGAGCTTGAGTTATTTTTACTTCTAATGAGTGGAAATGAAGGTTGATTAATTCAAATGAAAATTGTAGTAAGTTTGTATTTAAGTATGTACATGTAGTGTTTAGATTAAAGGTGTGAAATGGAACCTTGATGCCTTGAGCAAACTGCCATGTTTGGCAGCCCCTAATAGCATGAATTTGTGTGTGAACATGTGGTTATTAATGATATATGTTAATGTTAAATTGTGGGCAGCAAGTGTAAGTGATATTGAAGTATGAATATGTTGAAGTATGTGTGTAATATTAGCATTTAAGTATGTTGAATTTTGGTGGAAGTGAATGTTGAACTTAATGATGAATTGTGTGCATTGAGCACTTGAACATTCTGCCCAGAATTGTTGCTGAAATTGTGTACAATATATGTATGGAATTGTTGTTGATTGAATATTGTAGTAATGAGGAGGAGAAGGAACATTAAATTGGGAGTGTATGAGCTTTGTGCAGGTTGTGTATTGAAGGCAGCACCTAAATTAGGCCATAAGTACCAAATTGTAAACCCAATTGGTATGAGGCCAATTGAGGGTAAAACTAGACACCAAATAGGCCATCTTTCATGTAGAAAGGTTGCCAAAATTCTGCCTAGAAACTGACCTTAAAAATGACCAAATCCGGATTAGTGCATTTAAGGCCTGAAAAATGACCATTTGGGCAGCAGTTAGTGTTTAGGCCATAACTCACTCAAAGCAGGTCCAATTGACCTGAAAGTTTGACCATGAATAGTTAAGACCTATATCTACAAGTCTTATGAAGACACCCAAGCCCAAAAATGACCATAAGCAAGTCAAAAAGCTTTCACAATTTCGAGTCCAAAAACTGGCCGAACCTAAAATGACCTAAAATGACCTAAAGTGACCAATTTTGATACATTTTGACCAGCAATAGTTAAATGACCATAACTTGGTCTACATAACTCAGAATGACCTGAAATTTTGCCCCGCGTTCCATAAGACATAGACCTACAAGTTTGTAGTTTGGACCGAAACTCGAAAATCGAGGAAACTAGGTCGTCTGGCTAGGCCAAAATAGTACACCGAAATCCGTAAATTGCAATAAAATGCAATACACTTGGAAATGAAATTGGTAACATATACCAACACTAAATGGCTATAAAATGTGACATATTGGTAACATTAGAATTGACTCAAGTAGAGTGCATCAAGAGTCAACATTATAGGTTGACTAATAAAATGAACTAATGGGAATAGTATGAAGAGAAATAGCACTTTAAGCTAGACAAATCTAGCACACAAAAATTGAGAAATTGACTAAATTTTGCACTAAAGGTGCAATCTGTCCAGCTTTAGTAAATTGACCATATCTTGGTCTATACAACTCGGAACGACCTGAAATTTTACCCCGCGTGCAATAAGACATAGAGCTACAATTTTGCTTCTTTGACCAGAAGCTAAAAAACCAAGGGAAATAGGACTTTAAGCTAGACCAATCTAGCATACTAAAATTGAAAATTGGTAATTACATAAAATGATGCTTGAAGTGATTTGGCAATGAATGCCAACTTGTAAAAAGGGTAAATTGCATTATATTTACAACATATTGAATTGTAAATTGTGATATGTTGATACTAGAATCAACCTATCCATGATGCATAAAAAGGTCAATAATTTTATTGACCAGTGAAAGGCATAAAGATGTATAAACCCTATGAATAAAGAATTAAATACGTAACCTTATAATATACCCTAATTTGTCTAGTTGACTAGTTTGGATAGGTTGGCATGCCAATAGGATTCTGACAGCTGTTCTGTAAATGACTTTACGTCATACTGTATTTTATGGCTTATTATTATGCCATACTATGATTTTAATAGCGTAAGGCTATACAGATTGTGTTATTATACTCGGCTTAATGCTTGATTGGTTATATGGCTTTTTAGCCACACTATTTGCACACCGGGAGACACTTTGTGACTGATCGTGTGATGGCCCAAGGTACTAGGTACCCAGTGCTAGTATATTCATTTATCCAGTCTAGTCAGTGTATAGGCTACACGGGCAGTCAATTAAAATATTATTCAATTCAAGCAATTAAGTTAAGTTAAGTATAATGAAATTTCAGTATAATTAAATTAAGTATTGAATGAATGAGTAAAAGATATTAGTAAAAGAAACATAACAAAAATATAAATTGCAGAACTGTAGAGACTTGAAATATAATACAGTTAGAATAATTTGTATCCTGGATAGTATTACTGAAAAGTTATAAACTAAGCACTTCCAAAGAGGAACAAACTAGTATATGAGATCGTTGATGCTAGAAATACCATACCAAATTAAATTGATTCCTGAGTATCTGAATTATGATTTATTTCCTTTTTTACTTGTATATATTATTTATTGTTATATTATTGCACCACTAAGCAAAAATGCTTAGCGCGATGGAATTGCTTCCTCGCAGTGCATCAAGGTAAAACCAGATAATCGTCGATCGAGATTTTTGAAGTCCAGATCTGCAGAAGTGTCAGAAGAGTTCAAGATTGTCACTTCCTCAGCAATGCATGTAGATAGGGCTCATTTTACACATGTTATGTATATTGTTCATTCCTAGCATATTGTAAATTATTTGTATATCTTGTACAAAATAAACTCATGTAATTAACCTATGAATTATGGAAGCTACTCAAAGTAAGTATTTTAATATGTGAATTGAATTTGAGATATAATGGGATTGTACTTGTGAGTATTGAGATGTTGAAAATCTGATGAGATTTCTGAAAAATCTGGATACTGTATTGAGATACATTATGTTTGAAAATTTTTGAGACTATTAAGTTTGAGAAATTGAGTATATATTGAAATTGTTTTTGGTAGGTTCAGAAGAACTGTTAGTCCAAATTACAGTCGGCATGTTGTCAGATTATCGTTAAAATTTTTGAAATTTCCAAATTAGTTAGATTTTGATAAAAGTAAAAATAGCCTAAACCTTAAATAAAGTTTTTGAATAAGTAAATCAAGAACTGTAATGAAATCAGATAAGATCAGTGTGCTCAAGACGCTGCGTAGCACGCCTTGCTCCTACACACCGTAGCAGTGTGAGGGTGTTACATCTGATGATATTAACAGTTGATATCATATCTCATTGCCAATTAGTGATGAGCCTAGTGAGTCACACACATATATAAGTTAATCACCAAGTTAAATGTGATTTAATTGATTAATTAAAGAGCTTAATTGATTAGTTAAATAGGTTTGGTTTGCAATAAGATTACAAAGTCCCTAGCATGACTTAAAACCAAATCTAGGTTATTGGATGTATAGTATAAGTTAAATTTATATTTAAAGTGTTTAAAAATGAATTTAATTGTGAGAAATTAATTAATAGAGATTAATTAATTGATTTATTTTTTATATAAATTGATTAGAAAAGGAGAAATAATGATTTTGGGTTGAGAACTCAAAATTAAAACATAATGGTAATTTGGTCATTTCACATAGTGACATGTGGCGCCATGAGATGGTGACACATGGCATCATATAAGTTTTCTATTTGTCTTCCTATCATGTAAGGTGATTAAAGTCAATATTAAGTCTAGCTTTGACACTTGGCTTAATGTGATTAAGTCAATTAAAAATAAGATGCAATGTGGTGGTGACATGTGGCAAAGGGTTTAAGTGATTACTTGACCTAATTATAAAAGGGAAAAGAAAAGAAGAAATATATAACTCTCTCTTGTCTCTAAAAGGTGGTGGCACCTCTCTCCCAACTCCTCTTCTTGCTTTCTTCATCAATTCAAAGAAAATCCCTTAGTTTCTTTGAATTATAATTGCTAGGAAATGTTTCTAGTATCCTATTGTCACACCTTACCCCTTCGTTAGACATAATATGATCCTGTAGTATACATAATGAATTACCAAACTTCGCCTACTGATAACCCATTAAATATACTACAAGGGATTTTAAACAATTTTTTATTTCTTTTTAAAGTGGTAAGCACTTTTAACAGGTATTAAAATTTTTTTTAATCAAAGTTAAATCACACATTAAATCTGAAATAGCCATAAATTTTATAAAAATTTTGGTAGAGTGCCGTCTGTATTTTAAGCAAAATAGTTCTTCAAAAACCTGTAGAAAAACACTTCCAATATATTTGTTTCAATTCCAAACTCCAATATAGCTCAACACAAATCAATTTTCTCAACATAAGTCAAACTCAATTCAATATCATTTTCAGTAGTTCCAAAAATAGAATACAAAATGACTGAGTATTTCAAAAACTGAGTTAAGAAAATTATAGTACAACATTTTTACAAGCTAAAATAATTTGCAACTTTATTTTACAACTGCTCAAGACCAAGTACAATATATATATACAGTTCATATACATTACAACAAAAATTACAAGGAGGTGGTATACTCAAAATACCCGACAAAATCCAAAAGCGTAGCACAAGCAGCTAACTCTGCTACTTTATCTGTCTGTCTACTTGCAACAGTAATGAAAAAGCTATCACTGAGCCAATGTCTCAGTGGTACACAATGTTAAGAAAATGCAATTTAAAATCATAAAACCATAAATCACATAATCAGTGGATACTTAAAACCATGCTTAATTTCAAAAGACAGAAAATTTCATAAAGAAAATAAATTCCATTTCATAATGTCTCAATAAATACTAATAAATCACATACACAGCTTAATCATGATACAAAAGTCTAATTCATCCCAAAAGCCAATGGCTAATGAGGAATAATATAGCTAGCTAGTAATTATATGAGTACTCATCCTATTCGTCCTCAATTGGCACACACCTCAACACTTCAGCCAGAGAGGGAATTCAAAGCTAATTCATCCTACTAAACAAGTTAATGAGGAATTCAATCAAATATTCATGATAGCTATGGTTTCAAACCATTTTGAAATTTTTTTTCCAAGCATTAAGTATCCATCAAATTGCATTCAAACAAATTCCCAAGATTTAAAATAATAACATATAAATTGTCATAATTTATTTCAATTGAAAATCAAAAGAAAATAACTGTGGTGCATAAACCTCTGATGAGTCACCTCTTGGCCTTGACGCAGTGGTTCTTTTTCCTTTCCAGTGTTTTTTCTAACTGAAACACACAGTTTAAAGTGTTTCAGTACTCATTTAAATTGTATCTAATAATAAAATCCAATAATTAAATTTTATTAGTACTATTCACTTCAATTCATTTCATTAGTCAACCTATAATGTTGACCTTTAATACACACTAGGTGAATTAATTTTAATGTCACTAGTATGTCACATTTTATAGTCCTCAAGTGTTGGTATATGTTATCAATTTCATTTTAAAGCTCATTTCATTTTATTGCAATTTTTAAGATTTGGTACACTACTTTGACCTAGCTAATTGACTTATTTCCCTTTATTTTTGGGTCCTAGTCAAAAGAGCAATATTGTAGGTCTATGTCTTAGTGACATTTTGGCACTGATTTCATGTTATTTGGGGTTTTCTGGACCATGTTATGGTCATTTTACAAATGCTGGACAGGTTGCTTTCTTATTGCACATTTTAGGTTATGTCAATTCTGGCAGATTTGGTGACTGAATTTGTGAAAACAAATTGACTTGGCAAATGGCATTTTTGGGTTCTGTGATCTTCACAAAAGATGTAGCCCTATGTCCAATCTTTCCAACGGAATAAATTTCAGGTCATTTGGACCTGTTTTGAGTGAGTTATGGCCAAAAGGCTGACTACTATTCATATGATAAATTTTTGGGTTTACATTGTTGTAATTCCGGATTAGGTCGATTTTACGGGCAATTTTCGGACAGAATTTCAGCAACATTTCTACATGAAAGTTGGCTTATTTTATGTCTAGTTTTGCCTCCATTTGGCCTCATACTAATTGGGATCACACAATTAGGGTTATAAGCTCAATTACATACTGCCCTTAAACATATTGCTCAAATACCTATCAATTACACATTCACCTTGTTATAAGTCCACTTCTCTACCCAATTCTGAATTGGTACCAAATTATAGCCACTCAACATATCACATTTTGGTCAACTTGGGCAGAATATACACATTTTCAATACACTAAATACAACTCAGAATTACAAAGTCCAAATTCAACAATACATACACATAACATTCCTAAATATTACATATAACTTCCACTACCAAATTACATACATATTCATCAATCCTTAATACCACAATTCATTAAACAAATTCATGTAATTAACCATTTACTAAACCCATCAAAGCTGCCAGAAATTTCCACTTTCTCTTTAGGTCTCCAAAAGTTGTTCAAACCCTGGATTAAATACCCAATCATCACATACTCACCAAATTGACTTATTAGCACATAAAATCACCTTAATCAATATTAATTCCCAACAAATATATGTAAGAATAATTCATTAACCATGAAATTCCATGTTTCACAAAAATAGTACCCTCCAATAACTCATTAAAACCTTAAAATTTCTTCATCAATTTACTTATCTCAACATGGAAATCAAGTTTACTTAAGAAAGGAAGAAGAAATGGACACTTACCTCTTTTTGGAGTTTGTTAAAACTTCACCAAAACTCTTCTTTCTTGCTTCCAATATGCTGCCCAAGCTTTGTACATAAATTTTAGTGAAGAAATCTACAAAGAAATTGGCTTGAATCAAGGTAGATGAAGGCTTTGCATGAAACGGCCATGGAAGAGTTTAAGGAAACCATTTTCGGCCAAGAAGAAATCATAGAGAAGAAGATGATGACTTAGTGGAAGATTTGTCCCATTTGATTTATATTGTGCCACCAAACTCCACTAATTGAATTTACATTAAAGTATTTTAAGGTTTTTCCTAATTTGCAATAATGCCTCTTAATTCTTTTAATTACATTATGTGTAATACTTCTTGTTTTCATGGCATTTTCAAAATTTACTACAACTTATTTTCAATGGACATTTAGGTCAAAAGTCAACTCTAGGTGTCAAATGACCAAAATGCTCCTATTCGGTTTGTATTCTTGATTTTTCGGTAATACCGTTTTAATCCTTGGCCCGCCGATTTCTTAAATTTTCATTTTTATTTATATTGACTTACTAATTTTTCTTTGACATTTTCTAAGTCAATTATACCTCAATAGATGTTTATTTAAGTCTCAAAAATATTTTTCAAGGTTCCCCACGGTCCAGGGCTAGTCAACGGTCCTCGCTGCAACTTCCCGATGCGGTCACTCATCGCTACGGTTTTTGGCTCGTTTAACCTAATTACATTTCATTGCTCTTATTTTTTCTTTGTTTTTCTTACCATGTATTTCATCATTTTATGTCTTCTCACTAACATTTAAGTGTAGTTCCAGGCATTCTAGCTATTCAGACAGACACCGGTCACCCAAACAGTAGAACGCACTGCTAAATATAGGGGTGTTACACCTGTACACACATATAACCTCTCTAAAAGCAAAACTCCAAATTATAATTGGTTGGTAAGGCTTGAGAAGCAAAATTGGGGGCTTCCCATTGGTGATCTTGGTGTGGACAAGCTAGAGGGACAACACTTAGGGTCCTAGGTGCTTTCTAAAGGTGCCAATTGCATCCATAGTGCATCAAAGAGGTTAGTGCTCAAACTTCTCTTTCAAACTAGGGTTTAATTGAATTAATTTGTTAATTCACAATCTTAAATGGCAAATAAAGATCCTAATACATATTAAAAGTGTTTTAATATGCAATTGAGCATTGAAATTAATTAGGCACATAAGAGATGTGGCATAATTCATGAAACTCTAGAAGAAAAATTTTGAAATTCAATGTGCCAATACACCAATTACCATGCTTTCGCTCCTTCATGAACATGAATTTGGAACTTATGTTCCTATTATTTATGGAATAATCAAATATTAGTATGAAAAGTATTGTGAATAGTAATCACAATGATACAAAATGCAAAGAGCCAATACCTAAGATGCAATACGCCCATGTATGCCTAGTTATGATTGGTTTGGATAGGTTGGCATACTAATAGGGTTCTGACTTGTAGTACTGCTTATGGCTTCGTGCCATTCTGTGATTTATGGCCTTTATTGCCATTTTATAACTTATGGCTTTTAGCCATTCCGTTATTCTAGATATATGTGGCTTTGTGCCCGATTGATATTATGACTTTTTAGCCATTCTGTTGCATACCTGGCAGACACTATGTGAGCGATGGTGTGACAGCCTGAGTGGCTTGATACCCAGTGTCAGTTTACCCTTTTATCCAGTCCAGTTAATTTGTATAAGTTACTTGGGCAATTAAAATAAGTCCTAAAAAATTACTAACAAATAATTAATAGAAAATCATTAAATTAAATAGTTATCAAAAATACATTTGATGTGGCATAATAGTTTAATTTCTCTATTTTTAATTATTTTAGTTTATTTTTATATTATATTTGCACCACTAAGCATTATGCTTAGCGCGTCTCTTTTTTCCACGCATAGGTACTGGAGACCAAGAGAGAGAGCCCCAGTAGGCCTTAGATTGGGAGATTGAGATTTTGATCTACATTGGGTCTCGAGCGTCACCTCATCAGCAGTGCATATTTTGGTAGAGTCTATTAGCTTTGTATTCTATCTTTGGACTTTGTAATTAAATTTTGGATATGTAAAGTAAATTATAAATTTGTACATTAATTTTATACATGATGTAAATTAATAATATTTGAAGAATTTCCTTTATGGATTGTTTAGGAATGAGCATGGATTTGTGTTGAGAATGGAGTAAAAATGATTATTTTAAAAATATGAAATGATGTTTGTGTTAGTAGTATGCCCTAGAGCATATCATTTAGTATGTATCTTGTACATAATTTTATTAATAAAAGGCATTTTCACTTTTCTGTTTACATAATATATTTATGTGTAATGGAAAAGGTCCATTGATATTTTGTTAGAAATATTATTCTTAAGTTGTTAAGAATATGAGTGACAATATTTCTAGCACAAAGTATCATAAATAGGTTCACAATCGAGGATACTTCATAATAAGGACATGACTTATCCAGAAAGATTGTATTCATGTTTGTTCCCAAGTTATTTATATGAGATATAAATAAGATGGAATGGTGAGTCTCATGCCATATAACAAACATGATAGGCACTTATAGATGATAAGTAGGCCGAACCAGTGACACTTATGACAAGCACATGGAGTTTACTATTGTCAATGTTTTGTCATAAATCATATCAGTGCATATAATCTTTAGACCTAAGATAGCTATGTTATCTTGTTTTTAGGTAGTTTGAGTTTGATATCGCTTTCATACTTGTACTGTATGGGTATATGGGCATGTGTTGGCTCCTACTAGTTATATATGGAGGTAGGTGTTGATCAAGATGGAATCTGTTCCTCTAAGTAAATAGAGATAAAGTCCTATGTTCATTTAATTGTTCTTGATGTTTAAAGTTCTGCCAGACAGATAGATTTATTCGTAAAAGAGTTTCGATGAGAAAATCTTTTAATCAAGAACTGGAATTAAAAGAGAACATAATATTCATAGCAAATGGAGTTTGACATAAACCATGACTCAAATTTGAGTTGGGATTTTGTAATGAGAGATTCTAGTGCATGTTAACATATGATTATAGGTTCATTTAAGGTAAACCTTATTACTAATTGGGTGGCCATGGCATGCTATGCTAGGTGTTAACCATGGTCTATGAGGTGCATAAAATGATTTAGAGAAATCATTTATGGTAAGAAAGAGTTCTGATGATATTAAGAGTTGATATCATGTCTCATTGCCAATTAGTGATGAGCCTAGTAAGTCACACACATACACAAGTTATCACCTAATTAAATATGATTTAATTAATTAATTAAAGAGTTTAATTGACTAATTAAATAGGTTTGGTTTGCAATTAAATTGCAAAGTCCCTAGCATGACTTGAAACCAAATCTAGATTATTGGATGTATAATATAAGTTAAATTTATATTTAAAGTGTTTAAATATGAATTTAATTAACGAGAAATTAATTAATAGAGATTAATTAATTAATTTATATTTGATATAAATTAATTAGAAGAAGAAAAATAATTATTTTGGGTTGAGAACTCAAAATTAAGACACAGGGGCATTTTGGTCATTTTGCAGTGTGACACGTGGCACCATGAGATGGTGACACATGGGATTACACATAAGCTTGCCAAATGTTTTTTAATCATGTAAGATGATTAAAATCAAGATTAAATATAGGTTTGACACTTGGCACAATGTGATTGGGTCACTTAAACCTAGAGCTAATCAAAGGGTGACATGTGGCAAGGGTTTAATGTGTTAACTTAGCTATTTAAGTGTTGTTATGAGAAAATAAAACACAACCAGCAACCACACTCCTTTGTCACGCCACTTTGAGGGTTTTCATCTCTTCTTCTTCATCTCTTATCAATTCAAAGAGATTAGCCATCAATCTCTTGAATTAAGAACACTAGAAATTGTTTCTAGTGTCCTGTTTACATCTTTAATCTCTTAAAAGGCAGAACTTGATTTTCTAATTAATAGAAAAAAGCTTTAGAAGCTATTCAAGGGCTGCCATAGGTGTTCTTGGTGTGGACAAGCTAGAGGGACAACATCTGGTGTCCTGAAGACGAATCTCAAAGGCGCAGACACGCTGCAGTGCATCAAGAGGTTAGTGTAATCGTTCTTGATTTAATCTAGGGTTCTAAAATTAATCTGATTAATTTTAAAATCTTAAATGGCAAATACAAATCCAAAAACATATTAAAAGAGTTTTAATATGTTGTTTATCATTGAAATCAAATAGATAAAAATAAATCTTGCATGATGCATGTGACCCTAGGTGAAAATTTTTGAATTCAATGGTATAAAATTGTGTTTTTACGCTCCTTCAATTGGTATCAGAGCCACTATATTTGCCATTTAGATTGTTGATTATATGATTTAATTGTGTGTTTGATCATGAGATCAAGAGTTCATTGCTGGTTGCAAAGCAAGTTGGCGGCATACTTAAAAACACACCATCAATGGTGCGCATGGTTTGGCTTCCATGGGTGGTTTAAGGTTTGGCTTTTAATTCTGAATTTGTTGTATGATCTAAGGCCTATTCTTTGACTAATTAAAGTGTTTAATTAGTAGTTTTTATCACACAATTAAATTATGATTCAAATCAGAATTTTAAAAATTGTTTTAATGTGATTCAAATCTGAATTTTAAAAGTTGTTTGAATGTGATTCAAATCTGAATTTTTAAAGTTGTTTGAATCATATTTAAATCTGATTTTTTTAAATTGATTGAATAAAATTCAGATCTGATTTTTTAAAAAATGTTTGAATGTGATTCAAATCTGATTTTTAAAAAAATGTTTGAATGTGATTCAAATCTGAATTTTTGAAGTTGTTTGAATGTGATTCAAATCTGAATTTTTAAATTTGTTTGAATGAGATTCAAATCTGAATTTTTAAATTTATTTGAATCATATTCAAATCTGGATTTTTAAGTTGAATATGAGATATTCAATTTAATTTAAGTATGTATGTTTTATTTAATTGTTAAATAGTGATATGCATGATGGATGATCATGGACTATAAAAGACCAATGTGATTGGATTTATTTCTTTTATGTTTCTTTGGGATTGTAAATTAATTAATTTATTTTAATTTATTTTAGGCATGTATTATTAAGTTTGTAATAATTTTTGGGTTGTAATTTCATTTATTTAAGTTCTTGTAAATTCGCCTTGTTATGCCAAGGATTACTATGTAATATTGGATTGCAAGAAGTTCAAGGAGGTCAAGAGCATTGGTGGGACCAGTGGGAGGAATTCAAGATCAAGAGTTGATTATGTACTCCTTCAGCAACTCTTGTAAAATGAATGAATGAAATGCACCTAGGAATGCCCTGATTCAATTCTTGGTGGCTCAGAATTGAATCCCTTAGAAAGTCCATGATCATACCATATTTACTGCTTATCCATGAATGCATGAGATGTATGGGAATGTATGCAATTATATGATATATGCATGCTAAATGGATAATGTGCAAAGTGAGACCTTAATAGTAATTAGAATGACCATAAAATCTTCCAAACAAATGATTAAGTTGGATATGCTATAATTAAAGTAATTATAACATAGGCCCTCCATTGGGGCAATTATTTTAAGAAATTTTAAATAGTTGCATGAGATGCAATTAATTTAAGAGATTTTCTTAAGAATAATTGTTAAGCATGAGATGTTGTAAATATGTAAATGGTTTGGTGGCCAATATTGGATGTACCTGAGGACATTAAAATTATTTACATAATTACTAGCTCAATGGGATCAACTTAACTAATGCAAGATAAGTCAATAATGGATGTACCTGAGATTTTGAGCATTAGAGGCTAGGTAAAGGATTGAACCTCACATGAGATGTGATGGGCAAAGAGTTGTTCACTTATAGTTTATTGTAATTCCAATAATGGATGTACCTGAGGATGATCAATAGAATTATAAGAATTCAATCACCCACTAGAAATCCATCCAACTAGGATTTCCGTTTCCTACTTTGGAAGTGTAGGATTTGCTAAGTTAGTGGGAGGACCAATTTGATTAAAAGACCATAATCATTTTGGTTAACTACATGATACATTTACTAATTAATCTAGTTATTTTCTGCAGTTAATTTTCTGATAAAAATGAGCACAAAACAACCACCACCATCCAATATCCTTGCAAGCATACTTGATCACAATAGGTTGACAGGACCAAATCATGCGATTGGCTAAGAAATTTGAAACTTGTCCTGAACCTTGAACATATAGGATATGTTCTAGATTCAAATGTTCCTGGTCCCTTACCTCCAGAGGCCACACAAGAGGAACATGAAACTTTGGACAAGTGGAAGGAGCATGATATGAGAGCTAAGTGTTACATGCTTGCTTCCATGAGTAATGAGTTACAGAAGCAACATGAGAACATGCAGAGTGCGAGTGAGATCCTCCTTCACCTACATGAGTTGTATGGTGAGCACAGCAAGGAATGCTAGGTATGAGATATCTAGACAGCTATTCCGTATGAGAATGTCTGAGGGACAGAATGTTGGGGATCATGTCCACAAGATGATTCGGCTGATTGAGCAGTTGGAACATCTTGACTTCAACATGGATTTCCAACTACAGACGGATTTGATCCTTCAGTCCCTTCCTGAATCTTTTGGGAATTTTGTGACAAATTTCCATATGACTAAACAGGAATGCACCTAGCTAGTTTTACTCAACATGCTGGTTATTGCTCAAAAGAATATGCCAGGCAATAAAGGAAAAGAGGTAGCTTTGATTGCATCTTCTTCTACTGGAAAGTCCAACAAGAAGAAGGTCAATAAGAAAAAGAAATCTCAGATTCTTGGTCCTTCTAAGAAAATAGCTAAACAGAAAAGGAAGACTAAAGCTGATGAAGGCAAAGGAAAGTGTTTCCACTGCCAACAGGAAAGTGTTTCCATTGCCGGTAAGAAAGTGTTTCCACTGGCCAGAGTATAGCAATCTAAATGAATGCAATGCCATGGTGAAAACCAACTCAAGTTCAAAATATATTTAGCACTTAAGGTTATGTCATGTTGCAGAAGATAGGATTACAAAATTGGAGAAAATCGGATTTTATCCTCATTGGGCTCTGAGCCTACTCCAACTTGTGAATCTTCCCTTCAGGGCAAAATGACTAGATCACCCTTTGTTGGACAGGGGCTAAGAGCTGAAAATATTTTGGAGCTAATACATAGTGATGTATGTGGTCCATTTAAAGAAATGGCTAGAGGGGGCTTTCATTATTTTATTACCTTTACTGATGATAAATCAAGATTTGGGTATTTGTATTTGATGAAATACAAACATGAATCTTTTGAAAAGTTCAAAGAATTTAAATCTGAAGTAGAAAATCAAACAGGAAAGAGTATTAAAGCTCTTCGATCAGATCGTGGAGGTGAATATTTGAGTACTAAATTTGATAAATACTTGAGAGAGCATGGCATTGTTTCTCAGCTGACTGCTCCAGGAACGCCACAGCTGAATGGTGTATCTGAAAGGAGAAATCGCACCCTATTGGATATGGTACGTAGTATGATGAGCTATACTGATAAGCCAATCTTCTTTTGGGGATTTGCATTAGAATCAGCTTTGTATATTCTGAATAGGATTCCATCAAAATCAGTTTCTTCCACACCTTATGAGATTTTTCTTTGTAGAAAACCAAGTTTTATGGTTGTTAAGATTTGGGGTTGTCCAGCTTATATCAAAAAGCTGAACACTGATAAATTGGAGACCAGATCAGAAAAGGGTCGATTTGTTGGATATCCAAAAGATAGTTTTGGATATTATTTTTATTTTCCTACTTCACAAAAGGTTGTGATAAGTAGAGATGCCACATTTCTTGAACAACAGTTTGTTCAAGAAGGAGGCAAAGGAAGGCAAATAGAGTTAGAATTGGAGAATTCTGACCAACCAACAGATCAGATGGATATAGATCCATCTAGTCAACCAATACCCGTTGATGAAACATCTACAGCTGTTCCTCGTAGAACAACCAGGGTATCTCACCCACCAATGAGATATAGTTTTCTTCATAAAGAAGAATAAGAGTTGTCTACTCATGAAGAAGTAGATCATGGAGATGATCCACTTACCTATGAAGAAGCTATATCAGATATAGACTCTTCAAAATGGATTGATGCTATGAAATCCGAGATTGATTCCATGTATAAGAATCAAGTTTGGGATCTTGTTGACCCACCTGAAGGTATTGTACCTATAGGGAACAAATGGGTTTTTAAGAAGAAAATTGGTTCTGATGGAAAGGTAGAGAACTATAAGGCAAGGCTAGTAGCGAAAGGGTTTCGCCAAAGGCAAGGAATCAACTATGAGGAGACTTTCTCACCTGTTGCCATGCTTAAATCAATTAGGATTTTATTAGCAATAGTTGCATACTATGATTATGAGATTTGGCAGATGGATGTCAAAACAGCTTTTCTCAATGGATACATTGAAGAAAACATTTTCATGGAACAACCTAGGGGATTTGAATCCCAAGATGGTTCCAAGGTATGCAAGCTAAAGCGATCCATTTATGGGTTGAAACAAGCTTCGAGGAGTTGGAACATCCGTTTTGATGAAGCCATTAAATCCTTTGGTTGTATCAAAAATGAGGATGAGTCATGTGTATATAAGAAGGTTAGTGACAGTGCTATCACTTTCCTTGTCTTATATGTGAATGACATACTATTGATGGGTAATGACACAGGTATGTTGACGACTATAAAGGTATGGTTGTCAAATATATTCTCCATGAAAGACTTAGGGGAGGCAACCTATATTCTTGGGATTCGCATCTATAGAGATAAAGCGAAAAGAATAATTGGTTTATCCCAAAGTCTATACTTGGAAAAGGTGTTAAAGAGGTTTAACATGCTTGATTCCAAGAGATGATTGTTACCAGTGAGACATGGTATCCATCTTTCTAAAGAGATGTGTCCAAAGACACCTGAAGAAAGAGATAAGATGGCCAGGATTCCATATGCTTCGACTATTGGAAGTTTAATGTATGCAATGTTATGTACTAGGCCGGATATCGCATATGCTGTTAGTTTGACTAGCAGGTATCAATCCAATCCAGGTTTGGAACATCGATAGTCACAAGAATATCCTTAAGTACTTGAGAAGAACTAAGGATTTATTCTTGATTTATGGAGGTGGAGACTTGCAATTGGATGGTTATACTGATTCTGATTTCCAATCAGATATTAATGATAGAAAGTCTACCTCTAGATATGTGTTCATTTGTAATGGAGGTGCAGTCAGTTGGAAGAGTTCCAAACAGAGCACGACTGCAGATTCCACTACAGAGGCTGAGTATATTGCTGCATCAGATGCTGCAAAGGAAGTCGCTTTGGATAAAGAAGTTCGTGACAGAACTTACAGAGTTCCTTCCATTGAGTCGCCAGCCCACTACACTGTGATAATAATGGAGCAGTCATACAGGCTAAGGAACTAAGGTCTCACTAGAAATCCAAACACATAGAAAGGCGCTACCACATTATCAGAGAAATAGTTGGGCGAGGCGATGTAGCCATTCAGAAAATAGCATCAGCTGAAAATCCAGCTGATCCATTCACTAAGCCTTTGTCACAAGCTCAGTTAGACTGACATCTTGAGAAGATGGGTCTAAGGTATTGTAATGAATGGCTCTAGTGCTAGTGGGAGATTGTTAGTAGTATGCCCTAGAGCATATCATTTAGTATGTATCTTGTACATAATTTTATTAATAAAAGGCATTTTCACTTTTCTGTTTACATAATATATTTATGTGTAATGGAAAAGGTCCATTGATATTTTGTTAGAAATATTATTCTTAAGTTGTTAAGAATATGAGTGACAATATTTCTAGCACAAAGTATCATAAATAGGTTCACAATCGAGGATACTTCATAATAAGGACATGACTTATCCAGAAAGATTGTATTCATGTTTGTTCCCAAGTTATTTATATGAGATATAAATAAGATGGAATGGTGAGTCTCATGCCATAACAAACATCATAGGCACTTATAGATGATAAGTAGGCCGAACCAGTGACACTTATGACAAGCACATGGAGTTTACTATTGTCAATGTTTTGTCATAAATCATATCAGTGCATATAATCTTTAGACCTGAGATAGCACAGTTATCTTGTATATAGGTAGTTTGAGTTTGATACTGCTTTCATACTTGTACTGTGTATGGGTATATGGGCATGTGTTGGCTCCTACTAGTTATATATGGAGGTAGGTGTTGATCAAGATGGAATCTGTTCCTCTAAGTAAATAGAGATAAAATCCTATGTTCATTTAATTGTTCTTGATGTTTCAAGTTCCTGGCCAGGACAGATAGATTTATTCAGAAAAGAGTTTCTGATGAGAAAATCTTTTTAATCAAGAACTTGAATTAAAATAGAACATAATATTCATAGCAAATGGAGTTTGACATAAACCATGACTCCAGCTTGAGTTGGGATTTTGTAACAGAGAGATTCTAGTGCATGGTAACATATGATTATAGGTTCATTTAAGGTAAACCTTATTACTAATTGGGTGGCCATGGCATGCTATGCTAGGTGTTAACCATGGTCTATGAGGTGCATAAAATGATTTAGAGAAATCATTTATGGTAAGAAAGAGTTTTGATGATATTAAGAGTTGATATCATGTCTCATTGCCAATTAGTGATGAGCCTAGTAAGTCACACACATACACAAGTTATCACCTAATTAAATATGATTTAATTTATTAATTAAAGAGTTTAATTGATTAATTAAATAGGTTTGGTTTGCAATTAAATTGCAAAGTCCCTAGCATGACTTGAAACCAAATCTAGATTATTGGATGTATAATATAAGTTAAATTTATATTTAAAGTGTTTAAATATGAATTTAATTAATGAGAAATTAATTAATAGAGATTAATTAATTAATTTATATTTGATATAAATTAATTAGAAGAAGAAAAATAATTATTTTGGGTTGAGAACTCAAAATTAAGACACAAGGGCATTTTGGTCATTTTGCAGTGTGACACGTGGCACCATGAGATGGTGACACATGGGATTACACATAAGCTTGCCAAATGTTTTTTAATCATGTAAGATGATTAAAATCAAGATTAAATATAGGTTTGACACTTGGCACAATGTGATTGGGTCACTTAAACCTAGAGCTAATCAAAGGGTGACATGTGGCAAGGGTTTAATGTGTTAACCTAGCTATTTAAGTGTTGTTATGAGAAAATAAAACACAACCAGCAGCCACACTCCTTTGTCACGCCACTTTGAGGGTTTTCATCTCTTCTTCTTCATCTCTTATCAATTCAAAGAGATTAGCCATCAATCTCTTGAATTAAGAACACTAGAAATTGTTTCTAGTGTCCTGTTTACATCTTTAATCTCTTAAAAGGAAGAACTTGATTTTCTAATTAATAGAAAAAGCTTTAGAAGCTATTCAAGGGCTGCCATAGGTGTTCTTGGTGTGGACAAGCTAGAGGGACAACATCTGGTGTCCTGAAGACGAATCTCAAAGGCGCAAACACGCTGCAGTGCATCAAGAGGTTAGTGTAATCGTTCTTGATTTAATCTAGGGTTCTAAAATTAATCTGATTAATTTTAAAATCTTAAATGGCAAATACAGATCCAAAAACATATTAAAAGAGTTTTAATATGTTGTTTATCATTGAAATCAAATAGATAAAAATAAATCTTGCATGATGCATGTGACCCTAGGTGAAAATTTTTGAATTCAATGGTATAAACTTGTGTTTTTACGCTTCCATTCCTTCAGTTTGAGATTGTGAAAAATGTATATGTTTGAAATTATGTTGAGATTTTAAACAGGTGGAAAAATCATCAAATTGTTAATAAATTAGGGAAAACTCCGTCGGTTTCTCCGATTGAATGAGTAAACTTAAATTAACAAAATTAAATTTAATTACTAGGAATGCAATAAGATAAGATGAGGCGCTCCGGCACCGAGTGTGACATGACTTGCTCGGCTACACTGTAGACGAGTAAGGGGTGTTACAGGTCCGAGCTATAGTTTTTCTTGTTTTGTCTCTTCTCATTATTTTGCCTGAATTTCCTCTCTTCCCTCAGAGCTTGTCACTTGTCTTCTAACCTAATGTACTTCTGGGCCCTCTCCAACAATTGATAGTAGTCTATTGCTAGATTTTTTATTAGTAAGCCTAAAAATTTTATGTTCCTCATGTCTTTTTTTAAAGCTTTGCATGCTATTTTGTGATTCAGGTTTTCAATTTGTGTTGCTTCAATGTTGAAATTGGCGATATAATCCCTTAGAGATTCACCCTCTTGTTATTTTATTTTTTGAAGGTCTAAAGATAGCCTTTTTCGAAGGATGCAAAAGATGAACTTGTTCTTGAATCCTGTGGTGAGCTGATGAAAATTTTGAATCAATTCAGGCCTGAGATGTTGGTACCATTTTTGTGCTAGCCCGGTCAGTATTGTTAGAAATACCCAGCAAAAGTGGTAGTCATTCACAATTTGGAGCATCATTATTGTTCGAAAGTTCACCACATGGCTCCTCGGGTCAGTTGTTCCATCATATTTATCCAGCATAAGCAATTTGAACTTTAGTGGGAACTGTTCAACCAAGATTGGCTCAGACAGTGGAGACTTATCTCCCATCCTAAAGTTTTCCTCCTCCACCTGTTTCTGATACCTCCGTAGTGCTTTTACCAATCCCCAATTCACCTTTAGTCACGGTGATTCATCAAATAGTCCTTCTTGTTCGCTCATCGTAATTTGCTCGATCTTTTTTTTTTTTTTTAATTATTTATCAATCGAGCGATCTTCTGTTTGGTTTCTTTAGCTCTAGTTAGATCTATCTCCATGGAAGGTGTTCTTACGACCTTTCCTACTTCTGGGATAGGTGTCACTAGTGGGCCGCTAGTCCTTGGGATCAATCTTTTGAGGAAAGCAATTTGGGTCTCCATCTCCAGGATGCATTGGTACACCTGCTTTGGTTCATTCCTTTAAACAGGTTTTGCTTATCTGGGATGACAATGTTGTGTGGTGGAATCTAACCACCAAATGGAATCTTAAGTGTAGCCAAATTTTAAGTCATTATTATTGCAGGCGGATCTCCTCCTAGTGTGGGGCTGATGGAGATGATGCTTTTGCTAAGAGTCCTTAAATCTGCAACCATTAGGATGACAAAAACCATAAACAATGAAAAATAATTAGGACTAAGAATCAAAACTTACTAGTATCACAAAAAATGTTAAAAAGAGGAGAAATGATTTTAGATGTAGGTTTTCAGCTGGCGATCTGAGTTCCCCACAGATGGCACCACTGATGTTGCTGAGAGTTCATGGGGTCTAATCCTAATGCCACGTAGACCTGCAATAAAGAAAAAGATGAAGCAGGTGGCTTTCTAGCAAGCCCTCTAACGCTCAGGTTAGAGAACTGAATGTGAAAATATGAAGAAAGAATTGTAACGATATTTTCACTATATATATATATATATATATATATATATATATATTCTATTTTATTTATCTTTTTTGTTGGTATATGAAATAAAATCAACTAATCTAAAAAAATAGAAAATAATTTATCAATCAAATTATTTCAAAATTTAAAATTTAATGATATATTATCAGATATAAAATTATATCAATTACTGTTAAAAATATATATATTAATACTTGAAATAAAATCAACCATGATATTAAAGAGTGGAAAGGATGTAACACCCTCACTTTAGACAGTTTCGTACATTCTACAATTCCAATAACTAATGTCTATTTGGACAACTAGGATGTCTGGAATACAGTCAAAATGTCTAGAATCACACTTAAGCTAGAGTGAGGCGCCATAAATTAACTAAATAAAGATTAAGAAAAGTTGAAGGAAAATAAAAGAAGCGAAGTATAATCGGTTAAATGAGCACAAAGTTCTGGCTATGGGTAACCTTATTGGGAAGAGACTGTGAATTTAGTTGCCACCCCAAACTCATGAGGAACCCTGTGAGACATTTATTTAGGACTTAATTGAGGGATTAATGGAAATGAATATGTCAAGAAAATGAAAGGAAACCAATGTCAATCGATAAAGACAAACCATGACCCGATAAAGAGCATTTTGGTCATTTCACTTGAAGAGTTGATTTTTGACCAAAATGTCACATAAACTACATGGACATCAATTAAAATGGAAAAGAGTATATATATGTATATATGTATAAATAAAAAGAAAATGGATGGATAATTACAAATATAATTTCAATTTAAATATAATTAATTATAAAATATTTTGCCTAATAAAATAAAACTTAATTAATTAATAAAATAAAATAAATATCCTAATTAAAGAGAAAGAAATCAGATTTTCTCCTTCCTCCTTCAAACCAGCCGCCTCTCCCTTCTCCCATTTCTCTCTCAAAACTTCCATTAAAGCTTACGAGAAGCTTGAACACCTAAGTCTTTCCACCATTTTTCTTTGGGAAATCATTTCAAAACCCAAAATTGAAACCTAACTTGAAGACAGCCCCAAGAAATCAAGAGATTTTGGGAACTTTGAAAGAGAAAATTCTGCCAAGGTGGTTTCAACAAAGAGTGAAGACCTTGAATGAATTGAAGCTTGATTTGAGTTGAAAAGAGCATTAGAAATAAGGTTAGTGCTAGATATTCTCTTGGAATTTGAAGTTTATGCAAGTTGATTTAGGATTTGTTGAAATTGGGGATGTTAATTGTTATAATCTAATTGATGTAATTATGCCTAAATTTAGTCAATTTGACACACAATTGTTGATATGTGTTGATGAGATGACCAAACAATTGAATGGGTGTAATATTGTATATTGAGATAGAATCTGGACAGCTTAAGTCCAGTAGCTTGATTTGTTTATAACTTGAGCTAGGTAAATTCAATTGAGGTGAAACCAATTGAAAAATAAACCTAAGACATAATACTACAATTTTCATGAAGGGCACTTAACCTAGAATTGGCTGGAAGACGTTGGAATTGGGGCTGGAATCTGAAAGTAAAATTCTGGAATCCAGGAAAATGACCATTTGAATAGTAAAACTTAGAATGAGCATAACTTGCACTAGAAAACTCCAAATGAAGTGAATTTTGACTTGTTGGAAAGCTGAGACATAGTAAAATAACATTCATGCGGAACAAATTGCCCAATTCTAATTTCAAATTTGTTAAATTACTAGAATAAGTTTGTATTACTGAAACTAGAATTTTTGTAATTCCAACAAAGTGCCCTGTGACCTCCAAGTAGAAAATAGGGCATAACTTTCATTGTGTAAAACCAATTGAGATGAATCAAAATTATTTGAAAACCTAAGAAATAGGGCTACAACTTTAGTTTAGACACCTTACCCAAATTCTAGGTGTAAGACCCTAAAATGTGATATGCAAAATTTACCTAAAAACTTAAAAACCATGAAAGTGCAAGGCCCATGAGTCCGGATTGGTTAATTTGCCATAACTCACCCTATATGACTTCAAATTGAGTGATTCTTAAACTTGTGTAACCATAAGACACAAGGGAACAATTCATATGGAGAACATAAGGTCAAATTATAGTTGTAATATGTTTAAAATAGCTTGACAAACTAGTTCTAGAAACATGCCTTGTTCTAGACTAATCTGAACCCAGAATTGGTCACTGGACTAGTTTTGGGAAAATGGCCATTATTAAGCTACACAAATGCAAATAGAGTGATTCTAAAGCCAAATTAAACCTAAGACATAAACCTACTGTAACACCCTACCCCTCTGTAAGGCATAACATGATCCCATAGTATACTTAAAGAATTACCAACTTCGTCTATTGATAATTCATTAAATACACTACAAGGGATTTTAAAACTTTTCTTACTCCTTTTTACAATGGTGAGCACTATTTACAGGTGTTAAAAACCTTTTTGAACTAAAGTGAAACAGCTAACACATTTGGACTATTAGTAATTTCTGTATAAATTTTGGCAGAGTGCCATCTGTATTTTGGATAAAACAGTTCTTCAAAAACCTGTAAAAAAAACACTTTAATATGTTTCTCAATCTCAACTCCAATAGTTAAACAACACAATATATTTCTCAACTCAAATCCACAATAATTTTTCAAAGACTGAGATAAAAGAAATACAGTATAAATTTTACTAGCCAAAATAACTCATAATTTATTTTAAAGCTTCAATGTATAATTTTAATTTACAACTGCTCAAAATCAAGAACAATATATACATACAGTGAACATACATTACAGTACAAAATGCAAAATGTGGTATACTTAATATACCCGATGATTTCTCGCTGAATGTACTAGCAAATTAGTCTCACGCCGTGTCCGCTTCATCAACTGCGACAAAGAATGAAAGCTATCACGAGACAATGTCTCAGTGGTGCACAACATTAACCAAATACAACTTTAAATCACAAATCATAAATCATATAAATAGTGGATACGTAAAACCATAGTTAAATTCAAGACAATGAATGTCATAAAGAATTTAAACTCCATTTCACAATATCACAATAAATCTCAATAGTCAAAACATAATTAAATTCAAAAGACAGATAATTTCAATAAGAATTTAAACTCCATTTCACAATCTCACAATACATATTAATAAATCACACACTGCTTAATCATGTTCCAAAGTTCAATTCGTCCCACAAGCCGATGGCTAATGAGGTATTCAATTCGTCCCAAAAGCCGATGGCTAATGAGGTATTACATAGCTAGCTAGCAATAATATGAGTACTCATTCTATTCATCCTCAATAGGCACACACCTCAACACTTCAGCCAGAGAGGGAATTCAATTCGTCCCACTAGACAAGCTAGCAAGGAATACAATCAATATACATGATAGCTGTGGTTTCAAACCATTTCCAATGTTTTTCAATCAATAAGCATCCATCAATATCATTCAAATAATTTTTCACAATTTCAAACCATTTACAATGTTTTTCAAGCAATAAGTATCCATTCAAACACATTTCCACAATTTAAAACAATAATGTACAAATAGTCATAATTCATTTCAATTGAAAAATTCAAAAGAAATAGCTATTGTGCACAAGCCTCTAATAATTGTCTCCTGGCCTTGACTCATTGTTTCCTTCCCTTTCCCTGAGTCTTTGCTAACTGAGAAACACAATTTGAAGTGTTTCAGTACTCATTTAAATTGTCTCTAATGATAATGCTTGATAATTAATTCACTGAATTCTATTATTTGCTTAGTCAACCTAATATGTCGACCCTCGATGCGTTCTAGGTAAATTAGCTTTTAATGTTACTAATATGTCACATTCAATAGTCTTTTAGGGTTGGTACATGTTACCAAACTCATTTCCATGTATATTGCGTTTTATTGCAATTTGCTGGATTCCGGGATATTAGTTTGACCTAGTCGGACGACCTAGTTCCCTCGGTTTTCGGGTTTTGGTCAAAACTAAAAACTTGTAGATCTATGTCTTATTACATGCGGGGCAAATTTTCAGGTCATTCTGAGTTATGTAGACCAAGTTATGGTCATTTTACTATTGCTGGTCAAAATGCATCAAAATTGGTCACTTTAGGTCATTTTAGGTTCGGCCAGTTTTTAGACCCGAACTTATGCAAGCTGTTTGACTTGCTTATGGTCATTTTTGGGCTTTGGTGTCTTCATAAGACTTGTAGATATATGTCTTAACTATTCATGGTTAAAATTTCAGGTCAATTGGACCTGTTTTGAGTGAGTTATGGCCTAAACACTAACTGCTGCCCAAATGGTCAATTTTCATGCCTTAATTGCACTAATCCGGATTTGGTCACTTTTCAAGTTACCTTACAAGCAGAATTTTGGCAAGCTTCCTTCATGAAAGTTGGCACATTTTGTGCCTAGTTTCACCTCCAATTGGTCTTATATCAATTGGAGCCACACCCTTAAGGTTCTAAGCCCAAAACCTAACTGCCTTACTGCATTTCCTTCATTACTCATCAAATGTCACTTTTAGCATTTACCAAACTCCACATTCATGCCAATTTTGGTTTGTACCATAACCTAAACATATTTCACAACATATTGTTGATCATTTTGGCAGCTTATAATCACACTCAACATACACCATATAGTGCAGAATTTTTCAAACTCAATTACAACAATTTAATCACCTAATCATAGCATATAACTTCTCCACTATCATAACATATAACTTCACCACTATCTTACATATGCATTTGGCAAACTTTAGGATTACAATTCATTGAACAACTTCATGAATTTCAGCATTCTTCAAGAAGCTAACAAGCTGCCAAATTTGTAAAGCTTCCATAATTGCCTTCAAGCTCAAATTTTCACTTAGTCCACCATCACATATACATGAGGTTAACTTACTAAAATTTTAAACCATATTAGTCAACATTAATTCTCCACAATACATGTAAGAATATTTCATTTAGTATACAATTTCATGGCTGTCCATTTAGACATTTACGCATAGAATTTCAAATTCAACATAATTTTCAACTCAAGTGCTCAACTTTAACATACACTAATAATTAACCTACCTAAACTTTTATTCACTTTAATCAACATCAATACACATTAATTGCATGTGAAAATAATTCAAATTCTTTAATTACCATGGCTGCCTGAACTAATACATAATCATAACTCACCAAAAACTCAAAATTTCTTCATCAACTTATTCATCTCATGCTTCCCATAAACTTTACTTAAGAGAGAAAACAATTTAAATACTTACCTATTGATAAGGCTTGTTAAATCTTCACCAAAATCCCTTGAATTTAGTATTTATTTCTTCCTTGTAATGTGGGGGTAAAAATTTATGAAGTGACTTTGGTGTTTAGGATGGAAATGGTGGAGGTTTAGGAAGCTTGAACCAATTCGGCCATGGAGGATTTGGAGAACTTCATTTCAGCATGGAAAGGAGGAAGGTTGAAGATGAAGTGTGAGTGGATTTACACCTGCCCACTTAAGGATTACTTTAACCCCATAGTGCTCCACTGACCATAAGATAATGATATTATATGTTTAAAGTGTTAATTACTCAATTTATACCCCATTTTTGCTATTTACATTAGGTACCACTAATTTAACTTTTCATTACATCTTCCAAGTGTGATATTATTTATTTTTAAATGGAGATTTAGGTCAAAAGACAACTCGGGGTGTCAAATGACCACAATGCCCCTGTTCGGGTTGCATTCTCGATTTTTCGAAAACACCAGGTTTTGTCTGTGACACCCCTTACTAGTGTACAGTATATCCGAGTAAGCAATGTCACACGGTGTATCGGCACCCTCTATTTTAACTTAATCAATTTTTGTCATAGTTTTGAATATAGTTTATGAAATATAATTTATTTAAGCCATTTATCGAAATTATTATTTATTTGAGGTTCCGAAAATTTTAAAGAAAATCCAGCAGAGTGCCAGCTAAAAATGGAGAAAACAGTTCTTCGGAACCTGTTAAAAACACTTCCAATATTCATATCTCATCACTCTCAAACTCCAATATCAAAATCTCAATATTTTTCAATTTCGTTTCTCAATCATTCAGCTCATGTGGTAATCGTGTATAAAACACAGATAAACATTCACAAACACAATTCTCATTATTTACATGAACATCAAAATACATCCATAAGTTCATTTACACATGAAAAAAATAAAAGTTAGTTACAAAATACCAAAATGAAACCTAGTGCTTACCAATGCACTGCGGATGGTGAGGTGACACGGACACTATGCAGAGCTGCAGGATGGACTCACCCAGTCTGCGGTCTACTGGGCTCACAATCAGTATCTCCAGAACCTACGCGTGGCAAAAGCAACGCGCTAAGCAATGATGCTTAGTGGTGCAATAATAAAATAGAAAGAAATAACAGAAATAAATATGCATTGAATGTATATGTCTTATTTGTTTTGTATTTGTATATCCATTTATTTCGTTAACTTTGTCCACTTTCATTAATTTGGTTGCCCAAGTAACCTATACTGAACGACTGGACTGGATAAACGGGTAAACTGGCACTGGGTATCAAGTACCTCGGGCCGTCACACCATCGGTCACATATGTATCTCCGGCAGTAATGTAACGGCTAACAAGTCAGAATAATATTAGGCACGAGGCCAAGTCTCAACACAATATCATAATGGCTAAAAGCCATAAAATCACAGAATGGCATAATGCCATGTGCAGTACTGCTAACCGAACCCTATTGGCATGCCAAACTATCCAAACCAATCTTGTTAGGTATACTAGGGCATTTGATACTTTTGAATTCTTCGAATTTTGAATTTCAAGTTTTGGTGTCACTATTCACCTCATTGGTCAACAAAAATGTTGACTTTTTGATAGAAAATAGGTACATTGGTTTTGACACTCCCAACATACCACATTTTGCATTCAAAACTTGTTGGCGTTAAGCATTAATACCATTTCTAAGTTTAAACCAAGGGAAGCAGAATTTTCAGTTTTTGTAACCCAACTTTACTGTTCCATTGGTGACTGTTACAGTGAAAATTTGAGGAAATGGTAAACATGAAAGTTGTTCCTTATTTTGTCTAGTTGAATTTCTTTTTTTGAATCACTCCATTTGGAGTTTTTTAGCTCCAGATATGGTCTAAAAACCACAGCTGGCCGGATTGCAAAACTGCAGAATTTACCAAATCTACAGTACAATGAACAGTGAATGCCACTGCCTTGTTGGATAGGTTCTGGTCATAATTTGGGATAGGTTTCTTCATGAAAGTTGTTTTTCTATGTCTTAAATTGTTGCTGTAAAACTTTCAGGTCAATTGACCTTATCTACAGTGAGTTATGGCCACTGTTCATTTGGTCATTCTGCAGAACCTGTTCGCAGGGTATCCGGATTGGGGCCAATTTTTGGTCCACTTGCTTTGGTCTTTTGGACATGGTTTCTTCAGAAAAATTGTGCCATTATAAGTCTAGTTTCATGTCCAATTGGCCAAACACCAATTGGACCTACACAGCCAAAGATATGGCAGCCCAAACAGGCTGGACTCACAGCCTCATTGATGCTGTCACTAGGCAGCCTACCAATTGGGTTTGTAACACTTTAGTTCACTTCAAATTATGATTAACTTGCCTCAAATGGTCACTAATTGACCACTAGAATGTCCATTAATCATTTCATAAGCCAAGTCCAATTTTTCACTCCCAATCCAATTTTTCACTCCCAAAACCCTAATTTCCCATTTTAATTCACCCATACACCTAGTTAAACACTTTCATTCATCATATATGTGTATATACACCTTAAACATAATCTCTAATTCATTCTAAGTTCATTAAAACAATCAGACTCATTCCTTCCTTAGGGCTGCCGAAATTTATGGTACACATACACATGAGTTTTAGTTCATTTAACTTACAATTTCATACTAAATTCAAGTCCTTAACATGGAAATAAAGAGTTTTATATACATATGTGCACTAACCTCTTGTAGGGCAGAATTTTCCAAGCTTAAACTTCACTTCTTTTCCTTTTTCTTGGCTGCCTAGAGCTTCCTTAGGGTGTGTAGATAAGTTTTAGTGAAGGTGACTTAGGGTTTTGGGTTAAGGTTGGAGAGAATTTCAAGCTTGAATGAAGGAAGAGATGAAGGCTTCCATGGCCATGGTGGTTCGGCTGGAATGAAGGAGAGAAATGGCTGATAGGTTTTTAATTTCTTTGGTCTTTATTATCTCTTTTATTAGTTAGTTAATTGGTTGTTTAAATTTGATTGGTGGTAGCCTTTAAATGACATCAACATATGTCATAAATGAGCCTTTTTTTTTATTTTTCTTTTCTTTTCATCACTACTCATTTTCAATTTAATTTTTAGTAATGTTTATTCATATTTTATGTCATAATAATTATTTACTTAACTGGACAAGTCGGCCAAAAATCACCTCTAAAGGCGAAATGACCAAAATGCCCTCCGTTAGGCTTAACGGGTCAAAATTGTCTGTACCGATTGAAAAATTTTTCTAAATATTTTCTTGGCATTCTAATGCCATAGGGACCTCAATGACCCTTCTCTGGAGTCTCAAAAATTATTTTATGATTTTTCCCCCGGGTCTAGGACTCCTATTTGCGAGAACCGCAACTTTCCTCTAGGTTACCCATCGCTAGGGCACCGGCTCGTTTAACTTGGTTGTATTTTATTTCTAAAATTTTTCCTAAATTTTTCTTATTAATATTTGAGTTAATTATGCCCCTCACTTTAGTTTAAATATTTTTCCAGATGTTCTAGCTGTCCGGACCGACACCGGTCACCGGAACAGTAGAATGTATGGAGTTGCTACTGGGAGGGTGTTACAACTCTTCCCCTCTAATTTAAATTTCGTCCTCGAAATTTACCTGATGCAAACAGTTGAGCGAATTGTTGCCTCATCGTTTCTTAACTTTCCCAAGTTGCCTTCTCGGTGTTGTGGTGCCTCCAAAGCACTTTCACCAGTGGAATCTATTTATTTCTCAACTCTTTTACTTCCCGAGCCAGGATCCGTAGAGGTTCTTCTTCATATGTCAAATCCGGCTGTATTTCAATTTCTTCCCTGGAGATAACATGTGAAGGGTCTGAGCGGTATCTTCTGAGCATGGACACGTGGAACACATTGTGGATCTTGTCCAGCTCTGGTGGTAAAGCTAGCCTATAGGCCACTGGACCCACACGTTCAATGACTTCATATGGGCCAATGAACCTAGGGCTTAACTTACCTTTTCTTCCAAACCTCAATACCTTCTTCCAAGGTGACACATTGAGGAACACTTTGTTGCCAACCGCATATTCTATTTCTTTTCTCTTCAGGTCGGCATAAGATTTCTGTCTATCTGAGGCAACCTTCAGATTGGCTTTGATTAGTTTTACTTTCTCCTCAGTCTGTTTCACCGTGTCCGCCCCACCCGCTTGTCTTCGCCCAATTCATCCAAAGACACCGAGTTCTACATTTTCTCCCATACAAAGGCTTCATACGGGGCCATTTGGATACTAGCTTGGTAGCTATTGTTGTATGCAAATTCTGCCAGTGGGAGGTATCTATCCCAACTTCCCTCAAACTCAATGACACAACTCCTCAGCATATCCTCAAGGACCTGGATTACTCTTTCTGATTGCCCATCCGTCTGAGGATGGAAAGCTGTGCTGAAGTGGAGTTGTGTACCCAAGGACTCATGCAACTTCTTCCAAAATCTCGATGTGAACCTTGGGTCTCGATCAGATATGATGGAAAGTGGAATTCCATGCAGTCTAACTATCTCACTGATATACAATTCTGCTAACTTTTCCAGTGAGTAGTCAGTCCTAACTGGCAGAAAGTGTGCTGACTTAGTCAATCTATCAACTATCACCCATACTGCATCATGTTTCTTCCGGGTGAGAGGTAGACCACTTACAAAATCCATGGTGACCCGATCCCATTTCCATTCAGGTATGCGTATAGGCTGTAGCAAACCCGATGGAACTTGATGTTCTACCTTGACTTGCTGACATGTCAAGCATTTAGTCATGTAGTCAGCTATGTCTTTCTTCACACCAGGCCACTAATACTGAAGCTTCAGATCATGATACATCTTTGTACTTCCTGGGTGCATAGCATATACACTGGTGTGTGCCTCTTTTAGAATCCCATTATCTGGTACACACATTCTTCCTTTGTAATACAGACACCCATCTGCTTTCATCTCATAGTCAGTTGCTTTTCCCTCTGAGATTTTGCTCATCATAGCCATTAGCTTCTCATCTACCTTCTACCCATCTAAAATATGTTGTAACAGGGTTGGCCTCACTTGCAACTCAGCCAAAATAGCTCCATCTCGAATCAAAGTTAGACGGGCATTCAATGATCTCAAAGTTGTCATGGATTTTCTGCTCAAAGCATCAGCAACTACATTTGCCTTCCCAGGATGGTAGTCAATTACACAATCATAGTCTTTCAGGAACTCAATCCATCGCCTTTGTCTAAGGTTAAGCTCCTTCTGGTTGGCAAGTATTTTAGGCTTTTGTGGTCCGTGTAAATGTAGCACTTTTCACCATACAAGTAATGCCTCCATATCTTCAGTGCGAAGATAATTGCTGCAAGCTCTAGATCATGGGTAGGGTAATTCTGTTCATGTGGCCTTAGCCGCCTGGAAGCATAAGCAATCACCTTTCCCTCTTGCATCAATACACACCCTAACCCATTATGAGAGGCATCACTGTAGACCACAAAGTCCTTTCCTGACACTGGCTGTGTTAACACTGGTGCCTCTGTCAACATAGCCTTCAACTTCTCAAAACTGGTCTGACACTTGTCATTCCAGTCAAATCTAACATTCTTATGTAACAACTTGGTCATTGGAGCAGCTATTAAGGAAAATCCCTTCACAAATCTCCTGTAATACCCAGCTAGCCCCAAGAAGCTTCTGACCTCAGTTGTGTTTCTGGGAGGCTTCCATTCCATCACTGCTTCTATTTTCTTGGGATCCACCCTAATCCCATCAGCTGACACTATGTGTCCAAGGAATGCAATCTCATTCAACCAAAAGTCACACTTGGATAACTTAGCATACAGCTTCTTTTCTCTCAGGGTTTGTAGAACAATCCTCAAATGCTCATCATGTTCTTCCCTGGTCTTGGAATACACCAAAATATCATCAATAAAGACCACTACAAACCGATCTAAGTGTGGATGGAAGATACGGTTCATAAGGTCCATGAATGCCGCTGGTGCATTTGTTAGGCCAAAGGGCATCACTAGAAACTCATAATGCCCATATCGAGTCCTGAATGCAGTCTTTGGCACATCTACATCCTTCACCCCCAACTGATGGTACCCTGATATGAGATCAATCTTAGAAAATACTCCTGCTCCCTTCAACTGATCAAACAGATCATCAATTCTAGGCAACGGATATTTGTTCTTCACAGTCACTTTATTCAATCGCCAGAATCAATGCAAAGCCTCAAAGTCCCATCCTTCTTCTTTACAACAAAGACTCGAGCTCCCACGGTGATACACTGGGGCGTATGAACCCCTTATCAAGCAACTCTTGTAACTGATTTTTCAACTCCCTCAATTCAGTGGGTGCCATCCTATAAGGAGCAATGGAAATGGGTGCTGTACCCGGCAGTGTCTCAATAGCAAATTCAACTTCCCTTTCTGGTGGCAAACCAGGCAATTCTTAGGAAACACCTCTGGGAAGTCTCTTACTGTGGGTATATCACTTAGGTTTGGCTTAGCCTGCCTAGTATCCACCACATGTGCTAGGTAGGCTTCACAGCCTTTTCTCATCATTCTTCTTACAACTGTGGCTAAGATAACATTGGACAGGAAATCTGTCCTTTCACCCACAACAGTGATCTCATTACCCTCTGAAGTTTTCAGAGAAATTCTCTTCAATTTGCAATCAACTATTGCTTGATGACGTGACAACCAGTCCATTCCCAAAATCACATCAAACTCGTGGAAGGGCAACTCAATCAGGTCTGCCAAGAATTCATACCCTTGAATCCTTAACGGGCAACCCTTGTACACTTTGTTCACCACTACACTGTGGCCCAATGGATTTGTGACCAGAATGTCTTGGTCACTCTCCCCTACTAATATCCCCCTTTCTACGGGTAGGTTGATGCAGATGTATGAATGAGTGGATCCTGGATCCACCAATGCATGCACAGATTTATTGTAGAGGGAGAACGTACCCCTGATGACGTCCGGGGCATCTTGCTCCTCCTGAGCTCTCAGGGCATAAGCTCTAGCAGGTGGTCTGTTATCTGGCCTCTCTGCTGGCTCAGATGCAGGCCTCTGTGATGGTCCTACTGCCTCGGATTTTCCAGATTTCCTACCCCTTTGTGGTGCAGGAGCATGTCTGTCTGCTTGTGTTAGAGCAGCTGTAGTAGTTCTGCGTGGACAGTTCTTCAACTGATGCTCTGTTGACCCACACCTTAGCGAGCACCGTCACACTCCAACACTACCCCTTATGCCAATTCAAACAGTGTGGACATGCGTAAGATGCCGGGCTGGTCCCCTGAACCCCATCCCTGGAGAGCTGCCCACTGATGGTGTGGACTGACCTCTCCTAGGGGTAAACTGTGGCCTGGGCCCCTGAGACTAACCCTGACCTTGTGGCTGGCCTGAACTCTGTGCAGATAGACCCTTGAACCTCTTCCCAGGTGTAGGAGATGAGACTGACCTAGGCCCCTCTTCTGCTATCTATGCCTTCTGGTTTGCTCACTGATTCTTACTTTCTCCACTTTTAATGCAGCTTCCACTAACTTGGTGAAGTCAGTGATTCCCAAGGCGGTGATCTAGATCTTTATGTTGTCATTTAATCCCTCTTCAAATCTCTTACACCTTTCAGCTTCATTAGGGACTATCTCCCTTCCGTAGCGGCTTAATCTAACGAATTCCTTCTCATACTCGGCCACCGATACCGTCTCGCTCGAGTTAATGAATTCCTTCTTCTCTCTTCTAGGTATATAGTACCCACATATTTCTTCTTAAATTCGGAGAGAAAGAAGTTCCAAGTTACTATTTCGTCAGATTTCATCGACACAGATCCCACCATTCATATGCATCGTCTTGCAGCAGAGATACTGAGATTCCAAGTCTTGCTCTGGAGTGCAGTGGAGTTGTTTTAAAACTCTGCTCGTTTCAACCAATTTTCTACCGCAATGTAATCGTTTCTCTTGCCGAAGAAGTCCACTGCTCCAAATTTTCTTAATCTTTCCAGGTGTGATTTTGGTTGTGGAGCTGGTGGTGGTGGTGGAGCTGGCATTACTCCAGCCATTTGTCTGAAGACCATTTGCTGAAACATGGCCTGTGGAGGCTGAGCAGGCTCTGCTTGAGCTGGTGGAGTAGGTTCTCCCATACCCCCGCCTCACCGCCGCAGTGGAGCATGACTCTCCACTTCCTCCTCAACCGCCTCTGAGATGTAGGTTCCATATCCTATTCAAAATAACAAAGATAAACAGATCTGCATTAGTGTCACCTTGACTCTTACAAATGCAATGCATGGTATGGACTCAATCTAGGCCCAGAAACGCCTAAACCGTGCTCTGATACCACTAAATGTGACACCCCTTACCCGTGTACAGTATATCCGAGTAAGCAATGTCACACGGTGTATCGGCACCCTCTATTTTAACTTAATCAATTTTTGTCATAGTTTTGAATATAGTTTATGAAATATAATTTATTTAAGCCATTTATCAAAATTATTATTTATTTGAGGTTCCGAAAATTTTAAAGAAAATCCGGCAGAGTGCCGGCTAAAAATGGAGAAAAGCTTCTTCTGAACTCGTTAAAAACACTTCCAATATTCATATCTCATCACTCAAACTCCAATATCAAAATCTCAATATTTTTCAATTTCGTTTCTCAATCATTCACTCATGTGGTAATCGTGTATAAAACATGATAAACATTCACAAACACAATTCTCATTATTTACATGAACATCAAAATACATCCATAAGTTCATTTACACATGAAAAAAATAAAAGTTAGTTACAAAATACCAAAATGAAACCTAGTGCTTACCAATGCACTGCGGATGGTGAGGTGACACGGATACTATGCAGAGCTGCAGGATGGACTCACCCAGTCTGCGGTCTACTGGGCTCACAATCAGTATCTCCAGAACCTACGCGTGGCAAAAGCAACGCGCTAAGCAATGATGCTTAGTGGTGCAATAATAAAATAGAAAGAAATAACAGAAATAAATATGCATTGAATGTATATGTCTTATTTGTTTTGTATTTGTATATCCATTTATTTCGTTAACTTTGTCCACTTTCATTAATTTGGTTGCCCAAGTAACCTATACTGAACGACTGGACTGGATAAACGGGTAAACTGGCACTGGGTATCAAGTACCTCGGGCCGTCACACCATCGGTCACATATGTATCTCCCAGGCAAATGTAACGGCTAACAAGTCAGAATAATATTAGGCACGAGGCCAAGTCTCAACACAATATCATAATGGCTAAAAGCCATAAAATCACTGAATGGCATAATGCCATGTGCGATCGCTAACCGAACCCTATTGGCATGCCAAACTATCCAAACCAATCTTGTTAGGTATACTAGGGCATTTGATACTTTTGAATTCTTCGAATTTTGAATTTCAAGTTTTTGTGTCACTATTCACCTCATTGGTCAACAAAAATGTTGACTTTTTGATAGAAAATAGGTACATTGGTTTTGACACTCCCAACATATCACATTTTGCATTCAAAACTTGTTGGCGTTAAGCATTAATACCATTTCTAAGTTTAAACCAAGGGAAGCAGAATTTTCAGTTTTTGTAACCCAACTTTACTGTTCCATTGGTGACTGTTACAGTGAAAATTTGAGGAAATGGTAAACATGAAAGTTGTTCCTTATTTTGTCTAGTTGAATTTCTTTTTTTGAATCACTCCATTTGGAGTTTTTTAGCTCCAGATATGGTCTAAAAACCACAGCTGGCCGGATTGCAAAACTGCAGAATTTACCAAATCTACAGTACAATGAACAGTGAATGCCACTGCCTTGTTGGATAGGTTCTGGTCATAATTTGGGATAGGTTTCTTCATGAAAGTTGTTTTTCTATGTCTTAACTTGTTGCTGTAAAACTTTCAGGTCAATTGACCATATCTACAGTGAGTTATGGCCACTGTTCATTTGGTCATTCTGCAGAACCTGTTCGCAGGGTATCCGGATTGGGGCCAATTTTTGGTCCACTTTCTTTGGTCTTTTGGACATGGTTTCTTCAGAAAAATTGTGCCATTATAAGTCTAGTTTCATGTCCAATTTGCTAAACACCAATTGGACCTACACAGCCAAAGATATGGCAGTCCAAATAGGCTGGACTCACAGCCTCATTGCTGCTGTCACTAGGCAGCCTACCAATTGGGTTTGTAACACTTTAGTTCACTTCAAATTATGATTAACTTGCTTCAAATGGTCACTGATTGACCATTAGAATTTCCATTAATCATTTCATAAGCCAAGTCCAATTTTTCACTCCCAAAACCCTAATTTCCCATTTCAATTCACCCATACACCTAGTTAAACACTTTCATTCATCATATATGTGTATATACACCTTAAACATAATCTGTAATTCATTCTAAGTTCATTAAAACAATCAGACTCATTCCTTCCTTAGGGCTGCCGAAATTTATGGTACACATACACATGAGTTTTAGTTCATTTAACTTACAATTTCATACTAAATTCAAGTCCTTAACATGGAAATAAAGAGCTTTATATACATATGTGCACTAACCTCTTGTAGGGCAGAATTTTACAAGCTTAAACTTCACTTCTTTTCCTTTTTCTTGGCTGCCTAGAGCTTCCTTAGGGTGTGTAGATAAGTTTTAGTGAAGGTGACTTAGGGTTTTGGGTTAAGGTTGGAGAGAATTTCAAGCTTGAATGAAGGAAGAGATGAAGGCTTCCATGGCCATGGTGGTTCGGCTGGAGTGAAGGAGAGAAATGGCTGATAGGTTTTTAATTTCTTTGGTCTTTATTATCTCTTTTATTAGTTAGTTAATTGGTTGTTTAAATTTGATTGGTGGTAGCCTTTAAATGACATCATCATATGTCATAAATGAGTTTTTTTTTTTTATTTTTCTTTTCTTTTCATCACTACTCATTTTCAATTTAATTTTTAGTAATGTTTATTCATATTTTATGTCATAATAATTATTTACTTAACTGGACAAGTCGGCCAAAAATCACCTCTGAAGGCGAAATGACCAAAATGACCTCCGTTAGGCTTAACGGGTCAAAATTGTCTGTACTGATTGAAAAATTTTTCTAAATATTTTCTTGGCATTCTAATGCCATAGGGACCTCAATGACCCTTCTCCGGAGTCTCAAAAATTATTTTATGATTTTTCCTCCGGGTCTAGGGCTCCTAGTTGCGAGAACCGCAACTTCCCTCTGGGTTACCCATCGCTAGGGCACCGGCTCGTTTAACTTGGTTGTATTTTATTTCTAAAATTTTTCCTAAATTTTTCTTATTAATATTTGAGTTAATTATGGTCCCTCACTTTAGTTTAAATATTTTTCCGGACGTTCTAGCTGTCCGGACTGACACCGGTCACCGAAACAGTAGAATGTACGGAGTTGCTACCGGGAGGGTGTTACATTGTCCGTTTTTCGATTTCTCACTTTTCTTTGTACTAATTATTTAATTTTTTATTTAATTTTTTATTTAATATTTCTAATGGTATTTATACTTCAATAGGTGTCTATTTAAGTCCTAAAAATATTTTTCAAGGTTCCCCGCGGTCCAGGGCTAGTCAACGATCCACGCTGTGACTTCCCGGTGCGGTCACCCATCGCTAGGGTTCTCGGCTCGTTTAACTTGGTTACATTTATTTGCTATTATTTTTTCTTTGTTTTTCTTGTAATTTCTTTTCTTGTATTTCATTATTTTATGTCTCCTCACTCATATCGAAGTGTAGTTCTAGGCATTTTAGCTGTCCGGACAACACTGGTCACAGGAACAGTAGAACGCACTACCGAACTTAGGGGCGTTACAATTCTCCCCCCCTTAAAATAAATTTCATCTCAAAATTTTTACCTGGCATCAGTCTCTGAACAGCTGTGGGTGTTGTCTCCTCATATCCTCTTCACGTTCCCAAGTAGCTTCCTGGCCTAAATGATAGTTCCATAGCGCTTTAACCAGGTGTATCTGTTTATTCCTCAGCTACTTCACCTCATAAGCCAGAATTTCTATGGGTTCTTCCTCATAGGAGAGGTCTAGATTTACCTCAATCTCTTCAACTGATAGTACATGAGATGGGTCTGATCTGTACCTCCTTAACATGGACACATGGAAGACACTGTGTATCCTTGCTAACTTCGGAGGTAATGCCAACCGATATGCCAAAGGACCCACTCTTTCCAGAACCTCATGTGGTCCGATGAAATGAGGACTCAGTTTCCCCTTTCTGCCAAATCTCATAATCCTCTTCCAAGGAGAAACTTTGAGGAATACCTTATCACCCACTGCATATTCAATATCTCTTCTCTTCAGATCAACATAGGACTTCTGACGATCTGATGTAGCCTTGAGTCTATCTCTGATCATCCTGATCTTTTCTTTTGTCTGCTGAACAATTTTTGGCCCAATCATCTTTCTTTCACCTATTTCATCCCAACATAAGGGAGTTCTGCACTTTCTGCCATACAAAGCTTCATATGGAGGCATCCTAATGCTTGATTGGTAGCTGTTGTTATAAGCAAACTCAATCAAAGGCAAGTGTGTGTCCCAACTACCTTCAAACTCAATCACAGAAGCCCGTAGCATATCGTCCAATATCTGAATTACCCTTTCATATTGGCCATCTGTCTGTGGGTGGAATGCTGTGCTGAAGTTCAATCTAGTTCCTAAGGCTCTCTGAAGACTACCCCAGAATCTAGAAGTGAACCTAGGATCTCTGTCAGACACAATTGATACTGGCACTCCATGCAGTTTTACAATTTCATATATGTATAATCTGGCCAATCTTTCCAGGTTATAGTCCATCTGAACTGGCAAAAAGTGAGTAGACTTGGTCAATCTGTCAACTATATCCCATACTGCATCATGACTATTCTGTGTCCTTGGAAGTCCCGTAACAAAATTCATAGTTATATGCTCCCATTTCCACTCTGGTACTGGCAATGGATGTAACAAACCAGCTGGAACTTGATGTTCTACCTTTACTTGCTGATAAGTTAGGCACTTGGAAACAAATTCAGCTATATCCCTCTTCATACCCATCCACCAGTAATGCTTTTTCAGCCCTCTGTACATTTTAGTTCCACCAGGGTGCATAGCAAAAGGAGACTCATGTGCTTCCTTCATAATGATCTGTCTCAATTCAGCATCATTAGGAACGCATTCTCGCTTCGATGTAGCAATAAACCATCATCTTTCACGTAAAATTCGTGTTTCTTGCCCTGCTGACTTCTTTCGAGAGCTTCGATATTTAACATCACTGAAAGCCATTTTGATCTGATCAATCAACACTGGCTGTACATGCCATGCAACTACTGTCTGTCCCTCATCATCAATCTTTAAACTGGCATGTTGTGCTTTCAATTCATATACCATGGACAAAGGAGAAACTCTGAGACTTGCCATAGTTTTGCGACTTAAGGCGTCAGCCACCACATTTGCTTTCCCTGGCTGATAGTCTATTAAACAATCATAGTCTTTAATCAATTCTAACCATCTCCTCTGCCTCAAATTCAATTCCTTCTGGGTGCCTAAGTACTTCAAGCTCTTGTGATCTGTGTAAATGTAGCATTTCTCCCCATACAAATAGTGTCTCCAGATCTTCAGAGCAAAAACAATAGCTGCTAGCTCCAAATCATGTGTTGGGTAGTTCCTCTTATGCGGTTTCAGCTGGCGTGATACATAAGCAATGACATTCCGATCTTGCATCAGTACACAGCCTAACCCATTGTGAGAAGCATCACTACAAACTATGTATTCTTTACTCGGAGTAGGTAAAGTAAGGACTGGAGCTTCAGTCAAACACCTCTTCAACTCATCAAAACTCTGCTGGCATTTATCTGTCCACTGAAATTTTACATCTTTCCGAAGTAGCTTGGTCAGTGGAGAAGATTACATAGAAAACTCTTTCACAAACCGACGGTAATATCTAGCTAAACCCAGAAAACTGCGAATTTCTGTGATATTCCTAGGCGGTTTCCAATTAAGGATAGCTTCTACCTTGCTAGAATCTACCTTGATCCCTTCAGCTGACACAACATGTCCCAAAAAGGAGATTTCTTTCAGCCAAAATTCACATTTCGACAATTTGGCGTATAGCTGTTTCTCCCTTAAGGTCTGCAATACAATCCGCAGATGTCTGTCATGCTCCTCTGCATTCCTCAAATATATCAAAATGTCATCAATAAACACCACCACAAATTGATAGAGATATGGTCTGAAGATAGTGTTCATCATATCCATAAAAGTAGCTGGAGCATTTGTTAACCCGAATGGCATTATTAGAAATTCATAGTGGCCATACCGAGTTCTGAAAGCAGTTTTTGGAATACTCTGCTCTTGCACCTTCAACTGATAATAACCAGATCGCAAATCAATTTTGGAGAATATAGCTGCACCCTTCAGCTGATCAAACAGATCATCAATGCGAGGCAATGGATATCTGTTCTTTATTGTCATCTTATTCAACTGCTGGTAATCAATACATAAGCGGAGGGTGCCATCTTTCTTCTTAACAAACAATACTGGTGCTCTCTAAGGTGACACACTAGGGCGGATGAAGCCCTTTTCAAGTAGTTCTTGCAATTGTACCTTCAACTCCTTTAACTCTGCTGGTGCCATTCTGTATGGTGTTATGGAGATTGGATCCACACTAGGCATAACATTAATTTCAAACTGCACTTCTCTTTCCGGAGGTAATCCTGGCAATTCATCAAGAAACACATCTAGAAAGTCACATACAGTGGGGATGTCCTTCAGAGCTGGACTATCCACTTGGGTGTCTATCACATGTGCCAAGTACGCCTCACACCCTTTCCTAATCATTTTTCTGGCCAGTGCAGCTGAAATGATTTTTGAAGGCAATAAATGCCTCTCCCCATGTATTACTATATCACCATACTGAGGAAGACCAAAAGTGACTGTCTTCAGTCTACAGTCAATCATCGAATGATGCCTGGCTAACCAATCCATACCCAAGATAATGTCATAATCTCTGAAGGGCATTTCAATCAAATCAGACAGAAAAGTGTGTCCTTGGATCACCAAAGGACAATCCCTATACATTCTATTAACCCTGACTTCCTGTCCTAACGGACTTGTTACTAGCACTTCAAAGTCCATTTTTGTACATGGCACAGCAATGCAATCAATGATGCTAGCACTCATATAAGAATGGGTAGAACCCAGATCAAATAACACAAACACATCTTGATTAAAAGTTGAGAAGGTACCGGCCACAACATCAGATGTCTCGGCCTCTTCTCTCTGTCTCATTGCATAGATTCTGACTGGAGCACTGTCTTGCTCTGATTGTTTCACTGTGCCTTGGCTGCCTGCTAGGCTGCCTCTACCCATGCCTCTACCTCTGCTGGGTGGTTGTGAACTTCTGGTGACAGGGCTTTGAACTGACCCTTCTGTAGTAGTAGGAGGTGGTCCAACTCTGCAAGCACTGGTGCAGTCCTTGGCAAAGTGTCCTGTGCCTCCACAGTTATAACAGGCCCCAATAGCCTTGTAGCATATCCCACCATGATTTCTTCCACAAGTTTCACATTGGCGGGGAGGGTAGGAACCTCTGGTACTCTTCTGACCAGATAGAGGAGGTTTTTGTCCTGAATATCTTCCCCTACTAGACTTCTTGCCACCTCTACTGTGTCCCCCATGGTTCTTCCGCTTTCCAGTAGGACCACTGGGACTCTGTTCTACAGATTTTCCCTCTTTCTCTGTCTTCTCTGATTTCTTTTTCTCAGGAGCTGCTTCAGATTCAATTCTTTCTAACTCTAGGGCTTGAGAAATAAGTTCAGAGAAATTAGTGTGTTTGAATCCGACCACTTGAAATCTGATACCGGGCTTCAAGCCGGTTTTAAACCTCTTGCATCTTTCCCTGTTGTTAGAAAGTAGACTTACTGCATAATGGCTTAGGCGGGAAAATTCCCTTTTATATTCAGCCACTGATCTACTCCCTTGTTTCAGACTTAGGAACTCTTGCAGCTTCTGGTCCACATAAGCATCAGGGACATATTTTTGTCTGAATTCCCTGAGAAAGTCATTCCATGTTAGCACTGCAGGTTCTACCAGACTGTGGGGAATGATTTTCCACCAGTCATAAGCATCCCCCTGTAGCAAAGATACTGAGTATTCAAATCTGAGCTCCTCTGTGCAGTGTAGTTTCTTGAATACCCTATCTATCCTCTCTAACCACTGTTCTACCTCTAGAGGATCTACTGTCCCCTTAAACTCTGTAGCCCCATATTTCATCAATTTGTCATACTGTCTAGCAAAAGACTGTGGTTGTACCACTGGTGTCTGTATTGGGACTTGAATAGGCACATTACCAGCCATTTCTTGGAACATTACAGCCATCTGCTAAGCAAACTGAGCAGGAAACTGCGGTACTGCGGGAGCTGGTGCTGCTGAACCACTTACATTGTGTAGGGCTGGGGCATCCCCTTGCACCTCAGCCTCTATCGATTGATCGACTAAACGATCACCCTCTTCCATAGTCAATGCGAGGATCTTAGACCTCCTGAACAAATAACACAAGGAGATTTCCTCCCGTTAGTGCATATTTATAATGTAATGTACTGTATGTATCAAACAATGATATTGAGCAGTTGCATTATGAAGAAAGAATATTCAAATAACAGGTGAAAACAAAATTTAAAAACTAGCTCTGATACCACTAAAACATGTAACACCCTACCCCTCTGTAAGGCATAACATGATCCCATAGTATACCTAAAGAATTACCAACTTCGTCTACTGATAATTCATTAAATACACTACAAGAGATTTTAAAACTTTTCTTACTCCTTTTTACAGTGGTGAGCACTATTTACAGGTGTTGAAAACCTTTTTGAACTGAAGTGAAACAGCTAACACATTTGGACTATTAGTAATTTCTGTATAAATTTTGGCAGAGTGCCATCTATATTTTGGATAAAACAGTTCTTCAAAAACCTATAAAAAAAAAAACCCTTCAATATATTTCTCAATCTCAACTCCAACAGTTAAACAACACAATATATTTCTCAACTCAAATCCACAATAATTTTTCAAAGACTGAGATAAAAGAAATACAGTATAAATTTTACAAGCCAAAATAACTCATAATTTATTTTACAACTTCAATGTATAATTTTAATTTACAACTGCTCAAAATCAAGAACAATATATACATACAGTGAACATACATTACAGTACAAAATGCAAAATGTGGTATACTCAATATACCCGATGATCTCTCGCTGAATGTACTAGCAGCCTAGTCTGCTGCCCTGTCCGTCTGTCTACCTGTGACAGCAATGAAAAGCTATCGCTGAGACAATGTCTCAGTGGTGCACAACATTAACCAAATACAACTTTAAATCACAAATCATAAATCATATAAATAGTGGATACATAAAACCATAGTTAAATTCAAGACAAAGAATGTCATAAAGAATTTAAACTCCATTTCACAACATCAAAATAAATCTCAATAGTCAAAACATGATTAAATTCAAAAGGCAGTGAAAGTCAATAAGAATTTAAACTCCATTTCACAATCTCACAATACATATCAATAAATCACACACAGCTTAATCATGTTCCAAAGTTCAATTCGTCCCAAAAGCCGATGGCTAATGAGGTATAACATAGCTAGCTAGAAATAATATGAGTACTCATTCTATTCATCCTCAACAGGAACACACCTCAACACTTCAGCCAGAGAGGGAATTCAATTCGTCCCACTAGACAAGCTAGCGAGGAATACAATCAATATACATGATAGATGTGGTTTCAAACCATTTCCAATGCTTTTCAATCAATAAGTATCCATCAATATCATTCAAACAATTTTTCACAGTTTCAAACCATTTACAATGTTTTTCAAGCAATAAGTATCCATTCAAACACATTTCCACAATTTAAAACAATAATATACAAATAGTCATAATTCATTTCAATTGAAAAATTCAAAAGAAATGGCTGTTGTGCACAAACCTCTGATAATTGTCTCCTGGCCTTGACTCAGTGTTTCCTTCCCTTTCCCTGAGTCTTTGCTAACTGAGAAACGCAATTTGAAGTGTTTCAGTACTCATTTAAATTGTCTCTAGCGATAATACTTGATAATTAATTCACTGAATTCTATTATTTGCTTAGTCAACCTAATATGTCGACCCTCAATGCGTTCTAGGTAAATTAGGTTTTAATGTTACTAATATGTCACATTTAATAGTCTTTTAGGGTTGGTACATGTTACCAAACTCATTTCCATGTATATTGCGTTTTATTGCAATTTGCTGGATTCCGGGATACTAGTTTGACCTAGCCGGACGACCTAGTTCCCTCGATTTTCGGGTTTTGGTCAAAACTACAAACTTGTAGATCTATGTATTATTGCACGCGGGGAAAAATTTCAGGTCATTCTGAGTTATGTAGACCAAGTTATGGTCATTTTACTATTGCTGGTCAAAATGCATCAAAATTGGTCACTTTAGGTCATTTTAGGTCATTTTAGGTTCGGCCAGTTTTTAGACCCGAACTTGTGCAAGCTGTTTGACTTGCTTATGGTCATTTTTGGGCTTTGGTGTCTTCATAAGACTTGTAGATATATGTCTTAAATATTCATGGTTAAAATTTCAGGTCAATTGGACCTGTTTTGAGTGAGTTATGGCCTAAACACTAACTACTACTGCCCAAATGGTCAATTTTCAGGCCTTAATTGCACTAATCCGGATTTGGTCACTTTTCAAGTTACCTTACAAGCAGAATTTTGGCAAGCTTCCTTCATGAAAGTTGGCACATTTTGTGCCTAGTTTCACCTCCAATTGGTCTCATACCAATTGGAGCCACACACTTAAGGTTTTAAGCCCAAAACCTAACTGCCCTATTGCATTTCCTTCATTACTCATCAAAGGTCACTTTTAGCATTTACCAAACTCCACATTCATGCCAATTTTGGTTTGTACCATAACCTAAACATATTTCACAACATATTGTTGATCATTTTGGCAGCTTATAATCACACTCAACATACACCATATAGTGCAGATTTTTTTAAACTCAATTACAACAATTTAATTACCTAATCATAACATATAACTTCTCCACTATCATAACATATAACTTCACCACTATCTTACATACACATTTGGCAAACTTTAGGATTACAATTCATCAAACAACTTCATGAATTCCAGCATTCTTCAAGAAACTAACAAGCTGCCAAATTTGTAAAGCTTCCATAATTTCCTTCAAGCTCAAATTTTCACTTGGTCCACCATCACATATACATGAGGTTAACTTACTAAAATTTTAAGCCATATCAGTCAACATTAATTCTCCACAATACATGTAAGAATATTTCATTTAGTATACAATTTCATGGCTGTCCATTTAGACATTTACGCATAGAATTTCAAATTCAACATAATTTTCAACTCAAGTGCTCAACTTTAACATACACCAATAATTAACCTACCTAAACTTTTATTCACTTTAATCAACATCAATACCCATCAATTGCATGTGAAAATAATTCAAATTCTTTAATTACCATGGCTGCCTAAACTAATACATAATCATAACTCACCAAAAACTCAAAATTTCTTCATCAACTTATTCATCTCAAGCTTCCCATAAACTTTACTTAAGAAAGAAAACAATTTAAACACTTACCTATTGATGAGGCTTGTTAAATCTTCACCAAAATCCCTTGAATTTAGTATCTATTTCTAATCTTCACCAAAATCCCTTGAATTTAGTATCTATTTCTTCCTTTTGATGTGGGGATAAAAATTTATGAAGTGACTTTGGTGTTTAGGATGGAAATGGTGGAGGTTTAGGAAGCTTGAACCAATTCGGCCATGGAGGATTTGGAGAAATTCATTTCGGCATGGAAGGGAGGAAGGTTGAAGATGAAGTGTGAGTGGATTTACACCTGCCCACTTAAGGATTACTTAACCCCATTATGCTCCACTCACCATAAGATAATGATATTATATGTTTAAAGTGTTAATTACTCAATTTATACCCCATTTTTGCTATTTACATTAGGTACCACTAATTTAATTTTTCATTACATCTTCCAAGTGTGATATTATTTATTTTTAAATGGAAATTTAGGTCAAAAGACAACTCGGGGTGTCAAATGACCACAATGCCCCTGTTCAGGTTGCATTCCAGATTTTTCGGTAACACCGGATTTTGTCCATTTTTTGATTTCTCACTTTTCTTTGTACTAATTATTTAATTTTTTATTTAATATTTCTAATGGCATTTATACTTCAATAGGTGTCTATTTAAGTCCTAAAAGTATTTTCCAGGGTTCTCCGCGGTTCAGGGCTAGTCAATGGTCCACGCCGTGACTTCCCGGTGCGGTCACCTATCGCTAGGGTTCTCGGCTCGTTTAACTTGGTTACATTTATTTGCTATTATTTTTCCTTTATTTTTCTTGTATTTTCTTTTCTTGTATTTCATTATTTTATGTCTCCTCACTCATATCGAAGTGTAGTTCTAGGCATCCAAGCTATCCGGACAACACTGGTCACAGGAACAGTAGAACGCACTACCGAACTTAGGGGCGTTACACCTGCAACTTTCATGAAGAAAGTATGGCCAAACTATCACTGCAACTTGGCTAAATCTAAGAGGAAAGTCAAATTGCAAATTGTAGAACCTATGAAAGGTTCATAAAAAGACTTGGAATGTGATATGTACTTAACATAAATAGTTTAATGAATACATAAATCACATGAATATGTAATTGGGACTTATGTTCCCATCATGAATGGAATGAAAATGCTATGAGCATGAATAATACATGTAATGAAATAATGATTAACTAAGATGTTAAAGTTACCCATGTATGCTTAGACATTAGTGTATAGGTTGGATCAATTAGCATGCCAATTAGGGACCACAGATGCAGTATCGACCATAGCTTTCAAGACTACTTCATGAATGATCATTGATAGAAAATGTAAATCTGATATGGTTGTTCTTTTAGCTTTATGGTTGACAGCTGGCAATTATGCCTGATAGTTTTACTAGCTTTTATACCTGACAGCTAGCTTGTTGCCTGACAGATGTATACCTGATAGGCACATAGGGTGTCTAACTAGTATACTCTCGTGTTGTAACACCCTCACCATAGGTAGTCTGTATGTTCTACTATTCCGATGACTAACGTTTGTCTGGACAGTCAGGATGCCTGGAACTACACTTAAATGATGGTGAGGAGACATAAAATGATGGAATACATGATAAGAAAATACAAGAAAAATTAAGAAAAAATAAAAGAGATGAAATGTAACTAGATTAAATGAGCTGCGGTTCTAGCGATGGGTGACTGTACCGGGAAGTCACTTGTATCTCACCATGATTTCATAAATTCTTTCATTAAACTTTGTCTTCACATCTTGGGAATTATATAGGCAGCAAAAGGAAAAGGAAATTTCAAAGTTTTCACAAGGTTGAGAAAGTGAACAAAGAGGTTAGTGCATAATTTCTCTTCCTTTCTTAGTTAAACATTGGCTAAGAAAATTGAAGAAATTGATGAGGAATGGTGAGCCCTTGAATTCGGCAGCCATGAAAAGCATAGGAGTTTGATTAATTCTTACATGTAAATAATGTTTAGTGATATTGATTAAGGTGATTATATGTATTAGAATTAAATCTCATGTGTATGTTTGAGGTTGACAATGTGAATTAGGATTTGATGATAATTATGGAGACTTTGTGTAATTGTTGAAATTGGCAAATTGAAATGGTTTGATGAAACTTGTGTAATTGCATCCTTTTGGCAGCCTTGAGAAGCATGGGAGTGTGATTAATTCATACATGTAAATTGAGATTAGTGATGTTGATAGATAAGTAATTGAAGTTACATGAAGTAGAAAATTTATTGAATGTGTATATTGACCTTGACAATTTCAATTAGGGTTTTGAATTAATCAATTGAGACTTGCGTAGACCCTTATTTTGTGATGAGTATGTGCATTGAGACTGTGGGAAAGCCGATGATGAAAAATTATATGACTGTAAGATGTAATTGGAGGCATGGAGCTGAATTATTAATTTTGTGGCATGATCTTGAAAATAATAATAATAATATGTTTTTTTTTTGGGAAGTGAATTTAATTAAATTTAAATAAAATTTTGTTTTGTTTAAATTTAATATGAGTAGTTTTTAAATGTACCTAATTAAGTTTAATTGGGCCCCATGGGTCTAAGAAAGCCTAGTTATGAATTTTAAATATGACTCATTTAATTTATTTTTTAAAAATTAATATATATATATATATATATATATATATATATATATATATATATATATATATATATATATATATATATAAATATATATTCTCTATCCCTCTCCCACACATACTCTCTCTCCCTTTTTGGTCCCGCTCTCTTCCTCACTCCCTATTGGTGGCACCCCCTTCTCATTGGTTGAAACACCTCATCCATATCTTAGTCTCACCTAAATTATAAAATTCTAGTTGTTTAAGTTATCTGAACTTTATCACCCTAAGACTCCAAATCCAATCACACCTCTCACCCAAAACCCTATAAATACCCCCATTGAAAAAAAAAATGAGGAAGGAGGAGATGTCACACCCTACCCCTCTGTAAGGCATAACATGATCCCGTAGTATACCTAATGAATTACTAACTCCGTCTACTGATAACCCATTAAATACACTACAAGGGATTTTAAAAACTTTTCTTACTTCTTTTACAGTGGTGAGCACTATTTACAGGTGTTAAAAACCTTTTTGAACTGAAGCGATAAAACTAACACATTTGAATTATTTGGAATTTCTGTAAAAATTTTGGCAGAGTCCCATCTGTATTTTGGATAAAATAGTTCTTCAGAAAACCTATAAAAAGCACTTCAATATATTTCCAAATCTCAACTCCAACATATTTCTTAACACAACATATTTCTCAACTCAAATCCACAGTGACTTTTCAAAGACTGAGATAAAAGAAATATAATACAATTTTTACAAGTCAAAATAACTCATAATTTATTTTACAACTTCAATGTCCAATTTTAATTTACAACTGCTCAAATCAAGAATAAAATATACATACAGTGAATATACATTACAATACAAAATGCAAAATGTGGTATACTTATTATACCCGAAAATCTCTCGCTGGAGGTACTAGCAGCCTAGTCTGCTGCCCTGTCTGTCTGTCAATCTGCGACAACAATAAAAAGCTATCGCTGAGACAATGTCTCGGTGGTGCACAACATTAACCAAATACAACTTTAAATCACAATTCATAAATCATATAAATAGTGGATACTTAAAACCATAGTTAATTTCAAGATAGTAATTGTCAACAAGAATTTAAACTCCATTTCTCAATATCACAATAAATTTCAATAAGTCAGATCATGGTTAAATTCAAAAGACAGTGTATGTCAATAAGAGTTTAAATTCATTTCACAATCTCACAATACATATCAATAAATCACACACAGCTTAATCATGTTCCAATGTTCAATTCTTCCCAAAAGCCGATGGCTAATTAGGTATTCAATTCGTCCCAAAAGTCGATGACTAATGAGGAATAACATAGCTAGCTAGCAAAAATATGAGTACTCATCCAATTCGTCCTCAACAGGCACACACCTCAACACTTCAGCCAGAGAGGAAATTCAATTCGTCCCACTAGACAAGCTAGCGAGGAATACAATCAATATACATGATAGCTGTGGTTTTAAACCATTTCCAATGCTTATCAATCAATAAGTATCCATCAATATCATTCAAACAATTTCTCACAATTTCAACCATTTACAGTGCTTTTCAAGCGATAAATATCCATTCAAACACATTTCCACAATTTAAAACAATAATGTATAAATAATCATAATTCATTTCAATTGAAAAATTCAAAAGAAATAGTTATTGTGCACAAACCTCTGATAACTGTCTCTTGGTCTTGACTCAGTGTTTCCTTCCCTTTTTCTGAGTCTTTGCTAACTGAGATACACAATTTGAAGTGTTTCAGTACTAAATTAAACTGTCTCTAATGATAATGCTTGATAAGTAATTCACTGAATTCTAATATTTGCTTAGTCAACCTAATACATCGACCCTCGATGCATTCTAGGTAAATTAGGTTTTAATGTTATTAATATGTCACATTCGATAGTATTTTAGGGTTGGTACATGTTACCAAATTCATTTCTATGTATTTTGCGTTTTCTTGCAATTTGCTAGATTCCGGGATACTAGTTTGACCTAGCCGGACGACCTAGTTCCCTCAGTTTTCGGGTTTTGGTCAAAACTACAAACTTATAGATCTATGTCTTATGGAACGCGGGGCAATATTTCAGGTCATTCTGAGTTCTGTAGACCAAGTTATGGTCATTTTACTATTGCTGGTCAAATTGCACCAAAATTGGTCACTTTAGGTCATTTTAGGTTCGGCCAATTTTTGGACCCGAAATTTTGCAAGCTGTTTGACTTACTTATGGTCATTTCTGGGCTTTGGTGTCTTCATAAGACTTGTAGATATGGGTCTTAACTATTCATGGTCAAAATTTCAGGTCAATTGGACTCGTTTTGAGTGAGTTATGGCCTAAACACTAACTGCTGTCCAAATGGTCAATTTTCAGGCCTCAATTGCACTTAATCCGGATTTGGTCATTTTTCAAGCTACCTTGCAAGCAGAATTTTGGTATGCTCCCTTCATGAAAGTTGGCACATTTTGTGCCTAGTTTCACCTCCAATTGGTCTCATACCAATTGGAGCCACACACTTAAAGTTCTAGGCCTAAAACTCAAACTGCCTTATTGAAATTCTTGCATACACATCAAGCATCACTTTTAACACTTACCAAACTCAACATTCAAAACAATTCTGGTTGTACCACAACCTAAACATAATTTACAACATATTATAGGTCATTTTGGCAGCTTACAATTACATTCAATGTGCACCAACAAGTGCAGAATTTGTCCAATTCAATTTACAACAATTCAATCACCAATTCATGCTCATTTACATGTCCTACTTCACACCACCATACATACACTCAAACTGCCATAACAATCAGCACATTTTAACATCATTATTCCATAAACCAAGCATGAATTCCAGCATTCCTCAAGAGTTAGCAAACTACCACAATGGTACACTTACATTCCATTACTTTCCAAGCTTTAAATCTCATTTTACATTTACATATACTAAGTATACATTACCCAAACAATTTCCTACACAATATACATTTAATCAATCATTTAATTCATCATTTACAAGCACAATTAAGCTGCCTTCAAGGTGCTTCTATGGCTGCCAAAAGTGCACATTCCCATTCAACATCAAAACTCAAAAATTTCTCCATAAATCAAACACCCATAACATCCTTACAAACTTTAACAAAGCAATAATCAAAAACTCAAACTTACCTATTGTTGGGACTTGCTAAATCTTCACTAAAACTTCTTAATATTGGTATCTACTTCTTCCTTATGAAGTGGGGATCAAGATTAGTGAAGGAACTTTAGTGTTTGGAGGTGAAAATGGAGGAGGTTTGAAGCTTCACTCAAGTTTCGGCTATGGAGGTTTCCTAAGGTTTCATTTCAGTTTGGATGAAAGAAATGGAGAAGATGATGTTTAGTGGAAGTACACCTACCCATAAGATGTTAAATTAATTCCCATAGTGGTCCACTCACCTTAATTAAATCATATTATATGTTTTAATTGATAATTACTCCATTTACCCTCCATTTTTGCTATTTATATTAGGTACCCCTAAATTAATTTTTCATTATATTTTCCAAGTGTAATATTATTTATTTTTAATGGACATTTAGGTCAAAAGACAACTCGGGGTGTCAAATGACCACAATGCCCCTGTTCGGGTTGCATTCCCGATTTTTCGGTAACACCGGGTTTTGTCCATTTTTCGATTTCTCACTTTTCTTTGTACTAATTATTTAATTTTTCTTTGATATTTCTAATGATATTTATACTTCAATTGATGTCTCTTTAAGTCTAAAAATATTTTTCAGGGTTCCCCGCGGTCCAGGGTTAGCCAACGGTCCACGTCGTGACTTCCCGGTGCGGTCACCCATTGCTAAGGTTCTCGGCTCGCTTAACTTGATTATATTTCTTTGCTATTATTTTTCCTTTGTTTTTCTTGTATTTTCTTTTCTTGTATTTCATTATTTTATGTCTCCTCACTCATATCGAAGTGTAGTTCTAGGCATCCTAGCTGTCCGGACAACATTGGTCACCAGAACAGTAGTACGCACTACCGAATATAGGGGTGTTACAATTCTCCCCCCCTCCCCCTTAAATAAATTTCGTCTCGAAATTTTACCTGGCATTAATCTCTAAACAGCTGTGGGTGCTGTCTCCTCATATCCTCTTCACGTTCCCAAGTAGCTTCCTGGCCTGAATGATGGTTCCACAACACTTTAACCAGGTGTATCTGTTTATTCCTCAGCTGCTTCACCTCATATGCCATAATTTTTATGGGTTCTTCCTCATATGAGAGGTCTGGATTTACCTCAATCTCTTCAACCGATAGTACATGAGATGGGTCAGATCTGTACCTCCTTAACATGGACACATGGAAGACACTGTGTATCCTTGCTAGCTTTGGAGGTAATGCCAACCGATATACCAAAGGACCCACTCTTTCCAGAACCTCATATGGTCCGATGAAACGAGGACTCAGTTTCCCCTTTCTTCCAAATCTCATAATCTTCTTCCAAGGAGAAACTTTGAGGAATACCTTATCACCTACTGCATATTCAATATCTCTTCTCTTCAGATCAACATAGGACTTCTGACGGTCTGATGCAGCCTTGAGTCTATCTCTGATCAATCTAATCTTTTCCTCTGTCTGCTGAACAATTTCTGGTCCAATCATCTTCTTTTCACCTACTTCATCCCAACATAAGGGAGTTCTGCACTTTCTGCCATACAAAGCTTCATATGGAGGCATCCCAATGCTTGATTGATAGCTGTTGTTATAAGCAAACTCAATCAAAGGCAAGTGTGTATCCCAACTACCTTCAAATTCAATCACACAAGCCCGTAGCATATACTCCAATATCTGAATAACCCTCTCAGACAGGCCATGCATGCATGGGTGGAATCTTTGTCTTTGAAGTTCAATCTAGTTCCTAGGGCTCTCTGAAGACTACCCCAGAATCTAGAAGTGAACCTATGATCTCTGTCAGACACAATTGATACTGGCACTCCATGCAATTTTACAATCTCATATATGTACAATTTGGCCAATCTTTCTAGGCTATAGTCCATCCACACTGGCAAAAAGTGAGCAGACTTGGTCAATCTGTCAACTATAACCCATACTGCATCATGACTACTCTGTGTCCTTGGAAGTCCTGTAACAAAATCCATAGTTATCCGTTCCCATTTCCACTCTGGTACTGACAAAGGATGTAACAAACTAGCTGGAACTTGATGTTCTGCCTTTACTTGCTGACAAGTTAGGCATTTGGAAACAAACTCAGCTATATCTCTCTTCATACCCATCCACCAGTAATGCTCTTTCAGCCCTCTATACATTTTAGTTCCACCAGGGTGCATAGCAAAAGGAGACTCATGTGCTTCCTTCATAATGACTTGTCTCAATTCCACATCATTAGGAACGCACATTCTACCCTGATGTAGTAATAAACCATCATCTCTCATAGAAAATTCAGGTTTCTTGCCCTGTTGGACTTCTTTCAGTAGCTTCTGATATTTATCATCACTCTGAGCAGCCATTCTGATCTGATCAATCAACACTGGCTATACATGCCATACAACTGTTGTCTGTCCCTCATCATCAATCTCTAAACTGGCATGCTGTGCTTTCAATTCATATATCATGGACAAAAGAGAAACTTTGAGACTTGCCATAGTCTTGCGACTTAAGGCGTCAGCCACCACATTTGCTTTTCCTGGCTGATAGTCTATTAAACAAGCATAGTCTTTAATTAGTTCTAACCATCTCCTCTGCCTCAAATTCAATTCCTTCTGGGTGCCCAAATACTTCAAGCTCTTGTGATCTGTGTAAATATAGCATTTCTCCCCATACAAATAGTGTCTCCAGATCTTCAGAGCAAAAACAATAGCTGCTAGCTCCAAATCATGTGTTGGGTAGTTCCTCTTATGCGGTTTCAGCTGACGTGATGCATAAGCAATGACATTCCGATCTTGCATCAGTACACAGCCTAACCCATTGTGAGAAGCATCACTATAAACTATGTATTCTTTACCCAGAGTAGGTAAAGTAAGGACTAGAGCTTCAGTTAAACACCTCTTCAACTCATCAAAACTCTGCTGACATTTATCAGTCCACTGAAATTTTACATCTTTCTGAAGCAGCTTGATCAGTGGAGAAGATAACATAGAGAACCCTTTCACAAACTGACGGTAATATCCAGCTAAACCCAGAAAACTGCGAATTTTCGAGATGTTCCTGGGTGGCTTCCAATTAAGGATAGCTTCTACCTTGCTAGAATCTACCTTGATCCCTTCAGCTGACACAACATGTCCCAAAAAGGAGATTTCTTTCAACCAAAATTCACATTTTGACAATTTGGCATATAGCTGTTTCTCCCTTAAAGTCTGCAGTACAATCCGCAGATGTCTGTCATGCTCCTCTACATTCCTCGAGTATAACAAAATGTCATCAATAAACACCGCCACAAATTGGTCGAGATATGGTCTGAAGATAGTGTTAATCAGATCCATAAAAGCAGCTGGAGCATTTGTTAACCCGAATGGCATCACTAGAAACTCATAGTGGCCATACCGAGTTCTGAAAGCAGTTTTTGGAATACTCTGCTCTTGCACCTTCAACTGATAATAACCAGATCGCAAATCAATTTTGGAGAATACAGCTGCACCCTTCAACTAATCAAACATATCATCAATGCGAGGCAATGGATATCTGTTCTTTATTGTCACCTTATTCAACTGCCGGTAATCTATACATAAGCGGAGGGTGCCATCTTTCTTCTTAACAAATAATACTGGTGCTCCCCAAGGTGACACACTAGGGTGGATGAAGCCCTTTTCGAGTAATTCTTGCAATTGTATCTTCAACTCCTTTAACTCTACTGGTGCCATTCTGTATGGCGTTATGGAGATTGGATCCACACCAGGCATAACATTAATTTCAAACTGCACTTCTCTTTCCGGAGGTAATCCTGGCAATTCATCAGAAAACACATCTGGAAAGTCATGTACTGTAGGGATGTCCTTCAATGCTGGACTCCCCACTTGGGTGTCTACTACATGTGCCAAGTAGGCTTCACACCCTTTCCGATCATTTTTCTGGCTAGTGCAGCCGAAATGATGTTTGATGGCAATAATTGCCTCTCCCCATGTATTACCACGTCACTGTACTGAGGGAGACCAAAAGTGACTGTCTTCAGCCTACAGTCCATCATGGCATGATGCCTAGCTAACCAATCCATGCCCAAGATGATATCATAATCTCTGAAGGGCATTTCAATGAAATCAGACAGAAAAGTGTGTCCTTGGATCACCAAAGGACAATCTCTATACATTCTATTAACCCTGACTTCCTGTCCTAGTGGACTTATTACTAGCACCTCAAAGTCCATTTTTGTACATGGAACAGCAATGCAATCAATGATGCTAGCACTCACATAAGAATGGGTAGAACCCGGATCAAATAACACAAACACATTCTGATTAAAAGTTGAGAAGGTACCAGCCACAACATCAGATGTCTCGGCCTCTTCCCTCTGTCTCATTGCATAGACTCTGACCGGAGCACTGTCTTGTCTTGAATGTTTCACTGTGCCTTGGCTGCTTGCTGGGCTACCTCCACCCCTGCCTCTACCTCTGCTGGGTGGTATTGAACTTCTGGTGACAGGGCTCTGAACTGACCCTTCTGCAGTAGTAGGAGGTGGTCCAACTCTGTGACTGCTGGTGCAGTCCTTGGCAAAGTGTCCTGTACCTCCACAGTTATAACAGGCTCCAATAGCCTTGTAGCATATCCCACCATGATTTCTTCCATAGAGGGGAAGAGTTGTAACACCCTCCCGGTAGCAACTCCGTACATCCTACTGTTCCGGTGACCGGTGTCGGTCTGGACAGCTAGAACGTCCAGAAAAATATTTAAACTAAAGTCAAGAACCAAAATTAACTCAAATATTAATAAGAAAAATTTAGGAAAAATTTTAGAAATAAAATACAACCAAGTCAAATGAGCCGGTGCCCAAGCGATGGGTAACCTAGAGGGAAGTTGCGGTTCTCGCAACGAGGAGCCCTAGACCCAGGAAAAAAATTCATAAAATAATTTTTGAGACTCCAGAGAAGGGTCATTGAGGTTCCTATGGCATTAGAATGCCAAGAAAATATTTAGAAAAATTTTATAATCGGTACAGACAATTTTGACCCGTTAAGCCAAACGGAGGGCATTTTGGTCATTTCACCTTCAGAGACGATTTTTGGCCGACTTGTCCAGTTGAGTAAATAAGTATTATGACATAAAATATGAATTAATATTGATGAAAAATTAATTGAAAGTTAGTAGAAAAGAAAAGAAAAGAAAATACAATAAAATGCCAAATATGACATATTGTGATGTCATTTAAAAAGCTTCCTCCAATCACAATTAAACAACCCTTTAATTAACTAATAAAAGAGACCAAAGGAGACCAAAAATTCTGGTCATCTTCTTCTTCTTCTTCAGCCAAAACGTGACCTCCCCTTTTCCATAACCCTCCATGAAAGTTTCCTTTAATTTCTTCCATTTCCCATGAAATTCCACTACTAAACCCTAAGTCACCTTCACTAAAACTTGTACCCACATCACAAGGCAACTCTAGGCAGCCACAAAGAGGAGAAATTCTAGAGTTTTCACAAGCTCAATAAGTTGAGCAAAGAGGTTAGTGCTTAATTATGCATGTATATCTCTTGTTCCATGTTAAGGTCTTAAAAATGAGTATGAAATTGTGGATTAAATGAATGAAACTTATGGGTATGTATGCCATGGATTTCGGCTGCCCTAAGGAAGGAATAGGATTGAGTGTTTGTGATGGACTTGGAGTGAACTAGAAACCATGTTTAAAGTGTATAAATATAAGGATAATGAACTAGTAGTTAATTAAGGTAAGTTGTGAAATTCATAATGGGAATTAGGGTTTTAAGGGTGAAAATTGGACTTGGCATTTGAATTGATTAATGGACATTCTAGTGGTCAATTAGTGACCATTTAAGGCAAGTTAATCATAATTTGAAGTGAGTTAATGCATGGCAAAGTGAATGTGTAGGTGCCTAAAGACAAAGCAGTAGGTGATCAAATTTCAGTCCACTTGGACTGCCATATCTTTGGCTGTGTTGGTCCAATTGGAGTTTGGCCAATTGGACATGAAACTAGGCTTATAATGGCACATTTTTTCTGAAGAAACCATGCCCAAAATACCAAAGAAAGTGGACCAAAAGTTGGCCCCAATCCGGATACCCTGCAACAGCACTGAGAATGACCAAATGAACAGTAACTGTTCATTTGGCCATAACTCACTGTAGATAAGGTCAATTGACCTGAAATTTTTACAGCAACAATTTAAGACATAGAAAAACAACTTTCATGAAGAAACCTACCCCAAATTATGACCAGAACCTAACCCAAATGGCAGTGGCAGTCACTATTTATGTTACTGTAGATATGGTAATTTCTGCAGAATGGAAATCCGGCCAGCTGTAGTTTTTGGACCATATCTGGAGCTACAAAACTCCAAATGGAGTGATTCAAAAAAGGAAATTCAACTAGACAAAATAAGGAACAACTTTCATGTTTGCCATTTCTTCAAATTCCCACTGCAACAGTGCTTAATGGAACAGTAAAGTTAAGCTTCACAAACTGAAAATTCTGCTTCCCTTGGTTTAAACTTAGAAATGGTAATAGTAATCAATTCCAACAAGTTTTAAATACAAAATGTGGTATGTTTGGGGTGTTAAAACCAATACACCTATTTTCTATCCAAAAGTAAACATTTTTGTTGACCAATGAGGTGAATAGTGACACCAAAACTTGAAATTCAAAATTTGAAAAATTTAAAAGTATCAAATGCCCTAGTATACCTAACTAGATTGGTTTGGATAGTTTGGCATGCCAATAGGGTATTGTTTTAGCAGTACTGCGAAAGGAAAGGCTTTGTGCCTGTATTCATGGCTTTATGCCCGTATCCATGGCTTTTATGCCCGTATTCATGGCTTTTATGCCCGATTATGTGATATCATAGCTTTTAGCTATATTGACTGCATACGTGGTTGACGTTCTGCGTCCCATGGTATGACGGCCCGAGGCACCGCGGTGCCCAGTGCCAACGACCCGTTATCCAGTCCAGTCATCCAGTATAGGTTACTTGGGCAACCAAATGAATGGAAAAGTATAACTGTGAACTTATTATTAAAGAAAATACAAAAATTAAGTATCATGAATGATTACAAAAATACAAGGAAGCTCAAGATCATGAAAAAAAAAAAATTAACGAAATGCATGAAGAAGTTAATATCATAAAATATGATTAGCCCTCGACTAAACAATAAGTTAGTAATTACTCATTTCTTATGAACACAATAGCAAGGAAATTATTATTTTTATTTGCATATTATATTTTCTTGAATTATTGGCACCACTAAGCTTTATGCTTAGCGCGTCGCTTTTGCAACGCGTAGGTACTGAAGATTTGGATAGAGGGCCCAGTAGACCACAGATTAGGTAAGGCAGTTCACAGTTCTGCATAGTGTCCGTGTCACCTCACCGTTTACAGTGCATTGGTAGGACACTAGGCTTCATTTTGGTATTTTGTAATTGATTTTTTTATTTTCCTTTGTGTAAATGAAATTTATGTAATGTATTTTGATTTTCATGTAAATAATGCAAAATTGTGTTTGTAAATGGAAAAGTGAATATTGATCTATGACTGTTACATGACTATCAAATGTGATGAATGATTGAGAAACGAATGGTTGAAAAATATTGAGATTTTGATATTGGAGTTTGTGAATAGATGAATATGATTATTAGAAGTGTTTTTCACACGTTCCGAAGAACTGTTTTCTCCATTTTTAGCCGGTACTCCGCCGGATTTTCTTTAAAATTTTCGGAACCTCAAATAAATTACAATTTCAATAAATGAATTATATTTCACAAGTTATATTTAAAACTACGATAAAAATGAATTAAGATAAAATAGAGTGCTCCGGCACACTGAGTGGCATAACTTGCTCGGCTACACTGTAGTCGGGTAAGGGGTGTCACAGGCATCCCCTTGCACCTCAGCCTCTATAGGTTGATCGACTGAACGATCACCCTCTTCCATAGTCAATGCGAGGATCTTAGATCTCCTGAACAAATAACACAAGGAGATTTCCTCCCGTTAGTGCATATTTATAATGTAATGTACTGTATGTATCAAACAATGATATTGAGCAGTTGTACTATGAAGAAAGAATATTCAAGTAACATGTGAAAACAGAATTTAAAAACTTTGCTTTGATACCACCAAAACATGTCACACCTTACCTCTCTGTAAGGCATAACATGATCCCGTAGTATACCTAATGAATTACTAACTCCGTCTACTGATAACCCATTGAATACACTACAAGGGATTTTAAAAATTTTTCTTACTTCTTTTACGGTGTTGAGCACTATTTACAGGTGTTAAAAACCTTTTTGAACTGAAGCGATAAAACTAACACATTTGAATTATTTGGAATTTCTGTAAAAATTTTGGTAGAGTGCCATCTGTATTTTTGATAAAACAGTTCTTCAAAAAAACCTGTAAAAAGCACTTCAATATATTTCCAAATCTCAACTCCAACATATTTCTTAACGCAACATATTTCTCAACTCAAATCCACAGTGATTTTTCAAAGACTGAGATAAAAGAAATATAATACAATTTTTACAAGTCAAAATAACTCATAATTTACTTTACAACTTCAATGTACAATTTTAATTTACAACTGCTCAAATCAAGAACAAAATATACATACAGTGAATATACATTATAGTACAAAATGCAAAATTTGGTATACTCATTATACTCGAAAATCTCTCGCTGGAGGTACTAGCAGCTTAGTCTGCTGCCCTGTCTGTCTGTCTACCTGCGACAGCAATAAAAAGCTATCGCTGAGACAATGTCTCGGTGGTGCACAACATTAACCAAATACAACTTTAAATCACAATTCATAAATCATATAAATAGTGGATACTTAAAACCATAGTTAATTTCAAGACAGTAATTGTCAACAAGAATTTAAACTCCATTTCTCAATATCACAATAAATTTCAATAAGTCAGATCATGGTTAAATTCAAAAGACAGTGTATGTCAATAAGAGTTTAAATTCATTTCACAATCTAACAATACATATCAATAAATCACACACAGCTTAATCATGTTCCAATGTTCAATTTGTCCCAAAAGCCGATGGCTAATGTAGCAAGGTGTTTTGCGGTCGCCAAGACGAACACTCACCGAAGTGGGAAAAGTGAGGAGTCGCCACTTTAATTTTGAGGGAAATTAAAGAAAACCATTTGCGAAAGTAAGTTAAAATAAAACCACTTCAAAAATAGAGATTCTAGGTTCGGGGTCCGTAAACGGGTGGGGAAGGTGTTAGGCACCCCACCTCGTCCCTCAACGAGGGTAAGCAGATTTAACTTCACGTTTTTCGTAGTTAGGAGGGTTTGAATGGAAATGTTAATCCTTTTGACTGAAAGGAATGTTTAATTTTTCACTAATCCGGATTACCCAGATACATAAGTAAATGAGACAACCTTAGTGAGTTGCTATTGCGTATTAATTTTATTTCAGGGGGATTCATCTTACGTATTTGTTAAAATTTAATTTGGGGATCGGATAAGAACTCTCCTTCGATCTCCTTTAAATATTTATTAAAAATTTTTAAGCTTGAGAATCGGATAAGAACTCTCCTCCGATTTCTTTTTAAATATTTGATTAAATTTTTAAGCTTGAGAATCAGATAAGAACTCTCCTCCGATCTCTTTTTAAATATTTGATAAAAAAAAAATTTTAAAGCTTGAGACTCGGATAAGAACTCTCCTCCGATCTCTTTTTAAATATTTGATAAAAAAATTTTAAAGCTTGAGACTAGGATAAGAACTCTCCTCCGATCTCTTTTTAAATATTTGATAAAAAAAAAATTTAAAGCTTGAGAATAGGATAAGAACTCGCCTCCGATCTCTTTTTAAATATTTGATAAAATTTTTAAACTTGAGAATCGGATAAGAACTCTCCTCCAATCTCTTCTTAAATATTTGATAAAATTTTAAACTTGAGAATCGGATAAGAACTCTCCTCCGATCTCTTCTTAAATATTTGATAAAAGTTTTAAGTGAGAATCAGATAAGAACTCTCCTCTGATCTCTTAAATATTTGTTAAAGTTTTTAAGTGAGAATCAGATAAGAACTCTTCTCCAATCTCTTTTATTAAAATTTGATAAAATTTTGAGTGAGAATCGGATAAGAACTCTCCTCCGATCTCTTTTATTTTAATAGGAATCGGATAAGGACTTTTCCGATCTCTCGAAACTTGATTACGCATTCACACGAAATCCTAGAACTAAGGGTTTTGGCATTTAAAGATGCAAGGGGCTCGGAATAAGGCTTCTTTTAGCCCATTGGTATCTTGTAACTAGTCAGGAGATACCAAACCGAATTTTCCGACCTTCCTATGTGGTTGCCTTACCCGTACCTTTTGATACTCGATCTATCCTATTTATCTATCTTAAAGTTCGGTTTTACTCCGCCTTGTGTCGTCTTACTCAATTGTCTTTTGCATTATTCTAGTGATTCGGCCTTACTATTTTCCGACTTATTATTTAGACCTTTCATTATTTTAAAGAGACCCTTAAGATACAGTTACCTACATTTTATCCGACCACTTATATGCTACTCGAGACTAGAAGACTTACATTCAGGAATAACAAAGATTAATTAAAAGGATGGACTTGTCAACACGGAAGTAAACTCGAGAATGACTTTCTTCGTGTTCTTTAGCGCAATATAAACTTGGAGAAAATTATATATATATAAAGAATAAAGGAAATACGTAAAATAAGAACGAGCACTTAATAAAAGTAATATGAGTACTCACCTGTGGGGAGTCGGATCTATTGAAATAACTATGGGATCACGGAACGTAATGGGGGCCACGGGCTAATAACCTGAAGACTAAGGTTTACCTTGAAATGAAGACTACCTTATTAAAATGCAGTCCGATCAATATTATAACCAAGTATGAATGAAGTTGAGCTTGGACAATGGAAGTGGGAATAAAGATAACAAAGACAGAAAGTGAGAGTATAACAGGATAATGAATGAACTGAAAATGGAGAGTTTCAGTATTCAAAAATCCTTTGCAAGAAAATACTTCTGAAAACTGGTTTCAAAAGTTTTTCTTATGAAAGCTTCAAAAATAGCAGAGTAACGAGCTGAATTAAGTTTCAGAGTCCTTCCGCTATATTCACTATTTTTTCTTTTTTGCCCCCTCTTTGAACAGTTTTCATGCAGGTATTTATAGAAACCGGGTGCTTTCCCTGAAGGGTCAGGATCTATTTTGAGGGAGATGGAGGGTCAGGATTTCAAAGGACATGATCTGAGGCACAGGAATTAAAGAGAATTAGAACGGAGGGCCGAGATCCCCTTCAGAATATTTTTCATTTTCTCCTTCTAATCTGACGGTCCCAAATTCTCTTGTCTGTGAGCTCTACCTCAGAATCACTTGAAGTAATGGTAGTTATGGGGATTTCAAAATTAACCAGAGGAATTTCTGAATCTATTGAATTATTAGGTGTTAATTGATGAATGGTCCTGAATGAACGAAAATAGAATATATTATAAGGATGGAATTCAAATGGAAAGAAAAAGAGAATTGGATATAAATGCGCTATTAATTCATTAAGATTTACGACATAAGAAAAGGGTCCATTTACAATGTTACACTTGCCATCATGGACAAAATGATCAAGTGTAGATAACCAAAGGTACTTTACTCGAAATTAAGTACAGGGATGTCCTCTGCTGTCTAGTTGTCCAACTCTTGCTCCTCAGCTATTAGCGAGACCAGAGCCTCATACAAGGAATCCAAGTGGATGACATCGATAGATGGTTCATAGGGTGATTCTTCAACCTCTGTCGGATTTTCGATGACCGGTTTAGTGAAGACCTCTGCGATTCTCGAGACTAGTTTCATTCTCCCGACTTTCTGGTCAAATCTCTGATCCCGAAGTCTGTTCCTCATCCAGAATCGTCCATCTATGAGGGCATCTTCCTCATATCCCAAACCGCAACGGCCCACCTTCTGGATAGCCGGTATAGGTTCAACAATTCCTTGTAATGCGGCGCCTAGGCCTTTGCCTTCTTCATATCCATTCCTTGACATTATTTTGGCTACCATAGCCATAGCCCCTTCATTTCTGGTCTCTTGTAATTCGAGGGCCTAGAAGGAGCTTTCCAACGACTCCTCAACAGCTTCCACATAAGGAAGTGATTGTGGCTTAGTGACCAATATGGCTTCTTCCCCTCTCACCGTGATGATTTTGCCATCCATGATGTACTTTATCTTCTGATGCAAGGTTGAAGGAATGGCATTCGCTGAATGGATCCACGGCCTCCCCAGTAACATAGTGTAGGCCGGTTCAATGTTCATCACTTGGAATGTGACGTTGAAGGTGCATGCGCTAATTTGGAGTGGCAAGTCGATGTTTCCCAACACTTCTCTTCTTGTACCATCAAAGGCTCTTACCACCATAGCACTCTGACGTATATTTGATTGGTCAACTGGCAATCTAGCCAAGGTAGCACTAGGCAGTACGTTGAGTGCTGATCCATTATCAATAAGGACCTTGGCCACTATGCAACCTTTGCATTTCACTGTCACATGGAGGGCTTTAGTGTGTGCCAAGCCTGCAGGATCTATCTCTTCCTCAGAAAAGGTAACAAAACTGGATGCCTGGATTTGTCCCACTATCTTCTCGAACTGCCCCGGTGTGATGTCGGGGTTCACAAAGGCCTGATCCAGGATTTTCTGCAAGGCATGATGGTGCACTTCAGAGCTCAAAATCAGTGATAACAGTAAAATTCAGGCAGGTGTCTTTCTCAACTGTTCCACCACATCATACTCACTTTGCTTCATTATTTGGAGCAACAGCTCCTCCTCTTCTTTAGGCCCGGTGAGCTCTACTTCCCCCGTTTTCTCATCTTCTGTACTCTGCTATAATTCTCCCATTTTTACTTTCCCCTTCTTCTTTTCTTTTTCATCAGACCCGTAACATCTCCCACTTCGAGTTATAAACTCGACTTCTTGCTCAAGTGGGGAGGATTTTGTGGCAGCGACGGGCTGAGGATTAGGTTGGGGAGTAGTATTGCTGGTAGGTCCGGCATATGTCATTCTGAAGTGCTCATGGGGAGTGAAGCACGGTTTTGGAGGTGCCAGAGGTGGAGCAAGATTAGGAACCGACGTACTGCTTGATGCTCCTTGGGTGAAAACTTGGAAATTGTAATTCCAAGGTATGGCATGAGTATTGGTGATAGGAAGCTGGGGCGGGGCTCGGATAATCATCACTGGCGGTGAGGCTACTGGGGGTGAGAAGGTGATTCTGGGTTTAGAGGTAGAAGCATTTTGGCTGAATCTAGCCGTGTTCACTCCCCCTTCCATCTTTGACCTTTTCTGACATCTCAGAACTTTAAGAGATAGTAAGTTATGAACCTCTTGCTTAAACTCTTTACAATCCCGCAGCTCATGATCAGCTGCCCCTGCATGGCAAGGGCATCCCGTACCCTTTTCTGATCCTGATACCAGAGGGCAAAGGTATCCTTCCTTCATTGCCATGGCAAAAATTTCCTCAAAGTGAGGAATTAGCTCGTCTGCCTCTGGTGCTAGCCTCTCTCCATCTGATTCTATCATATTTATGCCATTGCCCGCATTATGATTGGGCGATGGGTTTGAGGTAACATTGGGGAGGGAACCATTTCCCTCAATCTTCAACCACCTGTTCCGGATTAAGGCGTGCACTCTCCCTCTGAGTGCCCCGCAGTTGTTAGTTGAATGCCCTTATGCCCCTCTATGGTATTCACAACGGGCAGTGGCATCATACCATCTGGGGTATGGTGACTGAATTGGGTCAAGGGGAACTGGTACTATCTGGTTTATACCGACGAGGTATCGGTATATCTCACTGAGTGGGAGGGGAAGAGGTGGATTAGGATTTCTTGGTGGTCTGGAGTTATTTGGGGGTGGTCTGGATTGGGTAAGTGGAGGAGGAGGTCTAGGTTGATAATTTATAGATGGTGGGTATTGTGGACGTGGGTGTGGATAATTTGGGAAAGGAGGTGGAATGTTTGCAACTGTTTGGCCATGAGGGGGAGGATATGGCCGGTAGTTATTTTGAGGAAGTGGGGAGTAATTATTTTGCCGGGTGACGGAATGCACATCACCCTCCTTCTTTTTGCCAAAACTGGCAGTTTTCTTCGTAGGATTCTCAGTCAGCTCCTGCAGCTTTCCCATTCTTCAATTAGCCTCTATTCTCTCACCGGTTTGGATGATGTCTGAGAAGCTGTTGGAAGTGTTTCTAATCATCAAATTGAAGTAGGGAGCCTTCAATGTTTCGATGAATAGGGAGCATAGTTCGTTATCAGTTACTGGAGGATATACTTCTGCAGCCTTTTCCCTCCATCTTTGGGCATACTCCTTGAAGCTTTCCCTGTCTCTTTGCACCAGGTTTTAAAGGTCCCTCCTTGTGGGGGCTACATCACAGTTAAATTTGTACTGCTTCAAAAATGCATCTGCTAAATCCTTCCAGGAGAGCAGTTTGCTCCTATCCAACTGAATACACCACCTCAGGGCTGCTCCGGAGAGGCTCTCGTGAAAGAAATGGACGAGAAGTCTCTCATCTTCTGTCAAGGCAGACATTTTGGCAATGTAGGTTGCCAGGTGAATGCAGGGATCTAAGCTCTCGGTGTACTTGTCGAAATCCGTGACTTTGAATTTGGGTGGCACCACCACATCTGGCACCAATCTAAGTGAAGCCACATCGACTGAACCCTACATGTTCATCCCCTCTATTGCTCTCAATCTTTCCTCCAGAGCAGACAGTTTTTCATTTTCCCTAGTCTTATTTTCTCCTACTGCAAAAGATACTCCCCCAGCTGGGAAATGAGGGGTGAAGTGAATCGGAGGGATCACTACTGAAGGATAAGGGTCAACATTTGAGACGACTGGGTAATGGGAGAAAGGTAGGTCATTATTTATGGTAGCCGGGTTGACAGTGACTGTCGGGTCCGGGATAGGTGACTGAAAGGTAAAGGAGGTTGAAGCCTGATGAGGATCCATTGTCGTGGGTGGTGGAGGAGGTAGTGGTAGGTTAGGTTCTGAAGCTGATTTATTTTGGGACATCTCCCTCATTAGCCTCATGAGTTCTGAGACCTGGTCTTTCAACTCGGATTCTTGCCCTTGTAAGTTATGTACTTGTTCCTGATCTTCCATTATCTTCTTTGTTCGAGATCTTGTTAAGTACACTCACTTGGGTTGAACCGTGTGCTTGGTCAGACTTGCCTTGTTTGAAGCAATGTTTGATTTTCTGTGGGGAGATAAATAAAAGCTTTTAGCGAATTTTGAATTTAGTAAAAAAAATAAAGGTCCTGGTTCGGACGAAGGATACGGTGGCATTTGGAAGCCAAAATGAAATCTGCAGAAGGATGGTTGCATCAACCTTATCATGGCATCATTCGATAGTCTGACTGTGAATGACTGGATTAAATGCGCATTTATGATACCTGTTCATATGGCATATCCAATTTTTCTCATAACCCTAGCGAGGGGTTCCTACGGGAGTTATACTATTCATTCACAATTTTGCTAAACTTCCATTAACTGAATATTTATACACAGCATTCTTTACATCGGCCTAGGCTCAGGGAGGCTCTTTATAATGAGATGACATTTTCTGAGATACTCGTATAACCTTTCTTCTTGTTTGGCAGGGTCGAATGCTTTCAGAGCATACTCAGATTCAGGAAGGAGTTCTTATTTTCCCTGTGCTATCGTTCTCTCCAGCTGGTCAACATTCTCTTTCAACTCTTGATAGAGAGCAGTTTGTCTTTCTTTCTCCTTCCTTTCCTTAGCACATTCTTTCAGAATATCGTTGATGAGTAATGCCTGTTCCTTCAATTCGAGCTTCTTCTTTTTGTTCTCTTGTTTAAACTCTTCTACGAGTAACTCTTGGTATTTCATTTTTTCCTGAAGCTTACTATTCTGCACTTCTACTTCTTTTACTAGAGCTTGAAGAGAGCTTTTTTCCTTTTCCCACTGCGCTTCTTGCTCTTCGAACCCCATCATTTCAGTTCTTGCCTCTTCCCTGAGTCTTTTCACTTTTCTTTTAAGGTTCTGCTGTTGGTCCTCTAACTGCTTTATTTGTTCTTGCAGTTGCAAGTTTTCGGTGTTTGCCTTCTGTAGTGAGTCAGTCAAGTGATTATTAGCTTCTTCTGATAGGATGTTTCAGCGAGGGTTGCTGCCTTCGAATTCTGCAGTTAAGTGTTCTTGGTCCCTGTCAGCCCTCCATTTAAGATAATCGCTAGTGGCACTTGGACCCTTAGGTGACCTCTCCATCAGAGTGATGTTTTCCCAAGATTTGCGAGCTATTTTCAACCCCTCCTCTTCCTTGAGCTCATGGTAGAAATGACCTTAGTGGTATTCTTCAATGTTGATTCTGAATTGTGTTGAGCCAAACTGTCTCATTACTAATGTCGGAGTGTAACTTGTGTATCCAGTCACTCCGATTAGGGATACCGATTGATTACCCCCCGTGCCGACCAAAATGGATTGACCTGACGTCCACAACCTCCTCCAGCAGTAGTCATGGCTATCAAAGCTCAAAATCCATTCTTGCCACTGTGGCTCATCCTTCGGGCTGATTACCAATCGGGTCATTTTCTCGATGAGAGGCTGATCAAGATACCAAGTTAGTCCCTTCGTCTCCACAGGACACATATGACTAATGACCCAGAGGTGCAACAACTGAGAACAACACTTAATGGACCCCTTGCCTTGCTGTCTGCAGTAAGTGAGGGTTAAGAAAGTCTCGACAAGTATTGCTGGTACTGGATTGATTTTCTGTTTCTCTACTGCCCAGAACAACACCACAGGTTATGATTCCGGAAGGTCCAGGGAACAAGATTAAGCCGTAAATTGCTAAAGCGAGCACCAATGAAGCTTGATACCACTGTTGATCTTGGATGCATTGATCCAACCCTTTCTTAAGGTAAGTCCAATACCATCCATGCGTGTTTCCTTTTACGATTTCTCTAGCCTTTGCTTCTTCTGGTGGGATTCCCAGCATATGTGCGAGCCATTTCCAGGTCTGCCTATGTTCGAGGTGCAGGTAAATCCGATTCTGCGCCTCATAAGGAATTTCTAGCAATGCTTGATATTCTTCCATAGTGGGACCAGTATCGATGTCGTTAAAAGAGAACACTCCAAACTTAGGGTTCCAAACTGGCAATATGGCCTTTAGTGCCGGGCCCTGGACCCTAACTCGCATCAAGGTTGCAATCCTCCCATATTTCTTCTCAAATTGTGCTTTGACCTGATTGGGAAACGACTTCCAACCATCGGCCAGACCCTCGAGACTGTTCATCCTGACTTCAATCTTGTTCAGGTCCAATGGAGGTAATGAGCTAATATCCCTTTGTGGGGGCACTGAGCTATGAGACAATTCGGGCCATGGTTTAGCATTCTGTTCCGATTTAAGAACTTCTTCTGCTGACTGACTCGAGGATGCCATGTTAAAAATGATGCTTATCCTTTTACAGACCTTATTTCGGTGACGCCTGTAGGAAAACTTGTTAGCAGGATAAATTCAGATAATCTTGAATTATACTATTGGCAGAGTTACACCTACACATTTATCAAAGTAGGAAAATGTGTAGGTTGTCTTAACAGTTTGATTCAAGATTACCCTTAAAAATAAGAACAAAATAAAATAAACAGAATAGGATAAGAGTAAGTATGCGCCTTTTGTCTTAAAGTAAAGGAAAGTCCTAATACCGGCTGGGTGCTACCTAATCGGACAGTTCTATCTTACAAGGTAGCTTGCTACGGCTTCCAGCTATCGTGATAGTTTAGCTCAAGGTCTAATTTTCTAAAAGCCACAGGTTCCCAAATCGCCCTTACTGTAAACAGTAGAGCCCCATTCTATCCCCCACGATACTGTCGGGAAAATTCCACGGGTATCACGGTGAATAGAATGAGTTTCAATTTGAGCAGAAGCCTTCACGGATACTAACGGGGTAAAACCCACTGGTATCGCTACATGACTCCCTCCTACTTTCCTAAAAGGGTAAGAAAGCCCGGGTATACGGCTGAAGTGTGTGAGGACATCGTGTGAGTGTTCAGTGTGTGAAGGGACACCTTTACCTCTTCCCAATTCAGGGGGATTTTATTTTTCCTTTTTTTTTTAAATGTAGAGCACTGTGAAAAAAAAAAAAAAAAAAAGACAGGCAAAATGGTTAGCAGGAATAACAATAATTAACGTATAGATTTTTTTTTTTTTTTTTTTTTTGTGGAGTGAGCCCACCTAACTATGATTTGATCGCAACATTAAACCTACTTTTGGACCTCTAGACCAGGGTTAAGTTTTAATCGTCCCCAGTGGAGTCGCTAAGCTGTAGCAAGGTGTTTTGCGGTCTCCTGGACGAACACTCACTGAAGTGGGAAAAGTGAGGAGTCGCCACTTTAATTTAGAGGGAAATTAAAGAAAACCATTTGCGAAAGTAAGTTAAAATAAAACCACTTTAAAAACAGAGATTCTAGGTTCGGGGTCCATAAACGGGTGGGGAAAGTGTTAGGCACCCCACCTCGTCCCTCAACGAGGGTAAGCAGATTTAACTTCACGTTTTTCGTAGTTAGGAGGGTTTGAATGGAAATGTTAATCCTTTTGACCGAAAGGAATGTTTGATTTTTCACTAATCTGGATTACCCAGATACATAAGTAAATGAGACAACCTTAGTGAGTTGCTATTGCGTATTAATTTTATTTCAGGGGGATTCATCTTACGTATTTGTTAAAATTTAATTTGTGGATCGAATAAGAACTCTCCTTCGATCTCCTTTAAATATTTATTAAAAATTTTTAAGCTTGAGAATCGGATAAGAACTCTCCTCCGATTTCTTTTTAAATATTTGATTAAATTTTTAAGCTTGAGAATCGAATAAGAACTCTCATTCGATCTCTTTTTAAATATTTGATAAAAAAAAAAAATTAAAGCTTGAGACTCGGATAAGAACTCTCCTCCGATCTCTTTTTAAATATTTGATAAAAAAATTTTAAAGCTTGAGACTCGGATAAGAACTCTCCTCCGATCTCTTTTTAAATATTTGATAAAAAAAATTTTAAAGCTTGAGAATCGGATAAGAACTCTCCTCCGATCTCTTTTTAAATATTTGATAAAATTTTTAAACTTGAGAATCGGAAAATAACTCTCCTCCGATCTCTTTTTAAATATTTGATAAAATTTTAAACTTGAAAATCGGATAAGAACTCTCCTCCGATCTCTTCTTAAATATTTGATAAAATTTTTAACTGAGAATCGGATAAGAACTCTCCTCTGATCTCTTCTTAAATATTTGATAAAATTTTTAAGTGAGAATTGGATAAGAACTCTCCTCCGATCTCTTAAATATTTGTTAAAGTTTTTAAGTGACAATCGGATAAGAACTCTCCTCCGATCTCTTTTATTAAAATTTGATAAAATTTTGAGTGAGAATCGGATAAGAACTCTCCTCCGATCTCTTTTATTTTAATAGGAATTGGATAAGGACTTTTCTGATCTCTCGAAACTTGATTATAGTTACCCGTCACGAAATCCTAGAACTAAGGGTTTTGGCATTTAAAGATGCAAGGGGCTCGGAATAAGGTTTCTTTTAGCCCATTGGTATCTTGTAACTAGTCAGGAGATACCAAACCGAATTTTTCGACCTTCCTATGTGGTTGCCTTACCCGTACCTTTTGATACCCGATCTATCCTATTTATCTATCTTAAAGTTCGGTTTTACTCTTCCTTGTGTCGTCTTACTCAATTGTCTTTTGCATTATTCTAGTGATTCGGCCTTACTATTTTCCGACTTATTGTTTAGACCTTTCATTATTTTAAAGAGACCCTTAAGATACAGTTACCTACATTTTATCCGACCACTTATATGCTACTCGGGACTAGAAGACTTACATTCAGGAATAACAAAGATTAATAAAAAGGATGGACTTGTCAACACGGAAGTAAACTCGAGAATAACTTTCTTCGTGTTCTTTAGGGCAATATAAACTTGGAGAAAATTATATATATATATATAAAGAATAAAGGAAATACGTAAAATAAGAACGAGCACTTAATAAAAGCAATATGAGTACTCACCTGTGGGGAGTCGGATCTATTAAAATAACTATGGGATCACAGAACGTAATGGGGGCCGCGGGCTAATAACCTGAAGACTAAGGTTTGCCTTGAAATGAAGACTACCTTGTTAAAATGCAGTCTGATCAATATTATAACCAAGTATGAATGAAGTTGAGCTTGGACAATGGAAGTGGGAATAAAGATAACAAAGACAGAAAGTGAGAGTATCATAGGATAATGAACGAACTGAAAATGGAGAGTTTCAGTATTCAGAAATCCTTTGCAAGAAAATACTTCAGAAAACTGGTTTCAAAAGTTTTTCTTATGAAAGCTTCAAAAATAGCAGAGTAACGAGCTGAATTAAGTTTCAGAGTCCTTCCGCTATATTCACTATTTTTCTTTTTTGCCCCCTCTTTGAACAGTTTTCATGCAGGTATTTATAGGAACCGGGTGCTTTTCCTAAAGGGTCAGGATCTATTTTGAGGGAGATGGAGGGTCAGGATTTCAAAGGACATGATCTGAGGCACAGGAATTAAAGAGAATTAGAACGGAGGGCCGAGATCCCCTTCAGAATATTTGTCATTTTCTCCTTCTAATCTAACGGTCCCAAATTCTCTTGTCCGAGGTGATCTGAGGGCTGGGAATAAAAGGCGCCGGTCTTGTCGTCTTCTTCTTTGATCCAAGGGCTCTGGACTCATCCTTACAAATGAGATCAATGGTGGAGGTTGAGATGCACAGCACTGTCGTGACATACTCTGGCACTTGTCAGTAATGCGGGCGATTCTGAGGCGTGTGGTGAGGATTTCGTCTGTGACGCTTTAACTACCTCGGCTCTAATTCTGACGACGGTTATTAGAAGTTGTCTTATTCTCTTTGTATTCCGATCTCCTATCCCTTCCGACCTTATTCTGATCTCTCGTTTCGAACGCCTTCTCGATCTCTCCCCTTTCAGGGCGTTCTCCTTTATCCGGATCAATTCGGTCAGAGCATTTATTGCTTCGGTTACCAAGGCATTTGCTTCGGTTTCTACTAATAATAAATGCTTCAGACCCTCCCCTATATATATATGTTTCGACTGGAGTATTTTCCCACCTTTCATTCCTTCCTCTTCACCTTTCTTCCTTTCTTCTTCTGTTCTAACTTTTCCGGTGAACTTATGGCCAAGGTGACTATTTTTTATCTTTTTCCGGCCATTTTCTTTGTGCCCCGACTGAAAATTTACAACCCTGGTGATCGGAACGTAATGATAACCTCATTTGATGATAGTGAGAGAAATGGACTAATTTCCCGATCAAGATCGAAAATATCGATCATACCGATCTCGGATTACTTTGCCAACATAATTGGCGAGCCGATTTCGGGCGAGAAGACTGCTAACATTCGCCTCAACCTCGGTGATTACCTGTTGATGTTCATTTGGCTCCTCACCACATCGGGCGTCCCGACTACATCTCAGTTCTGGTCGATGACAGCGGAGGTAACTCTCCATCCTCATGAGAGTCATGATCACTCCATCTAAGCTGTACATCTATCCGATGTCAATGGCCAGTCTCCCGATCAAACACATCTTTTGATTCAGCCACGAGACTTGGCTTTGACAAAGGCCTTTGCGAGATAGGATGTTCCAAATGATGTAATTTCCCCTTTAATGTAATCCGATCTCTAGAGATCGCCCAAATGATGTAATTTGATCTTTTGGAAATGAAATTTTTGTTTTGTCAATTATCACTTTATTATTATTATATTGGTTATTTTCTGATCTCTGAAGTATTTATCTGATCCCACTCTTAATTTGAATGACACTTATCCGATCCGTAATTCAAAACACCTTCATCTACCGCTCTATAGTTAACCGATCTCTTTATGGAATCTCCAGAATATTCGTGAGACGTGTCTGAACAGCTGGCGAGTCCCGCTATCCAATGCACCACCTAGAACATCGTGAGCATTAAATGCTCAGACGAGTATAAATAAGGGTGGGGTTAGCTAGTTGCTCCTTTATGTCATTTTCAGTCTCTCGCGAACAACTTCCAAATTCTTTCGTTTTCTCAAGTTCCTCCGACACCGATCAAGCTCCGGTAAGGGTTTTAATCTTTCTTTTAGTTTAAATTCTCTGTTTCCTTTGAAAATGAGCGGTGCCGAGGGTCAGAGAGCAATAAGCCCCCCTTCCATTCGGTTCTCGTGGTCATCCGATGAGGTAGAGGTGGTCGGACCAAGCGCGCGGCCTGAACTTCCTAGGGTCTCCGTTCCAGCTCGGGGACAACCAGCACCCTCAAGGCATGTGCCTTCTTCGGGGAGGGAAAATCTTCCCATGGACGAGCTGCCATCAATCTTGCAAGAAACCGACCTGTAATCGTTCAACCAGGAGTACAACATCCAGCCTGATTCGTACGAACTTATCCGGTGTCATAGCGACCTTTGAGCAGATCACTTCTTTGAGAGGGACGATATGATCATGGTGTATGAAGAACAGTTAAAAGCCAGGCTGAGGTTCCCTCTTGATGACTTTTTTAAAGAGGTTTTAAAATATCATCAAGTGTGCATCGCCCAAGTTCACCCGAACTCGTGGCGGATCTTAGTAGCCTTCCGAGGCCAATGCCGAGCTAAGGGTCTCCGACCTATAGCTAAGGTGTTTGCTGAACTGCACAGGCTAACTCGTCATAAGGATGATGAGTATTGGTTCTTCCAGGCGAAACCCCATTGTGGGCTTTTTACCGACCTACCTTCCTCCTTGAAGAATTGGAAGAACCGCTTCTTCATCTTGAGGAGCAAAATTCCGAATGGTTTTGAGGGCTTCCCTCGAAGCTGGCTGCATTAGGGTCCTTTTCTTATGAAGCACATTGCCCTAAATAGGGAAGAGGGTGCAATGATGATGGAGTTGAAGGAACAGGCGTCCAGAGAGAAGTTCTCTTGTTCGGATGCAGTGACGGCCAAGCTACACCATTGGACTATGCAGCTAGTCAATGGTCAAGATCGCGGGCTTCAGCTTTCTGATCTCGGCATCGGTATTTTCTATATCTCAGATCTTTGGACCTTAGCGATCTCACTGACCTCTTCTTTGTGCAGGTATGACAAGCGGCGAAGCCTCTAAGGAGAGCCGGAAGCGGAAGAGAGAGATCTCCCGAAAGGTACGGGAGATGAAGCGTTCCGAGCTGCTTTGAACGCCTGGTCATGAGCCTGGGGAAATACAGGAAGGCTCGTCTCAACCTTCTGGGCCTCCGGTCATAGAAGTGGTCTGATCTCCTCCTTGCCAAGAAGAGCCGCCTCCACCTCCTCCAGTCGCTCCGAGTGTGGAAGGGGGTCCTTCCCAACCTCCTGTAAGGTCCCTTTCCCGCGGTGCCCAAGTCTTGATCCACTCACTGGAAAAGAATCGCACGGTTTGAGAAAACCCCGGTTTCGCTAAGGTCTTGGCGTCCTCCATCTGCTTTCGAGAAGATCGGGATAAGCTGTCTCCGGATAACCTTGATGACATCTTGACCAGATCTATGAGCCTGAACGTGGAGTGTTTGGTGAACCAGCACATGGTCCGGGAGAAGGCTCATCGCCTGGGTAAGGAAGTCGAGAAGATGGGTCATGAGGTGTCTTCTCTCCGATCCCAACTTTCGTCCGCTCAGGACTACATATCTCAAATTGAGGGACGAATGAAGTTCTATGAGGACAAGCTAGCCGAGCAAGCTCATGTTCTGGCCGAGCGAGATCGTGTTCTCAAGGGAGTCCAGGCACTCCGAGCTGATGAAGCTGCTCAACTCGCTCATCTTGCTGAGGAGCTCAAGGCGAAAGAAGAAGAAATGGTGACCGGAGTGGCTGGCACTTATGTGAATGCTCACAGAGATCTCCTGGCTGAGCTCAAGAAGCGTTATCCAGAGGAGGACTTCTCCTAGATGGCCCACCTGGCTCCCGAGGACGAAGGTGAAGATAGCGAAGAGGAGGCTGAAGGTGAGAGAGAAAATGAACAACATGTAGTTCAGGCTGGGGGTGATCCCCCAGCCGAATGACTTGTATAAATTTTGAAATGAAATGAAAGTTCCCCTTTTGTTCAATGATTGATTGTGATCGGAAAGTTTCTAAATAGCGTAAGCACTTGATTGTTTGAACATATTAGAATGACAACTAAAAGTGATTATTGATCTAAGTATAGGAGATCGGAAAACACAATATGCATGAGATCAGTTACAAAACGGGACTTAATTAAAATTAGAAATTTGGCTTTGAACACTTAAGATCGGGATCATCTTTAAACCGAGTCGAAACCTTTTATCATTCTCAAATTTTTAAATGAGAGACCGGTAATAAGACTGGTGGTACGAAGGCCTTATGTTGGTTCAATCTTATTTGACAAGAAAGATCGGAAATATAATTAAATGATCAGGGGACTCGAGAATTGGTTTGAGGGATCGATGAGGCTTTAAATGACCTGGAGACTTGGTATTAATTAAATTCCTTTTGAGGGGAGATCGAAATTGTGGTCGGTTGGCAAAGGGGATTGTGTTGGGGATCAGCTTCAAAGTTTATTAATTTCGAGGGGATCGGCCAAAATATGGTGTCGACAGCTAATGAGGTATTCAATTCGTCCCAAAAGTCGATGACTAATGAGGAAAACATAGCTAGCTAGCAAAAATATGAGTACTTATCCAATTCGTCCTCAACAGGCACACACCTCAACACTTCAGCCAGAGAGGGAATTCAATTTGTCCCACTAGGCAAGCTAGCGAGGAATACAATCAATATACATGATAGCTGTGGTTTCAAACCATTTCCAATGCTTTTCAATCAATAAGTATCCATCAATATCATTCAAACAATTTCTCACATTTTCAACCATTTACAGTGCTTTTCAAGCGATAAATATCCATTCAAACACATTTCCACAATTTAAAACAATAATGTACAAATAATCATAATTCATTTCAATTGAAAAATTCAAAAGAAATAGTTATTGTGCACAAACCTCTGATAACTGTCTCTTGGTCTTGACTCAGTGTTTCCTTCCCTTTTTCTGAGTCTTTGCTAACTGAGAAACACAATTTGAAGTGTTTCAGTACTGAATTAAACTGTCTCTAACGATAATGCTTGATAAGTAATTCACTGAATTCTAATATTTCCTTAGTCAACCTAATACGTCGACCCTCAATGCATTCTAGGTAAATTAGGTTTTAATGTTATTAATATGTCACATTCGATAGTATTTTAGGGTTAGTACATGTTACCAAATTCATTTCTATGTATTTTGCGTTTTCTTGCAATTTGCTGGATTCCGGGATACTAGTTTGACCTAGCCGGACGACCTAGTTCCCTCGGTTTTCGGGTTTTGGTCAAAACTACAAACTTGTAGATCTATGTCTTATGGAACGAGGGGCAAAATTTCAGGCCATTCTGAATTCTGTAGACCAAGTTATGGTCATTTTACTATTGCTGGTCAAATTGCACCAAAATTGGTCACTTTAGGTCATTTTAGGTCATTTTAGGTTTGGCCAATTTTTGGACCCGAATTTGTGCAAGCTGTTTTACTTGCTTATGGTCATTTCTGGGCTTTGGTGTCTTCATAAGACTTGTAGATATGGGTCTTAACTATTCATGGTTAAAATTTCAGGTCAATTGGACCTTTTTTGAGTGAGTTATAGCCTAAACACTAACTGCTGTCCAAATGGTCAATTTTCAGGCCTCAATTGCACTTAATCTGGATTTGGTCATTTTTCAAGCTACCTTGCCAGCAGAATTTTGGTATGCTCCCTTCATGAAAGTTGGCACATTTTGTGACTAGTTTCACCTCCAATTGGTCTCATACCAATTAGAGCCACACACTTAAAGTTCTAGGCCTAAAACTCAAACTGCCTTATTGAAATTCTTGCATACACATCAAGCATCACTTTTAACACTTACCAAACTCAACATTCAAACCAATTCTAGTTGTACCACAACCTAAACATAATTTACAACATATTATAGGTCATTTTGGCAGCTTACAATTACATTCAATATGCACCAACAAGTGCAGAATTTGTCCAATTCAATTTACAACAATTCAATCACCAATTCATGCTCATTTACATGTCCTACTTCACACCACCATACATACACTCAAACTGCCATAACAACCAGCACATTTTAACATCATTATTCCATAAACCAAGCATGAATTCCAGCATTCCTCAAGAGTTAGCAAACTGCCACAATGGTACACTTACATTCCATTACTTTCCAAGCTTTAAATCTCATTTTACATTTACATATACTAAGTATACATTACCCAAACAATTTCCTACACAATATACATTTAATCAATCATTTAATTCACCATTTACAAGCACAATTAAGCTGCCTTCAAGGTGCTTCCATGGCTGCCAAAAGTGCACATTGCCATTCAACATCAAAACTCAAAAATTTCTCCATAAATCAAACACCCATAACATCCTTACAAACTTTAACAAAGCAATAATCAAAAACTCAAACTTACCTATTGTTGGGACTTGCTAAATCTTCACTAAAACTTCTTAATATTGGTATCTACTTCTTCCTTGTGAAGTGGGGATCAAGATTAGTGAAGGAACTTTAGTGTTTGGAGATGAAAATGGAGGAGGTTTGAAGCTTCACTCAAGTTTCGGCTATGGAGGTTTCCTAAGGTTTCATTTCAGTTTGGATGAAAGAAATGGAGAAGATGATGTTTAGTGGAAGTACACTTGCCCATAAGATGTTAAATTAATTCCCATAGTGGTCCACTCACCTTAATTAAATCATATTATATGTTTTAATTGATAATTACTCCATTTACCCTCCATTTTTGCTATTTACATTAGGTACCCCTAAATTAATTTTTCATTATATTTTCCAAGTGTAATATTATTTATTTTTAATGGACATTTAGGTCAAAAGACAACTCGGGATGTCAAATGACCACAATGCCCCTGTTCGGGTTGCATTCTCGATTTTTCGGTAACACCGGGTTTTGTCCGTTTTTCGATTTCTCACTTTTCTTTGTACTAATTATTTAATTTTTCTTTGATATTTCTAAGGATATTTATACTTCAATTGATGTCTCTTTAAGTCTAAAAATATTTTTCAGGGTTCCCCGCGGTCCAGGGTTAGCCAACGGTCCACGCCGTGACTTCCCGGTGCGGTCACCCATCGCTAGGGTTTTCGGCTCGCTTAACTTGATTATATTTCTTTGCTATTATTTTTTCTTTGTTTTTCTTGTATTTTCTTTTCTTGTATTTCATTATTTTATGTCTCCTCACTCATATTGAAGTGTAGTTCTAGGCATCCTAGCTGTCGGAACAAGACTGGTCACCAGAACAGTAGTACGCACTACCAAATATAGGGGTGTTACAGGAGAAGACAAAAAATATAAAAAAAAAAGGAAAAAATTTTAAAAAGAGAAATAGTCAAAATTTCTTTAATTCTTCTTTCTTTCTTGCGATATTTCTTAAAGGTTAGTTTTTTTATTTTCCTTTCAAGATTTATGCCATGTAATGTTTAATTCTATGTTCCTTGTTTCTAATTTATTTTGTATATTCATATAGATCATGTAATCATGTTTAATTTGAGGGGATACACAACTCTGCACATGTTCAGTTTTCCGTCTCTCATATTTTTATTATTTTTCGTTATTTTATGAATCTGTAAAAAATTTTTAAAAAATATATTCATATTCTACACAAATTTCTATTAATTTTAGGCTCAAGAATCATTAAAAAAAACTTTAATATTTTGTAAGTTATGGCTGTTTGAAGTTAGGGTTCTTGTAAAATCTAATTTGTAGGATACCTGAATTATGGAGCCCATATCTCCCTTGTTTCTTAATATTTTTGTGTAAATCTGGTGTCTAAAATTAAGTTTGGAATCTTTTCCAATCAGTTTCACATTCATATCTGTTATGGTTAGTGAGTTATGAATTTTATAAAAAAGTATTGCGATTCTGTTACTGTAAAAAGTTACGATTTGTGTAGACCATTCGGCTAGGGTTTTGTTTAATCTATGAAATTTATGATGTTATATAATGTTTTGGCTATCTTCTGTAATTTTTTCATGATTTTTAGGCTTGTCTAACTATTTTTCAAAAATCAAATTTCTTGCTACTATCAATCTACCAGGATTTGGAAATTGTATGTTTATGCATATTCTTGTATTTTCTTGGGTTCCAATTGATATTTGATCTATTTTTCTATGTTTTTTTAATTCAAGAACTGTTATTAAGTGTTTGGAATATGTTAGAAGATGTGGACCTTTAGGTAGTTGTAACTAATTAGGAATCTTAACCCTTTAGGAGACTAGAGTTAGAATCCAATGTAAATTGTTATTAATATTTTCTTATTTTCTTTATTTCTTTTATTTTCTTTAGTTTCTTTATTTTTTATTACAAACAAAATTAGTAAGTAGCCCTAAGGTAAGTACTAAATAGGGCATTTGCGTGGAGCTTATATGGAGCTAAATGGGAGTAAGCCAAGGATATCATTGCTATACTAGAAGAGAAGACCCTTTTTTAAGGGTAGCTTGCCCCAATGGCAACTGCAATTACTAATAAGTAAGTAATCCTAAATTCCTAGAATAACCATTGGCATGAAATTGTAGTAATAATAGAATTTTTATTTGGTAAATTAAAATTAACTTTGTTTCTAATTTAACTGACTTTTGCATGTAATTAGTTTAAAAAAATACTTTGTAAATAAAAATTAATCCTGTTTTTAAATTAAACTAACCTTGGCATGTAAAATAAATTTAATTTAGTACTTGGTAATTGTAAAATAAATTTGCATGTTAGAAATATTTATTAGGCTGTGATTGTCTGGGCCTTATGTGATATTAGAATAAATTACACATGTACATAATTAATTTAGTTTAATTATCCTTAGGGTAACTTGGTGAAAAATTAATTAATTAGGTAAAATGGAAACTTAGGGTTATTTGAAATTAAATTTGTTTGTAAATTAAATTCTCAATAATAAATTAATTTAGTCATTTGGTAAATATCATTTAAATAATTAGCAACCCCATAGATAGGAATTACTTGTGCATGAAAATTGTTTGTAAACAATAACCCTTTTATGAATTACTTGCGTGTGTAGGATTAGAGTTGCATTTTTAGGACAAAGTTTAATAAAAGAATAATAAACAAGACTTTTAGAAATATTAGTAGAGGACTGGCACTCGAATTAACGAGGTTAGACCAGGCATAAGGGGTGCCTAACACCTTCCCCTTACATACCCACTATCCTGAACCTAGACATTAGGCTATGGTAATGACGGTTGTGGAAACTTTGCAAGGAGTAAGTTGCCATCCATGACTGATGGTTGTCGATTCTACCAGAAATTAAATTAACTGAAATTACCAGTTATAAAATATTTTCTACAGTAAGTGGTAAATCCAGGTCAAACCATAGAGACTAAATTACTAAAATTTTGTGCACTTGTATAATGGAAAAAGAAAGAAACAAAGGTTGGGGGGAAGGGGGGGTGGTGTTTGTAACACTAAATCAGAAGAAATCAGAAATTAAAGAACTAAATATGAAACTCTCAATTTAAACAATCTTTAGCCCAAGGTAATTCTTATTCCAATGTATGACTCGATCATAGACAAAAGAAATACAATTATCTCTTATTGAATACTTAACATAGATTTACCAAACAGTGAGGTAAACCCCTAACTTGAATGAGCAGAAGCATGAAAAACACAAGTTTAGATCATTGAAATTCAAAATTTTTCATTTAGGGTCACATGCATCATGCAAGATTCATTTTTATCAATTTGATTTCAATGATAAACAGTATATTAAAACTCTTTTAATATATTTTTGGATCAACATTTATCATTTAAGATTTTAGAATTAATCAGATTAATTATTAGAACCCTAGATTAGATCAAGAACAAGTGTACTAACCTCTTGATGCACTACAATGTGTTTGGCACATTTGGGATGCGTCTTTAGGACACCAGATGTTGTCCCTCTAGCTTGTCCACACCAAGATCACCTATGGTAGCCCTTGAACAGCTTCTAAAGCTTTCTTTATGAATTAGAAAATCAAGTTTTTCCTTTTGAGAAATTACAGATGTAAATAGGTCATTAGAAACAATTTCTAGTATTTTTAATTCAAGAGATTGTTTACTAATCTCTTTGAATCGATGAGAGATGAAGAAGAAGAGAAGGGAGAGCAGCTAAGGGTGGTGGCACAAAGAGGTGAATGGCAGCTTGTTATATTTGTTCTTTCATCCTTACACTTATATAACTAGGTCACCACTTAAAACCCTTGTCACATGTCACCTTTTGATTAGCTCTAGGTTTAATTGACCCAATCACATTATGCCAAGTGTCAAACCTATATTTAATCTTGACTTTGATCATCTTACATGATTAAAAGATATTTGGCAAGCTTATGTGTAGTGCCATGTGTCACCATCTCATGATGCCACATGTCATCCTATGAAATAACCAAAATACCCCTGTATCTTAATTTTGAGTTCTCAATCCAAAATAATTATTTCTCTTCTTCTAATCAATTTATATCAAATATAAATTAATTAATTAATCTCTATTAATTAATTTCTCATAATTAAATTCATATTTAAACATTTTAAATATAAATTTAACTTATACTATACATCCAATAACCTAGATTTGGTTTCAAGCCATGCTAGGGACTTTGCAATCTAATTGCAAACCAAACCTATTTAATTAATCAATTAAACTCTTTAATTAATTAATTAAATCATATTTTGTAACACCCTCAATTTCGTAGTCCATATGTTCCACTGTTCCGATGACTAATGTCTACCACGGAAAGTCGAAAGGTCTGGAACTACACTGTAATGACAGTGAGGAAGTATAAAATAATGAAATATGTGATGAGAAAAATTAAAGAAAAATAAAAGAGATAAAATGAAACTAAGTTAAATGAGCCGGCATCGCAGCGATGGGTGACCACACTAGGAAGGCCGTTGCAGACCCCAGGACCGCGGGAAACCCTCGGAATTAAATTTCAGGACGTAAGTAAAGGTCTATTGAAATATAATTGACACTAGAATTATCAAAGAAAAATTAATAAATTAGTACAAAGAAAAATAAAAAATCAAAAAACAGACAAAAATCGGTGCTATCGAAAAATTGGGAATACAACCCGAAGAGGGGCATTTTGGTCATTTGACACCTAGAGTTGCCTTTTGACCTCAATATCCATTAAAAATAAATGATATTACACTTTGAAAATGTCATGAAAAATAAAAATGAGGTACATTATATAAATAGTGGAAGAAATGAGGCAAATGTGCAAATTATGGAACTTTAAGTAATTAAATCATTAATATATGGTTAGTGCTCCACTAACACAGATTTTGGGACACAAATATAAGCCAATTTGGGATAGAAATGTTTATCTTCAACCTTGGAAACAAACCAGCCGAGAGAAACACCATGGAAATCCTCCATGGCCAAACCTCACTCCACCACCATGCACTCAAGATTCAAGCCTCCTTTCCGCTTGGTTTCTTCATTAAAGCTAGCACACACACCTTGGGCAGCATGTTGGAAGCAAAAAGGAGAGGATTTGATGAAGTTTGATCAAGCACCAAAAAAGTTAGTGCTTAATCTTCCCATTTTCCTTCACTAATCCTTGTGTTGAGCTTTGGGTAAGTTGAATTGCTAAGAAAAATTGAGGAAAGGATTGAGTATTGGTGAACCTTAGTTTTGGCAGCCATGAAAATGCATAGTTAGTGACTTATTCTTATATTTAATGGATGGGAATTAAGGTTGATTAACTCAAATGAAAGTTGTGGTAAGTTAATATCCAAGTATGTGCATGTTAGTGCTTGAATTAAGGGTTTGAAATGAGACCTTGATGCTTTGACAAACTGCCATGTTTGGCAGCCTATAATATCATGAATTTGTGTGTGTGAATATGAAGTTTATTAATGAAATATGATGGTGTTGAATTGTGGGCAGTTTGTATAATTGCCATGCAAGTGTATGTGTAATATAAGTGTTGATGTACATTGAATTTGAGTGGAAGTAAATGTTGAACTTGAATGGTGTATTGTGTGCATTGAACACTTGAGTGTTCTGTTCAAAATACCTTGCTGGAATTGTGTACAATATATATAGAAGTTCCATGATTAAATGTTAAAGTATTGGGAGGAGGAGGATTATCAAAATTGGAAGTGTGATGTTCAAATGCAGGTTGTATATGTTGGCAGCACATAAATTAGGTCATAAGTGCAAAATTGTGAACCCAATTAGTATAAAGCTAATTGGGGGTGAAACTAAACACCAAATAGGCCAACTTTTATGTAGAAATGTTGCCAAAATTCTACCTAGAAACTGACGTAAAAAATGACCAAATCCATAATGACAACCTTGCAAACCCAAATTTTTGATCATATGAATAGTAGTCATTAGGATGTCCATAACTCACTCAAAAAAGGTCCAATTGACCTGAAATTTTTACCATGGATAGCTTATACATAGAGCTACAATTATTATGAAGACACCAAAGCCCAGAAATGGCCAGAACCAAGTCAAATAGCTTGCACAAGTTCGGGAACCAAAACTGCCAGAACTAAAAGTGACTTAAAATTGACCAAATTTTGCACTAAAGGTGCAATCTGCCCAACTTTAGTAAATTGACCATATCTTGGTCTATATAACTCAGAATGACCTGAAATTTTGCCCAGAGTGCAATAAGACATAGAGCTACAATTCTTATGAAGACACCAAAGCCCAGAAATGGCCAGAACCAAGTCAAATAGCTTGCACAAGTTCAGGTACCAAAACTACCAGAACTAAAAGTGACCTAAAATTGACCAATTTTTGCACTAAAAGTGCAATCTATCCAGCTTTAGTAAATTGACCGTATCTTAGTCTATACAACTCAGAATGACCTGGAATTTTGCCCATAGTGCAATAAGACATAGAGATACAATTTTGCTTCTTTGACCAGAAGCTAAAAACCAAGAAAAATAGGACTTTAAGCTAGACCAATCTTGCACACAAAAATTGAGAATTTGACATTTATATACAATGATGCTTGAGGTAATTTGGCAATAAATGCTAACTTGTAAAAAGAGTAAATTGCATTATATTGACAGCATATTGAATTGTAAATTGTGACATATTGATACTAAAATCAACTTATCCATGATGTATAAAAAGGTCAATATTTTTTATTGACCAGTGAATTATATAATGACTAGTAAACCCTTAAAATAAAAAAATAAATATTTAATCTTGTAATATGCACTAGTTTGCCTAGTTGACTAGTTTGGATAGGTTGGCATGCCAATAGGATTTTGACAGTCGTTCTGTAAATGGCTTTACGTCATATTGTGTTTTATGGCTTATTACGCCATACTATGATTTTAATAGCTTATGGCAATACAGATTGTGTTATTATACTCGGCTTAATGCCTGATTGATTATATGGCTTTTTAGCCACACTGTTTGCACACCGGGAGACACTTTGTGATAGATGGTGTGACGGCCCGAGGTGTAACATCCCTATTTGCATAGTCTGGTAAATTATACTATTCTGGTGACTAGAGTCGGTCCAGACAATTAAGAGAATTAGAACCACAGTTAAGACAACTATATAAGCTATAAACATAAATAATTAGTAATTGCCAATTAGTTAAGTATAAATAAGAAAAACAGAACATAAGAAGTTAAACGAGCCGAGAGTCACTGCGATGGGTGACCTTCTCAGGAACGACTGCGAAGTTGATTTAAACTCAAATTTCGAACCGTAAAATGTGACGCCGCGGTCCTTAGGACCATTACGAACACAGTGGAAAAGAGAAAATCACGAAAAAGAACTATTAAGCCAATCAAATAATTAGGTCAGGTAGCCAGAAGAAATATTGAATTATTTGCAAACCGGGTTTAACTGGTGAGGGGCAATTTGGTCAATTGACCCCGAGAGCTGACTCCTGACCTAACTGTCAAATAAAATTGGAGAAAAGAAAATTTCGGAGTCAGAAATTAAATTAGAGAACTAATACAAAAATAAATGAAAAAAAAAAAAGAAAATGAAAAAGTGAAGGGGATGACATCATGCATGACATCATGCATGATGCTATAAATATAATAATTAATATATTTAATTAATTAGATATTTTGGTCTTCCATAAGATAAAAATTCATAAAAGAAAAGAAAAAAAAAACAAAAAGTGAAAAAGCTTATTACATCATGCATGATGCAATAAACCTAATAATTAAACAAATTGAAAATTAGAGGATAATTGTGTATTAATTAATAATTAAAATAACAAATAAAAGAAAATTGTTTTGGTCTTCTTCTTCCTAAGTGTCGCTCCAATTCTCTCTTCTCTCTTTCTCATTTTTCTTCCACCATTTTTAAGGAACAAAAGCTTGAACTCTTTGGTTCCTTTCCATAAATTCCCTAAATCCCAACATTAAATCTTACCCTTAGACCTAGATAAACACTTTGGGAGCAAGAAGGGAGAGAAAACTTGGAGAATTGAAGAACTAGGGAATCTACAAATTGAGGTAAGTGCAACTTCAAGTTTAGATTCTTATCGAATTCATGAATTTAAATTTAAATGTGATGAAATTGCATTAGAAATAAAGGAAATCACGCTTGAATAAGGGAAGAGAGAATGTGGCAGCCATTGAGACCTAGGGTTTTGATGGTGTTTAGTTAGGTTAAACATGAAATCTTGGTGAATTGATGTTGTATATGTAATTTGTATATTTAGATTGCATGAATTGTGATTATTAGACAAATTAGGGTTTTGGGCACCTAGGGTTTGGAAGACAAAAGTATGAAAATTTGTTAAATGATGTGTTCGACTTTGTTGGTGATGAAAAATGGTAATTTGTGAGCAATTGAGGTATATTGGAAGTGTTAGAATTAGGCTTGAATTCGGATTGGTTATAGGCAACCTGCAGGCAGCAGGACCAAGGTCCCTTTAAGGGACCAAAAATGAAAATTTACTAGTCCAATTGGTATGAGACCAATTGGGAATGAAAGTAGACACAAAATGACACAATTTTCATTCAGGAATCATGCCCAAAAAGTGACCGAAACCTAGTGAACAAATTGACCAAATCTGGATTTTTGCAGTCTGACCTGTACAAACTGGCCAAATGAACAGTGTTTGTTCATTTGACCATAACTTGAGCTATGACCTGAAATTTTACCAGTGGACAGTTGAGATATATAACTAAAACTTTCATGGAGAACATAAACCCAAATTATGCTATTAACCAAGTCATTTGGCCACCCAAAATTGGTGACCTAAAACTGCCAGAACCAAAATTTGCCCAGAAATCTGGGTTAAGTCCAATCCGGCAGCCATGGTTCAAATGGCTATAACTTAAGCTACAAAACTCCAATTGGAGTGATTCAAAAAGGAGAATAAACTTAAGACAATAGGGAACATTTACTATGAAGAAAGTTTTGCCAAATTCTAACAGTAAAATGACCAACGGAACAGTGCAACCTAAGGCACCAAAACTGAAAATTTGCAATTTTGCCTAAAAGACTTAGAATTTGAATAAACAATCAAAACCAACAAATTTAATGACCAAAATGTGGTATGTGAGTGAAGTTGGAATTCCCATACCTATTAAGCCTTAGAAAGTCAACAATTTGACTTGAATAGTGTAGTGAATAGTAACCCGAAACACAAAAATTTCATAATCGCATTTCACAATTTTTTTTTCTCAAATCACATTTATAAAAAATCATAATTTTCTAAGCTTATTATAGCACAACTTGATCAAACAATTTAACAAACATAGTATTGCCAAACAATAACACAACTTAGGCCATGACACAAATTTTCCGAACATGTCGTGTGTACATCACGACAAGGCATACTCACCCCACTAATCGAAATCAATGAGGGAGGTGGCTAGCTAGCTAATGAGTACTTATCCAAACTCAACCCTCAGACTGGAAAGCCAGAGAGGGAGGAAAGTGATCAAATATCAAACTCACCCCACAAGTGGAGGAGGAACATATTAATATTGTCATGCCAAGTGTGAATTAAAAACAATTTAAATCAAGTTATTCAAATATTTTATACAATTCACAAATCATATTTCATTCTAAACTTTTCATTTACAAAGTAGGCAACACACTATTTTTCAAATAATATTTTCAAAGCCATAAAAATCAAAATTATTCACAACATTTATTTCAAGAATTTTCAAGTAGAAACAAAGAATTTTAAGTTTATTGTGCACAAACCTGACGTGAGTCGCCTCTAGGCCTTGACTCAGTCCCTTATACCTTTCGGGTCTTTTTCAGCTAAAACACAAAATTTAAAGTGTTTCAGTATCTTATTTCATAATAAATCCAATAATTGATTCATAAATACTTAATTCTAGCCCAAATATGCTTAAACTAATATTCTTATTTCTTTTAAATTCACTAATATCTTGAACTTATTTTGATTATGGTACCCACTGACATCTATCAGCAGTAATACCTTTACCCGCATCTAAGGTAGCTATATTACTATAACTTACTTTTAGGTTCTCTTTCCTTATATAATTAGGCTTACTAATTAACTTTACAAATTCTTGTGTGCTAGCAAATACTTTTCACTGACAAACTCTTCCAAAATTAATTTTAAAAAGACTAGTCACTAACATGTCAAATTTGTTTTTTTTTTTTTTTTATACATATACATATCTCAGTTAAGAATTGAGAAAATACCAGCAACCATACCAAAAGTCTCATCCTTGTCCCTCTGTCGCATAATGTATACTCTCACTGGAGCATCACCTTGTCCTGGTTGATTCACAGTACTCTGATTTCTAGGTGTACTACCCCTACCTCTGCCTCTGCCTCTACCAACTGTTGGTAAACTCTTTAGGGTAGAAACTTTGGCTAATCCTTCTGCCATGGTAAATGATCCATAACGGCATGGACTTATGCAATCCTTAGCAAAATGACCAGTCCCTCCACAATTGAAACATGCTCCTATAGCTCTATAACATACTCCACTATGTGGTTTACCACAAGTCTCACAAAGTCGATCCAACAGCGTATTTCTGCGTCTCTGTTGAGTTTGCTTATCAGATTGGGATGGTTTCTGTCTAGAAGATATACCTCTACCCGATTCGCGTGAGCTAGATCCTCCAAAATGTTTTCTTTTCCCAAAGCCACTCTTAGTAGCTTGACCAGTAACCTTTTCAGTTTTCTCTTTCTCTTGTGTACTCTTTTTCACTGCCCATTCTAATTCTATCCTTTCCAGTTCTAGGGCTTGTGAAATCAATTCAAAAAAATTCTGGTGTCTAAATCCCACAACTTGCATCCTCAGATTCGGCCTTAACCCGGACTCAAACCTCTTACATCTGTCTCTGAGGGTGGAGACTAAACTTCCAGCGTAGTGGCTCAGTCGAGAGAAGTCTCTCTCATATTCTGCTATGGTTCTGTCCCCTTGTTTCAAACTCAGGAATTCTTGTAACTTCATATCCACATATGCATCGGGGACCCACTCCTATCGAAACTCCCTCAAAAAGTCTGACCAAGTAAGGACTAGAGGTTCTGCCAGGCAATAGGGGATGGTCTCCCACCATTCATATGCATCCCCTTGGAGAAGAGATATTGAATATTCAAATTTTAATTCTTCAATACACTGCAGCTTTCTAAAAACCCATTCCATTCTTTTCAACCACTGTTCTGCCTCCAGTGGATCCACAGTGCCCTTAAACTCAGTGGCCCCAAATTTCATCAATTTTTTATATTGTTGAGCTGAGGGCTGTGGTTGTGCTACAGGTGCTTGCATCTGAGCTTGGGGAGGCACATTTCCCACCATTTACTGGAAAAACGCAGCCATTTGCTGTGCAAACTGAGTAGAAAACTGCAGTGCTGGAGTAGGAGCTGGAGTGGCTGACCCACTCACGTTCTGGAGTGCTGGGGCTTCCCCTTGAACCTCAGCCTCAGCAGATTGTTCCACGGAATGATCTCCTTCTTCCATTCTGTTTTCCCAAAATTTCTACTTCCTGAGATCAAACACAAGGAGGTTGACCTCCGTTAGTGCATATTCATTATGTAAATATGTTATATGTATCAATTAAAGACACTTGAGTAGTTATACTTGTCAAAGAAATATTCACATGCATAGTCAAAATTTATTGTAAAACCATGCTCTGATACCACTAAACATGTCACACCCTACTCCTCGTAAGATGTAACATGTTCCCGTAGTACACCTAATGAATTATCGTACTTCACCTACCGGTAACCCATTAAATATACTACAAGGGATTTTAAAACAATTTTCTTACTTTTGGAATTGGTGGGTAAAAATTTTTCAAATTTAAAAAAAAAAAAAACTTTATTTAAAGTCCAAACATAAATTAAATTCTTAGATATTCAAAATCTCCGCAATTTTTACAAAAATTTCGGCAGAGTGCCGTCTATATTTTGAGAAAACAGTTCTTCAAAACCTGAAAATAGAAACACTCCCAATATATTTCTCAATCACAACTCCATTTGCAACCACCAAACTTCAACTCAACAGCAATAGCAACACTTTAATTTAAAATCCAAATTTCAAATCAAGAATTAATATCTCAAAACATTTCATAATTCATGCACATTACATTTTAAATCATTAATTTACAATCATAAGTTAATTTACAGATGCAAAATCTCAAAAATAATATTTTTACAATTTTATCTGTACAACTGCTCAAATTACAGAGATACATATGCATATTATCATATTTACATCAAACTAAACTACCAGGGTATAGACAAATACCCGTACACAAATTCTTCAATTGTGCTCCTCTCAAACTATAGCAGCTCGCTCTGCTGCTATGTCCTTTTTTCTATCTGCGACAGCAAGTTAAAGCTATCCCTGAGTATATAAATACTCAGTGGTGCACAATGCATAAAATGCATAATATAAAATATTTATGAACAAATCATCAGTCAAAAATCTCATAATTGCATTTCACAATTTTTTTTTTCTCAAATCACATTTATAACAAATCACAATTTTCAAAGCTTATTATAGCACAACTTGATCAAACAATTTAATAAACATAGTGTTGCCAAACAATAACACAACTTAGGCCATGACACAAATTTTCTGAACATGTCATGTGTACATCACGACAAGGCATACTCACCCCATTAATCGAAATCAATGAGGGAGGTGGCTAGCTAGCTAATGAGTACTCATCTAAACTCACCCCTCAGATTGGAAAGCCAGAGAGGGAGGAAAGTGATCAAATATCAAACTCACCCCACAAGTGGAGGAGGAACATATTAATATTATCATGCCAAGTGTGAATTAAAAACAATTTAAATCAAGTTATTCAAATATTTTATACAATTCATAAATCATATTTCATTCTAAACTTTTCATTTACAAAGTAGACAATACGCTATTTTTCAAATAATATTTTCAAAGCCATAAAAATCAAAATTATTCACAACATTTATTTCAAGAATTGTCAAGTAGAAACAAAGAATTTTAAGTTTATTGTGCACAAACTTGACGTGAGTCGCCTCTAGGCTTTGACTCAGTCCCTTATACCTTTCGGGTCTTTTTCAACTGAAACACAAAATTTATAGTGTTTCAGTATCTTAATTCACAATAAATCCAATAATTAATTCATAAATACTTAATTCTAGCCCAAATATGCTTAAACTAATATTCTTATTTCTTTTAAATTCACTAATCACTAGAGGCACCTTTTGGTGGAATGGCCTGGAGAGTTGGAAGAACTCCAGGGTTAAGCGTTCTCACTTGAGAGAAATCCTAGGATGGGTGACCTCCTGGGAAGTTCTTATTCCACCTGTGGGACAAAACCGTGTTGCCTATGGCCAAAGCGGACAATTCCTCTAGTGGTTGGAGTCTGATCATTACAATTGGTATCAGAGCAGCTCGCGTGTCCTCTTGAGCGATGGTGGGCAAACCTCAACGAGGACACTGAGTCCCGAAAGGGGGGAAGAAAGGTCCCTTAGGCAAATCCCACATCGGCAAATCACGGAGATGGTCTTGGGTTCAAAAAGTAATGATATATAAGATGGGAGAACTAATCACTAGAGGCGCCTTTTGGTGGAATGGCCTGGAGAGTTGGAAGAACTCCAGGGTTAAGCGTGCTTGCTTGAGAGAAATCCTAGGATGGGTGACCTCCTGGGAAGTTCTCCATTCCACCTGTGGAACAAAACCGTGAGGCTTATGGCCAAAGCAGACAATTCCTCTAGTGGTTGGAGTCTGATCGTTACACGAGGTACTAGGTACCCAGTGCTAGTATATCCGTTTATCTAGTCTGGTCAGTGTATAGGCTACACGGGCAGTCAATTAAAATATTATTCAATTCAGGCAGTTAAGTTAAATTAAGTATAAAGAAATTTCAGTACAATTAAATTAAGCATTGAATGAAATGAGTAAAAGAGATTAGTAATAGAAACATAACAAAAATACAATTTGCAGAACCGTAGAGACTTAAAATACAATACAGTTAGAATAATTGATTCCTAGATATCCGAATTATGATTTATTTCTTTCTTTATTTGATTTATTTCTTGTTATATTATTGCACCACTAAGCAGAAATGCTTAGCGCGATGGAATTGCTTCCTCGCGCAGGTACTGTAGGTAAAACCAGTAGACTATCGACTGAGATTTTTGGAGTCCAAATCTGCAAAAGTGTCAAAAGAGTTCAAGATTGTCACCTCCTCAGCAATGCATGTAGATAGGGCTCATTTTAAGCATATTTTCTAAACTGTACATTATAATTACTGCTTGTATTGTAATGTGAATTAGTAACTGTAATTTCATTTGTCTATCCTATAATTGATAAATTTATGTACTTAATTGGCAAATTTGTATAAGTTAATGAAATATAAGAATTCTGATATTTGAGTTGAATATCTAATCATAAAGATTCAAAATGAGATTGAGTTTGAGAAATTTTGAAACTGAATCTGAATTTGAGAAACTGTTGAGAATGCTTAGAGATAATCTGAGTTATGAATTTGAGTATATATTAAAATTATTTTTGGCAAGTTCAGAAGAACTGTTAGTCCAAATTATAGCCGGTACTTTGCCGGATTGTTGTTAAAATGTTTGAAATTTCCAAATTAGTTATATGATAAAAGTAAAAATAGCCTAAACCTCAAATAAAGTTTTTGAACAAATAAATCAAGAACTATAATGAAATCAAATAAGATTAGGTGCTCCAGCACTCCATGTGACACACCTTGCTCGACTACACTGTAGACGGGTGAGGGGTGTTACATATTTAATTTGATGATTACTTGTGTATGCGTGCGACTTACTAGGCTCTTCACTAATTGGCAATAAGACATAATATCAACTCTTAATATCATCAGAACTCTTTCTTACCATAAATGATTTCTCTAAATCATTTTATACACCTCATAGACCATGGTTAACACCTAGCATAGCATGCCATGGCCACCCAATTAGTAATAAGGTTTACCTTAAATGAACCTATAATCATATGTTACCATGCACTAGAATCTCTCTATTACAAAATCCCAATTCGAGCTAGAGTCATAGTTTATGTCAAACCTATAACATCCTCATTTTCGTAGTCCAGACGTCCAACTGTTCCGACAACTAATGTCTGCCCCGGAAAGTCAAAATGTCTGGAACTACACTTAATTGACAGTGAGGAAGAATAAAATATTGAAATATGTGATGAGAAAAATTAAGGAAAAATAAAAGAGATAAAATGTGACTAAGTTAAACGAGCCAAACCCGTAGCGATGGGTGACCGCACCGGGAAGTTACGGCGAGAACCGTTGACTAGACTTGGACCGCGAGGAACTCAGAAAAATATTTTCGGGACATAATTAAAGGTCTACTGAGGTGTAATTGACATTGGAAATGTCAAAGAAAATTTAGTGAGTCAATATAAACAAAAAACAAAAATTAAAGAAATCAGCAGTGCGAGTAAATCAGTCACACTGAAAAATCCGAAATACAACCCGAAGAGGGGCATTTCGATCATTTGACACCTCGAGTTGACTTTTGACCTAAATTTCCATGAAAAAATAGTAGTATTAAATTTTGAAAATGTCATGAAAATAAAAAATTTGACATAAAATGTAAATAGTGAGGAATTTGGGGCATAATTACAATTAAGGAAAAATTTGGATTATTAAACATTTAATCCACCTTAATGGAGCACTATGGATTTATATATTCATTAAGTGCACACCTATATAAACATTAGAAGACAATAGCCCACCTCATCTTCTTCTTCTTCTTCAATTTGCATTGTTAGCCGAATTCACCTTCCTCCCAAAACCACCATTAACGTCCTCACCTCAAGCTCTCTCTCTCATGGTTTAAGCCACTTTTCTTCTAAGTCTCTTCACTAAAGTTGGTCTACACACCATGGGCAACACATAGACAGCAAAAAAGAGAGGAAATTCCAAGGATTTGTCATGCTCAAGTTGAGGTTAGTGCTAGTTTTTCATCCCTTGCTTCATTAAACTTTGTTTTAAGGTTGTGTTGAATTGAATTGACAAGAAATTTGAGAGAAATTGATGATTAATGATGAAGCATGAATTTGGAAGCCATGGATTTTAAAGGAGTTTAATTTGTTTTTACATGTAATTAATGGGTAATGAAGTTGATTAGGCATAGTGCATGTATAAGTAGTTTGGTGTTATGTGTATGCTTGAAATGGGTACTTTGAAGTAAGGTTGTGAAGTGTATATGGAAGATGGAAGCATATGTACAATTAGGCAGCCTTGTGGTTCATAGAAGAGTGCTTGATTTCATGAACTTACTTAATGAATTATGGTATTAAGGGATTAATGTAGGTGCATGTAAATTATTGTGGGATTTTCATGTATTAGTTAGGTGATTTCATGTGTAAATTATGTGAACTTTGACTTTGTGAATTAGGATTGTATTTGGTGTATTGAGGATTTGTTTATACTGCTGGAAAGTGACCAAAATAAGATTTATTTGATGACAATTAGAAGTGCTTGTATGTAATTAGATGTTTGGAAGTTGGAGGAATTTTGTTAGAAGTGAAATTGTTTGTGCAATTGAGAATTGGTTGAGGGCAGTGTGCATTTTGAGCCCTAACCTAAATTGTGTGACCCAATTGGTATGAGGCCAATTGGAAGTAAAACTAGACTCAATAGGGACCAACTTTCATGTAGGAACCTTGCCTAAATTCTATCCAAAAAGTGACTCAAAAAGTGACCTAATCCGGAATAGGTAACTTAGCAAATCCAGAATTTGACCATATGAATAGTAGTCATTCAATTGGCCATAGCTCACTCAAAACAGGTCCAAATGACCTGAAATTTATACTTGTGGAAAGCTTAGACATAGAGCTACAACTTTGGTGAAGATCACAGAACCCAAAAATGTCATTTACTAAGTTAAATTGCTTACACAATTTGAGGTAACAAAACTGTCCAGAACCATTACAACCCAGAATTTGACCATTTGAACAATAGTCACTCATGTGACCATAACTCATACAAAACAGGTCCAAATGACCTGAAATTTATACAATGGAAAGCTTAGGCATAGAGCTACAATTCTTATGATGACACCAAAGCCCAAAAACGACCAGAACCAAGTCAAATTGCTTGCCCAAGTTAGGGTACCAAAACTGCCATAACTGAATTTGACCTAAAATTGACCAAATTCTGCACTAAAGATGCAATCTGTCCAGCTTTAGTAAATTGATCATATCTTGGTCTATATAACTCCGAATGACTTGAAATTTGTGCCAAAAGTTTAATAAGTCATAGAGCTATAATTTTACTTCTCTGACCATAAGCTAAAACTAAGAGAAATAGGACATTAAGCTAGACCAATCTAGCACACTAAAACTGAAAATTTGACATTAACATCCAATGAAGCCTTGAAGTAATTTGACAATAAATGCCAACTTGTGAGAATTGTAAATTACACTATAAATTGGTAGCATATTGAAATACAAATTGTGACATGTTGATACTAGAATCAACTTATCCATGATGTATAAAAAGGTCAACATATTCATTGACCAATAAATTGTATAATGACCAGTAAACCCTAAAAATAAAGAAATAAATATTTAATCTTGTAATACGCCCTAGTCTGCCTAGTTAACTAGTTTGGATAGGTTGGTATGCCAATAGGATTCTGACAGCTGTTCTGTAAATAGCTTCATGCTGTACTGTGTTTTCTGGCTTATTATGCCATACTATGATTTTAATAGCCTATGGCTATACAGATTGTGTTATTATACTCAGCTTAATGCCCGATTGATTATATGGCTTTTTAGCCACACTGTTTGCATACCGAGAGATACTTTGTGACCGATGGTGTGACGGCTCGATGTACTAGGTACTCAGTGCTAGTATATCCGTTTATCCAGTCTGGTCAGTGTATAGGCTACATGGATAGTTAATTAAAATATTATTCAATTCACTGTTTGCATACTGAGACTTGAATTATATTTTAATTGAATTCAATTGAATAATATTTTAATTCAACACCATTTGCATACCGAGAGATACTTTGTGACCGATGGTGTGACGGCTCGATATACTAGGTACTCAGTGCTAGTATATCCGTTTATCCAGTCTAGTCAGTGTATAGGCTACATGGGTAGTTAATTAAAATATTATTCAATTCAGGTAGTTAAGTTAAGTTAAGTATACAGAAATTTCAGTACAATTAAATTAAGCATTGAATGAAATGAGTAAAAGAGATTAGCAATAGAAACATAACAAAAATACAATTTGCAGAACTGTAGAGACTTAAAATACAATATAGTTAGAATAATTAATTCCTAGATATCCGAATTATGATTTATTTCTTTCTTTATTTTAATATATTATTTCTTGTTATATTATTGCACCACTAAGCAGAAATGCTTAGCGCGATGTAATTGTTTCCTCGCGCAAGTACTTGAATTGAGATTTTGGAGTCCAGATCTGCAGAAGTGTCAAAAGAATTCATGGTTATCACCTCCTCAGTAATGCATGTAGATAGGGCTCATTTTAAGCATGTTTTCTAATCATTATAATTACTGCTTATATTGTAATGTGAATTAGTAACTGTAATTTCATTTGTATATCCTGTACTTGACAAATTTATGTACTTAATTGGCAAATTATATACGTTAATGAAATATAAAAATTCTGATATCTGAGTTGATTATGTAATCATAATGATTCTGAATGAGATTGAGTTTGAGAAATTTTGAGACTGAACTTGAGTTTGAGAAACTGTTGAGAATGCTTTGAGATAATCTGAGTTATGAATTTGAGTATATATTGAAATTGTTTTTGGTAGGTTCGGAAGAACTGTTAGTCCAAATTACAGCCGGCACTCTGCCAGATTATCGTTAAAATTTTTGAAATTTCCAAATTACTTAGATTTTGATAAAAGTAAAAATAGACTAAACCTTAGATAAAGTTTTTGAATAAATAAATCAAGAACTGTAATGAAATCAGATAAGATCAGGTGCTCCAGCACTCTGTGTGACACACCTTGCTCGGCTACACTGTAGACAAGTGAGGGGTGTTACATTTAGTGGTATCAGAGCACGGTTTAGGCATTCCTAGGCAAAGATAAGTAGAAAGAACTAGTGTGCATACATGCATTGCATTCATAAGAGTCGAGGTGACACTATGTCGATCTGTTTACTTTTGATTATTCAAAGTTAAGATATGGACTCAAAGTCGTAGAGGGCATTAGAAAAAGAAGTAGAAAACCTAGTTCATGAGGTTATAACCTAGTGACTATGTAATGTTCTCGATGTTTGTATTATAAGCTGCAGATTACAGTACCGACATGGGATTATTGTGTAGAGTTACGTGCTTCCTCGTGGTACAATAAAATGAGAATATTTATAAGTAGTCTATGATTTAATTCAGTTACGCTCGAATAGAGTACTATTATAGGAAATAAATGTGAAAATTTTAATTAAAAATTTAAACTTCAGAACTAGTCTATCGAAAGACTACACTTGTAAGGTAGCTAGAGTCAGTGACTCGGTTACATTAATTTGAATTACCTGTACCACAGTAATTGCTATAAGCTTAAAGATATCAGTACGACTTATCATCCTCAGATGGATGGACAGTCGAAACAATTAATTCAGGTAAATTCTGAAACTCATTGAGTTCCTATAAACAATGAAATGAAATAATAATAATAACCTGTAATATGTGATAAGCCCTCGAGAACATACTGAGAACTTGTGTCATTGAATCTGAGGGGAGATGGGACAGATACCTCCCACTAACAGAATTTGTATACAATAATAAGTGTCAAGCTAGCATACAAACGGTACCCTATGAAACACTATAAGGGAAAAAGTGCAGAACACCAGTACGTTGAACTGAGTTGGGAAAATATATCTAGACATTAATATAGAGTCTTATAATTATTTTGATATTTTTGTCAGAAAAGAATGATTTAGGTATTCAAAAATATATTTAGAAGTTGTAGTGCTATTCCCTCTAGAAGCAAGAATAGATACCTTCCATTGATGGAGTTTGTGTATAATGATATTTATTAAATAAGCATGAAGATACCAAGGTACAAGGTCTTGTATGAGATAAACGCAGAATACCTAGATGAAGGGTAATTTAACAGAGTTGGAATTGGTAAAAGAGACTGAAGGACCAGTAAGGATTCCAGTATGAGAAATCAGAGAACTAATGAGTAAAGACTTTCATGAGTAGAGATAATAAAGGCAAAAGAAAACAATGATGGGAAAGTGAATAGAATTATGAGATAACGATAAGCTCAATTGTTTAAATTCGATGAATTTCGAGGATGAAATTCCTTTTTAGAGGGGAAGAGTTGTAGCATCCTCATTTTCGTAGTCCATACGTCTTACTGTTCCGACAACTAATATCTGCCCCGGAAAGTCAAAATGTCTGGAACTACACTTAATTGACAGTGAGGAAGAATAAAATATTGAAATATGTGATGAGAAAAATTAAGGAAAAATAAAAGAGATAAAATGTGACTAAGTTAAATGAGCCAAACCCGTAGCGATGGGTGACTGCATCGGGAAGTTACGGCGAGGACCGTTGACTAGCCCTGGACCGCGGGAAACTCGAGAAAATATTTTCGAGACATAATTAAAGATCTACTGAGGTGTAATTGACATTGGAAATGTCAAAGAAACGAAAAATGAAAATTAAAGAAATCGGCGGTACAAGGAGTAAATCGATAGTACCAAAAAATCCAAAATACAACCCGAAGAGGGGCATTTCGGTCATTTGAAACCTCGAGTTGACTTTTGACCTAAATGTCCATGAAAAATTAGTGGTATTAAATTTTGAAAATGAGATGAAAATAGAAATTTGGCATAAAATGTAAATAGTGAGGAATTTGGGGCATAATTACAATTAAGGGGAAATTTGGATTATTAAACATTTAATCCATCTTAGTGGAGCACTATGGATTTGTATATTCATTAAGTGGACACCTATATAAACATTAGAAGACAATAGCCCACCTCATCTTCTTCTTCTTCTTCAATTTGCATTCTTAGCCGAATTCACCTTCCTCCCAAAACCACCATTAACATCATCACCTCAAGCTCTCTCTCTCATGGTTTAAGCCACTTTTCTTCTAAGTCTCTTCACTAAAGTTGGTCTACACGCCATGGGCAACATATAGACAGCAAAAAAGAGAGGAAATTCCAAGAATTTGTCAAGCTCAAGTTGATGTTAGTGCTAGTTTTTCATCCCTTGCTTCATTAAACTTTGTTTTAAGGTTGTGATGAATTGAATTGACAAGAAATTTGAGAGAAATTGATGATTAATGATGAAGCATGAATTTGGCAGCCATGGATTTTAAAGGAGTTTAATTTGTTTTTAAATGTAATTAGGATTATTACATGTATTAGTAGTTTGGTGTTATGTGTGTGCTTGAAATGGGTACTTTGAAGTAAGGTTGTGAAGTGTATATGGAAGATGGAAGCATATGTACAATTGGGCAGCCTTGTGGTTCATGGAAGAGTGCTTGATTTCATGAATTTATTTGATGAATTATGGTATTAAGGGATTAATGTAGGTGTATATAAATTATTGTGAGAATTTCATGTATTAGTTAGGTGATTTCATGTGTAAATTATGTGAACTTTGACTTTATGAATTAGGATTGTATTTGGTGTATTGAGGATTTGTGTATACTACTAGAAAGTGACCAAAATAAGATTTATTTGATGACAATTAGAAGTGCTTGTATGTAATTAGATGTTTGGAAGTTGGAGGAATTTTTTTAGAAGTGAAATTGTTTGTGCAATTGAGAATTGGTTGAGGGCAGTGTGCATTTTGAGCCCTAACCTAAATTGTGTGACCCCAATTGGTATAAGGCTAATTGGAGGTAAAACTAGACTCAATAGGGACCAAATTTCACGTAGGAACCTTGCCTAAATTCTGTCCAGAAAGTGACTCAAAAAGTGACCTAATTCGAAATAGGTAACTTGGGAATCCATAATTTGACCGTATGAACAGTAGCCATTCAATTGGCCATAACTCACTCAAAACAGGTCCAAATGACCTAAAATTAATACTTGTGGAATGCTTAGACATAGAGCTACAACTTTGGTGAAGATCACAGAACCCAGAAATGTCATTTACTAAGTCAAATTGCTTGCACTTGAGGTAACAAAACTGTCTAGAACTATTGCAATCCAGAATTTGACCATTTGAACAGTAGTCACTCATGTGATCATAACTCATACAAAACAGGTCCAAATGACCTGAAATTTATACCATGGAAAGCTTAGACATAGAGCTACAAATCTTATGCTGACACCAAAGCCCAGAAATATAATACCCCTATATTCGGTAGTGCATTCTACTGTTTCGGTGATCAGTGTCTGTCCGGACAGCTAGAATACCTAGAACTACACTTAAATGTTAGTGAGGAGACATAAAATAATGAAGTACAATAGAGGGAAATACAAAAAAAACAAAGAAAAAATAATAGCAATGAAATGTAACCAAGTTAAACGAGTCAAAAATCGTAACGATGGGTGACCGCACCGGAAAGTTGCGGCATGGACCGTTGACTAGCCTTGGACTGTGGGGAACCCTGCAAATTATTTTTAAGACTTAAATAAACATCTATTGAAGCATAAATGACATTCGAAATGTCAAAGAAAATTTAAGTAATTATTACAAAGAAAAAAGTGAAATCGAGAAACTGACAAAAATCGATGTTACCGAAAAATAGGGAATACAACCTGAATAGGGGTATTGTGGTCATTTGACACCCCGAGTTACCTTTTGACCTAAATGTCCATTAAAAATAAATGATATTAAACCTTGAAAATATCATGAAAATTAAAGTGGTGGTACATAATTTAAATAGTAAAAGAAATGAGGTCAAATGTGAGAATTGTGAAACTTTTTATTAAACTAATATTACTTTACATTAGTGCTCCACTAACCTCAATTTATGGATAGATAACGGACACTTGGGACATCAAAAGGTCATCTTCAACCTCTCATAATCAAACCAGCCGAACTAAGCTTGAAGAAAACTCTCCTGTAACACCCCTATGTTCGGTAGTGCATTCTACTGTTTCGGTGATCAATGTCTGTCCGGACAGCTAGAATGCCTAGAACTATACTTAAATATTAGTGAGGAGATATGAAATAATGAAAAACAATAGAGGGAAATACAAGAAAAACAAAGGAAAAATAATAGCAATGAAATGTAACCAAGTTAAATGAGCTGAAAACCGTAGTGATGGGTGACCACACGGGGAAGTTACGGCGCAGGCAATAGCCGACCCCAGGACTGTAGGAAACCCTCGGAATTTAATTTCGAGACATAATTAAAGACTTATTGAAATATAAATGTCATTAGAAATGTTAAAAAAAAAATTAATTAATTAGTACAAAGACAAAAGAGAAATCGAGAAAACGACAAAACTCGGTATTACCGAAAAATTGGGAATACAACCCGAATAGGGCCATTGTGGTCATTTGACACTCTGAGTTGCCTTTTGACCTAAATTTCCATTAAAAATAAATGATATTAAACCTTGAAATTATCATAAAAATTAAAATGGTGGTACATCATCTAAATAGTAAAATAAATGAGGAAAATGTGGGAATTTAGAAACTTTGGAATAAATAACTATTCTTTTACATTAGTGCTCCACTAACCTCACTTCATGGACACATCTGTAAGCCATTTGGGATAGATTCTTCCACTAAGTAACCTTCTTCTTCTTTGTTCTTCTCCATTGCTGAACCAAAAAGCTCCTAAACTCTCCCATGGCTGTCCAAGCTCCAACCTCCATGTATCCATGATCCAAGCTCCCAATGCTTAAGGTTTCTTCATTAATCTTTGCCTATACACCTTGGGCAGCAATAAGGGAGCAAGAAAGATAAGTTTTGGTGGAGTTTTGAAGAAGTCCAAAAGAGGTAAGTGGTTATTTTCAATTCTTGTTTCATTAAAAGTGTAACTAAGGTTGTGGGTAATTGAATTATGGAAGAAGTTTGAGGTTTGATGAATTATTGGTGATGGAGCATTTCAGCAGCCATGTAACTTCATCATGTACAGATTATTTTTGCATGTATTTAGTGATTTGGGGTATTGATTTAAGTGTTCAAGTGTATTGAAGCTGATTTCCATGTATAAAGTGTGATTGTAAGTTGAAAAATGAAAATGAAAGTTTGATATATATGTGTAAAATTTTGGCAGCCTCATGATGAAGATTGAAGTGTTTAAATTCATGAAATGTTGTAGAAGTATTGTACAAAAAAATGGCAGCCTATGTGATGGTGTTAAATAGTGGGAAGCATGTGTAGTTTTCATGGATGTGTATGTGAAATATTGGTGTTGAAGTATGTGGTATTTCGGTGGAAATTGAATGTTAGACTTTAATGGTCAATTGTGTGCATTGAGCACTTGAGTGTTCTGCCCAATATACTTGCTAGAATTGTGTTCAATATTTGTAGAAGTGCTATGCATGAATAATGAAGTAATGAGGAGGAGAAGGAATGTCAAATTGGAAGTGTAAGTGTCTTGTGCAGGTTGTGTATTGATGGCAGTACCTAAATTAGGTTATAAGTGCAAAATTGTGGACCCAATTGGTATGAGGCCAATGGGGAGTGAAAATAGACACCAAATAGGCCAACTTTCATGTAGAAATGTTACCAAAATTCTGCCTAGAAACTAACCTTAAAAATGACCAAATCCGGATTAGTGACTTTGCAAACCTGAAAATTGACCATTTGGGCAGCAGTTAGTATTTTGGCCATAACTCACTCAAAACATGTCCAAATGACCTGAAATTTTTACCATGAATAGATTAGACATAAATCTATATTTCTTATGAAGACACCAAAACCTAGAAATGACTATAAGTGAGTCAAATAGCTTGCATAAATTCGAGTATAAAAACTGCCAGAACCATAAATGACCTAAAAATGACCTAAAGTTGCCATTTTAGTGCAATCTGTCCAGCTTTAGTAAATTGATCATATCTTGCTCTATACAACTCAGAATGACCTGAAATTTTGCCCCGAGTGCAATAAGACATAGAGCTACAATTTTGCTTCTTTGACCAGAAGCTAAAACTAAGAGAAATAGGACTTTAAGCTAGACCAATCCAGCACACAAAAATTGAGAACTTGACATTTACATACAATGATGCTTGAAATAATTTGGCAATGAATGCCAACTTGTAACAATGGTAAATTGCACTATATTGGTAGCATATTGAAATGCAAAATGTGACATATTGGTAACATTAAACCTAATTCACCTAGAGTGTATCAAGGGTCAACATTATAAGTTGACTAAGGAAAATAATAGAATTAAATAAATTAATTATTGAACCTTATTGTTAGAGACAGTTTAAATCAATATTGAAACACTTCAAATTGTGTGTTTCAGTTAGCAAAGACTCAGGGAAGGGGCAGGAAACACTGAGTCAGGGCCAAGAGGTTACTCTTCAGAGGTTTGTGCACAACAGTTATTTCTTTTGAATTTTCAATTGAAATAAATTATGAATATTTATATATTATTGCTTAAATTGTGAAAAATTTTGTTTGAATGATATTTGATGGATACTTATTGATTGAAAAATATTGCAAATGGTTTGAAACCACAGCTATCATGTATATTTGATTGAATTCCTCGTAGCTTGTCTAGTGAGACGAATTGGCTTTGAATTCCCTCTCTGGCTGAAGTGTTGAGGTGTGTGCCTGTTGAGGACGAATAGGATGAGTACTCATATAATTGCTAGCTAGCTATGTTATTCCTCACTAGCCATCGGCTTTTGGGATGAATTGGACTTTGGAAACATGATTAAGCTGTATGTGTGATTTATTGATATTTATTGTGATATTGTGAAATGGAGTTTAATTCTTTATGACATTCTTTTTCTTTTGAATTTAACTATGATTTTAAGTATCCACAGTTTATATGATTTATGGTTTATGGTTTTAAATTGCATTTTTTAATGTTGTGCACCACTAAGACATTAGCTCAGCGATAGCTTTTTCATTGCTGTCGCAGGTAGATAGACGGACAGAGCAGCAGAGTAGTCTGCTTGTGCTACATTTTAAGATTTCGCCAGGTATATTGAGTATACCATATTTTTGTAATTTTTGTTATAATGTATGTGCACTGTATGTATATATTGTACTGGTCTTGAGCAATTGTAAACTAAAATTATAAATTATTTTGGCTGTAAAAATATTGTGATATATTTCTCTTATCTCACCTTTTGGAAACACTGGAAAATTGATGTTGAATTGAGTTGACAAATATTGAGAAATTTATTGTGTTGAACTATTATTGGAGTTTGGGATTGAACAAATTTATTGGAAGTGCTTTTTATAGGTTTTTGAAGAATTGTTTTATTCAAAATATAGATGGCACTCTGCCAAAATTTTTACAGAAATTATTGATACTTCAGATTTTTTATTTGGTTTTACTTCAGTTAAAAAAAAAAATTAACACCTGTAACACCTGTCAAAAGTGCTCACCACTGTCAAAAGAAATAAGAAAAGGTTTAAAATCCCTTGTAGTGTATTTAATGGATTATCAGTAGACGAAGTTTGGTAATTCATTCGGTATACTATGGGGTCATGTTATGCCTTACGGAGGGGTAAGGTGTGACATATTTTAGTGGTATCAGAGCTAGTTTTTAATTTCTATTTTGACCTATAATTTAAATATTCTTTCTTCATAGTACAACTGCTCAATGTCATGGTTTGATATATACAGTACATTACATTACAAATATGCACTAACGGGAGGAAATCTCCTTGTGTTATTTGTTCAGGAGGTATAATATCCTCTAATTGACTATGGAAGAAGGGGACCATTCAGTCGATCAATCAAATAGAGGCTGAGGTACAAGGGGAAGCCCCAGCCCTTCATAATGTGAGTGGATCAGCCGCTCTAGTCCCCTCAGTACCACAGTTTCTTGCTCAGTTTGCTCAGTAAATGGCTGTAATGTTCCAACAGATGGCTGGTAACATGCATACTCAAGCCCCACTGCAGACACCAGTGGTACAACGACAGCCTTCAGCTAAGCAGTATGACAAGCTGATTAAACATGGGGCTACTGAGTTCAAGGGGACAGTAGATCCACTAGAGGCAGAACAATGGTTGGAGAGAATGGATAGGGTGTTCAAGAAACTACACTATATAGAGGAGCTCAGATTTGAGTATTCAGTGTCACTAATATAAGAAGATGCATATGACTAGTGGAAAACCATTCCTCATAGTTTGGTGGAACCTCCAGTGCTAACCTATGATGACTTTCTTCGAGAGTTCAGACAAAAATATATCCCAGATGCCTATGCAGACCAGAAGCTACAGGAGTTCTTAAGTCTGAAACAGGGAAGTAGGTCAGTGGCAGAATATGAAAGGGAGTTTTCCCGCCTAAGCCACTATGCTGGAAATCTCCTTTCTACCAGCAGGGAAAGATGTAAGTGGTTTGAAACTGGCTTGAAACCTAGTCTCAGACTATAAGTGGTCAGATTCAACCATAATAACTTTTCTGAGCTTATTTCTCAAGCACTTGAACTAGAAAGAATTGAGTCAGAAGTGGCCCTAGAGAAAAGGAAAACAGAGAAGACAGAAAAAGAGAAGGAGGGGAAGTCAGTAGATCAGAGTTCCAGTGGTCCTACTGGGAAGAGGAAGAACTTTGGGGGACACAACAGAGGTGATAAAATGTCTGGTAAGGGATGATTTTCAGGATAGAGACCTCCTCCATCTGGTCAGCAGACTACCAGAAGTTCCTACCCTCCCCGCTAATGTGAAACTTGTGGTAGAAATTATGGTGGGGTATGCTATAAGGCCACAGGAGCCTGTTATAACTGCGAGGCATAAGACACTTTGCCAAAGACTGCACCAGCGCCAGTAGAATTGGGCCACCTCCTACTACTGCAGAAGGGTCAGTTTAGAATCCTGTCACCAGAGGTTAACAACCACCTAGCAAAGGTAGAGGCAGAGGTAGAGGTATTCCAGTAGGCAACCAAGGCACAGTGAATCTGTCAGAGCAAGGCAGTGCTTCAGTCAGAGTCTACACAATGAGACAGAGAGAAGAGGCTGAGACATCTGATATTGTGGCTGGCACCTTCTCAACTTTTAATCAAGATGTGTTTGTGTTATTTAATTCGGGTTTTACCCATTCCTATGTGAGTACTAGCATTATTGATTGCATTGCTGTTCCGTGTACAAAAATGGACTTTGAGGTGCTAGTAACAAGTCTACTAGGACAGGAGGTCAAGGTAAATAAAATGTATAGGGATTGTCCTTTGGTGATCCAAGGACATACCTTTCTGTCTGATCTCATTGAAATGCCCTTCAGAGATTATGATATCATCTTGGGCATGGATTGGTTAGCCAGGCATCACGCCATGATTGGATCAGAGATCAAGATACCACTTTTGGTCTCCTCAAGATGCTGATGTGGTAATACATGGGGAGAGACAGCTATTGCCATCAAACATCATTTCGGCTGCACTAGCCAGAAAAATGATCAGAAAGGGGTGTGAAGCATACTTGGCACATGTGGTAGACACCCAAGTAGGGAGTCCAGCATTGAGGGACATCCCTACAGTATATGACTTTCCAGATGTATTTCCTGATGAATTACCAGGATTACCTCCAGAAAGAGAGGTGCAGTTTGAGATTGATGTTATGCCTGGTGTGGATCCAATCTCCATAACACCATACAGAATGGCACCAACAGAATTAAAGGAGTTGAAGGTACAGTTGCAAGAACTACTTGAAAAGGGCTTCATCCGCCCTAGTGTGTCACCTTGGGGAGCGCCAGTATTGTTTGTTAAGAAGAAAGATGGCACTCTCCGCTTATGTATTGACTACCCGCAGTTGAATAAGGTGAAAATAAAGAACAGATATCCATTGCCTCGCATTGATGATCTGTTTGATCAGTTGAAGGGTGCAGTTGTGTTCTCCAAAATTGATTTGCGATCTAGTTATTATTAGTTAAAAGTGCAAGAGCAGAGTATTCCAAAAACTGCTTTCAGAACTCGATATGGCCATTATGAGTTTTTGGTAATGCCATTCAAGTTAACTAATGCTCCAGCTGCTTTTATGGATCTGATGAACACTATCTTCAGACCATAACTCGTCCAATTTGTGGTGGTGTTTATTAATGATATTTTGATATATTCGAGGAATGCAAAGGAGCATGACAGACATCTGCGGATCGTACTACAGACCTTAAGGGAGAAACAGCTATATGCCAATTATCGAAATGTGAATTTTGGCTGAAAGAAATCTCCTTCTTGGGACATGTTGTGTCAGCTGAAGGGATCAAGGTAGATTCCAGCAAGGTAGAAGCTATCCTTAATTGGAAGCCACCCAGGAATATCACAAAAATTCATAGTTTTCTGGGTTTAGCTGGATACTACCGCCAATTTGTGAAAGGGTTCTCTATGTTAGCTTCTCTACTGACCAAGCTGCTTCGGAAAGATGTAAAATTTCAGTAGATAGATAAATGCCAGTAGAGTTTTGATGAGCTGAAGAGGTGTTTGACTGAAGCTCCAGTCCTTACTTTACCTACACCGGGTAAAGAATACACAGTTTATAGTGATGCTTCTCACAATGGGTTAGGCTGTGTACTGATGCAAGACCGAAATGTCATTACTTATGCATCACGCCAGCTGAAACTGCACGAGAGGAACTATCTGACACATGACTTGGAGCTAGCAGCTATTGTTTTTGCTCTGAAGATCTAGAGACACTACTTGTATGGGGAGAAATGGTACATTTACACATATCACAAGAGCTTGAAGTACTTAGGCACCCAGAAGGAATTGAATTTGAGGCAGAGGAGAAGGTTAAAATTGATTAAAGACTATGATTGCTTAATAGACTATCAGCCAGGGAAAGCAAAAGTGGTGGCTGACGCCTTAAGTCGCAAGACTATGGCAAGTCTCAGAGTTTCTCCTTTGTCCATGGTACATGAGTTGAAAGCACAACACGCTAGTTTAGAGATTGATGGTGAGGAATAGACAGTAGTTGCATGGCATGTACAGCAAGTGTTGATCAGATCAGAATGGCTACTCAGAGTGATGCAAAATATCAGAAGCTACTGAAAGAAGTCCAGTAGGGCAAGAAACTTGATTTTTCTGTGAGAGATAATGGTTTACTACTACATCAGGGCAAAATGTGCATTCCTAATAATGTGAAATTGAGACAGATCATTATGAAGGAAGCACATGAGTCTCCTTTTGCTATGCACCCTAGTGGAACTAAAATGTACATAGGGCTGAAAGAGCATTACTGGTGGATGGGTATGAAAAGGGATATAGCTGATTTTGTCTCCAAATGCCTAACTTGTCAGCAAGTGAAGGCAGAACATCATGTTCCAGCTGGTTTATTACATCCATTGCCAATACCAGAGTGGAAATGGGAACGGATAACTATGGATTTTGTAATGGGACTTCTGAGGATACAGAATAGTCATGATGCAGTATGGGTTATAATTGACAGACTGACCAAGTCTGCTCACTTTCTGCCAGTTTGGATGGACTATAGTTTGGAGAGATTGGCCAGATTGTACATAAATGAGATTGTAAAACTGCATGGAGTGCCAGTATCGATTGTATCTTACAGAGATCCTAGATTCACTTCTAGATTTTGGGGTAGTATTCAGAGAGCCCTAGGAACTAGATTGAACTTCAGCACGGCATTCCACCCACAGAGAGATGGCCAGTCTGAGAGGGTAATTCAGATATTGGAGGATATGCTATGGGCTTGTGTGATTGAGTTTGAAGGTAATTGGGATATACACTTGCCTTTGATTGAGTTTGCTTATAACAACAGCTACCAATCAAGCATTGGGATGCCTCCATATGAAGCATTGTATGGCAGAAAGTGCAGAACTCTCTTATTTTGGGATGAAGTAGGTGAAAGAAAGATGATTGAGCCAAAAATTGTTCAGCAGACAGAGGAAAAGATCATATTGATTAGAGATCGACTCAAGGCTGTATCAGACCATCAGAAGTCCTATATTGATTTGAAAAGAAGAGATATTGAATATGCAGTGGGTGATAAGGTATTCCTCAAAGTTTCTCCTTGGAAGAGGATTATGAGATTTAGCAGAAAGGGGAAACTGAGTCCTTGTTTTATCAGACCATATGAAGTTCTGGAAAGAGTGGGTCCTTTGGCATATCGGTTAGCATTACCTCCAGATCTAGAAAGGATACATAGTGTCTTCATGTGTCTATGTTAAGGAGGTATAGATCTGACCCATCTCATGTTCTATCAGTTGAAGAGATTGAGATAAATCCAGACCTTTCATATGAAGAAGAACCCATAGAGATTCTGGCATATGAGGTGAAGTAGCTAAGGAACAAATAGATACCCCTGGTTAAAGTGCTGTGGAACCATCATTCAGGCCAGGAAGCTACTTGGGAACGTGAAGAGGACATGAGGAGACAGCACCCACAGTTGTTTAGAGACTAAAACCAGGTAAAATTTCAAGACGAAATTTATTTTAAGGGGGGGAAAATTATAACACCCCTATATTCGGTAGTGCGTTCTACTGTTCTGGTGACCAGTGTCTGCCTGGACAGCTAGAATACCTAGAACTACACTTAAATGTTAGTGAGGAGACATAAAATAATGAAATACAATAGAGGGAAATACAAGAAAAACAAAGGAAAAATAATAGCAATGAAATGTAACCAAGTTAAACGAGCCAAAACCGTAGCGATGGGTGACCGCACCGGAAGCTATGGCGTGGACTGTTGAAGTATTTTTAATACTTAAATAAACATCTATTTAAGTATAAATAATATTAGAAATATCAAAGAAAAATTAAGTAATTAGTACAAAGAAAAACGAGAAATGAGAAACCGACAAAAATCGGTGTTACCGAAAAATCGGGAATATAACCCGAATAGGGGCATTTTGGTCATTTGACACCCCAAGTTGCCTTTTGACCTAAATGGCCATTAAAAATAAATGATATTAAACCTTGAAAATATCATGAAAATTAAAGTGGTGGTACATAATTTAAATAGTAAAAGAAATGAGGTAAAATATGGGAATTGTGAAACTTTGGATTAAACTAATATTCATTTACATTAGTGCTCCACTAACCTCAATTTATGGACACATAAAGGACACTTGGGACATCAGAAATTCATCTTCAACCTCTCATAATCAAACCACCCGAACCAAGCATGAAGAAAACTCTCCCATGGCCGCCCTATGTCCAAGCTCCCATCTCCCTCTTCAAGCCATGGTTTGCATAAGTGGTCTTCATTAAAGTTAATCCTCACTTTGTAAGGAAGAAGTTGATAGCAAATTTAAGAGGTTTTAGTGAAGTTTTGGTCAAGCTTTGAAAGAGGTAAGTGGTTGTTTTCATTTCTTGTTTCATTAAAATTGTAACTAAGGTTGTGGTGAGTTGATTTATGGAAGAAAAGTTGAAGTTTGGTGAGTTAGGATAATATTACATTTCGGCAGCCATGGTAGTTCAATATGTTTAACTTGTTTCTACATGTAAGTAGTAGTTTGAGGTGTTGAATTAAGTGTTTAAATGTATTAAAGTTGATTTCCATGTATAAAGTTGAATGGTAAGTTTGAAAAGTGAAAATGGAAGTTTGATGTGAATGTGTTACTTAGGTAGCCTCATGGTGAAGATTGGTAATGTTTAAGTTCATGAAAAGTGGTTAAATTATGGTACAAAAAATGGCAGTATATGTATATGAAATAGTGGTGATAATGTATGTAATTTGGTAGTGTAAATTGTATGTATTGGTTAGGAGTAATATATGGAAAATTGTTTAGAATTGGATATTGTAAATTAGGAGTTATATTTGGTGTATGTAAGCTCATGGTATTCTACCCAAAGTTGCTTTAATGTAAACTTTTGAATGAGCATGGTATGGTATAAGTGCAGAATGGTTTGGGAAGTAAAGTTGCATTTGTTGAAAGTGTATTTGGATTGATGCTTTTAAAATGTGTTAAGGGCAGTATATGTTTTAGGCTATAAATGGAATTGTGTGACTCCAATTGGTATGAGCCTAATTGGAGGTGAAACTACGCACAAAATGTGCCAACTTTCATGAAGAAAGCCTACCTTAATTCTGTCCAAAAAGTGACATGAGAATTGACCAAATCCGGATTAGTGACTTTGCAATCCTGAAAATTGACCATTTGGACATTAGTCCGTGTTTTGGCCATAACTCACTCAAAACAGGTCCAAATGAACTGAAATTTATACCATGGATAGCTTAGACATAGAACTACAACTCTTATGAAGACACCAAACCCATAAATGACCATAAGCAAGTCAAAATGCTTGCACAAATTAAGGTATAAAAACTGCTAGAATCGGAAATGACCTAAAAATGACCTAAGTTTGCCATTTTAGTGCAATCTGTCCAGCAATAGTAAAATGACCATAACTTGATCTAGTAAACTCCAAATGACCTAAAATTTGTGGAAAAAGTTCTCTAAGAAATAGACCTACAAGTTTGTAATACGGACCAAAACCCGAAAACCGAGGGAACTAGGTCATCCGGTTATGTCAAAACCGCATACCGAAATTCGATAAATTGCAATAAAATGCAATACACTTGAAAATGAACTTGGTAACATGTATCAATACTAAAGGACTATAAAATATGACATATTGGTAACATTAAAATTTATTCCCCTATAGTGCTTTAAAGGTCAACATTATAGGTTGACTATGGAAAACAATAGTATTAAATAAATTAATTATTAAACCTTATTGTTAGAGATAGTTTAAATGAGTACTGAAACACTTTAACTTATATGTTTCAATTAGCAAAGACTCAGGAAAGGAAAAGGAAACACTAAGTCAGGGCGAAGAGGTTACTCTTCAGAGGTTTATGCACAACAGTTATTTATTTTGAATTTTCAATTGAAATAAATTATGAATATTTGTATGTTATTGCTTAAATTGTGAAAAATTTTGTTTGAATGATATTTGATGGATACTTATTGATTGAAAAATATTGCAAATGGTTTGGAACCACAGCTATCATGTATATTTGATTGAATTCCTCGTAGCTTGTCTAGTGGGAAGAATCGGCTTTGAATTCTCTCTCTGGCTGAAGTGTTGAGATGTGTGCCTATTGAGGATGAATAGGATGAGTACTCATATAATTGCTAGCTAGCTATGTTTTTCCTCACTAACCATCGGCTTTTGGGATGAATTGGACTTTAGGAACATAATTAAGCTATATGCGTGATTTATTGATATTTATTATGATATTGTGAAATGGAATTTAATTCTTTATGACATTTATTGTCTTAACTATGATTTTAAGTATCCACAGTTTATATGATTTATGGTTTATGGTTTTAAATTGTATTTTTTAATATTGTGCACCATTGAGACATTGGCTCAGCGATAGCTTTTTCATTACTGTCACAGGTAGACGGACGGACAGAGCAGCAAAGTAGGCTACTTGTGCTACATTTTGAGATTTCTCCGGGTATATTGAGTATACCATATTTTGTAATTTTTATTATAATGTATGTGCACTGTATGTATATATTATACTGGTCTTGAGCAGTTGTAAACTAAAATTGTAAATTATTTTGGCCTATAAAAATATTGTGACATATTTCTCTTATCTCATCTTTTGGAAACACTGGAAAATTGATGTTGAATTGAGTTGACAAATGTTGAGAAATTTATTGTGTTAAACTATTATTGGAGTTTAGGATTAAACAAATTTATTGGAAGTGTTTTTTATAGGTTTTTGAAGAACTATTTTATTCAAAATACAGATGGCACTCTGCCAAAATTTTTACAGAAATTATTGATACTTCAGATTTGTTATTTGGTTTAACTTCAGTTAAAAAAAAAAATTAACACCTGTAACGCCTGTCAAAAGTGCTCACCACTGTCAAAAGAAATAAAAAAAGGTTTAAAATCCCTTATAGTGTATTTAATGGGTTTTTAGTAGACAAAGTTTGGTAATTCATTAGGTATACTACGGGATCATGTTATGCCTTACAGAGGGGTAAGGTGTGACAAGAAATGACCAGATCCAAGTCAAATTGCTTGCCCAAGTTAGGGTACCAAAACTGCCAGAACTGAATTTGACCTAAAATTGACCAAATTCTGCACTAAAGATGCAGTCTGTCTAGTTTTAGTAAATTGATCATATCTTGGTCTATACAACTCAGAATGACTTGAAATTTGTGCCAAAAGTTCAATAAGACGTAGAGCTACAATTTTGCTTCTTTAACCAGAAGCTAAAAATCAAGAAAAATAGGACATTAAGCTAGGCCAATATAGCACACTAAAACTGAAAATTTGAAATTAACATACAATAAAGCCTTGAAGTAATTTGGCAATAAATGCCAACTTGTGAGAATTGTAAATTACACTATATTGATAGCATATTTAAATGCAAATTGTGACATGTTGATACTAGAATCAACTTATCCATGATGTATAAAAAGGTTAACATTTTCAATGACCAGTGAATTTTATAATGACCAGTAAACCTTAAAAATAAAGAAATAAATATTTAATCTTGTAATACACCCTAGTTTGCCTAGTTGATTAGTTTGGATAGGTTGGCATGCCCATAGGATCCTGACAACTATTCTGTAAAGGGCTTCATGCCGTGCTATGTTTTCTGGCTTATTATGCCATACTATGATTTTAATAGCCTATGGCTATACAGATTGTGTTATTATACTCGGCTTAATACCTGATTAATTATATGGCTTTTTAGCCACACTGTTTACACACCGGGAGATATTTTGTGATCGATGGTGTGACGGCCTGAGGTACTAGGTACTCAGTCCTAGTATATCCGTTTATTCAGTCTGGTCAGTGTATAGGCTACACGGGCAATCAATTAAAACAATATTCAATTCAGGCAGTTAACTTAAGTTAAGTATACAGAAATTTCAGTACAATTAAATTAAGCATTGAATAAAATGAGTAAAAGACATTTGCAATAGAAACATAACAAAAATATAATTTGCAGAACCGTAGAGACTTAAAATACAATACAGTTAGAATAATTGATTCCTGGATATTCGAATTATAATTTCTTTCTTTCTTTATTTGTATATATTATTTCTTGTTATATTATTACACTACTAAGTAGAAATGCTTAGCACGATAGAATTGTTTCCTCGCGAAGGTACTTCAACTGAAATTTTGAAGTCCAGATCTGCAGAAGTGTCAAAAAAATTCAAGGTTGTCACCTCCTCAGCAATGCATGTAGATAGGGCTCATTTTAAGCATGTTTTCTAATCTGTACATTATAATTACTGCTTATATTGTAATGTGAATTAGTAACTGTAATTTCATTTGTATATCCTGTACTTGACAAATTTATGTACTTAATTGGCAAATTATATACGTTAATGAAATATAAAAATTCTGATATATGAGTTGATTATGTAATCATAATGATTCTAAATTAGATTGAGTTTGAGAAATTTTGAGATTGAATCTAAGTTTGAGAAACTGTTGAGAATGCTTTGAGATAATCTGAGTTATGAATTTGAGTATATATTGAAATTGTTTTTAGCAGGTTTAGAAGAACTGTTAGTTCAAATTACAGCCGGCACTCTGCTGGATTATCATTAAAATTTTTGAAATTTTCAAATTAGTTAGATTTTGATAAAAGTAAAAATAGCCTAAACCTTAGATAAAGTTTTTGAATAAATAAATCAAGAACTGTAATGAAATCAGATAAGATCAGGTGCTCCGACACTCTATGTGACACACCTTGCTCGGCTACACTGTAGACGGGTGAGGGGTGTTACAAAACCCCATTTGCTATGAATATTATGTTCTCTTTTAATTTCAGTTCTTGATTGAAACGATTTTCTCATCAAAAACTCTTTTCTGATTAAATCTATCAGTCCTGGCTAAAAACTTGAAACATCAAGAACAATTAAATAAACATAGGATTTTAATTCTATTTACTTAGGGTAACAGATTCCATCTTGATCAATACCTACCTCCATATATAACTAGTAGGAGCCAACACATGCCCATATACTCATACACAATACAAGTATGAAAGCAGTATAAAACTCAAACCACCTATACACAAGATAATTGTGCTATCTCAGGTCTAAAGATTATATGCACTGATATAATTTATGACAATACATTGACAAGAGTAAACTCTATGTGCTTATCATAAATGTCACTGGTTCAACCTACTTATCATGTGTAAGTGCCCATCATATTTGTTATATGGTATGAGACTCACCATTCCATCTTATTTATATCTCATATAAATAACTTGGGAACAAACATGAATACAATCTTTCTGAATAAGTCATGTCCTTATCGTGAAGTATCCTCGATTGTGAACCTATTTATGATACTTTGTACTAAAAATACTGTCACTCATATTCTTAACAACTTAAGAATAGAATTTCTAACAAAATATCAATGGAACTTTTCTATTACACATAAATATATTATGTAAACAGAAAAGTGAAATGCCTTTTATTAATAAAACATGTACAAGATACATACTAAATGATATGCTCTAGGGCATACTACTAACAATCTCCCACTAGCACTAGAGCCATTCGTTACAATATCTTAGACCCATCTTATCAAGATGTCAGTCTAGCTAAGTCTGCGACATAGGCTTAGTGAATGGATCAGCTGGATTTTCAGCTGATGCTATTTTCTGCATGGCTACATCGCCTCGTCCAATTATTTCTCTGATAATGTGGTAGCGCCTTTCTATGTGTTTGGATTTCTGGTGAGATCGGGGTTCCTTAGCCTGTATAACTGCTCCATTATTGTCACAGTGAAGTGGAACTACTGACTCAATGGAAGGAACTACTGCAAGTTCTGTCACGAACTTCTTTATCCAAATAACTTTCTTTGCAGCAATATACTCAGCCTCAGTAGTGGAATCTGCAGTCGTGCTCTGTTTGGAACTCTTCCAACTGACTGCACCTCCATTACAAATGAACACATACCGAGAGGTAGACTTTCTATCGTCGATATTTGATTGGAAATCAGAATTAGTATAACCATCCAATTGCAAGTCTCCACCTCCATAAATTAAGAATAAATCCTTAGTTCTTCTCAATTACTTAAGGATATTCTTGATAACTATCCAGTGTTCCAAACCTGGATTGGATTGATACCTGCTAGTCAAATTAACAGCATATGCGATATCCGGCCTAGTACACAACATTGCATGCATCAAACTTCCAATAGCTGAAGCATATAGAATCCTGGCCATTTTATCTCTTTCTTCAGGTGTCTTTGGAGACATCTCTTTAGAAAGGTGGATACCTTGTCTCACTAGTAACAATCCTCTCTTGGAATCAAGCATGTTAAACCTCTTTAACACCTTTTCCAATTATAGACTTTGGGATAAACCAATTATTCTTTTCGCTCTATCTCTATAGATGCGAATCCCAAGAATATAGGTTGCCTTCCCTAAGTCTTTCATGGAGAATGTATTTGACAACCATACCTTTACAGTTGTCAACATACCTATGTCACTACCCATCAACAAAATGTCATCCACATATAAGACAAGAAAAGTGACAGCACTATCACTAACCTTCTTATACACACATGGCTCATCCTCATTTTTGATAAAACCAAATGACTTAATGGCTTCATCAAAATGGATGTTCCAACTCCTCGAAGCTTGCTTCAACCCATAAATGGATCGCTTTAGCTTACATGCTTTGAACCATCTTGGGATTCAAAACCTCTAGGTTGTTCCATGAAAATGTTTTCTTTAATGTATCCACTGAGAAAAGCTATTTTGACATCTATCTGCCAAATCTCATAATCAAAGTATGCATCTATTACTAATAGAATCCTAATTGATTTAAGCATGGCAACAGGCGAGAAAGCCTCCTCATAGTCGATTCCTTGCCTTTGGCGAAATCCTTTCGTTACTAGCCTTGCCTTATAGGTCTCTACCATTCCATCAGAACTAATTTTTTTCTTGAAAACCCATTTGTTCCCTATAGGTACAATACCTTCAGGTGGGTCAACAGGATCCCAAACTTGATTCTTATACATGGAATTAATCTCGAATTTCATAGCATCAATCCATTTTGAAGAGTCTATATCTGATATAGCTTCTTCATAGGTAAGTGAATCATCTCTATAATCTACTTCTTCATGAGTAGACAACTCTTTTTCTTCTTTATGAAAGAAACCATATCTCACTGGTGGATGAGATACCCTAGTTGTTCTACGAGAAACAGCTATAGATGTTTCATCAATGGATGTAGGTTGACTAGATGCATCTATATCCATCTGATCTGTTGGTTGGTCAGAATTCTCCCATTCTAACTCTATTTGCCTTCCTTTGCCTCCTTTTTGAACAAACTGTTGTTCAAGAAATGTGGCATATCTACTTATCACAACCTTTTGTGATGTAGGCAAATAAAAATAGTATCCAAAACTATCTTTTGGATATCCAACAAATCGACCCTTTTTTGGTCTGGTTTCCAATTTATCAGTGTTCAGCTTTTTGATATAAGCTGGACAACCCCAAATCTTAACATGCTTAAAACTTGGTTTTCTTCCATGCCATATCTCATAAAGTGTGGAAGAAACTGATTTTAATGGAATCCTATTCAGAATATACAAAGCTGATTCTAATGCAAATCCCTAAAAAAAGATTGGCATATTGGTATAGCTCATCATACTACGTACCATATCCAATAGGGTACGATTTCTCCTTTCAGATACACCATTCAGCTGTGGTGTTCCTGGAGAAGTCAACTGGGAAACAATGTCGTGCTCTCTCAAGTATTCATCAAATTCAGTACTCAAATATTCACCTCTACGATCTGATCGAAGAGCTTTAATATTCTTTCCTGTTTGATTTTCTACTTCAGATTTAAATTCTTTGAACTTTTCAAAGGATTCATGTTTGTATTTCATCAAATACAAATACCCAAACCTTGATTTATCATCAGTAAAGGTAATAAAGTAATGAAAACCGCTTCTAGCCATTTCCTTAAATGGGCCACATACATCACTATTATTAGCTCAAAAATATTTTCCACCGTTAGCCCTTGTCCAACAAAAGGTGATCTAGTCATTTTGCCCTGAAGGTAAGATTCACAAGTTGGAGTAGGCTCAGAGCCCAATGAGGATAGAATCCCCATTTTCTCCAGTTTTGCAATCCTATCTTCTGCCACATGACATAACCTTAAGTGCCAAATATATTTTGAACTTGAGTTGATTTTGTGGTCGTCCTAATTACTATTAACGTCTCACTTTGCACATTATCCATTTAGCATGTATATATCATATACTTGCATACATTCACATACATCTCATGCATTCATGGATAAACAATTAATATGGTATGATTATGGACTTTCTAAGGGATTCAATTCTGAGCCACCAAGAATTGAATCAGGGCATTCCTAGGTGCATTTCATTCATTCATTTTAGAAGAGTTGCTGAAGGAGTACATAATCAACACTTGATCTTGAATTCCTCTCACTGGTCCTACCAATACTCTTGACCTCCTTGATCTTCTTGCAATCCAATTACATAGTAATCCTTGACATACCAAGGTGAATTTATAAGAACTAAATAAATGAAATTAAAACCCAAAAATTATTACAACCTTAACAATACATGCCCAAAATAAATTAAAATAAATTAATTAATTTACAATCCCAAAGAAACATAAAAGAAATAAATCTAATCACATTGGTCTTTTATAGTCCATGATCATCCATCATGCATATCACTATTTAACAATTAAATAAAACATACATACTTAAATTAAATTGAATATCTCATGTTTAACTTAAAAATCCAAATTTGAATATGATTCAAAAAATTTAAAAATTCAGATTTGAATATTATTCAAACAAATTTAAAAATTCAGATTTGAATTACATTCAAACAATTTTAAAAATTCAGATTTGAATATGATTTAAACAACTTTAAAAATTTAGATTTGAATCACATTCAAACAACTTTTAAAATTCATATTTGAATCACATTCAAACAATTTTTAAAATTCAGATCTGAATCAAAATTTAATTGTGTGATTAAAAATCCTAATTAAACACTTTAATTAGTCATGGGCCTAATTATGGGCGTTGAATCCAAGCCCACAAACAAGCCCAAAGCCATGCGCATGGTTGGATGCACCAAACCATGCGCATCAATGGAGTTCACCTCCATGCAGCCACCTTGACCTTGCAAACAGCAATGAATTAATCATCTCATGATCAAATTACACAATTAAATCATATAATCAACAATCTAAATGGCAAATATAGTGGCTTTGATATCAATTGAAGGAGCGGAAGCATGAAAAACACAAGTTTAGATCATTGAAATTCAAAATTTTTCATCTAGGGCCACATGCATCATGCAAGATTCATTTTTATCTATTTGATTTCAATGATAAACAGCATGTAACACCCCTATGTTCGGTAGTGCGTTCTACTGTTCCAGTGACCAGTGTTGTCCGGACAGCTAGGATGCCTAGAACTACACTTAGATATGGGTGAGGAGACATAAAATAATGAAATAAAAAAAAAAGAAAATACAAGAAAAACAAAGGAAAATTAATAGTAATGAAATGTGACCAAGTTAAATGAGCCGAGAACCATAGAGATGGGTGACCGCATTGGGAAGTTGCGGCGTGGACCGTTGACTAGCCCTGGACCACGGGGAACCCTAAAAAATATTTTTAAGACTTAAATAAACATCTATTGAAGTATAAATATCATTATAAATATCAAAGAAAAATTAATTAATTAGTACAAAGAAAAATGAGAAATTGAGAAAACGACAAAACTCGGTGTTACCGAAAAATTGGGAATGCAACCCGAATAGGGGCATTGTGGTCAATTGACAACCCGAGTTGCCTTTTAACCTAAATTTCCATTAAAAATAAATGATATTAAACTTTGAAAATATCATGAAAAATTAAAATGAGATACATTATATAAATAGTGAAAGTGTGCTGGCCAAATTTTAAAAATTGAAAAGTTTAATATTAAAATAGATTTTTAATCAATTAGTGCTCCACTAACATCACTTAAGTGGACCTTTAATCAACCTTTGGATAGAAAATTCTTTCATCTTCAACCTTTGGAAGAGTGGCCGAAATGAACTCCATGGGAGACTCCATGGCCAAACTCACATCCACACCCATGCATCCATGATTCAAGCTTCCTTTCACCATAAATCCTTCATTAAACCTTGCATACTCAGCTTGGGGAAAACATTGGTAGCAAAAAGAAGAAGTTTGGGTGAGGTTTTGAAGAACTTCAAAAGTGGTAAGTGAGTGTTTTCAATTCTTGTTTCATTAAAAGTGTAACCAAGGTTGTGGGTAGTTAATTTATGGAAAAATTTTTGAAGTTTGATGTTTTAATAGAGATGTACATTTTGGCAGCCATGGAAATTCAGTATATGTAGCTTGTTTTTACTTGTTTATGGTTGTTTAAGATGTTGTTATTGATGGCAGCATGGATATGTGTATAATGGTTTGGAATTGGGTATGTAAATGGGGTATGTTCATGTGGTTAAATGATATAAATGGACTTTGGAAAATTTTGTATTATAGTGTGCTTATTGAGAATGGTTACAAGCTATCCAAAATGACCAAAAATGTGTTGTTAAAGGTGTTAATGGCAAGGTACAAACCAGAATTGGCATGAAGAAAGTAATTTGGTAAGTGTTGAATATATAATTGGTAAGTGATGAGAAGTGTGTAGTAGGGCAGTGTATGTTTTGGCTTAGAACCTTAAGTGTGTGACTCCAATTGGTATGAGACCAATTGGAGGTGAAACTAGGCACACAATGTGCCAACTTTCATGAAGGAAGCTTACCTAAATTCTGCCTAGAAGGTGACTTGAAAAATGACCAAATCCGGATTAGTGACTTGAAAGCCTAAAAATTGACCATTTGGGCAGCAGTTAGTATTTTAACCATAACTCACTCAAAACCGGTCCAATTGACCTGAAATTTTTATCATGAATAGTTTAGACATATATCTACAATTCTTGACACCAAAGCCTAGAAATGGCCAGAACCAAGCCAAATAGATTGCACAAGTTCGGGTATAAAAACTAGCCGAAACAAAAATGACATAAAAATGACCTAAGCCTACCATTTTAGTGCATTCTGTCTAGCATTGATAAATTGACCATATATTGGTCTACACAACTCAGAATAACCTAAAATTTTGCCCTGCGTGCAATAAGACATAGACCTACAAGTTTGTAGTTTGGACCGAAACCCGAAAACTGAGGGAACTAGGTCGTCCAGCTAGGTTAAAATAGTACACCAAAATTCAGTAAATTGCAATAAAATGCAATACACTTGAAAATGAATTTGGTAACATATACCAACACTAAAGGGCTATAAAATGTGACATATTGGTAACATTGGAATTGACTCACTTAGAGTGCATCAAGAGTCAACATTATAAGTTGACTAATGAATTGAATTGAAGGGAATAGTACCAAGAAAATTTAGATATTGGATTTTTTGGTTGGAAACAAATTCATTGAGTACTGAAACACTTTAAATTGTGTGTTTCAGTTGATAAGGATATTGAGAAGCATAAAGAACATTGAGTCAAGGCCTAGGAGGGACTCAAATCAGGTTTGTGCACAACTAGTTTTTAACTGATTTTGTTCTGAATATTTCATATGATTAAATGACATATTTTTCTTATGTATTATGTTTAACAAGTATTGGATTTAATTCAATGATTATTGAAATTGTTATAGTATGTATGAATTTAGCTTTGTGAAATGGTATTTCCACAAGTATTAAGCATTGTTGTGAATTGAATAAATTATATTTTGGAAAATTGTGATAGAACATGTTTTGAATTGTGATGGGCAATTTGCATGGAAAAATACAAATTTATGATTTGAATTGTGATGAGCATAAAATTTATTGGATATTGGAATTGACTTTGAATCGAATTGTATTGTGATTTATGCTCACTAAAAGGATTGTGATATTATTTTATATCTCACTATAGATGCTTGAGTAGGTTATTACCATTCTCTCTCATTCGTTGAGAAGACAATGGAGTTAGTTGTGTTTTGATTACCATGGTACGTGCACAGGCTTAGATTCTCCTCTTATTAGAGGTTAGATCTAAGTTTTTATTTGTTATGGCCCTTTCGGAAGTTTCATTATTGTGGTGTGTACTGTGCACGATGATTCGACCTCCCCGACCATAGGGAGTTAGAATCCGATTCGACCTCCCCGACCATAGGGAGTTAGAATCCAATTCGACCTCCCCGACCATACGGAGTTAGAATCACCCCGAATATGGCCCTTGCGGATTAGTCTTGCATAGTTAGTGGGATAAAGAATGGGTTTTGAGATAAAGAATGGTTTTGAATATTAGAGAATTGTGATTTCAATAATAATTTATGTATAATTGATTTTGTTGGAATTACCTTAAATGTTTGGTTGTGATTTGATAAATTAAATTTCGTGATCAAAGTCATTTCATACAAATGATTTATGTTATTGGCAATGAATATTTTGAGTTTTGGAAATTAATGAGTATCCAGATTTCCAAATTATTTGCTGTAATTTTTGTTAAGGTATATTATACTATGTTTTAAATTATAGTTGTGCACCACTGAGTTCACCACTCAGTGATAGCTTTGTATGCTGTCGCAGTGAAGGAACGGAAGCGTGAAAAACACAAGTTTATACCATTGAATTCAAAAAATTTCACCTAGGGTCACATGCATCATGCAAGATTTATTTTTATCTATTTGATTTCAATGATAAACAACATATTAAAACTCTTTTAATATGTTTTTGGATCTGTATTTGCCATTTAAGATTTTAAAATTAATCAGATTAATTTTAGAACCCTAGATTAAATCAAGAACGATTACACTAACCTCTTGATGCAATCGCACGTGTCTCGCCTTTGAGATTCGTCTTGTGACACCGGATGTTGTCCCTCTAGCTTGTCCACACCAAGAACACCTATGGCAGCCCTTGAACAACTTCTAAAGCCTTTTCTATTAATTAGAAATTCAAGTTCGCCTTTTAAGAGATTAGAGATGTAAATGTGACACTAGAAACAATTTCTAGTGTTCTTAATTCAAGAGATTGATGGCTAATCTCTTTGAATTGATAAGAGATGAAGAAGAAGAGATAAAAACCCTCAAAGTGGCGTGAAAAAGGAGTGTGGCTACTGGTTGTGTTTTATTTTCTCATAACAACACTTAAATAGCTAGGTTAACACATTAAACCCTTGCCACATGTCACCCTTTGATTAGCTCTAGGTTTAAGTGACCCAATCACATTGTGCCAAGTGTCAAACCTATATTTAATCTTGATTTTAATCATCTTACATGATTAAAAAACATTTGGCAAGCTTATGTGTTATGCCATGTGTCACCATCTCATGGTGCCACGTGTCACACTGCAAAATGACCAAAATGCACGTGTCTTAATTTTGAGTTCTTAACCCAAAATAATTATTTTCTTCTTCTAATTAATTTATATCAAATATAAATTAATTAATTAATCTCTATTAATTAATTTCTCATTAATTAAATTCATATTTAAACACTTTAAATATAAATTTAACTTATATTATACATCCAATAATCTAGATTTGGTTTCAAGTCATGCTAGGGACTTTGCAATCTAATTACAAACCAAACCTATTTAATTAATCAATTTAAACTCTTTAATTAATTAATTAAATCATATTTAAATAGGTGATAACTTGTGTATGTGTGTGACTTACTAGGCTCATCACTAATTGGCAATGAGACATGATATCAACTCTTAATATCATCAGAACTCTTTCTTACCATAAATGATTTCTCTAAATCATTTGATGAACCTCATAGACCATGGTTAACACCTAGCATAGCATGCCATGGCCACCCAATTAGTAATAAGGTTTACCTTAAATGAACCTATAATCATATGTTACCATGCACTAGAATCTCTCTGTTACAAAATCCCAACTCAAGCTGGAGTCATGGTTTATGTCGAACTCCATTTGCTATGAATATTATGTTCTCTTTTAATTCCAGTTCTTGATTAAAAAGATTTTCTCATCAGAAACTCTTTTCTGAATAAATCTATCTGTCCTGGCCAGGAACTTGAAACATCAAGAACAATTAAATGAACATAGGATTTTATCTCTATTTACTTAGAGGAACAGATTCCATCTTGATCAACACCTACCTCCATATATAACTAGTAGGAGCCAACACATGCCCATATACCCATACACTACACAAGTATGAAAGCAGTATCAAACTCAAACTACCTATATACAAGATAACCTGCTATCTCGTGTCTAAAGATTATATGCACTGATATGATTTATGACAAAACATTGACAAGAGTAAACTCCATGTGCTTGTCATAAGTGTCACTGGTTCGGCCTACTTATCATTTATAAGTGCCTATCATGTTTGTTATATGGCATGAGACTCACCATTCCATCTTATTTATATCTCATATAAATAACTTGGGAACAAACATGAATACAATCTTTCTGGATAAGTTATGTCCTTATTATGAAGTATCCTCGATTGTGAACCTATTTATGATACTTTGTGCTAGAAATATTGTCACTCATATTCTTAACAACTTAAGAATAATATTTCTAACAAAATATCAATGGACCTTTTCTATTACACATAAATATATTATGTAAACGAAAAAGTGGAAATGCCTTTTATTAATAAAAATATGTACAAGATACATACTAAATGATATGCTCTAGGGCATACTACTAACACGCAGGTGAAAAGAGCATAGAGCAATTGAGTAAGCTCCTTTAAAGAGACATTTAGATCAGCTCCAGGTTTACCCATTTACACAGGTTTTGATGTATGCATGTAATAATATGTATGTAAATTATTTCAGCAGTTGTATAAAAACTCTTGTAAAATATTTTGGTATGTAATTATATATAAATTATTGTAAATGTAAATTTGAGGTTTCATTTACCTGAATAGTTTTGTAATATTAATTTTTGAGTCTTGTAATCAATGAAATGTTTCCTCTATGATGAGGTTGGTTTGAAAATGAAATGATTGATTATTGAGATTGACTTGTGAGATGAAATGAAGTTTCTTGGAGTTGTATTTGAGAAAACATATTAGGAGTGTTTTCTTTTTCAGGTTTAAAGAACTGTTTTCTCAAAATACAGCCGGCACTCTGCCAAAATTTTGAGAAAATTTTATAACACCAGATTTTAATCGATGATTTAAATTTTACAAAAATTGTTTTAAAATCCCTTGTAGTATATCTAATGGGTTATCGATAGGCGAAGTACGGTAATTCATTAGGTGTACTACGGGATCATGTTACATCTTATGGGGGAGTAGGGTGTGACATGTTTTATGGTATCAGAGCAATGGTTTTAAAGTAAATTTCAAACTGTGAATTTGAAATCTTTTTATCGGTAACTATAACAGCTCAAATGTTTAATACATATAGTACATTTACATCATAAATATGAACTAATGGAGAGGAATCTCCTTGTGTTGGTTGTACAGGAATAGAAAATCTTATGAAAAGATATGGAAGAGACAAATAAGACAATAGAACAGTCTGTGATGGCAAAAGTACAAGTTGAGGCCCCAGCCCCACAAAGTGTCGAAAGCTTGACTATACTAGTTTTACCGGTACAAATTACTACACAAATGGCCCAGGAAATGGCCACTTTCTTTCAACAAATGGCTGATACTCTGTCAGCTCAAGCTCAAGCACAAACCCAACCCCCGTAATGGCAGTGTGAAATGGAGAAGAGGGAGAAACATATGGGTCAAAGCTCGAGCAGTAATTTGTGGAAGAAAAAAGAATTTGAGGAGCCCTGAGCTCAGGGATATGACAAAGGCGGATCATCAGGGCAGAGAACACTAAGATCTAGTCGTCAAACAATCAAAAATTCCTATTCTACCGGTTTCTGCCCTGTTTGTGATAAGCTACATGGAGGTATTTGTCGTAAGGCCACTGGAGCCTGCTATATGGAAAGCTTGGACACTTTGTTAGAGATTGTACTAGAGCACCTAGATCTGCTCTCCGAAGTTCACAGAAAATCAGTCAGAGTCGAGATAAAAATAGAGTTGGTACTCCTCACCACCATAACATAGTGAATCAACCCGAATATAGTAGCGCACTAGTCAGAGCGTCCACTATGCGCCAAGGGGAAAGAACATAAACTTTGGATGTAGCTGCTGGTAAGTTCTTAATTTTTGAAAGAAACAATTAGTTATTATTTTATCCCAGCACTACTTAGTTGTGTGCTAGTGTTAGAACTATATGTTCTGTTGCTATTCCTTTACATGGGAATGAATTTTGATGTATTAGTGACTAGTCCTTTAGGATAAAAACTATAATAACAAGTATAATTGACATTAATTTTGGAAGAATTGTTAGCTAAAAGTATTTTCTAACACACCATAAATTATAAAGGTAATTGGCAAGCCTACTTAATGTAAGATAAAAGGACCTAAAAGTAAGTTACAGTAATAGAATTGCTCTAGATGAGGGCAAAGATGTTACTGTTAGTAATTGTCAAGGGATATTATAATCAGAATCGGTTTAGGATATTAGTGGATTCGAGAAAGATAAGATGTTAGAAAACCTAGTCCATGAGGTTATAACGTAGTGACTATGTAATGTTCTCGATGTTTGTATTGTAAGCTACAGATTACAGTACCAATACGGGATTATTGTGAAGAGCTACGTGCTTCCTTATGGTACAATAAAATAAGAATATTTGTAAGTAATCTATAAATTGATCCAGTTACGCCCGAATAGAGTATTATTATGAGAAATAAATGTGAAAATTTTAGTCAGAAATTTAAAACTTCAGAACTAGCCTGTCGAAAGACTACACTTGTAAGGTAGCTGGAGTCAATAACTCGATTACAATAATGTGAACTACCTATACCACAGTAATTGCTATAAGTTTAGAGATATCAGTACGACTTATCATCCTTAGACGGATGGACACTCAAAACAAGTGATTTAGGTAAATTATGAAACTCATTGAGTTTCTGTAAATAATGAAATGAAATGATAATAATAACCTATAAAATGTAATAAGCCCTTGAGAATATACTGAAAACTTGTGTCCTTGAATTCGAGGGGAGATGGGACAGATACCTCCCACTAACAGAATTTGTATACAATAATAAGTGTCAAGCTAGCATACAAATGGCACCCTATGAAACATTGAAATGGAACGGATAACTATGGATTTTTTGATGAGACTTCCGAGGACACAAAATAGTCATGATGAAGTATGGGTCATAGTTGATAGACTAACCAAGTCTGCTCACTTTTTGCCAGCCCGGATGGACTATAGTTGGAGAGATTGGCCAGATTATACATAAATGAGATTGTAAAACTGCATGGAGTGCCAGTATCGATTGTTTCTGACAGAGATCCTAGGTTCACTTTTAGATTCTGGGGTAGTCTTCAAAGAGCCCTAGGAACTAGATTGAAGTTCATCACAGCATTTCACCCACAGACAGATGGCCAGTCTGAGAGGGTAATTCAGATATTGGAGGATATACTACGGGCTTGTGTGATTGAGTTTGAAGGTAGTTAGGATATACACTTGCCTTTGATTGAGTTTGCTTATAACAATAGCTACCAATCAAGCATTGGGATGCCTCTATATGAAGCTTTATATGGCAGAAAGTGCATAATTCCCCTATGTTGGGATGAAGTAGGTGAAAGGAAGATGATTGGGCTAGAAATTGTTCAGTAGACAGAGGAAAAGATCAAATTGATCAGAGATTGACTCAAGGCTGCATCAGACCATCAGAAGTCTTATATTGATCTGAAAAGAAGAGATATTGAATATGCAATGGTTGATAAGATATTCCTTAAAGTTTCTCCTTGGAAGAGGATTATGAGATTTGGCAGAAAGGGGAAACTGAGTACTCGTTTTATCGGACCATACGAGGTTCTAGAGAGAGTGGGTCCTTTGGCATACCGGTTAGCATTACCTTTAGAGCTAGAAATGATACACAGTGTCTTCCATGTGCCCATGTTAAGGAGGTACAGATCTAACCCATCTCATGGACTATCAGTTGAAGAGATTGAGGTAAATCCAGACCTCTCATATGATGAAGAACCCATAGAAATTCTGGCATATGAGGTGAAGCAGCTGAGGAATAAACAGATACACCTAGTTAAAGTGTTGTGGAACCATCATTCAAGCCAGGAAGCTACTTGGGAACGTGAAGAGGATATGAGGAGACAGCACCCACAGCTGTTCAGAGACTGATACCAAGTAAACTTTCGAGACAAAATTTATTTTAACGGGGGGAGAATTGTAACACCCCTATGTTTGATAGTGTGTTCTACTGTTCCAGTAACCAGTGTTGTCCGGACAATTAGGATGCCTAGAACTACACTTAGATAAGGGTGAGGAGACATAAAATAATGAAATACAAAAAAAGAAAATACAAGAAAAATAAAGGAAAAATAATAGTAATGAAATGTAACCAAGTTAAACGAGCCGAGAACCATAGCGATGGGTGACCGCACTGGGAAGTTGCGGCGTGGACCGTTGACTAGCCCTAGACCGCGGGGAACCCTGAAAAATATTTTTAAGACTTAAATAAACATCTATTGAAGTATAAATTTCATTAGAAATATCAAAGAAAAATTAATTAATTAGTACAAAGAAAAATGAAAAATCGAGAAAACGACAAAACTCGATATTACCAAAAAATCGGGAATGCAACTCGAATAGGGGCATTGTGGCCAATTGACATCCCGAGTTGCCTTTTGAACTAAATTTCCATTAAAAATAAATGATATTAAACTTTGAAAATACCATGAAAAATTAAAATGAGATATATTATGTAAATAGTGAAAGTGTGGTGGCCAAATTGCAAAAATTGGAAAGTTTAACATTAAAATAGATTTTTAATCAATTAGTGCTCCACTAACATCACTTAGGTGGACCTTTAATCAACCTTTGGACAGAAAATTCTATCATCTTCAACCTTTGGGAGAGTGGCCAAAATGAACTCCATGGGAGACTCCTTGGCCAAACTCACATCCACACCCTTGCATCCATGATTCAAGCTTCCTTTCACCACAAATCCTTCACTAAACCTTGCATACTCAGCTTGGGGAAAACATTGGCAGCAAAAAGAAGAAGTTTGGGTGAGGTTTTGAAGAACTTCAAAAGTGGTAAGTGAGTGTTTTCGATTCTTGTTTCATTCAAAGTGTAACCAAGGTTGTGGATAGTTGATTTATGGAAGAATTTTTGAAGTTTGATATTTTAATAGAGATGTACATTTTGGCAGCCATAGAAATTCAGTATATGTAGCTTTTTTTTACTTGTTTATGGTTTTTTAAGATGTTGTTGTTGATGGTAGCATGGATATGTGTATAATGGTTTGGAATTGGGTATGTAAATGGCGTATGTTCATGTGGTTAAATGATGTAAATGGACTTTGAAAAATTTTGTATTATAGTGTGCATATTGAGAATGGTTACAAGCTATCCAAAATGACCAAAAATGTGTTGTTAAAGGTGTTAATGGTAAGGTAAAACTAGAATTGGCATGAAGAAAGTAATTTGGTAAGTGTTGAATATGTAATTGGTAAGTGATGAGAAGTGTGTAGTAGGGCAGTGTATGTTTTGGCTTAGAACCTTAAGTGTGTGACTCCAATTGGTATGAGACCAATTGGAGATGAAACTAGGCACAAAATGTGCCAACTTTCATGAACGAAGCTTACCTAAATTCTGCCTAGAAGGTGACTTGAAAAATGATCAAATCCGGATTAGTGACTTGAAAGCCTGAAAATTGACCATTTGGGCAGCAGTTAGTGTTTTGACCATAACTCACTCAAAACAGGTCCAATTGACCTGAAATTTTTACCATGAATAGTTTAGACATATATCTACAATTCTTATAAAGACACTAAAGCCCAGAAATGGCCAGAATCAATCCAAATAGCTTGCACAAGTTCAGGTATAAAAACTGGCCGAGCCAAAAGTGACATAAAAATGACCTAAGCCTACCATTTTAGTGCATTCTGTCTAGCATTGGTAAATTGACCATATCTTGGTCTACACAACTCAAAATGACCTGAAATTTTGGTCCGCATGCAATAAGACATAGACCTACAAGTTTGTAGTTTCGACCGAAACCCGAAAACCGAGGGAACTAGGTCGTCCAGCTAGGTCAAAGTAGTACACCGAAATCCGGTAAATTACAATAAAATGCAATACACTTGAAAATGAATTTGGTAACATATACCAACACTAAAGGGCTATAAAATGTGACATATTGGTAACATTGGAATTGACTCACTTAGAGTGCATCAAGGGTCAACATTATAAGTTGACTAATGAAATGAATTGAAGGGAATAGTTCCAAGAAAATTTAGATATTGGATTTTTTGGTTGGAAACAAATTCATTGAGTACTGAAAAACTTTAAATTGTGTGTTTCAGTTGATAAGGATATTGAGAAGCATAAAGAACATTGAGTCAAGGCCTAAGAGCGACTCAAATCAGGTTTGTGCACAACTAGTTTTTAACAGATTTTGTTCTGAATATTTCATGTGATTAAATGACATATTTTTCTTATGTATTATGTTTAACAAGTATTGGATTTAATTCAATGATTATTGAAATTGTTATAGTATGTATGAATTTAGCTTTGTGAAATGGTATTTCCACAAGTATTAAGCATTGTTGTGAATTGAATAAATTATGTTTTGGAAAATTGTGATAAAATATGTTTTGAATTGTGATGGGTAATTTGCATGGAAAAATGCAAATTTATGATTTGAATTGTGATGAGCATAAAAATTATTGTATATTGGAATTGACTTTGAATCGAATTGTGTTGTGATTTATGCTCACTAAAAAGATTGTGATATTGTTTTATATCTCACTATAGATGCTTGACTAGGTTATTATCCATCTCTCTCATTCGTTGAGAAGACAATGGAATTAGTTGTGTTTTGATTACCATGGTACGTGGACAGGCTTAGATTCTCCTCTTTTTAGAGGTTAGATCTAAGTTTTTATTTGTTATGGCCCTTTCGGAAGTTTCATTATTATGGTGTGTACTGTGCACGATGATTCGACCTCCCCGACTATAGGGAGTTAGAATCTGATTCGACCTCCCCGACCATAGGGAGTTAGAATCACCCCGAAGATGGCCCTTGCGGATTAGTCTTGCATAGTTAATGAGATATAGAATGGCTTTTGAGATAAAGAATGATTTTGAATAGTAAAGAATTGTGATTTCAATTATGATTTATGTATAATTGATTTTGTTGGAATTACCTTAAATGTTTGGTTGTGATTTGATAAATTAAATTTCGCGATCAAAGTCATTTCATACAAATGATTTATGTTATTGGCAATAAATATTTTGTGTTTTTGAAATTGATGAGTATCCAGATTTCCAAATTATTTACTGTAATTTTTGTAAAGGTATATTGTACTATGTTTTAAATTATAGTTGTGCACCACTGAGTTCACCACTCAGCGATAGCTTTGTATGCTGTCGCAGGTGAAAAGAGCATAGAGCAATTGAGTAAGCTCCTTTGAAGAGACATTCAGATCAACTCCAGGTTTACCCATGTACACAGGTTTTGATGTATGCATATAATAATATGTATGTAAATTATTTGAGCAGTTGTATAAAAACTCTTATAAAATATTTTGGTATGTAATTATATGTAAATTATTATAAATGTAAATTTGAGGTTTCATTTACCTGAATAGTTTTGTAATATTAATTTTTGAGTCTTGTAATCAATGAAATGTTTCTTTTATGATGAGGTTGGTTTGAAGATGAAATGATTGATTATTGAGATTGAATTGTGAGATGAAATGAAGTTTCTTGGAGTTGTATTTGAGAAAACATATTGGGAGTGTTTTCTTTTTCAGGTTTTAAGAACTGTTTTCTCAAAATATAGCCGGCACTCTACAGAAATTTTAAAAAATTTTATAAGCCCAGATTTTAATCGATGATTTAAATCTCACGAAAATTATTTTAAAATCCCTTGTAGTATATCTAATTGGTTATCGGTAGGCGAAGTACGGTAATTCATTAGGTGTACCACAGGATCATGTTGCATCTTACAGGGGAGTAGGGTGTGACATAGCATATTAAAACTCTTTTCATATATTTTTAGATCTACAATTGCCATTTAAGATTTAAGAATTAATCAGATTAATTATTAGAACCCTAGATTAGATCAAGAACAAGTGCACTAACCTCTTGATGCACTGCAGTGTGTTTGGCACCTTTGGGAGGCGTCTTTAGGAACCAAATGTTGTCCCTCTAGCTTGTCCATACCAAGATCACCTATAGCAGCCTTTGAACAGCTTCTAAAGCTTTCTCTACGAATTAGAAAATCAAGTTTTTCCTTTTGAGAGATTACAGATGTAAACAGGACACTAGAAACAATTTCTAGTATTTTTAATTCAAGAGATTATTTGCTAATCTCTTTGAACTGATGAGAGATGAAGAAGAAGAGAAGGGAGAGCAGCCAAGGGTGGCGGCACAAAGAGATGAATGGCAGCTTGTTATATTTGTTCTTTCATCCTTACACTTATATAGCTAGGTCACCACTTAAAACCCTTGCCACATGTCACCTTTTGATTAGCTCTAGGTTTAATTGACCCAATCACATTGTGCCAAGTGTCAAACCTATACTTAATCTTGACTTTGATCATCTTACATGATTGAAAGGCATTTGGCAAGCTTATGTGTAGTGCCATGTGTCACCATCTCATGGTGCCACATGTCACCCTGTGAAATGACCAAAATACCCCTGTGTCTTATTTTTGAGTTCTCAACCCAAAATAATTATTTCTCTTCTTCTAATCAATTTATATCAAATATAAATTAATTAATTAATCTCTATTAATTAATTTCTCATAATTAAATTCATATTTAAACATTTTAAATATAAATTTAACTTCTACTATACATCCAATAACCTAGATTTGGTTTCAAGCCATGCTAGGGACTTTGCAATCTAATTGCAAACAAAACCTATTTAATTAATCAATTAAACTTTTTAATTAATTAATTAATTAAATCAAATTAATAACTGCTTTAAGAAAAGGAAGTAGTTAAGTTGACCAACAATTTATCAAGCATAAATCATTTAATTCACCCTATTGTTTCCTTAGGTTATTATCGAAAACTTGGACCATAATCAATAAAACCTAATTGCTACTCACGTTCAATCTTACATAACAATTACGGATTATGAAAGTGAACTAGCAATTGATCACATCAAAAAATTAACTAATAGGCCTTTTTAGCAAATCATTCAATAGATCGAAGACAATAAAATCAAGAAACAATAGATATTCAAAAAGACATAAATTTAAATTAAGAACCTGGTCTCACAAATCATGCAAAAGAACTTGAATCCCTTGAATTGAATTAAGAACTTAAACACTCATGTTCATGGCTTACAGAAAATTGAAGAAAAATAAAGAAGAAATCTAAAAAGAGAATGAAGAATGAAGGTCTCCTATGGTGTTCGAAGGTCTAAATGGATGTGTGTGTATGCTGCTGCCTAAAGATGCCTTTATAATCAAAAACCTAATCCCAAAGATAGGAACCAAACTAGGAAAAGTTTTGAAATTTAAAAGACAGATTTTCAGCCTACACTCTCGTCTCTACAATCAAGGCCATTTTTCAACCACTTCCCTTTTGAATCTGTCACACCTTACCCCTCTGTAAGGCATAACATGATCCCGTAGAATACCTAATGAACTATCGAACTTCACCTACCGATAACTCATTAAGTACCCTACAAGGGATTTTAAAACCATTTTCTTACTTTTAATAAAAGTTTAAAAACTAGTTCAAATTTTTATTCATTTTATTTTTACGCAAATTTTAGAAAAATTTCGGCAGAGTGCCGTCTGTATTTTAAGAAAATAGTTCTTCAAAAACCTGTAAAAACACTTCCAATAATTCTTTTTCATCAAACTCACTGCTACTTCAACATAACTTAACATTATTTCTCAAACTCCAAAATTCAAATCAATAATTCACAACTCAATTTTCATCAAAATAGTACTCAATATTTCCATTCATTTTTCATTAAAGTAAAAACAAATTACATGCTTAATTTGACATTCTTTAAAATTTGTTTTTTGGAGTTACTATTCACGATACTATTCAAGTTAATTTGTTGACTTTTTAATGCTTAATAGGTATGGGAATTCTAATTTCACCCACATACCACATTTTGGTTACCTAATTTGTTGGTTTTGGTTGTTTTCTCAAACTTCAAGTCTCTTAGCCACAAATTTCAAATTTTCAGTTTTGGTGTTTAGTTTTGCACTATTCCATTAGTCATTTTGCTGTGGTAATTTGATTAAGTTTTCTTCATAGAAGTTGTTCCTTATTGTCTTAACTTTATTTCCCTTTTTGAATCACTTCATTTGGAGTTTTTTAGCCTAAGTTATAGCTATTTGAACATGGCTAGCCAGATTTAGTGTTACCCAGAATTATGGGCATTTACTAGTTAATGGCAGTTTTTGTGGGTTGACTGTAGATGAGTTTTTGGACAGTTTATGGTCAAATTTTGGGTTTGTTTTCTTCATAAAAGTTATAGGGCTATGTCTCATCTTTCTATCGGTAGTAATTTAGGTCATTTGGACCTTCCTAGACCAAGTTATGGTCATTTATGTAACTATAATTCATTTGGTCATTTTTGTACAAGTCAGTTTGCTCAATTCTGGATTTGGCCTAATTGTTCACTAAGTTATGGCACTTTCTGGGCATGATTCCTAAATGAAAAATGTGTCATTTTGTGTCTAGTTTCATTCCCAATTGGCCTCACACCAATTGGGTTGGTAAATTTTCAGTTTTGATCCCTGAAATGGACCTAGCAAGCTGCTTGCAGATTGACCCTCACCAATCCAAATTTAAACTTGTTTCCAATAATTCATACACACCACAAATGGTCACAATTGACCATTTCTCAACTCAAATAAGGTCAATAATATCATTTGGCCAATTCTCAAATTTTTCTTCAATTTTTCACATACTCAAAACCTTAGCTACATACAAAACTCAATCTAATGCAATTTAAAGTGTGTATTCATGTTCTACACACCTAATTCACCTTAAATAGCCATTCAAAACCATCAAACTCATTCATAACAAACCCTAACCCTAGTTGGATGAATTTCATATTTGGTCCCTCAATAATTATTTTTGTTTGATTTTACACAATTTCTAAGTTAATTACACCAAGAACACAAGTAATAAACTAGAATTTTCAATTAACTCACTAAACTTGAACTTTAAAGTTCAATCTTCAATTCTTCTCCTCTTTTCTCCTTTCTTTCTTGCTAACTCACTTCCTCAAGGGAAGAAAACAAGGTTTTATGAGTTAATTTTGGGGAAATTAGGATTTAGTTGGGTGATTTGGAAGCTTGGTGTAAGCTTTAATGGTGAAACAAAAAATGGAAGAGGGAGAGGAGTGTGGCTGCCGAATGGGTTAGGGAAGAAGGAATGAAGATTTGTTTTAATTTTTATATATTTTTATCTTTTATTAAGTCAATTTGACTTAGTCAATTAAAGTGGGTAAATTAAATTTAATTTATGACATCATAATTGTGAGCTAAGGTGATGTAAATAAAGTTTTTCTCTTTTTTTTTCCTTGTTTCTTTAATTTAATTCTTGATCCCAAAAACTTTCTTTTCTCCAATTTTATTGGACAATTAGGTCAGGAGTCAGCTCTAGGGTTGAATTGACAGAATTGCCCCTCGCTGGTTCAATTCGGTTTGCAAGTTATTCGATATTTCTTCCGGATCTCTAACTTAATTATTTGACCTGCTTAACAATTCTTTTTCATGATTTTCTCTTTTCTACAGTGTTCGCAATAGTCCTAAGGACCGCGGCGTCACATTTTATGGTTCGAAATTTGAGTTTAGACTGACCTCGCAGTCATTCCCGAGAAGGTCACCCATCGCTGTGACTCCCGGCTTATTTAACTTCTTGTGTTCTATTTTTCTTATTTATACTTAACTATTTGGCAATTACTAATTATTTTTGTTCAGGGCTTAACTAGGTGTCTTAGACGTAGTTCTAATTCTCTTAATTGTCTGGACTGACACCGGTCACTAGAACAGTAAAATGTACTAGGCTATGCAAATAGGGGTGTTATAGAATCTGTCTTTGCTATCTTCATGAAAGTTGTAGCCCTATTTCTTAGCTTTCCAACGGGTACTCATTTGCCCAAATCTGAGGTCTATAGCCCAAGTTATGGGCCAAAAACCGAGACTGATTCTGACAGAGTGTCCAGCCTATAATGACAACTTCGTTGCCATTTTTGACAATTAAAACAGCCTCATCTTGCTTCTAGCCCCTCATAAAAGTTGTAGAGGTGGCTCTTAAGGTTCAATTGGGCTTGGGCTTGCTTCATTTGGACATCTGGAACTCCAGATACAAAATAAATACTGAAACTGGTTGTGACACATCAAGTCTGGGCTTTTATAATAGATCCGTAGCTCATTTTGTCAACCTTGGAAACTGATTTGGGCTTTGGTCCCTCTTTATCATTTGTAGTGCTCTATCTTAGCTTTTCAATGGATTAAACAGCACTCAATTTGGAGACCCACAACTTTAGAAACACCTGAAAACTATAGCAAAGGTCAAATGCTAAAAATTTCTCCATTTAACACAATTATTCCAACAACTATCTAAAAATATGCCTCAATGATAAATATACTTTAATCAACTGAATTACGCATAAAAACACACTAGAATTACTAAATGTGATTGGAGTAAAATTAATAAATTATGCACTTATCAATAACCCTCGGAAGAAATACTGAATATGTCCCAGTTTTTACCCGGGTGGCGACTCCTGTCTATCTATGCCTTTGTGGCATAAATCCTTAGTACCGTGGTAGTATTATGGGAAGACGGTACTTACTAGTGGTTTGATTCTATTAGGATTGTATGAAGTGCATGTCTAGGAAATGCTATCTAAGGAGGTGGTACTTAAGTGAGACCATTGTGACTCCACTATCTTTCCAGGGCATTACCTGGTGCATTTTATATAATTCTAATGGATGATATTTCGTCTCATGCCCTCCCCCTCTTACAGTTTGGTGTCTCCACTGGGGACTAAATGGATAGTTACTGCAATATGTTTCTATTAGTCTAATATTATTCCTTTGTTAAACTTTTTGCATTCCACTACACTATCACATGGATCACTCTTACCCTTTTTAGCCCTGCTAATACTTGCCAAGAAGACCATATTTTCACTCGAGCTATTATGAATTGGTGAATGCTAGCACCCCATGCCCGTACCTTCAAGTATATAAAAGAGCCACAGCTCCGGCTGTTGTGCTTAATAGACAAGCTCTTGCATGGGTGACCCTTTTCCTACCCAATGAAGCCCATGAGCCATAGATTTCAGCCCTAGGTAACCCGTAGATTTTTGTTGTGCTAGATTTATAATCTTACTGTTCAAACCATAAGTTCTAGTGGTAGTTGAGATGAACGTAGGCCTATGCATAAACCCAATATGTGTATAGGCCCAAGTCCATTTCAAAACCCATGTTAAGCAAGAGGATGCTTACTTATGGTTACACTTTAACGATATAAATCCTTTTTTTGTAAGGGAAGGATCATCCTAGACCAGCCCCTGTTGGTGTGTCCAGTGTACCGTAGCCTAGGATAGAATTTTTTCTTACACTGCGTGTGAGAGTTGAAGGTATAAGGGGGCGAAGATTCAGTTTTAGAGATTTTTTTTTTATTTTGATTCAGTCTTTGGTTCAATCTTAGTTTAGTTTATATGGTCTGATTTTGGTTCAGTTTTGATTATATTGGTATGGTTCGGTTTTGGTTTTGTAAAAGTAAAGGCAAAAGAAGAAAAAAAAAAGAAAAAAAAATGGTCCATTCATGCATGGCATTCATGTACATAACATGCTTAGGTTAACCCTTAAATCCTTTTTTTTTTTAGCAAACATAGCCTCAAAACACACCAAAGAGACTTCCAATCAGGTCACTTGGGTTAGGGAAGGGAAGAGACTAGTAAGGATTTCACCTGCAATACTTAAGATGGAAGAAACTATGGTCGTGCTTGATGAAATATTGAACGCCAAGATGTTTAAGCTAGAAGAGAAAAATTATAGTCAAATTTAGAAATAAGCCCTGAGGTAGGCCAATTAAGTGGCATTTAAGTTATTGAGGTTCAAATTGTGTCTCACACCCCAAGGAGATTTTTTCAATTCAGCCAACCCTTATCTGCAGTTTTGGAGCATCTCAAAGCTCAAGACCTCCTATAGCTCTTAGCACCCAGACCACTACCAAATCCACTCCCACCTAGTTATGATATCAACCAATGTTTCTAGTTCTACCAAGCCCATAGTCATGACACCGACTGATGCTTTCAACTTAAGCATGATATCTAAGGCCTAATTGATGCCAAAAGAATAATTGACCCAGAAAATCAACCAAAAAGCCCCATGCCTAACCAAAATTCCCACCTACACCAGGTCTCTACATGATCTCCATCACCCCAAATAACCCTAACAGAATTATTGACTTTATCGAACCCATCCAAAAGCCCAATGAACCTATCCAACCCATCCAAAAGCCCAATGAACCTCAGTCTATAATGGTTGTTGACATTTGTGATAATTCTAGCTATGATGAGGGTCCTTTGGATGTCTAAACTAATTTTGATGAGGAGATAGTTGCATTACAACTAGATGGTTCAGTACCACTAGTGTCTAATTTTCAAGTTGTTGGGATCTATAAAAACTAGATGGATCTAAAAGTGGCTACTATGAAGAAAGGGATGAAGTTTTTTCTTAGTATAGGCCTAGGAGAAAGTATATATGGTCTGGTGACTTTTCTTGAGATGAAGGGGCAGATCACGAGTCATGGTTTGGGCTATGAGCCAATAGAAGATGTCACACCTTACTCTTCTATAAGGCATAACATGATCCCGTAGAATACCTAATGAACTACCGAACTTTACCTACCGATAACTCATTAAGTACTCTACAAGGGATTTTAAAACCATTTTCTTATTTTTTTAGAAGTGGTGAGCATTTTCTTACATTTAATAGAAGTTTAAAAATTAATTCAAATTTTTGTCCATTTTATTTTTTACACAAATTTTTGGAAAAATTTCAGTAGAGTACCGTCTGTATTTTAAAAAAACAGTTCTTCAAATACCTATAAAAACACTTTCAATAATTCTTTTCCATCAAACTCACTACTACCTCAACACAATTCAACATCATTTCTCAATTCAATTGTCATAAAAAATAATACTCAATAATTCCATTCATTTTTCATTAAAGTAAAAATAATTTACATTCATCAACCAAACTTTACATTAGCAAAACTAAAATAATATTATTACAAACTCTATATAACTGCTCATGACCAGTTTATACATGTACATACATTTACATACATAAATATTACAATCAGGGTATAAAATATACCCGACTAAACTTCAGGGATGTAGCTCCAAGATCCTCAGCAGCTCACTCTGCTGCTCCTCTAGTCTCTATATCTGTGACAGCCATAACAGCCATCGCTGAGTACTATGACTCAGTGGTGCACAACATACTAAATTAACAGTTTATGCATAATCCAAATCACATTTATTCAAATATTGAACTGAATATGAAAAATAGATACAAAACATGATTTATAAACTTTTAATCCAAACAATTTCATTTAGGAAATCTCAAAACAAATTTCATAAAAACACACAGTTATATCATGCCATTCAAAACATATTAATCTCAATAGTCGGAGGCCTATGAGTAATTACAAGGCTAGCTAGCTCAATTATATGGATATCCATTCAAATTTCTTCTTTTACTGGTACACACCTCAATACTTCAGCTAGAGAAGGAATCAAAATTCAAAACTAATTTCCCCCACTAGTTATGCTAGTGAGGCATTCAAATATACGGTCATGACACTGTGATTTCAAAACTGTCTTAACAATTTACTAAACATTTATTGCCATTTCAAACACATATAAGTAAACTTTCAATAATTTAAGTCAAAAGCATAATAACCATTTCAATACAATTGAGTCGCAATTTAATATCTCAATTCATTCAAAACAATTTACAAAAGAAAATTTACAGAAATTCTATGTTGTGCACAAACCTTATACGAGTCACCTCTTGGCCTTGACTCGATGCTTCAGGTTCTTTCCCAGTATTCTTTTCCACTGAAACACACAATTTTATAGTGTTTCAGTACCATAAATCATCATAAGTCCAAAAATAATTTCAAATCTAACTTTAATATGCTTAATTTGACGTTCCTTGAAATTTGTATTTCGGGGTTACTATTCATGACACTATTCAAGTTAATTTGTTGACTTTCTAATGCTTAATAGGTATGGGAATTCTAATTTACCCACATACCACATTTTGGTTACCTAATTTTTTGGTTTGGTTGTTTTTTCAAACTTCAAGTTTATTAGGTGAAACTTCCAAAATTTTAGATTTGGTGCCTTGTTTTGAACTATTCCATTAGTCAAGTTGCTGTGGTAATTTGGCTAAGTTCTCTTCATAGAAGTTGTTCCTTATTGTCTTAAATTTATTTCCATTTTTGAATCACTCCATTTGGAGTTTTTTAGCCCAAGTTATAGCCATTTGAACATGGCTGGCCGGATTTGGTTTTACCCAGAATTCTGGGCATTCACTGGATAATGGCAGTTTTTATAGGTTGATTGCAGGTGGCTTTTCAAATAGGTTATGGTCATACTATGGCTTTGTTTTCTTCATAAAAGTTGTAGTTCTATGTCTCAGCTTTCTATCGGTAAAATTTTAGGTCATTTGGACCTTCCTAGACCACGTTATGGTCATTTACGTAACTACTGTTCATTTTGTCATTTTTGTATACGTCAGTTTGCCAATTCTAGATTTGGCCTAAATGTTCACTAAGTTATGGTCACTTTATGGGCATAATTCCCAAATGAAAAATGTGTCATTTTGTGTCTAGTTTCATTCCCAATTGGCCTCACAGCAATTGGGTTGGTAAATTTTCATTTTTGGTCCCTTAAAGGGACCTAGGTTAAGCTGCCTACAGATTGACCCTCACCAATCCGAATTTAAACTTATTTCCAACAATTCATACACATCACAAATGATCACAATTGACCATTTCTCAACTCAAATAAGGTCAATAACATCATTTGGCCAATTCTCAAATTTTTCTTCAATTTTTCACATGTTCAAAACCCTAGCTACACACAAAGTTCAATCTAATGCAATTTAAAGTGTGCATTCATGTTTTACACACCTAATTCACCTCAAATAACCATTCAAAACCATCAAACTCATTCAAATCAAACCCTAACCCTAGCTGGACGAGATTCCATATTACTCCCCCAATAATTGTTTTGTTTTGATTTTTCATAATTTCTAAGTTAACTTAAATCATATGCTTTAACTAAAGAATTTCACTTTTAATAACTTACCTCAACTTTGAAGTTCACACAACCAATTTCTTCTCTCTTTCCTTCATTCTTTCTTGCTCAAGCTTCTTCTCAAGGTTTAATAACAACTTTTCTTTAAGAGACGTAAGGGATTTAGGGTTGAATTTAGGGTTTAGAAAGCTTGACATCAAGCTTTCATGGTGGAAATTTGAGAGAGAATTAGGAGAGAGAGAGAGCTACAGCTAGGGGTTGAAGACCAACTATTTTCTTTTAATTTTTTTTATTTTTTTGTGTATTTATTTATTAAAATTGAATTAGTCAAAAATCTATTTAATTGGAATTTATTTACCCCATCATGCTTATGTCACTTTGGGTGATGTCATTATTCTTTTTTTTTCTTTTCTTTTTCCTTTCTTTTTCCTCACTTCTTTAATTTAATTCTATATTTCAAAATTTTTTTTTTCTCTGATTTTATTGGATATTTAGGTCATGAGTCACCTCTAGGGGTGAATTGACCAAGTTGCCCCTCGCTGGTTTTATTCGATTTACAAGTTATTCTACATTTCTTCCGGATCTCTGACCTAATTATTTGACCTACTTAACAATTCTTTTCAGTGATTTTCTCTTTTCCACTATGTTTGCAATAGTCCTAAGGACCGCGGTGTCATATTTTATGGTTTAAAATTTGAGTTTAGACTGAAATCACAGTCATTCCCGAGAAGGTCATCCATCGCTGTGACTCTCGACTCATTTAACTTCTTGTGTTCTGTTTTTCTTCTTTATACTTAACTATTTGGCAATTACTAATTATTTGTGTTTAGGGCTTATCTAGGTGTCTTAGATGTGGTTCTAATCCCCTTAATTATCTGGACCAACACCGGTCACCAAAATAGTAAAATATACCAGGCTATGCAAATAGGGGTGTTACAATTCTCTCCCCCTTAAAATAAATTTCGTCTCAAAATTTTACCTGGTATCAATCTCAGAACAGCTGTGGGTGCTGTCTTCTCATGTCCTCCTCTCATTCCCAAGTAGTCTCTTGGCCTGAATGATGGTTCCACAGCACTTTTACCAATGGTATCTGCTTGTTTCGTAGCTGCTTCACCTCATAAGCTAGAATCTCTATGGGTTCTTCCTCATATGTGAGGTCTGGATTCACTTCAATTTCCTCCACTGGTAGTACATGAGATGGGTCTGATCAATACCTCCTCAACATAGACACATGGAAGACGTTATGTATCTTTTCTAACTCTGGAGGTAATGCCAAATGATATGCCAAAGGACCCACTCTTTCCAGAACCTCATATGGCCCAATGAAATGAGGACTCAGTTTCCCCTTTCTGCCAAATCTCATAATTTTTTTTCCAAGGGAAAACCATGAGGAATACTTTCTCACCCACTACATACTCAATATCTCTTCTCTTCATATCAATGTAGGACTTCTAATGGTCTGATGCAGCTTTTAGTCAATCTCTGATCAATCTGACTTTCTCCTTAGTCTGCTGAACAATTTCGGGCCCAATTAACTTTCTTTCACCTACTTCATCCCAACACAATGGGGTTCTACATTTTCTGCCATACAAAGCTTCATATGAAGGCATCCCAATGCTTGATTGGTAGCTGTTGTTATAAGCAAACTCAATCAAAGGCAAGTGTGTGTTCCAACTGCCCTCAAACTCAATCACACAAGCCCATAGCATGTCCTCTAAAATTTGAATTACTCTCTCAGACTGGCCATCTGTCTGTGGGTGGAATGCTGTGCTGAAGTTCAATCTAGTTCCTAGGGCTCTCTGAAGACTACCCCAGAATCTAGAAGTGAACTTAGGATCTCTATCTGATATGATGGATACTGGCACTCCATACAGTCTTACTATCTCATCAATGCACAATTTGGCCAATCTTTCCAGGCTATAATCCATCCGTACTGGCAGAAAATGAGCAAACTTGGTCAGTCTGTCAATAATGACCCATACTACATCATGGCTCTTCTGTGTTCTTGGAACTCCCATCACAAAATCCATAGTTATTCTCTCCCATTTCCATTCTAGTACTAGTAGTGGATGTAACAAACCAGCTGGTACTTGATGCTATGCCTTTACTTGCTGACAAGTTAGGCATTTGGAAACAAATTCTGCTACATTTCTTTTCATACCCATCTACCAGTAATGCTCTTTCAGCCCTCTATACATTTTGGTACCTCCAGGATGCATAGCAAAAGGAGATTCATGTGCTTCCTTTATAATGATCTGTCTCAAGTTAACATCATTAGGAACACACATTCTGCCCTGGTGTAGCAGTAGACCATCATCTCTAATTGAGAACTCAAGTTTTTTGCCCTGTCTGACTTCTTTTAATAACTTCTGATATCTTTCATCATTCTGAGCCGCCATTCTGATTTGGTCAATTAACACTGGCTGTACATACTATGCAACTGTTGTCTGCCCCTCATCATTAATCTCTAAGCTGGCATGCAATTATTTCAACTCATGTACCATAGACAAAGGAGAAACTCTGAGACTTGCCATAGTCTTGTGACTTAAGGCGTCAGCCACCACATTAGCTTTCCCTGGCTGATAATCTGTTAAACAATCATAGTCTTTTATCAACTCTAACAATCTCCTCTGTCTCAAATTCAACTCCTTCTGAGTACCCAGATACTTCAAACTCTTATGATCTGTGCAAATATAGCATTTCTCCCCATACAAATAGTGTCTCCAGATCTTAAGAGTGAATACAATAGCTGCTAGCTCCAAGTCATGTGTCAGATAATTTCTCTCATGAGGTTTCAGCTGGCGTGATATATATGCATGACATTCCGATCTTGCATCAGTACAACCTAACCCATTATGAGAAGCATCATTATATACTATGTATTCTTTACCCGGGGTAGGTAAAGTCAGGACTGGAGCCTTAGTCAAACACCTCTTCAATTCATCAAAACTCTGCTGGCATTTATCCATCCACTGAAATTTCACATCTTTCCTAAGCAGCTTGGTCAGTGGAGATGCCAACATGGAGAACCCTTTCACAAAACAGCAGTAGTATCCAGCTAAACCTAGAAAACTGTGAAATCTCAGTGATATTTTTAGGTGGCCTCCAATTAAGGACAGCTTCTATCTTACTTGGATCTACCTTGATGCCCTTTGTCGATACTATGTGCCCCAAGAAGGATATTTCGTTCAGCCAAAATTCACACTTCGACAATTTGGCGTATAGTTATTTCGCCCTCAAAGTCAGTAGTACAATCTACAGATGTCTATCATGCTCCTCTGCACTCCTCAAATGGACAAATATATCATCTATGAATACCACAACAAACTGGTCAAGGTATGATTTGAAGATACTGTTCATCATATCCATAAAAGCAGCCGGAGCATTAGTTAACCCAAATGTCATGACCAAGAACTCATAATGGCCATAGCGACTTCTAAAGGCAATTTTAGGAATACTCTACTCTTATGCTTTTAGCTGGTAATAACCTGATCTCAGGTCAATTTTGGAGAACACAGCTGTGCCCCTCAACTGATCAAATAAGTCATCAATGCGGGGCAATGGATATCTGTTCTTTATTGTCACCTTATTCAATTGTCGGTAGTCAATACATAAACGGAGAGTGTCATCCTTCTTCTTAACAAACAACACTGGCACTCCCCAAAGTGACACACTAGGGCAGATAAAGCTCTTGTCAAGCAGCTCTTGCAACTGCACTTTCAATTCTTTCAATTCTGCTAGTGCCATTCTATATGGTGTTATAGAGATTGGGTATACACCAGGCATAACATCAATCTCAAACTGCACTTCTCTTTCTGGTGGTAATCCTAGCAATTCATCAGGAAACACATCCGAAAAGTCACATACTGTAGGGATGTCCCTCAGTGCTGGACTCCCCACTTGGGTGTCTATCAAATGTGCCAAGTATGCTTCACACCCTTTTCTGATTATCCTTCTGGCTAGTGCAGCTGAAATGATGTTTAATGGCAGTAACTGCCTCTCCCCCTGTATTACCACATCACCGTATAGAGGGAGACCAAAAGTGACTGTCTTCAGTCTACAATCAATCATCGCGTGATGCTTGGCTAACCAATCCATGCCCAAGATAATATCATAATCTCTGAAGGGCATTTCAATCAAATCTGATAGAAAAGTGTGTCCTTGGATCACCAAAGGACTGTCACACCCTACCCCTCTGTAAGGCGTAACATGATCCCGTAGTATACCTAATGAATTACCAACTCCGTCTACTGATAACCCATTAAATACACTACAAGGGATTTTAAAAACTTTTCTTACTTCTTTTACAGTGGTGAGCACTATTTACAGGTGTTAAAGACTTTGGTGAACTGAAGTGAAATAACTAACTCATTTGATTTATTTGGAATTTCTGTAAAAATTTTGGCAGAGTGCGATCTGTATTTTGGACAAAACAGTTCTTCAGAAAACCTGTAAAAAAGCACTTCAATAATTTTCCAAATCTCAACCCCAATACATTTCTCAACACAACAATTTATCAACTCAATTCCATAGAAATTTTTCAAAGTCTGAGATAAGGAAATATAATACAATTTTCACAAGTCAAATAACTCATAATTAATTTACAACTTCAAGGTACAATTTGAATTTACAACTGCTCAAAACCAAAAACAAAATGTACATACAGTGTCATACATTACAGTACAAAATGCAAAATACTGGTATACTCATTATACCAGGTAATCCCTCGCTGGATGTATATGCAGCCTAGTCACGCTCTGTCTGCCTCTCTACCGTGATAAAGAATAAAGCTATCACGAGACAATGTCTCAGTGGTGCACAACATTAACCAAATACAATTTAAATCACAATTCATAAATCATGTAAATAGTGGATACTTAAAACCATAGTTAAATTCAAGACAATAAATGTCAACAAGAATTTAAACTCCATTTGTCAATATCACAATAATTTTCCATAAGTCAGATCATGTTTGAATTCAAAAGACAGCATATGTCAATGAGAGTTTAAATCCATTTCACAATCTCACAATACATATCAATAAATCACACACAGCTTAATCATGATCCATAGTTCAATTCGTCCCAAAAGCCGATGGCTAATGAGGTATTCAATTCGTCCCAAAAGTCGATGACTAATGAGGAATAACATAGCTAGCTAGCAAAAATATGAGTACTCATCCAATTCGTCCTCAACAGGCACACACCTCAACACTTCAGCCAGAGAGGGAATTCAATTCGTCCCACTAGACAAGCTAATGAGGAATACAATCAATATACATGATAGCTGTGGTTTCAAACCATTTCCAATGCTTTTCAATCAATAAGTATCCATCAATGTCATTCAAACAATTTTTCACAGTTTCAAACCATTCACAGTATTTTTCAATCAATAAGTGTCCATCAAACACATTTTCACAATTTAAAACAATGATATACAAATAGTCAATATTTATTTCAATTGAAAATAATTCAAAAGAAATAGTTGTTGTGCACAAACCTCTGATGACTGTCCCCCTGGTCTGGACTCAGTGTTTCCTTCCCTTTTGCTGAGTCCTTGTTAACTGAGAAACACAATTTGAAGTGTTTCAGTGCTAAATTAAACTGTCTCTATTGATGGTGTTTGGTAAATAATGCACTGAACTCAATTATTCACTTAATCACCTAATATACCGACCCTCGTTGCGTTTTAGGTAAATTAGGTTTTAGTGTCGTTAATATGTCACATTCGATAGGGTTTTAGGTTTGGTACGTTTTGCCAAACTCGTTTCCTTGTTTAGTGCATTTTAATGCAACTTGCTGGATTTCGGGATACTGGTTTGACCTAGCCGGACGGCCTAATTCCCTCAGTTTTCTGGTTTCGGTCAAAACTACAAACTTGTAGATCTAGGTCTTATTGCACGCGGGGCAAAATTTCAGGTTAATCCGAGTTAAGTAGACCAAGTTATGGTCATTATACTATTGCTGGTCAAATGGTACCAATTTAGGTCAATTTTAGGTCAATTTGGTCAACTCTGGTTCGGCCAGTTTTTGGACCCGAACTTTTGAAAGCTTTTTGACTTGCTTCTGGTCATTTCTGGGTTTTGGTTTCTTCATAAGACTTGTAGGTATGGGTCTTAACTATTCATGGTTAAAATTTCAGGTCAATTGAACCTGTTTTGAGTGAGTTATGGCCTAAACACTCACTGCTGCCCAATTGGTCATTTTTCAGGTCCTAATTGCACCTAATCCGAATTGGTCATTTTCTTAGGTCACCTTGCAAGCAGAATTTTGGTATATTTTCTCAATGAAAGTTGGCACATTTTGTGCCTAGTTTCACCTCCAATTGGTCTCATACCAATTGAGGTTACACATTTAAACTTATTGGTCTATTTGCACACTACCCTCTATATGCCTTTCAAACTCCAATTCAAACACATATTTAACTTGCAATTTGTTTACTTCCCTATCAATCTGTTTTGGTACATTACCAAAAGCATATTTTACTTTACACTAACATTACTTTGGGCAGATTACAATTACCCTCAACACACCAAATATAATTCACATTTACAAGTTCTAAATACCATTACATACACACCTAACCATTACAAATCTTACATACACTTTACAATATCAATCTCCATACATATCCATCAATCCTTTTAGGTCAATATTCTGCCTACACTTCCATGAATACATACAATTATTCAAGTGTCACCAAGCTGCCGCAAACCTTCTTCAACACCACATTTCCCTACAATTCATCAATTCTCATTCAAGTGCCAAAATCACCATATAAACATGAAGTAATTCACTAGGATATTAAATCACCATGATCAACATTATTTCTCATCAATTATATGCACAATTATCTCATCAAAAACGTGACTCCATGGCTGTCCAAAATGAAAACAACAATAACTCTTCAAACTCAAAATTTTCCTTCACAAAACCAATACCCATAACATGCACACAAAACTTTACAAAAGAATTCTCAAAAATGTAAACTTACCTTTGATTGTATCTTGCTAAACCTTCACCAAACTTCTCAAATTTGGTATCAATATCTTCCTTGTGATGTGTAGACAAAGTTTTATGAAGGAACTCAAGTGATTAGAAGTGAAATGAGTGGTTAGATGAGCTTGCATGAAAAACGGCTATGGTGTTTCCTCTCACCTTCATTCACGGCAATGTTGAGATAACTTTGAGGAAGATGAAGTTCAGCTGGTTAGTGGACTTGCATCAGCACCTTTTTATGTTTAATTAAATCTTTAGTGGTCCACTAACAAAGTTTAAATCATATAATAAGGTAATTGTTCATTTATTCCACATTTAACCAATGATTTTAGCTATTTACTTTAGGTACCACTAAATTAATTTTTCCTTTTATTTTCTAAGTGTAACACTATTTATTTTTAATGGACATTTAGGTCAAAAGACACTTCGGGATGTCAAATGACCATAATGCCCCTGTTCGGGTTGCATTCCCGATTTTTCGGTAATACCGGGTTTTGTCTGTTTTTCGATTTCTCACTTTTCTTTGTACTAATTATTTAAATTTTCTTTGATCTTTCTAATGATATTTATTCTTCAATATGGTTCTATTTAAGTCCTAAAAATGTTTTCCAGGGTTTCCCGCAGTCCAGGGCTAGTCAACGGTCCACGCCGTGACTTCCCAGTGCGGTCATCCATCGTTAGGTTTCCCGGCTCGTTTAACTTGATCACATTTTTTTGCTATCATTTTTTCTTTGTTTTTCTTGTACTTTCTTTTCTTGTATTTCATTATTTTATGTCTCCTCACTCATATCGAAGTACGGTTCTAGGCATCCTAGCTGTCCGGACAACACTAGTCACTGGAGCAGCAGAACGCACTACCGAACTTAGGGGTGTTACAAGGACAATCTCTATAGATTCTATTAATCCGGACCTCTTGTCCTGACGGACTAGTTACTAGCACTTTAAAATCCATTTTGGCACACGGAACCGCAAGGAAACTCACTATGCTAGCAATAACATATGAGTGGGTTGAACCCGAATCAAATAGTACAAATACATCTTGATCAGAGATAAAGAATGTATCAGCTACAACATCAGAAGTCTCAGCTTCTTCCCGCTGTCTCATCATGTAAACCCTGGCTGGAGCACTCCCTTGTATTGACTAACTAATAGTACCCTGACTGCCAGAAGCATTACCTCTACCTCTGCCTCTTCCTCTGTTAACCAATTGTAAACCTCTGGTAGCAGGACTCTGAATGGATCCTTCTGCAGTAGTAGGAGCTGGGCCAAATCTAGGGGCACTAGTACAGTCCTTAGCAAGATGGCCCTTGCCTCCACAGTTAAACCAAGCTCCTGTTGCCCAATAACATTCTCTCCCGTGAATCTTGCCACATGTCTCATAGGGGCGGGGAGGATATGAACCCCTGGTTGACTACTGTCCAGATCTAGGGGGTCTCTGTCCAGAGAATTTACCCCTTCCAAACCTTCCTCCTCTACCTCTGCTAGGTCCCCCAAATTTCTTCTTTTTTCCAGATGTACCATTGGGACTTTGCTCTACTAACTTTTCCCCTTTATCTTTCTTTGATTTTTCAGTCTTCTCAGATTTTTCTTTTGCTGGGGTCGCTTCTAATTCAATCTTTTCCAACTAAAGTGCCTGAGAAGTTACTGTGTCTGAATCCCACTACTTGCATCCTCAAACTGGGCTTCAAACTAGTCTCAAATCTCTTGCACCTTTCTTTGCTGGTGGACAGGAGACTTCTAGCATAGTGGCTTAAGCGGGAGAACTCTCTCTCATACTCTACCACTGATCTATTGCCTTGCTTCAGACTCAGAAATTCTTGTAGTTTCTGATCCATATATGCATCTGGGACATATTTCTGTCTGAACTCTCTGATGAAGTTATCGTAGGTCAATACTGGCAGTTCTTCCAAGCTATGGGGGATGGTCTTCTACTAGTCATACGCATCCCCTTGCAACAAGGACACTGAGTATTCAAATTTTAGTTCATCTGGGCAGTGCAGCTTCTTAAACACTCGATCCATCCTCTCCAACCACTGTTCTGCCTCTAAAGGGTCTACTGTACCCTTAAATTTTGTCACCCCATACTTCAACAACTTGTCATACTGTCTGACTGGAGATTGAGGTTGCATCATAGAAGTCTGGGGTGCAGCTTGAGTAGGCATACCCCTAGCCATTTGTTGAAATATTGCAGCCATCTGCTGTGTGAACTGAGAAGGAAATTGCGGCATTTATGGGGCTGGTGCCACAGACCCACTGACATTTTGGAGAGCTGGGGCTTCCCTTTAGGCCTCGGCCTCTACAAACTACTCAACAGAGTGATCCCCTTCTTCCATTTCAAATTAGAGTTAAGATATCTCTTGAACAAATAACACAAGGAGATTCCCTCCGTTAATTCATATTTATGATGTAATGCACTGTATGTAACAAATAAGGACATTAAGCAGTTGTACTTATCAAAGAAAAGACACAATTTCACAAATTAAAATATACTTCAAAATATTCGCTTTGATACCACTAAAACATGTCACACATTACCCCTCTATAAAGCATAACATGATCTCGTAGAATACCTCATGAACTATCAAACTTCACCTACCGATAACTCATTAAGTACCCTACAAGGGATTTTAAAACCATTTTCTTATTTTTTTAGAAGTGGTGAGCATTTTCTTACATTTAATAGAAGTTTAAAAACTAGTTCAAATTTTTGTCTATTTTATTTTTTACACAAATTTTTGGAAAAATTTCGGTAGAGTGCCTTCTGTATTTTAAGAAAACAGTTCTTCAAATACCTGTAAAAACACTTCTAGTAATTCTTTTCCATCAAACTCACTACTACCTCAACACAATTCAACATCATTTCTTAATTCAATTGTCATAAAAAATAATACTCAATAATTCCATTCATTTTTCATTAAAGTAAAAATAATTTACATTCATCAACCAAACTTTACATTAGCAAAACCAAAATAATATTTTTACAAACTCTATACAACTGCTCATTTACGTAACTACTGTTCATTTAGTCATTTTTGTACAGGTCAGTTTGCCAATTCCAGATTTGGCCTAATTGTTCAATAAGTTATGGTCACTTTCTAGGCATAATTCCTGAATGAATATGTCATTTTGTGTCTAGTTTTATTCCCAATGGCCTCACACAAATTGGGTTGGTAAATTTTTAGTTTTGGTCCCTGAAAGGGACCTAGGTCAAGCTACCTGCAGAATGACCCTCACCAATTCGAATTTAAACTTGTTTCCAACAATTCATACACATCACAAATGGTCAGAATTGACCATTTTTCAACTCAAATAAGGTCAATAACATGATTTGGCCAATTCTCAAATTTTTCTTCAATTTTTCACATGTTCAAAACCCTAGCTACACACAAAGTTCAATCTAATGCAATTTAAAGTGTGTATTCATGTTCTACACACCTAATTCACCTCAAATAACCATTCAAAACCATCAAACTCATTCAAAGCAAACCCTAACCCTAGCTGGATTAAATTCCATATTACTCCCCCAATAATTATTTTGTTTTGATTTTTCTCAATTTCTAAGTTAACTTAAATCATATGCTTTAACTAAAGAATTTCACTTTAAATAACTTACCTCAACTTTGAAGTTCACTCAACCAATTTCTTCTCTCTTTCCTTCTTTCTTTCTTGCTCAAGCGTCTTCTCAAGGTTCAATAACAACTTTTCTTTAAGAGAAGTAAGGGATTTAGGGTTGAATTTAGGGTTTAGAAAGCTTGACATTAAGCTTTCATAGTGGAAATTTGAGAGAGAAATAGGAGAGAGAGAGAGAGAGAGAGAGAGAGAGAGAGAGCTACGGCTTGGGGTGGAAGACCAACTATTTTCTTTTAATTTTTTTATTTTTTTGTGTATTTATCTATTAAAATTGACTTAGTCAAAAATCTAATTAATTGGAATTTATTTACCCCATCATGCTTATGTCACTTTGGGTGATGTCATTATTCTTTTTTTTTTCTTTTCTTTTTCCTTTCTTTTTCCTCACTTCTTTAATTTAATTCTATATTTTAAAATTTTCTTTTCTCCGATTTTATTAGACAGTTAGGTCATCAATCACCTCTAGGGGTGAATTGACCAAGTTGCCCCTCGCTAGTTCAATCCAGTTTGCAAGTTATTCGATTTTTATTCTGGATCCCTAACCTAATTATTTGACCTGTTTAACAATTCTTTTCTATGATTTTCTCTTTTCCACTGTGTTAGCAATAGTCCTAAGGACCGCAGCGTCACATTTTACAGTTCAAAATTTGAGTTTAGACTGACCTCGTAGTCATTCCTGATAAGGTCACTCATCGCTGTGACTCTCGGCTCATTTAACTTCTTGTGTTCTATTTTTCTTTTTTATACTTAACTATTTGGTAATTACTAATTATTTGTGTTCAGGGCTTATCTAGGTGTCTTAAATGTAGTTCTAATCTCCTTAATTATCCGGACCAACACCGATAACCGGAATAGTAAAATATACCAGGTTATGCAAATAGGGGTGTTACAGAAGAGGAAAAGAGCCAAGGCCTCCTAAGTTCTTGAAAGAGGGGGCAATTACCTTGACATATGATTAGGGGTTACCACATGTGAAATAATTAAAGCAAAAAATCAGCACCATTAATCTAAAAACTACATGGAAGCCAAGAACCTAAAGTTACACTCTTAAGTTTGAGTTTGTCTTTTGTAATGCTCACAGTAGTGATACTGATGTTTTCATTTTTAATGTACTTGATGAAGATTTTGAGATAAAAATTACTAATATGACTAGTGCCTTTTGCTTACTTGTTTGATGTCTATTCTAATAGGCATATGCATGGCATTCATAATCATTTAGAATCAGTTTCTATTAATGCATCAAAATTGATCTCTATTTATTTAGGTACACCAAATAATCCTAAAGACATTAAGTTAGCTGAAGATTTAACCCAAGAATAAAGGGATAAATTTTTAGCCTTGTTAACAAAGTACCAAGAAGCACATGCCTCGAGCTTAAAATTAGATGGCTGATTCCCAAGCCAAGCTAGTGTCCCCATAGGAAAAGAATGATCAAAAGTTGACTTAGCTAGTAATCCTAATGAGGAGTAAAATTTCACATGTGGGCCTAGAGGGAGAAGGAAAATGATATGAAGACATACAGAGGTCTCTGGAAGTGAGAGAATACTCGCAATAAGCCTACAAAAGAGATAGAGCAATAATTCATAGATCAGCCACTCAATCTACTTTAGCTGGGGGGCAAATCTACAAACTCTTATGTGTAATAGAAAAATAGGCTAAGCAAATAATGAAAGAAGTACATGCAGGAATGTGTGGTCCCCATATGAATTGAAAGGTTCTAGTTGGAAAAAAAAAATGTTCGAAACATATAAGGATTAGCCTGAAAAACTCCTTTATGTTCTTTAAGGTTATCGTAGTACTACAAGGACATCCACGAGGGCAACCCCATTCTCTTTAGTGTATGGGACTAAAGCAATGCTATCCATTAAGCAAGAGGTTAGATTCTTAAGAGTGATGCTAGAAGCTAAGATCCTAAAAAATGAGTGGGCTTAAAAGAGATATGAAGAAACTAGCTTTGATTAATGAAAAGAGAATATGAGTCTTGTATCATATGCAGGCTTATCAGAGGAAGATAGCTAAGACCTTTAATAAAAAGGTGAAGCCAAGAAAGATCAAAGAGGGAGACATGGTTTTGAAATAAGCTCGGCCTGTTCTTTTGATTTAAGAGGAAAGTTTAACCCAAGCTAGGATGGTCCATACATAGTCAAAAAGATCTTGCTACTATAAGAATATCAGGCCTAGATGGGAATGAATTTTAAGAACCAGTCAATGTAGACAGGCTCAAATGGTACTTTGAGTGAGACAAGCCCACTAGGCTGAAAACCTGTAAAAGGTGGTCTAGGCAAAAGGAGAGATGAGAGAAGATCTGGATGGAAAACCTGAAAAGGCCATTCAGCAGGTTATAAAGCTTATTTCTAACTTTGAAAGGTTGAAAATTTAGCAAAACTGAATGTAAGAGGGAGTAATGGTTTACCTGAATAAATAAAGAAGTTTTTATTGCGTTAACTAGGAATAGGTTTTATTTAATTATGATTGTGAATGTTTGTGTCTTGAGGGATACATTAAATAATTAAGTAATTGAACTGCATTGTTTTGATTTAATCTATGTCTTCTAAGCATGACAAGATAGGTGCTTGATATGAATGCCCTGAAAATTTTCTAATTTCAAAAAAAAAAAAGAGAAAAAGAAAAAAAAAAAAAAAAGAGAGCTCGCTAAGTGGAAAACTCGAAAGGGCCGCTTAGTCAAAAGTTAGAGCAAGCCCACTGAGATGAAAATCCAAAAAGACATTTCAGGCAAAAGTTAGGGCACAAAGAATTGAGTTCATGGAAGAGAAAGGAGTCAAGGCAGAACAGGGTTTTGAAATAGCTGTAGAATAATGAAGCATGGAGGAGAGAAGAAAAAGAAAAATCAGAGAGAAATTGTATTGTGACCTTAAGGAAGTCTTTTTAGTGAACGGTTTTCCTCAAAAATTTTGAGGCTAAAAGAAAGTTTTGCAAAAGAGGTCCCTTAGAGAACTATGTTTTCTTATAGAATCTATAGTAAAATTTGCATGCCCATGACAGGAAATAATATACAGGAAGCAAAAAAATCAGAGAGAATTTTGAGACCCAATCATCCCAATTTTTTCAAATCATGAATAAGATATTTTTTGGCAAGTCCATAGACATTGTTTAGGGCACACGACATAGTTGTGTAAGGCATAGAAGAACATGCATCAACATGTCACCTGTAGGTGTGTAAGGCGTAGAAGAACATACATCATGCAACACCCCTCACCTGACTACAGTGTAGCCGAGCAAAGTGTGCTACATTCGGTGCCGGAGCACCCTATCTTATCTTACTTTATTCCTTTCATATTTTGATCTTGTTATATTTTAATATTAATTATTTTTCGACAGAGAAACCAGCGAAGTTTCCCCTATTTTATTACCAGTTGACGTGTTTTACTATTTACCTGTTTGAAAGTTTCAACAATATTTTCAGAATAAAGTCTTATCCATGCTAATCATAATTATCTCATCAATCATTCTCATAATTTTCTCATATTTCAAATCTCATTCATACATTTCAATTTCATAATCATTTCCATGCATACTCAATTCATATGTAAACATTCTCAAATTACATAAGCAAAATTTTCAAATTTCCTTAATTTACATAATTTACAAAATAATTACAAAATTTCATAATTTACATTATAATATAATATCTAGCATTTTATACAAAATACAAAATAGGATCTATATGGGCCCTATCTACATGCATTGCTGAGGAGGTGACAACCTTGAATACTTCAGATACTTCCGTAGATCAAAACTCCCAAAATTCCCAGCCAAACGTCCATTGGGTTCTAGCTTCAGTACCTGCGCGAAGGAAATAATTCCATCGCGCTAAGCATTGCTACTTAGTGGTGCAATAATATAACAAGGAAATAATATACAAATAAAGAAAGAACGAAGCATAATTTGAATATTTAAGAATCAATTTAATTTAATACAATGTGTCTAATATTAATTATCTTTTGTTCTCATTTGTTTCGCTTTGGAAGCGTTTAATTCCGAAATTCACAGTGATAATGTACAAAGAAAAATGATTTGAAAATAATAAATTTATGCTTATATTGTTATATAAGCACATTTGTAATATTTATTTATGTTATAATTTTCTTTGCTAATCTTTTAGCATTTTCTCTATACTTGCTAGGTTGTCTCAGATTATTTTATAATAAGTAAATTTTGATATCTGTGCAGTTCATTTCGATTCTTTCTAATAAATAACTATCCTAATTTATTTTAGGTCATCTTACTCATTTATTTTATTTAATTTCTAATATTTTTAATTGCTAATATTCTTAACTTATCTCAATAAATTTCACTGCCCAAGTAACCTATGACAGGCTGACTAAACTGGATAACGGGTCGTTGGCACTGGACACCGCGGTGCCTCGGGCCGTCATACCATGGGACGCGGAACGTCAACCACGTATGCAGTCAGTATGGCTAAAGAGCCATGATAACACATAATCAGGCATAAAAGCCATGAATGTTGGCATAAAGCCATGAATACAGGCATAAAGCCATGAATACAGGCATAAAGCCTTTCGCGATCTTGCTAAAACAATACCCTATTGGCATGCCAATCTATCCAATCTGACACACGTGTCTAGGCAATACAAGGGCACATAATATCATTAAATATTAATATATTGTTTTATGAATTCATTATTTCATGATAAATTTCAATTATAATTCATACATTCATTTGATCATTTATATGATCACAATTCACATCAATTATCCTTTTATACCATTATACTCAAAATACTTCTCCTTTCTATAATAATGAGAACTAATGTCTCATTCATACATTAATATAGTTCATTTATTCATTCATTATGTTATTCATATTGATCACAATTCTAAACAATGGTTCACGTGTACCATTGTATTCAAAACATTTTCCTTTCTCATTTATACATTTAAGAATCTACTTATGTAGTCACAATTTTATATTTCAAGTTGAGTTATTAATATTTTATGAATTCCATTTGTGATAGGCATATAAGCCCTAACTATCTATTCACATCAATTAGGTGACTTATTTTTCATGTTTCAAGTAATCCATGAATATTTCATGGATTTCAAATTTATGGTCTTAATTTTCTTTTAACAATTTTGACTAAGATACATAGTCCACATTTGTCATACAATTCTAAGCATTTAAGCTTAGAATTGGTTCTAGGTCTTCATCTTAGTTTGTTACTCATTTTGATTACTATTCACCTTACTAGTCAACCAAAATGTTGACTTTTTCATACTTAAGGGATATGTTAATTCTAATTACACCAAGATCCCACATTTTGAGTTTTACATTTGCTAGTATTAATTGCCAATTGCAATTTAAAGTCCCCTAGATGCATTTCTAATTTCAAATTTTGAATTTCAAGTTTTGGTGTCACTATTCACCTCATTGGTCAACAAAAATGTTGACTTTTGGATAGAAAATAGGTGTATTGGTTTTAACACCCCAAACATACCACATTTTGTATTTAAAACTTGTTGGAATTGATTGCCATTACCATTTCTATGCTTAAAACCAAAAGGGCAGAATTTTCAGTTTTTGAAGCCTAACTTTACTGTTCCATTAAGCCCTGTTGCAGTGGGAATTTGAGGAAATGGTAAACATGAAAGTTGTTCCTTATTTTGTCTAGTTGAATTTCCTTTTTTGAATCACTCTATTTGGAGTTTTTTTATCTCCAGATATGGTCCAAAAACCACAGCTGGCCGGATTGCCAAACTGCAGAATTGACCATATCTACAGTAACATGAACAGTGACTGGAATCACTTTTTTGGATGGGTTCTGGCCATAATTTGGGATAGGTTCCTTCATGAAAGTTGTTTGTCTATGTCTTATCTTATTTCTGTAAAAATTTCAGGTCAATTGACCATATCTACAGTGAGTTATGGCCAAATGAACATTTACTGTTCATTTGGTCATTTCTGCAGGTGCTGTTGCAGGGTATCCGGATTGGGGCCAACTTTTGGTCCTCTTGCTTTGGTCTTTTGGGTATGGTTTCTTCAGCAAAAATGTGCCATTATAAGCTAGTTTTATGTCCAATTGGCCAAACACCAATTGAACTTACACAGCCAAAGTTATGGCTGTCCAAGTGGACTGAAATTTCAGTCACCCTGCTGCTGTCCCTAGGCAGCCTACACATTCACTTTGCATCACTCTAAATCTCTTCAAATTATGGTGAACTTGCCTCAAATGGTCACTAATTGACCATTAAAATGTTCTTTCACAATTTCATAAGCTAAATCCAAGTTTCACTCCCAAACCCTAGCTCATTTTCAAGGATTACACCAATTACCTTAGTTAGCACACCAATTCATCATACATATATATATATACCTTAAACATCATCTTTAGTCCACTCTAAGTCCATCAAAAACACTTAATCTTGTTCCTCCCTAGGGCTGCCAAAATTCATTGTATACATACACATAAATTCCATTCATTTAATTCACAAATTCTTGCTTATTTTAGGTCTCTAATCATGGAAAGAGAAAGATGTATGCATAATAGGCACTAACCTCTTGTAGGGCAGAATTTTCCAAGCTTGACTTCACTTTCTTTCACTTTCTTCTCTTCTAATGGCTGCCCAAATTTAGCTCTAGTGATAAGGAAAATTTTTTTGTGAAGAGAGGGTGAGGTTTGGGTGTAGTTGGCTATGGAATCAAGCTCATTTGGAGCTTTAATGGTGGTTTTCCTCTTTTTGTTTTCTTTGGTGCGGGAATGAAATGAAGGGGCTGCTGCTTTCTTTAATTTTTTTTGGCCATATTTATCTCTTTTTATTTGTTAATTGAATGTTGTTTAAATGTGATTGGTGGTAGCTTTTTAAATGACATCATCATATGTCATAATTTGCTTTTTATTTCATTTTTCTTTTCTTTTCATCACTACTCATTTTCACTTTAATTTTTAGTAATATTTATTCATATTTTAGACCATAATAATTATTTACTCAACTGGACAAGTCGGCTAAAAATCGTCTCTGAAGGCGAAATGACCAAAATGCCCTCCGTTTGGCTTAATGGGTCAAAATTGTCTGTACCGATTGAAAATTTTTTCTAAATATTTTCTTGGCATTCTAATGCCATAGGAACCTCAATGACCCTGCTCTGGAGTTCCAAAAATTATTTTATGAATTTTTCCCCGGGTCTAGGGCTCCTCGTTGCGAGAACCGCAACTTCCCTCTGGTTACCCATCGCTTGGGCACCGGCTCGTTTAACTTGGTTGTATTTTATTTCTAAAATTTTTCTTAAATTTTTCTTATTAATATTTGAGTTAATTATGGTTCCTCACTTTAGTTTAAATATTTTTCCGGACGTTCTAGCTGTCTAGACCGACACCGGTCATCGGAACAGTAAAATGAACGGAGTTGCTACCGGGAGGATGTTACACATCATAATAGTTTCAAGTGTCAAATTACGAGGGGGTCTGATTCTTCCTTAGGATAGCGAAGGGGATACGTAGGTAGTTTAGAACTGCGATCCTAAATACGAACCCATAACATTTCATGACAGATGTTTTTTTGGTAAGTTCTTAGACGTTGTTTAGGGCATATAGCATAGTTGTGTAAGGCGTAGAAGAACACGCATCAACATGTCACCTGTAGGTGTGCAAGGTGTAGAAAAACATGCATCAACATAGTTTCAAGTGTCGAACTATGAGGGGATCTGATTCTTTCTCAGGATAGCGAGAGGAATACATAGGTAGTTTAGGACCGCGATCCTAAATACGAACTCACAACATTTTATGACAGATATTTTTTGGTAAGTCCTTAGACATTGTTTAGGATATATGGCATAGTTGCATAAGGCGTAGAAGAACACGCATCAACATGTCACCTGTAGGTGTGTAAGGCATAGAAGAACATACATAACCGCAGTTTCAAGTGTTGAATTATGAGTGGGTCAGATCCTTCCTCAGGATAGCGAGGGGGATATGTAGGAAGTTTAGGACTGTGGTCCTAAATACGAATCCACAACATTTCAAATCACACAATTGCCATTATCATGAGACCGTAGCTAGTCTCATGATGCAGAGTGTATCGACAGAGCAAGATGCACTAAATTTTCACATGGCACAGTTATCACTGTTATGAGACCGTAGCTAGTCTCATGACGCAGAGTGTATTGACAGAGCAAGATACACTCATTTTTCACATGACATAGTTATTACTGTTATGAGACCATTACTAGTCTCATAACATAGAGTATGTCGATCGAGCAAGATATACTTGATCCTCATAGCCAATGTTTCATAGTTATTAGAAATTTGAGTTTCACTTTGATGAAACTTGAGCAATGCTTTTGCATTGATTTCAACTTTCGCCAAAGTGGGGGGCAAACTGTAGACCCTTATTTTGTGATGAATATATGCATTGAGGCTGTGGGAAACCCGATGATGAAAAATTATATGACTGTAAGATGTAATTGGAGGCATGGAGCTGAATTATTAATTCCGTGGCATGATCTTGGAAAAAAAAAATAATATGTTTTTTTTTTAGAAGTGAATTTAATTAAATTTAAATAAAATTTTATTTTGTTTAAATTTAATATGAGTAGTTTTAAAATGTACCTAATTAAGTTTAATTAGGCCCCATGGGCCTAAGAAAGCCTAGTTAGGAATTTTAAATATAATCCATTTAATTTATTTTTTGAAAATTAAAAAAGGAAAATATTTTTTTCTCTATCCCTCTCCCACACAAACTCTCTCTCCCTCTTTGGCCCCACTATCTTCCTTACTCCCTATTGGTGGCACCCCCTTTCCCTCTCATCCCATTGGTTGAAACACCTCATCCATATCTCAATCTCACCCAAATTCTGCAATCCTAGTTATTTAAGGTATCTGAATTTTATCACCCTAGGACTCCAAATCCTATTTCACCTCTCTCCCAAAACCTATAAATACCCCACTGAAAAAAAAAAAAAAAAAAAAAAAAGGAGGAAGGAGGAGAAGACAAAGAATAAAAAAAAAAGGAAAAAAATTTAAGAGATAAATAGTCAAAATTTCTTTGAGTTTTTCTTTCTTTCTTGTGATATTTTCTGAAGGCTAGTTCTTTTATTTTCTCTTCAAGATCTATGTCATGTAATGTTTAATTCTATATTCCTTGTTTCTAATTTATTTTATATGTTCATATAGATCATGTAATCATGTTTAATTTGAGGGGATACACAACTCTGTACATGTTCAGTTTTTCATCTCTCATATTTTTATTATGTTTTGTTATTTTCTGAATCTGTAAAAAATTTGTAAAAACTATATTCATATTTTACACGAAATTATATTAATTTTAGGTTCACGAATCAGTAAAAAAGCTTTAATATTTTATAAGTTATGGCTGTTTGAAGTTAGGGTTCTAGTAAAATCCGATTTGCAGGATACCTGAATTTTGGAGCCTATATTTCCCTTGTTTCTTAATATTTTTGTGTAAATCTAGTCTCTAAAATTAAGGTTGGAATCTTTTGAATCTTTTCCAATTAGTTTCGCATTCATATCTATTATGGTTGGTGAGTTATGAATTTTACAAAAAAGTAGTGTGATTCTGTTACTGGAAAAAGTTACGATTTGTGTAGACCATTCGGCTAGGTTTTTTTAATCTATGAATTTTATGATGTTGTATAATGTTTTGGCTATCTTCTTTAATTTTTTCATGATTTTTAGGCTTGTCAAACTATTTTTCAAAAATCAAATTTCTTGCTACTGTCAATATACTAGAATTTAGAAATTATATGTTTATGCATGTTCTTATATTTTCTTGGATTCCAATTGATATTTGATTTATTTTTTAGTATTTTTTTTAATTCAAGAAGTGTTATGAAGTGTTTGGAATATGTTAGAAGACGTGGACCCTTAGGTAGTTGTAACTAATTAGGAATCTTAACCATTTAGAATACTTAGAGTTGGAATCCAATGTAAATTGTTATTAATATTTTCTTATTTTCTTTATTTATTTTATTTTCTTTATTTTTTTATTACAAACAAAATTGGTAAGTAGCCCTAAGGTAAGTACTAAAGAGGGCATTTGCGTGGAGCATACATGGAGCTAAATGGGAGTAAGCCAGGGATATCATTGCCATACTAGAAGAGAATAACCTTTTTTAAGGATAGCTTGCCTCAATGGCAACTGCAATTACTAACAAGTAAGTAATCCTAAATTCCTAGAATACCATTAGCATGAAATTATACTAATAATAGGATTTTTATTTGATAAATTAAAATTAATTTTGTTTCTAATTTAACTGACTTTTGCATGTAATTAATTTAAATAAATACTTTGTAAATAAAAATTAATCTTATTTGTAAATTAAACTAACCTTGGCATGTAACATAAATTTAATTTAATACTTGGTAATTGTAAAATAAATTTACATGTTAGAAATCTTTATTAGGTTGAAATCTTTATTAGGTTGTGATTGTCTAGGCATTATGTGATATTAGAATAAATTACACATGTACATAATTAATTTAGTTTAATTATCCTTAGGGTAACTTGGTGAAAAATTAATTAATAAGGTGAAATAGAAACTTAGGGTTATTTGAAATTAAATTTGTTTGTAAATTAATTTCTCAATAATAAATTAATTTCAGTCATCTGGTAAATATCATTTAAATACTTAGCAACCCCATAGATAGGAAGTACTTGTGCATGAAAATTATTTGTAAACAATAACCCTTTTGTGAATTACTTGTGTGTGTAGGATTAGAATTGCATTTTTAGGATAAAGTTTAATAAAGGAATAATAAATAAGACTTCTAGAAACATTAGTTGAGGACTGGCACTCGAATTAACGAGGTTAGACCAAGCGCAAGGGGTGCTTAACACCTTCCCCTTACGTACCCACTATCCCGAACCTAGACATTGGGCTATGGTAATGACAGTTGTGGAAACTCTGCAAGGAGTAAGTTACCATCCATAACCCTCGAAAGAAATACTGAATATGTCCCAGTTTTTACCTGGGTGGCGACTCCTGTCTATCTATGCCTTCGTGGCATAAATCCTTAGTACCGTGGTAGTGTTATGGAAAGATGGTACTTACCAGTGGTTTGATTCTATTAGGATTGTATGAAGTGCATGTCTAGAAAATGCTGTCTAAGGAGGTGGTACTTAAGTGAAACCATTGTGACTCCACCATCTTTCCTGGGCATTACCTGGTGCATTTTATATAATTCTAGTAGATAATATTTCACCTCTCGCCCTCTCACTCTTACAACTTGATTGATGTTGCTAGAATTTGATTGTGTTGAAATGAATTGGTGATATTAGAAGTGCCATGAATGCCACAATTGTAGTTTGGGAGATGGAGGAATGAAAATTGGAAGTGTTCTTTTGTGTAGGTTGAGAATTGTTAAAATCAGTGTGTATTTTAAGCCCTAACCAAAATTGTGTGGCTCCAATTAGTATGAGGCCAATTGGAGGTAAAACTATACCTAAAATGTACCATTTTTCATGAAGAAACCATGCACAAATTCTATCCAAAAAGTGACCTGCCAATCCGAATGACGAAATGATGAACCTAGAAAATTGACCAAATGAACAGTGTATACTCATTTGGCCATAACTTCCACTAGATAGGTCCAAATGACCTGAAATTTATACCATAGGAAATCTTAGACATAGGGCTACAACTTTTATGAAGAACACAAAGCCCATAAATGCCATTAACCCAACCAAATTGCTTGCCCAATTTGAGTTACCAAAACTATCCAGTACCAAAACTGCCAAGAATTGCTAGACAAAGGCTACTTGTCCAATTTTGGCAAAAAGGCCATAACTTGGTCCATAGAAATCCAAACACCTTGAAACTAGTGCCCAAATTTCAATGAGACATAGACCTACAATATTGCTATTTTGACCAGAACCCAGAAATCAAGAAAAATAGGTCAATTTAGTGCATAAATTCTGGAAAATGTGCATAAGTAACCATTGACTCCAGCATAGTCTTTTAAGTATATCTCCCACTAGAAAACTTCAATTGAAATGTGCCATATAGTTTTGAAAACCTAAGAAATAAGGCTTTAACTTTGTTTTAGACACCTATCTCAAATTATGAATGTAAAAAGCTTAAATTTTGGGTCAAAGCTATTGACCTAAACGAAAATCATGTTAGTATAGGACATTTGAGTCCAGGCCAATCATGTGGCTATAAGTAAGCCTACATGACTTGAAAAAGTGCAACTAAAAATTCTGAGTGACCATAAGACATAGGACAACATATCCTATGATGAACACTAGGCCTAAATGTTGCTACAACCTGTCTAAATAATTTGACAAAATATGATACCAAAACTGCCTAACTAAAGGAACCAGAATTTGCAACTGAATCAGTTATGGTTTTTTTATCATAACTTGAGTTATATAAATCCAAATGATATAATTCAAAAATGAAAATAAAGATAAGACATAAAAGAACAACTTCCATGAAGGAAGTGAGGCCAAATAGTGGCCATAAATTGCTCAATTGATATGTAAATTCAAAACAGTAAAACTAAACCAAAAGAAGGGTTCTTGAAATAAAGTATTTTTGATAGGGACTTATCCCTAATAAGTCACTACAAACTAAATTATATGAAAGAGGTATGTGGGATCCACTTTCCCCACTATACATGGACATAAAAGTTTTGCTAAATAATTGATAATGCTTACTTGCCCAAAGTAAACCTAGGCTTATATAGATATAGTTGGATCGATTGGATTACCAATTAGGGATTGCAGATAGTAGTACTGCCTACATGGAAAATTATGGACTGACAATATATGTTTGATATGATTGTTCTACAGGCTATATGCCTGCCCGTTGGCCATTGTGCCTAATTGTATTTCTGGCTTTAACAGCCTGCCCGCTGGCCTTGTGCCTGACATGATAGATGTCTACAAGATAGAATATTCCCATGTATCCAGCCTTATAGTCTGTTATAGGTTACTTGGTCATTGATATAATTTTAAAAGATTGAGAATGCACTAATATGATTTCTAGCTTTTTGCCTGCCCACTGGCCTTGTGCCTGACATGACAGATGTATACATGATAGGCATACGGATGTCTAACTTGTATACTCCCATGTATCCAGTCTTTATAGTCTATCATAGGTTACTTGAGAACAAATATGAGTAATGAGTCTTAAATTTAATTAAGTACCGAAAAGATCACAGATATGAGTAATAGGTGTAAAAATCAATTAATTATATGAAGAGATCCCAGTAAATTAATATGCTCCTATGGAGCAGCCAAAGTTATGAAACGACTCAAAGTAATAAGCTTTAAAAATTAAATAATTACAAGAAGAGACCACTGATATGAAATTAAGAAGACTGAAATGGAATAAATTATTAGAAAGGATCCCAATAAGTTTAATTGCTTCTAAAGTTTAGTAAACATTTAATTGACTCAGAGTCCATGAAATATGAATCTCTATATGAAATTATACATGAAATAATTATCCTTGATTATTCAGTTATTTTTATTTTAAATTATGCACCACTAAGCAATATGCTTAGCGCGATGGATTATTTCCTCGCGTAGGTATTGGAGAGATTGACCAGTAGAGTCCAGACAGAGATTCTAAGCAGATCTGCACTAGTGTGGGAGTCACCTCAGCAGAGTATTTTTGGTAGGGCTCATGTGTAATTAGAATTTTTATTTTTCATTTCTGTACATAAGTAGAAGATGTAATTCATTTTGAGACTGTAATATAAATTGTAAATTATTGTATATGAATTCTATTAATAAAAGTAAACGTATTTTACATGAATTGATTTTATGACATATGATATGAATTGATGATATGATGTGATATATGGAAACTAATGAGATGGATATGAAAAGAGGTAAATTGATATAGATTGAACTTATGATATGAAAATTTTAACAGGTAAATAGTGAAACCTGCCATGCACTAATAAAATAGAGAAGACTCTGTCTGAGTCTTCATAAGAATGAAATGTGATAAAAAAAATTTATACATGGGATAATAAAAATAAATTGACATTAAATTGATAATGTACATGACAAGATAAGATAGGGTGCTCCGGCACCGAATGTGGCATTTCTTGCTCAGCTACACTGTAGACGAGTGAGGGGCGTCACACGTGTATGCAGTCTTAACAGTCTGTTAGAGGTTACATTGGGCATTGAAATAAATCCAAGAAGTTAAATATTAAAAGAGGAAGAGAAAAGATCCCAAGAAATAAATGTTCCAAAGATCAACAAAAATGTACAAACATGAAAATATACATAAATATGTGGATGAGTTACATATGCATATTTGTATACTACTTCAAGTATGAAATTGTTTCCTTTATTTGCATATTGTATTTCTTTTCTATTATTGCACCACTAAGCAGAAATGCTTAGCGCGAAGGTTGTTTCCTCGCGCAGGTCCAGGAGATCAAACCCAGTAGAGATCAGACTGGGATTTTGGATGGATCTACAGTAAGAGGGTTGTCACCTCAGTATATCATTGGGAGGGCCCATGGACGCACAATTATGTACATTTTGCTTATTGTAAATTAATGAAAAGTTTGCAATTAAATTTTAAGAAGTATAGAATTTGTAAATTATGTATATTCTGTAAATTAAAAAAAAAACAATCAAATTTCATGTATGGATGAATGAGAGTGATGTGAAATTTCGAATTGATGATATGAAAGGATGATGAAAAGTGAAATTATAATATGGATTTTATTGCACGGATAAATATTTAATAGGGCAAAATGTTAATAAAATGGGGGAAACTCTAGCAGTTTCTCTGTTTAAATATTTATTTAAATAAATATTGGGATTATAATTAATAATGAAAAAAGCAAGATAAGGTAAGGTGCATCGGCACAGAATGTGGCATTCCTTGCTCGGCTACACTATAGATTGGGTAAGGGATGTTACAAAGGAATTTTGACTCTAGGTATAGAAAGAGTTCTAATGATATTAAAGAGTTAATATCATGTTCTTATTGCCAATAATCATGAACCTAGAAAGTCACAAAATAGAACTCATGTGATCAAGACATTATTAATTTGATTAATTAATTAAATAATATTTTCTTAAAAAAATAATTTTAGCTATCTCACAGCTTATGGTTTATGAGTGTGTAAGATATCTCACAAGTAGTTAAATAAAAAAAAAGGACTAATTTGATTACTTGAACAGTGAATACAATGCTTGAAAAAATAAATACAAGTGTCTGGAAATTAAATTCGACATTTGAAAAATTAAAGGCTAATAAAATAAAAGATAAAAGAATTTTGGAGTCTGATTTGTGTTGTTAGATTGAGTTATTGGAGTTATAAACATTGCTGCTTGTTTTATATTTATACCTCTCCTGTAAGTACCTTTGGAAGAGTCTGAAGACTACTTTTCACGTTCTACTAGTGTTGGTAATTATTTGCCCACTATTTTGTAACTTCTTCAAATTGCCAAGAAATATCTTCTGGCTTTTCTCCCAGTTAACCACCCACACATCTGATAACTTTCATTATCTTTTATTTATTAGCCACCTTAGACCTTTAATTAAAAAATTAATGAAATAAAATTAATCAAATTAATTTTATAAAAATTAATTTAATTAATCTTAGACCTAAAAATAATTAATAAATAAAATTTGTTATTTAGTGCAAACAATTGATTTAATTGATTAATTAAATTAATGGATATAGTTTGCAATAAGATTGCAAAATTTGTAGCATCCAGTGAAATGAGTAATAAGAAGAAAAATTAGTTTATATTTAATTGTTAAATATAAACTTATAATTAATAGAGTTTAATTATGATATAATTTATATCAAATATAAATTATAATGTAAGAAGAATTAATATGGCTTTATTAGTTTGTGACGCCATGAGAGAAATATATATGTATATATATATATATATATATATATATATATATATATATATATATATATATATATATATATATATATATAGTAGAGTGGTATTCTCAATGAAATATCACATTGCATTTTCCTTAAAATTTCTTTGAAAAACTCGCCACGTGTCACATTCCATTAATAACTCTTTCTTATACACTTTTATAATAATTATTATTTAATTCTTTTTTATTTCTCTTTTAATTAATAATATTATTTATAATTCTACTTTAACATTTATGATTTAAATTATTATTTTCTTTAAAATTTGATTTTTAAAAATTAAAACTTTTGTGATTAAATGTAATATTTAAAAATTATTTATATTATCTTTTTTATAAATTTATTTATACAAAAATATTATTTACTACATGTCACCCTTCATAATAATAATAATAATAATAATAATAATAATAATAATAATAATAATAATAAAAGGTTAATGATAGCCATTAATTTTAAAAAAAATTAGTCATTAATTTGTGATCTTATAATTTACTATCATATAATTTAATCAACCTTAAATTATTTCATATCTTTAATAAATATTTTTATTATATTGTTATATTCTCTATTATTTTTATTATCAAATCTTTTATTAAAAAATTTGAAAGATAAAAAGTGTAGTCTATATAAAAAGTTATAAAAATAAAATATGGAGATTTAATTTATTTATAATTAGTATGCATTAATTTTTATGCTAATAATTTAATATTCTTTTTATTTCACTTTCTATGATTAATTATTATTATTATTATTATTATTATTATTATTATTATTATAGCTAACTTATGGCCATTGAATTGAAACGGCCAAATAAATGGGAAACATTTTACTGTTATAAAAATTGAATTTAAATGCTTTTGTTACAGTTTTTCAAGTAAATAATATTCAATTATAAAATTAAACTTTTATTTAAAAATGCCTTCATTTGTTTGTCCATAGATAGTATGTCATGTGAGATATTTAATATCAATTACTCTCTTCTCACTAAGTATTTTCATTTTACCTAAGTGTTTTCAAATCTTTTTTTTTTATTTATTTACTCTGATTTTTTATTATTTTTTTCAAAAGTTATTAGTTATCATTCTCAAAATTTATTTATTTAAATATATTTAATTAATATTTATTTAATTACTAATTTCTTTTATAAATTTCTTATTTAATATTTCTTAAACTTTTTAATATTTTATTTCATTATAATTATATATATCAAATGCAATTATAACTAATATTTTGATTACTCATATTTTATTATCATTAATTTTCAAAAGAAATATTTTGAAATTTTAATTAAATATCTAAATTTTTATACATAAATTATCTCTCAACTATATTTTTATATAGAAGTAGAACTTCCAAAATATAATGCAAATATAATTATATCAAAAATTTAACTATAAGTAAAGATGATTAAAAAAAATAAAGTTACAATATTCAAATTATAGAATTTGTCTTTTAAAAAATAATATTAATGATATTTTAAAATTTTAATTTTTATGAAATTTATTTATCTTATATCGTAAATTTATGTAAAACGATAATATTTTTGTGAAAGAATTATTTTATAAAAAATATATCAGATTCATAAAAAAAAATTTACACTTTATAAAAATTTGAAGATATAATATTTTTAAAATAATATAATAATTTTTTTTTAATTAATAATAATATTATATATTTTTATTATTATCAAAATTAAATAATTCAATTGATTATTAATAATTTAATAGATTTTTTATTATATTAACAATAAAAAACTAATATTTTTAAATAATATTATTTTCTCATTAATCTAATATATTTTCTATAGTCTAAATACATAAATTATGAGATAAAATATAAAAATTTTATGAAATTTAAATTCTTTTTTCAATAAAGTAATTTTATTACATTTTAATTGAAGTAATCATAGAAACTACTATTAATATATGTATAAAAAGAAGTAAATAGGTATTTTAATTAATTACACTATAAATTAATTAAAATTTTATTTTTTTGTGGACAATTAAAAATTTATTATTATAACAGATTAAAATTTTTCAAATTAAATTAAATAGGAGAGAAATTATAGTTGAAAGTTATCATACCTTACCCCTCTGTAAGGCATAACATGATCCTGTAGAATACCTAATGAACTACCGAACTTCACCTACCGATAACTCATTAAGTACCCTATAAGGGATTTTAAAACAATTTTCTTACTTTTATAAGCAGTGAGCATTTTCTAATAGATATTAAAATTATTTATTCAAAGTTCTAAAACTAGTAAAAATTTTTGCTCCATTTTGTTTTTTCGCAAATTTTATAAAAATTTTGGCAGAGTGCCGTCTGTATTTTGAGAAAACAGTTCTTCAAATACCTGTAAAAAGCACTTCCATTAATTTATCTCAACAATTTCATCAATTCCACAACCATCCCAACCAATTTCAACATCATTTCTCAATTTTCAAAATTCAACAATCATCAAAATACCATTAATCAATTTCATTCAATTTAAAACAAAATACTTCCATTCATATTTCATTAAAGATAAAACAATTTATATACATCATTACAAAAATTTATATTAAGAGAAATCCAAACCAAAATTTATCACAAGCTTAATACAACTTTATACAACTGCTCATAACCAATTTTACATGTCCATACAGTTATATACATTTTTCTACATCAAAATAATTTTTACAATCAGGGTATAAAATATACCCGATAGACTTCAAGGCAGGTAGCTCCTCAATCCTCAGCAGCTTACTCTGTTACTCCTATAATCTCTATATCTGCGATAGCAATAACAGCCATCGCTCAGTACTAGGACTCAGTGGTGTACAACATACTAAAATAATCTTTATGCGGAATTTAAAACATATTTATTTAAAAATTAAACTGAACATGCGATATCAATACAAAACATGATTTACAAGATTTTAGTCAAACAATTTTATTTCAAAAGTCTCAAAACCATTTACATAAAAACACACAGTTATATCATGCCATTCGAAACAAATATCATCTCAATAGCCAGAAGCTTATGAGAAGTCACATCACAAGGCTAGCTAGCTCAAATATATGGGAACCCATTCTTTTTCTTCTTCTATTGGCACACACCTCAACACTTCAGCCAGAGAAGGAATCAAAATTCGAAACTGATTTCCCCCACTAGTCATGCTAGTGAGGTATTCAAACATATAGTCATGACATTGTGGTTTTAAAACTTATCTTAACAATTTACTAAACACTTATACCATCTCAAATATACACAAATAACTTTCAATAATTTAAATCAAAAGCATAATAAATATTTCATCACAATGATGTCACAATTCACTATTTCAATTTATTCAAAACAATATGCAGAAGAAAATTTACAGAAATTCTACGTTGTGCACAAACCTTAAGCGAGTCGCCTCTTGGCCTTGACTCGATTCCTCGGGTTCTTTTCTGGTGTTCTTTTCCACTGAAACACACAGTGTCACAGTGTTTCAGTACCATAACATAGCATAAATTCAAATTCACTTTTATCTAACTTATATATGCTAAACTTGACATTCTTTAAAATTTGTGTTTCGGGCTTACTATTCACTACACTATTCAAGTCAATTTGTTGACTTTCTAAGGCTTAATAGGTATGGGAATTCCAATTTCACCCACATACCACATTTTGGTTACTAAATTTGTTGGTTTTGGTTGTTTACTCAAATTCTAAGTCTTTTAAGCCAATTTGCAAATTTTCAGTTTTGATATCTTATGTTGCACTGTTCCATTTGTCATTTTTCTGTTAGAATTTGGCAAAGTTTTCTTCATAGAAAATGTTTCCTATTATCTTAAATTTATTCTCCTTTTTGAATCACTCCATTTGGAGTTTTGTAGCTCAAGTTATAGCCATTTGAATCATGGCTGCTAGATTGGACTTAACCTAGATTTCTGGACACCAAACTGGTTCTGGCAGTTTTTGGTCACCAATTTTGGGTGGCCAAATGACTTGGTTAAGGGCATAATTTGGGTTTGTGTTCTTCATAAAAGTTTTAGGTCTATATCTCAGCTATCCACTAGTAAAATTTCAAGTCATTTAGACTTGCCTAGCCCAAGCCATGGCCAAATGTTCATTTGGTTCATTTGGTCATTTTTGTACAAGGCAGTGTGCCCAATTCCGGGTTTGGCCAATTTCTTCACTATGCTATGGTCACTTTCTGGGAATGATTCCTAAATGAAAAATGTGCCATTTTGTGTCTAGTCTCATTCCCAATTGGCCTCACACCAATTGGGTTAGTAAATTTTCAGTTTTGGTCCCTAAAAGAGACCTTGGTCATGCTGCCTGCATACTGCCTACATCCAATCCGAATCTCCACTCAATTCCAACACTTCCAACATACCCCAATTGGTCACAAATGACCATTTCTCACCTCAAACAAAGTCAAACACACCATTTGACTACTTCTCCAAATTTTTGTCTTCCAAACCCTAGGTGCCAAAACCCTAACTACACTAATTGTTACATTTAACTAAATCAAAGCATATCAACATCACTTCCACACTCATACAAGTTTATCTACACTATTAATTCAAGCAAATTCATACATTACCATGGCAAACCCTAGCTGATCGAATTTGCTTCTAGTCCTCCACACTTGCTTTTATTTCATTTTAATCATATTTATAAGTTCTTTATGCTATAAATACATTAATTAAACTAAAAATTTGAAGTTGAATCACTAACCTTGAATGAGAATTTTAATCTTCCTTTCCTTTAATTTTTTTCCTTCTTTCTTTCCCTTGGACCTTCTTTTCTAGTTGCCCAAACAAGTTTTATCTATGGTAGATAACTTTTCTATGGTGGAATTTTTGGTTCTTCAAGCTCAACCAATGAGCTTCAATGGAGTTTTGTGGAGATGGAGAGTTGAGAGAGGGAGGACGGCAACTTTGAAGAAGATGGACCTTTTTTTTTTCTTTTCTTTTCTTTTTATGAATTATCCTTTAGGAAGACCATAAATTAAATTAATTAAATTTTAATTATAATATTTATTGCATCATGCATGATGTTATGCATGATGTCATCACTTTTCACTTTTCCTTTTTCTTTTTTTTTCTATTTATTTTTCCATTAGTTCTTTAATTTAATTTTTGATTCTGGAATTTTCTTTTCTTCGATTTTATTTGACAGTTAGGTCAAGAGTCAGCTCTCAGGGTCAATTGACCAAATTGCCCCTCACCGGTTCGACCCTGTTTGCAAATAATTTAATATTTCTTCTGGATCTTTGACCTAATTATTTGACTGGCTTAACAATTCTTTTTCATGATTTTCTCTTTTCCACTATGTTCGCAATAGTCCTAAGGACCGCAGCGTCACATTTTACCATTCGAAATTTGAGTTTAAATCTACCTCGCAGTCCTTCCTGAGAAGGTCACCCATCATTGTGACTCTCGGCTCATTTAACCTCTTATGTTTTGTTTTTCTTATTTATACTTAACCATTTGAAAATTACTAATTATTTGTTTTCAGGACTTATTTAGTTGTCTTAGATGTGGTTCTAATCCCCTTAATTATCCGAACCGATACCAGTTAACGGAACAGTGAAATATACCAGGCTATACAAATAGGGATGTTACAATTCTCTCCCCCTTAAAATAAATTTCGTCTCAAAATTTTACCTGGTATCAGTCTCTAAACAGCTGTGGGTGTTGTCTCCTCATGTCCTCCTCTCATTCCCAAGTAGCCTCCTGGCCTGAATGATGGTTCCACAGCACTTTCACTAACGATATCTGTTTGTTCCGTAGCTGCTTCACCTCATAAGCCAGAATCTCTATGGGTTCTTCCTCATATGTGATGTCTGGATTCACTTCAATTTCTTCCACTGATAGTACATGAGATGGGTCTGATCTATACCTCCTCAACATAGACACATGGAAGACATTATGTATCTTCTCCAACTCTGGTGGTAGTGCTAAACGATATGCCAAAGGGCCTATTCTTTCCAGAACCTCATATGGCCCAATGAAACGAGGACTCAGTTTCCCCTTTCTACCGAATCTCATAATTCTCTTCCAAGAGGAAACCTTGAGGAATACTTTGTCACCCACTGTATACTCAATATCCCTTCTCTTCAGATCAATATAGGTCTTCTGACGGTCTGATGCAATCTTAAGTCGATCTCTGATCAATCTAATTTTCTCTTTAGTTTGCTGAACAATTTCTGGCCTAATCATCTTTATTTCGCCTACCTCATCCCAACATAATTGGGTTCTACATTTTCTGCCATACAAAGCTTCATATGGAGGCATCCCAATGCTTGATTGGTAGCTATTGTTGTAAGTAAACTCAATCAAAGGCAAGTGTGTGTCCCAACTGCCCTCAAATTCAATTACACAGGCCCGTAGCATGTCCTCCAAGATCTGAATTACCCTTTCAGACTGGCCATCTGTCTATGAGTGGAATGCCGTACTAAAGTTCAATCTAGTTCCTAGGGCTCTCTGAAGACTACCCCAGAATCTAGAAGTGAACCTAGGATCTCTATCTGATACAATGGTTACTGGCATCCCATGCAGTCTTACTATCTCATTAATGTATAACTTGGCCAATCTTTCTATACTGTAGTCCATCCGAACTGGCAGAAAGTGAGAAGACTTGGTTAGTGTGTCAACAATGACCCAAACTGCATCATTACTCTTCTGTGTCCTCGAAAGTCCCATCACAAAATCCATAGTTATTCTCTCTCATTTCCATTCTGGTACTAATAGTGGATGTAACAAACTAGCTGGCACTTGATGCTCTGCCTTCACTTGCTGACAAGTTAGGTATTTGGAAACAAATTCTGCCACATCTCTTTTCATACCCATCCACCAGTAATGCTCATTTAGCCCTCTATACATTTTTATGCCACCAAGGTGCATGGCAAAAGGAGACTCATGTGCTTCCTTTAAAATGATCTTCCTCAAATCAACATCATTAGGAACACACATTCTGCCCTGGTGTAGCAACAGAGATCATCTCTTATTGAGAATTCTAGTTTTTTTCCCTATTGGACTTCTTCCAACAGCCTCTGATACTTCTGATCATTCTGAGCAGCCATTCTGTTTTGATCAATCAACTCTAGCTGTACATGCCATGCAACTGCTGTCTGCCCCTCATCATTAATCTCTAAGCTGGCATGTAATGATCTCAACTCATGTACCATAGACAAAGGAGTAACCCGTAGACTTGCCATAGTCTTGCGACATAAAGCGTCAGCCACAACGTTAGCTTTCCCTGGCTGATAGTCTATCAGACAATCATAGTCTTTGATTAACTCTAACCATCTCCTCTGTCTCAAATTCAACTCTTTCTGAGTGCCCAAGTACTTCAAACTATTATGATCTATGTAGATGTAGCACTTCTCCCCATACAAATAGTGTCTCCAGATCTTAAGAGCAAACACAATAGCTGCAAGCTCCAAATCATGTGTCGGATAATTCTTCTCGTGCGGTTTCAGCTGGCGTGATGCATAGGCAATGACATTTCGATCTTGCATCAATACACAGCCTAACCCATTGTGAGAAGCATCACTGTAAACTGTGTATTCTTTATCTGGAGTAGGTAAAGTCAGAACTGGAGCCTCAGTCAAACACCTCTTCAATTCATCAAAACTCTGCTAGCATTTATCCGTCCACTGAAATTTCACATCTTTTTAAAGTAACTTAGTCAGTGGAGATGCCAACATAGAAAATCCCTTCACAAATTGATGGTAGTATCCAGCTAAACCCAGAAAACTGCGAATCTCCGTGATATTTTTAGGTAGCCTCCAATTAAGGACAGCTTCTATCTTACTTGGATCTACGTTGATGCCCTCTACCGATACTACATGCCCCAAGAAAGATATTTCTTTCAGCCAAATTCACATTTTGACAATTTGGCATATAGCTATTTCTCCCTCAAAGTTTACAGTACAATCTGCAGATGTCTATCATGCTATTCTGTATTCCTCGAATAGACCAATATATCATTTATGAATACCACAACAAACTGGTTGAGGTATGGTCTGAAAATAGTGTTCATCAGATCCATAAAAGCAGCCGGAGCATTAGTCAACCCGAATGGCATTACCAAGAACTCATAATGGCCATAGCGGGTTCTGAAGGCAGTTTTAGGAATACTCTGCTCTTGTACTTTCAGCTGATAATAACCTGATCTCAGGTCAATTTTGGAGAACACAGCTGCACGCCTCAACTGATCAAACAAGTCACCAATGCGGGGCAATGGATATCTATTCTTTATTGTCACCTTATTCAACTGCCGATAATAAATACATAAGCAGAGAGTGCCATTTTTCTTCTTAACAAACAACACTGGCGCTCTCCAAGGTGACACATTAGGGCAGATAAAGCCCTTGTCAAGAAGCTTTTGCAACTGCACTTCCAACTCTTTCAATTCTGCAGGTGCCATTCTATATGGTGTTATGGAGATTGGGTCCACACCAGGAATAACATCAATCTCAAACTGCACCTCTCTTTCTAGAGGTAATCCTGACAATTCATCAGGAAACACATCCGGAAAGTCACATACTGTAGGGATGTCCCTCAGTGCTGGGCTCCCCACTTGGGTGTCTATCACATGTGCCAAGTATGCTTCACACCCCTTTCTGATCATCCTTCTGGCTAGTGCAGCCGAAATGATGTTTGATGGCAGTAAATGCCTCTCCCCATGTATTACCACATCACCATACAGAGGGAGACCAAAAGTGACTATCTTCAGTTTACAGTCAATCATGGCATGATGCCTGGCTAACCAATCCATGCCCAAGATGATATCATAATCTCTAAAGGGCATTTCAATCAAATCTGATAGAAATACATGTTCTTAGATCACCAAAGGACAGTTTCTATAGATTCTATTGACCCGAACCTCTTGTCCTAATGGACTAGTTACTAGCACTTCAAAACCCATTTGGACACATGGAACAGCAAGTGAAATGACTATGCTAACACTAACATACGAGTGGGTTGAACTCGGATCAAACAACACAAATACTTCTTGATCAGAGAAAGAGAATGTACCAGCTACAACATCAAAAGTCTCAGGCTCTTCTCGCTGTCTCATCGTGTAAACTCTAGCTGAAGCACTTCCTTGTCCGATCGACCAACAAGCACTCGACCGTAAGTAGTGCTCTACTACCGCCTCTTCCTCTGCCAACTGGTTGTGAACCTCTAGGAGCAGGACTCTGAATAGATCCTTCAGCAGTAATAGGAGTTGGACCATATCTAGGAGCACTGGTGCAGTCTTTAGCAAGATGGCCCTTGCTTCCACAGTTAAAACAGGCTCCTGTAGCCCAATAGCATTCTCCCCCATGAATCTTGCCACAAGTCTCACAGGGGTGGGCAGGATATAAACCCCTGTTCGACTACTAACCAGACCTAGGGGGTCTTTGTCCAGAGAATCTGCCCCTTCCAAACCTTCCACCTCAACCTCTGCTAGGTGCCCCAAATTTCTTCCTCTTCCCAGAAGTACCACCAGAACTTGGCTCTACTGACTTTTCCCCTTTATCTTTCTCTATTTTCTCAGTCTTTTTTTTATTTTTCTTTTGCAGGTGTCGCTTCTGATTCAATCCATTCTAGCTCAAGTGCTTGAGAGATAAGCTCAGAGAAGTTGCTGTGTCTGAATCCCACTACTTGCATCCTCAAACTAGGCTTCAAACCCGTCTCAAATCTCTTGCACCTTTCCTTGCTGGTAGAAAGGAGACTCCCAACATAGTGGCTTAAGCGGGAGAACTCCCTCTCATATTCTGCCACTGTTCTGTTGCCTTGTTTTAAACTCAGAAATTCTTGTAACTTTTGATCCACATATGCATTTGGGGCTTATTTTTGTCTAAATTCTCTGATGAAGTCATCCCAGGTCAATACTGGTGGTTCAGCTAAGCTGTGGGGGATGTTTTTCCACCAATCATACGCATCCCCTTACAGTAGTGACATAGAATATTCAAACTTCAACTCATTTGGGCAGTGCAGCTTCTTAAACACTCTATCCATCCTTTCAAGCCATTGCTCTGCCTCTAAAGGGTCCACTGTACCCTTGACTTCCGTAGCCCCATATTTCAACAGCTTGTCATACTGTCTGGCTAGAGGTTGTAGTTGTACCACAGGTGTCTGGGGTGGAGCTTGAGCAGGCATACCCCCAGCCATTTGTTGAAACATTGTCGCCATTTGTCATGCGAATCAGGCAAAGAAATCACGGTATTTGTAGGCGGTGCATCGACCGACTGACATTCTATAGAGCTGGGGCTTCCTCTTGTGCCTCAGCTTTAACAGATTGCACAACTGAGCGATCCCCTTCTTCCATATCAATCTGAAGTTAGGGTATCTCCTGAACAAAGAACATAAGGAGATTTCCCTCCGTTAGTTCATATTTATGATGTAATACACTGTATGTAACAAATAAGGACATTGAGCAGTTGTACTTAGCAAAGAAAAGACACAAATTCACAAGTTAAAATATATTTCAAAAATTTTGCTCTGATACCACTAAAACATGTCACACCTTACCCCTCTATAAGGCATAACATGATCCCGTAGAATACCTAATGAACTACCGAACTTCACCTACCCACAACTCATTAAGTACCCTACAAGGGATTTTAAAACAATCTTCTTACTTTTATAAGCGGTGAGCATTTTCTAATAGATATTAAAATCATTTATTCAAAGTTTAAAACTAGTAAAAATTTTTGTTCCATTTTGTTTTTTCGCAAATTTTATAAAAATTTTGGCAGAGTGCCGTCTGTATTTTGAGAAAACAGTTCTTCAAATATCTGTAAAATGCACTTCCAATGATTTATCTCAACAACTTCATCAATTCCACAACCATCCCAACCAATTTCAACATCATTTCTCAATTTCCAAAATTCAAAAATCATCAAAATACCATTAATCAATTTCATTCAATTTAAAACAAAATAATTCCATTCATATTTCATTAAAGATAAAACAATTTATATACATCATTACAAAAATTTACATTAAGAGAAATCCAAACCAAAATTTATCACAAGCTTTATACAACTTTATACCACTTTATACAACTGCTCATAACCAATTTTACATGTTCATACAGTTACATACATTTTCCTACATCAAAATAATTTTTACAATCAAGGTATAAAATATACCTGATAGACTTCAAGGCAGGTAGCTCCTCAATCCTCAGCAATTTACTCTGCTGCTCCTCTAATCTCTATATCTGCGACAGCAATAGCAGCCATCGCTGAGTACTAGGACTCAATGGTGCACAACATACTAAAATAATCTTTATGCAGAATTTAAAACATATTTATTCAAAAACTAAACTGAACATGCAATATCAATACAAAACATGATTTACAAGATTTTAGTTCAAACAATTTTATTTCAAAAGTCTCAAAACCATTTACATAAAAACACATAGTTATATCATGCCATTCGAAACAAATATCATCTCAATAGCCAGAGGCTTATGAGAAGTCACATCACAAGGCTAGCTAGCTCAAATATATGGGAATCCATTCTTTTTCTTCTTCTATTGGCACACACCTCAACACTTTAGCCAGAGAAGGAATCAAAATTCGAAACTAATCTCCCCCACTAGTCATGCTAGTGAGGTATTCAAATATATAGTCATGACACTATGGTTTCAAAACTTATCTTAATAATTTACTAAACAGTTATGCCATCTCAAATATGCACACATAACTTTCAACAATTTAAATCAAAAGCATAATAAATATTTCATCACAATGATGTCACAATTCAATATTTCAATTTATTTAAAAAAATATGCAAAAGAAAATTTACAGAAATTCTACGTTGTGCACAAACCTTAAGCGAGTCGCCTCTTGGCCTTGACTCGATTCCTCGGGTTCTTTCGCGGTGTTCTTTTCCACTGAAACACACAGTGTCACAGTGTTTCAGTACCATAACCTAGCATAAATCTAAAAAATAAATTCAAATTCACTTTTATCTAGCTTATATATGCTAAACTTGATGTTTTTTAAAATTTGTGTTTTGGGGTTACTATTCACTACACTATTCAAGTCAATTTGTTGACTTTCTAAGGCTTAATAGGTATGGAATTCCAACTTCACCCACATACCACATTTTGGTTACTAAATTTTTTGGTTTTGGTTGTTTACTCAAATTCTATGTCTTTTAAGCCAATTTGCAAATTTTCAGTTTTTGTGTCTTATGTTGCACTCTTCCATTAGTCATTTTTCTGTTAGAATTTAGTAAAACTTTCTTCATAGAAAATGTTCCCTATTATCTTAACTTTATTCTCCTTTTTGAATCACTCCATTTGGAGTTTTTTAGCTCAAGTTATAGCCATTTGAATCATGGCTGCCGGATTGGACTTAACCCAGATTTCTAGGCACCAAACTGGTTCTGGCAATTTTAGGTCACCAATTTTGGGTGGCCAAATGACTTGGTTAAGGGCATAATTTGGGTTTGTGTTCTTCATAAAAGTTTTAGGTCTATATCTCAGTTGTCCACTGGTAAAATTTCAAGTCATTTAGACCTGCCTAGCCCAAGTTATGGCCAAATGTTCATTTGGTTCATTTGGTCATTTTTGTATAGGGCAGTGTGCCTAATTCTGGGTTTGTCTAATTTGTTCACTATGCTATGATCACTTTCTGGGCATGATTCCTAAATGAAAAATGTTCCATTTTGTGTCTAGTTTCATTCTGAATTAGCCTCACACCAATTGGGTTGGTAAATTTTCAGTTTTGGTCCCTAAAAGGGACCTTGGTCATGCTGCCTGCATACTGCCCACATCCAATCCGAATCTCCACTCAATTCCAACACTTCCAACATACCCCAATTGGTCATAAATGACCATTTATCACCTCAAACAAGATCAAACACACCATTTGACCACTTCTCCAAATTTTTGTCTTCTAAACCCTAGGTGCCAAAACCCTAACTACACTAATTGTTACATTTAACTAAATCAAAGCATATCAACATCACTTCCACACTCATACAAGTTTATCTACACTATTAATTCAAGCAAATTCATACATTACCATGGCAAACCCTAGCTGACCGAATTTACTTCTAGTCCTCCACACTTGCTTTTATTTCATTTTAATCATATTTCTAAGTTCTTTATGCTATAAATACATTAATTAAACTAAAAATTTGAAGTTGAATCACTAACCTTGAATGCAGAATTTTAATCTTCCTTTCCTTTAATTTGTTTCTTCTTTCTTTCCCTTGGACCTTCTTTTCTAGTTGCCCAAATAAGTTTTATCTATGGTAGATAACTTTTCTATGGTGGAATTTTTGGTTCTTCAAGCTCAAACAATGAGCTTCAATGGAGTTTTGTGGAGATGGAGAGTTGAGAGAGGGAGGATGGCAACTTTGAAGAAGATGGACCTTTTTTTTTCTTTTCTTTTTATGAATTATCCTTTAGGAAGACCATAAATTAAATTAATTAAATTTTAATTATAATATTTATTGCATCATGCATGACGTCATGCATGATGTCATCACTTTTCACTTTTCCTTTTTCTTTTTTTTTTCTATTTATTTTTCCATTAGTTCTTTAATTTAATTTCCGATTCTAAAATTTTCTTTTCTCCAATTTTATTTGACAATTAGGTCTGGAGTCAGCTCTCGGGGTCAATTGATCAAATTGCCCCTCGCCGGTTCGACTCGGTTTGTAAATAATTCAATATTTCTTTCGGATCTCTGACCTAATTATTTGATCAGTTTAACAATTCTTTTCGTGATTTTCTCTTTTCCACTGTGTTCGCAATAGTCCTAAAGACCGCGGCATCATATTTTACGATTCGAAATTTGAGTTTAAATTGACCTCGTAGTCTTTCCCGAGAAGGTCACCCAGTGCTGTGACTCTCGGCTCATTTAACCTATTATCTTTTGTTTTTCTTATTTTTACTTAACCATTTGACAATTACTAATTTTTTTTTTTCAAGAATTATCTAGTTGTCTTAGATGTGGTTCTAATCCCCTTATTTATCCGAACCAATACCGGTCACCGGAACAGTAAAATATACCAGGCTATACAAATATGGATGTTACAAAAGTTAATTTAATAATAATAATTTGTCTTATTTATAATGTAATTAAAAATTAAAGTAAAAAATAAAAATTATAAATTATCCATGCATCGCATGGACATTATGCTAGTGTGGCTTAGTGGCTTGGTGGTGATATGGCATAAAATGCCAAGTGACATGATGAGATGGTGACAACTCATTTAATTGATTAGATAAGAGGATGACACTTGGAAATATCTTCTTATTAGTGAAAGATAACTAATATTCACTAATCAAGTTTATAGACTGGAAATCTCTAAATTTGAGAGATTCCACTAAGTTTAGTAATTCTCATATCCCTAAATTATAAAAACAATCCACATGTAAAGATAATAGAGTTTAAAGAAGGCTTCTTCTTCTCTCAAGAAGAGTCAAGACCTTTCTTCTTCATTTTTCTTCTAATTGATCTAAGAGAAATTAGAAGTTTTACTCTTGAATCAAAGTTAGAGAAATTGTTTCTCTAATTACCAAAGAAAATAAAAGATCCAAAACCTCCATCCTCTGTACTTAATTGGCTGAACCAAAGGGAGTGCATGTAATAACCCAAATTTAAATAAAATAAAAAGAAAATATTATGTTATTAATATTATAGGATTTATTTGAATTAATTTTAAAATAAAGGAAGATAATTAGAATAGATAAATTAAAAATTAAAAATTAAATAAAAAATTAAAAATTTTCAAGGAATGAATCTGGACAACATGTCTGTCCAGGTTCATTCCCAGAAATTCAAAAAAAAAAATTTAACAACAGCCCCTCCCCCCCAAAACTCTCTCTCTCTCTCTCTCTCTCTCTCTCTCTCTCTCTCTCTCTCTCCCCCTCCCTTTTTCTTCCAACCGATGAGCCTCCAGCCACCATGGCTGGACGGTGAGAGGTCCCCCCACCTTGGACGTCACCGATGCACCACCAACCAGCCAGTAGCACCCACTAGACGTGGCGGTAAGAGAGGGAAAAGAGAGAGAAACACACGCGCAGGTGGTCCAACTTTCAGGCGAGATTCCGGCTTCATCCGACGTTCGATCGAGGCGATTTAGGTGGCATTGGAAAGCTTGTTCTGAGAGCTTTCTTTTGATACCAATTTTGCAGCAAATGGAGGTCGGATGAGTGAGATATGGAGGAGAGAAATTTCGGGTTTTTAAAGTCTTTTGGTCAGATCTAGGACGATCCGACCGTTGGATTGACAATCCGAGGCCACCTATGGACTAAGAAAGAGGAGAGGAACATTATGATATAATCAGATCCGGCAGATGTCACCGACGACCGACAGCTAACCACCGTTCGTGGTGGTTCTGGTGGTGGCTCCATTGAGCTTTGGGGATAATTCAACTTCCAGAGACTTCCTCATAAATTTTGAAATTTTTGAGACATAAATAAGCTTCGGATAAGATTATTTTCATTATTTCTCAGACTGTGGAGCATAAATACAGTGTTTCTTAAACAGGAAAAATTGGAGAAAAATTCTAAGAAAAATATATGATGAAATTAAAATTATTTGGAGATATTCTATGGTGTTTATTGAATTTTTGAATAATTGTAGAATATTTTTGAAAAATATAGATGGATTTTAGTTAGATTTTTAGCATATGGGCATATAAGATTATCTGAGATTATGATATTTAAATTTTATATGATTGGTTGAAGCTTGAGAATAGAGGTTTAAATATGTGAATATTGAATTAGTTTGAATTAAGAATATGTTAACTATTGAAAACTTATGGAATTGAGTAATATTCTTAAATAAAATATTCATGGGTGATTAAAAAATTATAATTCCTTTTACAATAGCTTTATAACTTTATTAAGGACCGCAGGGTAAAATTTTAGAATTTTTATAGCTTGTTTGAGTGGATTTTAACAAAATATCAATTATAGGGACTAAAACGTAATTTTTCAAGTTTATGACTATTGTCTAATTTGGAGGGCCCAAAAGGAGCCATATAATGTTGATGAGATGTGATTGTGAAAATTGAGAATTTAGAAGTGTTATTTGAATCTTTTTGCAGGTTGGGTAGGTCCTAAGTATAGGGGAAACTCTGTTGAATTTTCGGCATAAATTAGAATTGCCTCTTTAGATTTATTTTTATTTGAATTAGCATTAATGAATTCACAATAAAATTATATAGGTGATCAGGGTCGACCATCTTCCTTCACCCAACCTCTACAATCGTCTCTAGTGTACTGTGAGTAAAATATTAATTTTAATTATAATTTCGATATTATTATATATTCAAGCATGCTCATGCATCACTTATAAATATGTGTCTATGTACTTAAACAATAGGCACGTTTTATTTTGCATTCATAATTGATGAAGTGCCATGGATATTGTTTGTGGTAATTTGGAGCAATGTGCGTGCGTTGGCGTGCGTGTGGTATGGTATTGGATATGGACAGGACGGGTAGACACGGCTTGAGAGACACTCGCTGGAACTTGGTCCTTTGTGGATAAGTCAGGGTAAATATGACTTGAGAGACACTCGCTGGGATCCCACATTTGGTTTATTAAGCGAAAGTCCGGCTCGAGAGACACTCGCTAGCAGAGGTTAGATTAAGAGAGCTGTACAGGGAATCAGCTCCCATATATGTACTGTTTGAACAGTGTTGAGTGAGTGAGTGCTCCAAATTGCCTTTTTACTGTTATGATGTGATTTGTATGAAAACTGTGAAGGTGTTGCATTCCACCCTTTAGGATGCATTAGCTTTAGATAGCTATAGAAATTGTGGTAAAAATTGGTATTTTACTCTCTGAATCGAACGCTCACTCCTGTTCACCTATTTTTTCCAAACTACAGGAGGAGTTATTTTATAGAGCAACCTGTTTTCTTCCTTGCAGGTTTAGCGTCAGTTATTCAATTGTTTTATTATTTTTTCTAAATTTAAAATCTAGAACTCCGTATGTGTTAGTAGTAGTATAGACCTTGTTAAAAATATTATTAATTTAAATTCTTGAGATTAATAAATGAAAATTTGTATGGTATTTAAATAATTTATAAGTGATGGTATCAGGGTTGAGTGAGGCTCCTCTGATTTCAGTTTTTGATGGTTATCGGATTGGGTTGACTCGAATAAAAATATTTTATTTTATTTATATGTTGGGCCTAAGTTTTTGGGCCTTGGTTATTGTCACACGCTACCCCTCTGTAAGGTATAACATGATCCCGTAGTATACCTAATGAATTACTAACTTCGTCTACTGATAATCCACTAAATACACTATAAGGGATTTTAAAACTTTTCTTACTTCTTTTTACAGTGGTGAGCACTATTTACAGGTGTTAAAATTTTTCAAACTGAAGTGAAACAGCTAACACATTTTAATTATTAGGAATTTCTGTAAAAATTTTGGCGGAGTGCCCTTTGCATTTTGAATAAAATAGTTCTTCAAAAACCTGTAAAAAGCACTTCAAATATATTTCTCAATCTCAAACTCCAACATTTAATCAACACAATATGTTTCTCAACTCAAATCCACAATAATTTTTCTGTATTTTCAAAGGCTGAGATAAAAGAAATATAGTACAAATTTTACAAGCCAAAATAATTCACAATTTATTTTACAACTTCAATGTACAATTTTAATTTATAACTGCTCAAAACCAAAAACACTATATACATACAGTGAACATACATTACAATACAAAATGCAGAATATGGTATACTCAATATACCCGATAATCTCTCACTGAAGCACTAGCAGCCTAGTCTGCTGCCTTGTCAATCTGTCTACTTGCGACAGCGATGAAAAGCTATCGCTGAAACATTGTCTCAGTGGTGCACAACATTAATCAAATACAACTTTAAATCATAAATCATAAGTCATATAAATAGTGGATACTTAAAACTATAGTTAAATTCAAAGACAATGAATGTCATAAAGAATTTAAACTCCATTTCACAATATCATAACAAATCTCAATAAATCAAAAAATGGTTAAATTCAAAAGACAGTGAATGTCAATAAGAATTTAAACTCCATTTCACAATCTCACAATACATATCAATAAATCACACACAGCTTAATCATATTCCAAAGTTCAATTCGTCCCAAAAGCCGATGGCTAATGAGGAATTTAATTCGTCCAAAAGCCGATGGCTAATGAGGAATAACATAGCTAGCTAGCAAAAAATATGAGTACTCATTCTATTCGTCCTCAACAAGCACAGACCTCAACACTTCAGCCAGAGAGGGAATTCAATTCGTCCCACTAGACAAGCTAGCGAGGAATTCAATCAATATACATGATAGCTGTGGTTTCAAACCATTTACAATGTTTTTCAATCAATAAGTATCCATCAAATATCATTCAAACAATTTTTCACAGTTTCAAACCATTTACAATGCTTTCCAAGCAATAAGTACCCATTCAAACACATTTCCACAATTTAAAATAATAATATACAAATAGCCATAATTTATTTCAATTGAAAATTCAAAAGAAATAACTGTTGTGCACAAACCTCTGATAACTGTCTCTTGGCTCTAACTCAGTGTTTCCTTTCCCTTCCCTGAGTCTTTGCTAACTGAGAAACACAATTTGAAGTGTTTCAGTACTCATTTAAACTGTCTCTAAGAATAAGGCTTAATACTTAATTCATTGAATTCTATTATTTCTTTAGTCAACCTAAGATGTTGACCCTCGATGCAGTTTAGGTGAATTAGGTTTTAATGTTACTAATATGTCACATTTGTAGCCTTTTAGGGTTGGTACATGTTACCCAATTCTTTTCCATGTATATTGCGTTTTATTGCAATTTGCTAAATTTCAGTATACCCTTTGACCTAGCCGGATGACCTAGTTCCCTCGGTTTTCGGGTTTTGGTCAAAACTAAAAACTTGTAGATCTATGTCTTATTGCATGCGGGGCAAAATTTCAGGTCATTCTGAGTTATGTAGACCAAGTTATGGTCATTTTACTATTGCTGGTCAGAATGCACCAAAATTGGTCACTTTAGGTCATTTTAGGTCACTTTTGGTTCAGCCAGTTTTTGGACCCGAACTTGTGCAAGCTATTTGACTTACTTATGGTCATTTATGGGCTTTGGTGTCTTCATAAGAATTGTAGATATGTGTCTCGACTATTCATGGTAAAAATTTCAAGTCATTTGGACCTGTTTTGAGTGAGTTATAGCCAAAACATCAACTACTACCCAAATGGTCAATTTTCAGGCCTTAAATGCACTAATCCGGATTTGGTCATTTTTCAAGTTACCTTCCAAGTAGAATTTTGGTAACCTTCTTTCATGAAAGTTGGCACTTTTTGTGCCTAGTTTCACCTCCAATTGGTCTCATACCAATTGGAGCCACACACTTAAGGTTCTAAGCCAAAATACACACTGCCCTATTGCACATTGTTCATCACTCATCAATTACACATTTAACACTTACCAAGTTATACATTCATGCCATTTCTGTTTTGTACCATAACATAAATACATTTCACAACACATTTTTGGTCATTTTGGCAGCTTATAACCACTCTCAATATGCACATTATAGTCTAGAACTTACCAAGTCCAAATTATAAACAATTTAGCCACATAACCTAGCTCATTTACATGTCCACACTCACACCTTTATACACATGTACAAGCTGCCATAACAAGTACCATAATTCAACAATAATATTCCATAAACCAAACCATAAAGCAACATATTTTGGTCCACACTTCAAATTGCCGAATTGTAATCTTCTTCACTTAGCTTTCCAAGCTTCCAAAGTCAAGTGCACATTCACATATTCATTTAGTATACATCACCCAATTTATTCCTACACACATAAACACTTCTTTGACACTTTAATATACCATTTACATGCAAAGATAAACTGCTCTTATAGAGTTTTCATGGCTGCCAAAAATATACATCTCCCTTAAAACATCAAACTCCAAAAATCTTTCTACAATTCAACTACCCATAACATCCACGCAAACTTTAATAAAGCAAGCATCAAAAATACCTACTTACTACTTTGGAAACTCTTCAAAACCTTGACTAAACTTGATCTTCTTGCTGCCTATCCACTGCCCAAGTGGTGTAGAGCAATTTTAGTGAAGAGAGCTAGTGGAAAAATGGCTTGGATCATGCTTGCATAAAGGTTTTTCAACTTCGGCAATGGAGGAATTTCTCTCTTCCATTTTCGGCTGGATTTTGAGAGGTTGAAGAAAGTGAATTTCTGCTGTCCAAAATGAAGATTAATGGTCCACTTTAGGTGTTAGTAGACCACTAAGTGGAGATTTAAGTATTTAATATTCTAAAGATTTCAAATTCCACATTTAACTCTCAATTTTTGCTATTTAAACTATTTAAACTATGTACCACCAATTTAATTTTTCATGATATTTTCCAAGTGTAATATCATGTATTTTTAATGGACATTTAGGTCAAAAGGAAACTCGGGGTGTCAAATGACCACAATGCCCCTGTTCGGGTTGTATTCCCGATTTTTCGGTAACACCGGGTTTTGTCATTTTCTCGATTTCTCATTTTTCTTTGTACTAATTAATTACTTATTTTTATATTTCTAATGGTATTTATACTTCAATAAACATTTATTTAAGTCCTGAAAATATTTTCCAGGGTTCCCCGCTGTCCAGGGCTAGTCAACGGTCCACGCCGTAACTTCCCGTTGCGGTCAACCATCACTAGGGTTCTCGGCTCGTTTAACTTGGTTACATTTCATTGCTATTATTTTTCCTTTATTTTTCTAGTATTTTCTTTTCTTGTATTTCATTATTTTTTGTCTCCTCATCAATATCTAAATGTAGTTCTAGGCATCCTAGCTGTCCGGACAATACTGTTCACCGGAACAGTAGAACGCACTACCGAACATAGGGGTGTTACAATTCTCCCCCCCTTAAAATAAATTTCATCTTGAAATTTTACCTAGATTTAATCTCTGAATAGCTGTGGGTGCTGTCTCCTCATATCCTCTTCACATTCACAAGTAGCTTCTTGTCCTGAATGATGGTTCCACAGCACTTTAACCAGGTGTATCTGTTTATTCCTCAGCTACTTCGCCTCATAAGCCAGAATTTCTATGGGTTCTTCCTCATATGAGAGGTCTGGATTTACCTTAATCTCTTCAATTAATAGTACATGAGATGGGTCAGATCTGTACCTCCTTAACATGGACACATGGAAGACACTGTGTATCCTTTCTAGCTCCGGAGGTAATGCCAACCGATATGCCAAAGGACCCACTCTTTCCAGAACCTCATATGGTACAATGAAACGAGGACTCAGTTTCCCCTTTCTGCCAAATCTCATAATCCTCTTCCAAGGAGAAACTTTGAGGAATACCTTATCACCCACTGCATATTCAATGTCTCTTCTCTTCAGATCAACATATGACTTCTGACGGTCTGATGCAGCCTTGAGTCGATCTCTGATCAATCTGATCTTTTCCGCTGTCTACTGAACAATTTCTGGCCCAATCATTTTCCTTTCACCAACTTCATCCCAACATAGGGGAGTTCTGCACTTTCTGCCATACAAAGCTTCATATGGAAGCAACCCAATGCTTGATTGGTAGCTATTGTTATAAGCAAACTCAATCAAAGGCAAGTGTGTATCCCAACTACCTTCAGACTCAATCACACAAGCCCGTAGCATATCCTCTAATATCTGAATAACCCTCTCAGACTGGCCATCTGTCTGTGGGTGGAATGCTATGCTGAAGTTCAATCTAGTTCCTAGGGCTCTCTGAAGACTACTCTAGAATCTAGAAGTGAACCTAGGATCTCTATCTGATATAATCGATACTAGCACTCCATGCAGTTTTATAATCTCATATATGTACAGTCTGGCCAATCTTTCCAGGCTATAGTCCATCCGAACTGGCAAAAAGTGAGCAGACTTGATCAGTCTGTCAATTATAACCCATACTGCATCATGACTATTCTGTGTTATCAGAAGTCCTATCACAAAATCCAAGGTTATCCGTTCCCATTTCCACTCTGGTACTAGCAATGGATGTAACAAACCAGCTGGAACTTGATGTTTTGCCTTTACTTGCTGACAAGTTAGACATTTGGAAACAAATTCAGCTATATCTCTCTTCATACCCATCCACCAGTAATGCTCTTTCAACCCTCTGTACATTTTAGTTCCACTAGGGTGCATAGCAAAAGGAGACTCATGTGCTTCCTTCATAATGATCTGTCTCAATTCAACATCATTAAGAACGCACATTTTGCCCAGATGTAGCAATAAACCATCATCTCTCACAGAGAATTTAGGTTTCTTGCCTTGCTGGACTTCTTTTAGTAGCTTCTGATATTTTTCATCATTCTGAGAAGCCATTCTGATCTGATCAATCAACACTGGCTGTACATGCCATGCAACTACTATCTGTCCCTCATCATCAATCTCTAAACTAGCATGTTGTGCTTTCAACTCATGTACCATGGACAAAGAAGAAACTCTGAGACTTACCATAGTCTTACGACTTAAGGCGTCAGCCACCATATTTACTTTCCCTGGCTGATAGTCTATTAAGCAATCATAGTCTTTAATCAGTTCTAACCATCTCTTCTGCCTCAAATTCAATTCCTTCTGGGTGCCTAAGTACTTCAAGCTCTTGTGATCTGTGTAAATGTAACATTTCTCCCCATACAAATAGTGTCTCCAGATCTTCAAAGCAAAAAACAATAGCTGCTAGCTCCAAATCATGTGTTGGGTAGTTCCTCTCATGCTGTTTCAGTTAGCGTGATGCATAAGCAATAACATTCCGATCTTGCATCAGTACACAGCCTAACCCATTGTGAGAAGCATCACTATAAACTGTGTATTCTTTACCCGGTGTAGGTAAAGTAAGGACTGGAGCTTCAGTCAAACGCCTCTTCAACTCATCAAAACTCTGCTAACATTTATCTGTCCACTGAAATTTTACATCCTTCTGAAGCAGCTTGGTCAGTGGAGAAGATAACATAGAAAACCCTTTCATAAATCGACGGTAATATCCAGCTAAACCCAGAAAACTGTGAATTTCTATGATATTCCTGGGCTGCTTCCAATTAAGTATAGCTTCTACCTTGCTAGAATCTACCTTGATCCCTTCAGCCAACACAACATGTCCTAAGAAGGAGATTTCTTTTAGCCAAAATTCACATTTCGACAATTTGGCGTATAGCTATTTCTCCCTTAAAGTTTGCAGTACAATCCATAGATGTCTGTCATGCTCCTCTGCATTCCTCAAATATATCAAAATGTCATCAATAAACACCACCACAAATTGGTCGAGATATGATCTGAAAATAGTGTTCATCAAATCCATAAAAGCAGCTGGAGCATTAGTTAACCCGAATGGCATTACCAGAAACTCATAGTGGCCATACCGAGTTCTGAAAGCAGTTTTTGGAATACTCTGCTCTTTCACTTTCAACTGATAATAACCAGATCACAAATCAATTTTGGAGAATACAGCTGCACCCTTCAATTGATCAAACAAATCATCAATGCGAGGCAATGGATATCTGTTCTTTATTGTCACCTTTTTCAACTGCCGGTAGTCAATACATAAGCGGAGAGTACCATCTTTCTTCTTAACAAACAATACTAGCGCTCCCCAAGGTGACACACTAGGGCAGATAAAGCCCTTTTCAAGTAGTTCTTGCAACTGTACCTTCAACTCCTTCAACTCTGCTGGTGCCATTCTGTATGGTGTTATGGAGATTGGATCCACACCAGGCATAACATTAATTTCAAACTGCACCTCTCTTTCTGGAGGTAATCCTGGCAATTCATCAGAAAACACATCTGGAAAGTCATATACTGTAGGGATGTCCCTCAATGCTAGATTCCCCACTTGGGTGTCTACCACATGTGCCAAGTATGCTTCACACCCCTTTCTGATCATTTTTCTAACTAGTGCAGCCGAAATGATGTTTGATGGCAATAGCTGCCTCTCCCCATGTATTACAACATCACTGTACTGAGGAAGGCCAAAAGTGACTGTCTTCAGTCTACAGTCAATCATGGCGTGATGCCTGGCTAACCAATCCATGCCCAAGATGATATCATAATCTCTGAAGGGCATTTCAATGAGATCAGATAGAAAAGTGTGTCCTTGGATCACCAAAGGATAATCCCTATACATTTTATTAACCCTGATCTCTTGTCCTAATGGACTTGTTACTAGCACCTCAAAGTCCATTTTTGTACATGGAACAGCAATGCAATCAATGATGCTAGCACTCACATAAGAATGGGTAGAACCCGGATCAAATAACACAAACACATCTTGATTAAAGGTTGAGAAGGTACCAGCCACAACATCAGATGTCTCGGCCTCTTCTCTCTGTCTCATTGCACAGACTCTGACTGGAGCACTATCTTGCTCTGATTGTTTCACTGTGCCTTGGTCACTGCTGGCTACCTCTACCCCCGCCTCTACCTGCTGGGTGGTTGTGAACTCGTGACAGTGGCTCAATCGACCCTTCTGCAGTAGTAGGAGGTGGTCCAACTCTGCGAGTACTGGTGCAGTCCTTGGCAAAGTGTCCTGTGCCTCCACAGTTATAACAGGCTCCAATAGCCTTGTAGCATACCCCACCATGATTTCTTCCACAAGTTTCACATTGGCGGGGAGGGTAGGAAGTTCTGGTACTCTGCTGACTAGACAGAGGAGGTTTCTGTCCTGAATATTTTCCCCTACCAGACTTCTTACCACTTCTACTGTGTCCCCCATGGTTCTTCCTCTTTCCAGTAGGACCACTGGAACTCTAATCTATTGACTTTACCTCTTTCTTTGTCTTCTCTGATTTCTTTTTCTCAAGGCCCGCTTCAGATTCAATTCTTTCTAACTCTAGTGCTTGAGAAACAAGTTCAGAGAAGTTGTTATGTTTGAATCCGACCACTTGTAATCTGATACTAGGCTTCAAGCCGGTTTCAAACCTTTTACATCTCTCCCTGATGGTAGCAAGTAGACTTACTGCATAATGGCTTAGGCGAGAAAATTCCCTTTCATATTCAGCCACTGATCTACTCCCCTGTTTTAGACTTAGGAACTCTTACAGCTTCTGGTCTACATAAGCATCAGGGACATATTTTTGTCTGAACTCCCGTAGAAAATCATTCCATGTTAGCACTGTAGGTTCTACCAGACTGTGGGGAATGGTTTTCCACCAGTCATATGCATCCCCCTGTAGCAGAGATACTGAATAATCAAATCTGAGCTCCTCTATACAATGTAGCTTCTTGAATACCCTATCCATTCTCTCTAACCACTATTTTGCCTCTAGAGGATCTATTGTCCCCTTGAGCTCTGTGGCCCCATATTTCATTAATTTGTCATACTGCCTAGCAAAAGACTGTGGTTGTACCACTGGTGTCTGTAGTGGGACTTGAGTAGGCATATTACCAGCCATTTATTGGAACATTGCAGCCATCTGCTCAGCAAACTGAGCAGGAAACTACGGTACTGAGGGGGCTGGTGCTGCTGATCCACTGACATTGTGAAGGGCTGGGGCATCTCCTTGCACCTCAACCTCTACAGATTGATCGACTAAACGATCACCCTCTTCCATAGTTAATGCGAGGATCTTAGACCTCCTGAACAATTAACACAAGGAGATTTCCTCCCGTTAGTGCATATTTATAATGTAATGTACTGTATGTATCAAACAATGACATTGAGCAGTTGTACTATGAAGAAAGAATATTCAAATTACAGATGAAAACAGAATTTAAAAACTAGCTCTGATACCACTAAAACATGTCATACCCTACCCCTCTGTAAGGTATAACATGATCCCGTAGTATACCTAATGAATTACCAACTTCGTCTACTAATAATCTACTAAATACACTACAAGGGATTTTAAAACTTTTCTTACTTCTTTTTACAGTGGTGAGCACTATTTACAGGTGTTAAAATTTTTCGAACTGAAGTGAAATAGCTAACACATTTTAATTATTAGGAATTTCTGTAAAAATTTTGGCGGAGTGCCCTTTGCATTTTGAATAAAATAGTTCTTCAAAAACCTGTAAAAAGCACTTCAAATATATTTCTCAATCTCAAACTCCAACATTTAATCAACACAATATGTTTCTCAACTCAAATCCACAATAATTTTTCTGTATTTTCAAAGGCTGAGATAAAAGAAATATAGTACAAATTTTACAAGCCAAAATAATTCACAATTTATTTTACAACTTCAATGTACAATTTTAATTTATAACTGCTCAAAATCAAAAACACTATATACATACAGTGAACATACATTACAATACAAAATGCAGAATATGGTATACTCAATATACCCGATAATCTCTCACTGAAGCACTAGCAGCCTAGTCTGCTGCCTTGTCAATCTGTCTACTTGCGACAGCGATGAAAAGCTATCGCTGAAACATTGTCTCAGTGGTGCACAACATTAATCAAATACAACTTTAAATCATAAATCATAAGTCATATAAATAGTGGATACTTAAAACTATAGTTAAATTCAAAGATAATGAATGTCATAAAGAATTTAAACTCCATTTCACAATATCACAATAAATCTCAATAAATCAAAACATGGTTAAATTCAAAAAATAGTGAATGTTAATAAGAATTTAAACTCCATTTCACAATCTCACAATACATATCAATAAATCACACATAGCTTAATCATGTTCCAAAGTTCAATTCGTCCCAAAAGCCAATGGCTAATGAGGAATTCAATTCGTCCCAAAAGCTGATGGCTAATGAGGAATAACATAGCTAGCTAGCAAAAAATATGAGTACTCATTCTATTCGTCCTCAACAAGCACAGACATCAACACTTTAGCCAGAGAAGGAATTCAATTCGTCCCACTAGACAAGCTAGCGAGGAATTCAATCAATATACATGATAGCTGTGGTTTCAAACCATTTACAATGCTTTTCAATCAATAAGTATCCATCAAATATCATTCAAATAATTTTTCACAGTTTCAAACCATTTACAATGCTTTCCAAGCAATAAGTATCCATTCAAACACATTTCCACAATTTAAAACAATAATATACAAATAGTCATAATTTATTTCAATTGAAAATTCAAAAGAAATAACTGTTGTGCACAAACCTCTGATAACTGTCTCTTGGCTCTGACTCAGCATTTCCTTCCCCTTCCCTGAGTCTTTGCTAACTGAGAAACACAATTTGACGTGTTTCAGTACTCATTTAAACTGTCTCTAAGAATAAGGCTTAATACTTTATTCATTGAATTCTATTATTTTCTTAGTCAACCTAAGATGTTGACCCTCAATGCAGTTTAGGTGAATTAATTTTTAATGTTACTAATATGTCACATTTGTAGCCTTTTAGCATTGGTACATGTTACCCAATTCATTTCCATGTATATTGCGTTTTATTGCAATTTGTCGGATTTCCGTATACTAATTTGACCTAGCCGAATGACCTAGTTTCCTCAGTTTTCAGGTTTTGATCAAAACTACAAACTTGTAGATCTATGTCTTATTGCACGCGGGACAAAATTTCAGGTCATTCTGAGTTATGTAGACCAAGTTATGGTCATTTTACTATTGCTGGTCAGAATGTACCAAAATTGGTCACTTTATGTCACTTTTGGTTTGGCCAATTTTTGGACCCGAACTTGTGCAAGCTATTTGAATTGCTTATGGTCATTTCTGGGCTTTGGTGTCTTCATAAGAATTGTAGATATGTGTCTCAACTATTCATGGTAAAAATTTCAAGTCAATTGGACCTGTTTTGAGTGAGTTATGGCCAAAACATCAACTGCTGCCCAAATGGTCAATTTTCAGGCCTTAAATGCACTAATCCGGATTTGGTCATTTTTCAAGTTACTTTCCAAGCAGAATTTTGGTAAGCTTCTTTCATGAAAGTTGGCACTTTTTGTGCCTAGTTTCACCTCCAATTGGTCTCATACCAATTGGAGCCATACACTTAAGGTTCTAAGCCAAAATATACACTGCCCTATTGCACATTGTTCATCACTCATCAATTACACATTTAACACTTACCAAGTTATACATTCATGCTATTTCTATTTTGTACCACATAAAAACATTTCTTAACACATTTTTTGTCATTTTGGCAGCTTATAACCACTCTCAATATGCACATTATAGTCCAGAATTTACCAAGTCCAAATTATAAACAATTTAGCCACATAACCTAGCTCATTTACATGTCCACACTCACACCTTTATACACATGTACAAGTTGCCATGTAACACCCTCCCTGTAGCAACTCCGTACATTCTACTGTTCCGGTGACCAGTGTTGGTCCGGACAGCTAGAACGATCGGAAAAATATTTAAACTAAAGTGAGGGACTATAATTAACTCAAATATTAATAAGAAAAATTTAGTAAAAATTTTAGAAATAGAATACAACTAAGTCAAATGAGCCGGTGCCTAAGCGATGGGTAACCCAGAGGGAAGTTGCGGTTCTCGCAACTAGGAGCCCTAGAGCTGGGGAAAAATTCATAAAATAATTTTTGGGACTCCAGAAAAGGGTCATTGAGGTTCCTCTAGCATTAGAATGCCAAGAAAATATTTAGAAAAATTTTTCAATCTGTACAGACAATTTTGACCCGTTAAGCCAAACGGAGGGCATTTTGGTCATTTTGCCTTCAGAGGTGATTTTTGGCCGACTTGTCTAGTTAAGTAAATAATTATTATGATCTAAAATATGAATAAAAATTACAAAAAATTAAATTGAAAATGAGTAGAGATGAAAAGAAAAGAAAAATAAAGAAAATTAGGGATAATGACATCACATGATGTCATTATCTTACTCCCAACCAATCACAAGTTAACAAGCATTCTTAAAACACTTAAAAGAGTCAAAATAGACCAAAAAAATTCTGGTCTTCTTCTTCTCCTTCAGCCAGCCGAAACCCTTCTCCCCTCTCCCTCCATTGATTCTCAACCAAAGCTCCCTTTCTCTCTTTGTTTCACTACTAAACCCTAGACACCTTTCATTAAAACTTGTCCATACCTCTTGGGAAAGTGTTTGGCAGCCTAGAAAAGGAAAGAAAGTGAAGTTTAAGTTTGGAAAATTCTGCCCTACAAGAGGTTAGTGCCTATTTATGCATATATTTCTTTTATTCCATGTTAGGGACTTGAAATTAATATGAAATTGTGAATTAAATGGACTAAAACTCATGTGTATGTATACCATGGAATTCGGCTGCTTAGTGAGGGTTATGACTTTGATGGTTTAGATGGGCTTAGAGTGGATTAGAGAGGGTGTTTAAAGTGTATATATATATATATATAAGAAATGAAAGTGTTAACTAAGGTGTGTGGTGTGAATCATAATGGGAAATTAGGGTTTTGGGAGTGAAATTTGGACTTGGCTTATGAAATGATGAGTGAACATTCTAATGGTCAATTAGTGACCATTTGAGGTAAGTTGACCATAATTTGAAGTGAACTAGAGTGTTACAAACCAAATTGGTAGGCTGCCTAGTGACAGCAGCAGGTGAGGCTGTGAGTCCAGCCTGTTTGGACTGCCATATCTTTGGATGTGTAGGTTAAATTGGTATTTGGACAATTGGACATGAAACTAGACACATAATGGCACAATTTTGCTGAAGAAACCATGCCCAAAAGACCAAAGCAAGTGGACCAAAAACTGGCCCCAATCCGGATACCCTGCAACCAGAATCTGCAGAATGACCAAATGAACAGTAATTGTTCATTTGGCCATAACTCATTGTAGAATGGGTCAATTGACCTGAAATTTTTACAGCAACAAGTTAAGATATATAAAAACAACTTTCATGAAGAAACCTACCCCAAATTATGACCAGAACCTATCCAACAAGGCAGTGGCAGTCACTATTCACTGCACTGTAGATATGGTCAATTCTACAGTTTTTCAATCCGACCAGCTGTGGTTTTTGGACCATAACTGGAGCTACAAAACTCCAAATGAAGTGATTCAAAAAAAGAAATTCTACTAGACAAAATAAGGAACAACTTTCATGTTTACTATTTCCTCAAATTCCCACTGTAACAATCACTAATGGAACAGTAAAGTTAGGGTACAAAAACTGAAAATTCTGCTCCCTTAGTTCTAAGCTTAGAAATGGTATTGGTGATTAATTCCAACAAGTTTTGAATGAAAAATGTGGTACATTGGGGGTGTTAAAACCAATGTACCTATTTTCTATCCAAAAGTCAACATTTTTGTTGACCGATGAAGTGAATAGTGACACCAAAAATTGAAATTCAAAAATTGAAGAATTCAAAAGTATCAAATGCCCTAGTATACCTAACAAGATTGGTTTGGATAGTTTGGTATGCCAATAGGGTCTAGCTAGTAGTACTGCATATGGCATTATGCCATTTTGTGATTTCATGGCTTTTGGCCATTCTGACATTGTGTTGATATTTGGCCTTGTGCCTATGGTCATTACAGCTTATTAGCTATTCTGTTGTACACCGGGAGATACATATGTGACCGATGGTGTGACGGCCCGAGGTACTAGATACCCAGTGCCAGTTTACCCGTTTATCCAGTTCAGTCGTCCAGTATAGGTTACTTGGGCAACCAAAAGAATGAAAGTGGATAAAGTTAACAAAATAAATGATTATAACAAGTATAAAACCAGTAAAACATCGATACATTCAATACATATTTATTTTCTGCTATTCTTTTTATTTTATTATTGCACCACTAAGCATTATTGCTTAGCGCGTTGCTTTTGCCATGCGTAGGTTCTGGAGATACTGATCGAGAGCCCAGTAGACCACAGACTGGGTGAGTCCATCCTGCAGCTCTGCATAGTGTTCGTGTCACCTCACCATCTTCAGTGCATTGGTAGGACACTAGGTTTCATTTTGATATTTTGTAACTAATTTTTATTTTCTCATATGTAATTGAACTTATGAAATGTATTTTGATGTTCATGTAAATAATGAGAATTGTGTTTGTGAATGGAAAAGTGAATGTTCATCTGTGATTTATACATGATTATCACATGAGTTGAATGATTGAGAAATGAAATTGAAAAATGTTGAGATTTTGATATTGGTGATTAATTCTGAAACTGAAAATGAAACTGAATGTTCACTAATGGAACAGTAAAGTTAGGGTACAAAAACTGAAAATTCTGCTCCCTTAGTTCTAAGCTTAGAAATGGTATTGGTGATTAATTCCAACAAGTTTTGAATGCAAAATGTGGTACATTGGGGGTGTTAAAACCAATGTACCTATTTTCTATCCAAAAGTCAACATTTTTGTTGACCGATGAAGTGAATAGTGACACCAAAAATTGAAATTCAAAAATTGAAGAATTCAAAAGTATCAAATGCCCTAGTATACCTAACAAGATTGGTTTGGATAGTTTGGTATGCCAATAGGGTCCAGCTAACAGTACTGCATATGGCATTATGCCATTTTGTGATTTCATGGCTTTTGGCCATTCTGACATTGTGTTGATATTTGGCCTTGTGCCTATGGTCATTACAGCTTATTAGCTATTCTGTTGTACACCGGGAGATACATATGTGACCGATGGTGTGACGGCGAGGTACTAGATACCCGGTGCGGTTACCCGTTTATCGATTCGATCGTCGGTATAGGTTACTTGGGCAACCAAAAGAATGAAAGTGGATAAAGTTAACAAAATAAATGATTATAACAAGTATAAAACCAGTAAAACATCGATACATTCAATACATATTTATTTTCTGCTATTCTTTTTATTTTATTATTGCACCACTAAGTATTATTGCTTAGCGCGTTGCTTTTGCCACGCGTAGGTTCTGGAGATACTGATCGAGAGCCCAGTAGACCACAGACTGGGTGAGTCCATCCTGCAGCTCTGCATAGTGTCCGTGTCACCTCACCATCTTCAGTGCATTGGTAGGACACTAGGTTTCATTTTGATATTTTGTAACTAATTTTTATTTTCTCATATGTAATTGAACTTATGAAATGTATTTTGATGTTCATGTAAATAATGAGAATTGTGTTTGTGAATGAAAAAGTGAATGTTCATCTGTGATTTATACATGATTATCACATGAGTTGAATGATTGAGAAATGAAATTGAAAAATGTTGAGATTTTGATATTGGAGTTTGAGATGATTGAATATGATTTTTGGAAGTGTTTTTCACAGGTTCCGAAGAACTGTGTAGAAAGAGATGATTCTCGTTCATTTCAATTAATCTGTACATGGGTATTTATATACAATTGATTCCTATAATTGTGTTATACTAATTAGGAAGAAATCCTAAATAAGAAATCCTAAATAGGAATACAAAATACAGAATATACACAGAAATAATATAATGATTGACTTTCCATAACACTCCCCCTCAAGTTGGAGCATAGATGTTAATCATGCCCAACTTGTTACAAATGTAGTCAATCCTAGCTCCATTCAGAGCTTTTGTGAAAATATCTCCTAACTGCTCTCCAGTTTTGATATGTCCTGTTGAGATGATCTGTTGTTGAATCTTTTCACGAACAAAGTGACAATCAATCTCAATATGTTTGGTCCGCTCATGAAATACCGGATTAGAAGCAATATGGAGAGCAGCTTGATTATCACACCACAATTTCGCAGGCAGGGGGATCTTAAAACCTGTCTCATCTAGTAATTGAAATATCCACATTACCTCACATACTGATTGTGCCATGGCTCTGTATTCGGATTCAGCACTAGATCGAGAAACTACACTCTGCTTCTTGCTTTTCCAAGACACCAAATTTCCTCCAACAAAAATGCAATATCCAGTAGTTGACCTCCTATCAACCTTAGATCCAGCCCAGTCGGCATCTGAAAAACATTCAACATTCAAATGCCCATGATTACCATATAACAAACCTCTTCCTGGAGCTCCCTTCAGATAGCACAAGATTTGTCCCAAGGCTTCCCAATGAGCAACAGTTGGGGAAGACATAAACTGACTTACCACACTAACGGCATAAGCAATGTCAGGACGAGTGACAGTAAGGTAGTTCAATTTTCCTACCAATCTCCTGTATCTCTCTGGATCTTCAAACAACTCACTATCCCACTACTTGATTTGTAAATTTGGAGTCATTGGTGCACTACAAGGCTTAGCACCTAATTTTCCTGTCTCTGTCAATAGATCGAGGACATATTTTCTTTGAGACAAGAAAATACCCTTCTTACTTCTCATAACTTCAATACCCAAAAAATACTTTAATAATCCCAAGTCTTTGGTCTGAAACTGGGTTTGGAGGAAGGTTTTAAGAGATGAGATACATGCAGAGTCACTCCCAGTGATGATAATGTCATCCACATAGACTATCAGGAGAATTAGACCAGCCTCAGATTGCTTATAAAATACTGAGTGATCACACTTACTCTTTTGCATATCAAATTCCTGTACTGCTTCACTGAATCTCCCAAACCAGGCCCTAGGACTTTGTTTCAAGCCATAAAGAGACTTCCGAAGTCTACAAACTTTACCCAACTCCCCCTGAGCAACAAACCCGGTGGTTGCTCCATATACCTCCTCCTCTGAAGATCACCATGAAGGAAAGCATTCTTGATATCCAATTGGTACAGGGCCAATCATATGTAGTGCTAAAGAGATAAACAAGCGAGCAGTAAGTTTAGCTACGGGAGAAAAAGTGTCGAGTAATCAACCCCATATGTCCGAGCATATCCTTTTGCTACAAGGCGTGCTTTTAACCTAGCCACGTAACCATCGGGATTTACCTTTCATGTAAATACCCATTTGCAACCAATAGCTTTCTTACCCGGTGGGCAAAAGGATTCCCATGTACCATTAGCATCTTAAGCGACCATTTCCTCATTCATAGCAAAGACACCGGCCCGGATGAGACAGTGCCTCACCAACAGTATTAGGGATAGGAACAGAGTCTAAAGAAGTAACAAAACACCGAGAACAAGAAGACAATTGATTATAAGAAACAAAAGAAGAGATAGGGTAAGTACATGAACGTTTACCTTTACGAAGAGCAATGGGTAAGTCTAGATCAGAATCATGATCAGTATGAGGTACAGGATCTCCCAACGAAGTAGCTGGTGGAGGATCTGAGTCAGTAATCTCCAATCTCCTGGAATAAACATGAACAACGGGAGGCCGAGTAGGTCTAGAGACAGAAGAAACAGGCTGTGAGAGAGGACTAGACATTGATTGGATAGTATATATTAAGATATCATCCTCCTCCCCTTGACTCTCATACACAGATGATTGAGAAAAAAATGGAGTGGACTAAAAAAATGTGACATCTGCAGAAACAAGATAACGATTAAGAGTAGGAGAGAAACAGCGGTACCCTTTTTGGATCCGGGAGTACCCAAGGAAGACACATTTGAGAGACTTTGGATCCAATTTAGTAACCTGCGGACGAACATCACGTACAAAACAAGTACAACCAAAAATACGGGGTTCAACAGGAAACAAAGATTTTGTAGGGAACAAAGTAGTATAAGGAATATCCCCATTAAGGACAGAAGACGGCATACGATTGATAAAAAAACATGCCGTAGAAACTGCATCCGCCCAAAAGTGTTTAGGAACTTTCATCTGAAAAAGAAGAGCACGAGTTACCTCAAGAAGATGTCGATTTTTTCTTTCGGCCACGCCATTTTGGGATGGGGTATCCACACAGGAAGACTGATGAAGAATGCCATTTTGTGTCATATAAGACTGAAATTGTGCTGAAAAATATTCTTTATCATTGTCACTTCTTAATATGCGCACAGAAATATTAAATTGAGTTTTGATTTCATTACAAAAGGCACAAAAGATAGAAAACAACTCAGAACGATTCTTCATTAAATATAACCAAGTAACACGAGAGTAATCATCAACAAAAGTAACAAAATAACGAAATCCAGTTTTAGAAGTAACAGAACAAGGACCCCAAACATCAGAATGAACTAACTCAAAAGGGGATGAAGCCCGTTTATTGACTCTAGACACAGAAGGCAAACGATGATGTTTTGCAAACTGACACGACTCACATTCTAGTACTGATAAAGACTGAAACTGAGGACACAACTTCTTCATGGTAGACAAAGAAGGATGACCCAATCTACAATGAGCTTCAAGAGGTGTTACGGTACTGGAGCAAACAAGCGACCGCAGTACATGATTTTCCAGAATGTAGAGACCACCTGACTCACGTCCTCTACCAATAATCTGCTTCATCGTAAGATCCTGAAACAAACACTGATCAGGAAAAAAGGAAATAAAACAATTTAAGGTACGAGTAAGTTTACTAACAGAAAGTAGATTAAAAGAGAAATTTGGTAGACACAAAACAGATGACAAAGAAATTGACGAAGTCGGATTCGCAGTTCCAGAACCCATGACACAAGAAGTAGAACCATCAGCTAAAGTAACAGTAGAGGAAGTGGGATTAGACTGAAAAGCAGATAGAAGACTAGAATTACCTGTCATGTGATGCTGCACGTAATCAATAACCCATTTGGACGAGGAAGACACAAGGCATGTAGTGGATTTACCTGACTCAGCGATCACAGTGATAGGGGAACTGGTAGGCTTTAGATATGCCTGATACTAGGAAAACTGTGCAAAATCCTCTGCAGATACCAAAACAGTTTTCTCAGAGGAAGATACTGTAGAATCCTCTGCTGCCATATTTGCCATCTGTGATCGCTGATTTTTCCTCTGAAGTTGCGGACAATTATATTTTGTATGGCCAGGCTCATGACAATAATAACAAATGACTCCTCTTGAGTCCTGATTAGAACTAGCCTCTCCATTACGTTGATTACTTACATTTGCTGTAATTCCTCCTCTACTTCCTCTTCTATTACCTGTTGTCCATTTGGATTATGGCTAATAAGAGCACTCTTGTGGTGTGAAGATTGGGTACTCTGCATGCAGAAGGACCCGTGTGAATGTTTCATGCAAAGAGGAAATCTCAGAATCGAAAGAATCGAGATTTAGCGATCTCATATTCGAAGGAAGGCACAAGAAAACTCATAACAGACCGATTGCTCCGTTGGGCTCTTGAACTTTCACATCAGAACTAAAAGGCAACAATACATTAAGTTCCTCATATACCCGTTTAAAATCCATAAAATAAGCCGTGAGAGACTTATTCTCTTTCTCAGCACGGTAGAATGCCTTACAAACATCATAAATACGGGAGATATTTCCTTTACTGAATCTGAGAAAATCTAAGTAATCCATCAATTCCTTAACAAATTCACAAAGTGATTAATTAAACTAATTACCTCACTTTGTGAATCGAAGTCAAGCTGCAAAAACAACCGAGCATCCTCCCTTAGCCAAGTTTGTTGTGTATCATCAGTAGGTGGATCTTTAGTAAGATGATCATCCTTATCAATGCTACGCAAATAGACCCTAACAGTCTTACTCCACTCCAGGTAATTCGAACCATTAAGTTTGTATTCCGTGATCTTAGTCATCATCGGAATCACATCAGAAATAACATTCTTATTGTCTGCCATTTGTTGAGACAAAGAAAACTAACCGAAACGCTAATCCAAAGTCTTGTGACAACAAAATAATCCAAAATCACAAATCAAGCAAATACGAAATAGGATCCGAGAGCCAAACCTCGGAAGTCCTTTAATGGTGTCTTGGATCGTGCAACAAAGACACGGTGGTGGAATGAGGGGATTGAGGCGACGTTGGCAATGTTGATCAGAGTCGAAACGGCCGGTCGGCGGCCAAGGTCTCTCCTGAGCTGGGTGGTGAGAACAAATAGTCACCCTAGATGACTTGCTCTGATACCATGTAGAAAGAGATGATTCTCGTTGATTTCAATTAATCTGTACATGGGTATTTATATACAATTGATTCCTATAATTGTGTTATACTAATTAGGAAGAAATCCTAAATAAGAAATCCTAAATAGGAATACAGAATACATAATATACACAGAAATAATATAATGATTGACTTTCCATAACAAACTGTTTTCTCCATTTTTAGCCGGTACTCTGCCGGATTTTCTATAAAATTTTCGGAACCTCAAATAAATTATAATTTCAATAAATGACTTAAATGAATTATATTTCACAAGTTATATTCAAAACTATGATAAAAATTAATTAAGATAAAATAGAGTGTTCCGGTACACCGTGTGACATAACTTACTCGGATATACTGTAGACGGGTAAGGGGTGTCACATGCCATAACAAGTACCATAATTCAACAATAATATTCCATAAACCAAACCATAAAGCAACATATTTTGGTCCACGCTTCAAATTGCCAAATTGTAATCTTCTTCACTTAGCTTTCCAAGCTTCCAAAGTCAAGTGTACATTCACATATTCATTTAGTATACATCACCCAATTTATTCCTACACACATAAACACTTCATCAACACTTTAATCTACCATTTACATGCAAAGATAAACTGTTCTTATGGAGTTTCCATGGCTGCAAAAAATATACGTCTCTTTTAAAATATCAAACTCCAAAAATCTTTCCACAATTCAACTACCCATAACATCCACACAAACTTTAATGAAGCAAGCATCAAAAATACCTACTTATCACTTTGGAAACTCTTTAAAACCTTGACTAAACTTGATCTTCTTACTGCCTATCTATTGCCCAAGTGGTGTAGAGCAATTTTAGTGAAGAGAGCTATTGGAAAAATGGCTTGGATCATGCTTGCATGAAGGTTCTTCAACTTCGGCCATGGAGGAATTTCTCTCTTCCATTTTTGGCTGGATTTTAAGAGGTTGAAGAAAGTGAATTTCTACTGTCCAAAATGAAGATTAATGGTCCACTTCGGGTGTTAGTGGACCACTAAGTGGAGATTTAAGTAGTTAATATTCTAAAGATTTTAAATTCCACATTTAACTCCCAATTTTTGCTATTTAAACTATGTACCACCAATTTAATTTTTCATGACAATTTCCAAGTGTAATATCATGTATTTTTAATGGACATTTAGGTCAAAAGATAACTCGGGGTGTCAAATGACCACAATGCCCCTGTTCGGATTGCATTCCCGATTTTTCGGTAACACCGGGTTTTGTCATTTTTTCGATTTCTGATTTTTCTTTATACTAATTAATTAATTTTTCTTTGATATTTCTAATGGTATTTATACTTCAATAGGCATTTATTTAAGTCCTAAAAATATTTTCCAGGGTTCCCCGCAGTCCAGGGCTAGTCAACGGTCCTCGCCGCAACTTCCCGGTGCGGTCACCCATCGCTAGGATTCTCGGCTCGTTTAACTTGGTTACATTTCATTGCTATTATTTTTCCTTTGTTTTTCTTGTATTTTCTTTTCTTATATTTCATTATTTTATGTCTCCTCATCAATGTCTAAGTGTAGTTCTAGGCATCCTAGCTGTCCGGACAATACTGGTCACCGGAACAGTAGAACGCACTACCGAACATAGGGGTGTTACAGTTATGGATTGAGAACAGTAAGCTTTACTATAGGCCTCAGGGGCTTTATGCCAGCCCAGGTCCTAGTAACGGTCCGACCCATAGGTTGGGTCGTGACAGTGCATCATGGGAGAAATTGGTTCAAGGGTTGAGTTAAGATCACATGGTTCATGTAGATGGACCAGAGGACTTACACTTGGAGATCTAGCTTCTTGGATGGTTAAATTTGATTCTGCACTCCATCAGGTAACAAATTCCTAAACCTATGTTTAGGTTTTCAAGGGTTGTTATTTGTCTTAAGTTTCCTAATGACAAAATAGGCTAAAAGGCCAATCAGTGTTACATGTTGTAACCTGATGTTGGGCATTTAACATAGAAATGAAAAATGGTTTCAAGTGATACATGAAACTTAGGTTAATTAAAATTAAAATTACCTAATTGTCCAACCCCAATGCTTTCTCTCCTTTAGATTCAACATGATTTTCTTAAGGAAGTTATACATTGCAGTAAATCTCAAGACAAAAGTACTATTCGGAATTCATCTTTTTTTCAATATTGGTATGAAACTTACTTGCCTACTATATCTGCAAAAGGTTAATAATCCTACTCTTAGTCAAGGTATTTATAATTATGGTATTACTTTGATATCAACAAAATAATACTAAGAGTCCATATCTTGTAGTTTTTATTTGGATCGAATGAAGATATATATATATATATATATATATATATATATATATATATATATATATATATATATATATATAAACCTCTAGGTAGAGACAACTTCCAAACGATGTTAGCGCCAAACCAAAAAAAATAATATTTATAGTACAAATATTAGTCACCTTACAAATTCCATCTACTGCTATCCAAAGAACAAAGAAAAAAAAAAAAAAACTGTAGTTCATGATGATGAGTTCCATGTTAAATGTTCGTTTTGTGCAATTGAAACTGAGACAACGAAACTCAAACACATGTTAAAATAGTATATTCTATTGTTACCTATGCAATTTTTCTTTTCTTTTCTTATTTTGCTTTTTTACTTTTTTTTTTTACTGCAATAAAACATCATTTCAATGTGGACATTTTCAATTTAATAAAAGTATTCAATTATTATTAAATAAAAACCTGAACATTTTTGGCTAATTTCATTTCACATTAAATTTTAGTAATATACATTTATTAAAAAAATACAACTACTTTATAGTTGCGAGAATTCGATTAGTTTTAAATAAGAGCGAACATGATTTTCACTCGATTAACATTTATAAATTAGAAGGGTATATACACCGGAATGCCAGTAAATATTTTCTTCTCTAGAAGGCATCCATCACCTGTGGCATCATGAAGTTCAACATTTTTTTTTTTCGGGGAGACGGGCGATTCAAAAAGCAATTTCGTTATTGTTTTCTAAAAGATTTGCTAAAAAAGAATGCCAATTTTGTGTGATCCACACTTGGAGTTTAAACCGCTAATTACCTAATTAAATATCTGATCAATCACGAACTTCATGGAAACATAGCCAACAAAAAATAAAATATCTTTGGGATGAGACACAGCTAAATTGCAATGCTTTTAAACGAATCAATAGTCAAGAAACTAGAAACCTCCACAAACTGAAATCAAAGCAAAGCAAAGCAAATGATCAATGCAAAGCAGGCCAACTAAAGCAACCACATCAAACCGACATTAAAATCTTATTAATTTGGACCTTCACAATTTGAATCCATTTCTTTCAATCATATTCTGAGCAGTGAGCACCAGTTTCTTTTCTCTCTAAGGCTTCCAGACAATGGTGGTTTCAGCTATCTTTGAAGTGACAACATATGGATCCATGTTAGATGCTGGCCTCCTATCTTCAAAATAACCTGCCAATTATAAACAATAAAAAAAGGGTTGAATTAGACAAAACTGCAAGTCCGCTGTGCTAAAATGGACAATATCTCTCTAGACTAGGCTAATCGAAAAATGTACACCATTAGTGCACTTATTTTTAGGCCTGGCCGCGGCGCTGTTCTGATTCACAATCAGCTAAAAAATGGCTCGAAAACGTTGGTTCCAGTTCCCAAATGTATGAATCTAAATTGATTTCTAAGGTCTTCCTACGATTTTAATTCTAATATGATTTCAAGTAATTCAATCACAGTTCAAGTCAACCATGAATTTGACCAATTTTGATCTGGTCCCCAATGGGATCTAATTGTTTGCACCTTAAAGGTATGATTACCTTTTCCATTTTTCTCAGTGTCACGGCCAACACGGATAGATGCACCCCTGTTTGCAACCCCCTGCAATTTTAGATGCAGTAAAATTTTATTCAAACTGCTGATTAATTTTAGAATAAAAGGCAAATACTAATATACTACCTGAGTAAATAATTTTACGGAAAAACAAAAGGATACAGAAGAAGAAAAGTAAAATACCCAAGAGAAAGTGTTGATATCAGCAGTCTCATGGCGACCTGTCAATCGCCTCTCATTACCCTCTCCATAAGCAGCTATGTGCTCCTTGTGACGCAGACCCAACTTCTCAATAGCCTTCTTGATCACATGTATTCCACCATCATTTCTCATTGACTTGGTGCTGTCAAGAAAATATCAAAACCGAACAATCAGAAATGTAATTTGTGGCATATTCTTTAAGATGTCTTGCCTATGTCCACACATACCTGTAGTTTGTGTGTGCACCAGCTCCATTCCAATCACCCTGGAATTATTAATATCAATCAAAGCACGAGAAGAGAAAAGGGAAAACGTAAAGGAAAGTGACTGAATCTATACAGACCTGAATTGGTTTTGGGTCAAAAGAAAGGACGACCCCTGCAATTTCGGTTATTCGCTATTTGAACAAGGAGAATAAGATATCATCAGAAAATAGGACAAGAAAGAAAAAGGAGAAAGTGAAACGAGAAAGTGTGGGAATTTCATCGACAAACCTCAAGAATGTATCGAGCAACCCACAATTCATCACCAGCAGAAATACCAACAGCAGGGCCAACTTGAAATTCCCACTGTTTCAATGTATAAAAACATGAAAATAAGCTAGCGTGAAAGAAAATCAAGTAAAAGGAAATATATTTTAACACCAATTAGATACCTGGCCAGGCATAACTTCACCGTTGATGCCACTAATATTGATACCAGCATACAAGCATGCCTTGTAGTGGGAATTCACGATATCCCTGCCAAAGGCCTTGTCAGCCCCAGCTCCACAGTAGTAGGGACCCTGCACACAACGATTTTATTTTATTTTATTTTATTTTTAAAGTGATAAAGGATAGCAAGCTGTAGTTATTAATCATGGAAAGTTCTAGAGGGAACAAGTCACAGATACAAACCTGGGGGCCGGGGAAGCCACCAACTGGCCATCCAATAGGCCATTTAACATCCTTTTGGAGAAGGGTGTACTCTTGCTCAATCCCATACCTGATCACAACACATATATGCTATTATATGATATGATATTTAGTCACTTCACTACCACATTTGTACGCTGTGTTTTTAAAATCAGAATTGGTGTGCTGTTCAATTGATTTATTTTGGTAAAAAATTAATAAAAAAAATTTATTCTATTAAATTAAAATTTCATTTTCAGTTAATCAGTCTAAACCACTATTCAGTTTGATACTGAAAACACTGTTAATAAGTGAATGATTATATTCTTAATTATAATTTATGGTTGATTAATAAAAGAGAATTAGGTAATTTAGTCCTTAAATTTTATGTATATTAATTAGTTATTTCTTTTATTTTAAAATTACATTTCCTAATTCATAATTATTCATTTGATTAATTAAAATGCTTTTTTTATTAATCAAGGAAAAAACAAGTCAAAAGTGAGAGAAATCTTTTTAATACTGAGGTATGAAAAATATTTTAATAGAAAATATTTTTTATATTTTCTAATTTATGGACACTCACAATACTATCAATAAAAAATATTTTTTTATTAAATGAAAAACTAAGTCATTTTTAAGACTCTTTTCAAAAAAGAAACTCATTTTCTGAACATTGACAATATTATTATAATGTGAAACACTTATATATACATGACATAAATGCGTGCTATTAATTTAACATTACAACCAAATAATGAAAAATATTTATGAAAAACATTTTTTTAGAAAGTAATTTATATGAAAACTACTTTTCAAAAATTATCTTTAGCGAAACAAATAGAGTCTAAGAGAGCGTTTGATTTTGTTATTAAATTTTAATTTTTGAATTAAAACGTATTTTTTTAAGTTATAAATTAACATAAAAATAAGTAGTTAATTGTTTAGTAAAACTATTTAGAATTAACTTTTAAATAATTTAAATATTTAGTTAAAAAGTTCTTAAAAAGTAATTTCTAATTTGTCAAAATAATAAAAAAATATATAATTGATTGTTATTATTAAAATAAGAATAATATTGATATTTTAAAAATTATTATGATAAAATAATAATTTATTTGATCAAAAAACTGTTTCAAAATAAATAAATAAATTATAGGTAAAAGGTAATTAATGACTTTTGATTTATTTTAAATAATTTATTTAATTATAAAAAAATTAAATATTAATTTATTTATAACTTTTTACTATTAAATGAATTTGATCGATTTTTAAATCAAACCAAATATCTTTTAAAAACAACCCTCCATAGTCAAAAGAATTTCTTGTTCATTTGCTTCTAAATAGGGAAAAAAAAAAGAAGCATTTTAAGAAAAATTGGTGAAGTTTTGGACTGCTAGAGTAATATACTTTTTTTTAGATGGGTTTAGGAAGTTGTCTTATATTTTTCTTTTGATTTTGGGATTGACTTTTGAATTTTTTTTTTTAATTGATTTTACATTTGTTGAGGGAAAGAGAGCAGAAAACAGGGAGAGAGAGAGAGAGAGAGAGGAGAATAAGAGGGTAGAAAATAGGGAAAGAGAGAGATGAGAGGGAGAGATACAGAGAGAGTCTTAAATGGATAAAAAAAGGAGAAAAGAACGGTAGCATAATAATTGTTTTTGAATGAAGACATGAATTTGCTAGTGAAATCAATAATTAGAGATTTATTGATATAATTTTTAAAATAAAGAGATTAATTAATTAATTTTTTAAAAGAAAATTAATATATTAAGATTAAATAATTATTTATCTTAAATATTAAGTGATTTACTAGTGTGCTAATTAAATTTTAATATATATTGTGGGTGGATTTGTTAATAAGTTTAATTATCTATTTTGTTATGGAAAGTTTTTATCGATAATGATATCATATGAATTAGAAAATAATTAATTAAAAAGGGCTTGATTACAAAAATAATAATAATAATTAAAAAGGGTAGGTAAGCAGCGGACTTGGTCATAAGAGACCTAATGCCTTTATTCTTTTCAGTATTACCTAACAGCTGGCAATTAGTCGATTCTGGAAGTAGGTCAACCCAAGCAATCCTTCACGCGTTTTACTTTGAAAATTTTATAATTTGACTCCTAATCCTATTTTATATTATACTCCCATCTTTATATTTTAAAAAATTAATTTTTTAATTTTTTAACTTTTATATATATTATATTTTAATCTTTAAATTTTAAAAATAAATAATTTAATCACTTTAATTTTAATATAAAATAATTTAATCATAATAATTTTAATATTTATAATAATTTTATCTATTTACAAAAAAATTAAATTATTTTATAAATTAAAATTACATAAATCAACCGTAATATAGAGTAAAATTTAAAAACTAAATAATTAATTTTTAAAAAATTTAAAAATAAAATATAATATTATATAAAATTTAAAAATTAAATAATAATTTTTTAAAATTTAAAAATTAAAATATAATATAAAACAAAACTCAAGATTCAAATTATAAAATTCCTTTTATTCTTATCCCATTCAATGTATTTTGGCCTAAATTGCCTAAATTTCCAAAGCATTGCCCCATCTTTTTCGTTCGGTCCAAGTTATGAGTGGATTTTCTTTTGTCTAAAAATAACCAAAAAAAAATCTTTGACTTTTACAATTTATTCTATTTTTAATTTAATATTAATAATATTATTTTATTAATTGATTAAAATTCAAATGCATGTATAAAACCTACGAAATCACCTTAATAATAATAATAATAATAATAATAATAATAATAATAATAATTTTTACTACTTTCAAAACTACTAAAATATTATTTTCTTATAATTTTTCTTTACATAAAATTACTAACTTTTATCTATCAAATATTGAAAAATTATATAATTATTTTTGAAAATAAATATTTTATATTAAACAGCATTATAAACATATAATTTCTTACATTCAGAAGAGGTTTATATAAATACATTTTCTATTTCTTCTTGCAAAATTGGATAATATACATATATATAGTTTGAACATTATGCTTCTTAATTTTCTTTTTAAAAACTTTAAGCCTATTCAAGTCTAAAAGTATTTAAAAAAAAAAAAGAAAAAAAGAAGAATTCAATTATAAGAAAACCGTTAGGGTAAATTTATAAAAATGAAATTATAAATTATAAATGCATAAGAATTGCTTCGGTCCAAATCACTTTTAGGACAAGAAGAAAGTCACAGAAGGGTTGCTTTATGATTTGGACAGATAAACACCAAAGAACCAAAAACGACATTCTAAATCGTCAATTTCAGTAAGATTTTAATTTATTTCCCATCACCGCCAAATTATTTTGGCACTATTACAACACCTTTTTTATTTATTATTTATTTTTTTATTTATTTTTATTTCTTCCTCTCTCTTACATGAAAAAGAAAAGGCAATATATTAAAAAATAATTCCAATATTCTATTAAATATATTTTTAAAATAAAAAAAAAAAGTTATGTCAATAACTACCAACTCCGATTCACAATCACATGCTGGTTGAAAATTTCGACCCACGCTAGGCTACCACTTTTCCAAGACACCTTTTTTTTTCAAACAAAAATATTTTCCCAACATTTTTCATGAAAATTCTTTTATTAACTAAACATAAAGTACATCAATTTTGAGTAGATAAAAGTATTCAATTATTAGGTTTTCAATTTAAACATTAAATTATGTACTTTTAGAATTATCATTTTTTTATTATGTATATTTATTTAAAATTAAATTAAAGTATTTAAAATTTTCTAGTATAATTAATTCTCTATGAGACTCAAATTTAAAAACATATAATTTTGAGATGAGTTAAATATCTTTTGTGATAAGATATTTGGTTAATAGATTTTAAATTTAAAAGATTAATTTATTCAATTTTTAAATTATAATATTTTTTATTTAACTTTATTTAAAATTAAATTAAAACTTATTAATATATATTACAATAATTAATTATTGCATTACATCAAATCTCATATAACAAGTGATAATTTACCCAACAAACAGAGAGTAAATGCATACTACAAGTATAATCCATAAGTAGAAAAAGTGAAATATAAATATATTTATAATTAAAATATAAAATATATTTTTTTCAGATAATATTAATTAAAAAAAGGAGTAATAAAATAATTACCAAGGCTCCTCGGCAACAACGTCGGGGTGTCTAAAGATCTTGGCTGCATTGTGCCTCTTGTTGGTAGGAATAGGCTCGCCGGCTGGGGTGTAAGCATCGCACATCACCTACAATTGTCCATTGTGCATAAAAAGACATTAATACCCTTGTATTTTAGTTGTAAAATTTAATGCATATCTTCCAAAATTCAAACGATCACAAGAATAAAATGAGATACAGCACAGAATCCTCAAAACACCCAATCACTATTTACCAGGATATTGTTTCCTCTTCTGAAGGGATCCTTAAAGATTGCTTGAGGGCTGATCATTAAAAAATTAAAAAAAAAATCAAAATACATGTATGTAATTAGAATTAATCATATGATCAAAATTAATCAGAATTTCTTGATAAATATCCAAACTAGTTGATAAGTAAAACAACAAATGATAGATCAAGAAATCCAAGTTAATTTCCTACAGGGAAGTGGAAACATACTATAGAATGACTTCACTGTCATCTCCAGGGGCTTGGTCTGTGCTTGAGCCATCGTAGTTCCATTTGGGAAGTTTGGAAGGATCAGTCGCTGGTCCTGGCAGAGTCTGTGAACAACACATACATGAATCTGATCAAGCTGGAACAGAACATTGGAAAGGAAAAGACTACTGCCCAGATCATTAAATCCAAGAAAGTTAAGTTCTTGAGGGAGCAAACCCACCCTTGCTTTGCTTCTCAAGTCCAAACCAGAACCCCCGATCCTGAAAGAAAAGAGAATGAAAAGTTACAGAAAGTGTAAAGTAAAGAAAATTGATGCACAGTTTCAGAAATAAACCATACCAGATGTATTCAGCTATGATCTTCTCGGTGGTCTCAGAAAGATTGAGGTTGATTAGATCGCTAAGTAGAGACATGGCTACGCACTCAGAGGGACAGTGATGAGCACAGAGAGAGAGAGACAGAGCGAGGGGGTTGCTGAGAATAAGGGGTTTAGGTTAGGTGATTAAATATAGGTGATGTGCTAACCTGTCATCGCCACCTAATTTTTTAAATAAATAAGGAAGCAAAAATGTGACGTAGGAAAGTTTGTGGAAGAATATTCAACAAGAAAATGGATTCCAACCCGGAATCTACGAAGTGATTGGGTGGTTTCATACTATGTGATTAGTCTTTTTTTTGTTTTTTGACATTCAGGTTTCCAGTTTTTATCCGTCTGCTTTTACACTTGGGAAAGTAATGTTAATTTATAAATCAATGAAATTCTTTTAAAATAGGACCTGATTTGGTGTACAAAAATATAGAACTAGGGGTACTTTAATAAATTCAAATCACTTGTCATATGTGTAATATCTATTCAGTTATTTATGAAATTTTCAGATATTATTAACTCTTTAACCTATCATCTTTCACTAATTATTCAATTAATCAAAATATCACATCATCCCTTTAACTAATTAGAGCTTACCATTATTGTAACACCCTAAATTTATAGACCGTATTCAATATATTTTAGTGAAAAATCAAATATTGAATATGCTATGTAAATTAGATTAAATGGGGGTTAAATTAAAAATTTGAAAAAGATACTAATGGATTTTGTTGCAAAATTAATGGAGCTTGGAGGGGGGGGGTGTTAGTAGTATGTCCTAGAGCATATCATTTAGTACGTATCTTGTACATATTTTATTAATAAAAGGCATTTTCACTTTTCCGTTTACATAATATATTTATGTGTAATAGAAAAGGTCCATTGATATTTTGTTAGAAATATTATTCTTAAGTTGTTAAGAATATGAGTGACAATATTTCTAGCACAAAGTATCATAAATAGGTTCACAATCAAAGATACTTCATAATAAAGACATGACTTATACAGAAAAGATTGTATTCATGTTTGTTCCCAAGTTATTTATATGAGATATAAATAAGATGGAATGGTGAGTCTCATACCATATAACAAACATGATAGGCACTTATAAATGATAAGTAGGCCGAACCAGTGACACTTATGACAAGCACATGGAGTTTACTCTTGTCAATGTTTTGTCATAAATCATATCAGTGCATATAATCTTTAGACCTGAGATAACACAGTTATCTTGTATATAGGTAGTTTGAGTTTGATACTGCTTTCATACTTGTACTGTGTATGGGTATATGGGCATGTGTTGGCTCCTACTAGTTATATATGGAGGTAGGTGTTGATCAAGATGGAATTTGTTCCTCTAAGTAAATAGAGATAAAATCCTATGTTCATTTAATTGTTCTTGATGTTTCAAGTTGCAGGCCAGGACAGATAGATTTATTCAGAAAAGAGTTTCTGATGAGAAAATCTTTTTAATCAAGAACTGGAATTAAAAGAGAACATAATATTCATAGCAAATGGAGTTTGACATAAACCATGACTCCAGCTTGAGTTGGGATTTTGTAACAGAGATTCTAGTGCATGGTAACATATGATTATAGGTTCATTTAAGGTAAACCTTATTACTAATTGGGTGGCTATGGCATGCTATGCTAGGTGTTAACCATGGTCTATGAGGTTCATAAAATGATTTAGAGAAATTATTTATGGTAAGAAAGAGTTCTGATGATATTAAGAGTTGATATCATGTCTCATTGCCAATTAGTGATGAGCCTAGTAAGTCACACACATACACAAGTTATCACCTAATTAAATATGATTTAATTAATTAATTAAAGAGTTTAATTGATTAATTAAATAGGTTTGGTTTGCAATTAGATTGCAAAGTCCCTAGCATGACTTGAAACCAAATCTAGATTATTGGATGTATAATATAAGTTAAATTTATATTTAAAGTGTTTAAATATGAATTTAATTAATGAGAAATTAATTAATAGAGATTAATTAATTAATTTATATTTGATATAAATTAATTAGAAGAAGAAAATAATTATTTTGGGTTAAGAACTCAAAATTAAGACACAGGGGCATTTTGGTCATTTTGCAGTGTGACACGTGGCACCATGAGATGGTGACACATGGCATAACACATAAGCTTGCCAAATATTTTTTAATCATGTAAGATGATTAAAATCAAGATTAAATATAGGTTTGACACTTGGCACAATGTGATTGGGTCACTTAAACCTAGAGCTAATCAAAGGGTGACATGTGGCAAGGGTTTAATGTGTTAACCTAGCTATTTAAGTGTTGTTATGAGAAAATAAAAGACAACCAGCAGCCATACTCCTTTGTCACACCACTTTGAGGGTTTTTATCTCTTCTTCTTCATCTCTTATCAATTCAAAGAGATTAGCCATCAATCTCTTGAATTAAGAACACTAGAAATTGTTTCTAGTGTCCTGTTTACATCTCTAATCTCTTAAAAGACAGAACTTGAATTTTTAATTAATAGAAAAAGCTTTAGAAGCTATTCAAGGGCTGCCATAGGTGTTCTTGGTGTGGACAAGCTAGAGGGACAACATCTGGTGTCCTGAAGACGAATCTCAAAGGCGCAGACATTTGCGAAGGCATCAAGAGGTTAGTGTAATCGTTCTTGATTTAATCTAGGGTTCTAAAATTAATCTGATTAATTTTAAAATCTTAAATGGCAAATACAGATCCAAAAACATATTAAAAGAGTTTTAATATGTTGTTTATCATTGAAATCAAATAGATAAAAATAAATCTTGCATGATGCATGTGACCCTAGGTGAAAATTTTTGAATTCAATGGTATAAACTTGTGTTTTTCACGCTTCCGTTCCTTCAGGGGGTGAACATCTAATTGAGTTTAATTAAGATAATTAAGTGTGATTAATTAAATTAATTAATTACTAAATAAAGGAGACCAATGGCAAGGAGACATATGTTTAAAAGAAGATAAATATCTAAAAGCATATAAAACAAAACTTGGTGTCTTCTTCTTCTTCAAGGTCAGCCGCCCTTCTCTCTCTGTACTCCATTTTCTCTCACCCAAACTCAAATAGAACCCCTAATTCAATAATCTAAGATGCTATTTTATGATTGAATTGAAGGAATTGAAGAATAAGCCATGAAATCAAAGTGAAAGTGAAGAAAAAATTCAAGATTGGTGAGCTGATTCAAGGGGGCAAAATTGCTAGGGTAGAACTAAGGCTAAACACTGATTTGGCTTGGGGGTTTTTAATGAAAAGTGGTTGCTATTGGGAGTAAGTTGCTGGAACTAAGTTGAGGTAAGTGTTTGTCAAAGCTTATTAGCAAAAATTGTTACTTTATGCATCCTTGAACGGTGACTACCAAGATAGTATATCAAGTGAATAGTCCGTACTTATTTGGCTATAAGTTGAGTTGTAGAGCTACAATTGAGATGTAATTTATACCAAAATTTTCTTAAGACATAGACCTATAATTTTTATGTTTTAACCCATACCTAATTCTTAGGGCAAAGTGGTTGAAATTTTAGAGTAATTTGAATTTGCAAAACTGAAATTCCTGAAATTTCAGCAATTAGTCTTGTGACCTTTGTGTAGTAAATAGGGCATATCTTCCTCTGTATATCTCCAATTGAGGTACAATAAGATGCTTTAAAAATCTAACACATAGGCTTAAAATTTTTTTTTAGAGACCCTGTACAAATTCTGGGTGTAAAGTGCTTGAATGTTGAGTGCAAACTTGAATTGAAAATCTGGAAACCTGGAATTCTCAGGACAATGCATATGTGAATAGTAATTGATAATTTAGCCATAACTCATGATCTAGGACTCCAAATTAGATGATTCTTGAACCATTGGAAACTTAAACCATGTAGGAACATTTCTTGTGAAGACTACTTTGATGGAATCTGTCTTTAGAATGGTCAAATTGGCCTATGAACAAGAATCATGAATTCTGATTATAGCCAGACCTGATTAGGTAGAAACTGGATAGTATATAGAAAAATAAGAAGAAATTGAGATCTAGACCTTGAAATGGGGTGATTCTTAATTTAAATGAAAGGTAAGACACCATGTCACACCCTACCCCTCTATAAGGCATAACATGATCCCGTAGTATACCTAATGAATTACCAACTCCGTCTACTGATAATTCATTAAATACACTACCAGGGATTTTAAAAACTTTTCTTACTTCTTTTACAGTGGTGAGCACTATTTACAGGTGTGAAAGACTTTGGTGAACTGAAGTGAAACAACTAACTCATTTGATTTATTTGGAATATCTGTAAAAATTTTGGCAAGGTGCCATTTGTATTTTGGACAAAACAGTTCTTCAGAAAACCTGTAAAAAGCACTTCAATATATTTTAAAATCTCAACTCCAATATTTTTATCAACACAACACATTTCTCAAGTCAAATCCACAGTGATTTTCAAAGACTAAGATACAAAGATATAACACAATTTTTACAAGCCAAATAACTCATAATTATTTTACAACTTTACTGTACAACTTAAATTTACAACTGCTCAAAACCAAGAACAAGATATACATACAGTGAATATACATTACAGTACAAAATGCCACATGTGGTATACTCACTATACCCAAAAATCTCTCATGGCGATACTACTAGCAATTTAGCCTGCTCTGTCTCTCTACTGCGACAAAGAATAAAGCTATCACGAGACAATGTCTCAGATGGTTCACAACATTATCCAAATACAAATTTTAAATCACAATTCATAAATCATATCTATAGTGGATACTTAAAACCATAGTTAAATTCAAGACAATAAATGTCAACAAGAATTTAAACTCCATTTGTTAATATCACAATAATTTTCAATAAGTCGATCATGGTTGAATTCAATAGACAGGATAGGTCAATAAGACTTTACATCAATTTCACAATCTCACAATACATAATAACACAATTCGATCAAATAATTGAAGAATAAAGTTTTGCCAATCTATAACACAATTTAGGCCATGACACAATTTTTCCATATATGCCGTGTTGTACACCACGACACTAAATGCTCACCCCAATAATCGAAATCAATGAGGAGGAAGCTAGCTATATAATGAGAACTCATCCATACTCACCTCGATGGGAAGTCAAAGAGGAGGAACATAATCATACTCACCCTGCACTAATAAGTCAAAGAGGGAGGAATAATCACACTCACCCCATTAATGGAGGAGGAACATATTATCGATGTCATGCCAATTGTGAGTCAAAACAATTCCAAACATTTTATTCAAATGATCCGTAAGAATCCAATAAATTTCCAAAGTTATAATTTCATTCACAAAATGGCAACACATTCGTAATTCACTTCAATTTCCACAAAACCATTTACGTTGCTTTTCAATCAATAAGTATCCATCAAATACCATTCAAACAATTTTTCACAGTTTCAAACCATTCACAATGTTTTTCAATCAATAAGTGTCCACCAAACACATTTCCACAATTTAAAACAATGATATGCAAATAGTCAATATTTATTTCCATTGAAAATAATTCAAAAGACACAGTTGTTGTGCACAAACCTCGATGACTGTCCCGATCCGACTCGGTGTTTCCTTCCCTTTTCCCGAGTCTTTGGTAATCGAGAAACACAATTTGAAGTGTTTCAAGACTAATTTAAACTGTCTCTATCGATGGTGTTTGGTAAATAATGCACTGAACTCAATTATTCACTTAATCACCTAATATACCGACCCTCATTGCGTTTTAGGTAAATTAGGTTTTAGTGTCGTTAATATGTCACATTTGATAGGGTTTTAGGTTTGGTATGTTTTACCAAAGTCATTTCCTTGCTTAGTGCATTTTAATGCAAATTGCTGGATTCCGGAACACTGGTTTGACCTAACCGGACGATCTAGTTCCCTCGGTTTTCGGTCTCGGTCGAAACTACAAACTTGTAGATTTAGGTCTTATGGACCATGCGTGCAAAATTTTAGGTCAATCCGAGTTAAGTAGACCAAGTTATGGTCATTACACTCTTGCTGGTCAAATGGTACCATTTTAGGTCAATTTTAGGTCAAATTGGTCAATTCTGGTTCGGCCATTTTTTGGACCCGAACTTGTGAAAGTTGTTTGACTTGCTTATGGTCATTTCTGGGCTTTGGTGTCTTCATAAGACTTGTAGGTATGGGTCTTAACTATTCTTGGTCAAAATTTCAGGTCAATTGGACCTGGTTTGAGTGAGTTATGGCCTAAACACTCACTGCTGCCCAATTGGTCATTTTTCAGGTCCTAATTGCACCTAATCCGAATTGGTCATTTTTTTAGGTCACCTTGCAAGCAGAATTTTGGCATGGTTTCTCAATGAAAGTTGGCACATTTTGTGCCTAGTTTCACCTCAAATTGGTCTCATACCAATTGAGGTTACACATTCAAGGTTATAGGCTAAAATATACACTGCCCTCAATATGCATTTCACACCCCAACTTCAAACACACACTTACCTTTGCCATTTGTTTACTTACCTACCAAACTGTTTTGGCACATTACCAAAAGCATTTTCTACATTACATTAGCATTATTTTGGGCAGATTCCAATCACCCTCAACACACCAAATATCATTCACAATTACAATTTCTAAGTACCATTACAAACACACCTAAACATTACAAACTTTACACACACTTTACAAGATCAATCTACATACATATCATCAATCCTTCTAGGTTAATATTCTGCATACATTTCCTTCAATATATACCATTACTCAAGTGTCCCCAAGCTGCCACAAACCATTCTTCAACATCAAAGTGCCGTCCATTTTACAATTTCCCATCCAAGTGCATAAATCACCACATAAACATGAAATAATTCACTAGGTTACTAATTCATCATGATCAACACCATTTCTCATCAATTATATGCACAAATATCTCATCAAAAACGTGACTCATGGCTGTCCAAAATGAAAACAACAATAACCCTTCAAACTCAAAATTTTCTTTCACCAAACTAACACCCATAACATGAACATAAACTTTAACAAAGAAATTCTCAAAAATGCAAACTTACCTTTAATTGTAACTTGCTAAACCTTCATCAAACTTCTCAAAATTAGTATCAATATCTTCCTTGTGATGTGTAGACAAAGTTTAATGAAGAACACTAAGAGGTTGGAGTTGAAAATGGAGAGTTAAGAAAGCTTGCATGAAAAATGGCTATGGAGTTTCCTTCACTCTTCAATTCGGCAATTTGAATGCAAATGAGGAAGATGACTTATTCAGCTGCATTTTAAGTGTACACATGTCCCACTATGTATTTAATTAATCCCCTTAGTGGTCCACTTAGTCACTTAATCATATAATAAAGTAATTATTCATTTATTCCACATTTAACCCATAATTTCCACTATTTATTTTAGGTACCACCAATTTAATTTTTCATTTTATTTTCTAAGTGTAATACTATTTATTTTTAATGGACATTTAGGTCAAAAGACACTTCGATGTCAAATGACCATAATGCCCTGTTCGGGTGGCATTCCTGATTTTCAGACACGGGTTTTGTCTGTTTTTCGATTTCTCACTTTTCTTTGTACTAATTATTTAATTTTTCTTTGATATTTCTAATGATATTTATTCTTCAACAAGGGTCTATTTATGTCCCAAAAATATTTTCCAGGGTTCCCCGCAGTCCAGGGCCAGTCAACGGTCCACGCCGTGACTTCAAAGGTCACCCATCGTTAGGTTTCACTCGTTTAACTTGATCACATTTCTTTGCAATCATTTTTCCTTTGTTTTTCTTGTACTTTCTTTTCTTTTATTTCATTATTTTATGTCTCCTCACTCTCATTGAAGTGTGGTTCTAGGCATCCTAGCTGTCCGGACAACACTGGTCACTGGAGCAGCAGAACGCACTACCGAACTTAGGGGTGTTACACACCAAGCTATAAATTATATGAAGACCATATGAGCAAATTCTGTCTTTAGGGTGCCCAAATAATTGATAGAAAATTAGGTACCAAATAGGTGTCCATCCTGGAATAATAACTCACCTTTTTAAACACTTTGTGAATAAAGAGTTATAAATGAATTTCTGCGTGTCTAATTGTAACACCCCTATATTCGGTAGTGCGTTCTACTGTTCCGATGACTAGTGTTTGTCCGGACAGCTAGAATGCCTGAAATTATATTTAAATGTTAGTGAGGAGACATAAAATAATAAAATACAATAGAGAAAAATACAAGAAAAATAAAGGAAAAATAAGAGCAATGAAATGTGACTAAGTTAAACGAGCCAAAAACCGTAGCGATGGGTGACCGCATTGGCAAGTTATGACGTGGACCGTTGACTAGTCCTAGACAGCAGGAAACTCTGGGAAATATTTTTAAGACTTAAATAAACATTTATTGAGGTATAATTGACTTAGAAAATGTCAAAAAAAATTAATAAATTAGTACAAAGAAAAACAAAAAAATCGAGAAACCGATAAAAATTGGTGTTACCGAAAAATCGGGAATGCAAACCAAATATGGGCATTTTGGGCAATTGACACCTAGAGTTGGCTTTTGACCTAAACGTCCATTAAAAATAAATAGTATTAAAATTTAGGGACCCCATGAAAAAGGAAATTAAATGTGTAATAAAATTTAGGGAAATGTGGGGGGATTAAATGCAATTATGAAAACTTTAAATTATAATAAGATTAAAATGGGTTAGTGGAGCACTATGGACACCTTAAAAAATTACTAAGGAACAGATTAGTGAAGCACTAGTAAGTACATCTTCTTCTTCCACAAATTCCTTCAAAGTTGCCGAATCCATTTTCCTCTCAAAACTCCATGGTCGGCCAAACTTAAAGCTTCATACCACCTTGATTCAACCATGGAATCCTCTAGTCTTTTTCACTAAAGTTGTTCTATACAACTTGGGCAACATTTTGGGAGCAAGAAAGGAAAGTTTTGGTGGAGTTTTGAGAGAGTCCATAAGAGGTAAGTAACCATTTCTTCATCCTTTCTTTGTTAAAGTTTATGTTTAGTTTGAGATAGGTGATTTGGTGAAGAAATTTTAAAGTTTTGAGGAGTTATTGATATATCCAATTTTGGACAGCCATGGAACCTCATGGTTAATGAATTATTCTTACATATATTTGTTGGGAATTCATGTTGATTAAGGTGATTTAATGTCCTAGTAAGTTATTTCCATGTGTATGTGGTGATTGTGCATTTGATATTGAAGTTGAAGAAATTATGGGAAACTTTGGCAATTTGGAGCATTTTGGCAGCCTTGAGACTTCTTGGTGAATGCTTGAATTCATGAAGATATTTGATGAAATGTGATCGTAAAGATTGCTAAGTATGTATGTAATTTAATAGTGAATTTATATGTAATGGTTAGGAGTGTTATGTGTATATATTGTTTAGAATTAGATATTATGAATTGGAAGTGTAATTGGTTCATTGTTAATTGGTTATATTCTGCCCAAAGTGACTATAATGTAAAGTGATGAATGGTTGTGGTATGATACAAATGCAGAATTAGGTTTGGGAAGTGAAGTTATATCTAGTTAAATGTGTGATTGGTTGGTACTTCAAAAATGTGTTAAGGGCAGTATATATTTTTGGCTATAAATGGAATTGTGACTCCAATTAGTATGAGGCCAATTAGAGGTGAAACTAGGCACAAAATGTGTCAACTTTCATGTTGAAAGCCTACCAAAATTCTGTCCAGAAAGTGACACTAAAACTGACCTAATCCAGAATTGCAAATTTGGTAACCCAAAAATTGACCATTTGACCAGTAATCAGTCTTTTGGCCATAACTCACTTAAAACAGGTCCAAATGACCTGAAATTTATACCGTTGAAAAGCTTAGATATAGGGCTACATCTTTTGTAGAGATTACAAAACCCAGAAATGACCATAAGCAAGTCAAAATGCTTACACAAGTTCGGATATAAAACCTGCTAGAATTATAAGTGACCTAAAAATGACCTAAGTTTGTCATTTTAGTGCAACCTGTTCAGCGTTGGTAAAATGACCATAACTTGGTCTAGTAAACTCCAAATGACCTAAAATTTGTGGCAAAAGTTCAATAAGACATAAACCTACAAGTTTGTAATTCTGACTAGGACCCAAAAACTGAGGAAACTAGGTCATCCGGTTAGGTCAAAACAACATACTAAAATTCGATAAATTGCAATAAAATGTAATACACTTGAAAATGAAAATTGGTAACATATACCAACACTTAGAGACTATAAAATGTGATAAATTAGAAACAATTTAAATGAGTACTAAAACACTTTAAATTGTGTGTTTTAGTTAGCAACGACTCAGGGAAGGGGAAAGAACCACTGAGTCAAGGCCAAGAGGCTACTTATTAGAGGTTTGTGCACAATAGTTATTTTCTTTTGATTTTCAATTGAAATAAATTATGACAATTTGTATGTTATTATTTTAAATCTTGGAAATTTGTTTGAATGTAATTTGATGGATACTTAATGCTTGGAAAAAATTACAAAATGGTTTGAAACCACAGCTATCATGAATATTTGATTGAATTCCTCACTAACTTGTCTAGTGGGATGAAATGGCTTTGAATTCCCTCTCTGGCTGAAGTGTTGAGGTGTGTGCCAGTTGAGGACGAATAGGATGAGTACTCATATAATTGATAGCTAGCTATGTTATTCCTCATTAGCCATTGGCTTTTGGGATGAATTGGACTTTGGAATCATGATTAAGCTGTGTGTGTGATTTATTGGTATTTATTGAGACATTGTGAAATGGAATTTAATTCTTTATGACATTCTCTGTCTTTTGAAATTAACTATGATTTTAGGTATCCACAGTTTATATGATTTATGATTTATGGTTTTAAATTGCATTTTCTTAATGTTGTGCACCACTGAGACATTGGCTCAGCGATAGCTTTTTCATTGCTATTGCAAGTAGACAGACAGATAAAGTAGCAGAGTAGGCTGCTTATGCTACACTTTTGGGATGTTGCCGGGTATATTGAGTATACCACTTCCTTGTATTTTTTGTTGTAATGTATGTCAACTGTATGTATATATTGTACTTGATCTTGAGCATTTGTAAACTAAAGTTGTAAATTATTTTGGTCTGTAAAAATGTTGTATTATACTTCTCTTATCTCAGCTTTTGAACTACTCAGTCATTTTGCATTCTATTTTTGGAACTACTGAAAATGAGGTTGAATTGAGTTTGACAAATGTTGAGAAAATTGATTTGTGTTGAACCATATTGGAGTTTGGGAATGAAACAAATATATTGGTAGTGCTTTTTACAGGTTTTTGAAGAACTATTTTGTTCAAAATACAGACGGCACTCTGCCAAAATTTTTATGGAATCTATTGATATTGCAGATTTGTTATGTAATTTAACTTTGAGTAGAAGTTTTTAAAACCTGTCAAAAGTGCTCACTACTGTAAAAAGACATAAGAAATTAATTAAAATCCCTTATAGTGTATTTAATGGATTATCAGTAGGTGGAGTTCGATAATTCATTATGTATACTACGGAAACATGTTATGCCCTACGGAAGGATAATGTGTGACATGTTTTGGTGATATCAGAGCTTGTTTTTAAATTCTGTTTTGACCTGTAATTTGAATATTCTTTCTTCATAATGTCATGGTTTGATACATACAGTACATTGCATTATAAATATGCACTAACGGGAGGAAATCTCCTTGTTTTATTTGTTCAAGAGGTATAATATCCTCTAATTGACTATGGAAGAAGGGGACCGTTCAGTCGATCTATCAGTAGAGGCTGAGGTATAAGGGGAAGCCCCAGCCTGTCACACCTTACTCCTCGTAAGATGTAACATGTTCCCATAGTACACCTAATGAATTATAGTACTTCACCTAACGGTAACCCATTAAATATACTACAAGGGATTTTAAAACAATTTTCGTTCATTTTGGAATTGGTGGGTAAAATTTTTTTTTCAAATATTAAAAACCTTCATTTAGAGTCCAAATATAAATCAAATTTTTGAATATTTAAAATCTCCGTAATTTTTACAAAAATTTCGACAGAGTGCCGTTTGTATTTTGAGAAAACAGTTCTTCAAAACCTGAAAATAAAAACACTCCCAATAAATTTCTCAATTCACAACTCCATTTGCAACCACCAAACTTCAAATCAACAACAATGGCAATACTTTAACTCAAAATCCAAATTTCAAATCAAGAATTAATATCTCAAAACATTTCATAACTCATGCATATTGCATTTTAAATAATTAATTTACAATCATAAACTAATTTACAAATGCAAAATCTAAAAAATAATATTATTACAATTTTATTTGTACAACTGCTCAAATTACAGAGATACATATACATACTATCATATTTACATCAAACTAAACTACCAGGGTATAGACAAATACCCATACAAAAATTCTTCAATTATGCCCCTCTCTAACTGTAGCAGCTCGCTCTGCTGCTATATCCTTTTCTCTATCTGCGACAGCAAATTAAAGCTATCGCTGAGTATATAAATACTCAATGGTGCACAATAAAGCATAAAATGCATAATATAAAACATTTACGAATAAATCATCATTAAAAAATCTCGTAATCGCATTTCACAATTTTTTTTTTCTCAAATCACATTTATAACAAATCATAATTTTCAAAGCTTAATATAGAGCACAACCTGATCAAACAATTTAATAAACATAGTGTTGCCAAACAATAACACAACTTAGGCCATGACACAAAATTTTCGAACATGTCGTGTGTACATCACGACAAGGCAAACACCCTCACTAATCGAAATCAATGAGGGAGGTGGCTAGCTAGTTAATGAGTACTCATCCACACTCACCCCTTAGAATGGGAAGCCAGAGAGGGAGGAAACTGATCAAATATCATACTCACCCCACAAGTGGAGGAGGAACATATTAGTATTGCCATGCCAAGTGTGAATTAAAACAATTTAAATCAAGTTATTCAAATATTTTATACAATTCACAAATCATATATCATTCTAAACTTTTCATTTACAAAGTAGGCAACACACTATTTTTCAAATAAGATTTTCAAAGCTATAACTTAATTTAAAACCATATTGTTCAAATATTTCATACAAATCAATAATTAATTTTCATTCCAAATTTCCATTATAAAATAGGCGACACAACATTCTCGAAATTCATAATGAACAAAAACATTCACAATGTATAACAAATCAATTTCCATTATGAAAACTATAATTTAAAAATTTTTGTGCACAAACACAATCAATTTTCAAAATCAAATTTCCATTAACAAGTGGCAAAACTATAGTTCTCAAAACCCATAATTAACACAATGCATACAAATCAAGTTTTCAGTGGAAAACAATAATTTAAAGTTATTGTACACAAACCTAGACTTAATCGCCTCTAGGCCTTCCGAGTCTTTTTCAGCTGAAATAAAAAATTTATAGTGTTTCAGTACCTTATTTCAAAGTTAATTCAATAATTAATTCATAAATACTTAATTCTAGCCCAAATATGCTTAAACTAACATTCTTGGAAATTTTCATTTAGGAGTTACTATTCATGATACTATTCAAGTTAATTTGTTGACTTTCTAAGGCTTAATAGGTATGGGAACTCCAACTTCACCCACATACCATATTTTGGTTACCAAACATGTTGGTTTTGGTCATTTTCTCAAATTCTAAGTCTTTTAGGTAAATTTGCAATTTTTCAGTTTTTGTGTTGTAAGTTGCACTGTTCCATTAGTCACTTTACTGTTAGAATTTGGCAAAACTTTCTTCATAGGAAATGTTCCCTATTATCTTAAGTTTATTCTAATTTTTGAATCACTCCAATTGGAGTTTTGTAGCTCAAGTTATAGCCATTTGAATCATGACTGCCGGATTAGACTCAACCCAGTTTTCTGGGCAATTTTTGGTTCTGGCAGTTTTAGGTCACCAACTTTGGGTGGCCAAATGACTTGGTTAATGGCATAATTTGAGTTTGTGTTCTTCATAAAAGTTTTAGGTCTATATCTCACCTAACCACTGGTAAAATTTCAGGTCATTTTGACCTGTCTAGCTCAAGTTATGGCCAAATGAACAAACAATGTTTATTTGGTCAGTTTGTACAGGGCAGACTGCAATTTTTCAACTTTGGTCAATTTGTTCACTAGGTTTTAGTCACTTTTTGGGCATGTTTTCTAAATGAAAATTGTGTCATTTAGTGTCTATTTTCATTTTCAATTGGTCTCATACCAATTGGACTTGTAAAATTTCATTTTTAGTCCCTCAAAGGAAATTTGGTCATGCTACCAGCAGCATGACCATACTCAATCCGAATTTGGTTTTGATTCAAACACCTCTAACACTCTTCATTAGGTCACAAATGACCATTTCTCACTTTACATTAGGTCAAAGACATCATTTACCACTTCCTCACATTTTTGTCTCTAAACCCTAATGTCCAAAACCTTAATTCACACTACTTATTGCATTTAGATAATTTCAAAGCTCTCAACTATAATCATTCAACTAATGGAGGTCCATAAACTCATTCAAATCCATCAAACCATGCAAATCATACTCCCCTTCAAGCTGGCCAAAATTTCAGTTTGGTCCTTCACAGTTAATTTCATTTCATTTTAAGTTTATTTCTAAGTTAGTTAAGCTATAAACACAACTAAATCAACTAACAAATCAAGTTTAGTTTACTAACCCTGTGTGCAGAATTTTCTTCTTCCTTTCCTTCAAGTTTTCTTTTCTTTCTTTCTCTTAGATCTTGTTTTCTAGTTGCCCAAATAAGTTTTATCTATGGTAAAAAATTTATGGTGGAATTTTTTGTTTCTTCAAGCTCACAATAGAGCTTGAATGGAGGTTTTGTGAGGGAGAGAAGAGAGAGGCGGCAACCTTGGGTAGAAGAAGACTTTGTTTTATTTTTCTTTTCTTTTCCTTTTTATGTATATTTATCTTATGGAAGACCATAAATTCCAATTAAATAAAATTTTAATTAACATATTTATGGCATAATGCATGATGTCATGCATGATGTCATCTCCCTATACCTTTTTCTTTTTCTTTTTATTTATTTATTTTTCTATTAGTTATTTAATTTAATTCCCAACTCCGAAATTTTCTTTTCTCCGATTTTATTTGACAGTTAGGTCAGGAGTCAGCTCTTGGGGTCAATTGACCAAATTGCCCCTCGCCGGTTCAACCCGGTTTGTAAATAATTCAATATTTCTTCCGGCTCCTTGACCTAATTATTTGACTGGCTTAACAGTTCTTTTTCGTGATTTTCTCTTTTCCACTGTGTTCGTAATGGTCTTAAGGACCGCGGCGTCACATTTTATGGTTCCAAATTTGAGTTTAAATTGACTTCATAATCGTTCCCGAGAAGGTCACTCATCACTGTGACTCTCGGCTCGTTTAACTTCTTACGTTCTGTTTTTCTTATTTATACTTAACTAATTGACAATTACTAATTATTTGTGTTTATGACTTATCTAGTTGTCTTAAGTGTGGTTCCAATCCCCTTAATTGTCCGGACTGACTCCGGTCATCGGAACAGTGAAATATACCAGGCTATGCAAATAGGGGTGTTACAATTCTCCCCCCCTTAAAATAATTTCTTCCTCGAAATTTTACCTAGTATCAGTCTCTGAACAGTTATGGGTGCTGTCTCCTCATTTCCTATTCACGCTCCTAAGCAGCTTCCTGGCCTGAATGATGGTTCCTTAGTACTTTAACCAATATTATTTACTCATCGATTGCTTACCTCGAGTGCCAAGTTTCCTTATGAGCTTCTGTCATAAGTTAGATTCAAATTCATTTCAATTTTAAAGGTAAGCATATCTGTGTGCTAGTGGATCTGCTTTTCTAGGACCTCGTTTGATCCTATGGGTGAGAACTTAGTTTTACTCTTTTTCTTGCTGTTGTTTTAGCAATTATTTTCTTTTGTAGTCTTTTCTTTTTTGGCCATAGGTCCATAACCATTATCTTACTATCTCCATTTATGACCAAGGCCTATGTGCTATTTTGCACTATCTTGTTTGCTTTGGTTTAACTTATTTTTTTCTTGATAAAATAATTCGAAATATCATTACGCATCTTAAGTAAATTGCTTGCCTTGGTGGCAATTCCTTATCTAGTGTTTTTCTCATTTCTTACTATTCTATTTATTTTTATCTATCGATATTTCATAGCTTATTTCGCACTGATGTGTAGTCATTATTTTCTTTTGTACTGAACTATAACCTTTCAATATTCTAACTTTAGAGTTTTAAATCCCAGGTTAGGATTTTCAAACTCCTTTCCAATAAGAAAACTTTATCTTATCATAACTATACCAAAACATATTCCATTTGCAACTATTCTTATTCTTGTGTATTATTGGATAGTACGTAGCTCTACACAATAAATCCAAAGTTAGTACTGTAATCTGTAGCTTACAGCACAAACATCAAGAATATTGCATAGTTACTACGATACATCCCAATAGAACAAACTTCCCTATATCTTATTTCTTTTAAATTCACTAATGTCTTGAACTTATTTTGATTATGGTACCCACTGCCATCTATCAGCAGTAATACCTTTACCCGCATCTAAGGCAACTATATTACTATAACTTACTTTTAGGTTCTCTTGCCTTACCTAATTAGGCTTACTAATTAACTTTAAAAATTCTTGTGTGCTAGCAAATACTTTTCACTGACAAACTCTTCCAAAATTAATTTTAAAAAGACTAGTCACTAACATATCAAAATTGATTTTTTTTTTTATGCATATCTCAGTTAAGAATTGAGAAAATACCAGCAACCATACTAGGAGTCTCATTCTCGTCCCTCTGTCGCATAGTGTATACTCTCACTGGAGCATCATCTTGTCCTGATTGATTCACAGTACTTTGACTTTCAGGTGTACTACCCCTACCTCTGCCTCTGCCTCTACCAACTGTTGGTAAACTCTTTGGGGTAGAAACTTGGGCTGATCCTTCTGATGTGGTGAATGATCCATAACGGCGTGGACTTATGCAATCATTAGCAAAATGACCAGTCCCTCCACAATTGAAACATGCTCCTATAGCTCTATAACATACTCCACTATGTGGTTTACCACAAGTCTCACAAAGTCGATCTGACAGCATTTTTCTGCGTGTCAGTTGAGTTTGCTGATCGGATTGGGATGGTTTCTGTCTAGAAGATATACCTCTACCCGATCGCGCGAGCTAGATCCTCTAAAATGTTTTCTTTTCTTAGAGCCACTCTCAGTAGCTTGACTAGTAACCTTTTTAGTTTTCTCTTTCTCTTGTGTACTCTTTTCCACTGCCCATTCTGATTCTATCCTTTCTAGTTCCAGAGCTTGTGAAATCAATTCAGAAAAATTCTGGTGTCGGAACCTTACCACTTGCATTCTTAAGCGAGGCCTCAACCCAGCCTCAAACCTCTTACACCGGTCTCTGTGGTTGGTGACTAAGCTTCTGGCATAGTGACTTAGTCGAGAGAAATCCTGCTCATACTCTGTTACAATTCTATCCCCTTGCTTCAACCTTAAAAACTCTTGCAACTTCATGTTTACATAAGTATCGGGGACCCACTTTTGCTAAAATTCTCTTAAAAAGTTTGCCCATGTGAGGACTGGTGGCTCTACCATACTATAGGGGATGGTCTTCCACCACTCATATGCATCCCCTTGCAATAGTAATACTGAATATTCGAACTTCAACTCTTCAGCACACTGTAGTTTTCTGAAAACCCGTTCCATCCTCTCTAACCACTGTTCTGCTTCCAGTGGATCCACTGTTCCTTTGAATTCTGTAGCTCCAAATTTCATTAATTTCTCATATTGTCGAGCCAGAGGTTGTGGTTGTGCTGCAGGTGCTTGTGTCTGTGCTTGAGGTGACACAATTCCCGCCATTTGTTGGAAGAACGCAGCCATCTGCTGTGCAAACTGAGCAGGGAACTGCGGTACTTGAGGAGGAGCTGGAGTAGCTGACCCACTCACATCTGGAGTGCTGGGGCTTCTCCTCGGGCCTCAGCCTCGACTGATTGTAACACCCCTAAGTTCGGTAGTGCGTTCTGCTGTTCCGGTGACCAGTGCTGTCCGGACAGCTAGGATGCCTAGAACTACATTTCAATATGAGTGAGGAGACATAAAATAATGAAATACAAGAAAAGAAAGTACAAGAAAAACAAAGGAAAAATCATAGCAAAGAAATGTAACCGAGTAAGTGAGCCGGGAAACCTAGCGATGGGTGATCGCACCGGGAAGTCACGGCGTGGACCGTTGATCTGCCTCGGATCATGGAACCCTGGAAAACATTTTTAGGACATAAATAGACCCTTATTGAAGTATAAATCTCATTAGAAAGATTAAAGAAAAATTAAATAATTAGTACAAAGAAAAGTGAGAAATCGAAAAACAAACAAAATACGGTGTTACCGAAAAATCGAGAATGCAACCCGAACAGGGGCATTATAGTCATTTGACATCCCGAAGTGTCTTTTGACCTAAATGTCCATTAAAAATAAATAATATTACACTTAGAAAATAAAATGAAAAATTAAATTGGTGGTACCTAAAATAAATAGTGGAAATCATGGGTTAAATGTGGAATAAGTGGGAAGTTAGCTTAAAATATGATTTAATTTTTTAGTGGACCACTAAGGGGATTAATTAAATACATAGTGGGACATGTGTACACTTAAAATGCAGCTGAATAATTCATCTTCCTCATTTGCATTCAACTTGCCGAAATGAAGAACCTTGAAACCTCCATGGACGTGTTGTGTAAAGCTTGATTTCCTCTCTCCATTTCAACTCCAATCCTTTAAGTTCCTTCACAAAAAAATGGTCTACACATCACAAGGAAGATATTGATACCAATTTTGAGAAGTTTGGTGAAGGTTTAGCAAGTTACAAATAAAGGTAAGTTTACATTTTTGAGATTTTCCTTGTTAAACTTTTTGTTTATGTTATGGGTGTTAGTTTTGTGAAGGAAATTTTGAAGTTTAAATAGTTATTGAGATAGCCATTTTTGGACAGCCATGGGGTCACACATTTGATGATTTATTATGCATATAATTGATGAGAAATAATGTTGATCATGGTAAATTAATATCCTAATGAATTGTTTCACATATATATGGTGATTTTGGCACTAGGATGAGAATTGATGGATTGTAGGGCAATGCGGTGTTGAAGGACAATTTCGGTAGCTTGGGAACCCTTGCATAATTGTATGTATTGATGGAAGTATAGGCAGAATATTGACCTAGAAGGATTGATGGACATGTATGTAGATTGATGATGTAAAGTGTATGTAAAATTTGTAATGGTTAGGTGTGTATGTAATGGTACTTAGAAATTGTAAATGTGAATTATATTTGGTGTGTTGAGGGTAATGGTAATCTGCCCAAAGTCATGTTAATGTAATGTAGAAAATGCTTTTGGTAATGTACCAAAACAGATTGGTAGGGTATGGAAGTAAACTTTGCAAGGTAAATATGTGTTTGAAGTGGGGTGTGAAAGGCATAGTGAGGGCAGTGTACAATTTAGCCTATAACCTTAAATGTGTAACCTCAATTGGTATGAGACCAATTTGAGGTGAAACTAGGCACAAAATGTGCCAACTTTCATTGAGAAACCATACCAAAATTCTGCTTGCAAGGTGACCTAAGAAAATGACCAATTCGGATTAGGTGCAATTAGGACCTGAAAAATGACCAATTGGGCAGCAGTGAGTGTTTAGGCCATAACTCACTCAAACCAGGTCCAATTGACCTGAAATTTTAACCATGAATAGTTAAGACCCATACCTACAAGTCTTATGAAGACACCAAAGCCCAGAAATGACCATAAGCAAGTCAAAAAGCTTGCACAAGTTCGGGTCCAAAAACTGGCCGAACCAGAATTGACCAATTTGACCTAAAATTGACCTAAAATGGTACCATTTGACCAGCAATAGTATAATGACCATAACTCGGTCTACTTAACTCGGATTGATCTGAAATTTTGCACCGCGGTCCATAAGACCTAGATCTACAAGTTTGTAGTTTCGACTGAGACCCGAAAACAGAGGAAACTAGGTCGTCCGGTTAGGTCAAACCAGTGTCCCTAATCCAAAGAATTTGCATTAAAATGCACTAAGCAAGGAAATGACTTTGGTAAAACATACCAAACCTAAAACCCTATCGAATGTGACATATTAATGACACTAAAACCTAATTTACCTAAAACGCAACGAGGGTCGGTATATTAGGTGATTAAGTGAAAAATTGAGTTCACAGCATTATTTACCAAACATTATCGTAAGAGACAATTAAAATTAGTACTTAAACACTTCAAATTGTGTTTCTCGATTACTAAAGACTCGTGAAAAGAGAAGGAAACACCGAGTCCGGACTGTGAGACAGTCATCAGAGGTTTGTGCACAAGGAATATTTCTTTTGAATTTTTCAATTGTAATAAATATTGAGTATTTGTACTTTTTTGTTTTAAATTGTTGATATGTCTTTGTGTGTGTATTTATTGCTTTAAAAGCATTGTAAATGATTTTTATCTGTGAGAAATTGTTTGATTGATATTGTTGGATACTTATTGCTTAAAAGCATTGTAAATGGTTTGAAATTGTGGGAAAATTAGTTTAGTGTGATTTGTGAAAATCGAAGTTAATTATGAATTGTGTTGCCATTTTGTGAATGAAATTATGACTTTGGAAATTTATTGGATTCTCACGAATCATTTGAATAAAATGTTTGGAATTGATTTTGTGTTCACACTTAGCATGATAGTATCGTATCATTCCTTCTCCAATTATGGGGTTGTGATCGTTTATTTCCTTCTCCATTTATGGAGTCGTGATCATTTATTTTTCCCTCTCTGGTTTACCAGTTGAGGTGATCGGATGAGTACTCATTATATAGCTAGCTCCCCTTCCTCATTGATTTCTATTAGTGAGGTTGTGATTGCTTTGTCGTGGTGTACAACACGGCATTGATCGGAAAATTGTGTCATGGCTTAAGTTGTGAATGAATTGGCAACATTGTATTCTTAAATTATTCGACTAAATTGCATTATTATGTATTGTGAGATTGTGAAATTGATTTAAACTCTCATTGACATATACTGTCTTTTGAATTCAAACATGATCTGACTTATGGAAAATTATTGTGATATTGACAAATGGAGTTTAAATTCTTGTTGACATTATTGTCTTGAATTTAACTATGATTTTAAGTATCCACTATTTACATGACTTATGAATTGTGATTTAAATTGTATTTGGTTAATGTTGTGCACCACTGAGACATTGTCTCAAATGATAGCTTTTAATTGTCATCGCAGTAGAGAGACAGATGTGCAGACTAGGCCGCATATACCTCCAAATGATGATTTTTCTGTATAATGAGTATACCAATATTTTGCATTTTGTACTGTAATGTATGACACTGTATGTACATATTGTTTTTGGTTTTGAGCAGTTGTAAATTCAAATTGTACCTTGAAGTTGTAAAATAATTATGAGCTGTTTTGACTTGTAAAAGCTATATTATATTTCCTTATCTCAGACTTTGAAAAATTTCTATGAAATTGAGTTGATAAATTGTTGTGTTGAGAAATATATTGTGTTGAGAAAAATGTGGAGTTGAGATTTGGAAAATTATTGAAGTGCTTTGTTTTACAGGTTTTCTGAAGAACTGTTTTATCCAAAATACAGATGGCACTCTGCCAAAATTTTTACAGAAATTCCAAATAAACCAAATAAGTTAGTTATTTCACTTCAGTTCACCAAAGTCTTTAACACCTGTAAATAGTGCTCACCACTGCAAAAAAAGTAAGAAAAGTTTTTAAAATCCCTTGTAGTGTATTTAATGGGTTATCAGTAGACGGAGTTGGTAATTCATTAGGTATACTACGGGATCATGTTATGCCTTACAGAGGGGTAGGGTGTGACACTGATTGCTCTACGGAATGATCTCCCTCTTCCATTCCGTTTTCTAGAAATTTTCTACTCTCTGACAACAAACACAAGGAGGTTGACCTCCGTTAGTGCATGTTCATGATGTAAATATGTCATATATATCAAACATTTGAGCAGTTGTATTTACCGACAAAATATTTCAAATTCACAGTTCAAAATTTATTTTTAAACCTTGCTCTGATACCACTAAACATGTCACACCCTACTCCTCGTAAGATGTAACATGTTCCCATAGTACACCCAATGAATTACCGTACTTCACCTACCGGTAACCCATTAAATATACTACAAGGGATTTTAAAACAATTTTCGTTCATTTTGGAATTGATGGGTAAAATTTTTTTTTCAAATATTAAAAACATTCATTTAGAGTCCAAACATAAATAAAATTTTTGGATATTTAAAATCTCTGCAATTTTATAAAAATTTCGGCAGAGTGCCGTTTGTATTTTGAGAAAACAGTTCTTCAAAACCTAAAAATAAAAATATTCCCAATAAATTTCTCAATTCACAACTCCATTTGCAACCACCAAACTTCAAATCAACAACAATGGCAACACTTCAACTCAAAATCTAAATTTCAAATCAAGAATTAATATCTCAAAACATTTCATAACTCATGCATATTGCATTTTAAATAATTAATTTACAATCATAAACTAATTTACAAATGCAAAATCTCAAAAATAATATTATTACAATTTTACCTGTACAACTGCTCAAATTACAGAGATACATATGCATATTATCATATTTACATTAAACTAAACTACCAGGGTATAGATAAATACCTGTACAAAAATTCTTCAGTTATGCTCCTCTCTAATTGTAGCAGCTCGCTCTGCTGCTATGTCCTTTTCTCTATCTGCGACAGCAAATTAAAGCTATCGCTGAGTATATAAATACTCAGTGGTGCACAATAAAGCATAAAATGCATAATATAAAACATTTACGAATAAATCATCATTCAAAAATCTCGTAATTGCATTTCACAATTTTTTTTTCTCAAATCACATTTATAACAAATCATAATTATCAAAGCTTAATCTAGAGCACAACCTGATCAAACAATTTAACAAACATAGTGTTGCCAAACAATAACACAACTTAGGCCATGACACAAAATTTCTGAACATGCCGTGTGTACATCACGACAAGACAAACACCCTCACTAATCGAAATCAATGAGGGAGGTGGCTAGCTAGCTAATGAGTACTCATCCACACTCACTCCTCAGACTGGGAAGCCAGAGAGGGAGGAAACTGATCAAATATCATACTCACCCCACAAGTGGAGGAGGAACATATTAGTATTGCCATGCTAAGTGTGAATTAAAACAATTTAAATTAAGTTATTCAAATATTTTATACAATTCACAAATCATATTTCATTTTAAACTTTTCATTTACAAAGTAGGCAACACACTATTTTTCAAATAAGATTTTCAAAGCCATAACTTAATTCAAAACCATATTGTTCAAATATTTCATACAAATCAATAATTAATTTTCATTCCAAATTTCCATTGTAAAATAGGCGACACAACACTCTCGAAATTCATAATGAACAAAAACATTCACAATGTATAACAAATCAATTTCCATTATGAAAACTATAATTTAAAAATTTTTGTGCACAAACACAATCAATTTTCAAAATCAAATTTCCATTAACAAATGGCAATAGCATAGTTCTCAAAACCCATAATTAACACAATACATACAAATCAAGTTTTCAATGGTAAAGTTATTGTGCACAAACCTGGACTTAATCGCCTCTAGGCCTTCCGGGTCTTTTTCAGCTGAAACACAAAATTTATAGTGTTTCAGTACCTTATTTCACAGTAAATGCAATAATTAATTCATAAATACTTAATTCTAGCCCAAATATGCTTAAACTAACATTCCTAGAAATTTTCATTTTGGAGTTACTATTCATGGTACTATTCAAGTCAATTTGTTGACTTTCTAAGGCTTAATATGTATGGGAACTCCAACTTCACCCACATACCCTACTTTGGTTACTAAACTTGTTGGTTTTGGTCATTTTCTCAAATTCTAAGTCTTTTAGGTAAATTTGCAATTTTTCAATTTTTGTGTCCTAAGTTGCATTGTTCCATTAGTTACTTTACTGTTAGAATTTGATAAAACTTTCTCCATAGGAAATGTTCCCTATTGTCTTAAGTTTATTCTCCTTTTTGAATCACTCCAATTGGAGTTTTTTAGCTCAAGTTATAGCCATTTGAACCATGACTGCCGGATTGGACTCAACCCAATTTTCTGGGCAATTTTTGGTTCTAGCAGTTTTAGGTCACCAACTTTGGGTGGCCAAATGTCTTGGTTAATGGCATAATTTGGGTTTGTGTTCTTCATGAAAGTTTTAGGTCTATATCTCACCTAACCACTAGTAAAATTTCAGGTCATTTTGACCTGCCTATCTCAAGTTATGGCCAAATGAACAAAAACTATTCATTTGGTCAGTTTGTACAGGGCAGACTGCAATTTTCCAACTTTGGTCAATTTGTTCACTAGGTTTTAGTCACTTTTTGGGCATGCTTCCTAAATGAAAATTGTGTCATTTAGTGTCTATTTTCATTCCCAATTGGTCTCATACCAATTGGACTTGTAAAATTTCATTTTTGGTCCCTCAAAGGAGGTAGCATGACCATACTCAATCCGAATTTGGCTTTGATTCTAACACTCTTCATTAGGTCACAAATGACCATTTCTCACTTCATATTAGGTCAAAGACATCATTTACCACTTCCTCACATTTTTGTCTCTAAACCCTAATGTCCAAAACCCTAATTCACACTACTTGTTGCATTTAGATAATTTCAAAGCTCTCAACTATAATCATTCAACTAATGGAGGTCCATAAACTCATTCAAATCCATCAAACCATGCAAGTCATACTCCCCTTCAAGCTGGCCAAAATTTCAGTTTGGTCCTCCATAATTAATTTCATTTCATTTTAAGTTTATTTCTAAGTTAGTTAAGCTATAAACACAACTAAATCAACTAACAAATCAAGTTTAGTTTACTAACCTTGTGTGCAGAATTTTCTTCTTTCTTTCCTTCAAGTTTTCTTTTCTTTCTTTCTCTTAGATCTTGTTTTCTAGTTGCCCAAACAAGTTTTATCTATGGTAGACTATTTTTTTTATGGTGGAATTTTTTGTTTCTTCAAGCTCACAATAGAGCTTGAATGGAGGTTTTGTGAGGGAGAGAAGAGAGAGGCGGCAACCTTGGGTAGAAGAAGACTTTGTTTTATTTTTCTTTTCTTTTCCTTTTTATGTATATGTATCTTATGGAAGACCATAAATTCCAATTAAATAAAATTTTAATTCAAATACTTATGGCATCATGCATGATGTCATCTCCCTACACCTTTTTCTTTTTCTTTTTTTTTGTATTTATTTTTCTATTAGTTCTTTAATTTAATTCCCGACTCCAAAATTTTCTTTTCTCTGATTTTATTTGACAGTTAGGTCAGGAGTCGGGTCTCGGAGTCAATTGACCAATTTGCCCCTCGCCGGTTCAACCCGGTTTGCAAATAATTCAATATTTCTTCCGGCTCCCTGACCTAATTATTTGACTGGCTTAACAATTCTTTTTCATGATTTTTTCTTTTTCACTGTGTTCGTAATGGTTCTAAGGACCGCGGTGTCACATTTTACGGTTCGAAATTTGAGTTTAAATTGACTTCGCAGTCCTTCCCGAGAAGGTCACCCATCGCTGTGACTCTCGGCTCGTTTAACTTCTTATGTTCTGTTTTTCTTATTTATACTTAACTAATTGACAATTACTAATTATTTGTGTTTATGGCTTTTCTAGTTGTCTTAAGTGTGGTTCCAATCCCCTTAATTGTCCGGACCGACTCCGATCATCGAAACAGTAAAATATACCAGGCTATGCAAATAGGAGTGTTACACAGCCCTTTCAAAATGTGAGTGGATCAGCCGCATCGGCCCCCTCTGTATCGCAGTTCCCTGCGCAATTTGCTCAGTAGATGGCCACGATATTCCAACAGATGGCTGGTAATGTAACACCCCTATGTTCGGTAGTGCGTTCTACTGTTCTGGTGACCAGTGTCTGTCCGGACAGCTAGGATGCCTAGAACTACATCTAAATGTTAGTGGGGAGACATAAAATAATGAAATACAAGAAAGGAAAACACAAAAAAAACAAAGGAAAAATAATAGCAATGAAATGTAACCAAGTTAAACGAGCCGAAAACCATAGCGATGGGTGACCGCACTGGGAAGTTACAGCGTGGACCGTTGACTAGCCCTGGACCACAGGGAACCCTGAAAAATATTTTTAAGACTTAAATAAACATCTATTGAAGTGTAAATGTCATTAGAAATATCAAAGAAAAATTAATTAATTAGAACAAAGAAAAACAAGAAATCGAGAAAACGACAAAACTCGGTGTTACCAAAAAATAGGGAATGCAATCCGAATAGGGGCATTGTGGTCAATTGACACCCCGAGTTGCCTTTTGACCTAAATATCCGTGAAAAGTAAGTAGTATTACATTTTGAAAATTGAATGAAAAATGAGATTAAAGATAAAATGTGATTAAGGGAAATTAAGGGGTGAAAATTGGGATAATTGAAAATTAATGATTAAACTCTATTAAACTAAGTTAGTGGAGCATTAAGTGGGATATTAGTGGACACATATAAGCCAAAGTGGATAGAATTCAACTTCATCTTCAACCTCACTCCATTGTGCTGAATTACTCCTCCCATAAAACCTCCATGGCCAAATGTTAAGAGCTTCCATAACTCCACCATTTTCAACTCAAAACCTAAGGCTCACTTCATTAACTTTAATACCCACATCACAAGGAAGATATTGATGGTAATTTGAAGGGGATTAATTGAGGTTTGATCAAGCTCCATGTAACATCCTCACTTTAGCTAGTCCGTATAGTCTACTGTTCCAGTGACCAGTGTCGGTCCGGACAGCTAGAAAGTCTGAAAAAATATTTAAACTAAAGTGAGGAACCATAATTAACTCAAATATTAATAAGAAAAATTTAGGAAAAATTTTAGTAATAAAATACAACCAAGTTAAATGAGTCGGTGCCCTAGTGATGGGTAACCTAGTGAGAAGTTGCGGTTCTCGCAACTAGGAGTCCTAGACCGGGGGGAAAAATTATAAAATAATTATTGAGACTCCAGAGAAGGGTCATTGAGGTTCCTATGGCATTAGAATGCCAAGAAAATGCTTAGAAAAATTTTTCAATTGGTATAGACAATTTTAGTTTGTTAAGCCAAACGGAGGGCATTTTGGTCATTTTGCCTTCAGAGGTGATTTTTGGCTGACTTGTCTAGTTAAGTAAATAATTATTATGATAAAAAATATGAATAAATATTGCTAAAAATTAAATTAAAATTTGGAGAAAAGAAAAGCAAGAAAAAGGAGTTAAATTGGGAATTATGATGTCATGCTTATGTAATTAGGAGTTTCCACCCAATCACCACTTAACAAAATGACTAAAGAGATAAAAGGGACACAAAATAAGACAAAATAAGATAAAAACAAAGAAGAAAATTCCAGCAGCCATTTTCTTTCCAAAACCAACGGGAATATTAGAGAAAGAGAAAGAGAAGAGAAACTCCATGTAAGCTTAGGAAAGCTTGAAATCACCCACTAAATTACCTTGAAACTCAATTTTGTCTTCACAAAAAAATTGTTCATACATCTTGGGCAAGCTAAAGACAATAAAAAGAAATAGAAAGGAGGAGCTTTGATAAGCTTGGAATTTACTTCATTAAAGGTTAGTGACTAAACTCACTCATTCTCTTTTGATTCATGTTAAAGGAGTGGAGTGGAATGTAAATTTGCATGAAAATTAAAAATATACCATGTGTAAACTTTTCTTAAAATTCCAGTAGCCTTGGGCTTGGTAGGGTTTTGAAGATTTTCTTGAATTAAAATGGTACCCTAGCTGCCCTTAACACTAACCTATTGTTTAGGATGATGAAATGCAAGTTAAATGCATGATTTGAGATGTTAGGGTTTGGGTATAAAATGGAGACTTTGATCATGTAATGATGAAAGTAAGTTTTAATGATCAATTAGTGACCATTTGGTTATGTGTAAATAAGAAATGAGATGGTTTGATTAGTGAAAATTGAAGTTAGTGTTGCTGCCTTGGTTGACCTACAGAATTGGACATGAGTCCAGCAGGTTTGGGTTGCAGTTACTGTTCATTACACTGTAGATATGGTCAGTCTAGAAATTCTGGACAAAATTTCAATCCGGCCAGTTGTGGGTTTTGGACCATAACTTGAGCTACAAAACTCCAAATGGAGTGATTCAAAAAAGGAAATGCAACTAGACAAAATAAGGAACAACTTTCATGTGATCAGTTTGCCAAATTCCCACTGCAAAATTGACCAATGAAACAATAAAGACAAACATAAAAACTGAAAATTCTGCCCAACTAACGTTAAGCTTAGAAATGGTATTGGCAACCAATACCAACAAATTATGAATGTAAAATGTGGTATGTTGATGATATTAGAACCAATGTACCTATTGCCTATGTAAAAGTCAACTTTTTTGTTGACTTGGGAATGGAATAGTAACACTAAAACTTGAATTGCAAAAATTGTGAAATTTAAAAGTGTAATATGTCTTAGTATACCTAACAAGATTGGTTTGGATAGCTTGGCATGCCAATAGGGCTCTGTTAGCAGTACTGCATATGGCTTCATGCCATTCTGTTTTTCATGGCTTCCCATTCCATTCTATGAAATAATAGCCTTTGGCTATGTTATTTGAGTTGTTATACTCAGGTTGTAACCCTGATGATTATCACAGCTTATTAGCTGTTCTGTTGCACACTGGGAGACACAATGTGTCGATGGTGTGATGGTCCGAGGTACTTAGTACCTAGTGCCAGTTTACCTGTTTATCCAGTCCAGTCAACTAGTATGGTTTACTTGGGCAATGATAATAAATTTTTATCAAATTTTAATCGAATAATACTGCAATAAATACCAGAAATTAAGTCTACCCAAAAATGAAATCATACATTCTGCATAATTATTCTATTCTATTTTATTTTATTTTATATTGTCACCACTAAGCAGAATTGCTTAGCGCGTTGCTTTTGCCACGCAGTCTTCGGATAGTGGGGAGCCAGAGACATCGACGGTGAGCCTTCAGAGTTGCATCTGGGGTCCAGAGTCACCTCACATCTGCACTGCATATGGTAGGACATTAGGACTATGGGTGGCCCTTTTGTATTTTGCATTTTGTATTAGTTTGAATTGTAACTATAAACTCCTGTAATTATGCATTAATGTAAATATATGAAATTTCATATTATTGAAATTTTCTGCATAATGTATGTTGATAACTGAAATGTTGTGAATTATTTATGAATATGCTTCAAGTGATGAAGTGAACAGAAAAGTTTTGAAAATAGTATTGTGATTTGAGATTGAGATTTTGAGTTTGACTTGAAATGTGTATAATGGAGTTTGGATCTAGAAATTATATTGGAAGTGCTTTTAAACAAGTTCAGAAGAACTGTTTTTCCAATTTATAGTCGACACTCTGCCGGATTTTCTATAAAATTTGTGAAAAAATTCAGATTTATCAAAATTGTAAATAAATGAATTAAAAAGGGATAAATTGTAAATGGAAACATAAATTGATGCTCCGGCACACTGAATGGCATAACTTGCTCGGCTACACTGTAGACGAGTAAGGGGTGTCACATTTAGTGGTATCAGAGCATCGGTTTAGGCATTTCTGAGCCTAGATAGAGTGCATACCATTGCATTGCATTTGTAAGCGTTGAGGTGACACTGATGCAGATCTGTTTGTTTTCTTATTTTGAATAGGATATGGATCCTGCTTCACAAAGAGCAGTTGAAGAAGAGGTGGAGAGTCGTGCTCCACCCAGGGCTGAATCTGGGGGTAGGGGAAAGCGCTCTCCACCGGTGAGGCACCTGCCCAACCTCAGTTTGCTCTATTTCAGCAAATGACTGAATTCTATCGGCAAATGATGGGGGCAATACCACCACCACAACCACAGCCACAACCTCCACCAGTACCACAGAAGTCCCATATGGTGAAATTAAGAAAGCATGGGGCTGTAGACTTCTTTGGGAAGAGAGAGGATGATCCCATGACCACAGAGAACTGGTTGGATAGCACCATCAGAGTGTTGAAACAACTAAACTGCACCCCCGAGCAGAACCTGGTGGGTGCTGTGTCCCTACTTCAGGATGATGCATATCAGTGGTGGGACACAGTAACCAGTGAGGTGCAACCTGAACGGATCACCTGGGAATTCTTCCTCACAGAGTTCAGGAAGAAATATGTGAGCAAAGTGTATTTAGAAGAGCGAAGAAGAGAATTTATCAGTCTGAGACAGAGGCAATTGTCAGTGGTGGAATATGAGCGTGAGTTTGTCAGACTGAGTAGATATGGGAGGGAGATAGTCCCTACTGAGGCAGAGAGGTGCAGAAGGTTTAAAGAAGGGCTCAATGACAACATCAAAGTCATGATCACAGCATTGGAGATCACGGATTTTTGCTAAATTGGTAGATGCTGCATCAAAAGTGGAAAGGGTCCGAATCAATGAACAAAATATAAGGGAAAGACAGCAGAAGAGGGGTTCGGGTCAGTCCAGTGCATTTTCTGCTCCCAGTAAGAAGAGTAAGGGTCCTCCTGCTCAGAGTTCAGGACCACCACAGGTCGTGGTCGGTCTCGAGGCCTGCACCATAGTTCACACCTAGGAGAGGCCAGTCCACACCATCAGTGGGCAGCTCTCCAGGAACGGTGTGTAGGGGACCAGCCCCTGCATCTTCTGCTTGTCAGTACTGTTAAAAGTGGCATAAGGGGGATTGTTGGTGAGTGACCAGTGCATGCTTACGGTGTAGATCAACAGAACATCAGATCAAGAATTGTCTAAAGAGGACTACTACAGTTGCTCCAACACAAACTGACAGACCTGCTCCTGCACCACAAAGGGGTAGGAAGCCTGGTAAACCTGAGGCAGGTGGTCCATCACTGAGGCCTACATCTGAGTCAGCTGAGGGGCTAAACACTAGAATACCAACTAGGGCCTATGCCATTATAGCTCAGGAGGAGCACGATGCCCCGGATGTCATCAGGGGTACGTTTTCCCTCTACAACACTTCTGTGCATGCATTAATGGATCCAAGATCCACTCATTCCTACATTTGCATCAAACTACCCGTAGAGAGGGGAGTTCCAGTAGAGGAGAGTGATCAAGACATTCTGGTCACAAATCCACTAGGCCACAGTGTGGTGGTGAATAAGGTGTATAAAGGTTGCCCGTTGAGGATTCAGGGGTATGAATTCTCGACAGACCTAATTGAATTGCCCTTCCACGAGTTTAACGTGATTTTGGGAATGGATTGGTTGTCACATCATCAGGCAATAGTTGATTGCAAATTGAATAGGATTTCTCTAAAAACTTCTGAGGGTAATGAGATCACTGTTGTGGGTGAAAGGACAGATTTCCTGTCCAATGTTATCTCAGCCACAGTTGCAAGAAGATTGATGAGAAAAGGCTGTGAAGCTTACCTAGCACATGTGGTTGATACTAGGCAAGTTAAGCCAAGCTTGTGTGATATACCCACAGTAAGAGACTTCCCAGATGTATTTCCTGAAGAGTTGCCTGGTTTACCACCAGAAAGGGAAGTCGAGTTTGCTATTGAGGTAATGCCGGGTACAACACCCATTTCTATTGCTCCTTATAGGATGGCATCCACTGAATTGAAGGAGTTGAAAACTCAGTTGCAAGAGTTGCTTGATAAGGGGTTCATATGCCCCAATGTGTCACCATGGGGAGCTCCGGTGCTGTTTGTGAAGAAGAAGGATAGAACCTTGAGATTGTGCATTGATTACCGACAGTTGAACAAGGTAACTGTGAAGAATAAATATCCATTACCAAGAATTGACGATATGTTTGATCAGTTGAAGGGAGCCAGTGTATTTTCAAAAATTGATCTCAGATCAGGGTATCATCAGTTGAGGGTAAAGGATGCAGATGTGTCAAAAACTGCATTCAGAACTCGGTATGGGCATTATGAATTTTTAGTGATGCCGTTTGGGTTAACAAATGCACCAGCAGCATTTATGGACCTTATGAATCGTATCTTCCATCCATATCTAGATCGGTTTGTAGTGGTCTTTATTGATGATATTCTGGTGTATTCCAAGACCAAGGAAGAACATGATGAACATTTGAGGATTGTTCTGTAAACCTTGCGAGAAAAGAAGGTGTATGCTAAGCTGTCCAAGTGTGACTTCTGGATGAGTGAAATCTCTTTCCTTGGACACATAGTATCAGTTGAGGGGATTAGAGTGGATCCCAAAAAGATAGAAGCAGTGATAGAATGGAAGCCTCCCAAAAATACAACTGAGGTCAGAAGTTTCTTGGGGCTAGCTGGGTATTACAAAAGATTTGTGAAGGGGTTTTCTCTTATAGCTGCTCTAATGACCAAGTTGTTGCACAAGAATGTGAAATTTGGCTGGAACGACAAGTGCCAAGCCAGTTTTGAGAGGCTGAAGGCTATATTGACAGAAGCACCAATGTTAATACAGCCAGTGTCGAGAAAATACTTTGTGGTCTATGGTGATGCCTCGCATAATGGGCTAGGGTGTGTATTGATGCAAGAGGAGAAAGTGGTCGCCTATGCTTCCAGGTAGTTAAGGCCTCTTGAACAGAACTACCCTACTCATGACCTGGAGTTAGCAGCAATTATCTTCACACTGAAGATATGGAGGCATTATTTATATGGTGAAAAATGCTACATCTATATAGACCACAAGAATCTAAAATATTTGCCAACCCAGAAGGAGCTCAATCTTAGACAGAGGAAATGGATTGAGTTCCTAAAGTACTATGATTGTGTGATAGATTATCATCCTGGGAAGGCAAATGTAGTTGCTGATGCCTTGAGCAGAAAATCCATCACAGCTTTAAGATCACTCAATGCCTGTCTGTCCTTAGCCCAAGATGGAGCTATTTTGGCTGAGTTACAAGTGAGGCTAACCCTACTACAGCAGATACAAGATGGGCAGAGGGCAGATGAAAAATTAATGGCCATTATGGGTAAAATTCCAGAGGGAAAGGAAATTGATTATGAGGTGAAAGCAGATGGGTGTCTGTACTACAGAGGAAGAGTGTGTGTACCAGATGATGGCAAACTGAAGACTAGTATTCTGAAAGAAGCACACACTAGTGTTTATGCTATGCACCTGGGAAGCACAAAAATGTATAATGATTTGAAGCCTCATTATTGGTGGCCTGGTATGAAGAGGGATATAGCTGACTATGTGACTAAGTGTTTAACATGTCAGCAAGTTAAAGTAGAACATCAAGTTCTATCAGGATTGCTACAGCCTATAAGCATACCTGAATGGAAATGGGACCGGGTCACTATGGATTTTGTAAGTGGTCTACCTCTCACCCAGAAGAAGCATGATGCAGCATGGGTGATAGTAGATAGATTGATGAAGTCAGCACATTTTCTGCCAATTAGGACTGACTACTCACTGGAGAAGCTAGCAGAATTGTATATCAGTGAGATAGTTAGACTGCATGGAATCCCAATTTCCATCATATCTGACCGAGACCCAAGGTTTACATTGGGATTCTGGAAAAAGTTGCAAGAAGCCTTGGGCACACAACTTCATTTTAGCACGGCTTTTCATCCTCAGACGGATGGACAGTCAGAACGAGTAATCCAGGTAAACCTAAGAAATAATTGAATTTTTGCAATTAATAAATTGAAATGATAGTAACAATGTGAATTATGTGATAGATCCTGGAGGATATGCTAAGGAGTTGCGTCATTGAGTTTGAGGGGAGCTGGGATAGATACCTCCCACTGGCAGAATTTGCATATAACAATAGCTACCAAGCTAGCATTCAAATGGCTTCGTATGAAGCACTGTATGGGAGGAAATGTAGAACCCCAGTGTGTTGGACTAAGTTGGGCGAAGATAAGTTGGTAGGACCAGACCTGGTGAAACAGACTGAGGAGAAAGTGAAGATAATCAAAGCTAACCTAAAGTTGCCTCAGATAGACATAAATCATATGCCGACTTGAAGAGAAAAGAGATAGAGTATGCAGTTGGTGATAAAGTGTTTCTCAAAGTCTCGCTGTGGAAGAACGTATTAAGGTTTGGGAGAAAGGGTAAGTTAAGCCCTAGGTTCATTGGCCCATATGAAGTCATTGAACGTGTGGGACCAGTGGCCTATCGGCTAGCTTTACCACCAGAATTGGATAAAATTCATAATGTATTCCATGTTTCTATGTTGAGAAGATATCGCTCAGATCCTTCACATGTCATTTCCATGGAAGAGATTGAGATCCAACCGGATTTGACATACACAGAAGAACCTATCCAAATCCTAGCTCGGGAAGTGAAGGAACTAAGAAATAAACAAATTCCACTGGTGAAAGTGCTTTGAAGGCATCACAACACTGAAGAGGCAACTTGGGAAAGTGAAGAGATGATGAGGCAACAGTTCCCTCAACTGTTTGCATCAGGTAAATTTCAAGGGTGAAATTTTTATTAGAGGGGAAGAGTTGTAACATCCTCACTTTAGCCAGTCCGTACAGTCTACTGTTCTGGTGACCAGTGTCGGTCCGGACAGCTAGGATGTCTGGAAAAATATTTAAACTAAAGTGAGGAACCATAATTAACTCAAATATTAATAAGAAAAATTTAGGAAAAATTTTAGAAATAAAATACAACCAAGTTAAATGAGCCGGTGCCCTAGCGATGAGTAACCTAGTGAGAAGTTGCGGTTCTCGCAATTAGGAGCCCTAGACCCGAGGGAAAAATTATAAAATAATTATTGGGACTCCCGAGAAGGGTCATTGAGGTTCCTATGGCATTAGAATGCCAAGAAAATACTTAGAAAAATTTTTCAATCGGTATAGACAATTTTAGTCTGTTAAGCCAAACGGAGGGCAAACAGTGCCCACAGTTGTTTAGAAACTTATGCTAGGTAAAATTTCGAGATGAAATTTATTTTAAGGGGAGGAGAATTGTAACACCCCTATGTTCAGTAGTGCGTTCTACTGTTTTGGTAACCAGTGTCTGTCCGGACAGCTAGGATGCCTAGAACTACATTTAAATGTTAGTGGGGAGACATAAAATAATGAAACACAAGAAAGGAAAATACAAGGAAAACAAAGGAAAAATAATAGCAATGAAATGTAAACAAGTTAAACGAGCCGAAAACCATAGCGAAGGGTGACCACACTGGGAAGTTGCGGCGTGGACCGTTGACTAGCCCTGGATCGTAGGGAACCATGAAAATATTTTTAAGACTTAAATAAACATCTATTGAAGTATAAATGTCATTATAAATATCAAAGAAAAATTAATTAATTAGTACAAAGAAAAATGAGAAATCGAGAAAACGACAAAACTCGGTATTACCGAAAAATCGGGAATGCAACCCGAATAGGGGCATTGTGGTCAATTGAAACCCCGAGTTGCCTTTTGACCTAAATGTCCATGAAAAATAAGTAGTAGTACATTTTGAAAATTGAATGAAAAATGAGATTAAAGATAAAATGTGATTAAGGGAAATTAAGGGGTGAAAATTGGGATAATTGAAAATTAATGATTAAACTATATTAAACTAAGTTAGTGGAGCATTAAGTGGGATATTAGTGGACACATATAAGCCAAAGTGGATAGAATTCAACTTCATCTTCAACCTCACTCCATTGTGCCGAATTACTCCTCCGATAAAACCTCCATGGTCAAATGTTAAGAGCTTCCATAACTCCACCATTTTCAACTCAAAACCTAAGGCTTACTTCATTAACTTTAATACCCACATCACAAGGAAGAGATTGATGGTAATTTGAAGGGGATTAGTTGAGGTCTGATCAAGCTCCAACAATAGGTAAGTGAGTGTTTTCAATTCTTGTGTCATTAAAGTTGTAACCAAGGTTGTGGGTAATTGATTTATGGAAGAATTTTTTAAGTTTGATGTTTTAATGGAGATGTACATTTTGGCAGCCATGGAAATTCAGTATATGTAACTTGTTTTTACTTGTTTATGGTTGTTTAAGATGTTGTTATTGATGGAGGCATGGATATGTGTATAATGGTTTGGAATCGGGTATGTAAATGGGGTATGTTCATGAGGTTAAATAATGTAAATGGACTTTGGAAAATTTTGTATTATAGTGTGCATATTGAGAATAGTTACAAGCTGTCCAAATTGACAAAAAATGTGTTGTTAAAGGTGTTAATGGTAAGGTACAAATCAGAATTGGCATGAAGGAAGTAGTTTGGTAAGTGTTGAATATGTAATTGGTAAGTGATGAGACGTGTGTAGTAGGGCAGTTTGTGTTTTGGCTTAGAACCTTGAGTGTGTGACTCCAATTGGTATGAGACCAATTGGAGGTGAAACTAGGCACAAAAAGTGCCAACTTTCATGAAGGAAGCTTACCAAAATTCTACTTAGAAGGTGACTTGAAAAATGACCACATCCGGATTAGTGACTTGAAAGCCTGAAAATTGACCATTTAGGCAGTAGTTAGTGTTTTAGCCATAACTCACTCAAAACAGGTCTAAATGACCTGAAATTTTTACCAGGGATAGTTTAGACATATATCTACAATTCTTATGAAGACACTAAAGTGCAGAAATGGCAAGAACCAAGCCAAATAGCTTGCATAAGTTCAGGTACCAAAACTGGCCGAACCAAAAGTGACATAAAAATGACCTAAGTTACCATTTTGATGCATTCTATCTAGTATTGGTAAATTGACCATAACTTGGTCTACACAACTCAGAATGACCTAAAATTTTGCCCCGCGTGCAATAAGACATAGACCTACAAGTTTGTAGTTTGGATCAAAACCCGAAAACCAAGGGAACTAGGTCGTCCGGCTAGGTCAAAATAGTACACCGAAATCCAGTAAATTACAATAAAATGCAATACACTTGGAAATGAATTTGGTAACATATACCAATACTAAAGGGCTATAAAATGTGACATATTGGTAACATTGGAATTGACTCACTTAGAGTACATCAAGGGTCAACATTATAAGTTGACTAATGAAATGAATTGAAGGGAATAGTACCAAGAAAATTTAGTATTGGATTTTATGGTTGGAAACAAATTCATTGAGTACTGAAACACTTTAAATTGTGTGTTTCAGTTGATAAGAATATTGAGAAGCATAAAGAACATTGAGTCAAGGCCCAGGAGCAACTCAAATCAGGTTTGTGCATAACTAGTTTTTAACTGATTTTGTTATGAATATTTCATATGATTAAATGACATATTTTTCTTATGTATTATGTTTAACAAGCATTGGATTTAATTCAATGATTATTGAAATTGTTATAGTATGTATGAATTTAGCTTTGTGAAATAGTATTTCCACAAGTATTAAGCATTGTTGTGAATTGAATAAACTATATTTTGGAAAATTGTGATAGAACATGTTTTGAATTGTGATGGGCAATTGCATGGAAAAATGCAAATTTATGATTTGAATTGTGATGAGCATAAAAATTATTGGATATTAGAATTGACTTTGAATTGAATTGTATTGTGATTTATGCTCACTAAAAGGATTGTGATATTATTTTATATCTCACTATAGATGCTTGGCTAGGTTATTACCCATCTTTCTCATTTGTTGAGAAGACAATGGAGTTAATTGTGTTTTGATTACCATGGTACGTGCACAGGCTTAGATTCTCCTCTTATTAGAGATTAGATCTAAGTTTTATGTTATGGCCCTTTCGGAAGTTTCATTATTGTGATGTGTACTGTGCACGATGATTCGACCTCCCCGACCATAGGGAGTTAGAATCTGATTCGACCTCCCCAACCATAGGGAGTTAGAATCACCCCGAAGATGGCCCTTTCGGATTAGTCTTGCATAGTTAGTGAGATAAAGAATAGTTTTTGAGATAAAGAATGGTTTTTGAGATAAAGAATGGCTTTAGAGATAAAGAATGGTTTTTAAATAGTAAAGAATTGTGATTTCAATTATGATTTATATATAATTGATTTTGTTGGGATTTCCTTAAATGGTTAGTTATGATTTGATAAATTGAATTTCGTGATCAAAGTCATTTGATACAAATGATTTATATTATTGGCAATGAATATTTTGAGTTTTGGAATTTGATGAGTATCCAGATTTCCAAATTATTTGCTGTAATTTTTGTTAAGGTATATTGTACTATGTTTTTAAATTATAGTTGTGCACCACTGAGTTCACTACTCAGCGATAGCTTTGTATACTGTCACAGGTGAAAAGAGCATAGAGCAATTGAATAAGCTTCTTTGAAGAGACATTTAGATTAACTCCAGGTATACCCATGTACACAGGTTTTGATGTATGCATGTAATAATATGTATGTAAATTATTTGAGCAGTTGTATAAAAACTCTTGTAAAATATTTTGGTATGTAATTAAATGTAAATTATTGTAAATGTAAAATTGAGATTTCATTTACCTGAATAGTTTTGTAATATTAATTTTGAATCTTGTAATCAATGAAATATTTCTTTTATAATGAGGTTGGTTTGAAAATGAAATGATTGATTATTGAGATTGAATTGTGAGATGAAATGAAGTTTCTTGGAGTTGTAATTGAGAAAACTTATTGGGAGTGTTTTTCCTTTTCAGGTTTGAAGAACTGTTTTCTCAAAACACAGCGGGCACTTTGCCAAAATTTTGAAAAAATTTTATAACACCAAATTTTAATCAATGATTTAAATTTCACAAAAATTGTCTTAAAATCCCTTGTAGTATATCTAATGGCTTATCGGTAGGCGAAGTACGGTAATTCATTAGGTGTACTACGGGATCATGTTACATCTTACGGGGGAGTAGGGTGTGACAGGTAACATGCCTACTCAAGCCCCACTGCAGACACCAGTGGTACAACCACAGCCTTCAGCTAGGTAGTATGACAAGCTGATTAAATATGGGGCTACTGAGTTCAAGCGAATAGTAGATCCACTAGAGGCAGAATAATGATTGGAGAGAATGGATTGAGTATTCAAGAAACTACACTGTACAAACAAGCTAAGATTTGAGTATTCAATGTCACTACTACAGGGAGATGCATATGACTGGTGGAAAACCATTCCCCATAGTTTGGTGGAACCTCCAGTGCTAACTTGGAATGATTTTCTTCGGGAGTTCAGACAAAAATATATCCTAGGTGCCTATGTGGACCAGAAGCTACAGGAGTTCTTAAGTCTGAAACAAGGAAGTAGAACAGTGGCAGAATATGAAAGGGAGTTTTCCCGCCTGAGCCACTATTCAGGAAATCTCCTTTCTACCAGTAGAGAAAGATGTAAGAGGTTTGAAACAGGTTTGAAGCCCTGTCTCAGACTACAAGTGGTCAGATTCAAACATAATAACTTCTTTGAGCTCATTTTTCAAGCACTTGAGTTAGAAAAAATTGAGTTAGAAGCGGCCCTAGAGAAAAAGAAATCAAAGAAGATAGAAAAAGAGAAAGAGGGAAAGTCAGTAGATCAGAGTTCTAGTGGTCCTCCTGGAAAGAGAAAGAACTTTGGGGGACAAAGTAGGGGTGGTAAAAAGTCTGGTAGGAGAAGATTTTCGGGACAGAAACCTCCTCTATCTAGTCAGCAAACTACCAGAAGTTCCTACCCTCCTCGTCAATGTGAAACTTGTGGTAGAAATCATGGTGGGATATGCTACAAAGCCATAGGAGCATGTTATAACTGCGGAGGCACAGGATACTTTGCCAAAGACTGCACTAATGCCTATAGAGTTGGGCCACCTCCTACTACTGTAGAAGGGGCAGTTCAGAATCCTGCCACCAGAGGTTCACAACCACTTAGCAAAGGTAGAGGCAGGGGTAGAGGTAGTCCATTAGACAGCCAAGGTGTCGCAAGGTGTTTTGCGGTCGCCTGGACGAACCCTCACCGAAGTGGGAAAGAGTGAGGAGTCGCCACTTTAATTTTGAGGGAAATTAAAGAAAACCATTTGTGAAGATAAATTAAAATGAAACCACTTCAAAAACAGAGATTCTAGGTTCGGGGTCCGTAAACGGGTGGGGAAGGTGCTAGGCACCCCACCTCGTCCCTCAATGAGGGTAAGCAGATTTAACTTCAAGTTCTTTATAAACTAGAATTGATAGTTAGGAGGTTCGAACGGAGATGGTAATCCTCTTGGTAAAAGAGAATATTTGATTTTTCACCAATTCGGGTTACCCAGATACATAAATAAATTGAGTTACTGTTGCGTATCAGTTTTATTTAAGGGATCATTTTGTATATTTGTTAGAATTCGATTTGAGAATCGGATAAGAACTCTCCTCCGATCTCTTTTAAATTAAAATTTCGATTGGAGATCGGATAAGAACTCTCCTCTGATCTCTTTTAGGTTAAAATTAGAATTTTTGAGATTGAGAATCGGATAAGAACTCTCCTCCGATCTCTTTTAAATATTTGTTAAAATTATGGACTGAGGATCGAATAAGCACTCTCCTCCGATCTCTTTTAGGTTAAAATTAGAATTTTTGGATTGAGAATCGGATAAGAACTCTCTTCCGATCTCTTTTAAATATTTATTAAAATTATGGATTGAGGATCGGATAAGAACTCTCCTCCGATCTCTTTTAAATGTTTGCTAAAATTTTGGTTGAGAATCGGATAAGAACTCTCCTTCGATCTCTTTTAAATATTTGTTAAAATTTTGGTTGAGAATCGGATAAGAACTTTCCTCTGATCTCTTTTATTTTAATAGGAGTTGGATAAGGACTCTTCCGACCTCTCGAAATTTGATTACAGCTACACATCACAAGAGCCTAAAACTAAGGGTTCTGGCATTCAAAGATGCCGAGGATCGGAATAAGGCTTCTTTTAACTCATTGGTACCTTGTGACTAGACAGGGGATACCAAACCGAATTTTCCGACCTCCTATGTAGTCGCCTTAACAGCACCTTTTGGCAAGTAATACCCAATCTGTCCCATTTTCTTATCTAAGGTTCGATTTTACTCCGCCTTGTGACGTCTTGCCCAATCGTCTTTTGTGTTATTCTAGTGATTCGACCTTACTATTTTCCTGACTTATTATTCAGACCTTTTATTATTTTAAAGAGACTCTCAAGATACAGTTACCTATATTTTATCCAACCACTTATACGCTACTCGAGATTAGAACACTTGCATTTAGAAGTAACAAAAATTAACAAAAAGAATGGACTAATTAACAAAGAAGTAAACTCGAGGATAACCTCCTCCGCGTTTTTTTTTAACGCAATATAAACTTGGTGAAAATTACAAACATAAAAATAAAGGAAATACGTAAAATAAAATGAGCACTTGATAAAGCAGCGATATAAGCACTCACCTATAGGGAGCCGAATCTACTGAACTAACTACAGAATCAAAAAACGTAATAGGACTGCGGGCTGATAGCCTGAGGGCTAAGGTTCGCCTTGAAATGAAGGATGCTTCTCTAAAATGCGGTCAGGTCAAAATAATAACCGAGTTTGAATGAAGTTGAGCTTGGACAATAAGAGTGGAAAAAAAAGATAACTAAGAACTGAAAATGAGAGTGTCACAGGATAATGAACGAACTGAAAATGGAGAGTTTCAGTATTCAAAAATCCCTTTGCAAGAAAACACTTCAGAAAACTGGTTTCAAAAGTTTTTCTTATGAAAGCTCAAAAATAGCAGAGTAACGAACTGAATTGAGTTTCAGACTCCTTCTGCTATAGTCACTATTTTTTTTCGTCCTTCCTGAACAGTTTTCAAGCAGGTATTTATAGGAACCGGGTGCTCGCCATGAAGGGTCCGGATTTATTTTGAGGGAGATGGAGGGTTAGGATTTTTAAAGGACATGATCTGAGGCTCGGGAATTAAAGAGAATCATAACGATCGGCTGAGATCCCTTTCAGAATTTTTGTCCTTTCTCTCTTCTAATCTGACGGCCCAAAATTTCCTTGTTAAGGGCGATCCGAGGGCTGGGCGTGAAAGGTGCTGGTCTTGTCGTCTTCTTCTTTGATCCAAGGGCTCCGGGCTTGTCCTTACAAGTAAGATCAACGATGGAGATTGGGATGTACAGCACTGTCATGACATACTCTGGCACATGTCAGTAATGCGGGCGATTTCGGGGCGTGCGGTGGAGATTTTGTCTGCAACGCTTTAACTACCTCGGCTCTGATTATGACGACAGTTAGCGGGAGTTGTCTTATTCCCTTTGTTTTCTGACCTTCCCTCTCTTCTGGTCTTTTTAACACGATCCTTTTCCGGTCTCTCATGTCGGGCTTCACTCTTCCAACCTCTCCAACTCCGATCTTCTCCTTCATCCGGTCCAGCTCAATCAAAGCATTTATTCCTTCGATTTTTGAGGCATCTGCTTCGTTTTCTGCTCGCAATAAATGCTCGGATTTTCCCTATATATATACCTTCAACCAGGAAGCCCCCCGCATTTGATTTTCTCCTCTTCTTTCTCATATTTCCTGTTCTAACTGCTTCGGCAGTAGTCCCGGCCATGATAGTGGCTTTTGATCTTTTTCCGATTGTTCTTTTTATTCCCCGACTGAAAATTTACGATCCCGGTGATCGGGAAATTATGATAACCTCATTTGATAACAGTGAGAGAACCAGACTAACTTACCGACCTGGATCGAGGACTTTGATCGTGTCGATCTTGAATCGTTCGACCGATATTGTGACACCCCTTACCCCTGTACAGTATACCCGAGTAAGCAATGTCACACGGTTTACCGGCACACTCTATTATACCTTAATTAATTTTTATCATGGTTTTGAATGTAACTTGTGAAATATAATATATTTGAGCCATTTATCGAAATTATAATTTATTTGAGGTTCCGAAAATTTTATAGAAAATCCGGCAGAGTACCGGCTAAAAATGGAGAAAACAGTTCTTCGGAACCTGTGAAAAACACTTCCAATATTCATATTCAATCAATCCCAAACTCCAATATCAAAATCTCAACATTTTTCAATTTCATTTCTCAATCATTCGTCTCATGTGATAATCATGTATAAATCACAAATAAACATTCACTTTTTCCATTCACCAACACCACTTTCATTATTTACATGAACATCAAAATACATTACATAAATACAAATACATATAAGAAAATAAAAAAAAATTAGTTACAAAATACCAAAATGAAACCTAGTGCCCTACCAATGCACTGTGGAGGGTGAGGTGACACAGACACTATGCAGAGCTACAGGATGGACTCACCCAGTCTGCGGTCTACTGGGCTCACGATCAGTATCTCCAGAACCTACGCGTGGCAAAAGCAACGCGCTAAGCAATGATGCTTAGTGGTGCAATAATAAAATAAAAGAAAATAACAGAAAATAAATGTGTATTAAATGTATATGTCTTATTTGTTTTGTATTTGTTATATTCATTTATTTCTTTAACTTTGTCCATTTTCATTCATTTGGTTGCCTAAGTAACCTATACTGGACGACTGGATTGGATAAACGGGTAAACTGGCACTGGGTATCAAGTACCTCGGGCCGTCACACCATCGGTCACATATGTATCTCCCAGGTAATGTAACAGCTAACAAGTCAGAATAATATTAGGTACGAGGCCAAGTCTCAACACAATATCAAAATGGCTAAAAGCCATAAAATCACGTAATGGCATAATGCCATGTGCAAGATCTTGCTAATCGAACCCTATTGGCATGCCAAACTATCCAAACCAATCTTGTTAGGTATACTAGGGCATTTGATACTTTAAAATTCTTCAATTTGTGAATTTCAAGTTTTGGTGTTACTATTCACTTCATTAGTCAACAAAAATGTTGACTTTTGGATAGAAAATAGGTGTATTGGTTTTAACACTCCCAATGTACCACATTTTGCATTTAAAACTTGTTGGATTTAATCACCAAATCCATTTCCAAACTTAGCACTAAGGGGCAAAATTTTCAGTTTTTGTACCATAAATTTACTGTTCCATTAGGGACTATTACAGTAGAAATTTGAGGAAATGGTAAACATGAAAGATGTTCCTTATTTTTTCTAGTTGAATTTCTTTTTTTGAATCACTCTATTTGGAGTTTTGTAGCTCCAGATATGGTCCAAAAACCACAGCTGGCAGGATTGGAAAACTGCAGAATTTACCAAATCTATAGTACAATAAACAGTGAATGTGAGTGCCTTGTTGGACAGGTTCTGGTCATAATTTGGGGTAGATTTCTTCATGAAAGTTGTTTGTCTATATCTTATCTTGTTGCTGTAAAAATTTCAGGTCAAATGGACCATTTTACAGTGAGTTATGGCCAAATGAACAGTTACTGTTCATTTAGTCATTCTGCAGAATCTGCTTGCAGGGTATCCGGATTGGGGCCAACTTTTGGTCCACTTGCTTTGGTCTTTTGGGCATGGTTTCTTCAGTACAATTGTGCCATTATATGTCTAGTTTCATGTCCAATTGGCCAAACACCAATTGAACCTACACAGCCAAAGATATGGCAGTCCAAATAGGCTGGACTCACAGCCTCATTGCTGTTGTCACTAGGCAGCCTACCAATTGGGTTTGTAACACTTTAGTTCACTTCAAATTATGATTAACTTGCCTCAAATGGTCACTAATTGACCATTAGAATGTTCACTAATCACTTCATAAGCCAAGTCAAATTTTCACTCCCTAAACCCTAATTTCCTTTAAGAATTTACACAAGGTACCTTAGTTTGACTCACTAACTCATTATCCACATGTATATATTCTTTAATCATGATCTTTAGTCCACTTTAAATCCATCAAAACAATCACTCTTATCCCTTTCTTAGGGTTGCCGAAATTCATGGTAAACATAAACATAAATTTCATTCATTTAAGTTACAAATTCTTACCTATTTCAAGTCTCTAACATAGAATTAATGAGTTTTAGATACATATGTGCACTAACCTCTTGTAGGGCAGAATTTTCCCAAGCTTAACTTCACTTTCTTTCCTTTTCTTGGCTGCCAAACACTTCCCCAAGAGGTATGGACAAATTTTAATGAAAGGTGTTTAGGGTTTAGTAGTGAAACAAAGAGAGAAATGAAGCTTTTTTGAAGGTGTTAATGGAGGTTTGGGCAAGCTTGGATTTCGGCTGGTTAGGGAGGAAGAGGATGGCTGCTGTTGCTTTTTAATTTTTTTGGTCTCAATTATCTCTTTTATTAGTTAGTTGAGTGTTTGTTTAATTGTGATTGGAGGGGGCTTTTAAATGACATCATAAAGATGTCATAATTTGCTTTATTTTGATTTTTCTTTGCTTTTCATCTCTACTCATTTTCAATTTAATTTTTAGTAATGTTTATTCATATTTTATGTTATAATAATTATTTACTCAACTGGACAAGTCGGCCAAAAATCACCTCTGAAGGCGAAATGACCAAAATGCCCTCCGTTTGGCTTAACGGGTCAAAATTGTCTGTACCGATTGAAAAATTTTTCTAAATATTTTCTTGGCATTCTAATGCCATAGGGACCTCAATGACCCTTCTCCGGAGTCTCAAAAATTATTTTATGATTTTTCCCCCCGGGTCTAAGGCTCCTAGTTGCGAGAACTGCAACTTCCCTCTGGGTTACCCATCGCTAGGGCACCGGCTCATTTAACTTGGTTGTATTTTATTTCTAAAATTTTTACTAAATTTTTCTTATTAATATTTGAGTTAATTATGGTTCCTCACTTTAGTTAAAATATTTTTCCGGACGTTCTAGCTGTCCGGACTGACACCGGTCACCGGAACAGTAGAATGTACGAAGTTGCTACAGGGAGGGTGTTACAACTCTTCCCCTCTAATTTAAATTTCGTACTCGAAATTTACCTGATGCAAACAGTTGAGGGAACTGTTGCCTCATTGTCTCTTCACTTTCCTAAGTTGCCTCCTCGGTGTTGTGGTGCCTCCAAAGCACTTTCACCAGTGGAATCTGCTTGTTCCTCAATTCTTTTACTTCCCGAGCTAGGATTCGTAGAGGTTCTTCTTCATATGTCAAGTCTGGTTGTATTTCAATTTCTTCCCTGGAGATGACATGTGAAGGGTCTGAGCGGTATCTTCTTAGCATAGATACGTGAAACATATTGTGGATCTTGTTCAGCTCTGGTGGTAAAGCTAGCCTATAGGCCACTGGACCCACACGTTCAATGACTTCATATGGGCCAATGAACCTAGGGCTTAACTTACCTTTTCTTCCAAACCTCAATACTTTCTTCCACGGTGACACCTTGAGGAACACTTTGTCGCCAACCACATATTCTATTTCTTTTCTCTTCAGGTCGGCATAAGATTTTTGTCTGTCTAAGGCAACCTTCAGATTGGCTTTGATTAGTTTCACTTTCTCCTCAGTCTGTTTCACCAGGTTTAGCCCCACCAGTTTGTCTTCGCCCAATTCAGTCCAGCACACTGGAGTTCTACATTTCCTCCCATACAGTGCTTCATATGGGGCCATTTGGATACTAGCTTGGTAGCTATTGTTGTATGCAAATTCTGCCAGTGGGAGGTATCTATCCCAACTTCCCTCAAACTCAATGACACAACTCCTCAGCATATCCTCAAGGACCTGGATTACTCTTTCTGATTGCCCATCCGTCTGAGGATGGAAAGCTGTGCTGAAGTGGAGTTGTGTACCCAAGGATTCATGCAACTTCTTCCAAAATCTTGATGTAAACCTTGGGTCTCGATCAGATATGATGGAAAGTGGAATTCCATGCAGTCTAACTATCTCACTGATATACAATTCTGCTAGCTTCTCCAATGAGTAGTCAGTCCTAACTGGCAGAAAGTGTGCTGACTTTGTCAATCTATCAACTATCACCCATACTGCATCATGTTTCTTCTGGGTGAGAGGTAAACCACTTACAAAATCCATGGTGACCCGATCCCATTTCCATTCAGGTATGCGTATAGGCTGTAGCAATCCTGATGGAACTTGATGTTCTGCCTTGACTTGTTGACATGTCAAGCATTTAGTCACATAGTCAGTTATGTCCTTCTTCATTCCAGGCCACCAATACTGAAGCTTCAGATCATGATACATCTTTGTACTTCCTGTGTGCATAGCATATACACTGGTGTGTGCCTCTTTCAGAATACTGGCCTTTAATTCCCCATCATTTGGTACACACAGTCTTCCTTTGTAATACAGACACCCATCTGCTTTCACCCCATAGTCAGTTGCTTTTCCTTCTGAGATTTTGCTCATAATAGCCATTAGCTTCTCATCTACCTTCTGCCCATTTAAAATATGCTGTAGCAGGTTTGGCCTCACTTGCAACTCAGCCAAAATAGCTCCATTTCGAACCAAAGATAGACGGGCATTCAATGATCTCAAGGCTGTCATGGATTTTCTGCTCAAAGCATCAGCAACAACATTTGCCTTCCCAGGATGATAGTCAATCACACAATCATAGTCCTTCAGGAACTCAATCCATCGCCTCTGTCTAAGGTTGAGCTCCTTCTGAGTTGGCAAATATTTCAGGCTTTTGTGGTCCGTGTAAATGTAGCACTTTTCACCATATAAGTAATGCCTCCATATCTTCAAGCATAAGATAATTGCCGCAAGCTCTAGATCATGGGTAGGGTAATTGCTCATGTGGCATTAGCCGTCTAGAAGCATAAGCGACCACCTTTCCTCTTGCATCAATACACACCCTAACCCATTATGAGAGGCATCACTGAGACCACAAAGTCCTTTCTCGACACCGGTGTGTTAACACCGTGCCTCACAACATAGCCTTCAACTTCTCAAAACTGGTCTGACACTTGTCATTCTAGTCAAATCTGACATTCTTGTGTAATAACTTGGTCATTGGAGCAGCTATTAAGGAAAATCCCTTCACAAATCTCCTGTAATACCCAGCTAGCCCCAAGAAACTTCTGACCTCAGTTGTATTCCTGGGAGGCTTCCATTCCATTACTGCTTCTATTTTCTTGGGATCCACCCTAATCCCATCAGCTGACACTATGTGTCCAAGGAATGCAATCTCATTCAACCAAAAGTCACACTTGGACAACTTAGCATACAGCTTCTTTTCTCTCAGGGTTTGCAGAACAATCCTCAAATGCTCATCATGTTCTTCCCTGGTCTTGGAATACACCAAAATATCATCAATAAAGACCACTACGAATTGATCTAAATGTGGATGGAAGATACGGTTCATAAGGTCCATGAATGCCGCTGGTGCATATGTTAGGCCAAAGGGCATCACTAGAAACTCATAATGCCCATATCGGGTCCTGAATGCAGTCTTTGGCACATCTGCATCCTTCACTCTCAACTGATGATACCTTGATCTGAGATTAATCTTAGAAAATACTCCCGCTCCCTTCAACTGATCAAACAGATCATCAATTCTAGGCAACGGATATTTGTTCTTCACAGTCACTTTATTCAACTGCCGGTAATCAATACATAGCCTCAAAGTCCCATCTTTCTTCTTTACAAACAGCACTGGAGCTCCCCACGGTGACACACTGGGGCATATAAACCCCTTATCAAGTAACTCTTGCAACTGAGTTTTCAACTCCCTTAATTCCGTGGGTGCTATCCTATAAGGAGCAATAGAAATGGGTGCTGTACCAGGCAGTGTCTCAATAGCAAATTCAACTTCCCTTTCTGGTGGCAAACCAGGTAACTCTTCAGGAAATACCTCTGGGAAGTCTCTTACTGTGGGTATATCACTCAGGTTTGACTTAGCCTGCCTAGTATCCACCACATGTGCTAGGTAGGCTTCGCAGCCTTTTCTCATCATTCGTCTTGCAACTGTGGCTGAGATGACATTGGACAAGAAATCTGTCCTTTCCCCCATAACTGTGATCTCATTACCCTCAGAAGTTTTCAAAGAAATCCTCTTCAGTTTACAATCAACTATTGCTTGATGACGTGATAACCAGTCCATTCCCAAAATCACGTCAAACTCGTGGAAGGGCAACTCAATCAGGTCTGCCAAGAATTCATACGCCTGAATCCTTAACGGGCAACCCTTGTACACTTTGTTCACTACCACACTGTGGCCCAATGGATTAGTGACCATAATGTCTTGGTCACTCTCCCCTACTAGTATCCCCCTTTCTACGGGTAAGTTGATGCAGATGTATGAATGAGTGGATCCTGGATCCACTAATGCATGCACAGGTGTATTGTAGAGGGAGAACGTACCCCTGATGACGTCCGGGGCATCTTGCTCCTCCTGAGCTCTCAGGGCATAAGCTCTGGAAGGTGGTTTGTTATCTGGCCTCTCTGCTGGCTCAGATGCAGGCCTCTGTGATGGTCCTACTGCCTCGGATTTTCCAGATTTCCTACCCCTTTGTGGTGCAGGAGCAGGTCTATATGCTTGTGTTGGAGCAGCTGTAGTAGTTCTGCGTGGACAGTTCTTCAACTGATGCTCTGTTGACCCACACCTTAAGCAGGCACCAGTCACTCTCCAACACTCCCCCTTGTGCCATTTCAAACAGTGTGGACATGCAGAAGATACTGGGGCTGGTCCCCTGAACCCCATCCCTGGAGAGCTGCCCACTGATGGTGTGGACTGACCTCTCCTAGGGGTAAACTGTGGCCTGGGCCCCTGAGACTGACCCTGACCGTGTTGCTGACCTAAACTCTGTGCAGGTGGACCCTTGAACCTCTTCCCAGATGCAGGAGCTGAACTAGACTGACCTGGGCCCCTCTTCTGCTGTCTTTCCCTTCTAGTCTGCTCACTGATTCTTACTTTTTCAACCTTTATTGCAGCTTCCACTAACTTGGTGAAGTCGGTGATTCCCAAGGCAGTGATCATGATCTTTATATTGTCATTTAGTCCCTCTTCAAATCTCTTGCACCTTTCAGCTTCATTAGGGACTATCTCCCTTCCATAGCGGCTCAATCTAATGAATTCCTTCTCATACTCGGCCACTGATAGCTGCCTCTGCCTCAGGTTAATGAACTCTCTTCTTCTCTCTTCCAGGTATGCACTACCCACATATTTCTTCTTAAATTTGGAGAGGAAGAAGTCCCAAGTTACTATTTCTGGCGGTACTTCACTGGACACAGTATCCCACCATTCATATGCGTCGTCTTGTAGAAGAGATACAGCAGCTTCTAGATTTTGCTCTGGAGTGCAGTGGAGTTGTTTTAGAACTCTGCCTGTTCTGTTCAACCAATTTTCACCGCAATGTAATCATCTTCTCTCTTGCCAAAGAAGTCCACTGCTCCAAACTTTCTCAATCTTTCCAGGTGTGATTTTGGTTGTGGAGGTGGTGGTGGTGGTGGCATTACCCCAGCCATTTGTTTAAAGAATTTGGCCATTTGATGAAACATGGCCTGTGGAGGCTGAGCAGGCTCTGCTTGAGCTGGCGGAGCAGGATCTCCCATACCCCCAGTCTCAGCTGCTGCAGGTGGAGCATGACTCTCCACTTCCTCCTCAACTGCCCTCTGAGATGTAGGGTCCATAACCTATTCAAAATAAGAAAGACAAACAGATCTGCATTAGTGTCACCTTGACTCTTGCAAATACAATGCATGGTATGGACTCAATCTAGGCCCAGAAACGCCTAAATCGTGCTCTGATACCACTAAATGTGACACCCCTTATCCGTGTATAGTATACCCGAGTAAGCAATGTCACACGGTTTACCGGCACACTCTATTATACCTTAATTAATTTTTATCATGGTTTTGAATGTAACTTGTGAAATATAATATATTTGAGCCATTTATCGAAATTATAATTTATTTGAGGTTCCGAAAATTTTATAGAAAATCCGTGATCTGGCTAAAAATGGAGAAAACAGTTCTTCGGAACCTGTGAAAAACACTTCCAATATTCATATTCAATCAATCCCAAACTCCAATATCAAAATCTCAACATTTTTCAATTTCATTTCTCAATCATTCGTCTCATGTGATAATCATGTATAAATCACAGATAAACATTCACTTTTTCCATTCACCAACACCATTTTCATTATTTACATGAACATCAAAATACATTACATAAATCCAAATACATATAAGAAAATAAAAAAAATTAGTTACAAAATACCAAAATGAAACCTAGTGCCCTACCAATGCACTGTGGAGGGTGAGGTGACACGGACACTATGCAGAGCTGCAGGATGGACTCACCCAGTCTGCGGTCTACTGGGCTCACGATCAGTATCTCCAGAACCTACGCGTGGCAAAAGCAACGAGCTAAGCAATGATGCTTAGTGGTGCAATAATAAAATAAAAGAAAATAGCAGAAAATAAATGTGTATTGAATGTATATGTCTTATTTGTTTTGTATTTGTTATATTCATTTATTTCTTTAACTTTGTCCATTTTCATTCATTTGGTTGCCCAAGTAACCTATACTGGACGACTGGACTGGATAAACGGGTAAACTGGCACTGGGTATCAAGTACCTCGGGCCGTCACACCATCGGTCACATATGTATCTCCCGGTGTGCAACAGAACAGCTAACAAGCTGTAAATAATATTAGGTACGAGGCCAAGTCTCAACATAATATCAAAATGGCTAAAAGCCATAAAATCACAGAATGGCATAATGCCATGTGCAGTACTACTACCTGAACCCTATTGGCATGGCAAACTATCCAAACCAATCTTGTTAGGTATACTAGGGCATTTGATACTTTAAAATTCTTCAATTTGTGAATTTCAAGTTTTGGTGTTACTATTCACTTCATTAGTCAACAAAAATGTTGACTTTTGGATAGAAAATAGGTGTATTGGTTTTAACACTCCCAATGTACCACATTTTGCATTTAAAACTTGTTGGAATTAATCACCAAATCCATTTCCAAACTTAGCACTAAGGGGCAGAATTTTCAGTTTTTGTACCATAAATTTACTATTCCATTAGGGACTATTACAGTGGAAATTTGAGGAAATGGTAAACATGAAAGTTGTTCCTTATTTTGTCTAGTTGAATTTCGTTTTTTGAATCACTCTATTTGGAGTTTTGTAGCTCCAGATATGGTCCAAAAACCACAGCTAGCCGGAATGAAAAACTGCAGAATTTACCAAATCTACAGTACAATAAACAGTGACTGTGAGTGCCTTGTTGGACAGGTTCTGGTCATAATTTAGGGTAGGTTTCTTCATGAAAGTTGTTTTTCTATATCTTATCTTGTTTCTGTAAAAATTTCAGGTCAAATGGACCATTTTACAGTGAGTTATGGCCAAATGAACAGTTACTGTTCATTTAGTCATTCTGCAGAATCTGCTTACAGGGTATCCGGATTGGGGCCAACTTTTGGTCCACTTGCTTTGGTCTTTTGGGCATGGTTTCTTCAGTAAAATTGTGCCATTATATGTCTAGTTTCATGTCCAATTGGCCAAACACCAATTGAACGTACACAGCCAAAGATATGGCAGTCCAAACAGGCTGGACTCATAGCCTCATTGCTGCTGTCACTAGGCAGCCTACCAATTGGGTTTGTAACACTTTAGTTCACTTCAAATTATGATTAACTTGCCTCAAATGGTCACTAATTGACCATTAGAATGTTCACTAATCACTTCATAAGCCAAGTCAAATTTTCACTCCCTAAACCCTAATTTCCTTTAAGAATTTACACAAGGTACCTTAGTTTGACTCACTAACTCATTATCCACATGTATATATTCTTTAATCATGATCTTTAGTCCACTTTAAATCCATCAAAACAATCACTCTTATCCCTTCCTTAGGGTTGCCGAAATTCATGGTAAACATAAACATAAATTTCATTCATTTAAGTTACAAATTCTTACCTATTTCAAGTCTCTAACATAGAATTAATGAGTTTTAGATACATATGTGCACTAACCTCTTGTAGGGCAGAATTTTCCCAAGCTTAACTTCACTTTCTTTCCTTTTCTTGGCTGCCAAACACTTCCCCAAGAGGTATGGACAAATTTTAATGAAAGGTGTTTAGGGTTTAGTAGTGAAACAAAGAGAGAAATGAAGCTTTTTTGAAGGTGTTAATGGAGGTTTGGGCAAGCTTGGATTTCGGCTGGTTAGGGAGGAAGAGGATGGCTGCTGTTGCTTTTTAATTTTTTTTGGTCTCAATTATCTCTTTTATTAGTTAGTTGAGTGTTTGTTTAATTGTGATTGGAGGGGGCTTTTAAATGACATCATAAAGATGTCATAATTTGCTTTATTTTGAATTTTCTTTTCTTTTCATCTCTACTCATTTTCAATTTAATTTTTAGTAATGTTTATTCATATTTTATGTTATAATAATTATTTACTCAACTAGACAAGTCGGCCAAAAATCACCTCTGAAGGCGAAATGACCAAAATGCCCTCCGTTTGGCTTAACGGGTCAAAATTGTCTGTACCGATTGAAAAATTTTTCTAAATATTTTCTTGGCATTCTAATGCCATAGGGACCTCAATGACCCTTCTCCGGAGTCTCAAAAATTATTTTATGATTTTTCCCCCCCGGTCTAGGGCTCCTAGTTGCGAGAACCGCAACTTCCCTCTGGGTTACCCATCGCTAGGGCACCGGCTCATTTAACTTGGTTGTATTTTATTTCTAAAATTTTTACTAAATTTTTCTTATTAATATTTGAGTTAATTATGGTTCCTCACTTTAGTTAAAATATTTTTTCGGACGTTCTAGCTGTCCGGACCGACACCGGTCACCGGAACAGTAGAATGTACGAAGTTGCTACAGGGAGGGTGTTACAGATATAATCGGCGAACTGACTTCGGGCGAGAAGACTGCTAATATTCCCCTTCACATTGGTGACTGCCCCTTGAAGTTCATTCGGCTTCTCACCACATTGGGTGTCCCGACAGCGGCTCGGTTCCGAGCAATAACATTGATGACGACCTCTCTCATCTTCATGAGAGTCATAATCGCCCCATCTGTGTCACACCTTACCCCTCTGTAAGGCATAACATGATCCCGTAGAATACCTAATGAACTACCGAACTTCACCTACCGATAACTCATTAAGTACCCTACAAGGAATTTTAAAACAATTTTCTTATTTTTGACAAGTGGTGAGCATTTTCTAATAAGTACTTAAAATATTTAGTTAAAATTAAAACTAGTTAATATTTTTGGCCCATTTTATTTTTACGCAAATTTTATAAAAATTTTGACAGAGTTCCCTCTGTATTTTGAGAAACTAGTTCTTTAAATACCTGTAAAAAGCACTTCTAAAAATTTTTCTCAACAACTGCTTCAATTTCATACTCAATCTCAATCAATTTCTCAACACATTTATCAACTTTCAAATTTCAAATCCACTATCCAATGATCATCAAAATACTAGCAATCCATTTCATTCAAATTAAATAAAATAGTTCCATTCATATTTCATTAGAAACAAAATAATTTAGATACATCATTACAAAATTTACATTAAGAGAATTTCAAACTACAATATATATTACAACTTTATACAAATTTTATACAAACTGCTCAAGACCCATTTTTACATGTCCATACATTTATATGCAATACATACATCAAAAGAAATATTTACAGTTAGGGTATAAATTATACCCAAAGACTTTAAGCTGATAGCTCCTCACACCTCAAAGACTCGATCTGCTGCTCCTCTAGTCTCTGTATCTGCGGACAAGAATAAGCTATCGTGAGTACTAGGACTCGATGGTGCACAACATACTAAAATAATCTTTATGTAAAACTTAAATCACATTTATTCAAAAATTTGGCTGAACATGAGAATTAAGTACAAATCATGCATTGTGAGATTTTAAATGCAAACCAAGTTCATTTCAAAGTATCAAAACACATTTCATAAAACCCACAGTTAGATCATGCCATTCGAAACAAATAGAATCTCAATAGCTAGAGGCTAAAGAGAAATCACATCACAAGGCTAGCTAGCTCAAATATATGGATATCCATTCACATCCTCTTCTACTGGCACACCTCAACACTTGTCCAGAGAAGGAATCAAAATTCGAAACTAATTACCTCCACTAGTCGTGCTAGTGAGGTGTTCAAATATATGGTCATGACACTGTGGTTTCAAAACTTATCTTAACAATTTGCTAAACATTGTCATTTCAATATACATAATAACTTTCAACAATTTAAGTCAAAACATCATAACTAATGTCACAAATAAATTTTCAACAATTCAAAGCAAATGTAAAATACATATTTCATTCACTTTATCAATAAATTTTAAAGCATAGTAATGTTGTGCACAAACCTCAAGCGAGTCGCCTCTTGGCCTTGACTCGGTTACTCGGATTCTTTCCCGGTATTCTTTTCAACTGAAACACACAATTTTACAGTGTTTCAGTACCATAACTTAGCATAAATCACAAAATAAATTTAACTTCACTTTTACCTAGGTCTAACGTGCTAAACTCGACGTTCTTGAAATTTTGTGTTTCGGGGTTACTATTCATTACACTATTCAAGTCAAATTGTTGACTTTCTAAGGCTTAATAGGTATGGAAATTTCAAATTCACCCACATACCACATTTTGGTTACTAATTTTGTTGGTTTTGGTTGTTTATTCAAATTCTAGGTCTTTTAAGCAAAATTAAAAATTTTCAGTTTTGGTGCCTTAGGTTGCAATGTTTCATTGGTCATTTTATTGTTGGAATTTGGTAAAACTTTCTTCATAGAATGTTCCTTATTGTCTTAAGTTTATTCTCCTTTTTGAATCACCCCAATTGGAGTTTTGTAGCTCAAGTTATAAGCAAATTACTATTACTGTTCATGCTGCAGAATTTGGTTCTGTAGATTTGTTGATCCAACTTCATTCAGTAATTTGATCCAGTTAAGTCCATAATTTGGTCTAACTTTCTTCATATGAAATGTTCTACTGTGTCTTAGGTTTCCATCGGTTCAAGAATCGCCTAAATCGGAGTTTTCTAGAGAGAGTTATAGCCATTGAAACTTTACTGTTCATATGACAATCTGCAGTTCTGCAGATTCAGGTCACCAACTTTGCTCAGTAATTTGATTGGGTTAATGGCATAATTTGGGTTGGTGTTCTTCATGAAAGTTTTAGATCTATATCTCATCTAACCTCTGGTAAAATTTCAGGTCATTTTGACTTGCCTAGCTCGAGTTATGACCAAATGAACAAATACTATTCATTTGGTCAGTTTGTGCAGAGGCAGCCTGCGATTTTCCGACTTCGGCCACTTTGTTCACTAGGTTTTAGTCACTTTTTGAGCAGGCTTCCTAAATAAAAATTGTTTCATTTAGTGCCTATTTTCATCCTCAATTGGTCCCATATCCATTGGACTTGTAAAATTTCATTTTTGGTCCCTCAAAGTTGATTTTTGGTCATGCTTCATAGCCAATCCGAATTGGCTTTTGATTCCAACATTTCTAACACATTTAATTAGGTCACAAATGACCATTTCTCACTTTACATTTGGTCAAAAACACCATTTACAAGTTTCTCACATTTTTGGTCTCCAAACCCTAATGTCCAAAACCCTAAGTTTGTCCAATCTTCACAATTCATGTAATCTAATTATACAATTCACCTATCTAACATCGACTCACCAAGATTTCATGTTTAACCTAACTAAATACCATCAAAACCTTAAGGTTCCATGGCTGCCTCATTCTCTCTTCCCTTATTTAAGCATGATTTCCTTTATTTCTAATGTAATTTCATCACACATAAACTTAAATTCATGAATTCAATAAAAATCTAAACTTGAAATTGCACTTACCTCAATTTGTAGATTTCCTAATTCTTCAATTCTCCAAGTTTTCTTTTCCTTCTTGCTCCCAAAGTGTTTATCTAGGTCTAGGGGTAAGATTTACTTAAGGACTTTAGGGGAATTTATGGTTAAATTGTGGTGTATGAAGCTTGAGAATAAGCTTCCATGGAGTTTTAACAATGGAGAGGGAGAAAGAAATGGGAGACGTCCTTTGAGAAGAAGAAGGACTTTTGATTATTTTTTTTTCTTTTCTTTTCTTTTATTTATCCTTATGGAAGACTCAAAAATCCCAATTAAATAAATATTTTAAGTATTTTTTTTATGGCATCATGCATGAGGTCATGCATGATGTCATCACCTTTTGACTTTTCCATTTTCTTTTTTTTTTCTATTTATTTTTCTATTACTTCTTTAATTTAATTCTCGACTCTGAAATTTTCTTTTCTTTGATTTTATTTGACAGTTAGGTCAGGAGTCAGCTCTCGGGGTCAATTGACCAAATTGCCCCTCGCCGGTTCATCCCGGTTTGCAATTAATTCCATTTTTCTTCAGGCTCCCTGACCTAATTATTTGACTGGCTTAACAGATCTTTTTCATGATTTTCTCTTTTCCACTGTGTTTATAAGGGTCCTAAGGACCACAGCGTCACTTTTTATGGTTCGAAATTTGAGTTTAAAATGACTTCGCAGTCGTTCCTGAGAAGGTCACCCATTGTTGTGACTCTCGGCTCGTTTAACTTCTTATGTTCTATTTTTCTTTTTTATACTTAACTAATTAGACATTACTAATTATTTGTGTTTATAGCTTCTCTAGTTGTCTTGAGTGTGGTTCTAATCCCCTTAATTATCCAGACTGACACCGATCACCGGAACAGTGAAATATACCAGGCTATGCAATTAGGGGTGTTACAATTCTCCCCCCCCCCCTTAAAATAAATTTCGTCTCGAAATTTTACCTGGTATCAATTTCTGAACAGCTGTGGGTGCTGTCTCCTCATGTCTTCCTCTCGTTCCCAAGTAGCCTCCTGGCCCGAATGATGGTTCCACAGCACTTTTACCAATGGTATCTGCTTGTTTCGTTGCTGCTTCACCTCATAAGCCAGAATCTCAATGGGTTCTTCTTCATATGTGAGGTTTGGATTCACTTTAATTTCCTCTACTGGTAGTACATGAGATGGGTCTGATCGATACCTCCTCAACATAGACACATGGAAGACATTATGTATCTTCTCCAACTCTGGAGGTATTGCCAACCGATATGCTAAAGGACCCACTCTTTTCAGAACCTCATATGGCCCAATGAAATGAGGACTCAGTTTCCCCTTTCTGCCGAATCTCATAATTCTCTTCCAAGGAGAAACCTTGAGGAAAACTTTCTCACCCACTGCATACTCAATATCCCTTCTTTTCAAATCAATGTAGGACTTCTGACGGTTTGATGCAGTCTTAAGTCGATCTCTGATTACCCTGACCTTCTCCTCAGTTTGCTGAACAATTTCAGGTCCAATCATCTTTCTTTCGCCCACGTCATCCCAACACAATGGGGTTCTACATTTTCTGCCATACAAAGCTTCATATGGAGGCATCCCAATGCTTGATTGGTAGCTGTTGTTGTAAGCAAACTCAATTAAAAGCAAGTGTGTATCCCAACTGCCCTCAAACTCAATCACACAAGCCCGTAGCTTGTCCTCCAAGATCTGAATTACCCTCTCAGACTGGCTATCTATCTGTGGATGGAATGCAGTACTGAAGTTCAATCTAGTTCCTAGGGCTCTCTGAAGACTACCCCAGAATCTAGAAGTGAACCTAGGATTTCTGTCTGATACGATGGATACTGGCACTCCATGCAGTCTCACAATCTCATCGATGTATAACTTGGCCAATCTTTCTAAACTGTAGTCCATCCGAACTGGCAGAAAATGAGCAGACTTAGTTAGTCTGTCGACAATGACCCATACTGCATCATGACTCTTCTGTGTCCTCAGAAGTCCCATCACAAAATCCATTGTTATTCTTTCCCATTTCCATTCTGGTACTGGTAGTGGATGTAACAACCCAGTGGGTACTTGATACTCTGCCTTCACTTGCTGACAAGTTAGGCATTTGGATACAAACTCTGCCACATCTCTTTTCATACCCATCCACCAATAATGCTCCTTTAGCCCCCTATACATTTTTGTGCCACCAGGGTGCATGGCAAAAGGAGACTCATGTGCTTCCTTCAAAATTATCTGCCTCAAATCAACATCATTAGGAACACACATTCTGCCCTGGTGTAGCAATAGACCATCATCTCTTATTGAGAATTCTGATTTCTTACCCTGCTGGACTTCTTCCAATAGCTTCTGATACTTCTGATCATTCTAAGCAGCCATTCTGATCTGATCAATCAACACTGGCTGTACATGCCATGCAACTGCTGTCTGTCCCTCATCATAAATCTCTAAGCTGGCATGCAATGATCTTAACTCATGTACCAAAGACAAAGGAGTAACCTGTAGACTCGCCATAGTCTTGCGACTTAAGGCATCAGCCACAACATTAGCTTTCCCTGGCTGATAGTCTATCAGACAATCATAGTCTTTTATCAACTCTAACCATCTCCTCTGTCTCAAATTCAGCTCTTTTTGGGTGCCCAAATACTTTAAACTCTTATGATCTGTGTAGATGTAACACTTTTCCCCATACAAATAGTGCCTCCAGATCTTAAGAGTAAACACAATAGCTGCAAGCTCCAAATCATGTGTTGGATAATTCCTCTCATGCGGTTTTAGCTGGCGTGATGCATAGGCAATGACATTTCGATCTTGCATCAATACACAGCCTAACCCATTATGAGAAGCATCACTATATACTGTATATTCTTTACCTGCAGTAGGTAAAGTCGGACTGAGCTTGATCAAACATCTCTTCAATTCATCAAAACTCTGCTAGCATTTGTCCGTCCACTGAAATTTTACATCTTTTCTAAGCAGCTTGGTCAATGGAGATGCCAACATGGAGAATCCCTTCACAAATCTACAGTAGTATCCAGCTAAACCCAGAAAACTACGAATTTCTGTGACATTTCTGGGTGGCCTCCAATTAAGGACAGCTTCAATCTTACTTGGATCTACTTTAATGCCCTCTTCTGATACTACATGCCCCAAGAAAAATATTTCCTTCAGCCAAAATTCACACTTCGACAATTTGGCATATAGCTATTTCTCCCTCAAAGTCTGCAGTATAATCCGCAGATGTCTATCATGCTCTTCTGCATTCCTCGAATAGACCAATATATCATCAATGAATACCACAACAAACTGGTCGAGGTATGGTCTGAAAATAGTGTTCATCAGATCCATAAAAGCAGCCGGAGCATTAGTTAAGCCGAATGGCATGACCAAGAACTCATAATGGCCATAACGGGTCTTTGAAGGCAGTTTTAGGAATACTCTGCTCTTGTACTTTCAGCTGATAATAACTTGATCTTAGGTCAATTTTGGAGAACGTAGCTGCACCCCTCAACTGATCAAACAAGTCATCAATGCGGGGCAATGGATATCTATTCTTTATTGTCACCTTGTTCAACTGCCGATAATCAATACACAAGCGGAGAGTGCCATCTTTCTTCTTTACAAACAACACTGGCGCTCCCCAAGGTGACACACTAGGGCGGATAAAGCCCTTGTCAAGCAATTCTTGCAATTGCACTTTCAACTCTTTCAATTCTGGTGGTGCCATTCTATATGGTGTTATGGAGATTGGGTCCACACCAGGCATAACATCAATTTCGAACTGCACCTCTCTTTCTGGAGGTAATCCTGGCAATTCATCAGGAAATACATCCAGAAAGTCACATACAGTAGGGATATCTTTCAGTGCTGGACTCCCCACTTGGGTGTCTATTACATGTGCCAAGTATGCTTCACACCCCTTTCTGATCATTCTTCTGGCTAGTGCAGCCGAAATGATGTTTGATGGCAGTAAATGCCTCTCCCCATGTATTAGCACATCACCGTACAAAGGGAGACCAAAAGTGACTGTCTTCAGTCAGTCAATCATGGGGTGATGCCTGGCTAACCAATCCATGCCCAAGATGATATCATACTCTCTGAAGGGCATTTTAATCAAGTCTGATAGGAAAACATGTCCTTGGATTACCAAAGGACAATCTCTATAAATTCTGTTGACCCGGACTTCTTGTCCTAACGGACTAGTTACTAGCACTTCAAAACCCATTTGCACACATGGAACAGTGTAACACCCCTATTTGTATAGCCTGGTATATTTCATTGTTCCGGTGACCGGTGTCGGTCCGGACAATTAAGGAGATTAGAATCACACTTAAGACAACTAGAGAAACCATAAACACAAATAATTAGTAATATTCAATTAGTTAAGTATAAATAAGAAAAACAGAACATAAGAAGTTAAACGAGCCGAGAGTCACAGCGATGGGTGACCTCCTTGGGAACGACTGCGAAGTAATTTTAAACTCAAATTTCGAACCATAAAAAGTGACGCTGCGGTCCTTAGGACCCTTATGAACACAGTGGAAAAGAGAAAATCACGAAAAAGAACTGTTAAGCCAGTCAAATAATTAGGTCAGGGAGCCGGAAGAAATATGGAATTAATTGTAAACCGGGTTGAACCGGTGAAGGGCAATTTGGTCAATTGACCCCGAGAGCTGACTCCTGACCTAACTGTCAAATAAAAACAGAGAAAAGAAAATTTCGGAATCGAGAATTAAATTAAAGAACTAATAGAAAAAAAAGAAGAAAAATGAAAAAGTTAAAAAGGTAATGACATCATGTGGTGACACATGCATGATGCCATAAGTAATTTAATTAAAATTTTATTTAATTAGAATTATGGTCTTCCTAAGACATATAATAACAAAAAGAAAAGAAAAAAAAATGATTTCTTCTCCCCTTTCCCGTCACCTCTCATCTCCTCTCTCATTTCTCTCATTTTCTTAACCTCCTCCATTGAAGCTCACTAAAAAGCTTCTTAAACCCAAGATTTGAGCCATAAAATTTATAAGTTTCTTAATTAAAACTTGTAGTTGAGTTTTGTTAAGAAGATTGGAAGAGAAAAATTGAAAGAAGTTTGAAGAATCAAGAAGTTGGAAAGCTCCATTTGAGGTAAGCTCTCTTCCTTAATTTTGATTGAATTATAAGTATAGAAGTAAGATGAAAGTGGTTAGAAATACATGAAAACATGCAAAATCATGTCTATCTAGAACCCTAGGAATTTTGGCCAGCAGCAAATTAATGTTGAAATGGGTAATTTTGATGCAAATAATGAAGTGGTTAAGTGTAAGTGAGGGTATGAGTACTAAAAATGCATTTAGAATTCAACAAGTGGATAAGATATGAAAGTTAGGGTTTGAGACCTAGGGTTTTGAGGTAAATTTTGGAGAAATGCATAAATGATATCTTTGACCAATTGTGAACTGAAAAATGGTCAATAATGACTAAAAGAGATGTGTGGAAATTGTGAGAATGGAAGTTAAATTCGTAGGGCAAATGGTCATGCTGCTGGCAGCATGACCAAGCCAACTTTGAAGGACCAAAATGGAAATTTTACAAGTCCAATTGATATGCCATCAATTGGGGATGAAAATAGACGTAAAATGGCACAATTTTCATTAAGGAACCATGGCCAAAAACTGACCAAAATTTAGTGAACCAATTGACCAAAGTGAAATGAGAGCAGGCTGCCACTGCACAAACTGACCAAATGAACAGTAATTGTTCATTTGGTCATAACTCGAGTTAGGAAGGTCAAAATGACTTGAAATTTTACCATTAATTAGATAAGATATAGATCTAAAACTTTCATGAAGAACACCAATCCAAATTATGCCATTAACCTAATCAAATGATTGAGCAAAGTTGAGTTGCTGAACCTGCAAAACTGCAGATTTCCATTTGAACAGTAAAGTTCCAATGGCTATAACTCTCTCTAGAAAACTCCGATTTAGGCGATTCTTGAACTGATGGAAACCTAAGACATAGTAGAACATTTCGTATGAAGGAAATTAGACCAAATTATGGACTTAAATTGGTTAAATTATTGAATGAAGTTGGATCAAAAATCTGCCAGAACCTAAATTGCAGCATGAACAGTGCACGTGAACAGTAATTGTATTTTGGCTATAACTTGAGCTACAAAACTCCAATTGGGGTGATCCAAAAATGAGAATACACTTAAGACAATAAGGAACATTTTCTATGAAGGAAGTTTTGCCAAATTCCAATAGTAAAAGGGCCAATGGAACAGTGCAACTTGGAGCACTAAAACTAAAAATTTGACAATTTGGCCAAAAGGATTTAAGCTTTGAGAAAATGACCAAAACCAATAAATTTAATGACCAAAATGTGGTATGTGGGTGAAGTTGGAGTTCCCATACCTATTAAGCCTTAGAAAGTCAACTATTTGACTTGAATAGTGTAGTGAATAGTAACCCGAAACACAAAAATTTCGAGAACGTCGAATTTAACACGTTAGAACTATGTAAATGTGAAGCTAAATTTATTTTGGATTTGTGTTAAGTCTAGTGCTGAAACATTGTAAAATTATGTGTTTCATTTGAAAAGAATATCGGGAAGGAACCCGAGGAACCGAGTGGAGGCTAAGGGACGACTCGCTTGAGGTTTGTGCACAACATCTCCATGCTTTAAAATTCATTGATAAAGTGAACGAAATATGTATTTTACTTGTGCTTTGGAATTGTTGAAAGTTTAATTGTGACATTATTTATGATGTTTTGATTTAAATTGTGAAAGTTATTGTGTATATTTGAAATGACAATGTTTAGCAAATTGTTAAGATAAGTTTTGAAACCACAGTGTCATGACCATATATTTGAACACCTCACTAGCACGACTAGTGGGGGTAATTACTTTCGAATTTTGATTCCTTCTCTGGAGAAGTGTTGAGGTGTGCCAGTAGAAGAGGATGTGAATGGATATCCATATATTTGAGCTAGCTAGCCTTTTGATGTGATTTCTCTTTAGGCTCTGGCTATTGAGATTCTATTTGTTTCGAATGGCATGATTTAACTGTGGGTTTTATGAAATGTGTTTTAACACTTCGAAATGAACGTGGTTTGCATTTAAATCTCATAATTTATGTTTTGTGTTTAATGCTCATGTTTAGTCAAATTTTTGAATAAATGTGATTTTATTTTTGCATAAAGATTATTTTAGTATGTTGTGCACCACTGAGTCCTAGTACTCAGCGATAGCTTTTATTGCTGTCGCAGATACAGAGACTAGAGGAGCAGTAGACTGAGCTGCTAAAGATTGAGGATCATTCAGCCTAAAGTCTTCGGGTATAATTTATACCCTAATTGTAAATATTTCTTTTGATGTATATATTGTACATAAATGTATGGATATGTAAAAATGGGTCTTGAGCAGTTGTATAAAATTTGTATAAAGTTGTAATATATATATTGTAGTTTGAAATTCTCTTAATGTAAATTTTGTAATGATCTATTTAAATTGTTTTGTTTCTAATGAAATATGAATGGAACTATTTTATTTAATTTGAATGAAATGGATTGTTAGTATTTTGATGATCATTGGATACTGGATTTGAAATTGAAAGTTGATAAATGTGTTGAGAAATTGTTTGAGATTGAGTTTGAAATTGAAGCAGTTGTTGAGAAAATTTTTAGAAGTGCTTTTTACAGGTATTTGAAGAACTGTTTTCTCAAAATACAGAGGGAACTCTGTCAAAATTTTTATAAAATTTGCAGAAAAATAAAATGGGTTAAAATTTTCAACTAGCTTTCAACTTAATTACATGTTTAAAATACTTATTAGAAATGCTTACCACTTATTAAAAATAAGAAAATTGTTTTAAAATCCCTTGTAGGGTACTTAATGAGTTATCGGTAGGTGAAGTTCGGTAGTTCATTAGGTATTCTACGGGATCATATTATGCCTTACAGAGGGGTAAGGTGTGACATGTTTTAGTGGTATCAGAGCAAATTTTTGAAGTATGTTTTAACATATAAATTTGTGTCTTTCTTTGTTAAGTACAACTGCTCAATGTCCATATTTGTTACATACAGTGCATTACTTCATGAATATGAACTAACGGAGGGAAATCTCCATGTGTTACTTGTTCAGGAGATACCCTAACTTCAGCCTAAAATGGAAGAAGGGGATCGCTCAGTTGAGCAGTCTGTTGAAGCTGAGGCACAAGAGGAACCCCAGCTTTGCCGAATGTCAGTGGGTCAGTAGCACCAGCCCCGCAAATGCCACAGTTTCTTGCACAGTTTGCACAGCAGATGGCGGCAATGTTTCAACAAATGGCTGGGGGTATGCCTGTTCAAACTCCACCACAACCACCTGTGGCACAACCATTGCCTCCAGCCAGACAGTATGACAAGTTATTGAAGTATGGGGCTGCAGAATTCAAGGGTACAGTGGACCCTTTAGAGGTAGAGCAATGGCTTGAAAGAATGGACAGAGTATTTAAGATGCTGCACTGCCAAGATGAACTAAAGTTTGAGTACTTTGTGTCTCTACTGCAAGGGGATGCGTATGATTGGTGGAAAACCATCCCCCCACAGCTTGGCTGAACCACCAGTGTTGAGAATTCAGACAGAAAAACATCCCAGATGCATATGTTGACCAGAAACTGCAAGAATTTTTGAGTCTGAAACAAGAAAACCGATCGGTGGCAGAGTATGAGAGGGAGTTCTCCCGCCTGAGTCACTATGCGGGGAGTCTCCTTACTACCAGCAAGGCAAGGTGCAAGAGATTTGAGAAGGGTTTGAAGCCCAGCATAAGGATGCAAGTTATGGGATTCCGACACAGCAACTTTTCAGAGCTCATGTCTCAAGCACTTGAGTTGGAAAGAATAGAATCAGAAGCAACCCTAATGAAAAAAAAATCAGAGAAAGCGGAGAAATCAGAGAAAGACAAGGGGGAAAAGTCTGTAGAGCCGAGTTCTGGTGGGACTTCTGGGAAAAAGAAGAAATTTAGCGGACCCAGCAGGGGTCGAGGTGGAAGATTTGGTAGGGGCCGATTCTCCGGACAGAGACCCCCTAGGTCTGGTCAGCAGTCGAGCAGGGGTTCACATTCTGCCCGCCCCTGTGAGACTTGTGGCAAGATTCATGGGGGGGAGTGCTACTGGGCCACTGGAGCCTGCTTTAACTGTGGTGGCAAGGGCCATATAGCTAAAGACTGTACTAGTGCTCCGAGATATAGTCCGGCTCCTACTACTGCCAAGGGATCTATTCAGAGTCCTGCTCTCAGAGGTTCACTGATCGGTTGCGAGAGGAAGAGGTAGAGGTAGAGGCACTACTTGCAACGAGACACGCTTGGTCGATCAGACAAGGAAGTGCTTCAACCAGAATTTATACAATGAGACAGCGAGAAGAGGCTGAGACTTCTGACGTGGTAGCTGGTATATTCTCTATCTCTGATCAAGAAGTATTTGTATTGTTTGATCCGGGTTCAACTCATTCATATGTTAGTGCTAGCATAGTCGGTTCACTTGCTGTTTCATGTGTGCAAATGGGTTTTGAAGTGCTAGTAACTAGTCCGTTAGGACAAGAGGTCCGGGTCAACAGAATTTATAGAAACTGTCCTTTGGTGATCCAAGGACATGTTTTCCTGTCAGACTTGATTGAAATGCCCTTCAGAGAGTATGATATCATGTTGGGCATGGATTGGTTAGCCAAGCATCATGCTATGATTGATTGTAGACTGAAGACAGTCACTTTTGGCCTCCCTTTGTACAGTGATGTGGTAATACATGGGGAGAGGCATTTACTGCCATCAAACATCATTTCGGCTACACTAGCCAGAAGGATGATCAGAAATGGGTGTGAAGCATACTTGACACATGTGATAGACACCCAAGTGGGGAGTCCAGCGCTAAGGGACATCCCTACTGTATGTGATTTTCCGGATGTATTGCTAGGATTACATCCAGAAAGAGAGGTGCAGTTTGAGATTAATGTTATGCCTGGTGTGGACCCAATCTCCATAACGCCATATAGAATGGCACCTGCAGAATTAATAGAGTTAAAAGTACAATTGCAAGAGTTGCTTGACAAGGGCTTTATCCGCCCTAGTGTGTCACCTTGGGGAGCGCCAGTATTGTTTGTAAAGAAGAAGGATGGCACTCTCCGGTTATGCATTGATTATCGGCAGTTGAATAAGGTGACAATAAAGAATAGATATCCATTGCCCCGCATTGATGACTTGTTTGATCAGTTGAGGGGTGCAGCTGTGTTCTCCAAAATTGACCTGAGATCAGGTTATTATCAGCTAAAAGTACAAGAGCAGAGTATTCCTAAAACTGCGTTCAGAACCCGCTATGGCCATTATGAGTTCTTAGTTATGCCATTCGGGTTAACTAATACTCCAACTGCTTTTATGGATCTGATGAACACTATCTTCAGACCATACCTCGACCAGTTTGTTGTGGTATTTATAGATGATATATTGGTCTATTCGAGGAATGCAGAAGAGCATGATAGACATCTGCGGATTGTACTGCAGACTTTGAGAGAGAAACAACTATATACCAAATTGTCGAAGTGTGAATTTTGGCTGAAGGAGATATCTTTCTTGGGGCATGTAGTATCAAAAGAGGGCATCAAGGTAGATCCAAGTAAGATCGAAGCTGTCCTTAATTGGAAGCCACCCAGAAATGTCACAGAGATTCGCAGTTTTCTGGAGTTAGCTGGATACTACCGTCGATTTGTGAAGGGATTCTCCATGTTGGCATCTCCATTGACCAAGCTGCTTAGAAAAGATGTGAAATTTCAGTGGACGGACAAATGCCAGCAGAGTTTTGATGAATTGAAGAGATGTTTGAATGAAGTCCAGTCCTGACTTCACCTACTCCGGGTAAAGAATATACAGTATATAGTGATGCTTCTCACAATAGATTAGGCTGTGTATTGATGCAAGATCGAAATGTCATTGCCTATGCATCACGCCAGCTAAAACCGCATGAGAGGAATTATCCAACACATGATTTGGAGCTTGCAGCTATTGTGTTTGCTCTTAAGATCTGGAGGCACTATTTATATGGGGAAAAGTGTTACATCTATACAGATCATAAGAGTTTGAAGTGTAACACCCCTAAGTTCGGTAGTGCGTTCTACTGTTCCGGTGGCCAGTGCTGTCCGGACAGTTAGGATGCCTAGAATTACACTTTGATATGAGTGAGGAGATATAGAATAATGAAATACAAGAAAAGAAAATACAAGAAAAACAAAGGAAAAATAATAGCAAAGAAATGTAGCCAAGTTAAGCGAGCCGGGAGTCCTAGCGATGGGTGACCGCACCGGGAAGTCACGGCGTGGACCGTTGACTAGCCCTGGACTGCGGAGAACCCTGGAAAACATTTTTAGGACATAAATAGACCCTTATTGAAGTATAAATCTCATTAGAAAGATCAAAGAAAATTTAAATAATTAGTACAAAGAAAAGTGAGAAATCGAAAAACAGACAAAACCCGGTATTACCGAAAAATCGGGAATGCAACCCGAACAGGGGCATTATGGTCATTTGACATCCTGAAGTGTCTTTTGACCTAAATGTCCATTAAAAATAAATAATATTACACTTAGAAAATGAAATGAAAAATTAAAAGAGGGGTACCTAATACAAATAGCCAAAAGTGGGGTGAAAAATGTGTAAATAACACATTTAAACTTATTTTATGATATAATTTAAATGAGTGGACCACTAAGGGAATAAAATAAAACAAAGAGGGGCAGTTGTACTTCCACTAAACCAACAGAAACTTCATCTTCCTCATTTGGATTCAAAGTTGCCGAATTGAAGAAAATGGAAACCACCATGGCCATTTTTCATGCAAGCTCTCTTAACTCTCCATTTTCAACTCCAATCTCTTAGGTTCCTTCATGAAACTTTGTCTACTCATCACAAGGAAGAGTTTGATACTAAATTTGAGAAGTTTAAGCAAGGTTTAACAAGTTCCAAGCATAAGGTAAGTTCATAATTTTGAAGATAGCTTTGTTAAGTTTTGTGTGCATGTTATGGGTGTTGGTTTTGTGAAGGAAAATTTTGAGTTTGAAGAGTTATTGTTGTTTTCATTTTGGACAGCCATGGAGTCACGTTTTTGATGAGATATTTGTGCATATAATTGATGAGAAATGGTGTTGATCATGATGATTTAATAACCTAGTGAATTACTTCATGTTTATATGGTGATTTTGGCACTTGGATGAGAATTGATGAATTGTAGGGCAATGTGGTGTTGAAGAAGGTTTTCGGCAGCTTGGGAACCCTTGAATAATTGTATGTATTGATGGAAGTGTTGGCAGAATGTTGACATAGAAGAATTGATGAATGTATATGTAAATTAGTAGTGGAGATTATATGTAATGATTAGGTGTATTTATGTACATATATTGCTAAATTTGGACTTTGTGGTTTAGGGTTGTATTTGATGTATTGAGAATGTTTGTATTCTATCCAAATTGACCATAGTAAGAAGTGATAAATGAATATGGAATGGTATAAAATCAGAATTAGGTATGGGGATTTAAAGTAGAGCAAGTTAAATGTGTGTTTGAATTGGGGTTTGAAAGACATATAGAGGGCAGTGTGCAAATAGACCTATAACTTTAAATGTGTAACCTCAATTGGTATGAGACCAATTGGAGGTGAAACTAGGCACAAAATGTGCCAACTTTCATTGAGAAAACATACCAAAATTATGCTTGCAAGGTGACCTAAGAAAATGACCAATTCGGATTAGGTACAATTAGGACCTAAAAAAATGACCAATTGGGCAGCAGTGAGTGTTTAGGCCATAACTCACTCAAAACAGGTCCAATTGACCTGAAATTTTAACCATGAATAGTTAAGACCCATACCTACAAGTCTTATGAAGACACAAAAACCCAGAAATGACCAGAAGCAAGTCAAAAAGCTTGCACAAGTTCGGGTCCAAAAACTGGCCGAACCAAAGTTGACCAAATTGACCTAAAATTGACCTAATTTGATGCCATTTGACCAGCAATAGTATAATGACCATAACTTGGTCTAATTAACTCGGATTGACCTAAAATTTTGCCCCGCGTGCAATAAGACATAGATCTACAAGTTTGTAGTTTTGACCAAAACCCGAAAACCGAGAGAACTAGGCCGTCCGGCTAGGTCAAACTAGTATCTTGAAATCCAGCAATTTGCAATGAAATGCAAGAAAATGCAATATACATAGAATTGAGTTTGGTAACACGTACCAACCCTAAAACCCTATCGAATGTGACATATTAATGACACTAAAATCTAATTTACCTAAAACGCATCGAGGGTCGGTATATTAGGTGATTGAGCAAATAATAGCCTTCAGTGAATTACTTATCGAACATTATCGTTAGAGACAGTTTAATTTAGTACTGAAACACTTCAAATTGTGTTTCTCAGTTACCAAAGACTCGTGAAAAGGGAAGGAAACACCGAGTCGGACAGAGAGCGATTATCGATGTTTGTGCACAACTAGTTTTCAACTGATTTTGCTTTGAATATTTCATATGATTAAATGACATATTTTTCTTATGTATTATGTTTAACAAGCATTGGATTTAATTCAATGATTATTGAAAATTGTTATAGTATGTATGAATTCAGCTTTGTGAAATGGTATTTCCACAAGTATTAAGCATTGTTATGGATTGAACAAATTATGTTTTGGAAAATTGTGATAGAACATGTTTTGAATTGTGAAGGTAATTTTCATGGAAAAATGCAAATTTATGATTTGAATTGTGATGAGCATAAAAATTATTGGATATTAGAATTGACTTTGAATCGAATTATATTGTGATTTATGCTCACTAAATGGATTGTAATATTGTTTTATATCTCACTATAGATGCTTGACTAGGTTATTACCCGTCTCTCTCATTTATTGAGAAGACAATGGAGTTAGTTGTGTTTTGATTACCATGGTACGTGCACAGGCTTAGATTTTCCTTTGATTTGAGGTTAGATCTAAGTTTATTTTATCGTTATGGCCCTTGCGGAAGATTCATTATTGTGATGGTGCAGGCACGATGATTCAACCTCCCGACCACGGGGAGTTAGAATCGATTCGACCTCCCGACCATAGGGAGTTAGAATCACATCGAATATGGCCCTTCGGATTAGTCTTGCATAGTTAGTGAGATAAAGAATGATTTTTGAGATAAAGAATGAGTTTTGAGATACTGAGATGATTTTTGAGATCTGAAGATGATTTTTGAAATACATAATGATTTTTGAGATACATAATGGCTTTTGAATGGTAAGGAATTTTGATTTCAATTATGGTTTATGTATAATTGATTTCGTTAGAATTATTTAAATGGATAGTCATGATTTGATAAATTGAATTTTGTGATCAAAGTCATTTATACAAATGATTTACATTATTGGCAATGAATATTTTGAGTTGTGGAATTTGATGAGTATTCAGATTTCCAAATTATTTACTGTAAATTTTGTCAATGTATATTGTACTATTTTTAAATTATAGTTGCGCACCACTGAGTTCACCACTCAGCGATAGCTTTGTATGCTGTCGCAGGTAAGAAGAGCATAGAGCAGTAAGTAAATTTCCTTGAAGATATATTCAGATCAGCTCCAGGTATATCATAGGTATACCCATGTACATAGGTTTTGATGTTTACATGTAATAATATGTATGTAAATTATTTGAGCAGTTGTATAAAAACTCTTGTAAAATATTTTGGTATGTAATTAAATGTAAATTATCGTGAATGTAAATTTGAGATTTCATTTACTTGAATAGTTTTGTATTATATTTCTTGTATCTCAGTCTTTGAAAAATCATTGCGGATTTGAGTTGAGAAATATGTTGTGTTGAAAAATATGTTAGAGTTGAGATTTGCAAATACATATTGAAGTGCTTTTTACAGGTTTTTTTGAAGAACTGTTTTATCCAAATTACAGATGGCACTCTGCCAAAATTTTTACAAAAACTCCAAATAAGTCAAATGTGTCAGTTCTATCACTTCAGTTCAAAAAGGTTTTAACACTTGTAAATAGTGCTCACCACTGTAAAAGAAGGAAGAAAAGTTTTTAAAATCCCTTGTAATGTATTTAATGGGTTATCAGTAGACGGAGTTGGTAATTCATTAGGTATATTACGGGATCATGTTATGCCTTACAGAGGGGTAGGGTGTGACATGAAGTATTTGGGCACCCAGAAAGAGCTAAATTTGAGACAGAGGAGATGGTTAGAGTTGATAAAAGACTACGATTGTCTGATAAACTATCAGCCAGGGAAAGCTAATGTTGTGGCTGATGCCTTAAATCGCAAGACTATGGCAAGTCTACGGGTTACTCCTTTGTCTTTGGCACATGAGTTGAGATCATTACATGCCAGCTTAGAGATTAATAATGATGGGCAGACAGCAGTTGCATGGCATGTACAGCCAGTGTTGATTGATCAAATTAGAATGGCTACTTAGAATGATCAGAAGTATCAGAAGTTTATGGAAGAAGTCCGACAGGGCAAGAAACCAGAATTCTCAATCAGAGATGACGGTCTACTGCTACACCAGGGCAGAATATGTGTTACCAATGATGTTGAATTGAGGAAGATCATTTTGAAAGAAGCACATGAGTCTCCTTTTGCCATGCACCCTGGTGGCACAAAAATGTATAGAGGGCTAAAGGAGCATTACTGGTGGATGGGTATGAAAAGAGGTGTGGTAGAGTTTGTATCCAAATGCCTAACTTGTCAGCAAGTGAAGGCAGAACATCAAGTACCTACTGGGTTGTTACATCCACTACCAGTACCAGAATGGAAATGGGAGAGAATAACGATGGATTTTGTGATGGGACTTTCGAGGACACAGAAGAGTCATGATGCGGTTTGGGTCATTATTGACAGACTGACCAAGTCTGCTCATTTTCTGCCAGTTCGGATGGACTATAGTTTAGAAAGATTGGCCAAGTTGTACATTGATGAGATTGTGAGACTTCATGGAGTGCCAGTATCCATTGTATCAGACAGAGATCCTAGGTTCACTTCTAGATTCTGGGGTAGTCTTCAGAGAGCCCTAGGAACTAGATTGAACTCAGTACTGCATTCCACCCACAGATAGATGGCCAGTCTGAGAGGGTAATTCAGATTTTGGAGGACATGCTACGGGCTTGTGTGATTGAGTTTGAGGGTAGTTGGGATACACACTTGCCTTTGATTGAGTTTGCTTACAATAACAGCTACCAATCAAGCATTGGAATGCCTCCATATGAAGCTTTGTATGGCAGGAAATGTAGAACCCCGTTGTGTTGGGATGACGTGGGTGAAAGAAAGATGATTGGACCCGAAATCGTTCAGCAAACTGAAGAGAAAATCAGGGTGATTAGAGGTCGACTTAAGACTGCATCAGACCGTCAGAAGTCCTACATTGATTTGAAAAGAAGGGATATTCAATATGCGGTGGGTGAGAAAGTTTTCCTTAAGGTTTCTCCTTGGAAGAGAATTATGAGATTCGGAAGAAAGGGGAAACTGAGTCCTCGTTTCATTGGGCCATATGAGGTTCTAGAAAGAGTGGGTCCTTTGGCATATCGGTTGGCACTACCTCCAGAGTTGGAAAAGATACATAACGTCTTCCATGTGTCTATGTTAAGGAGGTATCGATCAGACCCATCTCATGTACTACCAGTAGAGGAAATTGAAGTGAATCCAGACCTCACATATGAAGAAGAACCCATAGGGATTCTGGCTTATGAGGTGAAGCAGCTACGAAACAAGCAAATACCGTTGGTAAAAGTGCTGTGGAACCATCATTCGGGCCAGGAGGCTACTTGGGAACGAGAAGAGGACATGAGGAGACAACACCCACAGCTGTTCAGAGATTGATACCAGGTAAAATTTCGAGACGAAATTTATTTAAGGGGGGGAGAATTGTAACACCCCTATTTGTATAGCCTGGTATATTTCACTGTTCCGGTGACCGGTGTCGGTCCGGACAATTAAGGAGATTAGAATCACACTTAAGACAACTAGAGAAACCATAAACGCAAATAATTAGTAATATTCAATTAGTTAAATATAAATAAGAAAAACAGAACATAAGAAGTTAAACGAGCCGAGAGTCACAGCGATGGGTGACCTCCTCGAGAGCATTGCAAGTCGTTTTAAACTCAAATTTCGAACCGTAAAAAGTGACGCTGCGGTCCTTAGGACCCTTATGAACACAGTGGAAAAGAGAAAATCATGAAAAAGAACTGTTAAGCCAGTCAAATAATTAGGTCAGGGAGCCGGAAGAAATATGGAATTAATTGTAAACCGGGTTGAATCGGTGAAGGGCAATTTGGTCAATTGACCCCGAGAGCTGACTCCTGACCTAACTGTCAAATAAAAATGGAGAAAAGAAAATTTCGGAATCGAAAATTAAATTAAAGAACTAATAGAAAAAAAAAAGAAGAAAAATGAAAAAGTTAAAAAGGTAATGACATCATGTGGTGACACATGCATGATGCCATAAGTAATTTAATTAAAATTTTATTTAATTAGAATTATGGTCTTCCTAAGACATATAATAACAAAAAGAAAAGAAAAAAAAATGATTTCTTCTTCCCTTTTCCGTCACCTCTCATCTCCTCTCTCATTTCTCTCATTTTCTTAACCTCCTCCATTGAAGCTCACTAAAAAGCTTCTTAAACCCAAGATTTGAGCCATAAAATTTATAAGTTTCTTAATTAAAACTTGTAGTTGAGTTTTGTTAAGAAGATTGGAAGAGAAAAATTGAAAGAAGTTTGAAGAATCAAGAAGTTGGAAAGCTCCATTTGAGGTAAGCTCTCTTCCTTAATTTTGATTGAATTATAAGTATAGAAGTAAGATGAAAGTGGTTAGAAATACATGAAAACATGCAAAATCATGTCTATCTAGAACCCTAGGAATTTTGGCCAGCAGCAAATTAATGTTGAAATGGGTAATTTTGATGCAAATAATGAAGTGGTTAAGTGTAAGTGAGGGTATGAGTACTAAAAATGCATTTAGAATTCAACAAGTGAGTAAGATATGAAAGTTAGGGTTTGAGACCTAGGGTTTTGATTTAAATTTTGGAGAAATGCATAAATGATATCTTTGACCAATTGCGAACTGAAAAATGGTCAATAATGACTAAAAGAGATGTGTGGAAATTGTGAGAATGGAAGTTAAATTCGTAGGGCAAATGGTCATGCTGCTGGCAGCATGACCAAGCCAACTTTGAAGGACCAAAACGAAAATTTTACAAGTTCAATTGATATGCCATCAATTGGGGATGAAAATAGACGTAAAATGGCACAATTTTCATTAAGGAACCATGGCCAAAAACTGACCAAAATTTAGTGAACCAATTGACCAAAGTGAAATGAGAACAGGCTGCCACTGCACAAACTGACCAAATGAACAGTAATTGTTCATTTGGTCATAACTCGAGCTAGGAAGGTCAAAATGACCTGAAATTTTACCATTAATTAGATAAGATATAGATCTAAAACTTTAATGAAGAACACCAATCCAAATTATGCCATTAACCTAATCAAATGATTGAGCAAAGTTGAGTTGCTGAACCTGCAAAACTGCAGATTTCCATTTGAACAGTAAAGTTCCAATGGCTATAACTCTCTCTAGAAAACTCCGATTTAGGCAATTCTTGAATCGATGGAAACCTAAGACATAGTAGAACATTTCGTATGAAGGAAATTAGACCAAATTATGGACTTAACTTGGTCAAATTATTGAATGAAGTTGGATCAAAAATCTGCCAGAACCTAAATTGCAGCATGAACAGTGCATGTGAACAGTAATTGTATTTTGGCTATAACTTGAGCTAAAAAACTCCAATTGGGGTGATCCAAAAATGAGAATACACTTAAGACAATAAGGAACATTTTCTATGAAGGAAGTTTTGCCAAATTCCAACAGTAAAAGGGCCAATGGAGCAGTGCAACTTAGAGCACTAAAACTAAAAATTTGACAATTTGGCCAAAAGGATTTAAGCTTTGAGAAAATAACCAAAACCAACAAATTTAATGACCAAAATGTGGTATGTGGGTGAAGTTGAAGTTTCCATACCTATTAAGCATTAGAAAGTCAATTATTTGACTTGAATAGTGTAGTGAATAGTAACCCGAAACACAAAAATTTCGAGAACGTCGAATTTAACACGTTAGAACTAGGTAAATGTGAAGCTAAATTTATTTTGGATTTGTGTTAAGTTCTAGTACTGAAACATTGTAAAATTATGTGTTTCATTTGAAAAGAATATCGGGAAGGAACCCGAGGAACCGAGTGGAGGCTAAGGGACGACTCGCTTGAGGTTTGTGCACAACATCTCCATGCTTTAAAATTCATTGATAAAGTGAACGAAATATGTATTTTACTTGTGCTTTGGAATTGTTGAAAGTTTAATTGTGACATTATTTATGATGTTTTGATTTAAACTGTGAAAGTTATTGTGTATATTTGAAATGACAATGTTTAGCAAATTGTTAAGATAAGTTTTGAAACCACAGTGTCATGACCATATATTTGAACACCTCACTAGCACGACTAGTGGGGGTAATTACTTTCGAATTTTGATTCCTTCTCTGGAGAAGTGTTGAGGTGTGCCAGTAGAAGAGGATGTGAATGGATATCCATATATTTGAGCTAGATAGCCTTGTGATGTGATTTCTCTTTAGGCTCTGGCTATTGAGATTCTATTTGTTTCGAATGGCATGATTTAACTGTGGGTTTTATGAAATGTGTTTTGATACTTCGAAATGAACGTGGTTTGCATTTAAATCTCATAATTTATGTTTTGTGTTTAATGCTCATGTTTAGTCAAATTTTTGAATAAATGTGATTTTATTTTTGCATAAAGATTATTTTAGTATGTTGTGCACCACTGAGTCCTAGTACTCAGCGATAGCTTTTATTGCTGTCGTAGATACAGAGACTAGAGGAGCAGCAGGAAATGCTAAAGATTGAGGATCATTCAGCCTAAAGTCTTCGGGTATAATTTATACCCTAATTGTAAATATTTCTTTTGATGTATATATTGCACATAAATGTATGGACATGTAAAAATGGGTCTTGAGCAGTTGTATAAAATTTGTATAAAGTTGTAATATATATATTGTAGTTTGAAATTCTCTTAATGTAAATTTTGTAATGATCTATTTAAATTGTTTTGTTTCTAATGAAATATGAATGGAACTATTTTATTTAATTTGAATGAAATGGATTGTTAGTATTTTGATGATCATTGGATACTGGATTTAAAATTGAAAGTTGATAAATGTGTTGAGAAATTGTTTGAGATTGAGTTTGAAATTGAAGCAGTTGTTGAGAAAATTTTTAAAAGTGCTTTTTACAGGTATTTGAAGAACTGTTTTCTCAAAATACAGAGGGAACTCTGTCAAAATTTTTATAAAATTTGTGGAAAAATAAAATGGGCTAAAATTTTCAACTAGCTTTCAACTTAATTACATGTTTAAAATACTTATTAGAAATGCTCACCACTTATTAAAAATAAGAAAATTGTTTTAAAATCCCTTGTAGGGTACTTAATGAGTTATCGGTAGGTGAAGTTCGGTAGTTCATTAGGTATTCTACGGGATCATGTTATGCCTTACAGAAGGGTAAGGTGTGACAAACAGCAAGTGAACTGACTATGCTAGCACTAACATATGAATGGGTTGAACCCGGATCAAATAATATAAATACTTCTTGATCAGAGATAGAGAATGTACCAGCTACCACATCAGAAGTCTCAGCCTCTTCTCGCTATCTCATTGTGTAGATTCTAATTGAAGTACTTCCTTGTCCTTACTGACCAACTGTGCCCTGACTGCCTGAAGCAGTGCCTCTACCTCTGCCTCTTTCTCTGCCAACAGATTGTGAACCTCTGAGAGCAGGACTCTGAATAGATCCCTTGGCAGTAGTAGGAGATGGACCAAATCTCGAAGCTCTTGCTAAATGACCCTTGCCTTCGCAGTTAAAGCAGGCTCCAGTGGCCCAATAACACTCCCCCTCATGAATCTTGCCACAAGTCTCACAGGGGCGGGCAAAATGTGAACCCCTGCTCGACTGCTGACCAGACCTAGGGGGTCTCTGTCCAGAAAATTTGCTTCTACCAAATCTTCCACCTCGACCCCTGCTGGGTCCACTAAATTTCTTTCTCTTTGCAGAGGTAGCACCAGAACTCTGTTCAACTGATTTTTCCCCCTTATCTTTTTCTGATTTTTCTTTCACTGGGGTTGCTTCTGATTCAATTCTCTCCAGTTCAAGTGCTTGAGACATAAGCTCTGAGAAGTTGCTGTGTCGAAATCCCATAACTTGCATCCTTATGCTGGGCTTCAAACCCGTCCCAAATCTCTTGTATCTTGCCTTGCTGGTAGTAAGGAGACTCCCCGCATAGTGACTCAGGCGGGAGAACTCCCTCTCATACTCTGCCACTGATCGATTTCCTTGTTTCAAACTCAAAAATTCTTGCAGTTTCTGATCAACATATGCATCTGGGATGTATTTCTGTCTGAACTCTCTGATGAAGTCTTCCCGGGTCAGCACTGGTGGTTCAACCAAGCTGTGGGGGATGGTCTTCCACCAATCATACGCATCGCCTTACAGTAACGACACAGAATACTCAAACTTTAGTTCATCTTGGCAGTGCAGCTTCTTAAATACTCTGTCCATTCTTTCAAGCCATTGCTCTGCCTCTAAAGGGTCTACGGTACCCTTAAATTCTGCAGCCCCATACTTCAATAACTTATCATACTGTCTGGCTGGAGGCAGTGGTTGTGCCACAGGTGGTTGGGGTAGAGCTTGAACAGGCATACCCCCAGCCATTTGTTGAAACATTGCCGCTATCTGCTGTGCAAACTGTGCAGGGAACTGCGGCATTTGCGGGGCTGGTGCTACTGACCCACTGACATTCGGTAAAGCTGGGGCTTCCCCTTGTGCCTCAGCTTCAACAGACTGCTCAACTGAGCGATCCCCTTCTTCCATTTCAGGCTGAAGTTAGGGTATCTCCTGAATAAGTAACACATGAAGATTTCCCCCTATTAGTTCATATTCATGATGTAATGCACTGTATGTAACAATTATGGACATTGAGCAGTTGTATTTACTAACAAAATATTGCAAATTCATAGTTCAAAATTTATTTAAAACCTTAGCTCTGATACCACTAAAACATGTCACACCTTACCCCTCTGTAAGGCATAACATGATCCCATAGAATACCTAATGAACTACCGAACTTCACCTACTGATAACTCATTAAGTACCCTACAAGGGATTTTAAAACAATTTTCTTATTTTTGACAAGTGGTGAGCATTTTCTAATAAGTACTTAAAACATTTAGTTAAAATTAAAACTAGTTAATATATTTGGCCCATTTTATTTTTACGCAAATTTTATAAAAATTTTGACAGAGTTCCCTCTGTATTTTGAGAAACCAGTTCTTTAAATACCTGTAAAAAGCACTTCTAAAAATTTTTCTCAACAACTGCTTCAATTTCATACTCAATCTCAATCAATTTCTCAACACATTTATCAACTTTCAAATTTCAAATCCACTATCCAATGATCATCAAAATACTAGCAATCCATTTCATTCAAATTAAATAAAATAGTTCCATTCATATTTCATTAGAAACAAAATAATTTAGATACATCATTACAAAATTTACATTAAGAGAATTTCAAACTACAATATATATTACAACTTTATACAAATTTTATACAAACTGCTCAAGACCCATTTTTACATGTCCATACATTTATATGCAATACATACATCAAAAGAAATATTTACAGTTAGGGTATAAATTATACCCGAAGACTTTAAGCTGATAGCTCCTCACACCTCAGCAGCTCAGTCTGCTGCTCCTCTAGTCTCTGTATCTGCGACAGCAATAGAAGCTATCGCTGAGTACTAGGACTCAGTGGTGCACAACATACTAAAATAATCTTTATGTAAAACTTAAATCACATTTATTCAAAAATTTGGCTGAACATGAGAATTAAGTACAAATCATGCATTGTGAGATTTTAAATGCAAACCAAGTTCATTTCAAAGTATCAAAACACATTTCATAAAACCCACAGTTAGATCATGCCATTCGAAACAAATAGAATCTCAATAGCTAGAGGCTAAAGAGAAATCACATCACAAGGCTAGCTAGCTCAAATATATGGATATCCATTCACATCCTCTTCTACTAGCACACCTCAACACTTGTCCAGAGAAGGAATCAAAATTCGAAACTAATTACCTCCACTAGTCGTGCTAGTGAGGTGTTCAAATATATGGTCATGACACTGTGGTTTCAAAACTTATCTTAACAATTTGCTAAACATTGTCATTTCAATATACATAATAACTTTCAACAATTTAAGTCAAAACATCATAACTAATGTCACAAATAAATTTTCAACAATTCAAAGCAAATGTAAAATACATATTTCATTCACTTTATCAATAAATTTTAAAGCATAGTAATGTTGTGCACAAACCTCAAGCGAGTCGCCTCTTGGCCTTGACTCGGTTACTCGGATTCTTTCCCGGTATTCTTTTTAACTGAAACACACAATTTTACAGTGTTTCAGTACCATAACTTAGCAAAAATCACAAAATAAATTTAACTTCACTTTTACCTAGGTCTAACGTGCTAAACTCGACGTTCTTGAAATTTTGTGTTTCGGGGTTACTATTCATTACACTATTCAAGTCAAATTATTGACTTTCTAAAGCTTAATAGGTATGGAAATTTCAACTTCACCCACATACCACATTTTGGTTACTAATTTTGTTGGTTTTGGTTGTTTATTCAAATTCTAGGTCTTTTAAGCAAATTAAAAATTTTCAGTTTTGGTGCCTTAGGTTGCACTGTTCCATTGGTCATTTTACTATTGGAATTTGGTAAAACTTTCTTCATAGAAAATGTTCCTTATTGTCTTATGTTTATTCTCCTTTTTGAATCACCCCAATTGGAGTTTTGTAGCTCAAGTTATAAGCAAATTACTATTACTGTTCAGGCTGCAGAATTTGGTTCTGCAGATTTGTTGATCCAACTTCATTCAGTAATTTGATCAAGTTAAGTCCATAATTTGGTCTAATTTTCTTGTTATGAAATGTTCTACTGTGTCTTAGGTTTCCATTGGTTCAAGAATTGCCTAAATCGGAGTTTTCTAGAGAGAGTTATAGCCATTGAAACTTTACTGTTCATATGGCAATCTGCAGTTCTGCAGATTCAAGTCACCAACTTTGCTTAGTAATTTGATTGGGTTAATGGCATAATTTAGGTTGGTGTTCTTCATGAAAGTTTTAGATCTATATCTCATATAATCGCTGGTAAATTTCAGGTCATTTTGACCTGCCTAGCTCGAGTTATGACCAAATGAACAAATCGCTCATTTGGTCGGTTTATCTTGAGGCAGCCTGCGATTTTCTGACTTCGGCCACTTTGTTCACTAGGTTTTAGTCACTTTTTGGGCAAGCTTCCTAAACAAAAATTGTGTCATTTAGTGCCTATTTTCATCCCCAATTGGTCCCATATCCATTGGACTTGTAAAATTTCATTTTTGGTCCCTCAAAGTTGATTTTTGGTCATGCTTCATAGCTAATCCGAATTGGCTTTTGATTCCAACATTTCTAACACATTTAATTAGGTCACAAATGACCATTTCTCACTTTACATTTGGTCAAAAACACCATTTACAAGTTTCTCACATTTTTGGTCTCCAAACCCTAATGTCCAAAACCCTAAGTTTGTCCAATCTTCACAATTCATGTAATATAATTATACAATTCGCATATCTAACATCTACTCACCAAGATTTCATGTTTAACCTAACTAAATACCATCAAAACCTTAAGGTTCCATGGCTGCCTCATTCTCTCTTCCCTTATTTAAGCATGATTTCCTTTATTTATAATGTAATTTCATCACACATAAACTTAAATTCATGAATTCAATAAAAATCTAAACTTGAAATTGCACTTACCTCAATTTGTAGATTTCCTAATTCTTCAATTCTCCAAGTTTTCTTTTCCTTCTTGCTCCCAAAGTGTTTATCTAGGTCTAGGGGTAAGATTTACTTAAGGACTTTAGGGGAATTTATGGTTAAATTGTGGTGTATGAAGCTAGAGAATAAGCTTCCATGGAGTTTTAACAATGGAGAGGGAGAAAGAAATGGGAGACGTCCTTTGAGAAGAAGAAGGACTTTTGATTATTTTTTTTCTTTTTTTTTCTTTTATTTATCCTTATGGAAGACTCAAAAATCCCAATTAAATAAATATTTTAAGTATTTTTTTTATGGCATCATGCATGAGGTCATGCATGATGTCATCACCTTTTGACTTTTCCATTTTCTTTTTTTTTCTATTTATTTTTCTATTACTTCTTTAATTTAATTCTCAACTCTGAAATTTTCTTTTCTTCGATTTTATTTGACAGTTAGGTCAGGAGTCAGCTCTCGGGGTCAATTGACCAAATTGCCCCTCGCCGGTTCATCCCGGTTTGCAATTAATTCCATATTTCTTCCGGCTCCCTGACCTAATTATTTGACTGGCTTAACAGATCTTTTCGTGATTTTCTCTTTTCCACTGTGTTTATAAGGGTCCTAAGGACGGCAGCGTCACTTTTTACGTTTTAAAATTTGAGTTTAAAACGACTTCGCAGTCGTTCTCGAGAAGGTCACCCATCGTTGTGACTCTCGGCTCGTTTAACTTCTTATGTTCTATTTTTCTTGTTTATACTTAACTAATTGGATATTACTAATTATTTGTGTTTATAGCTTCTCTAGTTGTCTTGAGTGTGGTTCTAATCCCCTTAATTGTCCGGACTGACACCGGTCACCGGAACAGTGAAATATACCAGGCTATGCAATTAGGGGTGTTACAATCTGAGCTGTACATCTGTCCACATCTTTTGATTCAGCCACGAGACTAGCTTTGACATAGGTCTTTGTTAGATGGGATGTACTGCCGATCTCTAGAGATCGCCCAAATGATGTAATTTGACTTTCAATGTAATCCGATCTCTAGAGATTGCCCAAATGATGTAATTTGACTTTCAATGTAATCCGATCCCTAGAGATCGCCCAAATGATGTAATCCGACCTTTTCAGAAATAAAATTTTATTTTGACAACTATCATTTTTATTATTATTGCATTGATTATTTTCCGATCTCTGATGTGTTTGTCCGATCCGGTTCTTAATTGAGCAACCCTTAACTGATCCGCCTTAATTCACCGATCTGTAACTAGCCGATCCCTTTTATTATGGAATTTCTAGAATATTCGTGAGACGTGTCAGAAAAGCTGGTGAATCCCCCTAACCGATGCACCGCCTGGAACACTGTGAGCATTAAATGCTCAGATGGGTATAAATAGGGGATGGGTCAGCCAGTTGCTCTCTTATGTCATTTTCAGCATCCCGCGAGAGATTCCAAAATTCTCTCGATTTTTCAAGTTCTTCCGACACCGATCAAGCTCCGGTAAGGGTTTTCATCCTTCTTTTAGTTTAAATTCTCTATTTCCTTTGAAAATGACCAGCGCCGAGGGTCAGAGAGTAGCAAGCCCCCCTTTCATTCAGATCTCGTGGTCGTCTGATGAAGGGGAGGTGGTCGGACCAAGCGTGCGACCTGAACCTCCTAGGGTCTCCGTTCTAGGTCGGGGGCAAGCAGCACCATCAAGGCATGTACATTCTTCAGGGAGAGAAAATCTTCCCATGGATGAGCAGCCATCAATCCTGCAAGAAACCGACCTGCAGTCGTTCAGCCAGGAGTACAACATCCGGCCTGATTCTTACGAGCTGATTAAGTGTCATGGTGATCTTTGTGCCGATCATTTCTTCGAGGAGAACGATATGATCATGGTATACGAAGAACAATTAAAGGCCGAGCTGCGGTTCCCCCTTGATGACTTCTTCAAGGAAGTTTTAAAATTTCACCAAGTGTGCATCTCCCAAGTTCACCCGAACTCGTGGCGGATCCTAGTAGCCTTCAGAGGCCTCTGCCGAGCTAAGGGATTCCGTCCTACAGCTAAGGTATTCGCCGAACTACATAGATTAACTCGTCGAAAGGACGACGAGTATTGGTTCTTCTAAGCGAAGCCACATTGCGGGCTTTTTACCGATCTGCCCTCCTCCCTGAAGAATTGGAAGAATCGCTTCTTCATTCTGAGGAGCAAAATTCCGAACGGCTTTGAGGGCTTCCCTCACAGCTGGCTACACCAGGGCCCCTTACTTCCGAAGCACATCACCCTAAATAGGGAAGAAGGCCTGATGGTGATGGAGCTGAAAGATCAGGCGGCCAGAGAGAAGTTCTCTTGTTTGGATGCAGTGACTGCCGAACTGCATCACTGGACAATGGAGTTGATCACTGGCGAAGATCGCGGGCTTTAGCTCTCTGACCTCGGCATCGGTATTTTCTATATCTCAGATCTTTGGACCTTAGCAATCTCACTGACCTCTTCTTTGTGCAGGTATGGCAAGCGGCGAAGCTTCCAAGGAGAGCCGAAAGCGGAAGAGGGAGGTCTCCCGGAAAGTGCGGGAGATGAAGCGTTCCGAGCTGCTTCAAACGCCCAGTCATGATCCCGGGGAGATGCAAGGAGGCTCGTCTCAACCCTCGGGACCGCCGGTCATAGAAGCGGTCCGATCTCTTCCTTGCTAAGAAGAGCCGCCTCCACCTTCTCCAGTCACTTCAAGTGCAGAATGGGGTCCTTCCCAACCTCCTGTAAGGACCCTTTCCCGCGGTGCCCAAATCTTGATCCACTCGATGGAGAAGAACTGCACGGTTTGAGAGAACCCGAGTTTTGCTAAGGTCTTGGGGTCCTCCATCTGCCTTCGGGAGGATCGGGATAGGCTGTCCTCAAACAATCTTGATGACATCCTGACCCGATCTATGAGCCTGAACGTGGAGTGCTTGGTGAACCAGCACATTGTCCTGGAGAAGGCTCACCGCCTGGGTAAGGAGGTCGAGAAGATGGGTCATGAAGTGGCTTCCCTCCGATCCCAACTCTCATCCGCTCAGAACTACATATCTGAAATTGAGGGGCGGATGAAGTTCTACGAGGATAAGCTGGCCGAGCAAGCTCATGTTCTTGAAGAAGTTCAGGCGCTCCGGGCCGGTGAAGTTGCTCACCTCATTGAGGAGCTCAAAGCGAAAGAAGAAGAGGCGATGACAAAGGAGGCCAGCGCTTATGTGAATGCTCACAGGGATCTCTTGGCCGAGCTCAAGAAGCGTTATCCCGAGGAGGACTTCTCCTGGATGGTCGACCTGGCTCCCCAAGATGAAGAGGAAAGCGAGGAGGAAGCCGAAGGTGAGAGAGGGAGTGAACAAAATGTAGATCAGGCTGGGGGATCAATGACCTATATAAATTTTAATATGAAATGAAATGAAAATTCCCTTTTTGTTCAATGATTGGATGTGATCGGAAAGTCTCTAAATTGCATAAGCACTTGATTGTCTGAGCATATTAGAACAACATCTAAAAGTGATTATTAATCTAAGTGTAAGAGGTCGGAAAACACAATAAGCATGAGATCGGCTGGAAACCAATGCTAAACGGGACTTGATTAAAATTGGAAATTTGACTTGAACGCTTAAGATCGGGATCATCATTAAATCGGATCGACACCTTAACTTTATTATTCCCAAACTTTTAAATGAGAGATTAGCAATAAGACTGGTGGTACGAAGGCATAATATTGGTTCAATGTCGTTTGACAAGAAAGATCAGAAATATAATTGACTGATCAGGGGACTTGACAATTGGTTTGAGAGATCGGTGAGGCTTTAAATGATATGGGGACTTAGTGTTGATTAGATTCCTTTTGAGGAGAGATCAGAAATGTGGTTAGTTGGCAAAGGGAAACTGTGTTGGGGATCGGCTTCAAAGTTTATTGGTTTCGGGGATCGGCCAAAATATGGTGTCGACAGCTGCCCCTCTTTACATAATTCCTACTGGAAAAAATTTTCATGTAGGGATTATGTAAAGATTCAGACCCATATTTTGGACGATTAAAATTTGAAATTTGAAATTAAAGTCAGGAAACTAAAACCCACTTAGGTCGGCACCCTGAGGTTGGTAACAGGAAATTAAAATGCTAGAAAATTAAAATCAACTTAGATCAAGGAACCAGAGATTGATTAACAGGAAATTTAAATGCAAGAAAATTAAAATCAACTTAGATCAAGGAACCAGAGGTTGATTGACAGGAAATTTAAAATGCTGAAAATTAAAATCAACTTAGATCAAGGAACCAGAGGTTGATTAACAGGAAATTTAAAATGCTGAAAATTAAAATCAACTTAGATCAAGGAACCAGAGGTTGATTGACAGGAAATTTAAATGCAAAAAAATTAAAATCAACTTAGATCAAGGAACCAAAGGTTGATTGATAGGAAATTTAAATGCAGGAAAATTAAAATCAACTTAGATCAAGGAACCAGAGGTTGATTAACAGGAAATTTAAAATGCTGAAAATTAAAATAAACTTAGATTAAGGAACCAGAGGTTGATTGACAGGAAATTTAAATGCAGGAAAATTAAAATCAACTTAGATCAAGGAACCAAAGGTTGATTGACAGGAAATTTAAGTGCAGGAAAATTAAAATCAACTTAGATCAAGGAACCAGAGGTTGATTAACAGGAAATTTAAAATGTTGAAAATTAAAATCAACTTAGATCAAGGAACCAGAGGTTGATAACAAGAAATTTAAAATGCTAAAAATTAAAATCAACTTACAAAGCAAGTCTAATCTCGACACGAGAAGTTCCTCCACGACGAAGTGTACTTAACAGGATCCCGAAGGCCAATGATTAATGGAGGACGAGTTACAAGACTTGACCTATGACCTTATTTCTTCGGATGCCCCTTTTCTGTTCTTGACTTTCTTCTTATTTTGCGAAAAGTGCCCTTGCGGGTTTTCACTTTCCTTTCGCCCATTTGACTAGAAGCGCCCTTCCAGGTTTTCACATCTAGTTTTTTTTTTTTTTTTTTTTTTTTTTTATGCCATTCCCTGCAAATCTCATAGCAAAGTACATGAGGTTATCAATTTTCAAATCCTAATCTTATGGCAAAATTTAACTGATTAATAGCGCATTAGATGAAGGGATTGAAGAAGGACAATATTAAAGAGTGAGTATACGGAAAAGATAAAAGCAAAGTGAATAAAGTATGACTTTATTATGGTTTTTAAGAAACAAAGGTACAGTTTCAAAGAAAAAGGGTACAAGGATAGATCTCACATATTCCTTGTAGTTAGCTTTGAAGTCCCTTAACTGCCATTATTTCCAGTACTCTGAAGTCTCATGCCATGACGGTTTATTGCTCCTTTCCTTATTTTTCCCTTTTGGTTCTTGGGATGCCCTTTCGGTTTTTCACCCATAGATTTTTTTTTTTTTTTTCAGCTTGCTCTTTCAGGACGCCCTTTCGGGTTTTCGTCCCTCACTCATTTTATAGAAAGCGCCTTTCCAGGGTTTTCGCCTTCTTTCACATATTTTGCTAGGAGCGCCCTTTCGGGTTTTCACCCCTTCCCTTTTTTTTTTTTTTTAGGCATAGTATCTTTTGACGGTGTCGGCATTCACAGGTCTTGGAAATTCTTCGCCGTCCATGTGGGTCAAGATCAATGGCCTACCAGAAAATGCTTTTTTAACCATATAGGGTCCCTTGTAGGTTGGTGACCATTTACCCCGGGGATCGTTTTGATTTGGAAGCACTTTCTTCAGGACTAGGTCCCTTGGTTGGAATTCACGTGGGTGAACCACTTTGTTAAATGCCCTGGCCATTCTTCTTTGGTATAACTGCCCGTGACATGCCGCCGCTAGCCTCTTCTCATCTAGCAAGTTTAATTGGTCCAACCTCAACTGGATTCATTCCGACTCATCAATCCCTGATTCCTTCAGAATTCTTAGGGAAGGAATTTCTACTTCAATAGGTAGTATAGCTTCCATCCCGTAAACCAGTGAGTATGGGGTTGCCCCGGTTGATGTCCTTACAGAAGTCCGGTATGCATGAAGAGCGTAGAGAAGCATATCATGCCAATCCTTATAAGTGACTGTCATTTTCCGGATTATTCTCTTAAGATTTTTGTTTGCAGCTTCCACTGCTCCATTCATCTGGGGACGGTATGGTGAGGAATTGAGATGTCGGATTTTGTATTGATCACATAATTTTTGAATCTTCATACCATTCAAATTCTTGGCATTGTCAGTGACGATTTCATTGGGGAGGCCGTGCCGGCAGATGATATTATTTCTGAGGAATTTGAGAAATGTGTTCTGTGTAATGTGGGCATATGATGTCGCTTCGACCCATTTAGAAAAATAATCGATAGCTACCAGGATAAATCTATGCCCGTTGGATGCCTTAGGGTTGATGGGGCCAATCACATCGATGCCCCACATTGCGAAAGGCCATGGTGAAACGAGGTTGAATAATTGGTAAGGCGGAACGTTTATTGGATCTGCGTAGATTTGGCATTTATGGCACTTTCGGAAATACTCAACGCAATCCTTTTCCATGGTAGTCCAAAAATATCCTCGTCTCATGATTTGCTTAGCCATCATATGCCCATTGGCATGGGTTGTACAGTTTCCCTCATGAGTCTCGAAAAGGATTCTCTTCGCCTCTTTTGCATCCACACATCTCAACAATTCACCGTTGGAGCTCCTTTTGTATAGAATTTCTCCACTGGGGAAGTATCCCAATGCTAATCTCCGAATCATCCTCTTTTCGTTTTTGCTTGCCCCTGAGAGGAATTCTCTGGTTTTGATGTAAAGCAAGATGTCATGGTACCAAGGTTTACCATCAGGTTCTTCTTCGATCATGAAGCAGTAAGCCGGCTCACTCTTTGCTTTAATCTTTAATACCTGAGTCGTCTGCCCTACTTCCATTTGAGCCATAATAGCCAGGGTGGCTAAGGCGTCTGCAAATTGATTCTTGTCTCGACTAAGGTGAGTGAACGAGATTTCTTCGAACTTCTTAATCAACTCCAGTAAGTACTTCTGATATGGGATTAGCTTCAGATCCTTAGTTTGCCATTCTCCCTTAACTTGATAAATGATTAGGGCTGAGTCTCCATATACCTCTAACTTCCTGACTTTCATTTCGATGGCAGCCTGTAATCCCATCACACAAGCTTCGTATTCTGCGACGTTGTTAGTGCAGTCAAATCTCAACTTGATAGCTATCGGGAAGTGTTTTCCATCCGGGGATACCAATACAGCTCTGATTCCATTACCAGACAAATTGACAGCTCCGTCAAAGTACATTTCCCATACATCAGCTGGCTCTTCTTCTCCGCAGTCCACTTCGTTAATATGCTCATCGGGGAACTCAAAATCCAGAGCTTCATATTCCTGGATAGGGTTTTCTACTAGGAGATCAGCGATCACACTACCTTTAACTGCTTTCCGGGTCATATAGACAATGTCATATTGGGAGAGTATAACTTGCCATTTGGCTATCCTTCCTGGCACGAATGGGCTTTCGAATACATACTTAATAGGATCCATCCTGGAGATGAGCCATGTCTTGTGATTCAACATGCAGTGTTTGAGGCGATTTGCTGTCGAGGCTAATGCGCAGCAAGTTTTCTCTAGGAAAGAGTACCTTGACTCACAATCATTGAACTTTTTGCTCAGGTAATAAATAGCCCTCTCCTTTCGGTTGGTATCATCATATTGCCCCAAAACACATCCCATTGAGCTTTGTTGTACTGCCATATACAGAATCAGCGGCCTTCCTGCCACTGGCGGAACCAATACTGGTGGGTTGGACAGATACTGCTTGATTTTCTCGAAAGCCTCTTGACAAACTGAATCCCATTGAGTGGTGTTGTTCTTTCGGAGTAGTCTAAAAATAGGCTCAGCTTTAGCGGTGAGATTGGAAATAAACCTTGATATGTAGTTTAACTTCCCTAAGAAACTGCGCACCTCCCTTTCTGTTTTTGGGGATGGCATCTCTTGAATGGCTCGGACTTTGTCTGGATCAACTTCTATTCCTTTCTCGCTCACTATGAATCCCAACAATTTCCCAGATTTAGCTCCGAATATGCATTTGGCAGGGTTCAGTTTCAGCTGATATTTCCTGAGTCTCTCGAATACTTTCCTCATCACCTGCACATGGCTCTCTTCTCCCCTGGATTTGATGATCATATCATCCACGTACACCTCCACTTCTTTGTGCATCATATCATGGAATAATGTGACCATAGCGCGTTGGTAGGTGGCTCCAGCATTCTTTAACCCGAAAGGCATGACCCGATAGCAAAATACCCCCCATTGAGTGATAAAAGCGGTTTTCTCCTTGTCTTCCTCATCCATTGGGATTTGATTGTACCCTGATGCCCCATCGATGCACGAACACTTGCCCAATCCCACAGCATTGTCTACTAACACATCAATGTGAGGGAGAGGGAAATCATCTTTCAAGCTCGCTTTATTAAGATCCCTGTAATCAACGCACACCCTAACTCTCCCATCCTTCTTCATTACCAGGACAATGTTAGCTATCCATTGGGGATATTTGACCACTTCCAGGAACCCAGCATCATACTGTTTCTTGACCTCATCCCTAACTTTGAGCAGTGTGTCAGGATTCATTCTTCTTAATTTCTGCTTTACCGGGATTGTCCCCGAAATTAGGAGAATTTTGTGCGTTACTATATGAGGGTCCAAACCAATCATATCATCATAGCTCCAGGAAAACACGTCTAGGAATTCTTTGAGCAAACTGATCATATCTTCCAATTCTTCTGTAACACCCCTATTGGTATAGCCTGGTATATTTCAATATTCCGGTGACCGGTGTCGGTCCGGACAATTAATGGGATTAGGGCCACACTTAAGACAATTTGAAAAGCCATAAACACAAATAATTAGTAATGTTTAATTAGTTAACTATAAATAAGAAAAACAGAACATAAGAGGTTAAACGAGCCGAGAGTCACAGCGATGAGTGACCTCCTCGAGAGCAGCTGAAGTCGTTTTAAACTCAAATTTCGAACCGTAAAAAGTGACGCTGCGGTCCTTAGGACCCTTATAAACACAGTGGAAAAGAGAAAATCACGAAAAAGAACTGTTAAGCCAGTCAAATAATTAGGTCAGGGAGCCGGAAGAAATATTAGATTATTTGCAAACCGGGATGAACCGGCGAGGGGCGATTTGGTCAATTGACCCCGAGAGCTGACTCCTGACCTAACTGTCCAATAAAATTGGAGAAAAGAAAATTTTGGAATCGAGAATTAAATTAAAGAACTAATAGAAAAAAATAAATAGAAAAAAAAGGGAAAAGATGGAAAAGTCAAAGTTGATGACATCATTAATGATGTCACAAACAAATTTATTAAATTATTTATTAAATTAGATTTTTGGCCTTCTTTAAGTGATAAAGATGAAAGAAAATAAAAGAAAAAAAAACAAAAAAAAAGTCTTCTTCCTTCCTTGGGTTGCCGCCTCCCATTTCCCTCTCCCTCACCATGATTAAAACCTCCATTGAAGCCATCTAAATCTTTCCTTAAACCCTAAATCTTTCCATGAAATCTTTACATCCCATAACTAAAACTTGTATTTGAACTTTGATAAGAAGATTGGGAGCAAATAAATCAAGCAAAGTTGAAGAATTGGATAGACAAATTCTACTCACTTAAGGTAAGCTAATCCAACTTCTCTTTTTAGTATATATGATGGATTTAGGGTAGAAATGAATGAGATTATATGGAGAAATTGAAAAATATTGCATGTTTAGGAAGAGAAGAAATTTCAGCCAGCATTGTGAAGAGTGTAATTTGCATGGCTTGATTGGCTTGGATAGGAATATGAACCTTAATGAGTTAAGTGATGATAGTTAAAGGCATTGAAATGGTTAAATGCAAGAGTTAGTGAGATTAGGGTTTCAATGCTAGGGTTTATGAACCAAAATTTAGAGAAATGCATAAATGGCATGTTTGACCTATTGTGAAATGAAATAATGGTCAATTATGACCAAATAAGTTGTGTGGGAATTGTTGGAATGAAAACCAAATTCGTAGGTCCAATGGTCATGCTGCTGGCAGCATGACCAAACCCACTTTGAAGGACCAAAACTCAAATTTTACAAGTCCAATTGATATGCCACCAATTGGGGATGAAAATAGACATAAAAGAGCACAATTTTCATTAAGGAACCATGCCCAAAAACTGACCAAAACTGGGTGAAACAATTGACCAAAGTGAAATAAGAGCAGGCTGCTACTGCACCAAACTGACCAAATGAATAGTAACTGTTCATTTGGTCATAACTCGAGTTAGATAGGTCAAATTGACCTGAAATTTGGCCAGGGGTTAGAGGAGATAAAGATCTAAAACTTTCATGAAGAACATCACCCCAAATTATGCCATTAACCCATTCAAATTATTGAGCAAAGTTAAGTTACCAAACCTGCAACTCTGCAGATTTTCATTTGAGCAGTAATGTTTGGATGGCTATAACTCTCTCTAGTAAACTCGAATTTAGGCGATTCTTGAACCGATGGAAACCTAAGACATAGTAGAACATTTCATATGAAGAAAGCTAGACCAAATTATGAACTTAACTTGATCAAATTACTGACCAAAGTTGGATCAAAATCTGCCAGAACCCAAGATACCAGTATGAACAGTGCACGTGAATAGTAAACTTATTTTGGCCATAACTTGAGCTACAAAACTCCGATTGAGGTGATCTAAAAATGAGAATACACTTAAGACAATAAGGAACATTTTCTATGAAGGAAGTTTTGTCAAATTCCAACAGTAGATCGACCAATGGAACAGTGCAACTTCGGAGCACCAAAACCGAAAATTGGCAATTTTGCCAAAATGACCTACGCTTTGAAAAAATGACCAAAACCAACAAGTTTGGTGACCAAAATGTGGTATGTGGGTGAAGTTGGAGTTCCCATACCTATTAATCCTTAAAAAGTCAACAATTTGACTTGAATAGTGTAGTGAATAGTAACTCGAAACACAAAAACTTTGAGAACGTCGAATTTAACGCAATAGAGCTAGTTAAAATGAAGTTAAATTTATTTTTGGACTTATGTTAAGTTATGGTACTGAAACACTATGAAATTGTGTGTTTCAGCTAAAAAAGACTTGGAAGCTCGGAGAGACTGAGTCAAGGCCTAGAGGCGACTCTAGTCAGGTTTGTGCATAATAAATTTATGTAATTATTTTCCAATTGAAAATTTGAGTTGCTATACTTTATGAAATCGCTGTGTTATTTATGAATTGTGTTGCCACTTTGTGAATACAAAAATGACTTTGAAAATTGTTTGGGATCTCTCATAAATTATTGAAAATAATTGTTTTAAATTGATTTTGAATTCACACTTAGCATGACTGTATCACATTTCCTCCTCCATTTATGGGGCTGAGATCGTTTATTTTCCTCCCTCTCTGGCTTGCCAGTTGAAGTTGTAGATCGGATGAGTACTCATTAGCTAGCTAGCCACCTCCCTCATTGATTTCGATTAATGGGGTTGTAGATTGCTTTGTCGTGGTGTACAACACGGCATTGATCGGAAATTTTGTGTCATGGCTTAAGTCGTGTATGATTTTTGCATCACTGTGTTTATGAAATTGTTTGACTAAACTGTGTTTAATATATTATTTGACAAAATGAGTTGTTATGAGCTTTGATATTTGTGAAATGTGATTGTGAAGTATTCAAATTATGTTTCATCAATAAATGATTTATGTATCGCATTTTAAATTTTTATTGTGCACCACTAAGTATGTTTATACTCAGCGATAGTTTAATTTACTGTCGCAGATAAGAACAAGGAGAAAGCAGCAGAGTGAGCTGCGGGATTGACAAGAACTTCTTGATCCCTTTTGTACGGGTATTGTTTTATACCCTTATGGTTATTTTGATGTAAATACTGTAATGTCATAAGTATCAATGTAAATTGAGCAGTTGTAAATAAATTGTAATAATATTTTTCTTTGATTTTCTTCTGTAAATCTAATATTTTTACTTATGAATTTACTACTTTATGTTTTGTTAATGAAGATATTAAATATTTTGAGATGAGAAATCTTAATTTGTATTGTGAAATTATTTGAAGTGCCTTGTATTGAGTTGATTTGAGAATTATTGGTGGTTGGGAGTTGTGAAATATTTTGGAAGTGTTTTTTTTTTCAGGTCTTTGAAGAACTGGTTTCTCAAAATACAGAGGGAACTCTGTCAAAATTTTTATAAAATTTGCGGTAAAAATTAAATGGGCAAAAATTTTTACTAGTCCTTAAGCTTTGAATAAATGGTTTTTAATTCTCACTAAAATGCTCACCACTTCCAAAATGTAAGAAAAATTGTTTTAAAATCCCTTGTAGGGTACTTAATGAGTTATCGGTAGGTGAAGTTCGGTAGTTCATTAAGAATTCTACGGGATCATGTTATGCCTTGCGGAGGGGTAAGGTGTGACATCTTCACTCTCCACAACCTTAAGTTCCCTTTTCACTTCTTCCGTGCCTAAGTTTATGGTGTGCATTTCCTCTCCACAAGGCACTAGGGAAGGTTCATCTCTTTCATCCCTTTCCTCTATGAGTTCCACCTCAGAATCATTTGAAGTAATGGCAGTTATGGGGATTTCAAAATTAACCAGAGGAATTTCTGAGTTTATTGAATTATTAGGTGCTAATTGATGAATGGTCCTGAATAAACGAAAATGGAATATATTATAAGAATGATTTTCAAAAGGAAAGAAAAAGAGAATTGGATATAAAATGCGTTATTAATTCATTAACACTTATGACATAAGAAAAGGGTCCATTTACAATATTACACTTGCCACCATGGACAAAATGATCAAGTGTAGATAACCAGAAGTACTTTACTCGAAATTAAGTACAGGGATGTCCTCTGCTGTCCAGTTGTTCAATTCATGCCCCTCAGCTATTGGCGAGACCAGGGCCTCATACAAGGAATCAAGATGGATGACATCGATGGATGGCTCATTGGGTGATTCTTTAACCTCTGCCGGATTTTCAATGACCAGTTTAATGAATACCTTCGTGATTCTCGGGACTACTTTCATTTTCCCGAGTTTCTGGTCAAATCTTTGATCCCGAAGTCTATTCCTCATCCAGAATCGCCCATCCATGAGGGCGTCCTCCTCATAACCCAAACCGCAACGGCCTACCCTCTGGATAGCCGGTATAGGTTCAACAATCCCTTGTAATGCGGCGCCTAACCCTTTGCCCTCTTCATACCCATTCCTTGACATCACCTTGGCTACCATAGCCATAGCCCCTTCATTCCTTGAGATGGTTTCTTGTAATGCGAGGGCCTGGAAGGAGCTTTCCAATGACTCCTCAGTAGCTTCCACATAAGGAAGTGATTGTGGCTTGGTGACCAATATGGCTTCTTCTCCTCTTACAGTGATGATTTTTCCGTCCATAATGTACTTTATCTTCTGGTGCAAAGTCGAAGGAACGGCATTCACTGAATGGATCCAAGGCCTCCCCAGTAACATAGTGTAGGCAGGTTCAATGTTCATCACTTGGAATATGACGTTGAAGGTGCATGCGCCAATTTGGAGGGGCAAGTCAATGTCTCCCAGCACTTCTCTTCTTGTACCGTCAAAGGCTCTTACCACCATAGCACTCTGATGTATATTCGATCGGTCAACCGGCAGCCTGGCCAAGGTGGCACTAGGCAGTACATTGAGCGCTGATCCATTATCAATAAGGACCTTGGCCACTATACAACCTTTACATTTCACCGTCACATGCAGAGCTTTAGTGTGCGTTAAGCCTGCAGGGTCTATCTCTTCTTCAGAAAAGGTGACAAAACTGGATGCTTGAATTTGTCCCACTATCTTCTCGAACTGCCCCGGTGTGATGTCGGGGTTCACAAAGGCCTGATCCAGAATTTTCTGCATGGCATGACAATGTACCTCTGAGCTCAGAATCAACAATAACAGTGAAATTCGAGCAGGTGTCTTCTTGGTGAGGAGGAGACCGGACCACTTCTATGACCGGCGGTCCCGAGGGTTGAGACGAGCCTCCTTGCATCTCTCCGGGATTATGACTGGGCGTTTGAAGCAGCTCGGAATGCTTCATCTCCCGCACTTTCTGGGGGACCTCTCTCTTCCGTTTTCGACTCTCCTTGGAAGCCTCGCCGCTTGCCATACCTGCACAAAGAAGAGGTCAGTGAGATCGCTAAGGCCCAAAGATCTGAGATATAGAAAATACCGATGCTGAGGTCAGAGAGCTGAAGCCCGCGACCTTCGCGAATAATCAACTCCATTGTCCAGTTATGCAGTTCGGCTGTCACTACATCCAAACAAGAGAACTTCTCTCTAGCTGCCTGATCTTTCAGTTCCATCACCATCAGGCCTTCTTCCTTATTCAAGGTGATGCGCTTCGAAAGCAAGGGGCCCTGGTGCAGCCAGCTGCGAGGGAAACCCTCAAAGCCGTTCGGAATTTTGCTCCTCAGAATAAAGAAGTGATTCTTTCAATTCTTCAGGGAGGAGGGCAGATCGGTAAAGAGCCCACAATGTGGCTTCGCCTGGAAGAACCAATACTCGTTGTCCTTTCGATGAGTTAATCTATGTAGTTTAGCGAATACCTTAGCTGTAGGACTGAGTCCCTTAGTTCGGCAGAGGCCTCTGAAGGCTACTAGGATCCGCCATGAGTTCGGGTGAACTTGGGCGAAGCACACTTGGTGAAATTTTAAAACTTCCTTGAAGAAGTCATCAAGGGGGAACCGCAGCCCGGCCTTTAATTGTTCTTTGTATACCATGGTCATATCGTTCTCCTTGAAGAAGTGATCGGCACGAAGATCACCGTGACACTTAATCAGCTCGTATGAATCAGACTGGATGTTGTACTCTTGGCTGAACGACTGCAGGTCGGTTTCTTGTAGGATTGATGGCAGCTCGTCCATGGGAAGATTTTCTCTCCCTGAAGAATGCACATGCCTTGATGGTACTGCTTGCCCCCGAGCTAGAACGGAGACCCTAGGAGGTTCAGGTCGTACGCTTGGTCCAACCACCTCCACTTCATCAGATGACCACGAGATCTGAACGGAAGGGGGGCTTGCCGCTCTCTGACCCTCGGCGCCGCTCATTTTCAAAGGAAATAGAGAATTTAAACAAAAAGAAGGATCAAAACCCTTACCGGAGCTTGATCGGTGTCGGAAGAACTTGAAAAATCGAGAGAATTTTGGAATCGCTTGTGGGATACTGAAAATGACATAAGAGAGCAACTGGCTGGCCCATCCCCTATTTATACCCGTCTGAGCATTTAATGCTCACAGTGTTCCAGGCGGTGCATCGGTTAGCGGGATTCGTCAGCTTTTCTGACACGTCTCACGAATATTCCAAAAATTCCATAATAAAAGGGATCGACTAGTTACAGATCAGTGAATTAAGGCGGATCGGTTAAGGGTTGTTCAGTTAGGAACCGGATCGGATAAACACATCAGAGATCGAAAAATAATCAATGCAATAATAATAAAAATGATAGTTGTCAAAATAAAATTTTATTTGCAAAATGGTCGGATTACATCATTTGGACGATCTCTAGGGATCAGATTACATTAAAAGTTGAATTACATCATTTGGGCGATCTCTAGAGATTGGATTACATTGAAGGTCTGATTACATCATAGGGGCGATCTCTAAAGATCGACAGTACATCCCATCTAATAAAGACCTATGTCAAAGCCTAGTCTCGTGGCTGAATCAAAAGATGTGGACAGATGTACAGCTCAGATAGGGGGATTATGACTCTCAAGAGGATGAGAGAGGTCGTCATCAATGTTATTGCTCGGAACCGAGCTGCTGTCGGGACACCCAATGTGGTGAGAAGCCGAATGAACTTCAAGCGGCAGTCACCAATGTTAAGGGGAATATTAGCAGTCTTCTCGCCCGAAATCAGTTCGCCGATTATATCGGTCGAACGATTCGAGATCGACGTGATCGAAGTCCTCGATCCAGGTCGGCAAATTAGTCCGGTTCTCTCACTATCATCAAATGAGGGTATCATAATTTCCCGATCACCGGGATCATAAATTTTCAGTCGGGGAACAAAAAGGACAATCGAAAAAAGATCAAAAGCCATTATCATGGCCGGAACTATTGCCGGAGCAGTTAGAATAGGAAATGTGAGAAGGAAGAGGAGAAAATCAAATGCGGAGGGCTTTCCTGTTGAAGGTATATATATATATATAGGGAAAATCTGAGCATTTATTGCGAGCAGAAAACGAAGCAGATGCCTCGAAAATCGAAGGAATAAATGCTTTGACTGAACTGGACCCGGATGAAGGAGAAGATCGGAGTTGGAAAGGTCGGAAGAGGGGAGCTCGGCATGAGAGATCGGAAAAGGATCGTGTTAGAAAGATCGAAAGGGAGGGGAGGTCGAAAAACAAAGGGAATAAGACAACTTCCACTAACTGTCGTCATAATCAGAGCCGAGGTAGTTAAAGTGTCGCAGACGAAATCTCCACCGCACGCCCCAAAATCGCCCGCATTACTGACATGTGCCAGAATATGTCATGACAGTGCTATACATCCCAATTCCACCATTGATCTTACTTGTAAGGACGAGCCCAGAGCCCTTGGATCAAAGGAGAAGACGACAAGACCAGCGCCTTTCACTCCTAGCCCTCGGATTGCCCTTGACAAGAAAATTTTGGGCCGTCAGATTAGAAGAGAGAAAGGGTTAATATTCTGAAAGGGATCTAAGTTGTTCGCTCTGATTCTCTTTAATTCTCGAGCCTCAGATCATGTCCTTTAAAATCCTAACCTTCCATCTCCCCCAAAATAAATCCTGACCCTTCATGGGGAGCACCCGGTTCCTATAAATACCTGCATGAAAACTGTTCAAGGGAGGAACAAAAAAAAAAGGTGGTGACTATAGCGGAAGGACTCTGAAACTTAATTCAGTTCGTTACTCTGCTATTTTTAAGCTTTCATAAGAAAAACTTTTGAAACCAGTTTTCGGAAGTGTTTTCTTGCAAAGGGATTTTTGAATACTGAAACTCTCCATTTTCAGTTCGTTCATTATCCTGTGACACTCTCACTTTCAGTTCTTAGTTATCTTTATTTTTACTCTTATTGTCCAAGCTCAACTTCATTCAAACTCGGTTATTATTTTGACCTGACCGCATTTTAGAGAAGCATCCTTCATTTCAAGGCGAACCTTAGCCCTCAGGCTATCAGCCCGCAGTCCTATTACGTTTTGTGATTCCGTAATTAATTCAATAGATTCGGCTCCCTACAGGTGAGTGCTTATATCGCTGCTTCATTAAGTGCTCGTTTTTATTTTACATATTTCCTTTGTTTTTATGTTTGTAATTTTCACCAAGTTTATATTGCGTTAAAAAACACTAAGAAGGTTATTCTCGAGTTCGCTTCTTTGTTAATCAGTCCATTCTTTTGTTCATCTTTGTTACTCTAAATGCAAGTGTTCTAGTCCCGAGTAGCGTATAAGTAGTTGGATAAAATGTAGGTAACTGTATCTTAAGAGTCTCTTTAAAATGATAAAAGGTCTGAATAATAAGTCAGGAAAATAGTAAGGTCGAATCACTAGAATAACACAAAAGACGATTGGGAAAGACGTCACAAGGCGGAGTAAAACCAAACCTCAGATAAGCAAATGGGACAGATCGGGTGTCGCTTGCCAAAAGGTGCTGGTAAGGCGACCACATAGGAGGTCGGTAAAATTCAGTCTGGTGTCCCCTGTCTAGTCACGAGGTGCCAATGAGTTAAAAGAAGCCTTATTCAAGTCCCTGACATCTTTGAATACCATAACCCTTAGCCTTAGGCTCTCACGATATGTAAGATTTCAAGAGGTCGGAAATGTCCTTATCTGACTCCCATTCAAATAAAAGAGATCGGAGGAGAGTTCTTATTCGATTCTAAATCTAAAATTTTAACAAATATTTAAAAGAGATCGGAGGAGAGTTCTTATCCGATTCTCAACCAAAAATTTTAATAAATATTTAAAAGAGATCGGAGGAGAGTTCTTATCCGACTCTCAATCTAAAATTTTAATAAATATTTAAAAGAGATCGGAGGAGAGTTCTTATCTGATTCTCAATCCAAAAATTCTAATGAATATCTAAAAGAGATCGGAGGAGAGTTCTTATCCGATCTCCAATCGAAATTTTAATCTAAGAGAGATCGGAAGAGAGTTCTTATCCGATCTCCAATCGAAACTTTAATACTAAAAGAGATCGGAGGAGAGTTCTTATCCGATTCTCAAATCGAATTCTAACAAATATGCAAAGTAATCCCTTAAACAAAACTGATACGCAACAGTAACTCACTAAGGGTTGTCTCATTTATTTATGTATCTGGGAAACCTGAATTAGTGAAAAATCAAATATTCCCTTTTACCAAGAGGATTAACATCTCCGTTCGAACCTCCTAACTATTAATTTTAGTTTATAAAGAACTTGAAGTTAAATCTACTTACCCTCATTGAGGGACGAGGTGGGGTGCCTAACACCTTCCCCACACGTTTACGGACCCCGAACCTAGAATCTCTGTTTTTGAAGTGGTTTCATTTTAATTTATTTTCACAAATGGTTTTCTTTAATTTCCCTCAAAATTAAAGTGGCGACTCCTCACTCTTTCCCACTTCGGTGAGGGTTCGTTCAGGTGACCGCAAAACACCTTGCGACAGTTTGGCGACTCCACTAGGGATCGGGGACTTTTCTTCAACCTCGGCCCAGAGGTCCAAAAGCAGATTTAATTTTATGTTCCTATAAACTAGAATTATATTTAGATAGGTACAATTTACAAAATTCGAAAACCTTAATCTATTAATGTTTGTTATTTCCTCTAACCGCTTTGTTTATTTTTGTTTTATATCCTACAGCATTCTCCGTCTAAAAAGGAAAAATAAAAATCCCCCTGTATTGGGAAGAGGTAAAGGTGTCCCTTCACACACTGAACACTCACATAATGTCCTCACACACTTCAACCCGATACCCGAGCTTTCTTACCCTTTTAGGAAAGTAGGAGGGAGTCATGTAGCGGTACCCGTGGGTTTTACCCCGTTAGTATCCGTGAAGGCTTCTGTTCAGATTGAAACTCGTTCTATCTACTGTGATACCCGTGGAACTTTCCCGACAGTATCATGGGGGATAGAATGGGGCTCTACTGTTCTGATGAGGGCAATTTGGGAACCTGTGGCTTTTAGAAAATTAGACCTTGAGCTAAACTGTCACGATAGCTGGAAGCCATAGCAAGCTACCTTATAAGATAGAACTATCCAATTAGGTATCACCTAGCCGATACTAGTACTCTCCTTATTTTAGGACAAAAGGGGCATACTTACTCTTACCCTATTTCGCTTGTGTTTATTTTGTTCTTATTTTTAAGGGTAATCTTGAATCATACTGTTAAGAAAACCTACACACTTTCCTACTTTGATAAATGTGTAGGTGTTACTCAGCCAATAGTATAATTCAAGACTACTTGAATTTATCCTGCTAACAAGTCTTTCCTGCAGGCATCACCAAAATAAGGTCTGTAAAAGGATAAGCATCATTTTTAATATGGCATCCTCGAGTCAGTCGGCAGAAGAAGTTCTTAAATCAGAACAGAATGCTAAACCATGGCTCGAACCGCCTCATAGTCCAATGCCTCCACAAAGTGATACTAGCTCATCACCTCCATTGGACCTGAGCAAAATTGAAGTCAGAATGAACAGTTTCGAGGGTCTGGCCAATGGTTGGAAGTCATTTCCCGATCAGGTCAAAGCACAATTTGAGAAGAGATATGAGAGGATTGCAACCTTAATACGAGTTAAAGTTCAAGTCCCGGCCTTAAAGGCCATATTGCCAGTTTGGAATCCTAAGTATGGGTTGTTCTCTTTCAACGATATCGATACTGCTCCCACTATGGAAGAATATCAAGCATTGCTAGAAATTCCTTATGCGGCGCAGAATAGGATTTACCTACACCTCGAGCATAGGCAGACCTGGAAACGGTTCACACATATGCTGGGGATTCCACCAGAAGAAGCAAAGGCAAGGGAAACTGTCAAAGGGAACACGCATGGATGGTATTGGACTTATCTCAAGAAGTGGTTGGATCAATGCATCCAAGATGAACAGTGGGATTAAGCTTCATTGATGCTCGCTTTAGCAATCTACAGCCTGATCTTATTCCCTGGACCTTCCGGAATCATAACCTGCGGCGTTGTGGAAATGTTCTGGGCAGTAGAGAAACAGAAGGTCAATCTAGTACCGGCAATTCTTGCCGAGACTTTCTTAACCCTTACTTACTGCAGACAACAAGGCAAGGGATCCATTAAATGTTGTTCTCAATTGTTGCACCTCTGGATCATTAGTCATATGTGTCCTGTGGAGACAAAGGGATTAACTTGATACCTTGACCAGCCTCTCATCGAGAAAATGACCCGATTAGTAATCAGCCCGAAGGATGAGCCGCAGTGGCAAAAATAGATTTTGAGCTTCAACAGCCATGACTACTGCTGGAGAAAATTGTGGACGTCGGGTCAATCCATTTTGGTCAGCACGGGGGGTAATCAATCAGTATCCCTAATCGGAGTGACTGGATACACAAGTTACACTCCGGCATTAGTAATGAGACAATTCGGCTTAACACAGTTCAGAATCAACATTGAAGAATACCACCAAGGTCATTTCTACCATGAGCTTAAGGAAGAGGAAGGGTTGAAAATAGCTCGCAGATCTTGGGAAAACATCACTCTGATGGAGAGGTCGCCTAAAGGCCTGAGTGCCACGGGCGATTATCTTAAATGGAGGGCTGACAGGGATCAAGGACACTTAACTACAGATCTGACCAAATTCGAAGGCAGTAACCCTCGCCAAAACGTCCTTTCAGAAGAAGCTGGTGATTGTTTGGCCGACTCCCTACAAAAGGCAAACACCGAAAACTCATAGCTGCAAGAACAAATAAAATAGTTGGAGGACCAACAGCAGATCCTCAAAAGAAAAGTAAGAAGGCTCAGGGAAGAGGCAAGGACCGAAAAGATGGGGTTCGAAAAGCAAGAGATACGGTGGGAAAAGGAAAAAAGCTCTCTCCAAGCTGTAATAAAAGAAGCAGAAGTACAGAATAGCAAGCTTCAGGAGAAAATGAAATATCAGGAGATACTCATGGAAGAGTATAAACAAGAAAGCAAAAAGAAGAAGCTTGAACTGAAGGAACAAGCACTGCTTATCAACGATATTCTGAAGGAATGTGCTAAGGAAAGAAAGGAAAAAGAAAGATAAGCCGCTCTCTATCAGGAGCTGAAAGAGAATGTTGACCAGCTGGAGAGAATGATAGCACAGGGGAAACAAGAACTCCTACCTGAATATGAGTATGCCCTGAAAACGTTCGACCCCGCCAGACAAGAAGAAAGGCTCTATGAATGTCTTAGGAAATGTCATTACATTATAAAGAACCTCCCTGAGCCTAGGCCAATGTAAAGAATACTGCACATGAATTATTCGGTTAATGGAATAACTTTTGGGCCATTGTTTAGCAAAATTGTGAATGAATAGTATAACTCCCGTGGGAACCCACTCGTTAGGGTTATGCGAAAAATTGGATGTGCCATATGGACAGGTACCATAGATGCACAGTCAATCCAGTCATTCACAGTCAGACTATCGAATGATGCCATGATAAAACTGATGCAATCATCCTTCCACAGATTTTATTTTGGCTCCAAAATACCACTGTATCTTTTGTCCGAATCAGGACCTTTAGTTTTTTTTACGAAATTCAAAATTCATTACAACTTTTTTTACTCCCTACAGAAAATCAACATTGCTTCAAACAAAGCAAGCCTGACCAGACACGCAGTTCAACCCAAACGAGTGTACTTAACAAGATCACGAACAAAAAAAATAATTGAAGACTAGGAACAAGTCCAGAACCTACAGGGATAGGTTTCCGAATTGAAAGACCAAGTCTCGGAGCTCATGAGACTAATGAGGGAAATGTCCCATAATAAGCCTGCTTCAGACCCCAACTTACCTCTACCTCCCCCATCTCCTACAACGGTTGATTCTCACCATGCTTCAACCTCTTTCACTTTCTAGCCATCAATCCCGGATCCGACAATCACTGTCAATCCGGCCCCACTGAATAATGAACTACCTTTCTCCTATTATCTAGCTGTCTCGAATGCCGAACCATACCCTTCAGTCCTGATCCCTCCAATTCACCCCGCCCCTCATTTCCCAATTGGGGGAGTATCTCTTGCAATGGGGGGAGAAAATAAGACGAGAGAAAACGAGAAGCTAACCGCTCTAGAAGAGAGATTGAGAGCTATAGAGGGGCTGAACATGTATTTTTCAGTCGATGTGGCATCACTTAGATTGGTTCCTGATGTGGTGGTGCCGCCCAAGTTCAAGGTCCCAGACTTCGACAAATACACTGGGAACTCAGACCCCCGCATTCACCTGGCCACCTACATCGCTAAAATGTCCGCCTTGACAGAAGACGACAGACTTCTAGTCCACTTCTTCCATGAGAGCCTCTCCGAGACAGCCCTGAGATGGTGCATTCAGTTGGATAGGAGCAAACTGCGTTCCTGGAAAGATTTGGCAGATGCTTTCCTGAAGCAGTATAAATTTAACTGCGATGTGGCCCCCACAAGGAGAGACCTCCAAAACCTAGTATAGAGAGACAGGGAAAGCTTCGAGGAATATGCCCAAAGATGGAGGGAGAAGGCTGCAGAAGTATATCCCCCAGTGATTGACAATGAACTATGCTCTTTGTTCATAGAGACGTTAAAGGCTCCTTATTTCAATCTGATGATTGGAAATACCTCCAACAGCTTCTCGGATATTATCCAAGCTGGCGAGAGGATAGAAGCTAATTTAAGGATGGGACGACTACAGGAGTTGACTGAGAACCCTGCAAAGAAAAATGCCAATTTTGGCAAAAAGAAGGAGGGTGATGTGCATTTCATCATCCAGCAGAACAATCACTCCCCACTTCCTCAAAATAACTACCGGCTATATCCTCCCCCTCATGGCCAAACCATAGCAAACGTTCCACCCCCTTTCCCAAATTATCCTCACCCACGCCCACAGTATCCACCACCTACAAATTACCAACCCAGACCGTCTCCTCCACCTACTCAACCCAGACCACCTCAAAACAACCCGAGACCACCAAGAAATCTTGATCCACCTCTGCCCCTGCCATTCAGCGAAATATACCGATATCTCGTCAGTATAAACCAGATAGTACCCATTACCCTTGACCCAATTCAGCCGCCATACCCCAGGTGGTATGATGCCACTGCTCGGTGTGAGTATCATGGAGGGGCACAGGGGTACTCGACTGACAATTGCAGGGCACTCAGAGGGAGAGTGCATGCCTTAATCAGGAATGGGTGTTTGAAGATTGAGAGAAATGGTTTCCTCCCCAATGTTACCTCAAACCCATTGCCCAATCATAATACGGGCAATGGTGTAAACATGATAGAGTCAGACGGAGAATTCGGCACTGCAGGTAGATGCAGCCGATTCCTCACTTTGAGGAAACTTTTAGGATGGCAGTAAGGGAAGGTTACCTCCACCCTTAAGCCCCAGAACCTGAGGTTGAAACAGGATGCCCCTATCATAGAGGAGCAGCTGGCCATGAGCTGCAAAATTGTGAAGAATTTAAGCAAGAGGTCTAGAACTTATTGTCCCTCAAAGTTTTGAGATGCCAGGCAAGGTCCAAAATGGAGGAAGGAGTAAATACAGCCCGACTCGGCCAAAACGCCTCCACCCCTAATCACAGAATCACTTTCTCACCCCCAGTATCCTCACCTCCAGTGACAATCATACGAACCCCGCCTCAGCTTCCTGTCACAAACACCCATGCCATACCTTGGAATTATAACTTCCAAGTTTTCACCCAAGGAGCGTCAAGCAGTACATAGGCTCCTAATCTTGCTTCACCTTTGGCACCTCCAAAACCATGCTTCACTCCTCATGAGCATTTTAAGATGACTTATGCCGGACCTACCAGCAGTACTACTCCCCAAGCTAATCCTCAGCCCGTCACTACCACAAAATCCTCCCCACCAGAGCAAGAAGTCGAGTTTATAACTCGAAGTGGGAGATGTTACGGGTATGAAGAAAAAGAAAAGAAGAGAGGGAAAGTAAAAATGGGAGAGCCCCAAGAGAATACAGGAAAGGAGGTTGAGAGAATGGAGAGAGGAGAACTCGCCAAGTCAAATGAAGAAGAGGAGCTGTTGCTTCAAATAATGAAGCAGAGTGAATATGACGTGGTTGAGCAATTAAAGAAGACACCTGCCCGAATTTCACTATTGTCAATAATTTTGAGCTCAGGGGTACATCGTCAAGCCCTGCAGAAAATTCTGGATCAGGCCTTTGTGAACCCCGACATCACACCAGGGCAGTTCGAGAAGATAGTGGGACAAATTCAGGCATCCAGTTTTGTCACCTTTTCTGAAGAAGAGATAGACCCTGCAGGCTTAATGCACACTAAAGCTCTGCATGTGACGATGAAATGTAAAGGTTGTATAGTGGCCAAGGTCCTTATTGATAATGGATCTATGCTCAATGTACTGCCTAATGCCACTTTGGCTAGGCTACCGGTTGACCGTTCCAATATACATCAAAGTGCTATGGTGGTAAGAGCCTTTGATGGTACAAGAAGAGAAGTGTTGGGAGACATTGACTTGCCCCTCCAAATTGGCACATGCACCTTCAACGTCACATTCCAAGTGATGAAAATTGAACCTGCCTACACTATGTTGCTGGGGAGGCCTTGGATCCATTCAGCAAATGCCGTTCCTTCCACTTTGCACCAGAAGATTAAATATATTATGGACGGCAAAATCATCGCTGTGAGAGGGGAAGAAGCCATATTGGTCACCAAGCCACAATCACTTCCTTATGTGGAAGCTGCTGATGAGTCGTTCGAAAGCTCCTTCCAGGCCCTCGAATTACAAGAAACCATCTTAAGAAATGAAGGGGCTATGGCTATGGTAGCCAAGGTGATGTCAAGGAATGGGTATGAAGAGGGCAAAGGGTTAGGCGCCGCATTGCAAGGGATTGTTGAACCTATACCGGCTATCCAGAAGGTAGGCCATTGTGGTTTGGGTTATGAGGAGGACGCCCTCATGGATGGGCGATTCTGGATGAGGAACAGATTTCGGGATCAAAGATTTGACCAGAAACTCGGGAGAATGAAAGTAGTCCCGAGAATCACGGAGGTCTTCACTAAACCGGTCATTGAAAATCCGGCAGAGATTGAAGAGTCACCCGATGAACCATCCATCGATGTCATCCATCTTGATTCCTTGTATGAGGCTCTGGTCTCGCCAATAGTGGAAGGGCAAGAATTGAACAACTGGACAGCAGAGGACATCCCTGTACTTAATTTCGAGTAAATTACTTTTGGTTATCTACACTTGATCATTTTGTCCATGGTGGCAAGTGTAATATTGTAAATGGACCCTTTTCTTATATCATAAATGTTAACGAATTAATAGCGCATTTTATATCCAATTCTCTTTTTCTTTCCTTTTGAAATCCATCTTTATAATATATTCCATTTTCGTTCATTCAGGACCATTCATCAATTAACACCTAATAATTCAATAGACTCAGAAATTCCTCTGGTTAATTTTGAAATCCCCATAACTGCCATTACTTCAAGTGATTCTAAGGTGGAACTCACAGAAGAAAGAGATGAAATGTAATGCCCCTAAGTTCGGTAGTGCGTTCTACTGTTCCGGTGACCAGTGTTGTCCGGACAGCTAGGATGCCTAGAACTACACTTCAATATGAGTGAGGAGACATAAAATAATGAAATATAAGAAAAGAAAATATAAGAAAAACAAAGGAAAAATAATAGCAAAGAAATGTAACCAAGTTAAGCGAGCCGAGAACCCTAGCGATGGGTGACCGCACCGGGAAGTTGCAGCATGGACCGTTGACTAGCCCTGGACCCCGAGGAACCCTGAAAATTATTTTTAGGACTTAAATAAATGTCTATTGAAGTATAAATGCCATTAGAAATATCAAAGAAAAATTAATTAATTAGTACAAAGAAAAACGAGAAATCGAGAAAATGACAAAAATCGGTGTTACCGAAAAATCAGGAATATAACTCGAAGTGGGGAATTTTGGTCATTTGACACCTAGAGTTGACTTTTGACCTAAATGTCCATGAAAATAAAGTAGTGTTAAAGTTTAGAAATTACATGAAAAATTAAAGTTGGAATGAAATATAATGAACGAGAATTATGGGGTATAATGTGAATAATTAAAAGTTTAACATTACCTTGTTATTTAATTGAGTTAGTGGACCATTATGCACCATATAAAAGCCAAATGTGGACAGAATTTTCCACTATCTTCATTCATCTTCTTCACCTCTCAAGTTGCAGAATTTAAATTCCTCTCAAATCTCCATTGAAACACCTTCATGCAAGCTTTAATCTCACTCAATCTCACCATGATTTCCACTAATCCTTTCACAAGAAATTGTCCACACATCATGGGAAAGCTATAGCCAACAATAAAAAGAGCTTTGGTGAAGGTTGAGAAGCAGTCAACTAAAGGCAAATGCTTATTTCTTTAACTTACTTTATTAAAGTTTGTGTTGAGGTTATGGGGAGTATTTTGGGTGAAGAAATTTGAAGAATTATTGAGTTATTGGACTGCCCAATTTTAGGCAGCCATGAGAGCCTATATTACTTGAGTATTCTGCCCAATTTACTTTGTTAGAATTGTGTTGAATAAATATAGAAGTGCCAAGAATGAATATTGAAGTATTAGGAGGAGGAGGATTGCTAAATTGGAAGTGTAAATTCTCTTATGCAAGTTGTGATTGTTGGCAGTGTATAAATTAGGTTATAAGTGTAAAGTTGTGGCTCCAATTGGTATGAGGCCAGTTGGAGGTAAAACTAGACTCAATATAGACCAACTTTCATGAAGAGATCTTGTCAAATTCTGCCTAGAAGTGACCTAAAAGAATGACCAAATCCGGAATAGGTAAGTGCAGGCCTGAAAATTGACCATTTGGGCAGCAGTTAGTATTTTGACCATAACTCACTCCAAACAGGTCCAATTGATCTGAAATTTTGACCATGAATAGGTAAGACCTATATCTACAAGTCTTATGAAGACACAAAAGCCCAGAAATGACCATAGGCAAGTCAAAAAGCTTGCACAAGTTCGGGTCCAAAAACTAGCCGAACCTAAAATGACCTAAAATGACCTAAAGTGACCAATTTTGATGCATTTTGATCAGCAATAGTAAAATGACCATAACTTGGTCTAGTAAACTCAGAATGACCTGAAATTTTGCCCCGCGTGCAATAAGACATAGATCTACAAGTTTTTAGTTTTGACCAAAACCCGAAAACTGAGGGAACTAGGTCGTCCGGCTAGGTCAAATTGGTATACTGAAATCCGACAAATTGCAATAAAATGTAATATACATGGAAATGAATTTGGTAACATGTACCAATACTAAAAGGCTACAAATGTGACATATTGATAACATTAAAACCTAATTCACCTTGAATGCATCGAGGGTCGACATATTAGGTTGACTAAGCAAATAATAGAATTCAGTGAATTAATTATCAAGCATTATCGTTAGAGACAGTTTAAATGAGTACTGAAACACTTCAAATTGTGTTTCTCAGTTAGCAAAGACTCAGGGAAAAAGGAAGGAAACACTAAGTCAAGGCCAGGAGACAGTTATCAGAGGTTTGTGCACAACTAGTTTTTAACTGATTTTGTCTTGAATATTTCATATGATTAAGTGACATATTTTTCTTATGTATTATATTTAACAAACATTGGATTTAATTCAATGATTATTGAAATTGTTATAGTATGTATGAATTTAGCTTTGTGAAACAGTATTTCCACAAGTATTAAGCATTGTTATGGATTGAATAAATTATGTTTTGGAAAATTGTGATAGAACATGTTTTGAATTGTGATGGTAAATTTCATGGAAAAATGCAAATTTATGATTTGAATTGTGATGAGCATAAAAATTATTGGATATTGGAATTGACTTTGAATCAAATTATATTGTGATTTATGCTCACTAAAAGGATTGTGATATTGTTTTATATCTCACTATAGATGCTTGACTAGGTTATTACCCGTCTCTCTCATTTGTTGAGAAAACAATGGAGTTAGTTGTGTTTTGATTACCATGGTACGTGCACAGGCTTAGATTTTCCTCTGATTTGAGGTTAGATCTAAGTTTATTTTATCGTTATGGCCCTTGCGGAAGATTCATTATTGTGATGGTACTGTGCACGATGATTCTATCTCCCCGACCATAGGGAGTTAGAATCTGATTCGACCTCCCCGACCATAGGGAGTTAGAATCACATTGAATATGGCCCTTTCGGATTAGTCTTGCATAGTTAGTGAGATACATAATGGTTTTTGAGATACAGAATGATTTTTGAGATACATAATGGTTTTTGAGATACAGAATGATTTTTGAGATACATAATGGTTTTTGAGATACAAAATGATTTTTGAGATACATAATGGTTTTTGAGATACAAAATGGCTTTTGAATAGTAAAGAATTATGATTTATGTATAATTGATTTTGTTGGAATTACCTAAATGGTTAGTTATGATTTGGTAAATTGAATTTCATGATCAAAGTCATTTTATACAAATGGTTCACATTATTGGCAATGAATATTTTGAGTTTTGGAATTTGATGAGTATTCAGATTTCCAAATTATTTGCTGTAAATTTTGTCAATGTATATTGTACTATGTTTTAAATTATAGTTGTGCACCACTGAGTTCACCACTCAGCGATAGCTTTGTATGCTGTAGCAGGTAAAAAGAGTGTAACACCCCTAAGTTCGGTAGTGCGTTCTGCTGCTCCAGTGACCAGTGTTGTCCGGACAGCTAGGATGCCTAGAACCACACTTCAATGAGAGTGAGGAGACATAAAATAATGAAATAAAAGAAAAGAAAGTACAAGAAAAACAAAGGAAAAATGATTGCAAAGAAATGTGATCAAGTTAAACGAGCCGGGAAACCTAACGATGGGTGACCGCACTGGGAAGTCACGGCGTGGACCGTTGACTGGCCCTGGACTGCGGGGAACCCTGGAAAACATTTTTGGGACATAAATAGACCCTTGTTGAAGAATAAATATCATTAGAAATATCAAAGAAAAATTAAATAATTAGTACAAAGAAAAGTGAGAAATCGAAAAACAGACAAAACCCTGAATATCTTGAAAAATCGGGAATGCCACGAGCAGGCGCATTATGGTCATTTGACATCCCGAAGTGTCTTTTGACCTAAATGTCCATTAAAAATAAATAGTATTACACTTAGAAAATAAAATGAAAAATTAAATTGGTGGTACCTAAAATAAATAGTGGAAATTATGGGTTAAATGTGGAATAAATGAATAATTACTTTATTATATGATTAAGTGACTAAGTGGACCACTAAGGGGATTAATTAAATACATAGTGGGACATGTGTACACTTAAAATGCAGCTGAATAAGTCATCTTCCTCATTTGCATTCAAATTGCCGAATTGAAGAGTGAAGGAAACTCCATAGCCATTTTTCATGCAAGCTTTCTTAACTCTCCATTTTCAACTCCAACCTCTTAGTGTTCTTCATTAAACTTTGTCTACACATCACAAGGAAGATATTGATACTAATTTTGAGAAGTTTGATGAAGGTTTAGCAAGTTACAATTAAAGGTAAGTTTGCATTTTTGAGAATTTCTTTGTTAAAGTTTATGTTCATGTTATGGGTGTTAGTTTGGTGAAAGAAAATTTTGAGTTTGAAGGGTTATTGTTGTTTTCATTTTGGACAGCCATGAGTCACGTTTTTGATGAGATATTTGTGCATATAATTGATGAGAAATGGTGTTGATCATGATGAATTAGTAACCTAGTGAATTATTTCATGTTTATGTGGTGATTTATGCACTTGGATGGGAAATTGTAAAATGGACGGCACTTTGATGTTGAAGAATGGTTTGTGGCAGCTTGGGGACACTTGAGTAATGGTATATATTGAAGGAAATGTATGCAGAATATTAACCTAGAAGGATTGATGATATGTATGTAGATTGATCTTGTAAAGTGTGTGTAAAATTTGTAATGGTTAGGTGTGTTTGTAATAGTACTTAGAAATTGTAATTGTGAATGATATTGGTGTGTTGAGGCTGATTGGAATCTGCCCAAAATAATGTTAATGTAAAGTAGAAAGTGCTTTTGGTAATGTACCAAAACTGATTTGGTAGGGTATGGAAGTAAACTTTGCAAGGTAAATATGTGTTTTGAATGGGGTGTGAAAAGCATATTGAGGGCAGTACACATTTTAGCCTATAACCTTAAATGTGTAACCTCAATTGGTATGAGACCAATTTGAGGTGAAACTAGGCACAAAATGTGCCAACTTTCATTGAGAAACCATGCCAAAATTCTGCTTGCAAGGTGACCTAAAAATGACCAATTCGGATTAGGTGCAATTAGGACCTGAAAAATGACCAATTGGGCAGCAGTGAGTGTTTAGGCCATAACTCACTCAAACCAGGTCCAATTGACCTGAAATTTTAACCAAGAATAGTTAAGACCCATACCTACAAGTCTTATGAAGACACCAAAGCTCAGAAATGACCATAAGCAATTCAAACAACTTGCACAAGTTCGGGTCCAAAAACTGGCCGAACCAGAATTGACCAATTTGACCTAAAATTGACCTAAAATGGTACCATTTGACCAGCAAGAGTGTAATGACCATAACTCGGTCTACTTAACTCGGATTGACCTGAAATTTTGCACCGCGGTCCATAAGACCTAAATATACAAGTTTGTAGTTTCGACCGAGACCCGAAAACCGAGGGAACTAGATCGTCCGGTTAGGTCAAACCAGTGTCGGAATCCAAAGAATTTGCATTAAAATGCACTAAGCAAGGAAATGACTTTGGTAAAACATACCAAACCTAAAACCCTATCAAATGTGACATATTAACGACACTAAAACCTAATTTACCTAAAACGCAACGAGGGTCGGTATATTAGGTGATTAAGTGAATAATTGAGTTCAGTGCATTATTTACCAAACACCATCGATAGAGACAGTTTAAATTAGTATCAAACACTTCAAATTGTGTTTCGCTACAAAGACTCGTGAAAAGGGAAGGAAACACGAGTCCAGATCAGGGGGACAGTCATCAGAGGTTTGTGCACAACAACTGTTTCTTTTGAATTATTTTCAATGGAAATAAATATTGACTATTTGCATATCATTGTTTTAAATTGTGGAAATGTGTTTGGTGGACACTTATTGATTGAAAAACATTGTGAATGGTTTGAAATGTGAAAAATTGTTTGAATGGTATTTGATGGATACTTATTGATTGAAAAGCACGTAAATAGTTTTTGTGGAAATTGAAGTGAATTACGAATTGTGTTGCCATTTTGTGAATGAAATTATAACTTTGGAAATTTATTGGATTCTTACGGATCATTTGAATAAAATGTTTGGAATTGTTTTGACTCACAATTGGCATGACACTGATAATATGTTCCTCCTCCATTAATGGGGTGAGTGTGATTATTCCTCCCTCTTTGACTTATTAGTCTGGGGTGAGTATGATTATGTTCCTCCCTCTTTGACTTCCCCCGAGGTGAGTATGGATGAGTTCTCATTATATAGCTAGCTTCCTCCCTCATTGATTTCGATTATTGGGGTGAGCATGTCTTGTCGTGGTGTACAACACGGCATATATGGAAAAATTGTGTCATGGCCTAAATTGTGTTATAGATTGGCAACACTGTATTCTTCAGTTATTTGATCGAATTGTGTTATTATGTATTGTGAGATTGTGAAATTGATTTAAACTCTTATTGACATATACTGCCTATTGAATTCAACCATGATCTGACTTATTGAAAATTATTGTGATATTAACAAATGGAGTTTAAATTCTTGTTGACATTTATTGTCTTGAATTTAACTATGGTTTTAAGTATCCACTATTGATATGATTTATGAATTGTGATTTAAAATTTGTATTTGGTAAATGTTGTGCACCACTGAGACATTGTCTCAGCGATAGCTTTTGATTATTGTCGCAGGTAGAGAGACAGATGGCAGCAGGCTAGGCTGCTAGTATCGCCATGAGAGATTTTTGGGTATAGTGAGTATACCACATGTGGCATTTTGTAATCAGTAATGTATATTCACCGTATGTATATTTTGTTCTTGGTTTTGAGCGATTTGTAAATTTAAGTTGTACAAGAAAGTTGTAAAATAATTATGAGTTATTTGGCTTGTAAAATTGTGTTATATCTTTGTATCTTAGTCTTTGAAAATCACATGGATTTGACTTGAGAAATGTGTTGTGTTGATAAAAATGTTGGAGTTGAGATTTGAAAATATATTGAAGTGCTTTTTACAGGTTTTCTGAAGAACTGTTTTGTCCAAAATACAAATGGCACCTTGCCAAAATTTTTACAGATATTCCAAATAAATCAAATGAGTTAGTTGTTTCACTTCAGTTCACCAAAGTCTTTCACACTGTAAATAGTGCTCACCATTGTAAAAGAAGTAAGAAAAGTTTTTAAAATCCCTTGTAGTGTATTTAATGGATTATCGTGAGACGGAGTTGGTAATTCATTAGGTATACTACTGGGATCATGTTATGCCTTACAGAGGGTAGGGTGTGACATGTTTTAGTGGTATCGAGCAAAGTTTTTAAATTGCTTTCACTGTCATTCGAATATTCTTTCTTCACAAGACAACCGCTCAATATCATTGTTTGATACATACTTAACATTACATTATAAATATGCACTAACTGGAGGAAATCTCCTTGTGTTATTTGTTCAGGAGATCTAAAATCCTCGCATTGACTATGGAAGAGGGTGATCGTTCAGTCGATCAATCAATTGAGGCTGAGGTGCAAGGGGATGCCCCAAGCCTACATAATGTCAGTGGTTCAGCAGCACCAGCCCTGCGATCTAGATTCTGCGCTCGATTCTCGTGAGCCAGGCGCAATGTTCCAACAAATGGATGGTAATGTGCCTACTCAAGTCCCAATACGACACCGGTGGTACAACCACGATCTTACGCTAGACAATATGACAAATTGATCAAGTATGGGGCTACAGAGGTAAAGGGGACATTAGAACCTCTAGAGGCAGAACAATGGTTAGAGAGGATGGATAGGGTATTCAAGAAACTGCATTGCACAGAGGAGCTTAGATTTGAGTACTCAGTATCTTTGCTACAGGGGGATGCTTATGACTGGTGGAAAACCATCCCCCACAGTCTGATAGAACCTGCAGTGCTAACATGGAATGACTTCCTCGAGAATTCGGGCAAAAATATGTCCCTGATGCTTATGTAGACCAGAAGCTGCAAGAATTCCTAAGTCTGAAACAGGGGGGCAGATCAGTGGCTGAGTATGAAAGGGAATTCTCCCGCCTAAGCCATTATGCAGTAAGTCTACTTTCTACCAGCAGGGAGAGATGTAAGAGGTTTGAAACCGGCTTGAAGCCTAGTATCGAATACAAGTGGTCTGATTCAAACATAACAACTTCTTCTGAACTTATTTCTCAAGCACTAGAATTAGAAAGAATTGAATCAAGTGGCTCTTGAGAAAAGAAATCGGAGAAGGCGAAAAAGAGGGAAAGTCACAGAACGAGTTCTAGTGGTCCCTCCGAAAGAGGAAAAACTTTGGGGATACGGCAGAGATAGTAAGAAGTCCCAGAGAGATAGATCTTTTGGACGTAAACCACCTCGATCCGATCACCAACTCAACAGAAACCCAGGAATGCGCTGTCAGATCGACTTTGTGAAACTTGTGGTAAACCACATAGTGGGGTATGTTATAGAGCCGTAGGAGCATGCTTTAATTGTGGAGAGACTGGTCATTTTGCTAAGGATTGTGTAAATCCAGGTCGTTCGATCATTTAATACAACAAAGGGATAAACACAAGTTTCTAACACAAAGAGTTAACCATCGCTAGTAGAGGCAAAGGTAGAGGTAGGGGTAGTACACCTAGAAGTCGACTCATCGTGAATCACCAAAACAGGTGATGCTTCAACGAGTATACGCTATACTGACGTAAAAGAGACAGAGACTTTTGACATCATTGTTGGTACTTTCTCAATTAGCAACTGAGATATATATATGTATTGTTTGACCTGGAATTTTCATATTTTTACATTAGTGTTAGAACTATATGTTCTATTGTTATTCGTTTACAGAGGAATAAATTTTGACGCATTAGTGATTAGCCCTTAAGATAAGGATTGTTATAATAAGTGAAATTAGTTTTGAAAGAGTTTATCGGCGAAAAGTATTTTCTAACACACCATAAATTATAAAGCTAATTAGTGAGCCTACTTAATGTAAGGCAAGAGGACGTAAAAGTAAGATGCAGTAATGGAATTGCTCTTGATAAGGGCAAGGAGGTTACTTTTAGAAATTGCTAATGGATATTGTAATCGTAATAAGATTCAATATCGGTGAATTCAAAAGAATAAAAGATAACAAAGTTTGATCTATTGGGATGTATCGTAGTAACTATGTAATATTCTTGATGTTTATACCGTAAGTCGCAGACACAAGACTAACTTGAGATTATTGTGTAGAGCTACGTACTAACCGATAGTACACCTAGATGAGAATAGTTGCCAACGATCTGCTTTGGCATAGTTATGCCATGACATAATTTAATTGTTAGAAATAAGTTTGAAAATCCTACTTAGGGATCTAAAACTCAAAAGTTAAAATATCGAAAGGTTATAGTTCAGTACAAAAGGAAGTAAGTTATAGAACATTGACAGATAAAAAGAGTTATGGAAGTAGAGACTTGATCAGTTGATTCATATGTAACAAAGATATATTCCGAATGTGAGGAAGACTATGGACTAGAATGGTCGAGGACCAATGCACGATGAATGATTCTAATATGACCTCAAGGGTCATTCAAGAAGGAACGTGAGTGAAATATTAGACAACATAATAGTAAGAGGAGATTGGTGTTATCCAAACAAAGTAAACATTGTATTAGATTGTTAAAAGTCTTACGATCATATAGAAAGGAGAAAATAAACGTATGACTATTGTAAGATGATTACTGGGTAAAATTTCGTGGACGAAATTTATTTAAGGGGGGGAGAATTGTAACACCCCTAAGTTCGGTAGTGCGTTCTCTGCTCCGGTGACCGGTGTTGTCCTGACTAGGATGCCTAGAACCACACTTCAATGAGAGTGAGGAGACATAAAATAATGAAATAAAAGAAAAGAAAGTACAAGAAAAACAAAGGAAAAATGATTGCAAAGAAATGTGATCAAGTTAAACGCAATGAAACCTAACGATGGGTGATCGCAGTGGGAAGTCACGCGTGGACCGTTGATCGCCCTCGATCATGGGAACCTCGAAAACATTTTTGGGACATAAATAGCCCCTTGTTGTAGAATAAATATCATTAGAAATATCAAAGAAAACTTATATAATTAGTACACAGCAACGTGAGAACTCGAAAAACAGACAAAACCCAGAATATCTTGAAAAATCAGAATGCCACCCGAACAGGGCATTATGGTCATTTGACATCCCAAGTGTCTTTTGACCTAAATGTCCATTAAAAATAAATAGTATTACACTTAGAAAATAAAATGAAAAATTAAATTGGTGGTACCTAAAATAAATAGTGGAAATTATGGGTTAAATGTGGAATAAATGAATAATTACTTTATTATATGATTAAGTGACTAAGTGGACCACTAAGGGGATTAATTAAATACATAGTGGGACATGTGTACACTTAAAATGCAGCTGAATAAGTCATCTTCCTCATTTGCATTCAAATTGCCGAATTGAAGAGTGAAGGAAACTCCATAGCCATTTTTCATGCAAGCTTTCTTAACTCTCCATTTTCAACTCCAACCTCTTAGTGTTCTTCATTAAACTTTGTCTACACATCACAAGGAAGATATTGATACTAATTTTGAGAAGTTTGATGAAGGTTTAGCAAGTTACAATTAAAGGTAAGTTTGCATTTTTGAGAATTTCTTTGTTAAAGTTTATGTTCATGTTATGGGTGTTAGTTTGGTGAAAGAAAATTTTGAGTTTGAAGGGTTATTGTTGTTTTCATTTTGGACAGCCATGAGTCACGTTTTTGATGAGATATTTGTGCATATAATTGATGAGAAATGGTGTTGATCATGATGAATTAGTAACCTAGTGAATTATTTCATGTTTATGTGGTGATTTATGCACTTGGATGGGAAATTGTAAAATGGACGGCACTTTGATGTTGAAGAATGGTTTGTGGCAGCTTGGGGACACTTGAGTAATGGTATATATTGAAGGAAATGTATGCAGAATATTAACCTAGAAGGATTGATGATATGTATGTAGATTGATCTTGTAAAGTGTGTGTAAAATTTGTAATGGTTAGGTGTGTTTGTAATAGTACTTAGAAATTGTAATTGTGAATGATATTGGTGTGTTGAGGCTGATTGGAATCTGCCCAAAATAATGTTAATGTAAAGTAGAAAGTGCTTTTGGTAATGTACCAAAACTGATTTGGTAGGGTATGGAAGTAAACTTTGCAAGGTAAATATGTGTTTTGAATGGGGTGTGAAAAGCATATTGAGGGCAGTACACATTTTAGCCTATAACCTTAAATGTGTAACCTCAATTGGTATGAGACCAATTTGAGGTGAAACTAGGCACAAAATGTGCCAACTTTCATTGAGAAACCATGCCAAAATTCTGCTTGCAAGGTGACCTAAAAATGACCAACTCGGATTAGGTGCAATTAGGACCTGAAAAATGACCAATTGGGCAGCAGTGAGTGTTTAGGCCATAACTCACTCAAACCAGGTCCAATTGACCTGAAATTTTAACCAAGAATAGTTAAGACCCATACCTACAAGTCTTATGAAGACACCAAAGCTCAGAAATGACCATAAGCAAGTCAAACAACTTGCACAAGTTCGGGTCCAAAACTGGCCGAACCAGAATTGACCAATTTGACCTAAAATTGACCTAAAATGGTACCATTTGACCAGCAAGAGTGTAATGACCATAACTCGGTCTACTTAACTCGGATTGACCTGAAATTTTGCACCATGGTCCATAAGACCTAAATATACAAGTTTGTAGTTTCGACCGAGACCCGAAAACCGAGGAACTAGATCGTCCGTTAGGTCAAACCAGTGTCCGAATCCAAAGAATTTGCATTAAAATGCACTAAGCAAGGAAATGACTTTGGTAAAACATACCAAACCTAAAACCCTATCAAATGTGACATATTAACGACACTAAAACCTAATTTACCTAAAACGCAACGAGGGTCGGTATATTAGGTGATTAAGTGAATAATTGAGTTCAGTGCATTATTTACCAAACACCATCGATAGAGACAATTTAAATTAGTACTGAAACACTTCAAATTGTGTTTCTCAGTTACCAAAGACTCAAGAAAAGGGAAGGAAACACTGAGTCCAGATCAGGGGGACAGTCATCAGAGGTTTGTGCACAACAACTGTTTCTTTTGAATTATTTTCAATGGAAATAAATATTGACTATTTGCATATCATTGTTTTAAATTGTGGAAATGTGTTTGGTGGACACTTATTGATTGAAAAACATTGTGAATGGTTTGAAACTGTGAAAAATTGTTTGAATGGTATTTGATGGATACTTATTGATTGAAAAGCACTGTAAATAGTTTTTGTGGAAATTGAAGTGAATTACGAATTGTGTTGCCATTTTGTGAATGAAATTATAACTTTGGAAATTTATTGGATTCTTACGGATCATTTGAATAAAATGTTTGGAATTGTTTTGACTCACAATTGGCATGACACTGATAATATGTTCCTCCTCCATTAATGGGGTGAGTGTGATTATTCCTCCCTCTTTGACTTATTAGTCTGGGGTGAGTATGATTATGTTCCTCCTCTTTGACTTCCCAGTCTGAGGTGAGTATGGATGAGTTCTCATTATATAGCTAGCTTCCTCCCTCATTGATTTCGATTATTGGGGTGAGCATGTCTTGTCGTGGTGTACAACACGGCATATATGGAAAAATTGTGTCATGGCCTAAATTGTGTTATAGATTGGCAACACTGTATTCTTCAGTTATTTGATTGAATTGTGTTATTATGTATTGTGAGATTGTGAAATTGATTTAAACTCTTATTGACATATACTGTCTATTGAATTCAACCATGATCTGACTTATTGAAAATTATTGTGATATTAACAAATGGAGTTTAAATTCTTGTTGACATTTATTGTCTTGAATTTAACTATGGTTTTAAGTATCCACTATTGATATGATTTATGAATTGTGATTTAAAATTTGTATTTGGTAAATGTTGTGCACCATCGAGACATTGTCTCAAATGATAGCTTTTTATTGCCGCAGTAGAGAGACAGACAGGCGAAGCTAGGTCGCTAGTATCGCAATGAGAGATTTTTGGGTATAGTGAGTATACCACATGTGGCATTTTGTAATCAGAATGTATATTCACTGTATGTATATTTTGTTCTTGGTTTTGAGCAGTTGTAAATTTAAGTTGTACAGTAAAGTTGTAAAATAATTATGAGTTATTTGGCTTGTAAAAATTGTGTTATATCTTTGTATCTTAGTCTTTGAAAATCACTGTGGATTTGACTTGAGAACTGTGTTGTGTTGATAAAAATGTTGGAGTTGAGATTTGAAAATATATTGAAGTGCTTTTTACAGGTTTTCTGAAGAACTGTTTTGTCCAAAATACAAATGGCACCTTGCCAAAATTTTTACAGATATTCCAAATAAATCAAATGAGTTAGTTGTTTCACTTCAGTTCACCAAAGTCTTTCACACCTGTAAATAGTGCTCACCACTGTAAAAGAAGTAAGAAAAGTTTTTAAAATCCCTTGTAGTGTATTTAATGGATTATCAGTAGACGGAGTTGGTAATTCATTAGGTATACTACGGGATCATGTTATGCCTTACAGAGGGGTAGGGTGTGACAAAGAGCATAGAGCAGTGAGTAAGTTTCTTTGAAGACACTTTCAGATAAGCTCTAGGTATATTATAGGTATACCCATGTACATAGGTTTTGATGTATGCATGTAATAATATGTATGTAAATTATTTGAGCAGTTGTATAAAAACTCTTGTAAAATATTTTGGTATGTAATTAAATGTAAATTATTGTAAATGTAAGTTTGGGATTTCATTTATCTGAATAGTTTTGTAATATTAATTTTAAGTCTTGTAATCAATGAAATGTTTCTTTTATGAGGAGATTGATTTGATTATTGAGATTTGAATTATAAGTGCAAATGAAGTTATTGAAGTTGTATTTGAGAAAACATATTGGGAGCATTTTCTTTTGCAGGATTGAAGAACTGTTTTCTCAAAATACAGCCAATACTTTGCCGAAATTTTAAAAAAATTTTATAACACCAGATTTTAATCGATGATTTAAATTTCACAAAAATTGTTTTTAAAATCCCTTGTAGTATATCTAATGGTTTATCGGTAGGCGAAGTACGGTAATTCATTAGGTGTACTACGGGATCATGTTACATCTTACAGGGGAGTAGGGTGTGACATGAAAGAGATGAACCTTCCCTAGTGCCTTGTGGAGACGAAACGCACACCATAAACTTAGGCACGAAAGAAGTGAAAAGGGAACTTAAGGTTATGGAGAGTGAAGAATTAGAAGATATGATCAGTTTGCTTAAGGAATTCTTAGACATATTTTCTTGGAGCTATGATGATATGATTGGTTTGGACCCTCATATAGTGACGCACAAAATTCCCCTAATTCCGGGGATAATCCCGGTAAAGCAGAAATTAAGAAGAATGAATCCTGACACACTGCTCAAAGTTAGGGATGAGGTCAAGAAACAGTATGATGCTGGGTTTCTGGAAGTAGTCAAATATCCCCAATGGATAGCTAATGTTGTCCCGGTAATGAAGAAGGACGGGAGAGTCAGGGTGTGCATCGATTACAGGGACCTTAACCTCTCCCTCACATTGATGTGTTAGTAGACAATGCTGCGGGATTGGGCAAGTGTTCGTGTATCGATGGGGCATCAAGGTACAATCAAATCCCAATGGATGAGGAAGACAAGGAGAAAACTGCCTTTATCACTCAATGGGGGGTATTTTGTTATCAGGTCATGCCTTTCAGGTTAAAGAATGCTGGCGCCACCTACCAACGCGCTATGGTCACATTATTCCATGATATGATGCATAAAGAAGTGGAGGTGTATGTGGATGATATGATCATCAAATCCAGGGGAAAAGAGAGCCATGCACAGGTGATGAGGAAAGTATTCGAGAGACTCAGGAAATATCAGCTGAAACTGAACCCTGCCAAATGCATATTCGGAGCTAGATCTGGGAAATTGTTGGGATTCATAGTGAGCTAGATCTAGGATGGATCCTATTAAGTATGTATTCGAAAGCCCATTCGTGCCAGGAAGGATAGCCAAATGGCAAGTCATACTCTCCCAATATGACATTGTCTATATGACTCGGAAAGCAGTCAAAGGTAGCGTGATCGCTGATCTCCTAGTAGAAAACCCTATCCAGGATTATGAAGCTCTAGATTTTGAGTTCCCTGATGAGCATATTAACGAAGTAGACTGCGGAGAAGAAGAGCCAGTTAATGTATGGGAAATGTATTTCGACGGAGCTGTCAATTTATCCGGTAGTGGAATCGGAGCTGTATTGGTATCCCCGGATGGAAAACACTTCCCGATAGCTATCAAGTTGAGATTTGACTGCACCAATAACGTTGCAGAATACGAAGCTTGTGTGATGGGTTTATAGGCTGCTATCGAAATGAAAGTCAGAAAGTTGAAGGTATATGGAGACTCAGCCCTGATCATTTATCAAGTTAAGGGAGAATGGCAAACTAAGGATCCGAAGCTAATCCCATATCAGAAGTATTTACTGGAGCTGATTAAGAAATTCGAGGAAATCTCTTTCACTCACCTTAGTCGAGATAAGAATCAATTTGCAGATGCCTTAGCCACCCTGGCTGTTATGGCTCAAATGGAAGAAGGGCAGATGACTCAGGTATTAAAGATTAAAGCAAGGAGTGAGCCGGCTTACTGCTTCATGATCGAAGAAGAACCTGACGGTAAACCTTGGTACCATGACATCTTGCTTTACATTAGAACCAGAGAATTCCCCTCGGGGGCGAGCAAAAACGAAAAGAGGATGATTCGGAGATTAGCATTGGGATACTTCCCCAGTGGAGAAACCCTATACAAAAGGAGCTCCAATGGCGAATTGTTGAGATGTGTGGATGCAAAAGAGGCGAAGAGAATCCTTTTCGAGACTCATGAGGGAAACTGTGCAACCCATGCCAATGGGCATATGATGGCTAAGCAAATCATGAGACGGGGGTATTTTGGACTACCATGGAAAAGGATTGCGTCGAGTATTTCCGAAAGTGCCATAAGTGTAAAATCTACGCGGATTCGATAAATGTTCCGCCTCACCAACTGTTCAACCTCATTTCACCATGGCCTTTTGCAATGTGGGGCATCGATGTAATTGGTCCCATCAACCCTAAGGCGTCTAATGGGCATAGATTTATCCTGGTGGCTATCGATTATTTTTCTAAATGGGTTGAAGCAACCTCATATGCTCACATTACACATAACACATTTCTCAAATTCCTCGGAAATAATATCATCTGCCGGCATGGCCTCTCCAATGAAATCGTCACTGACAACGCCAAGAATTTGAATGGTCCAAAGATTCAGAGATTATGTGATTAATACAAAATCCGACATCTCAATTCCTCACCATAGCATCCCCAGATGAATGGAGCAGTGGAAGCTGCAAACAAAAATCTCAAGAGAATAATCCGGAAAACGATAGTGACTTATAAGGATTGGCATGATATGCTTCCCTACGCTCTTCATGCATACCGGACTTCTGTAAGGACATCAACTGGGGCAACCCCATACTCACTGGTTTACAGGATGGAAGCTGTACTACCTATTGAGGTAGAAATTCTTTCTCTAAGAATTCTGAAAGAATCAGGGATTGATGAGTCGGAATGGATCCAGTCAAGGTTGGACTAATTAAATTTGATAGATGAGAAGAGGCTAGCAGCGGCATGTCACGGGCAATTATACCAAAGAAGAATGGCCAGGGCATTTAACAAAGGTGTTCGCCCACGTGAATTTCAACCAGGGGACCTAGTCCTGAAGAAAGTGCTTCCAAATCAAAATGATCCCCGGGGTAAATGGTCACCAACTTACGAGGGACCCTATGTGGTTAAAAAAGCATTTTCTGGTGGGGCATTGATCTTGATCCACATGGACGGCGAAGAATTTCCAAGACCTGTGAATGCCGACACCGTCAAAAGATACTACGCCTAAAAAAAAAAAAGATGGTGTAGGGGTGAAAACCCGAAAGGGCGCTCCTAGCAAAATGTGCGAAAGAAGGCGAAAACTCTAGAAGGGCACTTTCTGTAAAATGAGTGAGGGACGAAAACCCAAAAGCGCGTCCTGAAAGAGCGAGCTAAAAAAAAAATATCTAGGGGTGAAAACCCGAAAGGGCATCCCAAGAACCAAAAGGGAGAAATAAAGAAGGGGACATGAAACCGAGGATGGAAATAAACCGTCATGGCATGAGGCTCAAGAGTACTTGAAATAATAGCAGTTAAGGGACTTCAAAGCTAACTACAAGGAATATGTGAGATCTATCCTTGTACCCTATTTCTTTAAAACTGTATCTTTGTTTCTTAAAGCCTTAATAAGTCATCCTTTCTCTCCAATCTATCTTCACGTTTCAATTTGTCATTTTGCTTTATCCTTATACTCACACTCTAATGTTGTTTTCTCTAAGCTATTAATCATTTAAAATTTTGCCATAAGATTAGGATTTGAAAATTGATAACCTCACGTACTTTGCTGTGAGATTTGCAGGGAATGGTAAAAAAAAAAAAAAAAAAAAAAACTAAAGGTGAAAACCTAAAAGGGCACTTCTAGTCAAATGGGAAAAAGAAAAGTGAAAACCCGTAAGGGCGCTTTTCGCAAAATAAGAAGAAAGTCGAGAACAGAAAAGGGGCATCCGAAGAAATGAGGTCATAGGTCAAGTCTTGTAACTCGTCCTCCATTAATCATCGGCCTTCGGGATCCTATTAAGTACACTTCATCAGGGAGGAACTTCTCGTGTCGAGATTAGACTTGCTTTGTAAGTTGATTTTAATTTTTCAGCATTTAAATTTCCTGTCAATCAACCTCTGGTTCCTTGATCTAAGTTGATTTTAATTTTTTAGCATTTAAATTTCCTATTAATCAACCTCTGGTTCCTTGATCTAAGTTGATTTTAATTTTTCAGCATTTAAATTTCCTGTTAATCAACCTCTGGTTCCTTGATCTAAGTTGATTTTAATTTTTCAGCATTTAAATTTCCTGTTAATCAACCTCTGGTTCCTTGATCTAAGTTGATTTTAACTTTTCAGCATTTAAATTTCCTGTTAATCAACCTCTGGTTCCTTGATCTAAGTTGATTTTAACTTTTCAGCATTTAAATTTCCTGTTAATCAACCTCTGGTTCCTTGATCTAAGTTGATTTTAATTTTCTAGCATTTAAATTTCCTGTTAATCAACCTCTGGTTCCTTGATCTAAGTTGATTTTAATTTTCCTGCATTTAAATTTCCTGTTAATCAACCTCTGGTTCCTTGATCTAAGTTGATTTTAATTTTTCAGCATTTAAATTTCCTGTTAATCAACCTCTGGTTCCTTGACCTAAGTTGATTTTAATTTTCCTGCAATTAAATTTCCTGTCAATCAATCTCTGGTTCCTTGATCTAAGTTGATTTTAGTTTTCTAGCATTTTAATTTCTTGTTACCAACCTCAGGGTGCCGACCCAAGTGGGTTTTAGTTTCCTGACTTTAATTTCAAATTTAGAATTTTAATCGTCCAAAATATAGGTCTAAATCTTTACATAATCCCTACACGGAAATTTTTTCCAGTAGGAATTATGTAAAGAGGGGCAGCTGTCGACACCATATTTTGGCCGATCCCTGAAATTAATAAACTTTAAAGCCGATCCCCAACACATAGTCTCCCTTTACCAACTAACCACATTTCCGATCTCTCCTCAAAAGGAATCTAATTAATACTAAGTCCCCATATCATTTAAAGCCTCACTGATCTCTTAAACCAATTGTCAAGTCCCCTGATCAGTCAATTATATTTCCGATCTTTCTTGTCAAAAGAGATTGAACCAACATTAGGCCTTTGTGCCACCAGTCTTATTGTCGATCTCTCATTTAAAAGCTTGGGAATAATAAAGTTAAGGTTTCGATCCGGTTTAATGATGATCCCGATCTTAAGTATTCAAGTCAAATTTCCAATTTTAATCAAGTACCATTTAGCGTTAGTTCCCAGCCGATCTCATGCTTATTGTGTTTTCCGACCTCTTACACTTAGATTAATAATCACTTTTAGTTGTTGTTCTAATATGCTCAGACAATCAAGTGCTTATGCAATTTAGAGACTTTCCGATCACATCCAATCATTGAACAAAAAGGGAACTTTCATTTCATTTCAAGTTTATACAAGTCATTCGGCTGGAGGATCACCCCCAGCCTGATCTACATTTTGTTCGCTTCCTCTCTCACCCTCCGCCTCCTCCTCACTATCCTCACCTTCATCCTGGGGAGCCAGATCTACCATCCAAGAGAAGTCCTCCTCGGGATATTGCTTCCTGAGCTCGGCTAAGAGATCCCTGTGAGCATTCACATAAGTGCCGGCCTCCCTTGTCACCGCCTCTTCTTCTTTTGCTTTGAGCTCCTCAGTAAAGTGAGCAACTTCACCAGCTCAGAGCACCCGAACTTCTTCAAGAACATGAGATCGCTCGGCCAGAACTTGAGCTTGCTCGGCCAGCTTATCCTCGTAGAACTTCATTCGCCTCTCAATTTTAGATATGTAGTTCTGAGCGGATGAAAGCTGGGATCGGAGGGAAGCCACTTCGTGACCCATCTTCTCCACCTCCTTACTCAGACGGTGAGCCTTTTCCTGGACAATGTACTGGTTCACCAAACTCTCCACGTTCAGGCTCATTGTTCGGGTTAGGATGTCATCAAGATTGTTTGGGGATAGCCTATCCCGATCCTTTTGAAGGCAGATCGAGGCCCCCAAGACCTTGGCCAAGCCCGAATTTTCCCGAACAGTCCGATTCTTCTCCAACGAGTGGATCAGAACTTGAGCGCCGCGGGAAAGGGTCCTCACAGGAGGTTGGGAAGGGCCCCCTTCCGCACCCAAAGCGACTGGAGGAGGCGGAGGCGGCTCTTCTTGGTAAGGAGGAGACCGGACCACTTCTATGATCGACGGTCCCGAGGGTTGAGATGAGCCTCCTTGCATCTCTCCGAGATCATGACTGGGCGTTTGAAGCAGCTTGGAACGCTTCATCTCCCGCACTTTCCGGGAGACCTCTCTCTTTCATTTTCGGCTCTCCTTGGAAGCCTCGCCGCTTGCCATACCTGCACAAAGAAGAGGTCAGTGAGATCACTAAGGCCCAAAGATCTGAGATATAGAAAATACCGATGCCGAGGTCAGAGAGCTGAAGCCCGCGATCTTTGCCAGTAATCAACTCCATTGTCCAGTGATGCAGTTCGGCTGTCACTGCATCCAAACAAGAGAACTTCTCTCTGGCCGCCTGATCTTTCAGTTCCATCACCATCAGGCCTTCTTCCCTATTCAGGGTGATGCACTTGAGTAAGGGCCCAGTGCAATTAGTGCGAGGGAAACCCTCAAAGCCATTTGGAATTTCGCTCCTCAGAATAAAGAAGCGATTCTTCCAATTCTTCAGGGAGGAGGGCAGATCGATAAAGAGCCCACAATGTGGCTTCGTCAGGAAGAACTAATACTCGTCGTCCTTTCGACGAGTTAATCTATGTAGTTCGGCGAATACCTTAGCTGTAGGACTGAGTCCCTTAGCTCGGCAGAGGCCTCTGAAGGCTACTAGGATCCACCACGAGTTCAGTTGAACTTGGGCGATGCACACTTGGTGAAATTTTAAAACTTCCTTGAAGAAGTCATTAAGGGGGAACTGCAGCTCGGCCTTTAATTGTTCTTTGTATGCCATGATCATATCGTTCTCCTCAAAGAAGTGATCGGCATGAAGATCGCCGTGACACTTAATCAGCTCGTATGAATCAGGCCGGATGTTGTACTCTTGGCTGAACGAGTGCAGGTCGGTTTCTTGCAGGATTGATGGCAGCTCGTATGAATCAGGCCGGATGTTGTACTCGTGGCTGAACGAGTGCAGGTCGGTTCCATGGGAAGATTTTCTCTCCCTGAAGAATGTACATGCCTTGATGGTGCTGCTTGCCCCCGAGCTGGAACAGAGACCCTAGGAGGTTCAGGTCGCACACTTGGTCCGACCACCTCCACTTCATCAGACGACCACGAGATCTAAACGGAAGAGGGGCTTGCCGCTCTCTGACCCTCGGCGCCGCTCATTTTCAAAGGAAATAGAGAATTTAAACTAAAAGAAGGATTAAAACCCTTACCGGAGCTTGATCGGTGTCGGAAGAACTTGAAAATTTGAGAGAATTTTGGAATCGCTTGCGGGATGCTGAAAATGACATAAGAGAGCAACTGGCTGGCCCATCCCCTATTTATACCCGTCTGAGCATTTAATGCTCACAGTGTTCTAGGTGGTACATCGGTTAGCGGGATTCGCCAGCTTTTCTGACACGTCTCACGAATATTCCAGAAATTCCATAATAAAAGGGATCGGCTAATTACAGATCGGTGAATTAATTAAGGCGGATCGGTTAAGGGTTGTTCAGTTAGGAACTAGATCGAATAAACACATCAGAGATCGAAAAATAATCAATGCAATAATAATAAAAATGATAGTTATCAAAATAAAATTTTATCTCCGAAAAGGTCGGATTACATCATTTGGGCGATCTCTAGGGATCGGATTACATTAAAAGTCGAATTACATCATTTGGGCGATCTCTAGAGATCGGATTACATTGAAGGTTTGATTACATTGTAGGGGCGATCTCTAGAGATCGGCAGTACATCCCATTTAATAAAGACCTATGTCAAAGCCTAGTCTCGTGGCTGAATCAAAAGATGTGGACAGATGTACAGCTCAGATGGGGGGATTATGACTCTCATGAGGATGAGAGAGGTCGTCATCAATGTTATTGCTCGGAACCGAGCCGCTGTCGGGACACCCAATGTGGTGAGAAGCCGAATGAACTTCAAGCAGCAATCACCAATGTTAAGGGGAATATTAGCAGTCTTCTTGCCTGAAATCAGTTCGCCGATTATATCGATCGAACTATTCAAGATCAACGTGATCAAAGTCCTCGATCCAGGTCGGCAAATTAGTCCGGTTCTCTCACTATCATCAAATGAGGGCATCATAATTTCCCGATCACCGGGATCGTAAATTTTCAGTCGGGAAACAAAAAGGACAATCGAAAAAAGATCAAAAGCCACTATCATGGCCGGAACTATTGCCGGAGCAGTTAGAATAGGAAATGTGAGAAGGAAGAGGAGAAAATCAAATGCGGAGGGCTTTCTCGTTGAAGGTATATATATATATAGGGAAAATCTGAGCATTTATTGCGAGCAGAAAATGAAGCAGACGCCTCGGAAATCGAAGAACTAAATGCTTTAACTGAACCGGACCCGGATGAAGGAGAAGATTGGAGTTGGAAAGGTCGAAAGAGGGGAGCCCGGCATGAGAGATCGGAAAAGGATCGTGTTAGAAATATCGGAAGGGAGGGGAGGTCAGAAAACAAAGGGAATAAGGCAACTTCCGCTAACTGTCATCATAATCAGAGCCGAGGTAGTTAAAGCGTCGCAGACGAAATCTGCACCGCACGCCTCAGAATCGCCCGCATTACTGACATTTGCCAGAGTATGTCATGACAGTGCTGTACATCCCAATTTCCATCGTTGATCTTACTTGTAAGGACGAGCCCAGAGCCCTTGGATCAAAGGAGAAGACGACAAGACCAGTGCCTTTCACTCCCAGCCCTCAGATCGCCCTTGACAAGAAAATTTTGGGCCGTCAGATTAGAAGAGAGAAAGGACAAATATTCTGAAAGGGATCTCAGCTGTTCACTCTAATTCTCTTTAATTCCCGAGCCTCAGATCATGTCCTTTAAAATTCTAACCTTCCATCTCCCCCAAAATAAATCCTGACCCTTCATGGGGAGCACCCGATTCCTATAAGTACCTGCATGAAAACTGCTCAAGGGAGGAACAAAAAAAAAAGGTGGTGATTATAGCGGAAGGACTCTGAAACTTAATTCAGTTCGTTACTCTGCTATTTTTAAGCTTTCATAAGAAAAACTTTTGAAACCAGTTTTCAGAAGTGTTTTCTTGCAAAGGGATTTTTGAATACTGAAACTCTCCATTTTCAGTTCGTTCATTATCCTGTGACACTCTCACTTTCAGTTCTTAGTTATCTTTATTTTCACTCTTATTGTCCAAGCTCAACTTCATTCAAACTCGGTTATTATTTTGACCTGACCGCATTTTAGAGAAGCATCCTTCATTTCAAGGCGAACCTTAGACCTCAGGCTATTAGCCCGCAGTCCTATTATGTTTTTTGATTCCGTAATTAATTCAATAGATTCGGCTCCCTACAGGTGAGTGCTTATATCGCTGCTTCATCAAGTGCTCTTTTTTATTTTATGTATTTCCTTTGTTTTTATTTTTGTAATTTTCACCAAGTTTATATTGCGTTAAAAAACACTAAGAAGGTTATTCTCGAGTTCGCTTTTTTTTTAATCAGTCCATTCTTTTGTTCATCTTTGTTACTTCTAAATGCAAGTGTTCTAGTCCCGAGTAGCGTATAAGTAGTTGGATAAAATGTAGGTAACTGTATCTTAAGAGTCTCTTTAAAATGATAAAAGGTCTGAATAATAAGTCAAGAAAATAGTAAGGTCGAATCACTAGAATAACACAAAAGACGATTGGGAAAGACGTCACAAGGCAGAGTAGAACCAAACCTCAGATAAGCAAATGGGACAGATCGGGTGTCGCTTGCCAAAAGGTGCTGGTAAGGCGACCACATAGGAGGTCGGTAAAATTCAGTCTGGTATCCCATGTCTAGTCACAAGGTGCCAATGAGTTAAAAGAAGCCTTATTCAGGTCCCTGACATCTTTGAATACCAGAACCCTTAGCCTTAGGCTCTCACAATATGTAAGATTTCAAGAGGTCGGAAAAGTCCTTATCCGACTCCCATTCAAATAAAAGAGATCGGAGGAGAGTTCTTATCCAATTCTCAATCTAAAATTTTAACAAATATTTAAAAGAGATCGGAGGAGAGTTCTTATCCGATTCTCAACCAAAAATTTTAATAAATATTTAAAAGAGATCGGAGGAGAGTTCTTATCCGACTCTCAATCTAAAATTTTAATAAATATTTAAAAGAGATCGGAGGAGAGTTCTTATCCGATTCTCAATCCAAAAATTCTAATGAATATCTAAAAGAGATCGGAGGAGAGTTCTTATCCGATCTCCAATCGAAATTTTAATCTAAGAGAGATCGGAAGAGAGTTCTTATCTGATCTCCAATCGAAACTTTAATACTAAAAGAGATCGGAGGAGAGTTCTTATTCGATTCTCAAATCGAATTCTAACAAATATGCAAAGTAATCCCTTAAACAAAACTGATACGCAACAGTAACTCACTAAGGGTTGTCTCATTTATTTATGTATCTGGGAAACCTGAATTAGTGAAAAATCAAATATTCCCTTTTACCAAGAGGATTAACATCTCTGTTCGAACCTCCTAACTATTAATTTTAGTTTATAAAGAACTTGAAGTTAAATCTGCTTACCCTCATTGAGGGACGAGGTGGGGTGCCTAACACCTTCCCCACCCGTTTACGGACCCCAAACCTAGAATCTCTGTTTTTGAAGTGGTTTCATTTTAATTTATTTTCACAAATGGTTTTCTTTAATTTCCCTCAAAATTCAAGTGGCGACTCCTCACTCTTTCCCACTTCGGTGAGGGTTCATTCAGGTGACCGCAAAACACCTTGCGACACCGCCTGATCCTTTAGCTCCATTACCATGGCGCCCTCTTCCCTACTCAGGGCGATGTGCTTTAAGAGTGATGGGCCCAGATGTAGCCAGCTACGAGGGAAACCCTCAAAACCATTCGAAATCTTGCTCCTCAGAATAAAAAAGCGATTCTTCCAATTCTTCAGTGAGGAAGGCAGATCGGTAAAGAGCCCACAATGCGGTTTCACCTAAAAGAACCAGTACTCATCGTCCTTTTGAAAAGTTAACCTATGTAGCTCAGCGAACACCTTCGCCGTAGGACTGAGTCCCTTAGCTCGGTAGAGGCCTCAGAAGGCTACCAGGATCCGCCATGAGTTCAGATGTACTTGGGCTATACATACTTGGTGGAATTTCAGAACTTCCTTGAAGAAGTCATCAAGAGGAAACCACAGCCCGGCTTTTAATTGCTCTTCGTATATCATGATCATATCATTTTCTTTGAAGAAGTGATCGGCTCAGAGATCGCCATGACATCTGATAAGCTCATATGAATCGGTCCAAAGGTTATATTCTTGGCTAATCGTTTGTAGATCAGTTTCTTGAAGGATTGACGGTAGCTCATCCACGGGAAGGTTTTCTCTCCCTGAGGAATGCGATCGTCTTGAGGGTGCCATTTGACCACTAGCTGAAACAGAGGTCGTAGGAGGTTCAGATCGCTCGCTTGGTTCGACCACTTTAACTTCATTTGACGACCACGAGACGTGGATGGAAGGAGGGCTCGCCGCTCTCTGACCCTCGGCGCCGCTCATTTTCAAAGAAAAGAGAGAAATTTAACTAAAAGAAAGATCAAAACCCTTACCGGAGTGTGATCAATGTCGGAAGAACTTGAAGAAATGAGAGAATTTTGGAATCGCTCGCGAGGTGCTGAAAATGACATAAGGGAGCAACTAGCTGTCCCTTCCCCTATTTATACCAGTCTGAGCATTCAATGCTCATAGTGTCCCAAGCGACGCATCGGTTAGCGAAATTTGCCAGCTTTTCTGACACGTCGCAAGAACATTCCAGAAACTCCATAAATAAATAAGGGGAGATCGGCTAGTTAAAGATCGACGAATTAAGGTAGATGTTCAGAATTACAGATCGGTTAAGGGCTATTCAGTTAGGAATCGAATCGGATATGCACATTAGAGATCGAAAAATAACCAATGCAATAATAATAAAATGATAATTGTCAAAATAAAATTTCATTTCCAAAAGGTCAGATTACATCATTTGGGCGATCTCAAGAGATAGGATTACATCATTAAGGACCTTTAAAGGTCAGATTACATCATTTGGGCAATCTCTAGGGATCGGCAGTACATCCTACCTAGCAGGAACCTATGTTAAAGCCTAGTCTCGTGGCTGAATCAAAAGATGTGTCTGATCAGAAAGCCAGACATAGGTGGATAGATGTACAGCTCAGATGGAGTGACTATGACTCTCATGAGGATGAGAAGTCGTTGTCAAAGTCATCGACCAGAGCCGAGCTGCAGTCGGGATGCCCTATATGGTGAGGAGCCAAATGAACTTCAAGGGGCAGTCATCGATGTTAAGCGGGAAATTAGCAGTCTTATCGCCCAAAATCAGCTCACCGATTACATCGATAGATTGACCCGAGATCGATATGATCGATATTTTCGATCTTGATTGGTAAATTAGTCTGGTTCTCTCACTGTCATTAAATATGGATATCATGATTTTCCGATCACTAGGGTAATAAATTTTCAGTCGGGGAGCAAAGAAAATAGTCAGAAAAAGATCAAAAGCAGTCACCGTGGCCATAATGTTACCGGAAAACTAGAACAGAAGAAGAGAGAAATGGAAATAGGAAGGAGTGAAATTTGGGAGAAATCTCCCATTGAAGGCATATATATAGGGAGCGTCTGAGCATTTATTACTAGCGAAAATCAAAGCGGATGCCTCGACAATCGAAGTAATAAATGCTTTGACTGAATCAGCCCGAATTGAAAAGAAGGTGCTGGAATGGGAGAGATTGGGAGAGGGGCCCGATATGAGAAATCGAAAAGAGGTCATGATGGAAAGATCAGAAGGGATGAGAGATCGAAAAGCAAGGATAGGATGAGACAACTTTCAATAACTATCGTCATAATCAGAGCCGAGGTAGTTAAAGCGTTGCAGGCGAGATCAAATCTTCACCGCACGCCTCATTTGCAGAATCGCCCACATTACTGACAGGTGCCAGGACATGTCATGACAGTCCTGTACATCTCGATCTCCATCGTTGATCTTACTTGTAAGGACGAGTTCGGAGCCCTTGGATCAAAAAGAAGACGACAAGACCGGCGCCTTTTATTCCCAGCCCTCGAATCTCCCTTGACAAGAAGATTTTAAACCGTTGGATTAGAAAAGAGAAAGGACAAATATTCTGAATGAGAGCTCAGCCATCCATTTTGATTCTCTTCAATTCTCAGGCATCAGATCATGTCCTTTAAAATCTAAACCTTCCATCTCCCTCAGAGGAAATCCTGACCCTTCATTGGGAGCACCCGTTCCCTATAAATACCTGCATGCAATAATGTTGAAAGAAGAACAAAAAAGGGTAGTGATTATAGTGGAAAGGCTCTGAAAATTGATTCAGTTTTGCTACTCTGCTATTTTTAAGCTTTCAAAATAGAAAAACTTCAGAAACCAGTTTTCTAAAGTATTTTCTTTGAAGAAGTGTTGGACACTGAAACTCTTTATTTTCAGTTTGTTCATTACTCTGCGAATACCCTCTCTTAGTTTCAGTTCTGTTTTCATCATCTTTATATCCACTTTTATTTTCCAAGCTCAATCTCATTCAAACCCGGTTATTGTCATTTCTGCTCGACTACATTTTAACTTGGTACTCTTCATTTCAAGGCAAGCATTAGTCCCCAGATTATTAGCACGCAGCTCTACTATATTTGTGACTCCATAGTTAGTTCAATAGATTCAACTCCCTACAGGTGAGTGTTTAGATCGTTGCTTTTCTAAGTGCTCATTTTTATTTATTTTCTTTTCATGCTCGTAATTTTCGTCAAGTTTATGTTATGTTAAAGAACCCCACGAAGGTGGTTATTCTCTTGAGTTTACCTTTTGTTCATCAGTTCATGTTATTTACTTATTTTTTAGCCTTTATCACCTTCAAATGTAGGTGTTCTGGCCCCGAGTAACGTATAGGTAGTTTGATAAAATGTTGGTAGCTGTATCTTAACATGAGGGTTTCTTCAAAATAAAGAAAGTTTGGATAATAAATCAGAGGAAAATTATGAAATCGAACCACTAGGCTAGCTCAGAAGATAACTTGGTATAGTGGGAGATCAAGGTAAAATCAGATCCTAGACTAATAAACGGAAGAGATCGAATATTGCCTGCTAAAAGGTACTGGTAAGGCGATCACATAGGAGATCGGTAAAATTCAGTCTGTATCCCCTACCTAGTTATAAGGTACCAACGGGTTAAGAGAAGCCTTATTCGGGTTCTCAGCGTTTTCAGATGCCAAAGCCCTTAGTCTAAGGTCTTTACGACATACGATCGCCATTAGATCTCAAGAGGTCGGGGGAGAGTTCTTGCCTGATTCTCATTCAAACAAAAAATAGGAGATCGGAGGAGAGTTCTTATCCGAGATCCTTCATTAAAACTCTAAAATTGCATATTAAAAGAGATCGGAGGAGAGTTCTTATCCGATTCTCAATCAAAATTTTTCATAAATATTAAAAGAGATCGGAGGAGAGTTCTTATCCAGTTCTCAATAAAAAAGTTTCTTAAATATTTAAGAGGTCGGAGGAGAGTTCTTATCCGATTCTCAATCAAAATTTTAATAAACGCTTAAAAGAGATCGGAGGAGAGTTCTTATCCGATTCTCAATGAGATCGGAGGAGAGTTCTTATCCGATTCTCAATCAAAATTTTTCATAAATATTAAAAGAGATCAGAGGAGAGTTCTTATCCGATTCTCAATCAAAATTTTCATAAATATTTAAAGAGATCGGAGGAGAGTTCTTATCCGGTTCTCAATCAAAAATTTTCATAAATATTTAAGAGATCGGAGGATAGTTCTTATCCGATTCTCAAATCAAATTTTTAAAGAGATCAGAGGAGAGTTCTTATCCGAGATTCCCCACTCAAACTTTAAGCAGATTATTCCTAGAGATCGGGAGAGGCTTTTAGCCGGGTTCCCTCAAATTCAAACTAAAATAACACAATACACAAAGTGATTCCCTAAACCAAAACCGTTACGCAACATCAACTCACTAAGGGTCGTCTCATGTACTTATGTATCTGGGTAACCCGAACTAGTGAAAAATCAAATTTTCCCTTTTATCTAAGGGATTAACATCATCATCCTAACCCCCCCTAACTATCAATTTTAATTTGCAAAGAGCAGGATTTTAAATCTGTTTGCCCTTATAGAGGGATGAGGCAGGGTGCCTAACACCTTCCCCGCCCGTATATGGACCCCTAATCTAGAATCTCTGTTTTCGAAGTCGTTTCATTTTAACTTATTTTCACAAATGGTTTTCTTTAATTTCCCGCAAAATTAAAGTGGCAACTCCTCACTCTTTCCCACTTTGGTGAGTGTTCGTCTAGGCGACCGCAAAACACCTTGCGACAGTTGTGTAAGATGTAAAAGATCATGCATCAACATGTCACCTGTAGGTATATAAGGCATAGAAGATCATGCATCACTACAGTTTTCAAGTGTCAAACTATAAGAGGATTTGATTCTCTCCAAAAAGGAGATACATAGGAAGTTTGGAGGTTCTAGGTTCAAAGCCTTAAAAATTTCAAATCACATAACTGTTACTGTTGTGGAACCATAGCTAGTCCCATGACACTTAGGGTGTATTGACAAAGCAAGATACACTCGATTTGCACTGTTGTGAAACTGTAGCTAGTCCTATGATACGTAGGGTATATTGACAAAGCAAGATACACTCGATTTACACTATTGTGAGACTGTAGCTAGTCCCACAGAAGCCCCATGATCAAAGCCTTTGCTCCAAGCAAAAACTCCTTGATTCTCTTTCCAAGTGGGGCGGCCAAGTAAGGAAGAAGAATTTTCTCTTCAATGGTGGACGTGGTTCAGCCAAGGCTTAGTGGAAGAACAATACCACTTTTCTTCTTTTATCCATTTTATTTTCTTAATTAAAATTAAGATGAAAAATGTCAACTAATGATTTAAAAACCAAATGAGCTTTCAATCTCTTATTGATCCATTTGTCTAACCTTAATCTTAATTAAGGAAAGTAACATTGATTAATTAGTATTCTTAATATTAATTAATTAACCATAAGCCTCCATTTTTTACTAAGTCAAACTCAACCCATGTAAGCATTTGACCGAGTCAAAGATTCAAATTTTGAAAATTAAACTTATTAAAATTTGATTTCTTCCTTTATGCCAAATTTAATCAAGTTTATATTTAACACTTTAAATGTAATTCTGGGCTACGTAAGGGATCTCCAACAGTGTTTAATGCCCCTCTACCGTGGGTGTCGTATCAACATCATTAAAAGAGAATACTTTATAACTAGGATTCCAAGTAGATAAAATGGCCTTCAGTGCAGGAGTTGACCGGTGTCAAAGAGGCAATCTTCCTATACTTTTCCTCGAACTGCGCCTGGGCATGATTAGGTAATGATTTCCAACTATTCAATAAATCATCAAGATCAATTGTTCTAATCTCAATTTTACTAGGATCAAATGGGGGCAATGGGTGGGTTTCTGCTTCTACTTCATCAGTCTGTAAAGATTCTGAGTCATGGATTGATCTGGATCTTTGTTGAACATTCTGTTTTTGTTTTGAAACCTCTTCGACTGACTGACTTGAAGATGCTATTTTAAAGTTTTCCTTACCCTCTGCAAACACCATTTTATAATACCTACAGAGAAAATAAGTCAGCAAAATAAATTCAGGTAATTTTGAATTATACTGTCAGTGTGACAATGTCTATACGCCTATCAAAGTAGGAAGGTGTTTAGACTATCCTGACAGTATGATTCAAAATTACCCTCATATTATTAAAGAAAAAGTCTAAAGATATAAACAAAGGTGAAAGCAAGTACATCCCTTCTACCTTAAAATAGGGGAGTCGTAACACCGGGTAGGTACTATCTAATTGGATGGTTCTACCCTTAAGGATGGTTTACTATAGGTTTTGACTAATGTGATGGTTTAGCTCGAGGTCTAATTTTCTAAAGCCACTGGTCCCCAAATTGTCTCTACTGTAAACAGTAGAGCCTCATTTCATCATTATGATACTAATAGAAAAAATCTCAGGGTATCACAATAAGTGAAACAAGTTCCAATCTGAGCAAAAGTCTTCACAGATACTAACGGGGTAAAACCCACGAGTACCGCTACATGACTCCCTCCTATTTCCTAAAGGGTAAGAGAGCCCGAGTATAGGGCTAAAGTGTGTGAGGACATTGTGCAGGTGATCGGTGTGTGAAGGGACACATTTACCTCTTATTCAAGAGAATTTAAACGAGGATTACTGCAATAAATCAAATAATCAAAACAAACAAAACAATTAAAAAGAATAGTAATAATCAAAATATTAAAACTTTTGACTTTATAAGTTAACTCCCATAATTATCGATTTTAATTTATAAGAGCACAAGATTAAATTTACTTTTTGGACTTTTAAACCAGTGTTATTTTGGTTCCGTCCCCAGTGAAGTCGCCAAGCTATCGCAAGGGTTTTGCTGTCACCGGATGATTCTCATCGAAGTGAAAAAAGTGAGGAGTCGCCACTTTAATATTGAGGGAAATTAAAGGAAACCATTAGTGAAAATAAAAAATTAAAAATTTATAAAACCACTTCTAAAACACAGATTCTAGGTTCGGGGTCCGTTCACGGGTGGGGAAGGTGTTAGGGACCCCACCTCGTCCCTCAACGAGGCTAAGCAAATTTAACGATGTGCTCTTCATAACTTAAGATTGATAATTTTTGGGTTGGAGTTATAATGTTAGTCCTTGTTATTAATAAAAGGAATGTTTAATATTTCACCATTTTTGGTTTCCCAAGAACACAGGTATATAAAATGACCCTACAGTGAATTGGTGTTATGTTTATTTGATTTGTTAAATATTTTATCAAATTTCTCCCTCTTCGAATTAATACTCTAATTCTAAAGAGGTGTTATTTGGTCCTTAAAGATCCATAATGAGTGAGGAGGACTCTTTGCTCACACATTATATACCTTGGCATTCAAATAACCGAGGGTGTGGTGTGTAGTAGAATATTAGAATTTTGACTAAGAAAATTCAAAAAAGGACTCTCTCCCGATCTCTTAAAATATTTTTATTAGAATTTTGGTTAAGAAAATTTAGGAAAGGACTCTCTCCCGATCTCTTAAAATGTATTTATTAGAATTTTAGCTAAGAGAATTCAGGTAAGGACTCTCTCCCGATCTCTTAAGATATTTTATTGGAACTTTAGCTAAGAGAATTCGGGTAAGGACTCTCTCCTGATCTCTTAAGATATTTTATTAGAACTTTAGCTAAGAAAATTCGGATTAGGACTCTCTCCCGATCTTTTAAAATATTTTTATTAGAATTTTAGCTAAGGGAATTCAGGAAATGACTCTCTCCCAATCACTTAAAATATTTTTATTAGAATTTTGGCTAAGAGAATTGAGGAAAGGACTCTCTCCCAATCTCTTAAAATTTTTTATAGGATTTTAACTAAGAGAATTCAGGAGAGGACTCTCTCCTGAACTCCCATTTTGAAAAGTGAATTTAAAAGTTGCGAATGTCTATCCGAACTCTTCATCGATCTTTCACGTAATTTCACGAACTCTATGTTATCGCGTAATTCCACCCATATAACTTATTGTTCGGGCTTGCTTCGTTTCTTTTCGATATCATAATTTACTTATCCGAGCTAATCTTGGTTTCCGACCCTTCTACATCGATATGGAATACATTTATTTTCCTAATTATTTTCCTTATTTATTCAGGTCAAAAATTTCTAAGTCGTCATCCATACTCCTCATGGTAATTAATTCTTCCATTACCGATGAACTGCTTCGAGTTCTGCAATGCAATAAATACCAAGGCCCTATATATATGAAGAGGAATTTCGTCCTTCACACACTCACATTCTCCCTTCTCCGGTGAATTTCTAATGTTTTACTTTTCTGCTCTTGACTTTTCTAGTGAGAATTCTCCTCATGACAACCACCTTGATCTTTTTCTGAATGTTTTACTTGACCATCTCCTGAACATAGACAATTCTGGTGATCAGAGACTTTTGAGGGTGTCGTCTGATGACAGTGAGGGAACTGAACTAATTGACTTATCAAGGTCAAAATTGACTACCGTGCTGATCTCGAATCGATTTACCGGTATGACCGGTAGACCGATCTCTGACAAGGGAGTACTAATTTTAATCTTGATATCGGTGACCACCTCTTGAAGTTCATTTGGCTCCTAACCATATTAGGGGTCCCAATCATAGCTCGGTTCTGATCGATAACGTCAATGAAGACATTGAGCTTCCCGTAGTCTTTACCATAGTTAACGAGAGCTACCCTCCTGATCTCCACGTATCTCTTAAAAGGCATCCTGGAATCGAGAGTGATCCGAATAGTAGGGGCAAGATAGGTAGAATGTAGTGAAGGGAAATTTGTAATTGTTGATCTTGAGAGATCGCCCAAATGATGTAATCTGACATTTTGGAAATAAAATAAAGTTTTATTTATTCAAAATTGATTATTTATTTTGTTTTATTATTATATTTATTTTTTCGATCTCTTATAACCGTGTCTAATCTTATCTCACAACTCACACTCATCGATCGATCTCTCGTAACCGACCTTTAACTATCCGATCTCCCTACTATGTTTCTGGAATTCTCTTTTGATGAGTCATCGAAACAGTCAAATTCCGCTAACCGATGCATCTCTTGGGGCTTTGTGGGCATTTAATGCTCGGGCAGGTATAAATAGGGAGGAGTATTGGCCATTTGCCTATTTACGCCATTTTTAGATTCCCTAAGCAACTATGATGTTCTCTCTCATTTTCTAAATTTTTTTAGCACCGATTTACACTTCAGTAAAAGCTTTAATCTTTTTTCTGATCAATTTTATCTTTATATTTGAAAATGAGTGGTATCGACGGTCAGAGAGCTGCAAGCCCTCCCTCTGTACACATTTCATGGACATCGAACGAAGGTGATGTGGTCAGACCAAGTGAGTGACCTGAACCTTCTACAGCCATTATCCCAATTCGTGGTCAAGCTACTAGGTCAAAATAAGCATCGACCTCAAGGAAAGAGAACTTACCCATGGACGAGTTACCATCAGTCCTTGAGGAGGTCGATCTCCAGTCTATTAGCCAAGAGTACAATCTTCTAATAAACTCTTTTGAACTTATCAGATGCCATGGCAATCTTCGAGCTAATAATTTCTTTGACGAAATTGACCTGATCATGGTGTTGAAGGAACGGAAGCGTGAAAAACACAAGTTTATACCATTAAATTCAAAAATTTCACCTAGGGTCACATGCATCATGCAAGATTTATTTTTATCTATTTGATTTCAATGATAAACAACATATTAAAACTCTTTTAATATGTTTTTGGATCTGTATTTGCCATTTAAGATTTTAAAAGTAATCAGATTAATTTTAGAACCCTAGATTAAATCAAGAACGATTACACTAACCTCTTGATGCACTGCAGCATGTCTGCGCCTTTGAGATTCGTCTTCAAGACACCAGATGTTGTCCCTCTAGCTTGTTCACACCAAGAACACCTATGGCAGCCCTTGAACAGCTTCTAAAGCTTTTTCTATTAATTAGAAATTCAAGTTCTGCCTTTTAAGAGATTAGAGATGTAAACAGGACACTAGAAATAATTTCTAGTGTTCTTAATTCAAGAGATTGATGGCTAATCTCTTTGAATTGATGAGAGATGAAGAAGAATAGATGAAAAGCCTCAAAGTGGCATGACAAAGGAGAGGAGTGGCTGCTGGTTGCTTTTTTTTTTTTTTCATAACAACACTTAAATAGCTAGGTTAACACATTAAACCCTTGCCACATGTCACCCTTTGATTAGCTCTAGGTTTAAGTGACCCAATCACATTGTTCCAAGTGTTAAACCTATATTTAATCTTGATTTTAATCATCTTACATGATTAAAAAAACATTTGGCAAGCTTATGTGTAATCCCATGTGTCACCATCTCATGATGCCACATGTCACACTGTGAAATGACCAAAATGCCCCTGTGTCTTAATTTTGAGTTCTCAACCCAAAATAATTATTTCTCTTATTCTAATTAATTTATATCAAATATAAATTAATTAATTAATCTCTATTAATTAATTTCTCATTAATTAAATTCATATTTAAACACTTTAAATATAAATTTAATCTATACTACACATCCAATAATCTAGATTTGGTTTCAAGTCATGCTAGGGACTTTGCAATTTAATTGCAAACCAAACCTATTTAATTAATCAATTAAAATCTTTAATTAATTAATTAAATCATATTTAAATAGGTGATAACTTGTGTATGTGTGTGACTTACTAGGCTCATCACTAATTGGCAATGAGACATGATATCAACTCTTAATATCATCAGAACTCTTTCTTACCATAAATGATTTCTCTAAATCATTTTATGAACCTCATAGACCATGGTTAACACCTAGCATAGCATGCCATGGCCACCCAATTAGCAATAAGATTTACCTTAAATGAACCTATAATCATATGTTACCATGCACTAGAATCTCTCTGTTACAAAATCCCAACTCAAGCTGGAGTCATGGTTTATGTCAAACTCCATTTGCTATGAATATTATGTTCTCTTTTAATTCCAGTTCTTGATTAAAAGATTTTCTCATCGAAACTCTTTCTCGAATAAATCTATTTGTCCTGGCCAGGAACTTGAAACATCAAGAACAATTAAATGAACATAGGATTTTATCTCTATTTACTTAGAGGAACAGATTCCATCTTGATTAACACCTACCTCCATATATAACTAGTAGGAGCCAACACATGCCCATATACCCATACATAGTACAAGTATGAAAGCAGTATCAAACTCAAACTACCTATATACAAGATAACTGTGCTATCTCAGGTCTAAAGATTATATGCACTGATATGATTTATGACAAAACATTGACAATAGTAAACTCCATATGCTTGTCATAAGTGTCACTGGTTCGGCCTACTTATCATTTATAAGTGCCTATCATGTTTGTTATATGGCATGAGACTCACTATTCCATCTTATTTATATCTCATATAAATAACTTGGTAACAAACATGAATACAATCTTTCTGGATAAGTCATGTCCTTATTATGAAGTATCCTCGATTGTGAACCTATTTATGATACTTTGTGCTAGAAATATTGTCACTCATATTCTTAACAACTTAAGAATAATATTTCTAACAAAATATCAATGGACCTTTTCTATTATACATAAATATATTATGTAAATGGAAAAGTGGAAATGCCTTTTTATTAATAAAAATATGTACAAGATACATACTAAATGATATGCTCTAGGGCATACTACTAACAGGTGTATGAAGAGCAATTAAATATCGGGCTTCAATTTCCCCTAGATGAATTTTGTAAAGCCATTCTGAAGTTCCACCATGTCTGTGCAGCCCAGTTGCATCTGAACTCCTTGCAGACCCTGGTGACCTTCGTAGGTCTATGCCGGGCTAAAAAGCTTAAGCCTACGGTGAAGGTTTTTACTGAATTGCATAGGCTCGCTCAGTAAAAAGATGATGAATATTGGTTTCTCCAAGCCAAGCCGAACTACGTGCTCTTTACCGATCTCCCCTCGCCACTGAAGAACTGGAAAGATCAATTTTTCATACTGAGGAGCAAGGATCCAAATGGCTTTGAGGGCATTCCATGTAGTTGGCAGTATTTAGTTCCTAAAGTACCAAAAAAGATCGCCCTAAATAAAGACGAGGATGCCGTGGTGAAGGAGTTAAAGGATCAGGTGACCACTCATAAGTATTCATGTTTGGATGTGGTTGTGGCTGAATTAAAATGGTTGATGATGCGAGTGATCGCCTGTGAGGACTCTCTGACCTCGGCCCTGGGATCGGTATAATCTAAACCCTTAGTCTCTTAACCTTAGTGGTCTCACTAACTTGTTCTTTGTGCAGGTATGGTGGGAGGCAAAACTGTAAAGGAAAGCTGCAAGTGAAAGAGGGAACTCACCCGAAAAGTACGAGAGATGAAGGAAGCTACTGCTACTGCCTAGACGCTGAGGCAAGACTTGGTAGAAGTACCAAGCTCTTCGTTCCAACCTCCGGAGTAGCCAACCTCAGAGGTAGAGGTCATTCCTTCTCCACCTCGACTGGCCGAACCTCCACCCCCTTTGGTCTCTTCAAGTGCAAAAGGGGGGCCTTCCAGACCAGTTGTTAAGACGCTCTACCAAGGTGCTCAGGTCCTTCTCCATTCTCTGGAAAGGAATTACTCGATCCGGGACAATCCTGATCTGGCTAAGGTCCTGAGCGCTACTATCTGCTTTCAAGAAGATTGGAATAGGATGGCCCAGGATAGCATTGATGATCTCCTAACTCAGAAGATGAGCTTGGGTTTCGAAACTATTACGAATCAGCATATGATCAAAGAAAAGGCTCATCTCTTAAGATGGGAGATTATGAAAGTGGTTCAGGACGCAGCAGCCGCCAAAGCCCAACTCTCAACTGCCAATAATCACATTGCTAAGATAGAAGATAGAGCGAAGTCTTATCAAGAAAGGATAGTCGAACTGGAGCGGGAACTTGAAGTTGCTCAGGCCAACCGATTTGCCTATCTCGCTTGATTTACTGAAGAGATCAAAGCAAAGGAGGAAGAGGCCCTGGTGAGGGAGGCTGGTGCCTATGTAAATGCCCATGGCAATCTTTTGGCCAAACTCGTGAAGCACTATCCTGAAGAAGACTTCTCCTGGATGGAGAAGCTCATCCCAAGAGCTAAAGATGAGAGTGAGGAAGAGCCTGAGAGAGAGGAGAGAGAGAATGTTAAGAGCAAAAATGTAACTGAAGAGCAGGTTAGGGAAGACCCTCCTGCCGAATAACTTTTGTATAATTTTCTTTGGAATGAATTTTAATTTCTTCAGTGATCGGTTCCTGATGAGATTGGAAAAATACCAAACTAAGAGCAAATGAGCATTAACTCAATCCCCAATTAATTGGATAACTCCAAACACAAAGTTTAAGATCGGTTATCGAGCATGACCGCTTAAAGAGCTTAGTAAACATTAAGCGCAAAGATGACATAAGAAAACCTTTGAAAATAAATGATTTGAAACTAGGTCTCGGTCCAATTTTGCTAGGTTCAGGATCACTTACAAATCGGATTAGATATTAATTTGAATGACTTGATCCTAAAACTATCTGGAATTACCTGAAGTTTGAGGTTAGGGGATCATAAAACACAATGCAAATTTCGGTGGTTCTACAACAGGTCGAATAAACATAGGGATTAGATAGTACTTAATTTGTTCATGAGATCAGATAGACTCTGGATTTACTATTCATTTGAAAATGAGAAGTAAATGATAGAGATCGGGTAAAACACCTACGAGGGAGATGCAAGTTATGACTAAAGATCGACCCAAAATGTGGTGTCTACAATGGGATTAAATTAATGGAAAGAATTATGAAAATTTTGATGGGGGCATAGGAGGAATTATTAAAATTGTAATAAACATACATAAAATTATAATTATAATGAATTTAGATATTTTTACTATAAGACAAAAATTGATTATTTAAAATAGAAACTCATTAAATTACATCATTTTATCATCACCCCCATCATCTTCTTTTTCCTTCTCTCCAAGCTGTCCACCCTCTCTCTCTAAAATCCTCCATTTTTTATCACCTCAAGCTTCCAAACCCTACAAACCTTCCATAAATTCCATAGAAAATTACAAGAAAACCTTGAATTAACCTTGATTGGAAGAAAGGAAGCAAGGAAATCAAAGGAAATTGAAAGATTGGGAAGATAGGAAGTTGACCAATTGAGGTAAGTGGAGATTCTTGTTTAACTAGTTATGAATTTATAGATTTTAAGCTTGATTTTTGAAGTTTTGATGGAAATTGATGAAAATCATGCATGACATTGAAGAGGAGAAATTCGGTCATGATGGTAGGAGTTAGGGTTTATGAGTTTTGATGTGATTAATTTGATTCCTATGCTTGAATTAAAGTTGGAAGCATGATTAGGTGTCACACCCTACTCCCCCATAAGATGTAACATGATCCCGTAGTACACCTAATGAATTACCGTACTTCGCTTACCAATAACCCATTAGATATACTATAAGGGATTTTAAAATAATTTTCATGAAATTTAAATCATCGATTAAAATCTAGTTTTATAAAAAAAAAATTTCAAAATTTCAGCAAAGTGCTGGTTGTGTTTAAAAAAAACAGTTCTTCAAACCTGAAAAGGAAAGCACTCCAAACATGTTTTCTCAAATACAACTCTAATAACTTCATTTCAACTCACAATTCAAATCTTAATAATCAAATCAATTCACTTTCAAACCAATCTCATCATAAAGAACATTTCATTGATTACAAGACTCAACATTAATATTACAAAACTATTCATGTAAATGAAATCTCAAATTTTCATTTACAATAATTTACATTTAATTACATACCAAAATATTTTATAAGAGTTTTTATACAACTGCTCAAATAATTTACATACATATTATTACATGCATACATCAAAACCTGTGTACATGAGTATACCTGGAGCTGATCTGAATGTGTCTTCAAAGAAGCTTACTCAATTGCTCTATGATATTTTCACCTGCGACAGCATACAAAGCTATCAATGAGTGGTGAACTCAGTGGTGCACAACTATAACTTAAAACATAGTTCAATATACCTTAGCAAAATTACAGCAAATAATTTGGAAATCAGGATACTCATCAAATTCCAAAAATCAAATTATTCATTGCTAATAACATAAATCATTTGTATGAAATGACTTTGATCACGAAATTCAATTTATCAAATCATAACTAACCATTTAAGGTAATTCCAACAAAATCAATTATACATAAATCATAATTGAAATCACAATTCATTACTATTCAAAAACCATTCTTTATCTCGAAAGCCATTCTTTATCTCAAAAGTCTTTATTTATCTCAAAAACCATTCTTTATCTCAAAAATCGGATTCTAAAATCCTATGGTCGGGGAGGTCGAATCATCGTGCACAGCACACATCACAATAATGAATCTTCCGAAAGGGCCATAACATTAAAAAAACTTAGATCTAACCTCTAATAAGAGGAGAATCTAAGCCTGTGCACGTACCATGGTAATCAAAACACAACTAACTCCATTGTCTTCTCAACAAATGAGAGAGACGGGTAATAACCTAGTCAAGCATCTATAGTGAGATATAAAATAATATCACAATCCTTTGAGTGAGCATAAATCACAATATAATTCGATTCAAAGTCAATTCCAATATCCAATAATTTTTATGCTCATCATAATTCAAATCATAAATTTGCATTTTTCCATGCAAATTGCCCATCACAATTCAAAACATGTTCTATCACAATTTTGCAAACATAATTTATTCAATCCACAACAATGCTTAATACTTGTGGAAATACCATTTCACAAAGCTAAATTCATACATACTATAACAATTTCAATAATCATTGAATTAAATCCAATACTTGATAAACATAATACATAAGGAAAATAACTTCATTTAATCATATGAAATATTCAGAACAAAATCAGTTAAAAACTAGTTGTGCACAAACCTGATCTGAGTTACTCCTAGGCCTTGACTCAATGTCCTTTATGCTTCTCAATATCCTTATCAACTGAAACACACAATTTAAAGTGTTTCAGTACTCAATGAATTTGTTTCCAACCATAAAATCCACTATTTAAATTTTCTTGATACTATTTCCTTCAATTCATTTTATTAGTCAACCTATAATGTTGACCCTTGATGCACTCTAAGTGAGTCAATTCTAATGTTACCAATATGTCACATTTTATAGCCCTTTAGTGTTGGTATATGTTACCAATTTCATTTCTAAGTGCATTGCATTTTATTGTAATTTACAGGATTTCAGTGTACTATTTTGACCTAGTCGGAGGACCTAGTTTCCTCAGTTTTCGGGTTTTGGTCCAAACTACAAACTTGTAGATCTATATCTTATTGCACGTGGGGCAAAATTTCAGGTCATTCTGAGTTGTGTAGACCAAGATATGGTCAATTTACCAATGCTGGACAGAATGCACTAAAATGATAGGCTTAGGTCACTTTTGGTTCAGCCAGTTTTGGTACCTAAAATTGTGCAAGCTATTTGGCTTGGTTCTGGCCATTTCTAAGCTTTTGTGTCTTCATAAGAATTGTAGATCTATGTCTAAACTATTCATGGTAAAACTTTCAGGTCAATTGGACTTGTTTTGAGTGAGTTATGGTCAAAACACTAACTGCTGCCCAAATGGTCAATTTTCAGGCTTTCAAGTCACTAATCCGGATTTTGTCATTTTTCAAGTCACCTTCTAGGCAGAATTTAGGTAAGCTTCCTATATGAAAGTTGGCACATTTTGTGCCTAGTTTCACCTTCGATTAGTCTCATACCAATTGGAGTCACACACTTAAGGTTCTAAGCTAAAATCATCACTTGCCAATTACACATTCTATACTTACCAAGTTAACCTTTCATGCCAATTTTGATTTGGTACTATACCATTAGCACACATTACATCACATTTTGGTCATTTTGGACAACTTGTAACCATTCTCAACATACGCATTATAACTCATAATTTTCCAAAGTCCAATTACACAATTTAACCACATGAACATACCCCATTTACATGTCCAAATCCAAACAATTATTCACATACACATGCTGCCACCATAAGCAACATAATTCAACAATAATTTCATGAACTTAAACACTTTAATCTTCTTCATAAGGCTACCACAAGTTTACACATACCCATCAACTTCCATTTTCACTTTTCCAAGCTTACAAATCAAACTTTACACATGGAATTCAACTTTAATACAATTAAACATTTAAATTAACATTCAAACAGCCATTTACATGCAAGGACAAGCTGTTCATGGTGAGGTTTCATGGCTGCCAAAATAGCTCAACTCCAATAAGTCATCAAATATAAAAAATTCTTCCATAAATTAACTACCCACAACATCCGCTCAAAGTTTAAGGAAGCAAGATTGAAAAATACACATTTACCTCTTTTGGACTTCTTCAAAACTCCACCAAAACTTTCCTTTCTTGCTCCCAAAATGTTGCCCAAGCTGTATAGAACAACTTTAGTGAAGAAACCTAGAAGAACTAATGGCTTGATAATGGTGGATGGAGCTTGCATGAAGGGGTGGCCATGGATGGACCTTGGGAGAAAATTTGGTTCGGCCAAATGAAAATTAAGTGGAAAAGATGATGAATGCAGAAAGTTAGTGGATGTTTCTATCCACTTATGATACTATATGAGGAATAATGGTCCACTAACTTAGCTTAAGGATAAATTAATGTTAAACTTTTCATTATTCAAAATCTTACCCCAAAAGTTTCCTCATTTATTTTTCATTTAAATTTCATTTTTTTCATGGGGTTTTCCAACTTTAATGTCACTTATTTTTAATGGACATTTATGTTAAAAGGCAACTCGGGGTGTTAATTGACCACAATGCCCTTATTCAGGTTGCATTCCTGATTTTTCTGTAACACCGAGTTTTGTCATTTTCTTGATTTCTCGTTTTTCTTTGTACTAATCACTTAATTTTTCTTTGTTATTTCTAATGATATTTATACTTCAATAGATGTTTATTTAAGTCTTCAAAATATTTACCAGGGTTCCCCGCGATCTAGGGCTAGTGAACGGTCCACGCCGCAACTTCCCAGTGCGATCACCCATCGCTATGGTTTTCGGCTCGTTTAACTCGGTTACACTTCATTGTTATTATTTTTTTCTTTGTTTTTCTTGTATTTTCTTTTCTTGTATTTCATTATTTTATGTCTCTTCACCCATATCTAAGTGTAGTTCTAGGCATCCTAGCTATCCGGATAACACTGGTCACCGGAATAGTAGAACGCACTACCGAACATAGGGGTGTTACATTAGGCACTTGAATTTGATTGGAATTGGAAGATGGCAATTAGGGTTTGTATATAATTAGGGTTTTTGTGGTAAGAAGCTCATTTAATGTTAGTATGGCTATATTATGACTATTTGATGTGTGGTTATTAGGAAACAAGGATGAATTAGTGAAGAAATTGAATGAAAGGATAAGGGTACCCTAAGTACTAAATCTAGATAGCTTGAGTCTAGTGAGATTATTTGTAACACCCTACTCCCCCGTAAGATGTAACATGATCCCGTAGTACACCTAATGAATTACCGTACTTCGTCTACCGATAACCCATTAGATATACTACAAGGGATTTTAAAAACAATTTTTGTGAAATTTAAATCATCGACTAAAATCTGGTGTTATAAAATTTTTTCAAAATTTCGGCAAAGTGCCGGCTGTATTTTGAGAAAACAGTTCTTCAATCCTGCAAAAGAAAATGCTCCCAGTATGTTTTCTCAAATACAACTTCAATAACTTCATTTGAACCCATAATTCAAATCTCAATAATCAAATCAATCTCCTCATAAAAGAAACATTTCATTGATTATAAGACTCAAAATTAATATTACAAAACTATTCAGATAAATGAAATCCCAAATTTACATTTACAATAATTTACATTTAATTACATATCAAAATATTTTACAAGAGTTTTTATACAACTACTCAAATAATTTACATACATATTATTACATGCATACATCAAAACCTATGTACATGGGTGTACCTATAATATACCTGGAGCTGATCTGAAAGTGTCTTCAAAGAAACTTACTCACTGCTCTATGCTCTTCTTACCTGCGACAGCATACAAAGCTATCGCTGAGTGGTGAACTCAATGGTGCACAACTATAATTTAAAATATAGTATAATATACATTGACAAAATTTACAGTAAATAATTTGGAAATCTGAATACTCATCAAATTCCAAAACTCAAAATATTCATTGCCAATAATGTGAATCATTTGTATAAAATGACTTCGATCATGAAATTCAATTTATCAAATCATAACTAACCATTTAGGTAATTCCAACAAAATCAATTATACATAAATTATAATTGAAATCACAATTCTTTACCATTCAAAAGCCATTCTATATCTCAAAAACCATACTGTATCTCAAAAATTATTCTTTATCTCACTAACTATGCAAGACTAATCCGAAAGGGCCATATTCGATGTGATTCTAACTCCCTATGGTCGGGGAGTTCGAATCAGATTCTAACTCCCTATGGTCGGGGAGGTCGAATCAGATTCTAACTCCCTATGGTCGGGGATGTCGAATCATCGTGCACAGTACCATCACAATAATGAATCTTCCACAAGGGCCATAACGATAAAAAAACTTAGATCTAACCTCAAATCAGAGGAAAATCTAAGCCTGTGCACGTACCATGGTAATCAAAACACAACTAACTCCATTGTCTTCTTAACAAATGAGAGAGACGGGTAATAACCTAGTCAAGCATCTATAGTGAGATATAAAACAATATCACAATCCTTTTAGTGAGCATAAATCACAATATAATTCGATTCAAATTCAATTTTGATATCCAATAATTTTTATGCTCATCACAATTCAAATCATAAATTTGCATCTTCCATGAAAATTACCATCACAATTCAAAACATGTTCTATCACAATTTTCCAAAACATAATTTATTCAATCCATAACAATGCTTAATACTTGTGGAAATACCATTTCACAAAGCTAAATTCATACATATTATAACAATTTTCAATAATCATTGAATTAAATCCAATGCTTATTAAACATAATACATTATGTCATTTAATCATGTGAAATATTCAAAACAAAATCAGTAAAAAACTAGTTGTGCACAAACCTCTGATAACTATCTCCTGGTCTTCACTCAGTGTTTCCTTCCCTTTTCCTGAGTCTTTGCTAACTGAGAAACACAATTTAAAGTGTTTCAGTACTAAATTAAACTGTCTCTAATGATAATGCTTGATAAGTAATTCACTGAATGCTATTATTTGCTTAATCAACCTAACATATCGACCCTCGATGCATTCTAGGTAAATTAGGTTTTAATGTTACTAACATGTCACATTCGATAGTCTTTTAGGGTTGGTACATGTTACCAAATTCATTTCCATGTATCTTGCATTTTCTTGCAATTTGCTGGATTCTGGGATACTAGTTTGACCTAGCAGGATGACCTAGTTCCCTTGGTTTTCGGGTTTTGGTCAAAAATACAAACTTGTATATCTATGTCTTATGGAACGCGGGGCAAAATTTTAGGTCATTCTGAGTTATGTAGACCAAGTTATGGTCATTTTACTATTGCTGGTCAAATTGCACTAAAATTGGTCATTTTAGGTCAATTTTGGTTCGGCCAGTTTTTGGGCCCAAACTTGTGTAAGCTGTTTGACTTGCTTATGGTCATTTCTGGGCTTTGGTGTCTTCATAAGACTTGTAGATATGGGTCTTAACTATTCATGGTCAAAATATCAGGTCTATTGGACCTGTTTTGAGTGAGTTATGGCCTAAACACTAACTGCTGCCTAATTGGTAAATTTTCATGCCTTTATTGCACTTAATCCGGATTTGGTCATTTTTCAAGCTACCTTGCAAGCAGAATTTTGGCAAGCTTCCTTCATGAAAGTTGGCACATTTTGTGCTTAGTTTCACCTTCAATTGGTGTCATACCAATTGGAGCCACACACTCAAAGTTCTAGGCCTAAAACTCAAACTGCCTTATTGCATTTCTTTCATACACATCAAGGATCACTCCTAACACTTACCAAACTCAATATTCAAGTCAATTCTGGTTGTACCATAACCTAAACATAATTTACAACATATTAGAGGTCATTTTGGCAGCTTACAATTACATTCAACAAACACCATAAAGTGCAGAATTTGTCCAACTCAATTTACAACAATTCAATCACCAATTCATGCTCATTTACATGTCCAACTTCACACCATCATACATGCACTCAAACTGCCATAACCCCTATCACAAATTAACATTAATATTCCATAATCCAAGCATGAAATAACATCCTTATGGTTCACCAAACCAGGCTGCCATTTCATGCATTACATTCCCATAATTTCCAAGCATTCAAATTTCAATACACATTCACATATACTAAGTATACATCACCCAAATGATTTCCTACACACATAAACATTTAATCAATGCTTTAATCCACCATTTACAAGCAAAAATAAACTGTCTTCAAGGTGTTTTCATGGCTGCCAAAAGTGCACATCCCCATTCAACATCAAACTCCAAAATTCCTTCCACAATTCAACTACCCATAACACCCACACAAACTTTAATGAAGCAAGGATGAAGGAAATGGACATATACCTCAAGTGGAGCTTGTCAAACCTCTTCAAACCTCTCCCTTTTTGCTCCCAAAATACTGCCCAAGGTGTGTACTTAAACTTTAATGAAGAAGACTTGAAGAAATTGTGGCTAAATCTTGAGTGGATGAAGCTCCACACATGGATGGCAATGGAGGTTTTGGGAGGGATTCCAATTCGGCTGGTTCTTATCTTCGAGGTTGAAGATGGTAGTTTCAGTCCACTAATGCTTAATATGGGTCCCTTAAGAGGTCACTAGTGGAGCACTAACTTGGTTAAATAAGTCATTAATCTTAATTTCCTTAATTTTGCTCATTTGCCACTAATCTTTTACTATTTACATAATGTATCTCAATTTAATTTTTCATGCCATTTGTAAAGTGTAATATCATTTATTTTTAATGGACATTGAGGTCAAAAGACAACTCTAGGTGTCAAATGACCAAAATGCCCCACTTCGGGTTATATTCCTGATTTTTCGGTAACACTGATTTTTGTCTGTTTCTCGATTTTTTGTTTTTCTTTGTACTAATTTATTAATTTTTCTTTGATATTTCTAATGGTATTTGTACTTCAATAGGTGTCTATTTAAGTCCTAAAAATATTTTCCAGGGTTCCCCGCGGTCTAGGGCTAGTCAACGGTTCACGCCGCGACTTTCTGATGCGGTCACCCATCGCTAGGGTTCTCGGCTCGCTTAACTTGGTTACATTTCTTTGCTATTATTTTTCCTTTGTTTTTATTGTATTTTCTTTTCTTGTATTTCATTATTTTATGTCTCCTCACTCATATCGAAGTGTAGTTCTAGGCATCCTAGCTGTCCGGACAACACTGGTCACCGGAACAGTATAACGCACTACCGAACATAGGGGTGTTACATTATTAGTTCATAACTTGAGCTATGTAACTCTAATTGATGTGAAATCAATGGAAAATGAAACTTAAGACAAAATGCTAAAACTTTCATGCAGAACATTAGACCTGAAAATGGCTGGAAGGTACGTCAATTAGGGTTAGAATCCGGCAATGCAAACATAAAACTTGGAAAAACTAACCAAATGAACAGTACAAACTTAATTGAGCGTAACTCACTTTACAAAACTCCAAATTGAGTGATTCTTGAATCTGTGTAATCTTGAATTATAGGGGAACAATTCATATGAAAACTGTGAAGACAAATTTAACTATAACCTACCCAAAGTTGCTAGACAAAGTAAATCCAGAAATCTGACTGTATTCTAGAATAGCCCTAAAACCTGAGGAATTTACCACCTGAACAGTTTTGACAAAATGACCATAAATTAAGTTATACAAATGAAAATTAGATGATTCCAAAACCAAAATATGCATAAGACATAGAACTACAACTTTCATTTTGACCCAGTTAAAATTCTTAGGGCAAGGCAATTGAAATATTAGATTAAGTTAGAACTTGAAAACTGAAATTTCTTGCAACTTAGCAATTTTGCCCTATGACCTCCGGGTAGTAAACAGAGCATAACTTTCTTTGTAAATCTCTAGTTGAGGTGCTACAAAATGATTTGGAAACTTAAGATAAAGGCCTAAAACTTTGTTTTAGAGACTTGGTACAAATTCTGAGCATAAGGTGCTCGAATCTGAAATGCAAGTTTGAGGTGAAAATCTGGAAAATCTGAGAATCGCAGGGTAAGACACCTAGGAGCAGTACCTAGTTTTTTTTACCATAACTAGTCACCTAGACCTTCAAATTGAGTGATTCAAAATGATAATTAAAGCTAAGACATAGAGGAACAACTTTCATGAAGATCACTTTGACAAATTATGATTGAAACCAGGTTGAAATTGGGTTTAAAGGTCATGTTCTAATGCTGCCCTGCAGTTGGGTATAGTTAGAATGTGTAGCAATCTTAACAATTTAATTGATTAGCTATAAGTGGAAGTTATAATGAGTATTAAAACTTTAAAATTGTGTATTTTCAATGGAGAAGAATACTTTGGAGTAAAGAGAGAATTAAGGAAAAGTAAGGAGATTAAGTTAAGGTTTGTGCACAACGAAATCTCTTGTATTTTAAATTTGCAAATGAGATTGATGTGAATTTTATTTGTGTTTGAGAAATGTTTTCATTGTTTTGAGAATATTTTGTTATTTAAAAAGAATATATTATTGTGTTGAAAAGGCAGATGTTGGCCATTGATTTCATTGTAGCAAGGGGGTGGCCGGATTGAATGTGTTTTAGAAGTATTTTAAGAATTTGATGTGTTACCAACCCTATTTATCAAACTGTGATGGTTTGAAATGTTGTTATTTGAATAGAAATTGTTTTAAATTATTTTGAAACCATAGTTGGCATGACAAACCTTGATTATTCCCTCATTAATAATGGTTAAAGGGGTTGAGATTAATTATGTTCCCTCTCTGATTTTCCAGTTGAGGTTGAGATCAAATGAATGCATTCATATTTGCTAGCTAGCCTTACTTTCCTTAATAGTAACGGCTATGGGGTTGAGATAGCTTTGTCGTAGTGTACAATGCGGCATTAATCATAAAATTTTGTGTTATGGCTTAAACTGTATGTAGTTGGCAACACAAATGAATTTAATTATTTTAAAAATTATATTGAGCAAATAAATGATTTGTGAATGACAATATATTGATGTTTATGAACATTACCATTGTTTTTATGTTTGATGGAAAATTTGAACATCTTTAATACTCTATCATGATTTGATAAATTATGTTTTATAATGGTTTTAAAAAGTTGATAGTTGTGCACCACTGAGTTAAATACTCAGTGATAGCTATTTCTATGCTGTCGCAAGTAGAGGAAAAGAGAAGGTAGCTGAGTGAACACATTAGAAGCTATACTCCTTGATGGACAGGGTATATTTCTAGGTTACTCTTTGTATTTTGTTTCAGATGTAAATAATTACTATATGTATGTAAACATATTTGAGCAATTGTACAAACAGTATTGTAATATTATTTTTATACTTCAAATGGATGTAAATTTGTAAATATATATTCTTTTTGGACAATGAATGAAAGAAGTATCTATTTAAATATTGATTTGAGAAATTATTGCTTTGATGAGTAATTGTGATCCATATTATTGCTACAGGTTTATTTTAACAGGTTCAAATTTTTTATAATTGTATTTTTAGTCGTCACCACGCTAATTTTTCGCTAAAATTCTTAAAGTTTTAAAAATATTTATTTCTTCTCTTAACTAAATTTCATAGTATTTTCTTAATCTTAAAATCATTATAGCCCTTTTATTGACAATTTTGAATTGGAAAATGAATTTGAATTCATTTAAAATCCCTTGTAGTATGTTTAATGGATTATCGGTCGATGGAGTTCGGTAATTCATTAGACATATTATGGGATCATGTTATATCTTATAAAAGGGTAAGGTGTGATAATACCACCATGAAAGCTTTGATTTTTTTTTTTTTGAAAAAAAAAATCTCCAATGATATTCATCCCCATTAAAGTTTTTAAAGATATTCCCTTGTGGAAATAAGTATGTAACACCCTCCCGGTAACTACTCCGTACATCCTACTGTTCCGGTGACCGGTGTCGGTCCGGACAGCTAGAATGTCCGAAAAAATATTTAAATTAAAGTCAGGAACCATAATTAACTCAAATATTAATAAGAAAAAATTTAGTAAAAATTTTAGGAATAAAATACAACCGAGTTAAATGAGCCGGAGCCCAAGCGATGGGTAACCAGAGGGAAGTTGCGGTTCTCGCAACGAGGAGCCCTAGACCCGGGAGAAAAATTATAAAATAATTTTTGGGACTCCAGAGAAGGGTTATTGAGGTTCCCATGGCATTAGAATGCCAAGAAAATACTTAGAAAAATTTTTTAATCGGTACAGACAATTTTGACCCGTTAAGCCAAACGGAGGGCATTTTGGTCATTTCTCTTTCCGAGGTGATTTTTGGCCGACTTGTCCAGTTGAGTAAATAATTAATATGACATAAAATATGAAGAAACATTACTAAAAATTTAAATTGAAATAAAGTAGTGAAGGAAGAAAAAGAAAATGAGAAAAATGCTTATTAATGACATCATGAAGATGTCATTTAAAAACTATAACCAATCCTATTTAAACAACTAATTAACCAACAAATAAAAAGGACTAAATAAAGACCAAATTAACAAAAATGCAGCAGCCATCTCCCTTCCAAGAAAACCAGCCGAAACATACCTAGAACCACCTCCATTGATTTTCAATCCAAACCTTAAATTCCCTCTTCATTTCACCCTAAAACCCTAGAGATCTTTCACTAAAATTTGCCCTAGCACCTTGCTAAACCTTTTGGCAGCCAAGAAGGAGAAAGAAAGTGAAGTTTAGGGGCTTGGGAAATTCTGCCACTCAAGGTTAGTGCTACACTTTCATTTTCACTCTTTTAATCTTAGTTAGAACATCATTTTGAGCTAAGAGATTTTAAGAAATTGAAGTAAATTATATGTGTTAAGGGTACCTTCAATTTTCGGCAGCCCTATGGAAGGATGAGTTTGATTGTTTAATAAACTTAGAGTGGCTAGAAATGATGGTTAAGGTATTAATAAGCATGGATATTGAACTAAGTATGTTAATTAAAGTTTATGAGCAAATTGATTTGGACATTAGGGTTTGGAAAGGTGAAAATGTGACTTGGCTTAGGAAATTGTTAGAGAACTTTTTAATGGTCAATTAGTGACTATTTTAGGTAAGTTGACTATAGAATGGACTGAAAAATAGGATTGCAAAGTGAAGTTGCAGGCTGCCCTAGGACAGCAGCAGAGGGACTGAAAATTCAGTCCACTTGCACTGCCATAACTTGGGCTGTGTTGGTCCAATTGGTATTTGGCCAATTGGACATGAAACTAGGCTTATAATGGCACATTTTTGCTGAAGAAACCATGCCCAAAAGACCAAAGCAAGAGGACCAAAACTTGGCCCCAATCCGGATACCCTGCCACTGCTTCTGCAGAATTGACCAAATGAACAGTAACTGTTCATTTGGTCATAACTCACTGTAGATATGGTCAATTGACCTGAAATGTTTACAGCAATAAGTTAAGACATAGAAAAACAACTTTCATGAAGGAACCTACCCCAAATTATGGCCAGAACCTAACCTAAATGGCAGTGGAAGTCACTGTTCATGTTACTGTAGATATGGTAATTTCTGCAGAATGGGAATCCGGCCAGCTGTGGTTTTTGGACCATATCTAGAGCTACAAAACTCCAAATGGAGTGATTCAAAAAAGGAAATTCAACTAGACAAAATAAGGAACAACTTTCATGTTTTACATTTCTTCAAATTCCCATAGAAACAGTGTCCAATGGAACAGTGAAGTTGACTCACTAAAACTGAAAATTCTGCTTGTGTTGGTTTAAACTTGAAATGGTATTAACACTTAATGCCAACAAGTTTTAAACACAAAATGTGGTATGTTGGAAGTGCCAAAGTCAATGTACATATTTTTATTCTAAAAGTCAACATTTTTGTTGACCAATAAGATGAATAGTGACACTAAAAATTTGAAATTCACAAATTGAGGAATTTAAAAGTTTCAAATGCCCTAGTATACCTAACAAGATTGGGTTGGATAGTTTGGCATGCCAATAGGGTTCAGTTAGCAGTACTGCACATGGCAATATGCCATTCTGTGATTTCATGGCTTGTAGCCATTCTGACTTTGTATTGAGACTTGGCCTTGTGCCTGATCTTATTTACAGCTTGTTAGCTATTCTGTTGCACACCGGGAGATGCATATGTGACCGATGGTGTGACGGCCCGAGGTACTAGGTACCCAGTGCCAGTTTACCCGTTATCCAGTCCAGTCGTCTAGTGTAGGTTTACTTGGGGCAACCAAATGAATAAAAGTGAACAACGTTAATGAAATAATGGATATACCAATACCAAACAAAGAAAGCATACACATTCTATACACATTCATTTTCTTGCTATTTTCTTCTATTATATTATTGCACCACTAAGCATTATTGCTTAGCGCGTTGCTTTTGCCACGCGTAGGTACTGGAGATCCCGATCGTGAGCCCAGTAGACCACAGACTGGGTGAGTCCATCCTGCGATTCTTACGATGTCCGTGTCACCTCGTCACCTGCAGTGCATTGGTAGGACACTAGATGTCATTTTGTCATTTTGTAATTAAATTTTTATTTTCTCATATGTATTTGTGATTTATGTAATGTATTTTGAGGTTCATGTAAATAATAAAGATTTATGGTTATGTATGGAAGCAATTTGAGTATTTAATTGTTGTTTATATATGAGAACCCTGAGAAAGGGATGTTTGAGAAATGAAAAGGTTGATGAGACCTGAAATTGAAAAACTGTTGAGAGCTTGATATTGAGTTTTGTGATGATTTTGGAGTTGGGAATGAATGAATTTGTTTATTGGAAGTGTTTTTAACAGGTTCCGAAGAACTGTTTCTCCATTTTTAGCCGGTACTCCGCCGGATTTTCTATAAAATTTTCGGAACCTCAAATAAATAAAAATTTTGCTAAATGGCTTAAATAAAGTATATTTCATAAATTATATGCAAAAGCATGATATAAATTAATTAAGGTATATTAGAGTGTGCCGGTACACCGTGTGGCATTACTTACTCGGGTATACTGTACACGGGTAAGGGGTGTCACAAAGTATGCATACATGAAGGATAGAAAGCACATAGATTACAGGCAGTTTTGAGATCTAATAAGCTTAGATTTCAAGTCACGGATCAGTTTATTTGGTAAGTCCTTAGACATTATTTAAGGCACACGACATTGTCGCATAAGGCATAGAAAATCATGCATTAACATGTCACCTGTATGTTAGTAGTATGCCCTAGAGCATATCATTTAGTATGTATCTTGTACATATTTTTATTAATAAAAGGCATTTCCACTTTTCCGTTTACATAATATATTTATGTGTAATAGAAAAGGTCCATTGATATTTTGTTAGAAATATTATTCTTAAGTTGTTAAGAATATGAGTGACAATATTTCTAGCACAAAGTATCATAAATAGGTTCACAATCGAGGATACTTCATAATAAGGACATGACTTATCCAGAAAGATTGTATTCATGTTTGTTCCCAAGTTATTTATATGAGATATAAATAAGATGGAATGATGAGTCTCATGCCATATAACAAACATGATAGGCACTTATAAATGATAAGTAGGCCGAACCAGTGACATTATGACAAGCACATGGAGTTTACTCTTATCAATGTTTTGTCATAAATCATATCAGTGCATATAATCTTTAGACCTGAGATAGCACAGTTATCTTGTATATAGGTAGTTTGAGTTTGATACTGCTTTCATACTTGTACTATGTATGGGTATATGGGCATGTGTTGGCTCCTGCTAGTTATATATGGAGGTAGGTGTTGATCAAGATGGAATCTGTTCCTCTAAGTAAATAGAGATAAAATCCTATGTTCATTTAATTGTTCTTGATGTTTCAAGTTCTGGCAGACAGATAGATTTATTCGAAAAGAGTTTACGATGAGAAAATCTTTTAATCAAGAACTGGAATTAAAAGAGAACATAATATTCATAGCAAATGGAGTTTGACATATACCATGACTCGGCTTGAGTTGGGATTTTATGTAGAGAGAGATTCTAGTGCATGGTAACATATGATTATAGGTTCATTTAAGGTAAATCTTATTACTAATTGGGTGGCTATGGCATGCTATGCTAGGTGTTAACCATGGTCTATGAGGTTCATAAAATGATTTAGAGAAATCATTTATGGTAAGAAAGAGTTCTGATTATATTAAGAGTTGATATCATGTCTCATTGCCAATTAGTGATGAGCCTAGTAAGTCACACACATACACAAGTTATCACCTAATTAAATATGATTTAATTAATTAATTAAAGAGTTTAAATTGATTAATTAAATAGGTTTGGTTTGCAATTAGATTGCAAAGTCCCTAGCATGACTTGAAACCAAATCTAGATTATTGGATGTATAATATAAGTTAAATTTATATTTAAAGTGTTTAAATATGAATTTAATTAATGAGAAATTAATTAATAGAGATTAATTAATTAATTTATATTTGATATAAATTATTTAGAAGAAGAAAATAATTATTTTGGGTTAAGAACTCAAAATTAAGACACAGGGGTATTTTGGTCATTTCACAGTGTGACACGTGGCACCATGAGATGGTGACACATGGGATTACACATAAGCTTGCCAAATGTTTTTTAATCATGTAAGATGATTAAAATCAAGATTAAATATAGGTTTGACACTTGGCACAATGTGATTGGGTCACTTAAACCTAGAGCTAATCAAAAGGTGACATGTGGCTAGGGTTTAATGTGTTAACCTAGCTATTTAAGTGTGGTTATGAAAAGAAAACATAACCAGCAGCCTCTCCTCTCATATGTCACGCCACTTTGAGCCTCTCCAGCTATTTCTCTTCATCTCTCATCAATTCAAAGAGATTAGGCATTAATCTCTTGAATTAAGAACACTAGAAATTGTTTCTAGTGTCCTGTTTACATCTTTAATCTCTTAAAAGGCAGAACTTGATTTTCTAATTAATAGAAAAAGCTTTAGAAGCCATTCAAGGGCTTCCATAGGTGTTCTTGGTGTGGACAAGCTAGAGGGACAACATCTGGTGTCCTGAAGACAAATCTCAAAGGTGCAGACACGCTGCAGCACATCAAGAGGTTAGTGTAATCGTTCTTGATTTAATTTAGGGTTCTAAAATTAATCTGATTAATTTTAAAAATCTTAAATGGCAAATACAGATCCAAAAACATATTAAAAGAGTTTTAATATGTTGTTTATCATTGAAATCAAATAGATAAAAATAAATCTTGCATAATGCATGTGACCCTAGGTGAAAATTTTTGAATTCAATGGTATAAACTTATATTTTTCACGCTTCCGTTCCTTCAATTGGTATCAGAGCCACTATATTTGCCATTTAGATTGTTGATTATATGATTTAATTGTGTGTTTGATCATGAGATCAAAAGTTCATTGCTGGTTGCAAAGCAAGTTGGCGGCATACTTGAAAAAACACCATCAATGGTGCGCATGGTTTGGCTTCCATGGGTGGTTTAAGGTTTGGCTTTTAATTCTGCAATTGTTGTATGATCTAAGGCCTATTCTTTGACTAATTAAAGTGTTTAATTAGTAGTTTTTATCACACAATTAAATTATGATTCAAATCAGAATTTTAAAAAATTGTTTGAATGTGATTTAAATCTGAATTTTAAAAGTTGTTTGAATGTGATTCAAATCTGAATTTTTAAAGTTGTTTGAATCATATTTAAATCTGATTTTTTAAAATTGATTGAATAAAATTCAGATCTGATTTTTAAAAAATGTTTGAATGTGATTCAAATCTGATTTTTTAAAAAATGTTTGAATGTGATTCAAATCTGAATTTTTGAAGTTGTTTGAATGTGATTCAAATCTGAATTTTTAAATTTGTTTGAATGAGATTCAAATCTGAATTTTTAAATTTATTTGAATCATATTCAAATCTAGATTTTTAAGTTGAATATGAGATATTCAATTTAATTTAAGTATGTATGTTTTATTTAATTGTTAAATAGTGATATGCATGATGGATGATCATGGACTATAAAAGACCAATGCGATTGGATTTATTTCTTTTATGTTTCTTTGGGATTGTAAATTAATTAATTTATTTTAATTTTTTTTTGGGCATGTATTATTAAGTTTGTAATAATTTTTGGGTTGTAATTTCATTTATTTAAGTTCTTGTAAATTCGCCTTGGTATGCCAAGGATTACTATGTAATATTGGATTGCAAGAAGTTCAAGGAGGTCAAGAGCATTGGTGGGACCAGTGGGAGGAATTCAAGATCAAGTGTTGATTATGTACTCCTTCAGCAACTCTTGTAAAATGAATGAATGAAATGCACCTAGGAATGCCCTGATTTAATTCTTGGTGGCTCAGAATTGAATCCCTTAGAAAGTCCATGATCATACCATATTTACTGCTTATCCATGAATGCATGAGATGTATGGGAATGTATGCAATTATATGATATATGCATGCTAAATGGATAATGTGCAAAGTGAGACCTTAATAGTAATGAGGATGGCTATAAAATCTTCCAAACAAATGATTAACTTGGAAATGCTATAATTAAAGTAATTATAACATAGGCCCTCCATTGGGGCAATTATTTTAAGCAATTTTAAATAGTTGCATAAGATGCAATTTATTTAAGAGATTTTCTTAAGAATAATTGTTAAGTATGAGATGTTGTAAATATGTAAATAGTTTAGTGGATAATATTGGATGTACCTGAGGACATTAAAATTATTTGCATAATTACTGGCTCAATGGGATCAACTTAACTAATGCAAGATAAGTCAATAATGGATGTACCTGAGATTTTGAGCATTAGGGGCTAGGTAAAGGATTGAACCTCACATGAGATGTGATGGGCAAAGAGTTGCTCACTTATAGTTTATTGTAATTCCAATAATGGATGTACCTGAGGATGATCAATAGAATTATAAGAATTCAATCACCCACTAGAAATCCATCCAACTAGGATTTCCGTTTTCTACTTTGGAAGTGTAGGATTCGCTAAGTTAGTGGGAGGACCAATTTGATTGAAAGACCATAATCATTTTGGTTAATTACATGATACATTTACTAATTAATCTGGTTATTTTCTGCAGTTAATTTTCTGATAAAAATGAGCACAAAACAACCACCACCATCCAATATCCTTGCAAGCATACTTGATCACAATAGGTTGTGGACCTAATCATGCGATTGGCTAAGAAATTTGAAACTTGTCCTGAACCTTGAACATATAGGATATGTTCTAGATTCAAATGTTCCTGGTCCCTTACCTCCAGAGGCCACACAAGAGGAACATGAAACTTTGGACAAGTGGAAGGAGCATGATATGAGAGCTAAGTGTTACATGCTTGCTTCCATGAGTAATGAGTTACAGAAGCAACATGAGAACATGCAGAGTGCGAGTGAGATCCTCCTTCACCTACAAGAGTTGTATGGTGAGCATAGCAGGAATGCTAGGTATGAGATATCTAGGCAGCTGTTCCGCATGAGGATGTCTGAGGGACAGAATGTTGGGGATCATGTCCACAAGATGATTCGGCTGATTGAGCAGTTGGAATATCTTGACTTCAACATGGATTTCCAACTACAGACGGATTTGATCCTTTAGTCCCTTCCTGGGTCTTTTGGGAAATTTTGTGACAAATTTCCATATGACTCAACAGGAATGCACCTTAGCTGGTTTACTCAACATGCTGGTTATTGCCCAAAAGAATATGCCAGGCAATAAAGGAAAAGAGGTAGCTTTGGTTGCATCTTCTTCTGCTGGAAAGTCAAACAAGAAGAAGGGCAATAAGAAAAAGAAACCTCAGATTCCTGGTCCTTCTAAGAAAATAGCTAAACAAAAAAGGAAGACTAAAGCTGATGGAGGCAAAGGAAAGTGTTTCCACTGCCAACAGGAAAGTGTTTCCATTGCCAGTAAGAAAGTGTTTCCACTGGCCAGAGTATAGCAATCTAAATGAATGCAATGCCATGGTGAAAACCAACTCAAGTTCAAAATATATTTGGCACTTAAGATTATGTCATATTGCAGAAGATAGGATTGCAAAATTGGAGAAAATGGGGATTCTATCCTCATTGGGCTCTGAGCCTACTCCAACTTGTGAATCTTGCCTTCAGGGTAAAATGACTAGATCACCCTTTGTTGGACAAGGGCTAAGAGCTGAAAATATTTTGGAACTAATACATAGTGATGTATGTGGCCCATTTAAAGAAATGGCTAGAGGGGGCTTTCATTATTTTATTACCTTTACTGATGATAAATCAAGGTTTGGGTATTTGTATTTGATGAAATACAAACATGAATCTTTTGAAAAGTTCAAAGAATTTAAATCTAAAGTAGAAAATCAAACAGGAAAGAGTATTAAAGCTCTTCGATCAGATCATGGAGGTGAATATTTGAGTACTGAATTTGATGAATACTTGAGAGAGCATGGCATTGTTTCTCAGCTAACTCCTCCAGGAATGCCACAGCTGAATGGTGTATCTGAAAGGAGAAATCGTACCTTATTGGATATGGTACGTAGTATGATGAGCTATACTGATATGCCAATTTCCTTTTGGGGATTTGCATTAGAATCAGCTTTGTATATTTTGAATAGGATTCCATCAAAATCAGTTTCTTCCACACCTTATGAGATATGGCATGGAAGAAAACCAAGTCTTAAGCATGTTAAGATTTGGGGTTGTCCAGCTTATATCAAAAAGCTGAACACTGATAAATTGGAGACCAGATCAGAAAAAGGTCGATTTGTTGGATATCCAAAAGATAGTTGTGGATATTATTTTTATTTTCCTACTTCATAAAAGGTTGTAATAAGTAGAGATGCCACATTTCTTGAACAACAGTTTGTTCAAGAAGGAGGCAAAGGAAGGCTAATAGAGTTAGAATTGGAGAATTCTGACCAACCAACAGATCAGATGGATATAGATCTATCTAGTCAACCTATACCCATTGATGAAACATCTACAGCTGTTCCTCGTAGAACAACCAGGGTATCTCACCCACCAGTGAGATATGGTATTCTTCATGAAGAAGAACAAGAGTTGTCTACTCATGAAGAAGTAGATCATGGAGATGATCCACTTACCTATGAAGAAGCTATATCAGATATAGACTCTTCAAAATGGATTGATGCTATGAAATCCGAGATTGATTCCATGTATAAGAATCAAGTTTGGGATCTTGTTGACCCACCTGAAGGTATTATACCTATAGGGAACAAATGGGTTTTCAAGAAGAAAATTGGTTCTGATGGAAAGGTAGAGACCTATAAGGCAAGGCTAGTAGCGAAAGGGTTTCGCCAAAGGCAAGGAATAGACTATGAGGAGACTTTCTCGCCTGTTGCCATGCTTAAATCAATTAGGATTTTATTAGCAATAGCTGCGTACTATGATTATGAGATTTGGCAGATGGATGTCAAAACAGCTTTTCTCAATGGATATATTGAAGAAAACATTTTCATGGAACAACCTAGGGGATTTGAATCCCAAGATGGTTCCAAGGTATGCAAGCTAAAGCGATCCATTTATGGGTTGAAACAAGCTTCGAGGAGTTGGAACATCCGTTTTGATGAAGCCATTAAATCCTTTGGTTTTATCAAAAATGAGGATGAGCCATGTGTATATAAGAAGGTTAGTGACAGTGCTATCACTTTCCTTGTCTTATATGTGGATGACATACTATTGATGGGTAATGACACAGGTATGTTGACGACTATAAAGGTATGGTTGTCAAATACATTCTCCATGAAAGATTTAAGGGAGGTAACCTATATTCTTGGGATTCGCATCTATAGAGATAGAGCGAAAAGAATAATTGGTTTATCCCAAAGTCTATACTTTGAAAAGGTGTTAAAGAAGTTTAACATGCTTGATTCCAAGAGAGGATTGTTACCAGTGAGACATGGTATCCATCTTTCTAAAGAGATGTCTCCAAAGACACCTGAAGAAAGAGATAAGATGGCCAGGATTCCATATGCTTCGGCTATTGGAAGTTTAATGTATGCAATGTTGTGTACTAGGCCGGATATCGCATATGCTGTTAGTTTGACTAGCAGGTATCAATCCAATCCAGGTTTAGAACACTGGATAGCTGTCAAGAATATTCTTAAATATTTGAGAAGAACTAAGGATTTATTCTTGATTTATGGTGGTGGAGACTTGCAACTAGATTGTTATACTGATTCTGATTTCCAATCAGATATCGATGATAGAAAGTCTACCTCTGGATATGTGTTCATTTGTAATGGAGGTGCAGTCAGTTGGAAGAGTTCCAAACAGAGCACGACTGCAGATTCCACTACAGAGGTCGAGTATATTGTCGCATCGATGTCGCAAAGAAAGTCGCTTGGATAAAGAAGTTCGTGATGTAACTTACAAGAGTTCCTTCCATTGAGTCGCCAGCTCCACTACATCGTGACAACAATGGAGCAACATACAAAGCTAAGGAACCAAGGTCTCACCAAAAATCCAAACACATAGAAAGGCACTACCACATTATCAGAGATATAGTTGGGCAAGGCGATATAGCCATGCAGAAAAAATAACATCAGCTGAAAAAAATTCAGCTGATCCATGCACTAAGCCTTTGTCACAAGCTCAGTTAGACTGACATCTTGAGAAGATGGGTCTAACGTATTGTAATGAATGGCTCTAGTGCTAGTGGGAGATTGTTAGTAGTATGCCCTAGAGCATATCATTTAGTATGTATCTTGTACATATTTTTATTAATAAAAGGCATTTCCACTTTTCCGTTTACATAATATATTTATGTGTAATAGAAAAGGTCCATTGATATTTTGTTAGAAATATTATTCTTAAGTTGTTAAGAATATGAGTGACAATATTTCTAGCACAAAGTATCATAAATAGGTTCACAATCGAGGATACTTCATAATAAGGACATGACTTATCCAGAAAGATTGTATTCATGTTTGTTCCCAAGTTATTTATATGAGATATAAATAAGATAGAATGGTGAGTCTCATGCCATATAACAAACATGATAGCACTTATAAATGATAAGTAGGCCGAACCAGTGACATTATGACAAGCACATGGAGTTTACTCTTGTCAATGTTTTGTCATAAATCATATCAGTGCATATAATCTTTAGACCTGAGATAGCACAGTTATCTTGTATATAGGTAGTTTGAGTTTGATACTGCTTTCATACTTGTACTATGTATGGGTATATGGGCATGTGTTGGCTCCTGCTAGTTATATATGGAGGTAGGTGTTGATCAAGATGGAATCTGTTCCTCTAAGTAAATAGAGATAAAATCCTATGTTCATTTAATTGTTCTTGATGTTTCAAGTTCCCACTGTGACAGATAGATTTATTCAGAAAAGAGTTTCTGATGAGAAAATCTTTTTAATCAAGAACTGGAATTAAAAGAGAACATAATATTCATAGCAAATGGAGTTTGACATATACCATGACTCCAGCTTGAGTTGGGATTTTATAACAGAGAGATTCTAGTGCATGGTAACATATGATTATAGGTTCATTTAAGGTAAATCTTATTACTAATTGGGTGGCTATGGCATGCTATGCTAGGTGTTAACCATGGTCTATGAGGTTCATAAAATGATTTAGAGAAATCATTTATGGTAAGAAAGAGTTCTGATTATATTAAGAGTTGATATCATGTCTCATTGCCAATTAGTGATGAGCCTAGTAAGTCACACACATACACAAGTTATCACCTAATTAAATATGATTTAATTAATTAATTAAAGAGTTTAAATTGATTAATTAAATAGGTTTGGTTTGCAATTAGATTGCAAAGTCCCTAGCATGACTTGAAAGCAAATCTAGATTATTGGATGTATAATATAAGTTAAATTTATATTTAAAGTGTTTAAATATGAATTTAATTAATGAGAAATTAATTAATAGAGATTAATTAATTAATTTATATTTGATATAAATTATTTAGAAGAAGAAAATAATTATTTTGGGTTAAGAACTCAAAATTAAGACACAAGGGCATTTTGGTCATTTCACAGTGTGACACGTGGCACCATGAGATGGTGACACATGGGATTACACATAAGCTTGCCAAATGTTTTTTAATCATGTAAGATGATTAAAATCAAGATTAAATATAGGTTTGACACTTGGCACAATGTGATTGGGTCACTTAAACCTAGAGCTAATCAAAAGGTGACATGTGGCTAGGGTTTAATGTGTTAACCTAGCTATTTAAGTGTGGTTATGAAAAGAAAACATAACCAGCAGCCTCTCCTCTCATATGTCACGCCACTTTGAGCCTCTCTAGCTATTTCTCTTCATCTCTCATCAATTCAAAGAGATTAGCCATCAATCTCTTGAATTAAGAACACTAGAAATTGTTTCTAGTGTCCTGTTTACATCTTTAATCTCTTAAAAGCAGAACTTGATTTTCTAATTAATAGAAAAAGCTTTAGAAGCCATTCAAGGGCTGCCATAGGTGTTCTTGGTGTGGACAAGCTATAGGGACAATATCTGGTGTCCTGAAGACGAATCTCAAAGGCGCAGACACGCTGCAGCACATCAAGAGGTTAGTGTAATCGTTCTTGATTTAATTTAGGGTTCTAAAATTAATCTGATTAATTTTAAAAATCTTAAATGGCAAATACAGATCCAAAAACATATTAAAAGAGTTTTAATATGTTGTTTATCATTGAAATCAAATAGATAAAAATAAATCTTGCATAATGCATGTGACACTAGGTGAAAATTTTTGAATTCAATGGTATAAACTTGTATTTTTCACGCTTCCGTTCCTTCACTGTAGGTGTGTAAGGTGTAGAAGATCATGCATCACCAGTTTTCAAATCACAGATCAATTTTTTTAGTAAGTCCTTAGACATTATTTAGGGTGCATAATATAGTTGTGTAAGGCGTAAAAGATCATGCATCAACATGTCACCTGTAGGTGTATAAGGCATAGAAGATCATGCATCACTATAGTTTTCAAGTATCAAACTATAAGAGGATTTGATTCTCTCCAAAAAGGAGATACGTAGGAAGCTTGGAGGTTCTAGGTTCAAAGCCTTAAAAATTTCAAATCACATAATTGTTACTGTTGTGGAACCATAGCTAGTCCCATGACACTTAGGGTGTATCGACAAAGCAAGATACACTCGATTTGCACTGTTGTGAAACTGTAGCTAGTCCTATGAAATGTAGGGTATATTGACAAAGCAAGGTACACTCAATTTACACTCTTGTGAGACTGTAGCTAGTCCCACACAAGCCCCATGATCAAAGCCTTTGCTCCAAGCAAAAACTCCTTGATTCTCTTTCCAAGTGGGGTGGCCAAGTGTGGAAGAAGTATCCTTGAGTTTTTCTTTGGTTACAAGGGTATGGAAATGGTGAGAAACCTTTTCTCTAGCTTTTCATTCACGTGTTTAACACTTAAACACCTTGAATCAAGAAAGGAAGAAGAATTTTCTCTTCAATGGTGGATGTGGTTCAGCCAAGGCTTAGTGGAAGAACAATACCACTTTTCTTCTTTTATCCATTTTATTTTCTTAATTAAAATTAAGAAGAAAATTGTCAACTATTGATTTAAAAACCAAATGAGCTTTCAATCTCTTATTGATCCATTTGTCTAACATTAATCTTAATTAAGAAAAGTAACATTGATTAATTAGTATTCTTAATACTAATTAATTAACCATAAGCCTCTATTTTTGACCAAGTCAAACTCAAGCCATGTAAGCATTTGACTGAGTCAAAGATTCAAATTTTGAAAATTAAACTTGTTAAAATTTGATTTCTTCCTTTATGCCAAATTTAATCAAGTTTATATTTAACACTTTAAATATTAACTTGAGTACTTCCATAAATAAATTGAGTTTCAAGTCATGCTAGGGACTTTGCAATCTTATTACAAACTAAATTTATTAATTCAATTAATTAATTAAACTATTTAATTAATTAATCAAATTAATTCTTGCTTTGATCAAGTAGCTCTTATGTGTGTGACTTACTAAGTTCATTACTAATTGGCAATGAGAATAATATTAACTCCTTAATATTATTGGAACCATTCCAAACTCAAATGAAATTTCCTTTTCATTTAAGTTCTCATAAGTTATAGTTGACATCTAGCATAATGTGCTATAACTACCCATTTAATTTTAAATTAATTCCCTAATTCAATGAGGATCGAGTATGTCTTACTCTGTCGACACACATTGCCTAAATTATGTTCAGGACTTTAAGTTATGAGATTGGCTACGGTCTCACAGCAGTGCAAATCGAGTGTATCTTCCTTTGTTGATACACCCTATGTGTCATGGGACTAGCTACAGTCTCATAATAGTGCAAATCGAGTGTATCTTGCTTTATCGATATGCCTTATGTGTCATAGGACTAGCTAAGGTCCCACAACAGTGTAAATCGAGTGTATCTTGCTTTGTTGATGCACCCTATGTATCATAGGACTAGCTACGGTCCCACAACAGTGTAAATCAAGTGTATCTTGCTTTGTCAGTAAATTAAATTTAAATAAAATTTATTTTGTTTAAATTTAATAATGGGAATTTATTTTATTAAAAACCTAACAAAGTCTAATTGAGCTTTATGGGCCAATAAAGTCTGAATAGGGATTTTAATTAAATAAAAAGCTTACCTAAAATATTTTTCAGAAAAGAAAATTTTATCTCTATCTTTATCTCTCTCCCTTATTATCCTTATCCCATACAACCTCTTCCTTCCTCACTATCTCTCTCCTATACAAACTCTTCCTTCCTTACTCTCTCTCTCTCATACAACCTCTTGCTTCCTCACTCTCCCTCTCCCACACAAACTCTCTCTCCCTCTTTCCCACCAATAGGATCCCTCTTTTTCTCTCTCCCACCAATTAGTTCTCTCTTTTTTTTTTTTTTACTAAAATTTTTTTTTATTTTATCTTTTGTTTTATCTCTTCTTAAACTCTTTCAATAAGTATTCCAGTTATATCACAATTTTACACCTAGAACTCTATAAATACCCCACTAGAGAAATGAAAGAAACACATTCAAAGATCGGTCTGTAGAGCGCTCTCTAAATTTCTCTCTTCTTTCTCTCTGTTTTCTTTTCTTTTCTTTCTTTCTTTAGTTTAAGAAAAGTTTTTTTTAAGATTTAATCAAGGTGAGGGTTCTTACTACCTTTTGTTCAAGATTCATGCCACACTATAGTTGTTTCATATTTTATATACCTTAAGTTAGCCTTATAAGTTCATAATTTACATGTTCATATATGTGATAAATTTGAGGATGATAATAATTTTGCACATTTTCTTGTTTCTATCACTTTGTTTTAATTAATTTTGTGTATTTATGCTTTTGTAAAATTGTATAAAAATTATATTTGTAATTTTTCATGACATTCTAATAATTTTAGCCTTAAGAAATATGAAACAAGCTATTAAATTGAGTAAGTTAAAGTTGTCCAAAGTTAGCGCATTTGCAAATCATGATTTGCAATACATCCAAATTTCAAGGTTCATATCTCTCTCAATTTTTCATCGTTTTCTGTGATTCGTAGGTCTAAAATTAAATTCATGATCTTATCTAACTTTTTTCATTAGTTTCATATAAATATATTTTATGATTTGTGAGATATATTAATTTCAAAAAAATAGCGCAGATCTATCTCTAATGCATAACAGTAATAAACCATGATTTTTGTAAATTATTTGGTAGATATTTTATACTAACTAATAATTTTCTATTTTGATAAGATGTCTTGGAATGCTTTGAGAATTTTTGTATAATTTTTGCACATGTTTAACTAATTTTAGAAATTCAAATACAAAAACATTATAAATCAGTTCAAATCTAGAAATTTTATGTTGGTTTATAATTTTTTTATTTTCATGTCTTAAATTGTATTTTTGATCTATTTTTAATCTTGTACATGATGTGATATGGTGTTATGAAGTGTTAGAATTAGGTTAGAAGACCTTTGGTCGTTAGGTAGTTTTAATCAAATAGAAGTCTAAACAACTTAAGAGATTAGTGTTAAATTTCAATGTAATTTATTATTGATTTATTTCATATTATAAATAAATAGGCCTAAGGTAAGTACCAAAAAAGGCAATAATTGTATGGAGCTTAATGGAAGTAAAACAAGGATTAACTTGCCATACTAGAAGAGAAGACTATTCTTTAAAGGTAGCTTACTCTAATAGCAACTACAATAATTAAAAGGTAAGTACTCTTTAAACTTTCTTAAAATAACAATTTTGTATGTAATATGTAGTAATAATAGGATTTACTTGATAAATAATAAAATCAATTTTATTTGTATCATTAACCCACTTGTGCATGAAATCTAATTGAATAAATATTAGGTAAATTAAAATTCAATTTTTTATGCATTTAAACCCATGTTTAGCATGTAAGTTAAATTTAATTAAACATTTGGTAAATTGTAAAATAAGTTAGTATACCAGAAACAATTTTTTTTTTAGGTTGTAATTGTTTGGGATCCTTATGTGTTTATTAAAATAAATTAAACATGTACATAATTTAATTAGTTTAATTATCCTTAAGGTAACTTAGTAAATAAATAAAATAAATTAATTAGGAATTTAAGGTTGTTTGTAAATTGAACTTGTTTGTAAATTAAATTATCAATAATTATTTAATTTTAGTCACTCGATAATTATCACTTAATTAAATTTAGTAACCCCATAGATTGGAAGTACTTGTACATGAAAATTTTTTGTAAACAACAACCCCTATTTGAATTACTCGTGTGTATAAGTTTAGAAATTGTGTACTTAGGTAAGAGATTTAATAATGGAATAATAAACAAAACTTCTAGAAACATTAGTAGAAGACTGGCACTCGAATTAACAAGGTTAGACCAGGCATAATGGGTGCCTAATACCTTCCCTTTACGTACCCATTATCCCGAACCAAGACGTTGGGCTATGGTGATGATGGTTGTGGACCTTGTGAAAGGAGTAAGTTGCCATCCACGACCCTATCAAAAATTGATGTCCCTCAAAAGAAACAATGAACATGTCCCGATTATCACTCGGGTGGCGACTCCTATTTATCTATGCCCTTAGTACCTGGTCATGTTATGGGAAGAGGTACTTACCAGTGAATTTGATTTTATTAAGATTATATAAATTGCATGTCTAAGAAATATTGTCTGAGGAGGTAGTACTTAAGTAAGACTAATGTGACTCCACTATCTTTCTTGGGCATTACCTGGTGCACTTTATGCAATCATAGTAAATGATCTTTTGCCTCACGCTACAACTATTAACTGATAGTTTTATTGGATTCTATATCTATTATAAAGTTTCATGATAAATAAAAGAAGATTATTATTAAGTTGACATAATATGGGATGATTGATGAAATCTAGTAAGCAATTGTTGAGATATAATTAAATATCATAATTTAGATTAATTTGTAGATATCCAACATATGATTATATGAACGAAATGTAGGTTCAAGAATTGATATCTTCTTATAATTTTAATTCTTATGAAATTAAGAAATGTTGGTTAAATAATGAATTATTGATATAAGATTAACATATAAGTAGCATTGTATTAGTTTTAGTGCATTCACTCTTTTCTTGTGAGTCCTCTATCTTCTATGCATAAATGAGTAAATAAGGATTCTTTAGCTGAGAAACACAACTTTAATTTGAAAGAGGAGAAGGTACATCTACTAAACATGCTTGTAGCTACTCTAAAAGCAAGAATATGGGTCAATGCATATTCATTGATTATAAAGAATTATATGATTAAAATGTGTTATTGCTTGAACTCTGAACTTCTGAGAAATGAAATTCAAGATTTGAAACTAATGTTCTTGTTATATCTAAGAATTTATTATTATGTTAAATAAATTGATTCAATGTGTAGTTATGATATTCAAAAGGGCATTAGTATGATTTCACAGCTGGCTTAGGGTTCTTTTTTTTTTTTAAGAAAATCTAACAGATTTCTAATTGATTAAATAAATTTGAAATTTATAAATTATGTAAATTAACATAATAGGCTAAATTAAAGAGTATTAGATAACATTTATACAAATCTAAAGTTGGTATGATGAATAGTGTTATACAATATTAAGTGTTATTGTAATACACCACACCTAGTATAGCCAAAATCCATACTTGGAGAGGGAGTTTCCCATGAAATCCTAGTGAGCATAAAGCACAAGGGAAGTGGAGTGTTTTGAAAGAGGATAAGAAAAGAGGGATTCAATTGGAATAAGCCTGTATAGGCAAGTTCGATTGCCAAAGTTTAATTTCAGCCACCAAAATTGGTCTAGACAGAATATAAAACCCAAAGGATAGGGAGACCCACTAGCCCTTTCCCTCATTTTCTCCATTTCTCTTCCTTTTTTCCCCTCTCCCTCTATTTCCTCTACCGCCTAACCCTAAAACTCTCTACCCTAGCCTCTACGTGAAGGAGAACCATCCTGTACCTCTCAAAAAGGATAAAGAATACCCTTTTCCCCTCCTCTTTCAAGTGGGTTAAAGAAGAAATGGGAGAACTCCTCCCAATGGAAACCTTAACTAAGAAAAGTTTCTTTCTCCTTTTTCTTAGCTTGTTTAAAAGGTTCTAGGGTAGTATTTTATAAGAAAGGGTTTACATTTAGTTTAAGGTTGTTTTAGGGTTTTTGTATAAAATTATAAATTTTAAGTTAAATGAAGAAACCTGGGTTCTTTAAAGTTTAAAATGATGTAAAGGACCTAAAATGAAACTTAGGACATGATGTTGGGATTTAAGGGTTGAAACCCTAACTTTTTGCACTGTGGACAAATTATGGGTAAACTTAAGTTTGGCTGTCGAATCATCAATGCTCGATAGTAGATTCATGTGAACAGTCATGTAAACAATGTATGGCTAACTTTAGCTTTCAAAGTTCAAGATTTCGATCACTAAACATGCCCTGATTGAGAATCCCTAATCTGATTAATAATGTTTAAGTCTTAAACTAAGAACTCTTAAATCCTTTCCTTTGTAGACTTAAAGATAAGACATAGAAGATCTAGAGACAAGGGATCTAAGGATTATCTAACATGTAACACCCTACCTGTAGTAACTCTATACATTCTACTGTTCCGGTGACCAGTGTCGGTGTAACACCCTCCTTGTAGCAACTCCGTACATTCTACTGTTCCGATGACCAGTGTCGGTCTGGACAGCTAGAACATCCGAAAAAATATCTAAACTAAAGTGAGGAACCATAATTAACTCAAATATTAATAAGAAAAATTTAGGAAAAATTTTAGAAATAAAATACAAAAAAGTTAAATGAGCCGATGCCCTAGCGATGGGTAACCTAGTGAGAAGTTGCGGTTCTCGCAACTAGGAGCCCTAGACCCGAGGGAAAAATTATAAAATAATTCTGGCACTCCAGAGAAGGGTCATTGAGGTTCTTATGGCATTAGAATGCCAAGAAAATACTTAGAAAATTTTTTCAATCGGTACAGACAATTTTGGCTCGTTAAGCCAAACGGAGGGCATTTTGGTCATTTCGTCTTCAGAGATGATTTTTGGCCAACTTGTCCAGTTAAATAAATAATTTATATAACATAAAATATGAATAAATATTGTTAAAAATTTAATTAAAATTAATTAGACAAGAAATGGAGAGAAAATAAAAGAAAATGGCATTATGACATCATAGTGATGTCATTAAAGTTTTCCCAACCAATCCAATCTTGACACATGGCATAACTTTATTTAAAAGAGATAAAATGGGCTGGAAAATGAAAAAAAAAAAAACAAAACTCTCTTCTTCTTTCTCTCCTTGCCGTCACACACCTTCACCATAGCCAACCTTAGCAAGCTTTCAAAGCTTGATTTTCCCTAGCTTCTACCCAACAAAACCCTAATGTAGCAACACAAAAAAGTGTTCTTACACCTTGAAGAGTCTTTTGGGAGCAAAAAGAAAGGAAAAGGAAGAGCTTTAGCCAGTGGGAAAATCTCACTCCATAGAGGTTAGTGACCTAACCATGAATTTCACTTTAAATTCATGTTAAGGACTTTGAATGAGTGTAAATTACAAAGAAAATTTGTTGAATACCATTTGTATGCCATCCCTTAAATTTCGACAGCCTTGGTAGGGTATGATTGTGATGAGTTTTATGGAGTTAACATGCTTGTATGGCTGCCCACAATATGTATCTCCTAAGTGGATTGATGAAATACAATGAAAATGCATGGGTTGTAATGTTTGAGTTAGGGTTTGGGGCGGAAAAATGGGACTTTGACCATGTGATGATGAAAATAGGTTTTAATGGTCAATTAGTGACCATTTGGTTCTGTTTAAATAAAAAATGAAGTATGTTGAGTAGAGGGATTTGGGTTTGGTGTGGCTGCCCTTGGTGACCTGCAGAATTGGACATGAGTTCAGCAGGTTTGGGCAGCAATAACTTGAATTGTAGAGGTTCAATTGGTGCAAGGATAATTGGACATGAAACTAGACACATAATGGCACAACTTTTGTGAAGAAACCATGCCCAAAAAACCAAATCAAGTTGACCAAAAGTTTGCCCTAATCCGGGTGACCTGCATTCTCCCTGGGCAAAATGACTAAATGAATAATGTTTAGTCATTTGACCATAACTCAATGTAGAAAGGTCCAATTGACCTGAAATTTTACCAGCAACAAGCTGAGATATAGACCAACAACTTTTATGAAGAAACCTGACCCAAATTATGATCAGAACATATTCAAAAAGTGAGTTGCAATCACTGTTCCAAGTACTATAGATTTGGTCAGTCCAGAAATTCTGGATAAAATTTCATTCTGGCCAGTTGTGGTTTTTGGGCCATAACTTGATCTACAAAACTCCAAATGGAGTGATTCAAAAAAATAAATGCAACTAGACAAAATAAGGAACAACTTTCATGTTGATCATTTTGCCAAATTCCCACTACAAAAAGGACTAATGGAACAATAAAGACAAAGAATGAAAACTGAAAATTCTGTCCAATTAACATTAAGCTTAGAGTTGGTATTGGCAACAAATACCAACAAATTTAAAATGCAAAATGAGATATGTTGATGATATTTAAACCAATATACCTATTTTCAATGCAAAAGTCAACATTTTAGTTGACTAATGAAATGAATAGTAGCCATAAAATTTCAATTTCAAAGAATTACAGAAATTAAAAGTGTTAAATGCCCTAGTCGGCCTAATGTGATTGGTTTGGATAGGTTGCCATACCATGTGACACCCCTTACCCGTCTACAGTGTAGCCGAGCAAGATATGCCACACAGTGTACCGGAACACCCTATTTTAATTCAATCATTTTTATTCTTCCTAATTTATTTTTTTTTCATAGTTATGGAGTATAATTTGTGAAATATAATTCATTTCAGTCATTTATTGAAATCATAAATTTATTTGAGGTTTCGCAAATTTTATAGAAAATCCGACAGAGTACCGGCTAAAAATGGAGAAAATAGCTTTTCGGAACCTGTGAAAAACACTTCCAATATTTTCAATCAATCCCAAACTCCATTTCATCAACAAAATCTCAATATGTTTTTCAATAACATTTCCATTTCTCAACCATTCATCTCATATGATAATAATGTAAAAGTCATAAATAAATATTCAATTTTTCATTCATAAACACAATTTTCACTATTTACATTAATACCAAAATACATTACATAAGTTTTAATTACATATAAGAAAATAAAAGTTAATTACAAAATACCCAAAATGAAAGCTAGTGTCCTACCAATGCACTGACGTCGGTGAGGTGACACGGACACTATGCAGAGCTGCAGAAGGTCTCACCCAGTCTGTGGTCTACTGGGCTCTCGGTCTGTCTCTCCAGAACCTACGCGTGGCAAAAGAAACGCGCTAAGCAATAATGCTTAGTGGTGCCAATAATAAAATAAAAAAAGAAATAACAGAAAATAAATATACAGTGAATGTATTTATGTCTCATTTCAAACAAATTTTCGATGAGTATTTGTAGTCTTACTTATTTTGTACTTGTTATATTTATTATTTCATTAAATTTATCCACTTTCATTTTTGGTTGCCCAAGTAACCTATACTGGACAACTGGACTGGATAAATGGGTAAACTGGCACTGGGTATCAACTACCTCGGGCCTTCACACAATCGGTCACATATGTGTCTCCTAGGTAATGTAACGCCTAATAAGCTGTAATAACATTAGGCACAAGGACAAGTATCAACATAATGTCAGAATGGCTAAAAGCCATAAAATCACATAATGGCATAATGCCATGTGCAGTACTACTAACTGAACCCTATTGGCATGCCAAGCTATCCAAACCAATCTTGTTAGGTATACTAGGGCATTTCACACTTTTAAGTTTCACAATTTTTGAAATTTAAGTTTTAGTGTTATTATTCCATTCATTGGTCAACAAAAATGTTGACTTTTGCATAGGCAATAGATACATTGGTGTTAATATCATCAACATACCACATTTTGTATTCAAAATTTGTTGGTATTGGTTGCCAATACCATTTCTAAGCTTAATGTTAGTTGGGCAGAATTTTCACTTTTTATGTCTTGTCTTTACTGTTCCATTGGTCAATTTTGCAGTGGGAATTTGGCAAACTGATCAACATGAAAGTTGTTCCTTATTTTGTCTAGTTGCATTTTCTTTTTTGAATCACTCCATTTGGAGTTTTGTAGCTCAAGTTATGGTCCAAAAACCACAACTGGCCGGATTGAAATTCTGTCCAGAATTTCTGGACTGACCATATCTATAGCGCAACGAATAGTGACTACAACTCACCTTTTGAATATGTTTTGGTCATAATTTTGGTTAGGTTTCTTCATGAAAGTTGTTGGTCTATATCTCAGCTTGTTTCTGGTAAAATTTCAGTCAATTGGACCTTTCTACACTGAGTTATGGCCAAATGACCAAACACTGTTCATTTGGTCATTTTGCCCAGGCAGACTGCAGGTCACCCGGATTAGGGCAAGCTTTTGGTCCACTTGGTTTGATTTTATGGGCATGGTTTCTTCACCAAAGTTGAGCCATTATGTGTCTAGTTTAATGTCCAATTGGCCTTACACCAATTAAACCTCTACAATTCAAGTTATGGCTGCCCAAATAGGCTGGACTCACATCCAGACTTGCAGGTCACACAAGGCTGCCCACCCAAACTCAAATCCCAAGCTACAACTCACTTCATTTCCTCCTCACACACATTCAAATGGTCACTAATTGACCATTACAAGATTAATAAACCATCACATGAGCAAACCCTAGAATTGTTCAAGTGTCCAATTTTTTTCATTTCACACATGCACAATTCTTGCATTTCATTTACTCAATTATGTTCAATCCCTCATCCACTACCAAAGGCTGCTCATAACCATTTTTTCTACCAAGAAAAATTATCAAACCCTAGCTAACCCTAGCTGCCAAAATTGTAGGGTGCACACACACACTTGTTTGTTTTGTTTTCTTACATTTCCTACACAATTCATGCCCTTAAACATGAATTAAAGCAAAAGGAACAAGGATTGGACATTAACCTTGAATGGAGCAGAATTTCAAGCTACCCAAACTTCTTTTTTTTTCCTCTTTTGGTTGCCTAGAGGATGTTCAAGTTGCTAGGTTAATTTTTTGTGAAGACGGCTAGGGTTTTGGGGTGAGATTTGGTGAGGTTGGGAGCTTGGGATAGCTTTCATGGAGGTTTTCTTTCCTCTCTCTCTCTCTCTCTCCACGTTTTTTGCTGCCCCAAACGTTGAAGAAGCAACTAATTTTTCTTCCTTTTTTCTGCCCATTAAGTCATTTTAAATAAGTTAATGCCATGTGTCAAAGTTTGATTGGGTGGGAGGATTTTTAATGATATCATAATGATGTCATAATTCCAATTCTTTAATTTTCTTTCCTTTTCTTGTCTACTAAATTTCAATTTAATTTTTAGCAATATTTATTCACATTTTATGTCATAATAATTATTTACTTAACTGGACAAGTCGGCAAAAAATCATCTCTGAAGACGAAATAACCAAAATTCCCTCCGTTTGGCTTAACAGGCTAAAATTTTCTGTACTGATTGAAAAATTTTTCTAAACCTTTTCTTGGCGTTCTAATGCCATAGAAACCTCAATGACTCTTCTCTGGAGTCCCAAAAATTATTTTATGAATTTTCCCCTAGGTCTAGGTCTCCTAGTTGCGAGAATCGCAACTTCCCACTGGATTACCCATCGCTAGGGCACTGGCTCATTCAACTTAGTTGTATTTTATTTCTAAAATTTTTCCTAAATTTTTCTTATTAATATTTGAGTTAATTATAGTTCCTCACTTTAGTTTAAATATTTTTCTGAACGTTCTAGCTGTCCGGACCGACACTGGTCACCGGAACAGTAGAATATACGGAGTTGTTACAGGGAGGGTGTTACATGCCAATAGGGTTCTGTTAGCAGTACTGCATATGGCTTCTTGTCATTCTGTGTTTCATGGCTTCCCATGCCATTCTGTGACATAATAGCCTTTGGCTATGTTATTTGAGTTGTACACTTGGGTTTTATCCCTGGTAATTATTACAGCTTATTAGCTGTTCTGTTGCACATCGGGAGACACAATGTGACCGATGGTGTGATGGTCCACGGTACTTAGTACCCAGTGCCAGTTTACCCGTTTATCCAGTCCAGTCGACTAGTATGGGTTACTCGGGCAATGATAATAAACCTTACCAAATTTTAATTGAATAATACTGTAAATAATATCAGAAATCAAGTCTACTAAAAAATGTAAACATACATTCTGCATACTTATTTTTATTTTATTTTATTTTATTTTATATTGTCACCACTAAGCAAAATTGCTTAGTGCGTCGCTTTTGCCACACGCAGGTACTGGAGACCTAGCTGGGGAGCCCAACAGACATCAGACAAGGTGAGCATTCAGAGCTGCATCTGGAGTCCAGAGTCACCTCACCTCTGCAGTACATATGGTAGGACATTAGGATTTTGAGTAGCATTTTATATTTTGTATTTTGTATTAGTTTTGGGATTGTAACTATAAACTCTTGAAATTATTTGATGATGTAAATATATGAAATTTCATGTTATTGAAATTTTCTATATATTATGTTGAGAAATATTTATGAATGTGCTTCAAGTAGTGAAATGAAAAGAAAAATTTCTGAAAATAGTATTGTGAATTGAGATTGAGATTTTGATATTGACTTGAAATGTGTATAATGGAGTTTGGATTTGAAAATTATATTGGAAGTGTTTTTAAACAGGTTCAGAAGAACTGTTTTTCCAATTTATAGCCGGCACTCTGCCAAATTTTCTATAAAATTTGCGGAAAAATTCAGATTTATCAAAAATTGAAAATAAATGAATTAAAAGGGATAAATTGTAATAGAAACATGAATTGGTGTTCTGGCACACTGAGTGGCATAACTTTCTCAGCTACACTATAGACGAGTAAGGGGTGTCACATTTAGTGGTATCAGAGCATCGGTTTAGGAGTTTCTAGGCCTAGATAGAGTGCATACCATTGCATTGCATTTGTAAGTGTTGAGGTGACACTGATGCAGATCTGTTTGTTTTCTTATTTTGAATAGGATATGGATCCTGCTTTGCAAAGAGCAGTTGATGAAGAGGTGGAGAGTCATGCTCCACCCAGGGCTGAATCTGGGGGCAGGGGAGAATCTGCTCCATCAGCAGCTGAGGCACCTGCCCAACCTCAATTTGCTCTATTTAGCAAATGACTGAATTCTACCGGCAAATGATGGGGGCAATTCCACCACCACAACCACAGTCACAACCTCCACCAACACCACAGAAGTCCCATCTGGAGAAACTGCGAAAGCATGGGGCTGTAGACTTCTTTGGGAAGAGGGAAGATGATCCCATTACCGTAGAAAATTGGTTGGATAGAATCATCAGAGTGCTGAAATAGCTAAACTGCACCCCCGAGCAAAACCTGGTGGGTGCTGTGTTCCTACTTCAGGATGATGCATATTAGTGGTGGGATACAGTAACCAGTAAGGTGCAACCAGAACAGATTACCTGGGAATTCTTCCTTACAGAGTTCAGGAAGAAATATGTTAGCAAAGTGTACTTAGAAGAGCAAAGAAGAGAATTTATTAGTCTGAGACAGAGGCAATTGTCAGTGGTGGAATATGAGCGTGATTTTGTCAAACTGAGCTGGTATGGGAGGGAGATAGTCCCTACAGAGGCAGAGAGGTGCAGAAGGTTTGAAGAAGGACTCAATGACAATATCAAAGTTATGATAACAGCATTGGAGATCACAGATTTTGCTAAATTAGTAGATGCTGCATCAAAAGTGGAAAGGGTCCAAATCAATGAACAAAATAAAAGGGAAAGATAGCAGAAGAGGGGTCCAGGTCAGTCCAGTACATTTTCTACTACCAGTAAGAAGAGTAAAGGTCCTCCTGCTCAGAGTTCAGGACCACCACAGGGTCAGGGTCAGTCTCAGGGGCCCAGACCATAGTTCACACCTAGGAGAGGCCAGTCCACACCATCAGTGGACAGCTCTCTAGGGACGGTGTTTAGGGGACCAACCCCAGCATCTTCTACTTGTCAGTATTGTCAGAAGTGGCATAAGGGGGATTATTGGCTAGTGACCGGTGCATGCTTACGGTGTGGATCGACAGAACATCAGATCAAGAATTGTCCGAAGAGGACTACTACAGTTGCTCCAACACAAACTGACAGACTTGCTCCTGTACCACAAAGGGGTAGGAAGCCTGGTAAACCTGAGGCAGCTGGTCCATCACTGAGGCCTGCATCCGAGTCAGCTGAGAGGCTAGATACTAGAGTACCTGCCAGGGCCTATGCCATCAGAGCTCAGGAGGAGCAAGATGCCCCGGATGTCTTTAAGGGTACGTTTTCCCTCTACAACACTTTTGTGCATGCATTGGTGGATCCAGGATCCACTCATTCCTACATTTTCATCAAACTACCCATAGAGAGGGGAGTTCCAGTAGATGAGAGTGATTAAGATATTCTGGTCACAAATCCACTAGGCCACAGTGTGGTAGTGAATAAAGTATATAAAGGTTACCCATTGAGGATTCAGGGGTATGAATTCTTGGCAGACCTAATTGAGTTACCCTTCCACGAGTTTGACGTGATTTTGGGAATGGACTGGTTGTCATGTCATCAGGCAATATTTGATTGCAAATTGAAGAGGATTTCTCTGAAAACTTCTGAGGGTAATGAGATTACTGTTGTGGGTGAAAGGATAGATTTCCTGTCCAATGTTATCTTAGCCATAATTGCAAGAAGATTGATGAGAAAAGGCTGTGAAGCTTACCTAGCACATGTGATTGATACTAGGCAGGCTAAGCCAAACTTGGGTGATATACCCAGAGTAAGAGACTTCCCAGATGTATTTCATGAAGAGTTACCTGGTTTACCACCAGAAAGGGAAGTTGAGTTTACTATTGAGGTAATGCCGGGTACAGCACCCATTTCAATTGCTTCTTATAGGATGGCACCCACTGAATTGAAGGAGTTGAAAATTCAGTTGCAGGAGTTACTTGATAAGGGGTTCATACGCCCCAGTGTGTCACCATGGGGAGCTCCGGTGCAGTTTGTGAAGAAGAAGGATGGAACCTTGAGACTGTTGAAGGAACGGAAGCGTGAAAAACACAAGTTTATACCATTGAATTCAAAAATTTTCACCTAGGGTCACATGCATCATGCAACATTTATTTTTATCTATTTGATTTCAATGATAAACAACATATTAAAACTCTTTTAATATGTTTTTGGATCTGTATTTGCCATTTAAGATTTTAAAATTAATCAGATTAATTTTAGAACCCTAGATTAAATCAAGAACGATTACACTAACCTCTTGATGCACTGCAGCGTGTCTGCGCCTTTGAGATTCGTCTTCAGGACACCAGATGCTATCCCTCTAGCTTGTCCACACCAAGAAAACCTATGGCAGCCCTTGAATAGCTTCTAAAGCTTTTTCTATTAATTAGAAAATCAAGTTCTACCTCTTAAGAGATTAGAGATGTAAACAGGACACTAGAAACAATTCCTAGTGTTCTTAATTCAAGAGATTGGTGGCTAATCTCTTTGAATTGATAAGAGATGAAGAAGAAGAGATAAAAACCCTCAAAGTGGCGTGACAAAGGAGTGTGGTTGCTGGTTGTATTTTATTTTCTCATAACAACACTTAAATAGCTAGGTTAACACATTAAACCCTTGCCACATGTCACCCTTTGATTAGCTCTAGGTTTAAGTAACCCAATCACATTGTGCCAAGTGTCAAACCTATATTTAATCTTGATTTTAATCATCTTACATGATTAAAAAACATTTGGCAAGCTTATGTGTTATGCCATGTGTCACCATCTCATGGTGTTACGTGTCACACTGCAAAATGACCAAAATGCCCCTGTGTCTTAATTTTGAGTTCTTAACCCAAAATAATTATTTTCTTCTTCTAATTAATTTATATCAAATATAAATTAATTAATTAATCTCTATTAATTAATTTCTCATTAATTAAATTCATATTTAAACACTTTAAATATAAATTTAACTTATATTATACATCCAATAATCTAGATTTGGTTTCAAGTCATGCTAGGGACTTTGCAATCTAATTGCAAACCAAACCTATTTAATTAATCAATTAAACTCTTTAATTAATTAATTAAATCATATTTAAATAGGTGATAACTTGTGTATGTGTGTGACTTACTAGGCTCATCACTAATTGGCAATGAGACATGAAATCAACTCTTAATATCATCAGAACTCTTTCTTACCATAAATGATTTCTCTAAATCATTTTATGAACCTCATAGACCATGGTTAACACCTAGCATAGCATGCCATAGCCACTCAATTAGTAATAAGGTTTACCTTAAATGAACCTATAATCATATGTTACCATGCACTAGAATCTCTCTGTTACAAAATCCCAACTCAAGCTGGAGTCATGGTTTATGTCAAACTGCATTTGCTATGAATATTATGTTCTCTTTTAATTCCAGTTCTTGATTAAAAAGATTTTCTCATCAGAAACTCTTTTCTGAATAAATCTATCTGTCCTGGCTAGGAACTTGAGATATCAAGAACAATTAAATGAACATAGGATTTTATCTCTATTTACTTAGAGGGACAGATTCCATCTTGATCAACACCTACCTCCATATATAACTAGTAGAAGCCAACACATGCCCATATACCCATACACAGTACAAGTATGAAAGCAGTATCAAACTCAAACTACCTATATACAAGATAACTGTGCTATCTCAGGTCTAAAGATTATATGCACTGATATGATTTATGACAAAACATTGACAAGAGTAAACTCCATGTGCTTGTCATAAGTGTCACTGGTTCGGCCTACTTATCATTTATAAGTGCCTATCATGTTTGTTATATGGCATGAGACTCACCATTCCATCTTATTTATATCTCATATAAATAACATGGGAACAAACATGAATACAATCTTTCTGGATAAGTCATGTCCTTATTATGAAGTATCCTCGATTGTGAACCTATTTATGATACTTCGTATTAGAAATATTGTCACTCATATTCTTAACAACTTAAGAATAATATTTCTAACAAAATATCAATGGACCTTTTCTATTACACATAAATATATTATGTAAACGGAAAAGTGGAAATGCCTTTTATTAATAAAAATATGTACAAGATACATACTAAATGATATGCTCTAGGGCATACTACTAACAATCTCCCACTAGCACTAGAGCCATTCATTTCAATATCTTAGACCTATCTTCTCAAGATGTCGATCTAACTAAGTCTATGACATAGGCTTAGTGAATGGATCAGCTGGATTTTTCAGCTGATGTTATTTTTCTGCATGGCTATATCGCCTTGCCCAACTACATCTCTGATAATGTGATAGTGCCTTTCTATGTGTTTGGATTTTGGTGAGACCTTAGTTCATTAGCTCAGATGATCGCTCCATTATTGTCACAAAGGTAGTGGAACCGCCGACTCAATGGAAGGACATACAGTAAGTACTGTCACGAACTTCTTTATCCAAACAGCCTTCCTTTGCAAAGATCTCGATGCAAAGAATATACTCACTTCAGAGTGGAATCTGCAATGTGCTCGCTTGGAACTCTTCCAACTGAATGCACCTCCATTACAAATGAACACATATCCAGAGGTAGACTTTCTATCATAGATATCTGATTGGAAATCAGAATCAGTATAACCATCCAATTGCAAGTCTCCACCTCCATAAATCAAGAATAAATCCTTAGTTCTTCTCAAGTACTTAAGAATATTCTTGTGACTATCCAGATGTTCCAAACTCGATTAGATTGATACCGCTAGTCAAACTAACAGAATATGCGATATCCGGCATAGTACACAACATTGCATACATTAAACTTCCAATAGCCGAAGCATATGGAATCCTGGCCATCTTATCTCTTTCTTCAGGTGTCTTTGGAGACATCTCTTTAGAAAGATGGATACCATGTCTCACTGGTAACAATCTTCTCTTGGAATCAAGCATGTTAAACCTCTTTAACACCTTTTCCAAGTATAGACTTTGGGATAAACCAATTATTCTTTTCGCTCTATCTCTATAGATGCGAATCCCAAGAATATAGGTTGCCTCCCCTAAGTCTTTCATGGAGAATGTATTTGACAACCATACCTTTATAGTCGTCAACATACCTGTGTCATTACCCATCAACAGTATGTCATCCACATATAAGACAAGGAAAGTGATAGCACTGTCACTAACCTTCTTATATACACATGGCTCATCCTCATTTTTGATAAAACCAAAGGATTTAATGGCTTCATCAAAACGAATGTTCCAACTCCTCGAAGCTTGTTTCAACCCATAAATGGATCGCTTTAGCTTGCATACCTTGGAACCATCTTGGTATTCAAATCCCTTAGGTTGTTCCATGAAAATGTTTTCTTCAATGTATCCATTGAGAAAAGCTGTTTTGACATCCATCTGCCAAATTTCATAATCATAGTACGCAGCTATTGCTAATAAAATCCTAATTGATTTAAGCATGGCAACAGGCGAGAAAGTCTCCTTATAGTCGATTCCTTGCCTTTGGCGAAACCCTTTCGCTACTAGCCTTGCCTTATAGGTCTCTACCTTTCCATCAGAACCAATTTTCTTCTTGAAAACCCATTTGTTCCCTATAGGTATAATACCTTCAGGTGGGTCAACAAGATCCCAAACTTGATTCTTATACATGGAATCAATCTCGGATTTCACGTCATCAATCCATTTTGAAGAGTCTATATCTGATATAGCTTTTTCATAGGTAAGTGGATCATCTCCATGATCTACTTCTTCATGAGTAGACAACTCTTGTTCTTCTTCATGAAGAAAACCATATCTCACTGGTGGGTGAGATACCCTGGTTGTTCTACGAGGAACAGCTGTAGATGTTTCATCAAAGGGTATTGGTTGACTAGATGGATCTATATCCATCTGATCTGTTGGTTGGTCAGAATTCTCCAATTCTAACTCTATTTGCCTTCCTTTGCCTCCTTCTTGAACAAACTATTGTTCAAGAAATGTGGCATCTCTACTTATCACAACCTTTTGTGAAGTAGGCAAATAAAAATAATATCCAAAACTATCTTTTGGATATCCAACAAATCAACCTTTTTCTAATCTGGTCTCCAATTTATCGTTGTTCACTTTTTGATATAAGTCGACAACCCCAAATCTTTAAATGCTTAAGACTTTTTTTTATTCCATACCATATCTCATTATGTGTGTAAGATAATGATTTTGATGTAATCCTATTCGAATATACAAAGTCGATTCTAATGCAAATCCCCAAAAGGAGATTGGCATATCAAGATAGCTCATCATACTACGTACTATATCCAATAGGGTACGATTTCTCCTTTCAGATACACCATTCACCGTATGGCGTTCTGGAGGAGTCACCGAGAAACAATGCCATGCTCTCTCAAGTATTCATCAAATTCAGTACTCAAATATTCACCTCCACGATCTGATCGAAGAGCTTTAATATTCTTTCCTGTTTGATTTTCTACTTCAGATTTAAATTCTTTGAACTTTTCAAAAGATTCATGTTTGTATTTCATCAAATATAAATACCCAAACCTTGATTTATCATCAGTAAAGGTAATAAAATAATGAAAACCCCCTCTAGCCATTTCTTTAAATGGACCACATACATCACTATGTATTAGCTCCAAAATATTTTCAGCTCTTAGCCCTTGTCCAACAAAGGGTGATCTAGTCATTTTGCCCTGAAGGCAAGATTCACAAGTTGGAGTAGGCTCAGAGCCCAATGAGGATAGAATCCCCATTTTCTCCAGTTTTGCAATCCTATCTTCTGCAACATGACATAACCTTAAGTGCCAAATATATTTTGAACTTGAGTTGGTTTTCACCATGGCATTGTATTCATTTAGATTACTATACTCTGGCAAGTGGAAACACTTTCTTACTGACAATGGAAACACTTTCCTGTTGGCTTTGGAAACACTTTCCTTTGCCTTTGTCAGCTTTGGTCTTCCTTTTCTGTTTAGCTATTTTCTTCGAAGGACCAGGAATCTGAGGTTTCTTTTTCTTATTGCCCTTCTTCTTGTTGGACTTTCCAGTAGAAGAAGATGCAACCAAAGCTACCTCTTTTCCTTTATTGCCTGGCATATTCTTTTGGGCAATAACTAGCATGTTAAGTAAACCAACTAAGGTGCATTCTGTTTAGTCATATGGAAATTTGTCACAAAATTCCCAAAAGACTCGTGAAGGGATCAAGGATCAAATCCGTCTGTAGTTGGAAATCCATGTTGAAGTCAAGATGTTCCAATCGCTCAATTAGTCGAATCATCTTGTGGACATGATCCCCAACATTCTCGTCCTCGGACATCCTCATACGGAATAGCCGTCTAGATATCTCATACCTCGCATTCTCGCTGTGCTCACCATACAACTCTTGTAGGTGAAGGAGGATCTCACTCGCACTCTGCATGTTCTCATGTTGCTTCAGAACTCATTACTCATGGAAGCAAGCATGTAACACTTAGCTCTCATATCATGCTCCTTCCACTTGTCCAAAGTTTCATGTTCCTCTTGTGTGGCCTCCGGAGGTAAGGGACCAGAACATTTGAATCTAGAACATATCCTATATGTTCAAGGTTCAGACAAGTTTCAAATTTCTTAGCCAATCGCATGATTAGGTCCTGTCAACCTATTGTGATCAAGTATGCTTGCAAGGATATTGGATGGTGGTGGTTGTTTTGTGCTCATTTTTATCGTAAAATTAATCGCAGAAAATAACCGATTAATTAGTAAATGTATCATGTAATTAACCAAAATGATTATGGTCTTTTAATCACATAGGTCCTCCAACTAACTTAGAGAATCCTAAACTACCAAAGTACAAAACGCAAATCCTAGTTGGATGGATTTCTAGTGGGTGATTGAATTCTTATAATTCTATTGATCATCCTCAGGTACATCCATTATTGGAATTACAATAAACTATAAGTGAGCAACTCTTTGCCCATCACATCTCATGTGGGTTCAATCCTTTACCTAGCCCCTAATGCTCAAAATCTCGTACATCCATTATTGACTTATCTTGCATTAGTTAAGTTGATCCCATTGAGCCAGTAATTATGCAAATAATTTTAATGTCCTCAGGTACATCCAATATTGGCCACTAAACCATTTACATATTTACAACATCTCATGCTTAACAATTATTCTTAAGAAAATCTCTTAAATAAATTACATCTTATGCAACTATTTAAAATTTCTTAAAATAATTGCCCCAATGGAGGGCCTATGTTATAATTACTTTAATTATAGCATTTCCAACTTAATCATTTGTTTGGAAGATTTTATGGTCATTCTAATTACTATTAAGATCTCACTTTGCACATTATCCATTTAGCATGCATATATCATATAATTGCATACATTCCCATACATCTCATGCATTCATGGATAAGCAGTAACTATGGTATGATCATGGACTTTCTAAGGGATTCAATGAGCCACCAAGAATTGAATCGGCATTCCTAGGTGCATTTCATTCATTCATTTTACAAGAGTTGCTGAAGGAGTACATAATCAACACTTGATCTTGAATTCCTCCCACTGGTCCCACCAATGCTCTTGACCTCCTTGAACTTCTTGCAATCCAATATTACATAGTAATCCTTGGCATACCAAGGCGAATTTACAAGAACTTAAATAAATGAAATTACAACCCAAAAATTATTACAAACTTAATAATACATGCCCAAAATAAATTAAAATAAATTAATTAATTTACAATCCCAAAGAAATATAAAAGAAATAAATCCAATCACATTGGTCTTTTATAGTCCATGATCATCCATCATGCATATCACTATTTAACAATTAAATAAAACATACATACTTAAATTAAATTGAATATCTCATATTCAACTTAAAAATCCAGATTTGAATATGATTCAAATAAATTTAAAAATTCAGATTTGAATCTCATTCAAACAAATTTAAAAATTCAGATTTGAATCACATTCGAACAACTTCAAAAATTCATATTTGAATCACATTCAAACATTTTTTAAAAAATCAGATTTGAATCACATTCAAACATTTTTTAAAAAATCAGATCTGAATTTTATTCAATCAATTTTAAAAAATCAGATTTAAATATGATTCAAACAACTTTAAAAATTCAGATTTGAATCACATTCAAACAACTTTTAAAATTCAGATTTGAATCACATTCAAACAATTTTTAAAATTCTGATTTGAATCATAATTTAATTGTGTGATAAAAACTACTAATTAAACACTTTAATTAGTCAAAGAATAGGCCTTAGATCATACAACAATTACAGAATTAAAAGCCAAACCTTAAACCACCCATGGAAGCCAAACCATGCGCACCATTAATGGTGTTTTTTAAAGTATGCCGCCAACTTGCTTTGCAACCAGCAATGAACTTTTGATCTCATGATCAAACACACAATTAAATCATATAATCAACAATCTAAATGGCAAATATAGTGGCTCTGATACCAATTGAAGGAACGGAAGCGTGAAAAACACAAGTTTATACCATTGAATTCAAAAATTTTCACCTAGGGTCACATGCATCATGCAAGATTTATTTTTATCTATTTGATTTCAATGATAAACAACATATTAAAACTCTTTTAATATGTTTTTGGATCTGTATTTGCCATTTAAGATTTTAAAATTAATCAGATTAATTTTAGAACCCTAGATTAAATCAAAAACGATTACACTAACCTCTTGATGCAATCGCAATGTCTGCGCCTTTGAGATTCGTCTTCAGGACACCAGATGTTGTCCCTCTAGCTTGTCCACACCAAGAACACCTATGGCAGCCCTTGAATAGCTTCTAAAGCTTTTTCTATTAATTAGAAAATTAAGTTCTACCTCTTAAGAGATTAGAGATGTAAACAGGACACTAGAAACAATTCCTAGTGTTCTTAATTCAAGAGATTGGTGGCTAATCTCTTTGAATTGATAAGAGATGAAGAAGAAGAGATAAAAACCCTCAAAGTGGCGTGACAAAGGAGTGTGGTTGCTGGTTGTATTTTATTTTCTCATAACAACACTTAAATAGCTAGGTTAACACATTAAACCCTTGCCACATGTCACCCTTTGATTAGCTCTAGGTTTAAGTAACCCAATCACATTGTGCCAAGTGTCAAACCTATATTTAATCTTGATTTTAATCATCTTACATGATTAAAAAACATTTGGCAAGCTTATGTGTTATGCCATGTGTCACCATCTCATGGTGTTACGTGTCACACTGCAAAATGACCAAAATGCCCCTGTGTCTTAATTTTGAGTTCTTAACCCAAAATAATTATTTTCTTCTTCTAATTAATTTATATCAAATATAAATTAATTAATTAATCTCTATTAATTAATTTCTCATTAATTAAATTCATATTTAAACACTTTAAATGTAAATTTAACTTATATTATACATCCAATTGTGACACCCCTTATCCGACTACAGTGTAGCCGAACAAGTTATGCCACTCAGTGTGCCAAGCACTCTATTTTATCTTAATTCATTTTTATTCTTCCTTTTGAATATAGCTTGTGAAATATAATTTATTTAAGCCATTTATCGAAATTATAATTTATTTGAGGTTCCGAAAATTTTAAAGAAAATCCGGCGGAGTACCGGCTAAAAATGGAGAAAACCGTTCTTCGGAACCTGTTGAAAACACTTCCAATATTCACATTCAATCATTTCCAAACTCCAATATCAAAATCTCATCAATATTTCTCAATTTCAGTTCTCAACATTTGTCAACCATTCATTTCTCAATCATTCATCCATCTCATATGATACCATGCACATATCATAGATAAACATTCACTTTTCCATTTACAACCACACTTTACCTTATTTACATGAATATCAAAATATATTATATAAGTTCAAATACATATGAGAAAATAAAATCAATTACAAAATACTAAAATGACATCTAGCGTCCTACCAATGCATCTTGACAAGTGAGGTGACACGCATAATTATGCGTAATCATGAACTGCCTTACCGATCATGGGCTCATCGCCCTGTTGTCATTTAGTCCTCTTGAATCTCTTGCACCGCTGACTTCATTAGGGACTACTCTTTCCCACAAATAGAAAAAATCCGGACAAATTAAAAATCATATTCAGCCTCTTAGCCATTGTATTGCCTCGATAATAGTAATTCTAAATTCTCTCTGAAAGGTACTACGTTTACCCATATTTCTTTTTATGCTGTTATTTTTTTTCATTTTGTCATTGAGTCTAGGCATATTCTTCACTGGACACGGTGTCCCACCACTCCTTAATTTTCATCCAATTGCTTTAAGCCTCTAAATTTTTCCTGCAGGATGCGATTGGAGTTGTTTAGAAACCTGCTGTTACATTCCAGCTTGATTCTCATTTTATAGCTTCAGACCTTGCATGATTTGTCCCGAAATCCACTTAATGGCGCTTAACCTTTCAGTGTGATTTACATTGTGGGTGGTGGTGGTGGTGGTAGTGTAGCACGGGCATGTGCCGCGGAATGAAATCGGGCCATTTTTTGAAACATGAGATATGAGGGTAAGCAAGCTCTGCTGCATGCCACCAGATTCTCTGATGCCCATGTCTTTGCTCAAGGAGTGATTTGGGAGTCCACTTCCTCCTCAACGGCTCTCTGAGATGAAGGGTCCATTCAAGTTCAAAGTAAGAAAAGACAGCGATTTCTGCGTTGCATAAACGCAAAACTTTCACAAATATTATATGGTATACACTCAATCTAACATAAGCGCCATGGTTTTTTTAACTTACCACTAAATGTGACACCCCCTTAACGCTACGGTTTGGTTTTGTGTCCAATCCTTAGGTTATACCACTCGATTAATGCGACTTTGATTTTAAAATAATTCATTTTTATAAGCCCTTTTGAATATAGCTTGTGGATATATCAAATTTAAGCCATTTTAAGTGTTAACACTATGCATGAGGTTAAGATAATTTTAAAGAAAATTTGATCTTGCAAATACAAAAATGGACTTAACCTTACGTTCTTGAACACAGTAAAAACACTTCCAATATTCATCAAATTGTAAAATTACTCCAATATCAGGAATTTGTCTAATATTTCTCAATTTTCAGTCTTGACGTTTAATGACCATTCATTTCTCAATATGTCATCCATCTCCATATGATACTATTGCATCATATATGAATAAACATTCACTTTTCCATTTACAACCACTGGAATCAATTTACATGAATCATCAAAAATATATTATGGGAGTTCAAAGTTGTATGAGAATGTTAAATCAATTTGCTGTAAATAAAATGACATCAAAAATCTCCCAATATACTTCAGCGGCGATGAGATAAAAATATCTTATCTGGATTTAAAGTTGTCTTGAGAGGCAGAGAAATTGGCCTCTGTCCTTCCTTGGTTGCTCAGCGCGTTACCCCTTTGGGGCATGGTTTCAGAAAGCTTAGTGTTGGTAAATAATAAAGTAGAAAGAAATAAGTTTCAAATATCAATTGGACTAACACAGCCCAAGTTATGGAGAAAGGGACTGAATTTTCAGTCCCTATACTGCTGTCCAAGGGCAGCCTGCAATCCTCACTTTGCAATCTCATTTTTCTGTCCATTTGTTGTTCAAATTACCTAAAATGGTCACTAATTTACCATTAAAATTATATCTAATAATTTACTAATCAAAGTCACATTTTCACCTTTACAAAACATAATTCAAATTCATGGTTTATGCCATGTATCTTAGTAACTACCAATGCATTGCTTATATGTTTATAACCTCAACATGGTTTATATTTCACTCTAAGCTCATCAAATACTCCTACATATTCCTTTTCTAGGGCAGCCAACATTCAAGAGCTCATACACATAGGTTTTTGTCATTTAAATTACAAGTCTTACTAAATTTCAAGTCCAAAATCATGAAATTTAAGAGTTTTATGTTTATAGTTGCACTAACCTCAACTTGAAGAATCTCCAAGCTTGCCAACTTTAATTTCTCTTCTCTCCCTTTTGCTCCCAAACACCTTAGCAAGCTTCTAGAATAAATTTTTGTGTTGAGAACTTGAGGAAATATGGTGGGAGTTTAGGGCTTCATGAGCTTGCCAAGCTCATCAATGGAGGGAGGGGAAAATCACGCTTGGTGAAGAAGAAGAAGAATGGCTGCTGCTCACGTTTTTCTTTCCTTTAGTCCATTTTTAGTCTCTTTTAAGTGTTTTAAAATGCTTGTTTGAATGCAATTGGTGGGGACTTGTAAGTGACATCATAAAGATGTCATAAATTGCTTTTATGGATTTTTCTTCCTTTTCTTTTCTAATCATTTTCAATTCAATTTTCAACAATATTTATTCACATTTTAGATCATAATAATTATTTACTTAACTGGACAAGTCGGCCAAAAATCACCTCTGAAGCGAAATGACCAAAATGCCCTCCGCTTTGCTTAACGTCAAAATTGTCTGCACTGGATTGAAAAATTTTTCTAGGTATTTTCTTGGCATTCTAATGCCATAGGAACCTCAATTACCCTTTCTGGAGTCCCAAAATTATTTTATAATTTTTCCCCTGATCTAGGGGCTCGCATGAAAACCGCAACTTCCTCTGCTACCCATCGCTTGGGCATCATTGCTTACTTGGTTGTATTTTATTTATAAAATTTTTACTAAATGTTTCTTATTAATATTTGAGTTAATTATGGTTCCTGACTTTAGTTTAAATATTTTTTCGGACTTTCTAGCTGCCTGACCGACACGGTCACCAAACAAAGAGAATGTACTGAGTTGCTACTGAGGGTGTTACAACTCTTTCCTCTTATTTAAATTTCATCCTAAATTTACGACTTAAGTAATTGGGAGTTACTACCTCCTTGTTTCTTCACTTCCTTGTATTGCCTCATCAGTGTCTGGGTTTGGCTCTTCCTGAGCTTCCATTGCATATACTTGTGGTGCCACCCTAACTTCGGGCTTTTCAACGGTCTCTGACATAATCTTCTGTGAACTGTCACCGCTTCTCGCTTACCTGGTCTTTTACCCTTGAACTACTGAAGGTCTATGAACTTGTACAGAGCTATTGAACCACTCCTCCGAGGGCAATCTCTATGAAATGATCCGTAGCCCCACACTTGAAACACTCTCCGCTAACGATGACACTCTCCTCTGTGTCTTCTACCACAATGCATACATTCAGTAATCGTTAATCCTTGTTATTGTGCCCTGAACTAGCTATAGATATTCCCATCTAGCCTCTATGGCCCTGTGTCTGATCTTGTGAACTAGGACCCTTAAACTTCTTACTATCGGTTGGTATACTTGACTGTCCTGATCCAAATTCCCTCTTACGCTGCCTATCTTTCCTATTTTGTTCATTTATTCTCACTTTCTCCACTTTTAATGCAGCTTTCCACTAACTTGGTGAAATCATGGATTCCAAGGCGAGGAGTCGGATCTTGATGTTGTCATTTAGTCCCTCTTCAATCTCTTGCACCTTCAAATTTCATTAGGGACTATCTCCCTTCCATAACGGCTCAATCGGACAAATTCCTTCTCATATTCAGCCATCACTGCCGCTCAGTTAATGAATTCTCTTCTTCTCTCTTCTAGGTATACACTACCCACATATTTCTTCTTAAACTCGGAGAGAAAGAAGTCCCATGTCATAACTTCTAGCTGCACTTCATCGACACGGTCCCACCACTCATAAGCATCATCTTGCAATGAGATATGGCGACCTCTAAATTTTGCTCGGGGTGCAAGTGGAGTTGTTTTAGAACTCGCCTGCTCTGCTCAACCAATTCTACCGCAATGTAATCATCTTCTCTTGCCATAGAAATCCACCGCCCCAAATTTTCTTAACCTTCCAGTGTGATTTGGTGGAGCTGGTGGTGGTGGTGGTGGCATTACCCCAATCCGTCTAAAGAAGTCGGCCATTTGTTGAAACATGGCTCGTGGAGGCCGAGCAAGCTTCATGCAGTCGCGGACTGCATTCTCTGATGCCCCCAGTCTTAGCTGCTGCAGGTGGAGCATGACTCTCCACTTCCTCCTCAACGGCTCTCTGAGATGAAGGGTCCATATCCTATTCAAAATAAGAAAGACAAACAGATGCGTTAGTGTCACCTCTTTACAAATACAATGCATGGTATGGACTCAATCTAGGCCGAACGCTAAACCGTGCTCGATAACTAAATGTGACACCCCATCCGACTACTAAGGCAGCCAAGTTATGCCACTCAAAGGTGCCGAGCACTCTATTTTATCTTAATTCATTTTTATTCTTCCTTTTGAATATAGCTTGTGAAATATAATTTATTTAAGCCATTTATCGAAATTATAATTTATTTGAGGTTCCGAAAATTTTAAAGAAAATCGAGTACCGCATAAAAATGGAGAAACTGTTCTTCTGAACTCTAAAAACACTTCCAATATTCACATTCAATCATTTCCAAACTCCAATATCAAAATCTCATCAATATTTCTCAATTTCGCTCAACATTTGTCAACCATTCATTTCTCAATCATTCATCCATCTCATATGATACCATGCACATATCATAGATAAACATTCACTTTTCCATTTACAACCACACTTTACCTTATTTACATGAATATCAAAATATATTATATCAGTTCAAATACATATGAGAAAATAAAATCAATTACAAAATACTAAAATGACATCTAGCGTCCTACCAATGCATCATGACAAGGAGGTGACACAGATAATCATGCGTAATCGTGAACTGCCTTACCGACTGTGGCTCACTGCCCTCTGTCCATCTTCAATCTTACTACGCGGTAAAGCGACGCGCTAAGCATAAAGCTTAGTGGTGCAAATAATAAAATAGAAAGAAATAATATGCAAATAAAAATCATAATTTCTTAGCCATTGTGTTCATAAGAACTGAATAATTACCAACTTAATGTTTAGTCGAGGGCTAATTACGTTTTATGATATTAACTTATTCATGCATTTTGTTTATTTATTTTCTTCATGACCTTGAGTTTCTTTGTATTCTATCGTAATCATTCCCAAACTTAATTTTCGTATTTTCTTTAACAATCAGTTCAATTACAGTTATACTTTTCCATGCCCAAGTAACCTATACTGGACGACTGAACTGGATAACGGGTCGTTGGCACTGGACACCGCGGTGCCTCGGGCCGTCATACCATGGGACGCAGAACGTCAACCACGTATGCAGTCAGTATGGCTAAAAAGCCATGATATCACATAATTGGCATAAAAGCCATGAATACGGGCATAAAGCCATGAATACAGGGATAAAGCCTTTCCTTTCGCAGTACTGCTAAAACAATACCCTATTGGCATGCCAATCTATCCAAACCAATCACATTAGGCCTACTAGGGCATTTTGCACTTTTAAGTTTCACAATTTTTGAATTTCAAGTTTTCATGTCACTATTCATTTCATTAGTCAACTAAAATGTTGACTTTTGCATAAACAATAGGTACATTGGTTTTAGTACTCCCAACATACCACATTTTGTATTCAAAACTTGTTGGTTTTGGTCACTTTCTCAAAGCTTAGGTCATTTTGGCAAAATTGCCAATTTTTGGTTTTGGTGTCACTATTCACCTCATTGGTCAACAAAAATGTTAACTTTTGGATAGAAAATATGTACATTGACTTTGGCACTCCCAATATACCACATTTGGCATTCAAAACTTGTTGGCATTAAGTGTTAATACCATTTCTAAGTTTAAACCAACACAAGCAGAATTTTCAGTTTTGGTGAGTCAACTTCACTGTTCCATTGGACACTGTTACTGTTGGAATTTGAAGAAATGTAAAACATAAAAGTTGTTCTTTATTTTGTCTAGTTGAATTTACTTTTTTGAATCACTCAATTTGGAGTTTTGTAGCTCCAGATATGGCTCAAAAACCCAAGCTGTCCGGATATGCATTCTGCAGAAATTTACCATATCTATAGTGTATGAACAGTAACTTGAGTCACTTGGTTGAATGGGTTCTGGCCATAATTTGGGATAGGTTCCTTCATGAAAGTTGTTTGTCTATGTCTTAACTTGTTGCTGTAAAAATTTCAGGCCAATTGACCAAATCTACAGTGAGTTATGGCCAAATGAACAGTTACTGTTCATTTTGTCCATTCTGCAGAGGCAGTTTCAGGGTTCCGGATTGGGGCCAAGTTTTGGTCCTCTTGCTTTGGTCTTTTGGGCATGGTTTCTTCAGAAAAAATGTGCCATTATAAGCCTAGTTTCATGTCCAATTGGCCAAACATCAATTGGACTAACACAGCCCAAGTTATGGCAGTGCAAAGGGACTGAATTTTCAGTCCCTATGCTGCTGTCCAAGGGCAGCCTGCAATCCTCACTTTGCAATCTCATTTTTCTGTCCATTTGTTGTTCAAATTACCTAAAATGGTCACTAATTGACCATTAAAATGATCTCTAATAATTTCCTAAGCCAAGTCACATTTTCACCTTTCCAAACCTTAATTCAAATTCATGGTTTATGCCATGTATCTTAGTAACTACCAATGCATTGCTTATATGTTTATAACCTCAACATGGTTTCTATTTCACTCTAAGCTCATCAAATACTCCTACATATTCCTTTTCTAGGGCAGCCAACATTCAAGAGCTCATACACATAGGTTTTTGTTCATTTAAATTACAAGTCTTACTAAATTTCAAGTCCAAAATCATGAAATTTAAGAGTTTTATGTTTATAGTTGCACTAACCTCAACTTGAAGAATCTCCAAGCTTGCCAACTTTAATTTCTCTTCTCAATTTTGCTCACAAACACCTAAGCAAGCTTCTAGAATAAATTTTTGTGTTGAGAACTTGAGGAAATATGGTGGGAGTTTAGGCTCATGAGCTTGCCAAGCTCATCAATGGAGGGAGGGGAAAGTCACGTTTTGGTGAAGAAGAAGAAGAATGGCTGCTGCTCACGTTTTTTTCCCTTTAGTCCATTTTTTAGTCTCTTTTAAGTGTTTTAAAAATGCTTGTTTGAATGCAATTGGTGGGACTTGTAAGTGACATCATAAAGATGTCATAAATTGCTTTTTATGGATTTTTCTTTCCTTTTCTTTTCTAATCATTTTCAATTCAATTTTCAACAATATTTATTCACATTTTAGATCATAATAATTATTTACTTAACTGGACAAGTCGGCCAAAAATCACCTCTGAAGGCGAAATGACCAAAATGCCCTCCGTTTTGCTTAATGGGTCAAAATTGTCTGTACCGATTGAAAAATTTTTCTAGGTATTTTCTTGGCATTCTAATGCCATAGGAACCTCAATTACCCTTCTCTGGAGTCCCAAAAATTATTTTATAATTTTTCCCCCGGATCTAGGGCTCCTCGTTGCGAAAACCGCAACTTCCCTCCGGTTACCCATCGCTTGGGCATCGGCTCGTTTTACTTGGTTGTATTTTATTTCTAAAATTTTTACTAAATGTTTCTTATTAATATTTGAGTTAATTATGGTTCCTGACTTTAGTTTAAATATTTTTTCGGACTTTCTAGCTGTCTGGACCGACACCGGTCACCGGAACAGTAGAATGTACGGAGTTGCTACGGGGAGGGTGTTACACCAATAATCTAGATTTGGTTTCAAGTCATGCTAGGGACTTTGCAATCTAATTGCAAACCAAACCTACTTAATTAATCAATTAAACTCTTTAATTAATTAATTAAATCATATTTAAATAGGTGATAACTTGTGTATGTGTGTGACTTACTAGGCTCATCACTAATTGGCAATAAGACATGATATCAACTCTTAATATCATCAGAACTCTTTCTTACCATAAATGATTTCTCTAAATCATTTTATGAACCTCATAGACCATGGTTAACACCTAGCATAGCATGCCATAGCCACTCAATTAGTAATAAGGTTTACCTTAAATGAACCTATAATCATATGTTACCATGCACTAGAATCTCTCTGTTACAAAATCCCAACTCAAGCTGGAGTCATGGTTTATGTCAAACTCCATTTGCTATGAATATTATGTTCTCTTTTAATTCCAGTTCTTGATTAAAAGATTTTCATCGTAAACTCTTCCTCAATAAATCTATCTCTGTCTCTGCCAGGAACTTGAAATATCAAGAACAATTAAATGAACATAGGATTTTATCTCTATTTACTTAGAGGGACAGATTCCATCTTGATCAACACCTACCTCCATATATAACTAGTAGAAGCCAACACATGCCCATATACCCATACACAGTACAAGTATGAAAGCGAGATCAAACTCAAACTACCTATATACAAGATAACTGTGCTATCTCAGTCTAAAGATTATATGCACCGATATGATTTATGACAAAACATTGACAAGAGTAAACTCCATGTGCTTGTCATAAGTGTTCTTGGTTCGCCTACTTATCATTTATAAGTGCCTATCATGTTTGTTATATGGCATGAGACTCACCATTCCATCTTATTTATATCTCATATAAATAACATGGGAACAAACATGAATACAATCTTTCTGGATAAGTCATGTCCTTATTATGAAGTATCCTCGATTGTGAACCTATTTATGATACTTCGTACTAGAAATATTGTCACTCATATTCTTAACAACTTAAGAATAATATTTCTAACAAAATATCAATGGACCTTTTCTATTACACATAAATATATTATGTAAACGGAAAAGTGGAAATGCCTTTTATTAATAAAAATATGTACAAGATACATACTAAATGATATGCTCTAGGGCATACTACTAACAATCTCCCACTAGCACTAGAGCCATTCATTTCAATATCTTAGACCTATCTTCTCAAGATGTCGATCTAACTAAGTCTGTGACATAGGCTTAGTGAATGGATCAGCTGGATTTTTCAGCTGATGTTATTTTTCTGCATGGCTATATCGCCTTGCCCAACTACATCTCTGATAATGTGGTAGTGCCTTTCTATGTGTTTGGATTTTGGTGAGACCTTAGTTCCTTAGCCTGTATGACTGCTCCATTATTGTCACATTGTAGTGGAACTGCTGACTCAATGGAAGGAACTATTGTAAGTTCTGTCACGAACTTCTTTATCCAAACAGCTTCCTTTGCGACATCGATGCGAGAATATACTCACTTACGTAGTGGAATCTGCAGTCGTGCTCTGTTTGGAACTCTTCCAACTGACTGCACCTCCATTACAAATGAACACATATCCAGAGGTAGACTTTCTATCATCGATATCTGATTGGAAATCAGAATCAGTATAACCATCCAATTGCAAGTCTCCACCTCCATAAATCAAGAATAAATCCTTAGTTCTTCTCAAGTACTTAAGAATATTCTTGTGACTATCGATGTTCCAAACTGGATTAGATTGATACCGCTAGTCAAACTAACGAGATATGCGATATCAGGCCTAGTACACAACATTGCATACATTAAACTTCCAATAGCCAAGCATATGGAATCTGGCCATCTTATCTCTTTCTTCAGTGTCTTTAGAGACATCTCTTTAGAAAGATGGATACCATGTCTCACTGGTAACAATCTTCTCTTGGAATCAAGCATGTTAAACCTCTTTAACACCTTTTCCAAGTATAGACTTTGGGATAAACCAATTATTCTTTTCGCTCTATCTCTATAGATGCGAATCCCAAGAATATAGGTTGCCTCCCCTAAGTCTTTCATGGAGAATGTATTTGACAACCATACCTTTATAGTCGTCAACATTACCCATCAACAATATGTCATCCACATATAAGACAAGGAAAGTGATAGCACTATCACTAACCTTCTTATATACACATGGCTCATCCTCATTTTTGATAAAACCAAAGGATTTAATGGCTTCATCAAAACGAATGTTCCAACTCCTCGAAGCTTGTTTCAACCCATAAATGGATCGCTTTAGCTTGCATACCTTGGAACCATCTTGGGATTCAAATCCCTTAGGTTGTTCCATGAAAATGTTTTCTTCAATGTATCCATTGAGAAAAGCTGTTTTGACATCCATCTGCCAAATTTCATAATCATAGTACGCAGCTATTGCTAATAAAATCCTAATTGATTTAAGCATGGCAACAGGCGAGAAAGTCTCCTCATAGTCGATTCCTTGCCTTTGGCGAAACCCTTTCGCTACTAGCCTTGCCTTATAGGTCTCTACCTTTCCATCAGAACCAATTTTCTTCTTGAAAACCCATTTGTTCCCTATAGGTATAATACCTTCAGGTGGGTCAACAAGATCCCAAACTTGATTCTTATACATGGAATCAATCTCGGATTTCATAGCATCAATCCATTTTGAAGAGTCTATATCTGATATAGCTTTTTCATAGGTAAGTGGATCATCTCCATGATCTACTTCTTCATGAGTAGACAACTCTTGTTCTTCTTCATGAAGAAAACCATATCTCACTGGTGGGTGAGATACCCTGGTTGTTCTACGAGGAACAGCTGTAGATGTTTCATCAACGGGTATTGGTTGACTAGATGGATCTATATCCATCGATCATTGGTTGGTCAGAATTCTCCAATTCTAACTCTATTTGCCTTCCTTTGCCTCCTTCTTGAACAAACTGTTGTTCAAGAAATGTGGCATCTCTACTTATCACAACCTTTTGTGAAGTAGGCAAATAAAAATAATATCCAAAACTATCTTTTGGATATCCAACAAATCGACCTTTTTCTGATCTGGTCTCCAATTTATCAGTGTTCAGCTTTTTGATATAAGCTGGACAACCCCAAATCTTAACATGCTTAAGACTTGGTTTTCTTCCATGCCATATCTCATAAGGTGTGGAAGAAACTGATTTTGATGGAATCCTATTCAGAATATACAAAGCTGATTCTAATGCAAATCCCCAAAAGGAGATTGGCATATCAGTATAGCTCATCATACTACGTACCATATCCAATAGGGTACGATTTCTCCTTTCAGATACACCATTCAGCTGTGGCGTTCCTGGAGGAGTCAGCTGAGAAACAATGCCATGCTCTCTCAAGTATTCATCAAATTCAGTACTCAAATATTCACCTCCACGATCTGATCGAAGAGCTTTAATATTCTTTCCTGTTTGATTTTCTACTTCAGATTTAAATTCTTTGAACTTTTCAAAAGATTCATGTTTGTATTTCATCAAATATAAATACCCAAACCTTGATTTATCATCAGTAAAGGTAATAAAATAATGAAAACCCCCTCTAGCCATTTCTTTAAATGGACCACATACATCACTATGTATTAGCTCCAAAATATTTTCAGCTCTTAGCCCTTGTCCAACAAAGGGTGATCTAGTCATTTTGCCCTGAAGGCAAGATTCACAAGTTGGAGTAGGCTCAGAGCCCAATGAGGATAGAATCCCCATTTTCTCCAGTTTTGCAATCCTATCTTCTGCAACATGACATAACCTTAAGTGCCAAATATATTTTGAACTTGAGTTGGTTTTCACCATGGCATTGTATTCATTTAGATTACTATACTCTGGCAAGTGGAAACACTTTCTTACTGACAATGGAAACACTTTCCTGTTGGCTTTGGAAACACTTTCCTTTGCCTTTGTCAGCTTTGGTCTTCCTTTTCTGTTTAGCTATTTTCTTCGAAGGACCAGGAATCTGAGGTTTCTTTTTCTTATTGCCCTTCTTCTTGTTGGACTTTCCAGTAGAAGAAGATGCAACCAAAGCTACCTCTTTTCCTTTATTGCCTGGCATATTCTTTTGGGCAATAACTAGCATGTTGAGTAAACCAGCTAAGGTGCATTCCTGTTTAGTCATATGGAAATTTGTCACAAAATTCCCAAAAGACTCAGGAAGGGACTGAAGGATCAAATCCGTCTGTAGTTGGAAATCCATGTTGAAGTCAAGATGTTCCAACTGCTCAATTAGTCGAATCATCTTGTGGACATGATCCCCAACATTCTGTCCCTCAGACATCCTCATACGGAATAGCTGTCTAGATATCTCATACCTAGCATTCTTGTTGTGCTCACCATACAACTCTTGTAGGTGAAGGAGGATCTCACTCGCACTCTGCATGTTCTCATGTTGCTTCTGTAACTCATTACTCATGGAAGCAAGCATGTAACACTTAGCTCTCATATCATGCTCCTTCCACTTGTCCAAAGTTTCATGTTCCTCTTGTGTGGCCTCTGGAGGTAAGGGACCAGGAACATTTGAATCTAGAACATATCCTATATGTTCAAGGTTCAGGACAAGTTTCAAATTTCTTAGCCAATCAGACAGATTAGGTCCTGTCAACCTATTGTGATCAAGTATGCTTGCAAGGATATTGGATGGTGGTGGTTGTTTTGTGCTCATTTTTATCAGAAAATTAATTGCAGAAAATAACCAGATTAATTAGTAAATGTATCATGTAATTAACCAAAATGATTATGGTCTTTTAATCAAATTGGTCCTCCCACTAACTTAGCGAATCCTACACTTCCAAAGTAGAAAACTGAAATCCTAGTTGGATGGATTTCTAGTGGGTGATTGAATTCTTATAATTCTATTGATCATCCTCAGGTACATCCATTATTGGAATTACAATAAACTATAAGTGAGCAACTCTTTGCCCATCACATCTCATGTGAGGTTCAATCCTTTACCTAGCCCCTAATGCTCAAAATCTCAGGTACATCCATTATTGACTTATCTTGCATTAGTTAAGTTGATCCCATTGAGCCAGTAATTATGCAAATAATTTTAATGTCCTCAGGTACATCCAATATTGGCCACTAAACCATTTACATATTTACAACATCTCATGCTTAACAATTATTCTTAAGAAAATCTCTTAAATAAATTGCATCTTATGCAACTATTTAAAATTTCTTAAAATAATTGCCTCAATGGAGGGCCTATGTTATAATTACTTTAATTATAGCATTTCCAACTTAATCATTTGTTTGGAAGATTTTATGGTCATTCTAATGACTATTAAGATCTCACTTTGCACATTATCCATTTAGCATGCATATATCATATAATTGCATACATTCCCATACATCTCATGCATTCATGGATAAGCAGTAACTATGGTATGATCATGGACTTTCTAAGGGATTCAATTCGAGCCACCAAGAATTGAATCAGGCATTCCTAGGTGCATTTCATTCATTCATTTTACAAGAGTTGCTGAAGGAGTACATAATCAACACTTGATCTTGAATTCCTCCCACTGGTCCCACCAATGCTCTTGACCTCCTTGAACTTCTTGCAATCCAATATTACATAGTAATCCTTGGCATACCAAGGCGAATTTACAAGAACTTAAATAAATGAAATTACAACCCAAAAATTATTACAAACTTAATAATACATGCCCAAAATAAATTAAAATAAATTAATTAATTTACAATCCCAAAGAAACATAAAAGAAATAAATTCAATCACATTGGTCTTTTATAGTCCATGATCATCCATCATGCATATCACTATTTAACAATTAAATAAAACATGCATACTTAAATTAAATTGAATATCTCATATTCAACTTAAAAATCCAGATTTGAATATGATTCAAATAAATTTAAAAATTCATATTTGAATCTCATTCAAACAAATTTTAAAATTCAGATTTGAATCACATTCGAACAACTTCAAAAATTCATATTTGAATCACATTCAAACATTTTTTAAAAAATCAGATTTGAATCACATTCAAACATTTTTTAAAAAATCAGATCTGAATTTTATTCAATCAATTTTAAAAAATCAGATTTAAATATGATTCAAACAACTTTAAAAATTCAGATTTGAATCACATTCAAACAACTTTTAAAATTCAGATTTGAATCACATTCAAACAATTTTTAAAATTCTGGTTTGAATAATAATTTAATTGTATGATAAAAACTACTAATTAAACACTTTAATTAGTCAAAGAATAGGCCTTAGATCATACAACAATTACAGAATTAAAAGCCAAACCTTAAACCACCCATGGAAGCCAAACCATGCGCACCATTAATGGTGTTTTTTAAAGTATGCCGCCAACTTGCTTTGCAACCAGCAATGAACTTTTGATCTCATGATCAAACACACAATTAAATCATATAATCAACAATCTAAATGGCAAATATAGTGGCTCTGATACCAATTGAAGGAACGGAAGCGTGAAAAACACAAGTTTATACCATTGAATTCAAAAATTTTCACCTAGGGTCACATGCATCATGCAACATTTATTTTTATCTATTTGATTTCAATGATAAACAACATATTAAAACTCTTTTAATATCTTTTTGGATCTGTATTTGCCATTTAAGATTTTAAAATTAATCAAATTAATTTTAGAACCCTAGATTAAATAAAAAACTATTACACTAACCTCTTGATGCACTGCAGCGTGTCTGCGCCTTTGAGATTCGTCTTCAGGACACCAGATGTTGTCCCTCTAGCCTGTCCACACCAAGAACACCTATGGCAGCCCTTGAATAGCTTCTAAAGCTTTTTCTATTAATTAGAAAATCAAGTTCTGCCTTTTAAGAGATTAGAGATGTAAACAGGACACTAGAAACAATTCCTAGTGTTCTTAATTCAAGAGATTGGTGGCTAATCTCTTTGAATTGATAAGAGATGAAGAAGAAGAGATAAAAACCCTCAAAGTGGCGTGACAAAGGAGTGTGGCTGCTAGTTGTATTTTATTTTCTCATAACAACACTTAAATAGCTAGGTTAACACATTAAACCCTTGCCACATGTCACCCTTTGATTAGCTCTAGGTTTAAGTAACCCAATCACATTGTGCCAAGTGTCAAACCTATATTTAATCTTGATTTTAATCATCTTACATGATTAAAAAACATTTGGCAAGCTTATGTGTTATGCCATGTGTCACCATCTCATGGTGCCACGTGTCACTATCTCATGGTGCCACTTGTCACACTGCAAAATGACCAAAATGCCCCTGTGTCTTAATTTTGAATTCTTAACCCAAAATAATTATTTTCTTCTTCTAATTAATTTATATCAAATATAAATTATTTAATTAATCTCTATTAATTAATTTCTCATTAATTAAATTCATATTTAAACACTTTAAATATAAATTTAACTTCTATTATACATCCAATAATCTAGATTTGGTTTCAAGTCATGCTAGGGACTTTGCAATCTAATTGCAAACCAAACCTATTTAATTAATCAATTAAACTCTTTAATTCATTAATTAAATCATATTTAAATAGGTGATAACTTGTGTATGTGTGTGACTTACTAGGCTCATCACTAATTGGCAATAAGACATGATATCAACTCTTAATATCATCAGAACTCTTTCTTACCATAAATGATTTCTCTAAATCATTTTATGAAACCTCATAGACCATGGTTAACACCTAGCATAGCATGCCATAGCCACCCAATTAGTAATAAGGTTTACCTTAAATGAACCTATAATCATATGTTACCATGCACTAGAATCTCTCTGTTACAAAATCCCAACTCAAGCTGGAGTCATGGTTTATGTCAAACTCCATTTGCTATGAATATTATGTTCTCTTTTAATTCCAGTTCTTGATTAAAAAGATTTTCTCATCAGAAACTCTTTTCTGAATAAATCTACCTGTCCTGGCCATGAACTTGAAACATCAAGAACAATTAAATGAACATAGGATTTTATCTCTATTTACTTAGAGGAACATATTCCATCTTGATCAACACCTACCTCCATATATAACTAGTAGGAGCCAACACATGCCCATATACCCATACACAGTACAAGTATGAAAGCAGTATCAAACTCAAACTACCTATATACAAGATAACTGTGCTATCTCAGGTCTAAAGATTATATGCACCGATATGATTTATGGCAAAACATTGACAAGAGTAAACTCCATGTTCTTGTCATAAGTGTCACTGGTTCGGCCTACTTATCATTTATAAGTGCCTATCATGTTTGTTATATGGCATGAGACTCACCATTCCATCTTATTTATATCTCATATAAATAACTTGGGAACAAACATGAATACAATCTTTCTGGATAAGTCATGCCCTTATTATGAAGTATCCTCGATTGTGAACCTATTTATGATACTTCGTACTAGAAATATTGTCACTCATATTCTTAACAACTTAAGAATAATATTTCTAACAAAATATCAATGGACCTTTTCTATTACACATAAATATATTATGTAAACGGAAAAGTGGAAATGCCTTTTATTAATAAAAATATGTACAAGATACATACTAAATGATATGCTCTAGGGCATACTACTAACAATCTCCCACTAGCACTAGAGCCATTCATTTCAATATCTTAGACCTATCTTCTCAAGATGTCGATCTAACTAAGTCTGTGACATAAGCTTAGTGAATGGATCAGCTGGATTTTTCAGCTGATGTTATTTTTCTGCATGGCTATATCGCCTTGCCCAACTACATCTCTGATAATGTGGTAGTGCCTTTCTATGTGTTTGGATTTTGGTGAGACCTTAGTTCCTTAGCCTGTATGACTGCTCTATTATTGTCACAGTGTAGTGGAACTGCTGACTCAATGGAAGGAACTACTGTAAGTTCTGTCACGAACTTCTTTATCCAAACAGCTTCCTTTGCAGCATCTGATGCGAGAATATACTCGACACGTAGTGGAATCTGCAGTCATGCTCTGTTTGGAACTCTTCCAACTGACTGCACCTCCATTACAAATGAACACATTTCCAGAGGTAGACTTTCTATCATCGATATCTGATTGGAAATCAGAATCAGTATAACCATCCAATTGCAAGTCTCCACCTCCATAAATCAAGAATAAATCCTTAGTTCTTCTCAAGTACTTAAGAATATTCTTGTGACTATCGATGTTCCAAACCTGGATTAGATTGATACCTGCTAGTCAAACTAACAGCATATGCGATATCCGGCCTAGTACACAACATTGCATGCATTAAACTTCCAATAGCCGAAGCATATGGAACCCTGGCCATCTTATCTCTTTCTTCAGGTGTCTTTGGAGACATCTCTTTAGAAAGATGGATACCATGTCTCACTGGTAACAATCTTCTCTTAGAATCAAGCATGTTAAACCTCTTTAACACCTTTTCCAAGTATAGACTTTGGGATAAACCAATTATTCTTTTTGCTCTATCTCTATAGATGCGAATCCCAAGAATATAGGTTGCCTCCCCTAAGTCTTTCATGGAGAATGTATTTGACAACCATACCTTTATAGTCGTCAACATACCTGTGTCATTACCCATCAACAGTATGTCATCCACATATAAGACAAGGAAAGTGATAGCACTTTCACTAACCTTCTTATATACACATGGCTCATCCTCATTTTTGATAAAACCAAAGGATTTAATGGCTTCATCAAAACGAATGTTCCAACTCCTCGAAGCTTGTTTCAACCCATAAATGGATCGCTTTAGCTTGCATACCTTGGAACCATCTTGGGATTCAAATCCCTTAGGTTGTTCCATGAAAATGTTTTCTTCAATGTATCCATTGAGAAAAGCATTTTGACATCCATCGCCAAATTTCATAATCATAGTACGCAGCTATTGCTAATAAAATCCTAATTGATTTAAGCATGGCAACAAAGCAGAAAGTCTCCTCATAGTCGATTCCTTGCCTTTGGTGAAACCCTTTCGCTACTAGCCTTGCCTTATAGGTCTCTACCTTTCCATCAGAACCAATTTTCTTCTTGAAAACCCATTTGTTCCCTATAGGTATAATACCTTCAGGTGGGTCAACAAGATCCCAAACTTGATTCTTATACATGGAATCAATCTCGGATTTCATGGCATCAATCCATTTTGAAGAGTCTATATCTGATATAGCTTTTTCATAGGTAAGTGGATCATCTCCATGATCTACTTCTTCATGAGTAGACAACTCTTGTTCTTCTTCATGAAGAAAACCATATCTCACTGGTGGGTGAGATACCCTGGTTGTTCTACGAGGACCAGCTGTAGATGTTTCATCAATGGGTATTGGTTGACTAGATGGATCTATATCCATCTGATCATTGGTTGGTCGAATTCTCCAATTCTAACTCTATTTGCCTTCCTTTGCCTCCTTCTTGAACAAACTGTTGTTCAAGAAATGTGGCATCTCTACTTATCACAACCTTTTGTGAAGTAGGCAAATAAAAATAATATCCAAAACTATCTTTTGGATATCCAACAAATCGACCTTTTTCTGATCTGGTCTCCAATTTATCAGTGTTCAGCTTTTTGATATAAGCTGGACAACCCCAAATCTTAACATGCTTAAGACTTGGTTTTCTTCCATGCCATATCTCATAAGGTGTGGAAGAAACTGATTTTGATGGAATCCTATTCAGAATATACAAAGCTGATTCTAATGCAAATCCCCAAAAGGAGATTGGCATATTAGTATAGCTCATCATACTACGTACCATATCCAATAGGGTACGATTTCTCCTTTCAGATACACCATTCAACTGTGGCGTTCCTGGAGGAGTCAGCTGAGAAACAATGCCATGCTCTCTCAAGTATTCATCAAATTCAGTACTCAAATATTCACCTCCACGATCTGATCGAAGAGCTTTAATATTCTTTCCTGTTTGATTTTCTACTTCAGATTTAAATTCTTTGAACTTTTCAAAAGATTCATGTTTGTATTTCATCAAATATAAATACCCAAACCTTGATTTATCATCAGTAAAGGTAATAAAATAATGAAAACCCCCTCTAGCCATTTCTTTAAATGGACCACATACATCACTATGTATTAGCTCCAAAATATTTTCAGCTCTTAGCCCTTGTCCAACAAAGGGTGATCTAGTCATTTTGCCCTGAAGGCAAGATTAACAAGTTGGAGTAGGCTCAGAGCCCAATGAGGATAGAATCCCCATTTTCTCCAGTTTTGCAATCCTATCTTCTGCAACATGACATTACCTTAAGTGCCAAATATATTTTGAACTTGAGTTGGTTTTCACCATGGCATTGTATTCATTTAGATTACTATACTCTGGCCAGTGGAAACACTTTCTTACTGACAATGGAAACACTTTCCTGTTGGCAGTGGAAACACTTTCCTTTGCCTTTGTCAGCTTTGGTCTTCCTTTTCTGTTTAGCTATTTTCTTGGAAGGACCAGGAATCTGAGGTTTCTTTTTCTTATTGCCCTTCTTCTTATTGGACTTTCCAGTAGAAGAAGATGCAACCAAAGCTACCTCTTTTCCTTTATTGCCTGGCATATTCTTTTGGGCAATAACCAGCATGTTGAGTAAACCAGCTAAGGTGCATTCCTGTTTAGTCATATGGAAATTTGTCACAAAATTCCCAAAAGACTCAGGAAGGGACTGAAGGATCAAATCCGTCTGTAGTTGGAAATCCATGTTGAAGTCAAGATGTTCCAACTGCTCAATTAGTCGAATCATCTTGTGGACATGATCCCCAACATTACATCCCTCGGACATCCTCATACGGAATAGTTGTCTAGATATCTCATACCTCGCATTCTCTTTGTGCTCACCATACAACTCTTGTAGGTGAAGGAGGATCTCACTTGCACTCTGCATGTTCTCATGTTGCTTCTGTAACTCATTACTCATGGAAGCAAGCATGTAACACTTAGCTCTCATATCATGCTCCTTCCACTTGTCCAAAGTTTCATGTTCCTCTTGTGTGGCCTCTGGAGGTAAGGGACCAGGAACATTTGAATCTAGAACATATCCTATATGTTCAAGGTTCAGGACAAGTTTCAAATTTCTTAGCCAATCAGACAGATTAGGTCCTGTCAACCTATTGTGATCAAGTATGCTTGCAAGGATATTGGATGGTGGTGGTTGTTTTGTGCTCATTTTTATCGTAAAATTAAGCTGAGAAAATAACATGATTAATTAGTAAATGTATCATGTAATTAACCAAAATGATTATGGTCTTTTAATCAAATTGGTCCTCCCACTAACTTAGCGAATCCTACACTTCCAAAGTAGAAAACGGAAATCCTAGTTGGATGGATTTCTAATGGGTGATTGAATTCTTATAATTCTATTGATCATCCTCAGGTACATCCATTATTGGAATTACAATAAACTATAAGTGAGCAACTCTTTGCCCATCACATCTCATGTGGGGTTCAATCCTTTACCTAGCCCCTAATGCTCAAAATCTCAGGTACATCCATTATTGACTTATCTTGCATTAGTTAAGTTGATCCCATTGAGCCAGTAATTATGCAAATAATTTTAATGTCCTCAGGTACATCCAATATTGGCCACTAAACCATTTACATATTTACAACATCTCATGCTTAACAATTATTCTTAAGAAAATCTCTTAAATAAATTGCATCTTATGCAACTATTTAAAATTTCTTAAAATAATTGCCTCAATGGAGGGCCTATGTTATAATTACTTTAATTATAGCATTTCCAACTTAATCATTTGTTTGGAAGATTTTATGGTCATTCTAATTACTATTAAGATCTCACTTTGCACATTATCCATTTAGCATGCATATATCATATAATTGCATACATTCCCATACATCTCATGCATTCATGGATAAGCAGTAACTATGGTATGATCATGGACTTTCTAAGGGATTCAATTCTGAGCCACCAAGAATTGAATCAGGGCATTCCTAGGTGCATTTCATTCATTCATTTTACAAGAGTTGCTGAAGGAGTACATAATCAACACTTGATCTTGAATTCTCCCACCGGTCCCACCAATGCTCTTGACCTCCTTGAACTTCTTGCAATCCAATATTACATAGTAATCCTTGGCATACCAAGGCGAATTTACAAGAACTTAAATAAATGAAATTACAACCCAAAAATTATTACAAACTTAATAATACATGCCCAAAATAAATTAAAATAAATTAATTAATTTACAATCCCAAAGAAACATAAAAGAAATAAATTCAATCACATTGGTCTTTTATAGTCCATGATCATCCATCATGCATATCACTATTTAACAATTAAATAAAACATACATACTTAAATTAAATTGAATATCTCATATTCAACTTAAAAATCCAGATTTGAATATGATTCAAATAAATTTAAAAATTCAGATTTGAATCTCATTCAAACAAATTTAAAAATTCAGATTTGAATCACATTCGAACAACTTCAAAAATTCATATTTGAATCACATTCAAACATTTTTTAAAAAATCAGATTTGAATCACATTCAAACATTTTTTAAAAAATCAGATCTGAATTTTATTCAATCAATTTTAAAAAATCAGATTTAAATATGATTCAAACAACTTTAAAAATTCAGATTTGAATCACATTCAAACAACTTTTAAAATTCAGATTTGAATCACATTCAAACAATTTTTAAAATTCTGGTTTGAATAATAATTTAATTGTGTGATAAAAACTACTAATTAAACACTTTAATTAGTCAAAAAATAGGCCTTAGATCATACAACAATTACAGAATTAAAAGCCAAACCTTAAACCACCCATGGAAGCCAAACCATGCGCACCATTAATGGTGTTTTTTAAAGTATGCCGCCAACTTGCTTTGCAACCAGCAATGAACTTTTGATCTCATGATCAAACACACAATTAAATCATATAATCAACAATCTAAATGGCAAATATAGTGGCTCTGATACCAATTGAAGGAACGGAAGCGTGAAAAACACAAGTTTATACCATTGAATTCAAAAATTTTCACCTAGGGTCACATGCATCATGCAACATTTATTTTTATCTATTTGATTTCAATGATAAACAACATATTAAAACTCTTTTAATATGTTTTTGGATCTGTATTTGCCATTTAAGATTTTAAAATTAATCAGATTAATTTTAGAACCCTAGATTAAATCAAAAACGATTACACTAACCTCTTGATGCACTGCAGCGTGTCTGCGCCTTTGAGATTCGTCTTCAGGACACTAGATGTTGTCCCTCTAGCTTGTCCACACCAAGAACACCTATGGCAGCCCTTGAATAGCTTCTAAAGCTTTTTCTATTAATTAGAAAATCAAGTTCTGCCTTTTAAGAGATTAGAGATGTAAACAGGACACTAGAAACAATTCCTAGTGTTCTTAATTCAAGAGATTGGTGGCTAATCTCTTTGAATTGATAAGAGATGAAGAAGAAGAGATAAAAACCCTCAAAGTGGCGTGACAAAGGAGTGTGGCTGCTGGTTGTATTTTATTTTCTCATAACAACACTTAAATAGCTAGGTTAACACATTAAACCCTTGCCACATGTCACCCTTTGATTAGCTCTAGGTTTAAGTAACCCAATCACATTGTGCCAAGTGTCAAACCTATATTTAATCTTGATTTTAATCATCTTACATGATTAAAAAACATTTGGCAAGCTTATGTGTTATGCCATGTGTCACCATCTCATGGTGCCACGTGTCACACTGCAAAATGACCAAAATGCCCCGGTGTCTTAATTTTGAGTTCTTAACCCAAAATAATTCATATCGTCGACTAATTACTGTATCTCAAATATAAATTAATTAATTAATCTCTATTAATTAATTTCTCATTAATTAAATTCATATTTAAACACTTTAAATATAAATTTAACTTATATTATACATCCAATAATCTAGATTTGGTTTCAAGTCATGCTAGGGACTTTGCAATCTAATTGCAAACCAAACCTATTTAATTAATCAATTAAACTCTTTAATTCATTAATTAAATCATATTTAAATAGGTGATAACTTGTGTATGTGTGTGACTTACTAGGCTCATCACTAATTGGCAATAAGACATGATATCAACTCTTAATATCATCAGAACTCTTTCTTACCATAAATGATTTCTCTAAATCATTTTATGAAACCTCATAGACCATGGTTAACACCTAGCATAGCATGCCATAGCCACCCAATTAGTAATAAGGTTTACCTTAAATGAACCTATAATCATATGTTACCATGCACTAGAATCTCTCTCATAAAATCCCACCTCAAGCTGGAGTCATGGTTTATGTCAAACTCCATTTGCTATGAATATTATGTTCTCTTTTAATTCCAGTTCTTGATTAAAAAGATTTTCTCATCAGAAACTCTTTTCTGAATAAATCTACCTGTCCTGGCCATGAACTTGAAACATCAAGAACAATTAAATGAACATAGGATTTTATCTCTATTTACTTAGAGGAACATATTCCATCTTGATCAACACCTACCTCCATATATAACTAGTAGGAGCCAACACATGCCCATATACCCATACACAAGACAAGTATGAAAGCAGTATCAAACTCAAACTACCTATATACAAGATAACTGTGCTATCTCAGGTCTAAAGATTATATGCACCGATATGATTTATGACAAAACATTGACAAGAGTAAACTCCATGTGCTTGTCATAAGTGTCACTGGTTCGGCCTACTTATCATTTATAAGTGCCTATCATGTTTGTTATATGGCATGAGACTCACCATTCCATCTTATTTATATCTCATATAAATAACTTGGGAACAAACATGAATACAATCTTTCTGGATAAGTCATGCCCTTATTATGAAGTATCCTCGATTGTGAACCTATTTATGATACTTCGTACTAGAAATATTGTCACTCATATTCTTAACAACTTAAGAATAATATTTCTAACAAAATATCAATGGACCTTTTCTATTATACATAAATATATTATGTAAACGGAAAAGTGGAAATGCCTTTTATTATTAAAAATAGGTACAAGATACATACTAAATGATATGCTCTAGGGCATACTACTAACAATCTCCCACTAGCACTAGAGCCATTCATTTCAATATCTTAGACCTATCTTCTCAAGATGTCGATCTAACTAAGTCTGTGACATAAGCTTAGTGAATGGATCAGCTGGATTTTTCAGCTGATGTTATTTTTCTGCATGGCTATATCGCCTTGCCCAACTACATCTCTGATAATGTGGTAGTGCCTTTCTATGTGTTTGGATTTTGGTGAGACCTTAGTTCCTTAGCCTGTATGACTGCTCTATTATTGTCACAGTGTAGTGGAACTGCTGACTCAATGGAAGGTACTCACGTAAGTTCATCACGAACTTCTTTATCCAAACAGACTTCCTTTGCAAAGATCCGATGCAAAGAATATACTCAGCTTCTGTAGTGGAATCTGCAGTCGTGCTCTGTTTGGAACTCTTCCAACTGACTGCACCTCCATTACAAATGAACACATTTCCAGAGGTAGACTTTCTATCATCGATATCTGATTGGAAATCAGAATCAGTATAACCATCCAATTGCAAGTCTCCACCTCCATAAATCAAGAATAAATCCTTAGTTCTTCTCAAGTACTTAAGAATATTCTTGATACTATCCAGATGTTCCAAACTGGATTAGATTGATACCGCTAGTCAAACTAATAAAGATATGCGATATCCGGCCTAGTACACAACATTGCATGCATTAAACTTCCAATAGCCGAAGCATATGGAACCCTGGCCATCTTATCTCTTTCTTCAGGTGTCTTTGGAGACATCTCTTTAGAAAGATGGATACCATGTCTCACTGGTAACAATCTTCTCTTGGAATCAAGCATGTTAAACCTCTTTAACACCTTTTCCAAGTATAGACTTTGGGATAAACCAATTATTCTTTTTGCTCTATCTCTATAGATGCGAATCCCAAGAATATAGGTTGCCTCCCCTAAGTCTTTCATGGAGAATGTATTTGACAACCATACCTTTATAGTCGTCAATATACCTGTGTCATTACCCATCAACAGTATGTCATCCACATATAAGACAAGGAAAGTGATAGCACTTTCACTAACCTTCTTATATACACATGGCTCATCCTCATTTTTGATAAAACCAAAGGATTTAATGGCTTCATCAAAACGAATGTTCCAACTCCTCGAAGCTTGTTTCAACCCATAAATGGATCGCTTTAGCTTGCATACCTTGGAACCATCTTGGGATTCAAATCCCTTAGGTTGTTCCATGAAAATGTTTTCTTCAATGTATCCATTGAGAAAAGCTGTTTTGACATCCATCTGCCAAATTTCTTAATCATAGTACCCAGCTATTGCTAATAAAATCCTAATTGATTTAAGCATGGCAACAGGCGAGAAAGTCTCCTCATAGTCGATTCCTTGCCTTTGGCGAAACCCTTTCGCTACTAGCCTTGCCTTATAGGTCTCTACCTTTCCATCAGAACCAATTTTCTTCTTGAAAACCCATTTGTTCCCTATAGGTATAATACCTTCAGGTGGGTCAACAAGATCCCAAACTTGATTCTTATACATGGAATCAATCTCGGATTTCATGGCATCAATCCATTTTGAAGAGTCTATATCTGATATAGCTTTTTCATAGGTAAGTGGATCATCTCCATGATCTACTTCTTCATGAGTAGACAACTCTTGTTCTTCTTCATGAAGAAAACCATATCTCACTGGTGGGTGAGATACCCTGGTTGTTCTACGAGGAACAGCTGTAGATGTTTCATCAACGGGTATTGGTTGACTAGATGGATCTATATCCATCCGATGCATTGGTTGGTCAGAATTCTCCAATTCTAACTCTATTTGCCTTCCTTTGCCTCCTTCTTGAACAAACTGTTGTTCAAGAAATGTGGCATCTCTACTTATCACAACCTTTTGTGAAGTAGGCAAATAAAAATAATATCCAAAACTATCTTTTGGATATCCAACAAATCGACCTTTTTTAACTGGTCTCCAATTTATCAGTGTTCAGCTTTTGATATAAGCTGGACAACCCCAAATCTTAACATGCTTAAGACTTGGTTTTCTTCCATGCCATATCTCATAAGGTGTGGAAGAAACTGATTTTGATGGAATCCTATTCGAATATACAAAGTCGATTCTAATGCAAATCCCAAAAGGAGATTGGCATATCAAGATAGCTCATCATACTACGTACCATATCCAATGGGGTACGATTTCTCCTTCAGATACACCATTCACCGTATGGCGTTCTGGAGTCAGTTGAGAAACAATGCCATGCTCTCTCAAGTATTCATCAAATTCAGTACTCAAATATTCACCTCCACGATCTGATCGAAGAGCTTTAATATTCTTTCCTGTTTGATTTTCTACTTCAGATTTAAATTCTTTGAACTTTTCAAAAGATTCATGTTTGTATTTCATCAAATACAAATACCCAAACCTTGATTTATCATCAGTAAAGGTAATAAAATAATGAAAACCCCCTCTAGCCATTTCTTTAAATGGACCACATACATCACTATGTATTAGCTCCAAAATATTTTCAGCTCTTAGCCCTTGTCCAACAAAGGGTGATCTAGTCATTTTGCCCTGAAGGCAAGATTCACAAGTTGGAGTAGGCTCAGAGCCCAATGAGGATAGAATCCCCATTTTCTCCAGTTTTGCAATCCTATCTTCTGCAACATGACATTACCTTAAGTGCCAAATATATTTTGAACTTGAGTTGGTTTTCACCATGGCATTGTATTCATTTAGATTACTATACTCTGGCCAGTGGAAACACTTTCTTACTGACAATGGAAACACTTTCCTGTTGGCAGTGGAAACACTTTCCTTTGCCTTTGTCAGCTTTGGTCTTCCTTTTCTGTTTAGCTATTTTCTTGGAAGGACCAGGAATCTGAGGTTTCTTTTCTTATTGCCCTTTTTCTTGTTGGACTTTCCAGTAGAAGAAGATGCAACCAAAGCTACCTCTTTTCCTTTATTGCCAGGCATATTCTTTTGGGCAATAACCAGCATGTTGAGTAAACCAATAAGGTGCATTCTGTTTAGTCATATGGAAATTTGTCACAAAATTCCCAAAAGACTCGTGAAGGGATCAAGGATCAAATCCGTCTGTAGTTGGAAATCCATGTTGAAGTCAAGATGTTCCAACCGCTCAATTAGTCGAATCATCTTGTGGACATGATCCCCAACATTACATCCCTCGGACATCCTCATACGGAATAGTTGTCTAGATATCTCATACCTCGCATTCTCACGTGCTCACCATACAACTCTTGTAGGTGAAGGAGGATCTCACTCGCACTGCATGTTCTCATGTTGCTTCAGAACTCATTACTCATGGAAGCAAGCATGTAACACTTAGCTCTCATATCATGCTCCTTCCACTTGTCCAAAGTTTCATGTTCCTCTTGTGTGGCCTCCGGAGGTAAGGGACCAGAACATTTGAATCTAGAACATATCCTATATGTTCAAGGTTCAGACAAGTTTCAAATTTCTTAGCCAATCGCATGATTAGGTCCTGTCAACCTATTGTGATCAAGTATGCTTGCAAGGATATTGGATGGTGGTGGTTGTTTTGTGCTCATTTTTATCAGAAAATTAACTGCAGAAAATAACCAGATTAATTAGTAAATGTATTATGTAATTAACCAAAATGATTATGGTCTTTTAATCAAATTGGTCCTCCCACTAACTTAGCGAATCCTACACTTCCAAAGTAGAAAACGGAAATCCTAGTTGGATGGATTTCTAGTGGGTGATTGAATTCTTATAATTCTATTGATCATCCTCAGGTACATCCATTATTGGAATTACAATAAACTATAAGTGAGCAACTCTTTGCCCATCACATCTCATGTGGGGTTCAATCCTTTACCTAGCCCCTAATGCTCAAAATCTCAGGTACATCCATTATTGACTTATCTTGCATTAGTTAAGTTGATCCCATTGAGCCAGTAATTATGCAAATAATTTTAATGTCCTCAGGTACATCCAATATTGGCCACTAAACCATTTACATATTTACAAAATCTCATGCTTAACAATTATTCTTAAGAAAATCTCTTAAATAAATTGCATCTTATGCAACTATTTAAAATTTCTTAAAATAATTGCCCCAATGGAGGGCCTATGTTATAATTACTTTAATTATAGCATTTCCAACTTAATCATTTTTTTGGAAGATTTTATGGTCATTCTAATTACTATTAAGATCTCACTTTGCACATTATCCATTTAGCATGCATATATCATATAATTGCATACATTCCCATACATCTCATGCATTCATGGATAAGCAGTAACTATGGTATGATCATGGACTTTCTAAGGGATTCAATTCTGAGCCACCAAGAATTGAATCAGGGCATTCCTAGGTGCATTTCATTCATTCATTTTACAAGAGTTGCTGAAGGAGTACATAATCAACACTTGATCTTGAATTCCTCCCACTGGTCCCACCAATGCTCTTGACCTCCTTGAACTTCTTGCAATCCAATATTACATAGTAATCCTTGGCATACCAAGGCGAATTTACAAGAACTTAAATAAATGAAATTACAACCCAAAAATTATTACAAACTTAATAATACATGCCCAAAATAAATTAAAATAAATTAATTAATTTACAATTCCAAAGAAACATAAAAGAAATAAATCCAATCACATTGGTCTTTTATAGTCCATGATCATCCATCATGCATATCACTATTTAACAATTAAATAAAACATACATACTTAAATTAAATTGAATATCTCATATTCAACTTAAAAATCCAGATTTGAATATGTTTCAAATAAATTTAAAAATTCAGATTTGAATCTCATTCAAACAAATTTAAAAATTCAGATTTGAATCACATTCGAACAACTTCAAAAATTCATATTTGAATCACATTCAAACATTTTTTAAAAAATCAGATTTGAATCACATTCAAACATTTTTTAAAAAATCAGATCTGAATTTTATTCAATCAATTTTAAAAAATCAGATTTAAATATGATTCAAACAACTTTAAAAATTCAGATTTGAATCACATTCAAACAACTTTTAAAATTCAGATTTGAATCACATTCAAACAATTTTTAAAATTCTGATTTGAATCATAATTTAATTGTGTTATAAAAACTACTAATTAAACACTTTAATTAGTCAAAGAATAGGCCTTAGATCATACAACAATTGCAGAATTAAAAGCCAAACCTTAAACCACCCATGGAAGCCAAACCATGCGCACCATTAATGGTGTTTTTTAAAGTATGCCGCCAACTTGCTTTGCAACCAGCAATGAACTTTTGATCTCATGATCAAACACACAATTAAATCATATAATCAACAATCTAAATGGCAAATATAGTGGCTCTGATACCAATTGAAGGAACGGAAGCGTGAAAAACACAAGTTTATACCATTGAATTCAAAAATTTTCACCTAGGGTCACATGCATCATGCAACATTTATTTTTATCTATTTGATTTCAATGATAAACAACATATTAAAACTCTTTTAATATGTTTTTGGATCTGTATTTGCCATTTAAGATTTTAAAATTAATCAGATTAATTTTAGAACCCTAGATTAAATCAAAAACGATTACACTAACCTCTTGATGCACTGCAGCGTGTCTGCGCCTTTGAGATTCGTCTTGAGACACCGATGTTGTCCTCTAGCTTGTCCACACCAAGAACACCTATGGCAGCCCTTGAATAGCTTCTAAAGCTTTTTCTATTAATTAGAAAATCAAGTTCTGCCTTTTAAGAGATTAGAGATGTAAACAGGACACTAGAAACAATTCCTAGTGTTCTTAATTCAAGAGATTGGTGGCTAATCTCTTTGAATTGATAAGAGATGAAGAAGAAGAGATAAAAACCCTCAAAGTGGCGTGACAAAGGAGTGTGGCTGCTGGTTGTATTTTATTTTCTCATAACAACACTTAAATAGCTAGGTTAACACATTAAACCCTTGCCACATGTCACCCTTTGATTAGCTCTAGGTTTAAGTAACCCAATCACATTGTGCCAAGTGTCAAACCTATATTTAATCTTGATTTTAATCATCTTACATGATTAAAAAACATTTGGCAAGCTTATGTGTTATGCCATGTGTCACCATCTCATGGTGCCACGTGTCACACTGCAAAATGACCAAAATGCCCCTGTGTCTTAATTTTGAGTTCTTAACCCAAAATAATTATTTTCTTCTTCTAATTAATTTATATCAAATATAAATTAATTAATTAATCTCTATTAATTAATTTCTCATTAATTAAATTCATATTTAAACACTTTAAATATAAATTTAACTTATATTATACATCCAATAATCTAGATTTGGTTTCAAGTCATGCTAGGGACTTTGCAATCTAATTGCAAACCAAACCTATTTAATTAATCAATTAAACTCTTTAATTCATTAATTAAATCATATTTAAATAGGTGATAACTTGTGCATGTGTGTGACTTACTATGCTCATCACTAATTGGCAATAAGACATGATATCAACTCTTAATATCATCAGAACTCTTTCTTACCATAAATGATTTCTCTAAATCATTTTATGAACCTCATAGACCATGGTTAACACCTAGCATAGCATGCCATAGCCACCCAATTAGTAATAAGGTTTACCTTAAATGAACCTATAATCATATGTTACCATGCACTAGAATCTCTCTGTTACAAAATCCCAACTCAAGCCGAGTCGTGGTTTATGTCAAACTCCATTTGCTATGAATATTATGTTCTCTTTTAATTCCAGTTCTTGATTAAAAGATTTTCTCATCGTAAACTCTTTCTCAATAAATCTATCTGTCCTTGACAGTAACTAGAAACTTCAAGAACAATTAAATGAACATAGGATTTTATCTCTATTTACTTAAAGGAACAGATTCCATCTTGATCAACACCTACCTCCATATAACTAGAAGGAGCCAACACAAGCCCAAATAACCATACACAGAACAATTATTAAAGCAGACTCAAACTCAAACTACCTATATACAAGATAACTGTGCTATCTCAGGTCTAAAGATTATATGCACCGATATGATTTATGACAAAACATTGACAAGAGTAAACTCCATGTGCTTGTCATAAGTGTCACTGGTTCGGCCTACTTATCATTTATAAGTGCCTATCATGTTTGTTATATGGCATGAGACTCACCATTCCATCTTATTTATATCTCATATAAATAACTTGGGAACAAACATGAATACAATCTTTCTGGATAAGTCATGTCCTTATTATGAAGTATCCTCGATTGTGAACCTATTTATGATACTTCGTACTAGAAATATTGTCACTCATATTATTAACAACTTAAGAATAATATTTCTAACAAAATATCAATGGACCTTTTCTATTACACATAAATATATTATGTAAACGGAAAAGTGGAAATGCCTTTTATTAATAAAAATATGTACAAGATACATACTAAATGATATGCTCTAGGGCATACTACTAACAACTGTGTATTGATTACAGACAGTTGAACAAAGTAACTATGAAGAATAAATATCCATTGCCCAAAATTGATGGTCTTTTTGATCAGTTGAAGGGAGCCGATGTATTTTCAAAAATTCATCTCAGATCAGGGTATCATTAGTTGAGGGTAAAGGATGCAGATGTGTCAAAAACTGCATTCAGAACCCTGTATGGGGAATTTTTAGTGATGTCATTTGGGTTAACAAGCAGCATATATAGACCTTATGAACCATATCTTTCATCCATATCTAGATCGGTTTGTAGTGGTCTTTATTGATAATATTCTGGTGTATTCCAAGACCAGGGAAGAACATGATGAACATTTGGGGATTGTTCTGCAAACCCTGCGAGAAAAGAAGCTGTATGCTAAGCTGTCCAAATGTGACTTCTGGATGAGTGAAATCTCTTTCCTTGGACACATAGTATCAGCTAAGGGGATTAAAGTGGATCCCAAAAAGATAGAAGCAGTGATGGAATGGAAGCCTCCCAGAAATACAGCTGAGGTCAGAAGTTTCTTGGGGCTAGCTAAGTATTACAGAAGATTTGTGAAGGGGTTTTCTCTTATAGCTGCTCCAATGACTAAGTTGTTGCACAAGAATGTGAAATTTGGCTGGAACGACAAGTGCCAAGCCAGTTTTGAGAGGCTAAAGGCCATGTTGACAGAAGCACCAGTGTTAACACAGCCAATCTCCAGAAAAAAACTTTGTGGTCTACAGTGATACCTCGCATAATGGGCTAGGGTGTGTATTGATGCAAGAGAGGAAAGTGGTCGCCTATGCTGCCAGGCAGTTAAGGCCACATGAACAGAACTACCTTACTCATGACCTGGAGTTAGCAGCAATTATCTTCGCACCGAAGATATGGAGGCATTACTTGTATGATGAAAAGTGCTACATTTACACAGACCATAAAAGTCTGAAATACTTGCCAACCCAGAAGGAGCTCAATCTCATACAGAGGCGATGGATTGAGTTCCTAAAGGATTATGATTGCGTGATAGATTATCATCCTGGGAAGGCAAATATAGTTGTTGATGCTTTAAGTAGGATGTCCATCACAGCTTTAAGATCACTCAATGCCTGTCTGTCCTTGCCTCAAGATGAAGCTATTTTGGCTAAGTTGCAAGTGAGGCCAAACCTGCTACAGCAGATACAAGATGGGCAGAGGGCAGATGAAAAATTAATGGCCATTGTGGGTAAAATTCCAGAGAGAAAGGAAACTGAATATGAGGTGAAAACAGATGGGTGTCTGTACTACAGAGGAAGAGTGTGTGTACTAGATGATAGGGAACTAAAGACTAGTATTCTGAAAGAAACACGCACTAGTGTTTATGCTATGCACCCGGGAAGCACAAAAATGTATAATGATTTGAAGCCTCATTATTGGTGGCCCGGTATGAAGAGGGATATAGCTGACTATGTGACTAAGTGTTTGACATGTCAGCAAGTTAAAGCAGAACATCAAGTTCCATCAGGATTGCTACAGCCTATAAGCATACCTGAATGGAAATGGGACCAGGTCACTATGTGTCACACCCTACCCCTCCGTAAGGCATAACATGATCCCGTAGTATACCTAATGAATTACCAACTTCGTCTACTGATAACCCATTAAGTACACTACAAGAGATTTTAAAACTTTTCTTACTTCTTTTTATAGTGGTGAGCACCATTTACAAGTGTTAAAATATTTTTTTTAAACTGAAGTGAAACATCTAACACATTTGAATTATTAGGAATTTTTGTAAAAATTTTGGCAGAGTGCCATTTGTATTTTGAATAAAGCAGTTCTTAAAAAACCTGTAAAAAAGCACTTCAAATATATTTCTCAATCTCAAACTCCAACATTTAATTAACACAATGTGTTTCTCAACTCAAATCCACAAAAATGTTTCAGTATTTTCAAAGGCTGAGATAAAAGAAATATATCACAATATTTACAAACCAAAATAATTTACGATTTATTTTACAACTTCAATGTACAATTTTAATTTACAATTGCTCAAAACCAAGAACATTATACACATACAGTGAACATACATTACAATACAAATGCAAAATATGGTATACTCAATATACCCGATGATCTCTCACTGAAGCACTAGCAGCCTAGTCACCGCCTGTCGATCTGTCTACTGCGACAAAGAATGAAAGCTATCGCTGAGTAAAATTTACTCAGTGGTGCACAATAACAATTTGAAATGCAATACATAAATCTTTTATTGATAATTCACAAATCAAATAGTTCATAATTCCATTTCACAATTTACAAAGTTCATATAACACAAATTTGATCAAATAACTGAATAACACAGTTTTGCCAATCAATAATACCATTTGATCAAATAACTGAATAATACAGTTTTGCCAATCAATAACACAATTTGATCAAATAACTGAATAATACCGTTTTGCAAATCAATAACACAATTCGATCAAATAACTGAAGAATACAATATTGCCAATCTATAACACAATTTAAGTCATGACACAATTTTTCTGCACATGCCGTGTTGTACACCACGACAAGACACACTCACCCCAATAATCGAAATCAATGAGGGAGGAAGCTAGCTATATAATGAGTACTCATCCACACTCACCTCAGACTGACAAGTCAAAGAGGGAGGAATAAAATCACACTCACCCCAGACTGATAAGTCAAAGAGGGAGGAATATAATCGCACTCACCCCAGACTGATAAGTCAAAGAGGGAGGAATATATCACACTCACCCCATAAATGGAGGAGGAACATAGTAACAGTGTCATGCCAAGTGTGAATCAAAACAATTTGAAATCACAATATTTCATACAAATCACAAATCACATTTTATCTCAAAATTTCCATTTGCAAAGTTGGCAACATAATAATTTCCAAATAAGATTCTCAAAGCCAAAACAATCAAAAATTATTCATAACTCATTTCTCCAAATAAATTTTCTGGTAAAAGCAATGAATATCAAAATTATTGTGCACAAACACAATTTAAAATAATAACATACAAATAATCATAATTTATTTCAATTGAAAAATTCAAAAGAAATAACTATTGTGCACAAACCTCTGATAACTGTCTCTTGGCTCTGATTCAGTGTTTCCTTCCCCTTCCCTGAGTCTTTGCTAACTGAGAAACACAATTTGAAGTGTTTCAGTACTCATTTAAACTGTCTCTAACAATAAGGCTTAATACTTAATTATTGAATTCTATCATTTCTTTAGTCAACCTAAGATGTTGACCCTCGATACAGTCTAGCTAAATTAGATCTTAATGTTAACCATATGTCACATTTGAGAGCCTTTTAGTGTTGGTACATGTTACCCTATTCATTTCCATGTTTGTTGCATTTTATTGCAATTTGTCAGATTCTGGTATACTAAATTGACCTAGCCGGATGACCTAGTTCCCTCGGTTTTTAGGTTTCAGTCAAAACTATAAACTTGTAGATCTATGTCTTATTGCACGCGGGGCAAAATTTCAAGTCATTCTGAGTTATGTAGACCAAGTTATGGTCATTTTACTATTGCTGATCAAAATGCATCAAAATTGGTCACTTTAGGTCATTTTATGTCACTTTTGGTTCGGCTAGTTTTTGGACCCAAACTTGTGCAAGCTATTTGACTTGCTTATGGTCATTTCTGAGCTTTGGTGTCTTCATAAGACTTGTAGATATATATCTCAACTATTCATGGTAAAAATTTTAGATCAATTGGACCTGTTTTGAGTGATTTATGGCCAAAAACTAACTGCTGCCCAAATGGTCAATTTTTAGGCCTTAAATGCACTAATCCGGATTTGGTTATTTTTCAAGTTACCTTACAAGCAGAATTTTGGCAAGCTTCCTTCATGAAAGTTGGCACTTTTTGTGCCTAGTTTCACCTTCAATTGGTCTCATACCAATTGGAGCCACACACTTAAGGTTCTAGGCCCAAAACATAAACTGCCCTATTCCAATTTGTTCATTACTCATTAAAAGATACATTTAACACTTACCAAACTACACATTCATGCCAATTCTGTTTGTACCATAACCTAAACACATTTTACTTCACATTTTTGGTCATTTTGGCAGCTTATAACCATACTCAATATGCTCCTTATAGTACAGAATTTATCAAGTCTAAATTGCAACAATTTAACTACATAACCAAGCTCTTTCACATTTCCAAACTCAAACCCTTATACACATGTACAAGCTACCACAATAAGTACCATAATTCAACATAATATTCCATAAACCAAACCATAAAGCAACATATTTTTGGTCCATAATTCAGGCTGCCGATTCATACCTCTCCTTGGATTAATTTCCAAGTTTCCAAAATCAAGTGTACATTCACATACATCTAATATACATCACCAAATTTATTCCTAGACATACAAATACTTCATCAACACTTTAATCTATCATTTACATATAAGAATAAACTGCCCTTAAAGAGTTTCCATGGCTTCCAAAAATAAACTTCTCCCTTAGAACATCAAACTCCAAAATTCTTTCCACAATTCAAGTACCCATAACATCCTCACAAACTTTAATGAAGCAATAATCAAAAACACATACTTACCTCTTTGGAAACTCTTCAAAACCTCTCCAAAACTTGATCTTCTTGTTACCTATCTACTACCCAAGGTGTATGGACAACTTTTAGTGAAGGGAAGTGCAAAGAAGGAAGCTTGGATCACACTTGCATGGAGCTCCAAAACCATACAGCAATTGAGTTTCTCTCAAGAAAGTTTTCGACTGAAATTTTGAGAAGTGAGGAAGATGACAATCTGCTGGTCCAAGATGAAGATTAAGTAGTCCACTTTGGTGGGTGAGTCGAGCACTAAGTATTGTTTAATGTTAGTTTATTCATAAGTTTCATTTTTCCACATTTAACTCCCCATTTTTGCTATTTACATTAGGTACCGCTAATTTAATTTTTCATGATATTTTCCAAGTATAGTATCATGTATTTTTAATGGAAATTTAGGTCAAAAGACAACTCGGGATGTCAAATGACCACAATGCCCCTGTTCAGGTTGCATTCCCAATTTTTCGGTAACACCGGGTTTTGTCATTTTCTCGATTTCTCACTTTTCTTTGTACTAATTAATTAATTTTTTGTTGATATTTCTCATGATATTTATACTTCAATAGATGTCTATTTAAGTCTTAAAAATATTTTCCAAGGTTCCCCGCAGTCCAGGGCTAGTCAACGGTCCACGCCGCAACTTCCCGGTGCGGTCACCCATCGCTAGGGTTCTCAGCTCGCTTAACTTGGTTACATTTCATTGCTATTATTTTTCCTTTGTTTTTCTTGTATTTTCTTTTCTTGTATTTCATTATTTTATGTCTCCTCATTAATATTTAAGTGTAGTTCTAGGCATTCTAGCTATCCGAACAGACACTGGTCATCGGAGCAGTAGAACGCACTACCGAACATAGGGGTATTACAATTCTTCCTCCCTTAAAATAAATTTCATCCGCGAAATTTTACCCAATAGCCATCTTACGATAGTCATACGTTTATTTTCTCCTTTCTATATGATCATATAACTTCTTTCCCTCGCATTTGTATAAGACTTTTAACAATCTAATACAATATTTAATTTATTTGTATAACACCAATCTTCTCTGACTATTGTGCTGTCTAATATCTCGGTTTATGTTCCTTCTTGAATGATCCTTGAGGTCATGTTAGAATGATTTATCTAGTCATTGGTCCTCTGACTATTCTAGTCAATAGTCTTCCTCGCATTCGTAACATTTCTTTGTTGTATCTGAACCAACTGTTCAAATTTTTACTTCCATAACTCTTTTTATCTATCAATATTCATACTAAACTATAACCTTTCGATACTCTAACTTTTGAGTTTTAGATCCCTAAGTAGGATTTTCAAACTTATTTCTAACAATTAAATTTTGTCCTGGCATAACTATACCAAAACAGATGCCGTTGGCAACTATTCTCATCTAGGTGTACTATCGAGTAGTACATAGCTCTACACAATAATCTCAAGCTAGTACTGTAATCTGCAGCTTACAGTATAAACATCAAGAACATTGCATAGTTACTATAATACATCCCAATAGATCAAATTTTTTGATATTTTATCCTTTTCGAATTTACTGATATTCGAATCTTATTCTGATTACAATATCCATTAACAATTACTAACAATAACATCATTGCCCTCATCTAGAGCAATTCTATTATTATAACTTACTTTTACGTCCTGTTGCCTTACATTAAGTACGCTCCCCAATTAGCTTTATAATTTATGGTGTGTTAGAAAATACTTTTCGCCGATAAACTCTTCCAAAACTAATTTCACTTATTATCACAATCCTTATCTTAAAGGACTAATCACTAATGCATCAAAATTTATTCCCCTGTAAAGGAATAACAACAGAACATATAGTTCTAACACTAATATAAAAGTATGCAGACCCCAGGTTAAACAATACATGAACGAAGAGTGCCATCCTTCTTCTTAACAAACAATACTGGCGCTCCCCATGGTGGCACACTAGGGTGGATGAAGCCCTTTTCAAGTAGTTCTTGCAACTGTACCTTCAACTCTTTCAACTCTGCTGGTGCCATTCTGTATGGTGTTATGGAGATTGGATCCACACCAGGCATAACATTAATTTCAAACTGCACTTCTCTTTCCAGAGGTAATCCTTGCAATTCATCAGGAAACACATCTGGAAAGTCATATACTGTAGGGATTTCCTTCAACGCTGGACTCCCCACTTGGGTGTCTACCACATGTGCCAAGTATGCTTCACACCCCTTTCTGATCATTTTTCTGGCTAGTGCAGCTGAAATGATGTTTGATGGCAATAGCTGCCTCTCCCCATGTATTATCACATCACTGTACTGAGGGAGACCAAAAGTGACTGTCTTCAATCTACAGTCAATCATGGCGAGATGCCTGGCTAACCAATCCATGCCCAAGATGATATCATAATCTCTGAAGGGCATTTCAATGAGATCAGACAAAAAAGTATGTCCTTGGATCACCAAAGGACTATCCTTATACATTCTATTAACCCTGACCTCTTGTCCTAACGGACTTGTTACTAACACCTCAAAGTCCATTTTTGTACATGGAATAGTAATGCAATCAATGATGCTAGCACTCACATAAAAATGGGTAGAACCCGGATCAAATAACACAAACACATCTTGATTAAAAGTTGAAAAGGTACCAGCCACAACATCAGATGTCTCGACCTCTTCTCTCTATCTCATTGCATAGACTCTTATCGGAGCACTGTTTTGCTCTAATTGTTTCACAATGCCTTGGCCGCCTGCTGGGTTACCTCTACCCCTGCTTCTACCTCTGTTGGGTGGTTGTGAACCTCTGGTGACAGGGCTCTGAACTAACCCTTCAGCAGTAGGAGAAGGTGGTCCAACTCTATGGGCACTGGTGCAGTCCTTGGCAAAGTGTCCTATGCCTCCACAGTTATAACAGGCTCCTATGGCCTTGTAGCATACCCCACCAGATTTCTACCACAAGTTTCACATTGGCAGGGAGGGTAGGAACTTCTAGTTATTCGACGACTGGACCTTAGTGGTCTCTGCCTTGATGATCCACCTCTGTTATATCCCTGACCTCGGGGCTCCTCAAATTCTTTTCTCTTCCTCAAATTACTGCTTGAGCTCTGACCCATAGGTTTCTCCCTCTTCTCTATTTCATGTTGCCCTTGTGGGGGTTGGGTCTGTACTTGGGCTTGGGCTGACAGATTATCAGCCATTTGTTGAAAGAAAGTGGCCACTTGCTGGGCCATTTGTGCAATAATTTGTACCAGTAAAACTGGTACAGTCGGGCCTTCAACACTTTGTGGAGCTGGGGCCTCAACTTGTACCTCAGCCTCTATCGATTGATCAACTGAACGATCACCCTCTTCCATAGTCAATTCGAGGATCTTAGACCTCCTGAACAAATAACACAAGGAGATTTCCTTCCATTAGTGCATATTTATAATGTAATGTACTGTATGTATCAAATAATGAAATTGAGCAGTTGTACTATGAAGAAAGAATATTCAAATTATAGGTGAAAATAGAATTTGAAAACTTTGCTCTGATACCACTAAAACATGTCACACCCTACCCCTCCGTAACGCATAACATGATCCCGTAGTATACCTAATGAATTACCAACTTCGTCTACTGATAACCCATTAAGTACACTACAAGGGATTTTAAAACTTTTCTTACTTCTTTTTATAGTGGTGAGCACTATTTACAGGTGTTAAAATTTTTTTTTAAACTGAAGTGAAACAGCTAACACATTTGAATTATTAGGAATTTCTGTAAAAATTTTGGCAGAGTGCCATTTGTATTTTGAATAAAGCAGTTCTTCAAAAACCTGTAAAAAAGCACTTCAAATATATTTCTCAATCTCAAACTCCAACATTTAATTAACACAATGTGTTTCTCAACTCAAATCCACAAAAATTTTTCAGTATTTTCAAAGGCTGAGATAAAATAAATATATCACAATATTTACAAACCAAAATAATTTACAATTTATTTTACAACTTCAATGTACAAATTTAATTTACAACTGCCCAAAACCAAGAACATTATATACATACAGTGAACATACATTACAATACAAATGCAAAATATGGTATACTTATATACCTGATGATCTCTCACTGAAGCACTAGGAGCCTAGTCTGCTGCCCTGTTAGTCTGTCTACCTACGACAGCAATGAAAAGCTATCGCTGAGTAAAATTTACTCAGTGGTGCACAATAACAATTTGAAATGCGATACATAAATATTTTATTGACAATTCACAAATCAAATAGTTCATAATTCCATTTCACAATTTACAAAGTTCATATAACACAAATTTGATCAAATAACCGAATAATACAGTTTTGCCAATCAATAATACCATTTGATCAAATAACTGAATAATACCATTTTGCAAATCAATAACACAATTCGATCAAATAACTGAAGAATACAGTGTTGCCAATCTATAACACAATTTAGGTAATGACACAATTTTTCTGCACATGCCGTGTTGTACACCACGACAAGACACACTCACCCCAATAATCGAAATCAATGAGGGAGGAAGCTAGCCATATAATGAGTACTTATCCACACTCACCTCAGACTGACAAGTCAAAGAGGGAGGAACATAATCACACTCACCCCAGACTGATAAGTCAAAGAGGGAGGAATATAATCGCACTCACCCCAGACTGATAAGTCAAAGAGGGAGCAATATATCACACTCACCCCATAAATGGAGGAGGAACATAGTAACAGTGTCATGCCAAGTGTGAATCACAACAATTTCAAATCATAATATTTCATACAAATCACAAATCACATTTTATCTCAAAATTTCCATTTGCAAAGTTGGCAACACAATAATTTCCAAATAAGATTCTCAAAGCCAAAACAATCAAAAATTATTCATAACTCATTTCTCCAAATAAATTTTCAGGTAAAAGCAATGAATATCAAAATTATTGTGCACAAACACAATTTAAAACAATAACATATAAATAATCATAATTTATTTCAATTGAAAAATTCAAAAGAAATAACTATTGTGCACAAACCTCTGATAACTGTTTCTTGGCTCTGACTCAGTGTTTCCTTCCCCTTCCCTGAGTCTTTGCTAACTGAGAAACACAATTTGAAGTGTTTCAGTACTCATTTAAACCGTCTCTAACAATAAGGCTTAATACTTAATTATTGAATTCTATCATTTCTTTAGTCAACCTAAGATGTTGACCTTCGATACAGTCTAGGTGAATTAGGTATTAATGTTACCAATATGTCACATTTGATAGCCTTTTAGTGTTGGTACATGTTACCCAATTCATTTCCATGTTTGTTGCATTTTATTGCAATTTGTCGGATTCTGGTATACTAATTTGACCTAGCCGGATGACCTAGTTTCCTCATTTTTCGGGTTTTGATCAAAACTAAAAACTTGTAGATCTATGTCTTATTGCACGCGGGGCAAAATTTCAAGTCATTCTGAGTTATGTAGACCAAGTTATGGTCATTTTACTATTGCTGGTCAAAATGCATCAAAATTGGTCACTTTAGGTCATTTTAGGTCACTTTTGGTTCAGCCAGTTTTTGAACCCAAACTTGTGCAAGCTATTTGACTTGCTTATGGTAATTTCTGGGCTTTGGTGTCTTCATAACACTTGTAGATATATGTCTCAAATATTCATGGTAAAAATTTCAGGTCAATTGGACCTATTTTGAGTGAGTTATGGCCAAAACACTAACTGCTGCCCAAATGGTCAATTTTCAGGCCTTAAATGCACTAATCCGGATTTGGTCATTTTTCAAGTTACCTTATAAGCAGAATTTTGGTAAGCTTCCTTCATGAAAGTTGGCACTTTTTGTGCCTAGTTTCACCTCCAATTGGTCTTATACCAATTGGAGCCACACACTTAAGGTTCTAGGCCCAAAACATAAACTGCCCTATTGCATTTTGTTCATTACTCATTAAAGGATACATTTAACAATTACCAAACTACACATTCATGCCAATTCTTGTTTGTGCCATAACCTAAACACATTTTACTTCACATTTTTGGTCATTTTGGCAGCTTATAACCACACTCAATATGCTCCTTATAGTACAGAATTTATAAAGTCTAAATTACAACAATTTAACTACATAACCAAGCTCATTCACATGTCCAAACTCAAACCCTTATACACATGTACAAGCTGCCACAATAAGTACCATAATTCAACATAATATTCCGTAAACCAAACCATAAGGCAACATATTTTTGGTCCACAATTCAGGCTTCCAATTCATACCTCTCCTTGGATTAATTTCCAAGCTTCCAAAATCAAGTGTACATTCATATACATCTAATATACATCACCAAATTTATTCCTACACATACAAACACTTCATCAACACTTTAATCTACCATTTACATGCAAGAATAAACTGCCCTTAAGGAGTTTCCATGGCTGCCAAAAATAAACATCTCCCTTAGAACATCAAACTCCAAAAGTCTTTCCACAATTCAAGTACCCATAACATCCTCACAAACTTTAATGAAGCAATAATCAAAAACACATACTTACCTCTTTGGAAACTCTTCAAAATCTCTCCAAAACTTGATCTTTTTGTTACCTATCTACTACCCAAGGTGTATGGACAACTTTTAGTGAAGGGAAGTGCAAGGAAGGAAGCTTGGATCACACTTGCATGGAGCTCCAAAACCATGCGGCAATGGAGTTTCTCTCAAGAAAGTTTTCGGCTGAAATTTTGAGAAGTGAGGAAGATGACAATCTGCTGGTCCAAGATGAAGATTAAGTGGTCCACTTTGGTGGGTGAGTGGAGCACTAAGTGTTGTTTAATGTTAGTTTATTCATAAGTTTCATTTTCCCATATTTAACTCCCCATTTTTGCTATTTACATTAGGTACCACTAATTTAATTTTTCATGATATTTTCCAAGTGTAATATCATGTATTTTTAATGGACATTTAGGTCAAAAGACAACACGGGGTGTCAAATGACCATAGTGCCCCTGTTTGGGTTGTATTCCCGATTTTTCGATAACACCGGGTTTTGTCATTTTCTCAATTTCTCACTTTTCTTTGTACTAATTAATTAATTTTTCTTTGATATTTCTCATGATATTTATGCTTCAATAGATGTATATTTAAGTCTTAAAAATATTTTCTAGGGTTCCCCGCGGTCCAGGGCTAGTCAATGGTCCACGCTGCAACTTCCCGGTGCGGTCACCCATCACTAGGGTTTTCAGCTCACTTAACTTGGTTACATTTCATTGCTATTATTTTTCCTTTGTTTTTCTTGTATTTTCTTTTCTTGTATTTCATTATTTTATGTCTCCTCATCAATATTTAAGTGTAGTTCTAGGCATTCTAGCTGTCCGGACAAACACTGGTCACCGGAGTAGTAGAACGCACTACCGAACATAGGGGTATTACACTATGGATTTTGTTAGTGGTTTACCTCTCACCCAGAAAAAGCATGATGCAGTATGGGTGATAGTGGATAGACTGACAAAGTCAGCACATTTTCTGCCAGTTAGGACTGACTACTCACTGGAGAAGCTAGCAGAATTGTATATCAGTGAGATAGTTAAACTGCATGGAATCCCACTTTCCATCATATCTGACCGAGACCCAAGGTTTATGTAACATCCTCCCCGTAGCAACTCCGTACATCCTACTGTTCCGGTGACCGGTGTCTGTCCGAATAGCTAGAACGTCCGGAAAAATAATTAAACTTAAGTGAGGGACCATAATTAACTCAAATATTAATAAGAAAATTTTAGTAAAAATTTTAAAAATAAAATACAACCAAGTCAAACGAGCCGGTGCCCAAGCAATGGGTAACCAGAGGGAAGTTGCGGTTCTCACAACGAGGAGCCCTAGACCCGAGGGAAAAATTATAAAATAATTTTTGGGACTCCAGAGAAGAGTAATTGAGGTTCCCATGGCATTAGAATGCCAAGAAAATACGTAGAAAAATTTTTCAATCGGTATAGACAATTTTGACCCGTTAAGCCAAACGGAGGGCATTTTGGTCATTTCGCCTTCCGAGGTGATTTTTGGCCGACTTGTCCAGTTGAGTAAATAATTAATATGACATAAAATATGAAGAAACATTACCAAAAATTAAAGTGAAAATGAGTAGAGAAGAAGAGAAAAGAAAAATGAGAATAAATGTCAATTTTGACATCATATGATGTCATCTAAGAGTTACCCACCAATCACATTTAGTCAACACTTAAATTAACTAATAAAATATGTATAAAAACACAACAAAAGCTCCTAAAATTCCAGCAGCCATCACTTTTACAAAGTTCACCCGTAACTCTCAATTCCCATAGCCAAACCTCCATTGATTTTCAACCAAAGCTTCCTTTCTTCTTTGTTTCCACCACTAAACCCTAACCCCTTTCATTAAACTTTGACTATATCACTTGGGGAAGCTCTTGGCAGCCAAGAAGAAGAAGGAAATTGAAGTTTTGAGTGGGGAAAAATTCTGCTCATTCAAGTTAGTGCTACAATTTCATTTTCCTTCTTTTAAATCTTAGTTAGAACATCATTTTGAGCTAAGAAATTTTATGAAATTGAAGTAAAATATATGTGTTATGGTACCTTAAATTTCCAGCAGCCCTATGAAAGTATGAGGTTGATTGTTTAATAAACTTAGAGTGGTTGGAAATCATGGTTAAGGTATTAATATGCATGGAGATTGAACTAAGCATGTTAATCAAGGTTTATGAGTAATTGGTTTGGACATTAGGGTTTGGAAAGGTGAAAATGTGAATTGGCTTAGGAAATTGTTAGGGCACATTTTAATGGTCAATTAGTGACCATTTTAAGTAGGTTGACCCTAATTAGAACTGAAAAATTAGATGATAAAGTGAAGGTGAAATCTGCCCTATGACAGCAGCATAGGGACTGAAAATTCAGTCCCTTTGCCTAAATGTGACACTCCTTACCCGACTACAGTGTAGCCGAGCAAGTTATGCCACTCAGTGTGCCGGAGCACTCTATTTTATCTGAATTCATTTTTATCATAGTTTTGAAAATAACTTGTGAAATATAATTCATTTATTGAAATTATAATTTATTTGAGGTTCCGAAAATTTTAAAGAAAATCCGGCAGAATACCGGCTACAATTAGAGAAAACAGTTCTTCGGAACCTGTGAAAAACACTTCCTATGATCATATTCAATCATCTCATCACTCTCAAACTTCAATATCAAAATCTCAACATTTTTCACCATTCATTTAATCATTCATTCATCTCATGTAATAATCATGTACAAGTCACAGTTATGTATTCACTTTTCCTTTCACAAACACAAATTTGCATTATTTACATGAAAATCAAAATACATTACATAAGTTTCATTACATATGAGAAAATCAAAATTTATTACAGAATGCCAAAATGACACCTAGTGTCCTACCAATGCAACTGAAGTTGAGGTGACACGGACACTATGCGAATCGTGAACTGCTTTGCGAATCGTGGTCTCATGGCGCTCTGTCCAATCTTCAGTACCTACGCATTGCAAAAGCGACGCGCTAAGCATAAAGCTTAGTGGTGCAAATAATAAAATAGAAAGAAATAATATGCAATATAAAAATTATAATTTCTTAGCCATTGTGTTCATAAGAACTGAATAATTACCAACTTAGTGTTTAGTCGAGGGCTAATTACGTTTTATGATACTAACTTCTTCATGAATTTTAAGTTTCATTGTATTCTATCGTAATCATTCCTGATATTTAGTTTTCGTATTTTCTTTAACAATCAGTTCAATTACAGTTATACTTTTCCATGCCCAAGTAACCTATACAAATTGACCGGACTGGATAAACGGGTAAACTAGCACTGGGTACCAAGTACCTCGGGCTGTCACACCATCGGTCACAATGTGTCTCCCGGTGTGCAAACAGAATGGCTAATAAGCCATATAAGCAATAAGGCATAAAGCCAAGTAAAACATCATAATCAGTATAGCCATAGGCTATCACATCACAGAATGGCAATGAAGCCATACATCATACGCAGTACTGCTATTAGAACCCTATTGGCATGCCAACCTATCCAAACCAATCACATTAGGCCTACTAGGGCATTTGATACTTTTGAATTCTTCAATTTTTGAATTTCAAGTTTTTATGTCACTATTCACTTCAATAGTCAATAAAAAGTTGACTTTTGCATAGAACATAGGTGCATTGGTTTTAACACTCCCAATGTACCCCATTTTGCATTTAAAACTTGTTAGTTTTGGTCACTTTCTCAAAGCTTAGGTCATTTTGGCAAAAGTGCCAATTTTTGGTTTTAGTGTCACTATTCACCTCATTGGTCAACAAAAATGTTGACTTTTGGATAGAAAATATGTACATTGACTTTGGCACTCCCAATATACCACATTTGGCATTCAAAACTTGTTGGCATTAAGTGTTAATACCATTTCTAAGTTTAAACCAACACAAGCAGAATTTTCAGTTTTGGTGAGTCAACTTTACTGTTCCATTGGATACTGTTACTGTTGGAATTTGAAGAAATGTAAAACATAAAAGTTGTTCCTTATTTTGTCTAGTTGAATTTACTTTTTTGAATCACTCCATTTGGAGTTTTGTAGCTCCATATATGGTCCAAAAACCCAAGCTGTCCGGAGGTGCATTCTGCAGAAATTTACCATATCTATAGTGCATGAACAGTGACTGGAACCACTTGTTTGGATGGGTTCTGGCCATAATTTGGGGTAGGTTCCTTCATGAAAGTTGTTTGTCTATGTCTTAACTTGTTGCTGTAAAAATTTCAGGTCAATTGACCAAATCTACAGTGAGTTATGGCCAAATGAACAGTTACTGTTCATTTGGTCAATTCTGCAGAGGCAGCTTCAGGGTTCCGGATTGGGGCCAAGTTTTGGTTCTCTTGCTTTGGTCTTTTGGGCATGGTTTCTTCAGCAAAAATGTGCCATTATAAGCCTAGTTTCATGTCCAATTGGCCAAACACCAATTGGACTAACACAGCCCAAGTTATGGCAGTGCAAAGGGACTGAATTTTCAGTCCCTATGCTGCTGTCATAGGGCAGATTTCACCTTCACTTTACCATCCAATTTTTCAGTTCTAATTAGGGTCAACCTACTTAAAATGGTCACTAATTGACCATTAAAATGTGCCCTAACAATTTCCTAAGCCAATTCACATTTTCACCTTTCCAAACCCTAATGTCCAAACCAATTACTCATAAACCTTGATTAACATGCTTAGTTCAATCTCCATGCATATTAATACCTTAACCATGATTTCCAACCACTCTAAGTTTATTAAACAATCAACCTCATACTTTCATAGGGCTACTGGAAATTTAAGGTACCATAACACATACATTTTACTTCAATTTCATAAAATTTCTTAGCTCAAAATGATGTTCTAACTAAGATTTAAAAGAAGGAAAATGAAATTGTAGCACTAACTTGAATGAGCAGAATTTTTCCCCACTCAAAACTTCAATTTCCTTCTTCTTCTTGGCTGCCAAGAGCTTCCCCAAGTGATATAGTCAAAGTTTAATGAAAGGGGTTAGGGTTTAGTGGTGGAAACAAAGGAGAAAGGAAGCTTTGGTTGAAAATCAATGGAGGTTTGGCTATGGGAATTGAGAGTTACGGGTGAACTTTGTAAAAGTGATGGCTGCTGGAATTTTAGGAGCTTTTGTTGTGTTTTTATACATATTTTATTAGTTAATTTAAGTGTTGACTAAATGTGATTGGTGGGTAACTCTTAGATGACATCATATGATGTCAAAATTGACATTTATTCTCATTTTTCTTTTCTCTTCTTCTCTACTCATTTTCACTTTAATTTTTGGTAATGTTTCTTCATATTTTGTCATATTAATTATTTACTCAACTGGACAAGTCGGCCAAAAATCACCTCGGAAGGCGAAATGACCAAAATGCCCTCCGTTTGGCTTAACGGGTCAAAATTGTCTGTACCGATTGAAAAATTTTTCTAGGTATTTTCTTGGCATTCTAATGCCATGGGAACCTCAATTACCCTTCTCTGGAGTCCCAAAAATTATTTTATAATTTTTCCCTCGGGTCTAGGGCTCCTCGTTGCGAGAACCGCAACTTCCCTCCGGTTACCCATCGCTTGGGCACCGGCTCGTTTGACTTGGTTGTATTTTATTTCTAAAATTTTTACTAAATTTTTCTTATTAATATTTGAGTTAATTATGGTCCCTCACTTAAGTTTAATTATTTTTCCGGACGTTCTAGCTGTCCGGACCGACACCGGTCACCGGAACAGTAGGATGTACGGAGTTGCTACGGGGAGGATGTTACAACTCTTCCCCTCTAATTTAAATTTCGTCCTCGAAATTTACCTGACTTAAGTAATCGGGGAGTTGCTACCTTCTTGTTTCTTCATTTCCTTGTATCGCCTCATCGATTATGCAGGTTTGGCTCTTCCTGAGCTTCCATAGCATATACTTGTGGTGCCACCCTGACTTCGGGCTTTTCAACGGTCTCAGAAACAATCTTCTGTGAAATGTCAGCCGTTTCTGCTCTACTCGATCTTTTACCCCTTTGAACTACAGGGGAAGGTCTATCAACTTGTACCGGAGCTATTGAACCACTCCTCTGAGGGCAATCTCTTATGAAATGATCCGTAGCCCCACACTTGAAACACTCTCCAGTTAACAGTCGACACTCCCCTCTGTGTCTTCTACCACAATGCATACATTCAGGCATTAGAGTTGATCCCCTTGTTATTGTGCCCGGGGAACTAGCTATAGATATTCCCATTTGGCCTCTGTGGCCCTGTGTCTGATCTTGTGAACTAGGACCCTTAAACTTCTTACTATCAGTCGGTATACTTAACTGTCCTGGTCCAAATTCCCTCTTACGCTGCCTATCTTTTCTATTTTGTTCATTTACTCTCACTTTCTCCACTTTTAATGCAGCTTCCACTAACTTAGTGAAGTCAGTGATTCCCAAGGCAGTGAGCTGGATCTTGATGTTGTCATTTAGTCCCTCTTCAAATCTCTTGCATCTTTCAGCTTCATTTGGGACTATCTCCCTTCCATAGCGGCTTAATCGGACGAATTCTTTCTCATACTCAGCCACTGACAATTGTCTCTGCCTCAGGTTAATAAATTCTCTTCTTCTCTCTTCCAGGTATACAGTACCCACATATTTCTTCTTAAATTCTGAAAGAAAGAAGTCCCAAGTTACAGTTTCTGGCTGCACTTCACTAGACACAGTGTCCCACCATTCGTAGGCATCGTCTTGTAACAAGGATACAGCAGCTTCTAAGTTCTGCTCTGGGGTGCAGTGAAGTTGTTTTAAGACTCTGCCTGTTCTGTTCAACCAATTCTCGGCTGCAACAGAGTCATCTTCTCTCTTGCCATAGAAATCCACCGCCCCAAACTTTCTTAACCTTTCCAGGTGTGATTTCTGCTGTGGAGCTGGTGGTGGTGGTGGCATTACTCCGGCCATTTGTCTAAAGAAGTCGGCCATTTGTTGGAACATGGCCTGTGGAGGCCGAAAGGTGCTCTGCTGAGTCGGGCGAGGCATTCTCTCATGCCCCCAGTCTCAGCTGCTGCAGGTGGAGCATGACTCTCCACTTCCTCCTCAACGGCTCTCTGAGATGAAGGATCCATATCCTATTCAAAATAAGAAAGTCAAACAGATCTGCATTAGTGTCACCTCGACTCTTACAAATGCAATGCATGGTATGGACTCAATCTAGGCCCAGAAACGCCTAAACCATGCTCTGATACCACTAAAAACTTAGAAATGGTATTAACACTTAATGCCAACAAGTTTTGAATGCCAAATGTGGTATATTGGGAGTGCCAAAGTCAATGTACATATTTTCTATCCAAAAGTCAACATTTTTGTTGACCAATGAGGTGAATAGTGACACTAAAACCAAAAATTGGCACTTTTGCCAAAATGACCTAAGCTTTGAGAAAGTGACCAAAACTAACAAGTTTTAAATGCAAAATGGGGTACATTGGGAGTGTTAAAACCAATGTACCTATGTTCTATGCAAAAGTCAACTTTTTGTTGACTATTGAAGTGAATAGTGACATAAAAACTTGAAATTCAAAAATTGAAGAATTCAAAAGTATCAAATGCCCTAGTAGGCCTAATGTGATTGGTTTGGATAGGTTGGCATGCCAATAGGGTTCGATAGCGATCTGCGTATGATGTATGGCTTCATTGCCATTCTCAGGATGTGATAGCCTATGGCTATACCGATTATGATGTTTTACTTGGCTTTATGCCTTATTGCTTATATGGCTTATTAGCCATTCTGTTTGCACACCGAGACACATTGTGACCGATGGTGTGACAAACGAGGTACACAGTACCCGGTGCTAGTTTACCCGCTTATCCAAATCCGGTCAATTTGTATAGGTTACTTGGGCATGGAAAAGTATAAGCGTAATTGAACCGATTGTTAAAGAAAATACGAAAACTAAATATCAGGAATGATTACGATAGAATACAAATAAACTTAAAATTCATGAAGAAGTTAGTATCATAAAACGTAATTAGCCCTCGACTAAACACTAAGTTGGTAATTATTCAGTTCTTATGAACACAATGGCTAAGAAATTATAATTTTTATATTGCATATTATTTCTTTCTATTTTATTATTTGCACCACAAAGCTTTATGCTTAGCGGCCGCTTTGCAACGCGTAGGTATCAAGATTGACAGAGCGCCATGAGACCACGATTCGAAAGCGGTTCACGATTCGCATAGTGTCCGTGTCACCTCAACTGCGATTGCATTGGTAGGACACTAGGTGTCATTTTGGCATTCTGTAATAAATTTTGATTTTCTCATATGTAATGAAACTTATGTAATGTATTTTGATTTTCATGTAAATAATGCAAATTTGTGTTTGTGAAAGGAAAAGTGAATACATAACTGTGACTTGTACATGATTATTACATGAGATGAATGAATGATTAAATGAATGGTGAAAAATGTTGAGATTTTGATATTGAAGTTTGAGAGTGATGAGATGATTGAATATGATCATAGGAAGTGTTTTTCACAGGTTCCGAAGAACTGTTTTCTCTAATTGTAGCCGGTATTCTGCCGGATTTTCTTTAAAATTTTCGGAACCTCAAATAAATTACAATTTCAATAAATGAATTATATTTCACAAGTTATTTTCAAAACTATGATAAAAATGAATTCAGATAAAATAGAGTGCTCCGGCACACTGAGTGGCATAACTTGCTCGGCTACACTGTAGTCGGGTAAGGGGTGTCACATTTAGTGGTATCAGAGCCGCTCGCGTGTCCTCTTGGGCGATGGTGGGGCAAACCTCAGCGAGGACGCTGAGTCCCGAAAGGGGGGGAAAAAGGTCCTGCGCAAGGATGATCCCTTAGGCAAATCCCACATCGGCAAAGCACGGAGATGGTCTTGGGCTCAAAAGTAATGATATATAAAATGGGGGAACTAATTACTAGAGGCGCCTTTTGGTGGAATGGCCTGGAGAGTTGGAAGAACTCCAGGGTTAAACGTGCTCGTTTGAGAGAAATCCTAGGATGGGTGACCTCCTGGGAAGTTCTCCATTCCACCTATGGGACAAAACCGTGAGGCTTATGGCCAAAGCGGACAATTCCTCTAGTGGCTGGTTCCCGATCGTTACAGTTTACATCGAGATTCTGGAAAAAGTTGCAAGGCACACAACTCTATTTTTGCACGGCTTTTCATCCCCAAACGGATGGACAGTCAGAACGAGTAATCCAGGTAAACCTAAGAACTAATTGAATTTTCATAGTTAATACACTGAAATGATAGTAACACTGTGAATTATGTAATAGATCCTGGAGGATATGCTAAGGAGTTGTGTCATTGAGTTTGAGGGGAGTTGGGATAGATAGCTCCCATTGGCAGAATTCACATATAACAATAGCTACCAAGCTAGCATTCAAATGGCTCCGTATGAAGCACTGTATGGAAGAAAATATAGAACCCCAGTGTGTTGGACTGAATTGGGCGAAGATAAGCTAGTAGGACCAGACCTGGTGAAACAAACTGAGGAGAAAGTGAAGATAATCAAAGCTAGCCTGAAGGTTGCCTCAGATAGACAGAAATCTTATGCCGACTTGAAGAGAAAAGAGATAGAGTATGCAGTTGGTGATAGAGTGTTTCTCAAAGTATCACCGTGGAAGAAAGTACTGAGGTTTGGAAGGAAGGGTAAGTTAAGCCCTAGGTTCATTGGCCCATATGAAGTCATTAAACGTGTGGGACCAGTGGCCTATCAGCTAGCTTTACTGCCAGAACTGGATAAAATTCATAATGTATTCCATGTTTCTATGCTGAGAAGATATCGCTCAGACCCTTCACTTGTCATTTCCATGAAAGAGGTTGAAATCCAATCGGACTTGACATACACAGAAGAACCTATACAGATCCTAGCTTGGGAAGTGAAGGAACTGAGAAATAAACAAATTCCACTGGTGAAAGTGCTTTGGTGGCACCACAACACTGAAGAGGCAACAGTTCCCTCAACTGTTTGCATTAGGTAAATTTCGAGGACGAAATTTTATTAGAGGGGAAGAGTTGTAACACCCTCCTTGTAGCAAATCCGTACATTCTACTGTTCCGGTGACCAGTGTCGGTTCGGACAGCCAGAACATCCGGAAAAATATCTAAACTAAAGTGAGGAATCATAATTAACTCAAATATTAATAAGAGAAATTTAGAAAAAATTTTAGAAATAAAATACAACCAAGTTAAATGACCCGGTGCCCTAGCGATGGGTAACCTAGTGAGAAGTTGCGATTCTCGCAACTAGGAGCCCAAGACCGGGGGGGAAAATTATAAAATAATTTTTGGGACTCCAGAGAAGGGTCATTGAGGTTCTTATGACATTAGAATTCCAAGGAAATACTTACAAAAATTTTTCAATCGGTACAGACAATTTTGGCTCGTTAAGCCAAACGGAGGGCATTTTGGTCATTTCGTCTTCAGAGATGATTTTTGGCCAACTTGTCCAGTTAAATAAATAATTTATATAACATAAAATATGAATAATATTGTTAAAAATTTAATTGAAATTAATTAGACAAGAAATGGAGAGAAAATGAAAGAAAATGGCATTATGACATCATAGTGATGTCATTAAAGTTTTCCCAACCAATCCAATCTTGACACATGGCATAACTTTATTTAAAAGAGATAAAATGGGCTGGAAAATGAAAAAAAAAAAAAAAAAAAAAAACAGAACTCTCTTCTTCTTTCTCTCCTTGCCGCCACACACCTTCACCATAGCCAACCTTAGCAAGCTTTCAAAGCTTGATTTTCCCTAGCTTCTACCCAATAAAACTCTAACGTAGCAACACAAAAAAGTGTTCTTACACCTTGAAGAGTCTTTTGGGAGCAAAAAGAAAGGAAAAGGAAGAGCTTTAGCAAGTGGGAAAATCTCACTCCATAGAGGTTAGTGACGTAACCATGAATTTCACTTTAAATTCATGTTAAGGACTTTGAATGAGTGTAAATTACAAAGAAAATTTGTTGAATACCATTTGTATGCCATCCCTTAAATTTCGGCAGCCTTGGTAGGGTATGATTGTGATGAGTTTTATAGAGTTAACATGCTTGTATGGCTACCCACAATATGTATCTCCTAAGTGGATTGATGAAATGCAATGAAAATGCATGGGTTGTAATGTTTGAGTTAGGGTTTGGGGCGGAAAAATGGGACTTTGACCATGTAATGATGAAAATAGGTTTTAATGGTCAATTATTGACCATTTGGCTCTATTTAAATCAAAAATGAAGTATGTTGAGTAGAGGGATTTGGGTTTGGTGTGGCTGCCCTTGGTGACCTGCAGAATTGGACATGAGTCTAGTAGGTTTGGGCAGCAATAACTTGAATTTTAGTGGTTCAATTGGTACAAGGCCAATTGGACATGAAACTACACACATAATGGCACAACTTTGGTGAAGAAACCATGCCTAGAAAACCAAACTAAGTTGACCAAAAGTTTTCCCTAATCCAGGTGACCTGCATTCTGCCTGGGCAAAATAACCAAATGAACAGTATTTAGTCATTTGGCCATAACTCAGTGTAGAAAGGTCCAATTGACCTGAAATTTTACCAGCAACAAGCTGAGATATAGACCAACAACTTTTATGAAGAAACCTAACTCAAATTATGAGCATAACATATTCAAAAAGTGAGTTACAATCACTATTCTACGTACTATAGATTTGGTCAGTCCAGAAATTCTGAACAAAATTTCAATCCGGCCAGTTATGGTTTTTGGGCCATAACTTGAGCTACAAAACTCCAAATGGAGTGATTCAAAAAAAGAAATGCAACTAGAAAAAATAAGGAACAACTTTCATGTTGATCATTTTTCCAAATTCCCACTGCAAAAATGACTAATGGAACAGTAAAAACAAAGCATGAAAACTGAAAATTCTGTCCAATTAACATTAAGCTTAGAGTTGGTATTGGCAACCAATACCAACAAATTTAAAATGCAAAATGTGGTATGTTGATGATATTTAAACTAATATACCTATTGTCAATGCAAAAGTCAACATTTTAGTTGACTAATGAAATGAATAGTAGCCATAAAATTTTAATTTCAAAGAATTACATAAATTAAAAGTGTTAAATGCCCTAGTAGGCCTAATGGGATTGGTTTGGATAGGTTGGCATGCCAATAGGGTTCTGTTAGCAGTACTGCATATGGCTTCATGCCATTCTGTGTTTCATGGCTTCCCATGCCATTCTGTGACATAATAGCCTTTGGCTATGTTATTTGAGTTGTACACTTGGGTTTATCCCTGGTAGTTATTACAGCTTATTAGCTGTTCTGTTGCACACCGGGAGACACAATGTGACCGATGGTGTGATGGTCTGAGGTACTTAGTACCCAGTGCCAGTTTACCCGTTTATCCAGTCCAGTCTACTAGTATGGGTTACTCGGGCAATGATAATAAACCTTACCAAATTTTAATTGAATAATACTGTAAATAATATCAGAAATCAAGTCTACTAAAAAATGTAAACATATATTCTGCATACTTATTTTTATTTTATTTTTTTTTATTTTATATTGTCACCACTAAGTAGAATTGCTTAGCGCGTCGCTTTTGCCACGCGCAGGTACTAGAGACCTAGCTGGGGAGCCCAGCAGACATCAGACAGGGTGAGCATTCAGAGCTGCATCCGGAGTCCAGAGTCACCTCACCTCTGCAGTGCATATGGTAGGACATTAGGATTTTGGGTAGCATTTTGTATTTTGTATTTTGTATTAGTTTTGGGATTGTAACTATAAACTCTTGAAATTATTTGATGATGTAAATATATGAAATTTCATATTATTGAAATTTTCTGTATATTATGTTGAGAAATATTTATGAATGTACTTCCAATAGTGAAGTGAAAAGAAAAATTTCTGAAAATAGTGTTGTGAATTGAGATTGAGATTTTAAGATTGACTTGAAATGTGTATAATGGAGTTTGGATTTGGAAATTATATTGGAAGTGTTTTTAAACAGGTTCAGAAAAACTGTTTTTCCAATTTATAGCCGGCACTCTGCCGAATTTTCTATAAAATTTGCAGAAAAATTCAGATTTATCAAAAATTGAAAATAAATGAATTGAAAGGGATAAATTGTAATAGAAACATGAATTGGTGTTCCGGCACACTGAGTGGCATAACTTGCTCGGGTACACTGTAGACAGGTAAAGGGTGTCACAGTAGGTCTGGACAGCTAGAACGTTTGGAACAATATTTAAACTAAAGTGAAGAACCATAATTAACTCAAATATTAATAAGAAAAATTTTAAAAGTAAAATACAACCAAGTTAAATGAGCCGGTGCCCTAGCAATGGGTAACCCAGAGGGGAGTTGCGATTTTCGCAACTAAGAGCCCTAAACCCGGGAGAAAATTCATAAAATAATTTTTGGGACTCCAGAGAAGAGTCATTGAGGTTTCCATAGTATTAGAATGCCAAGAAAATGCTTAGAAAAAATTTTCAATCGGTATAGACAATTTTAGTCTGTTAAGCCAAACGGAGGGCATTTTGGTCATTTCGCCTTCAGAGGTGATTTTTGGCCGACTTGTCCAGTTAAGTAAATAATTATTATGACATAAAATATGAATAAATATTGCTACAAATTAAATTGAAATTGAGTAGAAAAGAAAAGAAAAAGAAAATAAATTAAATAGGAAATTATGACATCACATGATGTCATTAGTATGCCTCCACCCAATCACATGGTGACACATGGCTATAACTCACTTAAAATGAGTTAAATGGGCAGAAATGAAAGAAAAAAATCAGATTTCTTTTTCCTTTCTTCTTCCATCCGAAGCCCTCCCTTCTCCCTTCCACCATTCAAGCTTCACCAAGCTTGAGTTCACCACCCAAATCACCCCAAAACCCTAGCTTCCCTTCACAAATATTTACCCTTACACCTAGAGCAAGTCTTGGGCAGCAAAAAGAAAGAGAAAAAGAGGAGTTCTTAAGCTTTGGGAATTAGCTAAATCAAGGTTAGTGTCCAATCTCCTATCTCTTTTACTTAATTCATGTTTATTGGCATGAGATAAGTGGAAAAGTGTAAGAAAAATAAAATAAAACTTATGTATATTCATCCCTACAATTTGGGCAGCCTAGGGATGGTTAGGGTTTGATGAATTTACTTGAAGTAAAGTGTTTATGAGCTGCCCATAGCATGAGATGAGTGATTGAGCATGTAAGAGTAAGTGAAATGTAAGTGTGATGCATGAATGAACCTTAAAAATGTGGACACTTGAACAACATTAGGGTTTGCTCATGTGATGGTTCATTAACCTTGTAATGGTTAATTAGTGACCATTTGAATGTGTATGATGAGGAAATGAAGTGAGTTGAGGCTTGGCATTTGTGTATGGGTGAGCTACCTTGGCTGACCTGCAAGACTGAGCATGAGTCCAACAGGTTTAGGCAGTTATAAATGGAGTTGTAGAGGTTCAATTGGTGCAATGTCAATTGGAAATGAAACTAGACACATAATGGCACAACTTTGGTATAGAAACCCTGCCCAGAAAACCAAAACAAGTTGACCTAAAAATTGCCCTAATCTGGGTGACCTGCATTCTGCCTGGGCAAAATGATCAAATAAACAGTATTTATTCATTTGGTCATAACTCAATGTAGAAAGGTCCAATTAACCTGAAATTTTACCAACAGAAAGTTGAGACATAGAGCTACAACTTTTATGAGGAACACAAATCCAAATTCTGACCATAACCTAGTCAAATTGCCAACCAAACTTAGATTACCAAATCTGTCAGAACCAATTTTACCCAGAATTTTGGATTCTGTCCAATCCGGCCAGTTATGGTGTTTAGGCCATAACTTGAGCTACAAAACTCCAAATGGAGTGATTCAAAAAAAGAAATGTAACTAGACACAATAAGGAACAACTTTCATGAAGACAACTTTGCCAAATTCCTACTGTACAAATATCCAATGGAATAGTAAACATAATGCTTGAAATCTGAAAATTGTGAATAACTAACACTAAGCTTAGAAATGGTATTGGCAACCAATACCAACAACTTTAGAATGAAAAATGTGGTATGTTGAGAGTATTAGAACCAATGTACCTATTGTCTATGCAAAAGTCAACATTTTAGTTGACTAATGAAATGAATAGTAACACCTAAACTTAAATTTCAAGAATTGTACAATTTAAAAGTGTAACATGCCCTAATACACCTAGCAAGATTGGTTTGGATAGGTTGGCATGCCAATAGGGTTCAGTTAGTAGTACTGCACATGGAATTATGCCATTATGTGATTTTATGGCTTTTAGCCATTCTGACATTGTGATGATACTTGGCTTTGTGCCTAATGTTATTACAGCTTATTAGCTGTTTTATTGCACACCGGGAGATACATATGTGACCGATGGTGTGACGGCCCAAGGTACTTGATACCCAGTGCCAGTTTACCCGTTTATCCAATCCAGTCATCCAGGATAGGTTACTTGGACAACCAAAAATGAAAGTGGATATATTTAATGAAATTATGAATATAATAAGTACAAAATAAATAAGATTACCAATAATAATCGAAAAATTGTCTGCATAAGACATCAGAACATGCACTGCATATTTATTTTCTGTTATTTCTTTTTATTCTATTATTGGCACCACTAAGCATTATTGCTTAGCGCCTTGCTTTTTTACCACGCGTAGGTTCTGGAGAGACCGATAGAGAGCTCAGTAGACCACAGACTGGGTGAGACCTTCGCAGCTCTGTATAGTGTCCGTGTCACCTCACCGTTATCAGTGCATTGGTAGGACACTAGGTTTTATTTTTGTATTTTGTAATTAATTTTTATTTTCTCATGTGTAATTGAGACTTATATAATGTATTTTGGTATTAATGTAAATATTGGAAATTGTGTTTATGAATGAAAAATTGAATATTTATTTATTACTTGTATATGAATACCATGTGAAATGAATGAATGAGAAATGGAAATATTGTTGAAAATATTGAGACTATATTGATGAAATGGAGTTTGGGAATAATTGAAAACATATTGGAAGTGTTTTTCACAAGTTCCGAAGAACTGTTTTCTCTATTTTTAGCTTGTACTCTGTCGGATTTTCTATAAAATTTGCGGAACCTCAAATAAATTTATGATTTCAATAAATGACTTAAATGAATTATACTTCACAAATTGTACTTCATAACTATGAAAAAAATAAATAAGGAAGAATAAAAATAGTTGAATTAAAATAGGGTGTTCCGGTACACTGTGTGACATATCTTACTCGGCTATACAGTAGACGGGTAAGGGGTGTTACATAACAATAGCTAAAGTAACTACAACAACTCCAGATGAATAAAACCTACAAATCTCTTTTAAATAAATGTTTTCTTATGCATACACATGTATTCATGCACCATGATTATTTATTAGATATAACTGCATTTTTTGATTTTATATATATATATATATATATATATATATATATATATATATATATATACACATTTATTACTTGTTCTGTGTTGGTAATTAATGGATGACCCACGTGTTCCCAATGGGAAAGGAAAGTAAAGGAAATGACATGCATGCATAATAAGCTTATGTATTATGGGATACCAGATAAGGCAATTCTATGTCACTAACCCCACTTATTTAATATGATATAAGGAGCTCCCATAATAGGCTGGGCATTGGAATTATGATTTATGATTATGGTCTGGTTGGAGGAACCACTATTGACATAAATTACCTTGATGTGGCTTATTTGTGCTGTGAAATCTTATTGTTGTTGCATTGCATATGCTTATATGTAAATGTTTTATTTATGTTTTCCTTCCCTTAAGTAGGCTTTTACTCATTAAATCTCAAAGTCACCCCTTTCTCTATTTTCCCCTTCAAGGACAAAAGTTAAAGATACAATCATCATATTCAGGCTATGAGTTCTAAAGGTTACTGCCTCATCATGTTTTTCAAAAGATATAAGTAAAGCTTATGGAACTCCACTAGTACATGTAATTGTATAAAGGTTTACTATACTATAACTACATGTTTTATGTTATAAATAAATTGTTTGATATATTTAAATGTGTTTATGATGGAAATGGGCCCCACCAATGAGTGTGAAAGAAATGTTTAAACTTACTATGGGTTTTGGTGACTCTTTACCTACTCGTTCCCTTAGCGCTAGTATTAGTCCTGAAGTGGGCCATTACATTAGCCTTTTACTTGTTTTTATTGTGACATCCTCACTTTATATAATCCGTACGTTCTACTGTTCCAATGACCAATGTCTGTTCGGGTGGCCAGAATGTTTGGAACTATATTTAAACTAGAGTGAGGAGTCATAAATAACTTAAATAATGATAAGAAAAATTAAGGAAAATTTTAAGAAAAGAAATGTAATAAGGTTAAATGAGTCGAAGCTGTGGCGATGGGTAACCCTAACGGGAAGCAACTGTGAAGATAGTTGGGAACCCTAACCGTGGGAACCCTATGAAATAATTTTTGGGATTCAAGTGAAGGATTATTAAGGTTTAGATGCCAATAGAATACTAAGAAAATTCAAGAAAATTCTAGTTAATCGATACAGACAATTCTAACTTGGTAAATAAAACGAATGGTATTTTGGTCATTTCACCTTCAGAGATGATTTTTGATCAACTTGTCCATTTAAGTAAGTGAGATTCATATCCTAAAATATGAATAAATATTGCTAAAAATTTAATTAAAAATGATAATAGAAAGAAGAAAAAGAAATAAAAACAAATGAAATTTAAATCCTAATTATGACATCATGCATAAGTCGCCATGATGCAATTAAAATTTACTAACCAATTAACATAAGACAAACACATATAAAAAGGTGAAAAGAAATCAAATAAACCAAAATTGTGGTCATCTTCTTCCTCCCAAAAAGCCATGGCCGAACCACTCTTTAGAATGCCTCTCTCCATTTTCAAGCTCCCAAGCTTGATTTCCTCCCTTTTCCACCCCAAAACCCATAGTTACCTTACTAAAAATTACCCCTACACCTTGAAGAAGCTAGTGGCAGCCAAGAATTAAAGGAATTTTTGAAGTTTTACAAGACCAAACATGGCTCCAAAGAGGTTAGTGCTTATTCTCACATCTCTCTCTCTTTATTCTATGTTAGGGACTTAAATTGAGTTAGAAATTGTAAGAAAATGAAATAAAATACACATTTAAGAACATCTTGAATTTCGGCAGCCATGGGAGGAGGTTGGAATTTGTTGATTTGTTTGAATTAAATTGCTTAGAAGTGGTTTTTGAGGAGTATATTTGAGTTAGATGTTGATTAGTATATGTAGGATGTAATTATGGATTGTGAGAGTTAGGGTTTGTGAACAAATTGGGGATTTTGTGCTTTGATACTTTATTGGAGTTCTAATGGTCAATTAGTGACCATTTGATATGGTTTAACCTCAAATTATAATTGATTGTGGCATTGAATTGTGATTTGGGTGAACTGCCCTATGTGCTGGAAATTCTAGACCTTGAGTCTAGTGAGTTTGGGCAGCCATAAGTTGAGTTATGTAGCTTTAATTGGTGTAAGGCCAATTGGAGGTAAAACTAGGGACATAATGCTACATTTTTATTGAAGAGACCCTACCCAGAAAACCATCACAAAGTGACCTAAAAATTGTTTGAATCTGGGTAACCAAAATCTGGACTGGATAAATGACCATATAAATAGTGATTGTTCAAATGGCCATAACTTTGTGTAAAGAGTTCCAAATGACCTGATTCTTGAACCCATGGAAAGCTTAGACATAGTAGAACAACTTTCATGAAGAATAGAAACCCAAATTCTGACTATAACCTAATCAAATTGCTAACCAAAATTAGCCTATCAAAACTACCATAACCAAAATTTGCCCAGAAATTCTGAACAATGACCCATTCGGCCAGTTATGGTAAAAATGTCACACCCTACCCCTCTGTAAGGCATAACATGATCCCGTAGTATACCTAATGAATTACCAAACTTCGTCTACTGATAACCCATTAAATATACTACAAGGGATTTTAAAACTTTTCTTACTTCTTTTTGCAGTGATGAGCACTATTTACAGGTGTTAAAAAAAATTTTAAACTGAAGTGAAACAACTAACACATTTGAAGAATTAACAATTTCTGCAAAAATTTTGGCAGAGTGCCATCTGTATTTTGAATAAAACAGTTCTTCAAAAACCTATAAAAGCACTTCCAATATTTTGTTCAATCCCCTGACTCCAATATTAATCAACACAATAAGTTTCTCAACAATTGTCAAATCAAATGCACAATAATTTTTTAGTGTTTTCAAAAGCTGAGATAAAAGAAATATATCATAATATTTACAAACCAAAATAATTTACAAATTTAGTTTACAACTTTAATGTACAATTTTAATTTACAACTGCTCAAAACCAAGAATACTATATACATATAGTGAACATACATTACAATATAAAATGCAAAATATGGTATACTCAATATACCCGATGAACTCTCACTGAAGCACTAGCAGCCTAGTCTGCTGCCCTGTCAGTCTGTCTACCTGCGACAGTAATGAAAAGCTATCGCTGGGCCAATGTCTCAGTGGTGCACAACATTAACAAAATACAACTTTAAATCATAAGTCACATAAATAGTGGATACTTAAAACATAGTTAAATTTAAAAGACAGTGAATGTCATAAAGAATTTAAACTCCATTTCACAATATCACAATGAATATCAATAAATCACACACACACAGCTTAATCATGTTGCCAAAGTTCAATTCATCCCAAAAGCCGATGGCTAGTGAGGAATTCAATTCATCCCAAAAGCCGATGGCTAGTAAGGAATAACATAACTAGCTAGCAATAATATGAGTACTCATTCTATTCGTCTTCAATAGGCACACACCTTAATACTTCAGCCAGAGAGGGAATTCAATTCATCCCAAAAGACAAGCTAGTGAGGAATTCAATCAATATACATGATAGCTGTGGTTTCAAACCATTTACAATACTTTTCAATCAATAAATATCCATCAAATATCATTCAAACAATTTTTCACAATTTAAAACAATAATATACAAATAGTCATAATTTATTTCAATTGAAAAATTCAAAAGAAATAACTATTGTGCACAAACCTCTAATAAATGTCTCTTGGCCCTGACTCAGTGTTTCCTTCCCCTTCCCTGAGTCTTTGCTAACTGAAACACACAATTTGAAGTGTTTCAGTACTTATTTAAACTGTTTCTAACAATAAGGTTCAATAATTAATTTATTGAATTCTATTATTTCCTTAGTCAACCTAAGATGTTGACCCTCGATGCACTCTAGGTGAATTAGGTTTTAATGTTACCAAATTCATTTCCAAGTATGTTGCATTTTATTGCAATTTTTCAGATTTCGGTATACTAATTTGACCTAGCCGGATGACCTAGTTCCCTTGGTTTTCGGGTTTCGGTCCAAACTACAAACTAGTAGGTCTATGTCTTATTGCACGCGAGGCAAAATTTCAGGTCATTCTGAGTTGTGTAGACCAAGTTATGGTTAATTTACTAATGCTGGACAGAGTGCACCAAAATGGTAGCTTTAGGTCATTTTTAGGTCACTTTTGGTTCAGCCAATTTTTGGACCTGAAGTTGTGCAAGCTATTTGGCTTGGTTATGGCCATTTCTGGGCTTTGGTGTCTTCATAAGAATTGTAGATATATGTCTTATTTATTCATGGTAAAAATTTCAGGTCAATCGGACCTGTTTGAGTGAGTTATGACCAAAATACTAACTACTGCCCAAATGGTCAATTTTCAGGCTTTCAAAGCACTAATTTGGATTTGGTCATTTTTCAAGTCACCTTCTAATTAGAATTTTGGTAAGCTTCCTTCATGAAAGTTGGCACATTTTGTGCCTAGTTTCACCACCAATTGGTCTCATACCAATTGGAGCCACACACTTAAGGTTCTAAGCCAAAACATACACTGCCCTATTGTACATTATTCATCCTTTACCAATTACACATCCTATGCTTACCAAGTCACTCTTCCATGCCAATTCTGGTTTATATCATAACATTAACACATTTAGTAACTCATTTTTGGTCATTTTGGCAGCTTATAACCATTCTCAATATGTGTAACACCCCTAAGTTCGGTAGTGAGTTCTACTGTTCCGGTGACCAGTGTTGTCCGGACAGCTAGGATGCCTAGAACTACACTTCAATATGAGTGAGGAGACATAAAATAATGAAATACAAGAAAAGAAAATACAAGAAAAACAAAGGAAAAATAATAGTAAAGAAATGCAATCAAGTTAAGCGAGCCGAGAACTCTAGCGATGGGTGACCGCTACCGGGAAGTCACGGCGTGGACCATTGACTAGCCCTGGACCGCGGGGAACCCTGAAAAATATTTTTAGAACTTAAATAGACCTCTATTGAAATATAAATACCATTAGAAATATCAAAGAAAAATTAATTAATTAGTACAAAGAAAAGTGAAAAATCAAAAAACGGACAAAACCCGGTGTTACCAAAAAATCGAGAATGCAACCTGAACAGGGGCATTGTGGTCATTTGACACCCCAAGTGTCTTTTGACCTAAATTTAAATTAAAAATACATGATATTATACTTGTAAAATGTCATGAAAAATTAAATTAGTGGTACCTAATTCAATTAGCAAAAATTAGGGACTTAATGTGGGAATATGGAAAGTTTAACATTATTTATTATTAACCTATGTTAGTGGAGCACTAAGTAAATTATTATATACTATATAATACCCTAAGTGGACAGAAATGTCCACTAACATTCTGCAATTCATCTTCTCCACTTGAAATATTCATTTGGAAGAATGAAAGCTCTCAAACCTCTCCCATGGCCACACCATGCATGGAGCTCAAGTTCTCCATGATCAAGCCTTGATTTCTTGCAAGTGTCTTCATGAAAAATGATCCTCACACCAATGGGCAGTAGATAGGCAGCAAGAAATGAAAGTTTTTGTGGAGTTTTGAAGAATTTCCAAAGTGGTAAGTTTGAGTTTTTTATTATTGTTTAATTAAAGTTTGTAAGGATGTTATGGGTATTTGATTTATGAAGAAATTTTTGAGGTTTGATGTTGAATGGGAATGTGTACTTTTGGCAGCCATGGAAACACCTTGAAGATAGTTTAATCTTGCTTGTAAATGGTGGATTAAAAGGTTGATTAAATATTTATGTGTATAGGAAATCATTTGGGTGATTATACTTAGTATATGTAAATGTGAAATGAAATTTAAAGCTTGGAAATTAATGGAATGTAAATGTACCATTGTGGCAGTTTGTTAGCTCTTGAAGAATGCTAGAATTCATGCTTGGTTTATGGAATAATGATGTTAATTTGTGATAGGGGTTATGGCAGTTTGAGTGCATGTATGATGGTGTGAAGTTGGACATGTAAATGAGCATGAATTGGTGATTGAATTGTTGTAAATTGAGTTGGACAAATTCTGCACTTGTTGGTGCACATTGAATGTAATTGTAAGCTGCCAAAATGACCTATAATATGTTATAAATTATGTTTAGGTTGTGGTACAACCAGAATTGGTTTGAATGTTAAGTTTGGTGAGTGTTAAAAGTGATGCTTGATGTGTATGCAAGAATTTCAACAAGGCAGTTTGAGTTTTAGGCCTATAACTTTAAGTATGTGGCTCCAATTGGTATGAGACCAATTGGAGGTGAAACTAGGCACAAAATGTGCCAACTTTCATGAAGAAAGCTTGCCAAAATTCTGCTTGCAAGGTAGCTTGAAAAATGACCAAATCCGGATTAAGTGCAAGTAAGGCCTGAAAATTGACCATTTGGGCAGCAGTTAGTGTTTAGCCCATAACTCACTCAAAACAGGTCTAATTGACCTGAAATTTTAACCATGAATAGTTAAGACCCATATCTACAAGTCTTATGAAGACACCAAAGCCCATAAATGACCATAAGCAAGTCAAACAGCTTGCACAAGTTCGGGTCCAAAAACTGGCCGAACCTAAAATGACCTAAAGTGACCTAAAATGACCAATTTTGGTGCAATTTGACCAGCAATAGTAAAATGACCATAACTTGGTCTACATAACTCAGAATGACCTGAAATTTTGCCCCGCGTTCTATAAGACATAGATCTACAAGTTTGTAGTTTTGACCGAAACCCGAAAACCGAGGGAACTAGGTAGTCCGGCTAGGTCAAACTAGTATTCCGGAATCCAGTAAATTGCAAGAAAATGCAATATACACGGAACTGAAATTGGTAACATGTACCAACCCTAAAAGACTATCAAATGTGACATATTAGTAACACTAAAACCTAATTTACCTAAAATGCATCGAGGGTCGATATATTAGGTTGATTAAGCAAATAATAGCATTCAGTGAATTACTTATCAAGCATTATTGTTAGAGACAGTTTAATTAAGTGCTGAAACACTTCAAATTGTGTTTCTCAGTTAGCAAAGACTCAGGAAAAGGGAAGGAAACACTGAGTCAAGACCAGGAGACAGTTATCAGAGGTTTGTGCACAACAACTATTTCTTTTGAATTTTTCAATTGAAATGAATTATGACTATTTGTACATTATTGTTTTAAATTGTGGAAATGTGTTTGAATGGATATTTATCACTTGAAAAGCACTGTAAATGGTTTGAAATTGTGAGAAATTATTTGAATGATATTGATGGATACTTATTGATTGAAAAGTGTTGGAAATGGTTTGAAACCACAGCTATTATGTATATTGATTGTATTCCTCACTAGCTTGTCTAGTGGGACGAATTGAATTCCCTCTCTGGCTGAAGTGTTGAGGTGTGTGCCTGTTGAGGACGAATTGGATGAGTACTCATATTTTTGCTAGCTAGCTATGTTATTCCTCATTAGTCATCGACTTTTGGGACGAATTGAACTTTCGAACATGATTAAGCTGTGTGTGATTTATTAATTTGTATTATGAGATTGTGAAATGGAGTTAAATCCTTATTGACATTTACTGTCTTTTGAAGTTAACTATGTTTTGATCTTTGAGATTTATTGTGATATTGTGTTAAATTCCTTCTGACATTCATTGTCTTGAATTTAACTATGATTTTACGTATCCATCATTTAAATGATTTATGAATTGTGATTTAAAGTTGTATTTGGTTAATGTTGTGCACCACTGAGACATTGTCTCAGCGATAGCTTTCCATTACTGTCGCAGGTAGACAAACAGACAGGGCAGCAGACTAGGCTGCTAGTACATCCAGCGAGAGATTATCGGGTATAATGAGTATACCACATTTTGCATTTTGTACTGTAATGTATATTTACTGTATGTATATTTTGTTCTTGGTTTGAGCAGTTGTAAATTAAAATTGTACATTGAAGTTGTAAAGTAAATTATGAGTTATTTTGACTTATAAAAATTGTATTATCTTTCTTTTATCTCAATCTTTGAAAAATTATTGTGGATTTGAGTTGAAAAAGAAATTGTGTTGTTTAACTGTTGAAGTGGAGATTTGGAAATATATTGAAGTGCTTTTTACAGGTTTTCTGAAGAACTGTTTTATCCAAAATACAGATGGCACTCTGCCAAAATTTTTACAGAAATTCCAAATAATTCAAATGTGTTAGTTCTATCACTTCAGTTCAAAAAGGTTTTTAACACCTGTAAATAGTGCTCACCACTGTAAAAGAAGTAAGAAAAGTTTTAAAATCCCTTGTAGTGTATTTAATGGGTTATCAGTAGACGAAGTTGGTAATTCATTAGGCATACTACGGGATCATGTTATGCCTTACAGAGGGGTAGGGTGTGACAATATGCACACTATAACCCAAAATTTTTCAAGTCCAATTACAACAATTAAACACATGAATGCACCTCATTTACATGTCTAAATACAAACCTTAATACACACACACATGCTACCATCCATAACAACATAATTCAATAATATAATTCTATAAACCAAACCATGAAACAACACATTTTGATCTTCTTCATAACGCTGCCACAAGTTTACACATATCCATCAATTGCCATTTTCACTTTTTAAGCTTCCAAATCATACCTTACACATGGAATTCAAGTACAATACAATCAAACATTTAAATCATCATTCAAACCACTATTTACATGCAAGTATAAACTGTTCTTATTGAAGTTCCTGCCAAAATGTACCTCTCCATTAACTCATCAAACTTCAAAAATCCTTCCACAAATCAACTACCCACAACACCCATTCAAAGTTTAATGAAACAATAATTAAAAATACATACTTACCACTTTTGAAATTCTTCAAAACCTCACCAAAACTTAATTTTCTTGCTGCCTATCTACTGCCCAAGTTGTGTAGAACAACTTTAGTGAAGAAATCAAGTGGAAAAGGGGCTTACTTCATGCTTGCATGGAGCTTGGAAAAGGTTCGGCCATAGAGGTTTCTCTTCCTCTTGGTTTCGGCTGGTTTTGGCAAGGTGAAGAAGATGAAGTTATTTTCTGCCACAATATGTTTAGTGGTCCACTTAAGTGGAGTTAGTGGAGCACCATTAAACATTTTAATGTTTATTTATTCTAAAGTTTCCAAATTCCCACATTTAACTCCTATCTTTTACTATTTAAATTATGTACCACCAATTTAATTTTTCATGACATTTTCCAAGTGTAATATCATTTACTTTTAATGGACATTTAGGTCAAAAGACAACTCGGGGTGTCAAATGACCACAATGCCCCTGTTCGGGTTGCATTCCCGATTTTTCGGTAACACTGAGTTTTGTCATTTTCTCGATTTCCCATTTTTCTTTATGCTAATTAATTAATTTTTCTTTGATATTTCTAATGATATTTATACTTCAATAGGTCTTTAATTATGTCTTAAAAATATTTTCCAGGGTTCCCTGCAGTCCAGGGCTAGTTAACGGTCCACGCCGCAACTTCCCAGTGCGGTCACCTATCGCTAGGGTTCTCGGCTCGTTTAACTTGGTTACATTTCATTGCTATTATTTTTCATTTGTTTTTCTTGTATTTTCTTTTCTTTATGTCTCCTCATCAATATCTAAGTGTAGTTCTAGGCATTCTAGCTGTCCGGACAACACTGGTCTTCGGAATAGTAGAACGCACTACCGAACATAGGGGTGTTACAATTCTCCCCCCCTTAAAATAAATTTTGTCTCGAAATTTTATCTGGCATCAGGCTCTGAACAGCTGTGGGTGCTGTTTCCTCATATTCTCTTCACATTCCCAAGTAGCTTCCTGGCCTGAATGATGGTTCCACAGCACTTTAACCAGGTGTATCTGTTTATTCCTCAGCTGCTTCACCTCATATGCCAGAATTTCTATGGGTTCTTCCTCTTATGAGAGGTCTGGATTTACTTCAATCTCTTCAACTGATAATACATGAGATGGGTCAGATCTGTACCTCCTTAACATGGACACATGGAAGACATTGTGTATCCTTTCTAGCTCTGGAGGTAATGCTAGCTGATATGCCAAAGGACCCACTCTTTCTAGAACCTCATATGGTCCGATGAAACGAGGACTCAGTTTCCCCTTTCTGCCAAATCTCATAATCCTCTTCCAAGGAGAAACTTTGAGAAATACCTTACCACCCATAGCATTTTCAATATCGTTTCTCTTCATATTAACATAGGACTTCTGATGGTCTGATACAGCCTTGAGTCGATCTCTGATCAATCTGATCTTTTCCTCTGTCTGCTGAACAATTTTTGGCCCAATGATCTTTCTTTCACCTACTTCATCCCAACATAGGGGAGTTCTGTACTTCCTGCTATATAAAGCTTCATATGGAGGCATCCCAATGCTTGATTGGTAGCTGTTGTTATAAGCAAACTCAATCAAAGGCAAGTGTGTATCTCAACTACCTTCAAACTCAATCACACAAGCCCGTAGCATATCCTCCAATATCTGAATTACCCTCTCAGACTAGCCATCTGTCTATGGGTGGAATGTTGTGCTAAAGTTCAATATAGTTCCTAGGGCTCTCTGAAGACCGCCCAGAATCTAGAAGTGAACTTAGGATCTCTGTCAGATACAATTGATACTAGCACTCCACGCAATTTTATAATCTCATATATTGTAACACCCCCATTTGTATAGCCTGATATATTTCACTATTCCGATGACCGGAGTCGGACCGGACAATTAAGGGGATTAGAACCACACTTAAGACAACTAGATATGCTATAAACACAAATAATTAGTAATTGTCAATTATTTAAGTATAAACAAGAAAAATGGAACATAAGAAGTTAAACGAGCCGAGAGTCACAGCGATGGGTGACCTTCTCGGGAACGACTGCGAAGTCAATTTAAACTCAAATTTCGAACCGTAAAATGTGACGCCGCGGTCCTTAGGACCATTACAAACACAGTGGAAAAGAGAAAATCATGAAAACGAATTATTAAGTCAGTCAAATAATTAGGTCAGGGAGCCAGAAGAAATATTGAATTATTTGCAAACCGGGTTGAACCGGCGAGGGGCAATTTGGTCAATTGACCCCGAGAGCTGACTCCTGATCTAACTGTCAAATAAAATCGGAGAAAAGAAAATTTCAGAGTCAGGAATTAAATTAGAGAACTAATAAAAAAATAAAAGAAAAAAAAAAGAGAAAATGAAGAAGGTGTAGGGAGATGACATCATGCATGACATCATGCATGATGCCATAAATCCCATAATTAATAATTTGATTAAATGGATTTTTAGGTCTTCCATAAGACAAATTGCATAAAAGAAATAAAAAGAAAAATAAAAGAAAAGTCATCTTTCTCATCTCACTTGCCGCCCCATCTCTCTCTCCATTCCTTCACATTGTTCCACCATTGTTAAGAGAAAAAAAACTTGGATTTCCCTACTCTCTTCCATAAATTCACAAAGTCCCAACATTAAAAATTCTCTTTACATGTTGAGGAAGCATTAGAGAGTAAAAAAGAAGAAGAAAGACTTGAAGAAAGGAAAGCCTAAAAACCCTACAAGCTAGGTTAGTGATTTAAGTTGCAAAATTATTTTATTTGTTGTGTTTTTAGCTTGGTTAACTTGTAAATAAACTTAAAATGAAAAGAAAAATTTGTTGAGGGACTAAACTGAATTTCAGCCAGCTAGGGTTACTATGTATATGTTTGAGTTTTGATTGAAATTAAATGGTAGGCAAGCTTGTATGGATGTGCTAATGAGATTGATATGCTTAAATGTGGTTACATGCAACAAGTTAGTAAGTTAGGGTTTTGGGACACTTAGGGTAAGAGACAAAAATGTGAGAAACATGTAAATGGTGTCTTTGACCTAATGTGAAGTGAGAAATGGTCATTTGTGACCTAATTAAGTGTGTTAGAAGTGTTTGAATCAAAGCCAAATTCGGATTGAGTGTGGTCATGCTGCTGGAAGCATGACCAGATTATCTTTGAAGGACCAAAAATGAAATTTTACAAGTCCAATTGGTATGAGACCAATTGGTAATGAAAATAGACACTAAATGACACAATTTTCATTTAGGAAGCATGCCCAAAAAGTGACCAAAACCTAGTGAACAAATTGACCAAACTTGAAAAATCACAGTCTGCCCTGTACAAACTGACTAAATGAACAGTATTTGTTTATTTGGTCATAACTTGAGCTAGGAAGGTCTAAATTACCTGAAATTTTACCAGTCGTTAGATGAGATATAGACCTAAAACTTTCATGAAGACCACAAACTCAAATTATGCCATTAACGAAGTCATTTGGCCACCCCAATTTGGTGACCCAAAACTGCCAGCACCAAAAATTGCCCAGAATTCTGGGTTGAGTCCAATCCGGCAGCCATGGTTCAAATAGCTATAACTTGAGCTACAAAACTTCAATTGTAGTGATTCAAAAAGGAGGATAAACTTAAGACATTAGGGAACATTTTCTATGAAGAAAGTTTTGCCAAATTCCAACAGTAAAATGACCAATGGAATAGTGCAACCTAAGGCACCAAAACTGAAAATTTGCAAATTTGCCTAAAGGACTTAAGTTTTGAGAAAATGACCAAAACCAACAAGTTTGGTGACCAAAATGTGGTATGTGGGTGAAGTTGGAATTCCCATACCTATTAAGCCTTAGAAAGTCAATAATTTGACTTGAATAGTATAGTGAATAGTAACCCTGAAACACAAATTTTAAAGAACGTCGAGTTTAGTAGATATAAGCTAGGTAAAAGTGAAGTTAAATTTATTTTTGTATTTATGCTAAGTATGATACTGAAACACTGTGAAACTGTGTGTTGCAGCTGAAAAAGACTTGCAAGGTCTGAGAGACTGAGTCAAGGCCTAGAGACGACTCACGTCAGGTTTGTGCACAATAAACCTTATTTGAGTATTTTGTCATTGAAAAATTGATTGGTTTGATTTATGAAAATTTTGTGTTAATCATGAATTATGTTGCCACTTTGTGAATGAAACTATGACTTTGGAAATCTATCGGATTCCTCATGAATTATTTGAATAAAATATTTGAAATAGATTTTTTATTCACACTTAGCATGACAGTACCTTATTATTCCTCTTCCATTTATGGGGTGAGATCGATTATTTTTTCTCCCTCTCTGGTTTACCAGTTGAGGTTATAGATCGAATGAGTACTCATTAGCTAGCTAGCCACCTCCCTCATTGATTTCCATTAGTGGGGTTGTAGATTGCTTTGTCGTGGTGTACAACACGGCATTGATCGGAAATTTTGTGTCATGGCTTAAGTTGTGTATGAATTGGCAACACTATGTTTATTCAATTATTTGACCCAAATATTTTGCTATAATGAGATTTGATAAATTGTGAATTTAATTGTGCAATATTTAAATTGTATTTTGTCCATGAATGATTTATGTATTATATTTCAAATTTTTATTGTGCACCACTGAGTATTTTTATACTCAGCGATAGCTTAGTTTGCTGTCGCAGATAAGAGCAAGGAGAAGGCAGCAGAGTGAGTTACTACTGATATTGAGGACTACCCTGATATTTTTGTACGGGTATTGTTTTATACCCTTGTAATTATTTTGATGTAAACATTGCAATGTTTTATGTATCAATGTAAAGTTGAGCAGTTGTATAATAAATTGTAATAATATTATTTTTGGAACTTCTTTTTGTAAATTAAGATTTGTATTTGTGAATTTCATACTTTATGCACTGTGAATGAAGTTATGAAATATTTTGAGATGATAAACTTTGATTGGATTGTGGAATTATTTTGAAGTGAATTGAATTGAGTTGACTTGAGATTATTTGGAGGTTGGGAGTTGTGGAAAATTTATGGGAAGTGTTTTTCTCAGGTATTTGAAGAACTGTTTTCTCAAAATACAGACAGAACTTTGTTAAAATTTTTATAAAATTTGCGGAAAAATTAAAATGGACAAAAATTTTTACTAGTATTTAAGCTTTGAATAAATAATTTTAATTCATACCAAAATGCTCACCACTTTCAAAATGTAAGAAAATAGTTTTAAAATCCCTTGTAGTGTACTTAATGAATTATTGGTAGGTGAAGTTTGGTAGTTCATTAGGTATTCTATGGAAACATGTCATGCTTTACAGAGGGGTAAAGTGTGACTTATATGTACAATCTGGCCAATCTTTCCAAGCTATAGTCCATCCGAACTGGCAAAAAGTGAGCAGACTTGGTCAGTCTGTCAATTATAACCCATACTGCATCATGACTATTCTGTGTCCTCGGAAGTCCCATTACAAAATCCATAGTTATCCGTCCCCATTTCCACTCTGGTGCTGGCAATGGATGTAACAAACCAGCAGGAACTTGATGTTCTGCCTTTACTTGCTGACAAGTTAGCCATTTGGAAACAAATTCAGCTATATCCCTCTTCATACCCATCCACCAGTAATGCTCTTTCAGCCCTCTGTACATTTTAGTTCCACCAGGGTGCATAGCAAGAGGAGACTCATGTGCTTCCTTCATAATGATCTGTCTCAATTCCACATCATTAGGAACGCACATTCTACCCTGATGTAGTAATAAACCGTCATCTCTCACAGAGAATTCAGGTTTCTTGCCCTACTGGACTTCTTTTAGTAGCTTCTGATATTTATCATCACTCTGAGCAGCCATTCTGATCTGATCAATCAACACTGGTTGTACATGCCATGCAACTACTGTCTGTCCCTCATCATCAATCTCCAAACTAGCATGTTGTGCTTTCAACTCATGTACCATGGACAAAGGAGAAACTCTGAGACTTGCCATAGTCTTGCGACTTAAGGCGTCAGCCACCACATTTGCTTTCCCTGGCTGATAGTCTATTAAGCAATCATAGTCTTTAATCAGTTCTAACCATCTCCTCTGCCTCAAATTCAATTCCTTCTGGGTGCCCAAATACTTTAAGCTCTTATGATCTGTGTAGATGTAGCATTTCTCTCCATACAAATAGTGTCTCTAGATCTTCAGAGCAAAAATAATAGCTGCTAGCTCCAAATCATGTGTTGGGTAGTTCCTCTCATGTGGTTTCAGCTGGTGTGATGCATAAGCAATGACATTCCGATCTTGCATCAGTACACAGCCTAACCCATTGTGAGAAGCATCACTATAAACTGTATATTCTTTACCCGGTGTAGGTAAAGTAAGGACTGGAGCTTCAGTCAAACACCTCTTCAACTCATCAAAACTCTGCTGACATTTATCTGTCCACTGAAATTTTACATCTTTTCGAAGCAGCTTGGTCAGTGGAGAAGCTAACATAGAAAATCCTTTCACAAACCGGCGGTAATATCCAGCTAAACCCAGAAAACTATGAATTTCTGTGATATTCCTGGGTAGCTTCCAATTAAGGATAGCTTCTACCTTGCTGAAATCTACCTTGATCCCTTTAGCTGACACAACATGTCCCAAGAAGGAGATTTCTTTCAGGTGAAATTCACATTTCGACAATTTGGCGTATAGCTGTTTCTCCCTTAAAGTCTGCAGTATAATCCGCAGATGTCTGTCATGCCCCTCTGCATTCCTCGAATATTGTTAGTAGTATGCCCTAGAGCATATCATTTAGTATGTATCTTGTACATATTTTTATTAATAAAAGGCATTTCCACTTTTCTGTTTACATAATATATTTATGTGTAATAGAAAAGGTCCATTGATATTTTGTTAGAAATTCTATTCTTAAGTTGTTAAGAATATGAGTAACAGTATTTCTAGTACAAAGTATCATAAATAGGTTCACAATCGAGGATACTTCATAATAAGGACATGACTTATCTAGAAAGATTATATTCATGTTTGTTACCAAGTTATTTATATGAGATATAAATAAGATGGAATGGTGAGTCTCATGCCATATTGCAAACATGATAGGCACTTATAAATGATAAGTAGGCCGAACCAGTGACACTTATGACAAGCACATGGAGTTTACTCTTGTCAATGTTTTGTCATAAATCATATCAGTGCATATAATCTTTAGACCTGAGATAGCATAGTTATCTTGTATATAGGTATTTTGAGTTTGATACTGCTTTCATACTTGCACTATGTATGGGTATATGGGCATGTGTTGGCTCCTACTAGTTATATATGGAGGCAGGTGTTGATCAAGATGGAATCTGTTCCTCTAAGTAAATAGGGATAAAATCCTATGTTCATTTAATTATTCTTGATGTTTCAAGTTCCTGGCCAGGATAGATAGATTTATTCAGAAAAGAGTTTCTGATGAGAAAATCTTTTTAATCAAGAACTAGAATTAAAAGAGAATATAATAATCATAGCAAATGGAGTTTGACTTAAACGATGACTCCAGCTTGAGTTGGGATTTTGTAACAGAGAGATTCTAGTGCATGGTAACATATGATTATAGGTTCATTTAAGGTAAACCTTAATATTAATTGGGTGGTCATGGCATGCTATGCTAGGCGTTAACCATGGTCTATGAGGTGCATAAAATGATTTAGAGAAATCATTTATGGTAAGAAAGAGTTCTGATGATATTAAGAGTTGATATCATATCTCATTGCCAATTAGTGATGAGCCTAGTAAGTCACACACGTACACAAGTTATCACCTAATTAAATATGATTTAATTAATTAATTAAAGAGTTTAATTGATTAATTAAATAGGTTTGGTTTGCAATTAGATTGCAAAGTCCCTAGCATGACTTGAAACCAAATCTAGATTATTGGATGTATAGTATAAGTTAAATTTATATTTAAAGTGTTTAAATATGAATTTAATTAATGAGAAATTAATTAATAGAGATTAATTAACTAATTTATATTTGATATAATGATTAGAAGAAGAGAAATAATTATTTTAGGTTAAGAACTCAAAATTAAGACACAAGGGCATTTAGGTCATTTCACAGGGTGACATGTGGCATCATGAGATGGTGACATATGGCATTATACATAAGCTTTCCAAATGTATTTTAATCATGTAAGATGATTAAAATTAAGATTAAATATAGGTTTGACACTTGGCACAATGTGATTAGGTCAATTAAACCTAGAACCAATCAGAGGGTGACATGTGGCAAGGGTTTAATGTGTTGACCTAGCTATATAAGTGTTGTTATGAATTAAAAATATGACAACCAGCAGCCACTCCTCCTTTGTCACGCCATTTTGAGGCTCTCCATCTCTTCTTCTTCATCTCTCATCAATTCAAAGAGATTAGCCATCAATCTCTTGAATTAAAAATACTAGAAATCGTTTCTAGTATCCTGTTTACATCTTTAATCTCTTAAAAGGCAGAACTTGATTTTCTAAATAATAGAAAAAGCTTTAGAAGCTGTTCAAGGGCCGCCATAGGTGTTCTTGGTGTGGACAAGCTAGAGGGACAACATTTGGTGTCCTAAAGACGAATCTCAAAGGCGCAAATACACTGCAGTGCTTCAAGAGGTTAGTGTGTTTGTTCTTGATTTATTCTAGGGTTCTAAAATTAATCTGATTAATTTTAAAATCTTAAATGGCAAATATAGATCCAAAAATATATTAAAAGAGTTTTAATATGTTGTTTATCATTGAAATCAAATAGATAAAAATAAATCTTGCATGATGCATGTGACCCTAGGTGAAAATTTTTGAATTCAATGGTATAAACTTGTGTTTTTCATGCTTCCGTTCCTTCAATTGGTATCAGAGCCACTATATTTGCCATTTAGATTGTTGATTATATGATTTAATTGTGTGTTTTGATCATGAGATGATTTATCCATTGCTGGTTGCAATGGAGGTGTGGCGGCATGCTTCAAAAACACCATCAATGGTGCGCATGGTTTGGCTTCCATGGGTGGTTCAAGGTTTGGCTTTTAATTCTGCAATTGTTGTATAATCTAAGGCCTATTCTTTGACTAATTAAAGTGTTTAATTAGTAGTTTTAATCACACAATTAAATTATGATTCAAATCAGAATTTTTAAAAATTATTTGAATGTGATTTAAATCTGAATTTTAAAAGTTGTTTGAATGTGATTCAAATCTAAATTTTTAAAGTTGTTTGAATTATATTCAAATCTGAATTTTTAAAGTTGATTGAATAATATTCAGATCTGATTTTTTAAAAAATGTTTGAATGTGATTCAAATCTGATTTTTTAAGAAATGTTTAAATGTGATTCAAATCTAAATTTTTAAGATTGTTTGAATGTGATTCAAATCTGAATTTTTAAATTTGTTTGAATGAGATTCAAATCTGAATTTTTAAATTTATTTAAATCATATTCAAATCTGAATTTTTAAGTTAAATATGAGATATTCAATTTAATTTAAGTATGTATGTTTTATTTAATTTTTAAATAGTGATATGCATGATGGATGATCATAGACTATAAAAGACCAATGTGATTGGATTTATTTCTTTTATGTTTCTTTGGGATTGTAAATTAATTAATTTATTTTAATTTATTTTGGGTATGTATTATTAAGTTTGTAATAATTTTTGGGTTGTAATTTCATTTATTTAAGTTCTTGTAAATTCGCCTTGGTATGCTAAGGATTACTATGTAATTGGATTGCAAGAAGTTCAAGGAGGTCAAGAGCATTGGTGGGACCAGTGGGAGGAATTCAAGATCAAGTGTTGATTATGTACTCCTTCAGCAACTCTTGTAAAATGAATGAATGAAATGCACCTAGGAATGCCCTGATTCAATTCTTGGTGGCTCAGAATTGAATCCCTTAGAAAGTCGATGATCATACCATATTTACTGCTTATCCATGAATGCATGAGATGTATGGGAATGTATGCAATTATATGATATATGCATGCTAAATGGATAATGTGCAAAGTGAGACCTAAATAGTAATTAGGATGACCATAAAATCTTCCAAACAAATGATTAAGTTGGAAATGCTATAATTAAAGTAATTATAACATAGGCCTTCCATTGGGGCAATTAGTTTAAGAAATTTTAAATAGTTGCATAAGATGCAATTAATTTAAGAGATTTTCTTAAGAATAATTGTGAAGCATGAGATATTATAAATATGTAAATGGTTTGGTGGCCACTATTGGATGTACCTGAGGACATTAAAATTATTTGCATAATTACTGGCTCAATGGGATCAACTTAACTAATACAAGATAAGTCAATAATGGATGTACCTGAGATTTTGAGCATTAGGGGTTAGGTAAAGGATTGAACCTCACATGAGATGTGATGGGCAAGGAGTTGCTCACTTATAGTTTATTGTAATTCTAATAACGGATGTACATGAGGATGATCAATAGAATTATAAGAATTCAATCACCCGCTAGAAATCCATCCAACTAGGATTTCCGTTTTCTACTTTAGAAGTGTAGGATTCGCTAAGTTAGTGGGAGAACCAATTTTATTAAAAGACCATAATCATTTTGGTTAATTACTTGATACATTTACTAAATAATCTAGTTATTTTCTGCAGTTAATTTTCTGATAATAATGAGCACAGAACAACCACTACCATCCAATATCCTTACAAGCATACTTGATCGCAATAGGTTGATAGGACCTAATCTCTCTGATTGGCTAAGAAATTTGAAACTTGTCCTGAACCTTGAACATATAGGATATGTTCTAGACTCAAATGTTCCTAGTCCCTTACCTCCAGAGGCCACACAAGAGGAACATGAAACTTTGGACAAGTGGAAGGAGCATGATATGAGAGCTAAGTGTTACATGCTTGCTTCCATGAGTAATGAGTTACAGAAGCAGCATGAGAACATGCAGAGTGCGAGTGAGATCCTCCTTCACCTACAAGAGTTGTATGGTGAGCACTGCACGAATGCTAGGTATGAGATATCTAGGCAATTGTTCCGCATGAGGATGTCTGAGGGACAGAATGTTGGGGATCATGTCCACAAGATGATTCGGCTGATTGAGCAGCTGGAACATCTTGACTTCAACATGGATTTCCAACTATAGACGGATTTGATCCTTCAGTCCCTTCCTGAGTCTTTTTGGAATTTTGTGACAAATTTCCATATGACTAAACATGGAATGCACCTTAGCTGGTTTACTCAACATGCTAGTTATTGCCCAAAAGAATATGCTAGGCAATAAAGGAAAAGAGGTAGCTTTGATTGCATCTTCTTCTACTTGAAAGTCCAACAAGAAGAAGGGCAATAAGAAAAAGAAACCTCAGATTCCTGGTCCTTCCAAGAAGATAGCCAAACAGAAAAACAAATATCAAAGTTGACAAAGGTAAAGGAAAGTGTTTCCACTATCAGCAGGAAAGTGTTTCCACTATCAGCAGGAAAGTGTTTCCACTGCCAGTAGGAGAGTGTTTCCACTGTCCAGAGTATAGCAATCTAAAAGAATGCAATGCCATGATGAAAATCAACTCAAAATTCAAAATATATTTGGCACTTAAGATTAGGTCCTGTTGCAGAAAATAGGATTGCAAAATTGGAGAAAATGGGGATTTTATCCTCATTGGGCTCTGAGCCTACTCCAACTCGTGAATCTTGCCTTCTGGGCAAAATGACTAGATCACCCTTTGTTGGACAAGGGCTAAGGGCTGAAAATATTTTGGAGCTAATACATAGTGATGTATGTGATCCATTTAAGAAAATGGTTAAAAGCTATTTTCATTACTTTATTACCTTTACTGATGATAAATCAAGGTTTGGGTATTTGTATTTGATGAAATACAAACATGAATCCTTTGAAAATTTTAAAGAATTTAAATCTGAAGTAGAAAATCAGACAGGAAAGAGTATTAAAGCTCTTCGATCAGATCGTGGAGGAGAATATTTGAGTACTGAATTTGATGAATACTTGAGAGAGCATGGCATTGTTTCCAACTGACTCCTCCAGGAACACCACAGTTGAATGGTGTATTTGAAAGGAGAAATTATACCCTATTGGATATGGTACATAGTATGATGAGCTATATTGATATGCCAATCTCCTTTTGGGGATTTGCACTAGAATCAGCTTTGTATATTCTAAATAGTATTCCATCAAAATCAGTTTCTTCCACACCTTATGGGATATGGCATGGAAGAAAACTAAGTCTTAAGCATGTTAAGATTTGGGGTTGTCCAGCTTATATCAAAAACCTGAACACTGATAAATTGGAAACCAGATTAGAAAAGGGTCGATTTATTGGATATCCAAAAGATAGTTTTGGATATTATTTTTATTTGCCTACATCACAAAAGGTTGGGGTGAGTAGAGATGCCACATTTCTTGAACAACAGTTTGTCCAAGAAGGAGGCAAAGGAAGGCAAATAGAGTTGGAATTAGAGAATTCTAACCAATTAACAGATCATATGGATATAGATCCATCTAGTCAACCTATACCCGTTGATGAAACATCTACAGCTGTTTCTCGTAGAACAACCAGGGTATCTCACCCACCAGTGAGATATGGTTTCCTTCATGAAGAAGAACAAGAGTTGTCTACTCATGAAGAAGTAGATCATGGAGATGATCCACTTACCTATGAAGAAGCTATATCAGATAAAGATTCTTCAAAATGGATTGATGCTATGAAATCTGAAATTGATTCCATGTATAAAAATCAAGTTTGGGATCTTGTTGACCCACCTGAAGGTATTGTACCTATATGGAACAAATGGGTTTTCAAGAAGAAATTGGTTCTGATGGAAAGGTAAAGACCTATAAGGCAAGGCTAGTAGCAAAAGGGTTTCACCAAAGGCAAGGAATCGACTATGAGGAGACTTTCTCGCCTGTTGCCATGCTTAAATCAATTAGGATTCTATTAGCAATAGCTGCATACTATGATTATGAGATTTGGTAGATGGATGTCAAAACAGCTTTTCTCAATGGACACATTGCAGAAAACATTTTCATGGAACAACCTAGGGGTTTTGAATCCCAAGATGGTTCCAAGGTATGCAAGCTAAGGCGATCCATTTATGGGTTGAAGCAAGCTTCGAGGAGTTAGAACATTCGTTTTGATGAAGCCATTAAATCCTTTGGTTTTATCTAAAATGAGGATGAGCCATGTGTATATAAGAAGGTTAGTGACAGTGTTATCACTTTCCTTGTCTTATATGTGGATGACATACTGTTGATGTGTAATGACACAGGTATGTTGACAACTGTAAAGGTATGGTTGTCAAATACATTCTCCATGAAAGACTTAGGGGAGGCAACCTATATTCTTGGGATTCGCATCTATAGAGATAGAGCGAAAAGAATAATTGGTTTATCCCAAAGTCTATACTTGGAAAAGGTGTTAAAGAGGTTTAACATGCTTGATTCCAAGAGAGGATTGTTACCAGTGAGACATGGTATCCATCTTTCTAAAGAGATGTCTCCAAAGACACCTGAAGAAAGAGATAAGATGGCCAGGATTCCATATGCTTCGGCTATTGAAAGTTTAATGTGTGCAATATTGTGTACTAGGCTGGATATCGCATATGCTGTTAGTTTGACTAGCAGGTCTCAATCCAATCTAGGTTTGGAACACTGAATAGCTGTCAAGAATATCCTTAAGTACTTGAGAAGAACTAAGGATTTATTCTTGATCTATGGAGGTGAAGACTTGCAATTGGATGGTTATACTGATTCTGATTTCCAATCAGATATCGATGATAGAAAGTCTACCTCTGGATATGTGTTCATTTGTAATGGAGGTGTAGTCAGTTGGAAGAGTTCCAAACAGAGCACGACTGCAGATTCCACTACCGAGGCTGAGTATATTGCTGCATCAGATGCTACAAAGGAAGCTGTTTGGATAAAGAAGTTCGTGACAGAACTTATAGTAGTTCCTTCCATTGAGTCAACAATTACACTACACTGTGACAATAATGGAGCAGTCATATAGGCTAAGGAACCAAGGTCTCACCAAAAATCCAAACACATAGAAAGGCGCTACCACATTATCAGAGAAATAGTTGGGCAAGGCGATGTAGCCATGCAGAAAATAGCATCAGCTGAAAATCCAGCTGATCCATTCACTAAGCCTATGTCACAGACTCAGCTAAACCGTTATCTTGAGAAGATGGGTCTAAGATATTGTAATGAATGGCTCTAGTGCTAGTGGGAGATTGTTAGTAATATGCCCTAGAGCATATCATTTAGTATGTATCTTGTACATATTTTTATTAATAAAAGGCATTTCCACTTTTCCATTTACATAATATATTTATGTGTAATAGAAAAGGTCCATTGATATTTTTTTAGAAATTCTATTCTTAAGTTGTTAAGAATATGAGTAACAGTATTTCTAGTACAAAGTATCATAAATAGGTTCACAATCGAGGATACTTCATAATAAGGACATGACTTATCTAGAAAGTCTGTATTCGTGTTTGTTACCAAGTTATTTATATGAGATATAAATAAGATGGAATTGTGAGTCTCATGCCATATAGCAAACATGATAAGCACTTATAAATGATAAGTAGGCCGAACCAGTGACACTTATGATAAGCACATGGAGTTTACTCTTGTCAATGTTTTGTCATAAATCATATCAGTGCATATAATCTTTAGACCAGAGATAGCACAGTTATCTTGTATATAGGTAGTTTGAGTTTGATACTGCTTTCATACTTGTACTGTGTATGGGTATATGGGCATGTGTTGGCTCCTACTAGTTATATATGGAGGTAGGTGTTGATCAAGATGGAATCTGTTCCTCTAAGTAAATAGAGATAAAATCCTATGTTCATTTAATTGTTCTTGATGTTTTAAGTTCCTGGCCAGGACAGATAGATTTTTTCAGAATAGAGTTTCTGATGAGAAAATCTTTTTAATCAAGAACTAGAATTAAAAGAGAACATAATATTCATAGCAAATGGAGTTTGACATAAACCATGACTCCAGCTTGAGTTGGGATTTTGTAACAGAGAGATTCTAGTGCATGGTAACATATGATTATAGGTTCAGTTAAGGTAAACCTTATTACTAATTGGGTGGTCATGGCATGCTATGCTAGGTGTTAACCACGGTCTATGAGGTGCATAAAATGATTTAGAGAATTATTGGAAGTGTTTTTCTCAGTTATTTGAAGAACTGTTTTCTCAAAATACAAACGGAACTCTATCAAAATTTTTATAAAATTTGCGGAAAAATTAAAATGGACAAAAATTTTTACTAGTATTTAAGCTTTGAATAAATAATTTTAATTCATACCAAAATGCTCACCACTTCCAAAATGTAAGAAAATAGTTTTAAAATCCCTTGTAGTGTACTTAATGAATTATCGGTAGGTGAAGTTTGGTAGTTCATTAGGTATTCTACGGGAACATGTCATGCCATACAGAGGGGTAAGGTGTGACTTATATGTACAATCTGGCCAATCTTTCCAGGCTATAGTCCATCCGAACTGGCAAAAAGTGAGCAGACTTGGTCAGTCTGTCAATTATAACCCATACTGCATCATGACTATTCTGTGTCCTCAAAAGTCCCATCATAAAATCCATAGTTATCCTTTCCCCATTTCCACTCTGGTACTGGCAATGGATGTAACAAACCAGCTGGAACTTGATGTTTGGCCTTTACTTGCTGACAAGTTAGGCATTTGGAAACAAATTCCGCTATATCCCTCTTTATACCCATTCACTAGTAATGCTCTTTCAGCCCTCTGTACATTTTAGTTCCACCAGGGTGCATTGCAAAAGGAGACTCATGTGCTTCCTTCATAATGATCTGTCTCAATTCCACATCATTAGAAATGCACATTCTGCCCTGATGTAGTAGTAAACCATCATCTCTCGCGGAGAATTCAGGTTTCTTGCCCTACTGGACTTCTTTCAGTAGCTTCTAATATTTATCATCACTCTAAGCAGCCATTCTGATCTGATCAATCAACACTAGCTGTACATGCCATGCAACTACTGTCTGTCCCTCATCATCAATCTCCAAACTAGCATGTTGTGCTTTCAACTCATGTACCATGGACAAAGGAGAAACTCTGAGACTTGCCATAATCTTGTGACTTCAGGCGTCAGCCACCACATTTGCTTTCCCTATCTGATAGTCTATTAAGCAATCATAGTCTTTAATCAGTTCTAACCATCTCCTCTGCCTCAAATTCAATTCCTTCTGGGTGCCCAAATACTTCAAGCTCTTGTGATCTATGTAGATGTAGCATTTCTCTCCATACAAATAGTGTCTCCAGATCTTCACAGCAAAAACAATAGCTGCTAGCTCCAAATCATGTGTTAGGTAGTTCCTCTCATGCGGTTTCAGCTGGCGTGATGCATAAGCAATGACATTCCCATCTTGCATCAGTACACAGCCTAACCCATTGTGAGAAGCATCACTATAAACTGTATATTCTTTACCCGGTGTAGGTAAAGTAAGGACTGGAGCTTCAGTCAAACACCTCTTCAACTCATCAAAACTCTGCTGACATTTAACTGTCCACTGAAATTTTACATCTTTCCGATGCAGCTTAGTCAGTGGAGAAGCTAACATAGAAAATCCTTTCACAAACCGGCGGTAATATCCAGCTAAACCCAAAAAACTGTGAATTTCTGTGATATTCCTGGGTGGCTTCCAATTAAGGATAGCTTCTACCTTGTTGGAATCTACCTTGATCCCTTCAGCTGACACAACATGTCCCAAGAAGGAGATTTCTTTCAGCCAAAATTCACATTTCGATAATTTGGTGTATAGCTGTTTCTCCCTTAAAGTCTGCAGTACAATCCACAGATGTCTGTCATGCCCCTCTGCATTCCTTGAATATATCAAAATATCATCAATAAACACCACCACAAATTGGTCGAGATATGGTCTGAAGATAGTGTTCATCAGATCCATAAAAGCAGCTGGAGCATTTGTTAACCCGAATGGCATAACCAGAAACTCATAGTGGCCATATCGAGTTCTGAAAGCAATTTTTGGAATACTCTGCTCTTGCACTTTCAACTGATAATAACCTGATCGCAAATCAATTTTGGAGAATACAGCTGCACCCTTTAATTGATCAAACAGATTATCAATGCGAGGCAATGGATATCTGTTCTTTATTGTCACCTTATTCAACTGTCGGTAGTCAATGCATAAGCAAAGAGTGCCATCTTTCTTCCTAACAAACAACACTGGCGCTCCCTAAGGTGACACACTAGGGTGGATGAAGCCCTTTTCAAGTCGTTCTTGCAACTGTACCTTCAACTCCTTCAACTCTGCTGGTGCCATTCTGTACGGTGTTATAGAGATTGGATCCACACCAGGCATAACATTAATTTCAAACTGCACCTCTCTTTCTGGAGGTAATCCTAGCAATTCGTCAGGAAACACATCTGGAAAGTCATATACTGTAGGGATGTCCCTCAATGCTGGACTCCCCACTAGGGTGTCTACCACATGTTCCAAGTATGCTTCACACCCCTTTCTGATCATTTTTCTGGCTAGTGTAGCCGAAATGATGTTTGATGGTAGTAGCTGCCTCTCCCCATGTATTACCACATCACTGTATTGAGGGAGGCCAAAAGTGACTGTCTTCAGTCTACAATCAATCATGGCGTGATGCCTGGCTAACCAATCCATACCCAAGATGATATCATAATCTCTGAAGGGTATTTCAATGAGATTAGACAGAAAAGCATGTCATTGGATCACCAAAGGACAATCCCTATACATTTTATTAACCTTGACCTCTTGTCCTAGCTGACTTGTTACTAGCACCTCAAAGTCCATTTTTGTACATGGAACAGCAATGCAATCAATGATGCTAGCACTCACATAGGAATGGGTAAAACCCGGATCAAATAACACAAACACATCTTGATTAAAAGTTGAGAAGGTACCAGCCACAACATCAGATGTCTTGGCCTCTTCTCTCTATCTCATTGCGTAAACTCTGACTGGAGCACTGCCTTGCTCTGATTGATTCACAGTGCCTTGGCTTCCCGCTAGACTATCTCTACCCCTACCTCTACCTCTACTAGGTGGTTGTGAACCTCTGGTGGCAGGGCTCTGAACTGACCCTTCAGCAGTATTAGGAGGTGGTCCAACTCTGCGAGTACTGGCGCACTCTTTGGCAAAGTGCCCTATGCCTCCACAGTTATAACAGGCTCCTATGGCCTTGTAGCACACCCCACCATGATTTCTTCCACAAGTTTCACATTAGCAGGGAGGGTAGAAACTTCTGGTACTCTGCTGACCAGATAGAGGAGGTTTCTGTCCCGAATATCTTCCTCTACCGGACTTTTTACCACCTCTGTTGTGTCCCCCATGGTTCTTCCTCTTTCCAGTAGGACCACTTGAACTCTGTTCTACTGACTTTCCCTCTTTTTCTGTCTTCTCTGATTTTTTTTTTCTCAGGGGCCGCTTCAGATTCAATTCTTTCTAATTCTAGTGCTTGAGAAATAAGCTTAGAGAAGTTGTTATGTTTGAATCTGACCACTTGTAATCTGATATTGGGCTTCAAGCTGATTTCAAACCTTTTACATCTCTCCCTACTGGTAGAAAGTAGACTTACTGCATAATGGCTCAGGCGAGAAAATTCCCTTTCATATTCAGCCACCGATCTACTCCCCTGTTTCAAACTTAGGAACTCTTGCAGCTTCTAGTCCACATAAGCATCAGGGATATTTTTGTCTGAACTGCCACAGAAAATCATTCCATGTTAGCACTGAAGGTTCTAACAGACTATGGGGAATGGTTTTTCACCAGTCATATGCATCTCCCTGTAGCAGAGATACTGAATATTCAAATCTAAGCTCCTCTGTACAATGCAGCTTCTTGAACACCCTATCCATTCTTTCTAACCATTGTTCTGCCTCTAGAGGATCTACTGTCCCCTTGAACTCAGTAGCCCCATATTTCATTAATTTGTCATACTGCCTAGTAGAAAACTGTGGTTGTACCACTGGTGTCTGCAGTGGGACTTGAGTAGGCACATTACCAGCCATCTGTTGGAACATTGTAGCCATCTGCTAAGCGAACTGAGCAGGAAACTGCGGTACTGAGGGGATTGGCGCGGCTGATCCACTGACATTATGTAGGGCTGGGGCATCCCCTTGTACCTCAGCCACTATAGATTGATCGACTGAACGATCACCCTCTTCCATAGTAAATTCGAGGATCTTAGACCTCCTGAACAATAACACAAGGAGATTTTCTCCTGTTAGTGCATATTTATAATGTAATGTACTATATGTATCAAACAATGACATTGAGCAGTTGTACTATGAAGAAAGAATATTCAAATTATAGGTGAAAACAGAATTTAAAAACTAGCTCTGATACCACTAAAACATGTCACACCCTACCCCTCTGTAAGGCATAACATGATCCTATAGTATACCTAATGAATTACCAAACTTTCTCTACTGATAACCCATTAAATATACTACAAGGGATTTTAAAACTTTTCTTACTTCTTTTTACAGTGGTGAGCACTATTTACAGGTGTTAAAAAAAATTTTGAACTGAAGAGAAACAACTAACACATTTGAAGAATTAATAATTTCTGCAAAAATTTTGGCAGAGTGCCATCTGTATTTTGAATAAAACAGTTCTTCAAAAACCTGTAAAAGCACTTCCAATATTTTGTTCAATCCCCAAACTCCAATATTCAATCAACACAATAAGTTTCTCAACAATTGTCAACTCAAATGCACAATAATTTTTCAGTATTTTCAAAAGCTGAGATAAAAGAAATATATCATAATATTTATAAACCAAAATAATTTACAAATTTAGTTTACAACTTTAATGTACAATTTTAATTTACAACTGCTCAAAACCAAGAACACCATATACATACAGTGAACATACATTACAATACAAAATGGAAAATATGGTATACTCAATATACCCGATGAACTCTCACTGAAGCACTAGCAGCCTAGTCTGCTGCCCTGTCAGTCTGTCTACCTGCGACAGCAATGAAAAGCTATCGCTGAGCCAATGTCTCAATGGTGCACAACATTAACAAAATACAACTTTAAATCATAAATCATAAGTCACATAAATAGTGGATACTTAAAACATAGTTAAATTCAAAAGACAGTGAATGTCATAAAGAATTTAAACTCCATTTCACAATTTCACAATATCACAATGAATATCAATAAATCACACACACACAGCTTAATCATGTTGCCAAAGTTCAATTCATCCCAAAAGCTGATGGCTAGTGAGGAATTCAATTCATCCCAAAATCCGATGGCTAGTGAGGAATAACATAGCTAGCTAGCAATAATATGAGCACTCATTCTATTCGTCCTCAACAGGAACACACCTCAACACTTCAGCCAGAGAGGGAATTCAATTCATCCCACTAAACAAGCTAGCGAGAAATTCAATTAATATACATGATAGTTGTGGTTTCAAATCATTTACAATGCTTTTCAATCAATAAATATCCATCAAATATCATTCAAACAATTTTTCACAATTTAAAACAATAATATACAAATAGTCATAATTTATTTCAATTGAAAAATTCAAAAGAAATAACTGTTGTGCGCAAACCTCTGACAAATGTCTCTTGGCCCTGACTCAATGTTTCCTTCCCCTTCCCTGAGTCTTTGCTAACTGAAACACACAATTTGAAGTGTTTCAGTACTTATTTAAAATGTTTCTAACAATAGGGTTCAATAATTAATTTATTAAATTCTATTATTTCCTTAGTCAACCTAAGATGTTGACCCTCGATGCACTCTAGGTGAATTAGGTTTTAATGTTACCAAATTCATTTTCAAGTATGTTGCATTTTATTGCAATTTGTCGGATTTTGGTATACTAATTTGACCTAGGCAAATGACCTAGTTCCCTCGGTTTTCGGGTTTCGGTCCAAACTACAAACTTGTAGGTCTATGCCTTACTGCACTTGTACCTCAGCCTCTATAGATTGATTGACTTAACGATCACCCTCTTCCATAGTAAATTCGAGGATCTTAGACCTCCTGAACAATAACACAAGGAGATTTCCTCCCGTTAATGCATATTTATAATGTAATGTACTGTGTGTATCAAACAATGACATTGAGCAGTTGTACTATGAAGAAAGAATATTCAAATCATAGGTGAAAACAGAAATTAAAAACTAGCTCTGATACCACTAAAACATGTCACACCCTACCCCTCTGTAAGGCATAACATGATCCCGTAGTATACCTAATAATTACCAAACTTCGTCTACTGATAACCCATTAAATATACTACAAGGGATTTTAAAACTTTTCTTACTTCTTTTTATAGTGGTAAGCACTATTTACAGGTGTTAAAAAATTTTTTGAACTGAAGAGAAACAACTAACACATTTGAAGAATTAACAATTTCTGCAAAAATTTTGACAGAGTGCCATCTGCATTTTGAATAAAATAGTTCTTCAAAAACCTGTAAAAGCACTTCCAATATTTTGTGCAATCCCCAAACTCCAATATTCAATCAACATAATAAGTTTCTCAACAATTGTCAACTCAAATGCACAATAATTTTTTAGTATTTTCAAAAGCTGAGATAAAAGAAATATGTAACACCCCTATTGGTATAGCCTGGTATATTTCACTGTTCCGGTGACCGGTGTCGGTCCGGACAATTAAGGGGATTAGAACCACACTTAAGACAACTAAATAACCTATAAACACAAATAATTAGTAATTGCCAATTAGTTAAGTATAAATAAGAAAAACAGAACATAAGAAGTTAGCCGATCCGAAAGTCACAGCGATGGGTGACCTTCTCGGGAAGGACTGCGAAGTCAATTTAAACTCAAATTTCGAACTGTAAAATGTGACGTTGCCATCCTTAGGACTATTAAGAACACATTGGAAAAGAGAAAATGACAAAAAAGAACTGTTAAGCCAGTCAAATAATTAGGTCAGAGAGCCGGAAGAAATATTAAATTAATTGCAAACCGGGTTGAACCGGGAGGGACAATTTGGTCAATTGACCCCGAGAGCTGACTCCTGACCTAACTGTCAAATAAAATCAGAGAAAATAAAATTTTGGAATCGAGAATTAAATTAAAGAACTAATAGAAAAATTAAAAAAAAAATGAAAAAGTTAAAAAGGTGATGACATCATGCATGACATCATGCATGATGCCATAAAAATAATAGTTAACATATTTAATTAAATTGATTTTTGGTCTTTCATAAGACATAAAAGAAGGAAAAGAAAAGAAAAAAAAAAAACCAAATGCCTTCTTCTTCCTCACCTTGTGCCGCCCTCATTCTCTCTTTCCCTCACCATTGCAAAACTCCATTAGAGCTCTTAAGTCAAGCTTCATACACCCTAAATTAACCATAAATTCCCCTAAAGTCCTTAAGTAAATCTTAACGTAGACCCTTGATTTAGCTATTGTCTACAAAAAGAAGAAGAAAGGAGGAGAAATAAGAAAAGGAAAAAGACACCTAAGAAAGGTTAGTATGCTAACTTTTAACTTTCTCCTTTAAATGCAAGTTTAGTTACTTAAATGAGCTTAGAAACTAAAGAAATGAAATAAAAATATGTGTGAGGGACTAAACTGAAATTCGGCCAGCATGAAGGGGAGGGTGATTTGCATGAGTTTGATTGAGTTAAATATGTTAGGATGCTTGAATGAGTTGAAAGATTGTGTTTATATGCTTTGAATTAGTTAAATGCAATGAATTAGTGTGGTTAGGGTTTGAGACCTAGGGTTTAGAGGCAAAAATTTGGAGAAATTGGTAAATGATATGTTTGACCTAATGTGAAGTGAAAAATGGTCATTTGTGACCAAATGAGTTGTATTTGAATGGTTGGAGTTAAAGCCAAATTCAGAGGGAGTGCCAGCAGCATGACCAAATTTCCTTTGAAGGACCAAAAATAAAATTTTACAAGTCCAATTGGTATGAAACTAATTGGGGATGAAAATAGACACTAAATGACACAATTTTCATTTAGGAAGCATGCCCAAAAAGTGACCAAAACCTAGTGAACAAATTGACCAAAGTTAGAAAATTACAGGCTGCCCTGTACAAACTGACCAAATAAACAGTGTTTGTTCATTTGGCCATTACTTGAGCTAGGTAGGTCAAAATGACCTGAAATTCTACCAGTGGTTATATGAGATATATACCTAAAACTTTCATGAAGAACACCAACCCAAATTATGCCATTAACCAAGTCATTTGGCCACCCCAAATTAGTGACCTAAAACTGCTAGCACAAAAAAATTGCCCAGAATTCTGGGTTGTGTCCAATCCAGCAACCATGGTTCAAATGGCTATAACTTGAGCTATGGGAAGGTGTGATAATTAATTAGGTATTCTACGGGATCATATTATGCCTTACAGAGGGGTAAGGTGTGATAAAATATATCATAATATTTACAAACCAAAATAATTTACAAATTTAGTTTACAACTTTAATGTACAATTTTAATTTACAACTGCTCAAAACCAAGAACACTATATACATACAGTGAACATAGATTATAATACAAAATGCAAAATATGGTATACTCAATATACCCAATGAACTCTCACTGAAGCACTAGTAGCCTAGTCTGCTGCCCTGTCAGTCTGTCTACCTGCGACAGCAATAAAAAGCTATCGCTGAGCCAATGTCTCAGTGGTGCACAATATTAACAAAATACAACTTTAAATCATAAATCATAAGTCACATAAATAGTGGATACTTAAAACATAGTTAAATTCAAAAGACAGTGAATGTCATAAAGAATTTAAACTCTATTTCACAATTTCACAATGAATATCAATAAATCACACAAACACAGCTTAATCATGTTGCCAAAGTTTAATTCATCCCAAAAGCTGATGGCTAGCGAGGAATTCAATTCATCCTAAAAGCCAATGGCTAGTGAGGAATAACATAGCTAGCTAGCAATAATATGAGTACTCATTCTATTCGTCCTCAACAGGCACACACCTCAATACTTCAGCCAGAGAGGGAATTCAATTCTTCCCACTAGACAAGCTAGCGAGGAATTCAATCAATATACATGATAGTTGTGGTTTCAAACCATTTATAATGCTTTTCAATCAATAAGTATCCATCAAATATCATTCAAACAATTTTTCACAATTTAAAACAATAATATACAAATAGTCATAATTTATTTCAATTGAAAAATTCAAAAGAAATAACTGTTGTGCGCAAACCTCTGACAAATGTCTCTTGGCCCTGACTCAATGTTTCCTTCCCCTTCCCTGAGTCTTTGCTAACTGAAACACACAATTTGAAGTATTTCAGTACTTATTTAAACTATTTCTAACAATAAGGTTCAATAATTAATTTATTGAATTCTATTATTTCCTTAGTCAACCTAAGATGTTGACCCTTGATGCACTCTAGGTGAATTAGGTTTTAATGTTACCAAATTCATTTCCAAGTATGTTGCATTTTATTGCAATTTGTCAGATTTCGGTATACTAATTTGACCTAGCCCGATGACCTAGTTCCCTTGGTTTTCGAGTTTCGATCCAAACTACAAACTTGTAGGTCTATGTCTTATTGCACACGGGGTAAAATTTCAGGTCATTCTGAGTTGTGTAGACCAAGTTATGGTCAATTTACTAATGCTGGACAGAGTGTACCAAAATGGTAGGTTTAGGTCACTTTTGGTTCGGCCAGTTTTTGGACCTGAACTTGTGCAAGCTATTTGGCTTAGTTATGGCCATTTCTGGGCTTTGGTGTCTTCATAAGAATTGTAGATATATGTCTTAACTATTCATGGTAAAGATTTCAGGTCAATTGGACCTGTTTTGAATGAGTTATGGCCAAAAAACTAACTATTGCCCAAATGGTCAATTTTCAGGCTTTCAAAGCACTAATCTGGATTTGGTCATTTTTCATGTCACTTTCTAAGTAGAATTTTGATAAGCTTCCTTCATGAAAGTTGGCACATTTTGTGCCTAGTTTCACCTACAATTGGTCTCATATCAATTGGAGCCACACACTTAAGGTTCTAAGCTAAAACATACACTGCCCTATTGTACATTGTTCATCCTTTACCAATTACACATCCTATGCTTACCAAGTCACTCTTCCATGCTAATTCTGGTTTGTACCATAGCATTAACACATTTAGCAACACATTTTTGGTCATTTTGGTGGCTTATAACCATTCTCAATATGCACACTATAACCCAGAATTTTCCAAGTCCAATTACAACAATTAAACACATGAATGCACCTCATTTACATGTCCAAATTCAAACCTTAATATACACATACATGCTGCCATCGATAATAACATAATTCAAAAATATAATTCCATAAACCAAACCATGAAACAACACATTTTGATCTTCTTCATAACGCTGCCACAAGTTTACACATATCCATCAATTGCCATTTTCACTTTTTAAGCTTCCAAATCATACCTTACACATGGAATTTAAGTATAATACAATCAAACATTTAAATCATCATTCAAACCACTATTTACATGCAAGTATGAACTGTTCTTATTGAAGTTCCATGGCTGCCAAAATGTACCTCTCTATTAACTCATCAAACTTCAAAAATCCTTCCACAAATCAACTACCCACAACACCCATTCAAAGTTTAATGAAACAATAATTAAAAATACATACTTACCACTTTTGAAATTCTTCAAAACCTCACCAAAACTTAATTTTCTTGCTGCCTCTCTACTACCCAAGTTGTGTAGAATAACTTTAGTGAAGAAATCAAGTGGAAAAGTGGCTTACTTCATGCTTGCATGGAGCTTGGAAAAGGTTCGGCCATGGAGGTTTCTCTTCCTCTTGGTTTCTGCTGGTTTTGGCAAGGTGAGGAAGATGAAGTTATTTTCTGCCACAATATGTATAGTGGTCCACTTAAGTGGAGTTAGTGGAGCACCATTAAACATTTTAATGTTTGTTTATTCTAAAGTTTCCAAATTCCCATATTTAACTCCTATCTTTTGCTATTTAAATTATGTACCACCAATTTAATTTTTCATGATATTTTTCAAGTGTAATATCATTTATTTTTAATGGACATTTAGGTCAATAGACAACTCGGGGTGTCAAATGACCACAATGCCCCTGTTCGGGTTGCATTCCCAATTTTTCGGTAACACCGAGTTTTGTCATTTTCTCGATTTTCCGTTTTTCTTTGTACTAATTAATTAATTTTTCTTTGATATTTCTAATGATATTTATACTTCAATAGGTCTTTAATTATGTCTTAAAAATATTTTCCAAGGTTTCCCGCGGTCCAGGGCTAGTCAACGGTCCACGCCGCAACTTCTCGGTGCAGTCACCCATCGCTAGGGTTCTCGGCTCGTTTAACTTGGTTACATTTCATTGCTATTATTTTTTCTTTGTTTTTCTTGTATTTTCCTTTCTTTATGTCTCCTCATCAATATCTAAGTGTAGTTCTAGGCATTCTAGCTGTCCGGACAACACTAGTCTCTGGAACAGTAGAACGCACTACCGAACATAAGGGTGTTACAAAAAATGCCATAACTTAAGCTAAAAAACTCCAAATATAGTGATTCAAAAGGGAAATAAAGTAGAGACATTAAGGAACTTTTATGAAGAAAGTTTAATTAAATTCCCACTGTAGATAGGTCCAATGGAATAGTAAACTTAGGTGACCAAAACTAAAATTTTGGAAGTACATCTTGGGAACTTTGAATTGCAATTGACAACCAATGACAATAAATTTGTAACCCAAAATGTGGTATGACCATGTGTTTATAAATGGTATATCTATTAATTATAAAAAAAAAAAAGGTTAACATTTTACATGAATAGTAATGTGAATAGTAAACACAATGACATAAAATACAAGAACTAAATTGCTAGAGAAAATTAAGCTATTAAAATTTGAAATCCATGAAATGTTCATAGATTACTTGGAATTGGAATGGTAATTCACCTAAATGACTTAATGAACACTTAAATTATGTGAATAGGTAGTTAGGATTTGTATTCCCATCACACATGGAACTCATAATACATAAGTAATACAATTTGAAATATGAAAAGAAATTCACATGAATGGATTGTCAAAGGTATAAATGAGATGAAGTTATCATTAAGACTTATGTCTCTATTATAAATAGGACAATAATACTTTGTACAATAATTGGTACATGAGAGGTAATAATGTGAATGATGATTAATATAAATATTGTAATGATTAAATGAATCACATGAATGTGTGAATGGGCTAGTCGTTCTCATCATGAGAGGACGGAAAATATTTTGGTGTACAAATGGTGCATGAAAATCGATTGATTTGAATTTCAATTAACATGAAGGGTATGATGAATGCATAAATTATGTAGAAATGAGATTTGGAGATTTATGCTTCTACTATAAATAGAATTAAAATACTATAAATTATAAGTGGAACATATAATGAAATAATAAAAGATATTAATACTTAATGGTACTAATGTGCCCATGTATTGCCTAGACATGTGTGTCAGATTAGATAAATTGGCATACCAATAGGGGATCGTTTGAGTAGTACTGCGTAAGGCTTTATGCCTGTATTTATGGCTTTATGCCCATATTTATAGCTTGTATGCCCGACTATTTGTTATCATGGCTTCTTAGCCATATTGATTATATACGTGGTTGACGTTTTGCATATTTATGTCCCATGGTATGACAGCCTGAGGCACTGCGATGTCCTGCATCAGCTATATTAATTGCATACATGGTTGACGTTTTGCGTCCCATGGTATGATGGCCCAAGACACCACGGTGTTCAGTGCTAAGGACCCGCTTATCCAGTTTAGTCAGTCTATCATAGGTTACTTAGACAGTGAAATTTGTTAAGAATAATGGGAATTAAATAAATGAGTAAGAGATACCTAAAATGAACTAAATTAGCTATAAAATTTTATTTATTATTAAATAATCTAAAATATAAGAAAATGTGAAATGAAGCGATAAAAAGATTAGTAAAAAATAAATTTAACTTAAATAAATATTATGTAACACCCTCACATTGGACAATTCTATACATTCTACTGCTCCGGTGACTAGTGTCTGTCTGGATAGTCAGGATATTTAGAACCATATTTAACCCATCTAGTAAAGCCATAAATAAAAATTAATAGAAATCACATAAAGGTGAAATGAAAATAAGAAAAACAAAGCATAATCAGTTAAATTAGCCAAGGTCCAGGCAATGAGTGAACAAAACGGGAAGTGACTGTGAACTCAGTTACTATCCTAATTTCATGCGGGACCCTATGACACCCTAGGGCTAAGGATAATTGCGAAGATAATGGTAATTTGAAAATCATAAAAAGAATAGAGAACAAGTTCAAATAATTGAATCAGAGCTCAGGAAGCAATCTAGTGCTATTAGAAAATTTGATCAGACCGATAAGAGGCAATTTGGTCAATTCAACCTTAGAGGTGACTCTTGACCAAAATATCCACTAAAACATAGGGAATTAAAATATTGAAAGAGATATTAAAAATGATAAGAGTATGGAAAGAAAAGGAAAAGAAATGAGGTTTCAAATTTTAAATTGAATTATGACATCACTATAATGTCATCATGACATAATTAAAATTTATAATTTAAATTAATTAAATTGTGGCATAATTATCCCTTATAAATGAAGACAAAAGAGGAATTAAAAAGCAAACAAATCCACTCTTCTTCTTCTCCATGGCCGGCCAAGCTCTAACGTATTCCTCCCTCCATTGTTGTTCATTCTAACCACTAGAAACCTTAAATTTCCTTCCCAAATCCTATAGTTGCTTGAACAAAAACTTGATTTTTTACCTTAATAAGAAGATTGGGAGAAAAAGAAACAAGGAAAAGTGAAGGAATTTGAAGATTGAAAAGCTCAAGTAGAGGTAAGTTAATGTTCAAGCTTAGTTACTTTAGATTTCTTAAAATTAAGCTTAATTATGTTGAGTTAGCGTTGGAAATGAAGAAAATTGTGCTTGAATAATGGAATGGAAATTTTGGCCAACCATGAATGTGGTAGAGTTGGATGGTTTTTATTTAAATTAAATATGAATTAGAGCTTAAATGATAATGTGAATATTGTTTGAATAGTAATTACATGAGGATTCATGAGTTAGGCATAATGAGAAATTAGGGATTGTGAGGGTTAGGGTTTTGTGAATAAATTGAGGATTTTTTGCTTTGATATTTAATTGAAGTTTTAATGGTCAATTAGTAATCATTTGATATGGTTTGACCATAAAATGAGATTGATTGTGGCATGGAATTAGGGATTGGGGGTGCTGCCCCATGTGCTAGAAATTCTAGACCTTGAGTCCAGTGAGTTTAGGCAACCATAAGTTGATTTGTGTAGCTTCAATTGGTGTAAGGCCAATTGGAAGTGAAACTAGGGATATAATGCCACATTTTTCATGGAGTGACTCTTCCTAGAAAACCAAGCTAAAGTGACCTAAAAATTTCCTAAATCTGGGTAACCAAAATCTAGACTGAAAAAATGACTATATGAATAGTATTTGTTCAAATGGCCATAACTTTGTGTAGAGAGGTCCAAATGACCTGATTCTTGAACCCATGGAAAGCTTAGACATATTAGAAAAACTTTCATGAATAATAGAAATCCAAATTCTGACCATAACCTAATCAAATTGCTAACCAAATTTAGGTCATCAAAACTGCTAGAACCAAATTTGCCCAAAAATTCTGAACAATGACCAATCCCGCCAGTTATAGTAAAAATGTTATAACTTGAGCTACAAAACTCCAAATAGAGTGATTCAAAAAGGAAATTAAAGTAGACACATTGAGGAATAACTTTTATGGGGGAAGTTCAGCCAAATTTCTACTGTAGATTAGTCCAATAGAATAGTAAACATTGGAGACAAAAACTAAAATTTTGAAATTACTCGAAATAAGCCTTGAATTGCAATTGGCAACCAATGCCAATAAAATTGTGACCCAAAATGTGGTATAACCATGTGTTTAGAAATGGTATACCTATTAATTATAAAAAAAGTCAACACTTTACATAAATAGTAAAGTAAATAGTAATCACAAATATACTAAATATAAAGAACTCAAACCTTATAAGTCTTTATAAGTAAATTAAGTATGCAAAAATTTAATTGTTGGATTAATTAGTAGAAATGATTTGGATGGGTATTGAAACACTTTAATTATGTGTTTCAATTGGAAAGGAGCCTCCTAAGGAAGGGAAGGATTAAGTCAAGAATAGAGAAGTAAAATAAGGTTTGTGCACAACTAACTCTTTTAATTGTTTTCCACTTGGAAATGGATTTGAATAAGTTATATGAATGTTTTATGATTCTTAATGCATTGAGAGCTTTAAATTGTTGAATAAAATTGTATGAATCAAATATGATTTTTCCTATGCATCTAAAGAATTATTTACATTGTTTTGAAAATTGTGAATTATGAAATGAAATTATATTATGAAAAGGCGGTTGTTGGCCCTTAATTTCAATATAACATGGGGGTGGGCCGGTATTTGAATATCTTTAGAAGTGTCTTGTGAACTTGATGTGTTGCCAACCTTGTGCATGAATTTACTATAATTGAATGTGTTTATTTATTTTATAAACGTATTTTATGAATGAAATTTCTTTAAATATGTTTTAAAACCACAGTTGACATGGCAATATGCTTTGTGTTTCTCATTAGCTTGTCCAGTGAGAAATCTCCTCCACTTGTTTGGGGTTGAGTTCCTTCCTCTTTGGCTTGCCAGTTGAGGAAGAGTTTGGATGAGTATTCATATATACGAGCTAATTTTTGTTCCTCCCTTTAGCCTCAGTTATTGGGAGAGTTTGCTTTGTCATGGTGTACAACACGGCATTGATCAAAAATTTTGTGTCATGGGTTCAACTGTGTAAATTGTTAGCAACACCCTTAAAATTATGCATACTTTGTAAAACGTGATCAAAATAAATATTTGTTAGTGATTGAAAAATATTATATTGTTTTCATGGTCCAAGAGAAATGTGGATAAATTGTTATTATTTGATCAAAATGTCATGCAAACGAATGATTTACATTATTGAAAATATTGATTTTTAGATGTCATGAATTTTGAAGAATTTAGAGATTTCAAGCCTTTTTGTTATGATTTGTCAAAGCATGACTTGTATTAAGTTTTAAATTATTAGTTTGTGCACCACTGAGTTCACCGCTAAGCGATAGCTTTGTATGCTATCGCAGGTGAAAGAAAATATAGAACAGCTGAGTGAGATCACTTGAAGACATATTAGGACTATCTTCGAGTATATCATAAGTATACCCTTGTACATTAGATTTCGATGTAATCATGTAGCTATTCGTATGTAATTACATTCAAGCAATAGTATAGAAAAGTTTATAATAAAAATTTGAGATTGAAATTTTTGTAATAGTATTCTGAGATTTTATTTATATGTAAATTTTTGTAATATCAATTTTGTTATTTCAATGAATGCAAATATTTAAATGTCTTCCTGAGTATGTATGTCACACCCTACCCCTCTGTAAGGCATAACATGATCCCGTAGTATACCTAATGAATTACCAACTCTGTCTACTGATAATCCATTAAATATACTACAAGGGATTTTAAAAACTTTTCTTACTTCTTTTACAATGGTGAGCACTATTTACAGGTGTTAAAAACTTTTATGAACTGAAATGAACCAGCTAACTCATTTGGAGTATTTGGAATTTCTGTAAAAATTTTGGCAGAGTGCCATCTATATTTTGGATAAAATAGCTTCTTGAAAACTCAGAAAAGCACTTCAATATATTTCCAAATCTCAACTCCAACATTTTCTCAACTCAAATCCATAGTAATTTTTCAAAGACTGAGATAAAGGAAATATAATACAATTTTTTTTACAAGTTAAAATAACTCATAATTATTTTACAGCTTCAATGTACAATTTTTATTTACAACTGCTCAAAACCAACAACAATATGTACATACAGTGAACATACATTACATTACAAAATATAAAATATTGGTATACTCATTATACCCGGTAGTCTCTCGCTGGAGGTACTAGCAGCCTAATCTGCTGCCCTGTCATCTACTGCGACAAAGAATAAAAGCTATCGCTGAGACAATGTCTCAGTGGTGCACAACATTAACCAAATACAATTTAAATCACAATTCGTAATTCAAATAAATAGTGGATACTTAAAAACCATAGTTAAATTCAAGACAATACTGTCATAAGGAATTTAACACAATATCACAATAAATCTCAGTAATCAAAACATAGTTAAATTCAAAAGACAGTAAATGTCAATAAGAATTTAAACTTCATTTCACAAATTATCAAATCGCATAACAACACAATTTAGTCAAATAATTTAAGAATACAGTGTTGCCAATTCATTCACAACTTAAGCCATGACACAAAATTTCCGATCAATGCCGCGTTGTACACCACGACAAAGCAATCACAACCCCACTAATCGAAATCAATGAGGAAGGGAGCTAGCTATATAATGAGTACTCATCCGATCACCTCAACTGGTAAACCAGAGAGGGAGAAAAATAAACGATCACGACTCCATAAATGGAAAAGGAAAATAAACGATCACAACCCCATAAAAGGAGAAGGAATGATATGATACTGTCATGCTAAGTGTGAACACAAAATCAATTCCAAACATTTTATTCAAATGATTCGTGAGAATCCAATAAATTTCCAAAGTTATAATTTCATTCACAAAATGGCAACACAATTCATAATTATCTTTAATTTCCACAAAAACCATTTACAGTGCTTTTCAATCAATAGTATCCATCAAATCATTTACAATGCTTTTCAAGCAATAAATATCCATTCAACACATTTTCACAATTTAAAACAATAATGTACAAATAGTCATAGTTCCTTTCAATTGAAAAAAATTCAAAAGAAATACTATTGTGCACAAACACAATTTAAATCAATAACATACAATTAATCATATGAAATCTTATTCAGAGTAAAATCAGTTGAAAACTAGTTGTGCACAAACCTCTGATAATTGTCTCTGTCCGACTCAGTGTTTCCTTCTCTTTTCCTGAGTCTTTGGTAACTGAGAAACACAATTTGAAGTGTTTCAATACTAAATTAAACTGTCTCTAACGATAATATTCGATAAGTAATTCACTGAACTCAATTATTCACTGAATACCTTTATTTGCTTAATCACCTAATATATCGACCCTCGATGCGTTTTAGGTAAATTAGGTTGTAGTGTCATTAATATGTCACATTCGATAGGGTTTTAGGGTTGGTACGTTTTACCAAACTCATTTCCTTGTTTAGTGCATTTTAATGCAACTTGCTGGATTCCGGGATACTAGTTTGACCTCGCCGGACGACCTATTTCCCTCGGTTTTCGGGTTTCGGTTAAAACTACAAACTTGTAGATCTATGTCTTATGGAACGCGGGGTAAAATTTTAGGTCAATCCGAGTTAAGTAGACCAAGTTATGGTCATTACACTATTGCTGGTCAAATGGCATCAAATTAGGTCAATTTTAGGTCAATTTGGTCAACTTTGGTTCGGCCAGTTTTTGGACCTGAACTTGTGCAAGCTTTTTGACTTGCTTCTGGTCATATCTGGGTTTTGTTGTCTTGATAAGACTTGTAGGTATGGGTCTTAACTATTCATGGTTAAAATTTCAGGTCAATTGGACCTGTTTTGAGTTATGGCCTAAACACTAACTGCTGCCCAAATGGTCAGTTTTCAGGTTTCAATTGCACTTAATCCGAATTGGTCATTTTCTTATGTCACCTTGCAAGCAGAATTTTGGTATGCTTTCTCAATGAAAGTTGGCACATTTTGTGCCTAGTTTCACCTCCAATTGGTCTCATACCAATTGAGGTTACACATTTAAAGTTATTGACTAAATTGCATACTGCCCTTAACACCATGCTTAAACACACATCAATTACACATGTACCTTACTATATGTTCATTTCCCTTACCATTTCTGTTTTGGTTCATTACCAAAACCATATCCCACTTTACATTAACATCACTTTGGGCAGATTACAAACATCCTTAATACACCAATTAAAGCTCACATTTACAAAGTCTAAATACAATCACATACACACCTAAACATCACTAATTCTTACATACACTTTACACAATCAATCTTTACACATATCCATCAATTCTCAAGGTCAATATTCTGCCAATACCTTCATGAACATATACATTTATCCAAGAATCTCAAGGCTGCCGAAAATTTCCTCAACACCAAAGTATCCCACAATTCATCAATTTCCATCCAAGTGCAAAAATCACTATATACATATAAAGTAATTTATTAGGATATTAAATCACCATAACCAACAACATTTCTCATCAAATATATGCACAATTATTTCATCAATTACATGACTTCATGGCTGTCCAAAATGAACATCTCAATAACTCTTCAAACTTAAAAATTTTCTTCACAAAACCAACACCCATAACATGAACACAAAGTTTAACAAAGCTATCTTCAAAAATGCTAACTTACCTTATGGTTGGAACTTGTTAAACCTTGATTAAACTTCCCTTTCTTGCTGCCTATCAACTATCCAAGTGGTGTAGAATAATTTATGTGAAGGAAGCTAGTGGAAAATGGCTTGGATCATAGGTGGACTTGAGCTTGATGGTGGACGGCCATGGAGTTTTCCATGGAAGGGAGGATGCGGCCAAGAAGAGAATGAATTGAGGAAGAAGAAGGTAAGGGTTCTACAGCTGTCCCACTTCAGTTTTTAAGTGGCCAAATGAAGTTTTAGTGGAGCGCTAACTTAATATAATTATTTATTTAAAGTTTCAAAAATTGCAATTTGGCCATCACACTTTCATTAATTATATTAGGTACCACTCTTTTAATTTTTCATTTTATTTTCTAAGTATAATATTATTTATTTTTTATGGACATTTAGGTCAAAAGACAATTCGGGATGTCAAATGACCATAATGCCCCTGTTCGGGTTGCATTCCCGATTTTTCGGTAACACCAGTTTTTGTCTGTTTTTCGATTTCTCACTTTTCTTTGTACTAATTATTTAATTTTTCTTTGATCTTTCTAATGATATTTATTCTTCAATAAGGGTCTATTTAAGTCCTAAAAATATTTTCCAGGGTTCCCCGCAGTCCAGGGCTAGTCAACGATCCACGCCGTGACTTCCCGGTGCGGTCACCCATCGCTAGGATTCCCGACTCGCTTAACTTGATCACATTTTTTTGCTATTATTTTTCCTTTGTTTTTCTTGTATTTTCTTTTCTTGTATTTCATTATTTTATGTCTTCTCACTCATATCGAAGTGTAGTTCTAGGCATCCTAGCTGTCCGGACAACGCTGGTCACCGGAACAGTAGAACGCACTACCGAACTTAGGGGTGTTACAATGTAAATAATGAATTATTTTTTTTATGATGAGATCTATTGAGAATGAGTTGATTGAGCTCCAATTGGACATGATATATTTTTGTAAATTATTTTTTTTCAACAGGTTATGAAAACTGTTTTTATATAATTTTAACCATAACCACGCGGATTTTCCACAAAATTTTGAAAATGTTTAATTATTCCTAAATAAAATTTATGACATATAATTGATTTGAAAATACTTAGTTTAAATTTTTATCACCACGCCAAATTGTTAAATGAAATTGTTCTGCTAAAATCCTTTATTGTATATTTAATAGATTATCGGTAGGCAAAGTGCTGTAATTTATTAGGTATATTACAGGATCATCTCACATCTCATAAAAGGGTAAGGTGTGACATATTACAAATGCATCTTCTATAATAATATAAGTATAAATTTTAATATTTTAATTAATTTAGTATAATATATATTATTACTATGAAATTAAGAGATAAGCGCTTCCAAAGAATGTCAAGAATGACAAAACATATTTAATATTAAAATCCTATATGAAATCAAAATAATTTTTATTACATGAATTAGACTTTATTTTTATCTTTATTTGTATATTATTTTCTTATTGTATTATTGCAACACTAAGCAGAAATGCTTAGTGCGATGGATTATTTCCTCGCATAGGTACTGAAGACGAAGCCCAATGGATATTAGACTGAGATTTTGGAGGCCGAATCTGCAAAGTGACCAAGGTTGCCACCTCCTCAGCAATGCATATAGATAGGGCCCATATAGGTCATACTAATATATTTTGTATTTTGTAAATAGTTATCATGTTGTAATGTAATGTAAGTTATGAAAATGTATTTAATATGTATGTGATGTAAATTAATAAATTAACTCTTTCATATGTAATTAATTTGTATATCTTGTAAATTATGAATTTATTTAATTAATTATAAATCATGTAAATTAATAAAATTTGAGAATTTTGATATATGAATTGCGCATGAATGGATACACATGAATGTTAGTTGCAAGAATTGAATGTGAGTTGATGATGAGATCATGTACTGTTTTATTGAAAATTTATATGAGATTTTTAAACAGGTAAATAGTGAGACACGCCAAACAGTAATAAATTTGGGGAAACTCTGTCAGTTTCTCCTATGAATTTAATTTATTTTAAAATATAACGAGTTCAAAATTTTTAAAGGGATAAAGTAATATAAGATAGGGTGTTCCGGCACCGAGTGTGACATGCCTTGCTCGGCTATACTGTAAATGGGTGAGGGGTGTTACATTTATTATCTTTTTTTGCTATTCTTAAAATTAGCTGACTAGCTTAACATTTAACTCAAGCTAAAATGAAATGCTTTGTAATAGTTAAATGATTACCTCACAAGTTTCATTAAAGCTAGGCAACTCTGAATCACACTTGTTGATTATAGTCAAGCTAGCACTGCTCTTTACTGTTTGAGTCTTCCTATTGCTATTTGTTGAGACCTGTCACTAGGAATCAACCCTCCACATCTGTTTCTAACCTGTTAAGATCTTTTGAACCTTTATTGAGCATTATCCTTTAAGTTCCATCTCGTTGCATTGCAACATGTAATGGAACTTAAAACTTTCAAATACCCTGACTTCCATATCTAGAGCTGCATCTTCATCCCTTTTTAGCACAACCATCTTGGTGACCTCTGTTGCCTTATTGCACTGGACTTGATGTGACTGAGTCCTTAAATTCTACTATAGAAATTTATCCTACTTTTGCTTTTTTTGCTTCTGCTGCCAATAAGGTTGCTTTTACCTTTACACAAGTATGTCAATGGAATTTGTGTGAAACTAGCACATGCTATTTTTGGGGATTTCATGTAAACTCACCTTGCCAATCTTTTCCATGGTTGGTCTTTCTTGCATATTTATAGATCTAGTGTGCCATCCTTCTCTATCTTTGATTCTTATATCTTCGTATCTCTTGTAAGTACCTTACAATGTTTAAATTACCCTTTGATCACATCTTTGTCCTAAACACAATTGTTGATTTATAGCCCTTTACTATTCCTCAAGCTAGTAACATCTCTACCAGTATCGTACTTCCTCCAACTCCCAGGTGGCTTTGTCTATCTTTTCAAAATTCAAATAAATGTTGTAACAATCCAAATTCGAAACAATTGCCGACATTGCAGACTCTGATCTCATTCTTTCCTAATATCATCTTTATTAGTCAGTTCTTGTATTTTCAAAATTATATTAATTGATTCATGAGATTTGATTCTATCAACTGCTAAGTTCTTTATATATAAAATAAATAAATAATTCACAATGTGTCCTTAGAAACTCAATGAAAATTATTATTTAGTCTCTAGGAATTTTCATTATTTATGTGTTGATACTTGAATTTTGAAAATTATATTAATTGATCCCTAAAGTTTGATTCTATAAAGTAAATAGTCCATCAGTCCCTCGTACTTGTATTTTGGGTATTTTTGTTATTTGGTGAAAGAGTTATGTAAGTTATGAAAAATTAAAGCTATGTTTGATTCAATTCAATTACACAAAATTTTGTAAAATTCAATTGAATGTCATATTTTTATATGTTTGGTTTGGAAAGAAAAAAATAAAATATTTTAATTCCAAGAATTCAATTCCATCAAGTTGATTATAAATAAAATCAATTAATTTGATGGAATTTAAAATGACTTCCACAAAATTAATGTAAGTTTAAAAATGCCTATATCAAAAAAATTCCCCCAATCATCTACCTTCTACTTATTTCAGCTTCTTATTAATTTCCCATACCTACTCACCTTTTACTTTATAATAATAATAATAATAATAATAATAATAATAATAATAAAATAATGCTCACCTATATAATGCAAATAGCTTTTCACAGTAAGAGAAGCGATTAGCCATTACAAAAGGCATGCATTTCATTTATTCCTTAAATTCTTCCTTAATTAATCTTGTGCAGAGCAACCTATCACATTAGAATTCAATGCCTTTTTTTTATGTTAAATGCTTATTATATTCAGGTATAAGATTTCTTTTTATGAAAGTAAAAAAATAATTTTTTTAATTTTACCACAGATAGTAGTTTTAAAATTATGTACAAATGAATTTCCATTACAAAATTATACCAAGCATAAGTTATATATGAAATTTAATTTAATTATGTATTTTAATATGTGTCATACCAACTCAACTCAACTCAATTCAACTTTTATCTCAAAAATTTATTTGGAGTCTGCTATATGAATCCTCTTTCTCCATTCTAAACGATTTTAGATTAAATATTCGGAAATGTGTAATGTTTTTAGGTCATACTGTACTACTCTCTTCTAAGTCAGTCTAAGTCTACCCCTTCTATTCTTTCTTTCCTCTAACGCAATGTGCTCTACTTATCATACCAAATAGTAAAATTTATTTTTAAATTTAAATTTGTGTACCCTACGTAAAAGAATTATTTATGATTTCAGCCACTATTATCAATGGTGAAAACAGAGGAAATAGTACGGGTGAGCAGATTTCGGTTTAAATCAAAAAATCAAATTAAATTTAGTCAATTCAGTACAATCAATTCGGTTTTAAAATTTAATCGGTTCGATGCGGTTTTATATTATAAAAATTTTGGTTAGGTTCAGTTTTGAAGAGAAAAAAATTAGTAAAATCGAACCAAACTGAATAGTAATTTTATATATTCAAATCGAACCAAATCAATTTTTAAATTGATTTATTTTTATGAAAAATTTGTGAATTATATTTAATTTTACATATATAAATTGTTTAATTTCATTGATTAATATTTATTATGTTCAAACTAAAGTTAAAATTAGACTAAATAACTTAATAATTAAATCTATATTAAAAAATAATCAAAAATCAAAACTAATCAATTTGAACCGAACCTAATCGAAATAGAGTGATTAGATTTGATTTAATTTTTTATCTATTTCAATTCGGTTTGATTCGATTTGAATCGGATACTCACCCCTAGGAAATGGTAACGGAGAAAGTGATTCTTTTCTTCTGGGGTGATTTAAGTCAAGCTCAAAAAGCATCAGGTCTTCAGATGACTTAATACTATTTAAATCTAACAATGAAAGGACAGAGATTTACAAATCTATATATATAAAAATTATGTCAAGTTTTTCGTATAAACTATCATGTAGCGCTTCTTAAGAACTTAGTTTGCTGATTATTAATTATTATTTTTTTCATTAATATTACTACATTAAAATTTTATTTTTTCTTTAACTATACAAATTATAATTAAGATTAATACATGATGTGACTTATGTAATTAATTAATAAAAAAATAATTATTTTTATTATAATATTAGTTATCATTCAATTATCATAATTATTATTATTATTATTATTATTATTATTATTATTATTATTATTATTATTCAAAATAAAAAAAAATAATGTCACTATATTAATGTTTTATTTTTCTTTCATCATGTAAATTACAATTAAAATTATTAAATACTAATATTTTTTTTAATGTTATTCTTTTCTTTAAACTATTAAGTCATATTTAAGATGTCAATCTAGAGTCACTCAACTTGGCATTATGAAATTCTTCTAAAACTCATCATTTTAAAATTAATACATATTATAACCACATAATTGACTAATAAGGAAAGCAATTGTTTTTTATCATAATATTTATTATCATTCAATTATTATGATGATTTAAAATAAAAAATGTAAATTAGTTTAATACAATAATTATTACAAAAATTTACAAATATGTAATCATATTTATTTCACTAAATTTGAATGTTTTCCGAATTATCATCATGATAACGCTTTATATTTTTTTATCTTTTTTATTTGTTTATTTTTATGAGTGATAATGAGTATGCTGATTTATTTTTTTAAATAAAAATTGCAAAAAGAAATAAAAAAATACAATTTTATTAAAAATAATTTTTATTGAAAATTTAAATTGCATATAATAAAAATTAAAACAAAATATTAAAGTGAGTATTATTACATGTTAAAAATTTTAATATTCAAAATATAAAAAAATAGAAATAACTTCATTAAAAAATATTAACATTTAGATTAAATAAATAAATAAAAATAATTTCTATTAAATTTATAAAGAACACAAACACGGATATTTTGACTTTGACGAATCGATGACGTATGAGATTTGAAAAAAAAAGATAAAAATTGAGAGATATCGAAAAAGGAACAATAGAGATAAATGGAGAGACATGAAGAGAATGAAAAAGAGAAATAAAGACAAGACTACTAAAGTTTTATAAAGAGACTCTTTATTAAAAATTAAAATTAAAGTGAGTATTATTACATGTTAAAAATTTTAATAATAAAAATAAAAAATAGAAATAATTTTAATAAGAAAATATTAAAATTTAAATTAAATAAATAAATAAAACTAATTTCTATTAAATTTATACATAACACAAACATTAACGTTAAGCTAGTAAATAATAAAGGAAGCGTATGCGCTAACATAGATAAATCGATGAAATATGAGATTTGAAAAAAGATAAAAATTGAGATCGAAAAAGGGAAAAAAAATGGAGAGATGGATGCAGAGATTGAAAAAGAGAAACAAAGACACCACAATGTTAGTGTGAGACGACTAGAATTTTATGAAGAAACTATTTAATTCATAAATTAAAAATTTAATAACTAATTAGTATAATTCTCAAAATTTTGCATCAATTTGTTAATATCTATAATATTATTGTCAAACTATAAAATTTGTAAACCGGACCCATTACAAAATCAAATCAAAAATTAATTAATACCATTTTCAAAGTATAAAAACTTACCAGTAAACCAAAAGACTAATTCAGCTTTATTAACATCTAAATTCTTTTCCTCACTAAAAGTTCTGACCATAAAAACATATACAAAAATAATTTTTTGTTACCCTGTCAGAATCTCAACAAATACAAAGTCAATTTTCCTTTTTTTTTTTTATTTTTTTTGAGAACAAGTAACTAACGTGTTTACTAGTTGGTCAATATTGCTGTTATTGTGTAATTGCATTGATGTTTTGGAAGTAAGATTTGTAGAAGAAAATCGCCATAAAATTATGGCACTGAATTTCTAAGGTCAGGTAGGATTTCTGATCTAATCTATAGGCAAACTTGATCATGACCATAAGATTTTTCTTACTTGGAGCTCGTTCACTAAATTTGAAGACACAAAATACATAGTGAAATCATATATTAAATATATAAATCTCAAATACTTATGCCTTAAATTCATGATACACCAAGCCTAAACAAAAATTTCTTAATGACCATAATGAGCTTTCCTTTCTCCGGTACAAATCAATCACCGCCTTTAGATAATGGCAATTTTAAAATAAATATGAAATAATCATTGAAATTACAAACAAATATCATTGTACCCTCCTAAGCATAACACAAATTCTCCGAGTTCACATGGCCCTTACTATATGATAAGAAAATTAAAATATTAGCTTATGCAAGTCAAACAAAATCTTGGGCGATTGAGAACTACCAAAATTTAATACTTATATCAGGCAAACATACTTTTATTATTCTTCTACATTCTTCATTCATCATCTTTAAATGTTGTCTTCTTCCCTGCATTTGGCCAAAATACATAAGAAATTAATTGCAATCTAATGCAGCAACATCTAAATCCAAGAGAAACAAAAACATCGAAATTAAATTTTCAGTTCAACAGAGAGGCATATTAACAATCAATCCATGTTGACTTCTATAATTTATATATAAATAATGCCCAGCCAACCCCAACTAGTTCAGTATTAATATTGTTATATATAAATAATGCCAGGACTCGGCAAAGCCCACCAATTTACTTGAAAAGCTAGGAATAGTGCCAAAATACCTGAGGCAACTGCAGTCACACTAGGTTTATAGGGTGTTCCACGTCCTCTGCCCCGACCACCACCCCTACTGCCAAAGCGGCCACCACCATCTCTACCACCACTCCTCCCTCCACCGCTTCGGCCTGCGCCTCTGCCACTACCCCAGGCATCACGGTTATCACTCCTTGGTGGTTTTGCCTCTTCAACAGTTAAGTACTGATCTCCAAGTTGACTGCCACTAAGCTCTAAAGCTTTGTTGAAACCATCAGCATCCTTGAATTCCAAGTAAGCCATCCTGCAATAGATTTAAAATTAGGAACCAAGAGGCAGCGTCTATCACAGGCCAAACTTCAAACTTTTAGAAAGCAATTTACACATTATCATGCGTACAGTATAAGTCCACTTGAACTTTTTCAGGTCTTTTCCCTTCATTCATAAAGTAATCCTCAGCAAATGAAACTTGAAAGTCGAGGGAATGAAACATACAAATGCCCAAAAAATAAAGATTTCAATCATGTTCTAAATCCACATGCTTCTACAATTACAAAATTCATTATTTTGCTTTAGACAGTTCAGATCTCACTCTTACTCCAATTTGTGTATGCATACCATAAAGTGAATATAAACATCAACTACATCAGTAGATCTATGGGAGGTCAAATGACCAGAGTACAAAAAAAAATGCACGAGGAAAAGGGTGATTAGGGGTGGGTGTTTTTTTTTTTTGGTGGTGGTTGGTAGAGGTGAGCATCATTCAGTTCAAACCGAATAAACCGAATCAAACCGCCTTAATTCTGTAATTCAATTCGGTTTTTAATATAATTCAGTTTAGTTTGTTTTTATATTATAAAAATTTCAGTTATTTCATTTTGGTTCGGTTTTAAAAAGAAAAAATCAGTTAAACCAAACCAAATCAAATAGATTTATTGATTTTTGAATTAATCTATTTTTATGGGAAATTTATGAATTATATGCAATTTTATATATATGAATTATTTAATTTCATTGATTAATAGTTATTAGGTTCAAACCAAAATCAAAATCAGATCAAATAACTTGAAAATTAAGTCTAAATTGAAAAAAAATATCAAAAATAAAAACCGATCGGCTTAAACCGAACCGAACCAAAATAGAACGGTTTAGTTTGATTCAGTTTTTCATCCATTTCGGTTCCGTTCCGTTTCTAAAATATATAATTAGATTTTTCACGATTTGATTTGGTTCAGTTTGAACCGAATGCTCAACCCTGGGGGGGGGGGGGGAGGGGAATGGTAATATACATTAAACTGGACCCACACATACCAAGTATTTGAATTCTAAATGGTTACTAGAACATGAATCAGAATTATAGGCAGATCAATCTGGAGAAAAATTGTACGAGCAAATGCTCATCTGAGACTAGAAGACAGCAGAAACAACTAAAGAATAGAAAAAAACTAACCCCTTGATAGCACCAGTCTCATAATTTGTTGGGATAGATATCCTTGTAATCTCTCCACAAGTTTCAAAATGCTCGCCAAGGACACTCCTAATCTGTAAGATTTGAATCCAATGTGCATATGAACATTGAAGAAAACCAAAACAACTAAAGCTCCAGTTAGAAAGTGGCAAAGAATTACCTCATTCTCACCAAGGGAGGTATCAAAGCCCCTGACAAATATCTTCTGAGCCTGGCCTCTCCCTCCCTTCTGAAATGAACTGTTCTCTCTGCTGCTGCAGAGGGCAACAGTCACAAGTAAGGTACAACAAATTCATTCAATCTGAGCATTCTAAATATGCTGGAAAAAAATGTACCCGCTATACGGTGTATACGAGGCCCTTTCACCTCTCTCACGTGCCAAATCAAGTCTTAGTTGCCGGCCATTTAAACTTTGACCATTCAATTTAAGAGCCTAAAAAAGGGAAAATAGGATTATTTAACATGTCTACCCATATCTGAGAACATAATCAGAACTCAAATATAAAAATGCAAGCTATTGTAAAGGCCCAATGCAACTACCCAATAAGGATTCCTACCTTCTGGGCTGCTTCAGTTGTAGCAAACTCAACATGTCCAAAGCCCTTAAACCTCTGTTCTTTGTCCATAGCAAAGCGTATGTCAACAATTTCACCAGCACCTTCAAAGAAACTTTCCCTGCAGAAAGAAAATTATCAAAAGCAAATTAACACAGAACTTTGTTTGAAAGCTAAGGTGGCAGAGACGTACACATCAGGTCGTTCAACTTCAAAAGGTAGGTTGCCAACAAATAATGTCTTTGAACCTGTAGACTGAACCTCAGAAGTAACTGGAGTCTTAGGCTGCATAAAATAGAAGGTAAACATTGCCGTTCACAACTGAATCCACATGTACAGATCAAGTGCCAAAAACAAAAGCAAGATGGTGGTTTACAGCTTTCTTAGCAGATTGCAGATCAGTCTTCTTGGTGGTTGCATGTGGAGTAGCAGCATCTACCATTTCTACATCAGTGCTCTGTTTTCATATAAAACTAGTGTCACACAAGATTAAGAATTGATATGATCCAAAGACAACTAAATGGAATTTCCTAAATTCTCATTATGTGATTGATGCCAAAATAGAGATACTTGTTCTTCCTCAATTAGCCAATAAGGATATATTAGCCAATTAGGGTATGCAACTTTTATCCAATTTCATTCTAGCACTTATCCCAGTTGGTCCACAAACATGTAACAGACATTCAAGAGTCATTCTTACTCAAAATTAGGGTTAGTTACCAGTGTTACTAGCTTACTTAATTCACATAGTAAAAGGATCATAGTAAACCCAAATTGGTATTAACTTAACCTCATACCTTTACCAGAAACATTACTAGTTTTCAAAATCAACTCTTATCATATAATGAAGAGGGGTAACTTTACATTGTTCTTTGGGGTTTTCGTGGGTTTTTCATCCTCGCTTTGTTCCTCATCATCTGAACTATCACTGGAACTCTCAGAACTGCTGCTTTCTTTTTTAGTAATTACCTTTCCCTACAGCAGATAATTGTGCAAGGTTACTTGATAGCAACAAAAGTAAATGAAAGTAGGAGTGCAGGACATCATGCATTTTAAGGAAAGCCCTTTCACATTTTTATTCTTGGATAACATCACTTTCCTAAGAACTACCATCTTTATCGTCATGTTATCAAAACATGAGTTCAGCACTCTTATCCTATAATGAAGAGGGGTAACTTTACATTTTTCTTTGGGGTTTTCGAGAGTTTTTCATCCTCACTTTCTTCCTCATCATCTGAAGTATTGCTGGAGCTCTCAGAACTGCTGCTTTCCTTTTGAGTGGCTACCTTCACCTACAGCACAAAATTGAGCAAGGTTACTTGATAGCAACAAAAGAAAACAATGGTAGGACATCATGAATTTAGAACAATGCCCTTTCACACTTTCATTCTTGGGTAACATATCACTTCCCAAAGAACAACAATCTTTTTTGTTCTTTATTCTTACAGTGGTTTGTGCCATAGTTGACAATAAAAATGTTTACTAAGTGATCTTGTCTAACAACCAACTCCATGATAAAACACAACACAAGCTTTCATCCACAAATTATGGCCTTCATATGAAGTTCAATATGTTCAAGCTCTCAAGGAATATCCAAAATAAAATTAAAACTCGAGTTTTGAGAGTCCTTCAATCACTTCATCCGTAATGCGTACAACGTTACTTACAGAGGCATTCAAAAAGAGAATATCATATATTACAGAGAGAGAAGACAGTTAGGGGAAATGTTAACCTTTTTTGATTCCTTTGTTTGAGCAACAGAAGATGGCCTTTTTGAACCAACAACAGCCTTGGTTGCAGGAGCCTGCAGAATGCAAGTGAAAAGAATCATGATGTTGTAGTAAATATGCATAGAAATGAAAGAAATAATTCCAGCAAAGAATGCAAGACACTAGTATAAATTAATTCTCTTTAATGTTCTCACATCAGAGTCAGAGTCAGTGTAAGAGTCAGAGTCATCAGACTCGCTTTCAGAACTGCCATTCCCATTGCTCTTTTTTGACGTCTGCACTTTCGAAACAGCTTTGGTTGCTTTTGTGGTTGTGCCCTAGAAGAAAGCAGAAGGTGTTTGTAAAATTGAAATAGAAAAGAGGACAAATAAATACTAGAACTTCATGGACATCTGGATGGGAAATATTCAAAATTCAAAATTCATAATGATACACCAGATACATATAAATTAAAGAAACAAATATGAATTAACCTCATCCTCATCTGACGATTCATCAGAATCGCTATCATCAGAATCATCACTTGATTGAGCTTTGTTATTTGTAGCTGTTAAAGCAACCTTCTTAGTAGCAGGGGCCTTTGCAGAAGCATATTACCAAAAAAACAGTATGGAGAGCAATTCAGTTCACTAGCTACAACATGCTGCTATGGAATAAATTCACATCCCTTGATAAAATAAACTCCTGATATTTTAATATGCACAATATCCAAGTTTTCAAGCAGCAAAATGATACCTTTTCCTCATCAGAATCACTCTCCTCAGAACTCTCACTTTCATCAGAACTACTACCCGATTTAGCCTTCTTATTGGTAACACCCTGGGGAACAATCTTGGGAGCTGAAGCCTTTGCAGGTAACTCCTACATAGATAAATGTTTAGTGATGGTCAATGGGATCTCCAATTCAATTCAGACAGGAGTTTGTATCAAAGGAAGATGGAAAGAGTAATAATTCTGCAATATTTGGCCTCAGACCCATTTTTGTAATAAACATTACAAAAGAAACAAAATTGGTAGTGTTCACAGTTACCTCATCTGAGGAGCTATCAGAGTCCGACTCAGAGCTTGCAGCAGATGCCTTTTTAGTGCCAGTTTGTGGCAACTTCTTCACTTGGGAGACTGCAGGAGGCTTTTTCTAAATTTGACAAACAATTTGTAAATATTCAGTAACACGACTGAAATCACATGTCAAAACAAATGTCCAACATCCTTATCATCATACACAAATGGCAAGAAAAATGGACAATAAAATTGTTCAGAAATCTGCAAGATGCCAGTAAAATTCACCTCATCCTCATCAGATTCATAATCTGAAGATTCTGAACTGCTACTTTCCGCCTTGCCTTTCCTAGGAGCACTGACTAACCCATTTTTGGCATCCAGTTGCTGCTTCTTTGGAGGAAGGGCAGCTTTGGCATGAGGCTCCTGAGCAAAAATTAGGAGGGAGGGGAAGAAAATTAAAGAGAGAGAGAGAGAGAGAGAGAGAGAGAGAGAGATGAAAGCATCAACAGGAATTTGGTTCAGTGTTACCTCATCCGAAGATGACTCATCCTCACCGCTAGATTCTTCAACAGGTGGTTTTGTAGCCTTCACACCCTTCTTGACTACAACTTTAACCTGATTTAAAATGACATAACAAAATTACAATAACATAATTCATAATTGCCACAAAAAAAAAATAAAAATAAAATAAAAAAATAATAATAATAATAATAATAATAATAATAATAATAATAATAAGACATGCAAGCATGTCTCCACAAATATAGTAATTTGTTCCTAATCATTTTGCAAAATGCCAAGTATATTCACCTCTTCCTCATCAGATTCATCATCTGACGAATCTGAACTGCTATCCCCCTTTCTTTGTGTAGCAGGAACACCAACAGAGCCATTTTTAGCAGCTTTGGGAGGAGCCTCCTATGAAAAAATTAAATTAGTTTTTTTCTTTAGAAAGGAGGGGGAAAAAGGTGCAAATCAATTGGAATTTATCCAATGCTCACCTCATCTGAAGATGACTCCTCACTACTAGATTCTTCAACAGGTGATTTTGTTTCCTTTTGTACCTTCTTTGTTACAACTTTGGCCTGCAACAAATATTTTAAAAGACATAATAAAGCTAGACAAAGTAACCAACAAAAAAAATCCAGATAATTACACTCATGTCTCCTCAATTTTCTGACCTCACATAAAAAAGTTGCAAGAACATGTGATCCACAAGAAGATTGAAACACAATTAAAGTATGAGAGAAAGATGTCAAATCATTAACATGAGAGTAATCAAATAAAATGCAATTACCTTCTGTTCTTCCTCAGAAGACGAGTTATCAGAACTACTGGATTCATCTTTCTTCTTTTTCTGAGTCTTTACTTCAACCTTTCCCTTCTTAACAGCCTGTTTTGCCCCGTCATCTATCTTACGTTTCTTTGCATTCACAAGCTTCTCTATAGCTTCTGTAAGTTCTCTCGCTTCTCTCTGACCTACAAGCCAAAATTCAGAAACCCAGAAAACAATAAAAACAGCGTTGTAAAGTAAGAAAAAATACGGAACTTATCACATAACATGATAGGAGAAATGCAAATGCAGAGAGGACGTGGAGCCATAACATTGAAGTTAGCTCCGTCGTTTGTGTTAATTGTCCACTTCTCTTTTTTTTTCCCACTCAAATTTGGGTTGCAAACTTGAAGGTAAGTTCGTGAAAACCTTCAAGCCCCAAAACAGAATTATGAAATGGAAACAAATTTATGAACAAAATATGCCAAATGCTTTACACACTTAAAATCATACAGCATCGTAAATCTGAATAAATATTATTAAATCATAACATGAACATCGAATATTATAAAACAAGAGTACTCTAAAGCTGTATTCTTTCCCTCTAAAATTAAGATATCAATACACCCTCTAATAAACACAAACAACAGCAACGTTTAAAAGACTAGACATAATAGAGAATGGAAAAAGAAAACGAATAAAACAAAAATTGCGACTATACCCTTACTAGAAGACTTGGGGTCAGGGGTTACAGCAGGAGCTGCATCAACCTACAACAAACAAAAGAAATAGCCATATAAGCCGAAAACCAAAATCAAGAGTCGAGGAAAACAAAATCAAAACAGACAGTACCTTGGGGGTTGATTTCTTGCTAGATTTGCCCATGATTGAGAGAAGGTGAGAAATAATTTAGATTAGAGCAAGGAGGAGGAGGAGGAAAAGAACTGCAGAGGCTCTAAAAACCCTAGTTATGAGATGTTTTTAGTTGTTAGGGTTTTGAGAGAGAGAGGAATGAACGAAATGAGGGGCCGAAGTCTGAAGGTGATGAATTTATACACGCGTCATGGTAGAAGCGGAGGGTTTTGGTTAGGGTTTTTGCGTGCCCGCCAGCGTAGGTTATGACTCGGTGGAATCAAGCCTCGTGCGTGCCGTTTTATTGCCAAAGGTTTATTAGCTTGCAATTAATTCTCTAAACTAGAAAAAATTATAATGACCCGGAGCGCAACCGAATAATATGCTAGCCTGTCCTTCGGTTCCTAAGTTGATTGAGGATAATATGTTTGCGTGATTTATATATAAAAAAAATTTATTAAAATTATTATAATTTTAATAAATATTCATTCTTATTATTGCACGACATGTATATACATCTGTTAATAAAAAAAAAGATGTTTTTGAGTGAAAATAAAAAGTGAAGTTGAGTGTTTCAATGTAACTCTATCTGAGGTCTGCAAGTGAGTTGAACGTGCTCCGGACTTGTGTGGTTTATAATAGTATGTGTGTGTGGCTTATAACAAAAAAATTACTATATTATTAACAAATATTCATTTTCATCAATAAGTCGTGTGTGTTTATTTACTGATAAAAAAAAAAATAACATGCTAGCATGCGGGTTACCTAATAAGAAAAAAATTAATAATAGTTGTTCGCTATTTTTTTTTTACAAAGTTTTTGCAACGTGAAATTTAATAAAAAAATCAAATTGAATCAAATTAAATTAAAAAAAAATTATTATAAGAATTGAAATTAAAAAATTAATTTTATACATATATTTTTTATATCTTTTCATATATTATATAATTTCGATAAAATTATATATGCTATATGCAATTAAGATTATTATACATATATTAGATATATTATATAATTTTAATAAAATTATATATTGTATATAATTAAAATTATTATTATTATATATATATAACTTAAATTCTCATTAATTATAAGTATATATACGTAACCTAATATTAGCTTTTATTATTTTTTAATTATAAATATATTAAATCACTTTATACTTATTAACTATATAATTAAATCACCTTTTTAATTATGCCGTATACTTTCAAGTTAAAAATTATATAATTGAAAATATGTATAAGATAGTAGAATATAATTATAAAGATATATGTTATAGGATGACTTAATTTGTTAATATGTAAAAAGGCGTAAATACAAAGACATAAAATTATGTTTTCTCGTATGGGAAAAGCTCTCTTTTCAACCATTGGGTTGCACTACTTTTATCCAATGCTCTAATTTTCTTTATTGAATTTGTAACTGAAGATACAAGTTATCTTCTTTTATCTTTCACATATGTTACTAGGCCTTGAAAGTCAGATTCGCAGTTTGGGTTTTCAGCGTTTTTTTTTTTTGTAATACTTGGACTTGGCACAGAACGTGTTCGACGAAATGCCTCAGTGACTTGCTATGAAACAAGTAGCCCAGAATTTGTTTCTTTGCATCTAGGGACCTCTTACTCCTGTTGGATTCATAAATTGCTTTGCTGGAATTGTCAAAGGCTAAGAAATCCTCTTACTTTCCATCACCTTAAAGCTTAAGTTGGGTTGGTGCTCTGGTTCTTCGCTATGCATATTTGCTGTTGGAATTGCCAAGGGATACGAAGCCCTCTTACTCTACATAATCTCAAGAATATCATCCGGGCTTACAATCCAGGTTTGATCTTCTTAATGGCAACAAAAAATGCTTACCAAGTAGTTAAAAAGAAGATTTATAAACTTGGAAATTTCAATTTGCATTGCATTAATCCTAAAGGAAACTGCTGGTGGTTTGTGTGGAGCCTAGATTGATGATCTTAAACTTGATATTATTACTGTTGACAATTTTTTCTTCCATTGCCGAATCACAAATTCTTATTTGAATGATGATTGGGAATTAATTTTAATATATGCAAATTGTGATGATGAGATAAGAGATGGTTAGTTTCAAACTTTACTTCAATATAAGTCTTTTGTGCAGCAAGATTGTGTTTTTTGCAAGGGATTTTAACTGCATTACTTATCCTCTTGAAAAAATTGAAGGCAATAATCATTCCCAACAAAGAATCAGAGCCTTCACTTAGTTCATTGACTCATGGGGATTGATTGATATTGGTTTTTTCTGGGTTTCCTACTACATGGAATAATAGGCGAGATGGGTTAGCTAATATATAGGAAAGGCTTGACAAATTTTTGGTTTCTCCTACTTAGTCACTCAAATATCCTTCAACTGCTGTAACTCATCTTGATGATCGAGGTGAAGGAGTGGAAGCATGGTGATTAGTTCATTAGAGCATTGAATTTTAAAAATTTCCTTCTAGGGTTTCATGCATCATGCCACATCTATTATGTGCCTAATTAATTTTAATGCTCAATTGCATATTAAAACACTTTTAATATGTATTAGAATCTATGTTTGCCATTTAAGATTGTGAATTAACAAATTAATTCATTTAAACCCTAATTTAAAAGAATAATATGTGCACTAACCTTTTTGATGCACTATAGATGTAACTGGCACCTTTAGAAAGCACCTAGGACCCCAAGTATTGTCCCTCTAGCTTGTCTATACTAAGAACACCAATGGGCAGCCCCCAATTTGCTTCTCAAGCCTTTGCCAACCAATTATAAAATGGGTTTTTGCCTTTAGAAAGGTAGTTTGTATGTATAGGACAATAGAAACAATTTGTAGCAATTTCAATTCAAAGGGAATGAAGTGATTCTCTTTGAATTGATGAGAAAAGATGAAGAGAAGAGAGGGAGAGATGTGTGCCGCCACACATAAGAGAGAAAGGAGAGGTGGCTAATTTTTTTTTTCTTATAACTTCTCTTTATATAATTAGGTCAAGTAATCACTTAAACCCTTTGTCACATGTCATCATCACATTGCATCTTATTTTTAATTGATCTAATTACATTGAGCCAAGTGTCAAAGCTAGACTTAATCTTAACTTTGATCACCTTGCATAATAGGAAGACAAATGGCAAAATTATATGATGCCATGTGTCACCATCTCATGGTGCCACATGTCATCATGTGAAAATGATCAAATTACCCTTATGTTGTAATTTTGAGTTCTCAACCCAAAATCATTATTTCTCCTCTTCAAATCAATTTATATCAAATATAAATTAATTAATTAATCTCTATTAATTAATTTCTCACAATTAAATTCATATTTAAATACTTTAAATATAAATTTAACTTATACTATACATCCAATAACGTAGATTTAGTTTCAAGTTATGATAGGGACTTTGCAATCTTATTGCAAACCAAACCTATTTAATTAATCAATTAAACTATTTAATTAATCAATTAAATTACATTTTACTTGGTGATTAACTTGTGTATGTGTGTGACTTACTAGACTCATCACTAATTGGCAATGAGATATGATATTAACTCTTAATATCATCAGAACTCTTTCTTACCATAAATGATTTTTCTAAATCATCTTAGGCATCTCATAGACCATGGTTGACATCTAGCATAGCGTGCCATGGCCACCCAATCAGTAATAAAGAATACCTTAAATGAACCTTTAATCATATGTAACCATGCACTAGAATCTCTTTGTTATAAAATCTCAATTCGAGCTGGAGTTATGGTTTATGTCAAATCCCATTTGCTATGAATATTATGTTCTCTTTTAATTCCAGTTATTGATTAATTAGATTTTCTTGTCAGAAACTCTTTTCTGACTAAATCTGTCTATTCTGACCAGGAACTTGAAACATCAAGAACAATTAAATGAATATAGGATTTTATCCCTATTTACTTAGGGTAACAAATTCCATCTTGATTAGCACCTATCTCCATATATAACTAGTAGGAGCCAACACATGCCCATATACCCATACACAGTATAAGTATGAAAGTTGTATTAAACTCAAACCGCCTATATACAAGATAACTGTGTTATCTCAGGTCTAAAGATTATATGCACTGATATGATATATGACAATGCATTGATAAGAGTAAACTCCACGTGCTTGTCATATGCGTCACTGGTTCGGCCTACTTATAATGTATAAGTGCTTATCATGTTTATTATATGGCATGAGACTCACCATTCCATGTTATTTATATCTCATTTAAATACCTTGGGAACAAACATGAATATAATTTTTCTGGATAAGTAATAACTGTGTGAAGTATCATTGATTGTGAACAAATTTATGATACTTTGTGCTAGAAATACTATCACTCATATTCTTAACAACTTAAGAATAGAATTACTAACAAAATATCAATGGACCTTTTCTACTACACATAAATACATTATGTAAACGGAAAAGTGAAATTGCCTTTTATTAATAAAAAATTTATAAGATACATACTAAATGATATGCTCTAGAGCATACTACTAACAATCTCCGACTAGCACTAAAGTCATTCATTACAATATCTTAGAACCATCTTCTCAAGATATCGGTCTAACTGAGCTTGTGACATAGGCTTAGTGAATGATCAGTTGGATTTTCAGCTGATGCTATTTTCTGCATGGCTACATCGCCTCGCCCAACTATCTCTCTGATAATATGGTAGCGCCTTTCTATATGTTTGGATTTTTGGTGAGACTAGGGTTTCTTATATCCAAACAGCCTCTTTTGCAGTATTTGATACAATAATATACTCAGCCTCTATAGTAGAATCAGCAGTCGTACTCTATTTGGAACTCTTCCAACTGGCTGCACCTCCATTACAAATGAACACAAACCCAGAAGTTGACTTTCTATCATCGATATCTGATTGGAAATCAGAATCAGTATAACCATCCAATTGCAAGTCACCACCTCCATAAATCAAGAATAAATCCTTAGTTCTTCTCAAGTTCTTAAGAATATTCTTGACAGCTATCCAGTATTCCAAACCTGGATTGGATTGAAATCTGCTAGTCAAACTAATAGCATGTGCGATATCTGGCCTAGCACACATCATTGCATATATCAAACTTCCAATAGCCAAAGCATATGGAATCTTGGCTATTTTATCTCTTTCTTCAGGTGTCTTTGGAGACATCTCTTTAGAAAGGTGGATACCATGTCTCACTGGTAACAATCCTCTCTTAGAATCAAGCATGTTAAACCTCTTTAACACCTTTTCCAAGTATAGACTTTGGGATAAACCAATTATTCTTTTTGCTTTATCTCTATAGATGCGAATTTCAAGAATATAGGTTGTCTCCCCTAAGTCTTTCATGGAAAATGTATTTGACAACCATACCTTGATAGTTGTTAACATATCTATGTCATTACCTATCAATAGAATGTTATCCACATATAAGATAAGGAAAGTTATAGCACTATCACTAACCTTCTTATATACACATGGTTCATCCACATTTTTTATAAAACCAAATGACTTAATGGCTTCATCAAAATGGATGTTCCAACTCCTCGAAGTTTGTTTTAACCCATAAATGGATCGCTTGAGCATGCATACCTTGGAACCATCTTAGGATTCAAAACCATTAGGTTGTTCCATGAAAATGTTTTCTTCAATGTATCCATTGAGAAAAATTATTTTGACATCCATTTGCCAAATCTCATAATCATAGTATGCAATTATTGCTAAAAGAATCCTAATTGATTTAAGCATGGTAACGGGTGAGAAAGTCTCCTCATAGTCGATTCTTTGCCTTTGGCGAAACCCTTTCGCTACTAGCCTTGCTTTACAGGTCTTTACCTTTCCATCAGAACTAATTTTCTTCTTGAAAACCCATTTATTCCCTATAGGTACAATACCTTCAGGTGGGTTAACAAGATCTCAAACTTGATTCTTATACATGGAATCAATTTTGGATTTTATAGCTTCAATCCATTTTGAAGAGTCTATATCTGATATAGCTTCTTCATAGGTAAGTGGATCATCTCCATGATCTACTTCTTCATAAGTAAATAACTCTTGTTCATTTTCATGAAGAAAACCATATCTCACTGGTGGGTGAGATATCCTGGTTGATCTGCGAGGAATTACTGTAGATGTTTCATCAATAGGTGTAGGTTGACTAGATGGATCTATATCCATTTGATCTGTTGGTTGGTCAGAATTCTCCAATTCTAACTCTATTTTCCTTCCTTTGCCTCATTCTTGAATAAACTATTGTTTAAGAAATATGGCATCTCTGCTTACCACAACCTTTTGTGATGTAGGCAAATAAAAATAATATCTAAAACTTTCTTTTGGATATCCAACAAATTGACTCTTTTCTGATCTGATTTCCAATTTATCAGTGTTCAGCTTTTTGATATAAGCTGGACAACCCCAAATCTTAACATGCTTAAGACTCGGTTTTCTTCCATGCCATATCTTATATGGTGTGGAAGAAATTGATTTTGATGGAATCCTATTCAGAATATGCAAAGCTGATTCTAATGCAAATCCCTAAAAGGAGAAGCATATAAGTATAGCTCGTCATACTACGTACCATATCTAATAGGGTACGATTTCTCCTTTCAAATACACCGTTCAGCTGTTGCATTCCTGGAGGAGTCAGCTGAGAAACAATATCATGCTCTTTCAAGTATTCATCAAATTCAGTATTTAAGTATTTACCTCCACGATCTAATCGAAGAGTTTTAATATTTTTTTCTGTTTGATTTTCTACTTCAGATTTAAATTCTTTGAACTTTTCAAAGGATTCGTGTTTGTATTTCATCAAATACAAATACCCAAACCTTGATTTATCATCAGTAAAGGTAATAAAGTAATGAAAATCACCTCTAGCCATTTCCTTAAATGGACCACATACATCACTATGTATTAGCTCCAAAATATTTTTAGCTCTTAGTCCTTATCCAATAAAGGGTGATCTAGTCATTTTGCCTTGAAGGCAGAATTCACAAGTTGGAGTAGGTTCAGAATCCAATGAGGATAAAATCCCCATTTTCTCCAGCTTTGCAATCCTATTTTCTGCAACATGACCTAATCTTAAGTGCCAAATATATTTTGAACTTGAGTTGATTTTCATCATGGCATTATATTCATTTAGATTGCTTACATTCAATTTGTGTTTATCATTATTATCCAAATAATAAAGACCATCATGCATATAACCCGAGACAACATATTTATTTCCAAAATAAATATTACAAACATCATTTGTGAACTGAAATTCATAACTATTTCTAGTCAAACTAAATATATAAATGATGTTCTTAAAAGCATCCGGTACATACAAAATGTTATTCAAACACAAAATATGTCCACATATGTAAAAAGATTTAGATTCTATAGCTAAAGCTTCAACAATTGAGCCATCGCCAATCCAGAGTCTAACATCTCTAGTATGCAAGCTGCTACTGTTTGCTAGTTCCTGCATATCATAAGAAATGTGAGAACTGGCACCACTATCTAAAACCTAAGCTGTAAACAAACTATGAGCATCATTAACATCTAAGTAACAAGATATAAACATACCTTCGAAAGGTGTATCCTTCTTGTCCTTTAGAGAAGCAAGATACTCTAGGCAGTTCTTTTTCCAGTGCCATCCTTCTGGCAATGGAAACACTTTCCTTTGCCTCCATCAACTTTGGTCTTCGCTTTTTGTTTGGCTATCTTCTTGGAAAGTCCTGGAACTTGAGGTTTCTTATTCTTATTGCCCTTTTTCTTCTTGGACTTTCTAGCAGAAGAAGATGCAATCAAAGCTACCTCTTTTCCTTTATTACCCAGCATATTCTTTTGGGCAATAACCAGCATGTTAAGTAAACCAGCCAAGGTGTATTCCTGCTTAGTCATATGAAAATTTGTCACAAAATTCCCAAATGACTCAGGTAGGGACTGAAGGATCAAATTCGTTTGCAGTTAGAAATCCATGTTAAGGTCAAGATGTTCCAGTTGCTTTATAAGCCGAATCATCTTATAAACATGATCCCCAACATTCTGTCCCTCAGACATCCTCATTTGAAATAACTGCTTAGATATCTCATACCTAGCATTCCTGCTATGCTCACCGTACAACTCTTGTAGGTGAAGGAGGATTTCACTTGCATTTTGCATATTCTCATGCTGCATCTATAACTCATAACTCATAAAAGTAAACATGTAACATTTGGCTCTCATATCATTCTCCTTCCACTTGTCCAAAGTGTCATGTTCCTCTTGAGTGGCCTCCGGAGGTAAGGGACCAAGAACCTTTGAGTCTAGAACATATCCAATACGTTCTAGGTTCAGGACAAGTTTTAAATTTCTTAGCCAATCAGAAAGATTAGGTCCTGTCAACCTTATAACACCCTCATTTTCGTAGTCCGTACATCCTACTATTTCGACTGCTAATGTCTGCCTCAGAAAGTCAAAATGTCTGGAACTACACTATAATGACAGTGAGGAAGTATAAAATAATGAAATATGTGATGAGAAAAATTAAGGAAAAATAAAAGAGACAAAATGTGACTAAGTTAAATGAGCCGAACCCGTAGCGATGGGTGACTGCACCGGGAAGTTACGGCGAGGATCGTTGACTAGCTTTGGACCGCGGAGGAATCTGGGAAATATTTTCGGGACCAAATTAAAGGTTTACAGAGGTGTAATTGACATTGAAAATGTCAAAGAAAATTGAGTAAGTTAATATAAATGAAAATGAAAATTTAAGGAATCGACAATATAAGGAGTAAATCGGTAGCACCGAAAAAGTCCGAATTTGACCTGAAGAGGGGCATTTTGGTCAATTGACACCTAGAGTTAACTTTTAACCTCAATGTCCATTAAAAATAAGTGGTATTACACTTTGAAAATGTCATAAAAAATAAAAAATGAGGTACATCATATAAATAGTGGAAGAAATGAGGCAAATGTGCAAATTATGGAACTTTAAGTAATTAAATCATTAATTTATGGTTAGTGCTCCACTAAGTGGGATTAGTGGACATATAAAACCAAGTGGACAGCATGCAAATTCACTTTCTTCCTCATTTTTTTCACTTTGCTGAATTGCTTTCTCAAGTTCTTCCATGGCCAAATGTTCTTCCAAGCTCTCCTCCCATGGCCATTTCATGTAAGCCTTCAGTTACCCATCTTCAAGCCTTGATTTTAATAAGTTCCTTCATTAAACTTAGTCTACACATCATGGGCAGTGTATTGGGAGCAAAAAGAAAGAGTTTTAGTGAAGTTTGTTAAAGTTTAAATTAAGGTTAGTGCTTATTTTTCCTCTCTTGCTTAATTAAACTTTGAGTTGTTGTTGTGATGAGTTGAATTGTGGAGAAATTGAAAGAATTGGATGAGTATTTGTGGAGATTTAAATTCAGCAGCCAAGGAATTCCTTGGGAAGTTGATTAATTCTACTTGTAATTAATGGGTAGACATGTTGATTTAAGTAAATAAATGAATTAGAGTTTATGGACATGTGTATGTTTGAAATGAAAATTAAATTAGGGGTTTGAATAAGTGTTAGAGACTTTGGACAATTGAGCTTAAATGTGACAGCCTTGAAGTACTTAAGGGATTGGTAATTCATGAATTTTATTGTTGAATTATGCTATAGATAGATTAGTGGGAGGGTATTGTAAGTTGTTAGTGGAAATTTCAAGTATTAACTAATTGTTTGCAAGTATATGTTATTGACCTTGACTTTGTGAATTAGGGTTCTGTACTGATTAATGAGGACTTGAGTAAACTGTTGGGAATTGACCAATTTGAGACTTGATGAATGACATTAGAAGTGCTATGAATGCTATATTGTAGTTTGGGAGAAGGAGGATTAAACATTGGAAGTGAAATTTGTGTGCAGGTTGTTTGATTGATGAAGGCAATGTATAATTTGAGTCATAATCTAATTTGTGTGACCCCAATTAGTATGAGGCCAATCGTAAGCAAAGCTAGATATAAAATGGACCAACTTTCATGTAGAAAGCTTGCTAAAATTCTGTCCAAAAAATGACCAGTTTAGTGACCTAATTCGGATTGGTAACTTGAAACCCAGAATTTTTTACCATATTGAACAGTAGCCAGTATTTTGGCCATAACTCACTCAAAATAGGTACAAATGACCTGAAATTTATATCATTGGAAAGCTTAGACATAGGGCTACAACTTTGGCAGAGACCACCAAGCCCAGAAATGCCATTAAGCAAGTCAAATTGATTGCCCAAGTTGGGTTACAAAAACTAGCCGAATTAACTTTGACTTAAAAATGACCTAATAGGGCAATATGAGTGCAACTTTACCAGCCATGGTAAAATGACCATATCTTGGTCTACAAAACTCCAAATGATTTAAAATTTATACCGTTGGAAAGCTTAGATATAGAGCTACAACTTTTGTGAAGATCACAGAACCCAGAAATATCATTTACTAAGTCAAATTGCTTACATAATTTGAGGTAACAAAACTGTCCAGAACCATTATAACCCAGAATTTGACCATATGAATAGTAGTCACTCATTTGACCATAACTCACTCAAAATAGGTCCAAATGACCTGAAATTTATATCAATGGAAAGATTAGACATAGAGCTACAACTCTTATGAAGAAACCAAAGCCTAGAAATGACCAGAACTAAGTCAAATTATTTGCCTAACTTAGGGTACCAAATCTGCCAGAATTGAACTTGACCTAAAAATGACCTAAAGTTGCATTAAAAATGCAATCTGTCCAGCTTTAGTAAATTGACCATATCTTGGTCTATACCTCTCAAAATAACTTGAAATCTATTCAAAAAGTTTAATAAGATATATAGCTACAAATTTGCTCCTTTGACCAGAAGCTAAAAATCAATGGAAACAGGAAATTTAGCTAGATTAATCTAGCACACTAAATCTGGAATTGGTACAATTGACCATTAAGTCTAGAAAATTCAAATAGGCATATCTCCCACAAGAAGTATCCAAATGTAATGAGCTATACCAATCTAAAAAGCTAAGAAAGAGACCTAAAACTTTGTTTTAGGCAACTTTCTCAAATTATAAATGTATAAGGCCAGAATTTAAGGTCAAAGCTATTGACCTAATTGAGGACCATGCTAATATAGGACCTTTAAGTCTAAGTCAACAATTTAATTATAAATAATTTTATAAGACTTGAAAATTTACAAGTAAAATTTCTAAATGACTATAAGACATAGGGCAACAAATCCTATGAAGCACACTAGGCCTAAATGTCATTATAAGCAGTCCAAATAAATTAATAAAGTCCAAAATCAAAATGACTACTAAGGGAACCAAAATTTATATTTGACCTAGTTATGGTTAATTGACCATAAGTTGAGTTATACAACTCAAAATGGAGTAATTCAAAAAGGAAATTAAAGAAGACACAATAAGAAACAATTTGATGAAGAGAATTTTGCTAATTTCACCCTATAGCCTGACTCAATGGAACAGTAACCATTGGCCATGAAATTTGAAAATTTGGAATCACATATAATTAGCTTTGAATTAAGTTTGGAAATCAATGCCAACGAGTATTAACTCAAAATGAGAAATCCTAGTGCAACTAGAACTAACATATCTGTTTAGTGTGAAAAAGTCAATGTTTTTGTTTGACTAGTAATCTGAATAAGAAACATAATGACTTAATAAATCACATGAATGTATGAATGGGACATTAGTCCTTATTATCAGAGACAGGAAAAATGCTTTGAGCACAATGGTACTTCAGATCAATTGATATGAAATGTGATCTGTTTGATGATCTACTGAATAATTGTGACATGTTGATACTAGAATCAACCTATCCATGATGCATAAAAAGGTCAAATATTTTGTTGACCAGTGAAAGGCTTAAAGACATATAAACCCTATGAATAAAGAATTAAATATGTAACCTTATAATATGCCCTAATTTGCCTAGTTGACTAGTTTGGATAGGTTGGTATGCCAATAAGATTCTGACAACTGTTCTGTAAATGGCTTTACACCATATTGTGTTTTATGGCGTATTATGCGTATTATGCCACACTGTGATTTTAATAGCCTATGGCTATATGGATTATGTTATTATACTTGGCTTATTGCCTTACTGATTGATTATATGGATTTTTAACCACACTGTTTGCACACCGGGAGATACTTTGTGACCGATGGTGTGACGGCCCGAGGTACTAGGTACCCAGTGCTAGTACATCCGTTTATCCAGTCTAGTCAGTGTATAGGCTACACATGCAGTTAATTAAAATATTATTCAATTCAGGCAGTTAAGTTAAGTTAAGTAAAATGAAATTTCAGTACAATTAAGTTAAGTATTGAATGAAATGAGTAAAGATATTAACAATAGAAACATAACAAAAATACAATTTACAGAACCATAGAGACTTAAAATACAATATAGTTAGAATAATTTGTATACTGAGTATATTTACTGAAAGGTTATAACTTAGTACTCCCAAAGAAGATCAAACTAGTTTATAAGATAGTTGATACTAGAAATATCGTACCAAAATTAAATTGATTCATGAGTATCCAAATTATGATTTATTTCTTTCTTTATTTGTATATATTATTTCTTGTTATACTATTGCACAACTAAGCAGAAATGCTTAGCGCGATGGAATTGTTTACTCGCGCAGGTATTGAAGGTAAAACCAGTAGACAGTTGACTGAGATTTTTGGAGTCCAGATCTGCAGAAGTGTTAGAAGAGTTCAAGGTTCTCACCTCCTCAGCAATGCATGTAGATAGGGCTCATTTTAAGCATGTTTTCTAATCTATACATTATAATTACTGCTTCTATTATAATTTGAAGTAGTAACTGTAATTTCATTTGTATATCCTGTACTTGATCAATTTATATACTTAATTGGCAAATTATATAAGTTAATGAAATATAAGAATTTTGATATCTGAGTTGATTATCTAATCATAATGATTCTGAATGAGATTGAGTTTGGGAAATTTTGAGATTGAATCTGAGTTTGAGAAACTGTTGAGAATGCTTTGAGATAATCTAAGTTATGAATTTGAGTACATATTGAAATTGTTTTTGGCAGGTTCAGAAGAACTGTTAGTCCAAATTACAGCCGGCAATCTATCGGATTATCGTTAAAATTTTTGAAATTTCCAAATTAGTTAGATTTTAATAAAAGTAAAAATAGCCTAAACTTTAGATAAAGTTTTTTAATAAATAAATCAAGAACTGTAATGAAATCATATAAGATCAGGTGCTCCGGCACTCCGTGTGACACACCGTGCTCGGCTATACTGTAGACGGGTGAGAGGTGTTACATTTAGTGGTATCAGAGCATGGTTTAGGCGTTCTTAGGCACAGATAAGTAGAAAGAACTAGTGTGCATAAATGCATTGCATGCATAAGAGTCGAGGTGACACTAATGCAGATTTGTTTACTTTTGATTATTCAAGGTTAAGATATGGACCCAGAGTCACAGAGGGCATTAGAAAAAGAAGTAGAAAACCTAGTTCATGAGGTTATAACTTAGTGACTATGTAATGTTCTCGATGTTTGTATTGTAAGCTGTAGATTACAGTACCGATATGGGATTATTGTATAGAGCTACGTGCTTTTTCGTGGTATACTAAAATGAGAATATTTGTAAGTAGTCTATGATTTGATGCGGTTACGCCCGAATAGAGTACAATTACGAGAAATAAATGTGAAAATTCTAATTAAAAATTTAAACTTCAGAACTAGCCCATCGAAAGACTACACTTGTAAGGTAGCTAGAGTTGGTGACTCTGTTACATTAATGTGAATTACCAGTACCACAGTAATTGCTATAAGCTTAGAGATATCAGTACGACTTATCATCCTCAGACAGATGAACAGTCGAAATGATTAATTAGGTAAATTCTGAAACTCATTGATTTCGTATAAATAAAGAAATGAAATGATAATAATAACCTGTAATATGTGATAAGTCCTCTAGACTATACTGAGAACTTGTGTCATTGAATTTGAGGGGAGATGGACAGATACCTCCCACAGGTAAAATTTGTATATAATAATAGTTATTAAACTAGCAAACAAATGACACCCTATGAAACACTGTAAGGGAAAAAGTGCAGAACACCAGTACGTTGAACTGAGTTGGGTAAAGATATCTAGACATTGATATAGAGTCTTATAATTATTTTGATATTTTTATAAAAAAAAAGAAGAATGATTTAGGTATTTGAAAATATATTTAGAAGTTGTAGTGCTATTCCCTCTGGAAGCAAGAATAGATACCTTCCATTGATGGAGTTTGTGTACAGTGGTATTTATTAAATAAGCATGAAGATACTAAGGTATAAGGTCTTGTATGAGATAAATGTAGAATACTTGGACAATGGCAAGTTAACAGAATTGGAATTGGTAAAAGAGACTGAAGGACTGGTAAAGAATCCTAGTATGAGAAATCAAGAAACTAATGAATAATATAATTTCATGAGTAGGAATACCAAAGGCAGAGGAAAACAATGATGGAAAAGTGAATAAAATTATGAGATAACGATAAGCTCAGTTGTTTGAATCCGATGAATTTTAAGGACGAAATTCCTTTTTAGAGGGGAAGAGTTGTAACACCCTCATTTTCGTAGTACGTACATCCTACTGTTCCGACGGCTAATGTCTGCCCTGGAAAGTCAGAATGTCTGGAACTACACTGTAATGACAGTGAGGAAGTATAAAATAATGAAATATGTGATGACAAAAATTAAGGAAAAATAAAAGAGATAAAATGTGACTAAGTTAAACGAGCCGAACCCGTAGCGATGGGTGACCACACCAGGAAGTTACAGCTGTAACATCCTCACTTTAGCTAATTCGTATAGTCTACTGTTCCAGTGACCAATGTCGGTCCGGGCAACTAGAATGTTTGAAATTATAAATAGACTATAATGAGGAGTTATAATGAAACTAAATAATGCTCTTAAAAATCAAGGAAAAATTTTAGAAACCAAATACACTAAGGTTAAACGAGCTGAAACCCCAGGGATGAGTAACCCGAAGGGGAAGTGACGGTGAAGGCCGTTAGCAACCCTAGACCCGGGGGAAAAATTATAAAATAATTATTAAGACTCCAGAGAAGGGTTATTGAGGTTCTTATAGCATTAGAATGCCACGAAAATGCTTAGAAAATTTTTTCAATTAGTACAGACAATTTTGGCTCGTTAAGCCAAACAGAGGGCATTTTGGTCATTTCGTCTTTAGAGATGATTTTTGGCCAACTTATCCAGTTAAATAAATAATTTATATAACATAAAATATGAATAAATGTTGTTAAAAAATTAATTGCAATTAACTAGACAAGAAATGGAGAGAAAATGAAAGAAAATGGACTTATGACATCATAATGATGTCATTAAAACTCTCCCAACCAATCCTGTAACACCCTTATGTTCGGTAGTGCGTTCTACTGTTTCGATGACCAGTGTTGTCCGGACAGCTAAGATGCCTAGAACTACACTTAGATATAGATGAGGAGACATAAAATAATGAAATACAAGAAAAGAAAAGACAAGAAAAATAAAGGAAAAATAATAACAATGAAATATAACCAAGTTAAACAGGCCAAGAACCCTAGCGATAGGTGACCGCACCGGAAAGTCGCGGCGTGGACCGTTGACTAGCCCTGGACCGTGGGGAACCCTAGAAAATATTTTTAGGACTTAAATAAATGTCTATTGAAGTATAAATACCATTAGAAATATCAAAGAAAAATTAATTAATTAGTACAAAGAAAAGTGAGAAATCGAAAAAAGGACAAAACTCGGTGTTACTGAAAAATCGGGAATAAAACCCGAACAGGGGCATTGTGCTCATTTGACACTCCGACTTGTCTTTTGACCTAAATGTCCATTAAAAATAAATGATATTAAACTTGGAAAATGTCATGAAAAATTAAATTAGTGGTGCCTAATGTAAATAGCAAAAATGGGGAGTTAAATGTGGGAAAATGAAACTTATGAATAAACTAAAATTAAAATTCAATAGTGCTCCACTAACTCACCAAAGTGGACCACTTAATCTTCATCTTGGACCAGCAGATTGTCATCTTCCTCAAACTCTCAAGTTCAACCAAAAATGGAAGAAGAACCATCCACCATTGCCGTCCACCTTGGAGCTCTATTCATGCATGATCCAAGCCATGTTTTCACTAGCTCCCTTCATTAAAAGTTGTCCATACACCTTGCACAATAGATAGGCAACAAGAAGACCAAGTTTTAGAGAGGTTTTGAAGAGTTTTCAAAGTGGTAAGTATGTATTTTTTATTATTGCTTCACTAAAGTTTGTGAAGATGTTATGGGTACTTGAATTGTGGAGAGATTTTTGGAGATTGATGTATTAAGGGAGATGTGTATTTTTGGTAGCCATGGAAACTCCTTAAGGGCTGTTTATTCTTGCTTGTAAATAGTAGATTAAAGGGTTGATTAAGTGTTTACATGTGTAAGAATAAATTGGGTGATGTATACTAAGTATATGTGAATATATACTTGAATTTGGAAGCTTGGAACTTTATTCAAAGTGAGGTACAAATCGGCAGCTTGAATTGTAAACCCAAAACATGTTATTTCATGGTTTGGTTTATGGAATTGAATGGTTGAATTATGGTAATTGTTGTGGCAGCTTGTACATGTATGTAAGAGTTTGAGTTTGAACATGTAAATGAGCCATATTATGTAGTTAAATTGTATATAAATTGGACTTGGTGAATTCTGTACTATAAGGTGCATATTGAGTGTGGTTGTAAGCTGCCAAAGTGACCAAAAATGTGTTGTGAAATGTGTTTAGGTTATGGTACAAAACAGAAATGGCATGAATGTGTAACTTGATAATGTTAAATGTGTCTTTTGATTGAGTGATGGACAATGTGCAATAGGGCAGTGTGTAATTTGGCCTAGAACCTTAAGTGTGTGGCTCCAATTGGTATGAGACTAATTGGAGGTGAAACTAGGCACAAAATGTGCCAACTTTCATGAAGGAAGCTTACCAAAATTCTACTTGGAAGGTAACTTGAAAAATGACCAAATCCGGATTAGTGCATTTAAGGCCTGAAAATTGACCATTTGGGCAGCAGTTAGTATTTTGGCCATAACTCACTCAAAACAGGTCCAATTGACCTGAAATTTTTACCATGAATAGTTGAGACATATATCTACAAGTCTTATGAAGACACCAAAGCCTAGAAATGACCATAAGAAAGTCAAATAGCTTGTACAAGTTCGGGTCTAAAAACTGGCCGAACCAAAAGTGACCTAAAATGACCTAAAGTGATCAATTTTGATACATTCTGACTAGCAATAGTAAAATGACCATAACTTGGTCTACATAACTCAGAATGACCTGAAATTTGCCCCGCGTGCAATAAGACAAAGATCTACAAGTTTGTAGTTTTGACCGAAACCCGAAAACTGAGGGAACTAGGTCATCCGATTAGGTTAAATTAGTATACCGGAATCCGACAAATTGCACTAAAGTGCACTATATATGGAAATGAATTGGGTAACATGTACCTATAATAAAAGGCTATAAAATGTGACATATTGATAACATTGAAACCTAATTCACCTAGACTGCATTGAGGGTCGACATCTTAGGTTGAGTAAGAAAATAATAGAATTCGATAAATTAATTATTGAACCTTATTCTTAGAGACAGTTTAAATGAGTACTGAAACACTTCAAATTGTGTGTTTCAGTTAGCAAAGACTCAGGGAAAGGGAAGGAAACACTAAGTCAGAGCCAAGAGACAGTTATCAGAGGTTTGTGCACAATAGTTATTTCTTTTAAATTTTTCAATTGAAATAAATTATGATTATTTGTATGTTATTGTTTTAAATTGTGTTTGTGCACAATAGTTATTTCTTTTGAATTTTTCAATTGAAATAAATTATGATTATTTGTATGTTATTATTTTAAATTGTGTTTGTGCACAATAATTTTAACTTCTCATTTTCTACTTAAAAATTTAATTGAACATTATAGTTTTAAATTGTGTCCGTACATAATACTTTTATATTCACTGCTTTTACTAGCAAATTTATTTGGAGAAATGAGTTATGAATAATTTTTTATTGTTTTGGTTTTGGGAATATTATTTGAAAATTATTGTGTTGCCTACTTTGTAAATGAAAATTTTGAGATAAATTGTGTTTAGTGATATCGGAGTAAAGTAGGGACGGCGATACGTAACGCCTACGATTCCTGGGAACTCTCACGCGTGAACCCAGGAGCTTGCAGGGATGGCGATATGTAACGCCTGCAAGTGCTCTGATAAGTACATTATATTCCTCCCTCTTTGACTTGTCAGTCTGAGGTGAGTGTGGATGAGTACTCATTATTTAGCTAGCTTCCTCCCTCATTGATTTCGATTATTGGGGTGAGTGTGTCTTGTCGTGGTGTACAACACGGCATGTGTGGAAAAATTGTGTCATGGCCCAAATTGTGTTATTGATTTGTAAAACTGTATTATTTAGTTATTTGATTAAATTGTGTTATCGATTGACAACACTGTATTCTTCAGTCATTTGATCAAATTGTGTTATTGATGGGTAAAACTGTGTTATTCAGTTATTTGATCAAATTGTGTTATTGATTGGCAAAACTGTATTGTTCAGTTATTTGATCAAATTGTGTTATTGATTGGCGAAACTGTGTTACTCAGTTATTTGATCAAATTTGTGTTATATGAACTTTGTAAATTGTGAAATGGAATTGTGAATCATTTGATTTGTGAATTATCAATAAAAGATTTATATATTGCATTTCAAATTATTATTGTGCACCATTGAGTAAATTTTACTCAGCGATAGCTTTTCATTGTTGTCGCAGGTAGACAGATTGACAGGGTAGCAGACTAGGCTGCTAGTACTACACTGAAAGATCATCGGGTATATTGAGTATACCATAGTTTGCATTTATATTGTAATGTATGTTCACTGTATGTATATAGTGTTCTTGGTTTTGAGTAGTTGTAAATTAAAATTATAAATTGAAGTTGTAAAATAAATTGTGAATTATTTTGGCTTGTAAAATTTATACTATATTTCTTTTATCTCAACCTTTGGAAATATTGAAAAATTATTGTGGATTTGAGTTTGAGAAAAATATTGTGTTAATTAACTGTTGGAGTTTGAGATTGGGAAATATATTTGAAATGCTTTTTTACAGGTTTTTGAAGAACTGTTTTATTCAAAATACAGATGGCACTCCGCTAAAATTTTTACAGAAATTACTAATAATTCAAATGTGTTAGCTGTTTCACTTCAGTTCAAAAAGGTTTTTAACACTTGTAAATAGTGTTCACCACTGTAAAAGAAGTAAAAAAAGTTTCAAAATTCCTTGTAGTGTATTTAATGGGTTATCAGTAGACGAAGTTGGTAATTCATTAGGTATACTACGAGATCATGTTATGCCTTACAGATGGGTAGGGTGTGACAAATCCAATGTTGATACATGGCATAAACTTATATAAAAGAGACTAAATGGGCTGAAAATGAAAAAAAAAATTAGAACTCTCTTATTCTTCCTTCTCTTTGCTATCACCCATTCCACCATAACCACCATTAGCAAGCTTTCAAAGCTTGATTTTCCCTAGCTTTTACCCACAAAAACCCTAACCTAGCAATACAAAAAAGTATTCTTACACCTTGGCGAGTCTTTTGGGAGCAAAAAGAAAAGGAAAACAAGAACTCTAGTAAGTGGGAAATCTCACTCCATAGAGGTTAGTGACCTAACCTTAGTTTTTACTTTGAATTCATGTTTAAGGACCTTAAGTGAGTGCAAATGACAAAGAAAATTGATGAAATACCATTGGTATGCTAACCTTAAATTTCAGCAGCCTTGGTTAGGGTATGATTGTGATTAGTTTTATGGAGTTAACATGCTTGTATGGCTGCCCACAATATGTATCTCTTAAGTGGAATGTTGAAATGCAATGATATTGCATGGTATGTGAGGTTTGAGTTAGGGTTTGGGATGGAAATTGAAACTTTGACCATGTGATGATGAAAGTAGGTTTTAATGGTCAATTAGTGACCATTTGGTTCTGTTTAAATAAAAAATGAAGTGAATTATGTAGTGGGATTGGAGTTTGGTGTGGCTGCCCTTGGTGACCTGCAGGACTGGGCATGAGTCCAGTAGGTTTGGACAGTAATAACTTGAATTATAGAGGTTCAATTGGTACAAGGCCAATTGAACATGAAACTAGACATATAATGGCACAACTTTGGTGAAGAAACCATGCCCAGAAAATCAAACCAAGTGGACCAAAAGATTGCCCTAATCCGGGAGACCTGCATTCTGCTTGGGCAAAATGACCAAATGAATAGTGTTTGATCATTTGGCCATAACTCAGTATAGAAAGGTCCAATGAACCTGAAATTTTACCAGAAACAATCTGAGATATAGATTTATAACTTTCATAAAGAGACCTAACCCAAATTATGACCAAAACATATTCAAAAAGTGAGTTGTAGTCACTATTCCAAGTACTGTAGATTTGGTTAGTCCAGAAATTCTGGAAAACTTTCAATCCGGCCAATTGTGGTTTTTAGGCCATAACTTGAGCTACAAAACTCCAAATGGAGTAATTCAAAAAAGGAAATACAACTAGATAAAATAAGGAACAACTTTCATGTTGATCATTTTGCCAAATTCCCACTGCAAAAATGACTAATGGAACAGTAAAGATAAAGCATGAAAACTGAAAATTTTGTCCAATTAACATTAGGTTTAGAAATGGTATTGGCAATCAATACCAATAAATTTAGATGCAAAATGTAGTATGTTGGGAGTATTAAAACCAATGTACCTATTGCCTATGCAAAAGTCAACATTTTTGTTGACTAATGAATGAAATAGTAACACTAAAACTTAAATTTCAAAAATTGTGAAACTTTAGTGTCAAATGCTCTAGTATACCTAGCAAGATTGGTTTGGATAGGTTGGCATGCCAATAGGGTTCTGTTTGCAGTATTGCATATGGCTTCATGCCATTCTGTGTTTCATGGCTTCCCATGCCATTCTGTGACATGATAGCCTTTGGCTATGTTATTTGAGTTGATATACTTGGGTTTTAACCCTGATAATTATTACAGCTTATTAGCTGTTCTGTTGCACACCGGGAGACACAATGTGATCAATGGTGTGATGGTCTGAGGTACTTAGTACCCAGTGCCAATTTACCCATTTATCCAATCCAGTCGACTAATATAGGTTACTCGGGCAATGATAATAAATCTTACCAAATTTTAATTGAATAATACTGCAAATAATATCAGAAATTAAGTATACTAAAAAATGTAAACATACATTCTACATACTTTATTTTATTTTATATTGTCACCACTAAGCAGAATTGCTTAGCGCGTCGCTTTTGCCACGCGCAGGTACTGGAGACCTAGCTGGGGAGCCCAGCAGATATCAGACAGGGTGAGCCTTCAGAGCTGCATTCGGAGTCCAGAGTCACCTCACCTCTGCAGTGCATATGGTTGGACATTAGGATTTTGGGTAGTATTTTGTATTTTGTATTAGTTTTGAGATTGTAACTATAAACTCTTAAAATTATTGATAATGTAAATATATGAAATTTCATATTATTGAAATTTTCTGTGTATTATGTTGAGAAATATTTATGAATGTGCTTCTAGTAATGAAGTGAAAAGAAAAATTTCTGAAAATAGTATTGTGATTTGAGATTAAGATTTTGAGATTGATTTGAAATGTGTATAATGGAGTTTGGATTTGGAAATTATATTGGAAGTGTTTTTAAACAGGTTCAGAAGAACTGTTTTTCCAATTTATAGCCGGCACTCTGCCGGATTTTCTACAAAATTTATGGAAAAATCCAGATTTATCAAAAATTGAAAATAAATGAATTAAAAGGGATAAATTGTAATAGAAACATAAATTGGTGCTCCGGCACACTGAGTGGCATAACTTGCTCGGCTATACTGTAGACCGGTAAGGGGTGTCACAACGGCGAGGATCGTTGACTAGCCTTGGACCGCGGGAGATCCCGGAAAATATTTTTGGGACCAAATTAAAGGTCTACAGAGGTGTAATTGACATTAAAAATATCAAAAAAAATTTAGTAAGTCAATATAAATGAAAACGAAAATTTAAGAAATCGGCAGTACAAGGAGTAAATTGGTAGCACCGAAAAAGTCCGAATTTGACTTGAAGAGGGGCATTTTGGTCAATTGACACCTAGAGTTAACTTTTGACCTCAATGTCCATTGAAAATAAGTGGTATTACACTTTGAAAATGTCATGAAAAATAAAAATGAGGTATATTATATAAATAGTGGAAGAAATGAGGCAAATGTGCAAATTATGGAACTTTAAGTAATTAAATCATTAATTTATGGTTAGTGCTCCACTAAGTGGGATTAGCGGACATATAAAACCAAGTGGACAGCATGCAAATTCACTTTCTTCCTCATTTTTTTCACTTTGCCGAATTGCTTTCTCAAGTTCTTCCATGGCCAAATGTTCTTCCAAGCTCTCCTCCCATGGCCATTTCATGTAAGCCTTCATCTACCCATCTTCAAGCCTTGATTCTAATAAGTTCCTTCATTAAACTTAGTCTACACATTATGGGCAGTGTATTGGGAGCAAAAAGAAAGAGTTTTAGTGAAGTTTGTTAAAGCTCAAATTAAGGTTAGTGCTTATTTTTCCTCTCTTGCTTAATTAAACTTTAAGTTGTTGTTGTGATGAGTTGAATTGTGGAGAAATTGAAAGAATTAGATGAGTATTTATGGGGATTTAAATTCAGCAGCCAAGGAAGTCCATGAGAAGTTGATTAATTCTACTTGTAATTGATGGGTAGATATGTTGATTTAAGTAAATAAATGAATTAGAGTTTATGGGCATGTGTATGTTTGAAATGATAATTGAATTAGGGGTTTGAATAAGTGTTAAAGACTTTGGACAATTGAGCTTAAATGTGATAGCCTTGAAGTACTTTAGGGATTGGTAATTCATGAATTTTATTATTGAATTATTGTATAGATAGATTAGTGGGAAGGTATTGTAAGTTGTTAGTGGAAATTTCAAGTATTAACTAATTGTTTGCAAGTATATATTGTTGACCTTGACTTTGTGAATTAGGGTTCTATACTGATTAATGAGGACTTGAGTAAACTGTTGGAAATTGACCAATTTGAGACTTGATGAATGATATTAGAAGTGCTATGAATGCTATATCGTAGTTTGGGAGAAGGAGGATTAAACATTGGAAGTGCAATTTGTGTGCAGGTTATTTGATTGATAAAGGCAATGTATAATTTGAGTCATAACCTAATTTGTGTGACCCCAATTAGTATGAGGCCAATTGTAGGTAAAACTAGATATAAAATGGACCAACTTTCATGTAGAAAGCTTGCCAAAATTCTGTCCAGAAAATGACCAATTTAGTGACCTAATTCGGATTGGTAACTTGAAACCCATAATTTTTGACCATATGAACAGTAGCCAGTATTTTTGCCATAACTCACTCAAAACAGGTCCAAATGACCTGACATTTATATCATTGGAAAGCTTAGACATAGGGCTACAACTTTGATAGAGACCACCAAGCCCAAAAATGCCATTAAGCAAGTCAAATTGATTGCCTAAGTTGGGTTACAAAAACTGGCCGAATTGACTTTGACTTAAAAATGACCTAATATTGCAATATAAGTGCAACTTGACCAGCCATGGTCAAATGACCATATCTTGGTCTACAAAACTCCAAATGACCTGAAATTTGTACCGTTGGAAAGCTTAGACATAGAGCTACAACTTTGGTGAAGATCACAGAACCCAGAAATATCATTTACTAAGTCAAATTGCTTGCATAAATTGAGGTAACAAAACTGTCCAGAACCATTGCAACCCAAAATTTGACCATATGAACTGTAGTCACTCATTTGACCATAACTCACTCAAAACAGGTCTAAATGACCTGAAATTTATATCAATGGAAAGATTAGACTTAGAGCTACAACTCTTATGAAGAAACCAAAGCCCATAAATGGCCAGAACCAAGTCAAATTGCTTGCCCAAGTTAGGGTACCAAATCTGCCAGAATTGAACTTGACCTAAAAATGACCTAAAGTTGCATTGAAAATACAATCTGTCCAGCTTTAGTAAATTGACTATATCTTGGTCTATACATCTCAGAATGACCTGAAATCTGTGCCAAAAGTTCAATAAGATATGGAGCTACAAATTTTCTCCTTTGACCAGAAGCTAAAAATCAATGGAAACAAGACATTGAGCTAGATCAATCTAGCACACTAAATTTGGAATTGGTACAATTGACTATTAAGTCCTGAAAATTCAAATGGGCATATCTCCCACAAGAAGTATCCAAATGTAATGAGCCATAGCAATCTTGAAAGCTAAGAAAGAGACCTAAAACTTTGTTTTAGGCAACTTTCTCAAATTATAAATGTATAAGGCAAGAATTTAAGGTCAAAGCCGTTAACGTAATTGAGGACCATGCCAATATAGGACCTTTGAGTCCAAGTCAACAATTTGACTATAAATAATTCTATAAGACTTGAAAAATTATAAGTAAAATTTCTAAATGACTATAAGACATAGGGTAACAAATCTTATGAAGCACACTAAGCCTAAATGTAATACCCCTCACCCGTCTGCAGTGTAGCCGAGCAAGGTGTGTCACACGGAGTATCGGAGCACCTGATCTTATCTGATTTCATTACAGCTCTTGATTTATTTATTCAAAAACTTTATCTAAGGTTTAGGCTACTTTTACTTTTATCAAAATCTAACTAATTACATGTAAAGACAAATTAAACTCCTTTAAAATCCATGGCTACCAAATTCATGCTTCATCATTAATCATCAATTTCTCTCAAATTTCTTATCAATTCAATTCATCACAACCTTAAAACAAAGTTTAATGAAGCAAGGGATGAAAAACTAGCACTAACCTTGTTTTGAAGCTTGCTAAACCTTGATATTTTCTCTCCTTTTTGCTGCCTACTTACTGCCCATGATGTAAGGACCACTTTTAATGAAGGGAGTTTGAAGAAACATGGTTTAAATTAAGGTACATGGAGGTTTGTTCAAGCTCTGGCTATGGAGTTTCAATGGAGATTCAATCAGCTAGAGTGTTTAAAGGTTGAAGATGACTCAAGGTTTTGTCCAAAATAGTTTATATAGGTCCCATAAGTTGAGGTTAGTGGAGCACTAACTTAGATTAAATGATTAAATTACTTAAAGTTCCATAATTTTCATTTATACCCCATTTCTTCCACTATTCATATAATGTATCACATTTTTATTTTTCATGACATCTTCAAACTGTAATACCACTTATTTTTAATGGACATTGAGGTTAAAAGGCAACTCTAGGTGTCAAATGACCAAAATGCCCCTCTGCCGGTTGTATTCCAGATTTTTCGGTAACACCGATTTTTTTCAGTTTCTTAATTTTTTGTTTTTTTTTGTACTAATTTATTTATTTTTCTTTGACATTTCTAATATTAATTATACCTCAATAGACCTTTATTTATGTTTCAAAATTTAATTTTGAGTGTTCCTCGCAATCCTGGGATAGTCAACAGTCCTCGCCGTAACTTCCCGGTGCGGTTACCTATCGCTACGGTGCCAGCTCATTTAACTTAGTCACATTTTATCTCTTTTATTTTTCCTTTATTTTTGTCATCACATATTTCATTATTTTATGCTTACTCACTGTCATTACAGTGTAGTTGCAGACATTTTGACTTTCTGGGGCAGACATTAGCTGTCTGAACTGTAGGACGTACGGACTATGAAAATGAGAGTGTTACAACTCTTTCCCTCTAAAAAGGAATTTCGTCCTCGAAATTCATTAGATTCAAACAACCGAGTTTATCGTTATCTCATAATTTTATTCACTTTCCCATCATTGTTTTCCTCTGCCTTTAGTATTCCTACTCATGAAATTCTATTATTCATTAGTTTCTTCATCTCTCATGCTAGGATTCTTTATCAGTCCTTCAGTCTCTTTTACCAATTCCAATTCTGTTAACTTGCCATTGTCTAGGTATTCTGCATTTGTTTCATATAAAACTGTATATCTTGTTATCATCATGCTTATTTAATAACTATCACTACACACGAACTCCATCAATAGAAGGTATCTATTCTTGCTTCCAGAGGGAATAACACTACAACTTCTAAATATATTTTCAAATACCTAAATCATTCTTTTCTGACAAAAATAGCAAATTAATTATAAGACTCTATATCAATGTCTATATATCTTTACCCAACTCAGTTCAACGTACTGGTGTTCTGCACTTTTTCCCTTACAGTGTTTCATAGGGTATTGTTTGTATGCTAGCTTGATACTTATTATTATATACAAATTCTGTTAGTAGGAGGTATCTCTCCCATCTCCCCTCGGATTCAATGACACAAGTTCTCAGTATATTCTCGAGGGCTTATCACATATTACAGGTTATTATTATCATTTCATTTCATTGTTTACAGGAACTCAATGAGTTTCAGAATTTACCTGAATTACTTGTTTCGACTGTCCATCCATCTGAGGATGATAAGTCGTACTGATATCTCTAAGCTTATAAAAATTACTATAGTACAGGTAGTTCACATTAGTGTAACTGAGTGACTGACTCTAGCTACCTTACAAGTGTGATTTTTCAGTATGCTAGTTCTGAAGTTTAAATTTTTAACTAGAATTTTCACATTTACTTCCCGTAATAGTACTCTATTCGGGTATAACTATATCAAATCACAGACTAGTTATAAATATTCTCATTTTATTGTACCATGAGGAAGCACACAGCTCTACACAATAATCCCATGTCGGTACTGTAATCTGCAGCTTACAATACAAACATCGAGAATATTACATAATCACTACGTTATAACCTCATGAACTAGGTTTTCTACTTCTTTTTCTAATGCCCTCTGCGACTCTGAGTCCATATCTTAACTTTGTATAATCAAAAGTAAACAGATCTGCATTAGTGTCACCTCGACTCTTATGAATGCAATGCATGTATGCACACTAGTTCTTTCTACTTATCTGTGCCTAGGAATGCCTAAACCGTGTTCTGATATCACTAAATGTAACACCCCTCACCTGTCTACAGTGTAGCCGAGTAAGGTGTGTCACACGAAGTGCCGGAGCACCTGATCTTATATGATTTCATTACAGTTCTTGATTTATTTATTCAAAAACTTTATCCAAGGATTAGACTACTTTTACTTTTATTAAAATCTAACTAATTTTGAAATTTCAAAAATTTTATCAACAATCCGGCAGAGTGTTGGCTGTAATTTGGACTAATAATTCTTCTGAACCTGCCAGAAATAATTTCAATATATACTCAAATTCATAACTCAGATTATCTCAAAACATTCTCAACAGTTTCTCAAACTTAGATTCAGTCTCAAAATTTCTCAAACTCAATCTCATTCGGAATCATTATGATTGATAATCAATTTAGATATCAGAATTCTTACATTTCGTTAACTTATATAATTTGCCAATTAAGTACATAAATTTATCAAGTACAGGATATACAAATGAAATTATAGTTACTAATTCACATTACAATATAAGCAGTAATTATAATGTACAGATTAGAAACAATGCTTAAAATGAGCCTTATCTACATGCATTGCTGAGGAGGTGACAACCTTGAACTCTTCTGATACTTCTGCAGATCTGGACTCCAAAATCAAGTCGAAGTACCTGTGCGAAGAAAACAATTCCTTCGTGCTAAGCATTTCTGCTTAGTTGTGCAATAGTATAAGAAGAAATAATATATACAAATAAAGAAAGAAATAAATCATAATTCGGATACTTAGGAATCAATTTAATTTGGTATGGTATTTCTAGTATCAACTATCTTATACACTAGTTTGTTCTTCTTTGGAAGTACTAAGTTCTAACCTTTTAGTAATAATACCTAGTATACAAATTATTCTAACTGTATTGTATTTTAAGTCTCTACGGTTCTGCAAATTATATTTTTGTTATGTTTCTACTAATTGATACACTTGAATTGTATAGATATTTTTAAGCACATTTGTATTTTAAATCATAGCATTTAGGCAAGTATTTTCATGCATAATAGTTGATTTCATTAGTTTTCATAAATTCTGTTGCTAAGCCCTTAATTCCATGTTTTCTGCATTATTTTTAGGTGTTTGGGTGAAGCCCCAAAGGATGAGAGTGCAAAGAAAAGCTTGGAGAGGTAAAAAGACAAAGAATTGCTACTGATACAAAGTACATGAGTCGTGTAAACCAAGCCCCAGACCCGTGTAACTCTCTACCAGAAGAAAGCCAAGAGAATCGATGAGAAACACAAGTACACGGGTCATGTAAGTAGACCTGTGTAATCTGCAGGGACCCGTGTAAGTCTCTACCGGTGCAAGCTTGAAGAACCTTATGGGAACAATAGTGCACGGCCCGTGTAATCAGACCCATGTAGTTGGCACAGACCCATATAACTTTCTGTGCCAAAACAAGACCACGCGATTCTCCTCCAGTAAGTTACACAGCCCTACTTTGCGGGACCCGTGTAGTGACACACGGTCTGTGTACTATGCTACAAACTGTTTTCTGACTCGAATTCCCCTCCTATTTTTTTATTCGAACGAGATTCCTAAAGCCTTTTGGACTCAAAAGGACCTAACTCTAGAGCAACCAATATAAATAGAAAAGAAAATATCAGGAAGGGAGGTCGGTCATTATCATCAGGACTACTGTTGAAGGTTGCTGTTGTCGGACTATACATCAGTACCAAAAGAAGTTTTCCAGCTGAAGCTCCACAAGAATAAAGCTGCAAACTCTCTTTGGTTCCTTCGTTTCATCTCTTTAGACAGATTTTTATTATTTTATTTCTTCTGCATAACTCTATTTTTATTGTTTTTACTTTTTATCATGACATTTGCTGAACTCACCATAGTGAGTAGTTTTCTTATTCTGGATTTGGGAGAGTAGCTCTTGTAATTATTATTATGGATGAACACTGAGTTTTATTTATTGGATTTGAGATTCATTTCTTGATTTAATTTCTTGTGATCTTAATGCATGCTATGTGTTGGTACCCACTTAATTATGATTGTAGATATTAATTGAAGGACTGAAAGGTAAAGATTAACATTAGAAAATCAAGATTTTGAACCTAGAAATTCTGACCTAGACATAGGCTGATATCTTTGTGGAACCTAAAAATTGGTCAAAGGTCTTAAATGATTTTAATTAATTTGATCACCACGAAAGTAGGGTTTGAGTTAATTAGAATACACCCTAGATGCCTTGAGAGAGGATTTAGGATAACTTAGGAATGATTTCCATCAAGGAAAACGATCCTTAATTCAGTAAATAAACAAGATAACATATCTAGTAAGATTCAAGTGTGAAATCTTAATTTCAGAATTGCTTCAAATAAATCATTTCATTTTAAGTTTACTATTTTAGTGTTTAAAGTTAACAAACTTCATTCCCTAAGTATTTGATAGCCTAGACAGTCAAGATTTCTGTGTAGATTGGTACTTGCTAAATAAAATTTCTCGTGGGAATGATACTCTACTTATCACTTTATTACTTGTTAGCGATACATGCACTTGCGGTGATTGCAAAATAGCAAAACAAGTTTTTGGCGCCGTTGCCAGGGAATTGTTGGTTTTAGTAATATTAAGCGATAGGCGATTTAGCTGATTTAGGCAATTATATTTATTATTTAATTTTATTTTACTGGTTGTATTTCTTTTCTTTTCTCTCAGGTGCCCGATCTGGTATATGACCAGAACAAAGCCAGAAGAAATTTTGGACTATAATCCAGAAATAGACAAAACTCTGAAAGCTATCAGGAGCGAAAGGAAACATCAAGAGCACGATCAAGGAGATCCTGAAATCCCAACCATGGCTGATAATAATGACAGACCAAGACTCTTGAGAGATTACAGAGCTCCATCTGTCCAAGGATTTCAGCCCAGTGTCACTAGACCCACAGTGGAAGCCAACAACTTTGAATTAAAACCAGCATAGCTCCAAATAATTCAACAAACCCAGTTTGCAGGTTCACCAACAGAGGACCCACACTATCACCTCCAGTGCTTTCTTGCCCTATGTGATACATTCATGATGAATGGAGTGTCTGATCAAGCAATAAGACTCAGAGAATTCCCATTCTCCCTTTGGGATAGAGCAAGGAAGTGGTTACTTTCTCAACCAACTGAAACATTCACTACATAGGAAAACCTCTCTCAAGCTTTTCTAGCAAGGTATTTCCCACCTGCAAAGACTGCAAAGTTGAGGATTGAGCTTAACACCTTCAGACAAAAGGAAGGAGAGTCACTCTATGATGCATAGGAAAGATATAAAGACCTGCAGAGGGAATGTCCACACCATGGCATAGAAGATTGGCTATTGGTGCAAAATTTCTATAATGGATTACTATCCTCTATAAGGAGCACAGTTGATTCAGCTGCAGAGGGTGATCTAATGGAGAAAACAGTGCCACAAGCATTTGAACTTCTAGAAAGGGTTGCATACCATAATTATGAGTGGTCAAATGAAAGAGGAAATGCAACGAGAACTGCAGGGGTCCTGGAAGTAGATGCCCTAAGCATGATAAATGCCCAGTTTGATCAGCTCACAAAGAAACCTGAAAGAATGCAAGCCAACGCAGTTGATACAAATAGTCAACATGAGGGAAGCTATGAAGGAGGATACATGAATTCAGAATACATCAATTTCAAAGAACCTACAGAACAGATGAACTATGTGAATAATGGAGGAAACTTCAACCAGAGGCAGCCAAACAATTCGTATTCAAATACTTACAACCCTGGATGGAGAAACCACCCAAATTTCTCATGGTCCAATCAGCAAAACTAGCCAATAAACAAGCAACAAGGGTACAAACCTCCAGCACCCCCTGGATTTCAAAAAAGAGGTCAGAACTTTGCACAGCCATCACTCCCTCTCCAACCTCAACAACCTGAACCGAAAATAACCATGAAAACCATGATGGAAGGATTCCTAGCAGCTCAAGAACAACAAACTAAATTGATTAAACAGCTGACTTCCAAAATGGACCAACTTGCTACCCATAACAAGATGCTAGAGAATCAAATCGCTCAGCGAGCAAGTTCTTCAAGTAAGGCTGCTGGCAAACTGCCCAGTCAACCAGAAATGAACCCAAGGGAGCATTGTAAGGTAGTTGCACTGTGGAGTGGGAGAATTCTAGTACAACCAGAGGTAGAATCGATAGAGGAAACCATAGAAAAATCTAAAGACCAAGCAGAGAAAAAGGAGGAAGAAGCTAAGAAAGATCAAGAGGAGGAAGCAAGGAAGATAAAGAAATTACCAGAACCATACTAGCCTCCTCTACCTTTTCCTCAGAGATTTTAGAAAGCTAAACTGAACAAGCAGTTTGGGAAGTTTTTGGAAGTTTTACATAAACTTTACATTAACATCCCTTTCACTGAAGCACTTTCTCAGATGCCATCTTATGCTAAATTTCTTAAGGAAATTCCGTCAAAGAAAAGGAAACTAAAAGACTATGGAACAGTAGCTCTAATAGAGTAATGCAGTGCCATTCTGCAAAACAAACTGCCTCCAAAGTTGAAGGATCCAGGAAGCTTCTCCATACCCTGTATCATTGGTAACAAGAAAATAGACAAGACCCTCTGCGATCTTGGGGCAAGCGTCAGTCTAATGCCTCTATCAATATGCAAAAAGCTAGAGATCGAGGAACTGAAACCCACAACAATCTCATTGCAATTGGCTGATCAATCCATTAAATATCTTGTAGGGATACTTGAGAACATCCCTATCAAAGTGGGCAAATTCTTCATTTCAGTGGGCTTTGTTGTCATTGAGATGGAAGAAGATGTCCAAATTTCTATCATCTTGGGAAGACCATTCTTGGTAACTGCCGGAGCTATCATAGACGTAAAAAATGGACGATTAAGCCTCAAGGTAGGAGAAGAAGAAGTGGAGTTCAACTTGTTCGACACAATGAAACACAAATTTGAACCTGATGAATGCTTCAAGGTTGATATAATTGACGAACAAGTTAAAGAGAAATTTCATAAGACACATCCTAAAGATCCTTTTGAAGCATGTATTGTGCACAGTCACATAGTGGATGATGAAAATATAGAAATAGCAGCATGTGCACAATAGTTGGCAGCTCCTCCACCCCTACCCTTAGCTAAGGCTTCTGAGATAGAGAAGTTGAAGGAGGAACAAACCAAAGGTAAGTTCCAGGAAAACTCCAAACAGGTGGAGCTTAAACCTCTCCCATCTTCACTAAGGTACGCATTCCTGGACTCAAAGTCTAATTATCCTGTTATAATCAATGCTAGCCTGTCTAAGTTAGAAGAGGAAAAATTATTAAGAGAACTTTGGATCCATAGCAAAGCATTAGGGTATAAAATAGAAGACCTGAAAGGGATCAACCCTTCGTTTTGCATGCATAGGATACCCATGGAAGAAAACAGTAAACCCACAATCGAACATCAAAGAAGACTAAACCCAAACATGAAAGAAGTAGTCAAGAAAGAAATTTTAAAACTATTAGATGCAGGTATCATATACCCAATTTCTGATAGTAAATGGGTTAGTCCAGTACATATAGTTCCTAAGAAAGGTGGGACAACTGTTATCCAAAATGCAAGTAATGAACTAATCCCTACTAGAGTAGTCACTGGTTGGCGAATGTGCATTGATTATAGGAAATTGAATAGTGCCAGCAGAAAAGATCATTTCCCTCTTCCTTTCATTGACCAAATGTTAGAAAAGTTAGCAAAACACTCTTATTTCTGTTATCCAGATGGGTACTCGGGATTCTTTCAAATTTCTATTCAACTAGAAGACCAAGAAAAAACAACGTTCATTTATCCCTATGGAACATTTGCATATAGAAGAATTCCTTTTGGTCTTTGTAATGCACTGCTACCTTTCAAAGATGCATGATGGCTATCTTTTCTGATTATATTGAAGATATCATGGAAATTTTTATGGATGATTTTTCTGTCTATGGAACTACTTTTGATGATTGCCCAGCTAATTTATCTAAGGTATTGCAAAGATGTGAAAAATCAAACCTGGTCCTAAATTGGGAAAAATGCCATTTCATGGTAAGGGAAAGCATAGTTCTGGGACATTTGATATCAGAAAGAGGAATTGAAGTTAATAAGGCAAAACTTGAGATCATTGAAAATATGCAACCCCTAACATCAGTCAAGGGAGTGCGAAGCTTTTTGGGACATGCAGGATTCTACAGAAGATTCATCAAAGACTTTTTCAAAATAGCTAAGCCACTTATTAACTTGTTAAGTCAAGATATTCCCTTTGATTTTGATGAAAATTGCGTTGTCTCCTTTAACAGAATCAAAGAAACCCTGATATCAGCACGAATAATGCAGCCATTGAATTGGGAGCTACCATTTGAGGTGATGTGCGACGTGAGTGACTTTGCAGTTGCAGCAGTGCTCGGGCAAAGAAAAGATAAAAAGCTCCATGCTATTTATTATGCTAGCAAGACACTCGATGATGCACAAATCAATTATGCTACCACAGAGAAGGAATTCCTAGCAGTGGTACTTGTAATGGGCAAATTCAGATCTTACCTCATCGGGTCAAAAGTCATTGTATTCATAGATCATGCTGCAATCTGGTACCTTATGAACAAAAAAGAAGCAAAACCAAGACTGATTCGATGGATTCTACTCCTGCAAGAATTTGACCTTGAAATCAAGGACAAAAAGGGATCCGAAAATGTAGTAGTTGACCATCTTTCCAGACTAAAATTAGAGTACACAGAGGACTTCAAAGATTTGCCAATTGATGATTCATTTCCTGATGAGTAATTACTTGTATTCTCCAAAGCTCCATGGTACGCTGACTTTGTTAATTTTCTTGTATGCAGGGTACTACCTCCAAACATGACTTATCAACAAAGGAAGAAATTCCTACATGATGTGAGATATTACTTATGGGAGGAACCCCTACTGTACAAGAGATGTAATGATGGGCTAATAAGAAGGTGCATACCAGAGGAAGATATGGAAAGTATCATTTATCATTACCATTCATCACTATATGGAAGATATTTAGGCACTTCAAAGACCGCAGCCAAGATTTTACAAGTAGGGTTTTACTGGCCACATTTATTTAAGGATGTAAGATCCTTTGTGCTAACTTATGATCAATGCCAAAGAACAGGTAACAGTTAAAGAAGGAATGAAATGCTACTGCATGGTATACTTGACATAGAATTGTTTGATGTATGAGGAATAGACTTCATGGGCCCATTCCTCTCTTCTCATGTAAATAAGTATATTATGGTTTGGAGTTGATTATGTGTCAAAATGGGTAGAAGCTATTGCAACACCAACCAACGATGCTAGAGTGGTCACCAAGTTCTTCAAGAAGAATATCTTCACAAGATTTGGCATACCACGAGCGATAATCAGTGATGGAGGAAGCCACTTCTATAACCAATAATTTGAAACACTACTGAAAAAGTATGAAGTAACTCACAAGGTGGCCACACCTTATCATCCTCAAACTAGCAGTCAAGTAGAAATATCAAACAGGGAACTGAAGCAGATTCTTGAGAAAACTATAAACAGATCCAGGAAGAATTGGTGCATGAAGCTAGATGATGCACTATGGGCATACCGCACTGCATATAAAAACCCAATTAGCACAATACCCTTCCGACTGATTTATGGAAAATCATGCCATCTCCCTGTTGAACTTGAGCATAAGGCCTACTGGGCAATTCAGGTACTAAACTTTGACCTCAAAGCTGCTGGTGAGAAAAGGCTCTTACAATTGAATGAGTTGGAAGAAATCCGACAAGATGTATACGAAAATGCCAAAATTTTCAAGGATAAAACCAAAAGATGGCATGATAGGCACATAGCAAGGAAAGAGATAAAAGAAGGAGATCTTGTCCTCTTATTCAACTCTAGATTGAAACTCTTTCTAGGGAAGCTGAAATCAAGATAGTCCGGACCTTTCAAGGTCACCCAAGTCTTCCCACAAGGTGCAGTAGAGGTATGGAGCGAAACCTCAGGCGCATTCAAGGTTAATGGACAGAGGCTGAAGCCTTACTTTCAGGGAGAACCTATAGAAACGGGAGTAAATTGCACTCTCAATCCTCCTACTGACAGACCATAAACAAACAAAGTCCAGCTAAAGACTATAAACAAGCGTTTTTTGGGAGGCAACCTAAAATTTTTTCAAACTTTTCTTCTTTTCTTTTTCTTCAATATTGAATTTTTGTTTCGTACTTATTAGCATTTCATTTTGTAGGATTTTTGAAAAGGGGAATAGAGATCAAGAGAGGAAGGGAATCACCAAGTCAAAACCACAAAAGGGAAAATTAAACAAAACCGGGGAAGTAACTCTATTGTTAATCTTTGCATCCATTTCATATGTTATGATGATAAAATTTTTTATCTGCTAAAGATTTGAAAATCAGAAAATTACACGGGTCGTGTACTGGTAGTACACGCCGCATGTAACTTTTTAGAAGTCCATAAATTTCATGCAATCTTGACCCTTCAGGAGATAGAAATTTACACGGGTGCATATCCCAAATTACACGGACCGTGTAATGTCTCTAGCAGAATAACTGAGAGACAGAAGGTTACACAAGGCTCCTTGAATTTTACATGGGCTGTGTAACATATCCAGTAAAGTAACCCGAGAGACAGGAAGTTACATGGATCCCATAGCTGATTTACATGGGCCGTGTACTATGACAGATTTTAAAAATTTCATGCAGAAATTTACACGGCCCTACATTTCGGGACCCGTGTAGTGATACACGACTCGTGTATTTCGTCACAGACGTGACTCCTGGGATGAGAAACGTGCAAAACGAAGAGTCCTAATGGCTCTTTAAATACACTCCTAGCATTAAAACCCTTCATAAACATAAAACCCTTTATCTACTCCCTTCCTAGCCTATAAAAACCTCTCAAATCTCATCTTCCTTCACTAAAATCATACTCTTCTCCTTCCCAAAAACACACCCATGGCTCCTACAAAGAGATCTGCAAGGAGGATCGACTCTTCTTCAAGACAAAAAGGAGAATCCTCACCTTCTCTACCCCAGCCTCCAACCCAACACCCAAGAACGAGGGTAGCCACTCCCCAACCATCTCAACAAGCACCTCCTCTACTGCAACCACAGCCACAACCCGCTCCACAACCTGAAATCTCTATTTCTTGGGGATTTCGAGATGATGCCCATAAAGCAATGTGCACCTGACTTCATGCCCAAAAAATATCCTCCACCAAATACATAGATTTTCTGCTTTTATAGCAAATCGGGTTGCAAGAAGAAATCAATGGGCTACTTGACAGCATTGGGTGGACAAGGTTCATCCAACTCCAATTTCTGGCTTACAAAGACACAACGCTAGAATTTTTGGGTAGCTTCAAGGAACTTATGGCCCACCGATAGTGAAGACAAGGGCAGAATTGAGTTTCGCCTACTTGGTGTAGACCGGGTAATGAATATGGACGAGTTCAACGCCATCTTCGACTTTGACAGTATCGGCCACCAAGAAATCCCAAAGAACCGCATACTGCACAACAATATCAACTTTTGGGATTCCATTGCACCAAACACAGAGCCCTACAACTCCAGCAAATCCAAATCAACGGGCATCACTAGTCCAGTATGGCAATACATGCATCGGTTCACCGCCCACACCATCATGGGCCGTGGCGATAGCCTTGGCGTTGTCAATGCCAGTGAGCTATTTTTCCTATGATGCATGGTCACCGAGCAGTGGTGCAGCACTGGCTTTTTCTTGTGCAACCGTCTCCGATGCCTTTGCCATCAGCCAACCAGGCACATAGTGTTTGGAGGCCTTATCACCACCATTGCCCTCCACTTCGGCTTTGTTTTAGGACATCACAGACTGCGCTTTGTTACTGGAACATTGAGAATTGATCAAACTATCTCCATATCCATAGGGATATGTAAGAAGGTGGGCAACAAATGCTACTTGGTGGATGCCGAAGGAAACACCGTCCCTCGGAGAGATGAGGCAAGGGAGGGACTCAGTGAGACCTCACAGCCTCAAGAAGAAGGGCAAGGGCGGATGTTCGAAGAGTCCCCTGTTCGAGTGCCTCCATACACACCACCACCGACAGACCCGGTCCTTGCATACTTGCAGCTCATAGAGACCACAATATACTGCAGGATGTTCGCTATTGAGGACAGCCTCCAGAAAGCACACAACAAGCTAGACATTTTAATGGACAAACTAGATGAGGAGGATGAGGAGGAAAAGGAGCAAGGATCACTAGCATCACCACCATCATCATCAGAAGCCTTTTAGAGATAGGACTATAGGATAGGATCTTTATTGTAATATCTTACATGCCCTAGTCCTAACTTGCAACCATAAGTCGCTTTTATTTGCTTTATGTTCAAAAAAATTTTCCATGCTTAATAAATATTATGCTTCCTTAAAATTTTTGTACGCTTGATCTAATCTTGCACATTATATTGACATTGAGGACAATGTCTGGTTTGAGTTTTGGGGGGGGGGGGGGATACATTTGCACTTGCATATCATTACATGCACATCATTGCATTGTTTAAATTCAGCTACATTATTCTTGTGTGTCAAAATTTTCGAGAATTTTTTGAAAATTTTTGGATTGTAAATTGTGAAACTTAGCACTATAACCAAATTTTTTTGTAAGCTAATAATTGGACTCCACGGGGTAGAAGAATGAACGTATCTAGATGGGAAAAAAGGGATTCTAACATGTTATTTGTGAAGAAGCTAATCTCTTTTATGGAACTAGACTAGCTAAACCTCTTCATAACTATTAATTTATCACATTGAACTTGTAAAATTAGGAGAACAAATTTTGAAACACAAACAAACTCAAAAATTGCCTCACTAGCTCTAGAACATATCTCTCGGACCTATCGAGGTGAAATCCTAGCATATGTTTGATGAAGAGATGATTAAGGCATTCTTTGATACAGCCTTACTAAGCCTTAACCACCCCTAAATTAAAATATATATCCCTTGTAGCCAACTTGAAGCCTATGTTCATCCCTTAAAATTTATTGCTTACCCATGTTATTCACCTAGCCTCTAACCTAAACAACTACCATACCCTTTTGAGGAAGCAAAATGCATAAAGAAAATGAAGAGAGGATGTGGAACTCAAGAAAAAATACGAGTGTGCAATTGAAGCCAAAGAAAAATTTGCCTTTCCAACCCAGCAAAAGTAATGAGTTTGGGGGAGAGAACAAAAAGGAAAAAGAAAAGAAGTTCCAAGATAAGTGCCGTGGAAGCATGCTTGACAATATAAAAAGCCAAAAGCCTTTCCTCTCCACACAAAATATATAGAAACGAACTCAGTATACTTGGATTTTATGCATACATGCTATCCTCATATTTGCATTCCCTAAAATCTTTCATTGGCAACCAAGTTTATCCCTCTAGCCCCATTACAACCCTTTTAAAGACCTTTTGATCTTTTGAAAAAGCACATGCTACATTAGTGGAGATAGAAAATTGAGATATGCCTGTGGAGTTAGAATTGAAATACTTCATCTCAATTACTTATGAAAGAGGCAAATTTGGGGGAGTTAGTATTTCTTAATTCTATCCCGATAAAACAGGTTGTTTGTAGCTTATTAATGGTCTTGTATAGAGGAATAATTAGTCAAAACACCATGAAACGAGGTAAAGTTCCAAACAGGCAGCTGTTAGAACCCTTATGCCTCGAAAGAGGGGAGTTGGTATGAAGGTTGGAGGAGTTCAATTCTATGCTTATTAAATTGATGGTTGTATTCCTAAGTATCCCCTGAAATGTGCTATAAAACAGAGTTTTGTTTTGCTTGAGGACAAGCAAAAGTTTGAGTTTGGGGGTATTTGATAGACTTGAATTGTATAGATATTTTTAAGCACATTTGTATTCTAAATCATAGCAGTTAGGTAACTATTTTCATGCATAGTAATTAATTTCATTAGTTTTCATAAATTATGTTGCCAAGCCCTTAATTTCATATTTTCTGCATTATTTCAAGTGTTTGGGTGAAGCCCCAAAGGATGGGAGTGCAAAGGAAGGCTTGGAGAGGTAAAAAGACAAAGAATTACTGCTGATACAAAGTATACGGGTCATGTAAACTAAGCCCCAGACCCGTGAAACTCTCTGCCAGAAGAAAGCCAAGAGAATCGATGAGAAACACAAGTACATGGGTCGTGTAAGTAGACCCGTGTAATATGCAGGGACCCGTGTAAGTCTCTGCCAGGTGCAAGCTTGAAGAATCCTATAGGAACAATAGTGCACGGCCCGTGTAATCAGGCCCATGTAGTTGGCACAGACCCGTGTAACTTTCTGTGCCAAAACAAGACCATGTGTCACACCCTACCCCTCTATAAGGCATAACATGATCCCGTAGTATACCTAATGAATTACCAACTCCGTCTACAGATAACCCATTAAATACACTACAAGGGATTTTAAAAACTTTTCTTATTTCTTTTACAGTGGTGAGCACTATTTACAGGTGCTAAAAACCTTTTTGAACTGAAGTGATAGAACTAACACATTTGAATTATTTGGAATTTCTATAAAAATTTTGGCAGAGTGCCATCTATATTTTGGATAAAACAGTTCTTCAGAAAAACCTGTAAAAAGCACTTTAATATATATTTCCAAATCTCAACTCCAACATGTTTCTCAACACAACATATTTCTCAACTCAAATCCATAGTAATTTTTCAAAGACTGAGATACAAGAAATATAATACAATTTTTTTTACAAGTCAAAATAACTCAAAATTTACTTTACAACTTTAATGTACAATTTTAATTTACAACTGCTCAAAACCAAGAACACTATATACATACAGTGAACATACATTACAATATAAAATGCAGAATATGGTATACTCAATATACCCGATGATCTCTCAATGTAGTACTAGCAGCCTAGTCTGCTGCCCTGTCAGTCTGTCTACCTGCGACAGCAATGAAAAGCTATCGCTGAGTAAAATTTACTCAGTGGTGCACAATAACAATTTGAAATGCGATATATAAATCTTTTATTGGCAGTTCACAAATCAAATGATTCACAATTGCATTTCACAATTTACAAAATTCATCTAACACAAATTTGATCAAATAACTGAGTAACACAATGTTGCCAATCGATAACATAATTTAGGCCATGACACAATTTTTTCCACACATGCCGTGTTGTACACCACGATAAGACACACTCACCCCAATAATCGAAATCAATGAGGTAGGAAGCTAGCTGAATAATCAGTACTCATCTACACTCACCTCAGACTGGGAAGTCAATGAGGGAGAAACATAATCACACTCACCCCAGACTGATAAGTCAAAGAGGGAGGAATATATCAATAGTGTCATGCCAAATGTGAATCAAAACAATTTCAAATCATAATATTTCATACAAACCATAAATCACATTTTATCTCAAAATTTCCATTTGCAAAGTTGGCAATACAATAATTTCCAAATAATATTCCTAAAACCAAAGTAATCAAAACTTATTCATAACTCATTTCTCTACATAAATTTGCTAGTAAAAGCAGTGAATATAAAAGTATTGTGCACGGACACAATTTAAAACTATAATGTTGAATTAATTTTTAAGTAGAAAATGAGAAGTCAAAATTATTGTACACAAACACAATTTAAAACAATAAAACAATAACATATAAATAATCGTAATTTATTTCAATTGAAAAGTTCAAAAGAAATACTTATTGTGCACAAATACAATTTAAAACAGTAACATATAAATAATCGTAATTTATTTCAATTGAAAAATTCAAAAGAAATACTTATTGTGCACAAACACAATTTAAAACAATAACGTACAAATAATCATAATTTATTTCAATTGAAAAATTCAAAAGAAATAAATATTGTGCACAAACACAATTTAAAATAATAACGTACAAATAATCATAATTTATTTCAATTGAAAAATTCAAAAGAAATAAATATTGTGCACAAACACAATTTAAAACAATAACATATAAATAATCGTAATTTATTTCAATTGAAAAATTCAAAAGAAATACTTATTGTGCACAAACACAATTTAAAACAATAACGTACAAATAATCATAATTTATTTCAATTGAAAAATTCAAAAGAAATAAATATTGTGCACAAACACAATTTAAAACAATAACGTACAAATAATCATAATTTATTTCAATTGAAAAATTCAAAAGAAATAAATATTGTGCACAAACACAATTTAAAACAATAACATATAAATAATCGTAATTTATTTCAATTGAAAAATTCAAAAGAAATACTTATTGTGCACAAACCTCTGATAACCGTCTCTTGGCTCTGACTCAGTGTTTCATTCCCCTCCCTGAGTCTTTGCTAACTGAGAAACACAATTTGAAGTGTTTCAGTACTCATTTAAACTGTCTCTAACGATAATGCTTGATAATTAATTCACTGAATTCATTTATTCGCTTAGTCAACCTACTATGTCGACCCTTGGTACATTCTAGGTAATTTAGGTTTTAATTTCATTAATATGTCACATTCGATAGTCTTTTAGGGTTGGTACATGTTACCAAATTCATTTCCGTGTATACTGCATTTTCTTGCGATTTGCTGGATTCTGGGATACTAGTTTGACCTAGCCGGACGACCTAGTTCTCTCGGTTTTCGGATTTCGGTCAAAACTACAAACTTGTAGATCTATGTCTTATGGAACGCGGGGCAAAATTTCAGGTCATTCTGAGTTATGTAGGCCAAGTTATGATCATTTTACTATTGCTGGTCAAATTGCACCAAAATTGGTCATTTTAGGTCACTTTAGGTCATTTTAGGTTCGGCCAGTTTTTGGACCCGAACTTGTGCAAGCTGTTTGAGTTACTTATGGTCATTTCTGGGCTTTGGTGTCTTCATAAGACTTGTAGATATGGGTCTTAACTATTCATGGTTAAAATTTCAGGTCAATTGGACCTGTTTTGAGTGAGTTATGACCTAAAAACTAACTGCTGCCCAAATGGTCAATTTTCAGGCCTCATTTGCACTTAATCCGGATTTGGTCATTTTTCAAGCTACCTTGCAAGCAGAATTTTGGCAAGCTTCCTTCATGAAAGTTGGCACATTTTGTGCCTAATTTCACCTCCAATTGGTCTCATACCAATTGGAGCCACACACTTAAAGTTATAGGCCTAAAATACAAACTGCCTTATTGCAATTCTTGCATACATATCAAACATCACTTTTAACACTCACCAAACTTAACATTCAAACTAATTCTGGTTGTACCATGACCTAAACATAATTCACAACACATTATAGGTCATTTTGGCAGCTTACAATTACATTTAATGTGCACCAACAAGTGCAGAATTTGCCCAACTCAATTTACAACAATTTAACTCCATAACCAAGCTCATGCACATGTCCAACCTTCACACCACTATACATACATTCAAACTGCCATAAAAACCAACACATTTTAACATCATTATTCCATAAACCAAGCATGAATTCCAGCATTCTTCAAGAGTTAACAAACTGCCACAATGGTACACTTACATTCCATTACTTTCCAAGCTTTAAATCTCATTTTACATTTACATATACTAAGTATATATTACCCAAACAATTTCCTACACAATATACGTTTAATCAATCATTTAATTCACCATTTACAAGCACAATTAAACTGCCTTCAAGGTGTTTCCATGGCTGCCAAAAGTGCACATTCCCATTCAACATAAAACTCAAAAATTTCTCCATAAATCAAACACCCATAACACCCTTACAAACTTTAACAAAGCAATATTCAAAAACTCAAACTTACCTATGGATGAGACTTCTCAAATCTTCACTAAACTTCTTGATTTTGGTATCAAACTCTTCCTTGTGATGTGGGGATAAACTTTAATGAAGACAAGTGTGGGAAAAGATGGCTTGATCATGGAGTTGTAATGGTTTGAAGGTGGGTGGCCATGGGAGGGTTTGAAAGCTTTCATGCGGCAATGGAACTTTTAAATTGAAGAAGATGACTTGCAGATTGGTTACTGGATTTACACCTGCCCATTGAGTATTTAATTTAATCCATAGTGGTCCACTCACCTTAATTAAACTATATTATATGTTTTAATTGATAATTACACCATTTACTCTCCATTTTTGCTATTTACATTAGGTACCCCTAAATTAATTTTTTATTATATTTTCCAAGTGTAATATTATTTATTTTTAATGGAAATTTAGGTCAAAAGACAATTCGGGATGTCAAATGACCACAATGCCCCTGTTCGGGTTGCATTGCCGATTTTTCGGTAGCACCGGGTTTTGTCTGTTTTTCGATTTCTCACTTTTCTTTGTGCTAATTATTTAATTTTTCTTTGATATTTCTAATGATATTTATACTTCAATAAATATTTATTCGAGTCCTAAAAATATTTTCCGGGTTCCGCGGTCCGTACTAGTCAACGGTCCACGCCGTGACTTCCCTGCAAGATCACCCATCGCTAGGGTTCTCGGCTCGCTTAACTTAGTTGCATTTCTTTACTATTATTTTTCCTTTATTTTTCTTGTATTTTCTTTTCTTGTATTTCATTATTTAATGTCTCCTCACTCATATCGAAGTGTAGTTCTAGGCATTCTAGCTGTCCGGACAACACTGGTCACCGGAACAGTAGAACGCACTACCGAACTTAGGGGTGTTACACCATGCGATTCTCCTCCAGCAAGTTACACGACCCTACTTTGCGGGACCCGTGTAGTGACACACGGGCCGTGTATTATGCTGCAGCCTGTTTTCTGACTTAAATTCCCCTCCTGTTTTCTGATTTGAACGAGACTCCTAAAGCCTTTTAGACTTAAAATGACCTAACTCTAGAGCAACTAATATAAATAAAAAAGAAAATATCAGGAAGGGAGGTCGGCCACTATCATCAGGACTGCTGCTGAAGGTTGCTGTTGTCGGACTCTACATCAATACCAAAAGAAGTTTTCCAGCTGAAGCTCCATAAGATCAAAGCTGCAAACTCTCTTTGGTTCCTTCGTTTCATCTCCTTAGACGGATTTTTATTATTTTATTTCTTCTGCATAACTCTCTTTTAATTATTTTTACTTTTTATCATGACATTTGCTGAACTCACCATGAGTGAGTAGTTTTCTTATTCTGGATTTGGGAGAGTAGCTCTTGTAATTATTATTATGGATGAACACTGAGTTTTATTTATTGGATTTGAGATTCATTTCTTGATTTAATTTTTTGTGATCTTAATGCATGCTATGTGTTGGTACCTGCTTAGTTATGATTGTAAATGTTAATTAAAGGACTGAAAGGTAAAGATTAACATTAGAAAATCAAGATCTTGAACCTAGGAATTCTGACCTAGACATAGGCTGATGCCTTTGTGGAACCTAAAAATTGGTCAAAGGTCTTAAAGAATTTTAATTAATTTGATCACCATGAAAGTAGGGTTTGAGTTAATTAGAATACACCCTAGATGCCTTGAGAGAGGATTTAGGATAACTTAGGACTGATTTCCATCAAGGAAAACGATCCTCAATTTAGTAAATAAACAAGATAACATCCCTAGTAAGATTCAAGTGTGAAATCTTAATTCCAGAATTGCTTCAAATAAATCATTTCGTTTTAAGTTTACCATTTTAGTATTTAAAGTTAACAAACTTTATTCCCTAAGTATTCGATAGCCTAGACAGTCAAGATTTCTGTGTAGATTGGTACTTGCTAAACAAAATTTCTCGTGGGAACGATACTCTACTTATCACTTTATTACTTGTTAGTGATACGTGCACTTGCAGTGATTAGAAAATAGCAAAACACTAATCTCTTTTACTCATTTCATTCAATACTTAATTTAATTGTACTGAGATTTCATTATACTTAACTTAACTGCCTGAATTGAATAATGTTTTAATTGACTGCCCGTGTAGCCTATACACTGACCAGATTAGATAAATAGATATACTAGTACTGGGTACCTAGTACCTCGTGCCGTCACACCATCGGTCACAAAGTATCTCCCAGTGTGCAAACAGTGTGGCTAAAAAGCCATATAATCAATCAAGCATTAAGCCGAGTATAATAACACAATTCGTATAGCCATAGGCTATTAAAATCATAGTATGGCATAATAAGCCAGAAAACATAGTACGGCATGAAGCGATTTACAGAACAACTGTCAGAATCCTATTGGCATGCCAACCTATCCAAACTAGTCAACTAGGCAAACTAGGACATATTACAAGATTAAATATTTATTTCTTTATTTTTAGGGTTTATTGGTCATTATACAATTCACTGGTCAATGAAAATGTTGACCTTTTTATACATCATGGATAAGTTGATTCTAGTATCAACATGTCACAATTTGCATTTCAATATGCTACCAATATAGTGCAATTTACAATTCTCACAAGTTGGCATTTATTGCCAAACTACTTCAAGGTTTCATTGTATGTTAATGTCAAATTTTCAGTTTTAGTGTGCTAGATTGGTCTAGCTTAATTCCTATTTCTCTTGGTTTTTAGCTTCTGGTCAAAGAAGCAAAATTGTAGCTCTATGTTATTGAACTTTTGGCACAAATTTCAAGCCATTCTGAGTTGTATAGACCAAGATGTGATCAATTTACTAAAGCTGAATAGATTGCATATTTAGTGCAAAATTTGGTCAATTTTAGGTCAAATTCAATTCTGGTAGTTTTGGTATCCTAACTTGGGCAAGCAATTTGACTTGGTTCTAGTCATTTCTGGGCTTTAATGTCTTCATAAGAATTTTAGCTCTATGTCTAAGCTTTCCATGGTATAAATTTCAGGTCATTTGGACTTGTCTTGAGTGAGTTATGGTCATTTTAGTGACTACTGTTCATTTGGTCAAATTCAGGGTTGCAATAGTTCTGGACAGTTTTGTTACCTCAAATTGTGCAAGCAATTTGACTTAGTAAATGACATTTATGGGTTCTGTGATCTTGACCAAAGTTGTAGCTCTATGTTTAAGCTTTCCAATGATATAAATTTCAGGTCATTTGGACCTGTTTTGAGTGAGTTATGGACAAAATACTAGCTATTGTTCAAATGGTCAATTTTCCAGTTTGCAAGGTTGCAAATTCGGATTTGGTCATTTCTTTAGGTCATTTCTAGGCAAAATTTTAGCATAACTTCTACATGAAAATTGGTCCATTACAAATCTAATTTTACCTCCAATTGGCCTCATACCAATTGGGGTCACACATTTTTTATTTATGGCTAAAATTATTTACTGTTTTCAACACAACACAACCTGCACATGAAATAATACTTCCAATTGTCATTCCTCCTCCTCCTAAAACTATAATTCTGAATTCATGGCACTTCTATATCATTCATCACATCTCAATTTTGTCATTTTGGGCAGAATATACCAATCCTCAATACACCAAATACAATCCTAATTCACAAAGTCAAAGTTCACATAATTTACACATGAAATCACCTAACTAATACATGAAATTCCCACAATAATTTACATACACCTACATTAATCCCTTAGTACCATAATTCATTAAATAAATTCATGAAATCAAGCACTCTTGTAACACCCCTCACCCGGCTATAGTGTAGCCGAGCAAGGCATGCTACAATCGGTGCCGGAGCACCCTAACTTATCTTACCTTATTTTTCTTAAATAATTTTGAATTCATTTAATTTAATATCAATTATTTTTCAACGGAGAAATCAGTGGAGTTTCCCCTATTTTATTATCGTTGGTATATTTCAATATTCACCTGTTTGAAATTCAACAATATTTCTAAAATAAAATCTTATCCATACATTTCAATTTCATAATCATTTCCACACTCATATCATCATTTGAAAAATCATTATGTAATTCAAATCTATACTCATTTGTACAAATTCATTCATGCTCCATTCTTATAGCAAAATTCTCAAATTTGCATTAATTTACATCATATGCAATAATTAAATAGATCATTAATTTACATGATATACAAATTAATTACAATTTGCTAGTTTACATTACAATATAAGAAATAAATAACATACACAAAATACATGATATGCTTAATGTGAGCCCTATCTACATGCATTGCTGAGGAGATGACAACCTTGAACGCTCTGCAGATCGAATCTTCAAAATCTCTGTTTAGTATTTGCTGGGCTTTAACTTCAGTACCTACGCGAGGAAACAATCCCATCGCGCTAAGCATTGCTGCTTAGTGGTGCAATAATATAACAAGGAAATAATATACAAATAAAGATAGAAATAAAACATAATTTAAATAATTAAGATTTATTTATACTTCACATGCGGTTTCTAAAATTTGATATGTTTTATTCTAATTTAGTCTTCTTTGAAAGTGTTTATTTCGCCAATGTACAGAAATAATGTACAAAGAAAAATGATTTAAAAATAATAAATATATGCTTATATTATCATGTAAGTCACATTTGCAATATTTATGTGTGTTATAATTTTCTTGCTAATCTTTTAGCTTTTCCTCAATACTTTCTAGGTTGTCTCAGATTATTTCATAATAAGTAAATTTTGATATCGGTCCAGTTCATTTCGATTCTTTTTAATAAATAACTATTCTAATTTATTTTAAGTCATCTTACTCATTTCTTTTATTTAATATCTAATATTTTTAATTGCTAATATTCTTAACTTATTTCAATAAATTTCACTGCCCAAGTAACCTATGACAGGCTGACTAAACTGGATAATGGGTCGTTGGCACTGGACACCGCGGTGCCTCGGGCCGTCATACTATGGGACGCAGAACGTCAACCACGTATGCAGTCAGTATGGCTACAAAGCCATGATAACACATAATCGGGCATAAAAGCCGTGAATGTTGGCATAAAGCCATGAATATGGGCATAAAGCCATGAATACGGGCATAAAGCCATGAATACGGGCATAAAGCCTTTCGCAGTACTGCTAAAACAATACCCTATTGGCATGCCAATCTATCCAATCTGACACACGTGTCTAGGAAATACAAGGGCACATAATATCATTAAATATTAATATATTGTGTTTTATGAGTTTATTATTTCATGATAAATTTCAATTATAATTCATACATTCATTTGATCATTTATATGATCACAATTCACATCAATTATCCTTTTATACCATTGTACTCAAAATACTTCTCCTCTCTACAATAATGAGAACTAATGTCTCATTCATACATTAATATGGTTCATTTATTCATTCATTATGTTTTTCATATTGATGACAATTCTAAACAATGGTTCACATGTACCCTTGTATTCAAACATTTTTCCTTTCTCATTTATACATTCAAGAATCTACTTATGTAATTACAAATTTTATATTTCAAGTTAAGTTACTAATATTTTATGAATTCCATTCGTAATGGGCATATAAGCCCTAACTATCTATTTACATCAATTAGGTAACTTATTTTTCATGTTTCAAGTAATCCATGAACATTTCATGGATTTAAATTCATGGTCTTAATTTCCTTTTAACAATTTTGACTAAGATACATAGTCCACATTTATCATACAATTCTAAGCATTTAAGCTTAGAATTGGTTCTGTGACACCCCGTACCCGTGTACAGTATACCCGAGTAAGTAATGCCACACGGTGTACCGGCACACTCTATATACCTGAATTAATTTATATCATGCTTTGAATATAATTTATGAAACATACTTTATTTAAGTCATTTATCAAAAATATTATTTATTTGAGGTTCCAAAAATTTTAAAGAAAATCCGGCGGAGTACCGGCTAAAAATGGAGAAAACAGTTCTTCGGAACCTGTGAAAAACACTTCCAATAAACAAATTCATTCATTCTCAACTCCAATATCATCACAAAACTCAATATCAAGATCTCAACAATTTTTCAATTTCAGGTCTCAACAACCTTTTCATTTCTCAAACATCCCTTTCTCAGGGTTCTCATATATAAACAACAATTAAATACTCAAATTACTTCCATACATAACCATAAATCTTTATTATTTACATGAACCTCAAAATACATTACATAAATCCCAAATACATATGAGAAAATAAAAATTAATTACAAAATGACAAAATGACATCTAGTGTCCTACCAATGCACTGCAGGTGACGAGGTGACACGGACACTGTGCAGAACTGCAGGATGGACTCACCCAGTCTGCGGTCTACTGGGCTCACGATCTGTATCTCCAGTACCTACGCGTGGCAAAAGCAACGCACTAAGCAATAATGCTTAGTGGTGCAATAATAAAATAAAAGAAAATAGCAAGAAAACAAATATATAGTGAATGTGTATGATTCATTTGTTTAGTATGGTTATATATACATTAATTCAGTAACTTTGTTCACTTTCATTCATTTGGTTGCCCAAGTAACCTACACTAGACAACTGGACTGGATAACGGGTAAACTGGCACTGGGTATCTAGTACCTAGGGCCGTCACACCATCGGTCACATATGCATCTCCCGGTGTGTAACAGAATAGCTACCAAGCTGTAAATAATCTCAGGCACAAGGCCAAATCACAATGCAAGGTCAGAATGGCTAAAAGCCATGAAATTACAGAATGGCATATTGCCATGTGCAGTACTGCTAACTGAACCCTATTGGCATGCCAAACTATCCAAACCAATCATGATAGGTGTACTAGGGCATTTGAAACTTTTAAATTTTTCAATTTGTGCATTTCAAGTTTTGGTGTCACTATTCATCTCTTTGGTCAACAAAAATGTTGACTTTTGGATAGAAAATATGTACATTGACTTTGGCACTCCCAACATACCACATTTTACATTTAAAACTTGTTAGAATTGGTCACCATTACCATTTCTAAGTTAAAACCAAGAGGGCAGAAAATTTCAGTTTTTGAGACCCAACTTCACTATTCCATTGGACACTGTTGCAGTGAGAATTTGAAGAAATGACAAACATGAAAGTTGTTCCTTATTTTGTCTAGTTGAATTTCCTTTTTTGAATCACTCCATTTGGAGTTTTGTAGCTCCAGATATGGCCCAAAGACCACAGCTGGCTGAATTCCCATTCTGCAGAAATTACCACATCTACAGTAACATGAACAGTGACTGCCACTGCCATTTGGGTTAGGTTCTGGCCATAATTTGGGGTAGGTTCCTTCATGAAAGTTGTTTGTATATGTCTTAACTTGTTGCTGTAAAAATTTCAGGTCAATTGACCAAATCTACAGTGAGTTATGGCCAAATGAACAGTTAGTCAATTCTGCAGGGGCTGTTGCAGTGTGTTCGGATTGGGTCCAAGTTTTGGTCCCCTTGCTTTGGTCTTTTGGACATGGTTTCTTCAGCAAAAATGTGCCATTATAAGCCTAGTTTCATGTCCAATTAGCCAAAATCAATTGGACTAACACAGCCAAGGTTATGGCTGTGTAATTGGACTAAAATTTCAGTCTATTTCTGCTGTCCTAGGGCAGCTTACACCTTGACTTTGCCATACCATTTTTCAGTCCAAATTGTGGTCAACATACCTCAAATGGTCACTTATTGGCCATTAGAGTGTTCTTTAACAGTTTGATAAGCCAAGTCAATTTTTACTTCTCAAAACCCTAGCTTCCAATCCATGAATCATGCAACACATCCCAATTAAGGTCATCAATCATTCATATGTCATTATCTAAGCTTGTATTTAGATTTTAGCCCAATAAAACTCATCAATTCCTCATCCTATAAGTGCTGGCCAAAATTTTCTTCTCAATTTCACACATGATTTTCTTCAATTTCTTAATTATTTATTCATTTTCAAACTAAATTTCAATAAGTAAACAAGATTAGGAAGTTAATATGCACTAACCTTATTTGATAAAATTCCCAACTTGTTAACCTTCACTTCTCCTCCCTTTTTTTTGCTACTAAACACTTGATCAAGGTCTAAAATCAACTTTTAATGTTGGGAGCTAGGGTTTTTATGGTGAGAATTCATGGGAATGAAAGAGAGAAGAAAGAAAATTTTCATAGAGAGAGATGAGAGATTTTCGGCCAAGCTCTTTGTGGAAGAAGATGTGCAGATTTTTAATTTCATTTTCAGCCTTTTTTTTGTGTTTTAAGTGTATTTGGTGAAAGGTGATTGGTGGAAGAGGTTTTAATTGCATCATGGTGATGTCATAAGTCCCATTTTCATTCATTTTCTTTTCTTTTCTCCACTACTCATCTTCAATTTAATTTCTAGTAATGTTTATTCATATTTTATGTCATATTAATTATTTACTCAACTGGATAAGTCGGCCAAAAATCACCTCTGAAGGCGAAATGACCAAAATGCCCTCCGTTCGGCTTAACGGGTCTAAATCGTCTGTACCGATTGAAAAATTTTTCTAGGTATTTTCTTGGCATTCTAATGCCATGGGAACCTCAGTAACCCTTCTTTGGAGTCCCAAAAATTATTTTATAATTTTTTCCCCGGGTCTAGGGCTCCTCGTTGCGAGAACCGCAACTTCCCTCTGGTTACCCCTCGCTAGGGTACCGGCTCATTTGATTTAGTTGTATTTTATTTCTAAAATTTTTACTAAATTTTTCTTACTAATATTTGAGTTAATTATGGTTCCTGACTTTAATTTAAATATTTTTTCGGACATTCTAGCTGTCCGGACCGACACCGGTCACCGGAACAGTAGAATGTACGGAGTTGTTACCGGGAGGGTGTTATAGGTTCTAGGTCTTCATCTTAGTTTGCTAATCATTTTGATTACTATTCACCTTACTAGTCAACCAAAATGTTGACTTTTTTATATTTAATGGATATATTAATTCTAATTACACCAAGATCCCATATTTTGAGTTTTACATTTGCTAGTATTAATTGCCAATTGCAATTTAAAGTCCCCTAGATGCATTTCTAATTTCAAATTTTGAATTTCAAGTTTTGGTGTCACTATTCACCTCATTGGTCAACAAAAATGTTGACTTTTGGATAGAAAATAAGTACATTGGTTTTAACACTCCCCATGTACCACATTTTACATTTAAAATTTGTTGGAATTGAGCACCCATACCATTTCTAAACTTAAAACCAAGAGGGCAGAATTTTCAGTTTTTGAAGCCTAATGTTACTGTTCCATTAAGCACTGTTGCAGTGGGAATTTGAGGAAATGGTAAACATGAAAGTTGTTCCTTATTTTGTCTAGTTGAATTTATTTTTTTGAATCACTCCATTTGGAGTTTTGTAGCTCCAGATATGGTCCAAAAACCACAGCTGGCCGGATTGCCAAATTGCAGAATTTACCATATCTACAGTAACATGAACAGTGATTGTGACTGCCATTTGGGTTAGGTTCTGGCCATAATTTGAGGTAGGTTTCTTCATGAAAGTTGTTTGTCTATATCTTAACTTGTTGTTATAAAACTTTCAGGTCAATTGACCATATCTACAGTGAGTTATGGCCAAATGAACAGTTACTGTTCATTTGGTCATTTCTACAGGTGCTGTTGTAGAGTATCCGGATTGGGACCAACTTTTGGTCCTCTTGCTTTGGTCTTTTGGGCATGGTTTCTTCAGAAAAAATGTGCCATTATAAGCCTAGTTTCATTTCCAATTGGCCAAACACCAATTGGACCTACACAACCAAAGTTATGGCTGTCCAAGTGGGCTGGAATCTCAGCCACTCTGCTGCTGTCTCTAAGCAGCCTACACATTCACTTTGCCATGCTATATTTCAGTCCAAATTGTGGTCAACTTACCTAAAATGGTCACTAATTGACCATTAAAATGTTCTCTAACAATTTTCTAAGCCAAGTCAAATTTTCACTTCTCAAAACCCTAATTTCCATGTGAGTTTTCACAACATGCTTTAATTAACTATCTCATTCACTATCCACATGCATACATGGTTTAAACATAATCTCTAATCCACTTTAAGTCCATCAAAATACTCAATTATTGTTCCTTCAATAGGGCTGCCGAAATCCATGGTATGTATACACATAATTTTTGTTCATTTAAGTTACAAATCTTCACTCAATTCAAGTCACTATCATGGAATATAAGAGTTTTAAGTAAATAGGTGCACTAACCTTTAGGTGGCAGATTTTTCAAGCTACCCAAACTCCTTCTTTCTTCTTCTTTTGGCTGCCTAGAGGTTGCTCAAGTTGCTAGGTTAATTTTTTGTGAAGCTAGGTTATGATTTTGTTGGGTAGAAATGGGTGAATCAAGCTTTGAAAAGCTTGAATATACTTAGCTATGGAAGAGAGGTCACGTATTGAAGGAAGAAGAAGAAGAAGAAGAGCAGAATTTTTAGGTCCATTTGTCTCTTTTAAGTGATTTAAGAAAGCTTGTTGAATGGTGATTGGTTGGGAGAAAGTAAATGACATCATCATATGTCATAAATGGGCATTTTCTTGTATTTTTCTTTTCTTTTCTTTTCTACTAGCTTCAAATTAATTTTTCATCAATATTAATTCATATTTTATGTCATAATAATTATTTACTCAACTGGACAAGTCGGCCAAAAATCACCTCTGAAGGCGAAATGACCAAAATGCCCTCCGTTTGGCTTAACGGGTCAAAATTGTCTGTACCGATTGAAAAAATTTCTAAATATTTTCTTGGCATTCTAATGCCATAGGAACCTCAATGACCCTTCTCTGGAGTCCCAATAATTATTTTATGAATTTTTCCCCGGGTCTAGGGCTCCTCATTGCGAGAACCGCAACTTCCCTCTGGTTACCCATCGTTTGGGCACCGGCTCGTTTAACTCGGTTGTATTTTATTTCTAAAATTTTTACTAAATTTTTCTTGTTAATATTTGAGTTAATTATGGTTCCTGACTTTAGTTTAAATATTTTTCCGGACGTTCTAGCTGTCCGAACCGACACCGGTCACCGGAACAGTAGAATGTACGGAGTTGCTACCGGGAGGGTGTTACAACTCTTCCATGAACTACAAGGCTGCCCAATTGTACATATGCTTCCATCTTCCATATACACTTCACAACCTTACTTTAAAGTACCCATTTCAAGCATACACATAACACCAAACTACTAATACATATAATAAGCCTAATCAACTTCATTACTAATTAATTACATGTAAAAACAAATTAAACTCCTTTAAAATCCATGGCTGCCAAATTCATGCTTCATTATTAATCATCAATTTCTCTCAAATTTCTTGTCAATTCAATTCATCACAACCTTAAAACAAAGTTTAATGAAGCAAGGGATGAAAAACTAGCATTAACCTTATTTTGAAGCTTGCTAAGCCTTGATATTTTCTCTCTTTTTTGCTACCTACTTACTTCCCATGATGTGAGGACCACTTTTAATGAAGGGAGTTTGAAGAAACATGGCTTGAATTAAGGTGCATGGAGGTTTGTTCAAGCTTTGGCTATGGAGTTTCAATGGAGATTCAATCGGCTGGAGTGTTTAAAGGTTGAAGATGACTTAAGGTTCTGCCCAAAATAGTTTATATAGGTCCCATAAGTTGAGGTTAGTGGAGCACTAACTTAGATTAAATGATTAAATTACTTAAAGTTCCATAATTTGCATTTATACCCCATTTCTTCCACTATTCATATAATGTACCACTTTTTTATTTTTCATGACATCTTCAAACTGTAATACCACTTATTTTTAGTGGACATTGAGGTTAAAAGGAAACTATAGGTGTTAAATGACCAAAATGCCCCTCTATGGGTTGTATTTCCGATTTTTCGGTAACACCGATTTTTGTTAGTTTCTTAATTTTTCGTTTTTCTTTGTACTAATTCATTAATTTTTCTTTGACATTTCTAATATTAATTATACCCTAATAGACATTTATTTATGTCTCAAAATTTAATTCCAAGTGTTCCCCACGGTCCTGGGATAGTCAACGGTCCCCGCCGTAACATCCCAATGCGGTCACCAATCGCTACGGTGCCGGCTCATTTAACTTAGTCACATTTATCTCTTTTATTTTTTCTTTATTTTTCTCATCACATATTTCATTATTTTATGCTTATTCACTGTCATTACAGTGTAGTTGCAGACATTTCGACTTTCTGGAGCAGACATTAGCTGTCAGAACAGTAGGACGTATGGACTATGAAAATGAGAGTGTTACACTAAATGTCATTATAAGTAGTCCAAATAAATTAGTAAAGTCCAGAATCAAAATGACTACTAAGGGAACCAAAATTCATATTTGACCTAGTTATGGTTAATTGACCATAACTTGAGTTATACAACTCAAACTGGAATAATTCAAAAAGGGAATTAAAGAAGACACAATAAGAAACAATTTGATGAAGAGAATTTTGCTAATTTCACCCTATAGCCTAACCCAATGGAACAGTAACCATTGGCCATGAAATTTAAAAATTTGGAATCACATATAATTAGCCTTGAATTAAGTTTGGAAATCAATGCCAACGAGTATAAACTCAAAATGAGGAATCCTATTGCAACTAGAACCAACATATCTGTTCAGTGTGAAAAAGTCAACGTTTATGTTTGACTAGTAATCTGAATAAGAAAAATAATGACTTAATAAATCACATGAATGTATGAATAGGACATTAGTCCTTATTATCAAAGACAGGAAAAATGCTTTGAGCACAATGGTACTTCAGATCAATTGATATGAAAAGTGATCTGTCTGATGATCTACTGAATAATTGTGACATGTTAATACTAGAATCAACCTATCCATGATCCATAAAAAGGTCAACAATTTTGTTGACCAGTGAAAGGCATAAAGACGTATAAACCCTAAGAATAAAGAATTAAATATGTAACCTTGTAATATGCCCTAATTTGCCTAGTTGACTAGTTTGGATAGGTTGGCATGCCAATAGAATTCTGATAACTGTTTTGTAAATGGCTTTACGCCATATTGTGTTTTATGGCGTATTATGCCACACTGTAATTTTAATAGCCTATGGCTATATGGATTATGTTATTATACTTGGCTTATTGCCTTACTGATTGATTATATGGCTTTTTAGCCATATTGTTTTCACACTGGGAGATACTTTGTGATCGATGGTGTTGTCGACACCATATTTTGGCCGATCCCCGAAATCAATAGACTTTGAACACCAAGTCTCCAGGTCACTCACTTCATTGCCGATCTCTCTCCAAAGAGACCAAACCAACACCAAATCTCTAGGTCACTCAATTCATTACCGATCTCTCAAACCAATTACCAAGTCTCCTTACCAGTCCATCACATTTCCGATCTCTCATCAAACGAAATCAAACTAACATTAAGTCTTCGTGCCATTCAGTCTTATTTCTAATCTCCCTTTTATAAATATTGTGGATAATCGTTCAATAAAGTTAAGGTTTCAATTCGGCTTAAGGGTGCTTTCGATCTTAAATGTTCAAATCAGGTTTCCAATTTTAATAATCTTAAGTTCCGTTCGGTGTTTGTTCTTGGCTTAGGCCGATCTCATGCTTACAATGTTTTTCCGACCTCTCATAGATATATTAATAATCGTTTTCAAGTTTGGTGTTCTAATGTGTTCAAACAATCAGGCGCTTGTATAACTTAGATACTTTTCGATCTCATCAAACAAAAAGAGAATTTCATTTCATTTCAAAGTAAAAAAGTACAAGTCATTCAGCTGGAGGATCACCCCCAGCCCTACATTTTGCACACCCTCTCTATCACCCTCAGCCTCCTCCTCGCTATCCTCTTTGTCTTGGGGAGCCAGGTCCACCATCCAGGAAAAGTCCTCCTCGGGATAACGCTTCTTGAACTCGGCCAAAAGGTCCCCGTGAGCATTCACGTAAGCACTAGCTCCCTCGTCACTGCCTCTTCTTCTTTCGCTTTAAGTTCTTCAGTGAGGCGAGCGACATCAGCAGCTCGGAGCGCCCGAGTTTTTTCAAGAACATGAGCCTGCTCAGCCAATTTATCCTCATAGAATTTCATCCGCCCCTCAATTTCAACTATATATTCCCGAGCGGATGAAAGTTGGGCTCGGGCGGAAGCCGCTTCTTGACCCACCTTCTGGATCTCCTACCTCAAATGATGAGCCTTTTCCCTGATGATATGCTGGTTCACTAAGCTCTCCACGCTCAAGCTCATCGTCTGGGCCAGGAGATCGTTGATGTTGCCCTGGGTCAACCGGTGCTGATCCTCCTGGAGGCAGATGGAAGCTCCCAGAACCTTTGCCAAGCCCGGATTCTCTCGTACAGATCGGTTCTTCTCCAGGGAGTGAATCAGGACCTGAGCGCCGCGGGAAAGGGTCCTCGAAGTAGGTTGGGAAGGACCTCCTTCCGCACTCGAAGCAACTGGTGGAGGTGGTGGTGGCTCTTCTTGTCAAGGAGGAGACCGAACCACTTCTACTTTAGGAATCGGTGGTCCCGAGGGTCGGGACGAGCCTCCCTACATCTCTCCTGGATCGTGCCTTGGCGTTTGTGAGGCCTCAGCACGCTTCATCTTCCGCACTTTCTTAGAGACCTCCCTCTTACGCTTTCGGCTCTCTTTGGAAGCCTCGCTGCCCGCTATACCTGCATAAAGAAAAGTGAGTGAGTTCGCTAAGGCCCAGAGATCAGAGATATAGAAAGTACCGAAGCCGAGGTCAGAGAGCTGAAGCCCGCGTTCTTTGCCGGTAACTAGCCGCATCATCCAATGATGCAGTTCGGCCATTACCGCATCTAAACAGGAGAACTTCTGAGTGGCCGCCTGATCCTTTAACTCCATTACCATTGTGCCCTCTTCCCTACTCAGGGCGATGTGCTTCGGGAGTGATGGGCCCAGATGCAGCCAGCTACGTGGGAAACCCTCAAAACCGTTCGGAATCTTGCTCCTCAGAATAAAGAAACGATTCTTCCAATTCTTCAGTGAGGAAGGCAGATCGGTAAAGAGCCCATAATGCGGTTTCGCCTGAAAGAACCAGTACTCATCGTCCTTTCAATGAGTTAGCCTATGTAGCTCAGCGAACACCTTTGCTGTAGGACTGAGTCCCTTAGCTCGGCAGAGGCCTCTGAAGGCTACCAGGATCCACCATGAGTTCGGATGTACTTGGGCTATACATACTTGGTGGAATTTCAGAACTTCCTTGACGAAGTCATCAAGAGGAAATCGCAGCCCGGCTTTTAATTGCTCTTCATATATCATGATCATATCATTTTCTTCGAAGAAGTGATCGGCTCAGAGATCGCCATGACATCTGATAAGCTCATATGAATCGGTCCGAAGGTTGTATTCTTGGCTAATCCACTGCAGATCGATTTCTTGAAGGATTGACGGCAGCTCATCCACGGGAAGGTTTTCTCTCCCTGAGAAATGCGTTCGTCTTGAGGGTACCGCTTGACCACGGGCTGAAACAGAGGTCGTAGGAGGTTCAGATCACCCGCTTGGTCCGACCACTTCAACCTCATCTGACGACCACGAGACATGAACGGAAGGGGGCTCGCCGCTCTCTGACCCTCGGCGCCGCTCATTTTCAAAGAAAAAAGAGAAATTTAACTAAGAGAAAGATCAAAACCCTTACCAGAGTGTGATCGGTGTCGGAAGAACTTGAAGAAAGGAGAGAATTTTGGAATCTCTCGCGAGGTGCTAAAAATGGCATAAGGGAGCAATTGGCTGACCCTTCCCCTATTTATACCCGTCTGAGCATTCAATGCTCACAGTGTCCCAAGCGACACATCGATTAGCAGAATTCGCCAGCTTTTCTGACACGTCACAAGAATATTCCAGAAACTCCATAAATAAATAAGAGGAGATCGGCTAGTTAAAGATCGAGGTAGATGTTCAGAATTACAGATCGATTAAGGGCTATTCAGTTAGGAATCAGATCGGATATGCACATTAGAGATCGAAAAATAAACAATGTAGTTATTAAATGATAATTGTTAGAATAAAATTTTATTTCATTTCCAAAAGGTCAGATTATATCATTTGGGCGATCTCAAGAGATCGGATTACATCGTTAAGGACCTTTAAAGGTCAGATTACATCATTTAGGCGATCTCTAGAGATCGGCAGTACATCTTACCTAGCAGGAACCTATGTTAAAGCCTAGTCTCGTGGCTGAATCAAAAGATGTGTCTGATTAGAAAGCCAGACATAGGCAGCGGATAGATGTACAGCTCAGATGGAGTGACTATGACTCTCATAAGGATGAGGAATCGTCATCAAAGTCATCGACCAAAACCGAGCTGCAGTCGGGACGCCCGATATGGTGAGGAGCCAAATGAACTTCAAGGGGCAGTCACCGATGTTAAGCGAGAAATTAGCAGTCTTCTCGCCCGAAATCGGCTCACTGATTATATCGATAGATCAACCCAAGATCAGTATGATCGATATTTTCGATCTTGATCGGTAAATTAGTCCGGTTCTCTCACTGTCATCAAATATGGTTATCATGATTTTTCAATCACTGGGGTCGTAAATTTCCAGTCGGGGAGCAAAGAAAGTAGTCAGAAAAAGATCAAAAGCAGTCACTGTGGCCATAATGTTACCGGAAAACTAGAACAGAGGAAGAGAGAAATGGAAATAGGAAGGAATGAAAGATGGGAGAAATCTCCCGTTGAAGGCATATATATAGGGAGGTTCTGAGTATTTATTACTAGCGGAAATCGAATTGGATGCCTTGGTAACCGAAGTAATAAATGCTTTGATTGAATCAGCCCAGATAGAGAAGAAGGTGCTGGAATGGGAGAGATCGGGGGAGGGGCCCGACATGAGAGATCGGAAAAAGGTCATGATGGAAAGATCGAAAGGGATGGGAGATCGGAAAGCAAGGATAGGATGAGACAACTTTCAATAACTGTCATCATAATCAGAGCCGAGGTAGTTAAAGCGTTGCAGGCAAGATCAAATCTTCACCGCACGCCTCATTTGCAGAATCGCCCACATTACTGATAGGTGCCAGGACATGTCATGATAGTCCTGTACATCTCGATATCCATCGTTGGTCTTACTTGTAAGGACAAGCCCGGAGCCCTTGGATCAAAGAGAAGATGATAAGACTGGCGTTTTTTATTCCTGGTCCTCAGATCTCCCTTGACATGAAGATTTTGAATCGTTGGATTAGAAAAGAGAAAGGACAAATATCCTGAATAGGATCTTAGCCATCCATTTTGATTCTATTCAATTCTCAGACATTAGATCATGTCCTTTAAAATCCAAACCTTCCATCTCCCTCAGAGGAAATCCTGACCCTTCATTGGGAGCACCCATTCCTTATAAATACCTGCATGCAATACTGTTGAGAAAAAAAAAGAATAAAAAGGGTGGTGATTATAGTGGAAAGGCTTTGAAAATTGATTCAGTTTTGCTACTCTGCTATTTTTAAGCTTTCAAAATAAAGAAACTTCAGAAACCAGTTTTCTAAAGTATTTTCTTTGAAGGAGTGTTGGACACTGAAACTCTTTATTTTCAGTTTGTTCATTACTCTGCGATACCCTCTCTTAGTTTTAGCTTTGTCTTCATCGTCTTTATATCCACTTTTATTTTCCAAGCTCAATCTCATTCAAACCTGGTTATTGTCATTTCGGCTCGACTGCATTTTAACTTGGTACTCTTCATTTCAAGGCAAGCATTAGTCCCCAGACTATTAGCACACAGCTCTACTATATTTGTGACTCCATAAGTTAGTTCAATAGATTCAACTCCCTATAGGTGAGTGTCTAGATCGTTGCTTTATCAAGTGCTCGTTTTTTATTTTATTTATTTTCTTTGTTTTCATGCTCGTAATTTTCGTCAAGTTTATGTTATGTTAAAGAACCCCACGAAGGTGGTTATTCTCTTGAGTTTACTTTTTGTTCATCAGTTCATTTTTTTTTAGCCTCTATTACCTTCAAATGTAGGTGTTCTAGTCCCAAGTAACGTATAGGTAGTTTGATAAAATGTTAGTAGCTGTATCTTAACACGAGAGTTTCTTCAAAATAATAAAAGTTTGGATAATAAATCAGAGGAAAATTATGAAGTCGAACTACTAGACTAGCTCAGAAGATAACTGGGTATAGTGGGGGATTGAGGTAAGATCGGAGGAGAGTTCTTATCTGATTCTCAATAAAAAATTTTAATAAAATTCAAAGAGATCAGAGGAGAGTTCTTATCCGATTCTCAACCAAGATTTCAATAAATAGATCGGAGAAGAGTTCTTATCTGATTCTCAATAAAAAATTTTAATAAAATTCAAAGAGATCGGAGGAGAGTTCTTATTCAATTCTCAACCAAGATTTCAATAAATAGATCAGAGGAGAGTTCTTATCCAATTCTCAATCAAAATTTTAATAAATATGGGGAGATCAGAGGAGAGTTTTTATCCGAGATCCCTCACTCAAACTTTAAACAGACTACCCCTAGAGATCGAGAGAGGCTTTTACCCGGATTCTTTCAAATCCAAACTAAAATAACACAACATGCAAAATAACCCTCTAAACCAAAACCGCTACGCAACAGCAACTCATTAAAGGTCGTCTCTTGTACTTATGTATCTGGGCAACCTGAAATAGTGAAAAATCAAATATTCCCTTTTGTCAAAGGGATTAACATCATCATTCTAACCCCCCTAACTTCCGATTTTAACTTGTAAAGAGCATAATATTAAATCTGTTTACCCTCATAGAGGGACGATGTGGGGTGCCTAACACCTTCCCCACCCGTATATGGACCTCGAACCTAGAATCTCTGTTTTTGAAGTGGTTTCTTTTAATTTATCTTTTTGTACAAATGGTTTCCTTTAATTTCCCTCAAAATTAAAGTGGCGACTCCTCACTCTTACCCACTTTGGTGAGTGTTCGTCCAGGCGACCGCAAAACACCTTGCGACAGCTTAGCGACTCCACTAGGGACCTTTCCACACCTTAACCCCGGATCAGAGGTCCAAAAGCAAATTTAATTTTATGCTCATATAAACTAAAACTGTAGTTAGGAGGGTTTAATTTACAAAATTTGAAAATCTCAATCTATTGATTATTGTTATTTTTACTAACCGTTTTGCTTATCTTGATTGTCTTATTCCCTACAGCACTCTTCATCTAAAAAAAAAAGGGAAAAAACTCCCCCATACTGGGAAGAGGTAAAGGTGTCCCTTCACACACTGAACACTCACACAATGTCCTCACACACTTCAGCCCTATACCTGGGCTTTCTCACCCTCTAGGAAAGTAGGAGGGAGTCATGAAGCGGTACCCATGGGTTTTGCCCCGTTAGTATCCGTGAAGGCTTCTGCTCAGATTGAAACTCGTTCTATTTATTGTGATACCCGTGGAACTCTCCCGTTAGTATCATGGTGATAGAATGGGGCTCTACTGTTTACAGTAGGGGCAATGTGGGAACCTGTGGCTTTTAGAAAATTAGACCTTGAGCTAAACTATCACGATAGCTGGAAGCCATAGCAAGCTACCTCATAAGATAGAACTATCCAATTAGGTAGCACCTGTCCGGTACTAGGGTTCTCCTTGTTATAGGACAAAAGGGACATACTTGCTCTTTCCCTATTCTAATTGTATGTTTTTATTTTTGAGGGTAATCTTGGGTCATACTGTTAGGAGGATCTACACATTTTCCTACTTTAACAAATGTGTAGGTGTTACCCTGCTAACGATATAATTCAAAATTACCCGAATTTACTCTGTTCACAAGTTTTATACTTTGGCATCACAGAATTAAGGTCTGTAAAAGAATAAGCATTATTTTTAACATGACATCCTCGAGTCAGTCGATAGAAGAAGTTCCTAGACAAGAACAAATGCTAAACCGTGGTCCAGACTGCCTCGTAGTTCAGTGCCCCCACAAAGTGATGTCACCAAGGCAGATACTAGCCCGTTACCTCCATTGGACCTAAGCAAGGTTCAGGTCAGAATGACCGGTGTCGAGGGTCTGTCTAGTAGTTGGAGATCGCTTCCCGATCGCATCAAAGCAAAGTTCGAGGAAAAATACGGAAGGATTGCGACCTTGATACGAGTCAAAGTCCAAGTTTTGGCATTAAAGGCCATGCTATCGGTTTGGAACCCCAAGTATGGAGTATTCTCCTTCAATGACATCGATACGACCCCCACTATGGAATAATATCAAGCACTGCTAGAAATTCCTTCTGTGGCACAGAATCGGATCTACCTACACCTCGAGCATAGGCAGACCTAGAAACGGTTCACACATATGTTGGGGATTCCCCCGGAAAAAGCAAAGGCGAGAGAAACTGTCAAAGGAAACACGCATGGATGGTATTGGACTTACCTCAAGAAGTTGTTGGATCGATACATCTAGGATGAACAATGGGAGCAAGCTTCATTGGCACTAGCTTTGGGGATCTATGGCCTGATCTTGTTCCCTGGGCCTTCGAGAATTATAACCTACAGTGTTACGGAGATATTCTAAGCAGTGGAGAAACAGAAGATCAACCCAATACCGACAATCCTCGCAGAGACTTTATTGACTCTTACTTACTACAGAGAATAAGGCAGGGGATCCATTAAGTGCTGTTCTCAATTGTTGCACCTATGGATCATCAGTGACATGTGTCCTGTAGAGACAAAGGGATTAACTTGGTATCTTGACCAGCCCCTTATTGAGAAGATGACCAGATTAGTAATTAGCCCAAAGGATGAGCTACAATGGCAAGAGCGTATTCTAAGCTACAACAGCCACAATTATTGCTAGAGGAAAATGTGGACGCCGGGTCAGCCTATTTTGTTCAGCACAGGGGGTAATCATTCAGTTTCTCTAATCGGAGTGATCGGGTACACAAATTACGTCCCAGCATTGGTAATGAGGCAGTTTGGCTCAACCCAGTCCGCACTTAGTATTGAAGAATACCACCAAGGTCATTTCTATCATAAGCTCGATAATGAAGAAGAATTAAAAATAGCTCGCAAATCCTGGGAAAACATCACTATAATGGAAAGGTCGCCTAAAGGTCCGAGTGCCATGGGCGATTATCTTAAATGGAGAGCCAGCAGGGATCAAGGACACCTAACTGCTGATCCTACAGAACTCGGAGGTAGCAGCCCCCGTCATAACATCCTCTCAGAAGAAGCTAATACTCGTCTGGTCGACTCTCTACAAAAATCGGTCATCGAAAACCAGAAATTACAGGAACGAATAAGGCAGTTGGAGGACCAACAGCACATCCTCGGAAGAGAGGTAAAAAGGCTGAGGAAAGAAGCAATGGCCGAAAAGACAGAGTTTGAGGAACAAGAAACACGTTGGGAAAAGGAAAAGATCTCTCTCCAAGCTACAATAAAAGAGGTAGAAGTTCAGAATGGCAAGCTCCAAGAGAGAGTGGTATACCAGGAGATATTCATGGAAGAGTATAAACAAGAAAGCAAAAAGAAGAAGCTCAAACTAAAGGAACAAGCACAGCTTATCAATGATATTCTGAGAGAATGTACTAAAGAAAGGAAAAAGAAAGACAAGCCACTCTCTATCAAGAGCTAAAAGAAAACGTTAACTAGCTAGAAAGAATGATAGCACAGGGGAAACAAGAGCTCTTGCCAGAATCCAAGTATGCCTTAACGACATTCAACCCTGCCAGACAAGAAGAAAGGCTTTATGAGTATCTCAAAAAGTGTCATTACATTATAAAAAGTCTCCCTCAGCCCAAGCCAATGTAAAGAGTTCTGTGTATGAACTATTCGATTAATGAAATAACTTTGGGCTATTGTTTAGCAAAATTGTGAATGAATAGTATGACTCCCGTAGGAACCACCCTCGCTAGGGTTATGCGAAAAGTTGGATACGCCATATGGACAAGTATCATAGATACGCATTTAATCCAGTCATTCACTGTCAGACTATCGAACGATGCCATGATAAAATTGACGCAATTATTCTTCTGCAGATTTCATTCCTAGCTTTCAGATGCCACCGTATCCTTTATCCAAACCAGGACCCTTTTAATTTTTGACAAAATTCAAAATTCACTAAAAGACTTTTTCAATTCCCTACAGAAAATCTACATTGCTTCAGGCAAAGCAAGTCTGACCAGACACACAGTTTAACCAAGACGAGTGTACTTAACAAGGTCACAAACAAGAAGGCAAATGGAAGAACAGGAACAAGTCCAGAACCTACAAGGACAAGTGTCTGAATTGAAAGACCAAGTCTCAGAGCTTATGAGACTAATGAGGGAGATGTCCTAAAATAAGCCTGCATCAGAGCCCAACTTACCACTACCTCCCCCACCTCCTACAACGGTTGATTCTCATCATGCTTCAACCTCTTTCACCTTCCAGCCACCTATCCTGGATCCAATAATCACCGTCAATCCGGCTCCCCTGAATAATGACCCACCCTTCTCTTATTACTCGGCTGTCCCAAATGTTGAGCCATACCCTTTAATCTTGATCCCTCCGGTTTATTCTGCCCCTCATTTCCCAACTGGGGGAGTATCTCATGCAGTAGGAGGAGAAAATAAGACAAGGGAAAATGAGAAGCTGTCCGCTCTAGAAGAGAGATTAAGAGCAATAGAGGGCCTAAACATGTATGGTTCAGTTGATGTAGCATCATTAAGATTGGTGCCAGATGTGATGGTGCCGCTCAAGTTCAAAGTCCCGGACTTCGATAAATACACCGGGAATTCAGATCCTCGCATCCATCTAGCTTCTTACATTGCCAAAACGTCTGTCCTGACAGAGGACGATCGACTCCTAGTCCACTTTTTCCACGAGAGTCTCTCCGGGGTAGCCCTGAGATGGTGTATTTAGTTGGACAGGAGCAAATTGTGCTCCTGGAAAGATTTGGCCGATGCCTTCTTAAAACAGTATAAATTCAACTGTGATGTTGCCCCCACAAGGAGAGACCTCCAAAATCTGGTGCAGAGAGACAGGAAAAATTTTAAAGAGTATGCTCAGAGGTGGAGAGAAAAGGTAGCGGAGGTGTATCCTCTGGTTACTGATAATGAGCTTTGCTCCCTGTTCATTGAGACATTGAAGGCTCCTTATTTCAATCTAATGATTGGAAATACATCAAACAGTTTCTCAGACATTATTCAAGCTGGCGAAAGGATTGAAGCTAACCTGAGAATGGGACGGCTGCAGGAGTTGACTGAGAATCCTACGAAGAAAACTGCCAGTTTTGGCAAGAAGAAAGAGGGTGATGTGCATTCCATCACCCGACAGAACAACCACTCCCCATTTCCCCAGAATAATTACCGGCCATATCCTCCCCCTCATGGCCCAACAATTGCCAACATTCCACCCCCTTTCCCAAAATATCCTCATCCACGCCCACAGTATCCACCACCAATAACCTACCAGCCTAGACCACCTCCTCAACCTACTCAACCCAGACCACCCCAAAATAACCCAAGAGCACAAAGAAATCCTAATCCACCCCTTCCCCTCCCACTCAGCGAAATATACCGATACCTTATCGGTATAAATCAAATAGTGCCGACTCCCCTTGACCCAATTCAGCCACCATATCCCAGGTGGTATGATGCCAGTGCCCGGTGCGAGTATCATGAAGGGGCACAAGGGCACTCAACCGATAACTCCGGGGCACTCAGGGGGAGAGTGCACGCCCTAATCAGAAACAGATGGTTAAAAATCGAAGGGAATGGCTCCCTTCCCAATGTCACCTCAAACCCATTGCCCAATCATGGTACGGGCAATGGCGTGAATATGATAGATTCAGAAGAAGAAGGGTCAACCTTGAAGGTAGATCAACTGATTCCTCACTTTGAGGAGATTTTTACAATGGCAGTAAGGGAAGGTTACCTCTACCCTCAAACACCGGAGTCTGAAGATAATGCGGGATGCCCCTATCACGGAGGAGCAGCTAACCACGAGCTGCAAAATTGTGGGGAGTTCAAACAAGAGGTCCAGAACTTGCTGTCCCTCAAAATTTTAAGATGCCAAGCAAGGTTGAAAATGGAGGGCGGAGTAAATACAGCCAGATTCGGCCAGAATGCCTCCACCTCTAGTCCCAGAATGACCTTCTCTGCCCCAGCATCATCACCACCAGTAACAATCATCCGAACCCTGCCCCAGCTCCCTGTCACAAACACCCATGCTGTGCCTTGGAACTATAATTTCCATGTCTTCACCCAAGGAGCATCGAGCAGTACACCGGCTCCTAGCCTTGCCCCACCTTCAACACCTCCTAAACCGTGCTTCGCTCCTCATGAGCACTTCAAGATGACTTACGCTGGATCTTCCGGTAATGCTACTCCCCAACCAAACCCCAAACCTATCACAACCAGTAGCTCCCACCCACCTGAGCAAGAGATAGAATTTATAACCCGAAGTGGGAGATGTTACGAGGATGACGGGAAGGAAAAGAAGAGAGGGAAAGTAAAAATGGAAGAGCTGCAAGAGAACACGGAAGAGGTTAAGAAAGTGGAGAGAAGGGAACCTGCTCGACCAATTGAGGAAGAGGAACTATTGCTTTAAATAATAAAGCAAAGTGAATACGACGTTGTTGAGCAGTTGAGGAAGATGCCTGCCCGGATTTCGCTGTTGTCATTGATCTTAAGTTCGGAAGTGCACAGTCAAGCCCTACAGAAAATTCTGGATCAGGCCTTCATTAACCCCGATATCACGCTAGGGCAATTTGAGAAAATAGTGGGACAAATCCAGGCATCCAGTTTTGTCACCTTCTCCAAAGAAGAGATAGACCCGGCTGGCTTGAAGCACACTAAGGCTTTACATGTGACAGTAAAATGCAAAGGCTGCATAATTGCTAAGGTCTTAATTGACAACGGGTCTGCGCTTAACATCTTGCCCAATGCCACCTTGGCGAGGCTGCCGGTCGACCGCTAAAACATGCGTCAAAGTGCCATAGTGGTAAGAGCCTTTGACGGGACAAGGAGGGAAGTGCTGGGAGATATTGACTTGCCACTTCAAATCGGGGCATGCACTTTCAACGTCACATTCCAAGTGATGGACATTGAACCTACATACACCATACTGCTAGGGAGGCCATGGATCCATTCAGCAAATGCCGTACCTTCAACTTTACACCAGAAAATTAAATACATCATGGACAGCAGGATCATTACTGTGAAGGGGGAGGAAGCATGCTGGTCACCAAGCCGCAATCACTTCCTTATGTGGAAGCAGCTGAAGAATCTTTGGAAAGCTCTTTCCAGGCCCTTGAATTGCAAGAAACCACTTCGAGAAATGAAGGGGCCACGGCTATGGTGGCGAAGGTAATGCTGAAGAGTGGTTATGAAAAGGGCAAGGGGTTAGGCGCCACATTACAGGGGATTGTCGAACCTATACCAGCCATCCAAAAGGTTGGCCATTGCGGCTTGGGATATGAGGAAGACGCCCTCATGGATGGACGATTCTGGATGAGAAATATGCTTCGGGATCAGAGATTTGATCAGAAAATCGGGAAAATGAAGGTAGTCCTAAAAATCACAGAGGTCTTCACCAAGCCGATCATTGAAAATCCAGTGGAAGCTGAAGATTCACTCGATGAACCATCCATTGATGTCATCCATCTCGATTCCTTGTATGAAGCCCTGGTCTCGCCAATAGCTGAAGGGCAAGAATTAGACAACTGGACAGCAGAGGACATTCCTGTATTCAATTTTGAGTAAAGTACTTTTGGTTATCTACACTTGATCATTTCGTCCATGGTGACAACTGTAATATTGCAAATGGACCCTTTTTCTTATGATGCAAATATTAATGGATTATTAGCACATTTTACATCCAATTCTCTTTTCCTTGTTTTTTTTTGCCATTTTCATAATATATTCCACTTTCGTTTCTTCAGGACCATTCATCAATTAATAGCTAATAATTCAATAGACTCAGAAATTCCTCTGGTTAATTTGGAAATCCCCATAACTGCCATTACTTTAAGTAATTTTGAGGAGGAACTCACAGAAGAAAGGGATGAAAGAGATGAACCTTCCCTAGTGCCTTGTGGGGACGAAACGTACACCATAAATCTAGGCACGGAAGAAATAAGAAGGGAACTTAAGGTTGTGGGGAGTGGAGAATTAGAAGATATGGTCAGTTTGCTTAAAGAATTCTTGGATGTATTTTCATGGAACTATGACGATATGATTGGTTTAGACCCCCAGATTGTGACACACAAAATTTCCTTAATTCCCGGGACGATCCCAGTAAAGCAGAAGCTAAGAAGAATGAACCCTGACACACTACTCAAAGTTAGGGATGAAGTCAAAAAGCAGTATGATGCTAGGTTTCTGGAAGTAGTCAAATATCTCCAATGGATAGCTAACGTTGTCCCGATAATGAAGAAGGATGGGAGAGTCAGGGTGTGTGTTGATTACAGGGATCTTAATAAAGTAAGCTTGAAAGATGATTTCCCTCTCCCACACATAGACGTGCTAGTAGACAATGCTACAGGATTGGGTAGATGTTCATGTATCGATGGGGCATCCGGGTACAATCAAATCCCCATGGATAAACAAGATAAGGAGAAAACTGCTTTTATCACTCAGTGGGGGGTATTCTGTTATCAGGTCATGCCATTTGCCTTAAAGAATGCAGGCGCTACCTACCAACGCGCTATGGTCACATTATTCCACGATATGATGCACAAAGAAGTGGAGGTGTACGTGGATGATATGATCATCAAATCCGGAGAAGGAGAAAGCCATGTACAAGTGTTGAGGAAAGTGTTCGAAAGGCTCAGAAAGTATAAGCTGAAGTTGAACCCTGCCAAATGGTGTTCGGAGCTAGATCTGGGAAGTTGTTGGGATTTATAGTGAGTGAGAAGGGAATAGAAGTAGATCCAGACAAAGTTCGAGCCATTCAAGAAATGCCATCCCCAAAAATAGAAAGGGAGGTGCACAGTTTCCTGGGGAAGCTGAACTACATCTCGAGATTTATTTCCAACCTCACTGCTAAAGCTGAGCCTATCTTTAGACTACTCCGAAAGAACAACACCACTCAATGGGATTCAGTTTGTCAAGAGGCTTTTGAGAAAATTAAGCAGTACCTGTCAAACCCACCGATATTGGTTCCTCCGGTAGCAGGAAGGCCGCTGATTTTGTTCATGGTAGTCCAACGGAGCTCAATGGGATGTGTTTTGGGGCAGCATGATGATACTAGTCAAAAGGAGAGGGCTATTTATTACCTGAGCAAGAAGTTCAATGATTGCGAGTCAAGATACTCTTTCCTAGAGAAAACTTATTGCGCATTAGCCTGGGCAGCAAATTGGCTCAAACACTACATGTTGAATCATAAGACATGGCTCATCTCCAGGATGGATCCTATCAAGTATGTATTTGAAAGCCCTTTCGTGCCAGGGAGGATAGCGAAATGGCAGGTCATACTCTCTCAATATGACATTGTCTATAAGACCCAGAAAGCAGTGAAAGGTAGCATAATCGCTGATCTCCTAGCGGAAAATCCCATCCAAGATTATGAAGCCTTCGATTTTGAATTCCCTGATGAGCATGTTAATAAAGTTGACAACGAGGAAAAAGAGCCAGCTGATGTATGAGAAATGTATTTTGACAGAGCTGTCAATTTGTCTGGTAATGGAATTGGAGCTGTGCTAGTATCTCCTGACGGAAAACACTTCCCGATAGCTATCAAATTAAGGTTTAACTGCACCAACAACGTAGCAGAATATGAAGCCTGTGTGATAGGTTTACAGGCTACCATCGAAATGAGAGTCAGAAAGTTAGAGGTGTATGGTGATTCGGCTTTAATCATTTATCAAGTCAAGGGAGAATGGCAAACCAAGGATCTGAAGTTAATCCCATATCAGAAGTACCTATTGGAGTTGATTAAGAAATTTGAGGAAATCTCTTTTACTCACCTCAGTCGAGACAATAATCAATTCGCGGATGCCTTAGCCACCCTGGCTGTCATGGCTCAAATAGAAGAAGGGCAGATGACTCAGGTATTGCAGATCAAAGCAAGGAGTGAGCCGGCGTATTGCTTCATGATTGAGGAGGAAACAGATGGTAAACCTTGTATCATGACATCCAGGTCTACATCAAAACTAGAGAATCCCTCCAGGGGCAAGCAGAAACGAAAGAAGAATGATCCGCAGATTAGCTTTGGGATACTTCCCCAGTGGTGAAATTTTATACAAAAGGAGCTCCAACGGTGAATTATTGAGATGCGTAGATGCAAAAGAAGCAAAGAGGATCCTTTTCGAGACTCATGAGGGGAATTGTGCAACCCATGCTAATGGGCATATGATGGCTAAGCGAATCATGAGACGGGGATACTTCTGGACTACTATGGAGAAGGATTGCATTGACTACTTTCGGAAGTGTCATAAATGTCAAATCTATGCAGATCCGATAAATGTCCCACCTCATCAACTGTTCAACCTCATCTCGCCATGGCCTTTTGCAATGTAGGGCATCGATGTGATTGGTCCCATCAACCCTAAGGCATCCAATGGGCATAGATTTATCCTGGTAGCTATTGACTACTTTTCCAAATGGGTCGAAGCAACGTCATACGCCCACATCACGCAGAACACATTTATCAAATTCCTCAGAAATAATATCATCTGCCGACATGGCCTTCCCAGCAAAATCGTCTCTGACAACGCCAAGAATTTGAATGGTCCGAAGATCCAGAGATTATGCGATCAATACAAGATTCGATATCTCAATTCCTCACCATACCGTCATCAGATGAATGGAGCAGTGGAAGCCGTTAAAAAAATCTCAAGAGGATCATTCGAAAAATGACAGTCACTTATAGAGATTGGCATGATATGCTTCCCTATGCACTTCATGCATACCAGACCTCTAAAAGAACATCAACTGGGGCAACTCCAAACTCACTGGTTTACGGGATGGAAGCTGTTCTGCCTATTGAAGTAGAAATTCCTTCCCCAAGGATTCTGAAGGAATCAGGGATTGATGAGTCGGAATGGATCCAGTCAAGGTTGGACCAATTGAATTTGCTAGACCAGAAAAGGCTAGCGGCAGCATGTCATGGGCAGTTATACCAGAGAAGAATAGCTAGGGCCTTTAACAAAGGCGTTCGCCCACGGGAATTCCAACCCGGGGATTTGGTCCTGAAAAAGGTGTTCCCGAATCAAAATGATGCCCAGGGTAAATGGTCGCCAACTTACGAAGGACCTTACGTGGTTAAAAAGGCATTTTCTGGTGGGGCCCTGATATTGACCCATATGGACGGAGAAGAATTTTCAAGACCCGTGAATGCCGACACTGTAAAAAGGTATTATGCCTAAAAAAAAAAAGGGGTGAAAATTCAAAAAGGACGCCCCTAACAAAATGTGAGAAAGAAAGCAAAAACTCGGAAGGGCGCTTTCTGTAAAATGAGTGAAGGGTGAAAACCCAGAAAGGCACCCTGAAAAAGAAAAGAAAAGAAAAAAGGAAAATAAAATTTGAGGGTAAAAACCTGAAAGGGAGCCCTTAGAACCAGAAAATGGAGAAATAAGGAAGGATACACAGGAACGGAAATAAACCGCCACGGCATAAATGTAACACCCTCTCTGTAGCAACTCCATATATTCTACTGTTCCGGTGACCAGTGTAGGTCCGGACAGTTAGAACGTTTGGAAAAATATTTAAACTAAAGTGAGGAACCATAATTAACTCAAATATTATTAAGAAAAATTTAGGAAAAATTTTAGAAATAAAATACAACCAAGTTAAATGAGCCGGTGCCCTAGCGATGGGTAACCTAGTGAGAAGTTGCGGTTCTCACAACTAGAAGCCCTAGACCCGGGGGAAAAATTATAAAATAATTTCTGGGACTCCAGAGAAGGGTTATTGAGGTTCTTATGGCATTAGAATGCCAAGAAAATACTTAGAAAAATTTTTCAATCGGTACAGACAATTTTAGCCCGTTAAGCCAAACGGAGGGTATTTTGGTTATTTCGTCTTCAGAGATAATTTTTGACCAACTTGTCCTGTTAAATAAATAATTTATATAACATAAAATATAAATAAGTGTTGTTAAAAATTTAATTGCAATTAAATAGACAAGAAATGAAGAGAAAATGAAGGAAAATGGACTTATGACATCATAATGATGTCATTAAAGTTCTCCCACCCAACCCAATGTTGACACATGGCATAATTATATTTAAAAGAGACAAATGGGCTGAAAAATAAGAGAAAAACCAGATTTCTCATTTCTTCTTTCTTCGTTGCCGTAAGCCTCCACCATAGCCACCATTTTCAAACTTTTTTCAAGCTTGATTTCACCAACTTCTACCCAACAAAACCCTAAACTCCCAATACAAAAAAGTGTTCTTGCATCTTGGAGATTCTTGTGGAAGCAAAAAGAAAAGGAAAAAAAGAATTTGAGCAAGTGGGAAATTCACTCCATTAGAGGTTAGTACTTAAATTAGATTTTCTCTTTAAATTCATGTTGAAGGAGCATGATTGAGTGTAAAAGTGTAAAGAAATTTAATAAATATCATGTGTATGCCCATCCTATAATTTTGGCAGCCATGGATGTGGTAAGGTTTTGATGATTTTCATGGAGCTAAAATGTTAATAGGGCTGCCTTAACAATAGTCTCTCAATTAAAATGATGAAAGGCTAGTTAAATGCAATATTGGAGGTGATAGGGTTAGGGTTTGAGTACAAAATGAAGACTTTGAACATGTAATGGTGAAAGTGAGTTTTAATGGTCAATTAGTGACTATTTGGTTATTGGTAAACAAGAAATGAAGTGTGTTTAGTGATGGAATTTAGGTTTAGTGTGGCTGCCCTAGGTGACCTGTAGAATTGGACATGAGTCCAGCAGGTTTGGGCAGCCATAACTTGAATTGTAGAGGTTCAATTGGTGTTTGGCTAATTGGACATGAAACTAGACACATAATGGCACAACTTTGGTGAAAAAACCATGCCCATAAGACCAAACAAGTGGACCAAAAGCTTGCCCCAATCCGGGTGACCTGCAGTCTGTTTCTACAGAATGACCAAATAAACAGTGTTTGGTCATTTGGCCATAACTCAGTGTAGAATGGTCCAATTGACCTGAAATTTTACCCACAATAAGCTGAGATATAGACTAACAACTTTCATGAAGAAACATAACCCAAATTATGACCAGAACCTATCCAAAAAGTGAGTTGAAGTCACTGTTCATTGCACTGTAGATATTTTCAGTCCAGAAAAATTTCAATCCGGCCAGTTGTGGTTTTTGGACCATAACTTGAGATAAAAAAACTCCAAATGGAGTGATTCAAAAAAAGAAATTCAACTAGACAAAATAAGGAACAACTTTTATGTTGATCATTTTTCCAAATTCCCACTGCAACAGTGACTAATGGAACAATAAACCCAAAGCTTAAAAAATTCTATCCAATTCACATTAAGCTTGGAGATGGTATTGGCAACCAATACCAATAAGTTTAAAATAAAAAATGTGGTATGTTGATGATATTTAAACTAATTTACCTATTGCTAATGCAGAAGTCAACATTTTGGTTGACCAATAAAATGAATAGTAATCATAAAAATTCAATTTCAAAGAATTACATAAATGAAAAGTGTTAAATGCCCTAGTAGGCCTAATGTGATTGGTTTGGATAGGTTGGCATGCCAATAGGGTTCTGTTAGCAGTACTGCATATGGCTTCATGCTATTCTGTATTTCATGGCTTTCCATGCCATTCTATGACACAATAGCCTTTGGCTATGATATTGAGTTGTTATACTCGGGTTTAATCCCCGATAATTATTACAGCTTATAATTGTTCTGTTGCACACCGGGAGACACAATGTGACCGATGGAGTGATGGTCCGAGGTACTTAGTACCTAGTACCAGTTTACCCATTTATCCAGTCCAGTCAACTAGTATATGTTACTCGGGCAATATTAATAAATCTTACCAAACTTTAATCGAATAATATTGCAATAAATATTTGAAATTAAGTCTATCAAAAAATGTAAACATACATTCTGCATACATGTTATTATTTTATTTTATTTTATTTTGTATTGTCACCACTAAGCAGAATTGCTTAGCGCGCGTCGCTTTGCCACGCAGTGCATCGAGACATAGCCGGGAGTCCAGCAGACCTCATACAGGGTGAGTTTTCAGATCTGCACTCAGAGTTCAAAGTCACCTCACAAATTGCAGTGCATTGGTAGGACATTGGGCTACCTAAGTCTTTTGTATTTGTAAACTTTTGTTATGTATATTATAAACTCATGTAATCATATTTTTGCTATAATTACCTATGAGCTGTGTTCAGAAATAAATATGAGTATTTCTCATTGAATTGGGTGTGATATGAGATGAATATGAATTTTGAGATACTGAATTGATTTGAGAAATTGTTGAAAAATGTTGGTGGTTGACTGAGATTGAGATTATAATTATATTGGAAGTGTTTTTAAACAGGTTCAGAAGAACTGTTTTCCAATTTATAGCCGGCACTCTGTCGGATTTTCTATAAAATTTGCCGAAAAATTTAGATTGATAAAAAATTATAAATAAATGAATAAAAAGGGATTAATTGAAATTGAAACATGAATTGGTGTTCCGACACACTGAGTGGCATAACTTGCTCGGCTACACTGTAGACGGGTAAGGGGTGTCACAATAAACCTTCGTCAATAGAGTATTTGAAATAATGGTGGTTAAGAGACTTCAAAGTCAACTACAAGGAATCTGTGAGATCTATCCTTGTACCTTTTTCTCTGAAACTGTACCTTTATCTCTCAAGCCATAATAAAGTCATCTTTTCACTTTGATCTATCCTCTTCGCACATTTGCGTTTTAATTTATCTTTTTGCATTATCTTTCTCGTATACTCACACTCTAATGCTGCCTTTTTCAACATCTTTATTTCATGCGCTATTAATCTGTTGAAATTTTGTCATAAGATTAGGATTTGGGTATTAATAACCTTATGTACTTTGCTATGAGATTTGTAGGGAATGGTCCAAAAAAAAAAAAAAAAACTAGAGGTGAAAACCTGGAAGGGCGCTTTTAGTCAGATGGGCAAAAGGAAAAGTGACAACCCGCAAGGGCACTTTTCGCAAAATAAAGAAGTCAAGAACAAAAAGATAGTCCTGGGAAGTGAGTAAGGAATGGAAAATGATGGGTTAAGTCTTGTAACTCGTCTTCCATTAATCGTTCATCTTCAGGATCCTGTTAAGTACACTTCGCCGTGGAAGAACTTCTCATGTCAGGTTAGGCTTGCTTTTCAGCATTTAAATTCCTGTTATCAACCTCTGGTTTCTTGATCTAAGTTGATTTTAATTTTTCGCATTTAAATTCCTGCCATCAACCTCTGGTTCCTTGATCTAAGTTGATTTTAATTTTTCAGCATTTAAATTCCTGTCATCAACCTTTGGTTCCTTGATCCAAGTTAATTTTAATTTTTCGCATTTAAATTTCTGTTATCAACCTCTGGTTCCCTGATCTAAGTTGATTTTAAATTTTCACATTTAAATTTCTATCATCAACCTTTGGTTCCTTGATCTAAGTTGATTTTAATTTTTCAGCATTTAAATTTCTGTTATCAACCTCTGGTTCCTTGATCCAAGTTGATTTTAATTTTTTAGCATTTAAATTCCTGTCATCAACCTCTGGTTCCCTGATCTAAGTTGATTTTAATTTTTCGCATTTAAATTTCTGTCATCAACCTCTGGTTCCTTGATCTAAGTTGATTTTAATTTTTCAGCATTTAAATTTCTGTCATCAACCTCTGGTTCCTTGATCCAAGTTAATTTTAATTTTTCAGCATTTAAATTTCTGCCATCAACCTCTGGTTCCTTGATCCAAGTTGATTTTAATTTTTCGCATTTAAATTCCTGCCATCAACCTCTGGTTCCTTGATCTAAGTTGATTTTAATTTTTCGCATTTAAATTCCTGTTATCAACCTCTAGTTCCTTGATCTAAGTTGATTTTAATTTTTCAGCATTTAAATTCTTGCCATCAACATCTGGTTCCTTGATCTAAGTTGATTTTACTTTTTTAGCATTTAAATACCTGTCATCAACCTTTGGTTCCTTGATCCAAGTTGATTTTAATTTTTCGCATTTAAATTCCTATTATCAACCTCTGGTTCCTTGATCTAAGTTGATTCCAGTTACCAACCTCTGGGTCGTTGACCTAAGTTGGTTTTAGTTTCCTGACCTCAATTTTGAGTTTCAAAGTTTTAATACCCAATCGCTCAAAATATGGGTCTAAATCTTTACATAATTTCAAACGGGAAGTTTTTTTTCCCTTCAATAGAAATTATGTAAAGAGGGGCAGCTGTCGACACCATATTTTGGCCGATCCCCAAAATCAATAGACTTTGAACACCAAGTCTCCAGGTCGCTCACTTCATTACCGATCTCTCTCCAAAGAGACCAAACCAACACCAAATCTCCAGGTCACTCCATTCATTACCGATCTCTCAAACCAATTACCAAGTCTCCTTACCAGTCCATCACATTTCCGATCTCTCATCAAACGAAATCAAACTAACATTAAGTCTTCGTGCCATTCAGTCTTATTTCTGATCTCCCTTTTATAAATATTGTGGATAATCGTTCAATAAAGTTAAGGTTTCAATCCGACTTAAGGGTGCTTCCGATCTTAAATGTTCAAATCAGGTTTCCAATTTTAATAATCTTAAGTTCTGTTCGGTGTTTGTTCTTGGCTTAGGCCGATCTCATGCTTACAATGTTTTTCCAACCTCTCATACATAGATTAATAATCATTTTCAAGTTTGGTGTTCTAATGTGTTCAAATAATCAGGCGCTTGTATAACTTAGATACTTTCCGATCTCATCAAACAAAAAGAGAATTTCATTTCATTTCAAAGTCAAAAAGTACAAATCATTCGGCTAGAGGATCACCCCCAGCCTGTTCTACATTTTGCACACCCTCTCTATCACCCTCAGCCTCCTCCTTGCTATCCTCTTCGTCTTGGGGAGCTAGGTCCACCATCCAGGAAAAGTCCTCCTCGGGATAACGCTTTTTGGGCTCGGCCAAAAGGTCCTCGTGGGCGTTCACATAAGCACTGGCCTCCCACATCACTGCCTCTTCTTCTTTCGCTCTAAGTTCTTCAGTGAGGTGAGCGACATCAGCAGCTCGGAGCGCCCGAGCTTCTTCAAGAACATGAGCCTGCTCGGCAATTTGTCCTCATAGAACTTCATCTGCCCCTCAATTTCAACTATATATTCCTGGGTGGATGAAAGTTGGTCTCGGGTGGAAGCCGCTTCCTGACCCACGTTCTGGATCTCCTGCCTCAAATGATGAGCCTTTTCCCTGATGATATGCTGGTTCACTAAGCTCTCCATGCTCAAGCTCATCGTCTGGGCCAGGAGATCGTCGATGTTGCCCTGGGTCAGCTGGTGCCGATCCTCCTGGAGGTAGATGGAAGCTCCCAGAACCTTTGCCAAGCCCGGATTCTCCCGTACAGATCGGTTCTTCTCCAGGGAGTGAATCAAGACCTGAGCGCCACGGGAAAAGGTCCTCGAAATAGGTTGGGAAGGACCCCCTTCTGCACTAGAAGCAACTGGTGGAGGTGGTGGCGGCTCTTCTTGTCGAGGAGGAGACTGAACCACTTATACTTCAGGAATTGGCGGTCCCGACGGTCGGGATGAGCCTCCTTGCATCTCTCCTGGATCGTGCCTTGGTGTCTGTGAGGCCTCAGCGCGCTTCATCTCCCGCACTTTCTTGAAGACATCCCTCTTACGCTTTCGGCTCTCTTTGGAAGCCTCGCTGCCCACCATATCTGCACAAATAAAAGTCAGTGAGTTCGCTAAGGCCCAGAGATCAGAGATATAGAAAGTACCGAAGCCGCGGTCAGAGAGCTGAAGCCCGCGTTCTTCGCCAGTAACCAGTCGCATCATCCAATGGTGCAGTTCGGCCATCACCGCATCTAAATAGGAGAACTTCTGAGTGGCTGCCTAATCCTTTAACTCCATTACCATTGCGCCCTCTTCCCTACTCAGGGCGATGTGCTTCGGGAGTGATGAGCGTAGATGCAGCCAGCTACATGGGAAACCCTCAAAACCGTTCAGAATCTTGCTCCTCAGAATAAAGAAACGATTTTTCCAATTCTTCAGTGAGGAAGGCAGATCGGTAAAGAGCCCACAATGCGGTTTCGCCTGAAAGAACCAATACTCATCGTCCTTTCGATGAGTTAGCCTATGTAGCTTAGCGAACATCTTCGCTATAGGATTGAGTCCCTTAGCTCGGCCGAGGCCTCTGAAGGCTACCAGGATCCGCCATGAGTTTGGATGAACTTGGGCTATACATACTTAGTGGAATTTCAGAACTTCCTTGAAGAAGTCATCAAGAGGAAACCGCAACCCGGCTTTTAATTGCTCTTCGTATATCATGATCATATCATTTTCTTCGAAGAAGTGATCGGCTCAGAGATCGCCATGACATCTGATAAGCTCGTATGAATCGGTCCGAAGGTTGTATTCTTGGCTAATCGACTGTAGATCGGTTTCTTGAAGGATTGACGGCAGCTCATCCACGGGAAGGTTTTCTCTCCCTGAGGAATGCGTTCGTCTTGAGGGTACCGCTTGACCACGGGCTGAAACGGAGGTCGTAGGAGGTTCAGATCGCCCGCTTGGTCCGACCACTTCATCCTCATCTGATGACCATAAGACATGAACGGAAGGGGGCTCGCCGCTCTCTGACCCTTGGCGCCGCTCATTTTCAAATAAAAAAGAGAAATTTAACTAAGAGAAAGATCAAAACCCTTACCGAAGTGTGATCAGTATCGGAAGAACTTGAAGAAACGAGAGAATTTTGGAATTGCTCGCGAGGTGCTGAAAATGGCATAAGGGAGCAACTGGCTGACCCTTCCCCTATTTATACCCGTCTGAGCATTCAATGCTTACAGTGTCCCAAGCAACGCATCGGTTAGCGAAATTCGCCAGCTTTTCTGACACGTCGCAAGAACATTCCAGAAACTCCATAAATGAATAAGGGGAGATCGGCTAGTTAAAGATCGAGGTAGATGTTCAGAATTATAGATCGGTTAAGGGCTATTCAGTTAGGAATCAGATCGGATATGCATATTAGAGATCGGAAAATAAACAATGCAGTTATTAAATAATAATTGTTAGAATAAAATTTTATTTCATTTCCAAAAGGTCAGATTACATCATTTGGGCGATCTCAAGAGATCAGATTACATCGTTAAGGACCTTTAAAGGTCAGATTATGTCATTTGGGCGATCTCTAGAGATCGGCAGTACATCCTACCTAGCAAGAACCTATGTCAAAGCCTAGTCTCATGGCTGAATCAAAAGATGTGTCTGATTAAAAAACCAGACATAGGCGGCAGATAGATGTACAGCTCAGATGGAGTGACTATGACTCTCATAAGGATGAGGAGTCGTGGTCAAAGTCATTGACCAGAACCGAGCTACAGTCTGGATGCCCAATATGGTGAGGAGCCAAATGAACTTCAAGGGGCAGTTGTCGATGTTAAGCGAGAAATTAGCAGTCTTCTCGCCCGAAATCGGCTCATCGATTATATCGGTAGATCGACCCAAGATCGATATGATCGATATTTTCGATCTTAATCGGTAAATTAGTCCGGTTCTCTCTCTGTCATCAAATATGGTTGTCATGATTTTCCGATCACCGGGGTCATAAATTTTCAGTCGGGGAGCAAATAAAGTAGTCGAAAAAAGATCAAAAGCAGTCACCGTGGCCATAATGTTATCGGAAAACTAGAACAGAGGAAGAGAGAAATGGAAATAGGAAGGAATGAAATGTGAGAGAAATCTCCCGTTGAAGGCATATGTATAGGGAGGGTCTGAGCATTTATTACTAGCAGAAATCAAAGCGGATGCCTCGGTAACCGAAGTAATAAATGCTTTGACTGAATCAGCCCAGATAGAGAAGAAGGTGCTGGAATGGGAGAGATCGGGAGAGGGGCTCGACATGAGAGATCGGAAAAAGGTCATGATGGAAAGATCAAAAGGGATGGGAGATCGGAAAGCAAGGATAGGATGAGACAACTTTCAATAACTATCGTCATAATCAGAGCCGAGGTAGTTAAAGCGTTGCAGGCGAGATCAAATCTTCACCGCACGCGTCATTTGCAGAATCGCCCACATTACTGACAGGTGCCAGGACATGTCATGATAGTCCTGTACATCTCGATATCCATCGTTGGTCTTACTTGTAAGGACAAGCCCGGAGCCCTTGGATCAAAGAGAAGACGACAAGACCGGCGTCTTTTATTCTCGGCCCTCAGATCTCCCTTGACATGAAGATTTTGAACCGTTGGATTAGAAAAGAGAAAGGATAATTATTCTGAATAGGATCTCAGCCATCCATTTTGATTCTCTTCAATTCTCAAACATCAGATCATGTCCTCTAAAATCCAAACCTTCCATCTCTCTCAGAGGAAATCCTGACCCTTCATTAGGAGCACCCGTTCCCTATAAATACCTGCATGCAATACTGTTAAGAAAAAAAAAGAATAAAAAGGATGGTGATTATAGTGGAAAGGCTCTGAAAATTGATTCACTTTTGCTACTCTGCTATTTTTAAACTTTCAAAATAGAAAAACTTCAGAAACCAGTTTTCTAAAGTATTTTCTTTGAAGGAGTGTTGGACACTGAAACTCTTTATTTTCAGTTTATTCATTACTCTGCGATACCCTCTCTTAGTTTTAGCTTTGTCTTCATCGTCTTTATATCCACTTTTATTTTCCAAGCTCAATCTCATTCAAACCTGGTTATTATCATTTCGGCTCGATTGCATTTTAACTTGGTGCTCTTCATTTCAAGGCAAGCATTAGTCCTCAGACTATTAGCATGTAGCTCTACTATATTTGTGACTCCATAAGTTAGTTCAATAGATTCAACTCCCTACAGGTGAGTGTCTAGATCGTTGCTTTATCAAGTGCTCAGTTTTTATTTTATTTATTTTCTTTGTTTTCATGCTCGTAATTTTCATCAAGTTTATGTTATGTTAAAGAACCCCACGAAGGTGGTTATTCTCTTGAGTTTACTTTTTGTTCATCAGTTCATTTTTTTTTAGCCTTTATTACCTTCAAATGTAGGTGTTCTGGTCCTGAGTAACGTATAGGTAGTTTGATAAAATGTTGGTAGCTGTATCATAACACGAGAGTTTCTTCAAAATAATAGAAGTTTGGATAATAAATCAGAGGAAAATTATGAAGTCGAACCACTAGACCAGCTCAGAAGATAACTGGGTATAGTGGGGGATCGAGGTAAGATCGGATCCCAGAATAGTAAACGGAAGAGATCGAATATTGCCTGTCAAAAGGTACTGGTAAGGCGATCACATAAGAGATTGGTAAAAATTCAGTCTATATCCCCTACCTAGTTATAAGGTACCAACGGGTTAAGAGAAGCCTTATTCGGGCTCTCAGCGCCTTCGGATGTCAGAACCCTTAGTCTAAGGTCTTTACGACATACAATCGCAATTAAATCTCAAGAGGTCGGGGGAGAGTTCTTACCCGATCCTCATTTAAACAAAAAACAGGAGATCGGAGGAAAGTTCCTATCCGAGATCCTTCAATCAAAAACTCTAAAATTGCAAATTAAAAGAGATCAGAGGAGAGTTCTTATTCGATTCTCAACCAAAAATTTTAATGAAATTCAAAGAGATCGGAGGAGAGTTCTTATCCGATTCTCAACCAAAAATTTTAATGAAATTTAAAGAGATCGGAGGAAAGTTCTTATCTAATTCTCAACCAAGATTTCAATAAATAGATCGGAGGAGAGTTCTTATCCGATTCTCAATAAAAAATTTTAATAAAATTCAAAGAGATCGGAGGAGAGTTCTTATCCGATTCTCAACCAAGATTTCAATAAATGGATCGGAGGAGAGTTCTTATCCGATTCTCAATCAAAAATTTTAATAAAATTCAAAGAGATTGGAGGAGAGTTCTTATTCGATTCTCAACCAAGATTTCAATAAATAGATCGGAGGAGAGTTCTTATCCGATTCTCAATCAAAATTTTAATAAATATGGGGAGATCAAAGGAGAGTTCTTATCCGAGATCCCTCACTCAAACTTTAAACAGACTACCCCTAGACATCGGGAGAGGCTTTTACCCGGATTCTCTCAAATCCAAACTAAAATAACACAACATGCAAAATAACCGTCTAAACCAAAACCGCTACGCAACACCAACTCACTAATGGTCGTCTCATGTACTTATGTATCTGGGCAACCTGAAATAGTGAAAAATCAAATATTCCCTTTTATCAAAGGGATTAACATCATCATTCTAACCCCCCTAACTTTCGATTTTAACTTATAAAGAGCATAATATTAAATCTATTTACCCTCATAGAGGGACGAGGTGGGGTGCCTAACACCTTCCCTGCCCGTATATGGACCTCGAACCTAGAATCTCTGTTCTTGAAGTGGTTTCTTTTAATTTATCTTTTTGTACAAATGGTTTCCTTTAATTTCCCTCAAAATTAAAGTCGCGACTCCTCACTCTTTCCCACTTCGGTGAGTGTTCGTCCAGGCGACCGCAAAACACCTTGCAACAGCTTGGCGACTCCACTGGGGACCTTTCTACACCTTAACCCCGGATCAGAGGTCCAAAAGCAAATTTAATTTTATGCTCCTATAAACTAAAACTATAGTTAGGAGGGTTTAATTTACAAAATTTGAAAATCTCAATCTATTGATTATTGTTACTTTTACTAACCATTTTGCTTATCTCGATTGTCTTATTCCCTACAGCACTCTTCATCTAAAAAAAAAAAGGAAAAAAACTCCCCCATACTGGGAAGAGGTAAAGGTGTCCCTTCACACACTGAACACTCACACAATGTCCTCACACACTTCAGCCCTATACTTGGGCTTTCTCACCCTCTAGGAAAGTAGGAGGGAGTCATGAAGCGGTACTCGTGGGTTTTACCCCGTTAGTATCCGTGAAGGCTTCTGCTCAGATTGAAACTCGTTCTATTTACTGTGATACCCGTGGAACTCTCCCGTTAGTATCCTGGTGATAGAATGGGTTCTACTGTTTACAGTAGGGGTAATAAAGAACCTGTGGCTTTTAGAAAATTAGACCTTGAGCTAAACTATCACGATAGCTGGAAGCCGTAGCAAGCTACCTCATAAGATAGAACTATCCAATTAGGTAGCACCTGTCCGGTACTAGGGTTCTCCTTGTTATAGGACAAAAGGGACATACTTGCTCTTACCCTATTCTATTTGTATATTTTTATTTTTGAGGGTAATCTTGGGTCATACTATTAGGAGGATCTACACATTTTCCTACTTTGACAAATGTGTAGGTGTTACCCTGCCAACAATATAATTCAAAATTACCCGAATTTACTCTGTTAACAAGTTTTCTACTTTGGCATCACAGAATTAAGGTCTGTAAAAGAATAAGCATTATTTTTAACATGGCATCCTCGAGTCAGTCGACAGAACAAGTTTCTAGACAAGAACAAAATGCTAAACGTGGTCCAGACCGCCTCATAGTTCAGTGCCCCCGCAAAGTGATGTCACCAAGGCAGACACTAGCCCGTTACCTCCATTGGACCTAAGCAAGGTTGAGGTCAGAATGACCGGTCTCGAGGTTTTGTCTAGTAGTTGGAGATCACTTCTCGATCGCATCAAAGCAAAGTTCGAGGAAAAATACGGAAGGATTACGACCTTGATACGAGTCAAAGTCCAAGTTTCGGCATTAAAGGCCATGCTATCGGTTTGGAACCCCAAGTATAGAGTATTCTCCTTCAATGACATCGCTACGACCCCCACTATGGAAGAATATCTGGCACTGCTAGAAATTCCTTATGTGGCGCAGAATCGGATCTACCTACACCTCGAGCATAGGCAGACCTAGAAACAGTTCGCACATATGTTGGGGATTCCCCCGGAAGAAGCAAAGGCGAGAGAAACTGTCAAAGGAAACACACATGGATGGTATTGGACTTACCTTAAGAAGTGGTTGGATCGATACATCCAGGATGAACAATGGGAGCAAGCTTCATTGGCACTAGCTTTGGGGATCTATGGCCTGATCTTATTCCCTGGGCCTTCGGGAATTATAACCTGCAGTGTTACAGAGATATTCTGAGCAGTGGAGAAACAGAAGATCAACCCAATACCGGCAATCCTCGTAGAGACTTTATTGACTCTCACTTACTGTAGACAACAAGGTAGGGGATCCATTAAGTGCTGTTCTCAATTGTTGCACCTATGGATCATCAGTCACATGTGTCCTGTAGAGACAAAGGGATTAACTTGGTATCTTGACCTGTCAGTAAAGCTCACCTTGGTAATCAACCTGCTGATCCTGGAAATTGACCAAATGAATTTGGCCATAACTCAGTGTAGAAATGTCCAAATGACATAAATTTTATATGAATGGAAAGATCAGACAATTTAGAACAACTTTCATGAAGAATATAATTTCAAATTTTGACCAAAACTTAATGGAATTATCCACCAAAGTCAAGATACCAAATCTGGCAGAACCAAAAATTGCCCAGAAATTTTGGGTAAAGGCAATCTGATCAATTATGGTAAAATAGCCATAACTTGAGCTAGAAAACTCCAAATTGGGTGATTCAAAAAGTGAAATATAACTAGACACAATAAAGAACAACTTTGATCCAGAACACATGGCCAAATTTTCACTGTAGAATGGCCTAGTGGAATAGTGAACTCTAGCACCCAAAACTGAAATTTTTGATTTATTTTCCATTGGTTAGAAGTATGGATTGGCAACTAATGCTAACACTTTTGGGAATCAAAATGTGGTAAATCTATGTGATTAAGACTCATGTAACTATTATATATGAGAAAGTCAATATTTTGACTTAAATGACCACATGAATAGTAACATTACATGTTAAGTACAAATATTGAAGAAATAACTTTATAATATGCCCTAGTAGGCCTAGTGTGATTGGTTTGGATAGGTTGGCATGCCAATAGGGTTCTGATAGCAGTACTGTGTATGGCATCATGCCATTCTGTGATATGATAGCCTATGGCTATACTGATTATGATGTTATACTTGGCTTTATGCCTTATTGCTTTTATGGGTTATTAGCATTTCTATCTGCACATCAGGAGACACATTGTGACTGATGATGTGACAGCCCGAGGTACCTGGTACCCAGTGCTAGTTTACCCGTTTATCCAGTCTGGTCAATTTGTATAGGTTACTTGGGCATGGAAAAGTATAAATGTAATTGAATTGATTATTAAAGGAAGTAAGAAAATTAAATATCAAGATAAAGAACAAGTATGATTACAAAATAAAAAAGCTCAAAATCATCAAGAAAATGATTAATAAAATGCTAGAAAGAGTTAATATCATAAGATATAATTAGCCTTCGACTAAACAATAAGTTAAGAATATTAGCAACTAAAAATATTAGCAATTAAATAAATGAGTAAGAATATTTAAAATAAATTAGATTAGTTATTTAGCAGAAAGAATTGAAATGAATTGGAACGATATAAAAATTTAATTATTATGAAAGAATTGAGTGCTTCTGAAAAGGAATAAATTAGAACAAAAGATAGTTAATACTAGAAGTATTATATGAAATTAGATTAAATTCCAGAGTATCCAAATTTTGATCTATTTCTTTTTTTTATTGTATATTATTTTTTCGTTATATTATTGCACCACTAAGCAGCAATGCTTAGCGCGATGGATTTGTTTCCTCGCGCAGGCACTGAAGGTAAAGCCCAGTGAATATTAAACAGAGTTTTTTGAGTTCTGATCTACAGAAGTGTCTTAAGTATTCAAGGTTGTCACCTCCTCAGCAATGCATGTAGATAGAGCTCACATTAGTCATATTGTATAATTTATGAATTATAATTATTTATTATGTTGTAATGAAAATTAGAAAATTGTATGTAATACGTGCCTGATGTAAATTATGAATTTATGTAATTAGTTTGCAAATTATGTAAACTAATGAAATTGAGAATTTTGATATATGTAATAAGCATGAATGGATTTATACAAATGAGTATGGATTTGAATTACATTATGATTTTTGAAATGATTATATGAGTATGGATGAATTATTGTATGAAAATATTATTAAGATTTTTAAATAGGTAAATAGTGAAATACGCCAAATGACAATAAAAAAGGGGAAATTCCGTTAGTTTCTCTATCAAAAAATAATTAATATTAAATTAAATGAATTCAAAATTATTAAAGAAATAAAGTAAGATAAGTTAGGGTGCTTTGGCACCGAGTGTAGCACGTCTTGCTCGGCTACACTGTAGTCGGGTGAGGGGTGTCACATTTAGTGGTATCAGAGTACGGTTTAGGCATTCCTAGGCATCCATAGATTGAATAAGATTGTGTGCATAACATGCATTGCATTCATATGAGTCGAGGTGACACTAATGCAGATCTGTTTTCTCTGGTAAGGTGAAGAAATAGGAAAGTAGCAACTTCTCGACTATTTACACTGGGTAAATTTTGAGGACAAATTTAAATTAGAGGGGAAGAGTTGTAACACCCTCAGTGTAGCAATTCCATACATTTTACTGTTTCGGTGATCGGTGTCAGTCCGGACTGCTAGAATGTCTAGAAAAATATTTAGACTAGAGTGAGTAATCATAAATAACTCAAATATTAATAAGAAAAATTTAGAAAAAATTTTAGAAATAAAATACAACCAAGTTAAATGAGCCCGTGCCCTAGCGATGGGTAACCCATTGGGAAGTTGCTATTTTCACAGCTAGGAGCCCTAAACCTGGGAGAAAATTCATGAAATAATTTTTGAGACTCCAGAGAAGAGACATTGAGGTTTTGATGGTATTAGAATACCTAGAAAATATTTAGAAAAATTTTTAGCTTAGTACAGACGATTTTGGCTCAATAAGCCAAACAGAGGGCATTTTGGTTATTTTGTCTTCGGAGATGATTTTTGACCGACTTGTCTAGTTAAGTAAATAATTATTATGACATAAAATGTGAATAAATATTGCTAAAAATTGAATTAAAAATGAGTAGAAAAGAAAAGAAAATAAAATGAAAATGAATTAAATGGGAAATATGACATCACATGATGTCATTAGTTAGGCCTCCACCAATCATAACTCACCAAGCCAATTAAAAAGAGTTAAATGAGGGAAAATTGGAAAGAAAAATCTGCCTTCTTCTTCTTCCCAAAAACCAGTCGGAACTCCCTCTCTGTCATATCTCCATTGAATCTCTCCCTTCTCACTAAAATTTCCTTGTAAAAAACACCATAAAACCATAAGCTTGCTTCAGGAAAACTGCTCCTTACATCTTGCACCATCCCTAGGCAGCAAAAATAAGGAGAGATTGAGAAGTTTTACTAGCTTGACAACTCTTCAAATTAAGGTTAGTGCCTAATATTTCATCTCTCTCTTTAATTTCTTTTTTAAGAACATGATTTAAGTTGAATTAGTAAGAAAAGAAATGAAAATTATATATATATATATATATATCCCATGATTTTTGCAGCCATAGATGGGTTAGGGTTTGACTATTTCCTTTGAATTAAAAATGGCTTCATAGCTACCCTTAACACTAATCTCATGTTTAGGATAATGAAATATAAGTTAATGCATGAATTGAAATAGTAGAGTTAGGGTTTGGGCACAAATTTGAGATTTTATTTATGTATTGATGAAAAGAAGTTGTAATGGTCAATTAGTGACCATTTAGTCATGTTTGAGCAGGAAATTGAGTGAATGGTGCAAAGGAAATTGAGGTTAAGTATGCTGTCTAATGTACCCTGCAGGTCTGGGTGTGAGTCCAGTAAGGTTGGACAACTTTAACTTGAGTTGTGTATGTTCAATTGGTGTAAGGCCAATTGGACATGAAATTAGACACATAATGGCACAACTTTAATGAAGAAACCTTGCCTAGAAAACAAACTTAGGATGACCTAAAAATTGACCAAATCCGGCAACCAACCTGCTGGTCCTGGAAATTGACCAAATAAATAGTGTTTGTTCATTGGCCATAACTCAGTGTAGAAATGTCCAAATGACTTAAATTTTATATTAATGGAAAGATTAGACAATTTAGAACAACTTTTATGAAGAAAATAATTACAAAATTTGACCAAAACTTAATGGAATTGTCCACCAAATTCAAGATACCAAATCTAGCAGAACCAAAAATTGCCCAGAAATTTTGGGTAAAGGCAATCCGACCAATTATGGTGAAATAGCTATAACTTGAGCTAGAAAACTCCAAATGAGGTGATTCAAAAAGTGAAATATAACTAGACATAATAAAGAACAACTTTGATCAAGAACACTTGGCCAAATTTTCACTGTAGAATGGCCTAATGGAATAGTGAACTCTAGCACCCAAAACTGAAATTTTTGATTTATTTTCCATTGGTTAGAAGTATGGATTGGCAACTAATGCCAACACTTTTGGGAACCAAAATGTGGTAAATCTATGTGATTAAGACTCATGTAACTATTAAATATGAGAAAGTTAATATTTTGACTTAAATGACCAAATGAATAGTAACCTTACATGTTAAGTACAAATATTCAAGAAATAACTTTGTAATATGCCCTAGTAGGCCTAGTGTGATTGGTTTGGATAGGTTGGCATGCCAATAGGGCTCTGATAGCAGTACTGCGTATGGCTTCATGCCATTCTATGATATGATAACCTATGGCTATACTGATTATGATGTTATACTTGACTTTATGCCTTATTGCTTTTATGGCTTATTAGCCATTCTGTCTGCACATTGGGAGACACATTGTGACCGATGGTGTGACGGCCCGAGGTACCTAATACCCAGTGCTAGTTTATCTGTTTATCCAGTCTGGTCAATCTGTATAGGTTACTTGGGCATGGAAAAGTATAAATGTAATTGAATTGATTATTAAAGGAAGTAGGGAAATTAAATATCAAGATAAAGAACAAGTATGATTACAAAAAAAAAGGCTCAAAATCATCAAGAAAACGTTTAATAAAATGCTAGAAAGAGTTAATATCATAAGATATAATTAGCCTTCGACTAAACAATAAGTTAAGAATATTAGCAACTGAAAATATTAGCAATTAAATAAATGAGTAAGAATATTTAAAATAAATTAGATTAGTTATTTAGCAGAAAGAATTGAAATGAATTGGAACGATATAAAAATTTAATTATTATGAAAGAATTGAGCGCTTCTGAAGAGGAATAAATTAGAACAAAGGATAGTTAATACTAGAAGTATTATATGAAATTAGATTAAATTCCAGAGTATCCAAATTTTGATCCATTTCTTTTTTTATTGTATATTATTTTCTTGTTATATTATTGCACCACTAAGCAGCAATGCTTAGCTCGATGGATTTGTTTCCTCGCGCAGGTGCTGAAGGTAATGCCCAGTGAATATTAAACAGAGATTTTTGAGTTATGATCTACAGAAGTGTCTTAAGTATTCAAGGTTGTCACCTCCTCAGCAATGCATGTAGATAGGGCTCACATTAGTCATATTATGTAATTTATGCATTATAATTATTTATTATGTTGTAATGAAAATTAGGAAATTGTATGTAATATGCACCTGATGTAAATTATGAATTTATGTAATTAGTTTGCAAATTATGTAAATTAATGAAATTGAGAATTTTGATATATGTAATAAGCATAAATGAATTTGCACAAATGAGTATGGATTTGAATTACATAATGATTTTTGAAATGATGATATGAATATGGATGAATTATTGTATGAAAATATTATTGAGATTTTTAAACAGATAAATAGTGAAATAAGCTAAACGACAATAAAATAGGGGAAACTCCATTAGTTTCTCCGTAGAAAAATAATTGATATTAAATTAAATGAATTCAAAATTATTAAATAAATAAAGTAAGATAAGTTACGGTGCTCCGGCACTGAGTGTAGCACGCTTTGCTCGGCTACACTGTAGTCGGGTGAGGGGTGTCACCCTAAATGGCAAATATGGTGTCTTTGATACCAATTGAAGGAGCGGAAGCATGGTGATTAGTTCATTAAAGCATTGAATTTCAAAAATTTTCTTCTAGGGTTTCATGCATCATGCCACATCTCTTATGTGCCTAATTAATTTCAATGCTCAATTGCATATTAAAACACTTTTAATATGTATTAGGATCTATGTTTGCTATTCAAGATTGTGAATTAACAAATTAATTCATTTAAACCCTAGTATAAAAGAATAATACGTGCACTAACCTTTTTGATGCACTATAGATGTAATTGGCACCTTTAGGAAGCACCTAGGACCCCAAGTATTGTCCCTCTAGCTTGTCCACACCAAGATCACCAATGGGCAGCCCCCAATTTGCTTCTCAAGCCTTTGCCAACTAATTATAAATTGGGTTTTTGCCTTTAGAGAAGTAGTATATATGTATAGGACATTAGAAACAATTTCTAGCAATTTTAATTCAAAGGGAATGAAGTGATTCTCTTTGAATTGATGAGAAAAGATGAAGAGAAGAGAGGAAGAGAGGTGTGCCACCACACATAAGAGAGAAAAAAGAGGTGGCTTATTTTTTTCTTATAACTTCTCTTTATATAATTAGGTTAAGTAATCACTTAAACCCTTTACCACATGTCACCAACACATTGCATCTTATTTTTAATTGACCTAATCACATTGAGCCAAGTGTCAAAGCTAGACTTAATCTTTGTAACACCCCTATTTGCATAGCCTGGTATATTTTACTGTTCCGGTGACCGGTGTCAGTTCGGACAATTAAGGAGATTAGAACCACATCTACGACACCCAGATAAACCCTGAATGAAAATAATTAGTGATTGCTAGATAGTTAAGTATAAATAAAAAAAACAGAACATAAAAGGTTAAATGAGCCGGGAGTGACAGCGATGGGTGACATTCTCGGGAAGTGACTGCGAGGTCAGTCTTAGCCCGAATTTTGAACCGAAAAATGTGATACCGTGATCCTTAGGACTATTGCGAACACAGTGGAAATGAGAAAATCACAGAAAAGAATTGTTAAGCAGGTCAAATAATTAGGTCAGGGATCCGGAATAAATATTGAATTACCTACAAACCGGATCGAACCAGCGAGGGGCAATTTAGTCAATTTACCCCTAGAGCTGACTCTTGACCTAACTGTCTAATAAAATCGGAGAAATAAAAATTTTAGAATCGAGAATTAAATTAAAGAACTATTAAAAAATTAAAGAAAAAGAAAAAAAATTAAAAGTTGAATTATTACATCACACACATGACATCATGAGTGATGTCAAAAAAATTAATTTTAATTTTCCCCTATAATTGACCAAGTCAAATTAAGTTAATTAACATAAAATAACCAAAAAGAGAAAAAAAAATTCAGAACTTCTCTTCCCCAATAGGTTTGGCCACTCTCACTCTCTCTCACCTCCGTTGCCAACCCTTGATTCAAGCTTGATTCAAGCTTGATTCCACCCAATTAAACCTAATTTTCCCCAAAAATTCCTCATAAAACCTAAAAAAAATTATTTTTTTTGACATCACTCATGATGTCATGTGTGTGATGTAATAATTCAACTTTTAATTTTTTTTCTTTTTTTTTTAATTTTTTAATAGTTCTTTAATTTAATTCTCGAATTCCAAAATTTTCATTTCTCCGATTTTATTGGACAGTTAGGTCAGGAGTCAATTCTAGGAGTAAATTGACCAAATTGCCACTCGTCGGATCGATCCGGTTTGCAGGTAATTTAATATTTCTTCCGGATCCCTGACCTAATTATTTGACCTGCTTAATAATTCTTTTCTGTGATTTTTCTCATTTCCACTATGTTCGCAATAGTCCTAAGGACTGTGACGTCATATTTTCTGGTTTAAAATTCGGGTGAAAACTGACCTCGCAGTCACTTCCCATCGCTGTGACTCTCGGCTCATTTAACCTTTTATGTTCCGTTTTTCTTATTTGTACTTAACTATCTAGCAATCACTAATTATTTGCATTCAGGGCTTATCTAGGTGTCTTAGATGTAGTTCTAATCCCCTTAATTGTCCGGACCGACATCGCTCACTGAAACAGTAAAATATACCAGGCTATGCAAATAGGGGTGTTACAATTTTGACTTTGATCACCTTGCATGATAGGAAGACAAATAGCAAACTTATATGATGCCATGTGTCACTATCTTATGTTTCCATGTGTCACAATCTTATGTTGCCACGTGTCACCATGTGAAATGACCAAATTACCCTTATATGGTAATTTTGATTTCTCAACCCAAAATCATTATTTCTCCTCTTCAAATCAATTTATTTCAAATATAAATAAATTAATTAATTTCTATTAATTAATTTCTCACAATTAAATTCATATTTAAACACTTTAAATATAAATTTAACTTATACTATACATTCAATAACCTAGATTTGGTTTCAAGTAATGCTAGGGAATTTGCAATCTTATTGCAAACCAAACCTATTTGATTAATCAATTAAACTATTTAATTAATCAATTAAATCATATTTTACTTGGTGATTAACTTGTGTATGTGTGTGACTCACCAGGCTCATCACTAATTGGCAATGAGATATGATATTAACTCTTAATATCATCAGAACTCTTTCTTACTATAAATGATTTCTCTAAATCATCTTAGGCATCTCATAGACCATGGTTGACAACTAGCATAGCGTGCCATGCCCACCTGATGTGTGATTTCCGCAAGTGCACAGGTCACAGTAGTATAGTTTTAAAAAAATGATATCGATCCCACAGGGAATTGTGCTTAAATTGGAAGTAAAAGTATAAGCTAATTAGAATAACAAAATTTAAAAGTATAAAAAAATGAAATCTAAAAATTAAAATTGTTATTTGAGGAATTTAAGCTAAATCAAACAATTAACTAAAATTAATTAAACTAGATTACCAAAATTTAATTTGAAATTTCTATTTATGAAATTGAGAGGAATTAAATCTAAATTCAATAAAAATTAAAGTGATTCTAGAGATTGGATTTTCAATATTGTTTGCATGTGGTTTATCCCTAATTTAGCCAAACACATGAGAATTGCAATTTTGAGGGAAATCAATTCTTAAATTTTTGAAACCTTTTTCAAGCATTTCAAAGTTGGTTTTCATTAAATCAAACCCTGTTTTCACGGTATTTCAAACCTAACAAAAACCCAATTAAAGCTCTAATTGATTTTGGAAAGTCCCCTTAATTCTCTTAGCTTATCTCTAACACCAAGAAAACCAAGTTTATTGCAAGATTATCTATCCCTAATATTCACTTTTCAGTCCATCTATTAAGGATTAAAGCTTAACTTAATGAGGGCCCATTCATCAAGCAAGGCAACAAGCTCACAAGCAATAAATCAAAATGTAACAATCTTCATTTAAATGGCTAAATCAGTTCAAAACCACAATACAAAACAATATTTACAAACCCATCTCTAGAATCTCAAACAACTACTCACTAATCATAGTTTCAATACAAACCCAAATGTATAAATGAAGAAATAATGGAAATCTAAGTTAAGGAATAGAAAAACCCAGAAAAATGCAGCAGAAGCTGCTGCTGGAAAGTGCAGGAAACGAGTTCTGCAGCTGCTGGAAAATAGCTTCACGTGTTCTTCTCTTCCTCTCCTTCTTTTCTTGCCAAAAATGCCTCCCTTGCTCCTTATGGAAAGAAAATGATAAAGGGGACTTTATATAGGTGAGGGGACTGCCCTAGAATGGGTAAAAAGGGGGAAGGTTCTAGAGAAAGTGAGGTAAAAAGCCAGAGTAACGGAAATGCCACGTTAGCCATTTTCAGTAAAAATGACATAAGCTGGATCGGTTATGTCGCGGGTTGTGTCGTGGGTTGTGTCGTGGGTTGTGTAGCTCTCGGCCTGAATATCTGACGATCGACACAACTTGCGACATAAGCTAACTCGGTTGTGCTGCAGGTTGTGTTGCTCTCGACCATTTTTACTCAACTTCAAAAATTTTTGCAATTCAACTCTAATCTCCTCCAAATGGCTACTCTGATCAAAATACATCAAATTTCTCCAAATTTAACCTACAAAACAAATAAATTCCAAAAATTAAACTAAGAAGTGTGAAAATTATAAAATTGACTAAATATATGCTAATATCTATAATAATAGCTATGACCAAGGGTAAATTATGTGCAAAAATTATACCTAAATGATGATCTAAAATGCATGCATCAAATTCCCCCATACTCAAACTCTTGCTTGTCCCCAAGCAAAATTTCATTAAAACTCATTTGGAAGGGAATAGAATCAGTCTTTGAAAACTCAAAAATCACTAATCCAAACCACCAACTTACCTCTAGCCACCAACATTCCAAATTCCCACCAGCGAAGCACAAAGAATGAAGCAATCACTCTTAACAATTACAAAATAGCTAAGAATTAACCAATCAACCCAAGCAACAAATACTAACCAGCTACAAGAGTCAATTGTGCCAAAACAAACCTAAATGAAATAGATAGCCAATATGTCTCAAATAGATGGTGAGTAATGTATGAAAGATTATATTGCCAAACCCATATGCAAGCATAAAAGATCTAACTCCACTAATGTAATAAGCATTTTTCAAAGAATCATTAGGTCTTTTTAAGGGTTGTAATGGGGTCAAATAGGGTAAAATTGTGGTTAACAAAGAAAGGGAATAAGGTAAACAAAATATGAGAATAATATTAATCATGAAACTCAAAGTGCATCCATTTTTTTTTTCATTTTCAAATATTTTTTTTTATTTTTTATTTTTTTTATAAAGAGGAAAGAAATTCACAATGAATCTCAAGTGCTATCACAATAAAGGGACTACTTTTATAATATTTTTTTTATTTTATTTTTATATTTTATTGTGTACTTGTCCCTATTTCATGTCACACCCAAAATTACCTTTGGGATATTTTGGTGACCATTTTTTTTTATCAACTTTTCACAATTACTCTAGCACTATTCAAGATGTTTCAATCCTCCAAGTGTTTTTTTTTATATCATTATTTATTTTATTTTTTTATGCACTTAATTGCTAAAATATTATTCTCATAATAGGTGGTAGTGTTTAGGTTTAATGGCTAGGTAAAAGTTTTGGGTTCCAAAGAAATTAGGGAATTAAGGTTCAAGGGGGTTTGCAAGGGTTGAAATGAGATTAAGGTAGGTTAAGGCTAAATGTGAGGTTTAAAATATGAAGAAATGCCTAAATCATATTCTTATCAAATGCAAGTTAAAAATTTCACTTTGAAAGATCTAAGATGCCTGTTCTAGGAATGGTGAGACGACAAGGACCATTTTCTTCCTTAAAGGCTTATTCAGACACTCAAAACTCAAAATAACTAATCAGAATCTGCATACCTAGATAAATATATTAATTTTCAGCTATTAAGTAAGAGAAAGAATAATGCTTAAAACTTTGTACCCAGCTGGATCTTTCATTCCACTAACCATCTAAAGGCAAGTTGGATTGCTTGAATAAGTGGCTTATGGAATTCAAAGACTGGTTTAAAAATCCAAAAATTTTAAGTGAATAAATGAAATGCATGAGTGTTTAAATGTATAGTCAACCTATATGTAACTAAGTATGCATAACTAAATGTATGAAGCTATATGCAAGTGTATGTATGTGAATATGTACAAGTATGAAGTAATGAATGAGTATGTCACTATATGCAAGTAAAAAAAAGGAAAAATAATTTTTGCAAAAAATTTACCCTCTCCCCCATACTCAGAATGAACATTGTTCTCAATGTTAAAAGATTACAAGAAATGGGATAATTTGGCTATATGTGCAGAAAATGGGTGGCTCATATGTGTATAAAGAATTATTACCCTGTTGCATAAGCGATAGCACAACTTGTGTTGAAAGTGACACAAGTTGAGATAAGAATTGTTACCTCATGGAAGTGCAGCCAATTTAATTAAAATTTGGACAGCTGCTGCACTCATTGCAAAAGAAACAGTGCAATGGAATCCATTAAATCAATTAAACTCAAAAATTTGGAATAGGGAAGTTAAGCGCAAAAAAATATAACCATCAAGTGTAAATTCCGAAGGAGCATATCAAAGCAAGTGAGCAAAGTACTAAAGATTCAAAAGAAAAATATTCGCTATGAGGAACTAAAAAAAATACTGAAGAAGTAAATGGTTCAAGTGAAAGAAAAGCACACAAGCAAAATAATAACTAAACAAGCTACTAAAAAAAACTAATTAATTAAGCAACTAAAATAAAGACATGAAATGTTTTTTTTTTTTTAATTATTATGGGATAGTGGGCTTTTGGGCTTGGGGGTGGTTGCTGGCCCATTCTGGTGAAGTGAGTCCTTATCCTGCAAAACAAACAGGCGACACAAGTTAGAACATAAGGATAGGGGGGTTGTGTCGCAGGTTGTGCAACAATCTGCCCAAAAGGGTGCCTAGCGAACACAAGCGACGACACAAGCAAACCCGGTTATGTCGCAGGTTGTGCAATAATCTGCCCAAAAGTGTGCCCAGCGAACACAAGCGACGACACAAGCAAACCCGGTTCTGTCGCAGGTTGTGCAATCTGCTGCCCAAATTTAACAGATTTAGAGAGTGCCTAAAAAAGTAAAACAAATTAGATTTCAAATGATTAAACCTTCATAACATGAATTCTAATTGTTCAACTTGTTATGTTCATCAAATACTCATAAAAAATAATTTTTCAAAGCACCAATTCACACATCCACATTCAAATAATTTTCTTGTTAAACCAAGATGACAAGGTAGGGCAATGAATCCAGCAATATGCATCAGCTAATACTCAACAATAGAAAGATGAAAATGGTAAGTGAACGAATTTAAAACTAAAATTTAAAGCTAAAATTTAAAGCTAGACTAAAATAAGAATTTTTTTTTTATGCTCATTTGCTTGCAATGCATTGTATCCCATCTGCACAAGGAAATTAGAACAATGTTAAACTCTGAATAAGGAGTATAGAAAAAACTAAAAACAAACATATATATGAAAGAAATAAAGAATCAATAAAAAATTATGAGTTATGCACAAAAATGCTAAGTTTAGGTCTTTAGCTTGACCATACTCACTCAAGATGTTATGGAGAATGAGAGAGATAGCAAGTTGTTATCTTCTCAATCGGCTCACCAACTGAATAGTGCCTCAACCTTTGCCCATTTACCTTGAAGTTACCCGATTTTTCACCAAAAATTTCAACAGCACCATGAGGGAAAACTTTCACAATTTTGAATGGACCGGACCACCTTGATTTTAATTTTCCTGGAAAAAATTTTAACCTTGAATTGAATAAGAGAACCAAATCTCCTTCTTTAAAGTCCTTTTTCTTGATATGCTTATCATGCCATTTTTTTGTTCTTTCTTTATAGATCCTAGCATTTTCATAAGCATCAAGTCTTAATTCTTCTAATTCATCAAGTTGTAAAAGTCTTTTGTGCCCAGCAGCTTGTAATTTCAGGATTTCCTTTTTCACAACATTCTTCATTGTAGGATTCAATCTTCTTTGATGTTCAATGGCAAGTTTACTATTTGGCTCTAGGAAAATCCTATGCATACAGACTGTTGGACTAATTCCCTTTATATCATCAATTGCATAACCCAAAACTCTTCTATATTCTCTCAAAACTCTCAACAATTTTTCATTCTCAATATCAGTCAAAGATGCATTAATTATAACAGGATATGTTCCATTGGGTCCAAGAAAAGCATACCTGAGGTTGGAAGGAAGAGGTTTAAGATCTACCTTTAGGGCATCCTCTACCTTTAATGATGGTTGTTTGATTTCCAAATTTTGCACTTCTTCAAGCTGAAAATTTGTGGCTTCAGGATGTGGTGGAGCGCTCTCCAAGTGTTGTGCAAAAGCAGCTATGTTGTGATTGTCATCATCAATGCTCCCACCATGGACTAAGCAATTTTCAAGTGGGTCTTGTGGATAGCTTTTTCTGAAATGCTCTTGAACAATCTCATCAATAATATCTACCCGCAAACAAGACTCAACTTCTTCATGTTTCCTTTTCATGGCAGGATTGATGTTGAATATCATTTGATCATCTCCTACTCTAAGTGTCAATTTTTCACCCTTTACATCAATTAATGCACCAGCTGTTGCCAAAAAGGGTCTTCCCAATAAGATAGGAACTTTTGTGTCTTCTTCCATATCTAAAATGACAAAGTCTACCGGAATGTAGAATTTCCCAACCTTGATAGGCACATTTTCTAGAATGCCTTCTGGATACTTAATTGAACGGTCAGCCAATGAAAGATACATGTTTGTGGGCTTCAACTCTCCCATATTCAACTTCTCATATATTGAAAGTGGCATTAGGCTGACACTAGCTCCAAGGTCACATAAGGCATTTGCCACACAATTATCACCAATATGACAAGGAATGGAAAACACACCCGGATCTTTGAGTTTGGGAGGTAACTTCTTTTGAATTATAGCACTGCATTGCTCTCCCAAGTTGATGGTGTCATAATCTTCTAATCTTCTCTTGTTGGAAAGAATCTCCATCAAAAACTTGGCATAACTTGGCATTTGGGATAGTGCCTCAGTTAATGGCACATTGATATACAACTTCTTTAGCACTTCAAGGAATTTGCCAAATTGTTTGTCTAGCTTATGCTTGATGAATCTTTGAGGGTAGGGAAGGGTGGGCTTGTAAGGTTCAGGTGGGATGTATGGTTTCTCTCCTTCATCTTGCTCACTTTTGCTTTCTTCTTCTTTTTCATTTTTCTTGCTCTCAACTGAATTTTCTTCTTTTGTGCTCTCTTTTTCTTCTCTCTTGTTTTCACTCTCTTGACCAACTTTCTTACCACTTCTCAAGGTTACAACCTTACATTGTTCATGAGGGTTTTGTGGTTGGCTAGGTAGTTTGCCATAGGAGTTACTTCCCGATGAGCTTGCTTGTTGAGCCAATTGAGTCTCCAACATACGGTTGTGGACTTGTAATTGATCCATAGTTTGTCTCATGTGTTGCATTTCTTCCTCCAATTTGCTATTCATCTTGCTTTTTTCAGCAAAAAATTTCTCCATCATGCTTTCCAAGGTTGGCTTCGGTTCATGAGGTGGAAGGGATTGTTGTGCTTTTGCTTGATATCCCGGTTGTGGTTGCCTTGTGGGCTGAAATTGAGGCTGAAATTGAGGCTTATTCTGCTGCACATACTGCTGGTTATGAGGATAATTTGAGCTTTGACCTTATTGAGCAAAAGTTGCTTGTGGTCTCCATGTTGAGTTGTTCACATTAGAGTAAGCATTTCCCATAGGTTTCTGTTGATAACCTCCTGCATAAGCAGCTTGCTCCTGCAAATAATCATCACCATAAGAAGAGTAATCAACTCCACAACTTTGGGTTCCATCTATGAAGGCAACTTGTTGCATAGTTGTAGGAGTTGAGGCTGTTGCCTTTGTGCAAAAATCACTAAGAAGCTGAGTCAACTGATCAAATCTTGCATTCATGTAGCTAACTGAGTCAAGTTCATAAATCCCAGCCTTCTTTGGCTCAAGTGCTCTAGGATTTCCCCATAAGTGGGTATTATGAGCAATCTTCTCTAATAGACCATAGCATTCTTCACTTGTCATTCTCATGAAATCTCCTCCTGCTTGTGAATCAATTGTGTTTCTTATGGCTGGAGTAACTCTGGTGTAGAAATTCTGAACAATCATCCATTTCGGTATTTCATGATGAGGACATTGCCTTTCAAGCTCCTTAAATCTCATCCAAGATTCATACAAAGTTTCATCATCCCTTGGCTTAAAAGCTACCATCAAATTCCTCAAATGAGTGGTCTTCCCAGGTGGGAAAAATTGAGATAGAAAAGCTTGAGATAGTTGCTCCCAAGTAGCTATAATAGCTTGTGGAAGTGAGTCATACCACTCCAATGCTGAATCCCGAAGAGAAAATGGAAATAAGGTGAGCCGAATAACTTCATCTGAAACTCCAGGCTGCCTTTGTGTGCCACATATCATCAAAAATTTCTTCAAATGAGAATGGGGATTTTCAAGTGGACTACCTCCAAATTGTGAATTCTGAACCATTTGAATGAGACCAGTCTTTAACTCAAATTGATTAGCTCCAATGATAGGTCTGTTATCTCTCACATCTGCACATCTAGGAAAAGCATAATCTAACATGGATCTTCCCTGAGGATCATTTTGATTAGCAACTGCATTTTGCCCGTTTTGCTCATTTCCTCCATTGTTTCCACCAATAGCTCTATTTTGATTCTCCATATTTTCAATTGTCTCCTCTTGCTCAAATCTTTGTTGTTCTTTTTTTTTTTTCTGCTTCCTTTCTTCTCTTGTATTCCTTTTTGTTGGCTCGGCAGAATTTTTCAATTTCTGGATTAAACAACAATTCAGTGTCACTTGTGCTTTTCAATCGTCTCATAAACAGGAAAAGTACTTGAAAAACACAAGGAACAATAGTGAAAATAAAAGAAAATAAAAATTCTAATTAGCTTAAAACAATTAAAATCCAACTTAAAAACAAGCAATTCCCCGGCAACGGCGGCAAAAACTTGATGTGTGATTTCCGCAAGTGCACGGGTCACAGTAGTATAGTTTTAAAAAAATGATATCGATCCCACAGGGAATTGTGCTTAAATTGGAAGTAAAAGTATAAGCTAATTAGAATAACAAAATTTAAAGGTATAAAAAAATGAAATCTAAAAATTAAAATTAGTATTTGAGGAATTTAAGCTAAATCAAACAATTAACTAAAATTAATTAAACTAGATTACCAAAATTTAATTTGAAATTTCTATTTATGAAATTGAGAGGAATTAAATCTAAATTCAATAAAAATTAAAGTGATTCTAGAGATTGGATTTTCAATATTGTTTGCATGTGGTTTATCCCTAATTTAGCCAAACACATGAGAATTGCAATTTTGAGGGAAATCAATTCTTAAATTTTTGAAACCTTTTTCAAGCATTTCAAAGTTGGTTTTCATTAAATCAAACCCTGTTTTCACGGTATTTCAAACCTAACAAAAACCCAATTAAAGCTCTAATTGATTTTGGAAAGTCCCCTTAATTCTCTTAGCTTATCTCTAACACCAAGAAAACCAAGTTTATTGCAAGATTATCTATCCCTAATATTCACTTTTCAGTCCATCTATTAAGGATTAAAGCTTAACTTAATGAGGGCCCATTCATCAAGCAAGGCAACAAGCTCACAAGCAATAAATCAAAATGTAACAATCTTCATTTAAATGGCTAAATCAGTTCAAAACCACAATACAAAACAATATTTACAAACCCATCTCTAGAATCTCAAACAACTACTCACTAATCATAGTTTCAATACAAACCCAAATGTATAAATGAAGAAATAATGGAAATATAAGTTAAGGAATAGAAAAACCCAGAAAAATGCAGCAGAAGCTGCTGCTGGAAAGTGCAGAAAACGAGTTCTGCAGCTGCTGGAAAATAGCTTCACGTGTTCTTCTCTTCCTCTCCTTCTTTTCTTACCAAAAATGCCTCCCTTGCTCCTTATGGAAAGAAAATGATAAAGGGGACTTTATATAGGTGAGGGGACTGCGCTAGAATGGGTAAAAAGGGGGAAGGTTCCAGAGAAAGTGAGATAAAAAGCCAGAGTAACGGAAATGCCACGTCAGCCATTTCCAGTAAAAATGACATAAGCTGGATCGGTTATGTTGCGGGTTGTGTCGTGGGTTGTGTCGTGGGTTGTGTAGCTCTCGGCCTGAATATCTGACGATCGACACAACTTGTGACATAAGCTAACTCGGTTGTGCTGCAGGTTGTGTCACTCTCGGCCATTTTTACTCAACTTCAAAAATTTTTGCAATTAAACTCTAATCTCCTCCAAATGGCTACTCTGATCAAAATACATCAAATTTCTCCAAATTTAACCTACAAAACAAATAAATTCCAAAAATTAAACTAAGAAGTGTGAAAATTATAAAATTGACTAAATATATGCTAATATCTATAATAATAGCTATGAACAAGGGTAAATTATGTGCAAAAATTATACCTAAATGATGATCTAAAATGCATGCATCACCACCCAATTGGTAATAAGGAATACCTTAAATGAACCTTTAATCATATGTAACCATGCACTAGAATCTCTCTGTTATAAAATCACAATTCGAGCTAGAGTCATGGTTTATGTCAAACCTCATTTGCTATGAATATTATGTTCTCTTTTAATTCCAGTTCTTGATTATTAGATTTTCTTCCTGTGTTCATTTAATTGTTCTTGATGTTTCAAGTTTCTGGCCAGGACAGATAGATTTAGTCAGAAAAGAGTTTCTGACATGAGGCTCATACCACTGTCCTATTCTAATGTCTATGGCTCCTCATCCTATGAAATCCAAGAAACAATTTTGTTTTGATAGTCGATGGAACATTATCCTGAGGTGGAACAAATTATAGAAAATGCCTGGCAAAGGGAGTCAAGGGGTTTGAATCTTCTTAGAGTTTTTTCAAAATTGAAAAACTGTCGATATGCTCTCTCTCATTGGAGTAAGACTCATCACATTAAAGCCAACCATTGCATTTCCAACCTCCAAACACAATTGCAACAAGTGAAAATCTCATCACATGGACAAAATATGACAATGATCAAACAACTAGAGCATGATCTTTCGTATGCAATCAGACATGAGGAATCCTTTTGGGCTAAAAAATCTAGACATTCTTGGCTTCATTTGGGGGATCGTAATACATATTTTTTTCATGCTCAAGTTGTTCAACGACGAAGAAGGAATACTATCTCAAGAATTCTTGATTCTTCTGGAGTTTGGCGCTCAGGACAACAAGAGGTTACTAAAGTAGCTATGGATTATTTTTGCCATATTTATATTACTAGTAACCCTCCTATCACTGCTTCTACTTTGAATTCTTTTTAGCCTAGGATCATTCATGATATGAATGCCTCTCTTATAAGAGAAGTAACTCTAGATGAAATCCGAAAAGCAATTTTTTCCATTCATCCATCCAAAGCTCTGAGGATAGATGGTTTCACAGCTCTTTTCTTTCAAAAATATTGGTCAGTGTTGCAAAATGACTTAGAAGCTGCTATTCAGGAATTCTTTCGGTCTGGAAAGCTATTGAGAGGCTTTAATCACACAGTCATTTCTTTAATTCCTAAGGTTAGACATGTGCTATCTATGAAGGATCTACATCCCATAGTCTTTGTACAGTTTTTTATAAGATCATTTCCAAGATTTTGGTTCACTGAATTCAGCCTCTTATGGATAATATAATTGGGGAAGTGCAAAGTGCATTCACTCGGGGTAGACACATATCAGACAATATCCTTATATGTCATGAAATCATGCATTCTTTTTCTAAGCAACAGGGTAAGGGCGCTGGTGGAATGGCAATCAAACTAGATATTAGTAAGGCCTATGAATGTGTGGAATGGCCTTTTCTTCAGCAAATGCTTATTCGATTTGGTTTTCATCCTACCTGGATCTCATGGATAATGGAATGTGTGACTATGGTTTCCTACACTCATCAAGTGAATGATTTTCATATCGAGTTTATTCATCCTTCTCGAGGTATCAGATAAGGAGACCCTCTCTCTCCTTATCTTTTCCTTTTTTGTGCTGAAGCATTATCTCATATGATTAGAGAATTAGGTCTTTCTGGTCAATCCATTTCTCGATGAGGTCCTCGTATTACTCATATACTATTTGCTAATGACTCCATTCTTTTTTCCAAAGAAACTACTTATGAAGCTGAATTGATTAACAATATTTTGAAGAATTATGTTGAACTTAGTGGCCAATTCATTAATTTTGACAAGTCTACCCTGATTTTTAGTAGAAATACTCATGGTGTTGTTAAATCCAATATAGCTACCATCCTTAATATCAAAAATAGCTCTGGTTATGATTGTTTTTTAGGCTTACCATCCACTTTTCCTCAATCTAAAAAGTTTGTTTCTACTTTAATTAAAGAGAGGATTCAATAAAAAACAACTGGATGGAAAGAAAAATATTTATCTTAAGGAGGAAAAGAAGTTCTTATCAAAGCAGTGACCTAAGCAATCCTGGTGTATGCAATGAGTTATTTTAAACTTCTTATCACTCTTTGCCAAGATATAATTATTTGATAGCTAATTTTGGTGGGGCCAATAAGCTCAGGAAAGGAAAATGCACTAGATTTCTTAGCATTTGATGTGTACTCCTAAATATATGGGTGGTCTTGGTGATGCATACATTTTGCATAGTTATTTAGGTCTAATTTCATAGCTATTTTATTTTATTATTAGTCATTTTTAGCTAATTTCATTAGTTATTTAGTTAGTTTTTCATAATTGTCAATTTTAGATTAATTTGTAATTTTTACTTTGTTTTGTAGGAAAAATGGTGTTTTTGAAGGACTGAAGAGAAATTTTGCCATTGAGGAGTGACTTCTACAGCCAAAGATGTCAAAAACAAGTTTTCAAGCTGAAATGTGCATTGACCAAATTGTGCATAACTTGCCGCATAAGCTATGCAGGTCTGCATAAGGAGAAAAATCACTGTTCCAATACCTGCCGAAATGTGCATAAGAAGACTGCATAGCTTATGCACATTCACGCCTCCCTTATGCACTCTCACGGAATTGTGCATAACCTATGCACCAAGTCATGCAGTTTCGCATAAGTGACCCAGAAACAGCCGAAAACTGCATAAGGGACTGCATGACTTATGCAGTCCACTTATGCAGTCCCATAAAGAGTTCATTAATGAGCTGGCAGAAGATTCCCTCAGAAAATCCCTCCTCAAACACACTATTTTAGGGCTCCATGTTAGAAAATGTTATAAATAGTCCCATTTCCCATTTTAGACGGGGGGACAAAAAAAGGAGACAAGGAGCAAAAAAGGAAAGGGAGAGGAGAGGCAAAATTTGAAGAGTCACTTTCACCTTCCACACCATTTTCAACCAAGATTTGCAGATTTCTTTCTTTCCTTATATTTTTCCTACATTTCTAGTGTTTAATTTCTTGTTTCTTAGCTTAGATTGAAGCTTATTTTCATATAAACTCAGATTTTCTTGTAAGGATTATGGGTAGTGAGTAGTTTACCTTTGATTCTGGAGTAAGGGTTGTAATATTTGAGATATTTTGTGGATTTTGATTGGGTAATCCATATTTTGTGGTCTTAATGAGTTTTATTCATTTCTTGTGTGCTTAATGACATGCTTAGTGTAGGATCCCATTAAGTGATGTTCTTAATCCATGGTTGAGGAACCGAAAGGAGAAGGCCTTGTGATAGATAATCAAGGAATTGGACTTAATTAACTTAGATCTAGAAATAGACTAAGGATTAAGAGGATTCACAGATTAATTAAAGAACTTAATGGGTCTTAATTAATTCTAACTCCACGAAAGTAGGATTAGTTTGATTAAGGCACTCTTTGTCTCACTCGAAAGGGTATTCGAAGGATTTAAGAATTAATCTCCTTAAAACCATAAGTTTCACAAGATTGGATAACCAATTTAAAATCCCAAAATAGCTCGAATATGAAATCCCGAACTCCGGAATCGCCTTTTTATTATTGCTAATTTTCAATTGAATTTAATTGCTTGCCATTTTAAATCCTGCCATATTTGAACTTGCTTATTTCAAATTGATGCAATTTTAGTTTAATTAATACATTGTTGGATAGATTATTAATTTTGCACATATAGATTTCATACTCCAATACCCATCAACTTATTGCTTTAATTTCAAAACTAGTTCAATTTAGTCAACTTTTTATATCAAAAATTCAATCATTAACACAACTCCTCGTGGGAACGATATCTTTTCTATATTACTTGTACGACCCGTGCACTTGCGGTAGGGACACATCAAGTTTTTGGCGCCGTTGCCGGGGAGTTGTTTGTTTAAGATTGAATTCTTGATTATTTTAGTTGTTTTTAGTTTTATTTTTGTTATCTTTTCATTTTGTGTTTGTTTGTTCTTTTTCAGGTACTTTTAATCTTTTATGAGAAGAGCTAGAAGCACAAGTGACATATCCTTATTGTTCAATCCTGAAATTGAGAAATTTTGTAAAGCCAACAAGAAAGAAACCAGGAAAAGAAAAGAAGCATTGAGAGAAATTGAATTAGAAGAAGTCATGGCTGATGAAAGAATGAGAATTGGTGTTAATGCTGGAAATGATCAAAACAATGAAAATGCAGCCCAAGGTGAAGAAGTTGTAAATGCTAATGTGCCTAGGGGAAGTATGATGGATCATGCTTTTCCTCATTTTGATGACTTGAGAGAGAGCATAGCAAGACCAAGAATTGATGCAAATAGTTACAAGATGGATTTTGGAGTTCTTCAAATGATTCAGAATTCTCAATTCGGAGGACATCCTTCTGAAAATCCACACACACATATGAAGAAGTTTGCTATGATCTGCGACATGCAAAAACAACCTGGAGTGTCTGATGATGCAGAAAGATTGAAGCTATTCCCGTTCTCTTTGAAAGATAGAGCATTGGATTGGCTTGATTCTTTACCTCACAACTCCATTACAAATTGGGAGCAGCTCACTGATGCATTTCTTGCACAATATTTTCCACCTGGAAAAACTCAAGAGTTGAGGAATCAAATGAAAGCTTTCAGACCAAGAGAAAATGAAACTCTATATGAGTCATGGATGAGATGGAAGGAATTAGAGAGACAATGCCCACATCATGCCATTCCGAAATGGATGATAAACCAGAATTTTTACACAAATGTTACTCCTGCAATTAGAGGGATAATTGATGCTCAAACAGGAGGAGAATTTATTATAAAGCATGGAGATGAAGCTTATGAGCTATTGGAGAAAATTGCAAAGAATACTCATCTTTGGAGTAGTCCAAGAGGACCAGCTCCAACTTAAAAAAGGCAAGCTGCTGGAATGTATGACCTTGATCCGTTCAACATGATTAATGCAAAGTTTGATGCACTTATAAATGTTTTGGCTAAGAAGATGGAAGATTTGAGTATGTTGGTTAGTTCATCATCATCATCTGGAAGTTCACAACAAGTGGCTTATGCAGAGGGAACTACCAGCTGTGGAGTAGACTATGGAGAGCAAGCAGCATATGTTGGTAATTATGGAAACAAACAAATGGGGAATCCTTACTCTCAAACCTATAATCCAACTTGGAGGAATCATCCCAACTTTTCATGGGGAAATCAGCAAAGTCAAGTTCCAAATCAGAATTTTCAACCACAACAGCAACAAGGAATTCCATATCAGCAAAATAGGCAACCATTGCCTAATTTTCAGCAGAAAAATATGAACCCTCCATCAAAACAGCAAGAACAAAGTCCCACCACAGAAGCTTTATTACAACAGATTCTTGCTAACCAAAATAAGCATGATGAGGAGATGAGAGAGATGAAAGCAAGGCTAGAACAGATGCAAACACATAACAGAATGCTGGAAAATCATATTGCACAACAAGCATCTTCCTTAGGTACCAAGTCTTTTGGTAAGCTTCCAAGTCAACCAGAAAACCCAAGAGAGCAGTGTCAAGCTATTACTTTAAGAAGTGGGAAAGTTGTAAATAATGAGGAGTGAAAATAGTGAGAAGAGAGAAAATGAGAAAGAAACTGATAAGGGTGAAAAACAAGAAAGTGAAAAACAAGAGAGTGCAGAAAAATGTAAAGAGAAAATTGAAGAGAAGGAAGAGAAGTATATACCTCCTGAGCCCTATAAGCCACAACTTCCTTTCCCACAAAGATTTCACAAAGCCAAGCTTGATAAGCAATTTGGGAAGTTCTTAGAGGTTTTGAAGAAGCTATACATAAATGTGCCTTTTGGTGATGCTCTTTCACAAATGCCCTCTTATGCAAAATTCTTGAAAGAAATTCTCTCAAACAAGAGGAAACTTAAAGATGATGAAACTATAGCTTTGACAGAAGAATGTAGTGCTATACTCCAAAGGAAACTTCCTCCAAAGCTCAAGGATCCAGGGAGTTTTTCAATTCCATGCCACATTGGGGAATCATGTTCTACAAAAGCTTTATGTGATTTAGGGGCTAGTGTTAGCCTTATGCCCCTCTCCATTTATGAGAAGCTCAATATGGGAGATCTTAAGCCAACCCACATTTCTCTTCAGTTAGCTGACAGATCAATTAAGTATCCTGAAGGGATTTTGGAGAATGTGCCTCTAAAGGTTGGGAAGTTCTATATACCTATTGACTTTGTCATCTTGGACATGGAGGAGGATTCTAATATTCCAATTATCTTAGGGAGACCCTTTCTAGCTACAGCAGGAGCATTGATTGATGTTAAGGGAGAAAAATTGACTCTTAGAGTTGGTGAAGAGCAATTGGTTTTCAATATTAATAACACTATGAAGAAGTATCATTCTGAAGCTGATACTTGCTTGAGAGTTGATATCATTGATGAGCTGGTTGAAGAACACTTCAGAAAAAGATATCCGGAAGATCCACTTGAAAATTGTTTGGTTCATGGAGGAGGCATAGACTATGACAACCCTCATGTGGCTGCATATGCTCAACATCTAGAGGGAAGTCCACCATTCATTTCTGCTCCAGTTTTTCAACTCACATAAAAGGAAAAAGTCGAATTTAAGCAACCATCATTCAAGGAAGAAGATGCACCTAAGGTAGAACTTAAGCAACTTCCTTCTCAGCTCAGGTATGAATTTCTTGGCACTAATAACACTTATCCAGTAATTGTAAATGCAAACTTGAGTACTTTAGAGGCTGATAAGTTGTTAAGAGTGTTGAGACAATTTAGGAAAGTTTTAGGATACACTATAGATGACATTAAGGGAATAAGCCCACACTTTTGCATGCATAGAATTATTTTGGAAGAAAATTGTAAGCCATCTATTGAACATCAGAGAAGGTTAAACCCAAATATGAAAGAAGTTGTTAAAAAGGAAATTTTGAAGTTGCTTGATGCAGGGATCATATATCCTATCTCAGACAGTACTTGGGTGAGCCCAGTACATGTTGTCCCAAAAAAGGGTGGAATGACAGTGGTAAAAAATGAAAATAATGAATTAATTCCCACCAGAACAGTGACTAGTTGGCGAATGTGCATAGATTACAGAAAATTAAATTTAGCCACTAGAAAAGATCATTTTCCACTTCCCTTCATTGATCAAATGTTAGAAAGACTGGCTAGGCATTCTTATTTTTGCTATTTAGATGGATACTCAGGTTTTTTTCAAATCCCTATCCATCCAAATGATCAAGAGAAAACCACTTTCACTTATCCATATGGAACCTTTGCTTATAGGAGGATGCCATTTGGGTTGCGTAATGCACCAGCCACTTTTCAAAGGTGCATGATGGCAATCTTCTCAGATTTCATTGAAGACATAATGGAGGTTTTTATGGATGACTTTTCTGTATATGGATCTTCATTTGACATATGCTTGGCTAACCTTTCTAAAGTTTTGCAGCGATGTGCAGATACTGACCTTGTGTTAAATTGGGAAAAGTGTCATTTCATGGTTCAGGAAGGGATAGTGCTTGGACATATGGTGTCCAATAGAGGAATAGAGGTTGATAAAGCCAAGGTTGAAGTGATAGAGAAGATGGCTCCTCCTACCAATGTCAAGGGAATTCGAAGTTTTCTAGGACATGCTGGGTTCTACAGACGCTTTATCAAGGATTTTTCTAAAATAGCCAAACCTTTGTCTAATTTGTTAAGTAATGACACACCATTTGTATTTGACCAAGAGTGTTTGGATGCCTTTTGTAGGTTGAAGCAAGCTCTTATCACTGCACCAATCATGCAACCTCCCGATTGGAGCCTACCTTTTGAAATTATGTGTGATGCTAGCAACTATGCAATTGGAGCTGTTCTTGGTCAAAGAAAGGACAAAAAGGCTTATGCTATTTATTATGCTAGTAGAACACTGGATGAGGCTTAAACAAATTATGCAACAACTAAAAAGGAATTTCTAGCAATTGTCTTTGCATTGGAAAAGTTCAGACCTTACATTATTGACTCAAAGGTGGTTATATTTTCAGATCATGCAGCCATCAGGTATTTACTCCGTAAAAAAGAGGCTAAACCTAGGCTCATTAGGTGGATTCTGATGCTACAAGAGTTTGACTTAGAGATTAGAGATAAGAAGGGAGCTGAAAATGTAGTTGCAGATAATCTTAGTAGGCTGAAATTGGATGATGAAGAATTGGATGAAATCCCTATTGATGAGTTTTTCTTGGATGAACAACTTTTCTCTCTTGTTGCTAAATTACCTTGGTATGCAGACTTTGTGAATTATCTATCTTGTGGAGTCTTACCTCTAGGAATGACATGGCAACAAAAGAAAAAGTTTTTACATGAGGTGAAGTTTTATAGATGGGATGATCCTTTACTCTTTAGGAGATGTTGTGATGGTTTAATAAGGAGATGTATTCCTGATGAAGAGACACAGAGTATTATGCATCATTGCCATGCTTCTGATTATGGAGGACATTTTGGAATCTCTAAAACAGTTAGTAAAATTTTGCAAGCTGGTTTCTTTTGGCCAAATCTTTTTAAGGATGTGAGGAAATTTGTGTTAGAATGTGATAAATGTCAAAGGAGTGGAAATTTGTCAAAAAGAGATCAAATGCCCCTAAATGATATTCTTGAAGTGGAATTATTTGATGTCTGGGGAATAGATTTTATGGGGCCATTCCCTCCTTCATTTGGTAATAAATACATTCTAGTTGGAGTTGACTATGTGTCAAAGTGGGTGGAAGCTATTGCAACTCCAACTAATGATGCTAGAGTGGTAGTGAAATTCCTGAAGAAATTTGTCTTGAGTAGATTTGGAGCTCCTAGGGCTATAATTAGTGATGGGGGTTCCCATTTTTGTAATAAGCAATTTGAGAGCTTAATGAGGAAGTATGGTGTAGTGCACAAGATAGCTACCCCATACCACCCTCAAACTTCAGGACAAGTTGAAATTTCTAACAGAGAGCTCAAGCATATCTTGGAGAAAACAGTGAACAATTCTCGAAAAGATTGGTCTATCAAACTAGATGATGCTTTATGGGCATATAGGACTGCCTACAAAACCCCTATAGGAACTACTCCCTTTAGGTTGGTGTATGGTAAGTCTTGTCATTTACCTGTGGAGCTAGAACATAGAGCATATTGGGCCATTCAGACCTTGAATTTTGATCTTAAGCAAGCTGGTGAAAAAAGACTATTGCAACTTAATGAGCTTGAAGAACTGAGGATGGATGCTTATGAAAGTGCCCGTATTTACAAAGAAAGAACTAAAGTTTGGCATGATAAGCACCTTAGGAAAAAGAAATTCAAAGAAGGTGATTCAGTTTTATTGTTCAACTCAAGATTGAAATTGTTCCTTGGAAAACTTAAATCAAGGTGGACTGGTCCATATAGAGTTTCTAAGGTTTTCCCTTATGGAGCAATTGAAATTTGGAGTGAAAAATCTGGGAATTTTAAGGTCAATGGGCATAGATTGAGACATTACATAACTGGAGACCCAATAAAAGGAGCAAGCTGTTACAAGCTCTCCAATCCCTCACCTCTTTTTCACTGAAATTCATGAAGAGTCCAGCTAAGGACTATAAATTAGCCCTCTTGGGAGGCATCCCAAGTCCTTTTATTTTGCTTTTGCTGATTTACTTTTACTTTCATTACTTTTGTTTTTATTTGAAATTTCCCCAAATTCAATTTTTGACATTGTTGAATTTTGTCCCTTGTAGATGTATTTCAATGGAGGAAGGCTGGTGAACTGTTGGGGAGTGATTCTTAACTTGAAAATTTTGTCTTTCAAACTCTCCCAAAAACTGATTGGTTTTTGCTGCATAACCTGTGCAAGGTCTGCTACCTAGTTTATGCAGAGAGGGAAAATGAAATTCTGCTGCAAAGAGGGTGTCTGCAGCAGATGGCTTATGTTCTTGGTGAGGTTGTGTGTGTAACTTTTAAGTATTTGTGCTTATAATGTTAATATGGTGGTGAGTGGGTCATCTTTGTAATTTTGAGCTTACTTGGGTTATGGATTCAAGGTGGACAAATTGCATTTTCTTGGCATGACTTAGGGAGTTAATCATTTGTGAATAGATGCAACTTTATGCAGGTTTTATTGAGTTTTTAATGTGCTAAATGTTGATTTGCAGAATTTGAGTCAAAATGGCATGGGTCACAAATGCCTTTTATGCAGGATTTACTTTTACATGCTTGTGTGATGAAATTTTGATGGATTTTGTATGTATTGATGTGTTTTTGGTGAAAATTTCTCATGGTTTATGCTTCATGGAATTATATTTCTTCATTCTAGGGTATTTTTCACACTTGCAAATCACTTTCCATTGCAATCTCAATCTTGTTGAATTGTGCATAAGCAACTGCATAGCTTATGCAATCCTGCATAACCACGATTCTTGCCATTTTCATCCCTGTTGCAAACTGCATAAGAAGAGTGCATAGCTTATGCAACTCTGCATAGCCTAATTTTGTCAAATTTCATATCTTTCAAAACCTGCATAAGCAGAGTGCATGACTTATGCACATTTGCATAACTTCAAATTCTGCATTTTCTCTCTCTGCCGAGGGGTGCATAAGCAGAGTGCATGACTTATGTACTTTCGCATAACCAAAAACTCTGATTTTCTCTCTCTGCCGAAGTCTGCATAACTTATGCACTTCCGCATGACCAGAAACCCAAAATTTCAAAACTTGCCGAGGGGTGCATAAGCAGAGTGCATAACTTATGCACTACTGCATGACCGAAAACTCTGAAAACCCAAACCCATCGAGAGGTGCATAAGGAGAGTGCATGACCTATGCACTTCTACATAACCACTTTCCATAAAAATTAGAACCCACCGAGAGGTGCATAAGGAGAGTGCATGACTTATGCACAACTGCATGACCACCAACCCCAAACACCAAAACCTACCGAGACCTGCATAAGGAGGGTGCATGACTTATGCGCTTCTGCATGACCACCAACCCAAGATTTCAAAACTTGCCGAAATGTGCATAAGGACAGTGCATGAGCTATTTCTCTAAAGTCCAAAACCTGCAGAAACATGCATAAGTAGGGTGCATAAGTTATGCACACTCACTTTTTACTTATGCAGTCTTACACAACCTAATCCAAAATTTCCGTCGGCACCCATTTCTCCCGCCTCCCGTATTTTATGTTCCCGACCGTCCGTTCCCCTCTATTTCTCCCGACATTTTCCTCCTTTCCTTCTTCTCCACACCTATTGCCGCCGCCCTAGCCCTAACTACCCCGAGCATATTTTCTTTTCCCCTCACCTTCACCATCGGCAATGGAGTCGCCTCCCCATTCCCGTCCAGTTTCCCCTCTCCAGGTTTCACCATTGTCAACGATACCTCCTAACCCTAATTCCCCTCCATAAGCGACACCCCCACCACCCTCCACAACCACATATAAACGAAAAATCAGGTCAAAATCCACTAGGCCCATGTCCTCTGCACCTCCTCTCTCAAAGCGCAATGAACCACCCACCATCCCAAGGTTAGAGCCTCCACCCAAAAAGCCAAAGACTTCAGCCTCCACACCCTCTTCCAGCAAAAAGCAATTGTCAGCAACCTCACAAGTCTCAAAACTTCCTTGGTCCCTTTCTGATGCAACTCACAAAGCAACATTTAAATGACTTAAGGAAAGGAAGGTGCAACCCACTAGGTATATTTCTGTGGACTCTCTTCAGTCACTTGGTTTATTTGACAATGTGGTTGACTATCTAGATGGTATGGGTTGGATGGAATTTGTGCATAAGCAAGAAATTGTTTACCCAGCTTTAGTTTTGGAGTTTATTTCCTCATTCTCTGCCACCCTGAAATTGCATGATGTATATTTTAAGCCAACTATGAAATTTAGATGTTTGGGGCAAAATAGAGAGTTATCACTGGATCAATTTCATAGCATTCTTGGTTTTGCAACTGATGGGTTATTTAGAGTGCCATATACAGGGGTAGAGGTAGCAAACAAGGGTATTTGGAATGCTGCCCAATTTTGGAGAATTATCACAAACCAACCTCAGACTTTTTTTGCTGGTAGATCAAAAACCTCTCAAATACTTGACCCTGCACTTAGGTTTATTCATAGACTGATTGCTAGCACTATTTTGGGCAGAGGGACTAGTTCTGGTGCTGTGGGGAAATCTGAATTATTTATGTTATGGTGTGCATTTCACAAGGTCAAGGTTTCTCCTGGTTATTTCTTTTGTGAGCATGTGCTGCATATTGCCACCAAATCCATAGGTGACATTGTTTTGGGTGGGCTCATAACTGTCATAGCCAAGCATTTTGGTTTTAATCCTGAAGAGCACCCAATACCAGCACTTGTGGACACCTTATATTTTGATGCTGCACACCTATCCAAAACAGGGTTCAATTTGCCACATTTTGATACTGCACACCCAGCAGCAGAAGCTGAACCCGCTGCACAACCAGAAGCCCAACCTGCCCAATCAGTCCCACAGCACTCTACTGAACCTACCCCACCCCCTCAAACTGCACAGGACACCCCAGCAGCTTCTGCACAGCCCACACCTCCTACAGCTGAACCCTCCTCATCCACAGCCCCTCCTGCATTCAACACTAAAGCCTTATTCACCTATCTTGAAAGGCTTAGTGATGATATATACTTTGTGGATAGGAAGCTTGACACTGGTCTTGATACCCTCAAGGATCGTCATGATCACCTATTTGACCTTGTCATGGAAACCAGAGATAAGCAGAAAGAATTGAAGGAGATGATAAAGCAGCTCATGATTTTTCTGGGAATGCCACCTCCACCTCCATCACCTCCTCCAGCACCATCATTTCGACAGCAGCCAGATGCAACCAGCCCTTTAGCAACATCAATGGACAAGGGCAAAACAATATAACTGGATTAGTTTTTGTTTTGCTTTTGTTCAAACTTGTAGGACTTTTCCTTTGTAAATAAGTTCAAACATTTATAGTTTGTTTTGAATTCTGTTTTTATTACAGTTCTATTGGATAGCCATTACATTAGTTTTTCATTAATTTTTATTGCTTATTGCCCTTTTTTGTGCATATTTATCCATACTCTGTCTATATTTGCATGCTTCTACTGGTGGTTGCACATTTGTCCTTGCTCAGCATCATGCAGCAGCTTTTGCACATACTGTACAAGCTGTGAATTCCTTTATGCAATTATCTTGCATAGCCTGTGCAGCCCTTTATGCCACTTATGCAGATCTGCACAGGCAGTCATTCCCTCATGCAAATGTTCTGCATAGCCTGTGCAGTCCTTATTGCCACTCATGCAGAACCGCACAGCTTATGCAACTTCCTTATGCACTTGTTCTGGACAACACTTTATTATGCATAACCTGTGCAGCTTCTTATGCATTCCTATTATCTCTTGAATTCTCATCTTCTCTATTCCAGGTAACCTTTTCTTTTTGCTCTTAACATTTCACAATTCCTGGTAATTACTATTTGCTTTGAGTTTTGATAATGCATTGCTTGAGACATTGAGGGCAATGTCTAATTTTGAGTTTGGGGGTGCACATTTCTGCACATTTTGATTTTTGCTTCATTTTTCACATTTTGAGTATAGGAGCATCTCATCCCATTCCATTTACATATATTGTAAATATTTTACTTATACATCCTTACATACATATACATTACACATTTACACACACATTTTACACAATTTAGAATTGTACACATTGCATGCAAATAGACAAATAGATTTCCTCCATTTAGTTAATGCATTACTCATTTTTAGGAATCATACATCATGCATTAAAATCTTTTGCCAAATCCCTTGAGTTTTGAAAAGTTGCCTATGAGAGTGATTTGACTCACCCTTTAGTTGGGTTTGTGGATTGAAAGTTTCCTAAGAGATGCAAGGTTTTGAAGTGTCTATCCCTTGCCTATATCTTCTTAGCCAAAAAGCCACCCAACTAGTCATTTGGAGATGGAAGTGTTTAGAGGGAATTATTGGATATAAGGTAGTCAAATGATGTCTCACCAATCCTAGAACAAATTTTCTAAACCTTTCAAGGCGAAATACCAGCTTGTACTTAAAGAGAGAGATGATTAGGCATTCTTTGATTGAAACCTTCTCATTTTAAACCTTTGGCCCTTTTTTCCAATTAAAATTTACCCTTGCAAACCCCTTTGAGCCTTTTTATCCCTAATTTTCCTTGACATCCTTATTGTTACCTAGCCAATGAACCAAACACTGCAACCCTTTTCATGAGAATAATCATTTACAACATTAGGTACATATATATATATATATATAAAGAAAAAAAATAAATACAATAAAAGGGAGAAGAAATGCTTTTCATCTTGTAAAAAGTGCTAGTATATGTGTTTTTCACCATTGTCATTCAAAATGAAAGAAATCCACCCAAAGTATTAAAAGAAAATGAGTTTGGGGGTGGCAAATTTTAGGGACAAGCATCAAAAGAAAATGCAAAATACAAGTTTAAAGTATCAAAATGTCCCTCCATTTTATGTGTTTTTGTAAAATATGCTAGCACTTGACAATCCTCATTGTGTATTTCTGTCTCCCACATATATATAATATATATATATATATATATATATATATATATATATATATATATAATAAAGCGTACCTTATGTTTCAAAATTGAAAATATTCTCATGCTTTGAATCCTTTTACCCATCTTTCTTCTTAGCCTCATTTTGAACCCCATATCCCCATTACATCCCTAAAAAGACCTTTGATCTCTTGATAGTACTTGTTACATTAGTGGAGATAGGAGTAGGGAATTTGCCTATGGGATTGGAAAATTATCTATCAATTCATTTAATTCCATCATTTTATATAGAGACACTTTGCCTATTGATTGTCCTAGAATTCCTTTTAAGCATGACTTTCTCTTTTGATTTGTTGGTTTGGGGATTTTGAATGATAATTGACTTGATGGCTAAGCGGTGAAAGCTTGGATAAGCATTAAATTCTTTGCATTTTGAAGGATGGGTATATGGATTGCTGGTATGGCTGAAGGTTTGTTAAGTTACTAGAGCATGATCTTTCGTATGCAATCAGACATGAGGAATCCTTTTGGGCTAAAAAATCTAGACATTCTTGGCTTCATTTGGGGGATCGTAATACATATTTTTTTCATGCTCAAGTTGTTCAACGACGAAGAAGGAATACTATCTCAAGAATTCTTGATTCTTCTGTAGTTTGGCGCTCAGGACAACAAGAGGTTACTAAAGTAGCTATGGATTATTTTTGCCATATTTATATTACTAGTAACCCTCTTATCACTGCTTCTACTTTGAATTCTTTTTAGCCTAGGATCATTCATGATATGAATGCCACTCTTATAAGAGAAGTAACTCTAGATGAAATCCGAAAAGCAATTTTTTCCATTCATCCATCCAAAGCTCTGAGGATAGATGGTTTCACAGCTATTTTCTTTCAAAAATATTGGTCAGTGTTGCAAAATGACTTAGAAGCTGCTATTCAGGAATTCTTTCGGTCTGGAAAGCTATTGAGAGGCTTTAATCACACAGTCATTTCTTTAATTCCTAAGGTTAGACATGTGCTATCTATGAAGGATCTACATCCCATAGTCTTTGTACAGTTTTTTACAAGATCATTTCCAAGATTTTGGTTCACTGAATTCAGCCTCTTATGGATAATATAATTGGGGAAGTGCAAAGTGCATTCACTCGGGGTAGACACATATCAGACAATATCCTTATATGTCATGAAATCATGCATTCTTTTTCTAAGCAACAGGGTAAGGGCGCTGGTGGAATGGCAATCAAATTAGATATTAGTAAGGCCTATGAATGTGTAGAATGGCCTTTTCTTCAGCAAATGCTTATTCGATTTGGTTTTCATCCTACCTGGATCTCATGGATAATGGAATGTGTGACTATGGTTTCCTACACTCATCAAGTGAATGATTTTCATATCGAGTTTATTCATCCTTCTCGAGGTATCAGATAAGGAGACCCTCTCTCTCCTTATCTTTTCCTTTTTTGTGCTGAAGCATTATCTCATATGATTAGAGAATCAGGTCTTTCTAGTCAATCCATTTCTCGATGAGGTCCTCGTATTACTCATATACTATTTGCTAATGACTCCATTCTTTTTTCCAAAGAAACTACTCATGAAGCTGAATTGATTAACAATATTTTGAAGAATTATGTTGAACTTAGTGGCCAATTCATTAATTTTGACAAGTCTACCCTGATTTTTAGCAGAAATACTCATGGTGTTGTTAAATCCAATATAGCTACCATCCTTAATATCAAAAATAGCTCTGGTTATGATTGTTTTTTAGGCTTACCATCCACTTTTCCTCAATCTAAAAAGTTTGTTTCTACTTTAATTAAAGAGAGGATTCAATAAAAAACAGCTAGATGGAAAGAAAAATATTTATCTTAAGGAGGAAAAGAAGTTCTTATCAAAGCAGTGACCTAAGCAATCCTGGTGTATGCAATGAGTGATTTTAAACTTCTTATCACTCTTTGCCAAGATATAATTATTTGATAGCTAATATTGGTGGGGCCAATAAGCTCAGGAAAGGAAAATGCACTGGATTTCTTAGCATTTGATGTGTACTCCTAAATGTATGGGTGGTCTTGGTGATGCATACATTTTGCATAGTCATTTAGGTCTAATTTCATAGCTATTTTATTTTATTATTAGTCATTTTTAGCTAATTTCATTAGTTATTTAGTTAGTTTTTCATAATTGTCAATTTTAGATTAATTTGTAATTTTTACTTTGTTTTGTAAGAAAAATGGTGTTTTTAAAGGACTGAAGAGAAATTTTGCCATTGAGGAGTGACTTCTACAGCCAAAGATGTCAAAAACAAGTTTTCAAGCTGAAATGTGCATTGACCAAATTGTGCATAACTTGCCGCATAAGCTATGCAGGTCTGCATAAGGAGAAAAATCACTGTTCCAATACCTGCCGAAATGTGCATAAGAAGACTGCATAGCTTATGCACATTCACGCCTCCCTTATGCACTCTCACGAAATTGTGCATAACCTATGCACCAAGTCATGCAGTTTCGCATAAGTGACCCAGCTTAAAAACTGCATAAGGGACTGCATGACTTATGCAGTCCACTTATGCAGTCCCATAAAGAGTTCATTAATGAGCTGGCAGAAGATTCCCTCAGAAAATCCCTCCTCAAACACACTATTTTAGGGCTCCATGTCAGAAAATGTTATAAATAGTCCCATTTCCCATTTTAGACGGGGGGAAAAAAAAAGGAGACAAGGAGCAGAAAAGGAAAGGGAGAGGAGAGGCAGAATTTGAAGAGTCACTTTCACCTTCCACACCATTTTCAACCAAGATTTGTAGATTTCTTTCTTTCCTTATATTTTTCCTACATTTCTAGTGTTTAATTTCTTGTTTCTTAGCTTAGATTGAAGCTTATTTTCATATAAACTCAGATTTTCTTGTAAGGATTATGGGTAGTGAGTAGTTTACCTTTGATTCTGGAGTAAGGGTTGTAATATTTGAGATATTTTATGGATTTTGATTGGGTAATCCATATTTTGTGGTCTTAATGAGTTTTATTCATTTCTTGTGTGCTTAATGACATGCTTAGTGTAGGATCCCATTAAGTGATGTTCTTAATCCATGGTTGAGGCACCGAAAGGAGAAGGCCTTGTGATAGATAATCAAGGAATTGGACTTAATTAACTTAGATCTAGAAATAGACTAAGGATTAAGAGGATTCACAGATTAATTAAAGAACTTAATGGGTCTTAATTAATTCTAACTCCACGAAAGTAGGATTAGTTTGATTAAGGCACTCTTTGTCTCACTCGAAAGGGTATTCGAAGGATTTAAGAATTAATCTCCTTAAAACCATAAATTTCACAAGATTGGATAACCAATTTAAAATCCCAAAATAGCTCGAATATGAAATCCCGAACTCCGGAATCGCCTTTTTATTATTGCTAATTTTCAATTGAATTTAATTGCTTGCCATTTTAAATCCTGCCATATTTGAACTTGCTTATTTCAAATTGATGCAATTTTAGTTTAATTAATACATTGTTGGATAGATTATTAATTTTGCACATATAGATTTCATACTCTAATACCCATCAACTTATTGCTTTAATTTCAAAACTAGTTCAATTTAGTCAACTTTTTATATCAAAAATTCAATCATTAACACAACTCCTCGTGGGAACGATATCTTTTCTATATTACTTGTACGACCCGTGCACTTGCGGTAGGGACACATCACTTGGTTTCAAAGATTTGCAAGACTTTAACCAAGCATTATTAGCTAAACAGGGTTGGCGTCTCATTTCTTAACCCAACTCTTTATTTGCTAGAGTCATTAAAGGTAAATATTACCTTTACACTTTCTTTTTTAATGCGAATGTGAATATAGATGCATCTTTTGAAACATCATCACTTTAGCCTGATCGTACATTCTACTTTTTCCGGTGATCAATGTCAGTTCGGACAGCTAGAATGTCTGAAATTTTATTTAGACTAAAGTGAGAAGCCATAAATAATTCAAATAATGGTAAAAAAAATTTAGAAAAAATTTTAGAAATAAAATACAACATAGTTAAATGAGCCGTTGCTCCGGCGATGGGTGACCTGACGGGAAGCGACTGTAAAGACAGTTGTCGACCCCATACCTATAGGAAAACCCAGTAAATTAATTTTTAAGACTCCAGTAAAGAATTATTGAGCTTTCAATGGCACTAGAATACCAAGAAAATACTCAAAGAATTTTCTAAATCGGTATAGATAATTTTGATCCGTTAAGCAAAACGAAGGGCATTTTGGTCATTTCACTTTTAGAGATGATTTTTGGCCAACTTGTCTAATTAAGTAAATAATTTATATGGCATAAAATATAAATAAATATTACTAAAAATTAATGTAAAAATGAGTAGAAAAGAAAAGAAAAGAAAATGAATTAAAATTTAAATTATGACATCATTATTATGTCATCAAAATGCCCTCCACCAATCATATTTCAACAAACACTTATCAACCTAATTAAAAGAGATAAAAATGAGGTAAAATGAAAAACATAATCTGCCATCTTCTACCTCTATTCCAGCTAAGTTCATCCCTCTCTCTACCTCCATTAAAATTTCTTTCATTTCTCTCTTCCAAACTTTGAATTCCCACTACTAAACCCTAAGTTTCCTTCATTAAATCTTGTTAACTCCTCTTGGGAAGGTGTTTGGCTACCAAGAATTGAAGAGAAAGTGAAGTTGAAGCTTGGGAAAATTCTACACACAAGGGTTTAGTGTCTAAATTTCTCTCTCTTTCTCTTCATTCATGTTTGTGGACTTGATTGGAGTTGAAAATTGTGAAAAATTGAAATGAAAACCCCTTGTATGCATACCCCATGATTTTGGCAGCCATAGATGAGTTAGGATTTCATGATTTTCTTTGAATTAAATGAGTATACAAGCTACCCTTGAGATGAATTTAACACTTAGCACATTGAATTGTAAGTTAAAGAAAGAATTGAGAATTGAAGAACTTAGGGTTTTGAGCAAATTAGGGTTTTTCTCCTATAATGGTGTAAGAACATTTTAATGGTCAATTAGTGACCATTTGGTAAGGTTTGAACTTAATATGAAGTGAATTGAGGCATTAAATGTTGGAAAGGGTAGGCTGCCTTGTGTGGTGCATTCTGGACTCTTGGAGTCCAATGTGTTTGGAGAGCCTTAATTGAACCAATGTAGCTCCAATTGGTACAAGGCCAATTGAGGGTGAAATTAAACACATAAGGCTACATTTTTGGTGAAGAAACCATACCCAGAAAACTATCTTAAGTTGCCCTAAAAATTGACCTAATTTGGGTAACACACATGCTACCCTGGAAAAGTGATCAAATGAATAGTATTTATTCAAATGGCTATAACTCAGTGTAGAAATGTCCAATTGGTCTGAATTTTATATCAATAAAAAGCTTAGACAATTTAGAACAACTTGCATGAAGAACACCAAACCAAATTTTGATCATAACCCATTTGAATTGGTAACTAAAATCAGGGTATCAAAACTGCCAGAACCATTTCTGCCCAGAAATTCTGGATAGATAACGGCCAGTTTAAAAGAAATTAGTATAACTTGAGCTAGAAAACTCCAAAAGGAGTAATTCAAAAATGAAATTAATGAAGAGACAATAAGGAACAACTTTGAAGAAGAGAGTTTAGTCAAATTTTTACTGTAGCAAGGTCCAATTGAATAGTGAATATGGACCTTAAAATATGAAAATTTGAAATAGCACTCAAAAGACTAGGAATTGAGTTTGGCAATCAATGCCAACAAAAATAAAGTGCAAAATGTGGTATCTTGGTGAACTTAGACTTAACAAATCTATTAGGTATTAAAAAGTCTATTTGTGTGGGAATAGTCAAGTGAATAGTGACCTCTAAACCACAAATTTAAGTAATTAAATAATTAATTATATAAAATGCCCTAGTATGCCTAGAAAGATTAGTTTGGATAGGTTGGCATACCAATAGGGTTCTGTTAGCAGTACTACATATGGCTTCATGCCATTCTGTGCTTTATGGTCTTTCATGTCATTCTGAGATATAATAGCCTTTGGCTATGTTGATTGTGTTTACTATACTTGGCCTTGTGCCTAATGATTATTACGACTTATTAGCTATTCTGTTGCACACCAGGAGATACTTTGTGACTGATGGTGTGATGACCCGAGGTACTTGATACCCAGTGCCAGTTTACCAGTTTATCCAGTCTGGTCTACTAGTATAGGTTACTTGGGCAATCAAAATAAATCTTAACAAATTTGAATCAAATAATTAACATAAAAAGTAACAGATTAATAATGCTACAAATAATTACTAGAAACTCAGTCTGCGTAAATTATCAGCATACATTCTGCATATCTATTTTATTTTAGCTATTTTATTTTATATTGGCACCACTAAGCTGTATTGCTTAGCGCGTCGCCGTTTGCAATGCGTAGGTACTAGAGACACGAAGCGAGAACCCAGCAGACCCCAAACTGGGTGAGAGTCCGATTTGCTAGATTCCAGTGTTACCTCACATCTGTAGTGCATTGGTAGGACACTAGGCTACATTTTGTATTTTGTATTTTGTAAATTTTTGTAATTAGACTTTTATTTTGCCATGTATATTATAAACTCATGTAATTATGTTTTGATGTAATTATCTATAAATTGTGTTCATTAATAAAAATTTGAGTACTTCTTCATAAATTAAGCATGTGTATTATATGAAACTGAAGGAATGAGATTGTGGATTTGAGGAACTGTGATATGATTAATATTATGGGATTGTGTTGAAATTTTTGAGAATGAGATTTGGGTTGATATTTGGAGTTGTGTGGGTTGAGAAAAATTATTGGAAGTGTTTTTAACAGGTTCTGAAGAATGGTTTTTTCAAATTACAGCCGGCATTCTACCGAATTTTCTATAAAATTTGCGAAAACTCTGAATTAAATAAAATTTCAATAAATGACATAAATAGCAAAAATTTCACTTAGTGACTTTTAATAAATATAGTAAGAAATAATAAATTGATTTAGAATATGGAATAAGACAAGATAAGGTGCTTTGACACTCTGTGTGACATGCTTTGCTCTGCTACACTGTAGAGGAATGAGGGGTGTCACATCTTTTGGTTGGAGAAGCATATTATGGGGTAGGCAAGTGTTACAAAAGGTTATTAGATGGAGCATTAGTGATGGGAAATTTGTTCTTTGTAAGCAAGATGTTTGGATTCCTAAATCCTTCCCTAATCCACCACAAATCACATCTTCCACCAATCCATCCATCCATTGGTTTGTTGATTTAATGAAGCCCACTCAATGTTCTTGGAATATTCAAACTTTGAAGGAAAATTTCCAACCATAGGAAGTTGCCAATATTCTGTATATACCAATTTCTTTATTCAGAGAGGAAGACAAGCTAATTTGGCATTATAGCAAGGATGGGAATTATAATGTCAAGTCTGGGTATTATGTTGCTTGAAATCTTCATACTAATTCATCTAGACATTTGAGAGCGGATCCAGGTCCAACCTCTATTGCTATGACTAATAACTTTTGGAAATATTTATGGAATATTCAATTGCCTACCAAAATTTCTATTTTCTTATAGAAGCTTTTCATGAAAGACTACCTAGTGGAGAATTATTACATCGCAGAATTTCGAATATTCCAGCAGAATGTAAAACTCGTGGAACTGTGAAATCTTTGCAACATATCTGTTTCCAATGTCCTAAAGTTATGGAAGTATGGATCCATTCACCTTTTCGAGTAAGATCTCTCTTGCTACATAATAATCATTTAGCTGATTATTGGCTTGAGCTTTTTGATGTTATTCGACAACATGCTGATGCTAAAGCTTTATTATAACTTCTTGCTTATATTTTGTGGTACATTTGAAAATGTCATAATGCCTTGGTATTTGAAAATGTGATTTGGCTCTACTAAGATGTTCTTATGAAAGCTTCCACCTCTTTGGAAAAATTTTGAATGTCTATACAGTCATCATCTCCCCCACAGCATCCTCCAGTCTACCGTCCATCCACTTGGACTCCACCTCCTTTTTCTCAAATCAAAATCAACTTTAATGCTGCAGTGAATAAGCATCATGGCTTTGGAGCTATTACAGGTATTGCCCGCAATAATTTGGGTCATCCTATTGCTTGGTTTTGCAAAAGGATAATTGACATTATTGACCCTATGGTTTTAGAGTCGCTTGCTTGCCATAAAGCTGCTCTTTTGGCTAAAAACAAATCCTTTCATCTTGTTTTCTTAGAAGGTGATGCTCAGTTAGTAATCCAAGCTACTAAGGGAGGTATTATTCAGAGTGATCTTCATGGTATCTTTAATGATATTGCCCATTTATCTTCTGAACTCTCTGATATTACTTTTAATTGTGTTCCTAGAGCTTGTAATAGTACTGCTCATAATATTGCTAAGAAAATGCTTCAGGATGATTCTTTTGCCTGTAATCCTTTAGAGCAGACTAATTTTGTATTTTTCTCTTTAAATTAATAGATATCATTTCTAGTTGGCAAAAAAAAAAAAAATTTGTTGATATGTTGTTTCATGGGATTGAATTATGGCCTACTAAAAATGCTAATGGTACGATTGGAATAAAATATTTTGTGAGGGATAGTGGAGAGCGTGGGCTAAAATAGTATTTAAGAGTTAATGTTAATAATTAAATTAATTAAAGTTTAATATTATATTAGTTATTTTATTTTTAATTTGAAAAAGTTTTAATTATAATATAACAATTTTTTATAAACAATATCCGTTATACTAAAATTAAAATTATTTTTTTATACTTATTATTGTGAATCAAAATTTAAACTGGTAAAAATTGTATATTGTCCAATTAAGTTTTAACTTTAAGAGTTAAATGAAAATAAAATAAATAATTTCTTCAAAACCTTTGTGTTTTTAACTAAGGATAGATTTATCCTAACCCATATTATGATCATTGATTTGCTTATTTTTTATAATTTGGATGAAAATATTATATAACTTATTATGAATATTTAGCATTATCTTATATTTTTATGTGGGAATTGTTAGTTTAATTTTAGTGTTTCTTTTGAGTAAGTCATTATATTTATGTTACTTTATTGATATTTTTATTTAGATATTGTATTATTATTTTATTGATATTTTAATGTTAAAAATATATAATTGTTTCTGTTCTTTTTAAAAGAATACAATAATGCTGTAATTTTGAGAATAAAATTTGAGAACTGAACCGAATTAGAACTGGAATTGAAATTAAAACAAGAATCGAAAGTAAAACCAAACCAGAATCGAAAACACTTAAAACTGAACCATAACCGAAACTGAAATTAGGTTCCTTTTTTGGTTGCAAAAAATAAAAGAACCGAATTCAGTTCTAGTTCTGATTCTTATAAAGAACTAGAACCACACATCCCCTATTTTTTTCAATGCATTATTTAGACTTGTTATCAATGGCAACGCCACATATATTGAATGGGTCATGAAGTTTTTTTTTTTCATATATATTATATATTATTACCTTACTTTGACCCACAAAGTTAAAAATTTGATCTATAAAATAGTTAAAAATTTCAAAAATAAAAAGTGTCCAAGAAGTCAAATGGGTAGAGAAGTAAATTGTCAAGCCTCTCTATCCTCCGTCCACGACTCTACCACTTTCTCCATTTTGTTAGTTTCTCTTAATTTCCTCAATTTATATTGGGTTCTTATCATTCCATTATCAAAAGTTCAACACAGTCTCACTAAGATTTGTTGAGTGTTTTTTTTTAAGAAATTGAAGAGCAAAATTTATTATTCTAATTTTGTTGATTTTAATTGAAAATTAGTTTATGAATTGTCAAATGATTAAAATTCCTCTTTTTTCATTGTATAGATATTATTTCTTTCTTACTTAATTAGCATAAATTTTAATAAATTAATCATGTAGAATTATTTAAATCCATTTAGTTTGATGTCAACCTAATATATATCAGAATTTCTATTTTCTTTCCACTCATTAGTTTGATATTATTCTAATACAATTACATCTATTTATTTAAGTTTTGTGTAATAATTAAATTTAATTAGGAAAAATTACTATTTAATCTATGTATTTTAGTGAAACTAACTACTTGGTTCCTATATTTTAAAATTATACCATTTAATATTTGTATTTTGTTTCAGTTAAATTATTCCATTAAATTTTTTGTTAGTCAATATTAAACAAACTACTATTTTATTCCTCTATTTTAACGAAACTAATTAATTGATCCATGTGTATTCAAAAATACCACTAGTTAGTCTCTATATTTTAGTAAAACTAAGTAGTTGTCCCTGTTTTTGAAAAGAAAAAAAGACCAAACAAGGTCTTAAACTTTCAATAGAGAGTCAAATAAAATCTCTTATACTTTCTAATGAAAGCTAAATTAGTCCACACTTAATAAAAATTTTTTTAATAATAAATTATTATTTTTCCTAATTTTACACATTAAAAATTATTTATTATAATTAAAATAAAATTAAAAAAAAAAAGAAATTGAAAAACATGGTGAACAAAAATCGTTTAGTATTAAAATTATTATTTCTAATATTTTATTATTTAAAAACTAGAAAAAAATATTTTATTATTCAAAAATAATATTTTATTAAGTATAGACTTATTTGGCCTTAATTAGAAAGTACAAGGACTTATTTGCCCAAAACTTAATTTTGGGCTTATTTTGGCCCTTGATTAAAAGCATAAGGAGTTTTGGGTTATTTTGGCCCTTGATTAAAAGTACAAGGGCTTATTTGATATTTTTTCCATATTTTAAAAAAAAAATCTTGAACAAAATAGAAATTTGACTATGTGAAGACTAATTCTGAATTTACATTTTTTTTAAATTTGTTTAAGTATTCTCATCCAATTATTTGGACATTATTTTTGTGTTTTCTCTATGAAAAATTATTTTCCTTGATTACTTAGAAATATAGGAAAACTAATTAACATTTTTGTGTAGACAACTTGTATAATTTTTATCAAAAGATGAACGCCAATAGAGGACGAGGGGGAGAAGAATGTGGGTGCAAATGAGAAGAAACATAAAGAGATAAAAGTAAGGGAGGACAAGAGAGAAATAAGGGATAGAGGATTAGGGTAGTTAAGGTATAAAAAATATTGGACTACTAAGAAAAATTATGGCTATACCTTTCTTTGTAAATAAAAGAAAACAACCATATAATGTAACACCCTCACTGTAGCAATTCCGTACATTCTACTGTTCTGGTGATCGGTGTCGGTCCGGACAGCTAGAACGTCTGGAAAAATATTTAGATTAGAGTGAGGAGTCATAAATAACTCAAATAATAATAATAATAAGAATTTAGGAAAAATTTTAGAAATAAAATATAGCCAAGTTAAATGAGCCGGTGCCTTAGCGATGGGTAACCTAGTGGGAAGTTACGGTCTTCGCAGCGAGGAGCCCTAAACCCAGGGAAAAATTCATGAAATAATTTTTGGGACTCCAGATAAGAGTCATTGATGTTTCTATGGCATTAGAATGCCAAGAAAAGGTTTAGAAAAATTTTTCGATCGGTACAGACAATTTTAGTCTGTTAAGCCAAACGGAGGGCATTTTGGTCATTTCGTCTTCAGAGATGATTTTGACCGACTTGTCCAGTTAAGTAAATAATTATTATGATCTAAAATATGAATAAATATTACTAAAAATTAAATTAAAAATGAGTAGAAAGGAAAAAAAATAAAAGAAAATAGGAAATATGATATCACATGATGTCATTAATTAGGTCTCCACCAATCACAACTCAACAAGCCAATTAAAAGGAGATAAAATAGACAAAAATTGACAAACAATCTGCATCTTCAACTTTTGGGCAGCCAAAAACGTAGAGAGAGAGAGAGAGAGGAAAGAAAACTCCATGGAAGCTTGATCAAGCTTGTGCTAACCCACCCAAATCACCCCAAAACCTAGTTTCCCTTCATAAATATTTACCCTTACACCTAGAGAAAGTCTTGGGCAGCAAAAAGAAAGAGAAAAAGAAGAGTTCTCAAGCTTTGGAAATTAGCTAAATCAAGGTTAGTGCCTATACTCACTTCTATATCTTTTAATCTTTGTTAGGAGAAGAAATTAAATGAGAATTTGTTGTAAAATTGAACAAAACAATTATATTGAAGTGTGTATGAAAATTTGCAGCCATGGGAGAAAGATGAGATTTGTTGATTTGTATAACTTGAATTGTTTAGAAGTGGTTTGTGATGAGATAACTTGAGTTAGATGTTGAACTATGTGTGTTGGATGTGTTAGATGACATGACAAGCATGAAATGGACACTTGGGAATTAGGGTTCATGAAAAAAATTAGAGTTTTGCCTATGAAATGGTATATTAACCTTGTAATGGTCAATTAGTGACCATTTGAATATGTGTGAGGAGGAATTGAAGTGAGTAAGAATAATGGAGTTGAGTTTAGGCATGCTGCCCTTGGTGACCTGCAGGACTGGTTGTGAGTCTAGCAGGTTTGGGCAGCCATAAATAGAGTTGTATAGGTTCAATTGGTGCAAGGCCAATTGGACATAAAATTAGACACATAATGGCACAACTTTGGTTAAGAAACCCTGCCCAAAAAACCAAACCAAGTTGACCTTAAAATTACCCTATTCCGGGTGACTAATATGCTGTCCCTGGAAAATGATCAAATGAATAGTGTTTGTTCAAATGGTCATAAGTTAGTGTATAAAGGTTCAATTGATCTGAAATTGTACCAACAGAAAGCTGAGACATAGCCCTACAACTTTTATGAGGAACACAAATCCAAATTCTGAATATAACCTAGTCAAATTGCCAACCAAACTTAGGTCACCAAATCTGGCAAAACCAAATTGCCTAGAAATTCTGGGTACAGGTCAATCCGGCCAGTTATGGTAAAATGACCATAACTTGAGCTATAAAATTGCATATAGAGTGATTCAAAAAAGGAAATGCAACTAGACACAATAAGAAACAACTTTCATGAAGATAATTTTATCAAATTCCTACTGTACAAATGACCAATGGAACAGTAAACCTAGGGTATGAAATTTGAAAATTTTGAATAACATAAGATAAGCTTTGAAATGGTATAGGAAATCAATACCAGCAAAAATAAAATGTAAAATGTGATATCTTAGAGAATTTAGGTTCAATAAATTTATTCTATATTAAAAGGTCAACAATTTGAGTGAATAGTAATGTGAATAGTAGTACAAAGACACAAAGTGTAAGAGCTAAATTGGTAGAGGAAATTAAGGTAAGAAATTTGGAATCTGTAACACCCTCCCTGTAGCAACTCCGTACATTCTACTGTTCCGGTGACCAATGTCGGACTGGACAGCTAAAATATTCGGAAAAATATTTAAACTAAAGTGAGGAACCATAATTAACTCAAATATTAATAAGAAAAATTTAGGAAAAAATTTTAGAAATAAAATACAACCAAGTTAAATGAGCCGGTGCCCTAGCGATGGGTAACCTAGTGGGAAGTTGCGGTTCTCGCAACTAGGAGCCCTAGACCCGGGGAAAAATTCATAAAATAAATTTTAAGACTCTAGAGAAGGGTCATTGAGGTTCCTATGGCATTAGAATGCTAAGAAAATATTTAGAAAATTTTTTCAATTGGTACAGACAATTTTGACCCGTTAAGCCAAACGGAGGGCATTTTGGTCATTTCGTCTTCAGAGATGATTTTTGACCAACTTGTCCAATTAAGTACATGAATTATATGACATAAAATATGAATTAATGTTGATGAAAAATTAATTTGAAGTTAGTAGAAATAAAAGAAAAAAAAAGAATAAAATGCCTAATTATGACATCATAATGATGTCATTTAAAACCTCCCACCAATCACCATTTAACAAGCCTTCTTAAAACAATTAAAAGAGAGAAAATGGACCCAAAAAATTCTGGTTTTTATCCTTCTTCTTCAGCCAGCTAAGAGTCTCTCCCTCTTCCTCCATAACTCTTATTTTCTTATACCTTCAATCCTTTGATTTCTCACCCCAAAATCTATAAAATCATTCACTAAAATTTTTCACCCAACCTTGCTAGAGTGTTTGGCAGCCAAGAAAACAAAAGAAAGTGAAGAATTAACAAGGGAAAATTCTACCTTACTAAGGTTAGTGCCATCTTTCTCTTTCTTTCTTTGGATATCCATGTTAAGACACTAAGTTAGGCTAGGAATTTGTGGGAATTGAAGAGAATTATGCATGTTAAGGTATATGGTAAATTTCGGCAACCTATTGGCGGTGGTGATTTTGATTGTTTTGATGGGTTTAGAGTGGATTAGAGATGGTGTTTGAAGTGTATATATATATTGATAATGAATTAGTATGTTTAATTAATGTATGTTATGTGAATTGGAATGGGAAATTAGGGTTTTGGAGAGAAATTTGGGCTTTGCTTAGGTAATGGTGAATGAACATTCTAATGGTCAATTAATGACCATTTGAGGTAAATTGACTATAACTTGGAGTGAATTGTAGCATTAAAAAACTGATTTGGTATGCTGCCTAGTGAGACCAGCAGGTTTGGATGTGAGTCCAGCCTGTTTGGATAGACATAACTTGGGCTGTGTAGGTTCAATTGGTGTTTGGCCAATTAGACATGAAACTAGACACATAATGGCACAACTTTGGTGAAGAAACCATGCCCATAAGACCAAACCAAGTGGACCAAAAACTTGCCCCAATCCAGGTGTCCTGCAACCTGTTTCTGCAGAATGACCAAATGAATAGTGATTGTTCATTTGGCCATTCTTTCATTTGGCCATAACTTAGTGTAGAATGGCCCAATTGACCTGAAATTTTACCAGCAACAAGCTAAGATATAAACCAACAACTTTCATGAAGAAACCCACCCCAAATTATGACCAGAACCTATCCAACAAGGGAGTTGCAGTCACTGTTCATTGCACTGTAGATATGGTCAGTCCAGAAAAATTCCAATCCGGCCAGTTGTGATTTTTAGACCATAACTTGAGCTAAAAAACTCCAAATGGAGTGATTCAAAAAAAGAAATTCAACTAGACAAAATAAGGAACAACTTTCATGTTTATCATTTTTTCAAATTCCCACTGCAACAGTAACTACTGGAATAGGAAAAATAAGGTATGTAAACTGAAAATTCTGCTCCATTAACTTTAAGATTAGAAATGGTATTGGTAACCAATACCAACAAATTTTGAATGCAAAATGTGGTATGTTGGGAGTATTAAAACCAATGTACCTATTGTCTATGCAAAAGTCAACATTTTTGTTGACTAATGAAGGGAATAGTAACACCAAAACTTGAAATTCAAAAATTATAAAACTCAAAAGTGTCAAATGCCCTAGTATACCTAACAAGATTGGTTTGGATAGTTTGGGATGCCAATAGGGTTCAGTTAGCAGTACTGCACATGGCATTATGCCATTATGTGATTTCATGGCTTTTAGCCATTCTGACCTTGTGTTGAGATTTGGCCTTGTGCCTGATGTTATCTGACTTATTAGCCTGTTACATTGCCTGGGAGATACATGTGTGACCGATGGTGTGACGGCCTAAGGTACTTGATACCCAGTGCTAATTTACCTGTTTATCTAGTCCAGTCGTCCAGTATACGTTAGTTGGGCAACCAAAAATGAAAGTGGATAAATTTAATCAAATAATGAATATAACCAGTACAAAATAAGTACGACTACAAATACTCAATGAAAATTTATTTACAATGAGACATCAATACATTCACTACATATTTATTTTCTGTTATTTCTTTTTATTTTATTATTGGCACCACTAAGCATTATTGCTTAGCGCGTTGCTTTTGCCACGCGTAGGTTCTGGAGATACTAACCGAGAGCCCAGTAGACCACAGACTGGGTGAGACCTCCTGCAGCTCTGCATAGTGTCCGTGTCACCTCACCAACATCAGTGCATTAGTAGGACACTAGGTTTTATTTTGATATTTTGTAACTAACTTTTATTTTCTCTTGTGTAATTGAGACTTATGTAATGTATTTTGATGTTAATGTAAATAGTGCAAATTGTGGTTATGAATGAAAAATATTGAGATTTTGATGATTATTGGAGTTTGAGAATGATTGGATATGATTATTGGAAGTGTTTTTCACAGGTTCCGAACAACTGTTTTCTCCATTTTTAGCCGGTACTTTGCCGGATTTTCTTTAAAATTTTCGGAACCTCAAATAAATTATAATTTCAATAAATAACTTAAATGAATTATATTTCACAAGTTATATTCAAAACTATGAGAAAAATAAATTAAGAAAGAATAAAAATGATTAAGATAAAATAGAGTGTTCCGGTACACCGTGTGACATATCTTACTCGGATATACTGTAGACGGGTAAGGGGTGTCACATTTAGTGGTATCAGAGCACGGTTTAGGCATTTTTGGGCCTAGATTGAGTCCATACCATGCATTGCATTTGTAAGAGTTGAGGTGACACTAATGCATATCTGTTTGTCTTTGTTATTGTGAATAGGATATGGACCCTACATCTCAGAGGGTAGTTGAGGAGGAAGTCGAGAGTCCTGCTCCACCTGCAGCAGCTGAGACTGGGGGTAGGGGAGAACCTGCTCTGCCAGCTCAAGCAGAGCCTGCTCACCCTCCACAGGCCATGTTCCAGCAAATGGCCGAATTCTTCAAACAAATGGCTGGGGTAATGCCAGCAGCACCACCACCACCACCTCCACAGCAGAAATCACACCTGGAAAGACTAAGAAAATTTGGAGCAGTGGATTTCTTTGGCAAGAGAGAAGATGATTCTGTTGCAGCCGAAATTTGATTGAACAGAACAGGCAGAGTTTTAAAACAACTCCACTGCACTCCAGAGCAAAATCTAGAAGCTGCTGTATCTCTATTGCAAGATGATGCATATGAATGGTGGGATATGGTGTCCAGTGAAGTACAGCCAGAAGTAATAACTTGGGACTTCTTCCTCTCTGAATTCAAGAAGAAATATGTGGGTAGTGTATACTTGGAAGAGAGAAGAAGAGAGTTCATTAACCTGAGGCAGAGACAGCTAACAGTGGCCGAGTATGAAAAGGAATTCGTCAGATTGAGCCGCTATGGAAGGGAGATAGTCCCTAATGAGGCCAAAAGGTGTAAGAGATTTGAAGAGGGATTAAATGACAATATAAAGATCATGATCACTACCTTGGGAATCACTGACTTCACCAAGTTAGTGGAAGCTGCAATAAAAGTTGAAAAAGTAAGAATAAGTGAGCAGACCAGAAGAGAGAGATAGCAGAAGAGGGGCCCAGGTCAGTCTAGTTCATCTCCTGCATCTGGGAAGAAGTTCAAGGGTCCACCTGCACAGAGTTCAGGTCAATCACAAGGTCAGGGTCAGTCTCAGGGGCCCAGGCCACAGTTTACCCCTAGGAGAGGTCAGTCCACACCATCAGTGAGCAGCTCTCTAGGGATGGGATTCAGGGGACCAGCCCCAGCAACTTCTGCATGTCCACATTGCCTGAAGTGGCATAAGGGGGAGTGTTGGAGAGTGACTAGTGCCTGCTTAAGGTGTGGGTCAACAGAGCATCAGTTGAGGAACTGTCCATGCAGAACTACTACAGCTGCTCCAACACAAGTAGACAGACCTGCTCCTGCACCACAAAGGGGTAGGAAATCTGGCAAATCTGAGGCAGTGGGACCATCACAGAGGCTTGCATCTAAGCCAGCAGAGAGGCCTGAGAGCAGACCACCTGCCAGAGCCTATGCCATGAGAGCCCAGGAGGAGAAAGATGTCCCGGACATCATCAGGGGTATGTTCTCCCTCTACAATACATCTGTGCATGCATTGGTGGATCCAGGATCCACTCATTCATACATCTGCATCAACTTACCCGTAGAAAGGGGGATACTAGTAGGGGAGAGTGACCAAGACATTCTAGTCACTAATCCATTGGGCCACAGTGTAGTGGTGAACAAAGTGTACAAGGGTTGCTCGTTAAGGATTCAGGGGTATGAATTCTCGGCAGATCTAATTGAGTTGCCCTTCCACGAGTTTGACGTGATTTTGGGAATGGACTGGTTGTCACGTCATCAGGCAATAGTTGATTGCAAATTGAAGAGAATTTCTCCAAAACTTCGAGGGTAATGAAATCATCATTGTGGGTGAAAGGACAGATTTCTGTCAATGTTATCTCAACCACAGTGCAAGAAAAGCGATGAGAAAAGGTGAAGCCTACCTAGCACATGTGGTGGATACTAGGCGAGCTAAGCGGATCGTGTGACATACCCACAGAAAAGACTTCCCGGATGTGTTCCTGAAGAATTGCCTAGTTTGCCACCAGAAAGGGAAGTCGAGTTTGCTATTGAGGTAATGCGTCTGACACCCATTTCCATTGCTCCTTATAGGATGGCACCCACTGAATTGAAGGAGTTGAAAACTCAGTTGCAAGAGTTGCTTGATAAGGGGTTCATACGCCCCAGTGTGTTACCATGGGGAGCTCCAGTACTGTTTGTAAAGAAGAAAGATGGGACTTTGAGGTTATGCATTGATTACCGACAGTTGAATAAAGTGACAGTGAAGAATAAGTATCCGTTGCCTAGAATTGATGATCTGTTTGATCAGTTGAAGGGAGCAGGAGTATTTTCTAAAATTGATCTCAGATCAGGGTATCATCAGTTGAGGGTGAAGGATGCAGATGTGCCAAAGACTGCATTCAGGACCCGATATGGGCATTATGAGTTCCTAGTAATTCCCTTTGGCCTAACAAATGCACCAGCTACATTCATGGACCTTATGAACCGTATCTTCCATCCATACCTAGATCAGTTTGTAGTGGTCTTTATTGATGATATTTTGGTGTATTCCAAAACCAGGGAAGAACATGATGAGCATTTGAGAATTGTTTTTCAAACCTTGAGAGAAAAGAAGCTGTATGCTAAGTTGTCCAAGTGTGACTTCTGGTTGAATGAAATTGCATTCCTTGGACACATAGTGTCAGCTGATGGGATTAGAGTGGATCCCAAGAAAATAGAAGCAGTGATGGAATGGAAGCCTCCCAGGAATACAACTGAGGTCAGAAGTTTCTTGGGGCTAGCTGGGTATTACAGAAGATTTGTGAAGGGATTTTCCTTAATAGCTACTCCAATGACCAAGTTGTTACACAAGAATGTTAGATTTGACTAGAATGACAAGTGTCAGACCAGTTTTGAGAAGTTGAAGGCTATGTTGACAGAGGCACCAGTGTTAACACAGCCAGTGTCAGGAAAGGACTTTGTGATCTACAGTGATGTCTCTCATAATGGGTTAGGGTGTGTATTGATGCAAGAGGGGAAGGTGGTTGCTTATGCTTCCAGATAGCTAAGGCCACATGAACAGAATTACGCTACCCATGATCTAGAGCTTGCAGCAATTATCTTCGCACTGAAGATATGGAGGCATTACTTGTATGGTGAAAAGTGCTACATTTACACAGACCACAAAAGCCTGAAATACTTGCCAACCCAAAAGGAGCTCAACCTTAGACAGAGACGATGGATTGAGTTCCTGAAGGACTATGATTGTGTAATTGACTACCATCCTGGGAAAGCAAATGTAGTTACAGATGCTCTGAGCAGAAAATCCATCACAGCTTTGAGATCATTGAATGCCCGTCTAACTTTGGTTCGAGATGGAGCTATTTTGGCTGAGTTGCAAGTGAGGCCAAACCTGTTACAACAGATTTTAAATGGGCAGAAGGTAGATGAGAAGCTAAAGGCTATTATGAGAAAAATCCTAGAAGGGAAGGCAACTGACTATGAGGTGAAAGCAGATGGGTGTCTATACTACAAAGGAAGAGTATGTGTACAAGATAATGGGGAATTAAAAGCCAATATTCTGAAAGAGGCACATGCCAGTGTTTATGCTATGCACCCAGGAAGTACAAAAATATATCATGATCTGAAACTTCAGTATTGGTGGCCTAGTATGAAGAAGGACATAGCTGACTATGTGACTAAATGCTTGACATGTCAGCAAGTCAAGGCAGAACATCAAGTTCCATCAGGTTTGCTCTGACCTATACGCATACCGAATGGAAATGGGATCAGTCACCATAGATTTTGTAAGTGGTCTACCTCTCACCTAGAAGAAACATGATGCAAGATGGGTGATAGTAGATAGATTGTGAAAGTCGACACACTTTACGCCATTTAGGGTGACTACTCCTTTGGAGAAGTTAGCAGAATTGTATATCAGTGAGATAGTTAGACTGCATGGAATTCCACTTTCCATCATATCTGATCGAGACCCAAGGTTTACATCGAGATTTTGGAAGAAGTTGCATGAGTCCTTGGGTACACAACTCCACTTCAGCACAGCTTTCTATCCTCAGATGGATGGGCAATCAGAAAGAGTAATCCAGGTAAACAATTGAACCAATTGAATTAATACAAATATTGAACTAAAATGATAATAATAACATGAAATATATGTCAGGTCCTTGAGGATATGCTGAGGAGTTGTGTCATTGAGTTTGAGGGAAGTTGGGATAGATACCTCCCACTAGCAGAATTCGCATACAACAATAGCTACCAAGCTAGTATCCAAATGGCCCCGTATGAAGCACTGTATGTGAGAAAATGTAGAACACCAGTGTGCTGGACTGAATTGGGCGAAGACAAATTGGTAGGCATAGACTTGGTGAAACAGACTGAAGAGAAGGTAAAACTAATCAAAGCCAATCTGAAGGTTGCCTTAGACAGACAGAAATCCTATGCCAACTTGAAGAGAAAAGAAATAGAATATGCGGTTGGCGATAAAGTGTTCCTCAAGGTGTCACCGTGGAAGAAGGTACTGAGGTTTGGAAGAAAAGGTAAGCTAAGCCCTAGGTTCATTGGCCCATATGAAGTCATTGAACGTGTGGGCCCAGTGGCCTATAGGCTAGCTTTACCACCAGAGCTGGACAAGATCCACAATGTGTTTCACGTATCTATGCTAAGAAGATACCGCTCAGATCCTTCACATGTCATCTCCATGGAAGAAATTGAAGTACAACCGGATTTGACATATGAAGAAGAACCCATACGGATCTGGCTCTGAAGTGAAAGAGTTGAGGAATAAGTAGATTCCATCGTGAAAGTCTTTGTGGAGGCACCACAACACCGAAGAGGCAACTTGGGAAAGTGAAGAGACGATGAGGCAACAGTTCCCTCAACTGTTTGCATCAGGTAAATTTCGAGGACGAAATTTAAATTAGAGGGGAAGAGTTGTAACACCCTCCCTGTAGCAACTCCGTACATTCTACTATTCCGGTGACCAGTGTCGGACTGGACAGCTAGAACGTTCGGAAAAATATTTAAACTAAAGTGAGGAACCATAATTAACTCAAATATTAATAAGAAAAATTTAGGAAAAAGTTTTAGAAATAAAATACAACCAAGTTAAATGAGCCGGTGCCCTAGCGATGGGTAACCTAGTGGGAAGTTGCAGTTCTCGCAACTAGTAGCCCTAGACCCGAGGAAAAATTCATAAAATAATTTTTAGGACTCCAGAGAAGGGTCATTGAGGTTCCTATGGCATTAGAATGCCAAGAAAATATTTAAAAATTTTTTTCAATCGGTATAGATAATTTTGACCCGTTAAGCCAAATGGAGGGCATTTTGGTCATTTCGTCTTTAGAGATGATTTTTGACCAACTTGTCCAATTAAGTACATGAATTATATGACATAAAATATGAATTAATGTTGATGAAAAATTAATTTGAAGTTAGTAGAAATGAAAGAAAAAAAAAAGAATAAAATACCTAATTATGACATCATAATGATGTCATTTAAAACCTCCCACCAATCACCATTTAACAAGCCTTCTTAAAACAATTAAAAGAGAGAAAATGGATCAAAAAAATTCTGGTTTTTATCCTTCTTTTTCAGCCAGCCGAGAGTCTCTCCGTCTTCCTCCATAACTCTTATTTTCTTATACCTTCAATCCTTTGATTTCTCACCCCAAAATCTATAAAATCATTCACTAAAATTTGTCACCCAATCTTGCTAGAGTGTTTGGCAGCCAAGAAAACAAAAGAAAGTGAAGAATTAACAAGAGAAAATTCTGCCCTACTAAGGTTAGTGCCATCTTTCTCTTTCTTTCTTTGGATATCCATGTTAAGACACTAAGTTAGGCTAGGAATTTGTGGGAATTGAAGAGAATTATGCATGCCAGGGTATATGGTAAATTTCGGCAGCCTATTGGGGGTGGCGATTTTGATTGTTTTGATGGGTTTAGAGTGGATTAGAGATGGTTTTTGAAGTGTATAATATATTGATAATGAATTAGTATGTTTAATTAATGTATGTTATGTGAATTGGAATGGGAAATTAGGGTTTTGGAGAGAAATTTGGGCTTTGCTTAGGTAATGGTGAATGAACATTCTAATGGTCAATTAGTGACCATTTGAGGTAAATTGACCATAACTTGGAGTGAATTGTAGCATTAAAAAACTGATTTGGTATGCTGCCTAGTGAGACCAGCAGGTTTGGATGTGAGTCCAGCCTGTTTGGACAGACATAACTTGGGTTGTGTAGGTTCAATTGGTATTTGGCCAATTAGACATGAAACTAGACACATAATGGCACAACTTTGGTGAAGAAACCATGCCCATAAGACCAAACCAAGTGGACCAAAAACTTGCCCCAATCCGGGTGTCCTGCAACCTGTTTCTACAGAATGATCAAATGAACAGTGATTGTTCATTTGGCCATAACTCAGTTTAGAATGGCCCAATTGACTTGAAATTTTACAAGCAACAAGCTAAGATATAGACCAACAACTTTCATGAAGAAACCCACCACAAATTATGACCAGAACCTATCCAACAAGGGAGTTGCAGTCACTGTTCACTGCACTGTAGATATGGTCAGTCCAGAAAAATTCCAATCCGGCCAGTTGTGGTTTTTGGACCATAACTTGAGCTACAAAACTCCAAATGGAGTGATTCAAAAAAATAAATTCAACTAGACAAAATAAGGAACAACTTTCATGTTTATCATTTTTCCAAATTCCCACTGCAACAGTAACTAATGGAACAGGAAAAATAAGGTATGAAAACTGAAAATTCTGCTCCATTAACTTTAAGCTTAGAAATGGTATTGGTAACCAATACCAACAAATTTTGAATGCAAAATGTGGTATGTTGGGAGTATTAAAACCAATGAACCTATTGTCTATGCAAAAGTCAACATTTTTGTTGACTAATGAAGGGAATAGTAACACCAAAACTTGAAATTTAAAAATTGTAAAACTCAAAAGTGTCAAATGCCCTAGTATACCTAACAAGATTGGTTTGAATAGTTTGGGATGCCAATAGGGTTCAGTTAGCAGTACTGCACATGGCATTATGCCATTCTGTGATTTCATGGCTTTTAGCCATTCTGACCTTGTGTTGAGATTTGGCCTTGTGCCTGATGTTATTACAGCTTATTAGCTGTTCTGTTGCACACCGGGAGATACATGTGTGACCGATGGTGTGACGGCCCGAGGTACTTGATACCCGTGCCAGTTTACCTGTTTATCTAGTCTAGTAGTCCAGTATACGTTACTTGGGCAACCAAAAATGAAAGTGGATAAATTGAATGAAATAATGAATATAACCAGTACAAAATAAGTACGACTACAAATACTCAACGAAAATTTATTTACAATGAGACATCAATACATTCACTACATATTTATTTTCTGTTATTTCTTTTTATTTTATTATTGGCACCACTAAGCATTATTGCTTAGCGCGTTGCTTTTGCCACGCGTAGGTTCTGAAGATACTGACCGAGAGCCCAGTAGACCATAGACTGGGTGAGACCTCCTACAGCTCTGCATAGTGTCTGTGTCACCTCACCGACGTCTGTGCATTGGTAGGACACTAGGTTTTATTTTGATATTTTGTAACTAACTTTTATTTTCTCTTGTGTAATTGAGACTTATGTTATGTATTTTGATGTTAATGTAAATAGTGAAAATTGTGGTTATGAATGAAAAATATTGAGATTTTGATGATTATTAGAGTTTGAGAATGATTGGATATGATTATTGGAAGTGTTTTTCACAGGTTCCACAGAACTGTTTTCTCCATTTTTAGCCGGTCCTCTGCCAGATTTTCTATAAAATTTTCGGAACCTCAAATAAATTATAATTTCAATAAATAACTTAAATGAATTATATTTCACAAGTTATATTCAAAACTACAAGAAAAATAAATTAAGGAAGAATGAAAATGATTAAGATAAAATAGAGTGTTCCGGTACACCGTGTGACATATCTTACTCGGATATACTGTGGACAGGTAAGGGGTGTCACAGAATCCATGAAATGTTCATGGATTACTTGGAATAGAAATAGTAATTTACCTAAATGACTTAATGAACATTTAAGTTATGTGAAGATATAATTAAGATTTGTATTTCCATTACTAGTAGCTCTAATAAAACATGAGTGATACCACTTGAATAGGAAAATGAAATTAACCTAGATGGATTGTTGAGACTTATAGTCCAAACACCAATGGAGTTCATCATGTATTAGCAATACAACTTGAAGTATGAAATGTACTTTACATGAATAGATTGTTGAATGAATAAATGTGATAAAAGTGTCATTTGGTATTTAGATTCCCGTTAAGAAAGAAGGGAAAGATGTTTTGAATGTGAATTGTAATTAGTATGAATATTACGATGAATGCATAAATTACCTAGAAATGTGAATTTGGAAATTATGTTTCCATTATAAACAAAATTAGAATGCTATAAAAATATAAACGAAAAATATAATGAAATGATGAAACATATAAACTCTTAATGGTACTATGTGCCCATGTATTGCTTAGACACGTGTGTCAGATTGGATAGATTGGCATGCCAATAGGGTATTGTTTTAGCAGTACTGTGAAAGGCTTTACGCTTGTATTCATGGCTTTATGCCCACACTCATGGCTTTTATGCCCGATTTTGTGTTATCATGGATTTTTAGCTATATCGACTATATACGTGGTTGTCGTTCTGCATCCCATGGTATGACGGCCCGAGGCACCGCGGTGTCCAGTGCCAACGACCCGTTATCCAGTTTAGTCAGCCTATCGTAGGTTACTTGGGCAGTCTAATTTATTAAAATAAGTTATGAATATTAGCAATTAAAAATGCTAGAAAGTAAATAAATGAGACGAAGTTCTAAAATAAATTAGATTAGCTCTAAAAATTTGTTCCTTAGAATGATTTAAAGTAAATTAAACTAGTTCTAAAAATTTTAAATATTACGAAATGATTGTAAACAACTTAGAAAGTATCAAGGAAGTGATAAAAAGACTAGTAGAAGAATTATAACTTAATTAACATTACAAATGTGACTTTCATAAGAATATAAGTATAAGTATAAATTTAGATTTATTTGTAATTATATAAATGATTATTGTAAACTTATGACAGAAGAGATTCTAGAGAGCAACATAAATGATGAAAAATATACTGTATGGCAAATTTCATATGAACCCAGTAAAATTCTTGAGTATAAAAAATATGCTCCAATTATTTTTATTTGTATACATTATTTTTTGTTATATTATTGCACCACTAAGCAGCAATGCTTAGCGCGATGGATTTGTTTCATCGCGCCGGTACTGAAGTTAAAGCTCAGCGAATACCAAACAGAGATTTTGGAGTTCTGATCTGCAGAGTGTTCAAGGTTGTCACCTCCTTAGCAATGCATGTAGATAAGGCCCATATAGATCATATTATGTATTTTGTACATTATAATTAGTTATTATTTGTAATGTAAACTATGAATTGTAAGTTGAAATATAGATTATGGAACTGTAATTAATTTATAGATCATGTAAATTATAAAATGATGTAATTATTTTGTAAATTATGTAAATTAAGAAAGTTTGAAAATTTTGCTTATGTAATTTGAGAATGTTTACATATGAATTGAGTATGAATAGATTTGTACAAATGAGTATGTGAATTACAAGAATTGAATGTGAGATGAATATGATGAGCATGAATGATATTTTTATTGTAAAATATTATTGAAAATTTCAAGCAGGTGAATAGTGAAATACGCCAAATAGGAATAAAATAGGAAAAACTCCACTGGTTTCTCTATAGAAAAATAATTGATATTAAATTAAACGAATTCAAAATTACTAAAATAATAAAGTAATATAAGATAGGGTGCTCTGATACCGAATGTGACGCACTTCGCTCGGCTACACTGTAGTCGGGTGAGGGGTGTTACATTTATTGGTATCAAAAGCATGGTTTAGGCGTTCCTAGGTATAGATAGATAGAATGAGATAGTGTGTATAAGATGCATTGCATTCATATGAGTTGAGGTGACATTAATGCAGATATGTTTTCTTGGTTATTTTAGATTAAGGTATGGACTCAGAATCGCAGAGGGCAGTAGAAGAAGAAGTAGTAAGGTGTATCCTGACTGGGAGTGATATTGGAAATCGGGGAGATCCTGTTGCACCAGTGCAAGAGGTGCCTATACAACCCCAACAGGCCTTGCTTAAGCAAATGACTGAATTCTTTCGACAGATGACTGGGATTATTCTACCACCGACTCAGCGAAAATCACCTTTAGGAAAAATTAGGAAGTATGGAGCTGTAGATTTCATTGGTAGAAAGGAAGACGATTCTTCAGTGGTTGAGTATTGGTTAGAAAGGACTGAAAAAGTCCTGCAGCAGCTCCATTGCACACCAGAACAGAGTTTGGAGTGTGCAGTTTCATTGTTACAAGAAGCTGCATATTGGTGGTGGGATATTGTAACCAAGGTAGTGCCACCAGCCGATGTAACTTAGAAATTCTTTCTGATAGAGTTCTGAAAGAAATATATTAGCTGTGTTCATGAAGAGGAACAGAAGAGAAGTGGTGATCAACAAAAGAGGAAATTTGGACAGTCTAGTAATAAGAGGCCGAGAGAACAGTTAAGTCAGACATCTGATCAAAGTAGGAGATTTAGACCCAGGCCTATACCCAGAAGAGATCAACCAGAAACACTAGTAGTGAGTGTGCCAGGACTAGTAAGAAAATGTGGTCATTGTAACAAGTGGCAAAAAGGTGAATGTAGGGGATTGACTGGAGCCTGTTATAGATGTACGGCCATAGACCATCGTCTGAAAAATTGTCATAAGAGGAATTTACCATGGACCCAGACAGAGGTCGTGGAAGGACCTAGTACAACAGTCACACCACTTTCATATGTCACCCAAGCTGGAGAGGAGCAAGAAGCCCCAAATGTGAATTTAAGGTAAAGTATCCTTCCTTTATGATATGCCTAAGTGTATAATGATAGATTCAAAAAGACTAAATAATACCATATATATAAAAGGAGTAGATAGAGGGAGTAATAGAAAGGTAAAGGAAATATCTCAGATACCTACACCTGATAAATTTCGAGGATGAAATTTTTGTTAAAGGGGAAGAATTGTAACACCCTCACTGTAGCAATTCCGTACATTCTACTGTTTTGGTGACCGGTGTCGATCCGGACAGCTAGAACATCTGGAAAAATATTTAGATTAGAGTGAGGAGTCATAAATAACTCAAATAATAATAATAATAAGAATTTAGGAAAAATTTTAGTAATAAAATACAACCAAGTTAAATGAGCCGGTGCCCTAGCGATGGGTAACTTAGTGGGAAGTTGCGGTCTTCGCAGCTAGGAGCCCTAAACCTAGGGAAAAATTCATGAAATAATTTTTGGTACTCCAGGGAAGAGTCATTGAGGTTTCTATGGCATTAGAATGCCAAGAAAAGATTTAGAAAAATTTTTCGATCGGTACAGACAATTTTAGTCTATTGAGCCAAATAGAGGGCATTTTGGTCATTAGTCTTTAGAGATGATTTTTGACCGACTTGTCTAGTTAAGTAAATAATTATTATGATCTAAAATATGAATAAATATTGCTAAAAAATAAATTGAAAATGTAACACCCCTATATTCGGTAGTGCGTTCTGCTGTTCCGGTGACCAGTGTGGTCCGAACAACTAGGATGGCTAGAGCTACACTTCGATATGAGTGAGGAGACATAAAATAATGAAATACAAGAAAAGAAAGTACAAGAAAAACAAAGGAAAAATGATAGCAAAGAAATGTAACCAAGTTAAACGAACCGGGAAACCTAACGATGGGTGACCGCACTGGGAAGTCACGGCGTGGACCGTTGACTAGCCTCGGATCATGGGAACCCTGGAAAACATTTTTAGGACTTAAATAGAACCTTATTGAAGAATAAATATCATTAGAAAGATCAAAGAAAAATTAAATAATTAGTACAAAGAAAAGTGAGAAATCGAAAAACAGACAAAACCCGGTAATACCGAAAAATCTGAATGCCACTGAGCAGGGCATTATGTTCATTTGACATCCCGAAGTGTCTTTTGACCTAAATGTCCATTAAAAATAAATAATATTACACTTAGAAAATGAAATGAAAATTTAATTTGGTGGTACATAAAGTAAATAGCCAAAAATGGAGTGAAAAATGTGTAAATAACATATTTAAGCATTATTATATAATTAAATGAGTAAGTGGACCACTAAAGGATTAAAGTAAACATAAAATGTGGCTGATGTAAGTCCACTATACCCATCAGAATGTTCATCTTCCTCATTTCATAAACATTGCCGAATTGAAGAAAATGGGAACCACCATGGCCATTTTTCATGCAAGCTCATCTAACCACTCATTTCACTTCTAATCACTTGAGTTCCTTCATCAAAAATGGTCTACACATCACAAGGAAGATATTGATACCAAATTTGAGAAGTTTGGTGAAGGTTTAGCAAGTTACAATCAAAGGTAAGTTTACATTTTTTAGAATTCCTTTGTTAAACTTTATGTTCATGTAATGGGTGTTAGTTTGGTGAAGGAAATTTTAAAGTTTAAATAGTTATTGAGATAGCCATTTTTAGACAGCCATGGGGTCACGCATTTAATGATTTATTATGCATATAATTGATGAGAAATAATGTTGATCTTGGTGATTTAATATCCTAGTGAATTATTTCACATATATATGGTGATTTATGCACTTGGATGGGAATTGGTAAATTGTAGGGCACTTTGATGTTGAAGGACAATTTTCGGCAGCTTGGGAACACTTGAGTAAATGTATGTATTCATGGAAGTGTAGGCAGAATATTGACCTAGAAGGATTGATGGATATGTATGTAGATTGATATTGTAAAGTGTATGTAAGAATTGTAATGGTTAGGTGTGTATGTAATGGTACTTAGAATTTGCAAATGTGAATTATATTTGGTGTGTTGAGGGTAATTGTAATCTGCCCAAAGTAATGTTAATGTAAAGTAGAATATGCTTTTGGTAATGTACCAAAACAGATTGGTAGGGAAGTGAACAAATTGCAAGGTAAATGTGTGTGATTGATGTGTGTTAAGCAAAGTAACCAAGGGCAGTGTACATTTTAGCCAATAAGTTTAAATGTGTAACCTCAATTGGTATGAGACCAATTGAGGTGGAACTAGGCACAAAATGTGCCAACTTTCATTGAGAAAACATACCAAAATTCTGCTTGCAAGGTGACCTAAGAAAATGACCAATTCGGATTAGGTGCAATTAGGACCTGAAAAATGACCAATTGGGCAGCAGTGAGTGTTTAGGCCATAACTCACTCAAAACAGGTCCAATTGACCTGAAATTTTAACCATGAATAGTTAAGACCCATACCTACAAGTCTTATGAAGACACCAAAGCCCAGAAATGACCATAAGCAAGTCAAACAACTTGCACAAGTTCGGGTCCAAAAACTGGCCGAACCAGAGTTGACCAAATTGACCTAAAATTGACCTAATTTGATACCAATTGACCAGCAATAGTGTAATGACCATAACTTGGTCTACTTAACTCGGATTGACCTAAAATTTTGCACCGCGGTCCATAAGACCTAGATCTACAAGTTTGTAGTTTTGACCGAAACCCGAAAACCGAGGGAACTAGGCCGTCCGGCTAGGTCAAACCAGTATCCCGGAATCCGACAAATTGCAATAAAATGCAAGGAAACGCAGTATACATAGAAACGAGTTTGGTAAAACGTACCAAACCTAAAACCCTATCGAATGTGACATATTAACGACACTAAAACCTAATTTACCTAAAACGCAACGAGGGTCGGTATATTAGGTGATTAAGTGAATAATTGAGTTCAAAGGCATTATTTACCAAACACCATCGATAGAGACAGTGTAATTAAGTACTGAAACACTTCAAAATGTGGTTCTCCGTTAACAAGGACTCAGCAAAAGGGAAGGAAACACTGAGTCCAGACCAGGGGGACAGTCATTAGAGGTTTGTGCACAACAACTATTTCTCTTAAATTTTTCAATTGAAATAAATATTAACTATTTGTATATTATTGTTTGAAATTGTGGAAATGTGTTTGATGGACACTTATTGATTGAAAAACATTGTGAATGGTTTGAAACTGTGAAAAATTGTTTGAATGATATTGATGGATACTTATTGATTGAAAAGCACTGTAAATAGTTTTTGTGGAAATTGAAGTGAATTACGAATTGTGTTGCCATTTTGTGAATGAAATTATAACTTTGGAAATTTATTGGATTCTTACGGATCATTTGAATAAAATGTTTGGAATTGATTTGACTCACAATTGGCATGACACTGATACTATGTTCCTCCTCCATTAATGGGGTGAGTGTGATTATTCCTCCCTCTTTGACTTATCAGTCTGGGGTGAGTATGATTATGTTCCTCCCTCTTGACTTCCCAGTCTGAGGTGAGTGTAGATGAGTACTCATTAGATAGCTAGCTTCCTCCCTCATTGATTTCGATTATTGGGGTGAGTATGTCTTGTCGTGGTGTACAACACGGCATATATGGAAAAATTTGTGTCATGACCTAAATTGTGTTATTGATTGGCAACATTGTATTATTCAGTTATTTGATCGAATTGTGTTATTGATTTGCAAAACGATATTATTCAGTTATTTGATTGAATTGTGTTATTGATTTGCAAAACGATATTATTCAGTTATTTGATCGAATTGTGTTATTGATTTGCAAAACGATATTATTCAGTTATTTGATCGGATTGTGTTATTGATTTGCAAAATGGTATTATTCAGTTATTTTATCAAATTGTGTCATTGATTGGAAAAAAACTGTGTTATTCAGTAATTTGAGCAAATTGTGTATGAATTGGCAATACGGTATTCTTAAACTATTTGACTAAATTGTGTTATTATGAATTTTGATAATTTGTGAATTGGAGTTTAAATTCCTTATGACATTCATTGTCTTGAATTTAACTATGGTTTTAAGTATCCACTATTGATATGATTTATGAATTGTGATTTAAAATTGTATTTGGTTAATGTTGTGCACCACTGAGACATTGTCTCAAATGATAGCTTTCATTGCCGCCGCAGTAGAGAGACAGACAGGCAGACTAAGTCGCTAGTACATCCAAATGAGGATTACAGTATAATGAGTATACCAATATTTTGCATTTTGTAATCAGAATGTATGACCACCGTATGTACATATTGTTTTGGTTTGAGCAGTTGTAAATTCAAATTGTAACTTGAGGTTGTAAAATAATTATGAGTTATTTTGACTTGTAAAAATTGTATTATATTTCCTATATCTCAGCTTTTGAAAAATCACTGTGGATTTGAGTTGAGAAATATGTTGTATTGAGAAAAATGTTGGAGTTGAGATTTGGAAAATAATTGAAGTGCTTTTTACAGGTTTTCTGAAGAACTGTTTTATCCAAAATACAGATGGCATTCTGCCAAAATTTTTACAGAAATTCCAAATAATTCAAATGTGTTAGTTCTATCACTTCAGATCAAAAAGGTTTTTAACACTGTAAATAGTGCTCACCATCGTAAAAGAAGTAAGAAAAGTTTTTAAAATCCCTTGTAGTATATTTAATGGGTTATCAGTAGACGGAGTTGGTAATTCATTAGGTATACTACGGGATCATGTTATGCCTTACAGAGGGGTAGGGTGTGACATGTTTTAGTGGTATCAGAGCAAAGTTTTTAAATTCTGTTTTCACATGTTATTTGAATATTCTTTCTTCGTAGTACAACTGCTCAATATCATTGTTTGATACATACAGTACATTACATTATAAATATGCACTAACGGGAGGAAATCTCCTTGTGTTACTTGTTTAGGAGATCTAAGATCCTCGCATTGACCATGGAAGAGGGTGATCGTTCAGTCGATCAATCTATTGAGGCTGAGGTGCAAGGGGATGCCCCAGCCCTACATAATGTCAGTGGTTCAAGAAGACTAGCCCCCCGCAGCATCGCAGCTTCTACGCTCGGCTCAGCAGACGGCTGCAATGTTCCAACAAATGGATGGTAACGCGCCTACTCAAGTCCCAATACGGACACCAGTGGTACAACCACAGTCTCCTACGAGGCAGTATGACAAATTGATGAAATATGGGGCTACAGAGTTTAAGGGGACAGCAGATCCCCTAGAGGCTGAACAGTGGTTAGAGAGGATGGATAGGGTATTCAAGAAACTACATTGCACAGAGGAGCTCAGATTTGAATACTCAGTATCTTTGTTACAGGGGGATGCTTATGACTGGTGGAAAACCATTCCCCACAGTCTGGTAGAACCTGCAGTGCTAACCTGGAGTGACTTTCTCAGGGAATTCAGGCAGAAATATGTCCCTGATGCTTATGTAGACCAGAAGCTGCAAGAGTTCCTAAGTCTGAAACAGGGGAGCAGATCAGTGGCTGAATATGAAAGGGAATTTTTCCGCCTAAGCCATTATGCAGTAAGTCTACTTTCTACCAGTAGGGAGAGATGTAAGAGGTTTGAAACCGGCTTGAAGCCTAGTATCAGATTACAAGTGGTCGGATTCAAACATAACAACTTCTCTGAACTTATTTCTCAAGCACTAGAATTAGAAAGAATTGAATCTGAAGCGGCTCTTGAGAAAAAGAAATCAGAGAAGACAGAAAAAGAGGGAAAGTCAGCAGAACAGAGTTCTAGTGGTCCTACTGGAAAGAGGAAAAACTTTGGGGGATACGACAGAGATAGTAAGAAGTCCGGTAGAGATAGATCTTTTGGACAGAAACCACCTCGATCGGATCAACAAACTCAACAGAAACTCAGGAATGCGCTGTCAGATCGACTTTGTGAAACTTGTGGTAAACCACATAGTGGGGTATGTTATAGAGCCGTAGGAGCATGTTTTAACTGTGGAGAGACTGGTCATTTTGCTAGGGATTGTGTAAATCCAGGTCGTTCTGGATCATTTACTACACCAAAGGGATAACCCAAGTTTCTACCCCAAAGAGTTCACCATCAGTTAGTAGAGGCAAAGGTAGAGGTAGGGGTAGTACACCTAGAAGTTAGACTACTGTGAATCAGCCAAAACAGGGTGATGCTTCAACTAGAGTATACGCTATACGACAGAAAAGAGACTGAGACTTTTGACATCATTGCTGGTACTTTCTCAATTAGCAACTAAGATATATATATGTATTGTTTGACCTGGAGTTTGCATATTTTTACGTTAGTGTTAGAACTATATGTTCTGTTGTTATTCCTTTACAGGGGAATAAATTTTGACGCATTAGTGATTAGCCCTTAAGATAAGGATTGTGATAATAAGTGAAATTAGTTTTGAAAGAGTTTATCGGCGAAAAGTATTTTCTAACACACCATTAATTATAAAGCTAATTGGCGAGCCTACTTAATGTAAGGCAAGAGGACGTAAAAGTAAGATGCAGTAATGGAATTGCTCTAGATGAGGGCAAGGAGGTTACTGTTAGAAATTGCTAATGGATATTGTAATCAGAATAAGATTCGAATATCAGTGAATTCAAAAAGAATAAAAGATAACAAAGTTTGATCTATTGGGATGTATCGTAGTAACTATGCAATGTTCTTGATGTTTATACTGTAAGCTGCAGATTACAGTACTGACTTGAGATTATTGTGTAGAGCTACGTACTACCCGATAGTATACCCAGATAAGAATAGTTACCAACGGTATCTGTTTTGGTATAGTTATGCCAGGACAGAATTTAATTGTTAGAAATAAGTTTGAAAATCCTACTTAGGGATCTAAAACTTAAAAGTTAGAATATCGAAAGGTTATAGTTCAGTACAAAAAGAAGTAAGTTATAGAATATTGATAGATAAAAAGAGTTATGGAAGTAGAGATTTGAACAGTTGATTCATATATAACAAAGAAATATTACGAGTGTGAGGAAGACTATGGATTAGAATGGTCAGAGGACCCATGACTGATGAATGATTCTAACATGACCTCAAGGGTCATTCAAGAAGGAACATGAACCGAAATATTAGACAGCACAATAGTAAGAAGAGATTGGTGTTATACAAACAAATCAAACATTGTATTAGATTGTTAAAAGACTTATACAAATTTGAGAAAAAGAAGGTTATACGATCGTATAGAAAGGAGAAAATAAACGTACGACTATTGTAAGATGGATACTGGGTGAAAATTTCGTGGACGAAATTTATTTAAGGGGGGGAGAATTGTAACACCCCTATGTTCGGTAGTGCGTTCTGCTGTTCCGGTGACCAGTGTGGTCCGAACAACTAGGATGGCTAGAGCTACACTTCGATATGAGTGAGGAGACATAAAATAATGAAATACAAGAAAAGAAAGTACAAGAAAAACAAAGGAAAAATGATAGCAAAGAAATGTAACCAAGTTAAACGAACCGGGAAACCTAACGATGGGTGACCGCACTGGGAAGTCACGGCGTGGACCGTTGACTAGCCCTGGACTGCGGGGAACCCTGGAAAACATTTTTAGGACTTAAATAGAACCTTATTGAAGAATAAATATCATTAGAAAGATCAAAGAAAAATTAAATAATTAGTACAAAGAAAAGTGAGAAATCGAAAAACAGACAAAACCCAGAATACTAAAAATCGGGAATGCCACCTGAACAGGGGCATTATGGTCATTTGACATCCCGAAGTGTCTTTTGACCTAAATGTCCATTAAAAATAAATAATATTACACTTAGAAAATGAAATGAAAATTTAATTTGGTGGTACATAAAGTAAATAGCCAAAAATGGAGTGAAAAATGTGTAAATAACATATTTAAGCATTATTATATAATTAAATGAGTAAGTGGACCACTAAAGGATTAAAGTAAACATAAAATGTGGCTGATGTAAGTCCACTATACCCATCAGAATGTTCATCTTCCTCATTTCATAAACATTGCCGAATTGAAGAAAATGGGAACCACCATGGCCATTTTTCATGCAAGCTCATCTAACCACTCATTTCACTTCTAATCACTTGAGTTCCTTCATCAAAAATGGTCTACACATCACAAGGAAGATATTGATACCAAATTTGAGAAGTTTGGTGAAGGTTTAGCAAGTTACAATCAAAGGTAAGTTTACATTTTTTAGAATTCCTTTGTTAAACTTTATGTTCATGTAATGGGTGTTAGTTTGGTGAAGGAAATTTTAAAGTTTAAATAGTTATTGAGATAGCCATTTTTAGACAGCCATGGGGTCACGCATTTAATGATTTATTATGCATATAATTGATGAGAAATAATGTTGATCTTAGTGATTTAATATCCTAGTGAATTATTTCACATATATATGGTGATTTATGCACTTGGATGGGAATTGGTAAATTGTAGGGCACTTTGATGTTGAAGGACAATTTTCGGCAGCTTGGGAACACTTGAGTAAATGTATGTATTCATGGAAGTGTAGGCAGAATATTGACCTAGAAGGATTGATGGATATGTATGTAGATTGATATTGTAAAGTGTATGTAAGAATTGTAATGGTTAGGTGTGTATGTAATGGTACTTAGAATTTGCAAATGTGAATTATATTTGGTGTGTTGAGGGTAATTGTAATCTGCCCAAAGTAATGTTAATGTAAAGTAGAATATGCTTTTGGTAATGTACCAAAACAGATTGGTAGGGAAGTGAACAAATTGCAAGGTAAATGTGTGTGATTGATGTGTGTTAAGCAAAGTAACCAAGGGCAGTGTACATTTTAGCCAATAAGTTTAAATGTGTAACCTCAATTGGTATGAGACCAATTGGAGGTGGAACTAGGCACAAAATGTGCCAACTTTCATTGAGAAAACATACCAAAATTCTGCTTGCAAGGTGACCTAAGAAAATGACCAATTCGGATTAGGTGCAATTAGGACCTGAAAAATGACTAATTGGGCAGCAGTGAGTGTTTAGGCCATAACTCACTCAAAACAGGTCCAATTGACCTGAAATTTTAACCATGAATAGTTAAGACCCATACCTACAAGTCTTATGAAGACACCAAAGCCCAGAAATGACCATAAGCAAGTCAAACAACTTGCACAAGTTCGGGTCCAAAAACTGGCCGAACCAGAGTTGACCAAATTGACCTAAAATTGACCTAATTTGATACCAATTGACCAGCAATAGTGTAATGACCATAACTTGGTCTACTTAACTCGGATTGACCTAAAATTTTGCACCGCGGTCCATAAGACCTAGATCTACAAGTTTGTAGTTTTGACCGAAACCCGAAAACCGAGGGAACTAGGCCGTCCGGCTAGGTCAAACCAGTATCCCGGAATCCGACAAATTGCAATAAAATGCAAGGAAACGCAGTATACATAGAAACGAGTTTGGTAAAACGTACCAAACCTAAAACCCTATCGAATGTGACATATTAACGACACTAAAACCTAATTTACCTAAAACGCAACGAGGGTCGGTATATTAGGTGATTAAGTGAATAATTGAGTTCAGTGCATTATTTACCAAACACCATCGATAGAGACAGTGTAATTTAGTACTGAAACACTTCAAATTGTGTTTCTCAGTTAACAAGGACTCAGCAAAAGGGAAGGAAACACTGAGTCCAGACCAGGGGGACAGTCATTAGAGGTTTGTGCACAACAACTATTTCTCTTAAATTTTTCAATTGAAATAAATATTAACTATTTGTATATTATTGTTTGAAATTGTGGAAATGTGTTTGATGGACACTTATTGATTGAAAAACATTGTGAATGGTTTGAAACTGTGAAAAATTGTTTGAATGATATTGATGGATACTTATTGATTGAAAAGCACTGTAAATAGTTTTTGTGGAAATTGAAGTGAATTACGAATTGTGTTGCCATTTTGTGAATGAAATTATAACTTTGGAAATTTATTGGATTCTTACGGATCATTTGAATAAAATGTTTGGAATTGATTTGACTCACAATTGGCATGACACTGATACTATGTTCCTCCTCCATTAATGGGGTGAGTGTGATTATTCCTCCCTCTTTGACTTATCAGTCTGGGGTGAGTATGATTATGTTCCTCCCTCTTGACTTCCCAGTCTGAGGTGAGTGTAGATGAGTACTCATTAGATAGCTAGCTTCCTCCCTCATTGATTTCGATTATTGGGGTGAGTATGTCTTGTCGTGGTGTACAACACGGCATATATGGAAAAATTTGTGTCATGACCTAAATTGTGTTATTGATTGGCAACATTGTATTATTCAGTTATTTGATCGAATTGTGTTATTGATTTGCAAAACGATATTATTCAGTTATTTGATTGAATTGTGTTATTGATTTGCAAAACGATATTATTCAGTTATTTGATCGAATTGTGTTATTGATTTGCAAAACGATATTATTCAGTTATTTGATCGGATTGTGTTATTGATTTGCAAAATGGTATTATTCAGTTATTTTATCAAATTGTGTCATTGATTGGAAAAAACTGTTATTCAAGAATTTGAGCAAATTGTGTATGAATTGGCAATACTATTCTTAAACTATTTGACTAAATTGTGTTATTATGAATTTTGATAATTTGTGAATTGGAGTTTAAATTCCTTATGACATTCATTGTCTTGAATTTAACTATGGTTTTAAGTATCCACTATTGATATGATTTATGAATTGTGATTTAAAATTGTATTTGGTTAATGTTGTGCACCATCGAGACATTGTCTCAAATGATAGCTTTCATTGTCGCCGCAGTAGAGAGACAGCAGGCAGCAGACTAAGCTGCTAGTACATCCAGCGAGGGATTACCTGGTATAATGAGTATACCAATATTTTGCATTTTGTACTGTAATGTATGACCACTGTATGTACATATTGTTTTGGTTTGAGCAGTTGTAAATTCAAATTGTAACTTGAGGTTGTAAAATAATTATGAGTTATTTTGACTTGTAAAAATTGTATTATATTTCCTATATCTCAGCTTTTGAAAAATCACTGTGGATTTGAGTTGAGAAATATGTTGTATTGAGAAAAATGTTGGAGTTGAGATTTGGAAAATAATTGAAGTGCTTTTTACAGGTTTTCTGAAGAACTTTTTTATCCAAAATACAGATGGCATTCTGCCAAAATTTTTACAGAAATTCCAAATAATTCAAATGTGTTAGTTCTATCACTTCAGATCAAAAAGGTTTTTAACACCTGTAAATAGTGCTCACCACTGTAAAAGAAGTAAGAAAAGTTTTTAAAATCCCTTGTAGTATATTTAATGGGTTATCAGTAGACGGAGTTGGTAATTCATTAGGTATACTACGGGATCATGTTATGCCTTACCGAGGGGTAGGGTGTGACAGAAAATGAGTAGAAAGGAAAAGAAAAGAAAATGAAAGAAAATAGGAAATATGACATCACATGATGTCATTAGTTAGGTCTCCACCAATCACAACTCAACAAGCCAATTAAAAGGAGATAAATTAGACAAAAATTGACAAACAATCTGCATCTTCAACCTTTGGGCAACCAAAAACATAGAGAGAGAGAGAGAAAAGAAAACTCCATGGAAGCTTGATTAAGCTTGAGCTAACCCACCCAAATCACCCCAAAACCCTAACTTCCCTTCTCAAATATTTACCCTTACACCTAGAGCAAGTCTTGGGCAGCAAAAAGAAAGAGAAAAAGAAGAGTTCTCAAGCTTTGGAAATTAGCTAAATCAAGGTTAGTGCCTATACTCACTTCCATATCTTTTAATCTTTGTTAGAAAGATAAATTAAATGAGAATTTGTTGTAAAATTGAACAAAACAATTATATTGAAGTGTGTATGAAAATTTGCAGCCATGGGAGAAGGATGAGATTTGTTAATTTGTATGACTTGAATTGTTTAAAAGTGGTTTGTGATGAGATAACTTGAGTTAGATGTTGAACTATGTTTGTTGGATGTGTTAGATGACATAAAAAGCATGAAATGGACACTTGGCAATTAGGGGTTGTGAAAAAATTGGAGTTTTGCTTATGAAATGGTATATTAACCTTGTAATGGTCAATTAGTGACCATTTGAATGTGTGTGAGGAGGAATTGAAGTGAGTAAGGATAATGGAGTTGAGTTTAGGCATACTGCCCTTGGTGATCTGTAGGACTGGTTGTGAGTCCAGCAAGTTTGGGCAGCCATAAATGGAGTTGTATAGGTTCAATTGGTGCAAGGCCAATTGGACATGAAATTAGACATATAATGGCATAACTTTGGTGAAGAAATACTGCCCAGAAAACTAAACCAAGTTGACCTAAAAATTACCTTAATTTGGGTGACCAATATGCTATCCCTGGAAAATGACCAAATAAATAGTATTTGTTCAAATGGTCATAACTTAGTGTATAAAAGTTCAATTGATCTGAACTTTTACCAGAAGAAAGCTGAGACATAGCCTTACAACTTTCATGAAGAACACAAACCAAATTCTGATCATAACCTAGTCAAATTGCCAACCAAACTTAGGTCACCAAATCTGGCAGAACCAAATTGCTCAGAAATTCTGGGTACAAGTCAATCTGGCCAGTTATGGTAAAATGACCATAACTTGAGCTACAAAACTCCAAATAGAGTGATTCAAAAAAGGAAATATAACTAGACACAACAAGAAACAACTTTCAAGAAGACAATTTTATTAAATTCCTACTGTACAAATGACCAATGGAATAGAAAACTTAAGGTATGAAATCTGAAAATTTTGAATAACATAAGATAAGCTTTGAAATGATATTGGAAATCAATACCAACAAAAATAAAATGCAAAATGTGGTATCCTGGAGAACTTAGGTTCAATAAATTTATTATGTATTAAAAAGTCAACAATTTGAGTGAATAGTAATATGAATAGTAGTACAAAAACACAAAGTGTAAGAACTAAATTGGTAGAGGAAATTAAGGTATGAAATTTGGAATCCATGAAATGTTCATGGATTACTTGGAATAGAAATAGTAATTTACCTAAATGACTTAATGAACATTTAAGTTATGTGAAGATATAATTAAGATTTGTATTTCCATTACTAGTAGCTCTAATAAAACATGAGTGATACCACTTGAATAGGAAAATGAAATTAACCTGGATGGATTGTTGAGACTTATACTCCCAACACTAATAGAGTTCATAATATATTAGCAATACAACTTGAAGTGTGAAATGTACTGTACATGAATAGATTGTTGAATGAATAAATGTGATAAAAGTGTCATTTGGGATTTAGATTCCCATCAAGAGAGAAAGGAAAGGTGTTTTGAATGTGAATTGTAATTATATGAATATTACGATGAATGCATAAATTACCTAGAAATGTGAATTTGGAAATTATGTTTCCATTATAAATAAAATTAGAATGCTATAAAAATATAAATGAAAAATATAATGAAATGATGAAACATATAAACTCTGAATGGTACTATGTGCCCATATATTACCTAGACACGTATGTTAGATTGGATAGATTGGCATGCCAATAGGGTATTGTTTTAGCAATACTGCGAAAGGCTTTACGTCTATATTCATGGCTTTATGCCCGCATTCATGGCTTTATACCTGCACTCATGGCTTTTATGCCCGATTTTGTGTTATCATGGCTTTTAGCCATACTGACTACATACGTGGTTGACGTTTTGCGTCCCATGGTATGATGGCCCGAGGCACCGCGGTGTCTAGTGCCAACGACCCGTTATCCAGTTTAGTCAGCCTATCATAGGTTACTTGGGCAGTCTAATTTATTAAAATAAGTTATGAATATTAGCAATTAAAAATGCTAGAAAGTAAATAAATGAGAAGAAGTTCTGAAATAAATTAGATTAGCTCCAAAAATTTATTCCTTAGAATGATTTGAAGTAAATTAAACTAGTTCTAAAAATTTTAAATATTACAAAATGATTGTAAACAACTTAGAAAGTATCAAGGAAGAGATAAAAAAAAAACATGTCACACCCTACCCCTCTGTAAGGTATAACATGATCCCGTAGTATACCTAATGAATTACCAACTCCGTCTATTGATAACCCATTAAATACACTACAAGGGATTTTAAAAAACTTTTCTTACTTCTTTTACAGTGGTGAGCACTATTTACAGGTGTTAAAAACCTTTTTGTACTGAAGTGATAGAACTAACACATTTGAATTATTTGGAATTTCTGTAAAAATTTTGGCAGAGTGCCATCTGTATTTTGGATAAAACAGTTCTTCAGAAAACCTGTAAAAAGCACTTCAATATATTTCCAAATCTCAACTCCAACATATTTATCAACACAATATATTTCTCAACTCGAATCCACAGTGATTTTTCAAAGACTGAGATACAAGAAATATAATACAATTTTTATAAGTCAAAACAACTTATAATTTACTTTACAACTTCAATGTACAATTTTAATTTACAACTGCTCAAAACCAAAAACAATATGTACATACAGTGGTCATACATTACAGTACAAAATGCAAAATGAGGTATACTCGTTATACCCGATAATCTCTCGCTGGATGTACTAGCAGCCTAGTCTGCTGCCCTGTCCGTCTGTCTACCTGCGACAGCAATGAAAAGCTATCGCTGAGACAATGTCTCAATGGTGCACAACATTAACCAAATACAACTTTAAATCACAATTCATAAATCATTTAAATGATGGATACGTAAAATCATAGTTAAATTCAAGACAATGAATGTCAGAAGGAATTTAACACAATATCACAATAAATTTCAATAAGTCAGATCATGGTTAAATTCAAAAGACAGTGTATGTCAATAAGAGTTTAAATTCATTTCACAATCTCATAATACATATCAATAAATCACACACAGCTTAATCATGTTCCAAAGTTCAATTCGTCCCAAAAGCCGATGGCTAATGAGGTATTCAATTCGTCCCAAAAGTCGATGACTAATGAGGAATAACATAGCTAGCTAGCAAAAATATGAGTACTCATCCAATTCGTCCTCAACAGGCACACACCTCAACACTTGACCAGAGGGAATTCAATTCGTCCCACTAGACAAGCTAGCGAGGAATACAATCAATATACATGATAGCTGTGGTTTCAAACCATTTCCAATATTTTTCAATCAATAAGTATCCATCAATATTATTCAAACAATTTCTCACAGTTTCAAACTATTTACAATGCTTTTCAAGCTATAAATATCCATTCAAACACATTTTCACAATTTAAAACAATAATGTACAAATAGTCATAATTCATTTCAATTGAAAAATTCAAAAGAAATAGTTGTTGTGCACAAACCTCTGATAACTGTCTCCTGGTCTTGACTCAGTGTTTCCTTCCCTTTTCCTGAGTCTTTGCTAACTGAGAAACACAATTTGAAGTGTTTCAGTACTCATTTAAACTGTCTCTAACGATAATGCTTGATAAGTAATTCACTGAATTCTAATATTTGCTTAGTCAATCTAATATGTCGACCCTCGATGCATTCTAGGTAAATTAGGTTTTAATGTTATTAATATGTCACATTCGATAGTATTTTAGGGTTGGTACATGTTACCAAGTTCATTTCCGTGTATACTGCATTTTCTTGCAATTTGCTGGATTCTGGGATACTAGTTTGACCTAGCCGGACGACCTAGTTCCCTCGATTTTCGGGTTTTGGTCAAAACTACAAACTTGTAGATCTATGTCTTATGGAACGCAGGGCAAAATTTTAGGTCATTCTGAGTTATGTAGACCAAGTTATGGTCATTTTACTATTGCTGGTCAAATTGCACCAAAATTGGTCATTTTAGGTCACTTTAGGTCATTTTAGGTTCGGCCAGTTTTTGAACCCGAATTTGTGCAAGCTGTTTGACTTGCTTATGGTCATTTTTGGGCTTTGGTGTCTTCATACGAATTGTAGATATGGGTCTTAACTATTCATGGTTAAAATTTCAGGTCAATTGGGCCTGTTTTGAGTTAGTTGTGGCCTAAAAACTAACTGCTGCCCAAATGGTCAATTTTCAGGCCTCAATTGCACTTAATCCGGATTTGGTCATTTTTCAAGCTACCTTGCAAGCAGAATTTTGGTAAGCTTTCTTTATGAAAGTTGGCACATTTTGTGCCTAGTTTCACCTCCAATTGGTCTCATACCAATTGGAGCCACACACTTAAAGTTATAGGCCTAAAACACAAACTGCCTTATTGAAATTCTTGCATACACATCAAGCATCACTTTTAACACTCACCAAACTTAACATTCAAACCAATTCTGGTTGTACCACAACCTAAACATAATTTATAACATATTATAGGTCATTTTGGCAGCTTACAATTACATTCAACATACACCAACAAGTGCAGAATTTTTCAATCCAATTTACAACAATTCAATCACCTTTTTATGCTCATTTACATGTCCCACTTCACACCACCTTACACACACTCAAACTGCCATAACAACCAACACATTTTAACATCATTATTCCATAAACCAAGCATGAATTCCAGCATTCTTCAAGAGTTAGCAAACTGCCACAATGGTGCACTTACATTCCATTATTTTCCAAGCTTTAAATTTCATTTTACATTTACATATACTAAGTATACATCACCCAAACAATTTCCTACACAATATACATTTAATCAATCATTTAATTCACCATTTACAAGCACAAATAAACTGCCGTCAAGGTGTTTCCATGGCTGCCAAAAGTACACACCATCATAACTCACCAAAAACTCAAAATTTCTTCATCAATCATTTTATCTCAAGCTTCCCATAAACTTTACTTAAGAAAAAACATAATTTAAATACTTACCTATTGTTGGGGCTTGTTAAATCTTTACCAAATTTCTTCCTTTTTGTTCCCTATAATCTGCCCAAGAGGTGTGGACCAAGTTTAATGACGACAATTTATGGTTTTATATTGAAAATGGGAGAGAATCAAGCTTTGCATGGAAAATTTTCCATGGAGAATTGGGAGTGACAATCTGCCATTGTTGGAAGCTTGAAGAAAATGAGTTAGTTAGTGGAGAAATCTGCCCATTTAATGGTTATTATAATCCTTAGTGCTCCACTCACCAATTATAAACTATATTATATGTTTAAATGTGTTAATTAGTCAATTTACCCTCCATTTTTACTATTTACATTAGGTACCCCTAAATTAATTTTTCATTATATTTTCCAAGTGTAATATTATTTATTTTTAATGGACATTTAGGTTAAAAGACAACTCGGGGTGTCAAATGACCACAATGCCCCTGTTCGGGTTGCATTCCCGATTTTTCGGTAACACTGGATTTTGTCCGTTTTTCGATTTCTCACTTTCCTTTGTACTAATTATTTAATTTTTCTTTGATATTTCTAATGATATTTATACTTCAATTGATGTCTCTTTAAGTCCTAAAAATATTTTTCAGGGTTCCCCGCGGTCCAGGGCTAGTCAACGGTCCACGCCGTGACTTCCCGGTGCGGTCACCCATCGCTAGGGTTCTCGGCTCGCTTAACTTGGTTGCATTTCTTTACTATTATTTTTCCTTTGTTTTTCTTGCATTTTATTTTCTTGTATTTCATTATTTTATGTCTCCTCACTCATCTCGAAGTGTAGTTCTAGGCATTCTAGCTGTCCGGACAACACTAGTCACCGAACGATGATACGCATTACGAACATAGGGTGTTACAATTCTCCCCCTTAAATAAATTTCGTCTCGAAATTTTACACAGCATTAGTCTCTGAACAGCTGTGGGTGCTGTATCCTCATATCCTCTTCACGTTCCCAAGTAGCTTCCTGGCCTGAATGATGGTTCCACAGCACTTTAACCAGGTGTATCTGTTTGTTCCTCAGCTGCTTCACCTCATAAGCCAGAATTTTTATGGGTTCTTCCTCATATGAGAGGTCTGGATTTACTTCAATCTCTTCAACTGATAGTACATGAGATGGGTCAGATCTGTACCTCCTTAACATGGACACATGGAAGATATTGTGTATCCTTGCTAACTCTGGAGGTAATGTCAACCGATATGCCAAAGGACCCACTCTTTCCAAAACCTCATATGGTCCGATGAAACGTGGACTCAGTTTCCCCTTTTTGCCAAATCTCATAATCCTCTTCCAAGGAGAAACTTTGAGGAATACCTTATCACCCACTGCATATTCAATATTTCTTCTCTTCAGATCAACATAGGACTTATGACGGTCTGATGCAGCCTTGAGTCTATCTCTGATCAATCTAATCTTTTCCTCTGTCTGCTGAACAATTTCTAGCCCAATCATCTTCCTTTCACCTACTTCATCCCAACATAAAGGAGTTCTGCACTTTCTGCCATACAAAGCTTCATATGGAGGCATCCCAATGCTTGATTGGTAGCTGTTGTTATAAGCAAACTCAATCAAAGGCAAGTGTGTATCCCAACTACCTTCAAACTCAATCACGCAAGCCCGTAGCATATCCTCCAATATCTAAATAACCCTTTCAGACTGGCTATCTGTCTGTGGGTGGAATGTTGTGCTGAAGTTCAATCTAGTTCCTAGGACTCTTTGAAGACTACCCCAGAATCTAGAAGTGAACCTATAATCTCTGTTAGACACAATTGATACTGGCACTCCATGCAGTTTTACAATCTCATATATGTACAATCTGGCCAATCTTTCCAGGCTATAGTCCATCCGCACTGGCAAAAAGTGAGCAGACTTGGTCAATCTATCAACTATAACCCATACTGCATTATGACTAGTCTGTGTCCTTGGAAGTCCTGTAACAAAATCCATAGTTATTCGTTCCCATTTCCACTCTGGTACTGACAAAGGATGTAACAAACCAGCTGGAACTTGATGTTCTGCCTTTACTTGCTGATAAGTTAGGCATTTGGAAACAAATTCAGCTATATCTCTCTTCATACCCATCCACCAGTAATGCTCTTTCAGCCCTTTGTACATTTTAGTTCCACCAGGGTGCATAGCAAAAGGAGACTCATGTGCTTCCTTCATAATGATCTGTCTCAATTCCACATCACTAGGAACGCACATTACGCTTCGATGTAGCAATAAACCATCATCTCTCACGGAAAATTCAGGTTTCTTGCCTGCTGGACTTCTTTCGGTAACCGATATTTATCATCACTATGAGCAGCCATTCTGATCTGATCAATCAACACTGGCTGTACATGCCATGCAACTACTGTCTGTCCCTCATTATCAATCTCTAAATTGGCATGCTGTGCTTTCAATTCATATACCATAGACAAAGGAGAAACTCTGAGACTTGCCATAGTCTTGTGACTTAAGGCGTCAGCCACAATATTTGCTTTCCCTGGCTGATAGTCTATTAAGCAATCATAATTTTTAATGAGTTCTAACCATCTCCTCTGCCTCAAATTCAATTCCTTCTGGGTGCCCAAATACTTCAAGCTCTTGTGATCTGTGTAAATGTAGCATTTCTCCCCATACAAATAGTGTCTCCAGATCTTCAGAGCAAAAACATTAGCTGCTAGCTCCAGATCATGTGTTGGGTAGTTCCTCTCATGCGGTTTCAGCTGGCGTGATGCATAAGCAATGACATTTCGATCTTGCATCAGTACATAGCCTAACCCATTGTGAGAAGCAGCAATGCTTAGCGCAATGGATTTGTTTCCTCGCGCAGGTACTGAAGTTAAAGCCCAGCGAATACCAAATAGAGATTTTGGAGTTCTGATCTGCAGAGTGTTCAAGATTGTCACCTCCTCAGCAATGCATGTAGATAGGGCCCATATAGATCATATTATGTATTTTGTACATTATAATTAGTTATTATTTGTAATGTAAACTATGAATTGTAAGTTGAAATATAGATTATGAAACTGTAATTAATTTGTAGATCATGTAAATTATGAAATGATGTAATTATTTTGTAAATTATGTAAATTAAGAAAATTTGAAAATTTTGCTTATGTAATTTGAGAATGTTTACATATGAATTGAGTATGAATAGATTTGTACAAATGAGTATGTGAATTACAAGAATTGAATGTGAGATGAATATGATAAGCATGAATGATATTTTTATTATAAAATATTATTGAAAATTTCAAGCAGGTGAATAGTGAAATACGCCAAATAGGAATAAAATAGGGGAAACTCCGCTGGTTTCTCCATAGAAAAATAATTAGTATTAAATTAAATGAATTCAAAATTACTAAAATAATAAAGTAATATAAGATAGGGTGCTCCGACACCGAATGTGACACTTCGCTCGGCTACACTATAGTATGGTGAGGGGTGTTACATATAAGCTGAAAATCAAAATCACAAGTCTCAAGATAAGGAAAACAAAATGAAAAAGGATAGTCTTTGTGATGTGCCTAAGCATCGCACATGTTTATCTTTCTCATCTTGGCTCTCTAATCATGTCGAATGTGTGCATGGTATCTTGAATATGCATTAAGGGCATGTGGCATGCATGAGTAATGTAACACCCCTATTTACATGGCCTGGTATATTTTACTATTCCGGTGACCGGTATCGGTCTGGATAATTAATGAGATTAGAACCACATCTGAGACACTTAGATAAGCCCTGAATACAAATAATTAGTGATTGACAGATAGGTGAGTATAAATAAGAAAAACAAAGCATAAGAAGTTAAATGAGCCCGGAGTCACAACGATGGGTGACCTTCCTGGGAAGTGACTGCGAGGTTAGTCTTAACTCGAATTCTAAACCAAAAAATGTGACGCTGTTGTCCCTAGGACTATTGTGAACATAGTGGAAAAGAGAAAATCACATAAAAGAATTGTTAAGCAGGTCAAATAATTAGGTAAGGGATCCAGAAGAAATATCAAATAACTTGCAAATCAGATCAGACTGGCGAGGGGCAATTTGGTCAATTCACCCCTAGAGGTGACTCCTGACCTAACTGTTCAATAAAATAGGAGAAATGAAAATTTTAGGATCGAGAATTAAATTAAAGAACTAATGAAAAAGGAAAAGAAAGGAAAAGCTTTTATTACATCACCTTACATCATACTTATGACATCATAATTTAAATTCAAATTTCCCTACAATTTTTTACTAAGTCAAATTTGATTAAATAAAATACAAATACACTAAAATTAAATAAAAAAGTCACTCTTTCTTCCCCAAACCAATTTGGCAGCCCCTCTCCCTTGGATACCTCCATAGCCAACCACCATGAAAGCTTCCACCAAGCTTCAAATCTCCCACTAAACCCTAATTTCTTCCCCAATCAATTGATAAAAACTTGTTAGACCAACTTGAGAAAGAGATTGAAGAAGAAAAAGAAAGGAGAAAGTGAAGGAATTTGGTGATTGAACTTCAAGTTTGAGGTTAGTAGTTGAATTGAAAATTTGTGTTTAATACTTATGTTTTTAGTTCAATTCACTTAGATTTTAACTTAAAATTTAAAGAAAACACTTGTTAGGGGAGTAATTAGTGAATTCGGCCAGCATTAGAGGGAGATGGAATTGAATGAATTTGATGCATTTGAATGGTTGTTTAGATTGAATTATGTATGTAGACTATGAATATACACTTTGATTTCATTAGATTTTAAACTTAGGTAATTAGAGTTCTTGAACATTTTGAAAATTTGGGAAAAATTAGAGAAATGGTCAATTGATGCAATTGACCTTAATTGAGTTGAGAAATAGTCAATTGGGACCATTTGTGGTGTGTGTGAATTGGTAGAACCAAATTATAATTCAGATTGGTTAGTGTATAGATTTTGGCAGCTTGACCTAGGTCCCTTTCAGGGACCAAAACTAAAAATTTACTATCCAATTGGTGGAAAGCCAATTGGGAATGAAAACAAACACATAATGACACATTTTTTATTTAGGAATAATGCCCAGAAAATGACCATAACATAGTGAACAATTAGGTTAAACTCGGGTGTAGTGCACTGCTACTGTACCAAAATGACCAAATGAACATTGTGTATGTTCATTTGGCCATAACTTGGGCTATACAGATCAAAATGACCTGATTTTTGTGGCATTGGAAAGGTATGACATAGCACTACAACTTTAATGAAAGACACTAACCCAAATTCTGTCCATAACCCAGTTATTTTGCCACCCAAAATTAATGGTCCAAAACTGCTAGAACCAAATTAGGTGCCCAGAAATCTGGGTTAAACTAATCCGGCCAGCCATGTTCAAATGGCTATATCTTGGGCTACAAAACTCCAAATGGAGTGATTTAAAAAGGAAAGTAATGTTAAGACAATAAGGAACAAGTTTTATGCAGAATATTTTGCCAAATTCTCACAGTAACATGACCAATGGAACAGTACAAAATAGGACATTAAATTTGAAAATTTTGAAATTGTACCTAAGAGACCTAAAATTTGAAGAAATAATCAAAACCAATAAATTAGGCACCCTAAATGTGGCATGTGGGTGTAATTGGATTTCCCATACCTATTAAGTATAAGAAAGTCAACATTTTGACATGAATAGTAACTGCAAAATGAAAATTTTTAAGAGCATTAGTTTAAGCATATTGGGGCTAGAATTGAGCATATATGAATTAATTACTGAAACACTGTCAATTGTGTGTTTCAGCTGAAAAAGACCCGGAAGGGATAAAGGACTGAGTCAAGGCCTAGAAGCGACTCACGTCAGGTTTGTGCACAATAAATCTATATGATTGTTTTCCAATTGAAAATTTGAATTGCTATGCTTTATGAAATCGCTGTGTTATTTATGAATTGTGTTGCCACGTTGTGACTGTAAAAATGACTTTGGAAATTGTTTGGGATCTCTCATAAATTATTAGAAATAATTGTTTTAAATTAATTTTGGATTCACACTTAGCATGACAGTATCACATTATTCCTCCTCCATTTATGGGGTTGAGATCGTTTATTTTTCTCCCTCTCTGGCTTACCAGCTGAGGTCGAGATCGGATGAGTACTCATTAGCTAGCTAGCCACCTCCCTCATTGATTTTGATTAGTGAGGTTGTAGATTGCTTTGTCGTGGTGTACAACACGGCATTGATAAAAAATTTTATGTCATGGCTTAAGTTGTGTATGAATTGGTAACACTATGTTTATTAAATTATTTGACCAAAACTGTGTTATAATGAGCTTTGCAAAAATGTGAAATGTGATTGCGAGATTTTTGAATTGTGAATTGTTCATAAATGTTTTATATTACACATTTTACATATTATTGTGCACCACTGAGTATTTTTATACTCAGCGATAGCTTCTTTTACTGTCGCAGATAGAGGCAAAGAAAAAGCAGCAGAGTGAGTTGCTGAATTGTTGGGGACTATACAGAGACTTTTATACGGGTATTTAATTATATCCTTTTAATTAGTTGATATAAATAATTTTGTAGTCATATGTACTTTTGTAACTGAGTAGTTGTACAGTTATATGTAATAATATGGTCTTTTAGCTTTTTATGTCTGTGAACTAAATTGTGAATGTAATCAAATATTTTAAATGCAATGTGAATGGATTTACTTAACTGTCTTGCAAATGTTTTGAATTGTGGAGATTGGATGGATTTGTGTTGATCGAGTGATTTGGCTGTTGGGATTTTATGAAGTGCTATTATTGGAAGTGTTTTTCCACAGGTAAATTTTCAGTTTTTGCAAATACTGCCGGCACTCTGCTGAAATTTTTTCAAAATTTGCAAAAAAATAAAAATGGACAAAAATTTTAACTAGCTTTTAATCTTCAATTAAATGTTTTTAGTGCCTACCAAAAATGCTCACCACTTCCAAAAAGTAAGAAAATGGTTTCAAAATCCATTGTAGTGTACTTAATGAGTTATCGGTAGGTGAAGTTCAGTAGTTCATTAGGTATTTTACGGGATAATGTTATGCTTTATAGAGGAGTAAGATGTGACATGTTTTAGTGGTATCAGAGTATGGTTTTGAAATGAATTTTGATTGTGTATGTGCATATTTCCTTTGATAAGTGCAACTGCTCAAGTGTCCTAAATTGATACATATGACATATTTACATCATGGATATGCACTAATGGAGGTGAACCTCCTTGTGTTTGATCTTAGGAAGTAGAAATTTCTGAAAATAGAATGGAAGAGGGAGATCATTTCATAGAGCAATTTGTCAAGGCTGAGGCCCAAGGGGAAGGCCGAGCACTCCAGAATATGAGTGGGTCAGCCACTCCAGTTCCTCCTCAAGCGTCGCAATTTTCTGCTCAGTTTGCACAGCAGATAGCTGCATTTTTTCAACAAATGGAGGAACACGTTCCACCACAAGTTCAGATGCAAGCACCTGCAGCACAACCACAGCGCCCAGCTCGGCAATATGAAAAATTAATAAAATTTGGGGCTACTAAGTTCAAGGGCACTGTGGACCCACTGAAACAGAACAGTGGCTAGAACAGATGGAAAGGGTATTTAGAAAACTGCAATGTGCCAAGGAATTAAAGTTTGAATACTTAGTATCTCTTCTATAAGGGGATGCGTATGAATGTTGGAAGACCATCCCCCACAGCCTGGCTGAGCCACTTGTTCTTACATGGGCATGCTTGTTAAGGGAGTTCAGACAGAAATGGGTCCCCGATACCTATGTTGACATGAAAGTGCAAGAATTTTTGAATCTGAAGCAAGGGGACAAGACCATAACAGAATATGAGTGGGACTTCTCAAGGCTAAGCCACTATGCTGGAAGCTTGGTCTCCACCCCCAGAGACAGATGCAAGAGATTTGAGGTTGGGTTAAAGCCTACATTGAGAATGCAAGTAGTGGGGTTCTGACACCAGAATTTTTCTAAGTTAATATCACAAGCCTTGGAATGTGAGAGGATAGAAATGGAAGGGTCAGTGAAGAAAAGTACTCAAGAGAAAGAGAAAACTGAGAAAGCAACTGGCCAATCTACTGAGAGCAGTTCGGGGAAGAGGAAACAGTCTAAGGGATCTGACTCTCACCAATCTGGTAGAGGTAGATTCTTTAGCCAAAGACCACCCTGGTCTGGTTAGCAAACTCAGCAGGCATCTCGGGGAGCGTTATCAGTCCGGTAGTGTGAGACTTGTGGTAGAACACATGGTGGGGTGTGTTTTAAGGCCATCGGTGCATGTTTTAACTGTGGAGGGACTGGACATTTCGCCAAAGATTGTACTAGTCCACGCCGATCTGGACCCCTTGCCACATCTGAGGGATCAACCCAAGCCTTTACTCTAAGAGGGTCACTACTATTTGGTAGAGGTAGAGGCAGAGGTAAGGGTAGCACCCCAAGAAGTCAAAGCACTGTTAACCAACCAAATCCCAGTGGCGCATTAGCCAGAGTGTATACAATGCTTCAGCGGGAGGATGCTGAAACATCAGATGTAGTAGCTGGTATTTTCTCTATCCTTGACCAAGATGTATATGTGTTATTTGATCCTGGCTCCACACATTCGTGTGTCAGTGCTAGTGTGATTTGTTCTACTGCTATTCCGTGTGTAAGAATGGACTATGATGTGCTAGTAACTGGTCCATTAGGCCAGGAGGTCAGGGTAAATAGAATATATAGGGATTGTCCTTTAGTGATCCAAGGACACACTTTTCTATCCGACCTGATTGAAATGCCCTTAAGAGATTTTGATATCATCTTGGGTATGGATTGGTTAGCCAGGCATCATGCTATGATTGACTGTAGGCTGAAGACAGTCACTTTTGGTCTTCCTCAGTATGGTGACGCAGTAATACACGAGGAGAGGCAGTTATTGCCATCAAACATCATTTCAGCTGCATTGGCCAGAAAGATGATCAGAAAAGGGTGTGAAGCATACTTGGCACATATAATGAACACCCGAGTGGGAAGTCCAGCGTTAAGGGACATCCCTACTGTATGTGATTATCCGAACATGTTTCCTGATAAGTTGCCAGGATTGCCTCCGGAGAGAGAGGTGCAGTTTGAGATTGATGTTATGCCTAGTGTGGACCCAATCTCTATAACACCATATAAAATGGCATCGAAAGAACTTAAAGAATTGAAAGTATAGTTACAAGAGCTGCTTGACAAGGGCTTTATCTACCCTGGTATGTCACCTTGGGGAACGCCAGTATTGTTTGTTAAGAAGAAAGATGGCACTCTCCGCTTATGTATTGACTACCGGTAGTTGAATAAGGTGACAATAAAGAATAGATATCCATTACCCCGCATTGATGACTTATTTGATCAGTTGACCGGTGCAGCTGTATTCTCCAAAATTGACCTGAGATCTGGTTATTATCAGTCAAAAGTGCAAGAGTAGATATCCCTAAAACTGCTTTTAGAACTCGCTATGGCTATTATGAGTTTTTGGTCATGCCATTCGGGTTAACTAATGCTCCATTTGCTTTTATGGATCTGATGAACACTATCTTTTGACCATACCTCGACCGGTTTGTAGTGGTATTCATAGATGACATCTTGGTGCATTCAAGGAGTGCAGAGGAGCATGATAGACATCTGCACGTTGTACTGCAGACCCTAATTGAGAAACAGCTATATGCAAAACTATCAAAGTGTGAATTTTGGCTGAGAGAAATTTCCTTTTTGGGGCATATAGTATCAATAGAAGGCATTAAGGTAGATCCTAGCACTTAATTGGAGACCAGAAATATCACAGAGATTCACAGTTTTCTGGGGTTAGCTGGATACTACCGTCGATTTGTGAAAGGGTCTTCTATGTTGGCATCTCCATTGACTAAGATGTGAAATTTTAGTAGATGAAAAAATGCCAATAGAGTTTTAATGCATTGAAAAAATGTTTGACTGAAGCTCCAGTCCTGACTTTACCTACCCTGGGTAAAGAATACACAGTATATAGCGATGCTTCTCACAATGGGTTAGGCTGTGTACTGATGCAAGATCGGCATATCATTGCATATGCATCACGCCAGTTGAAATCGCATGAGAGGAATTATCTGACACACGACTTGGACCTAGTAGCTATTGTTTTTGCTCTTAAGATCTGGAGACACTATTTGTATGGGGAGAAGTGCTACATCTACACAGATCATAAGAGTTTGAAGTATCTGGGCACTCAGAAAGAGTTGAATTTGAGATAGAGGAGATGGTTAGAATTGATTAAGGACTATGATTGTCTGATAGACTATTAGCCAGAAAAGGCAAATGTTGTGACTGACATCTTAAGTCGTAAGACTGTGGCAAGTCTACAGGTTTCTCCTTTGTCTATAGTAAATGAGTTGAGAGCATTACATGCCAGCTTAGAGATTAATGATGAGGGGCAGACAGCAGTTGCATGGCATGTACAGCCAGTGTTGATTGATCAGATCAGAATGGCTGCTCAGAATGATCAAAAATATCAGAAGCTATTAGAAGAATTCAGACAGGGTAAGAAAGTAGAATTCTTAGTGAGAGATGACGGTCTACTGCTACACCAGGGCAAAATGTGTGTTCCTCATGATGTAGATTTGAGACAAATTATTATGAAGGAAGCACATGAGTCTCCTTTTACTATGCACCCTGGTGGTACTAAAATGTATAAAGGGCTGAAAGAACACTACTGGTGGATGGATATAAAAAGAGATGTAGCTGAATTTGTATCCAAATGCCTAACTTGTCAACAAGTGAAGGCAGAGCATCAAGTACCAGCTAGTTTGTTACATCTACTACCAGTACCGGAGTGGAAATGGGAGAGAATAACTATGGATTTTGTAATGGGACTTCCGAGGACACAGAATAGCCATGATGTAGTATGGGTCATTGTTGATAGACTGACCAAGTCTACTACCAGTCCGGATGGACTACATTTTAGAAAGATTGGCCAAGTTGTACATTGATGAGATAGTAAGACTGCATGGAGTGCCAGTATCCATTGTATCTGACGGAGATCCTAGGTTCACTTCTAGATTTTGTGGTAGTCTTCAGAGAGCCCTAGGAACTAGATTGAACTTCAGCACGGCATTCCACCCACAGCCAAATGGCTAGTCTGAGTGGGTAATTCAGATATTGGAGGAAATGCTACGGGCTTGTGTGATTGAGTTTGAGGGCAGTTGGGACACACACTTTCCTCTGATTGAGTTCGCTTACAACAACAACTACCAATCAAGCATTGGGATGCCTCTATATGAAGCTCTATATGGTAGAAAGTGTAGAACTCCCATGTGTTGGGATGATGTGGGTGAAAGAAAGATGATTGGGCCCGAAATTGTTCAGCAAACTGAAGAGAAAATCAGATTGATCAGAGATCGACTCAAGGCTGCATCTGATCGTCAGAAGTCCTACATTGATTTGAAGAGGCAAGACATTGAGTATACAGTGGGTGAGAAAGTATTCCTCAAAGTTTTCCCTTGAAAGAAAATTATGAGATTTGGAAGAAAGGGGAAACTGAGTGCTCGTTTCATTGGGCCATATGAGGTTCTAGAGAGAGTGGATCCTTTGGCATATTTGGCACTACCTCCATAGTTGGAGAAGATACATAACGTCTTCCATGTGTCTATGTTGAGGAGGTACAGATCTGACCCATCTCAAGTATTGCCAGTGGAAGAAATTGAAGTGAATTCAGACCTCACATATGAGGAATAACCCATAAAAATTCTAGCTTATGAGGTGAAGCAGCTACGGAACAAGCAGATACCGTTGGTTAAAGTGCTGTGGAACCATCATGCGGGCCAAGAAGCTACTTGGGAACACAAGGAGAACATGAGGAGGTAACACCCACAGCTGTTTAGAGACTAAAGCTAGGTAAAATTTCATGACGAAATTTATTTTAAGGGGGGGGAGAATTGTAACATCCCTATTTGCATGGCCTGGTATATTTTATTGTTCCGGTGACCGGTGTCAATCCGGATAATTAAGAAGATTAAAACCACATATGAGATGCCTAGATAAGCCCTGAATACAAATAATTAGTGATTGACAAATAGGTAAGTATAAAAAAGAAAAACAAAGCATAAGAAGTTAAATGAGCCACGAGTCATAGTGATGGGTAACCTTCCCAGGAAGTGACTGCGAGGTTAGTCTTAACTCTAATTCTAAACCGAAAAATGTGATGTCGCAGTCCTTAGGACTATTACGAACACAGTGGAAAAGAGAAAATCACATAAAGAATTGTAACACCCTCTCGGTAGCAACTCCGTACATTCTACTATTCCGATGACCGGTGTCGGTCCGGACAGCTAGAACGTCCGAAAAAATATTTAAACTAAAGTCAGGAACCATAATTAACTCAAATATTAATAAGAAAAATTTAGGAAAAATTTTTGAAATAAAATACAACCAAGTTAAACGAGCCGGTGCCCAAGCGATGGGTAACCAGAGTGAAGTTGCGGTTCTCGCAACGAGGAGCCCTAGACCGGGGGAAAAATTCATAAAATAATTTTTGGGACTCCAGAGAAGGGTCATTGAGGTTCCTATGGCATTAGAATGCCAAGAAAATATTTAGAAAATTTTTTCAATCGGTACAGACAATTTTGACCCGTTAAGCCAAACGGAGGGCATTTTGGTCATTTCGCCTTCAGAGACGATTTTTGGCCGACTTGTCCAGTTGAGTAAATAATTATTATGACATAAAATATGAATTAAGGTTGATGAAAAATTAATTTAAAGTTAGTAGAAAAGAAAAGAAAAGAAAAATAAAGAAAATTAGGGATAATGACATCACATGATGTCATTATCTTACTCCCAACCAATCACAAGTTAACAAGCATTCTTAAAACATTTAAAAGATACAAAATGGACTAAAAATTCTGGTAATCTTCTTCTTCTTCTTCCTCAAAACGTGACCTCTCTTCCATAGCCCTCCATAAAAATTTCTTGCATCACTTCCATTTTCCCATGAATTTCCACTATAAAACCCTAGACACCTTTCATTAAAACTTGTCCATACCTCTTGGGGAAGTGTTTGGCAGCCTAGAAAAGGAAGGAAAGTGAAGTTTGAGCTTGGAAAATTCTGCCCTACAAGAGGTTAGTGCACTTATACACCTTAAGCTATTTATTTCCATGTTAGTGACTTGAATTGAGTAAGAATTTGTGAATTAAATGAACCAAATATATGTGTATGTCCACCATGAATTTCGGTAGCCCTAAGGAAGGAACAATGATGGAGTGTTTTTGATGGTTTTAATGGACTTAAAATGAATTAGAGATTATGTTTAAGGTGTATATACACATATAGAATGAATGAAAGTGCTTAACTAGGTGTATGGGTGAATTGAAAGGGAAAATTAGGGTTTTGGGAGTGAAAAATTGGACTTGGCTTATGAAATGATTAATGGACATTCTAATGGTCAATTAGTGACCATTTGAGGCAAGTTAATCATAATTTGAAGTGAGCTAATGTATGGCAAATTGAAATGGGAAGGCTGCCTAGAGACAGCAGCAATGAGGCTGTGATTCCAGCCCATTTAGACAGCCATAACTTTGGCTGTGTAGGTCCAATTTGTGTTTGGCCAATTGGACATGAAACTAGACTTATAATGGCACAATTTTTCTGAAGAAACCATGCCCAAAAGACCAAAGCAAGTGGACCAAAAGTTGGCCCCAATCCGGATACCCTGCAACAGCACCTGCAGAAATGACCAAATGAACAGTAACTGTTCATTTGGCCATAACTCACTGTAGATATGGTCAATTGACCTGAAATTTTTACAGCAACAAGTTAAGACATAGAAAAACAACTTTCATGAAGAAACCTACCCCAAATTATGACCAGAACCTAACCCAAATGGCAATCATAGTCACTGTTCATTGTACTGTAGATTTGGTAATTCTGCAGTTTTTCCAATCCGGCCAGCTGTGGTTTTTGGACCATATCTGGGGCTACAAAATTCCAAATGGAGTGATTCAAAAAAGAAAATTCAACTAGACAAAATAAGGAACAACTTTCATGTTTACCATTTCCTCAAATTCCCACTGCAATAGTGCTTAATGGAACAGTAAATTTAAGCTTCAAAAAAACTAAAAATTCTGCTCTCTTGTGTTAAGCTTAGAAATGGTAATGGTAATCAATTCCAACAAGTTTTAAATGTAAAATGTGGTGCATTGGGAGTGTTAAAACCAATGTACCTATTTTCTATCCAAAAGTCAACATTTTTGTTGACCAATGAGGTGAATAGTGACACCAAACTTGAAATTCAAAGTTTAAAATTTAGAAATGCATCTAGGGGACTTTAAATTGCAATTGGCAATTAATACTACCAAATATAAAACTCAAAATATGGGATCTTGGTGTAATTAGAATTAATATATCCATTAAGTATAAAAAAGTCAACATTTTGGTTGACTAGTAAGGTGAATAGTAATCAAAATGATTAGTAAATTAAGATGAAGACCTAGAACCAATTCTAAGCTTAAATGCTTAGAATTGTATGACAAATGTGGACTATGCATCCTAGTCAAATTTGTTAAAAAGAAATTAAGGCTATAAATTTGAAATCCATGAAATATTCATGGATTACTTGAAACATGAAAAATAAGTCACCTAATTGATGTGAATAGATAGTTAGGGCTTATATGCCCATCACAAATGGAATTCATAAAATATTAGTAACTCAACTTGAAATATAAAATTTGTAATTACATAAGTAGATTCTTGAATGTATAAATGAGAAAGGAAAAATGTTTTGAATACAATGGAACATGTGAACCATTGTTTAGAATTGTGATCAATATGAATAACATAATGAATGAATAAATGAACCATATTAATGTATGAATGAGACATTAGTTCTCATTATTGTAGAGAGGAGAAGTATTTTGAGCACAATGATATAAAAAGATAATTGATGTGAATTGTGATCATATAAATGATCAAATGAATATATGAATTATAATTGAAATTTATCATGAAATAATAAACTCATAAAACACAATATATTAATATTTAATGATATTATGTGCCCTTGTATTGCCTAGATATGTGTGTCAGATTGGATAGTTTGGCATGTCAATAGGGTATTGTTTTAGCAGTACTGCGAAAGGCTTTATGCCTGTATTCATGGCTTTATGCCCGTATTCATGGCTTTATGCCAACATTCATGGCTTTTATGCCCCATTATGTGTTATCATGGCTTTTTAGCCATACTGACTGCATACATGGTTGACGTTCTGCGTCTCATGGTATGACGGCCCGAGGCACCGCGGTGTCCAGTGCCAACGACCCGTTATCCAGTTTAGTCAGCCTGTCATAGGTTACTTGGGCAGTGTAATCTATTGAAATAAATTAAGACTATTAGTAATTAAAAATATTAGAAATAAAATAAATGAGTTAATAAGACTTCAAAAGAATTAATTAGAATTATGAAATGATCCAAACCACATAAAAAAAAATTGTTAAGTAAAATGATAAAAGAGTTGCAAAAATAGGTATAACTTAACTAAATATTTTAAATGTACCTTCTATTGCCATATAAATATAAACTGAGTATTTTAATTAATTCTGTATGTTGTACATTATCCCTGTGAATTTCAGAATTAAACGCTTTCAAAGCGAAACAAATGAGAACAAAAGATAATTAATATTAGACACATTGTATAAAATTAAATTGATTCTTAAATATTCAAATTATGCTTCGTTCTTTCTTTATTTGTATATTTTATTTTCTTGTTCTATTATTGCACCACTAAGCAGCAATGCTTAGCGCGATGGATTTGTTTCCTCGCGCAGGTACTTTGACTAAGATTTTTGGAGTCCAGATCTGCAGAAGTGGCTGGAGTATTCAAGGTTGTCACCTCCTCAGCAATGCATGTAGATAGGGCCCATATAGATCATATTTTGTATTTAGTATAAAATGCTAGATATTGTATTATAATGTAGATTATGAGCAGGTAATTAATAGAAATGTAATGTAATTTAATAAATTAGCTTTTTCATATGTAATTAATTTATATATCATGTAAATTATGAAATTATGTAAATTAAAGAAATTTGAAAATTTTATTTATGTGATTTGAGCATGAATGAGATTGTATGTATTCGAAGACAGATTTGAAATATATAGATAATGCATGGAAATGAATATGAAATTGAGATATATGAATGAGATGTGAATTATGAGATGGTTATGAAAATAATTGATGAGATTTTATTTGTAAAATATTATTGAAACTTTCAAACAGGTAAATAGTAAAATACGTCAACTGGTAATAAAATAGGGGAAACTCCGCTGGTTTCTCCGTCGAAAAATTTATTAATATTAAAATATATCGAGATCAAAATATGAAAGGAATAAAATAAGATAAGATAGGGTGCTCTGGCACCGAATGTAGCACACTTTGCTCGACTACACTGTAGTCGGGTGACGGGTGTTACAAGAATTGTTAAGCAGGTCAAATAATTAGGTGAGGGATATAAAAGAAATATCGAATAACTTGCAAACCGAATTAGACCAGCGAGGGGCAATGTGGTCAATTCATCCTCAGAGGTGACTTCTGACCTAACTGTTCAATAAAGTCAGAGAAATAAAAATTTCGGAATCGAGAATTAAATAAAAGAACTAATGAAAGAGGAAAAATAAATGAAAAAGGAAAAGAAAAGAAAAGCTTTTATTACATCACCTTACATCATACTTATGACATCATAATTCAAATTCAAATTTCCCTACAATTTTTTACTAAGTCAAATTTGATTAAATAAAATACAAATACACTAAAATTAAAATAAAAAGTCACTCTTTCTTCTCCAAACCAATTCGGCAGCCCCTCTTCCTTGGATACCTCCATAGCCAACCACCATGAAAGCTTCCACCAAGCTTCAAATCTCCCACTAAACCCTAATTTCTTCCCCAATCAATTGATAAAAACTTGTTAGACCAACTTGAGAAAGAGATTGAAGAAGAAAAATAAAGGAGAAAGTGAAGGAAATTTGGTAATTGAACTTCAAGTTTGAGGTTAGTAGTTGAATTGAAAATTTGTGTTCAATACTTATGTTTTTAGTTTAATTCACTTAGATTTTAACTTAAAATTTAAAGAAAACACTTGTTTGGGGAGTAATTGGTGAATTCGGCCAGCATTAGAGGGTGATGGAATTGAATGAATTTGATGCATTTGAATGGTTGTTTAGGTTGAATTATGTATGTAGACTATGAATATACACTTTGATTTCATTAGATTTTAAACTTATGTAATTAGGGTTCTTGAACATTTTGAAAATTTAGAAAAAATTGGGAAAATGGTCAATTAATGCAATTGACCTTAGTTGAGTTGAGAAATGGTCAATTGGGACCATTTGTGGTGTGTGTGAATTGGTAGAACCAAATTGTAATTCGGATTAGTTAGTGTACAGATTCTGGCAGCTTGACCTACGTCTCTTTCAGGGACCAAAACTAAAAATTTATCAACTCAATTGGTGGGAGGCCAATGAATGGAAATAGACACATAATAGCACATTTTTCATTTAGGAATCATGCCCAGAAAATGACTATAACTTAGTGAACAATTAGGTTAAACTCGGGTGTAGTGCACTGCCACTGTACCAAAATGACCAAATGAATAGTGTATGTTCATTTGGCCATAACTTGGGCTATATAGGTCCAAATGACTTGATTTTTGTGGCATTGGAAAGGTATGACATAGCACTACAACTTTCATGAAAAATACCAACCCAAATTCTGTCCATAACCCAGCCATTTTGCCACCCAAAGTTAATGGTCCAAAACTGCCATAACCAAATTAGGTGCCCAGAAATCTGGGTTAAACCAATCCAGCCAGCTATGTTCAAATGGCCATATCTTGGGCTACAAAACTCTAAATAGAGTGATTTAAAAAGGGAAGTAAAGTTAAGACAATAAGGAACAAGTTTTATGAAGAATATTTTGCCAAATGCCCACAGCAACATAACCAATGGAACAATACAAAACAGGACATTAAATCTGGAAATTTTGAAATTGTACCTAAGAGACCTAAAATTTGAAGAAATAATCAAAACCAACAAATTAGGCACCCAAAATGTGGTATGTAGGTGTAATTGGATTTCTCATACCTATTAAGCATAAGAAAGTCAACATTTTGACATAAATAGTAACCCCGAAATGAAAATTTTCAAGAGCGTTAGTTTAAGCATATTGGGGCTAGAACTGAGCATGTATGAATTAATTATTGGATTTATTATGAAATAAGATACTGAAACATTGTCAATTGTGTGTTTCAGTTGAAAAAGACCCGGAAGGGACAAAGGACTGAGTCAAGGCCTAGAGGTGACTCACGTCAGGTTTGTGCACAATAAATCTATATAAATGTTTTCCAATTGAAAATTTGAATTGCTATGCTTTATGAAATCGCTGTGTTATTTATGAATTCTGTTGCCACATTGTGACTGCAAAATGACTTTGGAAATTGTTTGGGATCTCTCATAAATTATTGGAAATAATTGTTTTAAATTGATTTTGGATTCACACTTAGCATGACAGTATCACATTATTCCTCCTCTATTTATGGGGTTGAGATCATTTATTTTCCTCCCTCTCTGGCTTACCAACTGAGGTAGAGATCAGATGAGTACTCATTAGCTAGCTAGCCATCTCCCTCATTGATTTCGATTAGTGAGGTTGTAAATTGCTTTGTCGTGGTGTACAACATGACATTGATCGGAAATTTTGTGTCATGGCTTAAGTTGTGTATGAATAGGCAACACTGTGTTTATTAAATTATTTGACCAAAACTATGCTATAATGAGCTTTGAAAAATTGTGAAATGTGATTGCGAGATTTTTGAATTGTGAGTTATTCATAAATGTTTTATATTACGCATTTTACATATTATTGTGCACCACTTAGTATTTTTATACTCAGCGATAGCTTCTTTTGTTGTCACAGATAGAGGCAAGGAAAAAACAGCAAAGTGAGCTGCTGAATTGTTGAGGACTATACAGAGACTTTTATACGGGTATTTAATTATATCCTTGTAATTAGTTGATGTAAATAATTTTGTAGTCAGATGTACTTTTGTAACTTAGCAGTTGTACAGTCATTTGTAATAATATGGTCTTTTGGCTTTTTATGTCTGTGAACTAAATTGTGAATGTAATCAAATATTTTAAATGCAATGTGAATGGATTTACTTAACTGTCTTGCAAATGTTATGAATTGTGGAGATTGGATGGATTTGTATTGATTGAGTGATTTGGTAGTTGAGATTTGATGAAGTGCCATTATTGGAAGTATTTTTCCACAGGTAAATTTTCGGTTTTTGCAAATACTACCGGCACTCTGCCGAAAATTTTTCAAAATTTGTGGAAAAATAAAAATGGATAAAAATTTTAACTAGCTTTTAATCTTCAATTAAATGTTTTTAGTGCCTACCAAAAATGCTCACCACTTCCAAAAAGTAAGAAAATGGTTTCAAAATCCCTTATAGTATACTTAATGAGTTATCGGTAGGTGAAGTTCGATAGTTCATTAGGTATTCTACGGAATCATGTTATACCTTACAGAAAGGTAAGGTGTGACAAGTAAGAGTTGCTTTGATGTGGAAGAGATAAGTTTAATTAGGCTTAAGAAAACTAAGCCTAAATGGATGCTACTTATGGAGCATGTATTGGGTTTGATGTGTAAGTCCATCAAGGAGAATCATATGGGGCATGTATGGGCTGCTAAGGTTGAATCAAGATTGACCAAGTCTAATCCAATTCATGTTAGGAAGTCCAAGTGTGCTTGTGGACTTGATTTAATTAATGCCATGCTTATGGACTTAAGTTATTGGACTAGTTGTGATGAATTGAATTCAAGAAGGGCCCATAATCAAGAATGGCGTGTAGGCATCCTCCTTATGTTAATAGGTGTAACGCCCTCATTTTAGGTAGTCTGTATATGCTACTATTCCGATGAACTAATGTCTCGGACAGTTAGGATGTCTGGAACTACACTTAAACTAGGGTGAGGAGACATAAATTGACTGAATAAAGACCAAGAAAAATTAAGAAAAAATAAAAGAAATCAAATGTTAATAAGTTAAAGGAGCCAAGACTCCGGCAATGGGTGACCTTAATGGGAAGTGATTGTGAATACAGTTGCCGACTCTAGACCCGCGAGGAACCCTGTGAAATAAATATTTGGGATTAAATTGAAGGTTTTATGAGGATTAAATGACATTAAAAATGTTAAAGAAAATTTAAGAAAATTAAGTCAATTGGTATAGACAAGTATAACCCGATAGACATAACAGAGGGTATTTTGGTCATTTTACTCTTAGTGTTGAATTTTGATATAAATGTCAATTAAAATGAGAAAGATTAAAACATAAAAAATGAATTAAAAAATATGCAATGGAAATGAGAAATGAAAGAAAAAGGCAAGAAAAGAAAAAGGAAATTTAATTATGATGTAACCATGACCTCATGCTAACCTAAGCATGATGCTAATATTACATCATTAAAATTTTATGTAAATTTACCATGGGATATATATAAGCATAAGATGACAAATTAAAATTAAAAAAAAAAGAAAGAAATATAAATGAATAATTACATAAGCATTTCATCATGATGACCTAAGCATGACTTAGGCATGATGACAAAAGGACACAATAAAAAAAATTTAATACAATCACCATAGGATAATTATAAGAGCAAGCGACAAAAATTAATTAATAAAAAAAGCTATCTTCTTCCTTGCTCCTCCACCATGGCCGAACCTTGCTCCAAAAATACTCTCACTATTTTCAAGCTTTAAAGCTTGATTTCCTCCCCTTTTCCAACCCAAAACTCATGCTTGCCTTCATGAAAAATTGATCCTACACCTTGAGGAACTTATTGGCAGCTAAGAAGTGGAGGAAAATTGAAGTTTTTAATAAGGTCAAGTTGGGCACAAGTGAGGTTACTGCACTAAACAAGTCTTCTTTCTTCTTTAACTAGTATAAGCATGCCAAACTAAGTGCAAATTTCATGAAATTAAAAAGAACACCATGAGTATATGGAACTCTACTTTCAGCAGCCATGAGGATTGTGAGAAATTGATGATTTTAATTGTTCTGAAATGGTTGGTGAGGACATGTGATGAGTAAAGTTTAATTGGATTATGAATTGTAAATGTTATGTATGAGATTGTGATTTTGAGTTAGGGTTTTGATCTAACTTTGGTGCTTTTGTGTTATGGCTTGAAATTGGCATTGTTGAGATGATTTTTTGACCATTAGAAGTGCTATGTATGTCAAATGAAGTTTCGGAGTTAGAGGAATTGAAATTGGGAGTGTTACATTTTCATACAGGTTTTGGGACTTATGAGTCCAATGTGATTATTGAGCCATAACTAAAGTTGTATTGCTCTAATTGGTATAAGGCCAATCAGAGATGAAACTAGGGTCATAATGTCCCATTTTTCATGAAGAGACCATGCCCAAAAACTGTCCCTAACTTGACCTAAAAGTTGCTTGAATCCGAACAACCCTAATATGGACATAGGAAAATGACCAAATGAACAGTAAATGTTCAAATGGCTATAACTTACTCTAGAAAGGTCAGAATGATCTGATTCTTGAACCATTGGAAAGGTTAGACATAGGAGCACATTTTTCATGAAGAACATATAGCCTAATTCTGCCTCTAACCAAACCAAATTGCTAGCATAATTTAGGTCAACAAAACTATCCATAACCAAACAGCCCAGAAATTTTGGACTTAGGCCTGCCCGACTAGTTTTGGCAAAAATGCCATAACTTGGGCCACAAAATTTCAAATGCAATGAAAACAGTGCCAAAATTTCCACAAGTCATAAATCAACAATATTGTTACTTTGACCAAAACCCAGAACCAAAGAGAACTGGGTCAAATTGCTAGAATAAATTAGCACACCAAAACCTGAAATTGGACCAAACTATCACTTGACCCCAGAATAGTTTTTAGATCATATTTCCCATTAGGAAACTCTAATTGTGCCTATTTTAATTTCTGGCTATTATGCTTGCCTGTTGGCCTTATGCCAGACATGACAGATATATACATGTTAGAAATATGGCTGTTTAACTAGTATACTCTCGTGTATCTAGCCTTTATAGTCTGTTATAGGTTACTTGGACACTGATATGAATTAAACAAGACTGAATAGAGAATAACTAAATAGAAAAGATCCTGATAACTTTAAATTATTCCAAAGTTCAATTAATACGTCAATAACTCAAATTTATGAAAATTACACTTAGAATAGTTATTTTAATTATTCTGCTATTTTTATTTGAATTTTTGCACCACTTAGCAATTCGCTTAGTGCGTTAGTTTTTCATCGCATAGGTACTGGAGATTAGCCACAGTAGCAGTAGTAACCGCAGCATTAGTGCTCTAACAGAGATTTATGTAGATTTGCTAGTTACCTCTGCAGTCAGTTTTGGGTAGGGCCCATGTATATCTAGTTTTGTATCCTTTTGTTCATTGTATATAAGTGCAGGATATAAATCATTTTGAATTGTAAATAAATTGTAAATATTGTACATGATTTGATATGAATGAAATTTCTATATTTCTTGACATTTATACGATTATTATTGAATGACATGACACATAAGAAGGTGGAATAAATATGAATTATTTTAACTGGTGAACAGTGAAACTAGCCAAACGTTAATAAAATAGAGGGGACTCTGTTCGGGCCTCCATAAAAATAAATAAGTTAATTGAAAAAAAAAATTTCCACACCATGGATAATATGAATAAATAGAGTTTAAATTAACAATGTACATAACAAGATAAGATAGAGTGCTCCGACACAGAATGTGGCACATCTTGCTTGGCTACACTATAGATGGGTAAGGGGCATCACAATAGGAGTTGACAAAGTCAAGATTGCTTAAAAGAAAGATTGGGAGAATACCTCCCTCTTCCAAGAATTTGTCCAGCACTCCAAGGGCACTTCTAGAATGCTTCTTTTTAAGTTATTTGGTTATTTCTTGTTTAGAGAACACTACTTTAGTTCCTAATTAGTTTCTTTGTAATTTTCTTCTTTAGTTTCTTATCTTTGCCTATAAAAAGGCTTTCATATGTAATGTTTTATAGAATTCATACAAATCAGAGTGAATGAAGAGAAAGTTTAGCAAAGTGCTATCAATTTTAATTCTTATCGATAAGTTATGATTGTAGCAAATTACTTAACTTATCACAAGGTTTCTTGTGTGGCATCTACCTTTGAAGAATTGGGTCCTTTGCAGCATTCTAAACTTATCAAAGAATTTCTTTATTTTACTTATCCTTTTACTTTTCTTGTTTGTTCTTATTTTGTTTCTTTTATCCTTTATTTCAGTTCATAAACACCAAAATTATGAAAAGAGTTTCTTTTGTCTTTTGTCTTTACTTTTTTGAGTTAAACAAGAAAATATCAAAAAAGTTACAATATGGCCGAATTTGCATTCTTGTGAATTTGGTGCGTTCTTGCTTTTTTTTTTTTATCTTAAATTTATATTTGTCTAAGTTAGCAGTAATTCTTTCTCTTATTCGAAATTCCCTTTCAGTTTAATTCAACTGTATATTTTCCTTTAACTTCCTTTTATTTTAATTTGCATCTTATAATCTAAAAATAACAAAAAGAGTTCTTGTTAGTTGAATTCCATAGCTAGGTTGTGTTTGTGTGTTCTTAGGTCTATTTTATTCAAGTTTACTTGTTTCAAGCTTGTTTATTACACTCTTTAAAATTTTAGTTGATTTTCCCTTCTGCCATACTAACCAACTTCAGTTCTCGTTGCAAGACACATCAATTTGATATCATAGCCTGAGTTTGATAGCACTTTGAACCTTTAAAGAGTGCAAACAGTGAGGGAATGAACCAACCTATCCTTTAACCAAGTGAAATAGTTAGTGAGTGTGATTGTGGTGGCAACATGCCTGATCAAGAAGAGATGCCTCCACCAGTTCCAAGGGGTCTCACATTGGATCAAGCACACATGTTGAGACTTGAAAGATAACAGAATGCAATGCAAGAGCAACTTGCTTAGATCACACAAGTTTTGGTGAAACTAGTTGGACCTCAACCACAAAGAGGGTGCAATGATCCTTAGCAATAATGGCATGGTGATGATGATGAATATGAAGAACCTAGAATTGAAGAAGGTGTATAATGGTCGGGCTCCAACCACTAGAGAAATTGTCCGCTTTGGCCATAAGCCTCACAATTTTGTCCCATAGATGGAGTGGAGAATTTCCCAGGAGGTAACCCATCCTAGGATTTCTCTCAAGCGAGCACGCTTAACCCTGGAGTTCTTCCAACTCTCCAGGCCATTCCACCAAAAGGCGCCTCTAGTGATTAGTTTTCCCATTTTATATATCATTATTTTTTGAACCCAAGACCATCTCCGTGCTTTGCCGATGTGGGATTTGCCTAAGGGACCTATATTAAATCCCACATCGGCAAAGCACGGAGATGGTCTTGGGTTCAAAAAGTAATGATATATAAAATGAAAAAACTAATCACTAGAGGCGCCTTTTGGTGGAATGGCCTGGAGAGTTGAAAGAACTCCAGGGTTAACGTGCTCGCTTGAGAGAAATCCTAGGATGGGTGACCTCCTGGGAAGTTCTCCATTCCACTTATGGGACAAAACTGTGAGGCTTATGGCCAAAGCGGACAATTTCTCTATTAGTTAGAGCCTGACCATTATAAGTGGTATCAGAGCAAGTTTTTAAAGTATGTTTTGACTTGTAAATTTGCATAGTTTCTTTGATAAATACAATTGTTTAATGTCCTTATTTGATACATACAGTGCATTACATTATAAACGTGAACTAACGGAGGAAAATCTCCTTGTGTTATTTGTTCTGGAGGTATAATACCCTCGAATTGAAATGGAAGAAGGGGACCACTCAGTTGTACAAAACTTGTAATAAAATATTTTGAATTTTCTAATGTAAATTTAGACTGATGAATGTAAATGAATTTTTCTTTAATGGAATGTAAATGAAATTATTCAATATTATTTTTTAAAATATTTGAGTTGAGAATTGAATTGTGGAAATTTGCATTGAATTGTGGAGATGGAGTAAATTTGTGCTGAATTGAGTTATATTGGTGGTTGATTTTGATGAAGTGAAATATTTAGAAGTATTTTCTTCAGGTCAAAATTTTTTATTTTCTTAAATACAGCCGGCACTCTGTCGAAATTTTTATAAGATTTACGAAAAAATAAAAATAGTCTAAAATTTTACCTAACTTTTAAACTTCAATTAAATGTTTTTAATATCTGCTATAAATGTCACCACCTTTAAAAAGTAAGAAAATTATTTTAAAATCCCTTGTAATGTATTTAATGGGTTATTGGAAGGTGAAGTTTGATAATTCATTAGGTGTACTATGGGATCATATTATGCCTTATAGAGGGGTAAAGTGTTATATGTTTTAGTGGTATCTCACGTGTTCTCTTGGGCAATGGTAGGGCAAACCTCAGCGAGATCGCTGAGTCCTGAAAGGAGGGGAGAAAGGTCCCTTAGGCAAATCCCACATCAGCAAAGCACGAAAATAGTCTTGGGTTCAAAAAGTAATGATATATAAAATGGGGAAACTAATCACTAGAGGCGTCTTTTGGTGGAATGGCCTGGAGAGTTGGAAGAACGCCAGGGTTAAACGTGCTCACTTGAGAGAAATCCTAGGATGGGTGACCTCCTGGAAAGTTCTCCATTCTACCAATGAGACAAAATCGTGAGACTTATGGCAAAAGCGGATAATTTCTCTAGTGGTTGGAGCCCGACCATTACAAGGTGCTTATGACTAGCACCTGCCGAAGTGTCCACATGGCCAAAGAGACAACATTAATATGAAAATTCCAACCTTTCGATGTACCAGCTCACTTAAAGAGTACCTATATGAGTATGAAGTTCTTTCTAATAATTTTAGTTTTACATAATCCATTACAATAAATCACCTTGTTTTAACAATTATATATATATATATATATATATATATATATATATATATATATATATATATATATATATATATATATAATTTTAATGAATATTTACTTTTATCATATATTTTTATTCATAAATTATTAAAAAAAGTTAAGATTGGAAATTGATTCAATGTAGTAAATCATAAATAAATAATAACTAGTCATCTACTGTGCATAGCACGGTAATAATTTAAAATTTTTATTTTTAATTTTAATTTAACCTAAATCAAATGAACTTCAACCGGTTAATTAAATTATTTATTTTTTTATATATTGACAAAAAATTTAGTTATTATATTAATTTTATATTAATATATATTGATTTAGATTTAGCAATATTTTGTTTAAACCAAAATAACTGACCAAATTAAAATTTTAAACTGATATTTTCCTTATTTGTTAATTAGATTTGGTTGGCTTTGAATTTTTTGAAAAACTGATTTAATCGATTTAGAAATAAAATTATATTTTTTTTCAATTATGCCAAGTATTAATAAATGGTGTGGATACAATTGTGAAATTTGAGGTGAGTAATTAAGCATTTAAAAGATTTATAATCCTTCCATTTTTAGTTAGGAGATTTCAATTCAAAAACCAAAAAGTAATGTAGTTGTGATATTGAGGATTGTAGTTAGTCTTTACCATCTCTAATAGGTTGCTCATCCACATAACAATTGGCATGACAGGATTGAGATTTGCTTCTAATAAACATTATTTCAGCTGCCTTTTTGGCCTCCTCGACAGTAATTAATATTAGCTGTTTTAACTCTTTTTTATCACCCTAGCTCGACCAATTTAGGTGGTAGTTGAAGAAGCTTTAATGCAATGCAACCACTAAGGACCTTGCCAAACGAAGGCAAGATAAGCTCCCTGTCTTGAGTAATGAAAGCAACATTCACATTTGGACCCTCAGCGATATAACCTTCACCATCAACTCATATAGATGCAAATGCTTCCTTCTCTTTAGCTTCCATTATCGAGGGGACATTTGGGATATAGTTCACATTCTTCGTAGTTGCAAAGATAGGGTGACTCCATAGGAATAGTGGAAGTTATCACTTTAACTCTTTCCTTGCATTGTGAGACATGGAAAGCAGAAGTTGGGCACCCAATAGTTGAAAGCAAGAAGTCTCTAGTGTTCCTTGCATTTTGATGTTGTAGTCATTTGAATAAGAATGCTTCGAACAATGGAGAGAGGAAAAGGAGATAATATTTTTGCTTTTGATGCTGATTGTAGAAAGCGGTCCAAATGGACATCTGCGTAAACCTTACTGCTCAAAAAATTCTCCAATTATACTTTAAAATGGATAGCAGAAAAGGCAAGTCAAAAAAGTTAGAAGCTTAAATTGAACTGTAATTAAAAGAATGCTGCATATAGTATAATACCTGTACATAAATGTTTATGCACAAAATAATAGATGTATCAAACACGCTTTGCCCTCGATAAATCACGTGATCATCTATCGGAATTACAATCACTCGGCAGCGTTAAGAAAAATTCTACCATACTAAAATTTATTAAAAAATAATTTTTTTTACCATCAAAACCTTATATATATATAATTTATTAAAAATTAAATCTCAAATGTTTTATCTTTTTTAAATTCTATTTATGTTTTTAAATAAAATTATTATTTAAATATTATCTAATAGTATCTTTCCTTTTATCTTATATTTCAAATTCCAATAATTATATATTTTAAGATAAAATTATTCAATTAAACATTATATAATAGTATTAATTATAATTATAATAAGAAAAAGATAAGTTAAAGTGAAAATTAAAGTTATTATTTATCAATTATGCCAAATGTCAATTAATGAATGCTAAATTTTAGTTAAAAGTTTTGAGTTCTTAGCTTTGACACAACACATATAAGCAAGCACTGTCACACCTTACTCCTCGAAAGATGTAACATGATCCCATAATATATCTAATAAATTACCGTACTTCGCCTACCCATAACTCATTAAATAAACTACAAGAGATTTTAGAACCATTTACGATCATTTTTATAGTGGTCAGAACGTTGGATATTTATTAAAAAGCCTTTAATTGAAATTATAGTCGTGGATCAAATCCTCGATTAAAATCTGGTGTTATGAAAATTTTTCAAAATTTCGGTAGAGTGCCGGCTGTATTTTGAGAAAACAGTTCTTCAATCTTGAAAAGAAAAACACTATCAATATGTTTTCTCAACCACAACTCCAATAAAATCCATTTCACCTCACAATTCAATCCCAACAATTAATAAATCATTTTTAGCAATCAACTCAATTCATTTTCAAGCCAAACTCATCATAAAGGAAACATTTCATTAATTACAAAACTCAGGAAGAAATTTGAATATTACATTCATTAGGGTAATAAAATTAATATTACAAAAATATACAGGTAAATAAATTCTCAAATTAATATTACAATAATTTACATTTAATTGCATACCAAAATAATATTACAAGAGTTCTTGTATAACTGCTCAAATAAAATTTCATACATATAATTACATGAATATATCAAAATCAAATATACAAGGGTATACCTATGATATACCCGGAGGTAGTCTCAATATGTTTACGAGGAGCAGCTTCAAGTTATCTCACTTAGCTGCTCTATCCTTTCTTTTACTAGCGACAGCATACAAAGCTATCGTTGAGTGGTGAACTCAGTGGTGCACAACTATAATTTAAAATGTAATACAATATACATTGACAAAATTCATCATAATTCCAAAAAAATCAAAATGAAGGCTTCCAATAGTATAAATCATTTGTTTAAATGACCTTGAACAATAATCACAATTTATCAAATCATAAATGGACATTTAAAATAATCCCATCAATTTATGAAAATAAAGAGTAAATTTCACTAACATCAATTATGCATAAATCTCATTTTAAAATCACCATTGCTCCCATTCCAAAAACCATTCTTAATCTGACTAATTATGCAGGACTAATCCATAAGAGCCATCTTCAAAATGATTCTCGCTCCCTATGGTTGTGGAGGTCGAATCGTGCACATTACATCCATAACAAATTACTTCTGAAAATGGCCAAGTTTAACTTAGATCTAACCTCTGATAAGAAGAAGATCTAAGTATGCGCACGTACCATGGTAATCAAAATAAAGCTAACTCTAGTGTCTTCTTAGCAAATGAGGGACGGGTAATAACCATGCCGAGCATTTGTAGTGAGATATAAAACAACATCATAAATTTCATTATCCTTTTTGTGAGTATAAAATCACAATATAATTCAATTCAATGCCAATTTCAATAACCGATAATTTCCATGCCCATCACAATTCAAAGCATAATTTGTCCTTTTTCCATGTAACTCATTTTCCATTCAAAATTTTTCCAAAGCAAATTTTATTCGATCCATAACAAAAATAAAATCATAACTTATCCATTTCTCAAAACTAAACTCATTCATACTGTAACACATTTCAATAATTGTTGGGATAAAATAAATTCAATACTTGATAAACATAATACATAAAGAAAATAAAATCATTTAAGCAAATGAAATATGCAAAATCTTATAAATTGAAGACTATTTGTGCACAAACCTCTTCGTTGACTTAGTTTACTCTAATTTTCATTTTTCCTTCGAAGATCCCTTTCCAATTGAAACACATAAATTTAAAGTACTTTAGTATCCCTTCTCAAATCATTTTTAATAACTAATTCCAATAATTTCATTTTTGTAGACTTATCCTACCCATTACAGTTTATAACGGCTCGGCCCACTAGTGATATTGTCCGCTCTGGGCTGAAGCCCTCACGGTTTTAAAACGCATCACTAGGGGGTTATGAACCACCAACTTATAAACCCAGCATCTCTCCCGTGTTTACCACAAATGTAACGGCCTGACCCACTAGTGATATTGTCCGCTCTGGGCTGAAGCCCTCACGGTTTTAAAACGCGTCACTAGGGGTTTCGAACCACCAACTTATAAACCCAGCATCTCTCCCGTGTTTACCACAAATGTAACGGCTCGGCCCACTAGTGATATTGTCCGCTCTGGGCTGAAGCCCTCACGGTTTTAAAACGCGTCACTAGGGGTTACGAGCCACCAACTTATAAACCCAGCATCTCTCCCGTGTTTTGTCGATGTGGGATTTGCCTAAGGTGTTACAATCCACCCCCCTTATGGGACTCAGCGTCCTCGCTGAGGTTTGCCCCACCATCATTCAAGGTTGCACGCAGAGCGGCTCTAATACCACAAATGTAACGGCCCGGCCGACTAGTGATATTGTCCGCTCTGAGCCGAAGCCCTCACGGTTTTAAAATGCGTTACTAGGGTTACGAACAACCAACTTATAAACCCAGCATCTCTCCCGTGTTTTGCCGATGTGGGATTTGCCTAGGGTGTTACATACCTCCATATATAACTAGTAGGAGCCAACACATGCCCATATACCCATACACAATACAAGTATGAAAGCAGTATCAAACTCAAGCTACCTATATACAAGATAACTGTGCTATCTCAGGTCTAAAGATTATATGCACTGATATGATTTATGATAAAACATTGACAAGAGTAAACTCCATGTGCTTGTCATAAGTGTCACTGGTTCGACCTACTTATCATTTATAAGTGCCTATCATGTTTGTCATATGGCATGAGACTCACCATTCCATCTTATTTATATCTCATATAAATAACTTGGAAACAAACATGAATACAATCTTTCTGGATAAGTCATGTCCTTATTATAAAGTATCCTCGATTCTGAACCTATTTATGATACTTTGTACTAGAAATACTGTCACTCATATTCTTAACAACTTAAGAATAGAATTTCTAACAAAATATCAATGGACCTTTTCTATTACACATAAATATCTTATGTAAATGGAAAAGTGGAAATGCCTTTTATTAATAAAAACATGTACAAGATACATACTAAATGATATGCTCTAGGGCATACTACTAACAATCTCCCACTAGCATTAGAGCCATTCATTACAATATCTTAGACCCATCTTCTCAAGATGACGGTCTAGCTGAGTCTGTGACATAGGCTTAGTGAATGGATCAGCTGGATTTTCAGCTGATGCTATTTTCTGCATGGCTACATCGCCTTGCCCAACTATTTCTCTGATAATGTGGTAGCGCCTTTCTATGTGTTTGGATATTTGGTGAGACCTTGGTTCCTTAGCCTGTATGACTGCTCCATTATTGTCACAGTGTAGTGGAACTGCTGACTCAATGGAAGGAACTACTGTAAGTTCTGTCACAAACTTTTTTATCCAAATAACTTCCTTTGCAGCATCTGATGCAGCAATATACTCAGCCTCTATAGTGGAATTTGCAGTCGTGCTCTGTTTGGAACTCTTCCAACTGACTGTACCTCCATTACAAATGAACACATATCCAGACGTAGACTTTCTATCATCAATATCTGATTGAAAATCAGAATCAGTATAACCATCCAATTGCAAGTCTCCACCTCCATAGATCAAGAATAAATCCTTAGTTCTTCTCAAGTACTTAAGGATATTCTTGACAGCTATCCAGTGTTCCAAACCTGGATTGGATTGATACCTGCTAGTCAAACTAACAGCATATGCGATATCCGGCCTAGTACACAATATTGCATACATTAAACTTCTAATAGCCGAAGCATATGGAATCCTGGCCATCTTATCTTTTTCTTCAGGTGTCTTTGGAGACATCTCTTTAGAAAGATGGATATCATGTCTCACTGGTAACAATCCTCTCTTGGAATCAAGCATGTTAAACCTCTTTAACACCTTTTCCAAGTATAGAATTTGGAATAAACCAATTATTCTTTTCGCTCTATCTCTATAGATGCGAATCCCAAGAATATAGGTTGCCTCCCCTAAGTCTTTCATGGAGAAAGTATTTGACAACCATAACTTTACAGTTGTCAATATACCTGTGTCATTACCCATCAATAGTATGTCATCCACATATAAGACAAGGAAAGTGATACAACTGTCACTAACCTTCTTATATATACATGGCTCATCCTCATTTTTGATAAAACCAAAGGATTTAATGGCTTCATCAAAACGAATGTTCCAACTCCTTGAAGCTTGCTTCAACCCATAAATGGATCGCTTCAGCTTGCATACCTTGGAACCATCTTGGGATTCAAAAGCCCTAGGTTGTTCCATGAAAATGTTTTCTTCAATGTATCCATTGAGAAAAGCTGTTTTGACATCCATCTGCCAAATCTCATAATCATAGTATGCAGCTATTGCTAATAGAATCCTAATTGATTTAAGCATGGCAACCGGCGAGAAAGTCTCCTCATAGTCAATTCCTTGCCTTTGACGAAACCCTTTAGCTACTAGCCTTGCCTTTTAGGTCTCTACCTTTCCATTAGAACCAATTTTCTTCTTGAAAACCCATTTGTTCCCTATAGGTACAATACCTTCAGGTGGGTCAACAAGATCCCAAACTTAATTCTTATACATGGAATCAATTTCAGATTTCATAGCATCAATGCATTTTGAAGAATCTTTATCTAATATAGCTTCTTAATAGGTAAGTGGATCATCTCCATGATCTACTTCTTCATGAGTAGACAACTCTTGTTCTTCTTCATGAAGGAAACCATATCTCACTGGTGGGTGAGATACCTTGGTTGTTCTACGAGGAACAGCTGTAGATGTTTCATCAATGGGTATAGGTTGACTAGATGGATCTATATCCATCTGATCTGTTGATTGGTCAGAATTCTCTAATTCCAACTATATTTGCCTTCCTTTGCCTCCTTCTTGGACAAACTGTTGTTCAAGAAATGTGGCATCTCTACTCACCACAACCTTTTGTGATGTAGGCAAATAAAAATAATATCCAAAACTATCTTTTGGATATCTAACAAATCGACCCTTTTTTGATCTGGTTTCCAATTTATCAGTGTTCAGCTTTTTGATATAAGCTGGACAACCCTAAATCTTAACATGCTTAAGACTTGGTTTTCTTCCATGCCATATCTCATAAGGTGTGGAAGAAATTGATTTTGATGGAATCCTATTCAGAATATACAAAGCTGATTCTAATGCAAATCCCCAAAAGGAGATTGGCATATCAATATAGCTCATCATACTACGTACCATATCCAATAGGGTACGATTTTTCCTTTAAAATACACCATTCAACTGTGGTGTTCTTGGAGGAGTCAGTTAGAAATAATGCCATGCTCTCTCAAATATTCATCAAATTCAGTACTCAAATATTCTCCTCCACGATCTGATCGAAGAGCTTTAATACTCTTTTCTGTTTGATTTTCTACTTTAGATTTAAATTCTTTGAACTTTTCAAAGGATTCATGTTTGTATTTCATCAAATACAAATACCCAAACCTTGATTTATCATTAGTAAAGGTAATAAAGTAATGAAAATCGCCTTTAACCATTTCCTTAAATAGATCACATACATCACTATGTATTAGCTCCAAAATATTTTTAGCCCTTAGCCCTTGTCCAACAAAGGGTGATTTAGTCATTTTGCCCTGAAGGCTAGATTCACAAGTTGGAGTAGGCTCAGAGCCCAATGAGGATAAAATCTCCATTTTCTCCAATTTTGAAATCCTATCTTCTGCAACATGACCTAATCTTAAGTGCCAAATATATTTTGAATTTTGAGTTGATTTTGATCATGGCATTGCATTCTTTTAGATTGCTATACTCTGGACAGTGGAAACATTTTCCTGCTGACAGTGGAAACACTTTCCTGCTGATAGTGGAAACACTTTCTTGCTGCCAGTGGAAACACTTTCCTGCTGATAGTGGAAACACTTTCCTTTACCTTTGTCAACTTTGATCTTTGTTTTTCTGTTTGGCTATCTTCTTGGAAGGACCAGGAATCTAAGGTTTCTTTTTCTTATTGCCCTTCTTCTTGTTGGACTTTCCAGTAGAAGAAGATGCAATCAAAGCTACCTCTTTTCCTTTATTGCCCGACATATTCTTTTGGGCAATAACCAGTATGTTGAGTAAACCAGCTAAGGTGCATTCCTGTTTAGTCATATGGAAATTTGTCACAAAATTCCCAAAAGACTCAGGAAGGGACTGAAGGATCAAATCCATCTGTAGTTGGAAATTCATGTTGAAGTCAAGATGTTCCAACTGCTCAATCAGCTGAATCATCTTGTGGACATGATCCCCAACATTTTGTCCCTCAAACATCTTCATGCGGAACAGCTGCCAAGATATCTCATACCTAGCATTCCTACTGTGCTCACCATACAACTTTTATAGGTGAAGGAGGATCTCACTCGCACTCTGCATGTTCTCATGCTGCTTCTGTAACTCATTACTCATGGAAGCAAGCATGTAACACTTAGTTCTCATATCTTGCTCCTTCCACTTGTCCAAAGTTTCATGTTCCTCTTGAGTGGCCTCTAGAGGTAAGGGACCAGGAAAATTTGAATCTAGAACATATCCTATATGTTCAAGGTTCAGGACAAGTTTCAAATTTCTTAGCCAATCAGAGAGATTAGGTCCTGTCAACCTATTGCGATCAAGTATGCTTGCAAGGATATTGGATGGTGGTGGTTGTTTTGTGCTCATTATTATCAGAAAATTAATTGTAGAAAATAACCAAATTAATTAGTAAATGTATCAAGTAATTAACCAAAATGATTATGGTCTTTTAATCAAATTGGTCCTCCCACTAACTTAGCGAATCCTACACTTTCAAAGTAGAAAACGGAAATCCTAGTTGGATGGATCTCTAGTGGGTGATTGAATTCTTATAATTCTATTGATCATCTCAGGTACATCCGTTATTGGAATTACGATAAACTATAAGTGAGCAACTCCTTGCCCATCACATCTCATGTGAGGTTCAATACTTTACCTAGCCCCTAATGCTCAAAATCTCAGGTACATCCATTATTGACTTATCTTGCATTAGTTAAGTTGATCCCATTGAGCCAGTAATTATGCAAATAATTTTAATGTCCTCAGGTACATCCAATATTGGCCACCAAACCATTTATATATTTACAACATCTCATGCTTAATAATTATTCTTAAGAAAATCTCTTAAATTAATTGCATCTTATGCAACTATTTAAAATTTCTTAAAATAATTGCCCCAATGGAGGGCCCATGTTATAATTACTTTAATTATAGCATTTCCAACTTAATCATTTGTTTGGAAGATTTTATAGTCATCCTAATTACTATTAAGGTCTCACTTTGCACATTATCCATTTAGCATGCATATATCATATAATTGCATACATTCCCGTACACCTCATGCATTCATGGATAAGTAGTAAATATGGTATGATCATAGACTTTCTAAGGGATTCAATTCTGAGCCACCAAGAATTGAATCAGGGCATTCCTAGGTGCTTTTCATTCATTCATTTTACAAGAGTTACCGAAGGAGTACATAATCAACACTTGATCTTGAATTCCTCTCACTGGTCCCACCAATGCTCTTGACCTCCTTGAACTTCTTGCAATCCAATATTACATAGTAATCCTTGGCATACCAAGGCGAATTTACAAGAACTTAAATAAATGAAATTACAACAAAAAATTATTACAAACTTAATAATACATACCCAAATAAATTAAAATAAATTAATTAATTTACAATCCCAAAGAAACATGAAAGAAATAAATCCAATCACATTGGTCTTTTATAGTCCATGATCATCCATCATGCATATCACTATTTAATAATTAAATAAAATATACATACTTAAATTAAATTGAATATCTCATATTCAACTTAAAAATCCAGATTTGAATATGATTCAAATAAATTTAAAAATTCATATTTGAATCTCATTCAAACAAATTTAAAAATTCAGATTTGAATCACATTCAAACAACTTTAAAAATTCAGATTTGAATCACATTCAAATAATTTTTAAGAGATTAGATTTGAATCACATTCAAACAATTTTTAAAAATTCAGATCTGAATATTATTCAAACAACTTTAAAAAATCAGATTTAAATATGATTCAAACAACTTTAAGAATTCTGATTTGAATCATAATTTAATTGTGTGATTAAAACTACTAATTAAACACTTTAATTAGTCAAAGAATAGGCCTTAGATCATACAACAATTGCAGAATTAAAAGCCAAACCTTGAACCACCCATGGAAGCCAAACCATGCGCACCATTGATGGTGTTTTTTCAAGCATGCCGCCACACCTCCATTGCAACCAGCAATGGATAAATCATCTCATGATCAAAACACACAATTAAACATATAATTAACAATCTAAATGACAAATATAGTGGCTTTGATACTAATTGAAGGAGCGGAAGCATGAAAAATACAAGTTTGTACCATTGAATTAAAAAATTTTCACCTAGGGTCACATGCATCATGCAAGATTTATTTTTATTCATTTGATTTCAATGATAAATAACATATTAAAACTCTTTTAATATGTTTTTGGATTTGTATTTGCCATTTAATATTTTCAAATTAATCAGATTAATTTTAGAACCCTAGATTAAATCAAGAACGATTACACTAATCTATTGATGCACTGCAGCATATTTGCGCCTTTGAGATTCGTCTTCAGGACACCAAATGTTGTCCCTCTAGCTTGTCCACACCAAGAACACCTATGGCAGCCCTTGAATAGCTTCTAAAGCTTTTTCTATTAATTAGAAAATCAAGTTCTGCCTTTTAAAAGATTAGAGATGTAAACAGGACACTAGAAACAATTTCTAGTATTTTTAATTCAAGAGATTGATGGCTAATCTCTTTGAATTGATGAGAGATGAAGAGGAAGAGAGGGAGAGCTTCAAAATGGCATGACAAAGGTGTGTGGCTGCTGGTTGTCTTTTATTTTTCTCATAACAACACTTATATAGCTAGGTTAACACATTAAACCCTTACCACATGTCACCCTTTGATTAGCTCTAGGTTTAAGTGACCCAATCACATTGTGCCAAGTGTCAAACCTATATTTAATCTTAATTTTAATCATCTTACATGATTAAAAGACATTTGGCAAGCTTATGTGTAATGCCATGTGTCACCATCTCATGGTGGCACGTGTCACACTGCGAAATGACCAAAATGCCCCTGTGTCTTAATTTTGAGTTCTTAACCCAAAATAATTATTTCTCTTCTTCTAATTAATTTATATCAAATATAAATTAGTTAATTAATCTCTATTAATTAGTTTCTCATTAATTAAATTCATAGTTAAACACTTTAAATATAAATTTAACTTATAATATACATTCAATAATCTAGATTTCATTTCAAGTCATGTTAGGGACTTTGCAATCTAATTGCAAACCAAACCTATTTAATTAATCAATTAAACTCTTTAATTAATTAATTAAATCATATTTAATTAGGTGATACCTTGTGTATGTGTGTGACTTACTAGGCTCATCACTAATTGGCAATGAGATATGATATCAACTCTTAATACCATCAGAACTCTTTCTTACCATAAATGATTTCTCCAAATCATTTTATGCACCTCATAGACCATGGTTAACACCTAGCATAGAATGCCATGGCCACCCAATTAGTAATAAGGTTTACCTTAAATGAACCTATAATCATATGTTACCATGCACTAGAATCTCTTTGTTACGAAATCCCAACTCAAGCTAGAGTCATGGTTTATGTCAAACTCCATTTGCTATGAATATTATGTTCTCTTTTAATTTCAGTTCTTGATTAAAAAGATTTTCTCATCAGAAACTCTTTTCTGATTAAATCTATCTGTCCTAGCCAGGAACTTGAAACATCAAGAACAATTAAATGAAAATAGGATTTTATCTCTATTTACTTAGAGGAACAGATTCCATCTTGATCAACACCTACCTCCATATATAATTAGTAGGAGCCAACACATACCCATATACCCATACACAGTACAAGTATGAAAGCAGTATCAAACTCAAACTGCCTATATACAAGATAACTGTGCTATCTCAGGTCTAAAGATTATATGCACTGATATGATTCATGACAAAATATTGACAAGAGTAAACTCCGTGCTTGTCATAGGTGTCACTGGTTCGGCCTACTTATCATTTATAAGTGCCTATCATGTTTGTCATATGGCATGAGACTCACCATTCCATCTTATTTATATCTCATATAAATAACTTGGGAACAAATATGAATACAATCTTTCTGGATAAGTCATGTCCTTATTATAAAGTATCCTCGATTGTAAACCTATTTATGATACTTTGTACTAGAAATACTGTCACTCATATTCTTAACAACTTAAGAATAGAATTTCTAACAAAATATCAATGGACCTTTTCTATTACACATAAATATCTTATGTAAACGGAAAAGTGGAAATGCCTTTTATTAATAAAAACATGTGCAAGATACATACTAAATGATATGCTCTAGAGCATACTACTAACACTATTGAGTCACACACATACACAAGTTAATCACCAAGTAAAATGTGATTTAATTGATTAATTAAAGAGTTTAATTGATTAATTAAATAGGTTTGGTTTGTAATAAGATTGCAAAGTCCCTAGCATGGCTTGAAACCAAATCTAGGTTATTGGATGTCTAGTATAAGTTAAATTTACATTTAAAGTGTTTTAATATGAATTTAATTATGAGAAATTAATTAATAGAGATTAATTCATTAGTTTATATTTGATATAAATTGATTAAAAGAAGAGAAATAATGATTTTGGATTGAGAACTCAAAATTAAAACATAAGGGTAATTTGGTCATTTCACATGGTGACATGTGGCACTATGAGATGGTAACACATGGCACCATATAAACTTGCCATTTGTCTTCCTATCATGCAAAATGATCAAAGTCAAGATTAAGTCTAGCTTTGACACTTGGCTTAATGAGATTAAGTCAATTAAAAATAAGATGCAATGTGGTGGTGGCATGTGGCAAAAGGTTTAAGTGATTATTTGAACTAATTATAAAAGGGAAAGAAATAAGAATTAAAAACATAACTCTCTCTATTCTAAGGGTGGCGGCAGCCACTATTCTCTCTCCCTCTTCTTGTTTTCTTCATCAATTCAAAGAGAATTATTCATTCCCTTTGGATTAAAATTGCTAGAAATTGTTTCTAGTGTTCTATACACACATATAACCTCTCTAAAAGCAAAACCCCAAATGATAATTAGTTGACAAAGGCTTGAGAAGCAAAATTGGGGGCTGCCATTGGTGATCTTGGTGTGGACAAGCTAGAGGGACAACACTTGGGGTCCTAGGAGCTTCCTAATGGTGTCAATTGCATCCATAGTGCATCAAAGAGGTTAGTGCCCAAATTCCTCTTTCAAATTAGGGTTTAATTGAATCAATTTGTTAATTCACAATCTTAAATGGAAAATGAAGATCTTAATGCATATTAAAAGTGTTTTAATATGCAATTGAGCATTGAAATTAATTAGGCAGATAAGAGATGCGGCATGATGCATGAAACCCTAGAAGAAAAATTTTGAAATTCAATGCTCCAATGCACCAATTTCCATGCTTTCGCTCCTTCAATTGATATCAGAGCCACTATATTTGCCATTAGGATTGAATATGAGGTTTAATTGCGTGATTAGATCAAATTTGGATTGATCTAAAGCTGTTTGGTTGTTTATGTGTGGCGGCATCAATGTGATGGTGCTCATATGTGGCGGCATGGTTGAGATGCAAACCCCAACGGTGCGTTTTGGTTTTGGGCTTGGGTTTTGAGCTTCTTTATGCAATTGTTGTATATCTTAAGGCCCATAATTAGGCCCATACCTAATTAAATTATTTAATTAGGAATTTTAATCACACAATTAATGTTTGAAAAATGTTTTCAAGGTATTAAATTTGGAAAGGGTTTCTAAATTTAAATTTGTTTGAATGAGATTCAAATCTGAATTTTTTGGTTGAATATGTGATATTCAATTTAATTTTTTAGTATGTATGTTTTATTTAATTGTAAATTTTAATATGCATGATGGATGATCATAGACAATAAAAGACCAATGTGATTGGATTTATTTCTTTTATTTTTCTTTGGGTTGCAAAATGTTAGTAGTATGCCCTAGAGCATATCATTTAGTATGTATCTTGTATATGTTTTATTAATAAAAGGCAATTTTACTTTTCCATTTACATAATATATTTATGTGTAATAAAAAAGGTCCATTGATATTTTATTAGAAATTCTTGTCACATCTTACCCCTCTGTAAGGCATAACATGATCCTGTAGAATACCTAATGAACTACCGAACTTCACCTACCGATAACTCATTAAGTACCCTACAAGGGATTTTAAAATCATTTTCTTACTTTTTAGAAGTGGTGAGCATTTTCTAATAGGTGTTAAAACACTTAATTAGAGTTTGAAAACTAGTTAAAATTTTTGTTCCTTTTTATTTTTCTGCAAATTTTAGAAAAATTTCGGCAGAGTGCCGTCTGTATTTTGATAAAACAGTTCTTCAAATACTTGAAGAAAACACTTCCAATGATTTATCTCATCAACTCAACAACTTCAACATCCACCACAACAAATTTCAGTATCATTTCTCAAATTCCAAAATTCAAATCAATAATTTCCAATTCAATATCATTCAAAAAACTACTAAGTAATTTCATTCAAATTAAAACAAAATAATTTCATTCCCAATTTCATTAAAGTTAAAACAATTTATATTCAGCAATCCAAAATTTACATTAAAAAAATCCAAACTAATATTATTACAAACTTTATACAACTGCTCATGACCAGTTCTACATGTACATACATTTACATACATCAAAATAATTATTACAATCATGGTATAAAATATACCCGATAGAACTTTAGGAAAGGTGGCTCCATAATCCTCAGCAGCTCACTCTGCTGCTCCTCTAGTCTCTATAACTGCGACAGCAATAATAGCCATCGCTGAGTACTATGACTCAGTAGTGCACAACATACTAAAATAACCTTAAATCATACTTATTCAAAAACTGAACTGAATATGAGAAATAAATACAAACATGACTTATAAGGTTTTAATCCAAGCAATTTCATTTCGAAAGTCTCAAAACAAATTTCATAAAAACACACAGTTATATCACGCCATTTGAAACAATAATCATCTCAATAGCCAGAGGCTTATGAGAAATCACATCATAAGGCTAGCTAGCTCAAATATGTGGATATCCATTCAATTTCTTCTTATACTGGCACACACCTCAACACTTCAGCTAGAGAAGGAATAAAAATTCAAAACTATTTCTTCCCACTAGTCATGCTAGTGAGGTATTCAAATATATGGTCATGACACAGTGGTTTCAAAACTATCTTAATAATTTACTAAACATTTATTGTCATTTCAAACACATACAAGTAAACTTTCAATAATTTAAGTCAAAAGCATAATACACATTTTGCAATATAAGTAATTCATTTCTTACACTTTATAAGTGAATTTTAAATAATATTGATGTTGTGCACAAACCTTATGCGAGTCGCCTCTTGGCCTTGACTCGATGCTTCGAGTTCTTTCCCAGTATTCTTTTCAACTGAAACACACAATTTCACAGTGTTTTAGTATCATAATTATCATAAATCCAAAAATGAATTCAAATCTACTTATACCTAGCTTTAATATGCTAAACTTGACTTTTTTAAAATTTGTATTTCGAGGTTACTATTCATGACACTATTCAAGTCAATTTATTGACTTTCTAATGCTTAATAGGTACGCACACCACATTTTGATTACATAATTTGTTGGTTTTAGTTGTTTTCTCAAATCTTAAGTCTTTTAGGCACAATTTTCAAATTTTCAGTTTTGGTGTCCTGTTTTGTACTATTCCATTGTTCATGTTGCTGTTAGAATTTGGCTAAGTTTTCTTCATAGAAGTTGTTTCTTATTGTCTTAACTTTATTTTTCTTTTTGAATCACTCCATTTGGAGTTTTGTAGCTCAAGTTATAGCTATTTGAACATGGCTAGCCGGATTGGTCTAACCCAGATTTTTTGGGCACCTAATTTGGTTCTGACAGTTTTGGTTCACTAAATTTGGGTGGCTAAATGACTTAGTTAAGGGCATAATTTGGACTTGTGTTCTTCATGAAAGTTGTAGGGCTATGTCCCATCTTTCTACTGGTAAAATTTTAGATCATTTGGACCTGCCTAGCCTAAGTTATGGCCAAATGAACAAACATTGTTAATTTGGTCATTTTTGTACAGGGCAGTGTGCCCAATTTCAGGTTTCGCCAATTTGTTCACTATGCTATGGTCACTTTCTGGGCATGATTCCTAAATGAAAAATGTGCCATTTTATGTCTAGTTTCATTCCCAATTGGCTTCACACCGATTGGGTTGGTAAATTTTCAGTTTTGGTTCTTGAAATGAACCTTGGTCATGTTGCTTGCAATTTGACCATAGCCATTCCGAATTTAAGCTTAATTCCAACACTTCCTACACACCACAATTGGTCATACATCACCATTTTTCAATTCAAGCAAGGTCAGCCACATCATTGGACTAATTCTCATATTTTTCTCTCTCAAACCCTAGGTGCCAAAACCCTAATTCATAAAATTTAAATCTAATGCATTCCAAACACCAATCCATAGTCTACATACATAATTTAACTTAAACAACCATTCAAATACATCAAATTCACTCATTTCAAACCCTAATCGACTGCTGGCTGAGTTTCTATTTAGTCACCCAAGGATAGTTTTCTTTTAATTTTAAGTATATTTCTAAGTTAATTGAACTAAGAACATAAACATTTAACTAAAATATTCAAGTTTCGATTACTAACCTCAAACTTTGACTTCCAAATTTTCCAAATCTTCAATTCCTTCCTTTTCTTTGTCCTCCAATCTTCTTTTCTACTTGAGTTAACAAGGTTTTATGATGAAATTTAGGAGAAATTAGAGGTATATGCATGGAAATCAAGCTTGAAACCAAGCTTTAATGGTGGAATACATGGAGAGAGAAGAGGGATATGGACGGCTGCTTGTGAGGAAGAAGAGTGAATAAAATTTTTTCTTTTTTTCTTTTGTTTTTATGTCTTTATTAGGTGTAATTGACTTGGTCAAAAATTAAGTTAATTAAAATTTAATTTTGACATCATGTGTGATGTCATCAAATGAGGTAAGCATAATGTAATAAACTTTTTCTTTTTTCTTTTGCATTTAATTTTTCATTAGTTCTTTATTAATTTTTTTTGATCCCGAAATTTTCTTTTCTCTGATTTTATTGGACAATAGGTCGAGTCACTCTAGGTAAATCGACCAAATTACCTCATTGTTCGATCCGGTTTGTAAATAATTCAATATTTCTTCCGGATCCTTGACCTAATTATTTGACCTGCTTAACAATTCTTTTTCTTGATTTTCTCTTTTCCACTGTGTTCGCAATAGTCCTAAGGACTGCGACATCACATTTTACGATTCAAAATTTGAGTTTTAATCGACCTCGTAGTCCTTCCCGAGAAGGTCACCCATCGCTGTGACTCTCGGCTTATTTAATTTCTTGTGTTCTATTTTTCTTATTTATACTTAACCATTTGACAATTACTAATTATTTGTTTTCAGGGCTTATCTAGTTATCTTAGATGTGGTTCTAATCCCCTATTATCTATACCAAGACCGATCACCGAAACAGTGAAATATACCAAGCTATGCAAATAGGGATGTTACAATTCTTCCCCCCTTAAAATAAATTTCGTCTAGAAATTTTACCTGGTGTCAATTTCTGAATAGCTGTGGGTGCTGTCTCCTCATCTCCTCCTCTCATTCCCAAGTAGCTTCTTGGCCCGGATGATAGTTCCACAGCACTTTCACTAACGGTATCTGCTTGTTCCATGGCTGCTTCACCTCATAAGCTAGAATCTCTATGAGTTCTTCCTTATATGTGAGCTCTGGATTCACTTCAATTTCTTCTACTGGTAGTACATGAGATGGGTCTGATCCATACCTCCTCAACATAGACACATGGAAGACATTATGTATCTTCTCTAACTCAAGAGGAAATGCCAAACGATATGCCAAAGGACCCACCCTTTCCAGAACCTCATATGGCCCAATGAAACGAGGACTCAGTTTCCCCTTTCTACCGAATCTCATAATTCTCTTCCAAGGGGAAACCTTGAGGAATACTTTCTCACCCACTGCATACTCAATATCCCTTCTCTTTAAATTAATGTAGGACTTCTGATGGTCTGATGCAGCTTTGAGTTGATCTTTGATCAACCTGATCTTCTCCTTAGTCTGCTGAATAATTTTGGGCCCAATCATCTTCCTTTCACCTACTTCATCTCAACATAGGAGATTTTTGCACTTTCTGCCATACGAAGCTTCATATGGAGGCATCCCAATGCTTGATCTATAGCTGTTGTTGTAAGCAAACTCAATCAAAGGCAAGTGTATGTCCTAACTGCCCTCAAACTTAATCACACAAGCCCGTAGCATGTCCTCCAATATCTGAATTACCCTCTCAGACTGGCCATCTGTCTGTGGGTGGAATGCTGTACTGAAGTCCAATCTAGTTCCTAGGGCTCTCTGAAGACTACCCCAGAATCTAGAAGTGAACCTAGGATCTCTGTTAGATACAATAGATACTGGCACTCCATGCAGTCTTACTATCTCATTAATGTACAACTTGGCCAATCTTTCTAAACTGTAGTCCATCTGGACTGGTAGAAAATGAGCAGACTTGGTCAGTCTATTAACAATGACCCATACTACATCATGACTTTTCTCTGTCCTTAGAAGTCCCATCACAAAATCCATTGTTATTCTCTCCCATTTCCATTCTGGTACTGGTAGTAGATGTAACAAAACAGTTGGTACTTGATGCTCTGCCTTCACTTACTGACAAGTTAGGCATTTGAAAACAAATTCTGCCACATCTCTTTTCATACCCATCCACCAGTAATGCTCCTTAGCCCCTCTATACATTTTTGTGCCACTAGGGTGCATAGCAAAAGGAGACTCATGTGCTTCCTTCAAAATGATCTATTTCAAGTCAACGTTATTAGGAATGCACATTCTGCCCTGGTGAAGCAATAGACCATCATCTCTTATTGAGAATTCTGGTTTCTTGCCCTGCCGGACTTTTTCTAACAGCTTCTGATACTTTTGATCATTCTGAGCAGCCATTCTGATCTGATCAATCAACACTGGCTGTACATACCATGCAACTGCTGTCTACTCCTCATCATCAATCTCTAAGCTGGCATGTAATGATCTTAACTCATATACCATAGACAAAGGAGTAACCCGTAGACTTGCCATAGTCTTGTGACTTAAGGCATCAGCCACAACATTAGCTTTCCCTGGCTGATAGTCTATCAGACAATCATAGTCTTTTATCAACTCTAACCATCTCCTCTGTCTCAAATTCAACTCTTTCTAAGTGCCCAAATACTCCAAACTCTTATGATCTATGTAGATGTAACACTTTTCCCCATACAAATAGTGTCTCTAGATCTTAAGAGTGAACATAATAGCTGTAAGCTCCAAATCATGTGTCAGATAGTTCCTCTCATGCGGTTTTAGTTGGCGTGATACATAGGCAATGACATTCCATTCTTGCATCAATACACAGCCTAATCCATTGTGAGAAGCGTCACTGTAAATAATATAGGTAAAGTAAGGACTGGAGCCTCAGTTAAACATCTCTTCAACTCATCAAAACTCTATTGGCATTTATCCATCCACTGAAATTTCACATCTTTTTGAAGTAGCTTAGTCAATGGAGATGCCAACATGGAGAACTCTTTCACAAATCAACGGTAGTATCCAGCTAATCCCATAAAACTGTGAATCTCCGTGATATTTCTGGGTGGCTTCCAATTAAGGACAACTTCTATCTTACTTGGATCTACCTTGATGCCCTCTACTGATACTATGTGCCTCAAGAAGGATATTTCCTTTAGCCAAAATTCATACTTCGACAATTTGGCATATAGCTGTTTCTCCCTCAAAGTCTGCAGTATAATCCACAGATGTCTATCATGCTCTTCTGCACTCCTCGAATAGACCAATATATCATCTATGAATACCACAACAAACTGGTTGAGGTATGATCTAAAGATAGTGTTCATCAGATCCATAAAAGCAGTCGGAGCATTAGTTAACCCAAATGGCATGACCAAGAACTCATAATGGCCATAGTGGGTTCTAAAGACAGTTTTAGGAATACTCTGCTCTTGTACTTTCAGCTGATAATAGCCTGATCTCAGGTCAATTTTGGAGAACACAGCTGCACCCCTCAACTAATCAAACAAGTCATCAATGCGGGGCAATGGGTATCTGTTCTTTATTATCACCTTATTCAACTGCCGGTAGTCAATACATAAGCGGAGAGTGCCATCTTTCTTCTTAACAAATAACACTGGCGCTCCCCAAGGTGACACACTAGGGCTGATAAAGCCCTTGTCAAGCAGCTCTTACAAATGCACTTTTAACTCTTTCAATTCTGCAGGTGCCATTATATATGGTGTTATAGAGATTGGGTCCACACCAGGCATAACATCAATCTCAAACTGCACTTCTCTTTCTGGAGGTAATCCTGGCAATTCATCAGGAAACATATCCAGAAAGTCACATACTGTAGGGATGTCCCTTATTGTTGAACTCCCCATATGGGTGTCTACCACATGTGCCAAGTATGCTTCACACCCCTTTCTGATCATCCTTCTGGCTAGTGCAGCCGAAATGATGTTTGATGGCAGTAATTGCCTCTCCCCATGTATTACCACATCACCATACAAAGGGAGACCAAAAGTGACTGTCTTCAGTTTACAATCAATCATGGCGTGATGCCTGGCTAACCAATCTATGCCCAAGATAATATCATAATCTTTGAAAGGCATTTCAATCAAATCTGACAGAAAAACATGTCCTTGGATCACTAAAGGACAGTCTCTATAGATTCTGTTGACCCAAACGTCTTGTCCTAACGGACTAGTTACTAGCACTTCAAAATCCATTTGACACATGGAACAGCAAGTGAACTGACTATGCTAGCACTAACATATGAGTTGTTGAACCCAGATCAAACAACACAAATACTTCTTGATTAGAGATAGAGAATGTACCAGCCACAATGTCAGAAGTCTCAGTCTCTTTTTAATGTCTCATTGTATAAACCCTGGTTGAAGCACTTCCTTATGCTGACTGACTAACAGTACCCTGACTGCCAGAAGCATTGCCTCTACCTCTCCCTCTTCCTCTACCAACCAGTTGTGAACCTCTGATAGCAGGACTCTGAATAGACCCTTCTGCAGTTGTAGGAGCTGGCCCAAATCTAGGGGCACTGGTGCAGTCCTTAGCAAGATGGCCTTTGCCTCCATAGTTAAAGCAAGCTCCTATTGCCCAATAGCATTCTCCCCTATGAATCTTGCCACAAGTCTCATAAGGGCGGGCAGGATATGAACCCCTGGTTGACTGCTGACCAGATTTAGGGGGGTCTCTGTCCAGAGAATCTATCCCTTCCAAACCTTCCACCTCTACCTCTGCTAGGTCCCCCAAATTTTTTCTTTTTTCTAGATGTACCACTAGGACTTTGCTCTAATGACTTTTCTCCTTTATCTTTCCCTGATTTCTCAGTCTTTTCTGATTTTTCTTTTATTGGGATCGCTTTTGATTCAATTCTTTCCAACTCAAGTGCCTGAGAAATGAGCTTAGAGAAGTTACTGTGTCTGAATCCCACTACTTGCATCCTCAAACTGGGCTTCAAACCAGTCTTAAATCTCTTACACCTTTCCTTGCTAGTAGAAAGGAGACTCCCAGCATAGTGGCTTAAGCGGAAGAACTCCCTCTCACATTCTGCCACTGTTTTGTTGCCTTGCTTCAAACTCAAAAATTCTTGTAGTTTTTAATCCACATATGCATCTGGGACATATTTCTGTCTAAACTCTCTGATGAAGTTATCCCAGGTTAGTACTGGTGGTTCAGCCAAGCTGTGGAGGATGGTCTTCCACCAATCATAAGCATCCCCTTCTAGTAAAGATACTGAATATTCAAATTTCAGTTCATCTTGGCAGTGCAATTTCTTGAATACTCTGTCCATTCTTTCCAGCCATTGCTCTGCCTCTAGTGGGTCTACTGTACCCTTAAATTCCATGGCCCCATACTTCAACAGCTTGTCATACTGTCTGACTGGAGCTTGAGGTTACACCACAGAAGTCTGGGGTGGAGCTTGAGCAGGCATAAACCCAGCCATTTATTGAAACATTGCCGCCATTTGCTATGCAAACTGTGCAGGAAACTGTGGCATTTGTGGGGCTGGTGCCACTGACATTTTGTAGAGCTGGGGCTTCCCCTTGTGCCTCAGCTTCAACAGATTGCTCAACAGAGCGATCCCCTTCTTCCATATCAGTCTGGAGTAGGATATCTCTTGAACAAATAACACAAGAAGATTTTCCTCCGTTAGTTCATATTTATTATGTAATGCACTGTATGTAACAAATAACGACATTGAGCAGTTGTACTTAGCAAAGAAAAGACACAAAATTCACAAGTTAAAACATACTTTAAAAATTTGCTCTGATACCACTAAAACATGTCACACCTTACCCCTCTGTAAGGCATAACATGATCCCGTAGAATACCTAATGAACTACCGAACTTCACCTATCGATAACTCATTAAGTACCTTACAAGGGATTTTAAAATCATTTTCTTATTTTTTAGAAGAGGTGAGCATTTTCTAATAGGTGTTAAAACATTTAATTAGAGTTTGAAAACTAGTTAAAATTTTTATCCCTTTTTATTTTTCTGCAAATTTTAGAAAAATTTCGGCAGAGTGCCGTCCGTATTTTGATAAAACAGTTCTTCAAATACCTGAAGAAAACACTTCCAATGATTTATCTCATCAACTCAACAACTTCAACATCCACCACAACAAATTTCATTATCATTTCTCAAATTCCAAAATTCAAATCAATAATTTCCAATTCAATATCATTCAAAAAAATACTAAGTAATTTCATTCAAATTAAAACAAAATAATTTCATTCCCAATTTCATTAAAGTTAAAACAATTTACATTCAGCAATCCAGAATTTACATTAGAAAAATCCAAACTAATATTATTACAAACTTTATACAACTGCTCATGACCAGTTCTACATGTACATACATTTACATACATCAAAATAATTATACAATCATGGTATAAAATATACCCTATAGAACTTCAGGGAAGGTGGCTCCACAATCCTCAGCAGCTCACTCTGCTGCTCCTCTAGTCTCTATATTTGTGACAGCAATAACATCCATTGCTGAGTACTATGACTCAGTGGTGAACAATATACTAAAATAATCTTTATGAAGAATTTAAATCATACTTATTCAAAAACTGAACTGAATATAAGAAATAAATACAAACATGATTTATAAGGTTTTAATCCAAGCAATTTCATTTCGAAAGTCTCAAAACAAATTTCATAAAAATACACAGTTATATGGATATCCAGAGGCTTATGAGAAATCACATCACAAGGCTAGCTAGCTCAAATATATGGATATCCATTCAATTTCTTCTTTTACTGGCACACACCTCAACACTTCAGCTAGAGAAGGAATCAAAATTTGAAACTATTTCTTCCCACTAGTCATGCTAGTGAGGTATTCAAATATATGGTCATGACACTGTGGTTTCAAAACTATCTTAACAATTTACTAAACATTTATTGCCATTTCAAACACATAAAAGTAAACTTTCAATAATTTAAGTCAAAAGCATTGTGACACCCCTTACCCGTCTACAGTGTAGCCAAGCAAGATATGCCACACAGTGTGCCGGAGCACCAAATCATATTTTAATTCAATTTACCCTTTTTACTTATTTATTTACAATTTTTGATTAATCTAAATCTTTCTGCAAATTTTATAGAAAATCCGGCAAAGTGCCGGCTGTAAATTGAAAAAAACAGTTCTTCTGAATCTGTTAAAAACACTTCTAATAAAATTATCACATCATTCTCAGTCAACCACCAATATATTCTCAGCAATTTCTCAATTGACTTTAGTATCTCAAAATTTAATTCAATTCATATTACAATCAACTCAATGAGAAATGCTCACATTTATTACTGAACATAGTTCACAGATAATTATGTCAAAAGCCAAATTACATAAATTTATAATATACATTACAGAAGTTTACAAAGTACAAAATATCAAAATATCAAAAGTGGCCTAATGTCCTACCAAATGCACTGTAATGTGAGGTGACTCTGGACTCCGAGCACAAATCTGAAGGCACACCCTGTATGAGGCTTGCTGGACTCCCCAGCTATGTCTCAAGTACCTGCGCGTGGCAAAAGCGACGCGCTAAGCAATTCTGCTTAGTGGTGACAATATAAAATAAAATAACTAAAATAAAGTAAATATGCAGAATGTATGTTTACATTTTTGGTAGACTAAATTTCTGATATTTATTGCAGTATTATTTGATTAAAATTTGGTAAAATTTATTATCATTGCCCAAGTAACCCATGCTAGTTGACTGGACTGGATAAACGGGTAAACTGGCACTGGGTACTAAGTACCTCGGACCATCACACCATCGGTCACATTGTGTCTCCTGGTGTGCAACAGAACAGCTAATAAGCTGTAATAATTATCAGGGATGAAACCCAAGTATAATATCTCAATCAACATAGCCAAAGGCTATTTTATCACAAAATGGTACGTGAGGCCATAAAACTCAAAATGGCATGAAGCCATATGTAGTACTGCTAGCAGAACCCTATTGGCATGCCAACCTATCTAAACCAATCTTGCTAGGTGTACTAGGGCATGTTACACTTTTAAATTATACAATTCTAGAAATTTAAGTTTAGGTGTTACTATTCATTTCATTAGTCAACTAAAATGTTGACTTTTGCATAGGCAATAGGTACATTGGTTCTAATACTCCCAATATACCACATTTTGCATTCTAAAATTGTTGGTATTGGTTGCCAATACCATTTCTAAGTCTAATGTTAATTGTTCAAAATTTTCAGTTTTCAAGCTTTGTATTTACTGTTCCTTTAGTTATTTTTACGGTGGGAATTGGGCAAAATGATCAACATGAAAGTTATTCCTTATTTTGTCTAGTTACATTTCCTTTTTGAATCACTCCATTTGGTGTTTTGTAGCTCAAGTTACGGCCCAAAAACCACAACTGACCGGATTACAAATTTTCCAGATTTTATGGAATGACCAATCTATAGTATTTTGAACAGTGACTACAGGTTACTTTTTGAATATGTTATGGTCATAATTTGGGTTACATTTCTTAATGAAAGTTGTAGGTCTATATCTTAGCTTGTTTCTGGTAAAATTTCAAGTCAATTAGACCTTTCTACACTGAGTTATGACCAAATGACTAAACACTATTTATTTGGTCATTTTACCCAGGCAGAATGCAGGTCATCCGGATTAGGGCAATCTTTAGGTCAACTTGGTTTGGTTTTCTGGGCATGGTTTCTTCACCAAAGTTGTGCCATTATGTGTCTAGTTTCATGTCCAATTGGCCTTGCACCAATTGAACCTCTACAATTCCAGTGCTTGCTGCCCAAACCTGCTGGACTCATGCCCAGTCTTGCAGGTCACTAAGGCCAGCCACACCAAACTCAATTCCCACTACACAACCCACTTCATTTTTTATTCAAATAAAACCAAATGGTCACTAATTGACCATTAAAACCTACTTTCATCATCACATCATCAAAGTCTCATTTTCATCCCAAACCCTAACTCAACTATCACAAACCATGCATTATAATTTGCATTTCATCACTCCACTTAAGAGATTCATATTAAGGGTAGCCATACTATCATTTTAGCTCCATAAAAATCATCACAATCTTACCCCAACCAAGGCTGTCGAAAATATGAGATGGGCATACACATGGTATTTAATAAATTTCTTTGTAATTTACACTCAATCATAGTCCTTTAACATGAATTTAAAGAGAAAATCAAGGTTAGATCACAAACCTCTAATGGAATCACCTTTCAAGCTTGTAAGAACTCTTCCACTTTACTTCTTTTTGTTCCCAAAAGCTTCACTAAGATAAAAGAGTAAGGTTTTGTGTTGGGCACTTAGGGTTTAGTTGAAAGAAACTAAAGGAATGAAGCTTGAAAATCATGAAAATGGAGGAGAGAGGTGAGGATTGGATTTCGGCCAAATGAAGGAGAAGGTGGCTGCTAGCTTTTTCTAGAGTTTTGATTTCTTTTCTTTCCTTTTAATGTGTTATAAGTGGTTTTATTACATTTGATTGGCCCATAGATTTTAAATGACCTCATGCTTACCTCATTAAATCAATATTTTCTCTTTTCTCTTTTTTTTTTTCTTTTTTTCTTTACTACTCACTTTTAATTTCATTTTTAGCAATGTTTATTCATATTTGATATCATAAAATTTATGTACTTAATTGGAAAAGTTGGTTAAAAATAATCTCTGAAGATGAAATGACAAAAATGCTCTCCGTTTGGCTTAACAAGCCAAAATTGTGTGTACCGATAGAAAAATTTTTCTAAGTATTTTCTTAGCATTCTAATGCCATAAGAACCTCAATGACCCTTCTCTGGAGTTTTAAAAATTATTTTATAATTTTTCCCTCGGGTCTAGGGTTGTTAACGACCTTCACCGTTACTTCCCCTTCGGGTTATTCATCACTGGGGTTTCGACTCGTTTAACCTTAGTATATTTCGTTCCTATAAATTTTCCTTGATTTTTATGAGCATTATTTAGTTTCTTTATAACTCCTCACTCTAGTCTATTTAAAATTTCAAACATTCTAGCTACCCGGACCGACATTGGTCATCGGAAAGTAGATTGTATGGACTAGCTAAAGTGAGGATGTTATAAGCATAATACACATTTTGCAATATAAGTAATTCATTTCATGCACTTTGCAAAGTGAATTTTAAATAATATTGATATTGTGCACAAACCTTATGCGAGTCACCTCTTGGCCTTGACTCGATGCCTCAGGTTCTTTCCCGGTATTCTTTTCAACTGAAACATACAATTTCACAGTGTTTCTGTATCATAATTTATGATAAATCCAAAAATGAATTTAAATCTACTTATACCTAGCTTTAATATGCTAAACTTGACATTCTTTAAAATTTGTATTTCGAGGTTACTATTCATGATACTATTCAAGTCAATTTATTGACTTTCTAATGCTTAATAGGTATGGGAATTCTAATTTCACTCACATACCACATTTTGATTACCAAATTTGTTGGTTTTGGTTATTTTCTCAAATCTTAAGTCTTTTAGGCACAAATTTCAAATTTTCAGTTTTGGTATCCTATGTTGTACTATTCCATTGGTCATGTTGCTGTTAGAATTTGGCTAAGTTTTCTTTATAGAAGTTATTTCTTATTATCTTAAATTTATTTTCCTTTTTGAATCACTCCATTTGGAGTTTTTTAGCTCAAGTTATAGCCATTTGAACATGGCTGGCCGGATTAGTCTAACCCAGATTTTCTGGGCACCTAATTTGGTTCTGGCAGTTTTGAGTCACTAAATTTGGGTGGCTAAATGACTTTGGTTAAGGGAACAATTTGGACTTGTGTTCTTCATGAAAGTTGTAGGGCTATGTCCCATCTTTCTACTGGTAAAATTTTAGATCATTTGGACCTGCCTAGCCTAAGTTATGGCCAAATGAACAAACACTGTTTATTTGGTCATTTTTGTACAGGGCAGTGTGCCCAATTTCGGGTTTCGCCAATTTGTTCACTATGCTATGGTCACTTTCTGGGCATGATTCCTAAATGAAAAATTTGCCATTTTGTGTCTAGTTTCATTCCCAAATGGTCTCATCCCAATTGGGTTGATAAATTTTCTATTTTGGTCCCTGAAAGGGACCTTGGTCATGCTGCCTGCAATTTGACCATAGCCATTCCGAATTTAAACTTAATTCCAACACTTTCTACACACCAGAATTGGTCATACATGATCATTTTTCAACTCAAGTAAGGTCAGCCATATCATTGGACTAATTCTCACATTTTTCTCTCCCAAACCCTTAGTGCCAAAAACCTAATTCATAAAATTTAAATCTAATGCATTCTAAACACCAATCCATAGTCTACATACATAATTCAACTTAAACAACCATTCAAATACATCAAATTCAATCATTTCAAATCCTAATGTATTGCTGGCCGAATTTCTATTTGGTCCCCCAAGGATAGTTTTCTTTTAATTTTAAGTATATTTCTAAGTTAATTGAACTAAGAACATAAATATTTAACTAAAATATTCAAGTTTAGATTACTAACCTCAAACTTTGACTTCCAAATTTTCCAAATCTTCAATTCCTTCCTTTTCTTTGTCCTCCAATCTTCTTTTTTACTTGAGTTAGTAAGGTTTTATGAAGAAATTTAGGAGAAATTAGAGGTATGTGCATGGAAATCAAGCTTGAAACCAAGCTTTAATGGTGGAATACATAGAGACAGAAGAGGGATATGGGACGGCTGCTTGTGAGGAAAAAGAGTGAATAATTTTGTTCTTTTTTTCTTTTTTTTTTTTTTGTCTTTATTAGTTGTAATTGACTTGGTCAAAAATTAAGTTAATTAAAATTAAACTTTGACATCATGTGTGATGTCATCCAATGAGGTAAGCATGATGTAATAAACTTTTTCTTTTTTTCTTTTGCATTTAATTTTCTATTAGTTCTTTATTAAATTTTTTTGATCCTGAAATTTTCTTTTCTCTGATTTTATTGGACAGTTAGGTCAGGAGTCAGCTCTAGGGGTAAATTGACCAAATTGCCTCTTGCCGGTTCAATCTGGTTTGCAAATAATTTAATATTTCTTCCGGATCCCTGACCTAATTATTTGACTAACTTAACAATTCTTTTTCATGATTTTCTCTTTTCCACTGTGTTCGCAATAGTTTTAAGGACCGCGGCGTCACATTTTACGGTTCGAAATTTGAGTTTAAATCGACCTCGCAGTCCTTCCCGAGAAGGTCACCCATCGCTGTGACTCTCGGCTCATTTAACTTCTTGTGTTCTGTTTTTCTTATTTATACTTAACCATTTGACAATTACTTATTATTTGTTTTCATGGCTTATTTAGTTGACTTAGATGTAGTTCTAATCCTCTTAATTATCCAGATCGACACCAATCATCAGAATAGTGAAATATACCAAGCTATGCAAATAGGGGTGTTACAATTCTATTCTTATGTTGTTAAGAATGTAAGTGACAATATTTCTAGCACAAAGTATTATAAATTGGTTCACAATCAAAGATACTTCACAATAAGGAGAAGACTTATCCAGAAAGATTGTAATCATGTTTGTTCCCAAGTTATTTATATGAGATATAAATAAGATAGAATGGTGAGTCTCATGCTATATAACTGAAGGAGCGAAAGCATGAAAATTATTAGATTAGAATATTAAATTCAAAAATTTTCTTCTAGGGTCTCATGCATCATGCAATATTCATTATTTACCTATTGATTTCAACGTTCAATAGCATATTAAAACACTTTTAATATATATTTGGATTTACATTTGCCATTTAAGATTTTTGAATTAACAAATTAATTCATTAAAACTCTAGATTAAAAAAAATAATATGTGCACTAACCTTTTGATGCACTGTAGATGTAATTGGTATCTTTATGAAGCACTTAGGACCCCAAGAGTTGTCCCTTTAGCTTGTCCACACTAAGATCATCAATGGCAGCCCCTAAACCAGCTTCTCAAGTCTTGCCAACCAATTAGAAATTAGGGATTTGCCTTTAGAAAGGTTGTAGATGTGTATAGGACACTAGAAACAATTTCTAGCAATTTTAATTCAAAGAAAACAATTGATTTCTCTTTGAATTGATGAGAGAAGATGAAGAGAAGAGAGAAGCATAAAGGTGGCAGCACCTTTTAGAGAAAATAAGAATAGTGGCTAATTTTTTTTTTCTCATAACATCACTTTATATAATTAGGCCATCACTTAAAACCCTTGCCACATGTCATCACCTGATTGCATCTTAATATTAATTGACCTAATCAAATTAAGCCAAGTGTCAAAGCTAGATTTAATCTTGACTTTAATCACCTTGCATGATAGGAAGACAAATGACAAACTTATATGGTGTCATGTGTCACCATCTCATGGTGTCACATGTCACCCTATGAAATGACCAAATTACCCTTGTGTTTTAATTTTGAGTTCTCAACAAAAAATAATTATTTCTCCTCTTTTAATCAGTTTATATCAAATGTAAATTAATTGATTAATCTCTATTAATTAATTTCTCATTATTAAATTCATATTTAAACACTTTAAATATAAATTTAACTTATACTATACATCCAATAACCTAGATTAGGTTTCAAGCCATGTTAGGGACTTTGCAATCTTGTTGCAAACCAAACCTATTTAATTAATCAATTAAATTCTTTAATTAATCAATTAAATTCTTTAATTAATCAATTAAATCACATTTAACTTAGTGATTATCTTGTGTATGTGTGTGACTTTCTAGGCTCATCACTAATTGGTAATGAGATATGATATTAACTCTTAATATCATTAGAACTCTTTCTTACCATAAATAATTTCTCTAAATCATTTAGGCATCTCATAGACCATGGTTGACACCTAGCATAGCATGCCATGGCCACCCAATCAGTAACAAGGAATACCTTAAATGAACCTATAATCATATGTTACCATGCACTAGAATATCTCTGTTACAAAATCCCAGTTTGACCTGGAGTCATAGTTTATGTCAAACCCCATTTGCTATGAATGTTATGTTCTCTTTTAATTATAATTCTTGATTAAAAAGATTTTCTCATCAGAAACTCTTTTCTGATTAAATCTGTCTGTCCTGGCCAGGAACTTGAAACATTAAGAACAATTAAATGAACATAGGATTTTATCCCTGTTTATTTAGGGTAACAAATTCCATCTTGATCAATACCTACCTCCATATATAACTAGTGGGAGCCAACACATGCCCATATACCCATACAAAGTACAAGTATGAAAGCAGTATCAAACTCAGACCACCTATATACAAGATAACCGTGTTATCTCAGGTCTAAAGATTATGTGAACTGATATGATATATGAAAATACATTGACAAGAGTAAACTCTATGTTCTTGTCATATGCGTCACTGGTTCGGCCTACTTATCATGTATAAGTGCCTATCATGTTTGTTATATGGCATGAGACTCACAATTCCATCTTATTTATATCTCATATAAATACCTTGGGAACAAACATGATTACAATCTTTATTGATATGTTATGTCCTGTGTGAAGTATCCTCGATCGTGAACCAATTTATGATACTTTGTGCTAGAAATACTGTCACTCATATTCTTAACAACTTAAGAATAGAATTTCTAATAAAATATCAAAGGACCTTTTCTATTACACATAAATACATTACGTAAATGGAAAAGTGAAATTACCTTTTATTAATAAAATATGTACAAGATACATACTAAATGATATGCTCTAGGGCATACTACTAACAATCTACCACTAGCACTAGAGTCATTCATTACAATATCTTAGACCCATCTTCTTAAGATGTCGGTCTAACTGAGCTTGTGACAAAGGCTTCATGAATGGATCAGCTGGATTTTCAGCTGATGCTATTTTCTGCATGGCTACATCGCCTTGCCCAACTATCTCTCTGATAATGTGGTAGCGCCTTTCTATGTGTTTGGATTTCTAGTGAGATCGGGGTTCCTTATCCAAATAGTCTCTTTTACAGCATCTGATACAGCAATATACTCGGCCTCTGTAGTGGAATCTGCAGTCATACTTTGTTTAAAACTCTTCCAACTAACTGCACCTCCATTACAAATGAACACATACCCAGAGGTAGACTTTCTATCATCGATATTTGATTGGAAATCAGAATCAGTATAACCATCCAATTACTAGTCACCACCTTCATAAATCAAGAATAAATCCTTAGTTCTTCTCAAGTACTTAAGGATATTCTTGACAACTATCCAGTGTTCCAAACCTGGATTGGATTGAAACCTACTAGTCAAACTAACAGCATGTGCGATATTCGGCCTAGTACATATCATTGCATAAATCAACCTTTCAATAGCCAAAGCATATGGAATCCTGACCATTTTATCTCTTTCCTCATGTGTCTTTGGAGACATCTCTTTAGAAAGGTGGATACCATATCTCACTGGTAACAATCCTCTCTCGGAATCAAGCATGTTAAACCTCTTTAATACCTTTCCCAAGTATAGATTTTAGGATAAACAAAATTTTCTTTTTGCTCTATTTCTATTGATGCGAATCCCAAGAATATCTAAGTCTTTCATGGAGAATGTATTTGACAACCATACCTTTATAGCTGTTAACATACCTATGTCATTACCCATCAACAAAATGTTATCCACATATAAGACAAGGAAAGTGATAGCACTATCACTAACCTTCTTATATACACATGGCTCATCCTTATTTTTGATAAAACCAAATGACTTAATGGCTTCATCAAAATGGATGTTCCAACTCCTCGAAGCTTGTTTTAACCCATAAATGGATCGCTTTAGCTTGCATACCTTGGAACCATCTTGGGATTCAAAACCCCTAGGTTGTTTCATGAAAATGTTTTCTTCAATGTGTCCATTGAGAAAAGTTGTTTTAACATCCATCTGCCAAATCTCATAATCATAGTATGCAGCTATTACTAATAGAATCCTAATTGATTTAAGCATGGCAACAGGTGAGAAAGTCTCCTCATAGTCAATTCTTTGCCTTTGGTGAAACCCTTTCGCTACTAGCCTTACTTTATAGGTCTTTACCTTTCCATCAGAACCAATTTTCTTCTTGAAAACCCATTTGTTCCCTATAGGTACAATACCTTCAGGTGGGTCAACAAGATCCCAAACTTGATTCTTATACATGGAATCAATCTCGGATTTCATAGCATCAATCCATTTTGAATAGTCTATATCTGATATAGCTTCTTCTTAGGTAAGTGGATCATCTCTATGATATACTTCTTCATGAGAAGACAACTCTTGTTCTTCTTCATGAAGAAAACCATATCTCACTGGTGGGTGAGATATCCTGGTTGATCTGCGAGGAATAGCTGTAGATGTTTCATCAATAGGTGTAGGTTGACTAGATGGATCCATATCCATCTGATCTGTTGGTTGGTCAGAATTCTCCAATTCTAACTCTATTTGCCTTCCTTTGCCTCCTTCTTAAACAAACTGTTGTTCAAGAAATGTGGCATCTCTACTTACCACAACCTTTTATGATGTAGGCAAATAAAAATAATATCCAAAACTCTCTTTTGGATATCCAACAAATCGACCTTTTTCTGATCTGGTTTCCTATTTATCAGTGTTCAGCTTTTTGATATAATTTGGACAACCCCAAATCTTAACATGCTTAACACTTAGTTTTCTTCCATGCCATATCTCATAAGGTGTGGAAGATACTGATTTTGATGAAATCCTATTCAGAATATGCAAAGCTGATTCTAATGCAAATCCCCAAAAGGAAATTGGCATATCAGTATAGCTCATCATACTACGTACCACATCTAACAGGGTACGATTTGTCCTTTCAGATACACCATTCAGCTGTGGCATTCCTGGAGGAGTCAGCTGGGAAACAATGTCACGTTCTTTCAAGTATTCATCAAATTTAGTACTTAAGTATTCACCTCCACGATCTGATCGAAGAGTTTTAATACTTTTTTCTGTTTTATTTTCTACTTCAGATTTAAATTCTTCGAACTTTTCAAAGGATTCATGTTTATATTTCATCAAATAGAAATACCCAAACTTTTATTTATCATCAGTAAAGGTAATAAAGTAATGAAAACCACCTCTAGCCATTTCCTTAAATGGACCACATACATCACTATGTGTTAGCTCTAAAATATTTTTAGCTCTTAGTGCTTGTCCAACAAAGGGTGATCTAGTCATTTTGCCCTGAAGGCAGAATTCACAAGTTGGAGCAAGTTCAGAACCCAATGTGTAACACCCTCCCTGTAGCAACTCTATACATTCTACTGTTTCGGTGACCAGTGTCGGTCCAGATAGCTAGAACGTCCGGAAAAATATTTAAACTAAAGTGAGGAACCATAATTAACTCAAATATTAATAAGAAAAATTTAGGAAATATTTTAGAAATAAAATACAACCAAGTTAAATGAGCCGGTGCCCTTGCGATGGGTAACCTAGTGGGAAGTTGCGGTTCTCGCAACTAGGAGCCCTAGACCCAGGGAAAAATTCATAAAATAAGTTTTGGGATACCAGAGAAGGGTCATTGAGGTTCCTAATGCATTAGAATGCCAAGAAAATGCTTAGAAAATTTTTTCAATCGGTACAGATAATTTTGGTCTGTTAAGCCAAACGGAGGGCATTTTGATCATTTTGCCTTCAGAGGTGATTTTTGGCTGATTTGTCTAGTTAAGTAAATAATTATTATGACACAAAATATGAATAAATATTGCTAAAAATTAAATTGAAAATGAGTAGAAAAGAAAAGAAAAAGAAAAGGAAAAAAAAAAACTCAAATTTTGACATCATAATGACGTCATTAAAACTCCCATCCAATTAAAACTTGACAAACCCCTTTTTAAGACATAAAAGAGAATAAATGAAAGTAAAAATAAACTCATATTCTTCCTCGCTAAAGGCTGGCCGAACCAGCTCCATGGACCCTCCACCATAGTTTAAGCTTCAAAGCTTGAAACCCTTACTTATCTCACCCCAAAACCCTAAACACCCTTCACAAATATTAACCCCCACATCAAGAGCAAGGTTTTGATTATCATAAAGTGAAGAAATTCCAAGGTTTATACAAGCCAATAAAGAGACCAAAGAGGTTAGTACATATTAATTACTTAATCTTGTTTATTTCTTAAAATTTAGTTTGAATATAAATAAATAATTAAGAAATTGAGAAAAATCATGTGCGAAATTGAGAATGGAATTTTGGCCAACTTTATGGAAGTGGTAGTTGATGGATTTAAAATGGCTTAGAAATGGTGTTGATGTGTAGACATAAATTTGAAATGGATTAGTATGCCTAATTGACATGTGTTGTGTAAACCTTGAATTGGAGCTAGGGTTTGGACACAAAAACTTGGATTTTGTTCATGTGTTGGTGAATGAAAGTTTAAATGGTCAATTAGTGACCATTTGGCTGTGTATGATGAAGAATTGAAGTGAGCTGAGGCTTGGCATTTGTGTATGGGTGAGCTGCCTTGGCTGACCTGCAGGACTGAGCATGAGTCCAGCAGGTTTGGGCAGTTATAAATGGAGTTGTATAGGTTCAATTGGTGCAAGGCTAATTGGACATGAAACTAGACACATAATGGCACCACTTTGGTGAAGAAATCCTGCCCAGAAAACCAAACCATGTTAGCCTAAAAATTGCCCTAATCTGGGTTACTTGCATTCTGCCTGGGCAAAATGACCAAATAAATAGTGTTTATTCATTTGGTTATAACTCAGTGTAGAATTGTCCAATTGACTTGAGATTTTACCAGTACAAAGCTGAGACATAGACCTACAACTTTTATAAAGAACACAAATAAAAATTCTGACCATAACCTAGTTAAATTTCCAACCAAACTTAGGTTACCAAATCTGGCAGAACCAGTTTTGCTCAGAATTTTGGATTTTGTCCAGTCCGGCCAGTTATGGTGTTTAGGCCATAACTTGAGATACAAAACTCCAAATAGAGTGATTCAAAAAATGAAATATAACTAGACAAAATAAGGAACAACTTTCATGAAGACAACTTTGCCAAATTCTTACTGTATAAATGACCAATGGAATAGTAAACTTAAGGCTTGAAATCTGAAAATTGTGAATAATTAACACTAAGCTTAGAAATGGTATTGGCAACCAATACCAACAACTTTAGAATGCAAAATGTGGTATGTTGAGAGTATTAAAACCAATGTACCTATTGTCTATACAAAATTCAATGTTTTAGTTGACTAAGGAAATGAATAGTAACACCTAAACCTAAATTTCAAGAATTGTAAAATTTAAAAGTGTAACATGCCCTAATACACCTAGCAAGGTTGGTTTGGATAGGTTGGCACGCCAATAGGGTTCAGTTAGTAGTACTGCACATGGCATTATGCCATTCTGTGATTTTATGGCTTTTAGCCATTCTGACATTGTGATGATACTTGGACTTGTGCCTAATATTTATTACAGCTTATTAGCTATTCTGTTGCACACCGGGAGATACATATGTGACCGATGGTGTGACGGCCCGAGGTACTTGATACCCAGTGCGGTTACCGTTTATCGATCCAGTCATCATCCAAAGATAGGTTACTTGGGGAACTTTAAATGGAAGTAGATAAATTTAATGAAATTATGAATACAACAAGTACAAAATAAATAAGATTACCAATAATGATCGAAAAATTTGTTTGCATAAGACATCAGAACATGCACTGCATATTTATTTTTTGTTATTTATTTTTATTTTATTGTTGGCACCACTAAGCATTATTGCTCAGCACATTGCTTTTTGTCACGCGTAGGTTTGGGAGAGACCGACCAAGAGCCCAGTAGACCACAAACTGGGTGAGATCTTCTGCAACTCTGCATAGTGTCTGTGTCACCTCACCAACATCAGTGCATTGGTAGGACACTAGGTTTCATTTTGGGTATTTTGTAATTAACTTTTATTTTATCATATGAAATTGAGACTCATGTAATGTATTTTGTTATCAATGTAAATAGTGAAAATTATGTTGATGAATGAAAAAGTGAATATTTATTTATGACTTGTACACGAATATCCTATGTAATGAATGAATGAGAAATGGGAGTATATTTGAGAAATATTGAGATTTTGTTGATGAAATGGAGTTTGGGAGTGATTGAATATTTTGGAAGTGTTTTTCACAGGTTCCGAAGAACTGTTTTATCCATTTTTAGTCGGCATTCTGCCAGATTTTCTATAAAATTTGCGGAACCTCAAATAAATTATAATTTCAATAAATGACTTAAATGAATTATATTTCACAAATTGTACTTCATAACTGTGGAAAAAATAAATTAGGAAGAATAAAAATTATTGAATTAAAATAGGGTATTTCGGTACACTGCGTGGCATATCTTACTCGGCTACACTGTAGATGGGTAAGGGGTGTCACATTCAGTGGTATCAGAGCACGGTTTAGGCGTTTCTGGGCCTAGATTGAGTCCATACCATGCATTCCATTTGTAAAAGTCGAGGTGACACTAATGCAGATCTGTTTGTCTTTGTTATTTTGAATAGGATATAGACCCACATCTCAGAGAGCTGTTGAGGAGGAAGTGGAGAGTCATGCTCCACCTGCAGTAGTTGAGACTGGGGGCAGGGGAGAACCTGCTCCGCCAGCTCTAGCAGAAACTACTCAGCCTCCACAAGCCATGTTTTAGCAAATGGCTGAATTCTTCAGACAAATGGCTGGGGTAATGCCACCACCACCACCACCACCACCTCCACAACAGAAATCACACCTGGAAAGACTGAGAAAATTTGGAGCAGTGGATTTCTTTGGCAAGAGAGAAGATGATTCTGTTACAGTCGAAAATTAGTTGAAAAGAACCGGTAGAGTTTTGAAACAACTCCACTGCACTCCAGAGAAAAATCTAGAAGCTGTTGTATCTCTGTTGCAAGATGATGCCTACCAATGGTGGGATACAGTGTCTAGTGAAGTGCAGCCAGAAGTAATAACTTGGGACTTCTTCCTCTCAGAATTTAAGAAGAAATATGTGGGTAGTGTATACCTAGAAGAATAAAGAAGAGAGTTCATTAACCTGAGGCAGAGATAGCTGGCAGTGGCAGTGTATGAAAAAGAATTTGTCAGACTAAGCCACCATGGAAGGGAGATAGTCCCTAATGAAGCCGAGAGGTGTAAAAGATTTGAAGAGAGATTAAATGATAACATAAAGATCATGATCATTGCCTTGGGAATCACAGACTTCACCAAGTTAGTGGAAGCTGCAATAAAAGTTGAAAAAGTAAAAATAAGTGAGCAGACCAGAAGAGAGAGATAGCAGAAGAGGGGCTCAGGTCAGTCTAGTTCATTTCCTACACCTGGGAAGAAGTTTAAAGGTCCACCTGCACAGAGTTCAGGTCAACCACAAGGTCAGGGTCAGTCCCAGGGGCTCGGGCCCAGGCCACAGTTAACCCCTATGAGAGGTCAGTCCACACTATTAGTGGGCAGCTCTCCAGGGATGGGGTTCAGGGGACCCGCCCCAGCATCTTCTGCATGTCCACATTGCCTAAAGTGGCATAAGGGGAGTGTTGGAGAGTGACTAGTGCTTGCTTAAGGTGTGGGTCGACAGAGCATCAGCTAAGGAACTGTCCACGCAGAACTACTACAGCTGCTCCAACACAAGCAGACAGACCTGCTCCTGCACCACAAAGGGGTAGGAAATCTAGCAAATCTGAGGTAGTGGGACCATCACAGAGGCCTGCATCTGAGCCAGCAGAGAGGCCTGAGGGCAGACCACCTGCTAAAGCCTATGCCATGAGAGCTCAGGAGGAGCAAGATGCCTCGGACGTCATCAGGGGTATGTTCTCCCTTTACAATACATTTGTGCATGCATTGGTGGATCCAGGATCCACTCATTCATACATCTGCATCAACCTACCTGTAGAAAGGGGGATATTAGTAGGGGAGAGTGACCAAGACATTCTGGTCACTAATCCATTGGGCCATAATGTAGTGGTGAAAAAAGTGTACAAAGGTTGCCCGTTAAGGATTCAGGGATATGAATTCTTGGCAGACCTGATTGAGTTACCTTTCCATGAGTTTGACGTGATTTTAGAAATGGACTAGTTGTCACGTTATCAGGCAATGGTTAATTGTAAACTGAAGAGGATTTCTTTGAAAGCTCCTGAGGGTAATGAGATCACAGTTGTGGAGGAAAGGACAGATTTCTTGTCTAATGTCATCTCAGCTACTGTTGCAAAAAAACTGATGAGAAAAGGCTTGAAGCCTACCTAGCACATGTGGTGGATACTAGGCAGGCTAAGCTAGATCTGTGTGACATACCCATAGTAAAAGACTTCCCAGATGTGTTCCCTGAAGAATTGTCTGGCTTGCCACCAGAAAGGGAAGTTGAATTTGCTATTGAGATGCTGCCGGGTATAGCACCAATCTCTATTGCTCCTTATATGATGGCGCCCATAGAATTGAAGGAACTGAAAATCCAGTTACCAGAGTTACTGGATAAGGGGTTCATACACCCCAGTGTGTCACCATGGGGAGCTCCAGTGCTGTTTGTAAAGAAGAAAGATAGGAATTTGAGGTTATGCATCAATTACTAGCAGTTGAATAAAGTGACTGTGAAGAACAAATATCCGTTGTTTAGAATTGATGATCTGTTTGATCAGTTGAAGGGAGCAGGAGTATTTTCCAAAATTGATCTCAGATCAGGGTATCATCAGTTGAGGGTGAAGGATGCAGATGTGCCAAAGACTGCATTCAGGACCCGGTATGGGCATTATGAGTTCCTAGTGATGCCCTTTGGCCTAACAAATGCACCAGCGGCATTCATGGACCTTATGAACTGTATCTTCCATCTATACTTAGATCGGTTCGTAGTGGTCTTTATTGATGATATTTTGGTATATTCCAAAATCAGTGAAGAACATGATGAGCATTTGAGGATTGTTCTGCAAACCTTGAGAGAAAAGAAGCTGTATGCTACGTTGTCTAAGTGTGACTTTTGGTTGAATGAGATTGGATTCCTTGGACACATAATGTCAGCTGATGAGATTAGGGTGGATCGCAAGAAAATAGAAGCAGTGATGGAATGGAAGCCTCCCAGAAGTACAACTGAGAGCAGAAGTTTCTTGGGGCTAGCTAGGTATTACAGAGATTTGTGAAGGGATTTTCATTAATAGCTGCTCCAATAACCAAGTTGTTACACAAGAATGTCAGATTTGACTGGAATGACAAGTGTCAGACCAGTTTTGAGAAGTTGAAGGCTATGTTGACTGAGGCACCAGTGTTAACACAGCCAGTGTCAGGAAAGGACTTTGTGGTCTATAGTGATGCCTCTCATAATGAGTTAGGGTATGTATTGATGCAAGAGGGGAAGGTGGTCGCTTATGCTTCCAGGCAGCTAAGGCCACATGAATAGAATTACCCCACCCATGATCTAGAACTTGCAGCAATTATCTTCGCACTGAAGATATCGAGGCACTACTTGTATGGTGAAAAGTGCTACATTTACAAAGACCACAAAAGTTTGAAGTACTTGCCAACCCAAAAGGAGCTCAACCTTAGACAAAGGCGATGGATTGAGTTCTTGAAGGACTATGATTGTGTGATTGACTACCATCCTGGGAAGGCAAATGTAGTTGCTGATGCTTTAAGAAGAAAATCCATCACAGCTTTGAGATCATTGAATGCCCGTCTATCCTTGACTCGAGATGGAGCTATTTTGGCTGAGTTGCAAGTGAGGCCAAACCTACTACAGCAGATTTTAGATGGGCAGCAGGTAGATGAGAAGCTAAAGGCTATTATGAGCAAAATCCTAGAAGGGAAAGAAACTAACTATGCAGTGAAAAAAGATGGGTGCCTGTACTGCAAAGGAAGATTATGTGTACCAAATGATAGGGAATTGAAGGCCAGTATCCTGAAAGAGGCACACACCAGTGTTTATGCTATGCACCCAGGAAGTACAAAAATGTATCATGATTTGAAACTTCATTATTGGTGGCTTGGTATGAAGAATGATATAGCTGACTATGTGACTAAATGCTTGACATGTTAGCAAGTCAAGGCCGAACATCAAGTTCCATCGGGTTTGCTACAGCCTATACGCATACCTGAATGGAAATGGGATCGGGTCACCATGGATTTTGTAAGTGGTCTACCTCTCACCCAGAAGAAGCATGATGCAGTATGGGTGATAGATTGACAAAGTCAGCTCATTTTCTGCCAATTAGCACTGACTACTCATTGGAGAAGTTAACAGAATTATATATCAATGAGATAGTTAGACTACATGGAATTCCACTTTCCATCATATCTGATCGAGACCCAAGGTTTACATTGAGATTCTGGAAGAAGTTGCATGAATCTTGGGTACACAACTCCACTTCAGCACAGCTTTCCATCCTCAGATGGATGGGCAATTAGAAAGAGTAATCCAGGTAAATAATTGAAACCAATTGAACTAATGCAAATATTGAACTGAAATGATAATAATAATATGAAATATATGTCAGGTCCTTGAGGATATGCTGAGGAGTTGTGTCATTGAGTTTGAGAGAAGTTGGGATAGATACCTCCCACTGGCAGAATTTGCATACGACAATAGCTACTAAGCTAGCATCCAAATGGCCCTATATGAAGCACTGTATGAGAGGAAATGTAGAACTCCAGTGTGCTGGAGTGAATTGAGTGAAGATAAACTGGTAGAGCCAGACCTGGTGAAACAGACTGAGGAGAAGGTAAAGCTAATCAAAGCCAATCTGAAGGTTGCCTTAGACAGACAAAAATCCTATGCCGAGCTGAAGAGAAAAGAAATAAAATATGCAGTGGGCGACAAAGTGTTCCTCAAGGTGTCACCATGGAAGAAGGTACTAAGGTTTGGAAGAAAAGGTAAGTTAAGCCCTAGGTTCATTGGCCCATATGAAGTCATTGAACATGTGGGTCCAGTGGCCTACATGCTAGCTTTACCACCAGAGCTGGACGAGATCCACAATGTGTTCCACGTGTCTATGCTAAGAAGATACCACTCAGATCCTTCACATATCATTTCTATGGAAGAAATTGAAGTACAACCGGATTTAACATACGAAGAAGAACCCATACGGATCCTAGCTCGAGAAGTGAAAGAGTTGAGGAATAAGCATATTCCACTGATGAAAGTGCTTTGGAGGCACCACAACACCGAAGAGGCAACTTGGGAAAGTGAAGAGACTATGAGGCAACAGTTTCCTCAACTGTTTGCATCAGGTAAATTTCAATGATGAAATTTAAATTAGAGGGGAAGAGTTGTAACAACCTCCCTATAGCAACTCCATACATTCTACTGTTCCGGTGACCAGTGTCGATCTGGACAGCTAGAACGTCCGAAAAAATATTTAAACTAAAGTGAGGAACCATAATTAACTCAAATATTAATAAGAAAAATTTTAAAAAAATTTTAGAAATAAAATACAGCCAAGTTAAATGAGCCGATGCCCTAGCGATGGGTAACCTAGTGGGAAGTTACGGTTGTCGCAATTAGGAGCCATAGGCCAGGGGAAAAATTCATAAAATAATTTTTGGGACTCCAGAGAAGGGTCATTGAGGTTCCTATGGCATTAGAATGCTAAGAAAATGCTTAGAAAAATTTTTCAATTGGTATAGAAAATTTTGGTCTGTTAAGCCAAATGGAAGGCATTTTGGTCATTTCGCCTTCAAAGTTGATTTTTGGCTGACTTGTCTAGTTAAGTAAATAATTATTATGACACAAAATATGAATAAATATTGCTAAAAATTAAATTGAAAATGAGTAGAAAGGAAAAGAAAAAGAAAAGGATAAAAAAAAAACTCAAATTTTGACATCGTAATGATGTCATTAAAACTCCCATCCAATTAAAACTAGACAAACCCCCTTTTTAAGACATAAAAGAGAATAAATGAAAGTAAAAATAAACCCATCTTCTTCCTTGCTAAAGGCTGGCCAAACCAGCTCCATGGACCCTCCACTATAGTTCAAGCTTCAATGCTTGAAACCCTTACTCATCTCACCCCAAAACCCTAAATACCCTTCACAAATATTAACTCCGACGTCAAGAGCAAGGTTTTAATTATTATAAAGTGAAGAAATTCCAAGGTTTATACAAGCCAATAAAGAGACCAAAGAGGTTAGTGCATGTTAATTACTTAATCTTGTTTATTTCTTAAAATTTATTTTGAATATGAACAAATAATTAAGAAATTGAGATAAATCATGTGTGAAATTGAGAATGGAATTTTGGCCTGCTTTATGGAAGTGGTAGTTGATGGTTTTGATGGATTTAAAATGGCTTAGAAATGGTGTTGATGTGTAGACATAAATTTGAAATGGATTAGTATGCCTAATTGACATGTGTTGTGTAAACCTTTAATTGGAGCTAGGGTTTGGACACAAAAACTTGGATCTTATTCATGTGTTGGTGAATGAAAGTTTAAATGGTCAATTAGTGACCATTTGGCTATGTATGATGAAGAATTGAAGTGAGTTGAGGCTTGGCATTTGTGTATGGGTGAGCTGCCTTGGTTGACATGCAGGACTGAGCATGAGTCTAGCAGGTTTGGGCAGTTATAAATGGAGTTGTGGAGGTTCAATTGGTGCAAGGCCAATTGAACATGAAACTAGACACATAATGGCACCACATTGGTGAAGAAACCCTGCCCAGAAAACCAAACCAAGTTGGCCTAAAAATTGCCCTAATCTGGGTGACTTGCATTCTACCTGGGCAAAATAATCAAGTAAATAGTGTTTATTTATTTGGTTATAACTCAGTGTAGAAAGGTCCAATTGACCTAAAATTTTACCAGCACAAAGCTGAGACATAGACCTACAACTTTTATGAAGAACAAATATCCAAATTCTGACCATAACCTTGGAAAATTGCCATCCAAACTTAGGTTACCAAATCTGGCAGAACCAGTTTTGCCCAGAATTTTGGATTCTGTCTAATCCGGCCAGTTATGGTGTTTAGGCCATAACTTGAGCTACAAAACTCCAAAAGGAGTGATTAAAAAAAGGAAATGTAAATAGACAAAATAAGGAACAACTTTCTTGAAGACAACTTTGTCAAATTCCTACTGTATAAATGGCCAATGGAACAGTAAACTTAAGGCTTGAAATTTGATAATTGTGAATAATTAACACTAAGCTTAGAAATGGTATTGGCAACCAATACCAACAACTTTAGAATGCAAAATGTGGTATGTTGAGAGTATTAGAAACAATGTATCTATTGTCTATGCAAAATTCAACATTTTAGTTGACTAAGGAAATGAATAGTAACACCTAAACCTAAATTTCAAGAATTGTAAAGTTTAAAAGTGTAATATGCTCTAGTACACCTAGCAAGGTTGGTTTGGATAGATTGGCATGCCAATAGGGTTCAGTTAGTAGTACTGCACATGGCATTATGCCATTCTATGATTTTATGGCTTTTAGCCATTCTGACATTGTGATGATACTTGGCCTTGTGCCTAATATTTATTACAGCTTATTAGCTGTTCTATTCCACAGCGGGAGATACATATGTGACTGATGATGTGACGGCCCGGGGTACTTGATACCTAGTGCCAGTTTACTCATTTGTCCAGTCCAGTCATCCAGTATAGGTTACTTAGGCAACTAAAAATGGAAGTGGATAAATTTAATAAAATTATGAATACAACAAGTACAAAATAAATAAGATTACCAATAATGATCGAAAAAATTGTCTGCATAAGACATCAGAACATGCACTGCATATTTATTTTCTGTTATTTCTTTTTATTTTATTATTGGCACCACTAAGTATTATTGCTTAGCGCGTTGCTTTTTGCCACACGTAGGTTCTGGAGATACTGACCGAGAGCCCAGTAGACCACAGATTGGGTGAGATCTTCTGCAGCTCTGCATAGTGTCCGTGTCACCTCACCGACATCAGTGCATTGGTAGGACATTAGGTTTCATTTTGGGTATTTTGTAATTAACTTTTGTTTTATCATATGAAATTGAGACTCATGTAATGTATTTTGTTATCAATGTAAATAGTGGAAATTATGTTTATGAATGAAAAAGTGAATATTTATTTATGACTTGTACATGAATATCCCATGTAATGAATGAATGAGAAATGGGAGTATATTTGAGAAATATTGAGATTTTGTTGATGAAATGGAGTTTGGGAGTGATTGAAAATTTTGGAAGTGTTTTTCACAGGTTCCGAAGAACTGTTTTATCCATTTTTAGTGGGCATTCTGCTGGATTTTTTATAAAATTTGCGGAACCTGAAATAAATTATAATTTCAACAAATGATTTAAATGAATTATATTTCACAAATTATACTTCATAACTATAAAAATAATAGATTAGGAAGAATAAAAATAATTGAATTAAAATAGGGTGTTCCGGTACACTGCATGGCATATCTTGCTCGGCTACACTGTAGACGAGTAAGGGGTGTCACACAATGAGGATAAAATCCCCATTTTCTCCAGTTTTGCAATCCTATCTTCTGCAACATGAACTAATCTTAAGTGCCAAATATATTTTGAACTTGAGTTAATTTTCATTATGGCATTGCATTCTTTTAGATTGCTATACTCTTGGCAGTTCCTTTTCCAGTGCCCATCCTTCTGGCGGTGGAAACACTTTCCCTTGCCTTTGTCAGCTTCGGTGTTTATTTTTTGTTTAGCTATCTTGTTGGAAGGACCAGGAATTTGAGATTTCTTTTTCTTATTGCCCTTCTTCTTATTGGACTTTCCAGCAGAAGAAGATGCAATCAAAGCTAACTCTTTTCTTTTATTGCCCGGCATTTTCTTTTGGGCAATAACCAGCATGTTAAGTCAACTAGCCAAGGTGTATTCCTGCTTATTCATATGGAAATTTGTCACAAAATTCCCAAATGACTCAAGTAGGGATTGAAGGATGAAATCCATCTGCAGTTAGAAATCCATGTGAAAGTCAAGATGTTCCAGCTGCTCAATAAGCCAAATCATCTTGTGGACATGATCCCCAATATTCTGTCCTTCAGACTTCCTCATGCGGAATAGCTATCTAGATATCTCATACCTATCATTCCTGCTATGCTCACCATACAACTCTTGCAGGTGAAGGAGGATCTCACTTGCATATTGCATATTTTCATGTTGCTTCTGTAACTCATTACTCATAGAAGCAAACATATAATACTTGGCTCTCATATCATGCTCCTTCCACTTGTCCAAAGTTTCATGTTCCTCTTGAGTGGCCTCTAGAGGTAAAGGACCAGGAACCTTTGAGTCTAGAACATATCTTATATGTTCAAGGTTCAGGACAAGTTTCAAATTTCTGAGCCAATCAGAAAGATTAGGTCCTATCAACCTCTTGTGATCATGTATGCTCGCAAGGATATTGGATAGTGGTGGTTGTTGTGTGCTCATTATTATCAGAAGAATAACCACAGAAAATAACCAGATTAATTAGTAAATGTATCATGTAATTAACCAAAATGATTATGGTTTTTTAATCAAATTGGTCCTCCCACTAACTTAGCGAATCCTACACTTCCAAAGTAGGAAATGAAAATCCTAGTTGGATGGATTTCTAGTGGGTGATTGAATTCTTATAGTCTTATTGATCATCTTCAGGCACATCCATTATTGGAATTACAATAAACTGTAAGTGAGCAACTCCTTGCCCATCACATCTCATGTGAGGTTCAATCCTTTTACCTAGCCCCTAATGCTCAAAATCTCAAGCACATCCATTATTGACTTATCTTGCATTAGTTAAGTTGATTCCATTGAGCCAGTAAATATGCAAATAATTTTAATGTCCTCAGGCACATCCATTATTGGCCACAAAACCATTTACATATTTACAACATCTCATGCTTAACAATTATTCTTAAGAAAATCTCTTAAATTAATTGCATCATATGTAAGTATTTAAAATTTCTTAAAATAATTGCCTCAATTGGGGGGCCCATGATATAATTACCTTAATTATACCATTTCCAACTTAATCATTTGCTTAGAAGATTTAGTGGTCAGCTTAATTACTATTATGGTCTCACTTTGCATATTATCCAATTAACATGCATATATCATATACTTGCATACATTCCCATACATCTCATGCATACATGGATAAACATATAATATGTTATGATCATGGACTTTTTAAGGGATTCAATTCTGAGCCACCAAGAATTGAATCAGGGGCTTTCCTAGGTGCATTTCATTCATTCATATTACAAGAGTTGCGGAAGGAGTACATAATCAACACTTGATCTTGAATTCCTCCCACTGGTCCCACCAATGCTCTTGACCTCCTTGATCTACTTGCAATCCAATTACATAGTAATCCTTTGTAACACCCCTATGTTCAGTAGTGCATTCTACTGTTCTGATGACTAGTGTTTGTCCGGACAGCTAGTGTAACATCCTTATTTTCGTAGTCCGTACGTTCTACTGTTCCGACAGCTAATGTCTTCCCTGAAAAGTTGGAATGTCTGGAACTACACTGTAATGACAATGAGGAAGTATAAAATAATGAAATATGTGATGAGAAAAATTAAGAAAAAATAAAAGAGATAAAATGTGACTAAGTTAAATGAGCCGAACTCGTAGCGATGGGTGACTGCACCGGGAAGTTACGGCGATGATCGTTGACTAGCCCTGGACCGCGAGGAAATATTTTTGGGACCTAATTAAAGGTTTACTGAGGTGTAATTGACATTAAAAATGTCAAAGAAAATTAGTAAGTTAGTATAAACGAAAAACAAAAATTAAAGAAATCAGCGGGTCAAGGATTAAATCGGTGTTATCGAAAAAGGGCATTTTAGTCATTTGACACATAGAGTGGACTTTTGACTTAAATGTCCATGAAAAATAAGTGGTATTAAATTTAGAAATTCCCATGAAAAAAAAATGAAATGAAATTGAAATGCAATTAAAGGAATTATGGGGTTTAATTTAAATATTACATAATATAATTATTATATTAGTAAACTTTACATAGTGGACACTAAGTGGCACTATATAAAGATACCTAAGGAGCATAATTTTCCCACTCGCTTCATCACTTTCATCAAGCTCCTCTCCCATGGCCGAATTGAAGCTCTCAAGTGTCCTCCATGGACGTCTATAAAGCAAGCTCCATTTCCCTACCTTTAAGCCATTATTTCTTCAAACTCCCTTCATGAAAAATGATCCTTGCACCATGAGCAACATATAGGCAGCAAAAAGGAGAGGAAATTCCAAGGATTTTTCAAGCTCTAGTTGAGGTTAGTGCTAGTTTTTCTTCCTTTGCTTTATTAAAGCTTGCATTGAGGTTATGGTGACTAGTTTGGTTGAAAAATTTAAGGAATTAAGTGAGCATTTGGTGCATGAAATTCTTGGCAGCCATGAAAAGGGAAGGTAAGTGAATTATTCTTATATGTAATTGAGGGTATTTGATGGGAATTAGTGTGGATTAAAGTAATTTGCGATGCTAATAAGTAAATCTCATGTGTAACTTGTGATTGAGCTTTTGAAATGAGGATTTGTATTGTTGCTTCATTTTGGGCAGCCATGAGAACATGAGAGATTAATTATCTCATGAATTTAACTGATGTTTTGGGATGTTGATGAAAATACTTGTGCGAGAAATTGATTGAATGTGAATTGTTGAATTAGAACATTTGAATTAAGGATTTAAAAGTGAGGCTTTGATGCTCTAGTAAACTGCCATGTTTGGTAGCCTATAATATCATGAATTTGTGTGGGAGTTTATGAAATTTATTAATGAAATATGATGGTGTTGAATGGTGGGCAGTTTGTGTAATTTCCATGGAAGTGTATGTGTGATATAAGTGTTGATGTACATTGAATTTGGGTGGATGTAAATGTTGAACTTTAATGGTGTATTGTGTGCATTGAGCACTTGAGTGTTCTGCCCAAAATGTTTGCTGGAATTGTGTACAATATATATAAAAGTGCCATGATTAAATGTTGAAGTATTGGGAGGAGGAGTATTGTCAAAATTAGAAGTGTGATGTTCAAATGCAGGTTGTGTATGTTGGTAGCACCTAAAGTAGGTCATAAGTGCAAAACTATGAACCCAATTGGTATGAGGCCAATGGGGGGTGAAACTAGACATTGTATAGGCCAACTTTCATGTAGAAATGTTTTCAAAATTCTACCGAGAAACTGACCTTAAAAATGACCAAATCTGGAATGGCAACCTTACAAACCCAGATTTTTGACCATATGAACAGTAGTAATTAGGATGACCATAACTCACTCAAAACAGGTCCAATTGACCTGAAATGTTTACCATGAATAGCTTAGACATAGAGCTACAATTCTTATGAAGACACCAAAGCCTAGAAATGGCGAAAACCAAGTCAAATAGCTTGCATAAGTTCGGATACCAAAACTGCCAGAACTAAAAGTGACCTAAAATTGACCAAATTTTGCACTAAAGGTGCAATCTGTCCAGCTTTAGTAAATTGACCATATCTTGGTCTATACAACTCAGAATGACCTAAAATTTTGCCAAGGGTTCAATAAGACATAGAGCTACAACTCTTACGAAGACATCAAAGGCCAGAAATGGCCAGAACCAAGTCAAATAGCTTGCACAATTTCGGGTACCAAAACTGCGAGAACTAAAAGTGATCTAAAATTGACCAAATTTTGCACTAAAGGTGCGATCTGTCCAGCTTTAGTAAATTGACCATATCTTGGTCTATACAACTCAGAATGACCTGAAATTTCGCCCAGAGTGCAATAGGACATAGAACTGCAATTTTGCTTCTTTGACTAGAAGCTAAAAACGAAGAGATATAGGACTTTAAGCTAGACCAATCTAGCACACTAAAATTGAGAATTTGACATTTACATACAATGATGCTTGAAGTAATTTGGCAATGAATGCCAACTTATAAAAATGGTAAATTGCATTATATTGACAGCATATTGAATTGTAAATTGTGACATGTTGATACTAGAATCAACTTATGCATGATGTATGAAAAAGTCAATATTTTCATTGACTAGTGAATTGTATAATGACCAGTAAATTCTAAAAATAAATATTTAATCTTGTAATATGCCCTAGTTTGCCTAGTTGACTAGTTTGGATAGGTTGGCATGCCAATAGGATTCTAGCAGTTGTTCTGTAAATGGCTTCATGCCATACTGTGTTTTTACGGCATATTACGTCGCACTGGGACGTTAATAGCCTATGGCTATACTTATTGTGTTATTATACTTGGCTTATCGCCAGATTTATTATATGGCTTTTTAGCCACACTATTTGCACACCTGGAGACACTTTGTGATCGATGGTGTGACAGCCTGAGGTACTAGGTACCTAGTGCTAGTATATCCATTTATCCAGTCTCGTCAGTGCATGGGCTACACGAGCAGTCAATTAAAACATTATTCAATTCAGGAAGTTAAGTTTGTTAGTAGTATGCCTTAGAGCATATCATTTAGTATGTATCTTGTACATATTTTTATTAATAAAAGGCTTTTCCACTTTTCCGTTTACATAATATATTTATGTGTAATAGAAAAGGTCCATTGATATTTTGTTAGAAATATTATTCTTAAGTTGTTAAGAATATGAGTGACATTATTTCTAGCACAAAGTATCATAAATAGGTTCATAATCGAGGATACTTCATAATAAGGACATGACTTATCCAGAAAGATTGTATTCATGTTTGTTCCCAAGTTATTTATATTAGATATAAATAAGATGGAATGGTGAGTCTCATGCCATATGACAAACATGATAGGTAGTTATAAATGATAAGTAGGTCGAGCCAGTGACACATATGACAAGCACATGGAGTTTACTCTTGTCAATGTTTTATCATAAATCATATCAGTGCATATAATCTTTAGACCTGAGATAGCACAATTATCTTGTATATAGGTAGTTTGAGTTTGATACTGCTTTCATACTTGTACTGTGTATGGGTATATGGGCATGTGTTGGCTCTTACTAGTTATATATGGAGGTAGGTGTTGATCAAGATGGAACTGTTCCTCTAAGTAAATAGAGATAAAATCCTATATTCATTTAATTATTCTTAATGTTTCAAGTTCCTGGCCAGGACAGATAGATTTAATCAGAAAATAGTTTTTGATGAGAAAATCTTTTTAATCAAGAACTGGAATTAAAAGAGAACATAATATTCATAGCAAATGGAGTTTGACATAAACCATGACTCCAGCTTGAGTTGGGATTTTGTAACAGAGAGATTCCAGTGCATGGTAACATATGATTATAGGTTCATTTAAGGTAAGCCTTATTACTAATTAGGTGGCCATGGCATGCTATGCTAGGTGTTAACCATGGTCTATGAGGTGCATAAAATGATTTAGAGAAATCATTTATGGTAAGAAAGAGTTCTGATGATATTAAGAGTTGATATCATATCTCATTGCCAATTAGCGATGAGCCTAGTAAGTCACACACATACACAAGTTATCACCTAATTAAATATGATTTAATTAATTAATTAAAGAGTTTAATTGATTAATTAAATAGGTTTGGTTTGCAATTAGATTGCAAAGTCCCTAGCATGACTTGAAACCAAATCTAGATTATTGGATGTATAGTATAAGTTAAATTTATATTTAAAGTATTTAAATATGAATTTAATTAATGAGAAATTCATTAAAAGAGATTAATTAATTAATTAATTTATATTTGATATAAATTAATTAGAAGAAGAGAAATAATTATTTTGGGTTAAAAACTCAAAATTAAGGCACAGTGGCATTTTGGTCATTTCATAGTGTGACATGTGGCACCATGAGATGGTGACACATGGAATTACACATAAGCTTGCCAAATGTCTTTTAATTATGTAAGATGATTAAAATTAAGATTAAATATAGGTTTGACACTTGGCACAATGTGATTGGGTCACTTAAACCTAGAGCTAATCAAAAGGTGACATGTGGCAAGGGCTTAATGTGTTAACCTAGCTATATAAGTGTTGTTATGAGAAAAATAAAACACAACCAGCAGCCACACTCCTTTGTCATGCCATTTTGAAGCTCTCCCTCTCTTCCTCTTCATCTCTCATCAATTCAAAGAGATTAGCCATCAATATCTTGAATTAAAAATACTAGAAATCGTTTCTAGTGTCCTGTTTACATCTTTAATCACTTAAAAGGAAGAACTTGATTTTCTAAATAATAGAAAAAGCTTTAGAAGATGTTCAAGGGCTTCCATAGGTGTTCTTGGTGTGGACAAGCTAGAGGGACAACATTTGGTGTCCTGAAGACGAATCTCAAAGGCGCAAATACGCTGCAGTGCATCAAGAGGTTAGTGTAATCATTCTTGTTTTAATCTAGAGTTCTAAAATTAATCTGATTAATTTTAAAATCTTAAATGGCAAATACAGATCCAAAAACAAATTAAAAGAGTTTAATATGTTGTTTATCATTGAAATCAAATAGATAAAAATAAATCTTGCATGATGCATGTGACCCTAGGTGAAAATTTTTTGAATTTAGTGGTATAAACATGTGTTTTTCACGCTTCCGTTCTTTCAATTGGTATCAGAGCCAATATATTTGCTATTTAGATTATTGATTATATGATTTAATTGTGTGATTTGATCATGAGATGATTGATCCATTGCTGGTTGCAATGGACGTGTGGCAGCACACATGGTGAAGCCACCATTGGTGGTGGCAACAAAGGTTCTTCAAGGTAGCGCAAGGTTTGCCTTTTAATTTACAATTGTTGTATGATCTAAAAGCTCATCCTATGTCTAATTAAATTGTTTAATTAGAATTTTAATCACATAATTAAATTATGATTCAAATTAGAATTTTAAAAATTATTTGAACGTGATTCAAATCTGAATTTTAAAAGTTGTTTGAATGTGATTCAAATCTGAAATTTTAAAGTTGTTTGAATCATATTCAATTCTGAATTTTTAAAGTTGATTGAATAATATTCAGATCTGATTTTTTAAAAAATGTTTGAATGTGATTCAAATCTGATTTTTTAAGAAATGTTTGAATGTGATTCAAATCTAAATTTTTAAGGTTGTTTGAATGTGATTCAAATCTGAATTTTTAAATTTGTTTGAATGAGATTTAAATCTGAATTTTTAAATTTATTTGAATCATATTCAAATCTGGATTTTTAAGTTGAATATTAGATATTCAATTTAATTTAAGAATATATATTTTATTTAATTGTTAAATAGTGATATGCATGATGGATGATCATGGACTATAAAAGACCAATGTGATTGGATTTGTAACACCCTCCCGGTAGCGATTCCGTACATTCTACTGTTCCGGTGACCGGTGTCGGTCCGGACAGCTAGAATGTTCGGAAAAATATTTAAACTTAAGTGAGGAACCATAATTAACTCAAATATTAATAAGAAAAATTTAGTAAAAATTTTAGAAATAAAATACAACCAAGTTAAACGAGCCGGTGCCCAAGCGATGGGTAACCAGAGGGAAGTTGCGGTTCTCGCAACGAGGAGCCCTAGACCCGGGGAAAAATTCATAAAATAATTATTGGGACTCCAGAGAAGGGTCATTGAGGTTCCTATGGCATTAGAATGCCAAGAAAATATTTAGAAAAATTTTTCAATCGGTACAGACAATTTTGACCCGTTAAGCCAAACGGAGGGCATTTTGGTCATTTCGCCTTCAGAGGTGATTTTTGGCCGACTTGTCCAGTGGAGTAAATAATTATTATGACATAAAATATGAAGAAACATTACCAAAAATTAAAGTGAAAATGAGTAGAGAAGAGAAGAAAAAAAAATGGAAGAAAATACCAATTATGACATCATATGATGTCATTAAACACTTACCCACCAATCACATTTAGTCAACACTTAAATTAACTAATAAAATATGTATAAGAATACAACAAAAGCTCCTAAAATTCCAGCAGCCCTCACCTTCACAAAGCTCACCCGTAGCTCTCAAATTCCATAGCCAAACCTCCATTGATTTTCAACCAAAGCTTCATTTCTCTCCTCTTTTCACCATAATTCCTCCTACCCCTTTCACTAAAATTTATTCTTACACCTTGCATAACCTTTTGGCAGCCTAGAAAGTGAAGGAAAGTGAAGTTTTAGCTTGGGAAAAATCTGCCACTTAAAGGTTAGTGCATATATACACCTAAAGCTCTTTATTTCTATGTTAAGGGACTTGAAATAAGTAAGGAATTGTAACTAAAATAAATAAAAATTATGTGTATGAATGCCATGAATTTTGGCAGCCCTATTGAAGGAATAGAAATGAGTGTTTTTTTGGACTTAGAGTGGATTAGAAATGATGTTTAAGGTACATATACACAAGTATAATGAATTGGTATGCTAACTAAGGTAATTGGTGTAACCCTTGAATTTGAGTTAGGGTTTTAAGAGTGAAAATTTGACTTGGCTTAGGAAATTGTTAGAGAACATTTTAAGGGTCAATTAGTGACCATTTTAGGTAAGTTGACCACAATTTGGACTGAAATATAGCATGGCCAAGTGAATGTGTAGGCTGCCTAAGGATAGCAGCAGAGTGACTGAAATTTCAGTCCACTTACACAGCCATAACTTCGGCTGTGTAGGTCCAATTGGTGTTTGGCCAATTGGACATGAAAATAGGCTTATAATGGCACATTTTTTCTGAAGAAACCATGCCCAAAAGACCAAAGCAAGAGGACCAAAAGTTAGCCCCAATCCGGATACCCTGCAACAGCACCTGCAGAAATGACCAAATGAACAGTAACTGTTCATTTGGCCATAACTCACTGTAAATATGGTCAATTGACCTGAAATTTTTACAGCAACAAGTTAAGACATATACAAACAACTTTCATGAAGAAACTTACCCCAAATTATGACCAGAACCTAACCCAAATGGCAGTGGCAGTCACTGTTCATGTTACTATAGATATGGTCAATTCTGCAGTTTGGCAATCCGGCCAGCTGTGGTTTTTGGACCATATCTGGAGCTACAAAACTCCAAATAGAGTGATTTAAAAAAGGAAATTCAACTAGACAAAATAAGGAACAACTTTCATGTTTACCATTTCCTCAAATTCCCACTGCAACAGGGCTTAATGGAACAGTAAAGTTGGGTCACAAAAACTGAAAATTCTGCCCTCTTGGTTTTAAGTTTGGAAATGGTATTTGTGACTTATTCCAACAAGTTTAAAATGCAAAATGTGGTATCTTTGAGAACTTAGGTTCAATAAATTTATTGTGTATGAAAAAGTCAACATTTTAGTTGACTAGTAAGGTGAATAGTAAACAAAATGACACATATTACATAAGTAATACAACTTGAAATATAAATTGTAATTAACACAAATGGATTGTTTAGAGTATAAATGAGATAAAGTTATCATTAGGATTTACGTCTTTGTTTCAAATAGGATTATAATACCTTGTACAAAAATTGATACATGAGAGGTAATAATGTGAATACTAATTCATATAAATATTGTAACGATTAGATGAATCACATGGATGTGTAAATGGGTTAATTGCTCTCATCATGAGAGAAATGGAAATATTTTAATGTACAAATGGTACATGAAAATCGATTGATGTAAATTGCAATTAACGTGAATGGTATGATGAATGCATAAATTATATAAAAATGAGATTTGAAGATTTATGCTTCTACTATAAATAAAATTAAAATACTATGAACGATAATTGGAACATAAAATGAAATAATAAAACTTATGAACATTTAATGATATTATGTGCCCTTGTATTGCCTAGACATGTGTGTTGGATTGGATAGTTTGGCATGCCAATAGGGTATTATTTTAGCAGTACTGCGAAAGGCTTTATGCCTGTATTCATGGCTTTATGCCCGTATTCATGGCTTTTATGCCCGTCTTCATGGCTTTTATGCCCGATTATGTGATATCATGGCTTTTAGCCATACTGACTGCATACGTGGTTGACGTTCTGCGTCCCATGGTATGACGGCCCGAGACATCGCGGTGTCCAGTGCCAACGACCCGTTATTCAGTCCAGTCGTTCAGTATAGGTTACTTGGGCATGGAAAAGTATAACTGTAATTGAACTGATTGTTAAAGAAAATATGAAAATTAAATATCAGGAATGATTATTATAGAATACAAAGAAACTCAAGATCATGAAGAAAATAATTAACAAAATGCATGAAGAAGTTAATATCATAAAACGTAATTAGTCCTCGACTAAACATTAAGTTGGTAATTATTCAGTTCTTATGAACACAATGGCTAAGAAATTATGATTTTTATTTGCATATTATATTTTCTTGTATTATTGGCACCACTAAGCAGAAATGCTTAGCGCGATGGATTTGTTTCCTCGCGCAGGTACTTTGACTAAGATTTTTGGGAGTCCAAATCTGCAGAAGTGGCTGGAGTATTCAAGGTTGTCACCTCCTCAGCAATGCATGTAGATAGGGCCCATATAGATCATATTTTGTATTTAGTATAAAATGCTAGATATTGTATTATAATGTAGATTATGAGCAGGTAACTAATAGAAATGTAATGTAATTTAATAAATTAGCTTTTTCATATGTAATTAATTTATATATCATGTAAATTATGAAATTATGTAAATTAAAGAAATTTGAAAATTTTACTTATGTGATTTGAGCATGAATGCGATTGTATGGATTCGAAGACAGATTTGAAATATATAGATAATGCATGGAAATGAATATGAAATTGAGATATATGAATGAGATGGTTATGAAAATAATTGATGAGATTTTATTTGTAAAATATTATTGAAATTTTCAAACAGGTAAATAGTAAAATACGTCAACTGGTAATAAAATATGGGAAACTCCGCTGGTTTCTCCGTCGAAAAATAATTAATATTAAAATATAATGAGATCAAATTATGAAAGGAATAAAGTAAGATAAGATAGGGTGCTCTGGCACCGAATGTAGCATACTTTGCTCGGCTACACTGTAGTCGGGTGAGGGGTGTTATAGGATTTATTTCTTTTTTGTTTCTTTGGGATTGCAAATTAATTAATTTATTTTAATTTATTTTGGGCATGTATTATTAAGTTTGTAATAATTTTTGGGTTGTAATTTCATTTATTTAAGTTCTTGTAAATTCGCGTTGGTATGCTAAGGATTACTATGTAATAATGGATTACAAGAAGTTCAAGGAGGTCAAGAGCATTGGTGAGACCAGTGGGAGGAATTCAAGATCAAGTATTGATTATGTACTCCTTCAGCAACTCTTATAAAATGAATGAATGAAATGCACCTAAGAATGCCCTGATTCAATTCTTGGTGGCTCAGAATTGAATCCCTTAGAAAGTCCATGATCATACCATATTTACTGCTTATCCATGAATGCATGAGCTGTATGGGAATGTATGCAATTATATGGTATATGCATGCTAAATGGATAATGTACAAAGTGAGACCTTAATAGTAATTAGGATGACTATAAAATCTTCCAAACAAAGGATTAAGTTGGAAATGCTATAATTATAGTAATTATAACATGGACCCTCCATTGGGGCAATTATTTTAAGAAATTTTAAATAGTTGCATAAGATGCAATTAATTTAAGAGATTTTCTTAAGAATAATTATTAAGCATGAGATATTGTAAATATGTAAATGGTTTGGTGGCCAATATTGGATGTACCTAAGGACATTAAAATTATTTGCATAATTACTGGCTCAATGGGATCAACTTAACTAATGCAAGATAAGTCAATAATGGATGTACCTGAGATTTTGAGCATTAGGGGCTAGGTAAAGGATTGAACCTCACATGAGATGTGATAGGCAAGGAGTTGCTCACTTATAGTTTATTGTAATTCCAATAACGGATGTACCTGAGGATGATCAATAGAATTATAAGAATTCAATCACCCACTAGAAATCCATCCAACTAGGATTTCTGTTTTCTACTTTGGAAGTGTAGGATTCGCTAAGTTAGTGGGAGGACCAATTTGATTAAAAGACCATAATCATTTTGTTTAATTACTTGATACATTTACTAATTAATCTGGTTATTTTCTGTAATTAATTTTCTGATAATAATGAGCATAGAACAACCACCACCATCCAATATCCTTGCAAGCATACTTGATCGCAATAGGTTGACAGGACCTAATCTCTCTGATTGGCTAAGAAATTTGAAACTTGTCCTGAACCTTGAACATATAGGATATGTTCTAGATTCAAATGTTCCTGGTCCCTTACCTCCAGAGGCCGCTCAAGAGGAACATGAAACTTTGGACAAGTGGAAGGAGCATGATATGAGAGCTAAGTGTTACATGATTGCTTCCATGAGTAATGAGTTACAGAAGCAGCATGAGAACATGCAGAGTGCGAGTGAGATCCTCCTTCAACTACAAGAGTTATATGGTGAGCACAGTAGGAATGTTAGGTATGAGATATCTAGGCAGCTGTTCCGCATGAAGATGTCTGAGGGATAGAATGTTGGGGATCATGCCCACAAGATGATTCGACTGATTGAGCAGTTGGAACATCTTGACTTCAACATGGATTTCCAACTACATATGGATTTGATCCTTCAGTCCCTTCTTGAGTGTTTTGGGAATTTTGTGACAAATTTCCATATGACTAAATAGGAATGCACCTTAGCTAGTTTACTCAACATGCTGGTTATTGCCCAAAAGAATATGCCGGGCAATAAAGGAAAAGAGGTAGCTTTGATTGCATCTTCTTCTACTGGAAAGTCCAACAAGAAGAAGGGCAATAAGAAAAAGAAACCTCAGATTCCTAGTCCTTCCAAGAAGATAGCCAAACAGAAAAACAAAGATCAAAGTTGACAAAGGTAAAGGAAAGTGTTTCCACTACCAGCAGGAAAGTGTTTCCACTGCCAGCAGGAAAGTGTTTCCACTGTCCAGAGTATATCAATCTAAAAGAATGCAATACCATGATGAAAATCAACTCAAAATTCAAAATATATTTGGCACTTAAGATTAGGTCATGTTGCAGAAGATAGGATTGCAAAATTGGAGAAAATAGGGGATTTTATCCTCATTGGGCTCTGAGCATACTCCAACTTGTGAATCTTGCCTTCAGGGCAAAATGACTAGATCTCCCTTTGTTGGACAAGGGCTAAGGGCTGAAAATATTTTGGAGCTAATACATAGTGATGTATGTGATCCATTTAAGGAAATGATTAAAGGCGATTTTCATTACTTTATTACCTTTACTAATGATAAATCAAGGTTTGGGTATTTGTATTTGATGAAATACAAACATGAATCCTATGAAAAGTTCAAAGAATTTAAATCTGAAGTAGAAAATCAAACAAGAAAGAGTATTAAAGCTCTTTGATCAGATCGTGGAGGAGAAAATTTGAGTATTGAATTTGATGAATACCTGAGAGAGCATGGCATTGTTTCCAACTGACTCCTCCAAGAACACCACAGTTGAATGGTGTATTTGAAAGGAGAAATCGTACCTTTTTGGATATGGTACGTAGTATGATGAGCTATACTGATATGCCAATCTCCTTTTGGGGATTTGCAATAGAATCAGGTTTGTACATTCTGAATAGGATTCCATCAAAATCAATTTCTTCCACACCTTATGAGATATGGCATGGAAGAAAACCAAGTCTTAAGCATGTTAAGATTTGGGGCTGTCCAGCTTATATCAAAAAGCTGAACATTGATAAATTGGAAACCAGATCAGAAAGGGTCAATTTGTTGGATATCCAAAAGATAGTTTTGGATATTATTTTTGTTTGCCTACATCACAAAAGGTTGTGGTGAGTAGAGATGCCACATTTCTTGAACAACAGTTTGTCCAAAAAGGAGGCAAAGGAAGGCAAATAGAGTTGGAATTAGAGAATTCTGACCAATCAACAGATCAGATGGATATAGATCCATCTAGTCAACCTATACCCATTGATGAAACATCTACAGCTGTTCCTCATAGAACAACCAGGGTATCTCACCCACCAGTGAGATATGGTTTCCTTCATGAAGAAGAACAAGAGTTGTCTACTCATGAAGAAGTAGATCATGGAGATGATCCACTTACCTATGAAGAAGCTATATCAGATAAAGATTCTTCAAAATGAATTGATGCTATGAAATCTGAAATTGATTCCACATATAAGAATCAAGTTTAGAATATTGTTGACCCACCTAAAGGTATTGTACCTATAGGGAATAAATGGGTTTTCAAGAAGAAAATAGGTTCTGATGGAAAGGTAGAGACCTATAAGGCAAGGCTAGTAGCGAAAGGGTTTTGCCAAAGGCAAGGAATCGACTATGAGGAGACTTTCTTGCTTGTTGCCATGCTTAAATCAATTAGGATTCTATTAGCAATAGCTGCATACTATGATTATGTGATTTGGCAGATAGATGTCAAAATAGCTTTTCTCAATGGATACATTGCAGAAAACATTTTCATGGAATAACCTAGGGGTTTTGAATCCCAAGATGGTTCCAAGGTATGCAAGCTAAAGCGATCCATTTATGGGTTGAAGCAAGCTTCGAGGAGTTGAAACATCCGTTTTGATGAAGCCATTAAATCCTTTGGTTTTCTCAAAAATGAGGATGAGCCATGTGTATATAAGAAGGTTAGTGACAGTGCTATCACTTTCCTTGTCTTATATGTGGATGACATACTGTTGATAAGTAATGACACAGGTATGTTGACAACTGTAAAGGTATGGTTGTCAAATACATTCTCCATGAAAGAGTTAGGGGAGGCAACCTATATTCTTGGGATTCGCATCTATAGAGATAGAGCGAAAAGAATAATTAGTTTATCCCAAAGTCTATACTTGGAAAAGGTGTTAAAGAGGTTTAACATGCTTGATTCCAAGAGAGGATTGTTACCAGTGAGACATGGTATTCATCTATCTAAAGAGATGTCTCCAAAGACATCTGAAGAAAGAGATAAGATGGCCAGGATTTCATATGCTTCGGCTATTGGAAGTTTAATGTATGCAATGTAGTGTACTAGGCCGGATATCGCATATGCTGTTAGTTTGACTAGCAGGTATCAATCCAATCCAGGTTTGGAACACTGGATAGCTGTCAAGAATATCCTTAAGTGCTTGAGAAGAACTAAGGATTTATTCTTGATCTATGGAGGTGGAGACTTGCAATTGGATAGTTATACTGATTCTGATTTCCAATCAGATATCGATGATAGAAAGTCTACCTCTGGATATGTGTTCATTTGTAATGGAGGTGCAGTCAGTTGGAAGAGTTCCAAACAGAGCACGACTGCAGATTCCACTACCGAGGCTGAGTATATTGCTGCATCAGATGCTGCAAAGGAAGCTGTTTGGATAAAGATGTAACACCCCTAAGTTCGATAGTGCGTTCTACTGTTCCGGTGACCAGTGTTGTTCGGACAGTTAGGATGCCTAGAACTACGCTTAGATATGAGTGAGAAGACATAAAATAATAAAATAAAAGAAAAGAAAATACAATAAAAACAAAGGAAAAATCATAGCAATGAAATGTAACCTAATTAAACGAGCCGAGAACCCTAGAATGGGTGACCGCACCGGGAAGTCGCGGCATGGACCGTTGACTAGCCCTGGACCGCAAGGATCCTGGAAAATATTTTTAGGACTTAAATAAATGTCTATTGAAGTATAAATACCATTAGAAATATCAAAGAATGTAACACCCCTATTTGTATAGCCTGGTATATTTCACTATTCCGGTGACCGGTGTTGTTCCGGACAATTAAGGGGATTAGAACCATACTTAAGACAACTAGAGAAACCATAAACACAAATAATTAGTAATGTTCAATTAGTTAAGTATAAATAAGAAAAACAGAACATAAGAAGTTAAACGAGGCCAAAGTCACAAATGATGGTGACTCTCAGAACGATCGCAAGTCGTTTTAAACTCAAATTTCGAACCGTAAAATGTGACGCTGCGGTCCTTCGGACCATTATGAACACAGTGGAAAAGAGAAAATCATGAAAAAGAACTGTTAAGCCAGTCAAATAATTAGGTCAGAGAGCCGAAAGAAATATGGAATTATTTGCAAACCGGGATGAACCGGCGAGGGGCAATTTGGTCAATTGACCCCGAGAGCTGACTCCTGACCTAACTGTCAAATAAAATCGGAGAAAAGAAAATTTCGGGATCGAGAATTAAATTAAAGAACTAATAGAAAAATATATATAAAAAAATAAAAAAAAAGAGGAAAAATAAAAAAGTAAAAAGGTGATGACATCATGCATGACCTCATGCATGATGCCATAACTAAATTAATTAAATATTTATTAAATTAGATTTTGTGGTCTTCCATAAGCAAAATAGATAAAAACAAAGAAAAGAAAAAAAAAAATAAAAACCCTTCTTCTCCCTTTGTTACCGCCCCATTTTCTCCCAAAACCCTCCATGAGAATTCCTCCATTTATGCTTACACTTAAGCTTTAATTCCTACACTCAACCTTAAAAACTCCCCTAAAAACCTTACTAGAGCTTACTATTGCTACTTAAGAAGAAGATTGAAAGAAGAAAGGAGCACAAAAGATTGAGATTTGAGGATCTAAGCAAAGGTTAGTCTCTTAACTACTAATTAGTTGATTAAGTGCATAATTAGTTGTTGAAATGAGCTTAGAAACTAATAAAATGAAATGAAAATATGTGGATAGACCAAACTAAAATTTTGGCCTATTGAAGGGGAGTATGATTTTGTATGGTTTGATGGATTTAAATGTGTTAGTAAACTTGCATGAGAATGGTAGTAAGTTGAAAATGCATAAATGTGAATAAATGCAACATTTTAGTGTGATTAGGGTTTGGAGGCCTAGGGTTTTGAGATAAAATTTGGAAAAATGAGTAAATGGCATGTTTAACCTATTGTGAAGAGAAAAATGGTCAATAATGACCAAAGGAGATGTGTGGGAATTGTTAGAATGGAAGTCAAATTCGTAGGGTAAATGGTCATGCTGCTGGCAGCATGACCAAGCTAACTTTGAAGGACCGAAACGAAAATTTTACAAGTCCAATTGATATGACACAAATTGGGGATGAAAAAAGACATAAAATGACACAATTTTCATTAAGGAACCATGCCAAAAACTGACCAAAACCTAGTGAACCAATTGACCAAAGTTGGTTAAGAGCATCACATCAGACAAACTGACCAAATGAACAGTAATTATTCATTTAGTCATAACTCGAGCTAGGAAGGTCAAAATGACCTGAAATTTTACCAGTAATTAGATAAGATATAGATCTACAACTTTCTTGAAGAACACCAACCCAAATTATGCCATTAACCTAATCAAATTATTGAGCAAAGTTGAGTTACTGAACCTGCAAAACTGCAGGATTGCCATTTGAACAGTAAAGTTTCAATGGCTATAAATCTCTCTAGAAAACTCCGATTTAGGTGAATCTTGAACCGATGGAAACCTAAGACATAGTAGAACATTTCGTATGAAGGAAATTAGAACAAATTACGGACTTAACTTGATCAAATTATTGAACGAAGTTGGATAAAAAATCTGCCAGAACCAAAATTGCAGCATGAACAGTGCACGTGAATAGTAACTGTATTTTGGCTATAACTTGAGCTACAAAACTCCAATTGGGGTGATTCAAAAAGGAGAATAAACTTAAGACAATGGAGAAAATTTTCTATGAAGAAAGTTTTGCCAAATTCCAACAATAAAGTGACCAATGGAACAGTGCAACTTAGGACTCTAAAACTGAAATTTACCAAATTTACCTAAAAGACTTAGGATTTGAGTAAACAACCAAAACCAACAAGTTTAGTGACCAAAATGTGGTATGTGGGTGAAGTTGGAGTTCCCATACCTATTAAGCCTTAGAAAGTCAACTATTTGACTTGAATAGTATAGTGAATAGTAACCCAAAACACAAAAATTTCGAGAACGTCGAATTTAACACGTTAGAACTACGTAAATGTGAAGTTAAATTATTTTGGATTTATGTTCAGTTCTAGTACTGAAACGTTGTAAAATTGTGTGTTTCAATTGAAAAGAATACTAGGAAAAAACCCGAGGAACCGAGTCAAGGCCAAGAGGCGACTCGCTTGAGTTTTGTGCACAACGTATACTTTTTATAATCATCTTTTGCATACTGTTTTGAATAATGTGAAATATTGAATTATGGCATTCTTATGATGTTTTGATTTAAATTCTTAAAAGTTATTATGTATATTGAAATGACAATGTTTAGCAAATTGTTAAGATAAGTTTTGAAACCACAGTGTCATGACCATATATTTGAACACCTCACTAGCACGACTAGTGAAGGTAATTAGTTTCGAATTTTGATTCCTTCTCTGGAGAAGTGTTGAGGTGTGCCAGTAGAAGAGGATGTGAATGGATATCCATATATTTGAGCTAGCTAGCCTTGTGATGTGATTTCTCTTTAGCCTCTGGCTATTGAGATTCTATTTGTTTCGAATGGCATGATCTAACTATGGGTTTTATGAAATGTATTTTGATACTTCGAAATGAACTTGGTTTGCATTAAAATTTCATAATTCATTTTTGTGTTTAATGCTTATGTTTAGTCAAATTTTTGAATAAATGTGATTATATTCTGCATAAAGATTATTTTAGTATGTTGTGCACCACTGAGTCCTAGTACTCAGCGATGGCTTCTATTGCTGTCGCAGATATAGAGACTAGAGGAGCAGCAGACTGAGCTGTTAAAGATTGAGGATCATTCAGCTTGAAGTCTTCGGGTATAATTTATACCCCAGTTGTAAATATTTCTTTTGATGTATGTATTGCATATAAATGTATGGACGTGCAAATGGGTCTTGAGCAGCTTGTACAAAAATTTGTATGAAGTTTGTAATAAAGTTTAGTTGTATTTCTTTTGATGTAAATTTTGTAAGAATGTACATAAATTGTGTTATCTCTAATGAAATATGAATACAACTATTTTATTTAATTTAAATGAAATGTATTGCTAGTATACTGAGGATTATTGAATTTCGAACTTGAGAAATTTGTTGAAATGATTGTGAAATTGATTGAGTTTAATTGTGAAATCGAAGTAGTGGTTGAGAAAAACTTTTAGAAGTGTTTTTTACAGGTATTTGAAGAACTGGTTTCTCAAAATACAGATAGAACTCTGTCAAAATTTTTATAAAATTTGCGAAAAACTAAAATGAACCAAAAGTATTAATTAGATTTACTTTTAATCATATGTTTTAAATACCTATTAGAAGATGCGCACCACTTGTCAAAAGTAAGAAAATTGTTTAAAATCCCTGGTGGGGTACTTAATGAGTTATCGGTAGGTGAAGTTCGGTAGTTCATTAGGTATTCTACGGGATCATGTTATGCCTTACAGATGGGTAAGGTGTGACATGTTTTAGTGGTATTAGAGCAAATTTTTGAAGTATGTTTTAACATATAAATTTGTGTCTTTCTTGTTAAGTACAACTGTTCAATGTCCATAATTGTTACATACAGTGCATTACATCATGAATATGAACTAACAGAGGGAAATCTCTATGTGTTACTTGTTCAGGAGATACCCTAACTTCAGCCTGAAATGGAAGAAGGGGATCGCTCAGTTGAGCAGTCTGTTGAAGCTGAGGCACAAGGGGAAGCCCCAGCTTTGCAGAATGTCAGTGGGTCAGTAGCACCAGCCCCACAAATGCCGCAGTTCCCTGTACAATTCGCACAGCAGATGGCTGCGATGTTTCAGCAAATGGCTGGGGGTATGCCTGCTCAACCTCCACCCCAAACACCTGTGGCACAACCACTGCCTCTAGCCAGACAATATGATAAATTACTAAAGTATGGGGCTACAGAATTTAAGGGTACAGTGGACCCTTTAGAGGCAGAGCAATGGCTTGAAAGAACGGACAGAGTATTTAAGAAGCTGCACTGCCAAGATGAACTGAAGTTTGAGTATTCTGTGTCTCTACTGCAAGGGGATGCGTATGATTGGTGGAAGACCATCCCCCACAGCTTAGCTGAACCACCAGTGCTAACCTGGGATGACTTCATCAGAGAGTTCAGGCAGAAATACATCCCAGACGCATATGTTGATCAGAAGTTACAAGAGTTTTTGAGTCTAAAACAAGGGAACCGATCAGTGGTAGAGTATGAGAGGGAGTTCTCCCGCCTGAGTCACTATGCAGGGAGTCTTCTTACTACCAGCAAGGCAAGGTGCAAGAGATTTGAGACGGGTTTGAAGCCCAGCATAAGGATGCAAGTTGTGGGATTTCGACACAGCAACTTCTCAGAGCTTATGTCTCAAGCACTTGAACTGGAGAGAATTGAATCAGAAGTAACCCCAGTGAAAGAAAAATCAGAAAAAGCTGAGAAATCAGAAAAAGACAAGGGGGAAAAATCAGTTGAACAGAGTTCTGGTGCTACCTCTGGAAAGAAAAAGAAGTTTAGTGGACCCAGCAGGGGTCGAGGTGGAAGATTTGGTAGGGGCAGATTTTCTGGACAGAGACCCCCTAGGTCTGGTCAGCAGTCGAGCAGGGGTTCACATTCTGCCCGCCCCTATGAGACTTGTGGCAAGATTCATGGGGGGGAATGCTATTGGGCCACTGGAGCCTGCTTTAACTGCGGAGGCAAGGGCCATATGGCTAAAGACTGTACTAGTGCTCCGAGATATGGTCCAGCTCCTACTACTGCCGAGGGATCTATTCAGAGTCCTGCTCCCAGAGGTTCACAGTCAGTTGGCAGAGGAAGGGGCAGAGGTAGAGGCACCGCCCTGTAGTCGAGCACGATTGGTCGATCGGGACAAGGAAGTGCTTCAACCAGAATCTACACAATGAGACAACGAGAAGAGGCTGAGACTTCTGATGTGGTAAGTGGTATATTCTCTATCTCTGATCAAGAAGTATTTGTATTGTTTGATCCAGGTTCAACCCATTTATGTGTTAGTGATAGCATAGTCAGTTCACTTGCTGTTCCATGTGTGTAAATGGATTTTGAAGTGCTAGTAACTAGTTCGTTAGGACAAAAGGTCCGGGTCAACAGAATTTATAGAGACTGTCCTTTGGTGATCCAAGGACATGTTTTCCTGTCAGACTTGATTGAAATGCCTTTAGAGAGTATGATATTATCTTGGGCATGGATTGGTTAGCCAGGCATCACGCCATGATTGGATCAGATCAAGATCACTTTTGGTCTCCCTTTGTACGGTGATGTGGTAATACACGGGGAGAGGCATTTACTGGCATCAAACATCATTTCGGCTGCACTAGCCAGAAGGATGATTAGAAAGGGGTGTGAAGCATACTTGGCACATGTGATAGACACCCAAGTGGGGAGTCCAGCACTGAGGGACATCCCTACGGTATGTGACTTTCCAGATGTGTTTCCTGATGAATTGCCAGGATTACCTCCCGAAAGAGAGGTGCAGTTTGAGATTGATGTTATGCCTGGTGTGGATCCAATCTCCATAACGCCATATAGAATGGCACCTGCAGAACTAAAAGAATTGAAAGTGTAGTTGCAAGAGCTGCTTGATAAGGGCTTTTTATTCGCCCTAGTGTGTCACCTTGGGGAGCGCCAGTATTGTTTGTTAAGAAGAAGGATGGCACTCTCCGGTTATGCATTGACTATCGGCAGTTGAATAAGGTGACAATAAAGAACAGATACCCATTGCCCCGTATTGATGACTTGTTTGATCAGTTGAGGGGTGGAACTGTGTTCTCCAAAATTGACCTGAGATCAGGTTATTATCAGCTGAAAGTACAAGAGCAGAGTATTCCTAAAACTGCCTTCAGAACCCGCTATGGCCATTATGAGTTTTTGGTTATGCCATTCGGGTTAACTAATGCTCCGACTACTTTTATGGATCTGATGAACACTATCTTCAGACCATACCTCGACCAGTTTGTTGTGGTATTCATAGATGATATATTGGTCTATTCGAGGAATGCAGAAGAGCATGATAGACATCTGCAGATTGTACTGCAGACTTTGAGAGAGAAACAGCTATATGCCAAATTGTCGAAGAGTGAATTTTGGCTGAGAGAAATATCTTTATTGGGGCATGTAGTATCAGAAGAGGGCATCAAGGTAGATCCAAGTAAGATTGAAGCTGTCCTTAATTGGAAGCCACCCAGAAATGTCACAGAGATTCGCAGTTTTCTGGGGTTAGCTGGATACTACCGTCGATTTGTGAAGGGATTCTCCATGTTGGCATCTCCATTGACCAAGCTACTTAAAAAGGATGTGAGATTTCAGTGGACGGACAAATGCCAACAAAGTTTTGATGAATTGAAGAGATGTTTGACAGAGGCTCCAGTCCTAACTTCACCTACACCGAGTAAAGAATATACAGTTTACAGCGATGCTTCTCACAATGGGTTAGGTTGTGTATTGATGCAAGATCGAAATGTCATTGCCTATGCATCACGCCAGCTAAAACCGCATGAGAGGAATTATCCGACACATGACTTGGAGCTTGCAGCCATTGTGTTTGCTCTTAAGATCTGGAGGCACTATTTGTATGGGGAGAAATGTTACATCTACACAGATCATAAGAGTTTGAAGTATTTGGGCACCCAGAAAGAGTTGAATTTGAGACAGAGGAGATGGCTAGAATTGATAAAAGACTATGATTGTCTGATAGACTATCAGCCAGGGAAAGCTAATGTTGTGGCTGACGCCCTGAGTCGCAAGACTATGGCAAGTCTACAGGTTACTCCTTTGTCTTTGGTGCATGAGTTAAGGTCACTACATGCCAGTTTAGAGATTAATGATGAGGGGCAGACAGCTGTTGCATGGCATGTACAGCCAGTATTAATTGATCAGATCAGAATGGCTTCTCAGGATGATGAAAGGTATCATAAGCTGTTGGAAGAAGTCCGGCAGGGAAAGAAACCAGAGTTCTCAATCAGAGATGATGGTCTATTGCTACATTAGGGTAGAATGTGTGTTCCTAATGATGTTGATTTGAGGCAGATCATTTTGAAGGAAGCACATGAGTCTCCTTTTGCTATGCACCCTGGTGGTACAAAAATGTATAGAGGGCTAAAGGAGCATTACTGGTGGATGGGTTTAAAAAGAGACATGGCAGAGTTTATTTCTAAATGCCTAACTTGTCAGCAAGTAAAGGCAGAGCATCAAGTACCCGCTGGGTTGTTACGTCCACTACCAGTACCAGAGTGGAAATAGGAGAGAATAACGATGGATTTTGTGATGGGACTTCTGAGGACACAGAAGAGTCATGATGCAGTTTGGGTCATTATTGACAGACTGACTAAATCTGCTCATTTTCTGCCAGTCCGAATGGACTACAGTCTAGATAGATTGGCTAGGTTGTACATTGATGAGATTGTGAGACTTCATGGAGTGCCAGTATCCATTGTATCAGACAGAGATCCTAGGTTCACTTCTAGATTCTGGGGTAGTCTTCAGAGAGCCCTAGGAACTAGATTGAACTTCAGTACTGCATTCCACCCACAGACAGATGGCCAGTCGGAGAGGGTAATTCAGATCTTGGAGGATATGCTACGAGCTTGTGTGATTGAGTTTGAGGGTAGTTGGGATACACACTTGCCTTTGATTGAGTTTGCTTACAACAACAGCTACCAATCAAGCATTGGGATGCCTCCATATGAAGCTTTGTATGGCAAGAAATGTAGAACCCCGTTGTGTTGGGATGACGTGGGTGAAAGAAAAATGATTGGACCCGAAATTGTTCAACAGACTGAAGAGAAAATCAAGGTGATCAGAGACCGACTTAAAGCTGCATCAGACCGTCAGAAGTCATATATTGATTTGAAAAGAAGGGATATTGAATATGCAGTGGGTGAGAAAGTTTTCCTCGAGGTTTCTCCTTGGAAGAGGATTATGAGATTCGGCAGAAAGGGGAAACTAAGTCCTCGTTTTATCGGGCCATATGAGGTATTGGAAAGAGTGGGTCCTTTGGCATATCGTTTGGCACTACCTCCAGAGTTGGAGAAGATACATAACGTCTTCCATGTGTCTATGTTGAGGAGGTATCGATCAGACCCATCTCATGTACTATCAGTAGAAGAAATTGAAGTAAATCTAGACCTCACATATGAAGAAGAACCCATAAAGATTCTGGCTTATTAGGTGAAGCAGCTACGGAACAAGCAGATACCATCGGTAAAAGTGCTGTGGAACCATCATTCGGGCCAGGAGGCTACTTGGGAATGAGAGGAGGACATGAGGAGACAACACCCATAGCTGTTCAGAGATTGATACCAGGTAAAATTTCGAGACAAAATTTATTTAAGGGGGGGAGAATTGTAACACCCCTATTTGTATAGCCTGGTATATTTCATCGTCGTCTGGACCTGTCGGTCCGGACAATTAAGGGGATTAGAACCATACTTAAGACAACTAGAGAAACCATAAACACAAATAATTAGTAATGTTCAATTAGTTAAGTATAAATAAGAAAAACAGAACATAAGAAGTTAAACGAGCTGAGAGTCACAGCGATGGGTGACCTCCTCAGGAACGACTGCGAAGTCATTTTAAACTCAAATTTCGAACCGTAAAATGTGACGCTGCGGTCCTTAGGACCATTATGAACACAGTGGAAAAGAGAAAATCATGAAAAAGAACTGTTAAGCCAGTCAAATAATTAGGTCAGGGAGCCGGAAGAAATATGGAATTATTTGCAAACCGGGATGAACCGGTGAGGGGCAATTTGGTCAATTGACCCCGAGAGCTGACTCCTGACCTAACTGTCAAATAAAATCGGAGAAAAGAAAATTTCGGGATCAAGAATTAAATTAAAGAACTAATAGAAAAATATATAAAAAAATAAAAAAAAAGAGGAAAAATAAAAAAGTAAAAAGGTGATGACATCATGCATGACCTCATGCATGATGCCATAACTAAATTAATTAAATATTTATTAAATTAGATTTTGTAGTCTTCCATAAGCAAAATAGATAAAAAGAAAGAAAAGAAAAAAAAATAAAAACCCTTCTTCTCCCTTTGTTACTGCCCCATTTTCTCCCAAAACCCTCCATGAGAATTCCTCCATTTATGCTTACACTTAAGCTTTAATTCCTCCACTCAACCTTAACAACTCCCCTAAAAACCTTACTAGAGCTTACTATTGCTACTTAAGAAGAAGATTGAAAGAAGAAAGGAGCACAAAAGATTGAGATTTGAGGATCTAAGCAAAGGTTAGTCTCTTAACTACCAATTAGTTGATTAAGTGAATAATTAGTTGTTGAAATGAGCTTAGAAACTAATAAAATGAAATGAAAATATGTGGATAGACCAAACTGAAATTTTGGCCTGTTGAAGGGGAGTATGATTTTGTATGGTTTGATGGATTTAAATGTGTTAGTAAACTTGCATGAGAATGGTAGTAAGTTGAAAATGCATAAATGTGAATAAATGCAACATTTTAGTGTGATTAGGGTTTGGAGGCCTAGGATTTTGAGACAAAATTTGGAAAAATGAGTAAATGGCATGTTTGACCTATTGTGAAGAGAAAAATGGTCAATAATGACCAAAGGAGATGTGTGGGAATTGTTAGAATGGAAGTCAAATTCGTAGGGTAAATGGTCATGCTGCTGGCAGCATGACCAAGCCAACTTTGAAGGACCAAAACGGAAATTTTACAGGTCCAATTGATATGCCACTAATTGGGGATGAAAATAGACATAAAATGACACAATTTTCATTGAGGAACCATGCCCAAAAACTGACCAAAACCTAGTTAACCAATTGACCAAAGTTGGTTTAGAGCAGTCTGCCACTGCACAAACTAACCAAATGAACAGTAATTATTCATTTGGTCATAACTCGAGCTAGGAAGGTCAAAATGACCTGAAATTTTACCAGTAATTAGATAAGATATAGATATAAAACTTTCATGAAGAACACCAACCCAAATTATGCCATTAACCTAATAAAATTATTGAGCAAAGTTGAGTTACTAAACCTGCAAAACTGTAGAATTGCCATTTGAACTGTAAAGTTTCAATGGCTATAACTCTCTCTAGAAAACTCCGATTTAGGTGAATCTTGAACCGATGGAAACCTAATACATAGTAGAACATTTCATATGAAGGAAATTAGACCAAATTACGGACTTAACTTGATCAAATTATTGAACGAAGTTGGATAAAAAATCTGCCAGAACCAAAATTGCAGCATGAATAGTGTACGTGAACAGTCACTGTATTTTGGGTATAACTTAAGCTACAAAACTCCAATTGGGGTGATTCAAAAAGGAGAATAAACTTAAGACAATGGAGAACATTTTCTATGAAGAAAGTTTTGCCAAATTCCAACAATAAAGTGACCAATGGAACAGTGCAACTTAGGACTCCAAAACTGAAATTTACCAAATTTACCTAAAAGACTTAGGATTTGAGTAAACAACCAAAACCAACAAGTTTAGTGACCAAAATGTGGTATGTGGGTGAAGTTGGAGTTCCCATACCTATTAAGCCTTAGAAAGTCAACTATTTGACTTGAATAGTATAGTGAATAGTAACCCAAAACACAAAAATTTCGAGAACGTCAAATTTAACACGTTAGAACTAGGTAAATGTGAAGTTAAATTATTTTGGATTTATGTTAAGTTCTAGTACTGAAACATTGTAAAATTGTGTGTTTCAATTGAAAAGAATACCGGGAAAAAACCCGAGGAATCGAGTCAAGGCCAAGAGGCGACTCGCTTGAGGTGTGTGCACAACGTATACTTTTTATAATCATCTTTTGCATACTGTTTTGAATAATGTGAAATATTGAATTATGGCATTCTTATGATGTTTTGATTTAAATTGTTAAAAGTTATTATGTATATTGAAATGACAATGTTTAGCAAATTGTTAAGATAAGTTTTGAAACCACAGTGTCATTACCATATATTTAAACACCTCACTAGCATGACTAGTGAAGGTAATTAGTTTCGAATTTTGATTCCTTCTCTGGAGAAGTGTTGAGGTGTGCCAGTAGAAGAGGATGTGAATGGATATCCATATATTTGAGCTAGCTAGCCTTGTGATGTGATTTCTCTTTAGCCTCTGGCTATTGAGATTCTATTTGTTTCGAATGGCATGATCTAACTGTGGGTTTTATGAAATGTATTTTGATACTTCGAAATGAACTTGGTTTACATTAAAATTTCATAATTCATGTTTTGTGTTTAATGCTTATGTTTAGTCAAATTTTTGAATAAATGTGATTATATTCTACATAAAGATTATTTTAGTATGTTGTACACCACTGAGTCCTAGTACTCAGCGATGGCTTCTATTGCTGTCGCAGATACAGAGACTAGAGGAGCAGCAGACTGAGCTGATAAAGATTGAGGATCATTCAGCTTAAAGTCTTTGGGTATAATTTATACCCCAATTGTAAATATTTCTTTTGATGTATGTATTGCATATAAATGTATGGACGTGCAAATGGGTCTTGAGCAGCTTGTACAAAAATTTGCATAAAGTTTGTAATAAAGTTTAGTTGTATTTCTTTTGATGTAAATTTTGTAAGAATGTACATAAATTGTGTTGTCTTTAATGAAATATGAGTACAACTATTTTATTTAATTTAAATGAAATGTATTGCTAGTATGCTGAGGATTATTGAATTTCGAACTTGAGAAATTTGTTGAAATGATTGTGAAATTAATTGAGTTTGATTGTGAAATCGAAGTAGTGGTTGAGAAAAACTTTTAGAAGTGCTTTTTACAGGTATTTGAAGAATTGGTTTCTCAAAATACAGACAGAACTCTGTCAAAATTTTTATAAAATTTACGAAAAACTAAAATGAACCAAAAATATTAATTAGATTTACTTTTAATCATATGTTTTAAATACTTATTAGAAGATTCGCACCACTTGTCAAAAGTAAGAAAATTGTTTAAAATCCCTGGTGGGGTACTTAATGAGTTATCGGTAGGTGAGTTCGGTAGTTCATTAGGTATTCTACGGGATCATGTTATGCCTTACAGAGGGGTAAGGTGTGACAAAGAAAAATTAATTAATTAGTAGAAAGAAAAAGTGAGAAATCGAGAAAACCCGGTGTTACCGAAAAATCGGGAATGCAACCCGAACAGGGGCATTGTGGTCATTTGACATCCCAAGTTGTCTTTTGACCTAAATGTCCATTAGAAATAAATTATATTAAAGTTTGAAAATGCCATGAAAAATGAAATTTTATGTGTTGTATAAATAAGAAAAGTTATGGGGTATAATGTTGAATAATTAAAAGTTTAACATTAACTTAATGTTTTAATTGTGTTAGTGGACCACTAAGCATTATATTAAGTATTAAAAACCAGATTCCTTCCACTAACTCTCTGCATTCATCTTCTTCTTCAATTAAACTTCATTTGGCCGAATCAAAATCTCTCCCAAAGTTCATCCATGGCCGCCCCATTTGCATGCTCCATGCTCCCATTATCAAGTAATAATTTCTTGCAAGAGTCTTCATCAAAGTTGGTCTATACAACTTGGGCAGCCATTTGAGAGCAAAAAGAGAGAGATTTGGAGAAGATTTAATAAGCTTCAAAGATAGGTAAGTGCTTGTTTTCCATTTTTGCTTCATTAAAGCTTGTGAGGATGTTATGGGTACTTGAATTGTGGAGAGAATTTTGGAGTTTGATGTTCTAAGGGAGATGTGCATTTTTGGCAGCCATGGAAACTCCTTAAGGGAAGTTTATTCTTGCTTGTAAATGGTGGATTAAAGGGTTGATTAAGTGTTTATATGTGTAGGAATGAATTGGGTGATGTATACTAAGTATATGTGAATGTATACTTGAATTTGGAAGCTTGGAACTTTATTCAAAGTGAGGTACAAATCGACAGCTTGAATTGTGAACCCAAAATATGTTATTTCATGGTTTGGTTTATGGAATTGTATAGTTGAATTATGGTACTTATTATGGCAGCTTGTGTATGTGTATGAGGGTTTGAGTTTGGACATGTAAATGAGCTAGGTTATGTAGTTAAATTGTGTGTAATTTGAACTTGGAAAATTCTGGACTATAATATGCATATTGAGTGTGGTTATAAGCTGCCAAAGTGACCAAAAATGTGTTGTGAAATGTGTTTAGGTTATGGTACAAACCAGAATTGGCTTGAATGTGTAGTTTGGTAAGTGTTAAAAGTGTCCTTTGATGAGTAATGAACAAAATGTAATAGGGCAATTTATGTTTTGGGCCTAGAACCTTAAGTGTGTGGCTCCAATTGGTATGAGACCAATTGGAGGTGAAACTAGGCACAAAATGTGCCAAATTTCATGAAGGAAGCTTACCAAAATTCTGCTTGTAAGATAACTTGAAAAGTGACCAAATCCGAATTAGTGCAATTAAGGCCTGAAAATTGACTATTTGGGCAGCAGCTAGTGTTTAGGCCATAACTCACTCAAAACAGGTCCAATTGACCTGAAATTTTTACCATGAATAGTTAAGACCTATATCTACAAGTCTTATGAAGACACCAAAGCCCAGAAATGACCATAGGTAAGTCAAAAAGCTTCCACAAATTCGGGTCCAAAAACTGGCTGAACCTAAAATGACCTAAAGTGACCAATTTTGGTACATTTTGACCAGCAAAAGTAAAATGACCATAACATGGTCTACATAACTCAGAATGACCTGAAATTTTGCCCCGCGTGCAATAAGACATAGATCTACAAGTTTGTAGTTTTGACCGAAAACCGATGGAACTAGGTCGTCCGACTAGGTAAAATTAGTATACCGAAATCCGACAAATTGCAATAAAATGCAACAAACATGGAAATGAATTGGGTAACATGTACCAACCCTAAAAGGCTACAAATGTGACATATTGATAACATTAAAACCTAATTCACCTAGAATGCATCGAGGGTTGACATCTTAGGTTGACTAAGGAATTAATGGAATTCAATGAATTAATTATTAAGCATTATTATTAGAGACAGTTTAAATGAGTACTGAAACACTTCAAATTGTGTTTCTCAGTTAGCAAAGACTTAGGGAAGGGGAAGGAAACACTGAGTCAGAGCCAAGAGGCATATATCAGAGGTTTGTTCAGAATAGTTATTTCTTTTAAATTTTTCAATTGAAATAAATTATGATTATTTGTATGTTATTGTTTTAAATTGTGTTTGTGCACAATAGTTATTTCTTTTAAATTTTTCAATTGAAATAAATTATGATTATTTATATGTTATTGTTTTAAATTGTGTTTGTGCACAATAAACCTTATTTAAGCCTTTTGTTATTGAAAAATTGATTTAGTGTGATTTATGGAAATTTGAAGTTAATTATGAATTGTGTTGCCATCTTGTGAATGAAATTATAACTTTGGAAATTATTGGATTTCTGATGAATCATTTGAATAAAATGTTTGGAATTGATTTTATGTTCACACTTAGCATGACAATATCACATTATTCCTCCTCCATTTATGGGGTTGAGATTGTTTATTTTCCTCACTCTCTGGTTTACTAGTTGAGGTTGTAGATCGGATGAGTACTCATTATATAGCTCGCTTCCTCCCTCATTGATTTCGATTAGTGGGGTTGTAGATTGCTTTGTCGTGGTGTACAACACGGCATTGATCGGAAATTTTGTGTCATGGCTTAAGTTGTGTATGAATTGGGGACACTGTGTTTATTAAATTATTTGACTCAAAATTTTTCTATAATGAGCTTGGATAATTGGTGAAATGTAATTGTGCAGCATTTAAATTGTGTTATTGATTAGCAAAACTGTATTATTCAGTTATTTAATCAAATGGTGTTATTGATTGGCAAAACTATATTGTTCAGTTATTTGATCAAATTGTGTTATTGATTGGCAAAACTGTGTTACTCAGTTATTTGATCAAATTTGTGTTATATGAACTTTGTAAATTGTGAAATGGATTTGTGAATCATTTGATTTGTGAATTGTCAATAAAAGATTTATATATCGCATTTCAAATTGTTATTGTGCACCACTGAGTAAATTTTACTCAGCGATAGCTTTTCATTGCTGTCACAGGTAGACATACTGACAGGGCAACAGACTAGGCTGCTAATGCTATGTTGAGAGATCATTAGGTATATTGAGTATGCCATATTTTGCATTTTGTATTGTAATGTATGTTCACTGTATGTATATAGTGTTCTTGGTTTTGAGCAGTTGTAAATTAAAATTGTACATTAAAGTTATAAACTAAATTTGTAAATTATTTTGGTTTGTAAATATTGTGATATATTTCTTTTATCTCAGCCTTTGAAAATACTGAAAAATTTTTGTGGATTTGAGTTGAGAAACACATTGTGTTAATTAAATGTTGGAGTTTGAGATTGAGAAATATATTTGAAGTGCTTTTCTTTTAAAGGTTTTTGAAGAAGTGCTTTATTCAAAATACAAATGGTACTCTGCCAAAAATATTTACAGAAATTTCTAATAATTCAAATGTGTTAGCTGTTTCACTTCAGTTTAAAAAATTTTTTAACACCTGTAAATAGTGCTCACCACTATAAAAAGAAGTAAGAAAAGTTTTAAAATCCCTTGTAGTGTACTTAATGGGTTATCAGTAGACGAAGTTGGTAATTCATTAGGTATACTACGGGATCATGTTATGCCTTACGGAGGGGTAAGGTGTGACAAAAGAAGTTCGTGATAGAACTTATAGTAGTTCCTTCCATTGAGTCGACAATTCCACTACACTGTGATAATAATGGAGCAGTCATACAGGCTAAGGAACTAAGGTCTCACAAAAAATCCAAACTCATAGAAAAGTACTATCACATTATCAGAGAAATAGTTGAGCGAGGCGATGTAGCCATGCAGAAAATAGCATCAACTAAAAATCCAGCTGATCCATTCACTAAGCCTATGTCACAGACTCAGCTAGACCGACATCTTGAGAAGATAAGTCTAAGATATTGTAATGAATGGCGCTAGTGCTAGTAGGAGATTGTTAGTAGTATGGCCTAGAGCATATCATTTAGTATGTATCTTGTACATATTTTTATTAATAAAAGGCTTTTCCACTTTTCCGTTTACATAATATATTTATGTGTAATAGAAAAGGTCCATTGATATTTTGTTAGAAATATTATTCTTAAGTTGTTAAGAATATGAATGACATTATTTCTAGCACAAAGTATCATAAATAGGTTCATAAAATATGATACTTCATAATAAGGACATGACTTATCCAGAAAGATTGTATTCATGTTTGTTCCCAAATTATTTATATGAGATATAAATAAGATAGAATGGTGAGTCTCATGCTATATGACAAACATGATAGGTACTTATAAATGATAAGTAGGCCGAACCAGTAACACTTATGACAAGCACATGAAGTTTACTCTTGTCAATGTTTTGTCATAAATCATATCAGTGCATATAATCTTTAGACCTAAGATAGTACAGTTATCTTGTATATAAGTAGTTTGAGTTTGATACTGCTTTCATACTTGTACTGTATATGGGTATATGGGCATGTGTTGGCTCCTACTAGTTATATATGGAGGTAGGTGTTGATCAAGATGGAATCTGTTCCTCTAAGTAAATAGAGACAAAATCCTATGTTCATTTAATTGTTCTTGATGTTTCAAGTTCCTGGTCAAGACAGATAGATTTAATCAGAAAAGAGTTTCTGATGAGAAAATCTTTTTAATCAAGAACTGGAATTAAAAGAGAACATAATATTCATAGCAAATGGAGTTTGACATAAACCATGACTCCAGCTTGAGTTGAGATTTTGTAACAGAGAGATTCCAGTGCATGGTAACATATGATTATAGGTTCATTTAAGGTAAACCTTATTACTAGTTAGGTGGCCATGGCATGCTATGCTAGGTGTTAACCATGGTCTATAAGGTGCATAAAATGATTTAGAGAAATCATTTATGGTAAGAAAGAATTCTGATAGTATTAAGAGTTAATATCATATCTCATTGCCAATTAGTGATGAGCCTAGTAAGTCACACACATACACAAGTTATCACCTAATTAAATATGATTTAATTAATTAATTAAAGAGTTTAATTGATTAATTAAATAGGTTTGGTTTGCAATTAGATTGCAAAGTCCCTAGCATGACTTGAAATCAAATCTAGATTATTGGATGTATAGTATAAGTTAAATTTATATTTAAAGTGTTTAAATATGAATTTAATTAATGAGAAATTAATTAATAGAGATTAATTAATTAATTAATTTATATTTGATATAAATTAATTAGAAGAAGAGAAATAATTATTTTGGGTTAAGAACTCATAATTAAGGCACAGGGGCATTTTGGTCATTTTGTAGTGTGACATGTGGCACCATGAGATGGTGACACATGGCATTACACATAAGCTTGCCAAATGTCTTTTAATCATGTAAGATGATCAAAATTAAGATTAAATATAGGTTTGACACTTGGCACAATGTGATTGGGTCACTTAAACCTAGAGCTAATCAAAGGGTGACATATGGCAAGGGTTTAATGTGTTAACCTAGCTATATAAGTGTTGTTATGAGAAAAATAAAGCACAACCAGCAGCCACACTCCTTTGTCATGCCATTTTGAAGTTCTCCCTCTCTTCCTCTTCATCTCTCATCAATTCAAAGAGATTAGCCATCAATCTCTTGAATTAAAAATATTAGAAATCGTTTCTAGTGTCCTGTTTACATCTTTAATCTCTTAAAAGGAGGAACTTGATTTTCTAAATAATAGAAAAAGCTTTAGAAGCTGTTCAAGGGCTGCTATAAGTGTTCTTGGTGTGGACAAGCTAGAGGGATAACATTTGGTGTCCTGAGGACGAATCTCAAAGGCGCAAATACGCTGCAGTACATCAAGAGGTTAGTGTAATCGTTCTTGATTTAATCTAGAGTTCTAAAATTAATCTGATTAATTTTAAAATATTAAATGGCAAATATAGATTCAAAAACATATTAAAAGAGTTTAATATATTGTTTATCATTGAAATCAAATAGATAAAAATAAATCTTGCATGATGCATGTGACCCTAGGTGAAATTTTTTTGGATTCAATGGTATAAATATGTGTTTTTCATGCTTCCGTTCTTTCAAAGTTAAGTTAAGTATACAAAAATTTCAGTATAATTAAATTAAGCATTGAATGAAAGGAGTAAAAGAGAGTAGCAATAGAAACATAAAAAAGATACACTTTGCAGAACTGTGGAGACTTAATGTACAATACAGTTAGAATAATTGATTCCTGGATATCCGAATTATAATTTATTTCTTTCTTTATTTGTATATATTATTTCTTGTTATACTATTGCACCACTAAACAGAAATGCTAAGCGCGATGGAATTGCTTCTTGCGCAGGTACTGAAGGTAAAACTAGTAGACTGTCGATTGAGATTTTTGGTGTCCAGATTTGCAGAAGTGTCAGAAGAATTGAAGGTTGTCACCTCCTTAGCAATGCATGTAGATAGGGCTCATTTTGAGCATGTTTTCTAATCTGTACATTATAATTACTGCTTATACAATAATGTGAATTAGTAACTGTAATTTCATTTGTATATCCTATACTTGATAAATTTATGTACTTAATTGGCAAATTATATAAGTTAATGAAATATAAGAATTTTGATATTTGAATTGATTATCTAATCATAATGATTCTAAATAAGATTGAATTTGAGAAATTTTGAGACTGAATCTTAGTTTGAGAAACTGATGAGAATGCTTTGAGATAATCTGAGTTATGACTTTGAGCATATATTGAAATTGTTTTTGGTAGGTTAAGAAGAAATGTTAGCCCAAATTACAGCCTGCGCTCTGCCGGATTATCATAAAAATTTTTGAATTTTCTAAATTAGTCAAATTTTGATAAATAGTAAAAATAGCCTAAACCTCAAATAAAGTTTTTGAACAAGTAAATCAAGAACTATAATGAAATCAGATAAGATTAGGTGCTCCGGCAGTCCGTGTGACACGCCTTGCTCGACTACACTGTAGACGGGTAGGGGTGTTACATTTAGTGGTATCAGAGCACGGTTTAGGCATTCCTAGGCACAGATAAGTAAAAAGAACTAGTGTGCATACATGCGTTGCATTCATAAGAGTTGAGGTGACACTAATACAGATCTGTTTACTTTTGATTATTCAAAGTTAAGATATGGAGTCAGAGTCGCAAAGGGTATTAGAAAAAGAAGTAGAAAACCTAGTTCATGAGGTTTTAACGTAATTACTATGTAATGTTCTTGATGTTTATATTGTAAGCTGCATATTACAGTACATACATGGGATTATTGTGTATAGCTACGTGCTTCCTCGTGGTACAATAAAATAAGAATATTTGTAAGTAATCTATACATTGATATAGTTACGCCCAAATAGAGTACTATTATGGCAAATAAATGTGGAAATTCTAGTAGAAATTTAAAACTTCAAAACTAGCATATCGAAAGATCATAATTGTGAAGTAGCTAGAGTCAATGACTCGGTTATACTAATGTGGACTACCATTACCACAAAAATTACTATAAGCTTAGAGATATTAGTATGACTTATCATCCTCAGACAAATGGATAGTCAAAACGAGTAATTTAGGTAAATTCTGAAACTCATTGAGTTCCTGTAAACAATGAAATGAGATGATAATAAAAACCTATAATATGTGATAAGCCCTTGAGAATATACTGAGAACTTGTGTCATTGAATCCGAGGGGAGATGGGACAGATACCTCCCACTAATAGAATTTGTATACAATAATAAGTGTCAAGCTAGCATACAAACGGTACCCTATGAAACACTATAAGGGAAATAGTGTAAAACACCAATACATTGAACTGAGTTGGGAAAAGATATCTAGACATTGATATAGAGTCTTATAATTATTTTGATATTTTTGTCAAAAAAGAATGATTTAGGTATTTCAAAATATATTTAGAAGTTGTAGTGCTATTCCCTCTGGAAGCAAGAATAGATGTCTTTCATTGATGGAGTTCGTGTGTACTGATAATTATTAAATAAGTATGATGATAGCAAGATATAAGCTTTGTATGAGACAAAGGGTAATTTAATAGAATTGGAATTGGTCAAAAGAGACTGAAGGACCAGTAAAGAATCCTAGCACGAGAAATTAAGAAACTAATGAATAAAAGAATTTCATGAGTAGGAATACTAAAGGCAGAGGAAAACAATGATGGGAAAATGAATAAAATTATAAGATAACGATAGTCATAGTTATTTGAATCTGATGAATTTCGAGGATGAAATTCCGTTTTAGAGGGGAAGGGTTGTAACATCCTCATTTTCGTAGTCCATATGTTCTACTGTTCCGACAGCTAATGTCTGCCCTGGAAAGTCAGAATGTCTGAAACTACACTATAATGACAGTGAGGAAGTATAAAATAATGAAATATGTGATGAGAAAAATTAAGGAAAAATAAAAGAGATAAAATGTGACTAAGTTAAACGAGCCGAACTCGTAGCGATGGGTGACCGCACCGGGAAGTTACGGCGAGGACCATTGACTAGCCTTGAACCACGGATAACTCGAAAAAATATTTTTGGGACCTAATTAAAGGTCTACTGAGATATAATTGACATTGAAAATGTCAAAGAAAATTAGTAAGTCAGTAGAAACGAAAAACAAAAATTAAAGAAATCGGCGGGTTAAGGATTAAATCGGTGTTATCGAAAAAGTCTGAATTTAACTCGAAGAAGGGCATTTTGGTCATTCAACACCTAGAGTGGACTTTTGACTTAAATGTTCATGAAAAATAAGTGGTATTAAATTTAGAAATTCCCATGAAAAAAAAAATGAAATGAAATTGAAATGCAATTAAAGGAATTATGGGGTTTAATTTAAATATTACATAGTTTAATTATTATATTAGTAAACTTTACTTAGTGGACACTAAGTGGCACTATATAAAGACACCTAAGGAGCAGAATTTTCCCACTCACTTCATCACTTTCATCAAGCTCCTCTTCCATGGCCGAATTGAAGCTCTCAAGTGTCCTCCATGGACGTCCATGAAGTAAGCTCCATTTCCCTATCTTTAAGCCATTATTTCTTCAAACTCCTGAAAAATGATCCTTGCACCATAAGCAACATATAGGCAGCAAAAAGGAGAGGAAATTCCAAGGATTTTTCAAGCTCAAGTTGAGGTTAGTGCTAGTGTTTCTTCCCTTGCTTAATTAAAATTTGTATTGAGGTTATGGTGACTAGTTTGGTTGAAAAATTTAAGGAATTGAGTGAGTATTTGGTGTGTGAAATTTTTGGTAGCCATGAAAAGGGAAGGTAAGTGAATTATTCTTATATGTAATTGATGGTATTTGATGGGAATTAGTGTGGATTAAAGTAATTTGTGATGCTAGTAAGTTAATCTCATGTGTAACTTATGATTGAGCTTTTAAAATGAGGATTTGTATTGTTGCTTCATTTTGGACAGCCATGAGAACATGAGAGATTAATTATCTCATGAATTTAATTGATGTTTTGGGATGTTGATGAAAATACTTGTGCTAGAAATTGATTGAATGTGAATTGTTGAATTAGAACATTTGAATTAAGGATTTAAAAGTGGGACTTTGATGCTCTGGCAAACTGCCATGTTTGGTAGCCTATAATATCATGAATTTGTGTATGAGTTTATGAAATTTATTAATGAAATATGATGGTGTTGAATGGTGGGCAGTTTGTGTAATTTTCATGGAAGTGTATGTGTGATATAAGTGTTAATGTACATTGAATTTGGGTGGATGTAAATGTTGAATTTTAATGGTGTATTGTGTGCATTGAGCACTTGAGTGTTTTGCCCAAAATGTTTGCTGAAATTGTGTATAATATATATAGAAGTGCCATGATTAAATGTTGAAGTATTGGGATGAGGAGTATTGTCAAAATTAGAAGTGTGATGTTCAAATGCAGGTTGTGTATGTTGGCAGCACATAAATTAGGTCATAAGTGCAAAACTGTGAACCCAATTGGTTTGAGGCCAATGGGGGGGGGGGGTGAAATTAGACATCATGTAGGCCAACTTTCATGTAGAAATGTTACCAAAATTCTGCCTAGAAACTAACCTTAAAAATGACCAAATCCGGAATGGCAACCTTGCAAACCCAGATTTTTGACCATATGAACAATACTCATTAGGATGACCATAACTCACTCAAAACAGGTCCAATTGACCTGAAATGTTTATCATGGATAGCTTAGACATAGAGCTACAGTTCTTATGAAGACAACAAAGCCCGGAAATGGCCAGAACCAAGTCAAATAGCTTGCACAAATTCGGGTACCAAAACTGCCAGAACTAAAAGTGACCTAAAATTGACCAAATTTTGCACTAAAGGTGCAATCTGTCTAGTTTTAGTAAATTAACCATATCTTGGTCTATACAATTCAGAATGACCTAAAATTTTGCCAAGAGTTCAATAATATATAGAGCTACAACTCTTATGAAGACACCAAAGCCCAGAAATGGCCAGAACCAAGTTAAATAGCTTGCACAAGTTCGGGTACGAAAACTGCCAAAACTAAAAGTGACATAAAATTGACCAAATTTTGCACTAAAGATGCAATCTGTCCATCTTTAGTAAATTGACCATATCTTGGTCTATACAACTCAAAATGACCTGAAATTTTGCGCAGAGCGCAATAAGACATAGAACTGCAATTTTGCTTCTTTGACCAGAAGCGAAAAACCAAGAGAAATAGGACTTTAAGCTAGACTAATCTAGCACACTGAAATTGAGAATTTGACATTTACATACAATAATGCTTGAAGTAATTTGGCAATGAATGCCAACTTGTAAAAATGGTAAATTGCATTATATTGACAGCATATTGAATTGTAAATTGTGACATGTTGATACTAGAATCAACTTATGCATGATGTATGAAAAGGTCAACTTTTCATTGACTAGTGAATTGTATAATGACCAGTAAACCCTAAAAATAAATATTTAATCTAGTAATATGCCCTAATTTGCCTAGTTGACTAGTTTGGATAGATTGGTATGCCAATAGGATTCTGACAGCTATTCTGTAAATGGCTTCATGCCATACTGTGTTTTTACGGCTTATTATGCCATACTGTGACGTTAATAGCCTACAGCTATATGTATTGTGTTATTATACTAAGCTTATCGCCAGATTTATTATATGGTTTTTTAGCCACACTATTTGCACACTGGGAGACACTTTGTGACCGATGGTTTGACGACCTGAGATACTAGGTACCCAGTGCTAGTATATCCATTTATCCAGTCTAGTCAGTGTATAGGCTACATGGGTAGTCAATTAAAATATTATTCAATTCAGACAGTTAGGTTAAGTATATGAAAATTTCAGTATAATTAAATTAAGCATTGAATGAAATGAGTAAAAGAGATTAGCAATAGAAACATAACAAAGACACACTTTGCAGAACTGCAGAGATTTAATATACAATACAGTTAGAATAATTGATTCCTGGATATCCGAATTATGATTTATTTCTTTCTTTATTTGTATATATTATTTCTTGTTATACTATTGCACCACTAAGCAGAAATGCTTAGCGCGATGGAATTGCTTCCTCGTGCAAGTACTGAAGGTAAAACCAGTAGACTGTCGACTAAGATTTTTGGAATCCAGATCTACAGAAGTGTCAGAAGAATTGAAGGTTGTCACCTCCTCAGCAATGCATGCAGATAGGGCTCATTTTAAGCATGTTTTCTAATCTGTACATTATAATTACTGCTTATATTGTAATGTGAATTAGTAACTGTAATTTCATTTGTATATCCTGTACTTGATAAATTTATGTACTTAATTGGCAAATTATATAAGTTAATGAAATATAAGAATTCTAATATTTGAATTGATTATCTAATCATAATGATTCTGAATGAGATTGAATTTGAGAAATTATGAGACTGAATCTGAATTTGAGAAACTGATGAGAATGCTTTGAGATAATCTGAGTTATGAATTCGAGCATATATTGAAATTATTTTTGGTAGGTTAAGAAGAAATGTTATTCCAAATTGCAGCCGGCGCTCTGCCGGATTATCATTAAAATTTTTGAATTTTCTGAATTAGTCAGATTTTTATAAACAGTAAAAATAGCCTAAACCTTAGATAAAGTTTTTAAACAAGTAAATCAAGAATTATAATGAAATCAGATAAGATTAGGTGCTCTGGCACTCCGTGTGACTCGCCTTGCTCGGTTACACTGTAGATGGGTGAGGGGTGTTACAGCTAGGATGCCTAGAACTATATTTAAATGTTTGTGAGGAGACATAAAATAATGAAATACAAGAAAGTAAAATACAAGAAAAACAAATGAAAAATAATAGCAATAAAATATAACCAAGCTAAACAAGCTGAAAACCGTAGCAATGGGTGACCGCACCAGGAAGTTGCGGCCTGGACCATTGACTAGCCCTGGACCGTGAGGAACCCTAGAAAATATTTTTAAGACTTAAATAAACATCTATTGAAGTATAAATGACATTAGAAATGTCAAAAAAAAATTAAGTAATTAGTACAAAGAAAAATGAGAAATTGAGAAACTAACAAAACTCGGTGTTACCGAAAAATCGGGAATACAACCCGAATAGGGGCATTGTGGTCAATTGACACCCCGAGTTGACTTTTGATCTCAATGTCCATTAAAAATAAGTGGTATTACACTTTGAAAATATCATGAAAAATAAAAATGTAGTACATAATGTAAATAGTGGAAGTAATGAGGCAAACTTACAAAATTTGGAAACTTTGAATAAATAAATCATTTCCTAAAGTTAGTGCTACACTAACTTACATTGTGGGACACCTTATTAAGCATTTGGATAGATTAAACTTCATCTTTAACCTTCTGAAATCACACCAGTTGAAACCCTCCCAAAGAAAGCTCCCATGGCCGCCCACATGCATGGTACACCCCACCCATTTTCAAGCCAAATTCCTTCTACTTGTCTTCATTAAATTTGACCACCACACCTTGGGCAGCACTTAGGGAACAAGAAAGAAGGAATTTGGTGGAGTTTTGAGGAAGTCCACTTGAGGTACATGTCCATTTCTTCATCCTTTCTTCATTAAAGCTTGTGTGGGTGTTGTGGTGAATGGATTTATGGAAGGAAAGTTGAAGTTTGGTGAGTTAGGATGATATTAGATTTCGGCAGCCATGGTAGTTCAATATGTGTAACTTGTATCTACATGTAAGTGGTAGTTTGAGGTTTGAATTAAGTGCTTATATGTGTTGAAGTTGAATTCTATGTATAAAGTTTGAATGGTACGCTTGAAAAGTGAAAATGATAGTTTGATATGTATGTGTATTTTTTTGGCAGCCTCATGATGAAGATTGAAGTGTTTAAATTCATGAAAAGGTTATTGAATTATGGTGCTAAAAGTGGCAGCTTATGTGTATAATGGAGTAGAGAATAAATGTGTAATTTGATGATGGAAGTAATGTGTAATAATTAGGAGTGTTTATGTCTATATATTGTTGGGTTTGGACTTTGTGAATTATGATTGCATTTGGTGCATTGTGAAATTGTTATATTCTGTCCAAGTTGACCTATAATGTAAAGTAATGAATTGTTATGGTTAGTGCCAAATGCAGAATGGTTTGGAGAAGTGAGGATATAGTTGGTGAATGTGTGTTTGGTTTGGTGTTTGAAAGCCATGTAGAGGGCAGTGTGCAAATGAGTCTATAACACTAAGTGTGTGACTCCAATTGGTATCAAGTAAATTGGAGGTGAAACTAGGCACAAAATTTGCCAACTTTCATGAAGAAAGCCTACCTAAATTCTGTCCAAAAAGTGACATGAGAATTGACCAAATTCGGATTAGTGACTTGAAAACCTGAAAATTGACTATTTGGACAGCAGTTAGTGTTTTGGCCATAACTCACTCAAAACAGGTCCAAATGACCTGAAAGTTTTACCATGGATAGATTAGACATAGAGCTACAACTCTTATGAAGACACAAAAACCCAGAAATGACCATAACAAGTCAAAATGCTTGCACAATTTCGGGTATAAAAACTGCCAAAACCGGAAATGACCTAAAAATGACCTAAGTTTGCCATTTGAGTGCAATCTGACTAACAATAGTAAAATGACCATAACTTGGTCTAGTAAACTCCAAATGACCTAAAATTTGTGGCAAAAGTTCACTATGACATAGACCTACAAGTTTGTAAGTTGGACCAGAAACCGAAAATTGAAGGAACTAGGTCGTCTAGCTAGGTCAAAATAGCATACTAAAATCCGATAAATTGCAATAAATTGCAATACACTTGAAAATGAATTTGGTAACATGTATCAACACTAAAGGATTATAAAATGTGACATATTGGTAACATTAAAATTTATTACCCTAGAGTGCATTAAGGGTCAACATTATAAGTTGACTAAGGAAAGTAATAGTATTAAATAAATTAATTATTAAACCTTATAGTAAGAGACAGTTTAAATGAGTACTGAAACACTTTAAATTGTGTTTTTTAGTTAGCAAAGACTCAGGGAAGGGGAAGGAAACATTGAGTCAGGGCCAAGAGGTTACACTTCAATGGTTTGTGCACAACAGTTATTTCTTTTGAGTTTTCAATCGAAATAAATTATGATAATTTGTATGTTATTGTTTTAAATTGTGGAAAATTGTTTGAATGGAAATTTGATGGATACTTATTGCTTGAAAAATATTGCAAATGGTTTGAAACCACAGCTATCATGTATATTTGATTGAATTCCTCGCTAGCTTGTCTAGTGGGATGAATTGACTTTGAATTCCCTCTTTGGCTGAAGTGTTGAGATGTGTGCCTGTTGAGGACGAATAGGATGAGTACTCATTTATTTGCTAGCTAGCTATGTTATTCCTCACTAGCCATCGGCTTTTGGGACGAATTGAACTTTGGAAACATGATTAAGCTGTGTGTGTGATTTATTGATATTTATTGTGATATTGTGAAATGGAGTTTAATTCTTTATGACATTCATTGTCTTTTGAATTCCACTATGATTTTAAGTATCCACAGTTCATATGATTTATGCTTTATGGTTTTAAATTGTATTTTCTTAATGTTGTTCACCACTGAGATATTAGCTAAGCGATAGCTTTTTCATTACTGTCGCAGGTAGGCAGACGAACAGAGCAGCAGAGTAGGCTGCTTATGCTACATTTTGAGATTTCATCGGGTATACTGAGTATACCATATTTTGTAGTTTTTGTTGTAATTACTCTGTATGTATATATTGTACTTGGTCTTGAGCAGTTGTAAACTAAAATTGTAAATTTTTTTGGCCTGTAAAAATAGTGTGACATATTTCTCTTATCTCAGCTTTTGAAAACACTGAAAATTGTTGTTGAATTAAGTTGACAAATGTTGAGAAATTTATTGTGTTAAACTATTATTGAAGTTTGGGATTAAAGAGATATATTGGAAGTGTTTTTTTACAGGTTTTTGAAGAACTGTTTTATTCAAAATACAGATGGCACTCTGCTAAAACTTTTACAGAAATGATTGATACTCAGATTTGTTATTTGGTTTCACTTCAGTTAAAAATATTTTAACACCTGTCAAAAGTGCTCATCACTGTAAAAAGAAATAAGAAAAGGTTTAAAATCCCTTGTAGTATATTTCATGAGTTATCAGTAGACGAAGTTTGGTAATTCATTAGGTATACTACAGGATCATGTTATGCCTTACAGAGGGGTAGGGTGTGACAAGGGTTTTAAAATCCCTTGTAGTACACCTAATGAATTATCGTACATCACCTACTGATAACCCTCTAGATATACTACAAGGGATTTTAAAACGATTTTCTTGAAATTTAAATCATCGCTTAAAATCTGGTGTTATAAAAATTTTTCAAAATTTCGGCAATGTGCCGGCTGTGTTTTGAGAAAACAGTTCTTCAAACCTGAAAAGGAAAACACTTCCAATATATTTTCTCAAATACAACTCCAATAACTTCATTTCAACTCACAATTCAAATCTCAATAATCAAATCATTTCATTTTCAAACCAATCTCATCATAAAAGAAACATTTCATTGATTACAAGACTCAAAATTAATATTACAAAACTATTCAGGTAAATGAAATCTCAAATTTACATTTACAATAATTTATATTTAATTACATACCAAAATATTTTACAAGAGTTTTTATACAACTGCTCAAATAATTTACATATATACATCAAAACCTGTGTACATGGGTCTACCCGGAGCTTATCTGAATGTCTCTTCAAAGAAGCTTATTCAATTGCTCTATGCTCTTTTCACCTGCGATAACATACAAAGCTATCGCTGAGTGGTGAACTCAGTGGTGCACAACTATAATTTAAAAAATAATACAATATACCTTAATAAAAATTACAGCAAATAATTGGGAAATCTGAATACTCATCAAATTCCAAAACTCAAAATATTCATTGCCAATAATATAAATCATTTGTATAAAATGACTTTGATCACGAAATTCAATTTCTGAAATCATAACTAACAAAATCAATTATACATAAATCATAATTGAAATCATAATTCTTTACTATTCAAAAACCATTCTTTATCTCAAAAGTCATTCTTTATCTCGAAAACCATTCTTTATCTCACTAACTATGCAAGACTAATCCAAAAGGGCCATCTTCGGGGTGATTCTAACTCCCTATGGTCGGGGAGGTCGAATCAGATTCTAACTCCCTATGGTCGGAGAGGTTGAATCATCATGCATAGTACACACCACAATAATGAATCTTTCGAAAGGGCCATAACATAAAAAAAAAAAAAAAAAAAACTTAGATCTAACCTCTAATAAGAGGAGAATCTGAGCCTGTGCACATACCATGGTAATCAAAACACAACTAACTCCATTGTCTTCTCAATAAATGAGACAGACGGGTAATAACCTAGTCAAGCATCTATAGTGAGATATAAAATAATATCACAATTCTTTTAGTGAGCATAAATCACAATGCAATTCGATTCAAAGTCAATTCCAATATCCAATAATTTTTATGCTCATCACAATTGAAATCATAAATTTGCATTTTTCCATGCAAATTGCCCATCACAATTCCAAACATGTTCTATCGCAATTTTCCAAAACATAATTTAATCAATCCACAACAATGCTAGATACTTATGGAAATACCATTTCACAAAGCTAATTTCATACATACTATAATAATTTTAATAATCATTGAATTAAATCCAATGCTTCTTAAACATAATATATAAGAAAAATATGTCATTTAATCATATGAAATATTCAGAATAAAATAAGTTAAAAACTAGTTGTGCACAAACCTCTGAAGTGTAGCTTCTTGGCCCTGACTCAGTGTTTCCTTCCCTTTCTCTGAGTCTTTGCTAACTAAAACACACAATTTGAAGTATTTCAGTACTCATTTAAACCGTCTCTAACAATAAGGCTTAATAATTAATTTATTAAATTCTATTATTTCCTTAGTCAACCTAAGATGTTGACCCTCGATGCATTCTAGGTGAATTAGGTTTAATGTTATCAATATGTCACATTTTATAGCCCTTTAGTGTTGGTATATGTTACCAATTTTATTTTCAAGTATATTGCATTTTATTGCAATTTGAAGGATCTCGGTGTACTATTTTGACCTGGTCGGACAACCTAGTTCCCTCTATTTTCGGGTTTTGGTCCAAACTACAAACTTGTAGGTCTATGTCTTATTGCTCGCGGGGCAAAATTTCAGGTCATTCTGAGTTGTGTAGACCAAGATATGGTCAATTTACCAATGCTGGACAGAATGCACTAAACTGGTAACTTTAGGTCATTTTTATGTCACTTTTGGTTCGGCCAGTTTTGGTACCTGAACTTGTGCAAGCTATTTGGCTTGGTTCTGGCAATTTCTGGGATTTGGTGTCTTCATAAGAATTGTAGATCTATGTCTAAACTATTCATGGTAAAAATTTAAGGTCATTTGGACCTGTTTTGAGTGAGTCATGGCTAAAACACTAACTGCTGCCCAAATGGTCAATTTTCAGGCTTTCAAGTCACTAATCCAGATTTGGTCATTTTTCAAGTCACCTTCTAGGCAAAATTTTGGTGAGCTTCCTTCATGAAAGTTGGCACATTCCGTGCCTAGTTTCACTTCCAATTGGTCTCATACCAATTGGAGTCACACACTTAAGGTTCTAAGCTAAAATGTACACTGTTCTATTACACATTGTTTATCCTTACCAATTACACATCCAACACGTACCAAATTAATTCTTCCATGCCAATTCTGGTTTGTACCATAATATTTACACGCTTTACTTCACATTTTTTGTCATTTTGGCAGCTTGTAACCACTCTCAACAAATACATTATAACTCAAAATTTTTCCAAGTCCAATTACAACAATTAACCACATGACATACCTCATTTACATGTCCCAATTCAAACCATTATACACATATCCATGCTGCCATCAATAACAACATCTTAGACAACCATAAACAAGTAAAAACAAGCTACATATACAGAATTTCCATGGCTACCAAAATGTACATCTCCATTAAAAATCAAACGTCAACAATTCTTCCATAAATCAATTACCCACAACCTTGGTTACACTTTTAATGAAAACAAGAATTGAAAACACTCACTTACCACTTTTGAAGTTCTTCAAAACCTCACCAAAACTTAACTTTCTTGCTCCTAGTATGCTGCCCAAGGTATGGAGGTCAAGTTTAATGAAGGGAGCTTAAGGTTTTTATGGCTAAATCATGGTGCATGGAGGTATTTTCACTTTGGCCATGGGAGCTTTCATGGGAGAGCTTCGGCTGGTGCAAATTCTGGAGGTTAAAGATGACTTATGCTATCCCATTTGTGATATTTTAATGTCCACTAACTTCACTTAGTGGAGCACTAAGTGTGGTTAAGATTAATTAATCTAAAGTTTCACAATTTCCATTTTTTACCTCATTTCTTTTTCTATCTAAATTATGTACCACCATTTTAATTTTTCATGACATTTTCCAAGTGTAATATCATTTATTGTTAATGGAAATTTAGGTCAAAAGGCAACTCGGGATGTCAAATGACCATAATGCCCATATTCGGGTTGCATTCCCGATTTTTCGGTAACACCGAGTTTTATCGTTTTCTCGATTTCTCGTTTTTCTTTGTACTAATTATTTAAATTTTTTTTTTGATATTTCTAATGACATTTATACTTCAATAGATGTTCATTTAAGTTTTAAAAATATTTTCCAGGGTTCCACGCAGTCCAGGGCTAGTCAACGATCCATGCCACAACTTCCCAGTGCGGTCACCCATCGCTATGGTTCTCGGCTCGTTTAACTTGGTTACATTTCATTGCTATTATTTTTCCTTTATTTTTCTTGTATTTTCTTTTCTTGTATTTCATTATTTTATGTCTCCTCACTAATATTTGAATGTAGTTCTAGGCATCCTAGCTGTCCGGATCACACTAGTCACCGGAACAGTAGAACGCACTATCGAATATAGGAGTGTTACAATTCTCCCCCCCCCCCTCCCCCAAAAAAAAATAAATTTCATCTCGAAATTTTACCTAGCATACGTCTCTGAACAGCTGTGGGTGCTGTCTCCTCATGTCCTCTTCACGTTCCCAAGTAGCTTCCTGGCCTGAATGATGGTTCCACAGCACTTTAACTAGGTGTATCTATTTGTTCCTCAGCTGCTTCAGCTCATATGCTAGAATTTCTATGGGTTCTTTCTCATATGAGAGGTCTGGATTTACCTCAATCTCTTCAACTGATAATACATGAGATGGGTCAGATCTGTACCTCCTTAACATGGACACATGAAAGACACTATGTATCCTTTCTAGCTCCGGAGATAATGCCAACCGATAAGCCAAAGGACCTACTCTTTCCAGAACTTCATATGGTCTGATAAAGCGAGGACTCAGTTTCCCCTTTCTGCCAAATCTCATAATCTTCTTCCAAGGAGAAACTTTGAGGAACACCTTATCACCCATTGCATATTCAATATCTCTTCTCTTTAGATCAACATAGGACTTCTGACGGTCGGACGCAGCCTTGAGTCGATCTTTGTTCAATCTGATCTTTCCTCTGTCTGTTGAACAATTTCTGGCCCAATCATCTTCCTTTCACCTACTTCATCCCAACATAGGGGAGTTCTGCACTTCCTGCCATACAAAGCTTCATATGGAGGCATCCCAATGCTTGATTGGTAACTGTTATTATAAGCAAACTCAATCAAAGGCAAGTGTATATCCCAAGTATCTTCAAACTCAATCACATAAGCCCGTAGCATATCCTCCAATATCTGAATTACCCTCTCAAATTGGCCATCTGTCTGCAGGTGGAATGCTGTGCTGAAGTTCAATTTAGTTCCTAGGGCTCTCTAAAGACTACCCCAGAATCTATAAGTGAACCTAGGATCTCTGTCTAATACAATCGATACTGGCACTCCATGCAGTTTTACAATCTCATTTATGCACAATCTGGCCAATCTCTCCAACTATAGTCCATCCGGACTGGCAAAAAGTGAGCAGACTTGGTTAGTTTATCAACTATGACCCATACTGCATCATGACTATTCTGTGTCCTCGAAAGTCTCATCACAAAATCCATAGTTATCTGTTCCTTTACAATGTTTCATAGGGTGCCATTTGTATGCTAGCTTGACACTTATTATTGTATACAAATTCTGTTAGTGGGAGGTATCTATCCCATCTCCCCTAGGATTCAAGGACACAAGTTCTCAGTATATTCTCGAGGGCTTATTATATTTTATAGGTTATTATTTCATTTCATTATTTACAGAAACTCAATGAGTTTTAGAGTTTGCCTGAATTACTTGTTTCGATTGTCCATCCGTCTAAGGATGATAAGTCGTACTGATATCTCTAAACTCAATTACTGTGGTACAGGTAGTTCACATTATTGTAATTGATTTACTGACTCTAGCTACCTTACAAGTGTAGTCTTTCGACAGGCTAATTCTGAAGTTTTAAATTTCTGACTAAAATTTTTACATTTATTTCCCATAATAGCACTCTATTCGGGCGTAACTGTATCAATTTATAGATTACTTATAAATATTCTTATTTTATTGTACCACAAGGAAGCACGTAGCTCTACACAATAATCCCATATCGGTACTGTAATATACAGCTTACAATACAAACATCGAGAACATTACATAGTCACTACATTATAACCTCATGGACTAGGTTTTCTAACATTTTATCTACACACTTATTTCCTTCTCCGTCTTTTAAAGTCATATCAGTGGTCTCTTCATGTGATTATTTAAATTTAAAACTCATTACTTATGTTTATGCTCAAGTAACCTATCAAAGCACTTGCAGGCGTTACGTATCGTCGTCTCCGTAAGCCTCTTTTCTGTCTTTGGTGGCAATTAAGGGTACCTATCAAAGCACCTGTAGGCGTTACGTATCGCCGTCCCTGCAAGCCCTCGGGTGGTACCTATCAGAGCACTTTGCAGGCATTACATATCGCCATCCCTGCAAGCCCCCTAATACCGATATTCATTGTCTTTTAAAATCATATGAACCATAAATTGTCAATCCATGACTTTCCATATAGGTAGTACTGCTATTTGTAATTCCTAATTGGTATACCAATCGATCCATACAATATACATAAGCCTAGGTTTACTTTGAGTAATTAAGCATTATCAATTGTCTAACAAAATCTTCATGTCCATGTATTGTGGAAAAGGTGGGTCCCACTTCACTATTTCATGTGATTTAGCATGTAGTGATAATGAAATTTCCATGTCAATGTACAGTGGGAAAGTGGGTCCCATATACCTGTTTCAAGTAATTTAGTATACAGTGACTTAGTAGGGATAAGCCAATAATGTTTTTCAAGAACTTTTCTTTAGGTTCAATTTCGAGATTTTCACTTTGTATATCACTTTGGACAATTTGTGGCCACTGTTTGGCCCCATTTCCTAAAAGGAAATTATTCTTTTATGTCTTACTTTTATTTCCTAAATAACTATTCGAGCTTTGACCCATATGTTTCTCCCTCTTCTCCATTTCACACTGCCTTTATGGGGGTTGGGTTTGTGCTTGAGCTTGAGCTGATAGAGTATTAGCCATTTGTTGAAAGAAAGTGGCCATTTGCTAGGCCATTTGTGCAGTAATTTGTACCGGTAAAATTGGTACAGTCAGGCCTTCGACACTTTGTGGGGCTGGGGCCTCAACTTGTACTTCTGCCATCACAGACTGTTCTATTGTCTCATTCTTCTCTTCCATAACATTTCACAGGATTTTCTATTCCTCTACAACCAACACAAGGAGATTCCTCTCTATTAGTTCATATTTATGATGTAAATGTACTATATGTATCAAACATTTGAGCAGTTGTAGTTACCGATAAAAAGATTTCAAACTCACAGTTCGAAATTTACTTTAAAACCATTGCTCTGATACCACAAAATATGTCACACCATACTCCTCTGTAAGATGTAACATGATCCTGTAGTACATCTAATGAATTACCGTACTTTGCCTACCAATAACACATTAGATATACTACAAGGAATTTTAAAATAATTTTCTTGAAATTTAAATCATCGCTTAAAATCTAGTGTTATAAAAAATTTTCAAAATTTCAACAAGGTGCTGGCTATGTTTTGAGAAAACAGTTCTTCAAACCTGAAAAGGAAAACACTCCCAATATATTTTCTCAAATACAACTCCAATAACTTCATTTCAAATCACAATTCAAATCTCAATAATCAAATCAATTCATTTTCAAACCAATCTCATCATAAAAGAAACATTTCATTAATTACAAGACTCAAAATTAATATTACAAAACTATTCAGGTAAATGAAATCTTAAATTTACATTTAAAATAATTTACATTTGATTACATACCAAAATATTTTACAAGAGTTTTTATACAACTGCTCAAATAATTTACATACATATTATTACATACATACATCAAAACCTATGTACATGGGTCTACCTGGAGCTGATCTGAATGTCTCTTCAAAGAAGCTTATCAATTGCTTTGTGCTCTTTTCACCTGCGACAGCATACAAAGCTATCGCTGAGCGGTGAACTCAGTGGTGCACAACTATAATTTAAAACATAGTACAATATACCTTAACAAAAATTACATCAAATGATTTGGAAATCTAAATACTCATTAAATTCCAAAACTCAAAATATTCATTGCCAATAATATAAATCATTTGTATAAAATGACTTTGATCACGAAATTCAATTTATCAAATCATAACTAACCATTAAAGGTAATTCCAACAAAATCAATTATACATAAATCATAATTGAAATCACAATTTTTTACTATTCAAAAACCATTCTTTATCTCAAAAGCCATTCTTTACCTCAAAAACCATTCTTTATCTCACTAACTATACAAGACTAATCTGAAAGGGCCATCTTCGGGGTGATTCTAACTCCCTATGGTCGGGGAGGTCGAATCAGATTCTAACTCCCTAAGGTCGGAGAGGTCGAATCATCATGCACAGTACACACCACAATAATGAATCTTCCAAAAGGGCCATAACATAAAAAAAAAAAAAAAAAAAAACTTAGATCTAACCTCTAATAAGAGGAGAATCTAAGCCTGTGCACGTACCATGGTAATCAAAACACAACTAACTCCATTGTCTTCTCAACAAATGAGAGAGACGGGTAATAACCTAGTCAAGCATATATAGTGAGATATAAAACAATATCACAATCCTTTTAGTGAGCATAAATCACAATACAATTCGATTCAAAGTCAATTCTAATATCCAATAATTTTTATGCTCATCACAATTGAAATCATAAATTTGCATTTTTCCATGCAAATTGCCCATCACAATTCAAAACATGTTCTATCATAATTTTCCAAAACATAATTTATTTAATCCATAATAATGCTTGATACTTGTGGAAATACCATTTCACAAAGCTAAATTCATACATGCTATAATAATTTCAATAATCATTGAATTAAATCCAATGCTTGTTAAACATAATACATAAGAAAAATATGTCATTTAATCATATGAAATATTCAGAACAAAATTAGTTAAAAACTAGTTGTGCACAAACCTCTGAAGTGTAGCCTCTTGGCCCTGACTCAGTGTTTCCTTCCCTTCCGTGAGTCTTTGCTAACTGAAACACACAATTTGAAGTGTTTCAGTACTCATTTAAACCGTCTCTAACAATAAGGCTTAATAATTAATTTATTAAATTCTATTATTTCCTTAGTCAACCTAAGATGTTGACCCTCGATGCATTCTAGGTGAATTAGGTTTAATGTTATCAATATGTCACATTTTATAGCCCTTCAGTATTGGTATATGTTACCAATTTTATTTTCAAGTATATTGCATTTTATTGCAATTTGCCGGATCTCGGTATACTATTTTGACCTAGCCGGATGACGTAGTTCCCTCAGTTTTCGGGTTTTGGTCCAAACTACAAACTTGTAGGTCTATGTCTTATTGCACGTGGGGCAAAATTTCAGGTTATTCCGAGTTGTGTAGACCAAGATATGGTCAATTTACCAATGCTGGACAGAATGCACTAAAATGGTAACTTTAGGTCATTTTTAGGTCACTTTTGGTTCGGCCAGTTTTGGTACCTGAACTTGTGCAAGCTATTTGGCTTGGTTCTCGCCATTTTTGGGCTTTGGTGTCTTCATAAGAATTGTAGATCTATGTCTAAACTATTCATGGTAAAAATTTAAGGTCATTTGGACCTGTTTTGAGTGAGTTATGGCCAAATCACTAACTGCTGCCCAAATGGTCAATTTTCAGGCTTTCAAGTCACTAATCCGGATTTGGTCTTTTTTCAAGTCACCTTTTAGGCAGAATTTCGGTGAGCTTCCTTCATGAAAGTTGGCACATTTTGTGCCTTGTTTCACCTCCAATTGGTCTCATACCAATTGGAGTCACACACTTAAGGTTCCAAGCTTAAATGTACACTGCCTTATTACACATTATTTAACCTTACCAATTACACATCCAACACTTACCAAATTAATTCTTCCATGCCAATTCTGGTTTGTAACATAACATTAACACACTTTACTTCACATTTTTTGTCATTTTGGCAACTTGTGACCACTCTCAACAAACACATTATAACTCAGAATTTTTCCAAGTCCAATTACAACAATTAACTACATGACATACCTCATTTACATGTCCCAATTCAAACCATTATACACATATCCATGCTGCCATCAATAACAACATCTTAAACAACTATAAACAAGTAAAAACAAGCTACATATACAGAATTTCCATGGCTGCCAAAATGTACATCTCCATTAAAACATCAAACTTCAAAAATTCTTCCATAAATCAACTACCCACAACCTTGGTTACACTTTTAATGAAACAAGAATTGAAAACACTCACTTACCACTTTTGAAGTTCTTCAAAACCTTACCAAAACTTAACTTTCTTGCTCCTAGTATGCTGCCCAAGGTATGGAGGTCAAGTTTAATGAAGGGAGTGTTAGTAGTATGCCCTAGAGCATATCATTTAGTATGTATCTTGTACATATTTTTAATAATAAAAGGCATTTCCACTTTTTCGTTTACATAATATATTTATGTGTAATAGAAAAGGTCCATTGATATTTTGTTAGAAATATTACTCTTAAGATGTTAAGAATATGAGTGACAATATTTCTAGCACAAAGTATCATAAATAGGTTCACAATCGAGGATACTTCATAATAAGGACATGACTTATCCAGAAAGATTGTATTCATGTTTGTTCCCAAGTTATTTATATGAGATATAAATAAGATGGAATGGTGAGTCTCATGCCATATAACAAACATGATAGGCACTTATAAATGATAAGTAGGCCGAACCAGTGACACTTATGACAAGCACATGGAGTTTACTCTTGTCAATGTTTTGTCATAAATCATATCGAGGCATATAATCTTTAGACTGAGATAGCACGATTATCTTGTATATAGGTAGTTTGAGTTTGATCTGCTTTCATACTTGTACTATGTATGGGTATATGGGCATGTGTTGGCTCCTACTAGTTATATATGGAGGTAGGTGTTGATCAAGATGGAATCTGTTCCTCTAAGTAAATAGAGATAAAATCCTATGTTCATTTAATTGTTCTTGATGTTTCAAGTTCTGGCAGACAGATAGATTTATTCAGAAAAGAGTTTCGATGAGAAAATCTTTTAATCAAGAACTGGAATTAAAAGAGAACATAATATTCATAGCAAATGGAGTTTGACATAAACCATGACTCGGCTTGAGTTGGGATTTTGTATGTAGAGAGATTCTAGTACATGGTAACATATGATTATAGGTTCATTTAAGGTAAATCTTATTACTAATTGGGTGGCCATGGCATGCTATGCTAGGTGTTAACCATGGTCTATGAGGTTCATAAAATGATTTAGAGAAATCATTTATGGTAAGAAAGAGTTCTGATGATATTAAGAGTTGATATCATGTCTCATTGCCAATTAGTGATGAGCCTAGTAAGTCACACACATACACAAGTTATCACCTATTTAAATATGATTTAATTAATTAATTAAAGAGTTTAATTGATTAATTAAATAGATTTGGTTTGTAATTAAATTGCAAAGTCCCTAGCATGACTTGAAACCAAATCTAGATTATTGGATGTGTAGTATAAATTAAATTTATATTTAAAGTGTTTAAATATGAATTTAATTGATGAGAAATTAATTAATAGAGATTAATTAATTAATTTATATTTGATATAAATTAATTAGAAGAAGAAAATAATTATTTTGGGTTAAGAACTCAAAATTAAGACACAGGGGCATTTTGGTCATTTTGCAGTGTGACACGTGGCACCATGAGATGGTGACACATGGGATTACACATAAGCTTGCCAAATGTTTTTTTAATCATGTAAGATGATTAAAATCAAGATTAAATATAGGTTTGACACTTGGCACAATGTGATTGGGTCACTTAAACCTAGAGCTAATCAAAAGGTGACATGTGGCTAGGGTTTAATGTGTTAACCTAGCTATTTAAGTGTGGTTATGAAAAGAAAAAATAACCAGCAGCCTCTCCTCTCAATTGTCACGCCACTTTGAGCCTCTCCAGCTATTTCTCTTCATCTCTCATCAATTCAAAGAGATTAGCCATCAATCTCTTGAATTAAGAACACTAGAAATTGTTTCTAGTGTCCTGTTTACATCTCTAATCTCTTAAAAGGCAGAACTTGAATTTCTAATTAATAGAAAAGGCTTTAGAAGCTGTTCAAGGGCTGCCATAGGTGTTCTTGGTGTGGACAAGCTAGAGGGACAACATCTGGTGTCTCAAGACGAATCTCAAAGCGCGGAACACTGCAGCACATCAAAAGGTTAGTGTAATCGTTCTTGATTTAATCTAGAGTTCTAAAATTAATTTGATTAATTTTAAAATCTTAAATGGCAAATACAGATCCAAAAACATATTAAAAGAGTTTTAATATGTTGTTTATGATTGAAATCAAATAGATAAAAATAAATCTTGCATGGTGCATGTGACCCTAGGTGAAAATTTTTGAATTCAATGGTATAATCTTGTGTTTTTCACGCTTCCGTTCCTTCAATTGGTATCAGAGCCACTATATTTGCCATTTAGATTGTTGATTATATAATTTAATTGTGTGTTTGATCATGAGATCAAGAGATTCATTGCTGGTTGGATCATGAGGTGTAGCGGCACACATGGTGAAGCCACCATTGGTGGCGGCAACAATGGTTCCTTGGGTGGTTCAAGGTTTGGCTTTTAATTCTGCAATTGTTGTATGATCTAAGGCCTATTCTTTGACTAATTAAAGTGTTTAATTAGTTGTTTTAATCACACAATTAAATTATGATTCAAATCAGAATTTTAAAAATTGTTTGAATGTGATTCAAATCTGAATTTTAAAAGTTGTTTGAATGTGATTCAAATCTGAATTTTTAAGGTTGTTTGAATCATATTTAAATCTAATTTTTTAAAATTGATTCAATAAAATTCAGATCTGATTTTTTAAAAAATATTTGAATGTGATTCAAATCTGATTTTTTAAAAAATGTTTGAATGTGATTCAAATCTGAATTTTTGAAGTTGTTTGAATGTGATTCAAATCTGAATTTTTTAATTTGTTTGAATGAGATTCAAATCTGAATTTTTAAATTTATTTGAATCATATTCAAATCTGGATTTTTAAGTTGAATATGAGATATTCAATTTAATTTAAGAATGTATGTTTTATTTAATTGTTAAATAGTGATATGCATGATGGATGATCATGGACTATAAAAGACCAATGTGATTGGATTTATTTCTTTTATGTTTCTTTGGGATTGTAAATTAATTAATTTATTTTAATTTATTTTGGGCATGTATTATTAGGTTTGTAATATTAATGGGTTGTAATTTCATTTATTTAAGTTCTTGTAAATTCGCCTTGGTATGCCAAGGATTACTATGTAATATTGGATTGCAAGAAGTTCAAGGAGGTCAAGAGCATTGGTGGGACCAGTGGGAGGAATTCAATATCAAGTGTTGATTATGTACTCCTTCAGCAACTCTTGTAAAATGAATGAATGAAATGCACCTAGGAATGCCCTGATTCAATTCTTGCTGGCTCAGAATTGAATCCCTTAGAAAGTCCATGATCATACCATATTTACTGCTTATCCATGAATGCATGAGATGTATGGGAATGTATGCAATTATATGATATATGCATGCTAAATGGATAATGTGCAAAGTGAGACCTTAATAGTAAATAGAATGACCATAAAATCTTCCAAACAAATGATTAAGTTGGAAATGCTATAATTAAAGTAATTATAACATAGGCCCTCCATTGGGGCAATTATTTTAAGAAATTTTAAATAGTTGCATAAGATGCAATTAATTTAAGAGATTTTCTTAAGAATAATTGTTAAGCATGAGATGTTGTAAATATGTAAATGGTTTAGTGGCCAATATTGGATGTACCTGAGGACATTAAAATTATTTGCATAATTACTGGCTCAATGGGATCAACTTAACTAATGCAAGATAAGTCAATAATGGATGTACCTGAGATTTTGAGCATTAGGGGCTAGGTCAAGGATTGAACCTCACATGAGATGTGATGGGCAAAGAGTTGCTCACTTATAGTTTATTGTAATTCCAATAATGGATGTACCTGAGGATGATCAATAGAATTATAAGAATTCAATCACCCACTAGAAATCCATCCAACTAGGATTTCCGTTTTCTACTTTGGAAGTATAGGATTCGCTAAGTTAGTGGGAGGACCAATTTGATTAAAAGACCATAATCATTTTGGTTAATTACATGATACATTTACTAATTAATCTGGTTATTTTCTGCAATTAATTTTACGATAAAAATGATCACAAAACAACCACCACCATCCAATATCCTTGCAAGCATACTTGATCACAACAGTTGACAGGACCTAATCATGCGATTGGCTAAGAAATTTGAAACTTGTCCTGAACCTTGAACATATAGGATATGTTCTAGATTCAAATGTTCCTGGTCCCTTACCTCCAGAGGCCACACAAGAGGAACATGAAACTTTGGACAAGTGGAAGGAGCATGATATGAGAGCTAAGTGTTACATGTTTGCTTCTATGAGTAATGAGTTACAGAAGCAACATGAGAACATGCAGAGTGCGAGTGAGATCCTCCTTCACCTACAAGAGTTGTATGGTGAGCACAGCAGGAATGCTAGGTATGAGATATCTAAACAGTTATTCCGTATGAGGATGTCTGAGGGACAGAATGTTGGGGATCATGTCCACAAGATGATTCGACTAATTGAGCAGTTGGAACATCTTGACTTCAACATGGATTTCCAACTACAGACGGATTTGATCCTTCAGTCCCTTCCTGAGTCTTTTGGGAATTTTGTGACAAATTTCCATATGATTAAACAGGAATGCACCTTAGCTGGTTTACTCAACATGCTGGTTATTGCCCAAAAGAATATGCCGTGCAATAAAGGAAAAGAGGTAGCTTTGGTTGCATTTTCTTCTGCTGGAAAGTCCAACAAGAAGAAGGGCAATAAGAAAAAGAAACCTCAGATTCCTGGTCCTTCCAAGAAAATAGCTAAACAGAAAAGGAAGACTAAAGCTGATAATGCCAATAGGAAAGTGTTTCCATTGCCAATAGGAAAGTGTTTCCATTGCCAGTAAGAAAGTGTTTCCACTGGCCAGAGTATAGCAATCTAAATGAATGCAATGCCATGGTGAAAACCGACTCAAGTTCAAAATATATTTGGCACTTAAGGTTATGTCATGTTGCAGAAGATAGGATTGCAAAATTGGAGAAAATGGGGATTCTATCCTCATTGGGCTCTGAGCCTACTCCAACTTGTGAATCTTGCCTTCAAGGCAAAATGACTAGATCACCCTTTGTTGGACAAGGGCTAAGAGTCGAAAATATTTTGGAACTAATACATAGTGATGTATGTGGTCCGTTTAAAGAAATGGCTAGAGGGGGCTTTCATTATTTTATTACCTTTACTGATGATAAATCAAGGTTTGGGTATTTGTATTTGATGAAATACAAACATGAATCCTTTGAAAAGTTTAAAGAATTTAAATCTGAAGTAGAAAATCAAACAGGAAAGAATATTTGATGAATACTTGAGAGAGCATGGCATTGTTTCTCAGCTGACTCCTCCAGGAACGCCACAGCTAAATGGTGTATCTGAAAGGAGAAATCGTACCCTATTGGATATGGTACGTAGTATGATGAGCTATACTGATATGCCAATCTCCTTTTGGGGATTTGCATTAGAATCAGCTTTATATATTCTGAATAGGATTCCATCAAAATCAGTTTCTTCCACACCTTATGAGATATGGCATGGAAGAAAACCAAGTCTTAAGCATGTTAAGATTTGGGGTTGTCCAAATTATATCAAAAGTCAACACTGATAAATTGGAGACCAGATCAGAAAAAGGTCGATTTGTTGGATATCCAAAAGATAGTTTTGGATATTATTTTTATTTGCCTACTTCACAAAAGGTTGTGATAAGTAGAGATGCCATATTTCTTGAACAACAGTTTGTTCAAGAAGGAGGCAAAGGAAGGCAAATAGAGTTAGAATTGGAGAATTCTGACCAACCAACAGATCAGATGGATATAGATCCATCTAGTCAACCTATACCCGTTGATGAAACATCTACAGCTGTTCCTCGTAGAACAACCAGGGTATCTCACCCACCAGTGAGATATGGTTTTCTTCATGAAGAAGAACAAGAGTTGTCTACTCATGAAGAAGTAGATCATGGAGATGATCCACTTACCTATGAAGAAGCTATATCAGATATAGACTCTTCAAAATGGATTGATGCTATGAAATCCGAGATTGATTCCATGTATAAGAATCAAGTTTGGGATCTTGTTGACCCACCTGAAGGTATTGTACCTATAGGGAACAAATGGGTTTTCAAGAAGAAAATTGGTTCTGATGGAAAGGTAGAGACCTATAAGGCAAGGCTAGTAGCGAAAGGGTTTCGCCAAAGGCGAGGAATAGACTATGAGGAGACTTTCTCGCCTGTTGCCATGCTTAAATCAATTAGGATTTTATTAGCAATAGCTGCATACTATGATTATGAGATTTGGCAGATGGATGTCAAAACAGCTTTTCTCAATGGATACATAGAAGAAAACATTTTCATGGAACAACCTAAGGGTTTTGAATCCCAAGATGGTTCCAAAGTATGCAAGCTAAAGCGATCCATTTATGGGTTGAAACAAGCTTCGAGGAGTTGGAACATCCGTTTTGATGAAGCCATTAAATCTTTTGGTTTTATCAAAAATGAGGATGAGCCATGTGTATATAAGAAGGTTAGTGACAGTGCTATCACTTTCCTTGTCTTATATGTGGATGACATACTGTTGATGGGTAATGATACAGGTATGTTGACGACTATAAAGGTATGGTTGTCAAACACATTCTCCATGAAAGACTTAGGGGAGGCAACCTATATTCTTGGGATTCGCATCTATAGAGATAGAGCGAAAAGAATAATTGGTTTATCCCAAAGTCTATACTTGGAAAAGGTGTTAAAGAGGTTTAACATGCTTGATTCCAAGAGAGGATTGTTACCAGTGAGACATGGTATCCACCTTTCTAAAGAGATGTCTCCAAAGACACCTGAAGAAAGAGATAAGGTGGCCAGGATTTCATATGCTTCGGCTATTGGAAGTTTAATGTATGCAATGTTGTGTACTAGGCCAGATATCGCATATGCTGTTAGTTTGACTAGCAGGTATCAATCCAATCCAGGTTTGGAACATCGATAGTCACAAGAATATCCTTAAGTACTTGAGAAGAACTAAGGATTTATTCTTGATTTATGGAGGTGGAGACTTGCAATTGGATGGTTATACCGATTCGATTTCCAATCGATATCGATGATAGAAAGTCTACCTCTGGATATGTGTTCATTTGTAATGGAGGTGCGATCGGTTGGAAGAGTTCCAAACAGAGCACGATCGCAGATTCCACTACGTAGGTCGAGTATATTGTTGCATCGATGTCGCAAAGGAAACTGCTTGGATAAAGAAGTTCGTGATGTAACTTACAAGAGTTCCTTCCATTGAGTCAGCAGTTCCACTACACTGTGACAACAATGGAGCAGTCATACAGGCTAAGGAACCAAGGTCTCACCAGAAATCCAAACACATAGAAAGGCACTACCACATTATCAGACATATAGTTGGGCAAAGGCAATATAGCCATGCAGAAAAATAACATCAGCTGAAAAACCCGCTGATCCATTCACTAAGCATTTGTCACAAGCTCAGTTAGACCGACATCTTGAGAAGATAGGTCTAAGATATTGTAATGAATGGCTCTAGTGCTAGTGGGAGATTGTTAGTAGTATGCCCTAGAGCATATCATTTAGTATGTATCTTGTACATATTTTTAATAATAAAAGGCATTTCCACTTTTCCGTTTACATAATATATTTATGTGTAATAGAAAAGGTCCATTGATATTTTGTTAGAAATATTACTCTTAAGATGTTAAGAATATGAGTGACAATATTTCTAGCACAAAGTATCATAAATAGGTTCACAATCGAGGATACTTCATAATAAGGACATGACTTATCCAGAAAGATTGTATTCATGTTTGTTCCCAAGTTATTTATATGAGATATAAATAAGATGGAATGGTGAGTCTCATGCCATATAACAAACATGATAGGCACTTATAAATGATAAGTAGGCCGAACCAGTGACACTTATGACAAGCACATGGAGTTTACTCTTGTCAATGTTTTGTCATAAATCATATCAGTGCATATAATCTTTAGACCTGAGATAGCACAGTTATCTTGTATATAGGTAGTTTGAGTTTGATACTGCTTTCATACTTGTACTATGTATGGGTATATGTGCATGTGTTGGCTCCTACTAGTTATATATGGAGGTAGGTGTTGATCAAGATGGAATCTGTTCCTCTAAGTAAATAAAGATAAAATCCTATGTTCATTTAATTGTTCTTGATGTTTCAAGTTCCTGGCCAGGACAGATAGATTTATTCATAAAAGAGTTTCGATGAGAAAATCTTTTAATCAAGAACTGGAATTAAAAGAGAACATAATATTCATAGCAAATGGAGTTTGACATAAACCATGACTCAAACTTGAGTTGGGATTTTGTAAATGTAGAGATTCTAGTACATGGTAACATATGATTATAGGTTCATTTAAGGTAAATCTTATTACTAATTGGGTGGCCATGGCATGCTATGCTAGGTGTTAACCATGGTCTATGAGGTTCATAAAATGATTTAGAGAAATCATTTATGGTAAGAAAGAGTTCTGATGATATTAAGAGTTGATATCATGTCTCATTGCCAATTAGTGATGAGCCTAGTAAGTCACACACATACACAAGTTATCACCTATTTAAATATGATTTAATTAATTAATTAAAGAGTTTAATTGATTAATTAAATAGATTTGGTTTGTAATTAAATTGCAAAGTCCCTAGCATGACTTGAAACCAAATCTAGATTATTGGATGTGTAGTATAAATTAAATTTATATTTAAAGTGTTTAAATATGAATTTAATTGATGAGAAATTAATTAATAGAGATTAATTAATTAATTTATATTTGATATAAATTAATTAGAAGAAGAAAATAATTATTTTGGGTTAAGAACTCAAAATTAAGACACAGGGGCATTTTGGTCATTTTGCAGTGTGACACGTGGCACCATGAGATGGTGACACATGGGATTACACATAAGCTTGCCAAATGTTTTTTTAATCATGTAAGATGATTAAAATCAAGATTAAATATAGGTTTGACACTTGGCACAATGTGATTGGGTCACTTAAACCTAGAGCTAATCAAAAGGTGACATGTGGCTAGGGTTTAATGTGTTAACCTAGCTATTTAAGTGTGGTTATGAAAAGAAAAAAATAACCAGCAGCCTCTCCTCTCAATTGTCACGCCACTTTGAGCCTCTCCAGCTATTTCTCTTCATCTCTCATCAATTCAAAGAGATTAGCCATCAATCTCTTGAATTAAGAACACTAGAAATTGTTTCTAGTGTCCTGTTTACATCTCTAATCTCTTAAAAGGCAGAACTTGAATTTCTAATTAATAGAAAAGGCTTTAGAAGCTGTTCAAGGGCTGCCATAGGTGTTCTTGGTGTGGACAAGCTAGAGGGACAACATCTGGTGTCCTGAAGACGAATCTCAAAGGCGCAGACACGCTGCAGCACATCAAAAGGTTAGTGTAATCGTTCTTGATTTAATCTAGAGTTCTAAAATTAATTTGATTAATTTTAAAATCTTAAATGGCAAATACAGATCCAAAAACATATTAAAAGAGTTTTAATATGTTGTTTATGATTGAAATCAAATAGATAAAAATAAATCTTGCATGGTGCATGTGACCCTAAGTGAAAATTTTTGAATTCAATGGTATAATCTTGTGTTTTTCACGCTTCCGTTCCTTCAGGGAGCTTAAGGTTTTTATGGCTAAATCATGATGCATGGAGGTGTTTTCACTTTGGCCATGGGAGCTTTAATGGGAGAGCTTCGGCTGGTGCAAATTCTGGAGGTTGAAGATGACTTATGCTGTCCCATTTGTGATATTTTAATGTTCACTAACTTCACTTAGTGGAGCACTAAGTGTGGTTAAGAATAATTAATCTAAAGTTTCACAATTTCCACTTTTTACCTCATTTCTTTTTCTATTTAAATTATGTACCACCATTTTAATTTTTCATGACATTTTCCAAGTGTAATATCATTTATTTTTAATGGAAATTTAGGTTAAAAGGCAACTCAGGATGTCAAATGACCACAATGCCCCTATTCGGGTTGCATTCCCGATTTTTCGATAACACCGAGTTTTGTCGTTTTCTCAATTTCTCGTTTTTCTTTGTACTAATTATTTAATTTTTATTTGATATTTCTAATGACATTTATACTTCAATAGATGTTCATTTAAGTCTTAAAATTATTTTTGACGGTTCCCCGTGGTTCAGGGCTAGTCAACGGTCCACACCGCAACTTCCCAGTGCGGTCACCCATTGCTATGGTTCTCGGCTCGTTTAACTTGGTTACATTTCATTGCTATTATTTTTCTTTATTTTTCTTGTATTTTCTTTTCTTGTATTTCATTATTTTATGTCTCCTCACTAATTTTTAAGTGTAGTTCTAGGCATCCTAGCTATCCGGACCACACTAGTCCCCGGAATAATAGAACTAACTACCGAACATAGGGGTGTTACACCCTCAGTACCGCAGTTTCCTTCTCAATTTTCTCAGTAGATGGCTGCAATGTTTCAGCAGATGGCTAGTGATATGCCTACTCAAGCCCCACTGCATACACCAGTGGTACAACCATAGTCTTCAGCTAGGCAGTATGACAAGCTGATTAAATATGGGGCTACTGAGTTCAAGAGGACAGTAGATCCACTAGAGGCAGAACAATGGTTAGAGAGAATGGATAGGGTGTTCAAGAAACTACACTGTACAAAAGAGCTCAGATTTGAGTATTCAGTGTCACTACTACAGGGGGATGCATATGACTGGTGGAAAACCATTCCCCATAGTTTGGTGGAACCTCCAGTGCTAACCTGGGATGACTTTCTACGGGAATTCGGACAAAAATATATCCCAGATGCCTATGTGGACCAGAAGCTACAGGAGTTCTTAAGTTTAAAATAGGGAAGTAGAATAGTGGTAGAATATGAAAGGGAGTTTTCCCGCCTGAGCCACTATGCAAGAAGTCTCCTTTCTACCAGTAGGGAAAGATGTAAGAGGTTTAAAATCGACTTGAAGCCTAGTATCAGATTACAAGTGGTCAGATTCAAACATAATAACTTCTCTGAGCTTATTTCTCAAGCACTTGAATTAGAGAGAATTGAGTCATAAGTGGCCCCAAAGAAAAAGAAATCAGATAAGACAGAAAAAGAGAAAGAGGGAAAGTCAGTAGATCAGAGTTCCAAGGTCCTACTGGGAAGAGAAAGAACTTTGGAGGACACAGCAGGGGTGGTAAAAAGTCTGGTAGGAGAAGATTTTCAAGACAGAGACCTCCTCCATCTAGTTAGTAGACTACCAGAAGTTTCTACCCTCCCTGCCAATGTGAAACTTGTGGAAGAAATCATGGTGGGGTATGCTATAAGGCCACAGGAGCCTGTTATAACTGTGGAGGCACAGGACACTTTGCCAAAGACTGCACCAGTGCCCGTAAAGTTGGGCCACCTCCTACTACTGTTGAAGGGTCAGTTCAGAATCTTGCCACCAGAGGTTCACAACCACCTAGCAAAGGTAGAGGCAGGGGTAGAGGTAGTCCAGCAGGTAGCCAAGGCACAGTGAATCAATCAGAGCAAGGTAGTGCTCTAGTGAGAGTCTATGCAATGAGATAGAGAGAAGAGGCCGAGACATCTGATATTATGGCTAGTACCTTCTCAACTTTTAATCAAGATGTGTTTGTTGAGACATCTGATATTATGGCTGGTACCTTCTCAACTTTTAATCAAGATGTGTTTATGTTATTTGATCCGAGTTCTACCCATTCCTATGTGAGTACTAGCATCATTGATTGCATTGCTGTTCCATGTACAAAAATGGACTTTGAGGTGCTAGTAACAAGTCTGCTAGGACAGGAGGTCAGGGTCAATAGAATGTATAGGGATTGTCCTTTAGTGATCCAAGGACATACTTTTCTGTCTGATCTCATTGAAATGCCCTTCAGAGATTATGATATCATCCTAGGCATGGATTGGTTCCAGGCATCACGCCATGATTGACTATAGACTGAACATAGTCACTTTTGGTCTCCCTCAGTACAATGATGTGGTAATACATGGGGAGAGGCAACTATTGCCATCAAATATTGTTTCGACTGCACTAGCTAGAAAAATGATTAGAAAGGGGTGTGAAGCATACTTGGCACATGTGGTAGACACCCAAGTGGGGAGTCCAGCACTAAGGGACATCCCTACAGTATATGACTTTTCCAGATGTGTTTCCTGATGAATTGCCAAGATTACCTCCAAAAAGAGAGGTGCAGTTTGAGATTAATGTTATGCCTGGTATGGATCCAATCTCCATAACACCATACATAATGGCACTAGCAGAGTTGAAGGAGTTGAAGGTACAGTTGCAAGAACTACTTGAAAAGGGCTTCATCCGCCCTAGTGTGTCACCTTGGGGAGCACTAGTATTGTTAGTTAAGAAGAAAGATGGCACTCTTCGCTTATATATTGACTACCAGCAGTTGAATAAGGTGACAATAAAGAACAAATATCCATTGCCTCGCATTGATGATCTATTTGATTAGTTGAAAGGTGCAACTGTATTCTCCAAAATTGATTTGCAATCTGGTTATTATCAGTTGAAAGTGTAAGAGTAGAGTATTCCAAAAACTACTTTCAAAACTCGATATGGCCACTATGAGTTTCTAGTAATGCCATTTGGGTTAACTAATGCTCCAGCTGCTTTTATGGATCTGATGAACACTATCTTCAAACCATGCCTCGACCAATTTGTGGTGGTGTTTATTGATGATATTTTGATATATTCGAGGTATGCAGAGGAGCATGATAGACATATGCAGATTGTACGACAGACTTTGAGGAAGAAATAGCTATATGCCAAATTATCAAAATGTGAATTTTGGCTAAAGGAAATCTCTTTCTTGGGACATGTTGTGTCAGCTGAAGGGATTAAGGTAGATTCCAACAAGGTAGAAGCTATCCTTAATTGGAAGCCACTAAGGAATATCACAGAAATTCACAGTTTTCTGGGTTTAGTTGGATACTACCGTCAGTTTGTGAAAGGGTTTTCTATGTTAGCTTCTCCACTGACTAAGCTGCTTCAGAAAGATGTAAAATTTCAATGGACAGATAAATGCCAGCAGAGTTTTGATGAGTTGAAGAAGTGTTTGACTGAAGCTCGAGTCCTTACTTTACCTACTTTGGGGTAAAGAATACACAGTTTATAGTGATGCTTCTCATAATGTGTTAGGCTGTGTACTGATGCAAGATCAGAATGTCATTGCTTATGCATCGCGCCAGCTGAAATCGCATGAGAGAAACTACCCAACACATGACTTGGAGCTTGTAGCTATTGTTTTTGCTCCAAAGATCTAGAGACACTATTTATATGGGGAAAAATGCTACATCTACATAGTTCACAAGAGCTTGAAATACCTAAGCACCCAGAAGGAATTGAATTTGAGGCAGAGGAGATGGTTAGAATTGATTAAAGACTATGATTGCTTAATTGACTATCAGCTAGGGAAAGCAAATGTGGTGGCTGACGCCTTAAGTCGCAAGACTATGGCAAGTCTCGGAGTTTCTCCTTTGTCTATGGTACATGAGTTGAAAGCACAACATGCCAGTTTGGAGATTGATGATGAGGGACAGACAGTAGTTGCATGGCATATACGGCCAGTGTTAATTGATCAGATCAGAATGGCCGCTCAGAATGATGAAAAATATCAGAAGGTACTGAAAGAAGTCCAGCAGGGCAAGAGACCTAAATTTTCTATGAGAGATGATGGTTTATTGCCACATCAGGGCAGAATGTGCATTCCTAATGATGTGGAATTGAGACGAATCATTATGAAGGAAGCACATGAGTCTCCTTTTGCTATGCACCTGTTAGTAGTATGCCCTAGAGCATATCATTTAGCATGTATCTTGTACATTTTTTATTAATAAAAGGCATTTTCACTTTTTTGTTTACATAATATATTTATGTGTAATAGAAAAGGTCCATTGATATTTTATTAGAAATTCTATTCTTAAGTTGTTAAGAATATGAGTGACAGTATTTCTAGCACAAAGTATCATAAATAGGTTCACAATCGAGGATACTTCACAATAAGGACATGACTTATCCAGAAAGATTGTATTCATGTTTGTTCCCAAGTTATTTATATGAGATATAAATAAGATGGAATTGTGAGTCTAATGCCATATGACAAACATGATAGACACTTATACATGATAAGTAGGTCGAACCAGTGACACTTATGACAAGCACATGGAGTTTACTCTTGTCAAAATATTGTCATAAATCGTATCAGTGCATATAATCTTTAGACCTGAGATAGCACAGTTATCTTGTATATAGGTGGTTTGAGTTTGATACTGCTTTCATACTTGTACTGTGTATGTGTGTATGGGCATGTGTTGGCTCCTACTAGTTATATATGGAGGTAGGTGTTGATCAAGATGGAATCTGTTCCCCTAAGTAAATAGGGATAAAATCCTATGTTCATTTAATTGTTCTTGATGTTTGAAGTTCCTGACCAGGATATATAGATTTAATCAGAAAAGAGTTTCTGATGAGAAAATCTTTTAATCAAGAACTGGAATTAAAAGAGAACATAATATTCATAGTAAATGGGATTTGACATAAACCATGACTCCAGCTTGAGCTGGGATTTTGTAACAAAGAGATTCTAGTGCACAGTAACATATGATTATAGGTTTATTTAAGGTAAACCTTATTACTAATTGGGTGGCCATGGCATGCTATGCTAGGTGTTAACCATGGTCTATGAGATGCATAAAATGATTTAGATAAATCATTTATGGTATGAAAGAGTTCTAATGATATTAAGAGTTGATATCATGTCTCATTGCCAATTAGTGATGAGCCTAGTAAGTCACACACATACATAAGTAATCACCAAATTAAATATGATTTAATTAATTAATTAAAGAGTTTAATTGATTAATTAAATAGGTTTGGTTTGCAATTAGATTGCAAAGTCCCTAGCATGACTTGAAACCAAATCTAGATTATTGGATGTATAGTATAAGTTAAATTTATATTTAAAGTGTTTAAATATGAATTTAATTAATGAGAAATTAATTAATAAAGATTAATTAATTGATTTATATTTGATATAAATTGATTAGAAGAAGAGAAATAATTATTTTGGGTTAAGAACTCAAAATTAAGACGCAGGGACATTTTGGTCATTTCACAGGGTGACATGTGGCACCATGAGATGGTGACACATGGCATTACACATAAGCTTGCCACATGTAGATAGGTCAACACATAAAACCCTTGCCACATTTCACCCTCTGATTGGTTCTAGGTTTAATTGACCCAATCACATTGTGCCAAGTGTTAAACCTATATTTAATCTTAATTTTAATCATCTTACATGATTAAAAACATTTGGCAAGCTTATGTGTAGTGCCACGGATCACCATCTCATGGTGCCACATGTCACCCTGTGAAATGACCAAAATGCCCCTGTGTCTTAATTTTGAGTTCTCAACCCAAAATAATTATTTCTCTTCTTCTAATCAACTTATATCAAATATAAATTAATTAATTAATCTTTATTAATTAATTTCTCATTAATTAAATTCATATTTAAACACTTTAAATATAAATTTAACTTATATTGTACATCCAATAACCTAGATTTGGTTTCAAGTAATGCTAGGGACTTTGCATTCTAATTCTAAACGAAACCTATTTAATTAATCAATTAAACTCTTTAATTAATTAATTAAATCATATTTAATTAGGTGATTACTTGTGTATGTGTGTGACTTACTAGACTCATCACTAATTGGCAATGAGATATGATATCAACTCTTAATATCATCAGAACTCTTTCTTACCATAAATAATTTCTCTAAATCATTTTATGCACTTCATAGATCATGGTTAACACCTAGCATAGCATGCCATGGCCACCCAATTAGTAATAAGGTTTACCTTAAATGAACCTATAATCATATGTTACCATGCACTAGAATCTCTCTGTTACAAAATCCCAACTCAAGCTGGAGTCATCGGTTATGCCAAACCTGAAGGAACAGAAGCGTGAAAACACAAGTTTATACCATTAAATTAAAAAATTTTCACCTAGGGTCACATGCATCATGCAAGATTTATTTTTATCTATTTGATTTCAATGATAAACAACATATTAAAACTCTTTTAATATGTTTTTGAATCTATATTTGTCATTTATGATTTTAAAATTAATCAGATTAATTTTAGAACCCTAGATTAAATCAAGAACAAACACACTAACCTCTTGATGCACTGCAGTGTATTTGCGCCTTTGAGATGCGTCTTCAGGACACTAGATGTTGTCTCTCTAGCTTGTCCACACTAAGAACACCTATGACAGCCCTTGAATAGCTTCTAAAGCTTTTTCTATTATTTAGAAAATCAAGTTCTGCCTTTTAAGAGGTTAAAGATATAAACAGGACACTAGAAACAATTTCTAGTATTTTTAATTCTAGAGATTGTTTGCTAATCTCTTGGAATGAATGAGAGATGTAGAAGAAAAGAAGGGAGAGGCAGCCAAGGGGTGGTGGCACCTTTGGGAGCAGCAGCTTGTGTGTTTTAATTTTTCACAACAACACTTATGTAGCTAGGTCATCACTTAAACCCTTGTCACATGTCACCCTTTGATTGGTTCTATGTTTAATTGACCCAATCACATTGTGCCAAGTATCAAACATATATTTAATCTTAATTTTAATCATCTTACATGATTAAAAGACATTTGGCAAGCTTATGTGTAATGCCGTGTGTCACCTTCTCATGGTGCCACATGTCACCCTATGAAATGACCAAAATGCCCCTGTGTCTTAATTTTGAGTTCTTAACCCAAAATAATTATTTCTCTTTTTCTAATCAATTTATATCAAATATAAATTAATTAATTAATCTCTATTAATTAATTTCTCATTAATTAAATTCATATTTAAACACTTTAAATATAAATTTAACTTATACTTTATATCCAATAATCTATATTTGGTTTCAAGTCATGCTAGGGACTTTGTAATCTAATTGCAAACCAAACTTATTTAATTAATCAATTAAACTCTTTAATTAATTAATTATATCATATTTAATTTGGTGATAACTTGTGTATATGTGTGACTTACTAGGCTCATCACTAATTGGCAATGAGATATGATATCAACTCTTAATATCATCAGAACTCTTTCTTACCATAAATGATTTCTCTAAATCATTTTATGCACCTCATAGACCATGGTTAACACCTAGCATAGCATGCCATGGCCACCCAATTAGTAATAAGGTTTACCTTTGGTGAACCTATAATCATATGTTACCATGCACTAGAATCTCTCTGTTCCAAAATCATAACTCAAGCTGGAGTCATGGTTTATGTCAAACTCCATTTGCTATGAATATTATGTTCTCTTTTAATTCCAGTTCTTGATTAAAAAGATTTTCTCATCAGAAACTCTTTTCTGATTAAATCTATCTGTCCTGGCCAGAAACTTGAAACATCAAGAACAATTAAATGAACATAGGATTTTATCTCTATTTACTTAGAGGAACAGATTCCATCTTGATCAACACCTACCTCCATATATAACTAGTAGGAGCCAACACATGCCCATATAACCATACACAGTACAAGTATGAAAGCAGTATCAAACTCAAACTACCTATTTACAAGATAACTGTGCTATCTCAAGTCTAAAGATTATATGCACTGATATGATTTATGACAAAACATTGACAAGAGTAAACTCCATGTGCTTGTCATAAGTGTCACTGGTTCGACCTACTTATCATGTATAAGTGCCTATCATGTTTGTTATATGGCATGAGACTCACCATTCCATCTTATTTATATCTCATATAAATAACTTGGGAATAAACGTGAATACAATCTTTCTGGACAAGTCATGTCCTTATTATGAAGTATCCTCGATTGTGAACCTGTTTATGATACTTTGCACTAGAAATACTATCACTCATATTCTTAACAACTTAAGAATATAATTTCTAACAAAATATCAATGGACCTTTTCTATTACACATAAATATATTATGTAAATGGAAAAGTGGAAATGCCTTTTATTAATAAAACATGTACAAGATACATACTAAATGATATGCTCTAGGGCATACTACTAACAATCTCCCACTAGCACTAGAGCCATTCATTACAATATCTTAGACCCATCTTCTCAAAATGTTGGTCTAGCTGAGTTTGTGAAATAGGCTTAGTGAATGGATCAGCTGGATTTTCAGCTGATGCTATTTTCTGCATGGCTACATCGCCTAGTCTAACTATTTCTCTGATAATGTGATAACGCCTTTCTATATGTTTGGATTTTTGTTGAGACTGAGGTTTCTTAGCCTGTATGACTGCTCTATTGTTGTCACAGTGTAGTGGAACTGCTTACTCAATGGAAGGAACTCCTGCAAGTTCTGTCACGAACTTCTTTATCCAAACAGCTTCTTTAGTAGCATCTGATGCAGCAATATACTCAGCCTCTGTAGTGGAATCTGCAGTCATGCTCTGTTTGGAACTCTTCCAACTGACTGCACCTCCATTACAAATGAACACATACCTAGAGGTAGACTTTCTATCATCGATATCTGATTGGAAATTAGAATCAGTATAACCATCCAATTGCAAGTCTCCACCTCCATAGATCAAGAATAAATCCTTAGTTCTTCTCAAGTACTTAAGGATATTCTTGACAGCTATCCAATGTTCCAAACCTAGATTAGATTGACACCTGCTAGTCAAACTAACAGCATATGCAATATTCGGCCTAGTACACAACATTGCATACATTAAACTTACAATAGCCGAAGCATATGGAATCCTGGCCATCTTATCTCTTTCTTCAGGTGTCTTTAGAGACATCTCTTTAGAAGGATGGATACCATGTCTCACTGGTAACAATCCTCTCTTGGAATCAAGCATGTTAAACCTCTTTAACACCTTTTCCAAGTATAAACTTTGGGATAAACCAATTATTCTTTTTGCTCTATCTTTATAGATGCGAATCCCAAGAATATAGGTTGCCTCCCCTAAGGCATTCATGGAGAATGTATTTGACAACCATACATTTATTGTCACACCCTACGCCCCTGTAAGGTATATCATGATCTTGTAGTATACCTAATGAATTACCAACTTCTTCTACTGATAACCCATTAAATACACTACAAGGGATTTTAAAACTTTTCTTACTTCTTTTTATAGTGGTGAGCACTATTTACAGGTGTTAAAAACCTTTTTAAACTGAAGTGAAACAGCTAACACATTTGGACTATTAATAATTTCTATAAAAATTTTAGCAGAATGCCATCTGTATTTTGGACAAAACAGTTCTTCAAAAACCTATAAAAAAAAATACTTCAATATTTTTCTCAATCTCAAACTCCAACATAATTCAATACAATATGTTTTTCAACTCAAATCCACAATAAATTTTCAAAGACTGAGATAAAAGAAGTACAGTACAAATTTTACAAGCTAAAATAACTCATAATTTACTTTACAACTTCAATGTACAATTTTAATTTACAACTGCTCAAAACCAAGAACAACATATACATACAGTGAACATACATTACAGTACAAAATGTAAAATGTGGTGTACTCAATATACCCGATGATCTCCTAATGTAGTACTAGCAGCCTAGTCTGCTGCCCTGTCAGTCTATCTACCTGCGACAGCAATGAAAAGCTATCGCTGAGTAAAATTTACTCAGTGGTGCACAATAACAATTTGAAATGCGATATATAAATCTTTTACTGACAATTCACAAATCAAATAGTTCACAAAATTTACAAAGTTCATATAATACAAATTTGATCAAATAACTGAGTAACACAGTTTTTCCAATCAATAACACAATTTGATCAAATAATTGAATAACACTGTAACACCCCAAAGTTCGGTAGTGCGTTCTGCTGCTCCGGTGACCAGTGTTGTCCGGACAGCTAGGATGCCTAGAACCGTACCTCAATATGAGTGAGGAGACATAAAATAATGAAATACAAGAAAAGAAAAACAAAGGAAAAATCATAGTAAAGAAATGTAACCGAGTAAGTGAGCCGGGAAACCTAGCGATGGGTGACCGCACCGGAAAGTCACGGCGTGGACCGTTGACTAACCTTCATGCGGGAACCACGGAAAACATTTTTTGGAATAAATAGAACCTTATTGAAGTATAAATCTCATTAGAAAGATTAAAGAAAAATTAAATAATTAGTACAAAGAAAAGTGAGAAATCGAAAAACAGACAAAATACGATTATTCTGAAAACTCGGGAAAGCCACCCGAACAGGGGCATGATGGTCATTTGACATCCCGAATTGTCTTTTGACCTAAATGTCCATTAAAAATAAATAGTATTACACTTAGAAAATGAAATGAAAAATTAATTTGGTGGTACCTAAAATAAATAGTGGAAATAATGGGTTAAATGTGGATTAGTTGAAAGTTAACTTATAATATGTTTTAATTTTAGTTAGTGGACCACTATAGGATTAATTAAACATGAAATGTGGCTGAAGTGGTCCACTAACCATCTGAAATCCCATCTTCCTCAACTCCTCTCAAATGGCCGAATTGAAGAACCCTTGAAAACCTCCATTGACGTTTTCTTTGAGCTTGATTTCCTCTCTCCATTTCAACTCCATTCACTTAGGTTCTTTCATGAAAAATGGTCTACACACCACAAGGAAGATATTAATACCAATTTTGGGAAGTTTGGTGAAGGTTTAGCAAGTTACAAATAAAGGTAAGTTTGCATTTTTGAGAAATCCTTTATTAAAGTTTTTGTGCATGTTATGGGTATTAGTTTGGTGAAGGAAAATTTTGAGTTTGAAAGGTTATTGTTATTTTCATTTTGGACAGCCATGGGTCACGTTTATGATGAGGTATTTGTGCATATAATTGATGGGAAAGAATGTTAATAATGGTGATTTAGTAACTTAGTGAGTTATTGCATGTTTATATGGTGAATTATGCACTTTGATGGGAATTGGCATATGGTACGGCAATGTGATGTTGATGAATGATTTGTGGCAGCTTGTGGACACTTGAGAAATGGTGTATATTGAAGGAAGAGTGGGCAGAATATTGACCTAGAAGGATTGATGATATGTATGTGAATGAATGTTGTAAAGTGTATGTAAAGTTTGTAATGTTTAGGTGTGATTGTAATGGTATTTAGAAATTGTAATTGTGAATGATATTTGGTGTGTTGAGGGTGATTGGAATCTGCCCAAAATAATGCTAATGTAATGTAGAAAATGTTTTTGGTAATGTGCCAAAACAGTTTGGTAGGGTATGGAAGTAAACCTTGCAAGGTGAGTATGTGTTTGAAGTTGGGGTGTGAAATGCATATTGAGGGCAGTGTATATTTTAGCCTATAACCTTGAATGTGTAACCTCAATTGGTATGAGACCAATTTGGGGTGAAACTAGGCACAAAATGTGCCAACTTTCATTGAGAAACCATGCCAAAATTCTGCTTGCAAGGTGACCTAAAAATTTGACCAATTCGGATTAGGTGCAATTATGACCTGAAAAATGACCAATTGGGCAGCAGTGAGTATTTAGGCCATAACTCACTCAAACCAGGTCCAATTGACCTGAAATTTTAACCATGAATAGTTAAGACCCATACCTACAAGTCTTATGAAGACACCAAAGCCCAGAAATGACCATAAGCAAGTCAAACAACTTGCACAAGTTCGGGTCCAAAAACTGGCCGAACCAGAATTGACCAATTTGACCTAAAATTGACCTAAAATGGTACCACTTGACCAGCAATAGTGTAATGACCATAACTTGGTCTACTTAACTCGGATTGACCTGAAATTTTGCACGCGTGCAATAAGACCTAGATCTACAAGTTTTTAGTTTCGACCGAGACCGAAAACCGAGGAACTAGATCGTCCGGTTAGGTCAAGCCGGTGTTCGGAATCGACAAAGAATTTGCATTAAAATGCACTAAGCGAGTAAATGACTTTGGTAAAACATACCAAACCTAAAACCCTATCGAGTGTGACATATTAACGACACTAAAACCTAATTTACCTAAAACGCATCGAGGGTCGGTATATTAGGTGATTAAGCGAATAATTGAGTTCAGTGCATTATTTACCAAACCCCATCGATAGAGACGTTTAATTTGATGCTGAAACACTTCAAATTGTGTTTCTCGATTAACAAGGACTCAAAGAAAAGGAAAGAAATCTGAGTCAAGACCAGAGACAAATATCGAGGTTTGTGCACAACAACTGTTTCTTTTGAATTATTTTCAATGTTAATAAATATTGTTTTTTTGTATATAATTATTTTTAATTGTGGAAATGTGTTTGAGGAATATTTATTGATTGAAAAATATTGTGAATAGTTTGAAAGCGTGAAAAATGGTTTGAATGACATTGATGGATACTTATTGATTAAAAGCATTAGAAATGGTTTGAAACCACGGCTATCATGTATATTGATAGTATTCCTCTCTAGCTTGTCTAGTGGGATGAATTGAATTCCCTCTCTGGTGAAGTGTTGAGGTGTGTGCACTGTTGAGGACGAATAGAATGAGTACTCATATTTTTGCTAGCTAGCCATGTTATTCCTCATTAGTCATCGACTTTTGGGATGAATTGAATACCTCATTAGCCATCGGCTTTTGGGATGAATTGAATTATGGATCATGATTAAGTCGTGTGTGATTTCTTGATGTGTATTGTGAGATTGTGAAATGGATTTTAAACTCCCATTGACATATCTTGTCTTTTGAATTCAAACTGATCGACTTATGGAAAATTATTGTGATATTGAGAAATGGAGTTTAAATTCTTATTGACCTTTATTGTCTTAAATTTGACTATGGTTTTAAGTATCCACTATTTACATGATTTATGAATTGTGATTTAAATTGTATTTGGTTAATGTTGTGCACCACTGAGACATTGTCTCAAATGATAGCTTTATTCTTTATCGCAGTAGAGAGATGCAGGCGTGAGACTAGGCTGCACATACCTCCAGCGAGAGATTTTTCGGGTATAACGAGTATACCGCTTTTTGCATTTTGTACTGTAATGTATGACACTGTATGTATATTTTCTTTTTGGTTTTGAGCAGTTGTAAATTAAATTGTACCTTGAAGTTGTAAATTAATTATGAGTGTTTTGGATTGTAAAAGTTGTATTATATTTCCTTATCTCGGACTTTGAAAAATTCCTATGGAATTGTGTTGATAAATTGTTGTGTTGAGAAATGTATTGGAGTTGAGATTTGGAAAATTATTGAAGTTCTTTTTTCTGAGTTTTACAAGAACTGTTTTATCCAAAATACAGATGGCACCTTGCCAAAAATTTTTACAGAAATTCCAAATAAATCAAATGAGTTAGTTGTTTCACCTCAGTTCACCAAAGTTTTTAACACCTGTAAATAGTGCTCACCACTGTAAAAGAAGTAAGAAAAGTTTTTAAAATCCCTTGTAGTATATTTAATGGGTTATCAGTAGACGGAGTTGGTAATTCATTAGGTATACTACGGGATCATGTTATGCCTTACAGAGGGGTAAGGTGTGACAAACACAGTTTTGCCCATCAATAACACAATTTGATCAAGTAACTGTATAATACAGTTTTGCCCATCAATAACACAATTCGATCAAGTAACTAAATAATACAGTTTTGCCCATCAATAACACAATTTGATCAAATAACTGAATAATATAGTTTTGCCCATCAATAACACAATTTAGGCCATGACACAATTTTTCACACATGCCGTGTTGTACACCACGACAGGACACACTAACCCCAATAATCGAAATCAATGAGGGAGGAAGCTAGCTATATAATGAGTACTCATCCACACTCACCTCAGACTGGGAAGTCAAAGAGGGAGGAACATAATCACACTCACCCCAGACTGATAAGTCAAAGAGGGAGGAATATATCACACTCACCCCATAAATGGAGGAGGAACATAGTAACAGTGTCATGCCAAGTGTGAATCAAAACAATTTCAAATCACAATATTTCATACAAACCATAAATCACATTTTATCTCATAATTTCCATTTGCAAAGTTGGCAACACAATAATTTCCCAATAATATTCCCAAAACCAAAACAATCAAAAATTATTCATAACTCATTTCTCCAAATAAATTTGCTAGTAAAAGCAGTGAATATAAAAGTATTGTGCACAGACACAACTTAAAACAATAACATACAAATAATTATAATTTACTTCAATTGAAAATTTCAAAAGAAATAACTATTGTGCACAAACACAATTTAAAACAATACAAATAATCATAATTTATTCCAATTGAAAATTTTCAAAAGAATTAATTATTGTGCACAAACACAATTTAAAACAATAACATATAAATAATCGTAATTTATTTCAATTGAAAAATTCAAAAGAAATACTTATTGTGCACAAACCTCTGATAACTGTCCCCTGGCCTTGACTCAGTGTTTCCTTCCCTTTCCCTGAGTCTTTGCTAACTGAGGAACACAATTTGAGGTATTTCAGTACTCATTTAAACTTTCTCTAACAATAATGCTGAATAAGTAATTCACTGAATGCTATTATTTGCTTAGTCAACCTAATTTGTCAACCCTCGATGCGTTCTAGGTAAAGTAGGTTTTAACATTACTAATATGTCACATTCAATAGTCTTTTAGGGTTGGTACATGTTACCAAACTCATTTCTATGTATCTTGCATTTTCTTGCAATTTGCTGGATTCGGGGATACTAGTTTGACCTAGCCGGACGACCTAGTTTCCTCGATTTTCGGGTTTTGGTCAAAACTACAAACTTGTAGATCTATGTCTTATTGCACGCGGGGCAAAATTTTAGGCCATTCTGAGTTATGTAGACCAAGTTATGGTCATTTTACTATTGCTGGTCAAATTGCATCAAAATTGGTCACTTTAGGTCATTTTAGGTCAATTTTAGTTCGGCCAGTTTTTGGACCCGAATTTGTGCAAGCTGTTTGACTTGCTTATGGTAATTTCTAGGCTTTGGTGTCTTCATAAGACTTGTAGATATGGGTCTTAACTATTCATGGTCAAAATTGCAGGTCAATTGGACCTGTTTTGAGTGAGTTATGGCCTAAACACTAACTGCTGCCCAAATGGTCAATTTTCAGGCCTTATTTGCACTTAATACGGATTTGGTAATTTTTCAAGCTACCTTACAAGCAGAATTTTGGAAAGCTTCCTTCATGAAAGTTGGCACATTTTGTACGTAGTTTCACCTCCAATTGGTCTTATGCCAATTGGAGCCACACACTTAAAGTTCTAGGCCAAAATGCATACTGCCCTATTGCACTTCCTTTATTACTCATCAAAGATCACTTTTAGCATTTACCAATTCACACATTCTTACCCAATCTGGTTTGTACCATAACCTAAAAATTTTTTACCACATATTGTTGATCATTTTGGAAGCTTACAATCACATTTAACATACACCATAAAGTGCAGAATTTGTCAAACTCATTTACAACAATTTAATCACCTATTCATGCTCATTTACATGTCCAACTTCACACCATCACCCATATACCCAAACTGCCATAACAACTAACACAATTCAACATTAATATTCCATAATCCAAACATGAAATAACATCCTTATGGTTCACCAAACCAGGCTGCCAATTCATGCATTTACTTTCCATTAATTTCTAAGCTTCAAATTTTAAATACACATTCACATATACTAAGTATACATCACCCAATATTTCCTACATACATAAACATTTAATCAATCCTTTAATCTACCATATACAATCAATCCTTAAAGAGTTTTCATGGCTGCCAAAAATAAACATCTCCCTTAGAACATCAAACTCCAAAATTCTTCTCACAATTCAAGTACCCATAACCTCCTTACTAACTTTAATGAAGCACTAACCAAAAACTCAAACTTACCACTTTGGAAACTCTTCAAAATCTCTCCAAAACTTGGTCTTCTTGCTGCCTACATGCTGCCCATGATGTGTAGAACACTTTTAATGAAGAACAATTGGAGAAATTGTGGCTTGATCATTAGGAGTGGAGCTTGCATGCAAGGTGTGGCCATGGTGGTTTTTAAGGAAGGAAATGGATTCGGCAAGGTTTTAAAATGGGAAGAAGATGAAGTTGAATGCAGATTTTCTGGTCCTCATGTGGCTTATATAGTCCACTTAGTGCTCCACTATCCTTAAATAAATAATATTATAATTAAACTTTTAATTATTCCCATATTTTTCCACTTAATTTCTCTTAATCATATTTTATCTTTAATCTCATTTTTCATTCAATTTTTCAAAATATACTACCACTTATTTTTCATGGAAATTTAGTTCAAAGTCCAACTCGGAGTGTCAATTGACCACAATGCCCTTGTTCGGGTTGTACTCCCAATTTTTCGGTAACACCGGGTTTTGTCCGTTTTCGATTTCTCACTTTTCTTTGTACTAATTAATTAATTTTTCTTTGATATTTTTAATGGTATTTGTACTTCAATTGATGTCTCTTTAAGTCTTAAAAATATTTTTTAGGGTTCCCTGCAGTCCAGGGCTAGTTAACGGTCCACGCCGTGACTTTCCGACGCGGTCACCCATCGCTAGGGTTCTCGGCTCGCTTAACTTGGTTACATTTCTTTGCTATTATTTTTCCTTTGTTTTTCTTGTATTTTCTTTTCTTGTATTTCATTATTTTATGTCTCCTCACTCATATCGAAGTGTAGTTCTAGGCATCCTAGCTATCCAGACAACACTGGTCACCAGAATAGTAGAACGCACTACCGAACATAGGAGTGTTACAATTCTCCCCCCTTAAACAAATTTCGTCAGCAAAATTTTACCCAATAGCCATCTTACAATAGTCATACGTTTATTTTCTCCTTTTTATATGATCGTATAATCTTCTTTCTCTCGAATTTGTATAAGACTTTTAACAATCTAATACAATATTTAATTTGTTTGTATAACACCAATCTCCTCTTACTATTGTGCTGTCTAATATTTTGGTTCATGTTCCTTCTTGAATGACCCTTGAGTCATGTTAGAATCATTTATCTAGTCATTGGTTCTCTGACCATTCTAGTCAATAGTCTTCCTCACATTCGTAATATTTCTTCGTTATATATGAATCAACTGTTCAAATCTCTACTTTCACAACTCTTTTTATCTGTCAATATTCTATAACTTACTTGCTTTTGTACTGAACTATAACCTTTCGATATTCTAACTTTTGAGTTTTAGATCCCTAAGTAGGATTTTCAAACTTATTTCTAACAATTAAATTATGTCCTGGCATAACTATACCAAAATAGATGCCGTTGGCAACTATTCTCATCTAGGTGTACTATCGGGTAGTACGTAGCTCTACACAATAATCTCAAGTTAGTACTGCAATCTGCAGCTTACAGTATAAACATCAAGAACATTGCATAGTTACTACGATACATTCCAATATATCAAACTTTCCTATCTTTTATCCTTTTCGAATTCACTGATATCCGAATCTTATTCTGATTACAATATCCATTAGTAATTACTAATAGTAACATCCTTGCCCTCATCTAGAGCAATTCCATTACTGCATCTTACTTTTACGTCCTCTTGCCTTACATTAAGTAGGCTCGCCAATTAGCTTTATAATTTATGATGTGTTAGAAAATACTTTTCGCCGATAAACTCTTTCAAAAACTAATTTCACTTATTATCACAATCCTTATCTTAAAGGACTAATCACTAATGCATCAAAATTTATTCCCCTGTAAAGGAATAACAATAGAACATATAGTTCTAATACTAACATAAAAGTATGCAAACTCCAGGTCAAATAATACATATATATATCTTAGTTACTAATTGAGAAAGTACTAGCAACAATGTCAAAAGTCTCAGCCTCTTCTCTTTGCCGTATAGCGTATACTCCAGCTGAAGCATCACCTTGTTCTGGCTGATTCACAGTACTCTGACTTCTAGGTGTACTGCCCCTACCTCTACCTCTGCCTCTACTAACTGATGGTGAACTCTTTAGGGTAGAAACTTGGGTTGATCCCTTTGGTGTAGTAAATGATCCAGAACGACATGGATTTACACAATCCCTAGCAAAATGACCAGTCTCTCCCCAATTAAAACATACTCCTACGGCTCTATAACATACCCCACTATGTGGTTTACCACAAGTTTCACAAAGTCGATCTGACAGCGCATTTCTGAGTTTCTGTTGAGTTTGCTGATCGGATCGAGGTGGTTTCTATCCAAAAGATCTATCTCTACCGGACTTCTTACTACCTCTGTTGTATCCCCCAAAGTTTTTCCTCTTTCCAGTAGGACCACTAGAACTCTGTTCTACTGACTTTCCCTCTTTTTCTGTTTTCTCTGATTTCTTTTTCTCAGGAGCCGCTTTAGATTTAATTCTTTCTAATTCTAGTGCTTGAGAAATAAGTTCGGAGAAGTTGTTATGTTTGAATCCGACCACTTATAATCTGATACTAGGCTTCAGGCCGGTTTCAAACTTCTTACATCTCTCCTTACCGGTAGAAAGTAGACTTACTGCATAATGGCTTAGGCGGGAAAATTCCCTTTCATATTTAGCCACCGATCTACTCCCCTATTTCAGACTTAGGAACTCTTGCAGCTTCTGGTCCACATAAGCATCAGGGACATATTTTTGTCTGAACTACCAAAGGAAATCATTCCATGTTAGCACTGAAGGTTCTAGCAGACTGTGGGGAATGGTTTTCCACCAGTCATAAGCATCCCCTTGTAGCAGAGATACTGAGTATTCAAATCTGAGCTCCTCCGTGCAATGCAGTTTCTTGAATACCCTATCCATCCTCTCTAACCATTGTTCTGCCTCTAGAGGATCTATTGTCCCCTTGAACTCTGTAGCCCCATATTTCATCAATTTGTCATACTGTTTAGCAGAAGACTGTGGTTGTACCACCGGTGTCTGCATTGGGAATTGAGTAGGCACATTACCAGCCATTTGTTGGAACATTGTAGCCATCTGCTGAGCGAACTGAGCAGGAAACTAAGGTACTGCAGGGCCTGGTGCTGCTGAACCATTGACATTGTGTAAGGCTGGGGCATCCCCTTTCACCTCAGCCTCTATAGATTGATCGACTGAACAATCACCCTCTTCCATAGTCAATGCGAGGATCTTAAACCTCCTGAATAGATAACACAAGGAGATTTCCTCCTGTTAGTGCATATTTATAATGTAATGTACTGTATCTATCAAACAATGATATTGGGCAGTTGTACTATGAAGAAAGAATATTCAAATAACATGTGAAAACAGAATTTAAAAACTAGGCTCTGATACCACTTAAACATGTCACACCCTACCCCCCTGTAAGGCATAACATGATCCCGTAGTATACCTAATGAATTACCAACTTCGTCTACTGATAACCCATTAAATACACTACAAGGGATTTTAAAACTTTTCTTACTTCTTTTTATAGTGGTGAGCACTATTTACAGGTGTTAAAAACCTTTTTGAATTGAAGTGAAACAGCTAACACATTTGGACTATTAATAATTTCTGTAAAAATTTTGGCAGAATGCCATCTGTATTTTGGACAAAACAGTTCTTCAAAAACCTATAAAAAAAAAGCACTTTAATATTTTTCTCAATCTCAAACTCCAACATAATTCAACACAATCTGTTTTTCAACTTAAATCCACAATAATTTTTCAAAGACTGAGATAAAAGAAGTACAGTACAAATTTTACAAGCTAAAATAACTCATAATTTACTTTACAACTTCAATGTACAATTTTAATTTACAACTGCTCAAAACCAAGAACAACATATACATACAGTGAACATACATTACAGTACAAAATGCAAAATGTGGTATACTCAATATACCCGATGATCTCCCAATGTAGTACTAGCAGCCTAGTCTGCCGCCTCGATCTGTCTACTCATGACAAAGAATGAAAGCTATCGCTGAGTAAAATTTACTCAGTGGTGCACAATAACAATTTGAAATGTGATATATAAATCTTTTATTGACAATTCACAAATCAAATAGTTCACAAAATTTACAAAGTTCATATGATACAAATTTGATCAAATAATTGAGTAACACAGTTTTGCCAATCAATAATACAATTTGATCAAATAACTGAATAACACAGTTTTGCCCATTGATCAAGTAACTGAATAATACAGTTTTACCCATCAATAACACAATTTGATCAAGTAACTGAATAATACAATTTTGCCCATCAATAACACAATTTGATCAAATAACTGAATAACACAGTTTTGTCCATCAATAACACAATTTGATCAAATAACTGAATAATACAGTGTTGCCCATAAATAACACAATTTAGGCCATGACACAATTTTTCCACACATGCAGTATTGTACACCACGACAGGACACACTCACCCCAATAATCGAAATCAATGAGGGAGGAAGCTAGCTATATAATGAGTACTCATCCACACTCACCTCAGACTGGGAAGTCAAAGAGGGAGAAACATAATCACATTCACCCCAGACTGATAAGTCAAAGAGGGAGGAATATATCACACTCACACCATAAATGGAGGAGGAACATAGTAACAGTGTCATGCCAAGTGTGAATCAAAACAATTTCAAATCACAATATTTCATACAAACCATAAATCACATTTTATCTCAAAATTTCCATTTGCAAAGTTGGCAACACAATAATTTCCAAATAATATTCCCAAAACCAAAACAATCAAAAATTATTCATAACTCATTTCTCCAAATAAATTTGCTAGTAAAAGCAGTGAATATAAAAGTATTGTGAACGGACACAACTTAAAACAATAACATACAAATAATTATAACTTACTTTAATTGAAAATTTCAAAAGAAATAACTATTGTGCACAAACACAATTTAAAACAATACAAATAATTATAATTTATTCCAATTGAAAATTTCAAAAGAATTAATTATTGTGCACAAACACAATTTAAAACAATAACATATAAATAATCGTAATTTATTTCAATTGAAAAATTCAAAAGAAATACTTATTGTGTACAAACCTCTGATAACTGTCTCTTGGCCTTGACTCAGTGTTTCCTTCCCTTTCCCTGAGTCTTTGCTAACTGAGGAACACAATTTGAGGTGTTTCAGTACTCATTTAAACTGTCTCTAACGATAATGCTGGATAAGTAATTCACTGAATGCTATTATTTGCTTAGTCAACCTAATATGTCGACCCTCGATGCGTTCTAGGTAAATTAGGTTTTAACTTTACTAATATGTCACATTCAATAGTCTTTTAGGGTTGGTACATGTTACCAAACTCATTTCTATGTATCTTGCATTTTCTTGCAATTTGCTGGATTCGGGAATACTAGTTTGACTTAGCCGGACGACCTAGTTTCCTCGGTTTTTGGGTTTCGGTCAAAACTACAAACTTGTAGATCTATGTCTTATTGCACGCGGGGCAAAATTTCAGGTCATTCTGAGTTATGTAGACCAAGTTATGGTTATTTTACTATTGCTGGTCAAATTGCATCAAAATTGGTCACTTTAGGTCATTTGAGGTCAATTTTGGTTCGGCCAGTTTTTGGATCCGAATTTGTGCAAGCTGTTTGACTTGCTTACGGTCTTTTTTGGGCTTTGATGTCTTCATAAGACTTGTAGATATGGGTCTTAAATATTCATGGTCAAAATTTCAGGTCAATTGGACCTGTTTTGAGTGAGTTATGGCCTAAACACTAACTGCTGCCCAAATGGTCAATTTTCAGGCCTTATTTGCACTTAATCCGGATTTGGTAATTTTTCAAGCTACCTTACAAGCAGAATTTTGGCAAGATTCCTTCATGAAAGTTGGCACATTTTGTGCCTAGTTTCACCTCCAATTGGTCTCATACCAATTAGAGCCACACACTTAAAGTTCTAGGCCAAAATGCATACTGTCCTATTGCACTTCCTTTATTACTCATCAAATATCACTTTTAGCATTTACCAATTCACACATTCTTACCCAATCTGGTTTGTACCATAACCTAAACATATTTTACCACATATTGTTGATCATTTTGGAAGCTTACAATCACATTTAACATATACCATAAAGTGCAAAATTTGTCAAACTCATTTACAACAATTTAATCACCTATTCATGCTCATTTACATGTCCAACTTCACACCATCACCCATATACCCAAACTGCCATAACAACTAACACAATTCAACATTAATATTCTATAATCCAAACATGAAATAACATCCTTATGGTTCACCAAACCAGGCTGCCAATTCATGCATTTACATTCCATTAATTTCCAAGCTTCAAATTTCAAATACACATTCACATATACTAAGTATACATCACCCAATATTTCCTACATACATAAACATTTAATCAATCCTTTAATCTACCATATACAAGCAAAAATAAACTGCACTTAAAGAGTTTTCATGGCTACCAAAAATAAACATCTCCCTTAGAACATCAAACTCCAAAATTCTTCTCACAATTCAAGTACCCATAACCTCCTTACTAACTTTAATGAAGCACTAACCAAAACTCAAACTTACCACTTTGGAAACTCTTCAAAATCTCTCCAAAACTTGGTCTTCTTGCTGCCTACATGCTGCCCATGATGTGTAGAACACTTTTAATGAAGAACAATTGGAGAAATTGTGACTTGATCATTAGGAGTGGAGCTTGCATGCAAGGTGTGGCCATGGTGGTTTTTAAGGAAGGAAATGGATTCGGCAAGGTTTTAAAATGGGAAGAAGATGAAGTTGAATGCAGATTTTCTTGTCCTCATGTGGCTTATATAGTCCACTTAGTGCTCCACTATCCTTAAATAAATAATATTATAATTAAACTTTTAATTATTCCCATATTTTTCCACTTAATTTCTCTTAATCATATTTTATCTTTAATCTCATTTTTCATTCAATTTTTCAAAATATACTACCACTTATTTTTCATGGAAATTTAGGTCAAAGTCCAACTCGGAGTGTTAATTGACCACAATGCCCCTGTTCGGGTTGTATTCCCGATTTTTCGATAACACCGGGTTTTGTCCGTTTTCGATTTCTCACTTTTCTTTGTACTAATTAATTAATTTTTCTTTGATATTTTTAATGGTATTTGTACTTCAATTGATGTCTCTTTAAGTCCTAAAAATATTTTTCAGGATTCCCCGCGGTCCAGGGCTAGTCAACGGTCCACGCCGTGACTTTCCGACGCGGTCACCCATCGCTAGGGTTCTCGGCTCGCTTAACTTGGTTACATTTCTTTGCTATTATTTTTCCTTTGTTTTTCTTGTATTTTCTTTTCTTGTATTTCATTATTTTATGTCTCCTCACTCATATCGAAGTGTAGTTCTAGGCATCCTAGCTGTCCAGACAACACTGGTCACCGGAACAGTAGAACACACTACCGAACATAGGGGTGTTACATTTATAGTTGTCAACATACCTGTGTCATTACCCATCAATAGTATGTCATCCAAATATAAGACAAGGTAAGTGATAGCACTGTCACCAACCTTCTTATATACACATGGCTCATCCTCATTTTTGATAAAACCAAAGGATTTAATGGCTTCATCAAAACGGATGTTCCAACTCCTCGAAGCTTGCTTCAACCCATAAATGGATCGCTTTAGCTTGCATACTTTGGAACCATCTTGGGATTCAAAACCCCTAGGTTGTTCCATGAAAAAGTTCTCTTCAATATATCCATTGAGAAAAGCTATTTTGACATCCATCTGCCAAATCTCATAATCATAGTATGTAGCTATTGCTAATAGAATCCTAATTGATTTAAGCATGGCAACAGGCGAGAAAGTCTCCTCATAGTCGATTCCTTGCCTTTGGCGAAACCCTTTCGCTACTAGCCTTGCCTTATAGGTCTCTACCTTTCCATCAGAACCAATTTTCTTCTTAAAAACCCATTTGTTCCCTATAGGTACAATACCTTCAAGTGGGTCAACAAGATCCCAAAATTGATTCTTATACATGGAATCAATTTCAAATTTTACAGCATCAATCCATTTTGAAGAGTCTATATTTGATATAGGTTCTTCATAGGTAAGTGGATCATCTCCATGATCTACTTCTTCAAGAGTAGACAACTCTTGCTCTTCTTTATGAAGGAAACCATATCTCACTAGTGGGTGAGATACCCTGGTTATTCTACGAGGAACAGCTGTAGATGTTTCATCAATGGGTGTAGGTTGACTAGATGGATCTATATCCATCTGATCTGTTGGTTGGTCAGAATTTTCCAATTCCAACTCTATTTGCCTTCCTTTGCCTCCTTCTTGAACAAACAGTTGTTCAAGAAATGTGGCATCTCTACCTTTTGTGATGTAGGCAAATAAAAATAATATCCAAAACTATCTTTTGGATATCCAACAAATCGATCTTTTTCTGATCTGGTTTCCAATTTATCAGTGTTCAGCTTTTTGATATAAGCTAGACAACCCCAAATCTTAACATGCTTAAGACTTGGTTTTCTTCCATGCCATATCTCATAAGGTGTGGAAGAAACTGATTTTGATGGAATCCTATTTAGAATATAAAAAGCTGATTCTAATGCAAATCCCCAAAAGGAGATTGGCATATCAGTATAGCTCATCATACTACGTACCATATCCAATAGGGTATGATTTCTCTTTTCAGATACACCATTCAGCTATGGCATTCCTGGAGGAGTTAGCTGAGAAACAATGCCATGCTTTCTCAAGTATTTATCAAATTCAATACTCAAATATTCATCTCCAGGATCTGATCGAAGAGCTTTAATACTCTTTCCTATTTGATTTTCTACTTCAGATTTAAATTCTTTGAACTTTTCAAAGGATTCATGTTTTTTTTTTTTTCATCAAATACAAATACCCAAACCTTGATTTATCATCAGTAAAGGTAATTAAATAATGAAAGCCACCTCTAGCCATTTCTTTAAATGGACCACATACATCACTATGTATTAGCTCCAAAATATTTTCAGCTCTTAGCCCTTGTCCAACAAAAGGTGATCTAGTCGTTTTGCCCTGAAGGCAAGATTCACAAGTTGGAGTAGGCTCAGAGCCCAATGAGGATAGAATCCCCATTTTCTCCAATTTTGCAATCCTATCTTCTGCAACATGACATAATCTTAAGTGCCAAATATATTTTAAACTTGAGTTGGTTTTCATCATGGCATTGCATTCTTTTAGATTGCTATACTCTGGGCAGTTCCTTTTCCAGTGCCCATCCTTCTGGCAGTGAAAACACTTTCCTTTGCCTCCATCAGCTTTAGTTTTCCCTTTCTGTTTAGCTATTTTCTTAGAAGGACCAGGAATCTGAGATTTCTTTTTCTTGTTGCCCTTCTTCTTGTTGGACTTTCCAGTAGAAGAAGATGCAATCAAAGCTACCTCTTTTCCTTTATTGCTCGGCATATTCTTTTGGGCAATAACCAGCATGTTGAGTAAACCAGCTAAGGTGCATTCCTGTTTAGTCATATGGAAATTTGTCACAAAATTCCCAAAAGACTTAGGAAGGGACTGAAGGATCAAATCCGTCTATAGTTGGAAATCCATGTTGAAGTCAAGATGTTCCAACTGCTCAATCAGCCAAATCATCTTGTGGACATGATCCCCAACATTCTATCCCTCAGACATACTCATGCGGAACAGCTGCCTAGATATCTCATACCTAGCATTCCTACTGTGCTCACCATACAACTCTTGTAGGTGAAGGAGGATCTCACTCGCACTCTGCATGTTCTCATGCTGCTTCTATAACTCATTACTCATGGAAGCAAGCATGTAACACTTAGCTCTCATATCATGCTCCTTCCACTTGTCCAAAGTTTCATGTTCCTCTTGAGTGGCCTTTGGAGGTAAGGGACCAGGAACATTTGAATCTAGAACATATCCTATATGTTCAAGGTTCAGGACAAGTTTCAAATTTCTTAGCCAATCAGAGAGATTAGGTCCTATTAACCTATTGCGATCAAGTATGCTTGCAAGGATATTGGATGGTGGTGGTTGTTCTGTGCTCATTATTATCAAAAAATTAACTGCAGAAAATAACCAGATTAATTAGTAAATGTATCAAGTAATTAACCAAAATGATTATGGTCTTTTAATCAAATTGGTCCTCCCACTAACTTAGGGAATCCTACACTTCCAAAGTAGAAAACGAAAATCCTAGCTAGATGGATTTCTAGTGGTGATTGAATTATTATAATTCTATTGATCATCCTCAAGTACATCCATCATTGGAATTACAATAAACTATAAGTGAGCAACTCCTTGCCCATCACATCTCATGTGAGGTTCAATCCTTTACTTAGCCCCTAATGCTCAAAATCTCAGGTGCATCCATTATTGACTTATCTTGCATTAGTTAAGTTGATCCCATTGAGCCAGTAATTATGCAAATAATTTTAATGTCCTCAGGTACATCCAATATTTTCCACCAAACCATTTACATATTTACAACATCTCATGCTTAACAATTATTCTTAAGAAAATCTCTTAAATTAATTGCATCTTATGCAACTATTTAAAATTTCTTAAAATAATTGCCCCAATGGAGGGCCCATGTTATAATTACTTTAATTATAGCATTTCCAACTTAATCATTTATTTGGAAGATTTTATGGTCATCCTAATTACTATTAAGGTCTCACTTTGCACATTATCCATTTAGCATGCATATATCACATAATTGCATAAATTCCCATACATCTCAGGCATTCATGGTTAAGCAGTAAATATGGTATGATCATGGACTTTCTAAGGGATTCAATTCTGAGCCACCAAGAATTGAATCAGGGCATTCCTAGGTGCATTTCATTCATTCATTTTACAAGAGTTGTAGAAGGAGTACATAATCAACACTTGATCTTGAATTCCTTCCACTGGTCCCACCAATGCTCTTGACCTCCTTGAACTTCTTGCAATCCAATATTACATAGTAATCCTTGGCATACCAAGGCAAATTTACAAGAACTTAAATAAATAAAATTACAACAAAAAAATTATTACAAACTTAATAATACATGCCCAAAATAAATTAAAATAAATTAATTAATTTACAATCCCAAAGAAACATAAAAGAAATAAATCCAATCACATTGGTCTTTTATAGTCCATGATCATCCATCATGCATATCACTATTTAATAATTAAATAAAACATACATACTTAAATTAAATTGAATATTTCATATTCAACTTAAAAATCAAGATTTGAATATGATTCAAATAAATTTAAAAATTCAGATTTGAGTCTCATTCAAACAAATTTAAAAGTTCAGATTTGAATCACATTCAAACAACCTTAAAAATTCAGATTTGAATCACATTCAAATAATTTTTAAAAAATCAGTTTTGAATCACATTCAAACAATTTTTAAAAATTCAGATCTGAATATTAGTCAAACAACTTTAAAAAATCAGATTTAAATATGATTCAAACAACTTTAAAAATTCAGATTTGAATCGCATTCAAACAACTTTTAAAATTCAGATTTGAATCACATTCAAACAATTTTTAATATTCTAATTTGAATCAAAATTTAATTGTGTGATTGAAATTCTAATTAAACAATTTAATTAGACATAGGATGAGCTTTTAGATCATACAACAATTACAAATTAAAAAGCCAAACCTTGAGCCACCCATGGAAGCCACAAACCTTGCGCACTATGAAGGTGTTCTCTTGCATGCCGCCACACATCCATTGCCTCTTGCAATGGATAAATCATCTCATTATCAAAACACACAATTAAATCATATAATCAAAATCAAAATGGCAAATAAAGTGGCTCTAACACTAATTGAAGGAACAGAAGCGTGAAAAACACAAGTTTATACCATTGAATTCAAAAATTTTCACCTAGGGTTACATGTATCATGCAAGATTTATTTTTATCTATTTGATTTCAATGATAAACAACATATTAAAACTCTTTTAATATTTTTTCAGATTATATTTGCCATTTAAGATTTTAAAATTAATCAGATTAATTTTAGAACCCTAGATTAAATCAAGAACAAACACACTAACCTCTTGATGCACTGTAGTGTATTTGCGCCTTTGAGATGCGTCTTCAGGACACCAGAAGTTGTTCCTCTAGCTTGTTCACACCAAGAACACCTATGGCAGCCCTTGAATAGCTTCTAAAGCTTTTTCTATTATTTAGAAAATCAAGTTCTGCCTTTTAAGAGATTAAAGATGTAAACAGGACACTAGAAATAATTTCTAGTATTTTTAATTCAAGAGATTGTTTGCTAATCTCTTGGAATGAATGAGAGATGAAGAAGAAAAGAAGGGAGAGGCAGCCAAGGGGTGGCGGCACCTTTGGGAGCAGCAGCTTGTGTGTTTTAATTTTTCATAACAACACTTATATAGCTAGGTCATCACTTAAACCCTTGCCACATGTCACCCTTTGATTGGTTCCAGGTTTAATTGACCCAATCACATTGTCCCAAGTGTCAAACCTACATTTAATCTTAATTTTAATCATCTTACATGATTAAAAGACATTTGGCAAGCTTATGTGTAATACCCTGTGTCACCATCTCATTGTCACACCTTATCTCTAGTAAGGCATGACATGTTCTCGTAGCATACCTAAGGAATTACCAAACTCTTCCTGCCAATAACCCATTAGTTATGCTACAAAGGATTTTAAAACAAATCATAGATTTTTATCTTATCAATTCTTTTAAGGAAAACTGCATGAGAATAGTTAAAATTGCATGTAAACATTCATTGGAAATAATGATAGACTAAATATTGCAAAAGTTACATTTTCATAAGTCTCAAAGTAAAATACAAAATAGTTACAAACTTAAAATGTGATAGCAGTGCAATGCTTTTAAATAGAATTTGCTCAATGTCCGTACATCCATACATATAGGTACAAAATACATCAAAAGGAAATTATAGGGGTATACCTACAATATATACCCATAAACAATACTTAAATGCTGCTTCCAAGTCTCTCACTCGGCAGCCTTCTCCTTTCCCTTACCTGCGACAGCATAAAGAAGCTATCGCTGAGTATATCACTCAGTGGTGCGCAACTAATAACTTTAAAACTTAAGGTAAAACACAAATTGTCAAAGCATAAGGAATCACATTTTTCTTAAGCATGAAAACTTCACAATAGTTCTAAGTCCATAAAGGCCATGTATTGGAATAACATTTAAAATGAGAAATCACACTTCATAAATCACAATTCACAAAGCATTAGTGTTGCCAACATCAACACACAGTTTAGGCCATGACACAAAATTTCATGATCAGTGCCGTGTTGTACACCACGACAAAGCAATCTCAACCTCACTAACCATTATTAATGAGGGAAGGGCTAGCTAGCTAATGAGTACTCATGTAGTCTTACCCCACTAACCATTATTAATGGGAGACATAATCAATATCAATTATCAACCCCAAGTAGCCATTACTGCTAGGGAGTTCCAAAAGGGACTGTCATGCTAACTATGGTCTAAAAACAACTTTCAAGAGTTTCTAAATCAATAATCACGTTTGCAAAACAATAACATATTCAAATCATCATAAAACCCATAAAAGGGGTGGCAACACACAAATTCCTCAAATATAAGAGAAAAACATGCCTCATTCAAAATAAACTCATTTCAATTCAAACTCATTCAAATAAACTCATTTAAATCAATTTACGAAGCTAAAACAAAGAAAAAGGTTAGTTATGCACAAACCTTTAATGCTCTCCTTTCTCTTTACTCACTATTCCTTATCCGTTTCAACTTCTTTTTCTACTGAAAATACACAAATAGAATACCTCAATACCAATCTCAATTGCTGCCAAAAACTCATTACATGCATGTCTAATGCATCCCAAGTTAGCTTTGCAAATTTTAGAAAATTTTAGTTTTGGATAGCTTGGTGCCCTAATCTTTGAACTCAAATTTTTACCTAGTTTCGATCATAATTTGATGAGGTGTTCTGCATAAAAATTGTTCATCTAGGTCTTAACTTTATTTTCCTTTTTGAATCGCCTAATTTGGAGCTGTGTAGCTCAAGTTATTCCCAAAACAAGATTACTGTTCACGTCACTGTTCATGCTACAGATTCAGTTCTGGCAGATTTATCAATCCAACTTCGTTAAGCAATTTGATCAAGTTAATTCCATAATTTGGTCTAATGTCCTTCATAAAAATGTTCTACTATGTCTTAGGTTTCTATTGGTTTAAGAATCACCTAAATCAGAGTTTTCTAGAGAGAGTTATGCCCATGCAAATTTTACTGTTCATATGGTAAATCTGCAATTCTGCAAATTCAGTGATTCAATTTTGCTCAGCAATTTGATTGGGTTGAGTCCATAATTTGGCCTCAAGTTCTTCATATGAAATGTTCTACTATGTCTTAGGTTTTCATCGGTTCAAGAATCACCTAAATCAGAGTTTTCTAGAGAGAGTTATAGCTATGCAAAGTTTATTATTCATATGGTCAAATTCTGCAAGTTCCAAAATTGTGTCTCTAAGTTCAAGCCAAGGTTTAGGCAATTTCTTGGCAGTTTCTGGGGTGGGTCTCTTCATGAAAATTCTAGCCCTATGTCTTAAGTTTCATTTCCAATTAGTTTCACACCAATTGGAGTTGTGTAGCCTAATTTATGGGCTATCAAACACACTGAACTCAGTGTGCAAATTCTGCCCTAGGTTTAAAATTTTCATTTCTTTAATTATTCCCTCTAACCAACCTCAATTCACATTTAATTCACCCAAAATGACTATAATTTAGCATTGACACATCAATGGCACTTCCTAGCACAAACTCCACAATTTTCAAACACCAAAGTTTGCAATTTTACCTAATCCTACCATTTCATTACTTCCATTCATCAACCCAATGTCAATTCAAACTAAATAACCTCAAATGATCATAATTTAACACTACACACACCAATTTCACTCTCTAGCACCAAAACCCAATTTTTTCATGAACCCTAATCTCCCATAATTAAATTTATACACATTTCATGCAATTTCTTTGCTCTAATCATGCATACTGCTTCAACTAAGCTTGATTTCATCATCATTTTCAAACCCTAATTTTTCTCCAATTTGGCCAAAACCCTAGTTTAGGTTCCATGCATGTTTCCTTTCATTTTCTTATGAAATTTCATCATAATCTAACTTAATTTAAGGTTTGTATAACAAAATGAGCATTAAAGAACTTACCTCTTGATGACTTCCTTCCAACTCCCCAAATCTTCAATTTTCTTCTAATCTCTTGTTTCCCCTTGCTTTTAATTTTTAAATCAAATATTAATTTGATGCTCTCTACCAATTAGATGCAAAACCCATAGAGGAAAAGCAAGGAATTGAGTTTTGAGAATGGGTGTCAATGGAGAAAGAAGGAAGAAGAAGAAAGAAAGAAAGAGAGAAGGAAAGAGAGTGGGTGGTAACTAAATAGGAAAGAAAGGGAGGGTTTTGTCTTCTTTTATACTTATTTATTCCTTTTTAATTCATTTAATGAGTTGTTCAAAGCTCATTGGTCCCTTAAATTTTAATTAGGTCAAAAATGAAATTTAAATTCTAGATTTTTGCCTCTTTTATTTTCTTTTCACTTTTACTCTAATTTTTCCCTCAATATTTCTTCATAATTCAATATTTTATTTTTATTTTATTTAATTTACATTTTGGTCAAAAGTCAACTCTTGAAGTGAATTGACCAAAATGCCCCTCATCGGGTCATAATCCTTCTTTTTTTTTTCTTTTTTTTTATGCCCGTTAAATCCTTAGGTCTTTGGTTCACTTGAATTTTTATTGTGTCTATCTCAATTAATTTTTTTATTTATTTTTGGTCCTTAAGGTGTCTTTGAATAGTACTAGTTACGGACCAAAAATGGTATTATTCATAACTCTGAGGTTCGGGGTATTACACTCATGGTGCCACATATCACCCTGTGAAATGACCAAAATGCCCCTGTGTCTTAATTTTGAGTTCTTAACCCAAAATAATTATCTCTTTTTCTAATCAATTTATATCAAATATAAATTAATTAATTAATCTCTATTAATTAATTTCTCATTAATTAAATTCATATTTTAACACTTTAAATATAAATTTAACTTATACTTTACATCCAACAATCTAGATTTGGTTTCAAGTCATGCTAGGGACTTTGCAATCTAATTGCAAACCAAACCTATTTAATTAATTAATTAAACTCTTTAATTAATTAATTAAATCATATTTAATTAAGTGATAACTTGTTTATGTGTGTGACTTACTGGCTCATCACTAATTAGTAATGAAATATGATATCAACTCTTAATATCATCAGAACTCTTTCTTATCATAAATGATTTCTCTAAATCATTTTATGCACCTCATAGACCATGGTTGACGCCTAGCATAGCATGCCATAGCCACCCAATTAGTAATAAGGCTTACCTTAAATGAACCTATAATCATATGTTACCATGCATTAGAATCTCTCTGTTACAAAATCCCAACTCAAGCTAGAGTCATAGTTTATGTCAAACTCCATTTGCTATGAATATTATGTTCTTTTTTAATTCCAGTTCTTGTTTAAAAAGATTTTCTCATCAGAAACTCTTTTCTGATTAAATCTATCTGTCCTGGCCAGGAACTTGAAATATCAAGAACAATTAAATGAACATAGGATTTTATCTCTATTTACTTAGAGGAACAGATTCCATCTTGATCAATACCTACCTTCATATATAACTAGTGGGAGCCAATACATGCCCATATACCCATACACAGTACAAGTATGAAAGCAGTATCAAACTCAAACTACCTATATACAAGATAACTGTGCTATCTCAGGTCTAAAGATTATATGCACTGATATGATTTATGACAAAACATTGATAAGAGTAAATTCCATGTGCTTTCATAAGTGTCACTGGTTCGACCTACTTATCATGTATAAGTGCCTATCATGTTTGTTATATGGCATGAGTCTCACCATTCCATCTTATTTATATCTCATATAAATAACTTGGGAATAAACATGAATACAATCTTTCTGGACAAGTCATGTCCTTATTATGAAGTATCCTCGATTGTGAACCTATTTATGATACTTTGTACTAGAAATACTGCCACTCATATTCTTAACAACTTAAGAATAGAATTTCTAACAAAATATCAATGGACCTTTTCTATTACACATAAATATATTATGTAAATGAAAAAGTGGAAACGCCTTTTATTAATAAAACATGTATAAGATACATACTAAATGATATGCTCTAGGGCATATTACTAACAAAACCCCATTTGCTATGAATATTGTGTTCTCTTTTAATTCCAGTTCTTGATTAAAAAGATTTTCTCATCAGAAACTCTTTTCTGAATAAAATCTATCTGTCCTGGCCAGGAACTTGAAACATCAAGAACAATTAAATGAATATAGGATTTTATCTCTATTTACTTAAAGGAACAAATTCCATCTTGATCAACACCTACCTCCATATATAACTAGTAGGAGCCAACACATGCCCATATACCCATACACAGTACAAGTATGAAAGCAGTATCAAACTAAAACCACTTATATACAAGATAACTGTGCTATCTCAGGTCTAAAGATTATATGCACTGATATGATTTATGACAATGCATTGACAAGAGTAAACTCCATGTGCTTGTCGTAAGTGTCACTGGTTCGGCCTACTTATCATGTATAAGTGCCTATCATGTTTGTTATATGGCATGAGACTCACCATTCCATCTTATTTATATCTCATATAAATAACTTGGGAACAAACATGAATATAATCTTTCTAGATAAGTCATGTCCTTATAATGAAGTATCCTCAATTGTGAACCTATTTATGATACTTTGTACTAGAAATACTGTCACTCATATTCTTAACAACTTAAGAATAGAATTTCTAACAAAATATCAGTGGACCTTTTCTATTACACATAAATATATTATGTAAACGGAAAAGTGGAAATGCCTTTTATTAATAAAAACATGTACAAGATACATACTAAATGATATGCTCTAGGGCATACTACTAAATTGGGATGCCTCCATATAAAGCTTTGTATGGCAGGAAGTGCAGAACTCTCCTATGTTGGGATGAAGTAGGTGAAAGAAAGATGGTTGGCCTAGAAATTGTTCTGCAGACAGAAGAAAAGATCAGATTAATCAGAGATAGACTCAAGGCTGCATCAGACCGTCAGAAGTCCTATATTGATCTGAAGAGAAGAGATATTGAATATGTAGTGGGTGATAAGGTATTCCTCAAGGTTTCTCCTTGGAAGAGGATTATGAGATTTGACAGAAAAGGGAAATTGAGTCATCGTTTCATCAGACCACATGAGGTTCTGGAAAGAGTGGGTCCTTTGACATATTGGTTGGCATTACCTCCAGAGCTAGAAAGGATACACAGTGTCTTCCATGTGTCCATGTTAAAGAGGTACAGATTTGACCCATCTCATGTTCTATCAGTTGAAGAGATTGAGGTAAATCCAGACCTTTCATATGAAGAAGAACCTATAGAGATTTTGGCATATGAGGTGAAACAGCTGAGGAATAAACAGATACACTTGGTAAAGTGCTGTGGAACCATCATTCAGGCTAGGAAGCTACTTGGGAACGTGAAGAGAACATGAGGAGATAGCACCCACAGCTATTCAGAGACTGATGCCAGGTAAAATTTTGAGATGAAATTTATTTTAAGGGAGGGAGAATTATAACACCCCTATGTTCTGTAGTGCGTTTCACTGTTCCGGTGACCAGTGTCTGTCCGGACAGCTAGGATGCCTAGAAGTACATTTAAATGTTAGAGAGGAGACATAAAATAATGAAATACAAGAAAGGAAAATACAAGAAAAACAAAGGAAAAATAATAGCAATGAAATATAACCAAGTTAAACGAGCCGAAAACCGTAACGATGGTTGATTGCACCGGGAAGTTACGGCGTAGACCGTTGACTAGCCCTGGACTGCGGGGAACCCTGAAAAATATTTTAAGACTTAAATAAGCATCTATTGAAGTATAAATGACATTAGAAATGTCAAATAAAAATTAAGTAATTAGTACAAAGAAAACGAGAAATCGAGAAACTGACAAAACTCGGTGTTACCGAAAAATTGGGAATACAATCCTAATAGGGGCATTGTGGTCAATTGACACCCCTAGTTGACTTTTGACCTCAATGTCCATTAAAAATAAGTAGTATTACACTTTGAAAATATCATGAAAAATAAAAATATAGTACATAATGTAAATAGTGGAAGTAATGAGGCAAACTTGCAAAATTTGAAAACTTTGAATAAATAAATAAATTATTTTCTAAAGTTAGTGCTCCACTACCTTACATTGTGGGACACCTTATTAAGCATTTGGACAGATTAAACTTCATCTTCAACCTTTAGAAATCACACCAACTGAAACCCTCCCAAAGAAAGCTCCCATGGCCGCCCACATACATGGTACACCTCACCCATTTTCAAGCCAAATTTCTTCTACTTGTCTTCATTAAATTTGACCACCACACCTTGGGCAGCACTTAGGGAACAAGAAAGAAGGAATTTGGTGGAGTTTTGAGGAAGTCCACTTGAGGTACATGTCCATTTCTTCATCCTTTCTTCATTAAAGCTTGTGTGGGTGTTGTGGTGAATGGATTTATGGAAGGAAAGTTGAAGTTTGGTGAGTTAGGATGATATTAGATTTTGACAGCCATGTTAGTTTAATATGTGTAACTTCTATATACACGTAAGTGGTAGTTTGAGGTTTGAATTAAGTGCTTATATGTATTGTAGTTGAATTCCATGTATAAAGTTTGAATGGTAAGCTTGAAAAGTGAAAATGGAAGTTTGATATGTATGTGTATTTTTTTGGTAGCCTCATGATGAAGATTGAAGTATTTAAATTCATGAAAAGGTTGTTGAATTATGGTGCTAAAAGTGGCAGCTTATGTGTATAATTAAGTAGAGAATAAATGTGTAATTCGATGATGGAAGTAATGTGTAATAATTAGGAGTGTTTATGTGTATATATTGTTGGGTTTGGGCTTTGTGAATTATGATTGCATTTGGTGCATTGTGAAATTGTTATATTCTATCCAAGTTGACCTATAATGTAAAGTAATGAATGGTTATGGTTAGTGCCAAATGCAGAATGCTTTGAAGAAGTGAGGATATAGTTGGTGAATGTGTGTTTGGTTTGGTGTTTGAAAGGCATGTAGAGGGCAGTGTGCTAATGAGCCTATAACCCTAAGTGTATGACTCCAATTAGTATGAGGCCAATTGGAGGTGAAAATAGGCATAAAATGTGCCAACTTTCATGAAGAAAGCCTACCTAAATTCTGTCCAAAAAGTGACATAAGAATTGACCAAATCCGGATTAGTGACTTGAAAACCTGAAAATTGACCATTTGGACAACAGTTAGTGTTTTGGCCATAACTCACTCAAAACAGGTCCAAATGACCTGAAATTTTTACCATGGATAGATTAGACATAGCGATACAACTCTTATGAAGACACCAAAACCCAAAAATGGCCATAAGCAAGTCAATATGCTTACACAAGTTTGGGCATAAAAACTGCCAGAACCGGAAATGACCTAAAAATGACCTAAGTTTGCCATTTTAGTGCAATCTGACCAACAATAGTAAAATGACCATAACTTGGTCTAGTAAACTCCAAATAACCTAAAATTTGTGGCAAAAGTTCACTATGACATAAACCTATAGTTTGTAAGTCAGACTAGAAATCGAAAACCGAGGGAACTTAGTCATCCGGCTAGGTCCAAATAGCATACCGAAATCTGATAAATTGCAATAAAATGCAATACACTTGAAAATGAATTTGGTAACATGTATCAACACTAAAGGACTATAAAATATGACATATTAGTAACATTAAAATTTATTCCCCTAGAATGCATTAAGAGTCAACATTATAGGTTGGCTAAGGAAAGTAATAGTATTGAATAAATTAATTATTGAACCTTATTGTTAGAGACAATTTAAATGAGTACTGAAATACTTTAAATTGTGTGTTTCAGTTAGCAAAGACTCAAGGAAGGGGAAGGAAACACTGAGTCAGGGCCAAGAGGTTACACTTTAGAGGTTTGTGCACAATAGTTATTTCTTTTGAATTTTCAATCGAAATAAATTATGACAATTTGTATGTTGTTGCTTAAATTGTGAAAAATTTGTTTGAATGAAATTTGATGGATACTTATTGCTTGAAAAATATTGCAAATGGTTTGAAACCACAGCTATCATGTATATTTGATTGAATTCCTCGCTAGCTTGTCTAGTGGGACGAATTGACTTTCAATTCCCTCTCTGGCTGAAGTATTGAGGTATGTGCTTGTTGAGGATGAATAGGATGAGTACTCATTTATTTGCTAGCTAGCTATGTTATTCCTCACTAGCCATCAACTTTTGGGATGAATTGAACTTTGGAAACATGATTAAGCTGTGTGTGTGATTTATTGATATTTATTGTGATATTGTGAAATGGAGTTTAATTCTTTATGACATTCATTGTCTTTTGAATTCAACCATGATTTTAAGTATCCACAGTTCATATGATTTATGATTTATGGTTTTAAATTGTATTTTCTTAATGTTGTGCACCATTGAGACATTGGCTCAGCAATAGCTTTTTCATTGCTATTGCAGGTAGACAGACAAACAGAGCAACAGAGTAGGCTGCTTGTGCTACATTTTGAGATTTCACCAGGTATATTGAGTATACCATATTTTGTAGTTTTTATTGTAATGTATGTGCTCTGTATGTATATATTGTACTTGGTCTTGAGCAGTTGTAAACTAAAATTGTAAATTATTTTGGCCTGTAAAAATATTGTGACATATTTCTCTTATCTCAGCTTTTGGAAACATTGGAGAATTGTTGTTGATTTGAGTTGACAAATATTGAGAAATTTATTGTATTAAACTATTATTGGAGTTTGGGATTGAAGAAATATATTTGAAGTGTTTTTTTACAGGTTTTTGAAGAACTGTTTTATTCAAAATATAGATGGCACTCTGCCAAAATTTTTATAGAAATTATTGATACTTAGATTTGTTATTTGGTTTCACTTCAGTTAAAAATATTTTAACACCTGTCAAAAGTGCTCACCACTATAAAAAGAAATAAAAAAAGGTTCAAAATCCCTTGTAGTGTATTTAATGAGTTATCAGTAGACGAAGTTTGGTAATTTACTAGGTATACTACGGGATCATATTATGCCTTACAGAAGGGTAGGATGTGACATCCTTGGCATACCAAGGTGAATTTAAAAGAACATGGACTTAACGTCGTCAAATAAATGAAATTACTACCCAAAAATATTACAATAATTATAATACAATGCCACCAAAATAAAATTAATTATTTTACAACCCAAAGAAAAATAAAAGAAATAAATCTAATTACATTAGTCTTGTCTCACCCTACCCCTCAGTAAGATGTAACATGATCCCATAGTACATCTAACGAATTACCGTACTTCGCCTACCGGTAACCCATTAAATATACTACAAGGGATTTCAAAACAATTTTTGTTCTTTTTTAAAGTGGTGAGAAATTTTTTTTTTTAATATTAAAACCTTTATTTGACACTAAGTCATAAATCAAATTTTCAAGTCATTAATTTTTTTTTTTCGCAATTTTTACAAAAATTCCGGCAAAGTACCGGCTGTATTTTGAAAAAACCAAACTTAAAACCTGCAAAGAAATACACTCCCAATGTTTTCAAAACAACCACAACTCCAATACACTAATTTTCATATCCTCATTCATCACAATCAATTCAATTCACTTATCAAGCCAAACTCATCATAAAAGAAACCATCAATAATTTTCAATTTTCAGAAGAAAGTAAATAATATATTCATTAAGGTACTAAAATTATTGTTACAAATAAATTTGCATTTCCATTACACACCCAAAATAACATTTCAAAAGTTTTATACATCTGTTCAAATAATTTACACACATATATTTACATGCATAATCAAAATTTAATGTACAAGGGTATACCTATAATATACTTGAGGCTAGTCACAAGCAGTCTTTAAGGTGCAGCTACAGGAATCTCACTCAACTGCTCTATCTCTACTCTCACCTGCGACAGCATACAAAGCTATCGCTGAGTGGTGGACTTAGTGGTGCACAACTATAATTTAAAATGTAATACAATATATATTGACAATAATTATACCAAAAAATTTGAAATCTTGAAATTTAACCCATTTTCAAATGTTAAAATTTTCATTACCAATAATAAAAATCACTTGTTAAAATAACCTTGATTAAAATTTCAATTTGTCAAATCACAACTGAACAATAAAAATAATTCCTGCAATTATAGAAATAAATAATTATTTTAACAAAATCATTTGTGCGCAATCTCATTTAAAATCATAATTTCTTATCAATCAAAACTCATTCTTTATCTAACTAATTATGCAAGACTAATCCGAAAGGGCCATCTTCGGGGGCGATTTTAACTCCCTATGGTCGGGGAGATTGAACCGCGATTCTAACTTCTTATGGTTGGGGAGGTCGAATCATCGTGCACAGTACTCAACAAACTAATGAAACTTTCGATGGGCCATTAACAAAAACTTAGATCTAACCTTTAGTAAGAGGAGGATCTAAGCCTATGCACATACCATGGTAATCAAAACAAAGCTAACTCTATTGTCTCATGAACAAATGATATAGAGACAGGTAATAACCTAGTCAAGCATCTATAGTGAGATATAAAACCATATTATGCATTTCTTTGTCCTTTTTGTGAGCATAAATCACAACACAATATTAATTCAAGATCAATTTCAATATTTCATAATTTTTTTATGCTCATCACAATCCAAAACAAAATTTTGTATTTTACTCATGCAAATTGCCCGTCACAATTCATAACATAATTCCAACGCAATTTTCCAAACATAATTTATCCAGTCCAAAATAATATTCAACAATTATTGAAATAATATTTCACAAAACTAAACCCATGCTTGTTATACCAATTTCAATAATCATTGAAATAAATCCCATAATTGATAAACATAGTACATAAGGAAAAATAAAATCATTTAATTACGTAAAATATTCAAAACAAATTCAATTACAAAACTAGTTGTGCACAAACCTGGTTTGAGTCGTCTCTAAGCCTTGACTCAACGTTTCTTATGCCTTCCCAGTTCTGTTTCAACTGAAACACGAAATTTATAGTGTTTCAGTATCTTATCTCATACTAAATCCAATAATTAAATTTATATTTACTCAATTTTAGCCCTAGTATGCTGAAAATAACATTCTTAAATTTTTGTATTTCGGGGTTACTATTCATGGTACTATTCAAGTCAAAATGTTGACTTTCTTATGCTTAATAGGTGTGGGAATTTCAATTACTGTCACATTTTACCCCTCTATAAGGCATAACATGATCCCCTAGTATACCTAATGAATTACCGACTCCGTCTACCGATAACTCATTAAATACACTACAAAGGATTTTAAAATAATTTTTTTACTTTTTGAAAGTGGTGAGCTTTTATAACAGGTATTAAAAACATTTAATTGGATATTGAAAACTAGTTAAAATTTTTGTCCATTTTTATTTTTACAAAATTTTGAAAAAATTTCGACAGAGTGTTGTCTATATTTGGGAAAATTAGTTTTTCAAACACCTGTAAAAACACTTCTAATAATTCATTTTATCAAATCACCCACTACTTCAACACAAATCAATATTATTTCTTCCAACTCCATTATTCAAAACAATTATCAATTCAATTGTCTTCAAAATAATACTAAATAATTTCATTCATATTTCATTAAAGTAAAATCAATTTACATTCATCAACCAAAATTTACATTAGCAAATCCAAAATATACATGAGAAAATTCAAACTAATATTATTACAAAATCTATACAACTGCTCAATACTAGTTTATACATGTATATACAGTTATATACACAAATATAAACATTACAATCAGGGTATAAAATTATACCTGACAAAATCTCAGGGTTGTAGCTCTAAGATCCTCAGCAGCTCACTCTGCTGCTCCTCTAGTCTCTTTATCTGTGACAGCAATAACAGCCATCATTGAGTACTATGACTCAGTGGTGCACAACATACTAAAATAACATTTTATGCAAAATTCAAATCACATTTATTCAAATATGGTACTGAATATGAAAAATAGATACAAAACATGATTTATAAATTTTTAATCCAAACAATATCATTTAGGAAGTCTCAAAATGAATTTCATAAAAATACACAGTTATATTATGCCATTCAGAATAATATTCATCTCAATAGGCGGAGGCTTATTGTAATGGTCGGGCTCTAACCACTAGAGGAATTGTCCACTTTGGCCATAAGCCTCATGATTTTGTCCCATAGGTGGAATGGAGAACTTCCCAGGAGGTCACCCATCCTAGGATTTCTCTTAAGCGAGCACGCTTAACACTGGAGTTCTTCCAACTCTCCAGGCCATTCCATCAAAAGGTGCCTCTAGTGATTAGTTCCCCCATTTTCTATATCATTACTTTTTGAACCCAAGACCATCTTTGTGCTTTGCCGATGTGGGATTTGCCTAAGGGACCTTTCTCCCCCCCTTTCGTGACTCAACGTCCTTACTGAAGTTTGCCCCACCATCGCCCAAGAGGACACGCGAGCGGCTCTCATACCAATTGTAATGGTCGGGCTCTAACCACTAGAGGAATTGTCTGCTTTGGCCATAAGCCTCACAGTTTTATCCCATAGGTGGAATGGAGAACTTCCCAGGAGGTCACCCATCCTAGGATTTCTCTCAAGCGAGCACGCTTAACCTTGGAGTTCTTCCAACTCTCCAGGCCATTCTATCAAAAAGCACTTCTAGTGATTAGTTCCTCCATTTTCTATATCATTACTTTTTGAAACCAAGACCATCTCCGTGCTTTGCCGATGTGGGATTTGCCTAAGGGATCTTTTGATACCACTAAAACATGTCACACCTTATCCCTTATAAGGCATGGCATGTTCCCGTAGTATACCTAATGAATTACTGAACTACACCTACCAATAACCCATTAGTTATGCTACAAGGGATTTTAAACAAATAATAGCTTTTTATCTTATCAATTCTTTTGCGGAAAACTGCATGAGAATAGTTAAAATTCCATGTAAACATTCATTGGAAATAATGATAGACTAAATATTGCAAAAGTTACATTTTCATAAGTCTCAAAGTAAAATACAAAATAGTTACAAACTCAAAATACTTTAGTAATGCAATTCTTTTTAATACAAATTGCTCAATGTTCGTACATCCATACATATAGGTATAAAATACATCAAAAGAAAATTACAGGGGTATACCTACGATATATACCCACAATCAAAACCAAAATGTTGCTTCCAAGTCTCTCACTCAGCAGCCTTCTCCTTTCCCGTTCCTGCGACAGCATAAATAAGCTATCGCTGAGTATATCACTCAGTGGTGCACAACTAATAACTTTAAAACTTAAAGTAAAGTAAAACTTATTAAGGCATAATAAATCACATCTTTCTTAAGCATTTAAAACACCACAATAGTTCATAAAAGCCATTTATTGGAATAAAATTTCAAATGAGAAATCACACTTCATAAATCACAATTCACAATGCATTAGTGTTGCCAACATCAACACACAGTTTAGGCCATGACACAAAATTTCACGATCAGTGCCATGTTGTACACCACGACAAAGCAATCTCAACCTCACTAACTGTTATTAATGATGGAAGGGCTAGCTAGCTAATGAGTACTCATGTAGTCTTACCCCACTAACCGTTATTAATGGGAGACATAATCAATATCAATTATCAACCCCAAGTAGTCGTTACTACTGGAGAGTTCTGAAAGGTACTGTCATGCTAACTGTGGTTTCAAAAGAGTTTCCAAAAATTTTTCACTCAACAATCACATTTATAAACCAATAAACACATTTAAATTCATCATAATATCCAAATAAAGGTGGCAACATTCAAATTTCTCAAATGCAAGAGAAAAACTATATTCCAGTCAAAGTAAACTTGTTCAAAGCAAACTCATTCAAACAAACACATTCCAAACAATTTACACGTTTAAAAATGAAGAAAAGGTTAGTTGTGCACAAACCTTCAATAATTCTCCTTCCTTGTTACCTACTTTTCCTTGTCCGTTTCAACTTCTTTTTCTACTGAAAATATAAAAATAGAATACCTCAATACCAATCTCAATTGTTGCCAAGAACTCATTATATGCATCTCTAACGCATCCCAAGTTAGCTTTGAAAATTTTAGAATATTTTGGTTTTGGACATCTTAGTGCCCCAATATTTGAACCAAATTTTTACCTAGTTTTGATCATAATTTGGTGAGGTGTTCTCCATGAAAATTGTTCATCTAGGTCTTAACTTTATTTTTCTTTTTGAATCGCCTAATTCGGAGCTGTGTAGCTCAAGTTATGTTGAAAACATGATTACTATTCACGTCACTATTCATGCTGCAGATTCAGTTCTAGCAGATTTATCGATCTAAATTTGTTCAGCAATTTAATCAAGTTAAGTCCATAATTTGGTCTAATGTTCTTCATATGAAATGTTCTACTATATCTTAGGTTTCCATTGGTTCAAGAATCGCCTAAATCGGAGTCTTCTAGAGAGAGTTATAGCCATGCAAAATTTACTGTTCATATGGTAAATCTGCAGTTCTACAGATTCGGTGATTCAACTTTGTTCAGCAATTTGATTGGGTTAAGTCCATAATTTGGCCTCAAGTTCTTCATATGAAATGTTCTACTATGTCTTAGGTTTCCATCGGTTTAGGAATTGCCTAAATCAGAGTCTTCTAGAGAGAGTTATGGCTATGCAAAGTTTACTGTTTATATGATAAATCTGCAGTTTTGTAGATTTGGTGATTCAACTTTGCTTAGCAATTTGATTTGGCCTCAATTTCTTCATATGAAATGTTCTACTATGTCTTAGGTTTCCATCGGTTCAAGAATTTCCTAAATCAAAGTTTTCTAAAGAGAGTTATGGCCATGCAAAGTTTACTATTCATATGGTCAAATTCTGCAGGTTCCAGAATTTTGTCTCTAAGTCTAAGGCTCATTTTGGATAGCTTAAGGTCATTATCGGGGCAGGGAATCTTCACAAAAATTCTAGCCCTATGTCTTAAATTTCATTTCCAATTTGTTTCACACCAATTGGAGTTGTGTAGCTCAATTTATGGGCTGTCAAACACACTGAACTCAGTGTGCAAATTCTGCCTTAGGTTCAAAATTTTCATTTCTTCAATTGTTCCCACTAACCAACCTTAATTCACATTTAATTCACTCAAAATGACTATAATTTAGCATTGACACATCAATGGCACTTCCTAGCACAAAACCCATAATTTTCAAACACTAAAGTTTGCAATTTTCCCTAATCCTACCATTTCGTTACTTCCATTCATCAACCCAATGTTAATTCAAACAAAATAAACCTCAAATGATCATAATTTAATACTACATACACTGTTGCAAGGGATTTTGCGGTCGCCTGAACGAACCCTCATCGAAGTGGGAAAGAGTGAGGAGTCACCACCTTAGTTTTGAGGGAAACTAAAGAAAACCATTTGTGAAAATAGATTGAAATGAAACCACTTCAAGACAGAGATTCTAGGTTCAGGGTCCGTAAACGGGTGGGGAAGGTGTTAGGCACCCCGCCTTGTCCCTTAATAAGGGTAAGTAGATTTAATTTTGCATTAGTTAGGAGGGCTTGAATGGACATGTTAATCCTTTTGACTAAAGGAACATTTGATTTTTCACTAAATTTGGATCACCCAGATACATAAGTAAATGAGACAACCTTAGTGAGTTACTGTTGTATGTTAATTTTATTTGAAAGGAATATTTTATTAAAATTTAATTTAAGAATAGGAGAAGAACTCTTCTCCGAACTCTTTAATATTTGTTAAAATTCTTAGTTGAGACCGGATAAGAACTCTCCTCCGATCTCTTTTAAATCATTAAAAATTTTGAGTTGAGACCGGATAAGAACTCTCCTCCGATCTCTATTTAATGTTTATTAAAATTTTAAGTTGAGACCGGATAAGAACTCTCCTTCGATCTCTATTTAACGTTTATTAAAATTTTGAGTTGAGACCGGATAAGAACTCTCCTCCGATCTCTATTTAATATTTATTAAAATTTTGAGTTGAGACCGGATAAGAACTCTCCTCCGATCTCTATTTAATATTTATTAAAATTTTGAGTTATCTCTATTTAATATTTATTAAAATTTTGAGTTGAGACCGGATAGGAACTCTCCTCCAATCTCTTTTAGATTAACAGGAGCCTGAAAGGGACTTTTCCAATCTCCCGAATTTTAATTTCAGCTACATGTCATAAGAGCCTAAAACTAAGGATTCTGGCATTCAAAGATGCTGGGGATAAGGCTTCTTGATACCTTGTTACTAAATGGGAGATACTAGACTTGATTTACCGACCTTTCATGTAGTCATCTTACCAATACCTATTAATGTCCGATCTATTCTGTTTCGTTTACTTTGGTTTTATTCCACTTTATGGCATCTTGCCGAATTGCCGTTTACGTCAGCCTAATAGTTTGGCTATTTTCCTGACGTGTTATTCGTCTCTCTTTTAAAGAGACCCTTAAGTTGCGATTACCTCGTTTTACCCAACCACTTACACGCTACTAGGAGCTAGAAAACTTGCATTCAGAAATGACGAAGATTAATAAAATGATGGACTGATCACTAAAGAGATAACTCGAGAGTAACATTCTTTGGGGTTCTTTTGCACAAAATGAACTTGGAGAAAATCGCATACGTAAGAAGAACAAAGAAAGTGCGAAAAGTAAATGTAAACAGTTAATAAAACAGCAATATGAGCTCTTACCTGTAAGGAGCCAAATCTATTGAAATAACTACGGGGTGACAAATAGTGATAAGACAGCGGACTGATTAGCCTGAGGGCTGATGTTCGTCGTGAACTGAAGGGTGCTTAGCTAAAATGCAATCAGATTAAGATAAAAACTGAGTGGAATGAAGTTGAGCTTGGACAATGGGAATGAAAACAGAGATGATAAAGGGCTGAAAGTGAGAGTGTGACCAGATAATGAACAAACTGAAAATGTAGAGTTCCAGTATTCAGAATCCTTTTCAAGAAAACACTTCAGAAAACTAGTTTCAAAAGTCTTTCTAATTAACACTTCTAAGTAGCAGAGTAACAAACTGAATGAAGTTTCAGAGTTCTTCCGCTATAATAACTACCTCTCTTTTTTTGCCCGTCCCCTGAACAGTTTTTTCATGCAGGTATTTATAGGAATCGGGTGCTCCCCATGAAGGGTCAGGATTTATTTTGAGGGAGATGGAGGGTCAAGATTTCGAAGGACATGATCGGATGTTCAGGAATTAAAGAGAATCGAAATGAATGGCTGAGATCACTCTTCAGAGTATTTGTCCTTTTCTTCTTTCAATCTAACGGTCCCAAATCTTCTTGTCCGAGGCGATCCGAGGGCCCGGAGTGAAAGGCGCTGCTCTTGTCGTCTTCTTCTTTGATCTAAGGGCTCCGAGCTTGTCCTTACAAGTAAGATCAACGGTGGAGATTGGGATGTACAGGACTGTCATGACATACCCTGGCACCTGTCAGCATTGCGGGCGATTCTTAGGCGTGCAGTGGAGATCTCGTCTGCCACGCTTTAACTACCTCGGCTCTGATTCTGACGACAGTTATTTGGGATTTGTCTTATTCTTTTTGCCTTTCGATCCCTCCCACGCTCCTATTTCGATCTCTCATGTTGATCTCCCATCTTCCGATCTCTATTATTCCGATCCCTAGAGATCGCCCAAATGATGTAATCCGATCTTTTGGAAATAAAAGTCAATTATCATCTTATTATTATTGCATTGATTATTTTCTGATCTCTGATGTGTTTATCCGATCTGGTTCCTAACTGAACAACCCTTAACTGATCTGCAATTCGAAACATTTATCTAAATATGTCGATCTCTAATTAGCCGTTCTCTTTATGGAATTTGGAGTGTTTGAGAGACGTGTCAGAACAGCTGGCGAATCCCAATGCATTGCCTGGGACATCGTGAGCATTAAATGCTCGGACGAGTATAAATAGGGGTAGGGGTTAGCCAGTTTCTCACTTATGCCATTTTTTGTCTCTCGCGAGCAATTCCAAAACTCTCCCGATTTTTCAAGCTCTTCCGACTCCGTTCAAGCTCCGGTAAGGGTTTTAATCCTTCTTTTAGCTTTAAGTTCTTTGTTTTCCTTAAAAATGAGTGGCGCCGAAGGTCAGAGAGCGGCAAGCCCACCTTCCATTCAGTTCTCGTGGTCGTCTGATGAAGAAGAGGTGGTCGGGCCGAGCGCACAACCAGAACCTCCTAGGGTCTCCGTTCCAGCTCGGGGGCGGATCGCACCATCAAGGCATGCACCTACTTCAGGGAGGGAGAATCTTCCTATGGACAAGCTGCCATCGATTTTGCAAGAATTCGATCTGCAATTGTTTAGCCAGGAGCACAACATTGAGCCCGATTCATATGAACTTATCCGGTGTCACGGCGATCACCGAGCCGATCACTCCTTTGAAGAGAATGACATGGTTATGGTATACGAGGAATAGTTAAAGGCAGGTCTTCGGTTCCCTCTGGACGACTTCTTCAAGGAGGTCCTAAAATTTCACCGAGTGTGCATCACCCAAATTCATCCTAACTCATGGCGGATCTTGGTAGCCTTCCGAGGCCTGTGCCGAGCTAAGGGAATCAGACCTACGGCTAAGATGTTCGCCGAACTGCACAGGCTAACTCGCCGAAAGGACGATGAGCACTGGTTCTTTCAGGCGAAGCCTCATTGTGGGCTCTTTACTGATCTGCCCTCCTCCCTTAAGAATTGGAAGAACTGCTTCTTCATTCTGAGGAGCAAAAATCCAACCTGCTTTGAGGACTTCCCCCGTAGCTGGTGGCACCAGGGGCCCTTGATTCCGAAGCGTATTACTTTGAACAAGGAGGAAGGTCTAATAGTGATGGAATTGAAGAATCAGGCGGCTACTCAAAAGTACTCCTGTTTAGATACGGTAACTGCTGAGCTGCATCATTGGACGATGGAGTTAATCACGGGCGAAAGTCGCGGGCTTCAGCTCTCTGATCTCGGCATCGGTATTTTCTATTTCTCAGATCTTTGGACCTTAGCGATCTCACTGACCTCTTTTTTGTGTAGGTATGGCGGGTGGTGAAGGTTCCAGGAAGCGGAAGAAAGAAAGAGAGATTTCCCGGAAAATAAAGGAGATGAAGCGTTCGGCACTACTTCAAACACCCGGCCATGAACCTGGGGAGACGCAAGGAGGCCCGCCCCGACGTTCGGGATCGCCGATCACAGAAGCTGTCCGATCTCCTCCTCAACGGGAAGAGCCGGCTCCACCTCCTCCAGTTGCTCCAAGCACAGAAGGGGGTCGTTCTCGACCTCCTGCGAGGCCCTTTTCTCGTGGCACCCAAGTGCTGATCACTTCTCTAGAGAACAACCGGACTGTTCGGGAGAACCCCGATTTTGCCAAAGTCTTGGGGTCTTCCATCTGCCTTCGGGAGGATCGGGACAGACTGTCTCCGGACAATCTTGACGACATCCTAACCCGCTCCATGAGTCTGAATGTAGAGTGCCTGGTGAACCAGCACATAGTTCGGGAAAAGGCTTACCGCCTGGGTAAGGAGGTCGAGAAGAAGAGTCAAGAAGTCAAAAGGAAGAGTCAAGAAGTGGCATCCCTCCGATCCCAACTCTCATCCGCTCAAGATTACATATCTCAAATTGAGGGGAGGATGAAGTACTATGAGGATAAGCTGGCCGAACAGACTCATGTTCTAGCTGAGAGGGATCATGCTCTTGGAGAAGTCCAGGCGCTCCGGGCCAATGAAGCTGCTCAGATCGCTCATCTTACCGAGGAGCTTAAGGCAAAAGATGAAGAGATGGTGACAGGAATAGCCAGTGCTTACGTGAATGCTCACAAGGATCTCTTAGCCGAGCTCCAGAAACGTTACCCAGAGGAGGACTTCTCTTGGATGGCCGACCTGGCTCCCGGAGGCGAGGGTGAGGATAGTGAGGAGGAGGGTGAGGGAGAAGACAGACAAAATGTAGATCAGACTGGGGGTGATCCTCCAGCTGAATGACTTGTACAATTTTTTTGAAATGAAATGGAATGCCTCTTTTGTTCAATGAATGATTGTGATCGGAAAATCTCTAAATTACTTAATACTTGATTGTTTGAGTACATCGAAGTAACTGAAAGAGATTATTAACCTAAGTGTGAGAGATCGGAAAACATAATGAGCATGAGATCGATAGGGAATCAACGTTAATCGGGACTTGATTAAAATTGGAAATTTGGTGAACCCACTTAAAATCAAGATCATCATTACATCGGATTGGAATCTTAATTATTCCTAAACTTAAAATGAGAGATCGGCAATAAGACCAGTGACATAAAGATCTAGTATTGATTCTATTTTGTTTGACAGGAGAGATCGGGAATGTAATCGACCGGTCAGGAAATTTGACAATTAGCTTGAGAGATCGGTGAGCAACTTGGCAAGACTTTAGATGATACGAGGGCTTAGCATTGATTCAATTCTCTGTGAAGAGAGATCAGTAATATGGCAAAGAGAGGTTGGAAATGTAGTTGGCTGGCAAAGGAAAATTTAGTGCTGGGGATCGGTTTCAAAGTTTATTAATTCTGGGGATCGGTTTCAAGGTTTATTGATTCTGGGGATCGGCCAAAATATGGTGTCGACATACACCAATTTCACTCTTTAGCACCAAAACCTAATTTTCCCATGAACCTTAATCTTCCATAATTCGATTTATGCAATCCCATGAAATCTTACTACTCCTAATCATGCATACTACCTCAATTTAACTTAGATTTATCATCAATTTCATTGAAATATATCAAACCCTAACTTTTCTCCAATTTGGCCAAAACCCTAGTTTAAATTCCATACATGTTTTCTTTTATTTTCTTATGAAATTTCATGCTTTCTCATGTAAATTCATCACACCCAAACTTGATTCAATGCATATTTGGTTAATCAAGCATGAAAGAGAGAGCTTACCTCACTTGATGATTTTTCCCACTTCCAATCTCTTCCAAATCTTGCTCTTCTTATTTTTAATCTCTCAATCAAAGATCTCTTTGATGTTTTCTTTTAGTGGGCTATAGAATTTATGAAGGGAATTAAACTGAATCAAGACTTGAAAGGGAAAACAATGGTGGAAGAAGATTGGAGAAGAAGAGAAAAGAAAAGAGAGGGAGAGGAAAGATGGGTGGTGGCATGGAAGAAGGGAAAGAAGGAGACTTGTCTTCTTTTATACTTATTTATTCCTTTCTAATTAAATAATTAAGTTTAATTGTCAAAAGCCCATAAGTCATTAATTTTAATTAGGTCAAAAATGGAATTTAAATTCTAGATTTTTGCCTCTCTTATTTTCTTTTCACTTTTACTCTAATTTTTCGCTCAATATTTCTTCATAATTCAATATTTTATTTTCATTTAATTAAATTGACATTGTGGTTAAAAATCAACTCTTAAAGTGAATTGACCAAAATGCCCCTTATCAGGTCATAATCCCTCTTTTACAATATACCTGGTGAGTCCTTATATTTTTTAGTCACTTGAATTTTTATTGTGTCTATCTCAATTAATTTTCTATTTATTTTTGGTCCCCAAGGTGTCTTTGAATAGTACTAGTCACAGATTAAAAATAGTACTATTCATAACTCGGAGGTTCGGGGTGTTACACTTATGAGAAATCACAAGGCTAGCTAGCTCAAACTATGGGTGCCTATTCAATTTCTTCCTCTACTAGCACACACCTCATCACTTCAGCCAGAGAGGGAATCAAAATTCAAAACTAATTCCTCCCTAGTCATGCTAGTGAGGCATTCAAATATATGGTCATGACACTGTGGTTTCAAAACTATCTCAATAATTTTCCAAACATTTAATGACAATTAACACACATGCAATTAAATTTTCAACAATTTAGATCAATAGCATAATATACATTTCAATCACCACTTTGCAATATAAATAAATCACAATTCATTTCATGCACTTTGCAAAGGAAATTTAAAGAATATTTCATGTTGTACACAAACCTTATGCGAGTCGCCTCTTGGCCTTGACTTGATACCTCGGATTCTTTCCTGGTATTCTTTTTTATTGAAACACACAATTTTACAGTGTTTCAATATCATAATTTATCAGAAGTCCAAAACTAAATTCAAATCTATTTATATCTAACTTTAATATGCCTAACTTGACATTCTTAAAAATTTGTATTTCGGGGTTACTATTTACGATACTATTCAAGTCAATTTGTTGACTTTCTAATGCTTAATAGGTATGGGAATTTCAATTTCACTCACATACCACATTTTAGTTACCTAATTTGTTGCTTTTAGTTATTTTCTAAAACTTTAAGTTTCTTAGGTGAAACTTCCAAAATTTCAGATTTGGTGTCCTATTTTGCTCTGTTCCATTGGTCATATTACTGTGGTAATTTGGCTAAGTTTTATTCATAGAAGTTGTTTTTTATTGTCTTAAATTTATTTCCCTTTTTGAATCACTCCATTTGGAGTTTTGTAGCCCTAGTTATGGCCATTTGAACATGGTGAGTTTGGCAATTTTTGTGAGTTAACTACAGGTGAGTTTTTTTATAGGTTATGATCACAATTTGGGTTTGTTTTCTTCATGAAAGTTGTAGGGCTATGTCTCAGATTTCTATTGGTATAAAATTCAGGTCATTTGGACCTTCCTAGACCAAGTTATGGTCATTTACGTAACAACTATTCATTTGGTCATTTTTGTACAGGTTAGTGTTCCCAATTCCAGATTTAGCCTAATTGTTCACTAAGTTATGGTCACTTTCTAGGCATAATTCGTAAATGAAAAATGTGCCATTTTGTGTCTAGTTTCATTTTCAATTGGCCTCACACCAATTGGATTGGTAAATTTTCAGTTTTGATCCCGGAAAGGGACCTAGGTCAAGCTGGCTACAAACAGACCCTAACCAATCCGAATTAAAACTTGTTTCCAACAATTCATACACACCATAAATGGTCACATTTGACATTTCTCAACTCAAGTAAGGTCAACTATATCATTTGATCAATTGTTAAAATTTTTTCAAAATTTTTTTCACATGCTCAAAACCCTAGTTACACATTTGCATAATTCAATACAATCAAAGTGTACATCTAATGTCTATATACTTCATTCAACCTTACAACCAAAGCAAACATATCAAAATCATTCATTTCAACCCTAACCTAAGGCTGGCCGAAAATTTCTTCAACTCCCTTATGTATGATTTTGTTTAATTTTTACACAAGTTCTAGTTTAACTCATGCACATGAGCATAAATCTAAAGAAAAATTTAAGAGAATAATCACTAACCTCTTGGTAGCTTTTCCCCCTTCCCAAATTCCACTTCTTTCCTCTTCTTTTTATTGTTAATAGATGGATCAAGGTTCAAGGACAAGATTTACTTAAGAAATCTATAGTTTTTATGGCTGATTTTAGGGTTCACAAGAGCTTGGAATTGTGTTTCAATGGAGGCTTGTGAGAGAGAAATGAGAGAGAGAGATGGAGCGACTGAATGAAGAAGAAAGGAAACAATTTTATTTCTTTTGAATTTTTACTTTATTAATACATAATTATCCCACAATTTCCATTTTTAAATATTACATTTATTGCATCATGCTTATGTCATACATGATGTAAATAAACTTTTCTTTTCCTTTTTCTTTTGCATTTTTTTTTCATTAGTTCTTTAATTTAATTCTTGATCCTGAAATTTTCGTTTCTCTAATTTTATTGGACAATTAGGTCAGGAGTCAGCTGTAGGGGTGAATTGACCAGATTGCCCCTCGCTGGTTCAATCCGATTTACAAGTTATTCGGTATTTCTTCTGGATCCCTGACCTAATTATTTGACCTACTTAACAACTCTTTTTCATGATTTTCTATTTTCTATTGTGTTTTCAATAGTCCTAAGGATTGTGGCGTCACATTTTCCGGTTCGAAATTTGAGTTTAGACTGACTTCATAGTCATTTCTCGAGAAGGTCACCCATTGTTGTGACTCCCAGCTTATTTAACTTCTTATGTTCTGTTTCTCTTATTTATACTTAACTATTTGGCAATTACTAATTATTTTTGTTTAGGGCTTATCTGGGTGTCTTAGATATGGTTCTAATTCCCTTAATTGTCTGGACCGACACAGGTCATCGGAACAGTAAAATATATCAGGCTATGCAAATAGGGGTGTTACAATTCCCCCCTCCCCCCTTAAAATAAATTTCGTCTTGAAATTTTACCTGGTATCAGTATCTGAACAGCTATGGGTGCTGTCTCCTCATGTCCTCTTCTCATTCCCAAGTAGCCTCCTGGCCTGAATGACGGTTCCACAGCACCAGAATCTCTATGGGTTCTTCTCATATGTGAGGTTTGGATTCACTTCAATTTCTTCCACTGGTAATACATGAGATGGGTCTTCTCCAACTCTAGAGGTAGTGGCAAACGATATGCCAAAGGACCCACTCTCTCCAGAACCTCATATGGCCCAATAAAATGAGGACTCAGTTTCCTCTTTCTGCCGAATCTCATAATTTTCTTCTAAGAAGAAACCTTGAGGAATACTTTGTCACCCACTGCATACTCAATATATCTTCTCTTCATATCAATATAGGACTTCTGATGGGCTGATGTAGTCTTAAGTTGATCTCTAATCAATCTGATTTTCTTTTCAGTTTGCTGAACAATTTCTAGCCCATCCATCTTTCTTTCACCCACTTCATCCCAACACAATGGGGTTCTACATTTTCTACCATACAAAGCTTCATATGGAGGCATTCCAATGCTTGATTGGTAGCTGTTGTTGTAAGCAAACTCAATCAAAGGCAAGTGTGTGTCCCAACTGCCCTCAAACTCAATCAGACAAGCCCGTAGCATGTTCTCCAAGATCTAAATTACTCTCTCAGACTAGCCATCTGTTTGTGGGTGCAATGTCATGCTAAAGTTTAATCTAGTTCCTAGGGCTCTCTGAAGACTACCCCAGAATCTAGAAGTGAACCTAGGATCTCTATCTGATACGATGGATATTGGCACTCCATGCAGTCTTACTATCTCATCAATGTACAACTTGGCCAATCTTTCTAAACTGTAGTCCATCCAGACAGGCATAAAATGAGCAGAATTGGTCAGTCTGTCAACAATGACCCATACTACATCATGGCTCTTCTGTGTCCTCAAAAGTCCCATCACAAAATCCATAGTTATTCTCTCTCATTTCCATTCTGGTACAGGTAGTGGATGTAACAAACCAGCTGGTACTTAATGCTCTGCCTTCACTTGCTAATAAGTTAGGCATTTGGAAACAAATTCTGCTACTTCTCTTTTCATACCCATCCACCAGTAGTGCTCTTTCAGCCCTCTATACATTTTTGTGCCACCAGAGTGCATAACAAAAGGAGACTCATGTGCTTCTTTCAAAATGATCTGTCTCAAGTCAACATCGTTAGGAATGCACATTCTACCCTAGTGAAGTAGTAGGCCATTAACTCTCACTGAGAATTCTAGTTTTTTGCAATGTCTGACTTCTTCTAACAACTTTTGATACTTCTGATCATTTTGAGCAGCTATTCTGATCTGATCAATCAACACTGGTTATACATGCCATGCAACTGCTGTCTGCCCCTCATCATTAATTTCTAAGCTAGCATATAATACTCTCAACTCATATAACATAGACAAAGGAGAAACCCATAGACTTGCCATAGTCTTGCGACTTAAGGCGTCAGCCACCACATTAGCTTTCCTTAGCTAATAGTCTACCAGACAATCATAGTCTTTTATCAACTCTAACCATCTCTTCTATCTCAAATTCAACTCCTTCTAAGTGGCCAGATACTTCAAACTCTTATGATCTGTGTAGATGTAGCACTTCTCCCCATATAAATAGTGTCTCTAGATCTTAAGAGCAAACACAATAGCTGTTAGCTCCAAGTCATGTGTCAGATAATTCCTCTCATGCGGTTTTAGCTAGTGTGATGCATAGGTAATGACATTTTGCTCTTGAATCAGTACACAGCCTAACCTATTGTGAGAAGCATCGCTGTAAACTGTGTATTCTTTACCCGGGGTAGGTAAAGTCAGGACTGAAGCTTCAGTCAAACACCTCTTTAACTCATCAAAACTCTGTTGGCATTTATCTGTCCACTGAAATTTCACATCTTTTCGAAGTAATTTAGTCAATGGAGATGCCAACATGGAGAACCCTTTCACAAATCGGCGGTAGTATCCAGCTAACCCCAGAAAACTATGAATTTCTGTAACATTTCTGGGTGGTTTCCAATTAAGGACAACTTCTATCTTACTTGGATCTACCTTGATGCCATTTGTCGATACTATGTGCCCTAAGAAGGATATTTCTTTTAGCCAAAATTCACACTTCTACAATTTGGCGAATAGCTGTTTCTCCCTTAAAGTCTGTAGTACAATCCAAAGATGTCTATCATGCTTCTCTGCACTCCTCGAGTAGACCAATATATCATCTATGAATACCACCGCAAACTGATCAAGGTATGGTCTGAAGATAGTGTTCATCAGATCTATAAAAGTAGCTGGAGCACTAGTTAACCCGAATGGCATGACCAAGAACTCATAATGGCCATAGTGGGTTCTAATGGTAGTTTTAGGAATATTATGCTCTTGTACTTTCAGCTGACAATAACTCGATCTCAGATCAATTTTGGAGAACACAGCTACACCCCTCAACTGATCAAACAAGTCATCAATGCGGGGCAATGGATATCTATTCTTTATTATCACCTTATTCAACTACCGATAGTCAATACATAAGTGCAGAGTGCCATCTTTGTTCTTAACAAATAACACTGGCGCTTCCCATGGTGACACACTGGAGCAGATAAGGCCCTTATCAAGCAGCTCTTGCAGCTACACTTTCAAATCTTTCAATTTTGCTAGTGCCATTCTCTATGGCTTTATGGATATTGGGTCCACACCAGGCATGACATCAATCTTAAACTGCACTTCTCTTTTCGAAGGTAATCCTGGCAACTTATCAGGGAACACATCTGAAAAGTCACATACAGTAGGGATGTCCCTCAGTCTTGGACTCCCCACTTAGGTGTCTATCACATGTGCCAAGTATGCTTCACACCCCTTTCTAATCATCCTTATGGCTAGTGCAGCCAAAATGATGTTTAATGGAAATAACTGCCTCTCCCCATGTATTACCACATCACCGTACAGAGGGAGACCAAAAGTGACTGTCTTCAGTCTACAGTCAATCATGGCATGATGCCTGGCTAACCAATCCATGCCCAAGATAATATCATAATCTCTGAAGGGCATTTCAATCAAATCTGACAGAAAAACATGTCTTTGGATCACCAAAGGACAATCTCTATATATTCGGTTGACCCAAACCTCTTATCCTAATGGACTAGTTACTAGCACCTCAAAACCCATTTCGACACACGGAACTGCAAGAGAACTAACTATGCTAGCACTAACATAAAAATGGGTTGAACCCGGATCAAACAGCACAAAGACATCCTGATCAGAGATAGAGAAAGTACCGGCTACAATATCGGAAGTCTCAGCCTCTTCCCGCTGTATTATAGTGTAAACTTTGGCCGAAGCACTCCCTTATGTTGATTGATTAATGGTACCTTGACTACCAGAAGCATTGCCTCTACCTCAGCCTCTTCCTCTGCTAACCGGTTGTGAACCTCTGGTAGCAGAAGAACTTTGAATAGATCCCTCAGTAGTAGTAGGAGCTGGCCCAAATCTACGGGCACTGGTGCATTCCTTAGTGAGATGGCCCGTGCCTCCATAGTTAAAGCAAGCTCTTGTTGCCCAATAACATTCTCCCCCATGAGTCTTGCCATAGGTCTCACAGGGGCGGGGAGGATATGAACCCCTGGTCGACTGCTAACCAGGTCTAGGGGGTCTTTGTTCAGAGAATATGCCCATTCCAAACCTTCGACCTCTACCTCTGCTTGGTCCCCCAAAGTTTTTCCTCTTTCTAGATGTACCACTGGGACTTTGCTCTACTGATTTTCCACCTTTATCTTTCTCTGATTTTTCAGTCTTTTCTGTTTTCTCTTTCATTGGTGTCGCTTTTGACTCAATTCTCTCTACTTCCAGTGTTTGAGACATTAGTTTAGAGAAGTTGCTATATTTAAATCCGACCACTTGCACTCTTAAACTAGGCTTCAGGCCAGTTTCAAATCTCTTGCACCTTTCTTTGCTAGTAGACAGGAAACTCCCAGCATAGTGGCTTAAGCAGGAGAACTTCCTCTCATACTCTACCACTGATTTATTACTTTGCTTTATACTCAGAAATTCTTGCAATTTTTGATCTACATATGCATTTGGGACATATTTCTGTATGAACTCTTTGACGAAGTCGTCCTAGATCAATACTGGCGATTCTGCCCAGCCGTGGGGGATGGTCTTCCACCAGTCATACACATCCCCTTACAACAAAGACACTGAATATTCAAACTTTAGTTCATCCGAGCAGTGCAATTTCTTGAACACTCGGTCTATCCTCTCCAGCCACTGCTCTGCCTCTAGAGGGTCTACTGTACCTTTGAATTCTGTTGCCCCATATTTCAACAGCTTATCATACTGTCTGACTGGAGCCTGAGGTTGCACCACAGGAGTCTGGGGTAGAGCTTGAGCAGGCATACCCCCAGCCATCTGTTGAAACATAACAGCCATCTACTGGGTGAATTGTGCAGGAAACTGCGGCATTTGTGGGGCTGGTGCCACTGACCCATTGACATTTAGGAGAGCTGGGGCTTCCCCTTGGGCCTTAGCCTCTCCAGACTGCTCAACAGAGCAATCCCCTTCTTCCACTTTAGACTGTAGATAGGATATCTCCTGAACAAATAACACAAGGAGATTTCCCTCTGTTAGTTCCTATTTATGATGTAATGCATTGTATATAACAAATAAGGACATTGAGCAGTTGTACTTATCAAAGAAAAGACACAAATTCACAAGTTAAAACATACTTCAAAAATTCACTCTGATACCACTAAAACATGTCATACCTTACCTCTCTGTAAGGCATAACATGATCCCCTAGTATACTTAATGAATTACTGACTCCGTCTATCGATAGCCCATTAAATACACTACAAAGGAGTTTAAAATAATTTTCTTACTTTTTGAAAGTGGTGAGCTTTTATAGCAGGTATTAAAAACATTTAATTGGAGCTTGAAAACTAGTTAAAATTTTTTTCCATTTTTATTTTTATGAAATTTTGGAAAAATTTCGGCAGAGTGCCATCTATATTTAGGAAAAACAGTTCTTTAAACACCTGTAAAAACACTTCCAATAATTCATTTCATCAAATCACCCACTACTACAACACAAATCAACATTATTTCTCCCAACTCCATAATTCAAAACAATTCTCAATTCAATTGTCTTCAAAATAATACTAAATAATTTCATTCATATTTCATAAAAGTAAAATCAATTTACATTCATCAACCAAAATTTACATTAGCAAATCCAAAATATACATGAGAAAATCCAAACTAATATTATTACAAAATCTATACAATTGCTCAAGACCAGTTTATACATGCACATACAGTTACATACACAAATACAAACATTACAATGAGGGTATAAAATTATACCCGATAAAATCTCATGGTTATAGCTCCAAGTTCCTTAACAGCTCACTCTGCTGTTCCTCTAGTCTCTCTATCTGTGATAGCAATAATAGCCATCGCTTAGTACTATGACTCAGTGGTGCACAACATACTAAAATAACATTTTATGCAAAATTCAAATCACATTTATTCAAATATGGTACTGAACATGAAAAATAGATACAAAACATGATTTATAAATTTTTAATCCAAACAATCTCATTTAGGAAGTCTCAAAACGAATTTCATAAAAACACACAGTTATATCATGCTATTCATAACAATATTCATCTCAATAGCCGGAGGCTTATGAGAAATTACAAGGCTAGCTAGCTTAAACTATGGGTACCCATTCAACTTCTTCCTCTACTGGCACACACCTCAACACTTCAGCCAGAGAGGGAATTAAAATTCAAAACTAATTTCTCCCACTAGTCATGCTAGTGAGGCATTCAAATATATGGTCATAACACTATGGTTTCAAAACTATCTCAATAATTTTCTAAACATTTAATGACAATTAACCCATATACAATTAAGTTTTCAACATTTTAGATCAATAGCATAATATAGATTTCAATCACCATTTTGCAATATAAATAAATCACAATTCATTTCATGCAATTTGCAAAGGAAATTTAAAGAATATTTTATGTTGTGCACAAACCTTATGCGAGTCACCTCTTGGCCTTGAGTCGATACCTCGAGTTCTTTCCCGGTATTCTTTTTGACTGAAACATACAATTTTTTAATGTTTCTGTATCATAATTTATCAGAAGTCCAAAACTAAATTCAAATCTATTTATATCTAACTTTAATATACTTAACTTGACGTTCTTAAAAATTTGTATTTTGGGGTTACTAGTCACAACACTATTCAAGTCAATTTGTTGACTTTCTAATGCTTAATTGGTATGAGAATTTCAATTTCACCCACATACCACATTTTGGTTACCTAATTTATTGCTTATGGTTTTTTTTTCTCAAACTTTAAGTTTCTTAGGTGAAACTTCCAAAATTTCAGATTTGGTGTCCTGTTTTGCACTATTCCATTGGTAATGTTTCTGTGGTAATTTGGCTAAGTTTTATCCATAAAAGTTGTTCCTTATTGTCTTAAATTTATTTCCCTTTTTGAATCACTCCATTTGGAGTTTTGTAGCCCTAGTTATAGCCATTTGAACATGGCTGGCCGGATTTGGTGTTACCAAGAATTCTAGGCATTTCCTGGATTTTGGCAATTTTTGTGAGTTGATTGCAGGTGAGTTTTTAGATAGGTTATGATCACAATTTGGGTTTGTTTTCTTCATGAAAGTTGTAGGGCTATGTCTCAGATTTCTATCGGTATAAAATTCAGGTCATTTGGACTTTCCTAGACCAAGTTATGGTCATTTACTTAACTACTGTTCATCTGGTCATTTTTGTACAGGTCAGTGTGCCCAATTTAGGATTTGGCCTAATTGTTCACTAAGTTATGGTCACTTTCTGGGCATGATTCCTAAATGAAAAATGTGCCATTTTGTGTCTAGTTTCATTCCAAATTAGCCTCACACCAATATTTTAAGAGAATAATCACTAACCTCTTGGTAGCTTTTCCCACTTCCCAAATTCCACTTCTTTCCTCTTCTTTTTATTGTTAATAGATGGATCAAGGTTCAAGGACAAGATTTGCTTAAGAAATCTATAGTTTTTATAGCTGATTTTAGGGTTCACAAGAGCTTGGAATTGTGTTTCAATGGAGGCTTGTGAGAGAGAAGTGAGAGAGAGATGGGGCGACTGAATGAAGAAGAAAGGAAACAATTTTATTTCTTTCGAATTTTTACTTTATTAATACATAATTATCCCACAATTTTCATTTTTAAATATTAGATTTATTGCATCATGCTTATGTCATGCATGATGTAAATAAACTTTTCTTTTCCTTTTTCTTTTGCTTTTTTTTTCATTACTTCTTTAATTTAATTCTTGATCCTAAAATTTTCTTTTCTCTGATTTTATTGGATAGTTAGGTCAAGAGTCAGCTCTAGGGGTGAATTGACTGAATTGCCCCTCACTGGTTCAATTTGGTTGGCAAGTTATTTGATATTTCTTCTGGATTCCTGACCTAATTATTTAACCTGCTTAACAACTCTTTTTCGTGATTTTCTCTTTTCTACTATGTTCGCAATAGTCCTAAGGGCCGCTGCGTCATATTTTCCGGTTTGAAATTTGAGTTTAGATTGACCTCACAGTCGTATCCAGAGAAGGTCACCCATCGTTGTGACTCCCGGCTCATTTAACTTCTTGTGTTTTGTTTTTCTTATTTATACTTAACTATTTGGCAATTACTAATTATTTGTGTTTATGGCTTATCTAGGTGTCTTATATGTGGTTTTAATTCCCTTAATTGTCCGGACCGACACCGATCACCGGAACAGTGAAATATACCAGGCTATGCAAATAGGCGTGTTACTATTACACCTACATACCACATTTTGGGTGTAACATCCTCACTTTAGCTAGTCCGTACAGTCTACTGTTCCGGTGACCAGTGTCAGTCCGAATAACTAAAACGTCAGGAAAAATATTTAAACTAAAGTGAGGAACCATAATTAACTCAAATATTAATAAGAAAAATTTAGGAAAAATTTTTGAAATAAAATACAACCAAGTTAAATAAGCCGGTGCCCTAGCGATGGGTAACCTAGTGAGAAGTTGCGGTTCTCGCAACTAGAAGCCCTAGACCCGAGGGAAAAATTATAAAATAATTATTGGGACTCTAGAGAAGGGTTATTGAGGTTCTTATGGCATTAGAATGCCAAGGAAATGCTTAGAAAAAATTTTCAATCGGTACAGACAATTTTGGCCCGTTAAGCCAAATGAACGGCATTTTGGTCATTTCATCTTTAGAGATGATTTTTGGCTAACTTGTCTAGTTAAATAAATAATTTTTATAATATAAAATATGAATAAATGTTGTTAAAAATTTAATTGAAATTAATTAGACAAAAAATGGAGAAGAAATGAAGGAAAATAGCATTATGACATCATAATGATGTCATTAAAGTTTTCCCAACCTATCTAATATGGACACATGGCATCAACTTATTTTAAAGAGATCAAATGGGCTGAAAATAAAACAAAAAAATCAGATTTCTCTTCCTCATCTCTTCCTTGCCGTGAACCTCCACCATTATTGCCCATTTGCAAGCTTTTCAAAGCTTGATTTTCCCTAGTTTCCACACCACAAAACCCTAACCTAGCAACACAAAAAGGTGTTCTTACACCTTGGAGATTCTTTTGGGAGCAAAAAGAAAAGGAAAGAAAGAAATTTAGCAAGTGGAGAAACTTCAATCCCTAAAGGTTAGTGGCCTAACCATGAATTTTTCACGTTAAGGACTTGGAATGAGTGTAAATTACAAAGAAAAATTATTGAATACCATTTGTATGTAAACCCTAAATTTTGGCAGCCTTGGTTAGGGTAATATGGTGATGATTTTTGTGAGCTAAAATGCTAGTGTGGCTGCCCACAATATGTCTGTTTTATGTGGATTGATGAAATGCAATCCTAATGCATGGTTTGAAATGTTGAGTTAGGGTTTGGAGTGGAAAAATGGGAATTTGACCATGTGATGATGGAAGTAGGTTTTAATGGTCAATTAGTGACCATTTGGTATTGTTTGAATAAAAAATGAAGTGCATTGTGTAGTGGGATTGGAGCTTGGTGTGGCTGCCCTTAGTGATCTGCAGAATTGGACATGAGTCCAGCAGGTTTGGGCAGCAATAACTTAAATTGTAGAGGTTCAATTGGTGCAAGGCCAATTTGACATGAAACTAGACATATAATGGCACAACTTTGGTGAGAAATCATGCCCAGAAAACCAAACCAAGTTGACCAAACGTTTGCCCTAATCCGGGTGACCTGCAGTCTGCCTGGGCAAAATGACCAAATGAATAGCATTTGGTCATTTGGCCATAACTCAGTCTAGAAATGTCCAATTGACCTGAAATTTTACCAGCAATAAGCTGAGATATAAACCAACAACTTTCATGAAGAAACCTAACCCAAATTATGACCAGAACATATTCAAAAAGTGAGTTGTAGTCACTATTCTTAACACTATAGATTTGGTCAGTCCAGAAATTCTGAACAAAATTTTAATCCGGCCAGTTATGGTTTTTGGGCCATAACTTGAGCTACAAAACTCCAAATAGAGTTATTCAAACAAGGAAATTCAACTAGACAAAATAAGGAACAACTTTTATGTTGATCATTTTGCCAAATTTCCACTACAAAAATGACCAATGGAATAGTAAATACAAAGCATGAAAACTGAAAATTCTGCCCAATTAATATTAAGCTTAGAAATGGTATTGGCAACCAATACCAACAAATTTTGAATGCAAAATGTGGTTTGTTGGGAGTATTAAAACCAATGTACCTATTGTCTATGCAAAAATCAACATTTTAGTTGACTAATGAAATGAATAGTGACATCAAACTTAAAATTCTAAAATTCTAAAATTTAAAAAGTGTAATATGCCCTAGTATACCTAACAAGATTGGTTTGGATAGTTTGGCATGCCAATAGGGTTGTGTTAGCAGTACTGCATATGGCTTTATGCCATTTTGTGTTTCATGGCTTCGCATGCCATTCTGTGATGTAATAGCCTTTCGCTAAGTTACTTGAGTTGATATACTTAGGTCTTTAACCCTGACAATTATTACATCTTATTAGTTGTTCTGTTGCACACCAGGAGACACAATGTGACCGATGGTGTGATGGTCTGAGGTACTTAGTACCCAGTGCCAGTTTACCCATTTATCCAGTCCAGTCGATTGATATAGGTTACTCGGGCAATGGTAGTAGACCTTACCAAATTTTTATTGAATAATACTGCAAATAATATCAGAAATTAAGTCTACTAAAAAATGTAAACATACATCTGCATACTTTATTTTATTTTAATTTTTTTTTTATATTGTCACCAGTAAGCAGAATTGCTTAGCACGTCGCTTTTGCCACGCACAAGTATTGGAGACTTAGCTGGGGAGCCCAGCAGATATCAGGCAGGGTGAGCCTTCAGAGCTACATCCAAAGTCCAGGGTCACCTTACCTCTGTAGTGCATATGGTATAACATTAGGATTTTGGGTAGCATTTTATATTTTGCATTTTGTATTAGCTTTGGATTGTAACTATAAACTCTTGTAATTATGTAATGATGTAAATATATGAAATTTCATATTATTGGAATTTTCTGTATATTATGTTAAGAAATCTTTATGAATGTGTTTCCAGCAATGAAGTGAAAAGAAAATTTTCTAAAATAGTGTTGTGATTTGAGATTGAGATTTTGAGATTGATTTGAAATGTGTATAATGGAGTTTGAGTTTGGAAACTATATTGGAAGTGTTTTTAAACATGTTCAAAAAATTATTTTTCCAATTTATAAAAAATTTGAAAATAAATGAATTAAAGGGGATAAATTGTAATAGAAACATGAATTGGTGCTCCGGCACACTGAGTAGCATAACTTGCTCGGCTACACTGTAGACGGGTAAGGGGTGTCGCATTTAGTGGTATCAGAGCATCGGTTTAGGCATTTCTGAGCCTAGATAGAGTGCATACCATTGCATTGCATTTGTGAGTGTTGAGGTGACACTGATGCAGATCTGTTTGTTTTCTTATTTTGAATAGGATATGGATCCGGCTTCACAAAGAGTAGTTGATGAAGAGGTGGAGAGTCGTGCTCCACCAAGAGCTGAATCTGGGGTAGGGGAGAATCTGCTCCACCAGCAGCTGAGGCACCTGCCCAACCTCAGTTTGCTCTATTTTAGCAAATGACCGAATTCTATCGGCAAATGATGGGGGCAATTGCACCACCACAACCACAGCCACAACCCCCACCAGCACCACAGAAATCTCATCTGGAGAAACTACGAAAGCATGGAGCTGTGGACTTCTTTGGGAAGAGGGAAGATGATCCCATGACAGCAGAAAATTGGTTGGATAGAACCATCGGAGTGCTGAAACAGCTAAACTGCACCCCTGAGCAGAACCTGGTGGGTGCTGTGTACCTACTTCAGGATGATGCATATCAGTGGTGGGACACAGTAACCAGTGAGGTGCAACCTAAACGGATCACTTGGGAATTCTTTCTCACAGAGTTCAAGAAGAAATATGTGAGCAAAGTGTATTTAAAAGAGCGAAGAAGAGAATTTATCAGTGTGAGACAGAGGCAATTATCAGTGGTGGAATATGAACGTGAGTTTGTCAGACTGAGCCTGTATGGGAGGGAGATAGTCCCTGCAGAGGCAGAGAGGTGCAGACAGTTTGAAGAAGTGCTCAATGATAACATCAAAGTCATGATCACAGCATTGGAGATTACTAATTTTGCTAAGCTAGTAGATGCTGCATCAAAAGTGGAATGGGTCAGAATCAATGAACAAAATAGAAGGGAAAGATAGCAGAAGAGGGGTCCAGGTCAGTCCAGCACATTTTCTGCTCCCAGTAAGAAGAGTAAGGGTCCTCCTGCTCAGAGTTCAGGACCACCACAGGTCGTGGTCGGTCTCGGGGCCTGCACCACGCTCACACCTAGGACAGGCCAATCCACACTATCAGTGGGCAGCTCTCCAGGGACAGTGTTTAGGGGACCAGCCCCAGCATCTTCTGCTTGTCAGTACTATCAGAAGTGGCATAAGGGGGATTGTTGGCAAGTGACCAGTGCATGCCTACAGTGTGGATCGATAGAACATCAGATCAAGAATTGTCCGAAGAGGACTACTACAATTGCTCTAACACAAACTGACAGATCTGCTCCTGCACCACAAAGGGGTAGGAAGCCCGGTAAACCTGAGGCAACTGGTCCATCACTGAGGCCTGCATCTGAGTCAGCTGAGAGGCCAGACACTAGAATACTAGCTAGGGCCTATGCCATCAGAGCTCAGGAGGAGCAAGATACCCTGGATGTCATCAGGGGTACGTTTTCCCTCTACAACACTTCTGTGCATGCATTGGTGGATCTAGGATCCACTCATTCCTACGTTTGCATTAAACTACCCATAGAGAGGGGAGTTCCAAGAGAGTGATCAAGACATTCTGATCACAAATCCACTAGGCCATAGTGTGGTAGTGAATAAGGTGTATAAAGGTTGCCCGTTGAGGATTCAAGGGTATGAATTCTCGGCAGACCTAATTGAGTTGCCCTTCCACGAGTTTGACGTGATTTTATGAATGGATTGGTTGTCACATCATCAAGCAATAGTTGATTGCAAATTGAAGAGAATTTCTCTGAAAACTTCTGAGGATAATTAGATCACTGTTGTGGGTGAAAGGACAGATTTCCTGTCTAATGTTATCTCAGCCATAGTTGCAAGAAGATTGATGAGAAAAGGCTGTGAAGCTTACCTAGCACACGTGGTTAATACTAGGCAAGCTAAACCAAACCTGTGTGATATACCCACAGTAAGAGACTTTCCAGATGTATTTCCTGAAGAATTGCCTGGTTTACTACCAAAAAGGGAAGTCGAGTTTGCTATTGAGATAATGTCGGGTACATCACCCATTTCTATTGCTCCTTATTGGATGGCACCCACTGAATTGAAGGAGTTGAAAATTCAGTTGCAGGAGTTACTTGATAAGGGGTTCATATGCCCCAGTGTGTCACCATGGGGAGCTCCAGTGCTGTTTGTGAAGAAGAAGGATGGAACTTTGAGATTGTGTATTGATTACCGGCAGTTGAACAAAGTAACTATGAAGAATAAATATCCATTGCCCAGAATTGACGATCTGTTTGATTAGTTGAAGGGAGCCGGTGTATTTTCAAAAATTGATCTCAGATCAGGGTATCATTAGTTGAGGGTAAAGGATGTAGATGTGTCAAAAACTGCATTCAGAACCCGGTATGGGCACTATGAATTTTTAGTGATGCCGTTTGGGTTAACAAATGCACCAACAGTATTTATGGATCTTGTGAACCGTATCTTCCATCCATATCTAGATTGTTTTGTAGTGGTCTTTATTGATGATATTCTGGTGTATTCCAAGACCAGGGAAGAACATGATGAACATTTGAGGATTATTCTGCAAACCCTGCGAGAAAAGAAGCTATATACTAAGCTGTCCAAGTGTGACTTCTGGATGAGTGAAATCTCCTTTCTTGGACATATAGTATCAGTTGAGGGGATTAGAGTGGATCTTAAAAAGATAGAAGCAGTGATGGAATGGAAGCCTCCTAGAAATACAACTGAGGTCAGAAGTTTCTTGGGGCTAGCTGGGTATTACAGAAGATTTGTGAAGGGGTTTTCTCTTATAGCTGCTCCAATGACCAAGTTGTTACACAAGAATGTGAAATTTGGCTGGAACAACAAGTGCCAAGCTAGTTTTGAGAGGCTAAAGGCTATGTTGACAGAAGCACCAGTGTTAACACAGCCAGTGTCGGGAAAGGACTTTGTGGTCTACAGTGATGCCTCGCATAATGGGCTAGGGAGTGTATTGATGCAAGAGGGGAAAGTGGTCGCCTATGCTTCCAGGCAGTTAAGGCCACATGAACAGAACTACCCTACTCATGACCTGGAATTAGCAGCAATTATCTTCGCACTGATGATATGGAGGCATTATTTATATGGTGAAAAATGCTACATCTATACAGACCACAAGAGTCTAAAATATTTACCAACCCAGAAGGAGCTCAATCTTAGACAAAGGCGATGGATTGAGTTCCTAAAGGACTATGATTGTGTGATAGATTATCATCCTGGGAAGGTAAATGTAGTTGCTGATGCTTTGAGCAGAAAATCCATCACAGCTTTAAGATCACTAAATGCCTGTCTGTCCTTAGCTAAAGATGGAGCTATTTTGGCTGAGTTGCAAGTGAGCCAACCTTGCTACAACAGATACAAGATGGGCAAAGGGCAGATGAAAAATTAATAGCCATTGTGGGTAAAATTCCAGAGGAAAAGGAAACTAAATATGAGGTGAAAGCAGATGGGTGTCTATACTACAGAGAAAGAGTGTGTGTACCATATGATGGGGAACTGAAGACTAGTATTCTGAAAGAAGCACACACTAGTGTTTATGCTATGCACCCGGGAAGCACAAAAATGTATAATGATTTGAAGCCTCATTATTGGTGGCCTGGTATGAAGAGGGATATAGCTGACTATGTGACTAAGTGTTTGACATGTCAGCAAGTTAAAGCAGAACATCAAGTTCCATCAGGATTGCTAAAGCCTATAAGCATACCTGAATGGAAATGGGACCGGGTCACTATGGATTTTGTTAGTGGTCTACCTCTCACCCAGAAGAAGCATGATGCAGTATGGGTGATAGTGGATAGATTGACAAAGTTAGCACATTTTTTGCCAGTTAGGAATGACTACTCACTGGAGAAGTTAGTAGAATTATATATCAGTGAGATAGTTAGACTGCATGGAATCCCACTTTCCATCATATCTGACCGAGACCCAAGGTTTACATCGAGATTTCTAGAAAAAGTTGCAAAAAGCCTTGGGCACACAACTCCGCTTTAGCACGGCTTTCCATCCCCAGATAGATGGACAGTCAGAATGAGTAATCCAGGTAAACTTAAGAACTAATTGAATTTTTGCAATTAATAAAGTTGAAATTATAGTAACAATGTGAATTATGTGATAGATCCTGGAGGATATGCTAAGGAGTTGTGTCATTGAGTTTGAGGGGAGTTGGGATAGATACCTCCCACTGACAGAATTTGCCTATAACAATAGCTACCAAGCTAGCATTCAAATGGCTTCGTATGAAGCACTGTATGGGAGGAAATGTAGAACCCCAGTGTATTGGACTGAATTGGGCGAGGATAAGCTGGTAGGACCAGACCTGGCGAAATAGACTGAGGAGAAAGTGAAGATAATCAAAGCTAACTTGAAGGTTGCCTCAGATAGACAGAAATCTTATGCCGACTTGAAGAGAAAAGAGATAGAGTACATAGTTGGCGATAAAGTGTTTCTCAATGTCTCACCGTGGAAGAAAGTACTGAGGTTTGGAAGGAAGGGTAAGTTAAGCCCTAGGTTCATTGGCCCATATGAAGTCATTGAACGTGTGGGACCAGTGGCCTATCGGCTAGCTTTACCATCAAAATTGGATAAAATACACAATGTATTCCATGTTTCTATGCTAAGGAGATATCGCTCAGACCCTTCACATGTCATTTCCATGGAAGAGATTGAAATCCAACCGGACTTGAAATATACAGAAGAACCTGTACAGATCCTAGCTCGGGAAGGGAAGGAACTGAGAAATAAACAAATTCCACTGGTGAAAGTGCTTTGGAGGCACCACAACACTGAAGAGGCAACTTGGGAAGGTGAATAGATGATGAGGCAATAGTTCCCTCAACTATTTGCATCAGGTAAATTTCGAGGACGAAATTTTTATTAGAGGGGAAGAGTTATAACATCCTCACTTTAGCTAGTCTGTACAGTCTACTGTTCTGGTGACTAGTGTCAGTCCGGACAGCTAGAACGTCTGGAAAAATATTTAAACTAAAGTGAGGAACCATAATTAACTCAAATATTAATAAGAAAAATTTAGGAAAAATTTTTGAAATAAAATAAAACCTAGTTAAATGAGCCGGTGCCCTAGCGATGGGTAACCTAGTGAGAAGTTGCGGTTCTCGCAACTAGGAGCCCTAGACCTAGGGAAAAAATTATAAAATAATTATTGGGACTCCAGAGAAGGGTTATTGAGGTTCTTATGGCATTAGAATGCTAAGGAAATGCTTAGAAAAATTTTTCAATTGGTACAGATAATTTTAGCCCGTTAAGCCAAACAGAGGGCATTTTGGTCATTTTGTTTTCAGAGATGATTTTTGGCCAACTTGTTCAGTTAAATAAATAATTTATATAACATAAAATATGACTAAATATTATTAAAAATTTAATTGAAATTAATTAGACAAGAAATGGAGAAGAAATGAAAGAAAATAGCATTATGACATCATAATGATGTCATTAAAGTTTTCCCAACCTATCCAATATGGACACATGGCATCAACTTATTTTAAAGAGATAAAATGGGCTGAAAATGAAACAAAAAAAATCAGATTTCTCTTCCTCATCTCTTCCTTGCCATGAACCTCCACCATTGTTACCCATTTGCAAGCTTTTCAAAGCCTGATTTTCCCTAGCTTCCACACCACAAAACCCTAACCTAGCAACACAAAAAAGTGTTCTTACACCTTAGAGATTCTTTTGGGAGCAAAAAGAAAAGGAAAGAAAGAAATCTAGCAAGTGGAGAAACTTCACTCCCTAAAGGTTAGTGACCTAACCATGAATTTTACTTTAAATTCATGTTAAGGACTTGGAATGAGTGTAAATTACAAAGAAAAATTATTGAATACCATTTGTATGTAAACCCTAAATTTTGGCAGCCTTAGTTAGGGTAATATGGTGATGATTTTTGTGAGCTAAAATGCTAGTGTGGCTGCCCACAATATGTCTCTTTTATGTGGATTGATGAAATGCAATCCTAATGCATGGTTTGAAATGTTGAGTTAGGGTTTGGAGTGGAAAAATGGAACTTTGACCATGTGATGATGGAAGTAGGTTTTAATGGTCAATTAGTAACCATTTGGTATTGTTTGAATAAAAAATGAAGTGCATTGTGTAGTGGGATTGGAGCTTGGTGTGGCTGCCCTTGGTGCCCTGTAGAATTGGACATGAGTCCAGCAGGTTTGGGCAGCAATAACTTGAATTGTAGAGGTTCAATTGGTGCAAGGCCAATTTTACATGAAACTAGACACATAATGGCACAACTTTGGTGAAGAAACCATGCTCAGAAAACCAAACCAAGTTGACCAAAAGTTTGCCCTAATCTGGGTGACCTGCAGTCTGCCTGGGCAAAATGACCAAATGAATAATATTTGGTCATTTGGCCATAATTCAGTGTAGAAAGGTCCAATTGACCTGAAATTTCACCAGAAACAAGCTGAGATGTAGACCAACAACTTTCATGAAGAAATCTAACCCAAATTATGACTAGAACATATTCAAAAAGTGAGTTGCAGTCACTGTTCCTAACACTATAGATTTGGTCAGTCCAGAAATTCTGGACAAAATTTTAATCCGGCCAGTTGTGGTTTTTGGGCCATAACTTGAGCTACAAAACTCCAATAGAGTGATTCAAAAAAGGAAATTCAACTAGACAAAATAAGGAACAACTTTTATGTTGATCATTTTGCCAAATTCCCACTGCAAAAATGACCAATGGAACAGTAAATACAAAGCATGAAAACTGAAAATTCTGCCCAATTAACATTAAGCTTAGAAATGGTATTGGCAACCAATAACAACAAATTTTGAATGCAAAATGTGGTATATTGGGAGTATTAAAACCAATGTACCTATTGTCTATACAAAAGTCAACATTTTAGTTGACTAATGAAATGAATAGTAACATTCAAACTTGAAATTCAAAAATTGTGAAATTTAAAAAGTATAATATGCCCTAGTATACCTAACAAGATTGGTTTGGATAGCTTGGCATGCCAATAGGGTTCTATTAGCATTACTGCATATGGCTTCATGCCATTCTATGTTTCATGGCTTCCCATGCCATTCTGAGACATAATAGCCTTTGGCTAAGTTACTTTAGTTGATATACTTGGGTTTTTAACCCTGATAATTATTACAGCTTATTAGCTACTCTGTTACACACCGGGAGACACAATGTGACCGATGGTGTGATGGTCCGAGGTACTTAGTACCCAGTGCCAGTTTACCCGTTTATCCAGTCCAGTCGACTGATATAGGTTATTCGGGCAATGATAATAAACCTTACCAAATTTTAATTGAATATTACTGTAAATAATATCAAAAATTAAGTCTACTAAAAAATGTAAACATGCATTCTGCATACTTTATTTTATTTTATTTTATGTTTTTTTTATATTGTCACCACTAAGCAGAATTGCTTAACACATCGCTTTTGCCACGCACAGGTAATGGAGACCTAGCTGGGGAGCCCAGCAGACATCAGGCAGGGTGAGCCTTCAGAGCTGCATCCAGAGTCCAGAGTCACCTCACCTCTGCAATGCGTATGGTAGGACATTAGGATTTTGGGTAGCATTTTATATTTTGCATTTTGTATTAGCTTTGGGTTGTAACTATAAACTCTTGTAATTATGTAATGATGTAAATATATGAAATTTCATATTATTGGAATTTTCTATATATTATGTTGAGAAATCTTTATGAATGTGCTTCCAGCAATGAAGTGAAAAGAAAATTTTCTGAAAATAGTGTTGTGATTTGAGATTGAGATTTTGAGATTGATTTGAAATGTGTATAATGGAGTTTGGGTTTGGAAACTATGTTGGAAGTGTTTCTAAACAGGTTCAGAAGAACAGTTTTTCCAATTTACAGCTGAAACTCTGTCGCATTTTCTACAAAATTTGCGAAAAAATCCAGATTTATCAAAAATTGAAAATAAATGAATAAAGGGGGATAAAATGTAATAGAAATATGAATTGGTACTCCGGCACATTGAGTGGCATAACTTGCTCGGCTACACTGTAGACGGGTAAGGGGTGTCACATTGGGTGTCTAATTTGTTGGTTTTGGTTGCCCCTTCAATTTCTAAGTTTCCTAAGTGCATTTTCAAATTTTCAGTTTTGGTGTCCTATTTTGCACTGTTCCATTAGTCAAATTTCTATGGGAATTTGGCTAAGTGTTCATCATAAAAGTTGTTCTTTATTGTCTTAGGTTTAATTCCCTTTTTGAATCACTCCATTTGGAGTTTTTTAGCCCAAGATATGGTCATTTGAACATGTCACACCCTATTCCTCCATAAGATGTAACATGATCCCGTAGTACACCTAATGAGTTATGGAAATAAAGATTAATTCCAACAAAATCAATTATGCATAAATCCCATTTGAAATCGAAATTCTTTACTATTCAAAAATCATTCTTTATCTCACTAACGATGCAAGACTAATTCACAAGGGCCATCTTCGGGGTGATTATAACTCCCTATGGTCGGGGAGGACGAATCAGATTCTAACTCCCTATGGTCGGGGAGGTCGAATCATCGTGCACAGTACACATCACAATAATGAAATTTCCGAAAGGGCCATAACATAAAAACTTAGATCTAACCTCTAATAAGAGGAGATTCTAAGCCTATGCACGTACCATGGTAATCAAAATAAAGCTAACTCCATTGTCTCCTCAACAAATGAGAGAGACGGGTACTAACCTAGTCAAGCATCTATAGTGAGATACAAAACAATATCATCAATCTCTTTGTCCTTTTTGTGAGCATAAATCACAACACAATTCGATTTAAAGTCAATTCCAATATCCAATAATTTTTTATACTAATCACAATTCAAAATATAAATTTGTATTTTTCCATACAAATTGCCCATCACAATTCAAAACATATTCTATCACATTTTTCCAAAACATAATTTATTCAATCTACAACAATGCTTAATACTTGTTGAAATGCCATTTCACAAAGCTAAATTCATACATGCTATAACAATTTCAATAATCATTGAATTAAATCCAATACTTGATAAGCATAATACATAAGGAAAATAACTTCATTTAATCATATGAAATATTTAGAACAAAATCAATTAAAAACTAGTTGTGCACAAACCTCTAATGAGTCTCCTCTTGGCATTGACTCAATGTTCTTTATGCTTTTCAATATCCTTTTCAACTGAAACACACAATTTAAAGTGTTTCAGTACTCAATTAAATCGTTTCTGACAATAAAATCCAATATCTAAATTTTCTTGGTACTATTCCCTTCAATTCATTTCATTAATCAACCTATAACGTTGACCTTTGATGCACTCTAAGTGAGTCAATTTTAATGTTCCCAATTTGTCACATTTTATAGTCTCTAAGTGTTGGTATATATTACCAATTTCATTTTAAAGCATATTGCATTTTATTGTAATTATTGAAATTTCATGGCCAAAGTTTACTGTCTATTGGACCAAGCTACAGTGTAAATTTAACAGATTTCTCTTCATTAAATTGTTTCTCATTGTGTCTTCTTTAATTTCCTTTTTGAATCATGTCATTTGGATTTGTATAACTCAAGTTATGGTTAATTGATAACTAGGTCAATTCTGAATTTTGGTTCCCTTACTAGGCAATTTTAGTATTACACTTTACCGATTTTATTTGAGTAGGTTGCTGCCATATTTAGGTCTATTACTCATCATAGGATATGTTACACTATGTCTTATGGTCACTAAGAATTTTTTATTGTAATTTTTTAAGTCTTGTAGAGTTATTTATGGTCAAGTTATTGGATTGGACTCAATAGTCTTGTAGTGACAGGATGTTCAACTAGGGCAGTAGCTTTGACCCAACATTTGAGCCTCTTACATTCATAAGGTGAGGGAGAGGTCTAAAATAAAGTTGAAGGTCTATTTCTTAGATTTCTAGAATAGTATGGCTCATTTTGTTTGAAGACTTCTAGTGGGAGTTATACTTAAAACACTTTGCTGGAGTTAATGGTCATTTGAACCATTTCCAGATTTGGTGTGCCAATTTAATCAAGTTAATTGACCTAGTTCCCTAAGTTTCTGGGTTTTGGTCAAAAACTATTATTGTAGGCCTATGTCTTAGTGAAAATTTGGAACTGGTTTCAGGGAATTTGGAGTTATATGGACCAAGTTATTGTCATTTTACTATTGCTGGTCAAGTTACACTTATATTGCAAAGTTTAGGTCATTTTTAGGTCAAAGTCAATTCGGCCAGTTTTTGTAACCCAACTTGTGCAAGAATTTTGACTTGTTTTTGGTCATTTCTGGCCTTTGGTGTCTTCATAAAAGTTGTAGCTCTATGTCTAAGCTTTCCGTGGTATAAATTTCAGGTCATTTGGACCTGTTTTGAGTGAGTTATTGCCAAAATACTGACTACTATTCATATGGTCAAAATTCTGGGTTTTCATGTCATGCAATTCCGGATTTGGTCATTCTTTTAGGTCACTTCTAGGCATAATTTGGACACCACTTCTACATGAAAGTTGGCCTATTTTATGTCTAGTTTCACCTCTAATTGGTTTCATACCAATTGGAGTCACAACTTTACACTTATAACCTAATTTATACACTGCCAACAATCACAACCTGCATAAGAGAATTTACACTCCCAATTTGGCAATCCTCCTCCTCCCAATACTTTAATATTCATTCTTGGCACTTCTATATTTATTCAACACAATTCCAGCAAAGTAAATTGGGCAAAATACTCAAATAATATAGGCTCCCATGGCTGCCTAAAATTGAGCAGTCTAATAACTCAATAATTCCATCAATTTTCATCACCGATCAACACATCTCAAGCTAAACATAAACTTTACTTAAGAAAGGAAGTGAATTGGACCCTTACCTCTTTTTGGAGCTTGGTCAAACCTTAACAAAACTCCTTCTTTTTGCTCCCAATATGCTGCCCAAGGTATGAGGATAAAGTTTAATGAAAGAACCTTGAGGATTTCATGGCTTGATCTTGGTGGATGAGAGCTTGAAGCTTTGGCCATCTATGGAGTTTTTGGGAGGATTGGATTCTGCTTGAAGATGAAATGAAGAAGAAGAAGTGGCTGAAGTGGGATATGTTGTCCACTTAATCAATATACAAATCCATAGTGCTCCACTAAGATGGATTAAATGTTTAATAATCCAAAATTTCCCTTAATTATAATTATGCCCCAAACTTCCATCATTTATTTTATGTGCCACATTTTTAATTTTCATGACATTTTCAAAGTGTGCTATCACTCATTTTTAATGGACATTGAGGTCAAAAGGCAATTCTAGATGTCAATTGAACAAAATGCCCCTATTTGATTTGTATTCTCGATTTTTTGGTAACACCAATTTTTGTTTGTTTCTTGATTTTTTTTTGTTTTTCTTTGTACTGATTTATTAAATTTTCTTCAATATTTCTAATGTCATTTATACCTCAATAGATGTTTAATTAGGTCCCAAAAATATTTTCCAGGGTTTCTCGCGGTCTAGGGCTAGTTAACGGTCCTCGCCGCAACTTCCCGGTGTGGTCACCCATCGCTACTGTTTTTGGCTCGTTTAACTTAATCACATTTAATTGCTCTTATTTTTCCTTTGTTTTCTTGTATTTTTCTCTATTGTATTTTATTATTTTATGTCTTCTCACTAACATTTAAGTTTAATTCTAAGCATCCTAGCTGTCCGGACAGACACTGGTCACCAAAACAGTAGAACGCACTATCGAATATAGGGGTGTTACAGAACATGGCTGGCCGGATTGGTGTTACCCAGATTTTCTAGGCACCTAATTGGTTCTGGCAATTTTGGACCATTAACTTTGGGTGGCAATTTCACATGGTTATGGGCAGAATTTGGGTTAGTGTTCTTCATAAAAGTTCTAGTGCTATGTCATACCTTTCCAATGCCACAAAAATCAGGTCATTTGGACTTGTCTAGCTCAAGTTATGGCTACTGTTCATTTGGTTATTTTGGTACAGTGGCAATGCACCAATTCCGGGTTTGACCTAATTGTTCACTATCTAAATGTCATCTTCTAGGCATGGTTCCTAAATGAAAATTGTGTCTTTATGTGTCTAATTTCATTCCCAATTAGACTCACACCAATTGGGTTAGCAAAATTTTAGTTTTGGTCCCTAAAAAGGACCTAGGTCAAGCTGCTAGAATAGTGACCCTAACCAATCCGAATTGCACTTGGTTTCTACCAATTCAAACATACCACAAATGGTCCCAATTGACCATTTCACACTTCAATTAGGGTCATTTTCCTCAATTTCCAAAGCTCAAGAACCCTAATTTTTGAAGTTGTTTAATGGATTTAATCAAAGTACCTAATTATCTTCTATACACTAATCTAAATTTAAATATAATTTTAATTTCATCAACTCCCTCAAACCCTAATTAACTTATGTTGACCAAATTTCTTCTATGTCCCTAACATGGTGTTTTTATTTCATTTATAACAATTTCCAACTTAATTCAATTACCTAAACATAAATTTAAGTATATAAGTAAGGGATTCATCACAAACCTACTGTGAAGTTTCCCAAAGCTTTGATATCCCTTCAATTTCCAACTTCCAATCTTCCTCTTGAGGTTTAATTTGAAGTTTCTATTGTTTTTCACCAAGAATTTATGGCTTAATTTGGGTTTAGAAAGCTTGGTAACAAGCTTCCATGGACGAAGAAGAAAAGAAAAATGAGAGAGAGATGAGAGAGAATTGGGGCGGCACATGAGGAGGAATAAGGCCCAAAAATAATTTCTTTTATTTTGTTATTTATCCCAAAATTGACTAAGTCAAATTAATTAATTAAATGGTAATTTAATTATGACCACATTTTTGACATCATTATCATGATGTCATTAATCCTATTTTCTTTTCTTTTCTTTTCTTTTTCTTTCTTTTTCCTCACTTCTTCAATTTAATTGTATATTTCAAAATTTTCATTTCTTATATTTTATTGGACAATTAGGTCATGAGTCACCTCTAAGGGTAAATTGACTAATTTGCCTCTCGCCAGTTCAATCCAATTTGCAAGCAATTTGATATTTCTTCCGGATCGCTGACCTAATTATTTGACCTGCTTAACAAATGTTTTCTGTGATTTTCTTGTTTCCACTATGTTCGCAATAGTCCTTAGGATTGCAGTGTCATATTTTCTAGTTCAGAATTCGGGTTAAGACTGACCTCGCAGTCACTTCTTGGGAAGGTCACCCATCACTGTAATTCCCGGCTCATTTAATCTTTTATACTTCGTTTTTCTTATTTATGTTTGTCCTTCTTGTAATCACTATTTATTTTCATTTAGGGCTTTTCTTAGTGACTTAAACATGGTTCTAGTCCTCTTAATTGTCCATACTGACATCGGTCATCGGAACAGTGAAATGCATAGGACCGTGCATATAGGGGTGTTACAAGTCTTTTATTGTCTATGATCATCCATCATGCATATTATCATTTAACAATTAAATAAAATATACATCCTAAAATAAAATTGAATATCTCATATTCAACTAAAAAATTTAACAAATTTAAAAATTTAGATTTGAATCTCATTCAAACAAATTTAAAAATTCAGATTTGAATCTCATTCAAACAATTGAATCAAAATTTAATTGTGTGATTAAAACTTCTAATTAAACATTTTAACTACTCATGGGCCTTGAAACCAAGCCCACACTCAAGCTCAAAAACCATGTGCATGGTTGAATGAACCAAACCATGCGCACCAATGGTGCTCTACACGTTGCCGCCACATTGTTGGTCCAACTAGCAGTGAATCAATCAACTTTTGATCAAATCATACAATTAAATCAGATTTTAAATAATTTAAATGGCAAATATAGTGGCTTTGATACAAATTAAAGGAGCGAAAGCATGAAAATTATTAGATTAGAACATTGAATTCAAAAATTTTCTTCTAGGGTCTCATGCATCATGCAAAATTCATTATTTACCTATTGATTTCAATGTTCAATAGCATATTAAAACACTTTTAATATGTATTTGGATCTACATTTGCCATTTAGGATTTTTGAATTAATAAATTAATTCATTATAACCCTAGATTAAAAAAAATAATATGTGCACTAACCTTTTGATGCATTATAGATGTAATTTGTACCTTTGTGAAGCACCTAGGATCCCAAGAATCATCCCTCTAGCTTATCCATAATAAGATCACCAATGGCAACCCCTAAACCAACTTCTCAAGCCTTACCAACCAATTAGAAATTAGGGATTTACCTTTAAAGATGTTGTAGATGTGTATAGGACACTAAAAACAATTTCTAGCAATTTTAATTCAAAGAAAACAATTGATTTCTCTTTGAATTGATGAGAGAAGATGAAGAGAAGAGAGGAGCATAAAGGTGGCAGCACCTTTTAGAGAAAATAAGAATAGTGGCTAATTTTTATTTTCTCATAACATCACTTTATATAATTAGGTCATCACTTAGAACCCTTGCCACATGTCATCATCTGTTTGCATCTTAATATTAATTGACCTAATCACATTATGTAAGACCCCTATTTACATAGCCTGGTAAATTTCATTGTTCTGGTGATCGGCGTCGATCCGGACAAGTATGGAGATTAGAATCACACTTAAGAGAACTAGATAAGCCATAAACACAAATAATTAGTAATTGTCAATTATTAAGTATAAATAAGAAAAACAGAACATAAGAAGTTAAACGAGCCGAGAGTCACAGCGATGGGTGAGCTTCTTGGGAAGGGTTGTAAAGTCAATTTAAACTCAAATTTCGAACCGTAAAATGTGACGCTGCGGTCCTTAGGACCATTACAAACATAGTGGAAAAGAGAAAATCACGAAAAAGAATTGTTAAGTCAGTCAAATAATTAGGTCAGGGAGCCGGAAGAAATATTGAATTATTTGCAAACCGAGTCGAACAGGCGAGGGGCAATTTGATCAATTGACCTCGAGAGCTGACTCCTGACCTAACTGTCAAATAAAATCAGAGAAAAGAAAAATTAAGAATTGGGAATTAAATTAAAGAATTAATAGAAAAATAAATAAATAAATAAAAAAGAAAATGAAAAAGTGAAAAGAGATGACATCATGCATGACATCATACATGATGCCATAAATATTATAATTAAAAATTTATTTAATTTAATTTGTGGTCTTCCTAATACACATAAAAAAAAAGAAAAAAAAAATAAAATTCATTCTTCTTCTTCAAAGTTAAAAAAACGTCCATCTCTCCCTACCTCTCTCTTTCTCCATTGTTCTACCATTAACATGCTTTTAAAGCTTGAAAAACTTAGTTTTGCCGCATAAGTTTAACCCTAAACCTTAAGAAAACTTGCTATCTCAACTAGAAAAGAAGCTTGAAGAAGAAAGAAAAAAGAAAGGAAGAGATTTGAAGGGAGAGAAAATTCTGCATAAGGTTAGTAATTCAAACTTCAATTTTTTTTGTTTAATTATTATGTTTATAGTTGCATTAACTTAGAAATATGATTAAAATGAAATGCAAACAAGTATTGGAGGCCTAGGTAGAGATTTCAGTCAGCTAGGGTTTGCCATGGTAATGCATGAATTTGATGGAATTAAAAGTGTATGGAAGTTTAATTGAGTTGAGAATGATGTAGGTAGGCTTTAACTTAGTTAAATGTAACAATTAGTGTAGTTAGGGTTTTGGCACCTAGGGTTTGGAAGACAAAAATGTGAGAATTGGTCAAATGGTGTAATTGAGCTTGTTTGAGATGAAAAATGATCATTTGTGACCAATTGAGATGTGTTGGAAGTGAGTTTGAATTTAGATTGAAAATGGTCATGCTGCAGGCAGCAGGACCAAAACTGAAAATTTACAAGTCCAATTGGTATGAGACCAATTGGGAATGAAAAAAGACACACAATGACACAATTTTCATTTAGGAATTATGCCCAAAAATTGACCAAAACCTAGTGAACAAATTGACCAAATCCGAATTTTTGCAGTTCGACCTGTACAAAAATGACCAAATGAACAGTGTTTATTCATTTAGCCATAACTTGGGCTAAGCAGGTCTAAATGACCTGAAATTTGACCAGTTGAAAGCTGAGACATAGACCAACAACTTTCATGAAGAACACAAACCAAATTATGACCTTAACCAAGTCATTTGGCCATCCAAAATTGGTAACCTAAAACTGCCAGAACCAGTTTGGTGCCCAGAAATCTGGGTTAAGTCCAATCCGGCAGCCATGATTCAAATGGCTATAACTTGAGCTACAAAACTCCAATTGGAGTGATTCAAAAAGGAGAATAAATTTAAGACAATAGAGAACATTTTCTATGAAGAAAATTTTGTCAAATTCTAATAGTAAAATGACCAATAGAATAGTACAACCTATGACACCAAAACTAAAAATTTGCAATTTTGCCTAAAAGACCTAAGTTTTGAGAAAATGACCAAAACCAACATGTTTGGTAACCAAAATGTGGTATGTGGATGAAGTTGGAGTTCCCATACCTTTTAAGCCTTAGAAAGTCAACAAATTGACTTGAATAGTATCATGAACAGTAACCTTAAAATAAAAATTGCAAGAATGTAAGTTTAAACATATTGGAATCAATTATTGGAATTGTTATGAAGTAAAGATACTGAGACACTATAAATTTTGTGTTTCAGCTGAAAAAGACTTGGAAGGTCTGAGAGACTGAGTCAAGGCCTAGAGGCGACTCACGTCAGGTTTGTGCACAATAAACCCTATTTAAGCATTTTATCCTTGAAAATTTGATTTAGTACGCATTATGAGTTTAAGAACTTTTGTGTTGCCACTTTATGATGAAATTGTAACTTTGGAAATTGATTTCATTTTTGTATGCAATATTTGAATAAAATGTTTGAAATGGATTTTTGATTTACACTTAGCATGATAGTGCCTTATTATTCCTCTCCCAATTATGGGATTGAGATCGATTATTTTCCTCCCTCTCTAGGTTACCAATTGAGGTTGTAGATCGGATGAGTACTCATTAGCTAGCTAACCACCTCCCTCATTGATTTCGATTAGTGAGGTTGTAGATTGCTTTTTTGTATTGTACAACACTGCATTGATAAAAAATTTTGTGTTATGGCTTAAGTTGTGTATGAATTGGCAACACTATATTTATTAAATTGTTTGACCAAAATTGTGCTTTAATGAGTTTCGATAATTTGTGAAATATAATTGTGCAATATTTAAATTGTGTTTTGTCAATGAATATTTTATGTATTGTATTTCAAATTTTTATTGTGCACCACTGAATATTTTTATACTCAGTGATATCTTATTTTGCTGTCGTAGATAGGAGTAAGGAAAAAGCAGCAGAGTGAGCTACTGAACCAAAAAAGCTTCCGTTGATCTTTTATATGGGTATTTATTTATACCCTTGTAGTTAATTGATGTAAATATTGTAATGTTTATGTATCAATGTAAAGTTGAGCAGTTGTATAATAAATTGTAATAATATTATTTTTGGATTTTCTTTTTGTAAATTAAGATTTGTATTTGTGAATTTCGTACTATATGCACTGTGAATGAAGTTATGAAATTTTTGGTTGATAAATTTTTTGTTGAATTGTGGAATGAATTGAATTGTGTTGACTTGAGATTATTTGGAGATTGGGAGTTGTGGAAAATTTATTGGAAGTGTTTTTCTCAGGTATTTGAAGAACTGTTTTCTCAAAATACAGACGACACTCTGCCGAAATTTTTATAAAATTTACGGAAAAATAAAAATGGATAAAATTTTTTACTAGTTTTTAAGCTTTGAATAAATGATTTTAATCCCTACCAAAATGCTCACCACTTCCAAAATGTAAGAAAATGATTTTAAAATCCCTTGTAGTGTACTTAATGGATTATCGGTAGGTGAAGTTCGGTAGTTTATTAGGTATTCTACGGGATCATGTTATGCCTTACAGAGGGGTAAGGTATGACACATTAAGCCAAGTTTCAATGCTAGATTTAATATTGACTTTTATCACCTTGCATGATAGGAAGACAAATGGCAAACTTATATGGTGCCATGTGTCACCATCTCATGGTGCCACATGTCATCCTGTGAAATGACCAAATTACCCTCGTGTTTTAATTTTGAGTTCTCAACCCAAAATAATTATTTCTCCTTTTCTAATCAATTCATATCAAATATAAATTAATTAATTAATCTCTATTAGTTAATTTCTCATAATTCAATTCATATTTAAACACTTTAAATATAAATTTAACTTATACTATACATCCAATAACCTAGATTTGGTTTCAAGCCATGCTAGGGACTTTGCAATCTTGTTGCAAACCAAACCTATTTAATTAATCAATTAAACTCTTTAATTAATCAATTAAATCACATTTAACTTGGTGATTATCTTGTGTATATGTGTGACTTATTAGGCTTATCACTAATTGGCAATGAGATATGATATTAACTCTTAATATCATCAGAACTCTTTCTTACCATAAATGATTTCTCTAAATCATTTTAGGCATCTCATAGACCATGGTTGATGAAAAACACCTCACCCATCTACTGTGTAGCTGAGCAAGGCATGCCACACGTCGTGCTGGAGTACTTAGTCTGTGATAATTTTATTTTCTGAACTCAATTTGATTTAAGAAGTTTTTATGTGATATTCATAACATACTAGTTCTATTTTCATATTTTAATAAAATTAGTATTTCAAAAATGGTAATAAAAATTCGACAAAGTACCGTCTGTATTTCGGACAAACTGTCCTTCTAAACCTGTTAAAAGCAGTTCAATATGATAATCTCAACCTTCCAACTAATTTTTCAGTCTCAAAATATCACAGTTTCAAAATACAGTCCATCATAATTTACATTCATCCAAACACTCTCCATAGGAGTTTAATATGTATAATTTATTACAAACCTTAAAGTTTTAGAATATACAAATTCCATAACAAAATGTCAAAATACAACTGATAGTCATTACACAAGATTTTAAGTCCTACCATGTATGCAGTGTAGTACAGATGACTCTAGACTCTTATGCAGACCTGATATCTCACCCAATCATAGGTCTGCTGGGCTCCCCAGCTATGTCTCCAATACCTATGCGTAGCAAAAGCAAAGCACTAAGCAATTCTGCTTAGTGGTGCCAATTATAAAGAAAAATGCAATAAAATAAATAACTTAACTGTTTATGAATTTTGGATGTCAGTATGCTTTGCAAACTAATATTTCAATTTTGCTTATTTTGGTGGTTCTGTATTTTAATAAACTTTATTTAGCTGTCTGAAGTTAATAATGCTTAAATTAGCTGCCCATGTAGCCTATACACTGACCATACTGAATAAATGGATATACTAGCACTGGGTACCTAGTACCTTGGGCTGTCACACCATTGGTCACAAAGTATCTCCTGGTGTGCAAATGGTGTGGCTAAAAAGCCATATAATCAATCAGACAATAAGCTGAGTATAATAATAAAATCCGTATAGCCAAAGGCTATTAAAATCACAGTGCGGCATAATAAGCTGTATAAACACAATATGGCTTAAAGCCATTTAAAAAATAGCGGTCAGAATCCTATTGGCATGCCAACCTATCCAAACTAGTTAACTAGGCAAACTAGGGCACATTACAAATTAATTGTTTAATTCTACATTTTTAGGGTTTACTAGTTATAATGCAATTCACAAGTCAATGTAAATGTTGACCTTTTTAGACATCATGGATAAGTTGATTCTAGTATCAACATGTCACAATTTGCATTTTAATATGCTACCAATATAGTGTAATTTACAATTCTCACCAGTTGGCATTTATTGCTAAATTATTTCTAGGCTTTATTGTATAATATTGTCAATTTTTTTAGTTTTTGTGTGCTAGATTGATCTAGCTAAATGTCCTACTTCTCTTGGTTTTTAGCTTCTAGTCAAATAAGCAAATTTGTAGCTCTATGTCTTATTGAACTTTTGGCACTGATTTCAGGTCATTCTGAGTTGTATAGACCAAGATATGGTCAATTTACTAAAGCTGGACAGATTGCATTTTCAATGCAAATTTAAGTCATTTTTAGGTCAAGTTTAATTCTCGCAGATTTGGTACCCTAACTTGGACATGCAATTTGACTTGGTTCTGGTCATTTTAGGGCTTTGGTGTCTTCATAAGAGTAGTAGCTCTATGTCTAAGATTTCCATTGATATAAATTTTAGGTCATTTGGACCTGTTTTGAGTGAGTTATGGCCAGTTGAATTGTTACTGTTCATATGGTCAATTTCTGGGTTTGTACGGTTACAATTCCTGATTTGGTCATTTTTAAGGTTAGTTTCTAGGTAGAATTTTAGCAACATTTCTACATGAAAGTTGGCCTATTTTGTGTCTAGTGTCGCCTCCCATTGCCTCATACCAATTGGGTTCACAAATTTCCACTTATAACCTAATTTAGGTACTGCCAACAATACACAACCTGCACATGAAAATCACACTCTCAATTTGATAATTCTCCTTCTTCCAATACTTCAATATTCATTCATGGCACTTCTATATATATTCAACACAAGATTATACCATTGAATTCAAAAATTTTCACCTAGGGTCACAAGCACCATGCAAGATTTATTTTTATCTATTTGATTTCAATGATAAACAACATATTAAAACTCTTTTAATATGTTTTTGGATCTGTATTTGCCATTTAAGATTTTAAAATTAATCAGATTAATTTTAGAACCCTAGATTAAATGAAGAACGATTACACTAACCTCTTGATGTGTTGTCCCTCTAGCTTGTCCACACCAAGAACACCTATGGCAGCCCTTGAACAGCTTCTAAAGCCTTTTCTATTAATTAGAAATTCAAGTTTTTTAAGAGATTAGAGATGCAAACACTAGAAACAATTTCTAGTGTTCTTAATTCAAGAGATTGATGGCTAATCTCTTTGAATTAATGAGAGATGAAGAGAAATAGCTGGAGAGGCTCAAAGTGGCGTGACATATGAGAGGAGAGGCTGCTGGTTGTGTTTTCTTTTCATAACCCCACTTAAATAGCTAGGTTAACACATTAAACCCTAGCCACATGTCACCTTTTGATTAGCTCTAGGTTTAAGTGACCCAATCACATTGTGCCAAGTGTCAAACCTATATTTAATCTTGATTTTAATCATCTTACATGATTAAAAATATTTGGCAGCTTATGTGTTATGCCATGTGTCACCATCTCATGGTGCCACGTGTCAAATGACCAAAATGGTCTTAATTTTGAGTTCTTAACCCAAAATAATTATTATCTTCTTCTAATGAAAGTATATCAAATATAAATTAATTAATTAATCTCTATTAATTAATTTCTCATCAATTAAATTCATATTTAAACACTTTAAATATAAATTTAATTTATACTACCCATCCCATCATCTAGATGTGGTTTCAAGTCATGCTAGGGACTTTGCAATTTTATTGCAAACCAAATCTATTTAATTAATCAATTAAACTCTTTAATTAATTAATTAAATCATATTTAAATAGGTGATAACTTGTGTATGTGTGTGACTTACTAGGCTCATCACTAATTGGCAATGAGACATGATATCAACTCTTAATATCATCGAACTCTTTCTTACCATAAATGATTTCTCTAAATCATTTTATGAACCTCATAGACCATGGTTAACACCTAGCATAGCATGCCATGGCCACCCAATTAGTAATAAGATTTACCTTAAATGAACCTATAATCATATGTTACCATGCACTAGAATCTCTCAAATCCCAACTCGAGTCATGGTTTATGTCAAACTCCATTTGCTATGAATATTATGTTCTCTTTTAATTCTTGATTAAAAGATTTTTCTCATCGAAACTCTTTTAATAAATCTATCTGTCTGGCCCAGAACTTGAAACATCAAGAACAATTAAATGAACATAGGATTTTATCTCTATTTACTTAGAGATTCCTTCTTGATCAACACCTACCTCCATATATAACTAGCAGGAGCCAACACATGCCCATATACCCATACATAGTACAAGTATGAAAGCCAAACTCAAACTACCTATATACAAGATAAATCTCAGTCTAAAGATTATATGCTATGATTTATGACAAAACATTGACAAGAGTAAACTCCATGTGCTTGTCATAAGTGTCACCTACTTATCATTTATAAGTGCCTATCATGTTTGTTATATGGCATGAGACTCACCATTCCATCTTATTTATATCTCATATAAATAACTTGGGAACAAACATGAATACAATCTTTCTGGATAAGTCATGTCCTTATTATGAAGTATCCTCGATTGTGAACCTATTTATGATACTTTGTGCTAGAAATATTGTCACTCATATTCTTAACAACTTAAGAATAATATTTCTAACAAAATATTAATGGACCTTTTCTATTACACATAAATATATTATGTAAACGGAAAAGTGGAAATGCCTTTTATTATTAAAAATATGTACAAGATACATACTAAATGATATGCTCTAGGGCATACTACTAACAATCTCCCACTAGCACTAGAGCCATTCATTACAATATCTTAGACCTATCTTCTCAAGATGTCGACATAGGCTTAGTGAATGGATCAGATTTTCACCGATGCTATTTCTGCATGGCTACATCGCCCAACTATTTCTCGATAATGTGGTAGCGCCTTTCTATGTGTTTGGATTTTGAGACCTTGGTTCCTTATCCATTGTTGTCAAATGGAACTCAATGGAAGGAATTACTTCTTTATCCAAATAGCTTTTCTTTAAGATCGATGCAGCAATATATACTACTCTCCGTGGGATTGGAACTCTTCCAAGCACCTCCATTACAAATGAACACATATCGGTAGACTTTCTATCATCGATATCGATTGGAAATCATAACCATCCAATTGCAAATCTCCACCTCCATAAATCAAGAATAAATCCTTAGTTCTTCTTAAGTACTTAAGAATATTCTTCCAAACGATTGGATTGATACCGCTAGTCAAACTAACCTAGTACACAACATTGCATACATTAAACTTCCAATAGCATATGGAATCCATCTTATCTCTTTCTTCAGGTGTCTTTGGAGACATCTCTTTAGAAAGGTGGATACCATGTCTCACTGGTAACAATCATCTCTTGGAATCAAAACATGTTAAACCCCTTTAACACCTTTTCCAAGTATAGACTTTGGGATAAACCAATTATTCTTTTAGCTCTATCTCTATAGATGCGAATCCCAAGAATATATGTTGCCTCCCCTAAGTCTTTCATGGAGAATGTATTTGACAACCATACCTTTATAGGTATCATTACCCATCAATGTCATCCACATATAAGACAAGGAAAGTGATAACTAAACTTATTATATATACATGGCTCATCCTCATTTTTGAGAAAACCAAAAGATTTAATGGCTTCATCAAAACGGATGTTCCAACTCCTCGAAGCTTGTTTCAACCCATAAATGGATCGCTTTAGCTTGCATACCTTGGAACCATCTTGGGATTCAAATCCCTTAGGTTGTTCCATGAAAATGTTTTCTTCAATGTATCCATTAAGAAAATTTGACATCCATCGCCAAATCTCATAATCATAGTATATTGCTAATAAAATCCTAATTGATTTAAGCATGGAAAGTCTCCTCATAGTCTATTCCTTGCCTTTGGCGAAACCCTTTCGCTACTAGCCTTGCCTTATAGGTCTCTACCTTTCCATCAGAACCAATTTTCTTCTTGAAAACCCATTTGTTCCCTATAGGTACAATACCTTGAAGGTGGGTCAACAAGATCCCAAACTTGATTCTTATACATGGAATCAATCTCGGATTTCATAGCATCAATCCATTTTGAAGAGTCTATATCTGATATAGCTTCTTCATAGGTAAGTGGATCATCTCCATGATCTACTTCTTCATGAGTAGACAACTCTTGTTCTTCTTCATAAAGAAAACCATATCTCACTGGTAGGTGAGATATGTTCTCTGAGGAAGTTGTAGATGTTTCATCAATGGGTATAGGTTGACTAGATGGATCTATATCCATATTCTCTAATTCTAACTCTATTTGCCTTCCTTTGCCTCCTTCTTGAACAAACTGTTCAAGAAATGTGGCATCTCTACTTATCACAACCTTTGTGAAGTAGGCAAATAAAAATAATATCCAAAACTATCTTTTGGATATCCAACAAATCGACCTTTTGTCTCCAATTTATTTTTGATATAAGGACAACCCCAAATCTTAACATGCTTAAGACTTGGTTTTCTTCCATGCCATATCTCATAAGGTGTGGAAGAAACTGATTTGATGGAATCCTATTCGTAATATATAAAGTCGATTCTAATGCAAATCCCAAAAGGAGATTGGCATATCGATAGCTCATCATACTACGTACCATATCCAATAGGTACGATTTCTCCTTTCGATACACCATTGAAACAATGCCATGCTCTCAAGTATTCATCAAATTCGATACTCAAATATTCACCTCCACGATCCGATCAAGAGCTTTAATATTTTTTCTGTTTGATTTTCTACTTGATTTAAATTCTTTGAACTTTTCAAAGGATTCATGTTTGTATTTCATCAAATACAAATACCCAAACCTTGATTTATCATCAGTAAAGGTAATAAAATAATGAAAGCCCCCTCTAGCCATTTCTTTAAATGGATCACATACATCACTATGTATTAGTTCCAAAATATTTTCAGCTCTTAGCCCTTGTCCAACAAAGGGTGATCTAGTCATTTTGCCTTGAAGGCAAGATTCACAAGTTGGAGTAGGCTCATAGCCCAATGAGGATAGAATCCCCATTTTCTCCAATTTTGCAATCCTATCTTCTGCAACATGACATAACCTTAAGTGCCAAATATATTTTGAACTTGAGTTGGTTTTCACCATGGCATTGTAATCTTTTAGATTGCTATACGGAAACACTTTCTTCAATGGAAACACTTTCCTATTGGCAATGGAAACACTTTCGAAACACTTTCCTTTGCCTTTATCGACTTAGTCTTCCTTTTCTGTTAGCTATTTTCTTGGAAGGACCAGAATCGAGATTTCTTTTTCTTATTGCGCTTCTTCTTGTTGGACTTTCCGAAGAAAATGCAATCAAAGCTACCTCTTTTCCTTTATTGCACGCATATTCTTTTGGGCAATAACCAGCATGTTGAGTAATTCACTAAGGTGCATTCTGTTTAGTCATATGGAAATTTGTCACAAAATTCCCAAAAGACTCGTGGAAGGGAAGGATCAAATCCGTTTGTAGTTGGAAATCCATGTTGAAGTCAAGATGTTCCAAAATCATCTTGTGGACATGATCCCCAACATTATCCTCATTAGATATCTCATACCTAGCATTCGCTCACCATACAACTCTTGTAGGTGAAGGAGGACCTCACTAGCACTCTGCATGTTCTCATGTTGCTTCAGAACTCATTACTCATGGAAGCAAGCATGTAACACTTAGCTCTCATATCATGCTCCTTCCACTTGTCCAAAGTATCATGTTCCTCTTGTGTGGCCTCTGGAGGTAAGGGACCAGAACATTTGAATATAGAACATATCCTATATGTTCAAGGTTCAGACAAGTTTCAAATTTCTTAGCCAATCATCAAGTATGCTTGCAAGGATATTGGATGGTGGTGGTTGTTTTGTGCTCATTTTTATAAATTAAAAATAACCAGATTAATTAGTAAATGTATCATGTAATTAACCAAAATGATTATGGTCTTTTAATCAAATTGGTCCTCCCACTAACTTAGCGAATCCTACACTTCCAAAGTAGAAAACTAAATCCTAGTTGGATGGATTTCTAGTGGGTGATTGAATTCTTATAATTCTATTGATCATCCTCAGTACATCCATTATTGGAATTACAATAAACTATAAGTGAGCAACTCCTTGCCCATCACATCTCATGTGAGGTTCAATCCTTTACTAGCCCCTAATGCTCAAAATCTTACATCCAATATTGACTTATCTTGCATTAGTTAAGTTGATCCCATTGAGCCAAAATTATGCAAATAATTTTAATGTCCTCAGGTACATCCAATATTGGCCACCAAACCATTTACATATTTACAACATCTCATGCTTAACAATTATTATTAAGAAAATCTATTAAATTAATTGCATCTCATGCAACTATTTAAAATTTCTTAAAATAATTGCCCCAATGGAGGGCTATTGTTATAATTACTTTAATTATAGCATTTACAACTTAATCATTTGTTTGGAAGATTTTATAGCCATCCTAATTACTATTAAGGTCTCACTTTGCACATTATCCATTTAGCATGCATATTTCATATAATTGCATACATTCCCATATATCTCATGCATTCATGGATAAGAATATGGTATGATCATGGATTTCTAAGGGATTCAATTGAGCCACCAAGAATTGAATCCTAGGTGCATTTCATTCATTCATTTTACAAGAGTTGCTGAAGGAGTACATAATCAACACTTGATATTGAATTCTCCCCAATGCTCTTGACTCCTTGAACTTCTTGCAATCCAATATTACATAGTAATCCTTGGCATACCAAGCGAATTTACAAGAACTTAAATAAATGAAATTACAACCCAAAAATATTACAAACTTAATAATACATGCCCAAAATAAATTAAAATAAATTAATTAATTTACAATCCCAAAGAAACATAAAAGAAATAAATCCAATCACATTGGTCTTTTATAGTCCATGATCATCCATCATGCATATCACTATTTAACAATTAAATAAAACATACATTCTTAAATTAAATTGAATATCTCATATTCAACTTAAAATTCAGATTTGAATATGATTCAAATAAATTTAAAATTCAGATTTGAATCTCATTCAAACAAATTTAAAAATTCAGATTTGAATCACATTCAAACAACTTCAAAAATTCAGATTTGAATCACATTCAAACATTTTTTAAAAAATCAGATTTGAATCACATTCAAATATTTTTTAAAAAATCAGATCTGAATTTTATTGAATCAATTTTAAAAAATCAGATTTAAATATGATTTAAACAACTTTAAAAATTCAGATTTGAATCTCATTCAAACAACTTTTAAAATTCAGATTTGAATCACATTCAAACATTTTTTAAAATTCTGATTTGAATCATAATTTAATTGTGTGATTAAAACAACTAATTAAACACTTTAATTAGTCAAAGAATAGGCCTTAGATCATACAACAATTGCAGAATTAAAAGCCAAACCTTGAATCACCCATGGAACCATTGTTGCCGCCACCAATGGTGGCTTCTCCATGTGTGACGCCACATCTCATGATCCAACCAGCAATGAATCTCTTGATCTCATGATCAAACACACAATTAAATTATATAATCAACAATCTAAATGGCAAATATAGTGGCTCGATACCAATTGAAGGAAAAAACACAAGATTATACCATTGAATTCAAAAATTTTCACCTAGGGTCACAAGCACCATGCAAGATTTATTTTTATCTATTTGATTTCAATGATAAACAATATATTAAAACTCTTTTAATATGTTTTTGGATCTGTATTTGCCATTTAAGATTTTAAAATTAATCAGATTAATTTTAGAACCCTAGATTAAATGAAGAACGAGTACACTAACCTCTTGATGTGACACCAGATGTTGTCCCTCTAGCTTGTCCACACCAAGAACACCTATGGCAGCCCTTGAACAGCTTCTAAAGCCTTTTCTATTAATTAGAAATTCAAGTTCTGCCTTTTAAGAGATTAGAGATGCAAACACTAGAAACAATTTCTAGTGTTCTTAATTCAAGAGATTGATGGCTAATCTCTTTGAATTAATGAGAGATGAAGAGACATAGCTGGAGAGGCTCAAAGTGGCGTGACATATGAGAGGAGAGGCTGCTGGTTGTGTTTTCTTTTCATAACCCCACTTAAATAGCTAGGTTAACACATTAAACCCTAGTCACATGTCACCTTTTGATTAGCTCTAGGTTTAAGTGACCCAATCACATTGTGCCAAGTGTCAAACCTATATTTAATCTTGATTTTAATCATCTTACATGATTAAAAATATTTGGCAACTTATGTGTTATGCCATGTGTCACCATCTCATGGTGCCACGTGTCAAAATGACCAAAATGCCCTGTGTCTTAATTTTGAGTTCTTAACCCAAAATAATTATTTTCTTCTTCTAATTAATTTATATCAAATATAAATTAATTAATTAATCTCTATTAATTAATTTTCATCAATTAAATTCATATTTAAACACTATAAATATAAATTTAATTTATACTACACATCCAATAATCTAGATTTGGTTTCAAGTCATGCTAGGGACTTTGCAATTTTATTGCAAACCAAATCTATTTAATTAATCAATTAAACTCTTTAATTAATTAATTAAATCATATTTAAATAGGTGATAACTTGTGTATGTGTGTGACTTACTAGGCTCATCACTAATTGGCAATGAGACATGATATCAACTCTTAATATCATCGAACTCTTTCTTAACATAAATGATTTCTCTAAATCATTTTATGAACCTCATATACCATTTTTAACACCTAGCATAGCATGCCATGGCGACCCAATTAGTAATTAGATTTAACTTAAATGAACCAATAATCATATGTTACCATGCACTAGAATCTCTAAATCCCAACTCGAGTCATGGTTTATGTCAAACTCCATTTGCTATGAATATTATGTTCTCTTTAATTCTTGATTAAAAGATTTTTCTCATCGAAACTCTTTTATAAATCTATCTGGAACTTGAAACATCAAGAACAATTAAATGAACATAGGATTTTATCTCTATTTACTTAGAGGAATTCCTTCTTGATCAACACCTACCTCCATATATAACTAGCAGGAGCCAACACATGCCCATATACCCATACATAGTACAAGTATGAAAGCAGATCAAACTCAAACTACCTATATACAAGATAACTGTGCTATCTCTCTAAAGATTATATGCAGATATGATTTATGACAAAACATTGACAAGAGTAAACTCCATGTGCTTGTCATAAGTGTCATACTTATCATTTATAAGTGCCTATCAAGTTTGTTATATGGCATGAGACTCACCATTCCATCTTATTTATATCTCATATAAATAACTTGGGAACAAACATGAATACAATCTTTCTGGATAAGTCATGTCCTTATTATGAAGTATCCTCGATTGTGAACCTATTTATGATACTTTGTGCTAGAAATATTGTCACTCATATTCTTAACAACTTAAGAATAATATTTCTAACAAAATATTAATGGACCTTTTCTATTACACATAAATATATTATGTAAACGGAAAAGTGGAAATGCCTTTTATTATTAAAAATATGTACAAGATACATACTAAATGATATGCTCTAGGGCATACTACTAACATATTCAACACAATTCTAGCAAATCAGTTTGAGCAGAGCACTTAAGTGCTCAATGCACACTATACACCATTAATGTTCAATATTTAATTCAACCCAAATTCAATATACATCAACACCTAAATTACACATACACTTCTATGGCAAATAAACATACTGCCCCCAATTCAACGCCATCATAATTCATCAATAAATTTCATAAATTCACACATAATTTCATAAGGTTAAAGGCTACAAAACATGGCAATTTACTAAGGTATCAAAGTCCCTTCTTAAACCCCTAAATTCAAGCACTAACATACACATACATGGGCATTAACTTGCTACAACTTCAATTTGAGTTAATCAACCTTAATTCCCATCTATTAGAGATAAGAAAAACTCAAACAAATCAAGCTTTCATGGCTGCCAAAAATGGCTCCATCCACTTACTCAACAATTCAACAAAGTTTCTTCACCAAACAACATTCCTCAACCTAAAGACCATTTTTACTAAAGGAAGGAGAAGGAATTGGACACTTACTTCTTTTGGAGCTTGTTAAAAACTCACTAAATCCCTTCCTTCTTGCTCCCAAAAGCTTCCTTAAGGTGAGTGTGTAACACCCCTCACCCGTCTACAGTGTAGCCAAGCAAGGCGTGTCACACAGAGTGCCGGAGCACCTAATCTTATCTGATTTCATTATAGTTCTTGATTTACTTGTTCAAAAACTTTATTTGAGGTGTAGGCTATTTTTACTGTTTATCAAAATCTGACTAATTTAGAAAATTCAAAATTTTTAATGATAATCTGAGAGAGTGCCGGCTATAATTTGAACTAAAAGTTCTTCTGAACCTGCAAAAAATAATTTCAATATATGCTCAAATTCATAACTCAGATTATCTCAAAGCATTCTCATCAGTTTCACAAACTCAGATTCAGTCTCAAAATTTCTCAAACTCAATCTCATTCAGAATCATTATGATTAGATAATCAATTCAAATATCAAAATTCTTATATTTCATTAACTTATATAATTTGCCAATTAAGTACATAAATTTATCAAGTACAGGATATGAAGGAACGGAAGCGTGAAAAACACAAGTTTATACCATTGAATTCAAAAATTTTCACCTAGGGTCACATGCATCATGCAAGATTTATTTTTATCTATTTGATTTCAATGATAAACAACATATTAAAACTCTTTTAATATGTTTTTGGATCTGTATTTTCCATTTAAGATTTTAAAATTAATCAGATTAATTTTAGAACCCTAGATTAAATCAAGAACGATTACACTAACCTCTTGATGCAATCGCAGTGTCTGCGCCTTTGAGATTCGTCTTCAGGACACCAGATGTTGTCCCTCTAGCTTGTCCACACCAAGAACACCTATGGCAGCCCTTGAACAGCTTCTAAAGCTTTTTCTATTAATTAGAAATTCAAGTTCTGCCTTTTAAGAGATTAGAGATGTAAACAGGACACTAGAAACAATTTCTAGCGTTCTTAATTCGAGAGATTGATGGCTAATCTCTTTGAATTGATGAGAGATGAAGAAGAATAGAGGGAGGGCTGCAAAATGGCGTGACCAAGGAGTGTGGCTGCTAGTTGTATTTTATTTTCTCATAACAACACTTAAATAGCTAGGTTAACACATTAAACCCTTGCCACATGTCACCCTTTGATTAGCTCTAGGTTTAAGTGACCCAATCACATTGTGCCAAGTGTCAAACCTATATTTAATCTTGATTTAATCATCTTACATGATTAAAAAAACATTTGGCAAGCTTATGTGTAATCCCATGTGTCACCATCTCATGGTGCCACGTGTCACACTGTGCAATGACCAAAATGCCCCTGTGTCTTAATTTTGAGTTCTTAACCCAAAATAATTATTTTTTTTCTTCTTCTAATTTATATCAAATATAAATTAATTAATTAATCTCTATTAATTAATTTCTCATTAATTAAATTCATATTTAAACACTTTAAATATAAATTTAACTTATATTATACATCCAATAATCTAGATTTGGTTTCAAGTCATGCTAGGGACTTTGCAATTTAATTGCAAACCAAACCTATTTAATTAATCAATTAAACTCTTTAACTAATTAATTAAATCATATTTAATTAGGTGATAACTTGTGTATGTGTGTGACTTACTAGGCTCATCACTAATTGGCAATGAGATATGATATCAACTCTTAATATCATTAGAACTCTTTCTTACCATAAATAATTTCTCTAAATCATTTTATGCACCTCATAAACCATGGTTAACACCTAGCATAGCATGCCATGGCCACCCAATTAGTAATAACGTTTACCTTAAATGAACCTATAATCATATGTTACCATGTACTAGAATCTCTCTGTTACAAAATCCCAACTCAAGCTGGAGTCATGGTTTATGTCAAACTCCATTTGCTATGAATATTATGTTCTCTTTTAATTCCAGTTCTTGATTAAAAAGATTTTCTCATCAGAAACTCTTTTCTGAATAAATCTATCTGTCCTGGCCAGGAACTTGAAACATCAAGAACAATTAAATGAACATAGGATTTTATATCTATTTACTTAGAGGAACAGATTCCATCTTGATCAACACCTACCTCCATATATAACTAGTAGAAGCCAACACATGCCCATATACCCATACACAGTACAAGTATGAAAGCAGTATCAAACTCAAACTACCTATATACAAGATAACTGTGCTATCTCAGGTCTAAAGATTATATGCACTGATATGATTTATGACAAAACATTGACAAGAGTAAACTCCATGTGCTTGTCATAAGTGTCACCTGTTGGTCCTTCTTATCATTTATAAGTGCCTATCATGTTTGTTATATGGCATGAGACTCACCATTCCATCTTATTTATATCTCATATAAATAACTTGGGAACAAACATGAATACAATCTTTCTGGATAAGTCATGTCCTTATTATGAAGTATCCTCGATTGTGAACCTATTTATGATACTTCGTGCTAGAAATATTGTCACTCATATTCTTAACAACTTAAGAATAATATTTCTAACAAAATATCAATGGACCTTTTCTATTACACATAAATATATTATGTAAACGGAAAAGTGGAAATGCCTTTTATTAATAAAAATATGTACAAGATACATACTAAATGATATGCTCTAGGGCATACTACTAACAATCTCCCACTAGCACTAGAGCCATTCATTACAATATCTTAGACCTATCTTCTCAAGATGTCGGTCTAACTGAACTTGTGACAAAAGCTTAGTGAATGGATCAGCTGGATTTTTTAGCTGAGGTTATTTTTCTGCATGGCTATATCGCCTTGCCCAACTATTTCTCTGATAATGTGGTAGCGCCTTTCTATGTGTTTGGATTTTGGTGAGACCTTAGTCCTTAGCCTGTATGACTGCTCCATTATTGTCACAGTGTAGTGGAACTGCTAACTCAATGGAAGGAACTACTGTAAGTTCTATCACGAACTTCTTTATCCAAACAGCTTCCTTTTGCAAGATTCGATGCAAAGAATATACTCACCTTTGTAGTGGAATCTGCAATGCGTGCTCGCTTGGAACTCTTCCAACCGATCGCACCTCCATTACAAATGAACACATATTCAGAGGTAGAATTTCTATCATCGATATCCGATTGGAAATCGTAATCAAGATATAACCATCCAATTGCAAGTCTCCACTCCATAAATCAAGAATAAATCCTTAGTTCTTCTCAAGTACTTAAGAATATTCTTGACAGCTATCCAGTGATCCAAACCTGGCTTGGAAATATACCTGTTAGTCAAACTAACAGCATATGCGATATCCGGCCTAGCACACAACATTGCATACATTAAACTTCCAATAGCCGAAGCATATGGAATCCTGGCCATCTTATCTCTTTCTTCAGGTGTCTTTGGAGACATCTCTTTAGAAAGGTGGATACCATGTCTCACTGGTAACAATCCTCTCTTGGAATCAAGCATGTTAAACCTCTTTAACACCTTTTCCAAGTATAGACTTTGGGATAAACCAATTATTCTTTTCGCTCTATCTCTATAGATGTGAATTCCAAGAATATAGGTTGCCTCCCCTAAGTCTTTCATGGAGAATGTATTTGACAACCATACCTTTATAGTTGTCAACATACCTGTGTCATTACCCGTCAACAGTCTGTCATCCACATATAAGACAAGGAAAGTGATAGCACTGTCACTAACCTTCTTATATACACATGGCTCATCCTCATTTTTTATAAAACCAAAGGATTTAATGGCTTCATCAAAACGGATGTTCCAACTCCTTGAAGCTTGTTTCAACCCATAAATGGATCGCTTCAGCTTGCATACCTTGGAACCATCTTGGGATTCAAATCCCCTAGGTTGTTCCATGAAAATGTTTTCTTCAGTGTATCCATTGAGAAAAGCTGTTTTGACATCCATCTGCCAAATCTCATAATCATAGTATGCAGCTATTGCTAATAAAATCCTAATTGATTAAAGCATGGCAACAGGCGAGAAAGTCCCCTCATAGTCGATTCCTTGCCTTTGGCGAAACCCTTTCGCTACTAGCCTTGCCTTATAGGTCTTTACCTTTCCATCAGAACCAATTTTCTTCTTGAAAACCCATTTGTTCCCTATAGGTATATACCTTCAGGTGGGTCAACAAGATCCCAAACTTGATTCTTATACATGGAATCAATCTCGGATTTCATAGCATCAATCCATTTTGAAGAGTCTATATCTGATATAGCTTCTTCATAGGTAAGTGGATCATCTCCATGATCTACTTCTTCATGAGTAGACAACTCTTGTTCTTCTTCATAAAGAAAACCATATCTCACTGGTGGGTGAGATACCCTGGTTGTTCTACGAGGAACAGCTGTAGATGTTTCATCAACGGGTATTGGTTGACTAGATGGATCTATATCCATCTGATCTGTTGGTTGGTCAGAATTCTCCAATTCTAACTCTATTTGCCTTCCTTTGCCTCCTTCTTGAACAAACTGTTGTTCAAGAAATGTGGCATCTCTACTTATCACAACCTTTTGTGAAGTAGGCAAATAAAAATAATATCCAAAACTATCTTTTGGATATCCAACAAATCGACCTTTTTTTGATCTGGTCTCCAATTTATCAGTGTTCAGCTTTTTGATATAAGCTGGACAACCCCAAATCTTAACATGCTTAAGACTTGGTTTTCTTCCATGCCATATCTCATAAGGTGTGGAAGAAACTGATTTTGATGGAATCCTATTCAGAATATACAAAGCTGATTCTAATGCAAATCCCCAAAAGAAGATTGGCATATCAGTATAGCTCATCATACTACGTACCATATCCAATAGGGTACGATTTCTCCTTTCAGATACACCATTCAGCTGTGGCGTTCCTGGAGGAGTCAGCTGAGAAACAATGCCATGCTCTCTCAAGTATTTATCAAATTCAGTACTCAAATATTCACCTCCACGATCTGATCGAAGAGCTTTAATATTCTTTCCTGTTTGATTTTCTACTTCAGATTTAAATTCTTTGAACTTTTCAAAAGATTCATGTTTGTATTTCATCAAATACAAATACCCAAACATTGATTTATCATCAGTAAAGGTAATAAAATAATGAAAACCCCCTCTAGCCATTTCTTTAAATGAACCACATACATCACTATGTATTAGCTCCAAAATATTTTTAGCTCTTAGCCCTTGTCCAATAAAGGGTGATCTAGTCATTTTACCCTGAAGGCAAGATTCACAAGTTAGAGTAGGCTCAGAGCCCAATGAGGATAGAATCCCCATTTTCTCCAATTTTGTAATCCTATCTTCTGCAACATGACATAACCTTAAGTGCCAAATATATTTTGAACTTGAGTTGGTTTTCACCATGGCATTGCATTCATTTAGATTGCTATACTCTGGCCAGTGGAAACATTTTCTTACTGGCAATGGAAACGCTTTCCTGTTTTCAATGGAAACACTTTTCTGTTGGCAGTGGAAACACTTTCCTTTGCCTTTGTCAGCTTTGGTCTTCCTTTTCTGTTTAGCTATTTTCTTGGAAGGACCAGGAATCTGAGGTTTCTTTTTCTTATTGCCCTTCTTCTTGTTGGACTTTTCAACAGAAGAAGATGCAACCAAAGCTACCTCTTTCCCTTTATTGCCTGGCATATTCTTTTGGGCAATAACCAGCATGTTGAGTAAACCAGCTAAGGTGCATTCCTGTTTAGTCATATGGAAATTTGTCACAAAATTCCCAAAAGACTCAGGAAGGGACTGAAGGATCAAATCCATCTGTAGTTGGAAATCCATGTCGAAGTTAAGATTTTCCAACTGCTCAATCAGCCGAATCATCTTGTGGACATGATCCCCAACATTCTGTCCCTCAGACATCCTCATATGGAATAGCTGTCTAGATATCTCATACCTAGCATTCCTGCTGTGCTCACCATATAACTTTTGTAGGTGAAGGAGGATCTCACTCGCACTCTGCATGTTCGCATGTTGCTTCTGTAACTCATTACTCATGGAAGCAAGCATGTAACACTTAGCTCTCATATCATGCTCCTTCCACTTGTCCAAAGTTTCATGTTCCTCTTGTGTGGCCTCTGGAGGTAAGGGACCAGGAACATTTGAAACTAGAACATATCCTATATGTTCAAGGTTTAGGACAAGTTTCAAATTTCTCAGCCAATCAGACAGATTTGGTCCTGTCAACCTATTGTGATCAAGTATGCTCGCAAGGATATTGGATGGTGGTGGTTGTTTTGTGCTCATTTTTATCAGAAAATAACTAGATCAATTAGTAAATGTATCATGTAATTAACCAAAATGATTATGGTCTTTTAATCAAATTGGTCATCCCACTAACTTAGCGAATCCTACACTTCCAAAGTAGAAAACGGAAATCCTAGTTGGATAGATTTCTAGTGGGTGATTGAATTCTTATAATTCCATTGATCATCCTCAGGTACATCCATTATTGAAATTACAATAAACTATAAGTGAGCAACTCCTTGCCCATCACATCTCATGTGAGGTTCAATCCTTTACCTAGCCCCTAATGCTTAAAATCTCAGGTACATCCATTATTGACTTATCTTGCATTAGTTAAGTTGATCCCATTGAGCCAGTAATTATGCAAATAATTTTAATGTCCTCAGGTACATCCAATATTGGCCACTAAACCATATACATATTTACAACATCTCATGCTTAACAATTATTCTTAAGAAAATCTCTTAAATTAATTGCATTTTATGCAACTATTTAAAATTTCTTAAAATAATTGCCCCAATGGAGGGCCTATGTTATAATTACTTTAATTATAGCATTTCCAACTTAATCATTTGTTTGGAAGATTTTATGGTCATTCTAATTACTATTAAGGTCTCACTTTGCACATTATCCATTTAGCATGCATATATCATATAATTGCATACATTCCCATACATCTCATGCATTCATGGATAAGCAGTAAATATGGTATGATCATGGACTTTCTAAGGGATTCAATTCTGAGCCACCAAGAATTGAATCAGGGCATTCCTAGGTGCATTTCATTCATTCATTCATTTTACAAGAGTTGCTGAAGGAGTACATAATCAACACTTGATCTTGAATTCCTCCCACTGGTCCCACCAATGCTTTTGACCTCCTTGAACTTCTTGCAATCCCAAATTACATGGTAATCCTTGGCATACCAAGGCGAATTTACAAGAACTTAAATAAATGAAATTGCAACCCAAAAATTATTACAAACTTAATAATACATGCCCAAAATAAATTAAAATAAATTAATTAATTTACAATCCCAAAGAAACATAAAAGAAATAAATCCAATCACATTGGTCTTTTATAGTCTATGATCATCCATCATGCATATCACTATTTAACAATTAAATAAAACATACATACTTAAATTAAATTGAATATCTCATATTCAACTTAAAAATCCAGATTTGAATATGATTCAAATTAATTTAAAAATTTAGATTTGAATCTCATTCAAACAAATTTAAAAATTCAGATTTGAATCACATTCAAACAACTTTAAAAATTCAGATTTGAATCACATTCAAACATTTTTAAAAAAATCATATTTGAATCACATTCAAATATTTTTTAAAAAATCAGATCTGAATTTTATTCAATCAAATTTAAAAAATCAGATTTAAATATGATTCAAACAACTTTAAAAATTCAGATTTGAATCACATTCAAACAACTTTTAAAATTCAGATTTGAATCACATTCAAACAATTTTTAAAATTCTGATTTGAATCATAATTTAATTGTGTGATAAAAACTACTAATTAAACACTTTAATTAGTCAAAAAATAGGCCTTAGATCATACAACAATTGCAGAATTAAAAGCCAAACCTTGAACCACCCAGCTATGGATCAATCATCTCATGATCAAATCACACAATTAAATCATATAATAAACAATCTAAATGGCAAATATAGTGGCTCTGATACCAATTGAAGGAACGGAAGCGTGAAAAACACAAGTTTATACCATTGAATTCAAAAATTTCACCTAGGGTCACATGCATCATGCAAGATTTATTTTTATCTATTTGATTTCAATGATAAACAATATATTAAAACTCTTTTAATATGTTTTTGGATCTGTATTTGTCATTTAAGATTTTAAAATTAATCAGATTAATTTTAGAACCCTAGATTAAATCAAGAACGATTACACTAACCTCTTGATGCACTGCAGCGTGTCTGCGCCTTTGAGATTCGTCTTCAGGACACCAGATGTTGTCCCTCTAGCTTGTCCACACCAAGAACACCTATGGCAGCCCTTGAACAGCTTCTAAAGCTTTTTCTATTAATTAGAAATTCAAGTTCTGTCTTCTAAGAGATTAGAGATGTAAACAGGACATTAGAAACAATTTCTAGCGTTCTTAATTCGAGAGATTGATGGCTAATCTCTTTGAATTGATGAGAGATGAAGAAGAATAGAGGGAGGGCTGCAAAATGGCGTGACCAAGGAGTGTGGCTGCTGGTTGTATTTTATTTTCTCATAACAACACTTAAATAGCTAGGTTAACACATTAAACCCTTGCCACATGTCACCCTTTGATTAGCTCTAGGTTTAAGTGACCCAATCACATTGTGCCAAGTGTCAAACCTATATTTAATCTTGATTTAATCATCTTACATGATTAAAAAAACATTTGGCAAGCTTATGTGTAATCCCATGTGTCACCATCTCATGGTGCCACGTGTCACACTGTGAAATGACCAAAATGCCCCTGTGTCTTAATTTTGAGTTCTTAACCCAAAATAATTATTTTTTTTCCTCTTCTAATTTATATCAAATATAAATTAATTAATTAATCTCTATTAATTAATTTCTCATTAATTAAATTCATATTTAAACACTTTAAATATAAATTTAACTTATATTATACATCCAATAATCTAGATTTGGTTTCAAGTCATGCTAGGGACTTTGCAATTTAATTGCAAACCAAACCTATTTAATTAATCAATTAAACTCTTTAACTAATTAATTAAATCATATTTAAATAGGTGATAACTTGTGTATGTGTGTGACTTACTAGGCTCATCACTAATTGGCAATGAGACATGATATCAACTCTTAATATCATCAGAACTCTTTCTTACCATAAATGATTTCTCTAAATCATTTTATGAACCTCATAGACCATGGTTAACACCTAGCATAGCATGCCATGGCCACCAAATTAGTAATAAGGTTTACCTTAAATGAACCTATAATCATATGTTACCATGTACTAGAATCTCTCTGTTACAAAATCCCAACTCAAGCTGGAGTCATGGTTTATGTCAAACTCTATTTGCTATGAATATTATGTTCTCTTTTAATTCCAGTTCTTGATTAAAAAGATTTTCTCATCAGAAACTCTTTTACGAATAAATCTATCTGTCTGGCCAGAACTTGAAACATCAAGAACAATTAAATGAACATAGGATTTTATCTCTATTTACTTAGAGGAACAGATTCCATCTTGATCAACACCTACCTCCATATATAACTAGTAGGAGCCAACACATGCCCATATACCCATACACAGTATAAGTATGAAAGCAGTATCAAACTCAAACTACCTATATACAAGATAACTGTGCTATCTCAGGTCTAAAGATTATATGCACTGATATGATTTATGACAAAACATTGACAAGAGTAAACTCCATGTGCTTGTCATAAGTGTCACTGGTTCGGCCTACTTATCATTTATAAGTGCCTATCATGTTTGTTATATGGCATGAGACTCACCATTCCATCTTATTTATATCTCATATAAATAACTTGGGAACAAACATGAATACAATCTTTCTGGATAAGTCATGTCCTTATTATGAAGTATCCTCGATTGTGAACCTATTTATGATACTTCGTGCTAGAAATATTGTCACTCATATTCTTAACAACTTAAGAATAATATTTCTAACAAAATATCAATGGACCTTTTTCTATTACACATAAATATATTATGTAAACGGAAAAGTGGAAATGCCTTTTATTAATAAAAATATGTACAAGATACATACTAAATGATATGCTCTAGGGCATACTACTAACAGGATATACAAATGAAATTATAGTTACTAATTCACATTACAATAATAGCAGTAATTATAATGTACAGATTATAAAACATGCTTAAAAAGAGCCATATCTACATGCATTGCTGAGGAGGTGACAACCTTGAATTCTTCTGACACTTCTGCAGATCTGGACTCCAAAAATCTTAGTCGACATTCTACTGGTTTTACCTTCAGTACCTGCGCGAGGAAGCAATTCCATCGCGCTAAGCATTTATGCTTAGTGGTGCAATAGTATAACAAGAAATAATATATACAAGTAAAGAAAGAAATAAATCATAATTCGGACCAGGAATCAATTATTCTAACTGTATTGTATATTAAGTCTCTACAGTTCTACAACTTGTATCTTTGTTATGTTTCTATTGCTAATCTCTTTTACTCATTTCATTCAATGCTTAATTTAGTTATACTAAAATTTCCGTATACTTAACTTAACTTAACTGCCTAAATTGAATAATATTTTAATTGACTGCCCGTGTAGTCTATACACTAACCAGACTGGATAAATAGATATACTAGCACTGGGTACCTAGTACCTCGAGCCATCACACCATCGGTCACAAAGTGTCTCCCGATGTGCAAATAGTGTGGCTAAAAAGCCATATAATAAATCTAGTGATAAGCCAAGTATAATAACACAATACGTATAGCCGTAGGCTATTAACGTTATAGTGCGGCATAATAAGCCGTAAAAATACAGTATGGCATGAAGCCATTTATAGAATAGCTGTTAGATTCCTATTGGCATGCCAACCTATCCAAACTAGTCAACTAGGCAAATTAGGGCATATTACAAGATTAAATATTTATTTTTAGGGTTTACTAGTCATTATACAATTCACTGTCAATGAAAATGTTGACCTTTTCATACATCATGCATAAGTTGGTTCTAGTATCAATGTTTCACAATTTACAGTTCAATATGCTGTCAATATAATGCAATTTACCATTTTTACAAGTTGGCATTCATTGCCAAATTACCTCAAGCATCATTGTATGTGAATGCCAAATTCTCAATTTTTGTGTGCTAGATTGGTCTAGCTTAAAGTCCTACTTCTCTTGCTTTTTAGCTTCTGGTCAAAGAAGCAAAATTGTAGCTCTATGTCTTATTGCACTTTGGGCAAAATTTCAGGTCATTCTGAGCTGTATAGACCAAGATATGCTTAATTTACTAAAGCAGGACAGATTGCACCTTTAGTGCAAAAATTGGTAAATTTTAGGTCACTTTTAGTTCTGGCAGTTTTGATACCCGAACTTGTGCAAGCTATTTGACTTGGTTCTGGCCGTTTCTGGGCTTTGGTGTCTTCATAAGAATTGTAGCTCTATGTCTAAGCTATCTATGATAAAAATTTCAGGTCAATTGGACCTGTTTTGAGTGAGTTATGGTCATTCTGATGACTACTATTCATATGGTCAAAAATTTGGATTGCAAGGTTGCCATTCTAGATTTGGTCATTTTTAAGGTCAATTTCTAGGCAGAATTTTAGCAACATTTCTGCATGAAAGTTGGCCTATTTGGTGTCTAGTTTTACCTTCCCATTGGCCTCATACCAATTGAGCTCACAGTTTTGCACTTATTACCTAATTTAGGTGCTGCCAATATACACAACCTGCATTTGAATATTACACTTCCAATTTTTGACAATCCTCCTCCTCCTAATACTTCAACATTTAATCATGGAACTTCTATATATATTGTACACAATTCCAGCAAGCATTTTGGGCAAAACACTCAAGTGCTCAATGCACACAATACACCATTAATGTTTAACATTTACTTCAACCCAAATTCAATGTACATTAACACTTATATTACACATACACTTCCATGGCAATTACATAAACTGCCCACCATTCAACGCCATCATATTTCATTAATAAATTTCATAAACTCACACACAAATTCATGATATTTAAGGCTGCCTAACATGGCAGTTTACTAAAGCATCAAAGTCTCACTTTTAAATCCTTAATTCAAATGTTCTAATTCAACAATTCACATTTAATCAATTTCTAGCACAAGTATTTTCATCAATCCAAGTGTAACCCTCATTTGCTTACTTATCAACATCCCAAAACATCAATTAAATTCATGAGATAATTAATCTCCCATGTTCTCATGGCTGCCCAAAATGAAGCAACAATACAAATCCCCATTTCAAAAGCTCAATCACAAGTTACACATGAGATTAACTTACTAGCATCACAAATTACTTTAATCCACACTAATTCCCATAAAATACCATCAATTACATATAAGAATAATTCACTTACCTTCCCTTTTCATGGCTGCCAAGAATTACACCCACCAAATACGCACTCAATTCCTTAAATTTTTTAACCAAACTACTCACCATAACTTCAATACAAACTTTAATTAAGCAAAGGAAGAAAAACTAGCACTAACCTCAACTTTAGCTTGACAAATCCTTGAAATTTCCTATCTTTTTTGCTGCCTATAGGTTGCCCATGGTGTAAGGATCATTTTTCATAGAGGAAGCTTGAAGAAATAATGGCTTAAAGGTAGGGGAATGGAGCTTGAACATGGGGCGGCTATATAGGAAGTTTAATGCTCCAATTCGGCCATGGGAAGGGTGAGTAGAGAAGATGATGAAAAATAGGCTGATTAGTGTCCTTATGTACCTTATATAGTGCCACCTAACCCCACTAACTTAGATTAGCATTTTAATAATCCAAAGTTTCATAATTCAATTTAATCCCCCCATATTTTTCCTAATTTTCATTACACATTTAATTTCCTTTTTCATGGGGTTCCCAAAATTTAATACTACTTATTTTTAATGGAAATTTAGGTCAAAAGGTAACTCTAGATGTCAAATGACCAAAATGCCCCTATTTGAGTGAAATTTGGACTTTTTCGGTGCTACCGATTTACTCCTTGTACCGCTGATTCCTTAATTTTTGTTTTTCTTTTATACTAACTTATTGATTTTTCTTTGAAATTTTTAATGTCAATTACACCTCATTAGACCTTTAATTATGTCCTGAAAATATTTCCCCAAGTTTCCCGTGATCCAGGGCTAGTCAACGGTCCTCGTCGTAACTTCCCAGTGCGATCACCCATCGCTACAGGTTCGGCTCATTTAACTTAGTCACATTTTATCTCTTTTATTTTTCCTTAATTTTTCTCATTACATATTTCATTATTTTATGCTTCCTCACTGTCAATTAAGTGTAGTTCCAGACATTTCGACTTTCTGAGGCAGGCAATAGTCATTGGAACAGTGGAACATACGGACTACGTAAAGTGAGGATGTTACAACTCTTCCTCTCTAAAGAGGAATTTCGTCCTTGAAATTCATCGGATTTAAACAACTGAGCTTATGGTTATCTCATAATTTTATTCACTTTCCCATCATTGTTTTCCTCTGCCTTTAGTATTCCTACTCATGAAATTCTTTTATTAAATAGTTTTTTGATCTCTCATACTAGGATTCTTTACCAGTCCTTCAGTCTCTTTTACCAATTCCAATTCTGTTAACTTGCCATTGTCTAGGTATTTTGCATTTGTTTCTTACAAAATCGTATATCTTGTTATCATCATGCTTATTTAATAACTATCACTACACACGAACTCCATCAATGAAAGGCATCTATTCTTGCTTCCAAAGGGAATAGCACTACAACTTCTAAATATATTTTCAAATACCTAAATCATTCTTTTCTGACAAAAATATCAAAATAATTATAAGAATCTATATCAATGTCCAGATATCTTTTCCCAACTCAGTTCAACGTACTGGTGTTCTGCACTTTTTCCCTCACAGTGTTTCATAGGGTACCGTTTGTATGCTAACTTGACACTTATTATTGTATACAAATTCTGTTAGTGGGAGGTATATGTCCCATCTCCCCTCAGATTCAATGACACAAGTTCTCAGTATATTCTCGAGGGCTTATCACATATTACAGGTTATTATTATCATTTCATTGTTTACAGGAACTCAATGAGTTTCAGAATTTACCTGAATTACTCATTTCGACTGTCCATTCGTCTGAGGATGATAAGTCGTATTGATATCTCTAAGCTTATAGCAATTACTGTGGTACAGGTAGTTCACATTAATGTAACCGAGTCACTAACTCTAGCTACCTTACAAGTGTAGTCTTTCGATAGGTTAGTTCTGAAGTTTTAAATTTCTGACTAGAATTTTCACATTTATCTCTAGTAATAGTACTCTATTCGGGCGTAACTGTATCAAATTATAGATTACTTACAAATATTCTTAGTTTATTGTACCACGAGGAAGCACGTAGCTCTATACAATAATCCCATGTCGGTACTATAATCTGCAGCTTACAACTACGTTATAACCTCATGAACTAGGTTTTCTACTTCTTTTACTAATGCCCTCTGTGACTCTGAGTCCATATCTTAACTTTGAACAATCAAAAGCAAACAAATCTGCATTAGTGTCACCTCGACTCTTATGAATGCAATGCATGTATGCACACTAGTTCTCTCTACTTATCTGTGCCTAGGAACGCCTAAACCGTGCTCTGATACCACAAAATGTAACACCCCTCACCCGTCTACATTGTAGCTAAGCAAGGCGTGCCACACGGAGTGCCAAAGCACCTAATCTTATATGATTTCATTATAGTTCTTGATTTACTTGTTCAAAAACTTTATCTGAGGTTTAGGCTATTTTTATTGTTTATCAAAATCTGACTAATTTAGAAAATTCAAAAATTTTTAATGATAATCCGACAGATTGCCGACTGTAATTTGGACTAACAGTTCTACTGAACCTACCAAAAACAATTTCAATATATGCTCAAATTCATAACTCAGATTATCTCAAAGCATTCTCATCAGTTTCTCAAACTCAGATTCAGTCTCAAAATTTCTTAAACTCAATCTCATTCAGAATCATTATGATTAAATAATCAATTCAAATATTAGAATTCTTATAATTCATTAACTTATATAATTTGCCAATTAAGTACATAAATTTATCAAGTACAGGATATACAAATGAAATTACAGTTACTAATTCACATTACAATAATAGCAGTAATTATAGTGTACAGATTATAAAACATGATTAAAAAGAGCCCTATCCACATGCATTGTTGATGTGGTGACAACCTTGAATTCTTCTGACAATTTTATAGATCTGGACTCCAAAAATCTCAGTCAACAGTCTACTGGTTTTACCTTCAATACCTGCGCGAGGAAGCATTTCCATCGCGCTATGCATTTATGCTTAGTGGTGCAATAGTATAACAAGAAATAATATATACAAATAAAGAAAGAAATAAATCATAATTCGGATAACCAGGAATCAATTATTCTAACTTTATTATATATTAAGTCTCTACGGTTCTGTAAATTGTATATTTGTTATGTTTCTATTGCTAATCTCTTTTACTCATTTCATTCAATGCTTAATTTAGTTGTACTGAGATTTTCGTATACTTAACTTAACTGCCTGAATTGAATAATATTTTAATTGACTGCCCGTGTAGTCTATACACTGACTAGACTGGACAAATGGATATACTAGCACTGGGTACCTAGTACCTCGGGCCATCATACCATCGGTCACAAAGTGTCTCCTGGTGTGCAAATAGTGTGGCTAAAAAGCTATATAATAAATTTGGCGATAAGCCAAGTATAATAACACAATACGTATAGCCGTAGGCTATTAACGTCACAGTGCAACATAATAAGCCGTAAAAACATAGTATGGCATGAAGCCATTTACAAAACTACTGTCAGAATCCTATTGGCATGCCAACCTATCCAAACTAGGCAAACTAGGGCATATTACAAGATTAAATATTTATTTTTAGGGTTTACTGGTCATTCTACAATTCACTGGTCAAAGAAAATATTGATCTTTTTATACATCATGCATAAGTTGATTCTAGTATCAACATGTCACAATTTACAATTCAATATGCTGTCAATATAATGCAATTTATCATTTTTACAATTTGGCATTCATTGCTAAATTACCTCAAGCATCATTGTATGTAAATATCAAATTCTCAATTTTTGTGTGCTAGATTAGTCTAACTTAAAGTCCTATTTCTCTTGGTTTTTAGCTTCTGGTCAAAGAAGCAAAATTGTAGCTCTATGTCTTATTGCACTCTAGGAAAAATTTTAGATCATTCTGAGTTCTATAGACCAAGATATGGTCAATTAACTAAAGCTGGAGGTGCAAAATTTGGTAAATTTTAGGTCACTTTTAGTTCTGGCAGTTTTGGTACCCGAAATTATGCAAGCTATTTGACTTAGTTCTGGCCATTTCTGGGCTTTAGTGTTTGCATAAGAATTGTAGCTCTATGTTTAAGCTATCCATGGTAAAACTTTTAGGTCAATTGGACCTGTTTTGAGTGAGTAATGGTCATCCTAATGACTACTGTTCATATGGTCAAAAATCTGGGTTGCAAGGTTGCCATTCTGGATTTGGTCACTTTTAAGGTCAGTTTCTAGGCAGAATTTTGGCAACATTTCTACATGAAAGTTGGCCTATTTGGTGTCTAGTTTTACCCTTCATTGGGCTCATACTAATTGAGCTCACAGTTTTGCACTTATTACCTAATTTAGGTGCTGCCAATATATACAACCTGCATTTGAACATTACACTTCCAATTTTTGACAATCCTCCACCTCCTAATACTTCAACATTTAATCATGGCACTTCTATATATATTGTACACAATTCCAGCAAGCATTTTGGGCAGAACACTTAAGTGCTCAATGCATACAATACACCATTAATGTTTAGCATTTACTTCAAACCAAATTTAATGTACATCAACACTTATATTACACATACACTTCCATGGCAATTACACAAACTGCCCACCATTCAACATCATCATATTTCATTAATAAATTTCATAAACTCACACACAAATTCATGATATTTAAGGCTGCCTAACATGGTAGTTTACTAAAGCATCAAAGTCTCACTTTTAAATCCTTAATTCAAATATTCTAATTTAATGATTCACATTCAATCAATTTCTAGCACAAGTATTTTCATCAATCCAAGTAGAACCCTCATTTGCTTACTTATCAACATCCCAAAACATCAATTAAATTCATGAGATAATTAATCTCCCATGTTCTTATGGCTGCCCAAAATGAAGCAACAATACAAATCCCCATTTCAAAAGCTCAATCACAAGTTTCACATGAGATTAACTTACTAGCATCACAAATTACTTTAATCCACACTAATTCCCATAAAATACCATCAATTACATATAAGAATAATTCACTTACCTTCCCTTTTCATGGCTGCCAAGAATTACACACACCAAATACTCACTCAATTCCTTAAATTTTTCAATCAAACGACTCACCATAACCTCAATACAAATTTAATTAAGCAAGGGAAGAAAAACTAGCACTAACTTCAACTTGAGCTTGAAAAATCCTTGAAATTTGCACTCCTTTTTGCTGCCTTTAGGTTGCCCATGGTGTAAGGACCATTTTTCATGGAGGAAGCTTGAAGAAATAATGGCTTAAAGGTAGGAGAATGGAGCTTCAATATGGGTCGACCATGGAGGTAGTTTGAAGCTCCAATTTGCCCATGGGAAGGGTGAGCAGAGAAGATGATGAATAATGGGCTGATTAGTGTCCTCATGTACCTTATATAGTGCCACCTAACCCCACTAACTTAGATTAACATTTTAATAATCCAAAGTTTCATAATTCAATTTAATCCCCCCATATTTTTCTTAATTTTCATTACACATTTAATTTCCTTTTTCATGGGGTTCCCAAAATTTAACACTACTTATTTTTTATGGAAATTTAGGTAAAAAGGCAACTCTAGATGTCAAATGACCAAAATGCCCCTCTTTGAGTCAAATTTGGATTTTTTCTATGCTACCGATTTACTCTTTGTACCGCCAATTCCTTAATTTTCGTTTTTCATTTATACTAACTTATTAATTTTTCTTTGACATTTTCAATGTCAATTACACCTCAGTAGACCTTTAATTATGTCCTGAAAATATTTTCCCGAGCTCCCCATGGTCCAGGGTTAGTTAACGGTCCTCGCCGTAACTTCCCATTGTGGTCACCCATTGCTACGGGTTTGGCTCGTTTAACTTAGTCACATTTTATTTCTTTTATTTTTCCTTAATTTTTCTTATTACATATTTCATTATTTTATGCTTCCTCACTGTCAATTAAATGTAGTTCCAGATATTTCAACTTTTTGGGGCAGGCATTAGTCATCGGAACAGTGGAACATACGGACTACGTAAAGTGAGGATGTTACAGAGTGTGCAAACTTTAATGAAGAAACCAAGTGGAAATAACGGCTAAATCAATGGTGCATAGTGATGGAACTCATTCGGCCATGGTGGACTTCAATGGGATTTCTCGGCTGGTTATTTCTCAAGGTTGAAGATGAGTATTCTGTTGTCCCAAAGTCTTATATATGTGTCCCAATTTATGAGTTAGTGGAGCACTAACTTTAATTTAATGTTTAATTATTCAAAGTTTCATAATTTGCATTTATGCCCTATTTTTTCACTACTAATATAATGTACCACATTTTAATTTTTCATGACATTTTCAAAGTATAATACCACTTATTTTTAATGGAGATTAAGGTCAAAAGACAACTCTATGTGTCAAATGATCAAAATGCCCTTCTTCGGGTTGTATTCCCGATCTTTCGATAACACCGATTTTTGTCGGTTTCTCGATTTTTCATTGTTTTCTTTATACTAATTTATTAATTTTCTTTGACGTTGCTAATGTCAATTACACATCGATAAACCTTTAATTATTTCCCAAAATTTAATTCCCAGGGTTCCCCATGGTCCTAGGGTTGGCAGTTGCCGTCGCCGTAACTTCCCAGTGTGGTCACCCATCGCTACGGTGCAGGCTCGTTTAACCTAGTTTCATTTTCTCTCTTTTATTTTTCTTTATTTTTTCTTGTATTTTCTTTTTATTTATTTCATCATTATATGTTTGCTCACTATCATCGAAGTGTAGTTCCAGAAATCCTGACTTGCCCAGACTGACATTAGGTCGCTGGAGCAACAAAACATACAGAATATGTGCAGGGTGGATGTTACAACTCTTCCCCTATAAATAAAAATTTTGTCCTCGAAATTTACCTAATATGAAGAGCTGAGGGAACTGTTGCCTCATTGTCTCCTCGCTCTCCCATGTTGCCTCTTCCGTGTTGTGGTGTCTCCATAGGATTTTCACTAGTGAAATTGTCTTGTTTCTGAGCTCTTTTATCTCTCGTGCCAGGATTTTAATCGGTTCTTCTTCATATGTCAAGTCAGGTTGTACAACAATTTCTTCTACTAAGATGACATGTGAAGGATCTGATCTGTATCTTTTGAGCATCGAGACATGGAAAGGCTAATCTGTAGGCTACTGGTCCCACACGTTCAATAACTTCATATGGGCCAATGAACCTAGGGCTTAATTTTCCCTTTTTCCCGAATCTCAACACTTTCTTCCACGGTGATACTTTGAGAAATACCTTCTTGCCAACTTCATACTCAATGTCCTTTCTTTTTAAGTCAGCATAAGATTTCTGTCGGTCCGAGGCAACTTTCAAATTGGCCTTTATCAGTTTCACCCTTTCCTCTGTCTGTTTTACTAGGTCTGGTCCCACTAGCCTATCTTCACCCAATTCAGTCTAACATACAGGTGTTCTGCATTTTCTCCCATACGGTGCTTCATAGGGTGCCATTTGTATGCTAGCTTGATAGCTATTATTGTATGCAAATTCTGCCAGTGGAAGGTATCTGTCCGAACATCCCTCAAACTTAATAACACAACTCCTCAGCATATCCTCGAGGACATTTCACATATGTTCAGTTATTATTATCATTATCAGTTCAATTTATTATTTGCAATAACTCAATGAGTTTCAAAATTTACCTGGATTATTCTTTCTGACTGCCATCCGTCTGAGGATGAAAAGCAGTACTAAAATGGAGTTGTGTGCCTAAGGATTCTTATAATTTCTTCCAAAATCTAAATATAAACCTCTGGTCTCTATCAGATATAATGGAAAGCAGAATTCCATGTAGTTTAACTATTTCACTGATGTACAACTCTACTAGCTTTTCCAGTGAGTAGTCAATTTTGACTAGCAGAAAATGTGCTGATTTGGTCAACCTATCCACAATCACCCATACTGCATCATGCCTCTTCTGAGTGAGAGGTAGACCACTGACACAGTCCATAGTGACTCAGTCCCATTTCCATTCAGGTATGTTTATAGGCTATAACAAACCTGATGGAATTTGATGTTCTGCTTTGACTTGCTGACATGTCAAGCTTCTAGTTACATAAACAGCTATGTCCTTCTTCATACCCGGCCACCAGTATCGAAGTTTCAGGTCATGGTAAATTTTTGTGCTTCCTGGGTGCATAGCATACACACTGTTATGTGCTTCTCTCATAATACTGGTTTTCAATTCTTTATCATCTGCTACACACACTCTTTTTTTATAGTACAGACACCCATTTTCTTTCACTTCATATTCAATATCCTTTCTCTCAGTGATTTTGTCCATAACAGCCATTAATTTCTCATCTGTCTTCTGCCCATCCTGTATCTATTGTAACAGATTTGGCTTCACTTGTAACTCAGCCAAAATAACTCTTTCATAAGTTAAGGACAGTTAGGCATTCAGAGATCTTAATGCTACAATAGATTTTCTGCTTAAGGCATCAACGACTACGTTTGCCTTCCCAGGGTGGTAGTCAATCAGAAAATCATAATCTTTCAGGAATTCAATCCATCACCTCTGTCTCAAATTAAGTTCTTTCTGGGTTGGCAGATACTTCAGACTCTTATGGTCTGTGTATATGTAGCATTTTTCTCCATACAAGTAATTCCACCATATCTTCAATGTGAAGATAATTACTGCTAACTCCAAATCATGAGTAGGGTAATTCTTTTCATGTGGCCTTAATTGCCTGGAAGCATATGCGACCACTTTCCCTTCTTGCATGAGTACACACCCTAACCCATTATGTGAGACATCACTATAGACTATGAAGTCTTTTCCCAATACTGGCTATGTTAACACTGGTGCCTTTGTTAACATAGCCTTCAGCCTCTTAAAACTAGCTTGACACTTGTCATTCCAATCATATTTCATATTCTTTTGTAGTAATTTGGTCATTGGAGCAGCTATCAGGAAAAATCCCTTTACAAATCTTCTATAATATCCAGCTAACCCCAAGAAACTTCTGATCTCAGTTGTATTTCTGGGAGGCTTCCATTCCATCACTGCTTCAATCTTCTTGGGATCCACTCTAATCCCTTCAACTGATACTATATGTCTAAGGAATGCAATCTCATTCAATCAGAACTCACACTTGGACAATTTAGCATACATTTTCTTCTCTTTTAGAGTTTGCAGAATAATTCTCAAATGCTCATCATGTTCTGCTTTATCCTTGTAATACACCAAGATGTCATCAATGAAGACCACTATGAACCGATCTAAATATGGATGGAAGTTACGATTTATAAGGTCCATGAATGCTACTGGAGTTTTTGTTAACCCAATTGGCATCACCAGGAATTTATAATGCCCATACCGGATTCTGAATGCAGTCTTAGGCACATCTGCATCCTTAACCCTTAGCTGATGATACCCTGATCTGAGATCAATCTTAGAAAACACATCGGCTCCCTTCAACTGATCAAACAGATTGTCAATTTTAGGCAACGGATACTTGTTCTTCACTGTTACTTTGTTAAACTGCCGGTAGTCAACACATAACCTCAGTGTCCCATCTTTCTTCTTTACAAACAGTACCGGAGCTCCCCACGGTGACACACTAGGGCGTATGAACCCCTTGTCTAGTAATTCTTGTAGCTGGATTTTTAACTCTTTCAATTGAGCAGGTGCCATCATATACGGAGTAATTGAAATCAGAGCTATACTCGGCATAATCTCAATAGCAAATTCAACTTTACTTTTTGGTGGCAAACTAGGCAATTGCTCAGGAAATACCTCAGAGAAGTTCCTTACTGTGGGTATGTCAGACAAGTCAAATTTACCTTACCTAGTGTTAACCATGTGTGCCAGATAGGCTTTACACCCTTTTCTCATCCATCTCCTTACAACTGTAACTGAGATGACATTGGACAAGAAATTTGTCCTTTCACCCATAACTATTATTTCTTCATTCTCTGCAGTTTTCAGAGAAATTCTCTTCAATTTACAATCTACCATTGCCTGATGATGGAATAACCAATCCATTCCCAAAATCATGTCAAACTCATGGAAAGGCAGTTCAATTAAGTCTGTCGAGAACTCTTTCCCTTGAATCTTCAATGGACAGCCCTTATATACCTTGTTTACTACCACACTGTGGCCTAGCGGATTTGTGACCAGGATGTCTTAGTCATTTTCCTCTGCTGGTATTCCCTTTTTCTACGGGTAGCTTGATACAAATATATGAATGAGTAGATCTAAGATCCACTAATGCATGCATAGAAGTATTATAGAGGAAACTAGACACATAATGGCATAACTTTGGTGAAGAAACCCTGCCCAGAAAACCAAACCAAGTTGACCTAAAAATTGCCCTAATCCGGGTGACTTGCATTCTGCCTGGGCAAAATGACCAAATGAACAGTGTTTATTCCTTTAGTCATAACTCAGTGTAGAAAGGTTCAATTGACCTAAAATTTTACCAGCAGATAGCTGAGACATAGATCTACAACTTTTATGAAGAAACCAAACCCAAATTTTGATAATAACATGTTCAAAAACTGACCTGTATTCAATGTACAAAACACTATAGATTTGGTTCTGTCCAGAAAATGTGGAAAATTTACAATCCGGCCAGTTATGGTATTTAGGTGATAACTTGAGCTACAAAACTCCAAATAGAGTGATTCAAAAAAAGAAATGTAACTAGACACAATAAGGAACAACTTTCATGAAGACAACTTTGCCAAATTCCTACTGCACAAATGACCAATGAAACAGTAAACTTAGTGCTTGAAATCTGAAAATTGTGAATAACTAATACTAAGCTTTGAAATGGTATTGGCAACCAATACTAACAACTTTAGAATACAAAATGTGGTATGTTGGGAATATTAGAACCAATGTACCTATTGTCTATGCAAAAGTCAATATTTTAGTTGATTAATGAAAAAAATAGTAACACTTAAATTTCAATTTCAAGAATTGAAAATTTTAAAGGTGTAACATGCCCTAGTACACCTAGTAAGATTGGTTTGGATAGGTTGGCATGCCAATAGGGTTCAGTTAGCAGTACTGCACATGGCATTATGCCATTTTGTGATTTTATAGCTTTTAGCCATTCTGACACTGTGATGATACTTAGCCTTGTGCCTAATGTTTACTACAGCTTATTAGTTTTTCTGTTGCACATTGGAAGATACATATGTGACCGATAGTGTGACAGCCCGAGGTACTTGATACCCAGTACCAGTTTACCCGTTTATTCAGTCCAGTCATCCAGTATAGGTTACTTGGGCAACCAAAAATGAAAGTTGATAAACTTAATGAAATAATGAATATAACAAGTACCAAATAAATAAGACTACAAATAATTATCGAAAATTGTCTGCATGAGACATCAATACATTTACTGCATATTTATTTTCTTTTAGTTCTTTTTATTTTATTGTTGACACCACTAAGCATTATTGCTTAGCGCGCTGCTTTTTGCCACGCATAGGTTCTGGAGAGACCGATAGAGAGCCCAGTAGACCACAGACTGGGTGAGGCCATCCACAGTTCTGCATAGTATCCGTGTCACCTCACATACTTCAGTGCATTAGTAGGACACTAGGTTTCATTTTGGTATTTTATAATCAAACTTTTATTTTCTCATGTATAGTTGAGACTTATGTAATATATTTTGGTATTAATGTAAATATTTGTAATTTGTGTTTATAAATGAAAAATTGAGTATTTAATTATGACTTCTATATGAATATCATGTGAAATGAATGAATGAGAAATGGAAGTATTGTTGAGAAATATTGAGACTTTGTTGATAAAATGGAGTTTGGGAATGATTGAAAACTTATTGGAAGTGTTTTTCACAGGTTCCAAAGAACTGTTTTCTCCATTTTTAGCCGGTATTCTGCCGGATTTTCTATAAAATTTACAGAACCTCAAATAAATTTATAATTTCAATTAATGACTTAAATGAATTATATTTCACAAATTGTACTCATAACTATTAATAAAAATAAATTAAGGAAGAATAAAGATGATTGAAATAAAATAGGGTGTTCAGGTACATTGTGTGACATATCTTACTCGACTATACTGTAGATGGGTAAGGGGTGTTACAGTTTTACTAAGTCTGGTCCCACTAGCTTATCTTCACCCAATTCAGTCCAACATACAGGTGTTTTGCATTTTTTCCCATACAGTGCTTCATAGGGTGCCATTTGTATGCTAGCTTGATAGCTATTATTGTATGCAAATTCTGCCAGTGGAAGGTATCTGTCCCAACTTCCCTCAAACTCAATAACACAACTTCTCAGCATATCCTCGAGGACCTATCACATATGTTCGGTTATTATTATCATTATCAGTTTAATTTATTGTTTGCAATAACTCAATGAGTTTCAAAATTTACCTAGATTATTCTTTCTGACTGTCTATCCATCTGAGGATAAAATGCCATACTAAAATGGAGTTGTGTGCCTAAGGATTCTTGTAATTTCTTTCAAAATCTAGATGTAAACCTCGGGTCTCTATCAGATATAATGGAAAGCGAAATTCCATGTAGTTTAACTATCTCACTAATATACAACTCTGCTAATTTTTCCAGTAACTAGTCAATTTTGACTGGCAGAAAATGTGCTGATTTGGTCAACCTGTCCACAATCACCCATACTGCATCATGCTTCTTCTGAGTGAGAGGTAGACCACTGACAAAGTCCATAGTGACTCGGTCCCATTTCCATTCAGGTATGTTTATAGGCTGTGACAAACTTGATGGAATTTGATGTTCTACTTTGACTTGCTGACATGTCAAGCATCTAGGTACATAGTCAGCTACTTCCTTCTTCATACTTGGTCACCAATATCAAAGTTTCAGGTCATGGTATATTTTTGTGCTTCCTGGGTGCATAGCATACACACTGTTACGTGCTTCTCTCAGAATACTGGTTTTCAACTCTTTATCATAGGTACACACACTCTTTCTTTATAGTACAGGCACCCATTTTCTTCCACTTCATATTCAGTTTCCTTTCCCTCAGTGATTTTGCCCATAATAGCCATTAATTTTTGATCTGTCTTCTGCCCATCCTGTATCTGTTGTAACAGATTCGGCTTTACTTGCAACTCAGCCAAAATAAATCCGTCATGAGTTGAGGATAGCTGGGCATTCAGAGATCTTAATGCAATAATAGATTTTCTGCTTAAGGCATCAACGACTACGTTTTCCTTTCCAGGTTGGTAGTCAATCACACAATCATAATCTTTCAGGAATTCAATCCATCACCTCTGTCTCAAATTAAGTTCCTTCTGGGTTGGCAGATACTTCAGACTCTTATGGTATGTGTATATGTAGCATTTTTCTCCATACAAGCAATGCCACCATATCTTCAATGCAAAGATAATTGCTGCTAACTCCAAATCATGAGTAGGGTAATTCTTTTCATGTGGCCTTAACTGCCTTGAAGCATATGCGACCACTTTCCCTTCTTGCATGAGTACAAACCCTAACCCATTATGTGAAGCATCATTGTAGACTACGAAGTCTTTTCCCAACACTGGCTATGTTAACACTAGTGCCTTTGTCAATATAGCCTTTAGCCTCTCAAAACTAGCTTGACACTTGTCATTCTAGTCATATTTCATATTCTTGTGTAGAAATTTGGTCATTGGAGCAATTATCAGGGAAAATCCCTTTACAAATCTTTTATAATATCCAGCTAACCCCAAGAAACTTCTGATCTCAGTTATATTTCTGGGAGGCTTCCATTCAATCACTGCTTCAATCTTCTTAGGATCCACTATAATCCCTTCAGCTGATACTACATGTCCAAGGAATGCAATCTCATTCAACCAGAACTCACTCTTGGATAATTTAGCATACAGTTTCTTCTCTTTTAGAGTCTGCAGAACAATTCTCAAATGCTCATCATGTTTTTCTTTATCCTTGGAATACAACAGGATGTCATCAATGAAGACCACTATGAACCAATCTAAGTATGGATGGAAGATATGATTAATAAGGTCCATTAATGCTGCTTGAGTGTTTGTTAACCCAAATGGCATCACCAGGAATTCATAATGCTCATACTAGGTTCTGAATGCAGTCTTAGGCACATATACATCCTTAACCCTTAGCTGATGATACCCTGATCTAAGATCAATCTTAGAAAACACACCGGCTCCCTTAAACTGATCAAACAGATCATCAATTCTAGGCAACAGATACTTGTTCTTTACTATTACTTTGTTTAACTGCCGGTGGTCAACACATAACCTCAGTGTCCCATCTTTCTTTTTTACAAATAGTACCAGAGCTCCCCACGATGACACACTAGGGTGTATGAACCCCTTGCTTAGTAATTCTTGTAGCTAGATTTTTAACTCTTTCAATTCAGCAGGTGCCATCCTATACGGAGCAATTGAAATCAGAGCTGTACCTGGCATAATCTCAATAGCAAATTCAACTTCCCTTTTTGGTGGCAAACTAGGTAATTCCTCAGGAAATACCTCAGAGAAGTCCCTTACTATGGGTATGTGAGACAAGTCAAATTTACCCTGCCTAGTGTCAACCACGTGTGCCAGATAGGCTTCACACCCTTTTCTCATCCATCTCCTTGCAACTGTAGCTGAGATGACTTTGAACAAGAAATCTGTCCTTTCACCAACAACTATTATTTCTTCATTCTCCGTAGTTTTCAGAGAGATTCTCTTCAATTTACAGTCTACCATTGCCTGATGATGGGATAACCAGTCCATTCCCAAAATCACATCAAACTCATGGAAAGGTAGTTCAATTAAGTCTGCCGAGAACTCTTTCCCTTGAATCTTCAATGGACAGTGTGACACCCCTTATCCATCTACAGTGTAGCCGAGCAAGATATGTCACACAGTGTGCCGGAGCACCAAATCATATTTCAATTCAATTTAACCTTTTTACTTATTTATTTACAATTTTTGATTAATCTGAATTTTTCACAAATTTTATAGAAAATCCGGCAGAGTGCCGGCTGTAAATTGGAAAAATAGTTCTTCTGAATCTGTTAAAAACACTTCCAATAAAATCATCATATCATTCTCAGTCAACCACCAATATATTCTTACCAATTTCTCAAAATTCAATTCATTTCATATCACACTCAATTCAATGAGAAATGCTCACATTTATTACTGAACATAGTTCAGAGATAATTACATCAAAAACATAATTACATGAGTTTATAATATACATTACAGAAGTTTATAAAATACGAAATACCAAAATACCAAAATACCAAAAGTGGCCTAACGTCTTACTAAATACACTGTAAATGTGAGGTGACTCTGGACTCCGTATATAGATATGAAAGCTCACCCTGTATGAGGTCTGCTGGACTCCCCAGCTATGTCTCCAGTACCTGCGCATGGCAAAAGCGACGCACTAAGCAATTTTGCTTAGTGGTGACAATATAAAATAAAATAGCTAAAATAAAGTAAATATGCAAAATGTGTGTGTTTACATTTTTAGTAGACTTAATTCCTGATATTTATTATAGTATTATTCGATTAAAATTTGGTAAGATTTATTATCATTACCCGAGTAACCCATACTAGTTAACTGGACTGGATAAATGGGTAAACTGGCACTGGGTACTAAGTACCTCAGACCATCACACCATCGGTCACATTGTGTCTCCTGGTGTGCAACAGAACAGCTAATAAGCTGTAATAACTATCAGGGATGAAACCCAAATACAATATCTCAATCAACATAGCCAAAGGCTATTTTATCACAAAATGGCACGTGAGGCCATAAAACACAGAATGGCATGAAGCCATATGCAGTACTGCTAACAGAATCCTATTGGAATGCCAACCTATCCAAACCACTCTTGCTAGGTGTACTAGGGCATGTTACACTTTTAAATTGTACAATTCTAGAAATTTAAGTTTAGGTGTTACTATTCATTTTATTAGTCAACTAAAATGTTGACTTTTGCATAGGCAATAGGTACCTTGGTTCTAATACTCCCAATATACCACATTTTGCATTCTAAAATTGTTGGTATTGGTTGCCAATACCATTTCTAAGTTTAATGTTAATTGTTTAAAATTTTTAGTTTTCAAGCTTTGTATTTTCTATTCTATTAGTCATTTTTTCAGTGGGAATTTGGCAAAATGATCAACATGAAAGTCATTCCTTATTTTGTCTAGTTACATTTCCTTTTTTGAATCACTTAATTTGGGGTTTTGTAGCTCAAGTTATGGCCCAAAAACCACAACTGGCTAGATTATAATTTTTCCAGAATTTCTGGACTGACCAAATCTACAGTATTTTGAGCAGTGATTGCAAGTCACTTCTTGAATATGTTATGGTTATAATTTGGGTTAGGTTTCTTCATGAAAGTTGTAGGTATATATCTCAGCTTGTTTTTGGTAAAATTTTAGGTCAATTGGACCTTTCTACACTGAGTTATGACCAAATGACTAAACACTATTCATTTGGTCATTTTGCCCAGGCAGAATGCAGGTCACCTGGATTAGGGAAATCTTTAAGTCAACTTAGTTTGGTTTTCTAGGCATGGTTTCTTCACCAAAGTTGTGCCATTATGTGTCTAGTTTCATGTTCAATTAGCCTTACACCAATTAAGCCTCTACAACTTCAATTATTACTGCCCAAACCTACTGGACTCATGCCCAGTTCTGCAGGTCACCAAGGGCAGCCACACCAACTTCAATTCCCACTAAACCAACCACTTCATTTCTTATTCAAACAAAAACAAATGGTCACTAATTGACCATTAAAACCTACTTTCACCATTACATGATCAAAGTCTCATTTTCATCCCAAACCCTAACTCAACTATCTCAAACCATGCATTATAACTTGTATTTCATTACTCCACTTAAGAGATTAATACTAAGGGCAGCCATACTACCATTTTAGCTCCATGAAAATCATCAAAATCTTACCCCAACCAAGGCTGTTGAAAATATGGATGGGCATACACATGGTATTTATTAAATTTCTTTGTAATTTTGCACTCAATCATACTCCTTCAACATGAATTTAAAGAGAAAATCAAGTTTAAGTCACTAACCTCTAATGGAGCTAATCCAAAGTTTGAAAGAACTCTTCCTTTTGATTTCTTTTCGCTCCCAAAAGCTTTACTATGAGGAAAGAACAAGTTTTTGTATTGGGAACATAGGGTTTTGTTGGGTAAAAATCAAGCAAATCAAGCTTGGTAAAGCTTGGCTATGGAGGATATGGTGTGGCAAGGAAGAAGAGAGGAAGAGCAAGTGGTTGTTCCATAAATTTTTGACTTCTTTTCTGCCTATTTCATGTATTATAAGTATTGTTCTTTAATTTGATTGGTTAAGCATTTTAATTACCTCATGCTTACATAAGCGTGAGGTAATAAATCATTTAATCTCAATTTCTCTTCTTCCTTTTTCTATTCATTTTTAATTAATTTTTCATCAATATTTGTTCATATTTTATGTAATATAATTCACTTATATAAATGGACAAGTTGGTAAAAAATTATCTCTGAAGACGAAATGACCAAAATGCCCTCCGTTTGGCTTAACGAGCCAAAATTGTGTGTAGCGATTGATTAAATTTTCCTTATGTTTTCTTAACATTTTATTGTCATTGGAACCCTAATAATCCTTCCCTGAGGTCCCAAAAATTATTTCATGAAGTTTTCCCTAGGTCTAGGGTTGCTAACGGCCTTCGCTGTCACTTCCCTTTCGGGTTACTCATCCTTGGGGTTTCGGCTCGTTTAACTTTAGTGTATTTCATTCCTATAAATTTTTCTTGATTGTTATGAGCATTATTTAGTATCTTTATAACTCCTCACTCTAGTCTATTTATAATTTCAAACATTCTAGCTGCCTGGACCGACATTGGTCACCGGAATAGTAGACTGTACGGACTAGCTAAAATGAGGATGTTACAGACAGCCCTTATATACCTTGTTTACTACCACACTGTGGCTTAGCGGATTTGTGACCAGGATGTCTTGATCATTTTTCTCTACTGGTATTCCCTTTTCTATGGGCAGCTTGATATAAATATATGAATGAGTAGATCCAGAATCCACTAATGCATGCATAGAAGTGTTATAGAGGAGGAACGTACCCTTGATGACATCTGGAGCATCCTGCTCCTCCTGTGCCCTCATACCATAGGCTCTGCCTGGTATTCTACCTTCTGCTCTCTCCACAGACTCTGATAAAGGTCTCTATGAAGTATCAGCTACCTCAGCCTTACTCGGCTTTCTACCCCTTGGAGCTGGAGGGGTAGGGCTAATAGTTGATACAGAAGTAGATGCAGTAGTTATGCGCGGACAATCTCGGATTAGGTGGTCTGTAGACCCACACCATGAAAAAGCACCTATCATTCTCCAACATTCCCCCTTATGCCACTTTTGGCAATGTGGGCAAGTAACAGATACTGTTGGGGCTGGTCTCCTGAACCCTATCCCTAGAGAGCTAGCCACTGAAGGTTTGGACTGGCCTCTCCTCGGTGCAAACTGAGATTTGGGCCTCTGTGACTGACCCTGACTTAGTGCTCTACTGAAACTCTGAGTAGGCGAACCTCTAAATTTCTTACTAGGGGCAAAAGATGTACTAGTTTGACCCTAACCTCTTTTCTGCTGTCTGTCCCTTCTGCTCTACTCATTTATTCCAACTTTTTTGACCTTCAGGGCGGCTTCCACTAACATGGCAAACTCTGTAATCCCCAAGGCTGTAATCATTACTTTAATGTTATCATTGAGTTCTTCCTCAAATCTCTTACATCTCTCGGCCTCATTAGGAACTATTTCTTGCCCATAGTGGCTCAGTCTGACAAATTATCTTTCATATTCAGCCACTGTCAGCTGTCTTTGGTGTAGGGTAATAAATTCCCTTCTCTTCTCTCCCAGGTATACACTGCCTACATACTTTTTTTTGAACTCAGTGAGCAGGTTCCCTCCTGTCTCCTGGCTTAGTCATAGATGGAGCGTGACTTTCCACCTCCTCATTGACCGCTCTCTGCGATGTGGAGTCCATATTCTGATCAAAATAACCAATCAAACGATTTGCATTAGAGTCATCTTAACACTTACAAATGCAATGCATAGTATGCAATCTATCTAGGTCCAGAAATGCCTAAACTTGGCTCTGATACCACTAAATGTAACACCCCTCATCCATCTACTGTATAGCTGAACAAGGCATGCCACACGACATGCTGGAGTACTTAGTCTGTGATAATCTTATTTTCTGAACTCAATTTGATTTAAGAAGTCTTTATGTGATATTCATAACATACTGGTTCTATTTTCATATTTTAATAAAATTAGTGTTTCAAAAATGGTAATAAAAATCTGGCAAAGTGTCGTCTGTATTTCGGATAAAATGTCCTTCTAAACCTGTTAAAAGTAGTTCAATACGATAATCTCAACCTTCCAACTAATTTTTCAGTCTCAAAATATCACAGTTTCAAAATACAGTCCATTATAATTTACATTCATCCAAACACTCTCGATAGGAGTTTACTATGTACAATTTATCACAAACCTTAAAGTTTTAGAATATACAAATTACATAACAAAATGTCAAAATACAACTGATAGTCATTACACAAGATCCTAAGTCCTACCATATATGCAGTGTAGTGCAGATGACTTTGGACTCATGTGCAGACTTGATATCTCACCCGGTCGTAGGTCTGCTGGGCTCCCCAGCTGTGTCTCCAATGCCTACGCGTAGTGAAAGTAATGCAGTAAGCAATTCTACTTAGTGGTGCCAATTATAAAGAAAAATACAATAAAATAAAATAATTTAACTGTTTATGAATTTTAGATGTTAGTATGCTTTGCAAACTCATATTTTAGTTTTGCTTATTTTGGTGGTTCTGTATTTCAATAAACTTTATTTAGCTGTCTGAAATTAATAATGCTTAAATTAACTGCCCATGTAGCCTATACACTGACTAGACTGGATAAACGGATATACTAGCACTGGGTACCTAGTACCTTGGGTCATCACACCATCGGTCACAAAGTATCTCCTGGTGTGCAAATGGTGTGGCTAAAAAGCCATTTAATCAATCAGGCAATAAGCCGAGTATAATAATAAAATCCGTATAGCCATAGCTATTAAAATCATAGTGCGGCATAATAAGCCGTGTAAACACAATATGGCATAAAGCCATTTACAGAACAGCTGTCAGAATCCTATTAGCTTGTAACACCCCTATGTTTGGTAGTGCATTTTACTGTTCCGGTGACCAGTGTCTATCCGGACAGTTAGGATACCTAGAACCAAATTTAAATATAAGTGAGGAGATATAAAATAATGAAATACAAGAAAGGAAAATATAAGAAAAACAAAGGAAAAATAATAACAATGAAATGTAACCAAGTTAAACGAGCCAGCACCGCAGCGATGGGTGACCGCATGGGGAAGTTACGGCGCAGGCAATAACCGACCCCAGGACTGCAGGGAACCCTCGGAATTTAGTTTCGAGACAAAATTAAAGACTTATTAAAATATAAATGTCATTAGAAATATCAAAGAAAAATTAATTAATTAGTACAAAGAAAAATGAGAAATCAAGAAAAAGACAAAACTTGGTGTTACCGAAAAATCAGGAATACAACCCGAATAGGGGCATTGTGGTCATTTGACACCTAGAGTTGTCTTTTGACCTAAATGTCAATGAAAAATAAATGGTATTACATTTGGGAAAATCAAATGAAAAATGGAATTAAAGATAAAATGTAAATTAAGAGAAATTAAGGTTAAAATTGTAATTTTTGAAACCTTAGATTATAATATCATTATTCTAGGTTTAGTGGAGCACTAAGTGGATACATTAATACTTAAAATGAGGGCAGAATCTTCCACTCACTTCATCATCCTCACCAAGCTCTCCCATGGCTGAAAATGGTGTCCCAACTTTCCTCCATGAAAACCACCCATGCAAGCTTAAGATCACCTTCATTTCAAGCTAAATTCTTAAACTTCCTTCATTAATCTTTGCCTACACACAAGAAGTCCAAAAGAGATAAGTGGTTATTTTTAATTCTTGTTTCATTAAAAGTGTAACTAAGGTTGTGGGTAGTTGAATTATGGAAGAATTTTTGAGGTTTGATGAATTGTTGGTGATGGAGCATTTTAGCAGCCATGGAACTTCATCATTTACAGCTTGTCTTTGCATGTAAATGGTTGTTGAGATGTTAAATTAAGTGTTTAAATGTATTGGAGTTGGTTTTCATATATAAAGTTTGATTTGTAAGCTTAAAAAGTAAAAATGAAAGTTGATGTGTATGTGTAATTTTTGGGTAGCCTCAAAATGGAAATTGGTAAGGTTCAAATTCATGAAATGTTGTTGAAATATTGTACAAAAAAATGGCAGCATATATGTGTGTGGAATAGTAGTGATAGGTATATAATTTGATGATGGAAGTTTGTGTGATAATTAGAAGTATTTATGTGTATATATTATTGGGATTAAACTTGTGAATTGTGGCTGCATTTGGTGTATTTTGAAAGTCGTTATATTCTGTCCAAGTTGACCTATAATGTAGAGAATTGAATGGTTTTGGTTAGTGCCAAATGCAGAATGGTATGGAGAAGTGAGGAGGTAGTTGGTGAATGTGTGTTAGTTTGGTGTTTGGAAAGCATGTAGAAGGCAGTGTGCAAATGGACCTATAACCCTATGTGTGTGACTCCAATTGGTATGAGGCCAATTGAAGGTGAAACTAGGCACAAAATGTGCCAACTTTCATGAAGAAAGCCTACCTAAATTCTGTCCAAAAAGTAACTTGAAAAATGACCAAATCCGGATTAGTGACTTGAAAGCCTGAAATTTGACCATTTGGGCAGCAGTTAGTATTTTGACCATAACTTACTCAAAACAGGTCCAAATGACTTGAAATTTTTACCATGAATCGTTTATACATTGATCTACAATTCTTATGAAGACACCAAAGCCCAGAAATGGCCAGAACCAAGCCAAATAGCTTGCACAAGTTCAGGTACCAAAACTGGCCGAACCAAAAGTGACCTAAAAATGACCTAAGCCTACCATTTTAGTGCATTCTGTCCAGTATTGGTAAATTAACCATATCTTGGTCTATACAACTCAGAATGACCTGAAATTTTTCCCTACGTGTAATAAGACATAGACCTACAAGTTTGTAGTTTGGACTGAAACCCGAAAATCGAGGGAACTAGGTCGTTCGGCTAGGTCAAAATAGTACACCGAAATCTAGTAAATTGCAATAAAATACAATACACTTGGAAATGAAATTGACAACATATACCAACACTAAAGGGCTATAAAATGTGACATATTAGTAACATTAGAATTGACTCACTTAGAGTGCATCAAGGGTCAATATTATAGGTTGACTAATGAAATGAATTGAAGGGAATAGTACCAAGAAAATTTAAATATTGGATTTTATTATTAAAAACAAATTTATTAAGTACTGAAACACTTTAAATTATGTGTTTCAGTTGAAAATGATATTGAAAAGCATAAGGAACACTGAGTCAGGGCCAAGAGGCATATATCAGAGGTTTGTGCACAATACTTTTATATTCACTACTTTTACTAGAAAATTTATTTGGAGAATTGAGTTATGAATAATTTTTTATTGTTTTGACTTGGGAATTTTATTTGGAAATTATTGTGTTGCCTACTTTGCAAATGGAAATTTTGAGATAAAATATGATTTGTGGTTTGTATGAAATAATTAAATATTGTGATTTGGAATTATTTTGATTCACACTTGGCATGACAATATTACTATGTTCCTCCTCCACTTATAGGGTGAGTGTGATTATATTCCTTCCTCTTTGACTTGCCAATATGAGGTGAGTGTGATGAGTACTCATTATCTAGCTAGCTACCTCCCTCATTGATTTCGATTAGTGGGGTGAGTATGCCTTATCGTGGTGTACAACACGGCATCTTCGGAAAATTTATGTCATGACCTAAGTTGTGTTATTGATTGGCAACACTGTGTTATTCAATTGTTTGATCAAATTTGTGTTATATGAGCTTTGAAAAATTGTGAATTGTTTGGTTTGTAAATTGTTAATAAAAGTTTTACATATCGCATTTTAAATTGTTATTGTGCACCACTGAGTAAATTTTACTCAGCGATAGCTTTTTCATTGCTATCGCAGGTAGACAGACGGACAGAGCACCAGAGTAAGCTGCTTGTGCTATATTTTGAGATTTCACCCGGTATATTGAGTATACCATATTTTGTAGTTTTTGTTGTAATGTATTTGCACTGTATGTATATATTGTACTTGGTCTTGAGCAGTTGTAAACTAAAATTGTAAATTATTTTGGCTTGTAAAAATATTGTGGTATATTTATCTTATCTCAGCTTTTGGAAACACTGGAAAATTGATTATTGAACTGAATTGATAATGTTGAGAAATTTATTGTGTTGAACAAATTTATTGGAGTTTGGGATTGAGAAATATATTAGAAGTGCTTTTTACAGGTTTTTGAAGAACTATTTTATTCAAAATACAGATGGCACTCTGTCAAAATTTTTATAGAAATTATTAATAATTCAAATGTGTTATCTGATTTCACTTCAGTTAAAAAAAAAAATTTAACACCTGTAAATAGTGCTCACCACTGTAAAAAGAAGTAAGAAAATGTTTAAAATCCCTTGTAGTGTATTTAATGGATTATCAGTAGACGAAGTTAGTAATTCATTAGGTATACTATGGGATCATGTTATGCTTTGCGGAGGGGTAGAGTGTGACATAGCTTGCTAACCTATCCAAACTAGTCAACTAGGCAAACTAGGGCACATTACAAATTAATTGTTTAATTCTTTATTTTTAGGGTTTACTAGTTATTATGTAATTCACAAGTCAATGCAAATGTTGACCTTTTTAGACATCATGGATAAGTTGATTCTAGTATCAACATGTCACAATTTGCATTTCAATATGCTACCAATATAGTGCAATTTTCAATTCTCACAAGTTGGCATTTATTGCCAAATTATTTCTAGGCTTTATTTTATAATTTTCTCAATTTTTTCAGTTTTTGTGTGCTAGATTGATCTAGCTAAATGTCTTGTTTCTCATGGTTTTTAGCTTCTGGTCAAACAAGAAAATTTGTAGCTCTATGTCTTATTGAACTTTTGACACTAATTTCAGGTCATTCTGAGTTGTATAGACTAAGATATGGTTAATTTACTAAAGCTGGACAGATTGCATTTTCAATGCAAATTTAGGTCATTTTTAGGTCAAGTTCAATTCTGGCAGATTTGGTACCCTGACTTGGGCAAGCAATTTGACATGGTTCTGGTCATTTTTTGGCTTTGGTGTCTTCATAAGAGTTGTAGCTCTATGTCTAAGATTTCCATTGATATAAATTTTAGGTCATTTGGTGTCACACCCTACCCCTCTGTAAGGCATAACATGATCCCATAGTATACCTAATGAATTACCGACTTCATCTACTGATAACCCATTAAATACACTACAAGGGGTTTTAAAATTTTTCTTACTTCTTTTTATAGTGGTGAGCACTATTTACAGGTGTTAAAAACCTTTTTGAACTGAAGTAAAACAGCTAACACATTTGAATTATTAGTAATTTCTGTAAAAATTTTGGCTGAGTGCCATCTGTATTTTGAATAAAACAGTTCTTCCAAAAACCTGTAAAAAGCACTTTAAATATATTTTTCAATCTCAACTCCAACATTTAATCAACACAAATTCACAATAATTTTTCAGTATTTTTAAAGGCTGAGATAAAAGAAATATAACACAATATTTATAAACCAAAATAATTTACAATTTATTTTGCAACTTTAATGTACAATTTTAATTTACAACTGCTCAAAACCAAGAACAATATATACATACAGTGAACATACATTACAGTACAAAATGCAAAATGTGGTATACTCAATATACCCGATGATCTCTCAATATAGTACTAGCAGCCTAGTCTGTCTACCTGCGACAGCAATGAAAAGCTATCGCTGAGTAAAATTTACTCAGTGGTGCACAATAACAATTTGAAATGCGATATATATAAATCTTTTATTGACAATTCACAAATCAAATAGTTCACAACATTTACAAAGTTCATATAATACAAATTTGATCAAATAACTGAGTAACACAGTTTTGCCAATCAATAACACAATTTGATCAAATAACTGAATAATACAGTTTTGCCCATCAATAACACAATTTGATCAAATAAATGAATAATACAGTGTTGCCGATCAATATCACAATTTAAGCCATGACACAATTTTTCCACACATGCCGTGTTGTACACCACGACAAGACACACTCACCCTAATAATCGAAATCAATGAGGGAGGAAGCTAGCTGAATAATGAGTACTCATCCACACTCACCTCAAACTGGCAAGTCAAAGAGGGAGGAACATAATCACACTCACCCCAGACTGATAGGTCAAAGAGGGAGGAATATATCACTTACCCCATAAATGGAGGAGAAACATAGTAATAGTGTCATGCCAAGTGTGAATCAAAACAATTTCGAATCATAATATTTCATACAAACCATAAATTACATTTTATCTCAAAATTTCCATTTGCAAAGTTGGCAACACAATAATTTCCAAATAATATTCCCAAAACCAAAGCAATAAAAAATTATTCATAACTCATTTCTCCAAATAAATTTGCTAGTAAAAGCAGTAAATATAAAAGTATTGTGCACGGACACAATTTAAAACTATAATGTTCAATTAAATTTTTAAATAGAAAATGAGAAGTCAAAATTATTGTGCACAAACATAATTTAAAACAATGACATAAAAATAATCATAATTTATTTCAATTGAAAAATTCAAAAGAAATAACTATTGTGCACAAACCTTTGATATATGCCTCTTGGCTCTGTCTCAGTGTTTCCTTCCCTTTCCCTGAGTCGTTGCTAACTGAGAAACACAATTTGAAGTGTTTCAGTGCTCATTTAAACTGTCTCTAATGATAATGCTTAATAATTAATTCATTGAGTTCTATTATTTCCTTAGTCAACCTAAGCTGTCGACCCTCGATGCATTCTAGGTGAATTGGGTTTTAATGTCACCAATATGTCACATTCAATAGTCTTTTAGGGTTGGTACATGTTACCGAATTCATTTCCATGTATCTTGCATTTTCTTGCAATTTACTGGATTCCGGAATACTAGTTTGACCTAGCCAGACGACCTAGTTCCCTCAGTTTTCGGATTTTGGTCAAAACTACAAACTTGTAGATCTATGTCTTATTACACGCGGGGCAAAATTTCAGGTCATTCTGAGTTATGTAGATTAAGTTATGGTCATTTTACTATTGCTGGTCGAAATGCATCAAAATTGGTCACTTTAGGTCATTTAGGTCAATTTTGGTTCGGCCAGTTTTTGGACCCGAACTTGTGCAAGCTGTTTGACTTGCTTATGGTCATTTCTGGGCTTTGGTGTCTTCATAATACATGTAGATATAGGTCTTAACTATTCATGGTCAAAATGTCAGGTCAATTGGATATGTTTTGAGTGAGTTATGGCCAAAATAATAACTACTGCCCAAATGGTCAATTTTCAGGCCTTATTTGCACTTAATCCGGATTTGGTCATTTTTCAAGCTATCTTGCAAGCAGAATTTTGGCAAGATTCCTTCATGAAAGTTGGCACATTTTGTGCCTAGTTTCACCTCCAATTGGTCTCATACCAATTGGAGCTACACACTTAAGGTTCTAGGCCCAAAACACAAACTGCCCTATTGCATTTTATTCATACTCATCAAAGATCACCTTTAACCCTTACCAAACTTCACCTTTATGCCATTTCTGGTTTATACCCTAACCTAAACATATTTCACAACATTTTATTGATCATTTTGGCAGCTTACAATCACATTCAACATACACCATTAAGTGTAGAATTTGTCAAATTCAATTACAATAATTTAACTACCTATTCATGCTCATTTACATGTCCAACTTCACACCATCACACATATACCCAAACTGCCATCACAACTAACATAATTCAACATTAATATTCCATAATCCAAACATGAATTAACATCCTTATAGTTCACCTCACCAGGCTGCCGATTCATGCATTACATTCCCATAATTTCCAAGCATTTAAATTTCAATACACATTCACATATACTAAGTATACATCACCCAAATAATTTCCTACACACATAAACATTTAATCAATCCTTTAATCCACCATATACATGCAAAAATAAACTACCCTTAAAGAGTTTTCATGGCTGCCAAAAATAAACATCTCTCTTAGAACATCAAACTCCAAAATTATTCTCTCAATTCAAGTACCCATAACCTCCTTACTAACTTTAATGAAGCACTAACCAAAAACTCAAACTTACTACTTTGGAAACTCTTCAAAATCTCTCCAAAAACTTGGTTTTCTTGCTGCCTATCTACTGCCCAAGCTATGTAGAGCAGTTTTTGTGAAGGAAAAGGTAAGAAAATTGGCTTGGAGATGAAGGGATGAAACTTGCATGAAGCTTGTAACAAATGGCCATGGAGGCTTTCTTCCTCCTTGGTCTCGGCTGGAATTTGAGAGGTAGAAGAAAGTGATTTTATGGTGTCCAAAAATCAGATTAGTGGTCCACTTTAGGTGTTAGTGGACCTCTAAGTGGAAGGATAATGTTAATTTAATCTTAAGGTTTCATTTTCCCACATTTAACTCCCAAATTTTGCTATTTAAACTATGTACCACCAATTTAATTTTTCATGACATTTTCCAAGTGTAATATTATTTATTTTTAATGGACATTTAGGTCAAAAAATAACTCGGGGTGTCAAATGACCACAATGCCCCTGTTCGGGTTGCATTCCCGATTTTTCGGTAACACCGGGTTTTGTCCGTTTTTCGATTTCTCACTTTTCTTTGTACTAATTAATTAATTTTTCTTTGATGTTTCTAATGGCATTTATACTTCAATAGGCATTTATTTAAGTCCTAAAAATATTTTCCAGGGTTCCCAGCGGTCCAGGGCTAGTCAACAGTCCACGCCGTGACTTCCCGGTGCGGTTACCCATCGCTAGGGTTCTCGACTCGCTTAACTTGGTTACATTTCTTTGTTATTATTTTTCCTTTGTTTTTCTTGTATTTTCTTTTCTTGTATTTCATTATTTTATATCTCCTCACTCATATCGAAGTGTAGTTCTAGCCATCCTAGCTGTCCGGACAACACTAGTCACTGGAACAGTAGAACGCACTACCGAACATAGGGGTGTTACATTTGGACTTGTTTTGAGTTAGTTATGGCCAGTTGAATTGTTACTGTTCATATGGTCAATTTCTGGTTTTGTAAGGTTGCGATTCCGGATTTGGTCATTTTTATGGTCAGTTTCTAGGCAGAATTTTGGCAATATTTCTTCGTGAAAGTTTGCCTATTTTGTGTCTAGTTTCACCTCCCATTGGCCTTATACCAATTGGGGTCACAATTTGCCACTTATAACCTAATTTAGGTACTGCCAACAATACACAACCTGCACATAAAAATCACACTCCCAATTTTACAATTCTCCTCCTCCCAATACTTCAATATTCATTCATGGCACTTCTATATATATTCAACACAATTCCAACAAAGCAATTTGGGCAGAACACTCAAGTGCTCAATGCACACAATACACCATTAATGTTGAACATTTAATTCAACTCAAATTCAATATACATCAACACCTAAATTACACATACACTTCCATGGCAAATACACATACTGCCTCCAATTCAACACCATCATAATTCATCAATAAATTTCATAAATTCACACGCAATTTCATGAGGTTAAAGGCTGCCAAACATGGCAGTTTACTAAGGTATCAAAGTCCCCTTTTAAACCCCTAAATTCAGCACTAACATACACATACATGAGCATTAACTTGCTACAACTTCAATTTTAGTTAATCAACCTTAATTCCCATCTACTAGAGGTAAGAAAAACTCAAACAAATCAAGCTTTCATAGCTGCCAAAAATGGCTCCATCCATTTACTCAACAATTCAACAAAGTTTCTTCACCAAACAACATTCCTTAACCTAAACACCATTTTTACTAAAGGAAGGAGAAGGAATTGGACACTTACTTTTTTTGGAGTTTGTTAAAAACTCACTAAATCCCTTCCTTCTTGCTCCCAAAAGCTTCCTCAAGGTGAGTGTGCAAGGTTTAATGAAGAAACCAAGTGGAAATAATGGCTAAATCAATGGTGCATGGTGACGGAACTCATTTGGCCATGGTGGACTTCAATGGGGTTTCTCTTGGCTGGTTATTTCTCAAGGTTGAAGATGAGTATTCTGCTGTCCCAAAGTCTTATATATGTGTCCCAATTTAGGAGTTAGTAGAGCACTAACTTTAATTTAATGTTTAATTATTCAAAGTTTCATAATTTGCATTTATGCCCCATTTCTTTCACTATTAATATAATGCATCAAATTTTAATTTTTCATGATATTTTCAAAGTATAATACCACTTATTTTTAATAGACATTGAGGTGAAAAGGCAACTCTAGGTGTAAAATGACCAAAATGCCCTTCTTCGAGTTGTATTCCCAATTTTTCAATAACATTGATTTTTATCGGTTTCTTGATTTTTTTGTTATTTTCTTTGTACTAATTTATTAATTTTTTTTGACATTTCTAATGTCAATTACACTTCGATGAACCTTTAATTATGTCCCGAAATTTAATTTCGAGGGTTTCCCGGGGTCCTGGGGTTGGCAATTGCCTTCACCGTAACTTCCCGGTGCGGTCACCTATTGCTACAATGCCAGCTCGTTTAACCTAGTTTCATTTTCTCTCTTTTATTTTTCTTTAATATTTTTTATATATTTTTTTTTATTTCATCATTATATGTCTATTCACTATCACCGAAGTGTAGTTCCAGACATCCTGACTTGCTCGAACTGACATTAGGTCACTAGAGCAACAGAACATATAGAGTACGTACAGGGAGGATGTTACAGTTGATACCTAGCATAGCATTCCATGGCCACCCAATCAATAACAAGGAATACCTTAAATGGACCTATAATCATATGTTACCACGCACTAGAATCTCTCTGTTACAAAATCCCAATTCGAGCTGGAGTCATAGTTTATGTCAAACCCCATTTGTTATGAATGTTATGTTCTCTTTTAATTCCAATTCTTGATTAAAAAGATTTTCTCATCAGAAACTCTTTTTTGATTAAATCTGTCTGTCCTGACTAGGAACTTAAAACATTAAAAACAATTAATTGAACATAGGATTTTATCCCTATTTACTTAGGGTAACAGATTCCATCTTGATCAATACCTACCTCCATATATAACTGGTAGGAGCCAACACATGCCCATATACCCATACACAGTATAAGTATGAAAGTTGTATCAAGCTCAGACCACCTATATACAAGATAACTATGTTATCTCAGGTCTAAAGATTATATGCACTGATATGATATATGACAATGCACTGACAATAGTAAACTCCATATGCTTGTCATATTCATCATTGGTTCGGCCTACTTATCATGTATAAGTGCCTGTCATGTTTGTTATATGGTATGAGACTCACCATTTCATCTTATTTATATCTCATATAAATACCTTTGGAACAAACATGATTACAATCTTTCTGAATAAGTGTAACATCCCCATTGCACGTGTTCTATACGTTCTGTTGCTCCTGTGGTCAAATAACAGTCCAGGCAAGTCAGGATGTCTGGAACTACACTTCGGTGATGGTGAACAGACATATAATGATGAAATAAATAAAAAGAAAATACAAGAAAAATAAAACAAAAATGAAAGAGAGAAAATGAAGCTAAGTTAAACGAACCGGCACCGCAGCGATGGGTGACCGCACTAGGAAGGCCGTTGCTGACCCTAGGACTACGGGGAACCCTCTGAATCTAATTTTGAGACATAAATAAAGGTTTATTGAAATGTAATTGACATTAGAAATGTCAAAGAAAAATTAGTAAATTAGTACAAAGAAAAATGAAAAATCAAGAAACAGATAAAAATCGGTGTTACCAAAAAATCGGGAATATAACCCGAAGTGGGGTATTTTGGTCATTTGACACATAGTGTTGCCTTTTGACCTCAATATCCATTAAAAATAAATGATATTACACTTAGAAAATGTCATGAAAAATTAAATTGTGATACATTATAAGAATAGTGAAAGAAATGGGGGATAAAATCCAATTTATGAAACTTTGAATAATTAACATTAAAATCCAAGTTAGTGCTCCACTAACTTGGATATTGGGACCCTTATCACAGCCTTGGGACAGCAGATAGCACTCACCATCATCTTCTTCATCATCCCATTTTACTTTGCCGAAATGAATTCCACCATGGAAATCACCATGGCCACCCCACATGCAACCTCCATGGGTGCATGATCAAGCCATCCTTTCCACTTCTTTCCTTCATTAAAGCTTGCCTACTCACCTTGGGGAAGATATTGGCAATAAGAAAATCAAGATTTGGTGAAGTTTTGATAAGCTTCAAAAGTGGTAAGTGTCCAAAACCTCTCCCTTTCTTTAGTAAACCTTGTGTTTAGGTTGAGGTGAGTATTTTGGTAAAGAGAAATGAAAGAAATAGTGAGAAATGGACTTGTCCATTTTTGGCAGCCATGAACCTTTGTTGAGCTTGAGTTATTTTTACTTCTAATGAATGGAAATGAAGGTTGATTAATTTAAATGAAAGTTGTAGTAAGTTTGTATCTAAGTATATGCATGTAGTGTTTGAATTAAGGGTGTGAAATGGAACTTTGATGCCTTGAGCAAACTGCCATATTTGGCAGCCCCTAATAGCGTGAATTTGTGTGTGAACATGTAGTTATTAATGAAATATGCTAAGGTTAAATTGTGGACAGCAAGTGTAAGTGATATTGAAGTATGATTATGTTGAAGTGTATGTGTAATATTGACATTGAGATGTGTTAAATTTTGGTGGAAGTGAATGTTGAATTAATGGTGAATTGTGTGCATTGAGCACTTGAATATTCTGCCCAAAATTGTTGCTGGAATTGTGTACAATATATATATGGAAGTGTTATTGATTGAATATTGAAGAAATGAGGAGGAGAAGGAATATCAAATTGGAAGTGTATGTGCTTTGTGCAGGTTGTGTGTGAAGGCAGTACATAAATTAGGCCATAAGTGCCAAACTATGAACCCAATTGGTATGAGGCCAATAGGGGGTGAAACTAGACACCAAATAGGCCAACTTTCATGTAGAAATGTTGCCAAAATTCTGCCTAGAAACTGACCTTAAAAATGACTAAATCCGGATTAGCAACCTTGCAACCCAGATTTTTGACCATATGAACAGTAGTCCTTTGGATGACCATAACTCACTCAAAACAGGTCCAATTGACCTGAAATTTTTACCATGGTTAGTTTAGACATAGATCTACAATTATTATGAAGACACAAAAGCCCAGAAATGGCCAGAACCAAGTCAAATAGCTTGCACAAGTTCGGGTACAAAAACTGCCGAACCAAAACTGACCTAAAACTGACCAAATTTTGCAGTAAAGGTGCAATCTGTCCAGCTTTAGTAAATTGACCATATCTTGGTCTATACAACTCAGAATAACCTGAAATTTTGCCCCGCATGCAATAAGACATAGAGCTACAATTTTGCTTCTTTGACCAGAAGCTAAAAACCAAGGGAAATAGGACTTTAAGCTAGACCAATCTAGCACACAAAAATTGAGAATTTGACATTTTACATACAATGATGCTTGAAGCATTTTGGCAATGAATGCCAACTTGTAAAAATGGTAAATTGCACTATATTGGCAGCATATTGAGATATAAATTGTGACATATTGATGCTAGAAACAACTTATTCATATTACCTAAAAAGGTCAACATATGCATTGACCTGTGAATTATATAATAATTAGTAAACTCCAAAAATTGAAGAATTAAACAATTAATTAATAATGTGCCCTAGTTTGCCTAGTTGACTAGTATGGATAGGTTGGCATGCCAATAGGATTCTGACAGCTGTTCTGCAAATAGCTTTATGCCATACTATGTTTTTACGGCTTATTATGCCGCACTGTGACTTTAATAGCCTACGGCTATACATATCGTGTATTTATTTTTGGCTTATCGCCAGATTGACTATATGGTTTTTAGCCACGCTATTTGCACACCGGGAGACACTTTGTGACCGATGGTGTGACGGCCCGAGGTACCAGGTACCCAGTGCCAGTATATCCATTTATCCAGTCTGGTCAATATATAGGCTACACTGGCAGTAATTCAAGTACTATTAAATTCAAATACCTAAATCCAGTCTACTGACATACAGCACCACCAAAAATTTGTAAACACTTTATTTACTTTATTTTAGTGCATATTTCTTTATATTTGGTACCACTAAGCAAAATTGCTTAGCGCGTTGCTTTTGTAACGCGTAGGTATTGGAGATACAGCTGGGGAGCCCAGCAGACCTACGACCGGGTGAGACATCAGATCTGCATAGGAGTCCAGAGTCATCTGCACTGCATTGCATACATGGTAGGACTTAGGATATCTTGTATTTTGTACTTTTGTTGTATATTTGAAATTCAGCCCTGTATTTTATAATGTTATGAAAGCTCTAAAGTTTGTACTTTTGTACATATTAAATAACATGGAGATTTTCTGTATATATTTAAATTATTATGGACTGTATTATGGAACTGTTTAATGACTGTAAAAGTCTATTGACTTTACTGAGAAATAGAGACTGTGAAATATTTGAGATTTTGATATCATCATATTAAACTATTTTCAACAGGTTTGGAAGGACAGTTTATCCTAAATATAGACGGCACCTTGCCAAATTTTTATTACCAATCTTGAAACACTGATTTTATCAAAGTATGACAATAGTAACAGTATGATATGAATATTACATAAAAGACTTCTTAAAATCTAATTGAATTCAAGAAATGAAATAATCACAGACTAGGTGTTCCGGCACGCCGTGTAGCACACCTTGCTCGGCTATACTATAGATGGGTGAGGGGTGTTACAATAAGTCATGTCCTGTGTAAAGTATCCTCGATTGTGAACTAATTTATGATACTTTGTGCTAGAAATACTGTCACTCATATTCTTAACAACTTAAGAATAGAATTTCTAACAAAATATCAATGGACTTTTTCCATTACACATAAATACATTATATAAACGGAAAAGTGAAATTACCTTTTATTAATAAAATATGTACAAGATACATACTAAATGATATGCTCTAGGGCATACTACTAACAATAACAAATATGATAGGCACTTATGCATGATAAGTAGGCCGAACTAGTGACACTTATGACAAGCATGTGGAGTTTACTCTTGTCAATGCATTGCCATAAATCATATAAGTGCATATAGTCTTTAGACTTGAGATAGCATAGTTATCTTGTATATAGGTGGTCTGAGTTTGATACTGCTTTCATACTTGTACTGTGTATGGGTATATGGGCATGTTTTGGCTTCTACCAGTTACGTATGGAGATAGGTGTTGATCAAGATAGAATTTGTTACCCTAAGTAAATAGGGATAAAATCCTATGTTCATTTAATTATTCTTGATGTTTCAAGTTCCTGGCTAGGACAGATAGATTTAATCAGAAAAGAGTTTCTGATGAGAAAATCTTTCTAATCAAGAATTAGAATTAAAAGAGAACATAATATTCATAGCAAATGGGGTTTGACATAAACCATGTGTCCAGCTCGAATTGGGATTTTGTAAGAGAGAGATTCTAGTGCACAGTAACATATGATTATAGGTTCATTTAAGGTATTCCTTATTACTGATTGGGTGGCCATGGCATGCTATGCTAGGTGTCAACCATGGTCTATGAGATGCCTAAAATGACTTAGAGAAATCATTTATGGTAAAAAAGAGTTCTGATGATATTAAGAGTTAATATCATATCTCATTGCCAATTAGTGATGAGCTTAGTAAGTCACACACATACATAAGTAATCACCAAGTTAAATATGATTTAATTAATTAGTTAAAGAGTTTAATTGATTAATTGCATAGGTTTGATTTGTAATTAGATTACAAAGTCTCTAGCATGGCTTGAAACCAAATCTAGGTTATTGGATGTATAGTATAAGTTAAATTTATATTTAAAGTATTTAGATATGAATTTAATTATGAGAAATTAATTAATAGAGATTAATTAATTAATCTATATTTGATATAAACTGATTAGAAGAGGAGAAATAATTATTTTGGGTTGAGAACTCAAAATTACAACACAAGGGTAATTTGGTCATTTCACAGGGTGACATGTGGCACCATGAGATGGTAACATATGGCATCATAGTTTGCCATTTGTCTTCCTATCATGCAAGATGATCAAATTCAAAATTAAATCTAGCTTTGACACTTGGCTTAATATGATTAGGTCAATTAAAATTAAGATACAATCAGGTGATGACATTAGGCAAGGGTTTTAAGTGATGACCTAATTATAAAAGGGAAATAATGAAAGAATAAAATAGACATTCTGATTTTTCTAAAGAGGTGCCACCGCCCAAAAGCTCTCCTCTCTTCTTGTTCTTCTTCTCCCATCAATTCAAAGAGAATTGCCCATATTCTCTTGAATTAAAATTACTAGAAATTGTTTCTAGTGTCTTATATACATCTACAACCTCTCTAAAGGCAAATCCCTAATTTTTAATTGGTTGGCAAGGCTTATGAAATTGGTTTAGGGGCTGCCCATTGGTGATCTTGGTATGGACAAGCTAGAGGGACAACATTTGGGGTCCTAGGTGCTTCACAAAGGTACCAATCACATCTACAGTGCATCAATAGGTTAGTGCACATATTCTTGTATCAATCTAGGGTTCTAATGAATTAATTTGTTAATTCTAAAATCTTAAATGGCAAATGTAGATTCTAATACATATTAAAAGTGTTTTAATATGCAATTAAACATTGAAATCAATTAGGTACATAATGAATCTTGCATGATGCATGCGACCCTAGAAGAAAATTTTTAAATTTAGTGTTCTAATCTAATAACTTTCATGCATCCGCTCCTTTAATTGGTATCAGAGCCACTATACTTGCCATTTAGACTGTTTAATATTTGATTTAATTGTGTGATTTGATCAAAAGTTGATTGATTCATTGCTGGTTGCATAGAAGAGTGAGGCGACATCATGTTTGTGCTCCATGGTGCACATGGTTTTAGCACCACAATGGTGCGCAAGGTATATGGGCTTTGAATGTGCAATTGTTGTATGATCTAAGGCCCATCCCATGAATTATTAAAATTTTTAATTAGGATTTTTAATCATACAATTAAATTTTGATTCAAATCTGAATTTTTAAATTTGTTTGAATGATATTCAAATCTGAATTTTTAAATTTGGTTGAATGAGATTCAAATCTAAATTTTTAAATTTGTTTGAACGAGATTCAAATATGAATTTTTAAATTTGTTTTGAATAAGATTCAAATCTGAATTTTTAAATTTGGTTGAATGAGATTCAAATCTGAATTTTTTAATTAAATATAAGATATTCAATTTAATTTTAGTATGTATGTTTTATTTAACTATTAAATGGTAATGTGCATGATGGATGATCATAGATAATAAAAGACCAATGTGATTGGATTTATTTCTTTTTATTTTTCTTTGAGTTGTAAAATAATGAATTTTATTTTGGTTGTATGTATTATAAAAGTTGTAATATTTTTGGGTTTTAATTTCATTTATTCGAGGACTTTGAAGTCCATATTCTTGTAAATTTGCCTTGGTATGCCAAGGATTACAATGTAATGGATTGCAAGAAGATCAAGGAGGTCAAGTGCATTGGTGGGACCAGTGGGAGGAATTCAAGATCAAGTGTTAATTATGTACTCCTTCAGCAACTCTTGTAATATGAATGAATGAAATGCACTGTAACACCCCTCACCCGACTACAGTGTAGCTGAGCAAAGTGTGCTACATTCGATGCTGGAGCACCCTATCTTATCTTACTTTATTCCTTTAATCATTTTTAAGTTATTATCTTTTAATATTAATTATTTTTCGATGGAGAAACTAATGGAGTTTCCCCTATTTTATTATCATTTGACGTGTTTTACTATTTACCTGCTTAAAAATTTCAATAATATTTTAAAATAAAAATCTCATCAATAATTCTCATAATCATCTCATCATTTCATACATCATCATTTCTAATAGTGTCTATACATTTCGATTCTTATTCATTACCATGCATATTCATTCATGCTCATTTCATATATCAAAAATTTAAAATTTCCATTAATTACATAATTTACAATTTGCATAATACACAAATTAATTACAATTTCATAATTTATATTTCAACATGACAACTAATTATAAATGCATAAAATAACTTTTGTGACTCCTATCTACATGCATTGTAGAGGAGTTAACAACTTGAACACTTCTGACACATCTACAGATCTGGACTCCAAAAATTTCAGTCAAAGTACCTGCGCGAGGAAACAAATCCATCGCGCTAAGCATTGCTGCTTAGTGGTGCAATAATATAAGAAGAAAATAATATATGCAAATAAAGAAAAAAAATAGAGCATAATTTAAGTATTCAGGAATCAATTTGATTTACTATGATATTTCTAGTATTATCTATCTTATATGCTAATTTGTTCCTCTTTGGAAGTACTGAGTTTATACAATAATAATATTCGATATACAGATTAATTCTAGGAGTATTGTATTTTCGGTTCCTACAATTCTGAAAATTTTATTTGTACTACTTGATTCAATTATGTTTCCATTGCTAATCTTCTTTTTTTTTTTTCTCATTTCATTCAATACTTTCTAATATTTTTAATTATTAATGTTCTTAAATAATTTTAATAATTTATATTACCCAAGTAACCTATGACAGGCTAACTAAACTGAATAATGGGTCATTGGCACTGGACACCACGGTGCCTCGGGCCGTCATACTATGGGACGCAGAATGTCAACCACGTATGCAGTCAGTATGGCTAAAAAGCCATGATAATACATAATCGGGCATTAAGCCATGAGTGCGGGCATAAAAGCCATGAATACAAGCATAAAGCCATAAGTATGGGCATAAAGCCATGAATATAGGCATAAAGCCTTTTGCAGTACTGCTAAAACAATACCCTATTGGCATGCCAATCTATGCAATCTGACACACATGTCTAGGCAATACATGGGCACATAGTACCATTAAGAGTTTATATGTTTCATCATTTCATTATATTTTTCATTTATATTTTTATAGCATTTTACTTTTGTTTATAATGGAAACATAATTTTCAAATTCACATTTCTAGGTAATTTATGCATTCATGGTAATATTCATACTAATTACAATTCACATTCATTTAATCTCATTTACTATTTACATTCAAAACATCTTTCTTTTCTCTCTTGATGGGAACCTAAATCCCAAATGACACTTTTATCACATTTATTCATTCAACAATCTATTCATATAAAGTACATTTCATACTTCAAGTTGTATTGTTAATATATTATGAACTCCATTGGTGTTGGGAGTATAAGTCTCAACAATCCATCTAGGTTAATTTCATTTTATTTTCAAGTGGTATCACTCATGTTTTATTAGACCTACTAGTAATGGAAATATAAATCTTAATTATACATTCACATAACTTAAATGTTCATTAAGTCATTTAGGTAAATTACTATTTCTATTCCAAGTAATCCATGAACATTTCATGGATTCCAAATTTCATACCTTAATTTTCTCTATCAATTTAGTTCTTACACTTTGCGTCTTTGTACTACTATTCACATTACTATTCACTCAAATTATTGACTTTTTAATACATAATAAATTTATTAAACCTAAGTTCTCCAAGATACCACATTTTGCATTTTATTTTGTTGGTATTGATTTCAAATACCATTTCAAAGCTTATCTTATGTTATTCAAAATTTTCAGATTTCATACCCTAGGTTTACTGTTCCATTGGTTATTTGTACAGTAGGAATTTGATAAAATTGTCTTCATGAAAGTTGTTCCTTATTGTGTCTAGTTACATTTCTTTTTTTGAATCACTCCATTTGGAGTTTTGTAGCTCAAGTTATGGTCATTTTACCATAACTGGCTGGATTGACCTATACCCAGAATTTATGGGCAATTTGGTTCTGCCAAATTTGGTAACCAAAGTTTGGTTGGCAATTTGACTAGGTTATGATCAGAATTTGGATTTGTGTTCTTCATGAAAGTTGTAGGGCTATGTCTCATTTTTCTTCTAGTAAAAGTTCAAATCAATTGAACTTTTATACACTGATTTATTACCATTTGAACAAATACTGTTCATTTAGTCACTTTCCAGGGATAGCATGTTGGTCACCCGGATTAGGGTAATTTTTAGGTCAACTTGGTTTGATTTTCTGGGAAGGGTTTCTACACCAAAGTTATGCCATTATGTGTCTAGTTTCATGTCCAATTGGCCATCCACCAATTGAAACTATACAACTCCATTTATGGCTGCCCAAACCTACTGGACTCATAACCAGTCTTGCAGGTCACCAAGGGCAGCATACCTAACCTCAATTCCCATGGCACAAATCACTTCATTTCCTAATCACACATAGCCAAATGGTCACTAATTGACCATTATAACATTAATTTAAGTTCAGTTACATCAATCTCCAAAATTGAGTTTTAAAACCCTAACCTTAATTGACCAAGCCTCCAATTCATGCATTTTACTCCTAATTTGCTGTACTAATCATATAATTTATACTAGGGGCAACTAATATGTCACTTTAAATCAAAGAATTCTCCTAAACCTAACTCATGTCAAGGCTGCCAAAATTTCATGGAACATAATCATGCCTCATTAATTCTGCTTTTATCAAATTTTCAACTTAACTTAGCTTAAATTCATGTTTAGAAAGATGTAAAAGCAAGGAATATGGCACTAACCTTGATTTAGCCAATTCCCAAAGCTTGAGAACTCCTTTTTTTCTCTTTCTTTTTTGATGTCCAAGTATTGTGCTAGTGGTGAGGATCAATTTTTGTGAAGGGATGATGGGGTTTTAAGGTGAAATGGTGGGTGAACTCAAGCTTGGTGGAGCTTTAATGGTGGTTTCTTTTTTCTCTCTCTCTTTTTTCCTTTGGTTCGGCTGCCAATAGTGAAGAAGATGCAGATTTGTTTTTTTTTTTTTTATCTCATCTTTATTCATTTTTTATCCCTTAAGTATTTTGTTAAGTTGTGATTGGTGGAGAGCTCCCTAATGACATCATGTGATGTCATAATTCCATTTTTCTTTCATTTTCTTTTTTTTCTTTTCTACTCATTTTTAATTTATTTTTTAGCTATATTTTTTTATATCTTATGTCATAATAATTATTTACTTAACTGAACAAGTTGGTAAAAAAATCTCTGAAGACGAAATGACCAAAATGCCCTCTGTTTGGCTTAACAGACTAAAATTGTCTGTACCGATTGAAAAATTTTTCTAAACATTTTCTTGGCATTCTAATGCCATAGAAACCTCAATGACTCTTCTTTGGAGTTCTAAAACTTATTTCATGAATTTTCTCCCAGGTTTAGAGCTTCTAGTTGCGAAGACCGCAACTTCCCACTGGGTTACCCATCGCTAAGGTATCGGCTCATTTAACTTGGTTGTATTTTATTTCTAAAATTTTTTCTTAATTTTTATTACACTTGTTTGAGTTATTTATGACTCCTCACTCTAGTCTAAATATTTTTCCAGACGTTCTAGCTGTCTAGACCGACACCGATCACCGAAACAATAGAATGTACAGAATTGCTACAGTGAGGGTGTTACATGCACCTAGGAATGCCCTGATTCAATTCTTAGTGGCTCAGAATTGAATCCCTTAGAAAGTCCATGATCATACCATATTTATTGTTTATCCATGTATGCATGAGATGTATGGGAATGTATGCAAGAATATGATATATGCATGCTAATTGGATAATGTGCAAAGTGAGACCATAATAGTAATTAGGCCGACCACAAAGTCTTCCAAACAAATGATTAGGTTAGAAATGGTATAATTAACATAATTATATCATGGGCCCTCCATTGAGGCAATTATTTTAAGAAATTTTAAATACTTGCATATGATGCAATTAATTTAAGAGATTTTCTTAAGAATAATTGTTAAGCATGAGATGTTGTAAATATGTAAATGGTTTTCTGGCCAATAATGGATGTGCCTGAGGACATCAAAATTATTTGCATGTTTACTGGCTCAATGGGACCCACTTAACTAATGCAAGATAAGTCAATGATAGATGTGCCTGAGATTTTGAGCATTAGGGGCTAGGTAAAAGGATTGAACCTCGCATGAGATGTGACGGGCAAGGAGTTGCTCACTTATAGTTTATTGTAATTCCAATAATGGATGTGCCTGAGGATGATCAATAAGGCTATAAGAATTCAATCACCCACTAGAAATCCATCCAACTAGGATTTTTATTTCCTATTTTGGAAGTGTAGGATTCGCTAAGTTAGTGGGAGGACCAATTTGATTAAAAGACCATAATCATTTTGGTTAATTACATGATATATTTACTAATTAATCTGGTTATTTTCTGCAGTTAATTTTTTGATAATAATGAGCACACAACAACCACTACCATCCAATATCCTTGCGAGCATACTTGATCATAATAAGTTGACGGGACCTAATCTTTCAGATTGGCTAAAAAATTTAAAACTTGTCCTAAACCTAAAACATATTGGATATGTTATAGACTCAAATGTTCCTGGTCCTTTACCTCCAGAGGCCACTCAAGAGGAACATGACACTTTGGAAACATGGAAGGAGCATGATATGAGAGCTAAGTGTTACATGCCTGCTTCTATGAGTAATGAGTTACAAAAGCAGCATGAGAACATGCAGAGTGAAACTGAGATCCTCTTTCTCCTACAAGAGTTGTGTGATGAGCAGAGCAGGAATGTTAGGTATGAGATATCTAGGCAGCTATTCTGCATGAGGATATCTGAGGGACAGAATGTAGGAGATCATGTCCACAAGATGATTCGGCTTATTGAGCAGCTGGAACATCTTGACCTTAACATGGATTTCTAGCTACATACGGATTTGATCCTTCAGTCCCTACCTAAGTCATTAGGGAATTTTGTGACAAATTTCCATATGACTAAGCAGGAATACACCTTGGCTGGTTTACTTAACATGCTTGTTATTGCCCAAAAGAATATGCCAGGCAATAAAGGAAAAGAGGTAGCTTTGATTGCATCTTCTTCTACTGGAAAGTCCAATAAGAATAAGGGCAATAAGAAAAGGAAACCTCAAATTCCAGGACCTTCCAAGAAGATAGCCAAAAAGAAAGGAAAGACCAAAGCTGATGGAGGCTATGAAAGTGTTTCCACTGCTAGAAGGATGGGCACTGGAATAGGAACTGTCCAGAGTATAGCAAGTAGTAGCAACTTACAGTAATGAGATATTATACTCCAGGTTGGCAATGGCTCAACTATTGAAGCTTTAGCCATAGGATCTAAATCTTTTTACATGTTTGGACATGTTTTGTGTTTGAATAATATTTTGTATGTGCCTGATGCTTTTAAGAACATCATTTCTATATCTAGTTTGACTAGAAATGGTTATGAATTTCAGTTCACAGATGATGTTTGCAATATTTATTTTGGAAATAAATATGTTAGCTCGGGTTATATGCATGATGGTCTTTATTATTTGGATAATAATGATAAATACAAAATGAATGCAAGCAATCTAAAAGAATGTAATGCCACGATGAAAATCAACTCAAGTTCAAAATATATTTGGCACTTAAGATTAGGTCATGTTACAGATGATAGGATTGCAAAGCTGGAGAAAATGAGGATTTTATCCTCATTGGGTTCTAAACCTACTCCAACTTGTGAATCCTTTCTTCAGGGCAAAATGACTAGATCACCCTTTGGTGGACAAGGACTAAGAGCTGAAAATATTTTAGAGCTAGTACGTAGTAATGTATGTGGTCCATTTAAAGAAATGGCTAGGAGCGATTTTCATTACTTTATTACCTTTACAGATGATAAATCAAGGTTTGGGTATTTGTATTTGATGAAATACAAGCATGAATCCCTTGAAAAGTTCAAAGAATTTAAATCTGAAGTAGAAAATCAAACAAGAAAAAGTATTAAAATTCTTCGATCAGATCGTGGAGGTGAATACTTAAGTACTGAATTTGATGAATACTTGAAAGATCATGGCATTGTTTCTCAACTGACTCCTCCAGGAATGCCACAGTTGAATGGTGTATAATAGAGGAAAATACAAGAAAAACAAAGGAAAAATAAGAGCAATGAAATGTGATTAAGTTAAACGAGTCAAAAACTGTAGCAATGGGTGACTGCATCGGAAAGTTGCGGCGAGGACCGTTGACTAACCCTGGACTGCGGGGAACCCTGGAAAATATTTTGGGAACCTAATTAAACATCTATTGAGGTATAAATGACATTAGAAATGTCAAAGAAAAATTAATAAATTAGTACAAAGAAAAACGAAAAATCAAGAAACAAATAAAAATCGGTGTTACCGAAAAATTGGGAATACAAACTGAATAGGGGCATTTTAGTCAATTAACGCCTAGAGTTATCTTTTGACCTCAATGTCTATTAAAAATGAGTGACAATGCACTTTGAAAATGTCATAAAAATTAAAAATGTGGTACATAAAATAAATGATGGAAGTTTGGGGCATAATTACAATTAAGGGAAAATTTAGATTATTAAACATTTAATCCACCTTAGTAGAGCACTATGGATTTGTATATTGATTAAGTGGATAGCATATCTTACTTCAGCCACTTCTTCTTCTTCATTTCATCTTCAAGCAGAATCCAATCCTCCCAAAAACTCCATGGATGGCCAAAGCTTCAAGCTCTCATCCACCAAGATCAAGCCATGAAATCTTCAAGGTTCTTTCATTAAACATTATCCTCATCCCTTGGGCAGCATATTGGGAGCAAAAAGAAGGAGTTTTGTTAAGGTTTGAGCAAGCTCCAAAAAGAGGTAAGGGTCCAATTCACTTTCTTTCTTAAGTAAAGTTTATGTTTAGCTTTAGATGAGTTGATTGGTGATGAAAATTGATGGAATTGTTGAGTTATTTGACTGCCCAATTTTAGGTAGCCATGGGAGCCTATATTATTTGAGTATTTTGCCCAATTTACTTTGGTGGAATTGTGTTGAATAAATATAGAAGTGCCAAGAATGAATATTGAAGTATTGGGAGGAGGAGGATTGCCAAAATGGGAGTGTAAATTCTCTTGTGTAGGTTATGATTGTTGGTAGTGTATAAATTAGGTTATAAGTGTAAAGTTGTGACTCCAATTGGTATGAGGCCAATTGGAGGTGAAACTAAACATAAAATAAGCCAACTTTCATGTAGAAGTGTTGCCCAAATTCTGCCTAGAAGTGACCTAAAAGAATGACCAAATCCGGATTAGCATAACATAAGAATCCAGAATTTGACCATATGAATAGCAGTCAGTATTTTGGCCATAACTCGCTCAAAACAGGTCCAAATGACCTAAAATTTATACCATGGAAAGCTTAGATATAGAGCTACAACTCTTATGAAGACACCAAAGCCCATAAATGACCAGAACCAAGTCAAAAGGCTTGCATAAATTGGGTTACAAAAACTGGCCGAATTGATTTTGACCTAAAAATGACATAAACTTTGCAATATAAGTGCAACTTGACCAACAATAGTAAAATGATCATAACATGGTCCATAGAAATCCAAATGACATGAAATCAATTCCAAAATTTCAATAAGACATAAAATCTACAATAATGGTAATTTGACCAAAACCCAAAAATGAAGAGAACTAGGTCAATTAACTTGATTAATTTGGCATACTAAATCTTAAATTAGTATAATTGACCATTAAGTCTAGAAAATTCAAATAAGCATATCTCCCACCAAAAGTGTCCAATTTAAATGAGCCATACCAATCTGGAAAGTTAAGAAAGAGACCTAAAACATTGTTTAGACAACTTCCTCAAATTATAAATGTATAAGGTCAGAATTTAAAGTCAATCCATTGACCTAATTGAGAACCATGCCAATATAGGACCTTTGAGTCCAAGTTAACAATTTATCGATAAAGAATTCTATAAGACTTGAAAAATGGTAAGCAAAATTTTTGGTTGTCCCTAAGACATAGGGCAACAATACTTATGGAGAATGCTATACCTCAATGTGATTACAAATAGTCCAAATAAAATAGTAAATTCAGAACCAAAAATGCCTAAAAAGGAAACTAAAACTTAGATTTGACCTAGTTATGGTTAATTGACCATAACTTGAGCTATACAACTCCAAATGGAATGATTCAAAAAGGAAATTAAAGAAGACACAATGAAAAACAATTTAATGAAAAGAAATCTATTAAATTTATATTGTAGCCTGGTCTAATAAATAGTAAACATTGGACATAAAGTCTGGAAAATGGCAATAAAATGCAATAAGCTTTAAAATGAAATTGGTGACATATATTAACACTTAGAGACTATAAAATGTGACAAATTGGGAACATTAAAATTGACTCACTTAGAGTGCATCAAAGGTCAACATTCTAGGTTGACTAATGAAATGAATTGAAGAGAATAGTGCCAAGAAAATTTAGATATTGGATTTTATTGTCAGAAACAATTTAACTGAGTACTGAAATACTTTAAATTATGTGTTTCAGTTGAAAAGGATATTGAAAAGCATAAGGAACATTAAGTCAAGGCCAAAAGGCGACTCATCAGAGGTTTGTGTACAACTAGTTTTTAATTGATTTTGTTCTAAATATTTCATATGATTAAATGAAGTTATTTTTCTTATGCATTATGTTTATCAAGTATTGGATTTAATTCAATGATTATTGAAATTGTTATAGTATGTATGAATTTAGCTTTATGAGATGGTATTTCAACAAGTATTAAGCATTGTTGTGGATTGAATAAATTATGTTTTGGAAAATTGTGATAGAATATGTTTTGAATTATGATGGGCAATTTGCATGGAAAAATACAAATTTATGTTTTGAATTGTGATGAGCATAAAAAATTATTGGATATTGGAATTGACTTTGAATCGAATTGTGTTGTGATTTATGCTCATAAAAAGGACAAAGAGCTTGATGATATTGTTTTGTATCTAACTATAGATGCTTGACTAGGTTATTATCCATCTCTCTCATTTGTTGAGGAGACAATGGAGTTAGTTTTGTTTTGATTACCATGGTACGTGCATAGGCTTAGATTCTCCTCTTATTAGAGGTTAAATCTAAGTTTTTATGCTATGGCCCCTTCGAAAGTTTCATTATTGTGATGTGTACTATGCACGATGATTCGACCTCCCCGACCATAGGGAGTTAGAATCCGATTCGACCTCTCCGACCATAGGGAGTTAGAATCACCCCGAAGATGGCCCTTGCGGATTAGTCTTGCATAGTTAGTGAGACAAAGAATGATTTTTAAATAGTCAAGAATTTCGATTTCAAATGGGATTTATCCATAATTGATTTTGTTGGAATTAATCTTTATTTCCATGATTGTTGGAATTACTTTAAATGTCCAGTTGTGATTTGATAAATTGAATTTCTTGCTCAAAGTCATTTTAACTAATGATTTATATTATTGGCAACAAAGATTTTGACTTTTGGAATTTTATTGAATTTCGAGACTTTCAAATTAATTGTTATAATTTTGTTAATGTATCTTGTACTATGTTTTAAATTATAGTTGTGCACTACTGAGTTCACCACTCAGCGATAGCTTTGTATGCTGTCGCAGGTGAAAAGAGCATAGAGCAGTTGAGTAAGCTTCTTTGAAGACACATTCAGATCAGCTCCAGGTATATTATAGGTATACCCATGTACATAGGTTTTGATGTATGCATATAATAATATGTATGTAAATTATTTGAGCACTTGTATAAAAACTCTTGTAAAATATTTTGGTATGTAATTAAGTGTAAATTATTGTAATGTAAATTTGAGATTTCATTTACCTGTATAGTTTTGTAATATTAATTTTTGAGTTTTGTAATCAATGAAATATTTCTTTTATGATAAGGTTGGTTTGAAAATGAATTGATTTGATTATTGAGATTTGAATTGTGAGATGAAATGAAGTTTATTGGGGTTGTGTTTGAGAAATCATATTGGGAGTATTTTCCTTTTTAGGTTTGAAGAATTATTTTCTCAAAATACAGCCGGCACTCTGCCGAAATTTAGAAAAATTTTTATAACACCAGATTTTACTCGATGATTTAAATTTCATGAGAATTGTTTTAAAATCCCTTGTAGTATATTTAATGTTAGTAGTATGCCCTAGAGCATATCGTTTAGTATGTATCTTGTACATGTTTTTATTAATAAAAAGAATTTCCACTTTTCCGTTCACATAATATACTTATGTGTAATAGAAAAGGTCCATAGATATTTTGTTAGAAATTCTATTCTTAAGTTGTTAAGAATATGAGCGACAATATTTCTAGCACAAAGTATCATAAATAGGTTCACAATCAAGGATGCTTCACAATAAGGATATGACTTATCCAGAAAGATTATATTCATGTTTGTTCCCAAGTTATTTATATGAGATATAAATAAGATGGAATGGTGAGTCTCATGCCATATGACAAACATGATAGGCACTTATACATGATAAGTAGGTCGAACCAGTGACACTTATGACAAGCACATGGAGTTTACTCTTGTCAATGTATTGTCATAAATCATATCAATGCATATAATCTTTAGACCTGAGATAGCACAGTTATATTGTATATAGGTGGTTTGAGTTTGATATTGATTTCATACTTGTACTGTGTATGGGTATATGGGCATGTGTTGGGTCCTACTAGTTATATATGGAGGTAGGTGTTGATAAAGATGGAATCTTTTCCTCTGAGTAAATAGGGATAAAATCCTATGTTCATTCAATTGTTCTTGATGTTTCAAGTTCTTGGCCAGGACAGATAGATTTAATCAGAAAAAAGTTTCTGATGAGAAAATCTTTTTAATCAAGAGCTGGAATTAAAAGAGAACGTAATATTCATAGCAAATGGGGTTTGACATAAACCATGACTCCTGCTTGAATTGGGATTTTGTAACAGAGAGATTCTAGTGCATGGTAACATATGATTATAGGTTCATTTAAGGTAAACCTTATTACTAATTGGGTGGCCATGGCATGCTATGCTAGGTGTTAACCATGGTCTATGAGGTTCATAAAATGGTTTAGAGAAATCATTTATGGTAAGAAAGAGTTCTGATGATATTAAGAGTTGATATCATATCTCATTGCCAATTAGTGATGAGCCTAGCAAGTCACACACATACACAAGTAATCACCAAATTAAATATGATTTAATTAATTAATTAAAGAGTTTAATTAATTAATTAAATAGTTTTGGTTTGCAATTAGATTGCAAAGTCCCTAGCATGACTTGAAACCAAATCTAGGTTATTGGATGTATAATATAAGTTAAATTTATATTTAAAGTATTTAAATATGAATTTAATTAATTAGAAATTAATTAATAAAGATTAATTAATTAATTTATATTTGTTATAAATTGTTTAGAAGAAGATAAATAATTATTTTGGGTTGAGAACTCAAAATTAAGACACAGGAGCATTTTGGTCATTTCACAGGGTGACATATGGCACTACACATAAGCTTGCCAAATGTCTTTTAATCATATAAGATGATTAAAATTAAGATTAAATATAGGTTTGACACTTAGCACAATGTGATTGGGTCAATTAAACCTAAAGCCAATCAGAAGGTGACATGTGGCAAGGGTTTTAAGTGGTGACCTAGCTATATAAGTGTAAGGATGAAAGAACAAAACACAACTAGCTGCTACCTCCCTTTGTGCCGCCACCCTTGAGGCTGCCATCCTCTCTTCTTCTTCATCTCTCATCAATTCCAAGAGATTAGCAAACAATCTCTTGAATTAAAAATACTATAAATTGTTTCTAGTGTTCTGTTTACATCTCTAATCTCTCAAAAGGCAAAACTTGATTTTCTAATTCATAGAAGAAGCTTTAGAAGCTGTTCAAAGGCTGCCATAGGTGATCTTGGTGTGGACAAGCTAGAGAGACAACATCTAGTGTCCTAAAGATGCATCCCAAAGGTGCCAAACACACTGCAGTGCATCAAGAGGTTAGTGCACTTGTTCTTAATCTAATCTAGGGTTCTAAAATTAATCTGATTAATTCTAAAATCTTAAATGGAAAATACAGATCCAAAAACATATTAAAAGATTTTTAATATGTTGTTTATCATTGAAATCAAATAGATAAAAATAAATCTTGCATGATGCATGTGACCCTAGGTGAAAATTTTTGAATTCAATGATATAAACTTGTGTTTTTCTTGCTTCCGCTCCTTCATTTAATGAGTTACCGGTAGGCAAAGTATGGTAATTCATTAGGTGTACTACGGGATCATGTTACATCTTACAGAGGGGTAGGGTGTGACAATGTGGATGAACCATGTGTATATAAGAAGGTTAGTGATAGTACTATCATATTCCTCGTCTTATATATGGATGACATTTTATTGATGGGTAATGACATAGGTATGTTGATAGCTGTAAAGGTATGGTTGTCAAATACATTCTCCATGAAAGATTTAGGGGAGGCAACATATATTCTTGGGATTTGCATCTATAGAGATAGAGCAAAAAGAATAATTAGTTTATCCCAAAGTCTATACTAGGAAAGGGTGTTAAAGAGGTTTAACATGCTTAATTCCAAGAGAGGATTGTTACCAGTAAGACATGGTATCCACCTTTCTAAAGAGATGTCTCCAAAGACACCTGAAGAAAGAGATAAAATGGCTAGGATTCCATATGCTTCGGCTATTAGAGGTTTGATGTATGTAATGTTGTGCACTACTCCGGATATCGCATATGCTGCTAGTTTGACTAGCAGGTTTCAATCCAATCCAGGTTTGGAACATTGGATAGCTGTCAAGAATATCCTTAAGTACTTGAGAAGAACTAAGGATTTATTCTTGATATATGGAGGTAGTGACTTGCAATTGGATGGTTATACTAATTTTGATTTCCAATTAGATATCGATGATAGAAAGTCTACCTTTATGTATGTGTTCATTTCTAATAGAGGTGCAGTCAGTTGGAAGAGTTCCAAACAGAATACGACTGTAGATTCCACTACAGAGGCTGAGTATATTGTTGCATCAGATGTTGTAAAAGAAGTTATTTGGATAAAGAAGTTTGTGATAAAACTTGCAGTAATTCCTTCCATTGAGTCAGCAGTTCCACTCTACTGTGACAATAATGGAGCAATCATACAGGCTAAGGAACCCTAGTCTCACCAGAAATCCAAACACATAGAAAGGCTCTACCACATTATCAAAGAGATAGTTGGGCGAGGCGATGTAGCCATGCAGAAAATAGCATCAGCTGAAAATCCAGTTGACCCATTCACTAAGCCTATGTCACAAGCTCAGTTAGACCAACATCTTGAGAAGATGGGTCTAAGGTATTGTTTCCACACCCTACTCCTCAGTAAGATGTAACATGATCCTGTAGTACATCTAATGAATTGTCGTACTTTGCCTACTGGTAACCCATTAAATATACTACAAGGGATTTTAAAACAATTTTCTTACTTTTCGAAGGTGGCGAGCACTTTTGGTAGGAATTAAAAACTTTTAGAAGTTTAAAGACTAGTTAAAATTTTTGTACATTTTTTTTACGCAAATTTTAGAAAATTTTCGGTAGAGTGCAATCGATATTTGAAAAAAATAGTTCTTCAAACACCTATAAAAACACTTTGAATAATTCATTTCTTCAAAATCAACCACTTCCACAACACAAATCAACATCATTTCTCCCAACTCCATAATTCAAAACAATTCTCAATTCAATTATCTTCAAAAATAATATTAAATGACTTAATTCATATTTCACTAAAGAAACATTAATTTACATTCATTACAAAACTCAAAAATAAGCTTGAACATTACAATAATTTGCACTTCCATTACACACCCAAAATAACATTTTAAAAGTTTTATACATCTGCTCAAATAATTCACACACATGTATTTATATGCATAATCAAAATCTAATACACAAGGGTATACCTATAATATACTAGAGGCTAGTAACAAGCAGTCTTCAAGATGCAGCTGCAGGAATCTCACTCAACTGCTCTATCTCTACTCTCACCTGCGACAGCATACAAAGCTATCGCTGAGTGGTGAACTCAGTGGTGCACAACTATAATTTAAAATGTAATACAATATACATTGACAATAATTATACCAAAAATTTTGGAATCTCGAAACTTAACCAATTTCCAAATGTAAAAATTTTCATTGCCAATAATAATAGTCACTTATTAAAATAACCTTGATCAAAATTTCAATTTGTCAAATCACAACTGAACAATAAAAATAATTCCTGCAATTATGGAAATAAACAATTATTTTAACAAAATCATTTGTGCATAATCTCATTTAAAATCACAATTTCTTATCAATCAAAACCCATTCTTTATCTCACTAACTATGCAAGACAAATCCGAAAGGGCCATCTTTGGGGTGATTCTAACTCCCTATGGTCAGGGAGGTCGAATTATTGTGCACAGTACACAACACAATAATGAAACTTCCGACGGGACAATAATAATTACTTAGATCTAACCTCTAATAAGAGGAGGATTTAAGCCTGTGCACATACCATGGCATTCAAAACAAAATAAAGCTAACTCCATTGTCTCCTCAACAAATGAGAGAGATGGGTAATAACCTAGTGAAGCATTTATAGTGAGATATAAAACCATATCATGCATTTCTTTGTCCTTTTTGGTGAGCATAAATCACAACACAATATTACTTCATGATCAATTCCAATATTCCATAATTTTTTTTATGCTCATCACAATCCAAAACAAAATTTTGTATTTTATTCATGTAAATTGCCCGTCACAATTCAAAACATAATTTATCTAGTAAAAAACAATATTCAATAATTGTTGAAAAATATTTCACAAAACTAAACTCATACTTACTATACCAATTTCAATAATCATTGAAATAAATTCCATAATTAATAAACATAGTGCATAAGGACAAATAAAATCATTTAATTACGTAAAATATTCAAAACAATTCAATTAAAAACTAGTTGTGCACAAACCTCTTTTGTCAACTCAATTTACTCAAACTTTCGTTTCTCCTTCGAAGATCCCTTTCTAACTGAAACATATAAATTTAAAGTGCTTCAATATCCATTTCTAATACTTAAATTCCAACAATTTCTTTACAAACTTATCCTTCCTATTACGATTTATAAATTTTGGGTCCTTCACATTTTTGTGTATGGTGGCACTATTTATATCAAAACGTTGACTTTTCTATACTTAATAGGTTTATTAGTTCTAATTGTACCCATATACCACATTTTGGTTGTCAATTTTGTTGGCATTGATTGCCAATTCAATTTCTATGTCTCCTAAGAGAAATTATAATTTTTCAATTTTGGTCCCCTGTTTTCTACTGTTCCATTGGTCTGGTTACTATGAGAATTTGGCTAAGTTTCCTTCACTAAATTTGTTCCTTATTGTCTTAGCTTTAATTCTCTTTTTGAATCACTCCATTTAGAATTTTGTAGCCAAAGTTATGCCTATTTTCCTTAGGCTAGCTAGATTGGTCCAAACCCATAATTCTGGGCACTTTCTTGGTTCTAGTAGTTTTTGGTATGTTGACTGCAGGTGAGTTTTTGGATAGGTTATGGCCAAAATTTGGGTTTTTTTCTTCATGAAAGTTGTAGGGCTATGTTTCAGCTTTTCATTGGTATAAGATTCAAGTCATTTGGACCTTCCTAGACCAAGTTATGGTCATCTAAGTGACTACTGTTCATTTGGTCATTTTTGTACAGGGCAGTAAGCCCAAATCCGGATTTGGCCTAATTGTTCACTAAGTTATGGTCATTTTCTAGGCATAATTCCAAAATGAAAAATGGTCCATTTCGTGTCTAGTTTCATTCCCAATTGACCTCACATCAATTAGGTTGGTAAATTTCCATTTTTGGTCCCTGAAAGGGACCTAGGTCAAGCTGTCTGCATCTGATCACTAACCAATCCGAATTGAAACTTAGTTCTAGTAATTTACACACACCAAAAATGGTCACAATTGACCATTTCTCAACTCAAGTAAGGTAGACTACATCAATTGACTAATTCTCAACTTTTTCTTCAAATTTTCAAAATGCTCAAAACCCTAATTACATAAAGTTCAAATCTAATGCATTCAAGTTGCACATTCAATGTCTACATACTTCTTTCAACCTAAACAACCAATCAATTCACTAAGATTTCATGTTTAATCTAACTAAACACCATCAAAACCCTAGGGTACCATGGTTGCCGAAATTTCTTTATTCCTGTGCAAGCATGAATTCTCCACTTTTCTACGTAATTTTCACTTGTTCAATGTTAATTCTATAAGCATAAATCAATTTAAGTTAGGAGAGAGATTTACCTCAATTTGAGTTCTTCCAAACTTTATATTCTTCTTCTCTTTCTTGTCTTTCTTCCTTTAATTCTCCAAATAAATGCTTAAATTAGAGTTTTCTACTAATTTAGGGAAGAGTTTATGAAGAAAAAATGAGAGTTCAAACTTGAAGTTTGAGTAACAATGAAGGATTGTTGAGAGAAAATGGTGAGAGAGAGAGGGTGAGGGAGGGACGGCAAAGTGGGAATGGAAGATGACAATTTTTTTTCCTTTTTTTTATGTGTATTTATCTCTTAATTTGACTTAGTCAAATTAAGTAATTAAATTAAAAGTAAATATGAAGTCATGCATGATGTCATCGTGATGAGGTCATTAATTTATTTTATTTTCTTTTCTTTTCTTTTCTTTTTCTCTTGTTTTTCCCATACTTCAATAATTTAATTCTATATTTCAAAATTTTCATTTCTCAAATTTTATTGGATAGTTAGGTCAGGAGTCAGCTCTAGCGGTGAATTGATCAAATTGCCCCTTGCCGGTTCAATCCGGTTTGCAAGTTATTCGGTATTTCTTTTGAATCTCTAACCTAATTATTTGACCTGCTTAAAAATTCTTTTATGTGATTTTCTCTTTTCTACTATGTTCGTAATAGTCCTAAGGACCACAGCGTCACATTTTCTGGTTCAAAATTTGAGTTAAGCCTGACCTCGCAGTCACTTCCCAGGAAGGTCACCCATCGTTATACTTAACTATTTGGCAATTACTAATTATTTGTGTTCAGGGCTTATCTAGGTGTCTTAGATGTGATTCCAATCTCCTTAATTGTCCGGACAGATACCGGTCACCAGAACAGTAAAATTTACCAAGCTATGCAAATAGGGGTGTTATAATTGTAATGAATGGCTCTAGTGCTAGCGGGAGATTGTTAGTAGTATACCCTAAAGCATATCATTTAGTATGTTTCTTGTACATGTTTTATTAATAAAAGGTAATTTTACTTTTCTATTTACATAACATATTTATGTGTAATAGAAAAGGTCCATTGATATTTTGTTAGAAATTATATTCTTAAGTTGTTAAGAATATGAGTGACAGTATTTCTAGTACAAACAATCATAAATTAGTTCACAAACGAGGATACTTCACAACAAGGGTATGACTTATCCAGAAAGATTGTAATTATGCTTGTTCCCAATGTTAGTAGTATGCCCTAGAGCATATCATTTAGTATGTATCTTGTACATGTTTTTATTAAGAAAAGGCATTTTCACTTTTCCGTTTACATAATATATTTATGTGTAATAGAAAAGGTCCATTGATATTTTGTTAGAAATTCTATTCTTAAGTTGTTAAGAATATGAGTGACAGTATTTCTAGCACAAAGTATCATAAATAGGTTTACAATCGAGGATACTTCACAATAAGGACATGACTTATCCAGAAAGATTATAATCATGTTTATTCCCAAGTAATTTATATGAGATGTAAATAAGATGGAATGGTGAGTCTCATGCCATATAACAAACATGATAGGCACTTATACATGATAAGTAGGTCGAACCAGTGACATTTATGACAAGCACATGGAGTTTACTCTTGTCAATGTATTTTCATAAATCATATCAATGTATATAATCTTTATACCTGAGATAGCACAGTTATCTTATATATAGGTAGTTTGAGTTTGATACTACTTTCATACTTGTACTATGTACGGGTATATGGGCATGTGTTGGCTCTTACTAGTTATATATGGAGGTAGGTGTTGATAAAGATGGAATCTGTTCCTCTACGTAAATAGGGATAAAATCCTATGTTCATTTAATTATTCTTGATGTTTCAAGTTCCTGGCCAGGACAGATAGATTTATTCAGAAAAGAGTTTCTAATGAGAAAATCTTTTTAATTAAGAACTTGAATTGAAAGAGAACATAATATTCATAGTAAATGGGGTTTGACATAAATCATGACTCCAGCTTGAGTTGGGATTTTGTAATAGAGAGATTCTAGTGTATGGTAACATATGATTATAGGCTCATTTAATGTAAACCTTATTAATAATTGGATGGCCATGGCATGCTATGCTAGGTGTTAACCATGGTCTATAAGGTGCACAAAATGATTTAGAGAAATCATTTATGGTAAGAAAGAGTTCTGATGATATTAAGATTTGATATCATGTCTCATTGCCAATTAGTGATGAGCCTTGTAAGTCACACACATACACAAGTAATCACCAAAATAAATATGATTTAATTAATTAATTAAAGAGTTTTTAATTAAATAGGTTTGGTTTGCAATTAGATTGCAAAGTCCTTAGCATGGCTTGAAACCAAATCTAGGTTATTGGATGTATAGTATAAGTTAAATTTATATTTAAAGTGTTTAAATATGAATTTAATTAATGAGAAATTAATTAATAGAGATTAATTAATTAATTTATATTTGATATAAATTGATTAGAAGAAGAGAAATAATTATTTTGGGTTGAGAACTCAAAATTAAGACACAGGGATATTTTGGTCATTTCACAGGGTGACATGTGGCACCATGAAATGGTGACACATGGCACTACACATAAGCTTGCCATATGTCTTTTAATCATGTAAGGTGATTAAAATCAAGATTAAATATAGGTTTAACACTTGGCACAATGTGATTGGGTCAATTAAACCTAGAACCAATCAGAAGGTGACATGTGGCAAGGGTTTTAAGTGGTGACCTAGCTATATAAGGGAAAGGATGAAAAGAAAAATACCTAGCTGCTCTTTGTTTCATTGGTGCCACCCCAAAGCATCTCTCCCTTTCATCTTCTTCATCTCTCATCAATTCAAAGAGAGTTCCCAATAATCTCTTGAATTAAAAATACTAGAAATCGTTTCTAGTGTCCTATTTACATCTGTAATCTCTTAAAAGACAAAACCTGATTTTCTAATTGATTGGAAAAGCTTCAGAAGCTGTTCAAGGGGCTGTCATTGGTGATCTTGGTGTGGACAAGCTAGAGGGACAACATTTGGTGTCCTAGGTGCATCCCAAAGTTGCCAAACACACTGTAGTGCATCAAACAGGTTAGTGCACTTGTTCTTGATCTAATCTAGGATTCTAATGAATTAATCTATTAATTCTAAAATCTTAAATGACAAATGTAGATCCAAAATATATTAAAAGAATTTAATATGCTGTTTATCATTGAAATCAAATAGATAAAAATAAATCTTGCATAATGCATGTGACATTAGAAGAAAAATTTTGAATTTCGATGATCTAAACTTGTGTTTTTCATGCTTCCACTCCTTCAATTGGTATCAAAGCCACTATATTTGCTATTTAGATTTTTGATTATATGATTTAATTGTGTGGTATGATCATGAGATGAAAGATCAATTGCTGGTTGCAATGAAAAAGGTGGCGGCTTAGATGGGACACCATGTGTGCGCAAGGTTTGTTCATCCCTTATGGTATGCATGGTTTCGGGCAATATTTGTGCAATCGTTGTATGATCTAATGCTCATAATTATGTCCATTTTATGTCTAATTAAATTGTTTAATTAGAGTTTTATTAACACAATTAAATTTTGATTCAAATCTAAATTTTAAAAATTGTTTGAATATGATTCAAATCTGAATTTTTAAAGTTGTTTGAATGTGATTCAAATCTAAATTTTAAAAATTGTTTGAATGTGATTCAAATCTGAATTTTTAAAGTTGTTTGAATGTGATTCAAATATGAATTTTAAAAGTTGTTTGAATATGATTCAAATCTGAATTTTTAAAGTTGTTTGAATGTGATTTAAATCTGAATTTTTGAATTTGTTTGAATATGATTCAAATATGAATTTTTAAATTTGTTTGAATGTGATTCAAATCTAAATTTTTAAATTTGTTTGAATCATATTCAAATCTGGATTTTTAAGTTGAATATGAGATATTCAATTTAATTTAAGTATATATATTTTATTTAATTATTAAATAGTGATATGCATAATGGATGATCATGGACTATAAAAGACCAATGTGATTTGATTTATTTCTTTGATGTTTCTTTGGGTTGTAAATTAATTAATTTATTTTAATTTATTTTTGGGCATGTATTATTAAGGTTGTAATAATTTTGGATTGTAATTTCATTTATTTAGTTGTTGTAAATTTGCCTTGGTATGCCAAGGATTACTATGTAATTGGATTGCAAGAAGATCAAGGAGGTCAAAAGCATTGGTGGGACCAGTGGGAGGAATTCAATATCAAGTGTTGATTATGTACTCCTTCAGCAACTCTTGTAATATGAATGAATGAAATGCACCTAGGAATGCCCTGATTCAATTCTTGGTGGCTCAGAATTGAATCCCTTAGAAAAGTCCATGATCATACCATATTTATTTATTATCCATGAATGCATGAGATGTATGGGAATGTATGCAAGTATATGATGTATGCATGCTAATTGGATAATGTGTAATGTGAGACCTTAATAGTAATTAGGACGACCACAAATTCTTCCAAACAAATGATTAAGTTGGATATGTTATAATTAAAATAATTATAACATGGTCCCTCCATTGAGGCAATTATTTTAAGAAATTTTAAACACTAGCATATGATGCAATTAATTTAAGAGATTTTTCTTAAGATGAATTGTTAAGTATTAGACGTTGCAAATCTGTAAATGGTTTGGTGGCCAATATTGGATATACCTGAGGATATTAAAATTATTTGCATAATTACTTGCTCAAAGGGATCAACTTAACTAATGCAAGATAAGTCAATAATGGATGTACCTGAGAATTTGAGCATTAGGGGCTAGGTAAAAGATTGAACCTCACATGAGATGTGATGGGCAAGGAGTTGCTCACTTATAGTTCATTATAATTCCAATAACGGATGTACCTGAGGATGATCAATAGAATTATAAGAATTCAATCACCCACTAGAAATCCATCCAACTAGGATTTCCGTTTTCTACTTTGGAAGTGTAGGATTCACTAAGTTAGTGGGAGGACCAATTTGATTAAAAAACCATAATCATTTTGGTTAATTACATGATACATTTACTAATAAATCTGGTTATTTTCTGTAGTTAATTTTTTGATAATAGTGATCAGAGAACAACCACCACGATCCAATATTCTTGCAAGCATACTTGATCGCAATAGGTTGACAGGACCTAATCTGTTTGATTGGCTAAGAAATTTGAAAATTATCCTAAACCTTGAACATATAGGATATGTTCTAGACTCAAATGTTCCTGGTCCCTTACCTCTAGAGGCTACTCAAGAGGAACATGAAACTTTGGACAAGTGGAAGGAGAATGATATGAGAGTTAAGTGTTATATGCTTGCTTCCATGAGACATGAGTTACAGAAGCAGCATAAGAACATGCATAGTGCAATTAAAATCCTTCTTCACCTACAAGAGTTATATAGTGAGCACAGTAGGAATGCTAGGTATGAGATATCTAAACAGCTATTCCGCATGAGGATGTCTGAGGGATAGAATGTTGGGGATCAAGTCCACAAGAGGATTTGGCTGATTGAGCAGCTGGAATATCTTGACTTTAACATAGATTTCCAACTGCAGACGGATTTGATCCTTCAGTCCCTTCCTGAGTCATTTGGGAATTTTATGACAAATTTTCATATGACTAAGCAGAAATGCACCTTAGCTGGTTTACTCAACATGTTGGTTATTGCCCAAAAGAATATGTTGGGCAATAAAGGAAAAGAGGTAGCTCTGATTGCATCTTCTTCTACTAGAAAGTCCAACAAGAAGAAGGGCAATAAGAAAAAGAAACCTCAGATTCCTAATCCTTCCAAGAAGATAAGCTAAACAGATAGGGAAGACCAAAGCTGACAAAGGTAAAAGGAAAGTGTTTCCACTGCCATAATGATGGGCACAGAAATAGGAACTGCCTAGAGTATAGCCAATATTAGAAGCTAACATTAACGAGATATTAGACTTTGGGTTGGCAAAAGCTCAACTGTTAAAGCTTTAGCCATAGGATCTGAATCTTTATACATGTATAGACATGTTTTGTATTTAAACAAGGTTTTGCATATACCTGATACCTTTTAAGAACATCATTTCTATATCTAGTTTGACTAGAAATAGTTATGAATTTCAGTTCATAAATGATATTTATAATATTTATTTTGGAAATAAATATGTTGGTTTGGGTTATATGCATGATGGACTTTATTATCTAGATAATAATGTTAAATACAAATCTAATGCAAGCAATCTAAAAGAATGCAATGCCATGATAAAAATCAACTCAAGTTTAAAATATATTTGGCACCTAAGGTTAGGCCATGTCGCAGAAGATAGGATTGCAAAGCTGGGGAAAATGAGGATTTTATCGTCAATGGGTTTTGGACCTACTCCAACTTGTGAATTCTGCCTTCAGGGCAGAATGACTAAATCACCCTTTGTTGGACAAAAACTAAGAGCTGAAAATATTTTGGAGCTAATACATAGTGATGTATGTGGTCCATTTAAAGAAATGGCTAGAGGATGTTTTCATTATTTTATTACCTTTACCGATGATAAATCAAGGTTTGGGTATTTGTATTTAATGAAATACAAACATGAATCCTTTAAAAAGTTCAAAGAATTTAAATCTGAAGTAGAAAATCAAACAGGAAAAAGTATTAAAGCTCTTCGATCAGATCGTGGAGGTAAATACTTGACTACTGAATTTAATGAATACTTGAGAGAGCATGGCATTGTTTCCCAACTGACTCCTCCAGGAACACCATAGCTGAATGGTGTATTTGAAAGGATAAATCGTACCCTATTGGATATGGTACGTAGTATGATGAGCAATACTAATATGCCAATCTCCTTTTGGGGATTTGCATTAGAATCAACTTTGTATATTCTAAATAGGATTCCAACAAAATCAGTATCTTCCACACCTTATAAGATATGGCATGGAAGAAAATCAAGTCTTAAGCATGTTAAGATTTGGGGTTGTCCAGCTAATATTAAAAAGCTGAACACTGATAAATTGGAAACCAGATCAGAAAAGGGTCGATTTGTTGGATATCCAAAAGATAGTTTTGGATATTATTTTTATTTTCCCATATCACAAAAGGTTGTGATAAGTAGAGATGCCAGATTTCTTGAACAACAGTTTATTCAAGAAGGAGGCAAAGGAAGGCAAATAGAGTTGAAATTGGAGAATTCTGACCAACAAACAGATCAGATGGATATAGATCCATTTAGTCAACCTATACCTATTGATGAAACATCTACAGCTATTCTTCATAGAACAACCAAGGTATCTCACCCACTAGTGAGATATGGTTTCCTTCATGAAGAAGAACAAGAGTTGTCTGCTCATGAAGAAGTAGATCATGGAGATGATCCACTTACCTATGAAGAAGCTATATCAGATATAGACTCTTCAAAATGGATTGATGCTATGAAATCTGAGATTGATTCCATGTATAAGAATCAAGTTTGGGATCTTGTTGACCCACCTAAAGGTATTGTACCTTTAGGGAACAAATGGGTTTTCAAGAAGAAAATTGGTTCTGATGGAAAGGTCAAGACCTATAAGGCAAGGCTAGTAGCGAAAGGGTTTCGCCAAAGGCAGGGAATTGACTATGAGGAGACTTTCTCGCCTGTTGCCATGCTTAAATCAATTAGGATTCTATTAGCAATAGCTGCATACTATGATTATGAGATTTGGCAGATGGATGTCAAAATAGCTTTTCTCAATGGATACATTGAAGAAAATATTTTCATGGAACAACTTAGGGGTTTTGAATCCCAAGATTGTTCCAAAGTGCGCAGGCTAAAGCAATCCATTTATGGGTTAAAAAAAGCTTCGAGGAGTTGGAACATCCATTTTGATGAAGCCATTAAGTCATTTGATTTTATCAAAAATAAGGATGAGCCATGTGTATGTAAGAAGGTTAGTGATAATCTTGTCACTTTTCTTATCTTATATGTGGATAATATTCTGTTGATAGGTAATGACACAGGTATGTTGACAACTATAAAGGTATGGTTGTCAAATACATTCTCCATGAAAGACTTAGGGAAGGCAACCTATATTCTTGGGATTTGCATCTATAGAGATATAGCGAAAAGAATAATTGGTTTATCCCAAAGTTTATACTTAGAAAGGGTGTTAAAGAGGTTAAACATGCTTGTTTCCAAGAAAGGATTGTTACTAGTGAGACATGGTATCCACCTTTCTAAAGAGATGTCTCCAAAGACACCTGAAGAAATAGATAAAATGGCCAGGATGCCATATGCTTCGGCTATTGGAAGTTTGAAGTATGCAATGATATATACTAGGCCAGATATCACATATGTTGTTAGTTTGACTAGCAGGCACCAATCCAATCCAGGTTTGGAACACTGGATAGCTACCAAGAATATCCTTAAGTACTTAAGAAGAACTAAGGATTTATTCTTAATATATGGAGGTGGTGACTTGCAATTGGATGATCATACTGATTCTGATTTCCAATCAGATATCGATGATAGAAAGTCTTCCTCTAAGTATGTGTTCATTTGTAATGGAAGTGCAGTCAGTTGGAACAGTTCCAAACAGAGTATGACTTTAGATTCCACTACCGAGGCTGAGTATTTTGCTGCATCAGATGCTGTAAAAGAAGCTATTTGGATATAAGGAACCTCGGTCTCACTAGAAATCCAAACACATAGAAAGGCACTATCATATTATCAAAGAGATAGTTGGGCAAGGCGATATAGCCATGCAGAAAATAGCATCAGCTAAAAAATCCAGCTGATCCATTCATTAAGCCTTTGTTGCAAGCACAGTTAGACCAAGATCTTGAGAAGATGGGTCTAAGGTATTTTAATGAATGGCTCTAGTGCTAGTGGGAGATTGTTAGTAGTATGCCCTAAAACATATCATTTAGTATGTATCTTGCACATGTTTTATTAATAAAAGGCATTTTCACTTTTTCGTTTACGTAATATATTTATATGTAATAGAAAAGGTCCATTGATATTTTATTAGAAATTATATTCTTAAGTTGTTAAGAATATGAGTGACAGTATTTCTAGCACAAAGTATCATAAATAGGTTCACAATCGAGGATACTTCACAATAAGGACATAACTTATCCAGAAAGATTGTAATCATGTTTGTTCTCAAGTTATTTATATGAGATGTAAATAAGATGGAATGGTGAGTCTCATGCCATATAACAAACATGATAGGCACTTATACATAATAAGTAGGTCGAACTAGTGACATTTATGACAAGCACATGGAGTTTAATCTTGTCAATGTATTTTCATAAATCATATCAGTGCATATAATCTTTAGACCTGAGATAGCATAGTTATCTTGTATATAGATGGTTTGAGTTTGATACTACTTTCATACTTGTACTGTGTATGGGCATATGGGCATGTGTTGGCTCCTACTAGTTATATATGAAGATAGGTGTTGATCAAGATGGAATCTATTCCTCTAAGTAAATAGGGATAAAATCCTATGTTCATTTAATTGTTCTTGATGTTTCAAGTTCCTGGCCAAGACAGATAGATTTATTCAAAAAAGAGTTTCTGATGAGAAAATATTTTTAATCAAGAACTGGAATTAAAAGAGAACATAATATTCATAGCAAATGGGGTTTGACATAAACCATGACTCCAGCTTGAGTTAGGATTTTATAACAGAGAGATTCAAGTGCATGTAACATATGATTATAGGATCATTTAAGGTAAACTTTATTACGAATTGGGTGGCCAAGGCATGCTATGCTAGGTATTAACCATGGTCTATGAGGTGCATAAAATGATTTAGAGAAATCATTTATGGCAAGAAAGAGTTCTGATGATATTAAGAGTTGATATCATGTCTCATTACAAATTAGTGATGAGCCTTGTAAGTCATACACATACATAAGTAATCACCAAAATAAATATGATTTAATAAATTAATTAAAGAGTTTAATTGATTAATTAAATAGGTTTGGTTTGCAATTAGATTGCAAAGTCCCTAGCATGGCTTGAAACCCAATATAGGTTATTGGATGTATAGTATAAGTTAAATTTATATTTAAAGTTTTTAAATATGAATTTAATTAATGAGAAATTAATTAATAGAGATTAATTAATTAATTTATATTTGATATAAATTGATTAGAAGAAGAGAAATAATTATTTTGGGTTGAGAACTCAAAATTAAGGCACATGGGTATTTTGGTCATTTCACAAGGTGACATGTGGCACCATGAAATGGTGACACATGGCACTACATATAAGCTTGCCATATGTCTTTTAATCATGTAAGATGCTTAAAGTCAAGATTAAATATAGGTTTAACGCTTGGCACAATGTGATTGGGTCAATTAAACCTAGAGCCAATCAGAAGGTGACATGTGGCAAGGGTTTTAAGTAGTGACCTAGCTATATAAGGGAAAGGATGAAAAGAAAAATACCTAGCTGCTCTTTGTTTCATTGGTGCCACCCCTAAGCACCTCTCCCTTTCTTTTTCTTCATCTCTCATCAATGCAAAGAGATTTCCCAATAATATCTTGAATTAAAAATACTAGAAATCGTTTCTAGTGTCCTGTTTACATCTGTAATCTCTCAAAAGGCAAAATCTAATTTTCTAATTGATTGGAAAATCTTTAGAAGCTGTTCAAGGGGCTGCCATTGGTGATCTTGGTGTGGATAAGCTAGAGAGACAACATCTGGTGTCCTAGGTGCATCCCAAAGGTGCCAAACACACTACAATACATCAAACAAGTTAGTGCACTTATTCTTGGTCTAATCTAGGATTCTAATAAATTAATCTATTAATTCTAAAATCTTTAATGGCAAATGTAGATCCAAAAATATATGGAAAGAGTTTTAATATGCTGTTTATCATTGAAATCAAATAGATAAAAATAAATCTTGCGTGATGCATGTGACTTTAGAAGAAAAATTTTGAATTTCAATGATCTAAACTTATGTTTTTTATGCTTTCGCTCCTTCACCCAAGTTATTTATATGAGATGTAAATAAGATGGAATGGTGAGTCTCATGCCATATAACAAACATGATAAGCACTTATGCATGATAAGTAGGCCGAACCAGTGACACTTATGACAAGCACATGGAGTATACTCTTGTCAATGCATTATCATAAATCATATCAGTGTATATAATCTTTAGACTTGAGATAGCACAGTTATCTTATATATGTGTGGTATGAGTTTGATACTACTTTCATACTTGTACTATGTATGGGTATATGAGCATGTGTTGGCTTCTATCAGTTACGTATGGAGATAGGTGTTGATCAAGATGGAATTTGTTACCCTAAGTAAATAGGGATAAAATCCTATGTTCATTTAATTGTTCTTGATGTTTCAAGTTCCTGGCCAGCGCAGAAAGATTTAATCAGAAAAGAGTTTCTTATGAGAAAATCTTTTTAATCAAGAATTAGAATTAAAAGAGAACTTAATATTCATAGCAAATAGGGTTTGACATAAACCATGACTCCAGTTCAAATTGGGATTTTGTAACAGAGAGATTTTAGTGCATGATAACATATGATTATAGGTTCATTTAAGGTATTCCTTATTACAGATTGGATGGCCATGGCATTCTATACTAGGTGTTAACCATGGTCTATGAGATGCCTAAAATGACTAGGAGAAATCATTTATGGTAAGAAAGAGCTCTGATGATATTAAGAGTTAATATCATATCTCATTGCCAATTAGTGATGAGTCTAGTGAGTCACACACATACACAAGTAATCACCAAGTTAAATATGATTTAATTAATTAGTTAAATAGTTTAATTGATTAATTGAATAGGTTTGATTTGCAATTAGATTGCAAAGTCCCTAGCATGGCTTGAAACCAAATTTAGGTTATTGGACGTATAGTATAAGTTAAATTTATATTCAAAGTGTTTAAATATGAATTTAATTATGAGAAATTAATTAATAGAGATTAATTAATTAATTTATATTTGATATAAATTGATTAGAAGAGGAGAAATAATTATTTTGGGTTAAGAACTCAAAATTATAACACAAGGGTAATTTGGTCATTTCACAGGGTGACATGTGGCACCATGAGATGGTGACACATGGCATCATGGTTTGTCATTTGTCTTCCTATCATGCAATATGATCAAAGTCAAGATTAAATCTAGATTTGACACTTAGCTTAATGTGATTAGGTCAATTAAAATTAAGATCCAATCAGGTGATGACATGTGGCAAGGGTTTTAAGTGATGACCTAATTATAAAAGGGAAAGAATGAAAGAATAAAATAGACATTCTGATTTTTCTAAAGAGGTTTCACCACCCAAAAGTTTTCCTCTCTTCTTGTTCTTCTTCTCTCATCAATCCAAAGAGAATTGCCCATATTCTCTTGAATTAAAATTGCTAGAAATTATTTCTAGTGTCCTATATACATCTACAACCTTTATAAAGGCAAATCCCTAATTTCTATTGGTTAGCAAGGCTTGAGAAGCTGGTTTAGGGGCTGCCCATTGGTGATGTTGGTGTGGACAAGCTAGAGAGATAACATTTGGGGTCCTAGGTGCTTCATAAATGTACCAATCACATCTACAGTGCATCAAAAGGTTAGTGCACATATTCTTGTATCAATCTAGGGTTCTAATGAATTAATTTGTTAATTCTAAAATCTTAAATGATAAATATAGATCTTAGTACACATTAAAAGTGTTTTAATATGCAATTGAACATTGAAATCAATTAGATACATAATAAATCTTGCATGATGTATGAGAACTTAGAAGAAAATTTTTGAATTCAATGTTCTAATCTAATAATTTTCATGCTTTCGCTCCTTCATAAAATAATTAATTTTATTTTAGTGGTATGTATTATAAATGTTGTAATAATTTGGGTTGTAATTTCATTTATTTGAGGACTTTAAAGTCCATATTATTGTAAATTCGTCTTGGTATGCCAAGGATTAGAATGTAATTAGATTGCAAGAAGATCAAGGAGGTCAAGAGCATTGGTGGGACCAGTGGGACAAAATCAAGATCAAGTGTTGATTATGTACTCCTTTAGTAACTCTTGTAAAATGAATGAATGAAATACACCTAAGAATGCCCTAATTCAGTTTTTTCTGGCTCAAAATTGAATCCCTTGAAAGTCCATGATCATACCATATTATTTGTTTATCCATGTATGCATGAGATGTATGGGAATGTATGCAAGTATATGATATATGCATGCTAATTGGATAATGTGCAAAGTGAGACCATAATAGTAATTAAGCCGATCACTAAATCTTCCAAACAAATGATTAAGTTGGAAATGGTATAATTAAGGTAATTATATCATGGCCCTCCATTGATGCAATTATTTTAAGAGATTTTCTTAAGAATAATTATAAAGCATGAGATGTTGTAAATATGTAAATAATTGGTAGCCAATAATGGATGTGCCTAAGGACATTAATATGCATTTATTTAAGAGATTTTCTTAAGAATAATTATAAAACATGAGATGTTATAAATATGTAAATAGTTGGTAGCCAATAATGGATATGCCTGAGGACATTAAAATTATTTGCATGTTTACTGGCTTAATAGGATCAACTTAACTAATGCAAGATGAATCAATAATGGATGTGCCTGAGATTTTGAGCATTAGGGGCTAAATAAATGATTTAACCTCACATGAGATGTGATGGGCAAGGAGTTGCTCACTTATAGTTTATTGTAATTCCAATAATAGATGTGCCGGAGGACAATCAATAAGACTATAAGAATTCAATCACCCACTAGAAATCCATGCAACTAGGATTTCCGTTTCCTACTTTGGAAGTGTAGGATTCTCCAAGTTAGTGGGAGGACCAGTTTGATTAAAAGACCATAATTATTTAGGTTAATTGCATGATACATTTACTAATTAATCTAGTTATTTTCTGCAGTTAATTTTCTGATAATAATGAGCACACAACCACAACCACCATCCAATATCCTTACAAGCATACTTGATCACAATAGGTTGACGGGACCTAATTTTTCTAATTGGCTAAGAAATTTAAAACTTATCCTGAACCTAGAACGTATTGGATATGTTTTAGACTCAAAGGTTCCTAGTCTCTTAATTCCAGAGGCCACTCAAGAGGAACTAGATACTTTGGACCAGTGGAAGGAGCATGATATGAGAGCTAAATGTTACATGTTTACTTCTATGAGTAATAAGTTACAGAGGCAGCATGAAAATATGCAAAATGCAAGTGAGATCCTCCTTCACCTGAAAGAGTTGTACGGTGAGCACAGCAGGAATGCTAGGTATGAGATATCTAGACAGCTATTCCACATGAGGATGTCTGAGGGACAGAATGTAGGAGATCATGTCCACAAGATGATTTGGCTTATTAAGCAACTGGAACATCTTGACTTTCACATAGATTTCCAACTACAGACGGATTTGATCCTTCAGTCCTTGCCTGAGACATTTGGGAATTTTGTGACAAATTTCTATATGTCAAAGCAAGAGTGTACTTTGGCTGGGTTACTTAACATGCTGGTTATTGCCCAAAAGAACATGCCGGGCAATAAAGGGAAAGAGGTGGCTTTGATTGTATCTTCTTCTTCTGTTGGAAAGTCCAAAAAGAAGAAGGGTAATAAGAATAAGAAACCTCAAATTCCTGGACCTTCCAAGAAGATAACCAAACAAAAGGGCAAGACCGAAGTTGACAAAGGCAAGGGAAAGTGTTTCCACTGCCAGAAGGATAGGCACTGGAAAAGGAACTGCCCAGAGTATCTTGCTTCTCTGAAGGACAAGAAGGATAGACCTTCAGAAGGTATGTCTGTGTCTTATTATTTAGATTCTGATGATACTCATAGTTCATCTACAGCTTGGGTTTTAGATACTGGTGCTAGTTCTCACATTACTAATGATATGCAGAAACTAGCAAATAGTGGCAGCTTGCAGTCATGAAATATTAGACTCTGGGTTTGCAATGGCTCAACTGTTGAAGCTTTAGCCATAGGATCTAAATCTTTATGCATGTGCGGACATGTTTTGTATTTAAATAATGTTTTTGCACGTACCTGATGCTTTTAAGAACATCATTTCTATATCTAGTTTGACTAGAAATGGTTATGAATTTCAGTTAAGAAATGATGTTTGCAATATTTATTTTGGAAATAAATATGTTGGCTCGGGCCATATGCATGATGGACTTTATTATTTAGATAATAATGTTAAATACAAATCTAATGCAAGCAATCTAAATTAATGTAATGCCATGATGAAAATCAACTCAAGTTCAAAATATATTTGGCACTTAAGATTAGGTCATGTTGTAGAAGATAGGATTGCAAAGCTAGAGAAAATGGGGATTTTATCCTCATTGGGTTTAGAACCTACTCCAACTTGTGAATCCTGCCTTTAAGGCAAAATGACTAGATCACCTTTTATTGGACAAGGGCTAAGAACTGAAAATATTTTGGAATTAATACATAGTGATGTATGTGGTCCATTTAAGGAAATGGCTAGAGGCGGTTTTCATTTCTTTATTACCTTTACTGATGATAAATCAAGGTTTGGGTATTTGTATTTGATGAAATACAAACATGAATCTTTTAAAAAGTTCAAAGAATTTAAATGTGAAGTAGAAAATCAAATAGAAAAAAGTATTAAGACTCTTCGATCAGAAAGTGGAGGTGAATACTTAAGTACTGAATTTGATGAATACTTGAAAAAGCATCGCATTGTTTCTCAACTAACTCCTTCAGGAATGCCACGACTGAATAGTGTATCTAAAAGGAGAAATTGTACCCTATTAGATATGGTACGCAGTATGATGAGCTATACTAATATGCCAATCTCCTTTTGGGGATTTGCATTAGAATCAACATTGTATATTCTGAATAGGATTTCATCAAAATCAGTTTCTTCCACATCTTATGAGATATGGCATGAAAGAAAACTAAGTCTTAAGCATGTTAAGATTTGGAATTGTCCAGCTTACATTAAAAAGCTGAACACTGATAAATTGGAAACCAGATCATAAGAAGGTTGATTTGTTAGATTTCCAAAAGAAAGTTTTGGATATTATTTTTATTTTTCTACATCACAAAAGGTTGTGGTAAGCAGAGATGCCATATTTCTTGAACAATAGTTTATTCAAGAAGGTGGCAAAGGAAGGCAAATAGAGCTAGAATTGGAGAATTCTTACTAACCAACAGATCAAATGGATATAGATCCATCTAGTCAACCTACATCTATTGATAAAACATCTACAGTAATTCCTTACAGATCAACAAGGATGTCTCACCCGCCAGTGAGATATGGTTTTCTTCACGAAGATGAACAAGAGTAATTTACTCATGAAGAAGTAGATCATGGAGATGATCCTTTTACCTATAAAGAAGCTATATCATATATAGATTCTTCAAAATGGATTAAAGCTATGAAATCTGAAATTGATTCCATGCATAAGAACCAAGTTTGGGACCTTATTGACCCACCTGAAGGTATTGTACCCCTGAAGAAAATTGGTTCTGATGGAAAGATAGAGACCTATAAAGTAAGGCTAGTAGCGATAGGGTTTCGCCAAAGGCAGGGAATTGACTATGAGGAGACTTTCTCGCCTGTTGCCATGCTTAAATCAATTAGGATTCTATTAGCAATAGCTGCATACTATGATTATGAGATTTGGCAGATGGATGTCAAAACAGCTTTTCTCAATGGATACATTGGTGAAAACATTTTCATGGAACAACCTAGGATTTTGAATCCCAAGATGATTCCAAGGTATGCAAGCTAAAGCAATCCATTTATGGGTTGAAACAAGCTTCGAAGAGTTGAAACATCCGTTTTGATGAACCCATTAACTCATTTGGTGTTATAAAAAATGTGGATGAGCCATGTGTATATAAGAAGGTTAGTGATAGTTCTATCACTTTCCTTGTCTTATATGTGGATGACATTCTATTGATAGGTGATGACATAGGTATGTTGACAACTGTCAAGGTATGGTTGTCAAATACATTCTCCATGAAAGATTTAGGAGAGGTAACCTATATTCTTCGCATCTATAAAGATAGAGCAATAAAAATAATTGGTTTATCCTAAAGTATATACTTGGAAAAGGTGTTAAAGAGGTTTAAGATGCTTGATTCCAAGAGATGATTGTTACCAGTAAGACATGGTATCCACCTTTCTAAAGAGATGTCTCCAAAGACACCTGAAGAAAGAGATAAAATGGCTAGGATTCCATATGCTTCGGCTGTTGGAAGTTTGATGTATGCAATGATGTGTACTAGGTCAGATATCACATATGTTGTTAGTTTGACTAGCAGGTTTCAATCCAATCTAGGTTTGGAACACTGGATAGCTGTCAAGAATATCCTTAAGTACTTGAGAAGAACTAAGGATTTATTCTTGATTTATGAAGGTGGTGACTTACAATTGGATGGTTATACTGATTCTGATTTCCAATGAGATATTGATGATAGAAAGTCTAGCTCTGGGTTTGTGTTCATTTGTAATGGAGGTGCAGTTAGTTAGAAAAGTTCCAAACAGAGTACAACTGCTGATTTCACTACAAAGGCCGAGTACATTGCTGTAATAGATCCTACAAAAGAGGCTATTTGGATAAAGAAGTTTGTGACAGAACTTGCAGTAGTTACTTCCATTAAGTCAGCAGTTGCTCTCTACTGTGACAACAATGGAGCACTCATATAGGCTAAGGAACCTCGGTCTCATCAGAAATCCAAATACATAGAAAGGTGCTACCACATTATCAGAGAGATAGTTGGGTGGGGCGATGTAGCCATGCAGAAAATAGCATCAGCTGAAAATCCAGCTGATCCATTCATAAAGCCTTTGTCACAAGCTTAGTTAGATTGTCATCTTGAGAAGATGGGTCTAAGATATTGTAATGAATAGCTCTAGTGCTAGTGGGAGATTGTTAGTAGTATGCCCTAGAGCATATCATTTTATATGTATCTTGTACATATTTTAGTAATAAAAGGCAATTTCACTTTTCTGTTTACATAATATATTTATGTGTAATAGAAAAGGTCCATTGATATTTTGTTAGAAATTCTATTCTTAAGTTGTTAAGAATATGAGTGACAATATTTCTAGTACAAAGTATCATAAATTGGTTCACAATCGAGGATACTTCACAAAGGACATGACTTATCTAGAAAGATTGCAATCATGTTTGTTCCCAAGGTATTTATATGAGATATAAATAAGATTGAGTGGTGAGTCTCATGCCACATAACAAACATGATAGGCACTTATACATGATAAGTAGGCCGAATTAGTGACGCTTATGACAAGCACATGGAGTTTACTCTTGTCAATACATTTTCATATATCATATTAGTGCATATAATCTTTAGACATGGGATAACACATTTATCTTGTATATAGGTGGTTTGAGTTTGATACTACTTTCTTACTTGTACTGTGTATGGGTATATGGGCATGTGTTGGCTTCTACTAGTTATATATGGAGATTGGTGTTGATCAAGATGGAATCCGTTACGCTAAGTAAATAGGGATAAAATCCTATGTTCTTTTAATTATTCATGATATTTCAAGTTCCTGGCCAAGATAGACAGATTTAGTTAGAAAAGAGTTTCTGACAAGAAAATCTAATTAATCAAGAACTGGAATTAAAAGAGAACATAATGCTCATAGCAAATGGGGTTTGACATTAAACATGACTCCATCAGAACCAATTTTCTTCTTGAAAACCCATTTATTCCCTATAGGTACAATACCTTCAAGTGGGTCAATATGATCCCAAACTTAATTCTTATACATAGAATCAATTTCGAATTTCATAGCTTTAATCCATTTTGAAGACTCTATATCCGATATAGCTTCTTCATAAGTAAGTAGATCATCTCCATGATTTACTTCTTCATGAGTAAACAACTCTTGTTCATCTTTATGAAGAAAACCATATCTCACTGGTGGGTGAGATATCCTGGTTGATCTGTGAGGAATAACTATAGATGTTTCATCAATAGGTGTAGGTTGACTAGATGGATCTATATCCATCTAATCTATTGGTTGGTTAGAATTCTCCAATTCTAACTCTATTTGCCTTTCTTTGCCTCCTTCTTGAATAAACTGTTGTTCAAGAAATGTGGCATCTCTAGTTACCACAGCCTTTTGTGATGTAGGCAAATAAAAATAATATCCAAAATTCTCTTTTGGATATCCAACAAATCGACCCTTTTCTGATATGGTTTCCAATTTATCAATGTTTAGCTTTTTGATATAAGCTGGATAATCCCAAATCTTAACATGCTTAAGACTTGATTTTCTTCCTTGCCATATCTCATAAGGTGTGGAAGATACTGATTTTGATGGAATCCTATTCAGAATATGCCAAGCTGATTCTAATGCAAGTCTCCAAAAGGATATTGATATATTAGTATAGCTCATCATACTACGTACCATATCTAATAGGATACGATTTCTCCTTTCAGATACGCCATTTAGCTGTGGCGTTCCTAGAGGAGTCAGCTGAGAAATAATGCCATGCTCTTTCAAGTATTCATCAAATTCAATACTCAAGTATTCACCTCCATGATCTGATCGAAGAGCTCTAATACTTTTTCATGTTTGATTTTCTACTTTAGATTTAAATTCTTTGAACTTTTCAAAGGATTTATGTTTGTATTTCATCAAATACAAATACCCAAACCTTGATTTATCATCAGTAAAGGTAATAAAGTAATGAAAACCACCTCTAGCCATTTCCTTAAATAGGCCACATACATCACTATGTATTTGTAACACCCCTATGTTATGTAGTGCGTTCTACTGTTCCGGTGACCAGTGTCTGTCCGGATAGCTAGGATGCCTGGAATTATACTTAAATATTAGTGAGGAGATATAAAATAATGAAATACAATAGAGGAAAATACAAGAAAAATAAAGGAAAAATAAGAGCAATGAAATGTAACTAAGTTAAATGAGCCAAAAACCGTAGCGATGGGTGACCGCACTGGGAAGTTGCAGCCTGGACCGTTGACTAGCCCTGAACCACAAGGAACCCTGGAAAATATCTTTAAGACTTAAATAAACATCTATTAAAATATAAATGACATTGAAAATATCAAAGAAAAAATAATTAATTAGTACAAAGAAAAACGAGATACTGATAAACTGACAAAAATCAGTGTTACCGAAAAATCAGGAATACAACCCGAATAACGGCATTGTAGTCAATTGACACCTAGAGTAGGCTTTTGACCTAAATGTGCATGAAAAAAAAGTGATATTAGATAGTGAAAACCCCATGAAAAATGAAATTGAAAATGAAATGTATAAATAAGGAAAATTATGGGTAAGATTTGGAATAATTAAAAGTTGGATTAAAATAATATTATTTTACATTAATGCTCCACTAACGTCAATCTAGGGACATAAAAAAGGCACTTGGGACATCAAAAACTCATCTTCAACCTCACTTTAAAAACCAGCCAAACTAAGCTTGAAGAAACTCTTCTATGGCCGCCCCATGTCCAAGCTCCCATCTCCCTCTTCAAGCCATGATTTGCATAAATAGTCTTCATTAAAGTTAATCCTCACTTTGTAAGGAAGAAGTCGATAGCAATTTTAAGAGGTTTTTATGAAGTTTTAGTCAAGCTTCAAAAGAGGTAAGTGGTTGTTCTCATTACTTGTTTCATTAAAATTGTAACTAAGGTGGTGGTGAGTTGATTTATGGAAGAAAAGTTAAGGTTTGATAAGTTAGGGTGATGCTCCATTTCGGCAGCCATGGAAGTCCATCATGTTTAGCTTGTTTTTACATGTAAATGGTAGTTTGAGGTTGTGACACCCCTTACCCGTCTACAGTATAGCCGAGTAAGTTATGCCACTCAGTGTGTCGGAACACCAATTCATGTTTCAATTTCAATTAATCCCTTTTTATTCATTTATTTATAATTTTTGATAAATCTAAATTTTTTCGCAAATTTTATAGAAAATCTGGCAGAGTGTCTGCTATAAATTGAAAAATAGTTCTTCTGAACCTGTTTAAAAACACTTCCAATATAATTATAATTTCAATCTCAGTCAACCACCAATATTTTTCAACAATTTCTCAAATTAATTCAGTATCTCAAAATTCACATTCATCTCATATCACACCCAATTCAATGAGAAATACTCATATTTATTTCTGATCACAGCTCATGGGTAATTACAGTAAAAATATGATTACATGAATTTATAATATACATAACAAAAGTTTACAAATACAAAAGACTTGGGTAGCCCAATGCACTGCAATTGTGAGGTGACTTTGAACTCTGCGTGCAGATCTGAAAACTCACCCTGCATGAGGTCTGCTGGACTCCCCAGCTATGTCTCTAGTACCTGCGCGTGGCAAAAGCGAATATAAAATAAAATAAAATAAAACATGTATGCAGAATGTATGTTTACATTTTTTGGTAGATTTAATTTCAAATATTTATTGCAATATTATTCGATTAAAGTTTGGTAAGATTTATTAACATTGCCCGAGTAACCTATACTAGTTGACTAGAATAGATAAACGGGTAAACTAGTACTGGGTACTAAGTACCTAGGACCATCACACTATCGGTCACATTGTGTCTCCCGATGTGCAACGGAATAGCTAATAAGCTGTAATAATTATCGGGGATTAAACCCGAGTATAACAACTCAACATCATAGCCAAAGGCTTTTATGTCACAGAATGGCATGAAAAGCCATGAAATACAGAATGGCATGAAGCCATATGCAGTACTGCTAACTGAACCATATTGGCATGCCAACCTATCCAAACCAATCACATTAGGCCTACTAGGGCATTTAACACTTTTCATTTATGTAATTCTTTGAAATTGAATTTTTATGATTACTACTCATTTCACTGGTCAACCAAAATGTTGACTTTTGCATTGGCAATAGGTAAATTAGTTTAAATATCATCAACATACCACATTTTTCATTTTAAACGTGTTGGTATTGGTTGCCAATACCATCTCTAAGCTTAATGTGAATTGGACAGAATTTTCAGTTTTCAAGCTTTGGGTTTACTATTCCATTAGTCACTTTTTCGGTGGGAATTTGGAAAAATGATCAACATGAAAGTTGTTCCTTATTTTGTCTAGTTGAATTTCCTTTTTTGAATCACTCCATTTGGAGTTTTGTAGCTCAAGTTATGGCCTAAACACCATAACTGGCCGGATTGGACAGATTCCAAAATTCTGGGCAAAACTGGTTCTGCCAGATGTGGTAACCTAAGTTTGGTTGGCAATTTGACTAGGTTATGATCATAATTTGGGTCAGGTTTCTTCATGAAAGTTGTTGGTCTATATCTCAGCTTGTTTCTGGTAAAATTTCAGGTCAATTTGTCCTTTCTACATTGAGTTATGGCGAAATGACCAAACACTGTTCATTTGGTCATTTTGCCCAGACAAATTGCAGGTCACCCGGATTAGGGCAAACTTTTGGTCAACTTAGTTTGGTTTTCTGGGCATGATTTCTTCACCAAAGTTGTGTCATTATGAGTATAGTTTCATGTCCAATTGGCCTTGCACCAATTGGACCTCTATAATTCAAGTTATTGCTGCCCAAACCTACTGGACTCATGTTCAATTCTGCAGGTCACCAAGGGCAGCCACACTAATCTCAATTCCCACTGCACAAACCACTTCATTTCTTGTTTACACATCACTAAATGGTCACTAATTGACCATTAAAATTCACTTTCACCATTGCATGTTCAAAGTCTTCATTTTATACTCAAACCCTAACCCTATCATCTCCAATCTTGCATTTAACTAGCATTTCATCATTTTACTTGATAGACTATTGTTAAGGCAGCCCTATTACCATTTTAGCTCCATGAAAATCATCAAAACCTTACCACATCCATGGCTGACAAAATTATAGGATGGGCATACACATGATATTTATTAAATTTCTTTGCACTTTTACACTCAATCATGCTCCTTCAACATGAATTTAAAGAGAAAATCTAATTTAAGTCACTAACCTCTAATGGAGTGAATTTCCCACTTGCTCAAATTCTTGTTTTCCTTTTCTTTTTTGCTTCCACAAGAATCACCAAGATGATAGAACAAATTTTTGTGTTGACAATTAGGGTTTTTAGTGAAAGAAAGCTAGGGAAATGGAGGTTGAAAGGTTTGTTAATGGTGGAGTAAGGAGAGGTGTATGGGGCGGCTTGAAGAAGAAGAGAGGGCTTCTGTTTGGGTTTCTAGAATTCTACATCCTTTCTCTATTTTTATTGTACTTTAATTGTCTTGCTTTAATTTGATTGGCCATAGCATTTTAATTACCTCATGCTTACATAAGCATGAGGTAATAAATCCCATTATTTTCATTTTCTTTTCTTTCATTGCCTATTCATTTTAAAATAAATTTTCATTAATATTTGTTCATATTTTATGTCATATAATTCACTTGCATAAATGGCCAAGTTGGTCAAAAATCATCTCTGAAGACAAAATGACCAAAATGCCCTCCATTTGGCTTACCGAGCAAAAATTGTGTATACCGATAGAAAAATTTTTCTATGTATTTTCTTGGCATTCTAATGCCATAAGAATCTCAATGACCCTTCTCTAGAGTCCCAATAATTATTTTAAAATTTTTCCCCCTGGTCTAGGGTTGCTAACGGCCTTCACCATCACTTCCCTTTCGGGTTACCCATCCCGGGTGTTTCGGCTCGTTTAACCTTAGTGTATTTGGTTTCTAAAAATTTTCCTTGATTTTTATGAGTATTATTTAGTTTCTTAATAACTCCTTAGTCTAGTCTTTTTATAATTTCAAACATTCTAGCTACCCGGACCGACCTTGGTCATGGGAACAGTAGACTACACGGACTCGCTAAAGTGAGGATGTTACAACTCTTCCCTTCTAATAAAAATTTCGTCCTCGAAATTTACCTAATGCAAAAGTTGAGGGAACTATTGCCTCATCATCTCTTCACTTTCCTAAGTTGCCTCTTCAATGTTGTGGTGCCTCCAAAGCACTTTCACCAGTGGAATTTGTTTATTTCTCAGTTCCTTCACTTCTCGAGCTAGGATCCGTATAGGTTCTTCTGTATATGTCAAGTCCAGTTGGATTTCAATCTCTTCCATGGAAATGACATGTGAAGGGTCTGAGCGATATCTTCTCAGCATAGAAACATGGAATACATTACGGATTTTATCCAATTCTAGTGGTAAAGCTAGCCGATAGGCCACTGGTCCCACACGTTCAATGACTTCATATGGGCTAATGAATCTAGGGCTTAGCTTACCCTTTCTTCTAAACCTCAGTACTTTCTTCCATGGTGAGACTTTGAGAAACACTTTATCACCAACTGCATACTCTACTCCTTTTCTCTTCAAGTCGGCATATGATTTCTGTCTATCTAAGGCAACCTTCAGGTTAGCTTTGATTATCTTCACTTTCTCCTCAGTCTGTTTCACCAGGTCTGGTCCCAATTCAGTCTAACACACTGGAGTTCTACATTTTTTCCCATACAGTGCTTCATACGGGGCCATTTGGATGCTAGCTTGGTAGCTATTGTTGTATGCGAATTCTGCCAGTGGGAGATATCTATTCCAGCTCCCCTCAAACTCAATGACACAACTCCTTAGCATATCCTCTAGGATCCATCACATAATTCACATTGTTACTATCATTTTAATTTATTAATTACGAAAAATCAATTAGTTTTTAGGTTTACCTGGATTACTCGTTCTGACTGTCCATCTGTCTGAGGATGAAAAGCCGTGCTAAAACGGAGTTATGTGCCCAAGGCTTCTTACAACTTGTTCCAAAATCTCGATGTAAACCTTGGGTCTCGGTCAGATATGATGGAAAGTGGGAATCCATGCAGTTTAACTATCTCACTGATATACAATTCTGCTAGCTTCTCCAGTGAGTAGTTAGTCCTAACTGGCAGAAAATGTGCTGACTTCGTCAATCTATCCACTATCACCCATACTGCATCATGCTTCCTTTGGGTGAGGGGTAGACCACTAACAAAATCCATAGTGACCCGGTCCCATTTCCATTCAGGTATGCTTATAGGCTGCAACAATCCTGATGGAACTTGATGTTCTGCTTTAACTTGCTGACATGTCAAACACTAAGTCACATAGTCAACTATATCCCTCTTCATACTAGGCCACCAATAATGAGACTTCAAATCATTATACATTTTTGTGCTCCCCGGGTGCATAGCATAAACACTAGTATGTGCTTCTTTCAGAATATTAGTCATCAGTTCCCCATCATCTGGTACACACACTCTTCCTCTGTAGTATAGACACCCATCTTCTTTCACCTCATATTCAATTTCCTTCTCCTTAGGAATTTTTCCCATAATGGCCATTAGTTTTTCATTTGCCTTCTGCCCATCTTGTATTTGTTGTAGTAGGGTTGGCCTCACTTGTAACTCAGCCAAAATAGCTCCATCTTGAGCTAAGGATAGACAGGCATTTAGTGATCTTAAAGCTATGATGGATTTCCTGCTCAAAGCATCAGCCACTACATTTGCCTTCCCAGGATGATAATCTATCACACAATCATAGTCCTTCAGGAACTCAATCCATCACCTTTGTCTAAGGTTGAGCTCCTTCTGAGTTGGCAAATATTTTAGACTTTTGTGGTCTGTGTAAATGTAGCACTTTTCACCATATAAGTAGTGCCTCCATATTTTCAGCGCAAAGATAATTGCTGCAAGCTCTAGATCATGGGTAGGGTAATTCTGTTCATGTGGCCTTAGTTGCCTGGAAGCATAAGCGACCATCTTCCCCTCTTACATCAATACACACCCTAACCCATTATGAGAGGCATCATTGTAGACCACAAAGTCCTTTCCCGACACTGGCTGTGTTAACACTGGTGCCTCTGTTAACATAGCCTTTAACTTCTCAAAGCTAGCCTGACACTTGTCATTCCAGTTAAATCTGACATTCTTGTATAACAACTTGGTCATTGGAGCAGCTATTAAGGAAAATACCTTCACAAATCTTCTGTAATACCCAGCTAGCCCCAAGAAACTTTTGACCTCAGTTGTATTTCTGGGAGGCTTCCATTCCATCACTGCTTCTATCTTTTTGGGATCTACTCTAATCCCCTCAACTGATACTATGTGTCTAAGGAAGGAGATTTCACTCATCCAGAAGTCACATTTGGATAGCTTAGCATACAGCTTCTTTTCTCGCAGGGTTTGCAGAACAATCCTCAAATGTTCATCATGTTCTTCCCTGGTCTTGGAATACACCAGAATATCATCAATAAAGACCACTACAAACCGATCTAAGTATGGATGGAAGATACGGTTCATAAGGTCCATAAATGCTGCTGGTGCATTTGTTAATCCAAACAGCATCACTAGAAATTCACAATGCCCATACCGGGTTCTGAATGCAGTTTTTAACACATTTGCATCCTTTACCCTTAACTGATGATACCCTGATCTGAGATCAATTTTTGAAAATAAACCAGCTCCCTTCAACTGATTAAACAGATCATCAATTCTGGGCAATGGATATTTATTTTTCACAGTTACTTTGTTCAACTGCCGGTAATCAATACACAATCTCAAGGTTCCATCCTTCTTCTTCACAAATAGTATCGGAGCTCTCCATGGTGACACACTGGGGCGTATGAACCCCTTATCAAGCAACTCTTGCAACTGAGTTTTCCACTCCCTCAATTCAGTGGGTGCCATCCTATAAGGAGCAATGGAAATGGGTGCTGTACCCGGCATTACCTCAATAGCAAACTCGACTTCCCTTTCTGGTAGTAAATCAGGCAACTCTTCAAGAAATACATCTGGGAAGTCTCTTACTGTGGGTATATCACTCAGGTTTGGCTTAGCTTGCCTAGTATCAACCACGTGTGCTAGGTAAGCTTCACAGCCTTTTCTCATCATTCTTCTTGCAACTATGGCTGAGATAACATTGGACAGGAAATCTGTCCTTTTACCCATAATAGTGATCTCATTACCCTCAGAAGTTTTCAGAGAAATTCTCTTCAATTTACAATCAACTATTGTTTGATGACGTGACAACCAGTCCATTCCCAAAATCACGTCAAACTCGTGGAAGGACAACTCAATTAGATCTGCCAAGAATTCATACCCCTGAATTCTCAACGGGCAATCTTTATACACCTTATTCACTACCACACTGTGGCCTAGTGGATTTGTGACCAGAATGTCTTGATCACTCTCCTCTACTGGAACTCCCCTCTCTATGGGTAGTTTGATGCAAATGTAGGAATGAGTGGATCCTGGATCCACCAATGCATGTACAGAAGTGTTGTAGAGGGAAAACGTACCCCTAATGACATCCGGGGCATCTTGCTCCCCCTGAGCTTTGATGGCATAAGCCCTTGCTGGTATTCTAGTGTCTGGCCTCTCAGCTGACTTGGATGTAGGCCTCAGTGATGGACTAGCTGCCTCAGGTTTACCAGGCTTTCTACCTCTTTGTGGTGCAAGAGCAGGTTTGTCAGTTTGTGTTGGAGTAACTGTAGTAGTCCTCTTCGGACAATTCTTAATCTGATGTTCTGTTGATCCACACCGTAAGCAAGCACCAGTCACTCGCCAATATTCCCCCTTATGCCACTTCTGACAGTACTGACAAGCAAAAAATGCAGGGGCTGGTCCCCTAAACACCGTCCTTGGAGAGCTACCCATTGATGGTGTGGACTAGCCTCTCCTAGGTGTGAACTATGGTCTAGGCCCCTGAGACTGGCCCTGACCCTGTGGTGGTCCTAAACTTTGAGCAGGAGGACCCTTACTCTTCTTACTGGGAGCAGAAAATGCACTGGACTGACCCGGACCCCTCTTCTACTGTCTTTCCCTTCTATTTTGTTCATTGATTTTGACCCTTTCCACTTTTGATGCAGCATCCACCAGTTTAAAAAAATCCGTGATCTCCAGTGTTGTGATCATGACTTTGATGTTGTCATTGAGCCCTTCCTCAAACTGTCTGCACCTCTCTGCCTTGGTAGGGACTATCTCCCTCCCATACTGGCTCAGTCTGACAAACTCACGCTCATACTCACCATCGACAACCGCTCGTCTCAAACTGATAAATTCCCTTCTTCACTCTTCTAAATACACTTTGCTAATATATTTCTTCCTGAACTCTGTAAGGAAGAATTCCTAGGTGATCCGTTCAGGTTGCACCTCACTGGTTACTGTGTCCCACCACTGATATGCGTCATCCTGAAGTAGGGACACAGTAGCCACTAGGTTCTGCTCGTGGGGGTGCAATTTAGCTGTTTCAGCACTCTGATAGTTCTATCCAACCAGTTTTCTGTGGCCATGGGATCATCGTCCCTCTTCCTAAAGAAGTCCACAGCCCCATGCTTTCTCAATTTCTCAAGATGAGATTTCTGTGGTGCTGGTGGAGGTTGTGGCTGTGGTTGTGGTGGTGGAATTGCCCCCATCATTTGCTGATAGAATTCAGTCATTTGCTGGAATAGAGCAAACTGAGGTTGAGCAGGTGCCTCAACTGCTGGTGGAGTAGGTTCTCCCCTGCCTCCAGACTCAGCCCTTGGTGGAGCATGACTCTCCACCTCTTTATCAACTGCTCTTTGTGAAGCAGGATTCATATCCTATTCAAAATAAGAAAACAAACAGATCTGCATCAGTGTCACCTCAATACTTTATTCAACTGCCGGTAATCAATGCAAAACCTCAAAGTCCCATCCTTCTTCTTTACAAACAGCACTGGAGCTCCCCATGGTGACACACTGGGGCATATGAACCCCTTATCAAGCAACTCTTGCAACTGAGTTTTCAACTCCCTCAATTCATTGGGTGCCATCCTATAAGGAGCGATGGAAATGGGTGCTGTACCCGGCAGTGTCTCAATAGCAAATTCAACTTCCCTTTCTGGTGGTAAACCAGGCAACTCTTCAGGAAATACATCTGGGAAGTCTCTTACTGTGGGTATGTCACACAGATCTGGCTTAGTCTGCCTAGTATCCACCACATGTGCTAGGTAGGCTTCACAGCCTTTTCTCATCATTCTTCTTGCAATTGTGGCTGAGATGACATTGGACAAGAAATCTGTCCTTTCCCCCACAACTGTGATCTCATTATCCCCCAGGAGTTTTCAAAGAAATCCTCTTCAGTTTACAATCAACCATTGCCTGATGACGTGACAACCAGTCCATTCCCAAAATCACGTCAAACTCATGGAAAGGCAACTCAATCAAGTCTGCCAAGAATTCATATCCCTGAATCCTTTGTTCACTACCACGCTGTGGCCCAATGGATTAGTGACCAGAATGTCTTGATCACTCTCCCCTACTAGTATCCCCCTTTCTACGGGTAAGTTGATGCAGATGTATGAATGAGTGGATCCTGGATCCACTAATGCATGTACAAATGTATTGTAGAGGGAGAACGTACCCCTGATGACATCCGGGGCATCTTGCTCCTCCTGAGCTCTCATGGCATAAGCTCTGGCAGGTGGTCTATTATCAGGCCTCTCTGCTGGCTCAGATGCAGGCCTCTATGATGGTCTTACTGCCTCATATTTGCCAGATTTTCTACCCCTTTGTGGTGCAGGAGCAGGTCTGTCTGCTTGTGTTGGAGCAGCTGTAGTAGTTCTGCGTGGACAGTTCCTCAACTGATGCTCTGTTGACCCACACCTTAAACAGGCACCAGTCACTCTCCAACACTCCCCCTTATGCCATTTCAAACAATGTGGACATGCAGAAGATGCTGGGGCTGGTCCCCTGAACCCCATCCCTGGAGAGCTGCCCACTGATGGTGTAGACTGACCTCTCCTAGGGGTGAACTGTGGCCTGGGCCCCTGAGACTGACCCTGACCTTGTGGCTGACCTGAACTCTGTGCAAGTGGACCCTTGAACTTCTTCCCAGGTGCAGGAGATGAACTAGACTGACTTGGGCCCCTCTTCTGCTATCTCTCTCTTCTGGTCTGCTCACTTATTCTTACTTTTTCAACTTTTATTGCAGCTTCCACTAACTTGGTGAAGTCTGTGATTCCCAAGGCAGTGATCATGATCTTTATATTGTCATTTAATCCTTCTTCAAATCTCTTACACCTTTTAGCCTCATTAGGGACTATCTCCCTTCCGTAGCGGCTCAATCTGACGAATTCCTTTTCATACTCGGCCACTGACAGCTGTCTCTGCCTCAGATTAATGAACTCTCTTCTTCTCTCTTCTAGGTATACACTACCCACATATTTCTTCTTGAATTCGGAGAGGAAGAAGTCCCAAGTTATTACTTCTGGCTGTACTTCACTGGACACAGTATCCCACCATTCATATGCATCATCTTGCAACAGAGATACAGCAGCTTCTAGATTTTGCTCTGGAGTGCAGTGGAGTTGTTTTAAAACTCTGCCTGTTCTGTTCAACCAATTTTCGACTGCAACAGAATCATCTTCTCTCTTGCTAAAGAAGTCCACTGCTCTAAATTTTCTCAATTTTTCCAGGTGTGATTTTGGTTGTGGAGGTGGTGGTGGTGGTGGCATTACCCCAGCCATTTGTTTGAAGAATTCGGCCATTTGCTGAAACATGGCCTGTGGAGGCTGAGCAGGCTCTAATGGAGCTGGTGGAGCAGGTTCTCCCCTACCTCCAGTCTCAGCTGCTGCAGGTGGAGCATGACTCTCCACTTCCTCCTCAACTACCCTCTAAGATGTAGGGTCCATATCCTATTTAAAATAAGAAAGACAAACAGATCTGCATTAGTGTCACCTCGACTCTTACAAATGCAATGCATGGTATGGACTCAATCTAGGCCCAGAAATGCCTAAACCGTGCTCTGATACCACTAAATGTGACACCCCTTACCCGTTTACAGTATATCCGAGTAAGCTATGTCACACGGTGTATCCAGAACACTCTATTTTATCTTAATTAATTTTTATCATAGTTTTGAATATAACTTGTGAAATATAATTTATTTAAGTCATTTATTGAAATTATAATTTATTTGAGGTTCCGAAAATTTTATAGAAAATCCGGCAGAGTACTGGCTAAAAATGGAGAAAACAGTTCTTCGGAACCTATGAAAAACACTTCCAATATTCATATCCAATCACTCTCAAAACTCCAATAATCATCAACAATGTCTCAATTATTTTACAAAAACCTTTCTATTACTCAAACATTCATTTCTCATAGTATTCATATATATGCAATAAATAAATACTCAAATTTTTTCTATTCATAACCACAATTTTCATTATTTACATGAACATCAAATACATTACATAAGTTTTAATTACACAAAAGAAAATAAAAGTTAATTACAAAATATCAAAATGAAACCTAGTGCCTTACCAATGCACTAAAGATGGTGAGGTGACACGGACACTATGCAGAACTGCAGGAGGTCTCACCCAGCCTATGGTCTACTGGGCTCTCGGTCAGTATCTCCAGAACCTACGCATGGCAAAAGCAACGCGCTAAGCAATAATGCTTAATGGTGCCAATAATAAAATAAAAAGAAATAACAGGAAGTATATATGCAGTGAATGTATCGGTGTCTTATTGCAAATAAATTTTCGATGAGTATTTGTAATCTTACTTATTTTGTACTTGTTATATTCATTATTTCATTAAATTTATCCACTTTCATTTTTGGTTGCCCAAGTAACCTATACTGGACGACTGGATTGGATAAACGGGTAAACTGGTACTGGGTATCTAGTATCGATCACATATGCATCTCCCGGTGTGCAACAGAACAGCTAATAAGCTGTAATAACAATAGGCACAAGGCTAAATATCAATACAATGTCAGAATGGCTAAAAGCCATGAAATCACAGAATGGCATAATGCCATGTGTAGTACTGCTAACTGAACCCTATTGGCATGCCAAACTATCCAAACCAATCTTGTTAGGTATACTAGGGCATTTGATACTTTTGAATTTTGTAATTTTTGAATTTCAAGCTTTGGTGTTACTATTCACTTCATTAGTCAACAAAAATGTTGACTTTTACATAGAAAATAGGTACATTGATTTTAACACTCCCAACATACCACATTTTGCATTCAAAACTTGTTGGCATTAATCACCAATACCATTTCTAAGCTTAAAACTAATGGAGTAGAATTTTTAGTTTTTATACCCTAACTTTACTGTTCCATTAGTTACTGTTGCAGTGAGAATTTGAGAAAATGATAAACATGAAAGTTGTTCCTTATTTTGTCTAGTTGAATTTATTTTTTTGAATCACTCCATTTGGAGTTTTGTAGCTCAAGTTATGGTCCAAAAACCACAACTGGCCGGATTGAAAAATTTAATCGACCATATCTACAGCAAAGGAATGAGAATCGCAATCGCTTGTTGGATAGGTTCTGGTCATAATTTTGAAGGAACGGAAGCGTGAAAAACACAAGTTTATACCATTGAATTCAAAAAAAAATTTCACCTAGGGTCACATGCATCATGCAAGATTTATTTTTATCTATTTGATTTCAATGATAAACAACATATTAAAACTCTTTTAATATGTTTTTGGATCTGTATTTGCCATTTAAGATTTTAAAATTAATCAGATTAATTTTAGAACCCTAGATTAAATCAAGAACGATCACACTAACTTCTTGATGCACTGCAGCGTGTCTGCGCCTTTGAGATTTGTCTTCAGGACAATAGATGTTGTCCCTCTAGCTTATCCACACCAAGAACACCTATGGCAGCCCTTGAAGAGCTTCTAAAGCTTTTTCTATTAATTAGAAAATCAAGTTCTGCCTTTTAAGAGATTAAAGATGTAAACAGGACATTAGAAACAATTTCTAGTGTTCTTAATTCAAGAGATTGATGGCTAATCTCTTTGAATTGATAAGAGATGAAGAAGAAGAGATAAAAACCCTCAAAGTGGCATGACAAAGGAGTGTGGCTGCTGGTTGTATTTTATTTTCTCATAACAACACTTAAATAGCTAGGTTAACACATTAAACCCTTGGCACATGTCACCCTTTGATTAGCTCTAGGTTTAAGTGACCCAATCACATTGTGCCAAGTGTCAAACCTATATTTAATCTTGATTTTAATCATCTTACATGATTAAAAAACATTTGGCAAGCTTATGTGTTATGCCATGTGTCACCATCTCATGGTGCCATGTGTCACACTGCAAAATGACCAAAACGCCCCTGTGTAACACCCCTTACCCGTCTACAGTGTAGCTGAGCAAGCTATGTCACACGGTGTACCGGCACACTCTATTATACCTTAATAAATTTTCATCAATAATTTTGATTATAGCTTGTGAAATATGTTTTATTTAAGTCATTAGTGAAATTATAATTTATTTGAGGTTCCGAAAATTTTATAGAAAATCCGGCAGAGTACCGGCTAAAAATGGAGAAACCAGTTCTTCGAAACCTGTGAAAAACACTTCCTATATTTATATTCCATCATCTCAACTCCATTTATCAAATTCTCAACATTTCTCAATCATTCATTCCTCATATACAAACAATAAATAAATGCTCAAGTTTTGCATTTATAACCATAACTTTCATTATTTACATAAACATCAAAATACATTACATAGATCCAAATACATATGAGAAAATCAAAATTAATTTCAGAATGCCAAAATGACACCTAGTGTCCTACCAATGCACTGCAGAAGTTGAGGTGACAAGGACACTGAGCAGAACTGCAGGACAGACTCACCCAGTCTGTGGTCTACTGGGCTCACGATCAGGATCTCCAGTACCTACGCGTGGCAAAAGCAACGCGCTAAGCAATGATGCTTAGTGGTGCAATAATTTAATAGAAGAAAATAGCAAGAAATTAAATGTGTATGGAATGTGTATGCTTTCTTTGTTTGGTATTGGTACATTCGTGATTTCATTAACGTTGTTCACTTTTATTCATTTGGTTGCCCCAAGTAACCTACACTAGACGATCGGATCGATAACGGGTAACCGCACTGGGTACCTAGTACCTCGGCCGTCACACCATCGGTCACATATGCATCTCCCGGTGCATGTAACAATAACAAGTCAGAATAATATCGTGCACAAGGCCAAGTCTCAATACAAAGTCGAATGGCTAAAAGCCATGAAATCACGAATGACATATTGCCATGTGCGATCTTGCTAATCGAACCCTATTGGCATGCCAAACTATCCAAACCAATCTTGTTAGGTATACTAGGGCATTTGAAACTTTTAAATTCTTCAATTTGTGAATTTCATGTTTTGGTGTTACTATTCACCTCATTGGTCAACAAAAATGTTGACTTTTGGATAGAAAATATGTACATTGACTTTGGCACTCCCAACATACCACATTTGGTGTTTAAAACTTGTTGGCATTAAGTGTTAATACCATTTCAAAGTGTAAACCCACACAAGCAGAATTTTCAGTTTTGGTGAGTCAACTTCACTGTTCCATTGGATACTGTTACTGTGGGAATTTGAAGAAATGTAAAACATTAAAGTTGTTCCTTATTTTGTCTAGTTAAATTTATTTTTTTGAATCACTCCATTTGGAGTTTTGTAGCTCCAGATATGGTCCACAAACCACAGCTGGCCGGATTCCCATTCTGCAGAAAATACCATATCTATAGTAACAGGAACAGTAACTTCCACTACCATTTAGGTTAGGTTCTGGCAATAATTTGGGGTAGGTTCCTTCATGAAAGTTGTTTGTCTATGTCTTAACTTGTTGCTGTAAAAATTTCAGGTCAATTGACCATATATACAGTGAGTTATGGCCAAATGAACAGTTACTATTCATTTGGTCAATTCTGCAGAACCAGCTACAGGGTATCCGGATTGGGGCCAAGTTTTGGTCCTCTTGATTTGGTCTTTTGGGCATGGTTTCTTCAGCAAAAATGTGCCATTATAAGCCTAGTTTCATGTCCAATTGGCCAAATACCAATTGGACTAACACAGCCCAAGTTATGGCAGTGCAAGTGGACTGAAATTTCAGTCCCTATGCTGCTGTCCTAGGGCAGCCTGCAACCTCACTTTGGAATTCCATTCTTCAGTCCATTTGTTGGTCAAATTACCTAAAATGGTCACTAATTGACCATTAAAATGCTCTCTAATAATTTCCTAAACCAAGTTTACATTTTGCTCACAAAACCCTAATTCAATTTCATGTTTTTATACAATATGTCTTAGTTAGCTTTTAATCATTGTTCTTGTATTTATAACTTCCAACATAACTCTAATTCACTTCAAGCTCATAAAAACACTCCCTCCTATTCCATAGCTAGGGCAGCCGAAATTCACAAGCTCAAACACATAGGTTTATGTTCATTTAAATCACAATTCTCACTAAGTTTCAAGTCCCAAACTATGAAAATAAAGAGTTTAATGGATATAGGTGCACTAACCTCAAGTGGTAGAGTTTTCCAAGCCCCTAAACCTCACTTTCTTTCTCCTTCTTGGCTGCTAAAAGGTTTAGCAAGGTGCTAGGGAAAAGTTTAGTGAAAGGTCTCTAGGGTTTTAGGGTAAAATGAAGAGAAGATTGAAGGTTTGGATTGTTCATCAATGGAGGGTGTATGGGAGAGGTTTCGGCTGCACTAAGGAGAGAAGGATGGCTGCTGTAAATTTTGGTGAATTTAGTCTTCATTTAGTCTTTTATTTAGTTAGTCAAAGGATGGCTAAATTGTGATTGGTTGGTAATTTTAAATGACATCATCAAGATGTCATAAATGAGCTTTTCTTTGATTTTTCTTTTCTTTTCATCACTACTCAATTTCAATTTAATTTCTAGTAATGTTTATTCATATTTTATGTCATATTAATTATTTACTCAACTGGACAAGTCGGTCAAAAATCACCTCTGAAGGCGAAATGACCAAAATGCCCTCCGTTTGGCTTAACAGGTCAAAATTGGCTGTACCGATTGAAAAATTTTTCTAGGTATTTTCTTGGCATTCTAATGCCATAGGAACCTCAATGACCCTTCTCTGGAGTCCCAAAAATTATTTTATAATTTTTCCCCCGGGTCTAGGGCTCCTCGTTGCGAGAACCGCAACTTCCCTCTGGTTACCCATCGCTAGGGCACCGGCTCGTTTAACTTGGTTGTATTTTATTTCTAAAATTTTTACTAAATTTTTCTTATTAATATTTGAGTTAATTTTGGTTCCTGACTTTAATTTAAATATTTTTCCGGACATTCTAGCTGTCCGGACCGACACCGGTCACCGGAACAGTAGGATGTACGGAGTAGTTACCGGGAGGGTGTTACAACTCTTCCCCTCTAATTTAAATTTCGTCCTCGAAATTTACCTGATGCAAACAGTTGAGGGAACTGTTGCCTCATCGTCTCTTCACTTTCCCAAGTTGCCTCCTCGGTGTTGTGGTGCCTCCAAAGCACTTTCACCAGTGGAATCTGTTTGTTCCTCAACTCTTTCACTTCCCGAGCCAAGATCCGTAGAGGTTCTTCTTCATATGTCAAATCCGGTTGTATTTCAATTTCTTCTCTGGAGATGACATGTGAAGGATCTGAGCGGTATCTTCTGAGCATAGACACGTGGAACACATTGTGGATCTTGTCCAGCTCTGGTGGTAAAGCTAGCCTATAGGCTACTGGACCCACACGTTCAATGACTTCATATGGGCCAATGAACCTAGGGCTTAACTTACCTTTCCTTCCAAACCTCAATACTTTCTTCCATGGTGACACCTTGAGGAACACCTTGTCGCCAACCACATATTCTATTTCTTTTCTCTTTAGGTCGGCATAGGATTTCTGTCTGTCTGAGGCAACCTTGAGATTTGCTTTGATTAGTTTTACCTTTTCCTCATTCTGTTTTACCAGGTCTGGCCCCACCAATTTGTCTTCGCCCAATTCAGTCCAGCACACTGGAGTTCTACATTTTCTCCCATACAGCGCTTCATACGGGGCCATTTGGATACTAGCTTGGTAGCTATTGTTGTATGCAAATTCTGCCAGTGGGAGGTATCTATCCCAACTTCCCTCAAACTCAATGACACAATTCCTCAGCATATCCTCAAGGACCTGACATATATTTCATGTTATTGTTATCATTTTTTGTTCAATATTTGTACTAATTCAATTGGTTCAATTGTTTACCTGGATTACTCTTTCGGATTGCCCATCCGTCTGAGGATGGAAAGCTGTGCTGAAATGGAGTTTTATACCCAAGGATTCATGCAACTTCTTCCAGAATCTCGATGTAAACCTTGGGTCTCGATCAGATATGATGGAAAGTGGAATTCCATGTAGTCTAACTATCTCACTGATATACAATTCTGCTAACCTCTCTAGTGAGTAGTCGGTCTAATCGCGAGAAAGTGTCTTGACTTTGTCAATCTATCAACTATCACCCATCTTTGCATCATGTTTCTTCCGGTGAGAGGTAGACCACTTACAAAATCCATGGTGACCCGATCCCATTTCCATTCGGTATGCGTATAGGTCGTAGCAAACCCGATGGAATTTGATGTTCGCCTTGACTTGCCGACATGTCAAGCATTTAGTCACATAGTCGGCTATGTCTTTCTTCATACCAGCCACCAATCAAGCTTGGATCATGATACATTTTTGTACTTCCTGGGTGCATAGCATATACACTGGTGTGTGCCTCTTTTAGAATGCTAGCCTTTAATTCCCCATCATCTGGTACACACAGTCTTCCTTTGTAATACAGACACCCAGTTGCTTTCACCTCAAAGTCAGTTGCTTTTCCTTCTGGGATTTTGCTCATAATGACTGTTAATTTTCCATCTGCCAATTGCCCATCCAAAATCTGCTGTAGCAGGTTTGGCCTCACTTGCAACTCAGCCAAATAGCTCCATCTTGAATCAAGGTTAGACGGGCATTCAATGATCTCAAAGCTGTGATGGACTTTCTGCTCAAAGCATCAGCAACTACATTTGCCTTCCCAGGATGGTAGTCGATTACACAGTCATAATCCTTCAGGAACTCAATCCATCGCCGCTGTCTAAGGTTGAGCTTCTTCTGGGTTGGCAAATATTTCAGGCTTTTGTGGTCTGTGTAAATGTAGCACTTTTTACCATACAAGTAATGCCTCCATATCTTCAGTGCGAAGATAATTGCTGCAAGTTCTAGATCATGGGTAGGGTAGTTCTGTTCATGTGGTCTTAGCTGTCTGGAAGCATAAGTGATCACCTTCCCCTCTTGCATCAATACACACCCCAACCCATTATGTGAGGCATCACTGTAGACCACAAAGTCTTTTCCTGACACTGGCTGTGTTAACACTGGTGCCTCTGTCAACATAGCCTTCAACTTCTCAAAACTGGTCTGACACTTGTCTTTCCAGTCAAATCGGACATTCTTGTGTAACAACTTGGTCATTGGAGCAGCTATTAGGGAAAATCCCTTCACAAATCTCCTATAATACCCAACTAGCCCCAAAAAGCTTCTTACCTCAGTTGTGTTTCTGGGAGGCTTCCATTCCATCACTGCTTCTATTTTCTTGGGATCCACCCTAATCCCATCAGCTGACACTATGTGTCCAAGTAATGCAATCTCATTCAACCAAAAGTCACACTTGGACAACTTAGCATACAGCTTCTTTTCTCTCAGGGTTTGTAGAACAATCCTTAAATGCTCATTATGTTCTTCCCTGGTCTTGGTATACACCAAAATGTCATCAATAAAGACCACTACGAACCGATCTAAGTATGGATGGAAGATACGGTTCATAAGGTCCATGAATGGTGCTGGTGCATTTGTTAGGCCAAAGGGCATCACTAGGAACTCATAATGCCCATATCGGGTCCTGAATGCAGTCTTTGGCACATCTGCATCCTTCACCCTCAACTGATGATACCCTGATTTGAGATCAATCTTAGAAAATACTCCTGCTCCCTTCAACTGATCAAACAGATCATCAATTCTAGGCAATAGATATTTGTTCTTCACAGTCACTTTATTCAACTGCCGGTAATCAATGCATAGCCTCAAAGTCCCATCCTTCTTTTTCACAAATAGCACTGGAGCTCCCCATGGTGACACACTGGGGCGTATGAACCCCTTATCAAGCAACTCTTGCAACTGAGTTTTTAACTCCCTCAATTCAGTGGGTGCCATCCTATAAGGAGCAATGGAAATGGGTGCTGTACCTGGCAGTGTCTTAATAGCAAATTCAACTTCCCTTTCTGGTGGCAAACCAGGCAATTCTTCGGGAAATACCTCTGGGAAGTCCCTCAATGTGGGTATGTCACTCAAGTTTGGCTTAGCCTGCCTAGTATCCACCACATGTGCTAGGTAGGCTTCACAGCCTTTTCTCATCATTCTTCTTGCAACAGTGGCTGAGATGACATTGGACAAGAAATCTGTCCTTTCCCCCACAACTGTGATCTCATTACCCTCTGAAGTTTTTAGAGAAATTCTCTTCAATTTGCAATCAACTATTGCCTGATGACGTGACAATCAGTCCATTCCCAATATCACGTCAAACTCATGGAAGGGCAACTCAATTAGGTCTGCCAAGAATTCATACCCCTGAATCCTCAACGGGCAACCCTTGTATACTTTGTTCACTACCACACTGTGGCCCAATGGATTAGTGACCAGAATGTCTTGGTCACTCTCCCCTACCAATATTCGCCTTTCTACGGGTAGGTTGATGCAAATGTAGGAATGAGTGGATCCTAGATCCACCAATGCATGCACAGGAGTATTGTAGAGGGAGAACGTACCCCTGATGACGTCCGAGGCATCTTGCTCCTCCTGAGCTCTCAGGGCATAATTTCTGGCAGGTGGTCTGTTATCTGGCCTCTTTGCTGGCTCAGATGCAGGCCTCTGAGATGGTCCAACAGCCTCAGATTTACCAGATTTTCTACCTCTCTGTGGTGCAGGAGCAGGTCTGTCTGCTTGTGTTGGAGCAGTTGTAGTAGTTCTGCGTGGACAGTTCCTTAACTGATGCTCTGTTGACCCACACCTCAAGCAGGCACCAGTTACTCTCCAACACTCCCCCTTATGCCACTTTAGGCAGTGTGGACATGCAGAAGATGCTCGGGCTGGTCCCCTGAACCCCATCCCTGGAGAGCTGCCCACTGATGGTGTGGACTGACCTCTCCTAGGAGTGAACTGTGGCCTGGGCCCCTGAGATTGACCCTGACCCTGTGGCTGAGCTGAACTCTGTGCAGGAGGACCCTTGAACTTTTTCCCAAATGCAGGAGCTGAACTAAACTGACCCGGGCCCCTCTTCTGCTGTCTATCCCTTCTGGTCTGCTCACTGATTCTCACTTTTTCCACCTTTATAGCAGCTTCCACTAACTTGGTAAATTTTGTGATTCCCAAGGCAGTGAGCTGGATCTTGATGTTGTCATTTAGTCCCTCTTCAAATCTCTTGCACCTTTCAGCTTCATTAGGGACTATCTCCCTTCCATAGCGGCTCAATCTTACGAATTCCTTCTCATATTCGCCACCATTGTGGTGTCTGCCTCAGGTTAATAAACTCTCTTCTTCTCTCTTCCAGGTATACAGTACCCACATATTTCTTCTTGAATTCAGAGAGGAAGAAGTCCCAAGTTATAGTTTCTGGCTGCACTTCACTAGACACTGTGTCCCACCACTCATAAGCATCATCTTGCAGCAAAGATATGGCAGCTTCCAGGTTTTGCTCTGGAGTGCAGTGGAGTTGTTTTAGGACTCTGCCTGTTCTGTTCAACCAATTCTCGGCTACAACAGAGTCATCTTCTCTCTTGCCATAGAAATCCACCGCCCCAAACTTTCTTAGCCTTTCCAGGTGAGATTTCTACTGTGGAGCTGGTGGTGGTGGTGGTGGTGCTGGCATTACCCCAGCCATTTGTCTGAAGAAGTCGGCCATTTGTTGGAACATGGCCTGTGGAGGCTGAGCAGGCTCTGCTTGAGCTGGCGGAGCAGATTCTCTCATGCCCCCAGTCTCAGCTGCTGCAGGTGGAGCATGACGCTCCACTTCCTCCTCAACGGTTCTCTGAGATGAAGGATCCATATCCTATTCAAAATAAGAAAGATAAACAGATCTGCGTTAGTGTCACCTCGACTCTTACAAATGCAATGCATGGTATGGACTCAATCTAGGCCCAGAAACGCCTAAACCGTGCTCTGATACCACTAAATGTAACACCCCTTACCCGTCTACAGTGTAGCCGAGCAAGCTATGTCACACGGTGTACCGGCACACTCTATTATACCTTAATAAATTTTCATCAATAATTTTGATTATAGCTTGTGAAATATGTTTTATTTAAGTCATTAGTGAAATTATAATTTATTTGAGGTTCCGAAAATTTTATAGAAAATCCGGTAGAGTACTGGCTAAAAATGGAGAAACCAGTTCTTCGGAACCTGTGAAAAACACTTCCTATATTCATATTCCATCATCTCAACTCCATTTATCAAATTCTCAACATTTCTCAATCATTCATTCCTCATATACAAACAATAAATAAATGCTCAAGTTTTGCATTTATAACCATAACTTTCATTATTTACATAAACATTAAAATACATTACATAGATCCAAATACATATGAGAAAATCAAAATTAATTTCAGAATGCCAAAATGACACCTATTGTCCTACCAATGCACTGCAGAAGTTGAGGTGACAAGGACACCGAGCGAATCGCAGACGGACTCACCCAGTCTGTGGTCTACTGGGCTCACGATCGGGATCTCCAGTACCTACGCATGGCAAAAGCAACGCGCTAAGCAATGATGCTTAGTGGTGCAATAATATAATAGAAGAAAATAGCAAGAAATTAAATGTATATGGAATGTGTATGCTTTCTTTGTTTGGTATTGGTACATTCGCGATTTCATTAACGTTGTTCACTTTTATTCATTTGGTTGCCCCAAGTAACCTACCCTAGACGACTGGACTGGATAACGGGTAAACTGGCACTGGGTACCTAGTACCTTGGGCCGTCACACCATCGGTCACATATGCATCTCCCGGTGTGCATGAGCGGCTAACAAGTCGTAAATAATATCGTGCACAAGGCCAAGTCTCAATACAAAGTCGAACGGCTAAAAGCCATGAAATCACGCGAATGGCATATTGCCATGTGCGATCGCTAACTGAACCCTATTGGCATGCCAAACTATCCAAACCAATCTTGTTAGGTATACTAGGGCATTTGAAACTTTTAAATTCTTCAATTTGTTAATTTCATGTTTTGGTGTTACTATTCACCTCATTGGTCAACAAAAATGTTGACTTTTGGATAGAAAATATGTACATTGACTTTGGCACTCCCAACATACCACATTTGGTGTTTAAAACTTGTTGGCATTAAGTGTTAATACCATTTCAAAGTGTAAACCCACACAAGCAGAATTTTCAGTTTTGGTGAGTCAACTTCACTGTTCCATTGGATACTGTTACTGTGGGAATTTGAAGAAATGTAAAACATGAAAGTTGTTCCTTATTTTGTCTAGTTGAATTTCTTTTTTTGAATCACTCCATTTGGAGTTTTGTAGCTCCAGATATGGTCTACAAACCACAGCTGGCCGGATTCCCATTCTGCAGAAAATACCATATCTACAGTAACAGGAACAGTAACTTCCACTACCATTTGGGTTAGGTTATGGCCATAATTTGGGGTAGGTTACTTCATGAAAGTTGTTTTTCTATGTCTTAACTTGTTGCTGTAAAAAGTTCAGGTCAATTGACCTATATCTACAGTGAGTTATGGCCACTGTTCATTTGGTCAATTCTGCAGAACCAGCTGCAGGGTATCCGGATTGGGGCCAAGTTTTGGTCCTCTTGCTTTGGTCTTTTGGGCATGGTTTCTCCAGCAAAAATGTGTCATTATAAGCCTAGTTTCATGTCCAATTGGCCAAACACCAATTGGACTAACACAGCCCAAGTTATGGCAGTGCAAGTGGACTGAAATTTCAGTCCCTATGCTGCTGTCCTAGGGCAGCTCTGCACAGTGTCCGTGTCACCTCAACTTCTGCAGTGCATTGGTAGGACATTAGGTGTCATTTTGACATTTTGTAACTTAACTTTGTTTTTCTCCTATGTAATTAAACTTGTGTAATGTATATTGATGTTTATGTAAATTATGAAAATTGTACTTGTGAATGGAAAAGTAAATGTTTACTTGTGATTTATATGTGATCATCACATGTGATGGATGATTGAGAACTGGAATTGAAATGTTGTTGAGATCTTAATATTGAGATTTTGTTGATAAATTGATGTTGGGATTGTTTGGAAATTATTTGGAAGTGTTTTCAACAGGTTCCGAAGAACTGTTTTCTCCATTTTTAGCCGGTACTCTGCCGGATTTTCTTTAAAATTTTCGGAACCTCAAATAAATAATAATTTCGATAAATGGCTTAAATGAATCATATTTCATAAATTAGCTTCAAAAGCATGATACAAGTTAAGTAAGGTATATTAGAGTGTGCCAGTACACCGTGTGGCATTACTTACTCGGGTATACTGTACACGGGTAAGGGGTGTCACACCCTGTGTCTTAATTTTGAGTTCTTAACCCAAAATAATTATTTTCTTCTTCTAATTAATTTATATCAAATATAAATTAATTAATTAATCTCTATTAATTAATTTCTCATTAATTAAATTCATATTTAAACACTTTAAATATAAATTTAACTTATATTATACATCCAATAATCTAGATTTGGTTTCAAGTCATGCTAGGGACTTTGCAATCTAATTGCAAACCAAACCTATTTAATTAATCAATTTAAACTCTTTAATTAATTAATTAAATCATATTTAACTAGGTGATAACTTGTGTATGTGTGTGACTTACTAGGCTCATCACTAATTGGCAATGAGACATGATATCAACTCTTAATATCATCAGAACTCTTTCTTACCATAAATGATTTCTCTAAATCATTTTATGAACCTCATAGACCATGGTTAACACCTAGCATAGCATGCCATAGCCACCCAATTAGTAATAAGGTTTACCTTAAATGAACCTATAATCATATCTTACCATGCACTAGAATCTCTCTGTTACAAAATCCCAACTCAAGCTGGAGTCATGGTTTATGTCAAACTCTATTTGCTATGAATATTATGTTCTCTTTTAATTCCAGTTCTTGATTAAAAAGATTTTCTCATCAGAAACTCTTTTCTGAATAAATCTATCTATCCTGGCCAGGAACTTGAAACATCAAGAACAATTAAATGAACATAGGATTTTATCTCTATTTACTTAGAGGAACAGATTCCATCTTGATCAACACCTACCTCCATATATAACTAGTAGGAGCCAACACATGCCCATATACCCATACACAGTACAAGTATGAAAGCAGTATCAAACTCAAACTACCTATATACAAGATAACTGTGCTATCTCAGGTCTAAAGATTATATGCACTGATATGATTTATGACAAAACATTGACAAGAATAAACTCCATGTGCTTGTCATAAGTGTCACTGGTTCGGCCTACTTATCATTTATAAGTGCCTATCATGTTTGTTATATGGCATGAGACTCACCATTCCATCTTATTTATATCTCATATAAATAACTTGGGAACAAACATGAATACAATCTTTTTGGATAAGTCATGTCCTTATTATGAAGTATCCTCGATTGTGAACCTATTTATGATACTTCGTGCTAGAAATATTGTCACTCATAAACTCTTCCAACTGACTGCACCTCCATTATAAATGAACACATATTCAGAGGTAGAATTTCTATCATCGATATCTGATTGGAAATCAGAATCAGTATACCCATCCAATTGCAAGTCTCCACCTCCATAAATCAAGAATAAATCCTTAGTTCTTCTCAAGTACTTAAGGATATTCTTGATGACTATCGATGTTCCAAACTGGATTGGATTGATACCGCTAGTCAAACTAACGAGATATGCGATATCCGGCCTAGTACACAACATTGCATACATTAAACTTCCAATAGCCGAAGCATATGGAATCCTGGCCATCTTATCTCTTTCTTTAGGTGTCTTTGGAGACATCTCTTTAGAAAGATGGATACCATGTCTCACTGGTAACAATCCTCTCTTGGAATCAAGCATGTTAAACCTCTTTAACACCTTTTCCAAGTATAGACTTTGGGATAAACCAATTATTCTTTTCGCTCTATCTCTATAGATGCGAATCCCAAGAATATAGGTTGCCTCCCCTAAGTCTTTCATGGAGAATGTATTTGACAACCATACCTTTATAGTCGTCAACATACCTGTGTCATTACCCATCAACAGTATGTCATCCACATATAAGACAAGGAAAGTGATAGCACTGTCACTAACCTTCTTATATACACATGGCTCATCCTCATTTTTGATAAAACCAAAGGATTTAATGGCTTCATCAAAACGAATGTTACAACTCCTCGAAGCTTGTTTCAACCCATAAATGGATCGCTTTAGCTTGTATACCTTGGAACCATCTTGGGATTCAAATCCCTTAGGTTGTTCCATGAAAATGTTTTCTTCAATGTATCCATTGAGAAAAGCTGTTTTGACATCCATCTGCCAAATCTCATAATCATAGTACGCAGCTATTGCTAATAAAATTCTAATTGATTTAAGCATGGCAATAGGCAAGAAAGTCTCCTCATAGTCGATTCCTTGCCTTTGGCGAAACCCTTTTGCTACTAGCCTTGCCTTATAGGTCTCTACCTTTCCATCAGAACCAATTTTCTTCTTGAAAACCCATTTGTTCCCTATAGGTATAATACCTTCAGGTGGGTCAATAAGATCCCAAACTTGATTCTTATACATGGAATCAATCTCGAATTTCATAGCATCAATCCATTTTGAAGAGTCTATATCTGATATAGCTTCTTCATAGGTAAGTGGATCATCTCCATGATTTACTTCTTCATGAGTAGACAACTCTTGTTCTTCTTCATGAAGAAAACCATATCTCACTGGTGGGTGAGATACCCTGGTTGTTCTACGAGGAACAGCTGTAGATGTTTCATCAATGGGTATTGGTTGACTAGATGGATCTATATCCATCCGATGCATTGGTTGGTCAGAATTCTCCAATTCTAACTCTATTTGCCTTCCTTTGCCTCCTTCTTGAACAAACTATTGTTCAAGAAATGTGGCATCTCTACTTATCACAACCTTTTGTGAAGTAGGCAAATAAAAATAATATCCAAAACTATCTTTTGGATATCCAACAAATCGACCTTTTTCTGATCTGGTCTCCAATTTATCAGTGTTCAGCTTTTTGATATAAGCTGGACAACCCCAAATCTTAACATGCTTAAGACTTGGTTTTCTTCCATGCCATATCTCATAAGGTGTGGAAGAAACTGATTTTGATGGAATCCTATTCGAATATACAAAGTCGATTCTAATGCAAATCCCAAAAGGAGATTGGCATATCAATATAGCTCATCATACTACGTACCATATCCAATAGGGTACGATTTCTCCTTTCAGATACACCATTCAGCTGTGGCGTTCCTGGAGGAGTCAGCTGAGAAACAATGCCATGCTCTCTCAAGTATTCATCAAATTTAGTACTCAAATATTCACCTCCACGATCTGATCGAAGAGCTTTAATATTCTTTCCTGTTTGATTTTCTACTTCAGATTTAAATTCTTTGAACTTTTCAAAAGATTCATGTTTGTATTTCATCAAATACAAATACTCAAACCTTGATTTATCATCAGTAAAGGTAATAAAATAATGAAAACCCCCTCTAGCCATTTCTTTAAATGGACCACATACATCACTATGTATTAGCTCCAAAATATTTTCAGCTCTTAGCCCCTGTCCAACAAAGAGTGATCTAGTCATTTTGCCCTGAAGGCAAGATTCACAAGTTGGAGTAGGCTCAGAGCCCAATGAGGATAGAATCCCCATTTTCTCCAGTTTTGCAATCCTATCTTCTGCAACATGACATAACCTTAAGTGCCAAATATATTTTGAACTTGAGTTGGTTTTCACCATGGCATTGCATTCTTTTAGATCACTTGCATTCAATTTGTGTTTGTTATTATTATCCAAATAATAAAGACCATCATTCATATAACCCGAACCAATATATTTATTTCTAAAATAAATATTGCAAACATCATCAGTGAACTGAAATTCATAGCCATTTCTAGTCAATCTAGATATAGAAATGATGTTCTTAAAAGCATCAGGTACATATAAAATATTATCCAAACACAAAACATGTCCAAACATGTAAAAAGATTTAGATCCTATGGCTAAAGCTTCAACAGTTGAGCCATTGCCAATCCGGACTCTAACATCTTGAGAACGTAAGTTGCTACTATTTGCTAGTTCCTGCATATCATTAGAAATGTGAGAACCGCACCAAGATCTAAAACCCAAGTCGTAGATGAACTATGAGTATCATCAGAATCTAAATAACAAGATATGGACATACCTTCCGAAGGTGTATCCTTCTTGTCCTTCAGAGAAGCAAGATACTCTGGGCAGTTCCTTTTCCAGTGCCCATCCTTTTGGCAGTGGAAACACTTTCCTTTGCCACCATCAACTTTAGTCTTCCTTTTCTGTTTAGCTATTTTCTTGGAAGGACCAGGAATCTGAGGTTTCTTTTTCTTATTGCCCTTCTTCTTGTTGGACTTTCTAGTAGAAGAAGATGCAACCAAAGCTACCTCTTTTCCTTTATTGCCTGGCATATTCTTTTGGGCAATAACCAGCATGTTGAGTAAACCAGCTAAGGTGCATTCCTGTTTAGTCATATGGAAATTTGTTACAAAATTCCCAAAAGACTCAGGAAGGGACTAAAGGATCAAATCCGTCTGTAGTTGGAAATCCATGTTAAAGTCAAGATGTTCCAACTGCTCAATCATCCGAATCATCTTGTGGACATGATCCCCAACATTCTGTCCCTTAGACATCCTCATATGGAATAGCTGTCTAGATATCTCATACCTCGCATTCCTGCTGTGCTCACCATACAACTCTTGTAGGTGAAGGAGGATCTCACTCGCACTCTGCATGTTCTCATGTTGCTTCTGTAACTCATTACTCATGGAAGCAAGCATGTAACACTTAGCTCTCATATCATGCTCCTTCCACTTGTCCAAAGTTTCATGTTCCTCTTATGTGGCCTCTGGAGGTAAGGGACCAGAAACATTTGAATCTAGAACATATCCTATATGTTCAAGGTTCAGGACAAGTTTCAAATTTCTTAGCCAATCAGACAGATTAGGTCCTGTCAACCTATTGTGATCAAGTATGCTTGCAAGGATATTGGATGGTGGTGGTTGTTTTGTGCTCATTTTTATCAGAAAATTAACTGCAGAAAATAACCGGATTAATTAGTAAATGTATCATGTAATTAACCAAAATGATTATGGTCTTTTAATCAAATTGGTCCTCCCACTAACTTAGCGAATCCTACACTTCCAAAGTAGAAAACGGAAATCCTAGTTGGATGGATTTCTAGTGGGTGATTGAATTCTTATAATTCTATTGATCATCCTTAGGTACATCCATTATTGGAATTACAATAAACTATAAGTGAGCAACTCTTTGCCCATCACATCTCATGTGAGGTTCAATCCTTTACCTAGCCCCTAATGCTCAAAATCTCAGGTACATCCATTATTGACTTATCTTGCATTAGTTAAGTTGATCCCATTGAGCCAATAATTATGCAAATAATTTTAATGTCCTCAGGTACATCCAATATTGGCCACTAAACCATTTACATATTTACAACATCTCATGCTTAATAATTATTCTTAAGAAAATCTCTTAAATAAATTGCATCTTATGCAACTATTTAAAATTTCTTAAAATAATTTCCCCAATGGAGGGCCTATGTTATAATTACTTTAATTATAGCATTTCCAACTTAATCATTTGTTTGGAAGATTTTATGGTCATTCTATTTACTATTAAGGTCTCACTTTGCACATTATCCATTTAGCATGCATATATCATATAATTGCATACATTCCCATACATCTCATGCATTCATGGATAAGCAGTAAATATGGTATGATCATGGACTTTCTAAGGGATTCAATTATGAGCCACCAAGAATTGAATCAGGGCATTCCTAGGTGCATTTCATTCATTCATTTTACAAGAGTTGCTGAAGGAGTACATAATCAACACTTGATCTTGAAATCCTCCCACTGGTCCCACCAATGCTCTTGACCTCCTTGAAATTCTTGCATTCCAATATTACATAGTAATCCTTGGCATACCAAGGCAAATTTACAAGAACTTAAATAAATGAAATTACAACCCAAAAATTATTACAAACTTAATAATACATGCCCAAAATAAATTAAAATAAATTAATTAATTTACAATCCCAAAGAAACATAAAAGAAATAAATCCAATCACATTGGTCTTTTATAGTCCATGATCATCCATCATGCATATCACTATTTAACAATTAAATAAAACATACATACTTAAATTAAATTGAATATCTCATATTCAACTTAAAAATCCATATTTGAATATGATTCAAATAAATTTAAAAATTCAGATTTGAATCTCATTCAAACAAATTTAAAAATTTAGATTTGAATCACATTCAAATAACTTCAAAAATTCAGATTTGAATCACATTCAAACATTTTTTAAAAAATCAGATTTGAATCACATTCAAACATTTTTTAAAAAATCAGATCTGAATTTTATTCAATCAATTTTGAAAATCAGATTTAAATATGATTCAAACAACTTTAAAAATTCAAATTTGAATCACATTCAAACAACTTTTAAAATTCCGATTTGAATCACATTCAAACAATTTTTAAAATTCTGATTTGAATCATAATTTAATTGTGTGATAAAAACTACTAATTAAACACTTTAATTAGTCAAAGAATAGGCCTTAGATCATACAACAATTGCAGAATTAAAAGCCAAACCTTACACCACCCATGGAAGCCAAACCATGCGCACGATTGATGGTGTTTTTTTCAAGTATGCCGCCAACTTGCTTTGCAACCAGCAATGAACTTTTGATTTCATGATCAAACACACAATTAAATCATATAATCAACAATCTAAATGGCAAATATAGTGGCTCTGATACCAATTGAAGGAACGGAAGCGTGAAAAACACAAGTTTATACCATTGAATTCAAAAAAAATTTTCACCTAGGGTCACATGCATCATGCAAGATTTATTTTTATCTATTTGATTTCAATGATAAACAACATATTAAAACTCATTTAATATGTTTTTGGATCTGTATTTGCCATTTAAGATTTTAAAATTAATCAGATTAATTTTAGAACCCTAGATTAAATCAAGAACGATTACACTAACCTCTTGATGCACTTCAGCGTGTCTGCGCCTTTGAGATTCGTCTTCAGGACACCAGATGTTGTCCCTCTAGCTTATCCACACCAAGAACACCTATGGCAGCCCTTGAAGAGCTTCTAAAGCTTTTTCTATTAATTAGAAAATCAAGTTCTGCCTTTTAAGAGATTAAAGATGTAAACAGGACACTAGAAACAATTTCTAGTGTTCTTAATTCAAGAGATTGATGGCTAATCTCTTTGAATTGATAAGAGATGAAGAAGAAGAGATAAAAACCCTCAAAGTGGTGTGACAAGGGAGTGTGGCTGCTGGTTGTGTTTTATTTTCTCATAACAACACTTAAATAGCTAGGTTAACACATTAAACCCTTGCCACATGTCACCCTTTGATTAGCTCTAGGTTCAAGTGACCCAATCACATTGTGCCAAGTGTCAAACCTATATTTAATCTTGATTTTAATCATCTTACATGATTAAAAAACATTTGGCAAGCTTATGTGTTATGCCATGTGTCACCATATCATGGTGCCACATGTCACACTGCAAAATGACCAAAATGCCCCTGTGTCTTAATTTTGAGTTCTTAACCCAAAATAATTATTTTCTTCTTCTAATTAATTTATATCAAATATAAATTAATTAATTAATCTCTATTAATTAATTTCTCATTAATTAAATTCATGTTTAAACACTTTAAATATAAATTTAACTTATATTATACATCCAATAATCTAGATTTGGTTTCAAGTCATACTAGGGACTTTGCAATCTAATTGCAAACCAAACCTATTTAATTAATCAATTTAAACTCTTTAATTAATTAATTAAATCATATTTAATTAGGTGATAACTTGTGTATATGTGTGACTTACTAGGCTCATCACTAATTGGCAATGAGACATGATATCAACTCTTAATATCATCAGAACTCTTTCTCACCATAAATGATTTCTCTAAATCATTTTATGAACCTCATAGACCATGGTTAACACCTAGCATAGCATGCCATAGCCACCCAATTAGTAATAAGGTTTACCTTAAATGAACCTATAATCATATGTTACCATGCACAATAATCTCTCTGTTACAAAATCCCAACTCAAGCTGGAGTCATGGTTTATGTCAAACTCCATTTGCTATGAATATTATGTTCTCTTTTAATTCCAGTTCTTGATTAAAAAGATTTTCTCATCAGAAACTCTTTTCTGAATAAATCTATCTGTCTCCGCCAGAACTTGAAACATCAAGAACAATTAAATGAACATAGGATTTTATCTCTATTTACTTAGAGGAACAGATTCCATCTTGATCAACACCTACCTCCATATATAACTAGTAGGAGCCAACACATGCCCATATAACCATACACAGTACAAGTATGAAAGCAGTATCAAACTCAAACTACCTATATACAAGATAACTGTGCTATCTCAAGTCTAAAGATTATATACACTGATATGATTTATGACAAAACATTGACAAGAATAAACTCCATGTGCTTGTCATAAGTGTCACTGGTTCGACCTGCTTATCATTTATAAGTGCCTATCATGTTTGTTATATGGCATGAGACTCACCATTCCATCTTATTTATATCTCATATAAATAACTTAGGAACAAACATGAATACAATCTTTCTGATGAGAAAATCTTTTTAATCAAGAACTGGAATTAAAAGAGAACATAATATTCATAGCAAATGGAGTTTGACATAAACCATGACTCCAGCTTGAGTTGGGATTTTGTAACAGAGAGATTCTAGTGATGGTAACATATGATTATAGGTTCATTTAAGGTGAACCTTATTACTAATTGGGTGGCCATGGCATGCTATGCTAGGTGTTAACCATGGTCTATGAGGTTCATAAAATGATTTAGAGAAATCATTTATAGTGAGAAAGAGTTCTGATGATATTAAGAGTTGATATCATGTCTCATTGCCAATTAGTGATGAGCCTAGTAAGTCACACACATACACAAGTTATCACCTAATTAAATATGATTTAATTAATTAATTAAAGAGTTTAATTGATTAATTAAATAGGTTTGGTTTGCAATTAGTTTGCAAAGTCCCTAGCATGACTTGAAACCAAATCTAGATTATTGGATGTATAATATAAGTTAAATTTATATTTAAAGTGTTTAAATATGAATTTAATTAATGAGAAATTAATTAATAGAGATTAATTAATTAATTTATATTTGATATAAATTAATTAGAAGAAGAAAAATAATTATTTTGGTTTGAGAACTCAAAATTAAGACACAGGGGCATTTTGGTCATTTTGCAGTGTGACACGTGGCACCATGAGATGGTGACACATGGAATAACACATAAGCTTGCCAAATGTTTTTTAATCATGTAAGATAATTAAAATCAAGATTACATATAGGTTTGACACTTGGCACAATGTGATTGGGTCACTTAAACCTAGAGCTAATCAAAGGGTGACATGTGGCAAGGGTTTAATGTGTTAACCTAGCTATTTAAGTGTTGTTATGAGAAAATAAAATACAACTAGTAGCCACACTCCTTGGTCACGCCATTTTGCAGCCCTCCCTCTATTCTTCTTCATCTCTCATCAATTCAAAGAGATTAGCCATCAATCTCTTGAATTAAGAACACTAGAAATTGTTTCTAGTGTCCTGTTTACATCTCTAATCTCTTAAAAGGCAGAACTTGAATTTCTAATTAATAGAAAAGGCTTTAGAAGCTGTTCAAGGGCTGCCATAGGTGTTCTTGGTGTGGACAAGCTAGAGGGACAACATCTGGTGTCCTGAAGACGAATCTCAAAGGCGCAGTGCATCAAGAGGTTAGTGTAATTGTTCTTGATTTAATCTAGGGTTCTAAAATTAATCTGATTAATTTTAAAATCTTAAATGACAAATACAGATCCAAAAACATGTTAAAAGAGTTTTAATATGTTGTTTATCATTGAAATCAAATAGATAAAAATAAATCTTGCATGATGCATGTGACCCTAGGTGAAAATTTTTGAATTCAATGGTACAAACTTGTGTTTTTCACGCTTCCGTTCCTTCATATCCCAAGTACCCTCAAACTCCATCACACAAGCCCGTAGCATGTCCTCCAAGATCTGAATTACCCTCTCAGACTGGCCATCTGTCTATGGGTGGAATGCAGTACTGAAGTTCAATCTAGTTCCTAGGGCTCTCTGAAGACTACCCCAGAATCTAGAAGTGAACCTAAGATCTCTGTCTGATACAATGGATACTGGCACTCCATGAAGTCTCACAATCTCATCAATGTACAACCTAGCCAATCTGTCTAAACTGTAGTCCATTCGAACTGGCAGAAAATGAGCAGACTTAGTTAGTCTGTCGACAATGACCCATACTGCATCATGACTCTTCTGTATTCTCGGAAGTCCCATCACAAAATCCATTATTATTCTTTCCCATTTCCATTCTGGCACTGACAGTGGATGTAATAACCCAGTTGGCACTTGATGCTCTGCCTTTACTTACTGACAAGTTAGGCATTTGGATACAAACTCTGCCACATCTCTTTTTAAACCCATCCACCAGTAATGCTCCTTTAGCCCTCTATACATTTTTGTACCACCAGGGTGCATAGCAAAAGGAGACTCATGTGCTTCCTTCAAAATGATCTGCCTCAAAACAACATCATTAGGAACACATATTCTACCCTGGTGTAGCAGTAAACCATCATCTCTGTCTCAAATTCAACTCTTTCTAGGTGCCCAAATACTTCAAACTCTTATAATCTGTGTAGATGTAACATTTCTCCCCATACAAATAATGTCTCCAGATCTTAAGAGCAAACACAATGGCTGCAAGCTCCAAATCATGTGTCGGATAATTCCTCTCATGCGGTTTTAGCTGGCGTGATGCATAGGCAATGACATTTCGATCTTGCATCAACACACAACCTAACCCGTTGTGAGAAGCATCGCTGTAAACTGTATATTCTTTACCCGGTGTGGGTAAAGTCAGGACTGGAGCCTCTGTCAAACATCTTTTCAATTCATCAAAACTCTGTTGGCATTTATCTGTCCACTGGAATTTTACATCTTTTCTAAGCAGCTTGGTCAATGGAGATGCCAACATGGAGAATCCCTTCACAAATCTACGGTAGTATCGGCTAAACCTAAAATCTGCGAATTTCTGTGACATTTCTGGGTGGCCTCCACTTAAGGACAGCTTCAATCTTACTTGGATCTACCTTAATGCCCTCTTCTGATACTACATGCCCCAAGAAAGATATTTCCTTCAGCCAAAATTCACACTTCGACAATTTGGCATATAGCTGTTTCTCTCTCAAAGTCTGCAGTACAATCCGCAGATGTCTATCATGCTCTTCTGCATCCCTCGAATAGACCAATATATCATCTATGAATACCACAACAAACTGGTCGAGGTATGGTCTGAAGATAGTGTTCATCAGATCCATAAAAGCAGCCGGAGCATTAGTTAACCCGAATGGCATAACCAAAAACTCATAATGGCCATAGCGAGTTCTGAAGGCAGTTTTAGAAATACTCTGCTCTTGTACTTTCAGCTGATAATAACCTGATCTCAGGTCAATTTTGGAGAACACAGTTGCACCCCTCAACTGATCAAACAAGTCATCAATACGGGGCAATGGATATCTATTCTTTATTGTCACCTTATTCAACTGCCGATAATCAATACACAAACGAAGAGTGCCATCTTTCTTCTTTACAAACAACACTGGCGCTCCCCAAGGTGACACACTAGGGCGGATAAAGCCCTTGTCAAGCAGTTCTTGCAACTGCACTTTCAACTCTTTCAATTCTGCAAGTGCCATTCTGTATGGTGTTATGGAGATTGGCTCCACACCAGGCATAACATCAATTTCAAACTGCACTTCTCTTTCTGGAGGTAATCCTGGCAATTCTTCAGGAAATACATCCGGAAAGTCACATACAGTAGAAATGTCCTCCAATGTTGGACTCCCCACTTGGGTGTCTATCACATGTGCCAAGTACGCCTCACACCCTTTTCTAATCATTTTTCTGGCCAGTGCAGCTGAAATGATGTTTGAAGGCAATAACTGCCTCTCCCCATGTATTACTACATCACCATATTGAGGGAGACCAAAAGTGACTGTCTTCAGTCTACAGTCAATCATGGTGTGATGCCTGGCTAACCAATCCATGCCCAAGATAATGTCATAATCTCTGAAGGGCATTTCAATTAAATCAGACAGAAAAGTGTGTCCTTGGATCACCAAAGGACAATCTCTATATAGCCTATTTACTTGGACCTCTTGGCCTAATGGACTAGTTACTAGCACATCATAGTCCATTGGTACACACTGAATAGCAGTAGGACACATCACACTAGCACTAACATACGAATGTGTGGAGCCAGGATCAAATAACACATACACATCTTGGTCAAGGATGGAGAAAATACCAGCTACAACATCTGATGTTTCAGCCTCTTCCCTCTGACGCATAGTATACACTCTGACTTGTGTGCCACTAGGTACTGGCTGGTTAACAGTGCTCTGACTTCCAGGGGTGTTACCAAGACCCCTACCTCTGCCTCTACCTCTGGCAGCTGACTGTGACCCTCTAGGTGCAGAGATTTGAGTTGATTCTTCAGGTGTGGCAAAAGATCCAGACCGGCGTGGACTAGTGCAATCCTTAGCGAAATGTCCGCTTCCTCCACAATTAAAGCATGCACCAGTAGCCTTGAAACAAACCCCACAATGAGTTCTACCACACGTTTCACACTGCCGGACCGATAGAGCTCCTCTGGTGCTCACTGGTCTGTGACTGCATCGGTGGTCTTTGGCCAGAAAATCTGCCTCTGCCTCTACGGAAGCTAGATCCCCCAAACTGTTTCCTCTTCCCAAAATCACTTCCAGATGCTTGTTCAGTAGTCTTTTCAGGTTTCTCTTTCTCTTGTGAACCCTTCTTCACTGCCCCTTTGGATTCTATCCTTTCTAATTCCAAGGCTTGTGAGATCAATTCAGCAAAATTCTGATGTCTGAAACCCACAACTTTTATTCTCAGACTCTGCTTTAGCCCAAACTCAAACCTCTTGCATCTGTCTCTGGGGGTGGAGACTAAGCTTCCAGTATAGTGGCTTAGCCTCGAAAAATCTCTCTCATATTCTGCTACAGTTCGGTTCCCTTGTTTCAAACTCAAAAATTCTTGCAACTTCATATCCGCATATGAATCGGGAACCCATTTCTGTCGAAACTCCCTCAAAAAGTCTGTCCATGTCAGCACAGGTGGCTCAACCAGGCTGTGGGGGATGGTCTTCCACCATTCAAACGCATCCCCTTGCAACAAGGAAACAGAATACTCAAACTTCAATTCCTCTGCATAATCGTAGCTTCCTGAAAACTCGTTCCATTCTTTCCAACCACTGTTCTGCCTCCAGTGGATCCATAGTGCCTTTAAACTCAGTGGCCCCAAATTTCATCAATTTTTCATACTGCCGAGCTGAGGGCTGTGGTTGGGCTACAGGTATTGGCATCTGAGCTTGGGGTGGCACATTACCCGCCATTTGCTGAAAGAAGTCAGCCATCTGCTGTACAAATTGAGCAGAAATCATGGTCTTGAGCAGAGCCGGAGTGGTCGACCCACTCACATTCTGGAGTGCTGGGGCTTCCCCTTGAACCTCAGCCTCAACAGATTGTTCTTCGGAATGATCTCCTCCTTCCATTCCATTTTTCACAATTTTCTACTTCCTGAGATCAAACACAAGGAGGTTGGCCTCCATTAGTGCATATTCATGATGTAAATATGTCATATGTATCAATTAAAGACACTTGAGCAGTTGTACTTATCAAAGAAATATTCACATACATAGTCAAAATTTATTGCAAAACCATGCTCTGATACCACTAAAACATGTCACACCTTACCCCTCCGTAAGGCATAACATGATCCCGTAGAATACTTAATGAACTACTGAACTTCACCTACCGATAACTCATTAAGTACCCTACAAGGGATTTTAAAACAATTTTCTTACATTTTGGAAGTGGTGAGCATTTTAATGAGAATTAAAAACCATTTATTCAAAGCTTAAGGACTAGTAAAAATTTTTGTCCATTTAAATTTTGCCACAAATTTTATAAAAATTTTGACAGAGTTCCCTCTGTATTTTGAGAAACCAGTTCTTTAAAGACATGTAAAAAGCACTTCCAAAATATTTCACAACTCCCAATCTCCAATAAAACTCAAATCAACCCAATTCAAATCATTTCAAGGCAATTTCCACAATTTAATAAAATTTGGTCATCACAAAATTTTTAATACTTCATTAACAAGGCATAAAGCAGAAAATTTATATTTACAAATATTAAATTTACGTATAAACCCAAAATAATATTATTACAATTTATTTACAACTGCTCAATTTACATTGATACTTATGACATTACAGTATTTACATCAAAATAACCATAAGGGTATAAAACAATACCCATACAAAAGGGATCAAGAAGTTCTTGTCAATCCCGCAGCTCACTCACGCTTTCTCCTTGCTCTTATCTCATGCGATAGAATTAAACTATCACGAGTATAAACATACTCAGTGGTGCACAATAAAAATTTAAAATGCGATACATAAATCATTTATTGATGAAACATAATTTGAATACTTCACAATCACATTTCACAAATATCAAAGCTCATAACAACTCATTTTGTCAAATAATATATTAAACACAGTTTAGTCAAACAATTTCATAAACACAGTATTGCCAAAATCATACACAGCTTAAGCCATGACACAAAATTTCCGATCAATGCCGTGTTGTACACCACGACAAAGCAATCTACAACCCCATTAATCGAAATCAATGAGGGAGGTGGCTAGCTAGCTAATGAGTACTCATCCGATCTACAACCTCAACTGGCAAGCCAGAGAGGGAGGAAAATAAACGATCTCAACCCCATAAATAGAGGAGGAAATGTGGTACAGTCATTCTAAGTGTGAATCCAAAATCAATTTAAAACAATTATTTTCAATAATTTATGAGAGATCCCAAACAATTTTCAAAGTCATTTTTGTATTCACAAAGTGGCAACACAATTCATAAATAACACAGCGATTTCATAAAGTATAGCAACTCAAATTTTCAATTGGAAAACAATTACATAAATTTATTGTGCACAAACCTGACTGGAGTCGCCTCTAGGCCTTGACTCAGTCTCTCCGAGCTTCCAAGTCTTTTTCAGCTGAAACACACAATTTCATAGTGTTTCAGTACCATAACTTAACATAAGTCCAAAAATAAATTTAACTTCACTTTAATTAGCTCTATTGCGTTAAATTCGATGTTCTCAAAGTTTTTGTGTTCCGGGTTACTATTCACTACACTATTCAAGCCAAATTGTTGAATTTTTAAGGATTAATAGGTATGGGAACTCCAACTTCACCCACATACCACATTTTTGTCACCAAACTTGTTGGTTTTGGTCATTTTTTCAAAGCGTAGGTCATTTTGGCAAAATTGCCAATTTTCGGTTTTAGTGCTCCGAAGTTGCACTGTTCCATTGGTCGATCTACTGCTGGAATTTGACAAAACTTCCTTCATATAAAATATTCCTTATTGTCTTAAGTGTATTCTCATTTTTGGATCACCTCAATCGGAATTTTGTAGCTCAAGTTATGGCCAAAATAAGTTTATTGTTCACGTGCACTATTCATACTGGTATCTTGGGTTCTGGCAGATTTTGATCCAACTTTGGTCAGTAATTTGATCAAGTTAAGTTCATAATTTGGTCTAACTTTTTTCATATGAAATATTCTACTATGTCTTAGGTTTCCATCGGTTCAAGAATCGCCTAAATCTAAGTTTCCTAGAGAGAGTTATAGCCATCCAAACATTACTGCTCAAATGAAAATCTGCAGAGTTGCAGGTTTGGTAACTTAACTTTGCTCAAAAATTTGAATGGGTTAATGGCATAATTGGGGGTGATGTTCTTCATGAAAGTTTTAGATCTATATCTCCTCTAACCCCTGACCAAATTTCAGGTCAATTTGACCTGTCTAACTCGAGTTATGACCAAATGAACAGTTACTGTTCATTTGGTCAGTTTGGTGCAGTGGCAGCCTGCTCTCATTTCACTTTGGTCAATTGTTTCACCCAGTTTTGGTCAGTTTTTGGGCATGGTTCCTTAATGAAAATTGTGCTCTTTTATGTCTATTTTCATCCCCAATGTGTCGCATATCAATTGGACTTGTAAAATTTGAGTTTTGGTCCTTCAAAGTGGGTTTGGTCATGCTGCCAGCAGCATGACCATTGGACCTACGAATTTGGTTTTCATTCCAACAATTCCCACACAACTTATTTGGTCATAATTGACCATTATTTCATTTCACAATAGGTCAAACATGCCATTTATGCATTTCTCCAAATTTTGGTTCATAAACCCTAGCCTCCAAACCTTAATTCACTTAAATTGTGCAATTAACTAAATTTAAAACTTTAAACTATAATCAATCAATTAATTAAGACTTTTAAACTCATTCTATCTCATTTAATTCATGCAATTCATACTCCCTTCAACTAGGTCAAAATTTCAGTTTAGTCCTTCTCCCATGTTTGTTTCATTTAATCAAGTTCTAAGCTCACTTTCAACCATCACATATGCATTTGAATGGGTAAATAAAGAGTTTAGCATACTAACCTCAATTTAAATGCCAAGCCTTCAATTGTTCTCTTTCTTTCCTCTTTCTTTCTTATTCCTAGGTTGAGATTGCAAGGTCTAATGAAGTTTTTAGGGGAGTTATGTGGATTGGGTGAAGAAATTCAAGCTTAAAAGTAAGCTTAAATGGAAGAAGCTTTCATGGAGATGAGAGGGAGAAATGGGGCGGCAAAGAGAGAAGAGGATGAAAGGATTTTTTTGTTTTTTTTTTCTTTATTTTCTTTCATCTTTATCCCTTTTAGAAGACCAAAAATTTCAATTTAATAATTCACTTAATTAATTTGTTTATGACAACATTCATGATGTCATCAACTTTGACTTTTCCATCTTTTTCTTTTTTTTTCTATTTATTTTTTTCTATTAGTTCTTTAATTTAATTCTCGATTTCGAAATTTTCTTTTCTCCGATTTTATTGGACAGTTAGGTCAGGAGTCAGCTCTCGGGGTCAATTGGCCAAATCGCCCCTCGCCGGTTCATCCCGGTTTGCAAATAATCCAATATTTCTTCCGGCTCTCTGACCTAATTATTTGACTGACTTAACAGTTCTTTTTCGTGATTTTCTCTTTTCCACTGTGTTTATAAGGGTCCTAAGGACTGCAGCGTCACTTTTTACGGTTTGAAATTTGAGTTTAAAATGACTTCGCAGTCGTTCCCGAGAAGGTCACTCATCGCTGTGACTCTCGGCTCGTTTAACTTCTTATGTTTTTTTTTCTTATTTATAGTTAACTAATTAAACATTACTAATTATTTGTATTTATGGCTTCTCAAATTGTCTTAAGTGTGGCCCTAGTCCCATTAATTGTCCGGACTGACACCGGTCACTGGAACAGTGAAATATACCAGGCTATGCAACGGGGGTGTTACATGACTAGACTGGATAAATGGGTAAACTAGTACTGGGTACTAAGTACCTCGGACCATCACACCATCGGTCACATTGTGTCTCCCGGTGTGCAACGGAACAACTAATAAGCTGTAATAATTATCGGGGATTAAACCCAAGTATAACAACTCAATATCATAGCCAATGGCTATTATGTCACAGAATGGCATGGAAAGCCATGAAATGCAGAATGGCATGAAGCCATATGCAGTACTACTAACAGAACCCTATTGGCATGCCAACTTATCCAAACCAATCACATTAGGCCTACTAGGGCATTTAACACTTTTCATTTATGTAATTCTTTGAAATTGAATTTTTATGATTACTATTCATTTCATTGGTCAATCGAAATGTTGAATTCTGCATTGGCAATAGGTAAATTAGTTTAAATATCATCAACATACCACATTTTTCATTTTAAACGTGTTGGTATTGGTTGCCAATACCATCTCTAAGCTTAATGTGAATTGGACAGAATTTTCAGTTTTCAAGCTTTGGGTTTACTTTTCCATTAGTCACTTTTGCAGTGGGAATTTGGAAAAATGATCAACATGAAAGTTGTTTCTTATTTTGTCTAGTTGAATTTCCTTTTTTGAATCACTCCATTTGGAGTTTTGTAGCTCAAGTTATGGCCTAAACACCATAACTGGCCGGATTAGACAGATTCCAAAATTCTGGGCAAAACTGGTTCTGCCAGATTTGGTAACCTAAGTTTGGTTGGCACTTTGACTAGGTTATGATCATAATTTGAGTCAGGTTTCTTCATGAAAGTTGTTGGTCTATATCTCAGCTTGTTGCTGGTAAAATTTCAGGTCAATTGAACCTTTCTACATCGAGTTATGGCCAAATGACCAAACACTGTTCATTTGGTCATTTTGCCCAGATAGATTGCAGGTCACCCGAATTAGGGCAAACTTTTGGTCAACTTGATTTGATTTTCTGGGCATGGTTTCTTCACCAAAGTTGTGCCATTATGTGTCTAGTTTCATGTCCAATTGTCCTTGCACCAATTGGACCTCTATAATTCAAGTTATTGCTGCCTAAACCTGCTGGACTCATATCCAATTCTGCAGGTCACCAAGGGCAGCCACACTAATCTCAATTCCCACTACACAAACCACTTCATTTCTTGTTTACACATCACTAAATGGTCACTAACCTCTAATGGAGTGAATTTACCACTTGCTCAAATTCTTGTTTTCCTTTTCTTTTTGCTTCCACAAGAATCACCAAGATGATAGAACAAATTTTTGTGTTGACAATTAGGGTTTTTAGTGAAAGAAAGCTAGGGAATTGGAGGTTGAAAGGTTTGTTAATGGTGGAGTAAGGAGAGGTGTATGGGGCGGCTTGAAGAAGAAAAGAGGGCTGCTATTTGGGTTTCTAGAATTCTGCCTCCTTTCTCTATTTTTATTGTATTTTAATTGTTTTGCTTTAATTTGATTGGCCATAGCATTTTTAATTACCTCATGCTTACATAAGCATGAGGTAATAAATCCCATTATTTTCATTTTCTTTTCTTTCATTGCCTATTCATTTTAAAATAAATTTTCATTAATATTTGTTCATATTTTATGTCGTATAATTCACTTGCATAAATGGACAAGTTGGTCAAAAATCATCTCTGAAGACGAAATGACCAAAATGCCCCCTATTTGGCTTACCGAGCAAAAATTGTGTATACTGATAGAAAATTTTTTTTATGTATTTTCTTGGAATTCTAATGCCATAAGCACCTCAATGACCCTTCTCTAGAGTCCCAATAATTATTTAAAAAATTTTCCCCCTGGTCTAGGGTTGCTAACGGCCTTCACCGTCACTTCCCTTTCGTGTTACCCATCCCGGGTGTTTCGACTCGTTTAACCTTAGTGTATTTGGTTTCTAAAAATTTTCCTTGATTTTTATGAGCATTATTTAGTTTCTTAATAACTCCTCACTCTAGTCTATTTATAATTTCAAACATTCTAGCTATCCAGACCGACCTTGGTCACCGGAACAGTAGACTGTACGGACTCGCTAAAGTGAGGATGTTACAGAGGTGTTGATTTAAGTGTTTATATGTATATGAGTGATTTACCATGTATAAAGTTTGATTTGTAAGTTTGAAAAGTTAAAATGGAAAGCTTGATGTATGTGAATTACTTTGGCAGCCTCATGGTGAAGATTGGCAGTGTTTAAATCTATGGAAAGTTGTTGAATTATGGTACTAAAAGTGATAGCATATGTATATGATATAGTAGTGAAAATGTATGTAATTTGGTAGTGGAAATTGTATGTAATAATTAGGAGTGTTTATGTGTATATATTGTTGGGTTTGGACTTTGTGAATTATGATTGCATTTGGTGTATTGTGAAGTTATTTTATTTTGCTCAAGTTGACCTACAAGTGATGTGTTGAATAATTATGGTTAGTACCAAATGCAGAATTAGGTTTGGGAAGTAAAGGTATAGTTGGTTGAATGTGTATTTGAATTGGTGCTTTTAAAATGTGTTAAGGGCAGTATGTGTTTTAGGTTATAAATGGAATTGTGTAACTCCAATTTGTATGAAGCCAATTGGAGGTGAAACTAGGCACAAAATTTGCCAAATTTCATGAAGAAAGCCTACCTAAATTCTGTCCAAAAAGTGACATGAGAATTGACCAAATCCGGATTAGTGACTTTGCAAACCTGAAAATTGAGCAATTGAACAGCAGTCAGTATTTTGGCCATAACTCACTAAAACAGGTCCAATTGACCTGAAATTTATACCATGGATATCCTAGACATAGAGCTACAACTCTTATGAAGACACCCAAACCCAAAAATGACCATAAGCAAGTCAAAATGTTTGCAAAAGTTCGGGTATAAAAACTGCTAGAATCGGAAATGACCTAAAAATGACCTAAGTTTGCCATTTTAGTGCAATCTGTCCAGCAATAGTAAAATGACCATAACTTGGTCTAGTAAACTCCAAATGACCTAAAATTTGTGGCAAAAGTTCATTAAGACATAGACCTACAAGTCTATAATTCGGACTAGAACCTGAAAACCGAGGAAACTAGGTCATCCGATTAGGTTAGAATAGCATACCGAAATCTGATAAATTGCAATAAAATGCAATACACTTGAAAATGAAATTGGTAACATATACCAATACTAAAGAACTATAAAATGTGACATATTGGTAACATTAAAATTAATACCCCTAGAGTGCATCAAAGTTCAACATTATAGGTTGACTAAGGAAAGCAATAGTATTAAATAAATTTAATTATTGAACTTTATTATTAGAAACAATTTAAAAGAGTTCTGAAACACTTCAACTTGTGTGTTTCAGTTAGCAAAGACTAAGAGAAGGAGAATGAACCACTGAGTCGAGGCCAAGAGGCATTTATCAGAGGTTTGTGCATAACAGTTATTTCTTTTGAATTTTCACTGGAAATAAATTATGACAATTTGTATATTATTGCTTAAATTATGAAAAATTTTGTTTGAATGATATTTGATGGATACTTATTGATTGAAAAATATTGCAAATGGTTTGAAACCACAGCTATCATGTATATTTGATTGAATTCCTAGCTAGCTTGTCTAGTGGGATGAATTGGCTTTGAATTCCCTCTCTAGCTGAAGTGTTGAGGTGTGTGCCAGTTGAGGACGAATAGGATGAGTACTCATTTATTTACTTGCTAGCTATGTTATTCCTCATTAGCCATTGGCTTTTGGGACGAATTGGACTATGGATGTAACGCCCCTAAGTTCGGTAGTGCGTTCTACTGTTCCGGTGACCAGTGTTGTCCGGACTACTAGGATGCCTAGAACTACACTTCGATATGAGTGAAGAGACATAAAATAATGAAATACAAGTAAAGAAATTACAAGAAAAACAAAGGAAAAATAATAGCAAAGAAATATAACCAAGTTAAGCGAGCCGAGAACCCTAGCGATGGGTGACCGCACCGGGAAGTCATGGCGTGGACCGTTGACTAGCCCTAGACCACGGGAAACCCTGGAAAATATTTTTAGGACTTAAATAAATGTCTATTGAAGTATAAATGCCATTAGAAATATCAAAGAAAAATTAATTAATTAGTACAAAGAAAAGTGAGAAATAGAAAAATGGACAAAATTCGGTGTTACCGAAAAATCGGGAATGCAACCCGAACAGGGGCATTGTGGTCATTTGACACCCCGAGTTGTCTTTTGACCTAAATGTCCATGAAAAACAATAGTAGTGTTAAAATTTTGAAAATGCCAAAAAAAAAAATGAAATGAAATTTATGTATAAAGTGTCATTAAGGGAAATAAAGGGGGTATAATTAGAAATACTAAAACTTGATTATTATAATAATATTACCATTATTAGTGGGGGTATAAATACACATGTTAAGGCAGATTTCTCCACTAACTAACTCATTTCCTTCAAGCTTCCAACAATGGCTGATTGTCACTCCCAATTCTCCATGGAAAATTTTCCATGCAAAGCTTAATTCTCTCCCATTTTTAACATAAAACCATAAATTCTCTTAATTAAACTTGGTCCACACCTCTTGGGCAGATTATAGGGAACAAAAAAGAAGAAATTTGGTGAAGTTTTGTTAAGCTCAAATCAAGGTTAGTGTTAATTTTCCTTCCCTTTCTTAATTAATTTTTGAGTTAATGTTGTAATAAGTTGATTTATGGAGAAATTTGAAAAATTGGATGGGTAATTGGTGGACTTCAATTTCGGCAGCCATGGTGATTAAAAGAGTTTGGTTTGTTTTTACATGTATTTGTTGGGGAATGATGTTTATTAGAGTGTTTAAATGTATAAGAGTTTGATTACCATAGGTATAGTTTGAATTGTGTATGTGAAGTGAGGTTGTGAATTGAAATTGGAAGCTAGTTGTATATGTGTAAATTTGGACAGCTTTGGGACAGCCTTGATATGATTAGGAAGACCTTAATTTCATGTATATTTAATGTTGATTAAGAACAATGGGCTATATGTTATTGATCTTGGTTAGTTGGATTAGGTTTGAGCAATTGAATTGTTGTTAGATATGGATTTGATTAATTGAATGTGATGGAGACTTACTTGAGTTGAATTGGTATTTGGACATTGATTAAATTGTTGGACACTTGATTAAGTATATTGTGGATGGATATTGGTTGTATTACAGTATTGTTAGACAATTGACCTAGATACAATATGTAAGGTGTCCATTAGAAATGTAAAATTTTAATGCAAAGTGTGGTTAGTAAGGGCAGTATGCATTGTAGGTTATGAATAAATTTTTGTGGCTCCAATTGTCTTACAAGCAGAATTTTGGTAAGCTTCCTTCATGAAAGTTGGCACATTTTGTGCCTAGTTTCACCTCCAATTGGTATGAGACCAATTGGAGGTGAAACTAGGCACAAAATATGCCAACTTTCATGAAGGAAGCTTACCAAAATTCTGCTTGTAAGATAACTTGAAAAGTGACCAAATTCGGATTAGTGCAATTAAGGCCTGAAAATTGACCATTTGGGCAACAGTTAGAGTTTTAGCCATAACTCACTCAAAACAGGTCTAATTGACTTGAAATTTTGACCATGAATAGTTAAGACCTATATCTACAAGTCTTATGAAGACACCAAAGCCCAGAAATGACCATAAGCAAGTCAAATAGCTTGCACAATTTCAGTTCCAAAAACTGGCCGAACCTAAAATGACCTAAAGTGACCAATTTTGATACATTTTGACCAGCAATAGTAAAATACCATAACTTGGTCTACATAATTTAGAATAACCTGAAATTTTTCCCTGCGTGCAATAAGACATAGATCTACAAGTTTTTAGTTTTGACCGAAACCCGAAAATAGAGGGAACTAGGTCATCCGGCTAGGTCAAACTAGTATCCCGGAATCCAGCAAATTGCAATAAAATGCAAAATACATGGAAATGAATTTGGTAACATGTACCAACCCTAAAAGACTATTGAATGAGATATATTAGTAACATTAAAACCTAATTTACCTAGAATGTAACAAGGGTTGACATATTGGGTTGACTAAGCAAATAATAGAATTTAGTGAATTAATTATCTAGCATTACCATTAGAGACAGTTTAAATGAGTACTGAAACACTTCAAATTGTGTTTCTTAGTTAGCAAAGACTCAGGGAAAGGGAAGGAAACACTGAGTCAAGGCCAGGAGACAGTCATTAGAGGTTTATGCACAACAGTTATTTCTTTTGAATTTTTCAATTGAAATAAATTATGACTATTTATATATTATTGTTTTCAATTATGGAAATGTGTTTGAATGGATACTTATTGCTTGAAAAGTATTGCAAATGGTTTGAAACTGTGGAAAAATTTATTTAGTGTGATTTGTGAAAATTGAAGTTAATTATGAATTGTGTTGCCATTTTGTGAATGAAATTATGACTTTGGAAATTTATTGGATTCTCACGAATCATTTGAATAAAATGTTTGGAATTGATTTTGTGTTCACACTTAGCATGACAGTATCACAATATTCCTCCTCCATTTATGGGGTTGAGATCGTTTATTTTCCTCCCTCTCTGGCTTGCCAGTTGAGGTTGAGATTGGATGAGTACTCATTATATAGCTAGCTTCCTCCCTCATTGATTTCGATTAGTGGCGTTGTAGATTGCTTTGTCGTGGTGTACAACACGGCATTGATTGGAAATTTGTGTCATGGCTTAAGTTGTGTATGAATTGGCAACACTGTGTTCTTAAATTATTTAAGTAAATTGTGTTATTATGAGCTTTGATAATTTGTAAAATGGAGTTTAAAATCTTATTGACATTCACTGTCTTTTGAATTTAACCATGTTTTGACTATTGAGATTTATTGTGATATTGTGGAATGGAGTTCAAATTCTTTATGACATTTATTGTCTTGAATTTAACTATGGTTTAAGTATCCACTATTTATATGACTTCTGATTTGTGATTTAAAGTTGTATTTGGTTAATGTTGTGCACCACTGAGACATTGTCTCAAATGATAGCTTTCATTCTTGTCGCAGTAGACAGATGATGGGACAGGCGGCGACTAGGCTGCTAGTGCATTCAACGATAGATCATCGGGTATATTGAGTATATAACATTTTGCATTTTGTACTGTAATGTATGTTCACTGTATGTATATATTGTTCTTGATTTTGAGCAGCTGTAAATTAAAATTGTACATTGAAGTTGTAAAATAATTATGAGTTATTTTGACTTGTAAAATTTATACTATATTTCTTTTATCTCATCCTTTGGAAATATTGAAAAGTTATTGTGGATTTGAGTTGATAAATATATTGTGTTGATTAAATTTTGGAGTTTGAGATTGAGAAATATATTTGAAGTGCTTTTTACAGGTTTTTGAAGAACTATTTTATTCAAAATACAGAGGGCATTCCGCCAAAATTTTTACAGAAATTCCTAATAATTCAAATGTGTTAGCTTTTTCACTTAAGTTCAAAGAAATTTTTAACACCTGTAAATAGTACTCACCACTGTAAAAAGAAGTAAAAAAAGTTTTAAAATCCCTTGTAGTGTATTTAATGGGTTATCAGTAGATGAAGGTAGTAATTCATTAGGTATACTACGGGATCATGTTATGCCTTACAGAGGGGTAGAGTGTGACAATGGAATCATGATTGAGCTATGTGTGTGATTTATTGATATTCATTGAGACATTGTGAAATGGAGTTTAATTCTTTATGACATTCTTTGTCTTTTGAATTTAATTATGATTTTAAGTATCCACAGTTTATACGATTTATGGTTTATGATTTTAAATTTCATTTTCTTAATGTTGTGTACCACTGAGACATTGGCTCAGCGATAGCTTTTTCATTGCTGTCGCAGGTAGACAGACAGAGAGAGCAGCAAAGTAGGCTACTTGTGCTACATTTTGGGATTCTGCCGGGTATATTGAGTATACCATATTTTTTTAATTTTTGTTGTAATGTATGTGAACTATATGTACATATTGTACTTGGTCTTGAACAGTTATAAACTAAAGTTATAATATATTTCTCTTATCTTAGCTTTTGAACTACTCAGTTATTTGGTAGTCTATCTTTGGAAATATTGAAAATTGATGTTGAATTGAGTTTGACAAATGTTGAGAAAATTGATTGTATTGAGCGATACTGGAGTTTGGGATTAAGCAAATATATTGGAAGTGCTTTTTATAGGTTTTTGAAGAACTGTTTTATTCAAAATACAAATGGCACTCTGCCAAAATTTTTACAGAAATTACTGATACTTAATATTTGCTATTTGGGTTCACGTCAGTTAAAAAAAAAATTAAACACTTGTCAAAAGTGCTCACCAATGTAAAATGAAATAAGAAAAGGTTTCAAATCCCTTGTAGTGTATTTAATGGGTTATCAATAGACGAAGTTTAGTAATTCATTAGATATACTACGGGATCATGTTATGCCTTACGGAGGGGTAGGGTGTGACATGTTTTAGTGGTATCTGAGATAGTTTTTAAATTCTGTTTTGACCTGTAATTTGAATATTCTTTCTTCATAGTACAACTGCTTAATGTCATTGTTTGATACATACAGTACATTACATTATAAATATGCACTAACGGGAGGAAATTTCCTTCTGTTATTTGTTTGAGAGGTAAAATATCCTCAAATTGACTATGGAAGAAGGGGATCGTTCATTCGATCAATCAATATAGGCTGAGGTACAAGGGGAAGCCCTAGCCCTTCACAATGTGAGTGGATCAGCTGCACCAATCCCCTCAATATTGCAGTTTCATGCTCAGTTTGCTCAGTAGATGGCTGCAATGTTCCAACAAATGGCTAGTAACATGCTTACTCAAGCCCCACTGCAGACACAAGTGGTTCAACCACAGCCTTCGACTAGGCAGTATGACAAACTGATTAAATATGGGGCTACTGAGTTCAAGAGGACAGTAGATCCACTAGAGGCAGAACAATGGTTGGAGAGAATGGATAGGGTGTTCAAGAAACTGCACTGCATAGAAGAGTTGAGATTTGAGTATTCAGTGTCACTACTACAGGGGGATGCATATGACTGGTGGAAAACCATTCCCCATAGTTTGGTGGAACCTCTAGTACTAACCTGGGATGACTTTTTGTGGGAGTTCAGACAAAAATATGTCCCAGATGCCTATGTGGACCAGAAGCTACAGGAGTTCTTAAGTCTGAAATAGGGAAGTAGGTCAATGGCAGAATATGAAAGGGAGTTTTCCCGCTTGAGCCATTATGCAGGAAGTCTCCTTTCTACTAGTAGGGAAAGATGTGAGAGGTTTGAAACCAACTTGAAGCCTAGTCTCAGACTACAAGTGGTCGAATTCAAACATAATAACTTCTCTGAGCTCATTTCTCAAGCACTTGAATTAGAAAGAATTGAGTTAGAAGTGGCCCCAGAGAAAAATAAATCAGAGAAGATAGAAAAAGAGAAAGAGGGAAAGTCAGTAGATCAGAGTTCCAGTGGTCCTACTGGGAAGAGGAAGAACTTTGGAGGACACAGTAGGGGTGGTAAAAAGTCTGGTAGGGGAAAATTTTCAGGACAAAGACCTCCTCCATCTGGTCAGCAGACTACTAGAATTTCCTACTCTCCCCGCCAATGTGAAACATGTGGTAGAAATCATGATGGGGTATGCTATAAGGCCACAAGAGCCTGTTATAACTATGGAGGCACAGGACACTTTGCTAAAGACTGCACCAGTGCTCGTAGAGTTGGGCCACCTCCTACTACTGCAGAAGGGTCAATTCAGAATCCTACCACTAGAGGTTCACAACTACCTAGCAGAGGTAGAGGCAAGGGTAGAGGTAGTCCAACAGGCAGCCAAGGCACAGTGAATCAGTCAGAGCAAGGCAGTGCTTCAGTCAGAGCCTACGCAATGAGAAAGAGGGAAGAGGCTCGGACATCTGATATTGTGGCTGGAACCTTCTCAACTTTTAATCAAGATGTGTTTGTGTTATTTGATCCGCGTTCTACCCACTCCTTCGTGAGTGCTAGCATCATTGATTGCATTGTTATTTCGTATGTGAAAATGGACTTTGAGGTGCTAGTAACAAGTCCGCTAGGACAAGAGGTCAGGGTCAATAAATGTATAGGGATTGTCCTTTGGTGATCGAAGGACATACTTTTCTCTCTGATCTAATTGAAATGCCCTTTAGAGATTATGATATCGTCTTGGGCATGGATTGGTTAGCTAGGCATCACGCCATGATTGACTGTAGACTGAAGACAGTCACTTTTTGGTCTCCCTCAATATAGTGATGTGGTAATACATGGGGAGAGGCAACTATTGCCATCAAACATCATTTCGGCTACACTAGCTAGAAAAATGATCAGAAAGGGATGTGAAGCATACTTAGCACATGTGGTAGACACTCAAGTGGGGAGTTCAGCATTGAGGGATATCCCCACAGTATGTGACTTTTCAGATGTACTTCTAATGAATTGCCAGGATTACCTCTGGAAAGAGAAGTACAGTTTGAGATTAATGTTATGCCTGGTGTGGATCCAATCTCTATAGCACCATACAGAATGGCACCAGCAGAATTGAAGGAGTTGAAGGTACAATTGCAAGAACTACTTGAAAAGGGCTTCATCCGCCCTAGTGTGTCACCTTGGGGAGCGCCAGTATTATTTGTTAAGAAGAAAGATGGCACTCTCCGCTTATGTATTGACTACCGGCAGTTGAATAAGGTGACCATAAAGAACAGATATCTATTACCTCACATTGATGATCTGTTTGATCAGTTGAAGGGTTCAACTGTGTTCTCCAAAATTGATTTGCGATCTGGTTATTATCAGTTGAAAGTGCAAGAGCAGAGTATTCCAAAAACTACTTTTAGAACTCGATATGGCCACTATGAATTTCTAGTAATGCCATTCGGATTAACCAATGCTCCAGCTGCTTTTATGGATCTGATGAACACTATCTTCATACCATATCTCAACCAGTTTGTGGTGGTGTTTATTGATGATATTTTGATATATTCGAGGAATGCAGAGGAGCATGACAGACATTTGCGAATTGTACTACAGACCTTAAGGAGAAATAGCTATACGCCAAATTATTGAAATGTGAATTTTGGTTGAAAGAAATCTTTTTCTTGGGACATGTTGTGTCAGTTGAAGGGATCAAGGTAGATTCCAGCAAGGTAGAAGCTATCCTTAATTGGAAGCCACCCAGGAATATCACAGAAATTCACAGTTTTCTGGGTTTAGCTGGATATTACCGTCGATTTGTGAAGATTTCTATGTTAGCTTCTCCACTGACTAAGCTACTTTGGAAAGATGTAAAATTTCAGTGGACGGATAAATGCCAACAGAGTTTTGATGAGTTAAAGAGGTGTTTGACTGAAGCTCTAGTCCTTACATTACCTACCCCGGGTAAAGAATACACAATTTATAGTGATGCTTCTCATAATGGGTTAGGTTGTGTACTGATGCAAGATCGGAATGTCATTGCTTATGCATCACGCCAGCTAAAACCACATGAGAGGAACTACCCAACACATGACTTGAAGCTTGCAGCTATTGTTTTTGCTCTGAAGATCTTGAGACACTATTTGTATGGGAAGAAATGCTACATCTACACAGATCACAAGAGCTTGAAGTACTTAGGCACCTAGAAGGAATTGAATTTAAGATAGGTTAGAATTGATTAAAGACTATGATTGCTTAATAAACTATCAGCCAAGGAATGCAAATGTGGTGGCTGATGCCTTAAGTCACAAGACTATGGCAAGTCTCAGAGTTTCTCCTTTGTCCATGGTACATGAGTTGAAAGCACAGCACGCCAGTTTGGAGATTGATGATGAGGGACAGACAGTAGTTGCCTAGCATGTACAGCCAGTGTTGATTGATCAGATCAGAATGGCTGCTCAGAATGATGAAAAATATCAGAAGCTATTGAAAGAAGTCCAGCAGGGCAAGAAACCTGAATTTTCTGTGAGAGATGATGGTTTATTGCTACATCAAGGCAGAATGTGTGCTCCTAATGATGTGGAATTGAGACAGATCATTATGAAGGAAGCACATGAGTCTCCTTTTGCTATGCATCCTGGTGGAACTAAAATGTACAGAGGGCTAAAAGAGCATTACTGGTGGATGAGTATGAAAAGGGATGTAGCTGATTTTGTCTCTAAATGCCTAACTTGTCAGTAAGTGAAGGCAGAACATCAAGTTCCAGCTGGTTTGTTACATCCATTGCCAGTACCAGAGTGGAAATGGGAATGGATAGCTATGGATTTTATGATGGGACTTTCGAGGATAAATAATAGTCATGATGCAGTATGGGTTATAATTGGCAGACTGACTAAGTCTGCTCACTTTCTACCAGTCCGGATGGACTATAGCCTGGAAAGATTGGCCAGATTGTACATAGATGAGATTGTAAGACTACATGGAGTGCCAGTATCGATTGTATCTAACAGAGATCCTAGATTCACTTCTTGATTATGGGGTAGTCTTCAGAGAGCCCTAGGAACTAGATTGAACTTCAGCACGGCATTTCACCCACAGACAGATGGCCAGTCTGAGAAGGTAATTCAGATCTTGGAGGAAATGCTACAAGCTTGTGTGATTGAGTTTGAAGGTAGTTGGGATACACACTTGCCTTTGATTGAGTTTGCTTATAACAACAACTACCAATCAAGCATTGGGATGCTTCCAAATGAAGCTTTGTATGGCAAAAAGTGCAGAACTCCCCTATGTTGGGATGAAGTAGGTGAAAGAAAGATGATTGGGCCAGAAATTGTTCAGCAGATAGAGGAAAAGATCAGATTGATCAGAGATTGACTCAAGGCTGCATCAGACCGTCAGAAGTCATTTATTGATTTGAAAAGAAGAGATATTAAATATGCAGTGGGTGATAAGGTATTCCTCAAAGTTTCTCCTTGGAAGAGGATTATGAGATTTGGCTGAAAGGGAAAACTAAGTCCGCATTTTATCGGACCATATAAGGTCCTGGAAAGAGTGGGTCCTTTCGCATATCGGTTGGCATTACCTCCAGAGCTAGAAAGGATACACAGTGTTTTCCATGTGTCCATGTTAAGGAGGCATAGATCTGACCCATCTCATGTACTATCAGTTGAAGAGATTGAGGTAAATCCAGACCTCTCATATGAGGAAGAACCCATAGAAATTCTAGCAAATGAGGTGAAACAGCAGAGGAATAAGCAGATAGCCCTGGTTAAAGTGTTGTGGAACCATCATTCAGGCCAGGAAGCTACTTGGGAATGTGAAGAGCACATGAGGAGACAGCACTCACAAATGTTTAGAGACTAAAACCAGGTAAAATTTCGAGATGAAATTTATTTTAAGTGGGGGAGAATTGTAACACCCCTATGTTTGGTAGTGTGTTCTACTGTTCCGGTGATCAGTGTCTGTCCGGACAGCTAGGATGCTAGAATTATACTTAAATATTAGTGAGGATATATAAAATAATGAAATACAATAGAGGAAAATACAAGAAAAACAAAGGAAAAATAAGAGCAATGAAATATAACTAAGTTAAACGAGCCAAAAACCGTAGCGATGGGTGACTGCACCGGAAAATTACGGCGTAGACCGTTGACTAGCCCTGGACCACGGGAAACCCCAGAAAATATTTTTAAGACTTAAATAAACATCTATTGAAGTATAAATAACATTGAAAATATCAAAGAAAAATTAATTAATTAATTAATACAAAGAAAAATGAGAAACTGAGAAACCGACAAAAATCAGTATTACCGAAAAATTAAGAATACAACCCGAATAGTGGTATTGTGGTCAATTGACACCTAGAGTTGGCTTTTAACCTAAATGTCCATGAAAATAAAGTGATATTAAATAGTGAAAACCCCATGAAAAAGGAAATTGAAAATAAAATGTATAAATAAGGAAAATTATGGGTAAGATTTGGAATAATTAAAAGTTGGATTAAACTAATATTATTTTACATTAATGCTGTGACACCCCGTACCTGTGTACAGTATACCTGAGTAAGTAATGCCACACGGTGTACCGGCACACTCTATATACCTTAATTAATTTATATCATGCTTTGAATATAATTTATGAAACATACTTTATTTAAGTCATTTATCAAAAATATTATTTATTTGAGGTTCCGAAAATTGTAAAGAAAATCCGGCGGAGTACCGGCTAAAAATGGAGAAAACAGTTCTTCGGAACCTGTGAAAAACACTTCCAATAAACAAATTCATTCATTCTCAACTCCAATATTATCACAAAACTCAATATCAAGATCTCAACAATTTTTCAATTTCAGGTCTCAACAACCTTTTCATTTCTCAAACATCCCTTTCTGGGGGTTCTCATATATAAACAACAATTAAATACTCAAATTACTTCCATACATAACCATAAATCTTTATTATTTACATGAACCTCAAAATACATTACATAAATCCCAAATACATATGAGAAAATAAAAATTAATTACAAAATGACATCTAGTGTCCTACCAATGCACTGCAGGTGACGAGGTGACACGGACACTGTGCAGAACTGCAGGATGGACTCACCCAGTCTGCGGTCTACTGGGCTCACGATCTGTATCTCCAGTACCTACGCGTGGCAAAAGCAACGCGCTAAGCAATAATGCTTAGTGGTGCAATAATAAAATAAAAGAAAATAGCAAGAAAACAAATATATAGTGAATGTGTATGATTCATTTGTTTAGTATGGTTATATATACATTAATTCAGTAACTTTGTTCACTTTCATTCATTTGGTTCCCCAAGTAACCTACACTAGACGACTGGACTGGATAACGGGTAAACTGGCACTGGGTATCTAGTACCTCGGGCCGTCACACCATCGGTCACATATGCATCTCCCGGTATGCAACAGAACAGCTACCAAGCTGTAAATAATCTCAGGCACAAGGCCAAATCACAATGCAAGGTCAGAATGGCTAAAAGCCATGAAATTATAGAATGGCATATTGCCATGTGCAGTACTGCTAACTGAACCCTATTGGCATGCTAAACTATCCAAACCAATCATGATAGGTGTACTAGGGCATTTGAAACTTTTAAATTTTTCAATTTGTGCATTTCAAGTTTTGGTGTCACTATTCATCTCTTTGGTCAACAAAAATGTTGACTTTTGGATAGAAAATATGTACATTGACTTTGGCACTCCCAACATACCACATTTTACATTTAAAACTTGTTAGAATTGGTCACCATTACCATTTCTAACTTAAAACCAAGAGGGCAGAAAATTTCAGTTTTTGAGACCCAACTTCATTGTTCCATTGGATACTGTTGCAGTGAGAATTTGAAGAAATGACAAACATGAAAGTTGTTCCTTATTTTGTCTAGTTGAATTTCCTTTTTTGAATCACTCCATTTGGAATTTTGTAGCTCCAGATATGGCCCAAAGACCACAGTTGGCCGGATTTCCATTCTGCAGAAATTACCACATCTACAGTAACATGAACAGTGACTGCCACTGCCATTTGGGTTAGGTTCTGGCCATAATTTGGGGTAGGTTCCTTCATGAAAGTTGTTTGTCTATGTCTTAACTTGTTGCTGTAAAAATTTCAGGTCAATTGACCAAATCTACAGTGAGTTATGGCCAAATGAACAGTTACTGTTCATTTGGTCAATTCTGCAGGGGCTGTTGCAGTGTGTCCGGATTGGGGCCAAGTTTTGGTCCCCTTGCTTTGGTCTTTTGGACATGGTTTCTTCAGAAAAAATGTGCCATTATAAGCCTAGTTTCATGTCCAATTGGCCAAACATCAATTGGACTAACACAGCCAAGGTTATGGCTGTGTAATTGGACTGAAATTTTAGTCCATTTCTGCTGTCCTAGGGTAGCTTACACCTTGACTTTGCCATACCATTTTTCAGTCCAAATTGTGGTCAACATACCTCAAATGGTCACTTATTGACCATTAGAGTGTTCTTTAACAGTTTGATAAGCCAAGTCAATTTTTACTTCTCAAAACCCTAGCTTCCAATCCATGAATCATGTAACACATCCCAATTAAGGTCATCAATCATTCATATGTCATTATCTAAGCTTGTATTTAGATTTTAGCCCAATAAAACTCATCAATTCCTTATCCTATAAGTGCTGGCCAAAATTTGCTTCTCAATTTCACACATGATTTTCTTCAATTTCTTAATTATTTATTCATTTTCAAACTAAATTTCAATAAGTAAACAAGATTAGGAAGTTAATATGCACTAACCTTATTTGATAAAATTCCCAACTTGTTAACCTTCACTTCTCCTCCTTTTTTTTGCTACTAAACACTTGATCAAGGTCTAAAATCAACTTTTAATGTTGGGAGCTAGGGTTTTTATGGTGAGAATTCATGGGAATTAAAGAGAGAAGAAAGAAAATTTTCATAGAGAGAGATGAGAGATTTTCGGCCAAGCTCTTTGTTGAAGAAGATGTGCAGATTTTTAATTTCATTTTCAGCCTTTTTTTTGTGTTTTAAGTGTATTTGGTGAAAGGTGATTGGTGGAAGAGGTTTTAATTGCATCATGGTGATGTCATAAGTCCCATTTTCATTCATTTTCTTTTCTTTTCTCCACTACTCATCTTCAATTTAATTTCTAGTAATGTTTATTCATATTTTATATCATATTAATTATTTACTCAACTGGATAAGTCGGCCAAAAATCACCTCTGAAGGCGAAATGACCAAAATGCCCTCAGTTAAACACGGGTCTAAATCGTCTGTACCGATTGAAAAATTTTTCTAGGTATTTTCTTGGCATTCTAATGCCATGGGAACCTCAGTAACCCTTCTCTGGATTCCCAAAAATTATTTTATAATTTTTCCCCGGGGTCTAGGGCTCCTCGTTGCGAGAACCGCAACTTCCCTCTGGTTACCCCTCGCTAGGGTACCGGCTCATTTGATTTAGTTGTATTTTATTTCTAAAATTTTTACTAAATTTTTCTTACTAATATTTGAGTTAATTATGGTTCCTGACTTTAATTTAAATATTTTTTCGGACATTCTAGCTGTCCGGACCGACACCGGTCACCGGAACAGTAGAATGTACGGAGTTGTTACCGGGAGGGTGTTACAACTCTTCCCCTCTAATTTAAATTTCGTCCTCGAAATTTACCTGATGTAAACAGTTGAGGGAACTGTTGCCTCATCGTCTCTTCACTTTCCCAAGTTGCCTCCTCGGTGTTGTGGTGCCTCCAAAGCACTTTCACCAATGGAATCTGCTTGTTCCTCAACTCTTTCACTTCCCGAGCCAGGATCCGTAGAGGTTCTTCTTCATATGTCAAATCCGGCTGTATTTCAATTTCTTCCCTGGAAATTACATGTGAAGGATCTGAGCGGTATCTTCTGAGCATGGACACGTGGAACACATTGTGGATCTTGTCTAGCTCTGGTGGTAAAGCTAGCCTATAGGCCACTGGACCCACACGTTCAATGACTTAATATGAGCCAATGAACCTAGGGCTTAACTTACCTTTCCTTCCAAACCTCAATACTTTCTTCCACGGTGACACCTTGAGGAACACTTTGTCGCCAACCGCATATTCTATTTCTTTTCTTTTCAGGTCGGCATAAGATTTACATGCATCGAGGCAACCTTCACATTAGCTTAGATCAATTTTACTATGTCCTCGATCTGTTTCACGTGTGCAGCCCTACCATTTATCTTCGCCCAATTCAGTCCAAAGACTGCTGAGTTCTACATTTTCTCCCATACAGCGCTTCATACGGGGCCATTTGGATACTAGCTTGGTAGCTATTGTTGTATGCAAATTCTGCCAGTGGGAGGTATCTATCCCAACTTCCCTCAAACTCAATGACACAACTCCTCAGCATATCCTCAAGGACCTGACAAGTATTTCAAGTTATTGTTATCATTTCAATTCAATATTTGTATCAATTTCATTGGTTTCAATTATTTACCTGGATTACTCTTTCAGATTGCCCATCCGTCTAAGGATGGAAAGCTGTGCTGAAATGGAGTTGTGTACCCAAGGATTCATGCAACTTCTTCCAGAATCTTGATGTAAACCTTGGGTCTCGATCAGATATGATGGAAAGTGGAATTCCATGCAGTCTAACTATCTCACTGATATACAATTCTGCTAACTTCTCCAGTGAGTAGTCAGTCCTAATCGCGAGAAAGTGTCTTGACTTTGTCAATCTATCAACTATCACCCATGCTGCATCATGTTTCTTCCGGGTGAGAGGTAGCCCACTTACAAAATCCATGGTGACCCGATCCCATTTCCATTCAGGTATGCATATAGGCTGTAGCAAACCTGATGGAACTTGATGTTCTGCCTTGACTTGTTGACATGTCAAGCATTTAGTCACATAGTCATCGATATCTCTCTTCATACTAGGCCACTAATACTGAAGCTTCAGATCATGATACATCTTGGTACTTCCTGGGTGCATAGCATATACACTGGTGTGTGCCTCCTTTAGAATACTGGCCTTCAATTCCCCATCATCTGGTACACACAGTCTTCCTTTGTAATACAGACACCCATCTGCTTTCACCCCATAGTCAGTTGCTTTTCCCTTTGAGATCTTGCTCACAATAGACATTAACTTTTCATCTGCCTTTTGCCCATCTAAAATCTGCTGTAGCAGGTTTGGCCTCACTTGCAACTCAGCCAAAATAGCTCCATCTCGAACCAAGGATAGACAGGCATTCAATGATTTCAAAGTTGTCATGGATTTTCTACTCAAAGCATCAGCAACTACATTTGCCTTCCCAGGATGGTAGTCAATTACACAGTCATAGTCCTTCAGGAACTCAATCCATCGCCTCTGTCTAAGGTTGAGCTCCTTCTGGGTTGGCAAATATTTCAGGCTTTTGTGGTCTGTGCAAATGTAGCACTTTTCACCATACAAGTAATGCCTCCATATCTTCAGTGCGAAGATAATTGCTGCAAGTTCTAGATCATGGGTAGGGTAGTTCTGCTCATGTGGCCTTAACTGTCTGGAAGCATAGGCGATCACTTTCTCCTCTTGCATCAATACACACCCCAACCCATTATGAGAGGCATCACTGTAGACCACAAAGTCCTTTCCTGACACTGGCTGTGTTAACACTGGTGCCTCTGTCAACATAGCCTTCAACTTCTCAAAACTGGTCTGACACTTGTCATTCCAGTCAAATCTGACATTCTTGTGTAACAACTTGGTCATTGGAGCAGCTATTAGGGAAAATCCCTTCACAAATCTTCTGTAATACCCAGCTAGCCCCAAGAAGCTTCTGACCTCAGTTGTATTTCTGGGAGGCTTCCATTCCATCACTGCTTCTATTTTCTTGGGATCTACCCTAATCCCATCAGCTGACACTATGTGTCCAAGGAATGCAATCTCATTCAACCAAAAGTCACACTTGGACAACTTAGCATACAGTTTCTTTTCTTTCAGGGTTTGCAGAACAATCCTCAAATGCTCATCATGTTCTTCCCTGGTCTTGGAATACACCAAAATATCATCAATAAAGACTACTACAAACCCATCTAAGTGTGGATAGAAGATACGGTTCATAAGGTCCATGAATGCCGCTGGTGCATTTGTTAGGCCAAAGGGCATCACTAGAAACTCATAATGCCCATATCGGGTCCTGAATGCAGTCTTTGCCACATCTGCATCCTTTACCCTCAACTGATGATACCCTGATCTAAGATCAATCTTAGAAAATACTCCTGCTCCCTTCAACTGATCAAATAGATCATCTATTCTAGGCAACGGATATTTGTTCTTCACAGTCACTTTATTCAACTGCCGGTAATCAATACAAAGCCTCAAAGTCCCATCCTTCTTTTTCACAAACAGCACTGGAGCTCCCCATGGTGACACACTGGGGCGTATGAACCCCTTATCCAGCAACTCTTGCAACTGAGTTTTCAACTCCCTCAATTCCGTGGGTGCCATCCTATAAGGAGTAATGGAAATGGGTGCTATACCCGGCAGTGTCTCAATAGCAAATTCAACTTCCCTTTCTGGTGGCAAACCAGGTAATTCTTCAGGAAATACCTCTGGGAAGTCTCTTACTGTGGGTATATCACTCAGGTTTGGCTTAGCCTGCCTAGTATCCACCACATGTGCTAGGTAGGCTTCACAGCCTTTTCTCATCATTCTTCTTGCAACTGTGGCTGAGATGACATTGGACAAGAAATCTGTCCTATCACCCACAACTGTGATCTCATTACCCTCAGGGGTTTTCAAAGAAATTCTCTTCAATTTGCAATCAACCATTGCCTGATGACGTGACAACCAGTCCATTCCCAAAATCACGTCAAACTCATGGAAGGGCAACTCAATCAAGTCTGCCAAGAATTCATACCCCTGAATCCTTAACGGGCAACCCTTATATACTTTGTTCACTACCACACTGTGACCCAATGGATTAGTGACTAGAATGTCTTGGTCACTCTCCCCTACTAGTATCCCCCTTCCTACGGGTAGGTTGATGCAGATGTAGGAATGAGTGGATCCTGGATCCACCAATGCATGCACAGGTGTAGTGTAGAGGAAGAACGTACCCCTGATGACGTCCGAGGCATCTTGCTCCTCCTGAGCTCTCAAGGCATAAGCTCTGGTAGGTGGTCTGTTATCTGGCTTCTCTGCTGGCTCAGATGCAGGCCTTTGTGATGGTCCAACCGCCTCAGATTTACCAGATTTTCTACCTCTCTGTGGTGCAGGAGCAGGTTTGTCTGCTTGTGTTGGAGCAGCTGTAGTAGTTCTGCGTGGACAGTTTCTCAGCTGATGCTCTGTCGACCCACATCTTAAGCAGGCACCAGTTACTCTCCAACATTCCCCCTTGTGCCATTTCAGGCAATGTGGACATGCAGAGGATGTTGGGGCTGGTCCCCTGAACCCCATCCCTGGAGAGCTGCCCACTGATGGTGTGGAGTGACCTCTCCTAGGGGTAAACTGTGGCCTGGGCCCCTGAGACTGACCCTGACCCTGTGGCTGAGCTGAACTCTGTGCAGGAGGACCTTTGAACTTCTTCCCAAATGCAGGAGCTGAACTAGACTGACCCGGGCCCCTCTTCTGCTGTCTATCCCTTCTGGTCTGCTCACTGATTCTTACTTTTTCCACCTTTATTGCAGCTTCCACTAACTTGGTAAATTCTGTGATTCCCAAGGCAGTGAGCTGGATCTTGATGTTGTCATTTAGTCCCTCTTCAAATCTCTTGCACCTTTCAGCTTCATTAGGGACTATCTCCCTTCCATAGCGGCTCAATCTTACAAATTCCTTCTCGTATTCGGCCACTGACAGCTATCTCTGCCTCAGGTTAATAAACTCTCTTCTTCTCTCTTCCAGGTATACAGTACCCACATATTTCTTCTTGAATTCAGAGAGGAAGAAATCCTAAGTTATAGCTTCTGGCTGCACTTCACTGGACACGGTGTCCCACCACTCATATGCATCATCTTGCAGTAAAGAGATGGCAGCTTCCAGGTTTTGCTCTGGAGTGCAGTGGAGTTGTTTTAGTACTCTGCACATTGCTCAACCAATTCTACGCAACAGAGTCATCTTCTCTCTTGCCATAGAAGTCCACTCCAAACTTCCTTAGCCTTTCAGTGTGATTTACTGCGTGGAGTTGGTGGTGGTGGTGGTGTCTTGGCATTACCCGGCCATTTGTCCAAGAAGTCGGCCATTTGTTGGAACATGGCACTGTGGAGGCGAGCAGCTCGCTTGAGTGGCGGGCAGATTCTCTCATGCCCCAGCCTCACTGCAGTGGAGCATGACTCTCCACTTCCTCCTCAACGGCTCTCCGAGATGAAGGGTCCATATCCTATTCAAAATAAGAAAGATAAACAGATCTGCGTTAGTGTCACCTCGACTCTTACAAATGCAATGCATGGTATGGACTCAATCTAGGCCCAGAAACGCCTAAACCGTGCTCTGATACCACTAAATGTGACACCCGTGCATATGCGGTATACCGAGTAAGTAATGCCACACGGTGTACCGGCACACTCTATATACCTTAATTAATTTATATCATGCTTTGAATATAATTTATGAAACATACTTTATTTAAGTCATTTATCAAAAATATTATATATTTGAGGTTCCGAAAATTTTAAAGAAAATCCAGTGAGTCTGGCTAAAAATGGAGAAAAGCAGTTCTTGGAACTGTGAAAAACACTTCCAATAAACAAATTCATTCATTCTCAACTCCAATATCATCACAAAACTCAATATCAAGATCTCAACAATTTTTCAATTTGTGTCTAAACAACCTTTTCATTTCTCAAACATCCCATTAACAGTGTTCTCATAGATAAACAACAATTAAATACTCAAATTACTTCCATACATAACCATAAATCTTTATTATTTACATGAACCTCAAAATACATTACATAAATCCCAAATACATATGAGAAAATAAAAATTAATTACAAAATGACATCTAGTGTCCTACCAATGCACTCGCAGTGACGAGGTGACACGGACACATCTTGAATCTGCAGATGGACTCACCCAGTCTGCGGTCTACTGGGCTCACGATCTGTATCTCCAGTACCTACGCTTGGCAAAAGCAACGCGCTAAGCAACAATGCTTAGTGGTGCAATAATAAAATAAAAGAAAATAGCAAGAAAACAAATATATAGTGAATGTGTATGATTCATTTGTTTAGTATGGTTATATATACATTAATTCAGTAACTTTGTTCACTTTCATTCATTTGGTTGCCCAAGTAACCTACACTAGGCATCGGATGGATAACGGGTAACCGCCTTTGGGTATCTAGTACCTCGGGCCGTCACACCATCGGTCACATATGCATCTCCCGGTATGCAACAGAACAGCTACCAAGCTGTAAATAATCTCAGGCACAAGGCCAAATCACAATGCAAGGTCAGAATGGCTAAAAGCCATGAAATTACAGAATGGCATATTGCCATGTGCAGTACTGCTAACTGAACCCTATTGGCATGCCAAACTATCCAAACCAATCATGATAGGTGTACTAGGGTATTTGAAACTTTTAAATTTTTCAATTTGTGCATTTCAAGTTTTGGTGTCACTATTCATCTCTTTGGTCAACAAAAATGTTGACTTTTGGATAGAAAATATGTACATTGACTTTGGCACTCCCAACATACCACATTTTACATTTAAAACTTGTTAGAATTGGTCACCATTACCACTTCTAACTTAAAACCAAGAGGGCAGAAAATTTCAGTTTTTGAGACCCAACTTCAGTATTCCATTGGACACTGTTGCAGTGAGAATTTGAAGAAATGACAAACATGAAAGTTGTTCCTTATTTTGTCTAGTTAAATTTCATTTTTTGAATCACTCCATTTGGAGTTTTGTAGCTCCAGATATGGCCCAAAGACCACAGCTGGCCGGATTCCCATTCTGCAGAAATTACCACATCTACAGTAACATGAACAGTGACTGCCACTGCCATTTGGGTTAGGTTCTGGCCATAATTTGGGGTAGGTTCCTTCATGAAAGTTGTTTTTCTATGTCTTAACTTGTTGCTGTAAAAATTTCAGGTCAATTGACCAAATCTACAGTGAGTTATGGCCAAATGAACAGTTACTGTTCATTTGGTCAATTCTGCAGGGGCTGTTGCAGTGTGTCCGGATTGGGGCCAAGTTTTGGTCCCCTTGCTTTGGTCTTTTGGACATGGTTTCTTCAGCAAAAATGTGCCATTATAAGCCTAGTTTCATGTCCAATTGGCCAAACATCAATTGGACTAACACAGCCAAGGTTATGGCTGTGTAATTGGACTGAAATTTCAGTCCATTTCTGCTGTCCTAGGGCAGCTTACACCTTGACTTTGCCATACCATTTTTCAGTCCAAATTGTGGTCAACATACCTCAAATGGTCACTTATTGACCATTAGAGTGTTCTTTAACAGTTTGATAAGCCAAGTCAATTTTTACTTCTCAAAACCCTAGCTTCCAATCCATGAATCATGCAACACATCCCAATTAAGGTCATCAATCATTCATATGTCATTATCTAAGCTTGTATTTAGATTTTAGCCCAATAAAACTCATCAATTCCTCATCCTATAAGTGCTTGCCAAAATTTGCTTCTCAATTTCACACATGATTTTCTTCGATTTCTTAATTATTTATTCATTTTCAAACTAAATTTCAATAAGTAAACAAGATTAGGAAGTTAATATGCACTAACCTTATTTGATAAAATTCCCAACTTGTTAACCTTCACTTCTCCTCCTTTTTTTTGCTACTAAACACTTGATCAAGGTCTAAAATCAACTTTTAATGTTGGGAGCTAGGGTTTTTATTGTGAGAATTCATGGCAATGAAAGAGAGAAGAAAGAAAATTTTCATAGAGAGAGATGAGAGATTTTCGGCCAAGCTCTTTGTGGAAGAAGATGTGCAGATTTTTAATTTCATTTTCAGCCTTTTTTTTTGTGTTTTAAGTGTATTTGGTGAAAGGTGATTGGTGGAAGAGGTTTTAATTGCATCATGGTGATGTCATAAGTCCCATTTTCATTCATTTTCTTTTCTTTTCTCCACTACTCATCTTCAATTTAATTTCTAGTAATGTTTATTCATATTTTATGGCATATTAATTATTTACTCAACTGGACAAGTCGGCCAAAAATCACCTCTGAAGGCGAAATGACCAAAATGCCCTCCGTTCGGCTTAACGGGTCTAAATCGTCTGTACCGATTGAAAAATTTTTCTAGGTATTTTCTTGGCATTCTAATTCCATGGGAACCTCAGTAACCCTTCTTTGGAGTCCCAAAAATTATTTTATAATTTTTCCCCCCGGGTCTAGGGCTCCTCGTTGCGAGAACCGCAACTTCCCTCTGGTTACCCCTCGCTAGGGTACCGGCTCATTTGATTTAGTTGTATTTTATTTCTAAAATTTTTACTAAATTTTTCTTACTAATATTTGAGTTAATTATGGTTCCTGACTTTAATTTAAATATTTTTTTCGGACATTCTAGCTGTCCGGACCGACACCGGTCACCGGAACAGTAGAATGTACGGAGTTGTTACGGGGAGGGTGTTACAAATGCTCCATTAACCTCAATCTATGGACATAAAAAAGGCACTTGGGACATCAGAAACTCATCTTCAACCTCACTTTAAAAACCAGCCGAACCAAGCTTGAACAAACTCTCCGATGGCCGCCCCATGTCCAAGCTCCCATCTCCCTCTTCAAGCCATGATTTGCATAAATGGTCTTCATTAAAGTTAATCCTCACTTTCTAAGGAAGAAGTTGATAGCAATTTTAAGAGGTTTTAGTGAAGTTTTGGCAAGCTTCAAAAGTGGTAAGTGGTTGTTTTCATTACTTTTTTCATTAAAATTGTAACTAAGGTTGTGGTGAGTTGATTTATGGAAGAAAAGTTGAGGTTTGATAAGTTAAGGTGATGCACTATTTTGGCAGCCATGGAAGTCTATCATGTTTCGCTTGTTTTTACATGTAAATGGTAGTTTGAGGTGTTGATTTAAGTATTTATATGTATAAGAGTGATTTACCATGTATAAAGTTTGATTTGTAAGTTTGAAAAGTTAAAATGGAAAGGTTGATGTATGTGTATTACTTTGGCAGCCTCATGGTGAAGATTGGTAGTGTTTAAATCCATGGAAAGTTGTTGAATTATGGTACTAAAAGTGGCAACATATGTATATGATATAATAGTGAAAATGTATGTAATTTGGTAGTGGAAATTGTATGTAATAATTAGGATTGTTTATGTGTATATATTGTTGGGTTTGGACTTTGTGAATTATGATTGCATTTGGTGTATTATGAAGTTGTTATATTCTGCCCAAGTTGACCTACAAGTGATGTGTTGAGTGATTATGGTTAGTACCAAATGCAGAATTAGGTTTGGGAAGTAAAGGTATAGCTGGTTGAATGTGTATTTGGATTGGTGCTTTTAAAATTTGTTAAGGGCAGTATGTGTTTTAGGCTATAAATGGAATTGTGTAACTCCAATTGGTATGAGGCCAATTGGAGGTGAAATTAGGCACAAAATGTGCTAACTTACTCCAATTGGTATGAGGCCAATTGGAGGTGAAACTAGGCACAAAATGTGCCAACATTCATGAAGAAAACCTACCTAAATTATGTCCAAAAAGTGACATGAGATTTGACCAAATCCGGATTAGTGACTTTGCAAACCTGAAAATTGAGCAATTGAATAGCAGTCAGTATTTTGGCCATAAATCACACAAAACAGGTCAAATTAACCTGAAATTTATACCATCAATAGCTTAGACATAGAGCTACAACTCTTATGAAGACACCAAAACCCAGAAATGACCATAAGCAATTCAAAATTCATGCACAAGTTCGGGTATAAAAACTGCCAGAATCAGAAATGACCTAAAAATGACCTAAGTTTGCCATTTTAGTGCAATCTGTCCAGCAATAGTAAAATGACCATAAATTGGTCTAGTAAACTCCAAATGAACTAAAATTTGCGGTAAAAGTTCACTAAGACATAGACCTACAAGTTTATAATTCGGACCAGAACCCAAAAACCGAGAGAACTAGGTCATCCGGTTAGGTCAAATAGCATACCTAAATCTGATAAATAGCAATAAAATGCAATACACTTGAAAATGAAATTGGTAACATATACCAACACTAAAGGACTATAAAATGTGACATATTGGTAACATTAAAATTAATACCCCCAGAGCACATCAAAGTTCAACATTATAGGTTGACTAAGGAAAGCAATAATGTGACACCCCTTACCCGTGTACAGTATACCCGAGTAAGCAATGTCACACGGTATACCGGCACACTCTATTATACCTTAATTAATTTTTATCATGGTTTTGAATATGACTTGTGAAATATAATATATTTGAGCCATTTATCGAAATTATAATTTATTTGAGGTTCCGAAAATTTTAAAGAAAATCCGGTAGAGTACCGGCTATACATGGAGAAAACAGTTCTTCGGAACCTGTGAAAAACACTTCCAATAATCATATTCAATCACCTCAAACTCCAATATCAAAATCTCAATATTTTTCAATCCCATTTCTCAATCATTCATCTAATGTGATAATCAAGTACAATTCACAGATAGATATTCACATTTTCCATTCACCAACACAATTTTCATTATTTACATGAACATCAAAATACATTACATAAGTTCAATTACATATGAGAAAATAAAAATTTAGTTACAAAATACCAAAATGAAACCTAGTGTCCTACCAATGCACTGTGGAGGGTGAGGTGACACGGACACTATGCAGAGCTGCAGGATGAACTCACCCAGTCTGCGGTCTACTGGGCTCACGATCAGTATCTCCAGAACCTACGCGTGGCAAAAGCAACGCGCTAAGCAATGATGCTTAATGGTGCAATAATAAAATAAAAGAAAATAGCAGAAAATAAATATGTATTGAATGTATATGTCTTATTTGTTTTGTATTTGTTATATTCATTTATTTCTTTAACTTTGTCCATTTTCATTCATTTGGTTGCCCAAGTAACCTATCTTTGGATGGATTTGGATAAACGCAGATGGCGCCTTTGGGTATCAAGTACCTCGCCGTCACACCATCGGTCACATATGTATCTCCGGTGTGCAGCGAGCTAACAAGCTGTAAATAATATTAGGCACGAGGTCAAGTCTCAACACAATATCAAAATAGCTAAAAGCCATAAAATCACAGAATGGCATAATGCCATGTGCAGTACTGCTAACTGAACCCTATTGGCATGCCAAACTATCCAAACCAATCTTGTTAGGTATACTAGGGCATTTGATACTTTAAAATTCTTCAATTTGTGAATTTCAAGTTTTGGTGTCACTATTTACTTCATTGGTCAACAAAAATGTTGACTTTTGGATAGAAAATAGGTGTATTGGTTTTAACACTCCCAATGTACCACATTTTGCATTTAAAACTTGTTGGAATTAATCACCAAATCCATTTCCAAACTTAGCACTAAGGGGCAAAATTTTCAGTTTTTGTACCATAAATTTACTGTTCCATTAGGGACTGTTACAGTGAAAATTTGAGGAAATGGTAAACATGAAAGTTGTTCCTTATTTTGTCTAGTTGAATTTCTTTTTTTGAATCACTCCATTTGGAGTTTTGTAGCTCCAGATATGGTCCAAAAACCACAGCTGGCCGGATTGGAAAACTGCAGAATTTACCAAATCTACAGTACAATGAACAGTGACTGTGAGTGCCTTGTTGGATAGGTTCTGGTCATAATTTGGGGTAGGTTTTTTCATGAAAGTTGTTTGTCTATATCTTATCTTGTTGCTGTAAAAATTTTCAGGTCAAATGGACCATTTTACAGTGAGTTATGGCCAACTGTTCATTTGGTCATTCTGCAGAATCTGCTTGCAGGGTATCCGGATTGGGGCCAATTTTTGGTCCACTTGCTTTTGTTTTTTGGACATGGTTTCTTCAGAAAAATTTTGCCATTATAAGTGTAGTTTCATTTCCAATTGGCCAAACACCAATTGAACCTACACAGCCAAAGATATGGCAGTCCAAACAGGCTGGACTCACAGCCTCCTTGCTGCTATCACTAGGCAGCCTACCAATTTGGTTTGTAACACTCTAGTTCACTTCAAATTATGGTCAAATTACCTCAAATGGTCACTAATTGACCATGAGAATGTTCACTCACCATCTCATAAGCAAAATCAAATTTTCACTCCCAAAACCCTAATCCCCATTATGAATTTACACAAGATGACTTAATTAACTAACTAATTCACTATCCCCATATATATATGCTTTAAACATGATCTCTAGCCCACTTTAAGTCCATCAAAACAATCAACCCTATCCCTTCTTTAGGGCTGCCGAAATCCATGGTATACATACGCATAAATTGTGTTCATTTGACTTACAAATTCTTACTCCTTTTTAAGTCCCTAACATGGAAATAAAGAGTTTTAGGTATATATATGTGCACTAACCTCTTGTAGAGCAGAATTTTCCAAACTTAAACTTCACTTTCTTTCCTTTTCTAGGCTGCCAAACACTTTCCCAAGAGGTATGGACAAGCTTTAATGAAAGGTGTCTAGGGTTTAGTAGTGGAAATTCATGAGAAATGGAGGTAGTGAAAGAAAATTTTCATGGAGGGAGTGGAAGAGAGGGTCACGGCTTTGGAAGTAGAAGAAACCAGAAAATGGTTTCTTAATTTGTCATTTTTCCCTTTTTAAATAATTTTTTTTGTGTTGTTGAATGGTGATTAGTGGAGGGCATTTAAATGACATCATAGTGATGTCATAATTATGGATTTAAGTCATTTTATTTTTCTTTCTTTTCTATTCATTTTTAATTTAATTTTTAGCAATATTTATTCATATTTTAGATCATAATAATTATTTACTTAACTGGACAAGTCGACCAAAAATCGCCTCTGAAGGCGAAATGACCAAAATGCCCTCCGTTTAGCTTAACGGGTCAAAATTGTCTGTACCGATTGAAAAAATTTTCTAAATATTTTCTTGGCATTCTAATGCCATAGGAACCTCAATGACCCTTCTCTGGAGTCCCAAAAATTATTTTATGAATTTTTCCCCGGGTCTAGGGCTCCTAGGCGCGAGAACCGCAACTTCCCTCTGGGTTACCCATCGCTGAGGCAACTTTCAAATTGGCTTTGATTAGTTTCACTTTCTCCTCAGTCTGTTTCACCAGGTCTGGCCCCACCAGTTTGTCTTCGCCCAATTCAGTCCAGCACACTGGAGTTCTACATTTCCTCCCATGCAGTGCTTCATACAGGGCCATTTGGATACTAGCTTGGTAGCTATTGTTGTATGCAAATTCTGCCAGTGGGAGGTATCTATCCCAACTTCCCTCAAACTCAATGACGCAACTCCTCAGCATATCCTCAAGGACCTGACATATATTTCATGTTATTATTATTATTTTAATTCAATAGTTGTATTAATTCAATTGGTTCAATTGTTTACCTGGATTACTCTTTCTGATTGCCCATCCGTCTGAGGATGGAAAGCTGTGCTGAAGTGGAGTTGTGTACCCAAGGACTCATGCAACTTCTTCCAAAATCTCGATGTAAACCTTGGGTCTCGATCAGATATGATGGAAAGTGGAATTCCATGCAGTCTAACTATCTCACTGATATACAATTCTGCTAACTTCTCCAGTGAGTAGTCAGTCCTAACTGGCAAAAAGTGTGCTGACTTTGTCAATCTATTAACTATCACCCATACTGCATCATGTTTCTTCTGAGTGAGAGGTAAACTACTTACAAAATCCATGGTAATCCGATCCCATTTCCATTCAGGTATGCGTATAGGCTGCAGCAAACCCGATGGAACTTGATGTTCTGCCTTGACTTACTGACATGTTAAACATTTAGTCACATAGTCAGCTATGTCCTTCTTCATACCAGGCCACCAATACTGAAGTTTCAGATCATGATACATTTTTGTACTTTCTGAGTGAATAGCATAAACACTGGTATGTGCCTCTTTCAGAATACTGGCTTTCAATTCCCCCTTATCTGGTACACATACTCTTCCTTTGTAGCATAGACACCCATCTGCTTTCACCCCATAGTCAGTTGCTTTTCCTTCTGAGATTTTGCTCATAATAGCCATTAGCTTCTCATCTGCCTTCTGCCCATTTAAAATCTGCTGTAACAGGTTTGGCCTCACTTGCAACTCAGCCAAAATAGCTCCATCTCGAACCAAAGATAGACGGGCATTTAATGATGTCAAGGCTGTCATGGATTTTCTGCTCAAAGCATCAGCAACTACATTTGCCTTCCCAGGATGGTAGTCAATTACACAATCATAGTCCTTCAGGAACTCAATCCATCGCCTCTGTCTAAGGTTGAGCTCCTTCTGAGTTGGCAAATATTTCAGACTTTTGTGGTCTGTATAAATGTAGCACTTTTCACTATACAAGTAATGCCTCCATATCTTCAGTGCAAAGATAATTGCTGCAAGCTCTAGATCATGGGTAGGGTAATTCTGTTCATGTGGCCTTAGCTGTCTGGAAGCATAAGCGACCACCTTTCCCTCTTGCATCAATACACACCCTAACCCATTATAAGAGGCATCACTGTAGACCACAAAGTCCTTTCCTGACACTGGCTGTGTTAACACTGGTGCCTCTGTCAACATAGCCTTCAACTTCTCAAAACTGGTCTGACACTTGTCATTCCAGTCAAATCTGACATTCTTGTGTAATAACTTGGTCATTGGAGCAGCTATTAAGGAAAATCCCTTCACAAATCTCCTGTAATACCCAGCTAGCCCCAAGAAACTTCTGACCTCAGTTGCATTCCTGGGAGGCTTCTATTCCATTACTGCTTCTATTTTCTTGGGATCCACTCTAATCCCATCAGCTGACACTATGTGTCCAAGGAATGCAATCTCATTCAACCAGAAGTCACACTTGGACAACTTAGCATACAGCTTCTTTTCTCTCAGGGTTTGCAGAACAATCCTCAAATGCTCATCATGTTCTTCCCTGGTCTTAGAATACACCAAAATATCATCAATAAAGACCACTACGAACCGATCTAAGTGTGGATGGAAGATACGGTTCATAAGGTCCATGAATGCCGCTGGTGCATTTGTTAGGCCAAAGGGCATCACTAGAAACTCATAATGCCCATATTGGGTCCTGAATGCAGTCTTTGGCACATCTGCATCCTTCACCCTCAACTGATGATACCCTGATCTGAGATCAATCTTAGAAAATACTCCTGCTCCCTTCAACTGATCAAACAGATCATCAATTCTAGGCAACGGATATTTGTTCTTCACAGTCACTTTATTCAACTGCCGGTAATCAATGCATAGCCTCAAAGTCCCATCCTTTTTCTTTACAAACAGCACTGGAGCTCCCCATGATGACACACTGGGGCATATGAACCCCTTATCAAGCAACTCTTGTAACTGAGTTTTCAACTCCCTCAATTCAGTGGGTGCCATCCTATAAGGAGCAATGGAAATGGGTGTCAGCATCTTGGCAGTTGTCTCAATAGCAAATTCAACTTCCCTTTACGGTGGCAAACTGTGCAACTCTTCAGAAATACCTGGGAAGTCTCTTACTGTGGGTATATCACTTAGGTTTGGCTGAGCCTGCCTAGTATCCACCACATGTGCTAGGTAGGCTTCACAGCCTTTTCTCATCATTCTTCTTGCAACTGTGGCTGAGATGATATTGGACAAGAAATCTGTCCTTTCCCCCACAACTGTGATCTCATTACCCTCAGAAGTTTTTAGAGAAATTCTCTTCAATTTGCAATCAACTATTGCCTGATGACGTGACAACCAGTCCATTCCCAAAATCACGTCAAACTCGTGGAAAGGAAACTCAATCAGGTCTGCCAAGAATTCATACCCCTGAATCCTTAACGGGCAACCCTTGTATACTTTGTTCACCACTACACTATGGCCCAATGGATTAGTGACCAGAATGTCTTGGTCACTCTCCCCTACTAGTATCCCCCTTTCTATGGGTAAGTTGATGCAGATGTATGAATGAGTGGATCCTGGATCCACTAATGCATGCACAGATGTATTGTAGAGGGAGAACGTACCTCTGATGACATCCGGGGCATTTTGCTCCTCCTGAGCTCTAATGGCATAGGCTCTGGCAGGTGGTCTATTATCTGGCCTCTCTGCTGGCTCAGATGCAGGCCTCTGTGATGGTCCCACTGCGTCAGATTTGCCAGATTTCCTACCCCTTTGTGGTGCAGGAGCAGGTCTGTCTGCTTGTGTTGGAGCAGCTGTATTAGTTCTGCGTGGATAGTTCTTCAACTGATGCTCTGTTGACCCACACCTTAAGCAGGCACCAGTTACTCTCCAACACTCCCCCTTGTGCCACTTCAGACAGTGTGGACATGCAGAAGATGCTGGGGCTGGTCCCCTGAACCCCATCCCTGGAGAGCTGCCCACTGATGGTGTGGGTGACCTCTCCTAGGGGTAAATCGTGGCACAGGCCCCGAGGTGACCCTGACCTTGTGGCTGACCTGAACTCTGTGCAGGTGGACCCTTGAACTTCTTCCTAAATGCAGGAGATGAACTAGACTGACCTGGGCCCCTCTTCTGTTGCCTCTCTCTTCTCGTCTGCTCACTTATTCTAACCTTTTCAACCTTTATTGCAGCTTCCACTAACTTGGTAAAGTCTGTGATTCCCAAGGCAGTGATCATGATCTTTATGTTGTCATTTAGTCCCTCTTCAAATCTCTTGCACCTTTCAGCTTCATTAGGGACTATCTCCCTTCCATAGCGGCTCAATCTAACGAATTCCTTCTCATACTCGGCCACTGACAGTTGCCTCTGCCTCAGGTTAATGAACTCTCTTCTTCTCTCTTCCAGGTATACACTACCCACATATTTCTTCTTAAATTCGGAGAGGAAGAAGTCCCAAGTTACTATTTCTGGCTGTACTTCACTGGACACAGTATCCCACCATTCATATGCATCGTCTTGCAGCAAAGATACAGCAGCTTCTAGATTTTGCTCTGGAGTGCAGTGGAGTTGTTTTAAAACTCTGCTTGTTCTGTTCAACCAATTTTTGGCTGCAACAGAATCATCTTCTCTCTTGCCAAAGAAATCCACTGCTCCAAACTTTCTCAATTTTTCCAGGTGTGATTTTGGTTGTGGAGGTGGTGGTGATGGTGGTGCTGGCATTACCCCAACCATTTGTCTGTAGAATTCGGCCATTTGCTGAAACATGGCCTGTGGAGGCCGAGCAGGCTCTGCTTGAGCTGGCAGAGCAGGTTCTCCCATACCCCAGTCTCAGCTGCTGCAGGTGGAGCATGACTCTCCACTTCCTCCTCAACTGCTCTCTGTAACGTAGGGTCCATATCCTATTCAAAATAACAAAGACAAACAGATCTGCATTAGTGTCACCTCGACTCTTACAAATGCAATGCATGGTATGGACTCAATATAGGCCCAGAAACGCCTAAACCAGGCTCTGATACCACTAAATGTGACACCCGTTACCCGTGTACAGTATACCCGAGTAAGCAATGTCACACGGTATACCGGCACACTCTATTATACCTTAATTAATTTTTATCATGGTTTTGAATATGACTTGTGAAATATAATATATTTGAGCCATTTATCGAAATTATAATTTATTTGAGGTTCTAAAAATTTTAAAGAAAATCTGGCAGAGTACCGGCTATACATGGAGAAAACAGTTCTTCGGAACCTGTGAAAAACACTTCCAATAATCATATTCAATCACCTCAAACTCCAATATCAAAATCTCAATATTTTTCAATCTCATTTCTAAATCATTCATCTAATGTGATAATCAAGTACAATTCATAGATAGATATTCACATTTTCCATTCACCAACACAATTTTCATTATTTACATGAACATCAAAATACATTACATAAATTCAATTACATATGAGAAAATAAAAATTTAGTTACAAAATACCAAAATGAAACCTAGTGTCCTACCAATGCACTGTGGAGGGTGAGGTGACACGGACACTATGCAGAGCTGCAGGATGGACTCACCCAGTCTGCGGTCTACTGGGCTCACGATCAGTATCTCCAGAACCTATGCGTGGCAAAAGCAACGCGCTAAGCAATGATGCTTAGTGGTGCAATAATAAAATAAAAGAAAATAGTAGAAAATAAATATGTATTGAATGTATATGTCTTATTTGTTTTGTATTTGTTATATTCATTTATTTCTTTAACTTTGTCCATTTTAATTCATTTCGTTGCCCAAGTAACCTATACTGGACGACTGGACTGGATAAACGGGTAAACTAGCACTGGGTATCAAGTACCTCGGGCCATCACACCATCGGTCACATATGTATCTCCCGGTGTGCAGAATGTACTAACAAGTCAGAATAATATTAGGCACAAGGCCAAGTCTCAACACAATATCAAAATGGCTAAAAGCCATAAAATCACAGAATGGCAAAATGCCATGTGCAATACTGCTAACTGAACCCTATTGGCATGCCAAACTATCCAAACCAATCTTGTTAGGTATACTAGGGCATTTGATACTTTAAAATTCTTCAATTTGTGAATTTCAAGTTTTGGTGTCACTATTCACTTCATTGGTCAACAAAAATGTTGACTTTTGGATAGAAAATAGGTGTATTGGTTTTAACACTCCCAATGTACCACATTTTTCATTTAAAACTTGTTGGAATTAATCACCAAAGCCATTTCCAAACTTAGCACTAAGGGGCAAAATTTTCAGTTTTTGTACCATAAATTTACTGTTCCATTAGGGATCACATAAAGGGAAATTTGAGGAAATGGTAAACATGAAAGTTGTTCCTTATTTTGTCTAGTTGAATTTCTTTTTTCGAATCACTCCATTTGGAGTTTTGTAGCTCCAGATATGGTCCAAAAACCACAGCTGGCCAAATTGGAAAACTGCAGAATTTACCAAATCTACAATGCAATGAATAGTGATTGTGAGTGCCTTGTTGGATAGGTTCTGGTCATAATTTGGGGTAAAAATTTCAGGTCAAATGGAGCATTTTACAGTGAGTTATGGCCAAATGAACAGTTACTGTTCATTTGGTCATTCTGCAGAATCTGCTTGCAGGGTATCCGGATTGGGGCCAATTTTTAGTCCACTTGCTTTTGTTTTTTGGACATGGTTTCTTCAGCAAAATTTTGCCATTATAAGTGTAGTTTCATGTCCAATTGGCCAAACACCAATTGAACCTACACAACCAAAGATATGGCAGTCCAAACAAGCTGGACTCACAGCCTCCTTGCTGCTGTCACTAGGCAGCCTACCAATTTGGTTTGTAACACTCTAGTTCACTTCAAATTATGGTCAACTTACCTCAAATGGTCACTAACTGACCATGAGAATGTTCACTCACCATCTCATAAGCAAAATCAAATTTTCACTCCTAAAACCCTAATCCCCATTATGAATTTATACAAGATGACTTAATTAACTAACTAATTCACTATCCCCATATATATATGCATTAAACATGATCTCTAGTCCACTTTAAGTCTATCAAAACAATCAACCCTATCTCTTCTTTAGGGCTTCCGAAATCCATGGTATACATACACATAAATTGTGTTCATTTGACTTATAAATTCTTACTCCTTTTTAAGTCTCTAACATGGAAATAAAGAGTTTTAGGTATATATGTGCACTAACCTCTTGTAGAGCAGAATTTTCCAAACTTAAACTTCACTTTCTTTCCTTTTCTAGGCTGCCAAATACTTTCCCAAGAGGTATGGACAAGCTTTAATGAAAGGTGTCTAGGGTTTAGTAGTGGAAATTCATGAGAAATGGAAGTAGTGAAAGAAAATTTTCATGGAGGGAGTGGAAGAGAGGGTCACGGCTCTGGAAGAAGAGGAAACCAGAAAATGGTTTCTTAATTTGTCATTTTTCCCTTTTTAAATAATTTTTGTTGTGTTGTTGAATGGTGATTAGTGGAGGGCATTTAAATGACATCATAGTGATGTCATAATTAAGGATTTAAGTCATTTTCTTTTTAAATATTTATTCATATTTTAGATCATAATAATTATTTACTTAACTGGACAAGTCGGCCAAAAATCGCCTCTGAAGGCGAAATGACCAAAATGCCCTCCGTTTGGCTTAACGAGTCAAAATTGTCTGTACCGATTGAAAAAATTTTCTAAATATTTTCTTGGCATTTTAACGCCATAGGAACCTCAATGACCCTTCTCTGGAGTGCCAAAAATTATTTTATGAATTTTTCCCCTGGTCTAGGGCTCCTAGGTGCGAGAACCGCAACTTCCCTCTGGGTTACCCATCGCTTGGGCACCGGCTCATTTAACTTGGTTGTATTTTATTTCTAAAATTTTTACTAAATTTTTATTATTAATATTTGAGTTAATTATTGTTCCTCACTTTAGTTTAAATATTTTTCCGGACGTTCTAGCTGTCCGGACTGACACTGGTCACCGGAACAGTAGAATGTACGGAGTTACTACAGGGAGGGTGTTACAAATAATATTAAATAAATTTAATTATTGAACTTTATTATTATAAACAATTTAAAAGAGTTCTGAAACACTTCAAATTGTGTGTTTCTGTTAGCAAAGACTAAGAGAAGGAGAAGGAACCACTGAGTCAAGGCCAAGAGGCATTTATCAGAGGTTTGTGCATAACAGTTATTTCTTTTGAATTTTCACTAGAAATAAATTATGACAATTTGCATGTTATTGCTTAAATTATGAAAAATTTTGTTTGAATGATATTTGATGGATACTTATTGATTGAAAAATATTGCAAATGGTTTGAAACCACAGCTATCATGTATATTTGATTGAATTCCTCGCTAGCTTGTCTAGTGGGATGAATTGGCTTTGAATTCCCTCTCTAGCTAAAGTGTTGAGGTGTGTGCCAGTTGAGGACAAATAGGATGAGTACTCATTTATTTGCTAGCTAGCTATGTTATTCCTCATTAACCATTGGCTTTTGGGATGAATTGGACTATGGAATTATGATTGAGCTGTGTGTGTGATTTACTGATATTCATTGAGACATTGTGAAATAGAGTTTAATTCTTTATGACATTCTCTGTCTTTTGAATTTAACTATGATTTTAAGTATTCACAGTTTATAAGATTTATGGCTTATAGTTTTAAATTGCATTTTCTTAATGTTGTGCACCACTGAGACATTGGCTCAGCGATAGCTTTTTCATTGCTATCGCAGGTAGACAGACAGAGAGAGTAGCAAAGTAGGCTGCTTGTGCTACATTTTGGGATTCTGCCGGGTATATTGAGTATACCATGTTTTTGTAATTCTTATTGTAATGTATGTGAACTGTATGTATATATTGTACTTGGTCTTGAGCAGTTGTAAACTAAAGTTGTAATATATTTCTATTATCTCAACTTTTACTCAGTCATTTGGTAGTCTATCTTTGGAAATATTGAAAATTGATGTTGAATTGAGTTTGAGAAATGTTGAGAAAATTGATTGTGTTGAGCCATATGCCATATGCCACACTGTGAAATGATCAAATTACCCTTATGTTGTAATTTTGAGTTCTCAACCCAAAATCATTATTTCTTCTCTTCTAATCAATTTATATCAAATATAAATTAATTAATTAATCTCCATTAATTAATTTCTCACAATTAAATTTATATTTAAACACTTTAAATATAAATTTAACTTGTACTATACATCCAATAACCTAGATTTGGTTTCAAGCCATGCTAGGGACTTTGCAATTTATTGCAAACCAAACCTATTTAATTAATTAATTAAACTCTTTAATTAATCAATTAAATCACATTTAACTTAGTGATTATGTAAAACCCCTATTTGCATAGCCTGGTATATTTCACTATTCCGGTGACCGGTGTCGGTCCGGATAATTAAGGAGATTAGAACCACATCTAAGACAACCAGATAAGCCCTAAACACAAATAATTAGTAATTGTCAATTAGTCAAGTATAAATAAGAAAAACAAAGCATAAGAAGTTAAATGAGCTGAGAGTCACAATGATGGGTGATCTTCTCGGGAACGACTACGAGGTCGATTTAAACTCAAATTTCGAATAGTAAAATATGACGCCGCGGTCCTTAAGAATATTTCGAACATAGTGGAAAAGAGAAAATCACAAAAAAGAATTGTTCAGCCAGTCAAATAATTAGGTCAGGGATCTAGAAGAAATATTGAATTATTTGCAAAGCAGGTCGAACCAGCGAGGGGCAATTTGGTCAATTGACCACTAGAGCTGACTCCTGACCTAACTGTCAAATAAAATCAGAGAAAAGAAAAATTCAGATTCGGGAATTAAATTAAAGAGCTAATGGAAAAATAAAAAAAAAAAAAAGAAAAAAGAAAAAGTGAAAAAGTGATGACATCATGCATGATGCAATAAACATTATAATTAAAATTTTAATTTTGGATAATTTGTGGTCTTCCTAAAGGTTAAAAACATAAAAGAAAAAGAAAAAAAAAAAAACAAAAGTCTTCTTCATCACCCATAACCGTCTCCCATCCCTCACCCTCTCCCTCACTAAAACCTCTATTAAAGCTCATTTTTGAGCTTGAAGAAAATCAAATCCCACCATGGATAACCTTGTTTAGGCAACTAGAAAAGAAGATTGATCAAGAAAGTTTGGAAGAAGAGTGAAAGATTTGGAAATTTGAAATTCAAAGTGAGGTTAGTAATCTAAACTAGAATATTTTAGTTAAATGTTTATGTTCTTAGTTAAATAAACCTAGAAATATATTTAAAATGAAAAGAAAACATCTTTGGAGGACTATGTGTGATTTTGGCCAGCCATAGATTTATGAGAATATGATGTGTTTTGATTGAATTAAAAGTGTATGTAAGCTTAAATGAGTGTGTAGGTAATGTGTATACATTTTAATTTCAAGAATTAAGTTAAGTAGCAAAGTTAGGGTTTTGGACCTAGGGTTTGGAAGACAAAATTTTGAGAATTAGTCAAATGGTGTGTTTGACCTAGTTTGAGCTGAAAAATGGTCATATGTGACCAATTGAGGTATGTTGGAAGTGTGAGAATCAAGTGGAAATTCGGATTGGTTATGGGCATTCTGCAGGTAGCAGGACCAAGGTCCCTTTTAAGGACCAAAACTGAAAATTTACCAACCCAATTGCTGTGAAGCCAATTGGGGATGAAACTAGACACAAAATGACACATTTTTCATTCAGGAATCATCCCAAAAAATGACCATAGCATAGTGAAAAAATTGACCAAATCCGGACATAGGTATTCTGCCCTGTACAAAATGACTAAATGAATAGTGTTTGTTCATTTGGCCATAACTTGGGCTAGGCAGGTCTAAATGACCTGAAATTTTACCAGAAAAAGCTGAGATATAGAAGGACATAAACCCAAATTATACCCTTAACCAAGTTATTTGGCCAACCAAAATTGGTAACCTAAAACTGCTAGAACCAATTTTGGTGCCTAGAAATCTGAGTTAGGCCAATCTGGCCAACCATGTTCAAATGGCTATAACTTGAGCTAAAAAACTCCAACTGGAGTGATTCAAAAAGGAGAATAAATTTAAGACAATAAGAAACAATTTCTATGAAGAAAACTTGGCCAAAATCTAACAGCAACATGACCAATGGAACAGTGCAAAATAGGTCACCAAAACTGAAAATTTGAAAGTTTGCCTAAAAGACTTAAGTTTTGAGAAAATGACCAAAACCAATAAGTTTGGTAACCAAAATGTGGTATGTGAGTATAGTTAGATTTTCCATACCTATTAAGCATAAGAAAGTCAATATTTTGACTTGAATAGTACCATAAATAGTAATCTCAACATGAAAATTTTCAAGAATGTAAGTTTAAGCATATTGGGGCTAGAATTGAACATATATGAATTAATTATTACAATTATTGTGAGGCAAGGATACTGAGACACTACAAATTTCAGGTTTCAGTTGAAAAAGACCCGGAAGGTCTAAGGGACTGAGTCAAGGCCTAGAGGCGACTTACGTAAGGTTTGTGCACAAAAATTTATAAATTATAGTTTTTACAATGAAAATTGATTTGTTATGCATTGTGAATGTGTTTTATTCATTATGAATTTCAAGAATGTTGTGTTGCCTATTTTACAATGGAAATTTGAAATGAAAATTATTTATTGATTTGTATGGAATATTTGAACAATATGGTTTTGAATTTGGTTATGGCTTTGGAAATTTTATTTGAGAATTTGTGTGTTGCCTACTTTGGAAATAGAGATTTGAATAGAAGTTTGTTTAATTGTTGTATCAATTATAATTGAACATCATAGTTTTAAATTGTTTTGATTCACGCTTGGCATGGCAGTCCCTTATTATGTTCCTCCTCCATTTATGGGATGAGTTTAACTATATTCCTCCCTCTTTGGCTTCCCAGTCAGGAGGTGAGTTTTGATGAGTACTCATTAACTAGCTAGCCACCTCCCTCATTGATTTCGATTAGTGGGGTGAGTTTGCCTTGTTGGTGTGTACAACACGGCATGTTTGGACATTTTGTGTCATGGCCTAAGTTGTGTTATTGATTGGCAACACTAAGATTATTAAATTGCTTGATCAAATTTGTGTTATATTAAGCTTTAAAAATTATGATTTGCTATAACTGTGATTTGAAAATTTGTGAAATGTGATTGTGAGATTTTTGAATTATGAATTGTTCATAGATGTTTTATATTATGCATTTTGTATTTTATTATGCACTACTGAGTATTTTTATACTCAGCGATAGCCTTCTTTGCTATCGCAGATAGAAAAAAGGACATAGCAGCAGAGTGAGCTGCTACAGTCAAAGAGGAGCACAGTTGAAAAATTTTTATATGGGTATTTGTTAATACCTTTGTAATTATTTTGATGTAATTGATTTAGTGTCATATGTATTAAGGTAGATTGAGCAGTTGTACAGTTAATGTATAATAATATTATTTTTGAGATTTTGCATATGTAAATTAATTTTTGAATGTAAATTAAATATTTAAAATGCAAATGTGCATGAGATTATGAAATGTTTTGAGATATCAATTCTTGATTTGAAATTTAGATTTTGAATTGAAGTGTTGCTGTTGCTGTTGAGTTAAAGTTTGGTGGTTGCAAATGCGGTTGAAATTAATTATTTGGAAGTGTTTTTCACAACCTTTGAAGAACTGTTTTTCCCAAATATAGACGGTACTCTACTGAAATTTTTATAAAATTACGGAAAAATAAAATGAGACAAAAATCTTAACTAGTTTTCAAACTTCAATTAAATGTTTTTAATTCCTACCAAAACGCTCATCACTTCTAAAAAGTAAGACAATTGTTTTAAAATCCCTTATAGTATATTTAATGGGTAACCGGTAGGCAAAGTACGGTAGTTCATTAGATGTACTATGAAATCATGTGACATCTTACGGAAGGGTAGGGTGTGACATGTTTTAGTAGTATCAGAGAAAAGATTTTAAAATAATTTTAAACTGTGAATTTGAAATATTTTGTCTGTAAATACAACTGCTCAAATGTTTGATACATATGACATATTTACATCATAAATATACACTAACGGAGGTCAACCTCTTTGTGTTTGTTATCAAAGAGTAGAAAATTTCTGAAAAATTAAATGAAAGAGGGAGATCATTTCGTAGAGTAATCTATCGAGGCTAAGGCTCGAGGAGAAGCCCTAGCACTCCAGAATATGAGTGGGTCAGCCACTCTAGCTCCTCCTCAAGCACCACAATTCCCTGTTCAGTTTGCATAGTAGATGGCTGCGTTCTTTCAATAAATGGCGGGAAATATGCCACCACAAGCTTAGATCAAGCACCTACAGCACAATCACAGCCTCTGGCTCTACAATATGAGAAGTTAATGAAATTTGGGGCTACAGAATTCAAAGGAACAGTGGATCCACTAGAAGCAGAACAGTGGTTAGAGAGGATGGAATGGATTTTTAGAAAGATGCAGTGTGTAGAAGGGTTGAAGTTCGAATATTCAGTATTACTTCTACAAGGGGATGTATATGAGTGGTGGAACACCATCCCCCACATCTTGGTAAACCCACCAATCCTCACATGGGCAGACTTTTTAAGAAAATTTCGGCAAAAGTGGGTCCCCGATACTTATGTAGACATGAAGTTGCAAGAGTTTCTAAGTCTAAAACAAGGGGACAGAACTGTAGCAGAGTATGAGCGGGATTTCTCTCGACTAAGCCACTATGCCAGAAGCTTGGTCACCTCCCCCAGAGACTGGTGTAAGAGGTTTGAGGCTGTGTTGAGACCTAGCTTGAGAATGCAAGTGGTGGGGTTCCGACACCAGAATTTTTCTAAATTAATTTCACAAGCCTTGGAACTGGAAAGGATAGAATCAGAATGGGCAGTGAAAAAGAGTACAAATGAGAAAGAGAAAATTGAAAAGGTTACTAGCCAAGCTACTGAGAGTGGCTTTGGGAAAAGAAAAAAATTTGGAGGATCTTGCTCGCGTGAATCAGGTAGAGGTAGATCTTCTGGACAAAAACCATCCCAATCCGATCAGCAAACTCAACAAACAAGCAGAAATATGCAGTCGGATCGACTTTGTGAGACTTGTGGTAAACCACATAGTGGAGTATGTTATAGAGCTATAGGAGCATATTTTAATTGTGGAGGGACTAGTCATTTTGCTAAGGATTGTGTAAGTTAACGCTGTTATGGATCATTTACCACGTTAGAAGGATCAACCCAAGTTTCTACCCCGAAGAGTTCACTAGCAGTTGGTAGAGGCAGAGGCAGTAGGGGTAGTATACCTGGAAATCAGAGTACTGTGAATCAATCAAGACAAGGTGATGCTCTAGTGACAGTATACACTATGCGACAGAGGGATGAGGATGAGACTTCTGACATGGTTGCTGGTATTTTCTCTATTCTTAATTAAGATATGTATATGTATAAAAAAAAAAAAAATTGATATGTTAGTGACTAGTCTTTTAAAAATTAATTTTGGAAGAGTTTGTTAGTGAAAAGTATTTGCTAGCACACAAGAATTTGTAAAGTTAATTAGTAAGCCTAATTAAGTAAGGTAAGAGAACTTAAAAGTAAGTTATAGTAATATAGCTACCTTAAATGCGGGTAAAGGTATTACTGCTGATAGATGTCAGTGAGTACCATAATCAAAATAAGTTTAAGATAATAATGGATTTGAAAGAAATAAGATAAGAGGAAGTTTGAACTATTCGGATGTATCATAGTAACTATACATTATTCTTAATGTTGTGTTATAAGCTGCAGATTACAGTACTGACTTGGGATTTATTGTGTACAGCTACGTACTACCCAATAGTACATAAGGATAAGAATAGTTGCAAACGGCATTTGTTTTGGTATAGTTATGATAAGATAAAGTTTTCTTATTGGAAAGGAGTTTGAAAGTCCTAACCTATGGCTTAAAACTCAAAAGTTAGAATATTGAAAGGTTATAGTTCAGTACAAAAGAAAGTAATGACTACACATCAGTGAAAAATAAGCTATAGAATATCAATAGAAAAAAAAAATTATGGAAGTAAAAATTAGAATAATTGGTGCAAATGTAATAAAGAAACGTTATGAATATTAGTTAAAGTGTTGACTAGAATGGTCAGAGGACCAAATCAAACTAATAGTGAAGTATAGTGGATTTATTAAGGATGATAAGAGGTGCTGAATTACAACTCGACAGTCAAGTTAAGGAAGAAGATAAGATTGAGGAATAAAATAATTAAAGGTAAGTTGTGGAATAAAAAAAAAGAAACAAATAGAACAGTAAGAAATGAGAGAAACAGTAGATGAGGAATTGCCACCAGGGCAAACAACTTACTTCAAATGCGTAACGATATCTCAAACTATTTTATCAAGAAGGAAATAAGTTAAACAAAAGCAAACAAGATAGTGCAAAATAGCACATAGGCCTTGGTCATAAATAGAGATGGTAAGATAATGGTTATGGACCTATGGCCAAGAAAGAGATAAGCAGTTCATATATGACCAATAAGGTCATTTAAAAAAAAAGAAAAGACTACAAAGGAAAAATAATTGCTAAAACAACAACAAGAAAAGACTAAAATATTCTAAACTAAACTAAAGGTTGCATCAAATGATCAAGAAATTTGATAAGAAATGAGTAAAACTAAGTTCTCACTCATAGGATCATACGAGGTCCTAGAAAGAGTGGATCCACTCGCACGCAGATTTGCTTACCTCTAAAATTGAAATGAATTTGAATCTAACTTATGACAGAAGCTCATAAGAAACGTAGCATAGGAGGTAAGCAATCGTTGAGTAAATAGTGTTGGTTAATGTGCTACATACCATTATTTCGATTATGAAACTATGCAGAAATGTGAGAAAAACATGAGAAAACAACATGTATGACTATTTGAGGACAGATAGTGGACATAATTTCGAGGACGAAATTATTTTAAGGGAGAGAGAATTGTAACACCCCTATTTACATAGCCTAGTATATTTCACTATTCCAGTGATCGGTGTCGGTTCGGATAATTAAGGAGATTAAAAACATATCTAAGATAACTAGATAAGCCCTGAATACAAATAATTAGTAATTATCAATTAGTTAAGCATAAATAAGAAAAACAGAACATAAGAAGTTAAATGAGCCGAGAGTCACAGTGATGGGTGACCTTCTCAAGAACGGCTGTGAGATCGATTTAAACTCAAATTTCGAATCGTAAAATATGACGTTGCGGTCCTTAGGACTATTGCAAACATAGTGGAAAAGAGAGAATCATGAAAAAGAATTGTTAAGCCGATCAAATAATTAGGTTAGGGATCCTGAAGAAATATTGAATTATTTATAAACTGGGTCGAATTGGCGAGGGGCAATTTGGTCAATTGACCCCTAGAGTTGACTCCTGACCTAACTGTCAAATAAAATCGGAGAAAAGAAAATTTCAAAGTTAGGAATTAAATTAAAGAACTAATGGAAAAATAAATAAAAAAAAATAAAAAGAAAAAGTGAAAAAGTGATGACATTATGCATGACATCATGTATAATGCAATAAACATTATAATTAAAATTTTAATTTTGGATAATTTGTAGTCTTCCTAAAGGTTAAAAACATCAAAGAAAAAGAAAAAAAAAAAAAGAACAAAAGTCTTCTTCCTCACCCATAACCGTCTCCCATCCCTCACCCTCTCCCTCACCAAAACCTCCATTGAAACTCATTTTTGAGCTTGAAGAAAATCAAATCCCACCATAGAAAATTTACCTACCATGATTAAACCTTGTTTGGGCAACTAGAAAAGAAGATTGATCAAGAAAGTTTGGAAGAAGAGTGAAAGATTTGGAAATTTGAAATTCAAAGTGAGGTTAGTAATCTAAACTAGAATATTTTAGTTAAATGTTTATGTTCTTAGTTGAATAAACCTAGAAATATATTTAAAATGAAAAGAAAACATCTTTGGAGGACTATGTGTGATTTTGGCCAACCATAGATTTATGAGAATATGATGTGTTTTGATTGAATTAAAAGTGTATGTAAGCTTAAATGAGTGTATAGGTAATGTGTATACATTTTAATTTCAAGAATTAAGTCAAGTAGCAAAGTTAGGGTTTGGAAGACAAAATTTTGAGAATTAGTCAAATGGTGTGCTTGACCTAGTTTGAGCTGAAAAATGATCATATGTGACAAAATTTCTAACAAAATATCAATGGACCTTTTCTATTACACATAAATACATTACGTAAACGGAAAAGTGAAATTGCCTTTTATTGATAAAATATGTGCAAGATACATACTAAATGATATGCTCTAGAGCATACTGCTAACACATGGCACGCTATGCTAAGTATCAACCATGGTCTATGAGATGTCTAAAATGATTTAGAAAAATCATTTATGGTAAGAAAGAGTTCTGATAGTATTAAGAGTTAATATCATATCTCATTGCCAATTAGTGATGAGCCTAGTGAGTCACACACATACACAACTAATCACCAAGTTAAATGTGATTTAATTAATTAGTTAAAGAGTTTAATTGATTAATTAAATAGGTTGGTTTACAATTAGATTGCAAAGTCCTTAGCATGACTTGAAACCAAATCTAGATTATTAGATGTATAGTATAAGTTAATTTTATATTTAAAGTGTTTAAATGTGAATTTAATTATGAGAAATTAATTAATAGAGATTAATTAATTAATTAATTTATATTTGACATAAATTGATTAAAAGAGGAGAAATAATTATTTTGGATTGAGAACTCAAAATTACAACACAAGGGTAATTTGGTCATTTCACAGGGTGACATGTGGCACTATGAGATGGTGACACATTGCACCACATAAGCTTGCCATTTGTTTTCCAATCATGTAAGATGATCAAAGTCAAGATTAAATCTAGCTTTGACACTTGGCTTAATGTGATTAGGTCAATTAAAATTCCGAGCCAATCAGGAGATGACATGTGGCAAGGGTTTTAAGTGATTACCTAATTATATAATGTGATGTTATAAAAGAATAACATAACATTCTAATTTTATCAAAAGTGTGCCGCCACCCTTGAAGTCTTCTTCCTCTCTTCTTCTTCTTCTCTCATCAATTCAAAGAGAATTTCCCATATGAAGGAGCAGAAGCGTGAAAAACACAAGTTTATACCATTAAATTCAAAAATTTTCACATAGGGTCACATGCATCATGCAAGATTTATTTTTATCTATTTGATTTCAAAGATAAACAACATATTATAACTCTTTTAATAAGTTTTTGGATCTGTATTTGCCATTTAGGATTTTAAAATTAATCAGATTAATTTTAAAACCCTATATTAAATCAAGAACAAACACAATAACCTCTTGATGCACTGCAGTGTATTTGCGGCTCTGAGATGCGTCTTCAAGACACCAGACGTTGTCCCTCTAGCTTGTCCACACCAAGAACACCTATGGCAGCCCTTGAACAGCTTCTAAAGCTTTTACTATTATTTAGAAAATCAAGTTTTGCCTTTTAAGAGATTAAAGATGTAAACAGGACACTAGAAACAATTTCTAGTATTTTTAATTCAAGAGATTGTTTGCTAATCTCTTGGAATAGATGAGAGATGAAGAAGAAGAGAGGGAGAGCTTCAAAGTGGCGGCACAAATGAGAGCAGCAGCTGAAATGAGAGCGACAGCTGGTTGTCTTATTTTTTTTTTTTCATAACAACACTTATATAGCTAGTTCAACACATTAAACCCTTGCCACATGTCACCCTCTGATTTGTTCTAGGTTTAATTGACCCAATCACATTGTGCCAAGTGTCAAACCTATATTTAATCTTAATTTTAATCATCTTACATGATTAAAAGACATTTGGCAAGCTCATCACTAATTGGCAATGAGACATGATATCAACTCTTAATATCATCAGAACTCTTTCTTACCATAAATAATTTCTCTAAATCATTTTATGCACCTCATAGACCATGGTTAACACCTAGCATAGCATGCCATGGCTACCCAATCAGTAATAAGGTTTACATTAAATGTACCTATAATCATATGTTACCTTGTACTAAAATCTCTCAGTTACAAAATCCCAACTCAAGCTGGAGTTATGGTTTATGTCAAACTCCATTTGTTATGAATATTATGTTCTCTTTTAATTCCAGTTCTTGATTAAAAGATTTTCTCATCAGAAACTCTTTTCTGATTAAATCTATCTGTCCTGGCCAGGAACTTAAAACATCAAGAACAATTAAATGAACATAGGATTTTATCTCTATTTACTTAGAGGAACAGATTCCTTCTTGATCAACACCTACCTGCATATATAACTAGTAGGAGCCAACACATGCCCATATACCCATACATAGTACAAGTATGAAAGCAATATCAAACTCAAACAACCTATATACAAGATAACTGTGCTATCTCAGGTCTAAAGATTATATGCACTGATATGATTTATGATAATACATTGACAAGAGTAAACTCCATGTGCTTGTCATAAGTGTTACTGGTTCAGCCTACTTATCATGTATAAGTGCCTATCATGTTTGTTATATGGCATGAGACTCACCATTCTATCTTATTTATATCTCATATAAATAACTTGGGAACAAACATGAATACAATCTTTCTGGATAAGTCATGTCCTTATTATGAAGTATCCTCAATTGTGAACCTATTTATGATACTTTGTGCTAGAAATACTGTCACTCATATTCTTAACAACTTAAAAATAGAATTTCTAACAAAATATCAATGGACCTTTTCTATTACACATAAATATATTATGTAAACAGAAAAGTGGAAATGCCTTTTATTAATAAAAACATGTACAAGATGCATACTAAATGATATGCTCTAGGGCATACTACTAACAATCTCCCACTAACACTAGAGCCATTCATTACAATATCTTAGACCCATCTTCTCAAGATATCGGTCTAGCTGAGTCTGTGACATAGGCTTAGTGAATGGATCAGCTGGATTTTTAGCTGATGCTATTTTCTGCATGGCTACATCGCCTCGCCAACTATTTCTCTGATAATGTGGTAGCGCCTTTCTATGTGTTTGGATTTCTGGTGAGACCTTGGTTCCTTAGCCTGTATGACTGCTCCATTGTTATCATAGTGTAGCGGAACTACTGACTCAATAAAAGGAACTACTGTAAGTTCTGTCACGAACTTCTTTATCCAAACAGCTTCCTTTGCAGCATCTGATGCAGCAATATATTCAACCTCAGTAGTGAAATCTGCAGTCGTGCTCTGTTTGGAACTCTTCCAACTAACTGCACCTCCATTACAAATGAACACATATCCAGAGGTAGACTTTCTATCATCAATATCTGATTGGAAATCAGAATCTGTATAACCATCCAATTGCAAGTCTTCACCTCCATATATCAAGAATAAATCCTTAGTTCTTCTCAAGTACTTAAGGATATTCTTAATAGCTATCCAGTGTTCCAAGCCTGGATTGGATTGATACCTGCTAGTTAAACTAATAGCATATGCGATGTCCAGCCTAGTACATAACATTGCATACATTAAACTTCCAATAGCTGAAGCATATGGAATCCTGGCCATCTTATCTCTTTCTTCAGGTGTCTTTGGAGACATCTCTTTAGAAAGATTGATACCATGTCTCACTGGTAATAATCCTCTCTTGGAATCAAGCATGTTAAACCTCTTTAACACCTTTTTCAAGTATAGACTTTGGGATAAACCAATTATTCTTTTCGCTCTATCTCTATAGATGTGAATCCCAAGGATATAGGTTGCCTCCTCTAAGTCTTTCATAGAGAATGTATTTGACAACCATAACTTTACAGTTGTCAACATACCTGTGCCATTACCCATCAACAGTATGTCATCCACATATAGGACAAGGAAAGTGATAGCACTGTCACTAACCTTCTTATATACACATGGCTCATCCTCATTTTTGATAAAACCAAAGGATTTAATGGCTTTATCAAAACGGATGTTCCAACTCCTTGAAGCTTGTTTCAACCCATAAATAGATCGTTTTAGCTTGCATACCTTGGAACCATCTTGGGATTCAAAACCCCTAGGTTGTTCCATGAAAATGTTTTCTTCAATATATCCATTGAGAAAAGCTGTTTTGACATCCATCTGCCAAATCTCATAATCATAGTATGCAGCTATTGCTAATAGAATCCTAATTGATTTAAGCATCGCAACAGGCGAGAAAGTCTCCTCATAGTCGATTCCTTACCTTTAGCGAAACCCTTTCGCTACTAGCCTTGCCTTATAGGTCTTTACCTTTCCATTAGAACCAATTTTCTTCTTGAAAACCCATTTGTTCCCTATAGGTACAACACCTTCAGGTGGGTCAATAAGATCCCAAACTTGATTCTTATGCATGGAATTAATTTCGGATTTCATAGCAACAATCCATTTTAAAGAGTTTATATCTGATATAGCTTCTTCATAGGTAAGTGGATCATCTCCATGATCTACTTCTTCATGAATAGACAACTCTTGTTCTTCTTCATGAAGGAAACCATATCTCACTGGTGGGTGAGATACCCTGGTTGTTCTACAAGGAACAGCTATAGATGTTTCATCAATGGGTTTAGGTTAACTAGATGGATCTATATCCATCTGATCTGTTGGCTGGTCAGAATTATCCAATTCTAACTCTATTTGCCTTCCTTTGCCTTTTTCTTGAAGAAACTGTTGTTCAAGAAATATAGCATCTCTACTCACCACAACCTTTTGTGATGTAGGCAAACAAAAATAATATCCAAAACTAACTTTTGGATATCCAACAAATCGACTTTTTTCTAATCTGGTTTCCAATTTATCAGTTTTCAGCTTTTTGATACAAGTTGGACAACCCCAAATCTTAAGATGCTTAAGACTTGATTTTCTTCCATGCCATATCTCATAAGGTGTGGAAGAAACTGATTTTGATGGAATCCTATTCAGAATATACAAAGCTGATTCTAATGCCAATCTCCTTTTCCCTAAAAGGAGATTGGCATATCAGTATTGCTTATCATACTACGTACCATATCCAATAGAGTACGATTTCTCCTTTCAGATACACCATTCAGCTATGGTGTTCCTGGAGGAGTCAGCTGGGAAACAATTCCATGCACTCTCAAGTATTCATCAAATTCAGTACTCAAATATTCACCTCCACGATCTGATCGAAGAGCCTTAATACTCTTTTCTGTTTGATTTTCTACTTCAGATTTAAATTCTTTGAACTTTTCAAAGGATTTATGTTTGTATTTCATCAAGTACAAATACCCAAATCTTGATTTATCATCAGTAAAGGTAATAAAGTAATGAAAACCGCCTCTAGCCATTTCCTTAAATGGACCACATACATCACTATGTATTGCTCTAAAATATTTTCAACCCTTAGTCCTTGTCCAGCAAAGGGTGATCTAGTCATTTTGCCCTGAAGGCAACATTCACAAGCTAGAGTAGGCTCAGAGCCCAATGAGGATAGAATCCCCATTTTCTCCAATTTTGCTATCCTATCTTCTGCAACATGACATAACCTTAAGTGCCAAATATATTTTGAACTTGAGTTGATTTTCACCATGGCATTGCATTCATTTAGATCACTATATTCTGGGCAGTTCCTTTTCCAGTGCCCATTCTTCTGGCAGTGGAAACACTTTCCTTTGCCTCCATCAGCTTTAGTCTTCCCTTTTTGTTTAGCTATTTTCTTAGAAGGACCAGGAATCTGAGGTTTCTTTTTCTTATTGCCCTTCTTCTTGTTGGACTTTCCAGTAGAAGAAGATGCAATCAAAGCTACCTCTTTTCCTTTATTGTCCTGCATATTCTTTTGGGCAATAACCAGCATGTTGAGTAAACCAGCTAAGGTGCATTCCTGTCTAGTCATATGGAAATTTGTCACAAAATTTCCAAAAGACTCAGGAAGGGACTGAAGGATTAAATCCATCTGTAGTTGAAAATCCATGTTGAATTCAAGATGTCCCAGCTGCTCAGTCAGCCGAATCATTTTGTGGACACGATCCCCAACATTCTGTCCCTTAAACATCCTCATGCGGAACAGCTGGCTAGATATCTCATGCCTAGCATTCCTGCTGTGCTCACCATACAACTCTTGTAGGTGAAGGAGGATCTCACTCGCACTCTGCATGTTCTCATGCTGCTTCTGTAACTCATTACTCATGGAAGCAAACATGTAACACTTAGCTCTCATATCATGCTCCTTCCACTTGTCCAAAGTTTCATGTTCCTCTGGAGTGGCCTCTGGAGGTAAGGGACCATGAACATTTGAGTCTAGAACATATCCTATATGTTCATGGTTTAGGACAAGTTTCAAATTTCGTAGCCAATCAGAGATATTAGGTCCTGTCAACCTATTACAATCAAGTATGCTTGCAAGGATATTGGATCGTAGTGGTTATTCTGTGCTCATTATTATCAGAAAATTAACTAAAGAAAATAATCAGATTAATTAGTAAATGTGTCAAGTAATTAACCAAAATGATTATGGTCTTTTAATCAAATTGGTCCTCCCACTAACTTAGCGAATCCTACACTTCCAAAGTAGAAAACGGAAATCCTAGTTGGATGGATTTCTAGTGGGTGATTGAATTCTTATAATTCTATTGATCATCCTCAGGTACATCCATTATTGGAATTACAATAAACTATAAGTGAGCAACTCCTTGCCCATCACATCTCATGTGAGGTTCAATCCTTTACCTAGCCCCTAATTCTCAAAATCTCAGGTACATCCATTATTGACTTATCTTGCATTAGTTAAGTTGATCCCATGGAGCCATTAATTATGCAAATAATTTTAATGTCCTCAGGTACATCCAATATTGGCCACCAAACCATTTACATATTTACAACATCTCATGCTTAACAATTATTCTTAAGAAAATCTCTTAAATTAATTACATCTTATGCAAGTATTTAAAATTTCTTAAAATAATTGCCTCAATGGAGGGCCCATGTTATAATTACTTTAATTATAACATTTCCAACTTAATCATTTATTTGGAAGATTTTATAGTCATCCTAATTACTATTAAGGTCTCGCTTTGCACATTATCCATTTAGCATGCATATATCATATAATTGCATACATTCCTATACATCTCATGCATTCATGGATAAGCAATAAATATTGTATGATCATGGACTTTCTAAGGGATTCAATTCTGAGCCACCAAGAATTAAATCAGGGCATTCCTAGGTGCATTTCATTCATTCATTTTAGAAGAGTTACTGAAGGAGTACATAATCAACACTTGATCTTGAATTCCTCCCACTGGTCCCACCAATGCTCTTGACCTCCTTGAACTTCTTGCAATCCAATATTACATAGTAATCTTTGGTATACCAAGGTGAATTTACAAGAACATAAATAAATGAAATTACAACCCAAAAATTATTACAACCTTAATAATACATGCCCAAAATAAATTAATTAATTTACAATCCCAAAGAAACATAAAAGAAATAAATCCAATCATATTAGTCTTTTATAGTCCATGATCATCCATCATGCATATCACTATTTAACAATTAAATAAAACATATATACTTAAATTAAATTGAATATCTTATATTCAACTTAAAAATCTAGATTTGAATATGATTCAAATAAATTTAAAAATTCAGATTTGAATCTCATTCAAACAAATTTAAAAATTGAGGTTTAAATCACATTCAAACAACCTTAAAAATTCATATTTGAATCACATTCAAATAATTTTTAAAAAATTAAATTTGAATCACATTCAAACAATTTTTAAAAATTCAGATCTGAATATTATTCAAACAACTTTAAAATATCAGATTTAAATATGATTCAAATAACTTTAAAAATTCATATTTGAATCACATTCAAACAACTTTTAAAATTCAGATTTGAATCACATTCAAACAATTTTTAAAATTCTGATTTGAATCAAAATTTAATTGTGTGATTAAAATTCTAATTAAACGATTTAATTAGACAAAGGATGAACTTTTAGATCATATAACAATTGCAAATTAAAAAGCCAAACCTTGAGCCACCCATGAAGCCATAAACCTTGCGCACCATGTTGGTGTTCTCTTGCATGCCGCCATACATCCATTGCAACCAGCAATGGATGAATCATCTCATGATCAAAACACACAATTAAATCATATAATCAATAATCTAAATAGTAAATACAGTGGTTCTGATACCAATTGAAGGAGCGGAAGCGTGAAAAACACAAGTTTATACCATTGAATTCAAAAATTTTCACATAGGGTCACATGCATCATGCAAGATTTATTTTTATCTATTTGATTTCAATGATAAACAACATATTAAAACTCTTTTCATAAGTTTTTTTATTTGTATTTGCCATTTAAGATTTTAAAATTAATCAGATTAATTTTAGAACCCTAGATTAAATCAAGAATAAACACACTAACCTCTTGATGCACTGCAGTGTATTTGCGCCTTTGAGATGCGTCTTCAGGACACCAGATGTTGTCCCTCTAGCTTGTCCACACCAAGAACACCTATGGCAGCTCTTGAACAGCTTTTAAAGATTTTTGTATTATTTAGAAAATCAAGTTCTGCCTTTTAAGAGATTAAAGGTGTAAACAGAACACTGGAAACAATTTCTAGTATTTTTAATTCAAGAGATTGTTTACTAATCTCTTGGAATAGATGAGAGAGGAAGAAGAAGAGAGGGAGAGCTTCAAAGTGGCGGCACAAATGAGAGCAGCAGCTGGTTGTCTTATTTTTTTTTTTTCATAACAGTACTTATATAGCTAGTTCAATACATTAAACACTTGCCACATGTCACCCTCTGATTGGTTCTAGGTTTAATTGACCCAATCATATTGTGCCAAGTGTCAAACCTATATTTAATCTTAATTTTAATCATCTTATATGATTAAAAGACATTTGACAAGCTTATGTGTAATGCCATATGTCACCATCTCATGGTGCCACATGTTACCCTGTGAAATGACCAAAATGCCCCTGTGTCTTAATTTTGAGTTCTCAACCCAAAATAATTATTTCTCTTCTTCTAATCAATTTATATCAAATATAAATTAATTAATTAATTTTTATTAATTAGTTTCTCATTAATTAAATTCATATTGAAACACTTTAAATATAAATTTAACTTATACTGTACATCCAATAATCTAGATTTGGTTTCAAGTCATGCTAGGGACTTTACAATCTAATTGCAAACCAAACCTACTTAATTAGTCAATTAAACTCTTTAATTAATTAAATAAATCATATTTAATTAGGTGATTGCTTGTGTATGTGTGTGACTTACTAGGCTCATCACTAATTGGCAATGAGACATGATATCAACTCTTAATATCATCAGAACTCTTTCTTATCATAAATGATTTCTCTAAATCATTTTATGCACATCATAGACCATGGTTAACACCTAGCATAGCATGCAATGGCCACCTAATCAGTAATAAGGTTTACCTTAAATGAACCTATAATCATATGTTACCTTGTACTAGAATCTCTCTGTTATAAAATCCCAACTCAAGCTGGAGTCATGGCTTATGTCAAACTCCATTTGCTATGAATATTATGTTCTTTTTTAATTTCAGTTCTTGATTAAAAGATTTTCTCATCAGAAACTCTTTTCTGATTAAATCTATCTGTCCTGGCCAAGAACTTAAAACATCAAGAACAATTAAATGAACATAAGATTTTATCTCTATTTACTTAGAGGAACAAATTCCTTCTTGATCAACACCTACCTCCATATATAACTAGTAGGAGCCAACACATGCCCATATACCCATACATAGTACAAGTATGAAAGCAGTATGAAACTCAAACCACCTATATACAAGATAAATGTGCTATCTCAGGTCTAAAGATTATATGCACTGATATGATTTATGACAATACATTGACAAGAGTAAACTCTATGTGCTTGTCATAAGTGTCACTGGTTCAGCTTACTTATCATATATAAGTGCCTATCATGTTTGTTATATGGCATGAGACTCACTATTATATCTTATTTATATCTCATATAAATAACTTGGGAACAAACATGAATACAATCTTTCTGGATAAGTCATGTCCTTATTATGAAGAATCCTCGATTGTGAACCTATTTATGATACTTTGTGCTAGAAATACTGTCACTCATATTCTTAATAACTTAAGAATAGAATTTCTAACAAAATATCAATGGACCTTTTCTATTACACATAAATATATTATGTAAACAGAAAAGTGGAAATGCCTTTTATTAATAAAAACATGTACAAGATGCATACTGAATGATATGCTCTACGGCATACTACTAACACCATATTCTCTTGAATTAAAATTGTTAGAAATTGTTTCTAGTGTCCTATATACCTCTACAACCTCCCTAAAGGCAAATCCCTATTTTCTAATTGGTTGTCAAGGCTTGAGAAGTTGTTCAAGTGGCTACCATTGGTGACCTTGGTATGGACAAACTAGAGGGACAACATTTGGGGTCCTAGGTGCTTCATAAAGGTACCAAACACATCTACAATGCATCAAAAGGTTAGTGCACATGTTATTGTATTAATCTATGATTCTAATGAATTAATCTGTTAATTTAAAAATCTTAAATGGCAAATGTAGATCCTAAAACATATTAAAAGTGTTTTAATATATATTTGAACATTGAAATCAATTAGATATCAAATGAATATTGTATGATGCGTGAAACCCTAGAAGAAAATTTTTGAATTCAATGTTCTAACCTAACAATTTTCATGCTTCCGCTCCTTCAAAATGTCCACTGTAGATAGGTGCAATGGAACAGTAAATCCAAGTGACCAGAACTGAAATTTTGGAATTTCTCTTAGGGAGTTTTGAATTTCAGTTGGCAATCAATGCCAATACAATTGTAACCCAAAATGTGATATGTGGGTGTAATTAGAACTAATATACCTATTGAAAATAAGAAAGTCAAGATTTTACCTAATTGGTCAAATGAATAGTAACCACCCTAGCCATAAACACAAAGATGACTAAAATCAAATATGCAAAGTTTAATTATTGGATTAATTATTAGAAATGGTTTGGATGAATGGTGAAACACTTTAAAATTATGTGTTTCAGTTAGAAAGAAGCCATCTGAGGAAGAAGGAAAAATTAGATTAAATCAAGGCAAGCAAAAGAGGTTTGTGCACAGCTAGCTTATTTTTATGTTTGAATTTATAATGGGTTTTGAATGAACTTGATAATTGTATTTTCACATGTAACACCCCTCGCCCGTCTATAGTATAGCCGAGCAAGGCGTGCTACACGGCGTGCTGGAACACCTAGTCTGTGATTATTTCATTTCCTGAACTCAATTTGATTTTAAGAAGTCTTTTTTGTCATATTCATATCATGCTAATACTATTTCCATACTTTGATAAAATTAGTGTTTCAAAAATAGTAATAAAAATTTGGCAAGATGCCGTCTGTATTTCGAACAACTGTTCTTCCAAACCTGTTGAAAACAGTTTAATATGATAATATCAAAATCTCAAATATTTCAGAGTCTCTATTTCTCAGTAAAGTCAATAAACTTTTATAATCATTAAACAGTTCCACAATACAGTCCATAATAATTTAAATATATCCAGAAAATCTCCATGTTATTTAATATGTACAAAATATTACAAACTTTAGAGCTTTCATAACATTAAAAAATACAAGGCCAAATTTCAAAAATACAACAAAACTACAAAATACAGGATATCCTAAGTCCTACCATGTATGCAATGCAGTGCAGATTTGATGTCTCACCCGGTCGTAGATCTGCTGGGCTCCCCAGCTGTGTCTCCAATGCCTACGCGTTACAAAAGTAACGCGCTAAGAAATTTTACTTAGTGGTGTCAAATATAAAGAAATATAAACTAAAATAAAGTAAATAAAGTATTTACAAATTTTTGGTGGTGCTGTATGTCAGTAGACTGGATTTAGGTATTTGAATTTTATAGTACTTGAATTACTGCCCGTGTAGCCTATATACTGATCAGACTAGATAAATGGATATACTGGCACTGGGTACCTAGTACCTCAGGCCATCACACCATCGGTCACAAAGTGTCTCCCGGTGTGCAAATAGCGTGGCTAAAAAGCCATATAGTCAATCTGGCGACAAGCCAATAATAAATACACAATATGTATAGCCGTAGGCTATTAAAGTCACAGTGTAGCATAATAAGCCGTAAAAACACAGTATGGCATGAAGCCATTTACAAAATAGCTGTCAGAATCCTATTGGCATGCCAACCTATCCAAACTAGTCAACTAGGTAAACTATGGCACATTATAAATTAATTATTTAATTCATCAAATTTTTTTGAGTTTACTAGTTATTATGTAATTCATAAGTCAATGCATATGTTAACCTTTTTAGGTACTATGTATAAGTGGTGTCTAGCATCAACATGTCACATATTGTAATTCAATTTGCTGCCAATATAGTGCAATATACTATTTTTATAAGTTGGCATTCATTGCCAAAGTGCTTCAAGCATCATTGTTTGTAAATGTCAAATTCTCAATTTTTGGTGTGCTAGATTGGTTTAGCTTAAAGTCCTATTTCTCTTGGTTTTTAGCTTCTGGTCAAATAAGCAAAACTGTAGCTCTAGGTCTTATTGCATGCGGGGCAAAATTTCAGGTTATTCTAAGTTGTATAGACCAAGATATAGTCAATTTACTAAAGCTGGACAGATTGCACCTTTAGTGCAAAATTTGGTCAATTTTAGTTCACTTTTAGTCCTGGCAGTTTTGGTACCTGATCTTTTGTAAGCTATTTGACTTGATTCTGGCCATTTTTGGGCTTTGGTGTCTTCATAAGAATTGTAGCTCTATGTCTAAGCTATCCATGGTAAAAATTTCAGGTCAATTGGACCTGTTTTGAGTGAGTTATGGTCATCCTAATGATTACTGTTCATATGGTCAAAAATCTGGGTTGCAATTCCGGATTTGGTCATTTTTAAGGTCAGTTTCTAGGCAGAATTTTTGCAACATTTCTCCATGAAAGTTGGCCTATTTGGTGTCTAGTTTCACCCTCCATTGGCCTTATAGCAATTGGGTTCACTGTTTAGCACTTATGACCTAATTTATTTACTGCCTTCAATAGACAACCTGCACAAAGCACATACACTTCCAATTTGATATTCCTTCTCCTCTTCATTACTTCAATATTCAATCAATGACACTTCCATATATATATTGTACACAATTCCAGCAACAATTTTGGGTAGAATATTCAAGTGCTCAATGAAGGAACGGAAGCATGAAAAACATAAGTTTATACCATTGAATTCAAAAATTTTCACCTAGGGTCACATGCATCATGCAAGATTTATTTTTATCTATTTGATTTCAATGATAAACAACATATTAAAACTCTTTTAATATGTTTTTGGATCTGTATTTTCCATTTAAGATTTTAAAATTAATCAGATTAATTTTAGAACCCTAGATTAAATAAAAAACAAACGCACTAATCTCTTAATGCACTGCAGTGTATTTGCGCCTTTGAGATTAGTCTTCAGGACACCAGATGTTGTCCCTCTAGCTTGTCCACACCAAGCACACCTATGGAAACCCTTGAATAGCTTCTAAAGCTTTTTGTATTATTTAGAAAATCAAGTTCTGCCTTTTAAGAGATTAAAGATGTAAACAGGACACTAGAAACAATTTCTAGTATTTTTAATTCAAGAGATTGTTTGCTAATCTCTTGGAATGAATGAGAGATGAAGAAGAAAAGAAGGAAGAGGCAGCCAAGGGGTGGCGGCACCTTTGGGAGCAGCAGCTCGTGTTATTTGTTCTTTTATAACAACACTTATATAGTTAGCTCATCACTTAAAACCCTTGCCACATGTCACCTTCTGATTGGTTCTAGGTTTAATTGACCCAATCACATTGTGCCAAGTATCAAACCTATATTTAATCTTAATTTTAATCATCTTACATGATTAAAAGACATTTGGAAAGCTTATCTGTGGTGCCACATGTCACCCTGTGAAATGACCAAAATGCCCCTGTGTCCTAATTTTGAGTTCTCAAACCAAAATAATTATTTCTCTTCTTCTAATCAATTTATATCAAATATAAATCAATTAATTAATCTTTATTAACTAATTTCTCATTAATTAAATTTATATTTAAACACTTTAAATATAAATTTAACTTATACTATACATCCAATAGCCTAGATTTGATTTCAAGTCATGCTAGGGACTTTGCAATCTAATTGCAAACCAAACCTATTTAATTAATCAATTAAACTCTTTAATTAATTAATGAAATCATATTTAATTAGGTGATAACTTGTGTATGTATGTGACTTACTAGGCTCATCACTAATTGGCAATGAGATATGATATCAACTCCTAATATCATCAGAACTCTTTCTTACTATAAATGATTTCTCTAAATCATTTTATGCACCTCATAGACCATGGTTCATACCTAGCATAGCATGCCATGACCACCCAATTAGTAATAAGGTTTATCTTAAATGAACCTATAATCATATGTTACCATGCACTAGAATCTCTCTGTTACAAAATCCCAACTCAAGCTGGAGTCATGGTTTATGTCAAACCCCATTTGCTATGAATATTATGTTCTCTTTTAATTCCAGTTCTTGATTAAAAGATTTTCTCATCAGAAACTCTTTTATGATTAAATCTATCAGTCCTGGCCAGGAACTTGAAACATCAAGAACATTTAAATGAACATAGGATTTTATCCCTATTTACTTAGAGGAATAGATTCCATCTTGATCAACACCTACCTCCTTATATAACTAGTAGGAGCCAACACATGCCCATATACCCATACACAATACAAGTATGAAAGCAGTATCAAACTAAAACTACCTATATACAAGATAACTGTGCTATCTCAGGTCTAAAGATTATATGCATGGATATGATTTATGACAAAACATTGATAAGAATAAACTCCATGTGCTTGTCATAAGTGTCACTGGTTCGACCTACTTATCATGTATAAGTGCCTATCATGTTTGTCATATGGCATGAGACTCACCATTCCTTCTTATTTATATCTCATATAAATAACTTGGGAAGAAACATGAATACAATCTTTCTGGATAAGTCATGTCCTTATTGTGAAGTATCCTCGATTGTGAACCTATTTATGTTACTTTGTACTAGAAATACTGTCACTTGTATTCTTAACAACTTAAAAATAGAATTTCTAACAAAATATCATTGGACCTTTTTTATTACACATAAATATATTATGTAAACGGAAATGTGAAAATGCTTTTTATTAATAAATGATGTACAAGATACATACTAAATGATATGCTCTAGGGCATACTACTAACAATCTCCCACTAGCACTAAAGCCATTCATTACAATATCTTAGACCCATCTTCTCAAGATGTCGCTCTAACTGTGCTTGTGACAAAGGCTTAGTGAATGGATCAGCTGGATTTTTCAGCTGATGCTATTTTTTGCATGGCTATATCGCCTTGCCTAACTATCTCTCTGATATTGTGATAGCGCCTCTCTATGTGTTTGGATTTCTAGTGAGACCGAGGTTCCTTATATCCAAACAACCTCTTTTGCAGCATCTGATGCAGTAAAATACTTAGCCACGATAGTGGAATCTGCAGTCATACCCTGTTTGGAACTGTTCCAACTGACTGCACTTCCATTACAAATGAACACATACCCAGAGGTAGACTTTCTATCATCGATATCTGATTGGAAATCAGAATTAGTATGATCATCCAATTACAAGTCACCACCTCCATATATTAAGAATAAATCCTTAGTTATTCTCAAGTACTTAAGGATATTCTTGACAGCTATCCAGCGTTCCAAACTTAGATTAGATTGGTACTTGCTAGTCAAACTAATAGCATATGTGATATCCAGCCTAGTACACAGCATTGCATACTTCAAACATCCAATAGCCGAAGCATATGGAATCCTGGCCATCTTATCTCTTTCTTCAGGTATCTTTGGAGACATCTCTTTAGAAAGGTGGATACCATGCCTCACTGGTAATAATCCTCTCTTGGAATCAAGCATGTTAAACCTGTTTAACACCTTTTCCAAGTATAGACTTTGGGATAAAGTAATTATTCTTTTCGCTCTATCTCTATAGATGCGAATCCCAAGAATGTAGGTTGCCTCCCCTAAGTCTTTCATGGAGAATGTATTTGACAACCATACCTTACAGTTGTCAACATACTTGTGTTATTACCCATCAATAGTATGTCATCCACATATAAGACAAGGAAAGTGATAGCACTGTCACTAACCTTCTTATATACACATGGCTCATCCTCATTTTTGATAAAACCAAAGGATTTAATGGCTTCATCAAAACGGATGTTCCAACTCCTTGAAGCTTGCTTCAACCCATAAATGGATCGCTTTAGCTTGCATACCTTGGAACCATCTTGGGATTCAAAACCCCTAGGTTGTTCCATGAAAATGTTTTCTTCAATGTATCCATTGAGAAAATTTGTTTTGACATCCATTTGCCAAATCTGATAATCATAGTATGCAGCTATTGCTAATAGAATCCTAATTGATTTAAGCATGGCAACAGGCGAGAAAGTCTCCTCATAGTCGATTCCTTGCCTTTGGCGAAACCGTTTCGCTACTATCCTTGCCTTATAGGTCTCTACCTTTACATCAGAACCAATTTTCTTCTTGAAAACCCGTTTGTTCCCTATACATACAATACCTTTAGGTGGGTCAACAAGATCCCAAACTTGATTCTTATACATGGAATCAATTTCAGATTTCATAGCATCAATCCATTTTGAAGAATCTATATCTAATATAGCTTCTTCATAGGTAAGTGGATCATCTCCATGATCTACTTCCTCATGAGTAGACAACTCTTGTTCTTCTTCATGAAGGAAATCATATCTCACTAGTAGGTAAGATTCCCTAGTTGTTCTATGAGGAACAGTTGTAGATGTTTCATCAACGGGTGTAGGTTTACTAGATAGATCTATATCCATCTGATTTGTTGGGTGATCAAAATTCTCTAATTCCAACTCTATTTGCCTTCCACTGCCTCCTTCTTGAACAAACTGTTGTTTAAGAAATATGGCATCTCTACTCACCACAACCTTTTGTGATGTAGGCAAATAAAAATAATATCCAAAACTATCTTTTGGATATCCAACAAATCAACCCTTTTCTGATCTGGTTTCCAATTTATCAGTGTTCAGCTTTTTGATATAAGCTGGACAACCCCAAATCTTAACATGCTTAAGACTTGGTTTTCTTTCATGCCATATCTCATAAGGTGTGAAAGAAACTAATTTTGATGGAATCCTATTCAGAATATACAAAGCTAATTCTAATGCAAATCCCCAAAAGGAGATTGGCATATCAGTATAGCTAATCATACTATGTACCATATCCAATAGGGTACGATTTCTCCTTTCAGATACACCATTCAGCTGTGGCATTCCTGGAGGAGTTAGCTAGGAAACAATGCCATGCTCTCTCAAGTATTCATCAAATTTAGTACTCAAATATTCTCCTCCACGATCTGATCGAAGAGCTTTAATACTCTTTCCTGTTTGATTTTTTACTTCAGATTTAAATTCTTTGAACTTTTCAAAAGATTCATGTTTGTATTTCATCAAATACAAATACCCAAACCTTGATTTATCATTAGTACAGGTAATAAAGTAATGAAAACCGTCTCTAGCCATTTCCTTAAATGGACCACATACATCACTATGTATTAGCTCCAAAATATTTTTAGCCCTTAGCTCTTGTCCAACAAAGGGTGATCTAGTCATTTTGCCCTGAAGGCAAGATTCACAAGTTGGAGTAGGCTTAGAGCCCAATGAGGATAGAATCCCCATTTTCTCCAATTTTGCAATCCTATCTTCTGCAGTATGACATAACCTTAAGTGCTAAATATGTTTTGAACTTGAGTTGGTTTTCACCATGGAATTGCATTCATTTAGATCACTTGCATTTATTTTGTGTTTGTCATTATTATCTAAATAATAAAGACCTTCATTCATATAACCCGAACCAACATATTTATTTCCAAAATAAATATTGCAAACATCATCTGTGAATTGAAATTCATAGCCATTTCTAGTCAAACTAGATATAGAAATGATGTTCTTAAAAGCATCAAGTACATATAAAATATTTTCCAAACACAAAAACATGTCCAAACATGAAAAAAAAATTAGATCCTATGGCAAAAGCTTCAACAGTTGAACCATTGCCAATTCGGACTCTAACATCTTGAGAACGCAAGCTGCTACTATTTGCTAGTTCCTGCATATCATTAGAAATGTGAGAACTGGCACCAGTATCTAAAATCCAAGCTGTAGATGAACTATGAGTATCATCAGAATCTAAATAACAAGATATGGACATACCTTTCGAAGGTTTATCCTTCTTGTCCTTCAGAGAAGCAAGATACTCTGGGCAGTTCCTTTTCTAGTGCCCATCCTTCTGGCAGTGGAAACACTTTCCTTTGCCTCCATAAGCTTTAGTCTTCCCTTTCTGTTTAGCTATTTTCTTGGAAGGACCAGGAATCTGAGGTTTCTTTTTCTTATTGCCCTTCTTCTTGTTGGACTTTCAAGTAGAAGAAGATGCAATCAAAGCTACCTCTTTTCCTTTATTGCCCGGCATATTCTTTTGGGCAATAACCAGCATGTTGAGTAAACCAGTTAAGGTGCATTCCTATTTAGTCATATGGAAATTTGTCACAAAATTCTCAAAAGACTCAGGAAGGGACTGAAGGATCAAATTCGTCTGTAGTTGGAAATTCATGTCGAAGCCAAGATGTTCCAACTGCTCAATCAGCCGAATCATCTTGTGGACATGATCCCCAACATTCTGTTCCTCAGACATCCTCACGTGGAACAACTGCCTAGATATCTCATACCTAGCATTCCTATTGTGCTCACCATACAACTCTTGTAGGTGAAGGAGGATCTCACTCGCACTATGCATGTTCTCATGCTGCTTCTATAACTCATTACTCATGGAAGCAAGCATGTAACACTTAGCTCTCATATCATGCTCCTTCCACTTGTCCAAAGTTTCATATTCCTCTTGGGTGGCCTCTGGAGGTAAGGGACTAAGAACATTTGAGTCTAGAACATATCCTATATGTTCAAGGTTTAGGATAAGTTTCAAATTTCATAGCCAATCAGAGAGATTAGGTCCTGTCAACATATTGCGATCAAGTATGCTTGCAAGGATATTGGATGGTGGTGGTTGTTCTGTGATCACTATTATCAGAAAATTAACTGCAGAAAATAACTAGATTAATTAGTAAATGTATCATGTAATTAACCAAAATGATTATGGTCTTTTAATCAAATTGGTCCTCCCACTAACTTAGCGAATCCTACACTTCCAAAGTAGAAAACGAAAATCCTAGTTGGATGGATTTCTAGTGAGTGATTGAATTCTTATAATTCTATTGATCCTCCTCAGGTACATCCATTATTGGAATTACAATAAACTATAAGTGAGTAACTTCTTGCCCATCACATCACATATGAGGTTCAATCCTTTACCTAGCCCCTAATGCTCAAAATCTCAGGTACATCCATTATTGACTTATCTTGCATTAGTTAAGGTGATCCCATAGAGCCAGTAATTATGCAAATAATTTTAATGTCCTCAAGTACATCCAATATTGGCCACCAAACCATTTACATATGTCGCAAGGGATTTTGCGGTCGCCTGAATGAACCCTCACCGAAGTTGAAAAGAATGAGGAGTCGCCACCTTAGTTTTGAGGGAAACTAAAGAAAACCACTTGTGAAGATAAATTGAAATAAAACCACTTCAAAACAGAGATTCTAAGTTCGGGGTCCGTAAACGGGTGGGGAAGGTGTTAGGCACCCCACCTCGTCCCTTAATAAGGGTAAGTAGATTTAACTTCGTATTTTATAAATTAGTTAGGAGGGCTTGAATGGAAATGTTAATCCTTTTAACAAAAAGGAATATTTAATTTTTCACTAAGTTTGGATTACCCAGATACATAAGTAAATGAGATAACCTTAGTGAGTTACTGTTGTATATTAGTTTTGTTTGAAGGGCTATTTTATTAGAATTCAATTTTTGGAATTGGATGAGAACTCTCCTCCAATCTCTTTTGAATATTTATTTAAATTTTAGATTAAGAACCGGATAAGAACTCTCCTCCGATCTCTTTTAATATTTATTTGAATTTTAGATTGAGAACTGGATAAGAACTCTCCTCCGATCTCTTTTAATATTTATTAAAATTTTTAAGCTTGAGAAATGGATAAGAACTCTCCTTCGATCTATTTAATATTTATTAAAATTTTTAAGCTTGAGAAACGGATAAGAACTCTCCTCCGATCTCTTTAATATTTATTAAAATTTTTAAGCTTGAGAAACGGATAAGAACTCTCCTCCGATCTCTTTAAAATTTTTAAGCTTGAGAACCGGATAAAAACTCTCTTCCGATCTCTTTTAAATATTTGCTGAAATTCTGGTTGAGGATCGGATAAAGACTCCTTTCTGATCTCTTCTATTTAAACGATAGTCAGATAAGGGTCTTTCCGATCTCTCTAAATTTTACCTATCGAGAGGACCTAAGGCTAAGGGTTCTGACGTTCAAAGTTGTCAAGGGGTCTGCGCAAGACCTCTTTAACTTATTGGTACCTTAGGACTGGGCAGGGGATGCCAAACCGAATCCTCCGACCTTCCTATATGGTCGCCTCACCGGCATTTTTGGTAGCCGATCTATTCCATTTAGTTACCCGGGTTTTGGTTTTGGTCGTCTTAGGACGTCTTGCCCTATAACTTATTGAGCTATTCTAGTGACTCAGCTTTACCATTTTTCAGGTTTATTATTCAGACCCTTCATTATTTCAAAAGGACTCTTAACTTGCCGTTACCTACATCTCATTCAACTACCTATTTATCGCTTGGAACTAGATGACTTACGCTCAGAAATAATAGAGATTATCAAAGGTATCGACACGGAAATAAACTAGAGCACAACATATTTTTATATCTTTCTAGCGTGATATGAACTTAAAGAAAATATCATACATAAAGAAAGAAGAATGGGAATGCGTAGAACAAAAACTAAACTTAATAAAATGGCAACATGAATACTGACCTGTAAGGAGTCGATTCTAGTGAACTAACCGAGAATCACAAAACGCAATAAGATTGCAAGTTGATAGTCGGGAGACTAAGGTTCGCCTTGGAACAAAGAGTGCTTCACTAAATGCAATCGAGTCAAAATTATACCCAAGTTTAAATGAGATTGAGCATGGGCGACGTAAGTGAAAATAAAGATAACAAGGAACTGAAAAATGTGAACGCTACGGGATAATGAACGAGCTGAAAATGGAGAGTTTCAGTGTTCCAAATCTTTTAAGAAAACTTTTCAGAAAACTGGTTCCAAAAGTTCTTATAAAAGCAGAGTAACGATCTGAATTATATTTCAGAGTTCTTCCGCTATAGTAACTTCCTTTTTTTTTGTCTGTCCAATAGTTTTCATGCAGGTATTTAGGGGAACCGGGTGCTCCCCATAAAGGGTCAGGATCTATTTTGAGGGAGATGGAGGGTCAGGATTTCGAAGGACATGATATGAGGCTCAGGAATTAAAGAGGATCAGAACGGACGGCTGAGATCCCCTTCATAATTTTTGTCATTTTCTTCTTCTAATCTGACGGTCCTAAATTTTCTTGTCCAGGGCGATCCGAGGGCTGGGAGTGAAGGGCGCTGATTTTGTGGTCTTCTTCTTTGATCCAAGGGCCCTGGACTCGTCCTTACAAGTTGGATGAACGGTGGAGATTGGAAGGTACAAATACTGCCCCGACGTCGCATGTCGAAATGCGGCAGTGCAGGCGCAGCTGAGATTTCTCCTGCAACGCTTTAACTACCTTGGCTCTGATTATGACGATAATTGCCAGGAGCTGTCTTATTCTCTTTGTCTCCCGACCTCCCCTCTTTTTCGGTCTTTTCAACGAGATCCTTCTCTGATCTTGCATACCGGTCTCCCATCTTCCGATCTCTGTTATTCCGATATTTCCCTTAATCAGTCCCGGTCCGGTCAAAGCATTAATTCCCCTCGATTCCCAAAGCGTCCGCTTCGTTTTCTACTTAGCAATAAATGCCCGATTTTCCCTATATATACCCCCTGACAGAGGAGACTTTCTTCATTCGATTTCCCTCTCTTCCTTCTTACTTTCCAGTTCTAGCTGCTCCGGCAGATGTTCCGGCCATGATTGTGGCTGTTGATCCCTTTCCGATGGACCTCTTTATTCCCCGACTGAAAATTTATGACCCCGGTGCTCGAATAATCGTGATAACCTTATCTGATGATGGTGAGAGAACTGGATCAATTAACCGATCTGGATCGCGGACCTTGATCTTGCCGATCTCGAGTCGTTCAATCGGTATAATCGGTGAACCGATTTCAGCCGAGAAGACTACTAATGTTCTGTCGCCCCTTAGCGGTTGTTCTTCCAAGTTTATTCAGCTTCTCTCCACATTGGGTGTTCCGACGGCAGCTTTCCTTCACATTGGGTGTTCCGACAGCGGCTCGGTTCCGGTCGATGACATCCTTTGGATCAGTCACAATGTTGACTTTGACATAGGCCCCCTTTTAGATGGGATGTTCCACCGGTCTCTGACATCGCCCAAATGATGTAGTCCAATTTCAATGTAATCTGATCTCTAGAAATCACAGAAATGATGTAGTCCAATTTTAATGCAATCCAATCTCTAGAGATCGCCCAAATGATGTAATCCGATCTTTTGGAAATAAAGATCTTATTTGTCAATTATCATTTTATTATTATTGCATTAATTATTTTCTGATCTCTGAAGTATTTACCCGATCTGACCTTTAATTTAAATGACACTAAACTGATCCGCCATTCAAAAGGTTTATCTTAATCTGTCGATCTCTAGTTAGCCGATCTCTTTATGGAACTTCTGGGATATTCATGAGATGTCAGAAACAGCTGGCAGATCTCGCTGACCGATGCACCGCCTGGGATGCCGTGAGCATTAAATGCTCGGACGAGTATAAATAGGGGTGGGGGTTAGCCATTTGTTCTCTTGTGTCATTTTTAGCTTCTCGCGAACAACTTTGAAATTCTCTTGTTTTCTCAAGCTCTTCCGACTCCGATCAAGCTCCAGTAAGGGTTTAGATCCTTCTTTTAGTTTAAATTCTTTATTTCCTTTGAAATGAACGACATCGAAGGTCAGAGAGCAGCGAGTCCTCCTTCTATCCAGTTCTCGTGGTCATCTGATGAAGTTGAGGTGGTCGGGCCAGGGGCGCGACCTGAACCTCCTAGAGTCTCCGTCCCAGCTCGGGAACAAGGGACGTCATCAAGGCATGCGCCTTCTTCAGGGAGAGAGAATCTTCCCATGGACGAGCTGCCATCGGTCCTTCAAGAAACCGATCTGCAGTCATTCAGCCAGGAGTACAACATTGAGCCCGATTCATATGAACTTATCCGGTGTCACGGCGATCTCCGGGCCGATCATTTTTTCGAAGAGAATGACATGATTATGGTATACGAAGAACAGTTGAAAGTCGGGCTGCGGTTCCCTCTTGACGACTTCTTTAAGGAAGTCTTAAAATTTTTCCAAGTGTGCATAGCTCAAGTTCACCCGAACTCGTGGCAGATCTTAGTAGCCTTTCGAGGCCTCTGCCGAGCTAAGGGATTCCGTCCTACGCCTAAGGTATTCACCAAACTGCATAGATTAACTCGTCGAAAGGACAACGAGTACTGGTTTTTCCAGGCGAAGCCACATTGCAGGCTCTTCATCGATCTGCCCTTCTCCCTGAAAAACTGGAAGAACCTCTTCTTCATTCTAAGGAGCAAAATTCCGAACGGCTTTGAGGGTTTCCCTCGTAGCTGGCTACACCAAGGCCCTTTAATTCCGAAGCGTCTTGTATTGAATAGGGAAGAGGGTGCCATGGTGATGGAGTTGAAGGAGCAGGCGTCCAGAGAGAAACTCTCTTGCTTGGATGCAGTGACCGCTGAGCTGCACCATTGGACTATGGAATTGATCACCGGCCAAGATCGCAGGCTCCAGCTCTCTGACCTTGGCATCGGTATTTCCTACATCTCAGATCTCAGGACCTTAGCGATCTCACTGACCTCTTCTTTGTGCAGGTATGGCAAGCGGCGAAGCCTCCAAGGAGAGCCGGAAGTGAAAGAGGGTGATCTCCCGAAAGGTACGGGAGATGAAGCGAGTTGAGGAAATGCAGACACCCAGGCATGAGCCCAGGGAAATACAAGAAGGCTCGTCTCAACCTTCGGGACCGGTGATCGCTGAAGTGGTCCGATCCCCTCCTCGCCGGGAAGTGCCACCTCTACCTCCTCCAGTCGCTCCGAATGTAGAAGAGGGTTCTTCTCAACCTAACGTGAGGACTATCTCCCGCGGTGCCCAAGTCTTAGTCCACTCACTGGAAAAGAATCGTACGGTTCGAGAAAACCCTGGTTTTGCTAAGGTTTTGGCATCCTCTATCTGTCTCCGAGAAGATCGGGATAGGCTGTCTCCAGATAACCTTGATGATATCCTGACCCGATCCATAAGCCTGAACGTGGAGTGCCTGGTGAACCAGCACATCATATGGGAGAAGGTGCATCGCCTGGGTAAAGAGGTCGAGAGGATGGGTCATGAGGCAGCTTCCCTCCGATCTCAACTTTCATCCGCTCAGGGCTACATATCTCAACTTGAGGGGCGAATGAAGTTTTATGAGGACAAGTTGGCCAAGCAAGGTCACGTTTTTGAAGAAGTGCAAGCGCTCCGGGCCGATGAAGCTGCTCAACTCGCTCACCTTGCTAAGGAGCTCAAGGTGAAAGAGGAAGAGATAGTGACTGGAGTGGCCGGCGCTTACGTGAATGCTCACAGAGATCTCCTGGCTGAGCTCAAGAAGCGTTACCTCGAGGAGGACTTCTCCTGGATGGCCAACCTGGCTCTCGAGGATGAAGGTGAGGAGAGTGAGGAGGAGGCTGAGGGTGAGAGAGGGGACGGACAAGATGTAGATTAGGCTGGGGGTGATCCTCCAGCTGAATAACTTGTACAAATTCTTAAAATGAAATGAAATGGAATGCCTTTTTTGTTCGATGAATGGTCGTGATCGAAAAATTTCTAAATTATTTAAACACTTGATTGTCTGAGTATGTTGAAATAACTGAAAGTGATTATTAACCTAAGTATGAGAGATCGGAAAACACAATGAGCATGAGATCGGTAGGGAACCAACGCTAAACGGGACTTGATTAAAATTAAAAATTTGGGCTTGAACATTTAAGATCGGGATCATCATTAAACCGGAACAGAACCTTTGATTATTCTTAAACTTTTGAAAGGGAGATCGGCAACAAAAATGGTAACAAAGATCTAGTGTCAGTTCAATTTCGTTTGTCAACAGAGATCAGGAATATACTTGACTGGTCAGGAGATTCGACAATGGGTTTGAGAGATCGGTGAGTGATTTAATAGACCGGTAAGGCTTTGACTAATGTGAGGACTTAGCATTGATTCAATTCCTTGTGAGGAGAGATCGGAAATGTGGTTATCTAGCACAGAGAGATTTAGTACTGGGGATCGGTTTCAAAGTTTATTAATTCAGATCGCCAAAATATGGTGTCGACAGCTGCCCCTCTTTACATAATTTCTATTAAAGGGAAAATTTTTCCCGTGTAGGAATTATGTAAAGATTCAGACCCATATTTTGGACGATTAGGTGTTCGAAGTTAGGGAACTAAGGCATACCTAAGTTAGTGACCTAGAGATCGGCAACAGAAGTTAAAACACTAGAAAATTAAAATCAACTTGGATCAAGGAACCAGAGGTTGATAACAAGAAATTTAAATTGCATGAAATTAAAATCAACTTAGATCAAGGAACCAGAGGTTGATAACAGGAAATTTAAATGCATGAAATTAAAATCAACTTAGATCAAGGAACCAGAGGTTGATAACAGGAAATTTAAATGCATGAAATTAAAATCAACTTAGATCAAGGAACCAGAGGTTGATAACAGGAAATTTAAATTGCGGGAAATTAAAATCAACTTAGATCAAGGAACTAGAGGTTGATAACAGGAAATTTAAATGCATGAAATTAAAATCAACTTAGATCAAGGAACCAGAGGTTGATAACAGGAAATTTAAATTGCGGGAAATTAAAATCAACTTAGATCAAGGAACCAGAGGTTGATAATAGGAAATTTAAATTGCGGGAAATTAAAATCAACTTAGATCAAGGAACCAGAGGTTGATAACAGGAAATTTAAATGCATGAAATTAAAATCAACTTAGATCAAGGAACCAGAGGTTGATAACAGGAAATTTAAATTGCGGGAAATTAAAATCAACTTAGATCAAGGAACCAGAGGTTGATAACAGGAAATGTAAATCAACTTAGATCAAGGAACCAGAGGTTGATAATAGGAAATTTAAATGCATGAAATTAAAATCAACTTAGATCAAGGAACTAGAGGTTGATAACAGGAAATTTAAATTGCAGGAAATTAAAATCAACTTAGATCAAGGAACCAGAGGTTGATAACAGGAAATGTAAATTGCAGGAAATTAAAATCAACTTAGATCAAGGAACCAGAGGTTGATAACAGGAAATTTAAATTGCAGGAAATTAAAATCAACTTAGATCAAGGAACCAGAGGTTGATAACAGGAAATGTAAATTGCACTTACAAAGCAAGCCTAATCCGGACACAAGAAATTTCTCCCCAATGAAGTGTACTTAACAGAATCTCGAAGGCCAATGATGAATGGAGGATAAGTTGCAAGACTTGACCTATGGCCTCATTTCTTCTAATGCCCCATTTCTGTTTTTTCGACTTTCTCCCGAAAAGTACCCTTGTGGGTTTTCACTTCCCTTTCGTCTATATGACTAGAAGCGCTCTTCCGGGTTTTCACCTCTAGTTTTTTTTTTTTTTTCTCACTTTTTCAGGACGACCTTCCGGGTTTTCATCCTTCACTCATTTTACAGAAAGCGCCCCTACGGGGTTTTCGCCTTCTTTCACACATTTTGCTAGGAGCGCCCTTTCGGGTTTTTACTCCTACCCCTTTTCTTCCAGGTCATTTCCTGCAAATCTCATGAAGGAACGGAAGCGTGAAAAACACAAGATTATACCATTGAATTCAAAAATTTTCACCTAGGGTCACATGCACCATGCAAGATTTATTTTTATCTATTTGATTTCAATGATAAACAACATATTAAAACTATTTTAATATGTTTTTGGATCTGTATTTGCCATTTAAGATTTTAAAATTAATCAAATTAATTTTAGAACCCTAGATTAAATCAAGAACGATTACACTAACCTCTTGATGTGCTGCAATGTTCGCGCTTTGAGATTCGTCTTCAGGACACCAGATGTTGTCCCTCTAGCTTGTCCACACCAAGAACACCTATGGCAGCCCTTGAACAGCTTCTAAAGCCTTTTCTATTAATTAGAAATTCAAGTTCTGACTTTTAAGAGATTAGAGATGCAAACAGGACACTAGAAACAATTTCTAGTGTTCTTAATTCAAGAGATTGATGGCTAATCTCTTTGAATTGATGAGAGATGAAGAGAAATAGCTGGAGAGGCTCAAAGTGGCGTGACATATGAGAGGAGAGGCTGCTGGTTATGTTTTCTTTTCATAACCACACTTAAATAGCTAGGTTAACACATTAAACCCTAGCCACATGTCACCTTTTGATTAGCTCTAGGTTTAAGTGACCCAATCACATTGTGCCAAGTGTCAAACCTATATTTAATCTTGATTTTAATCATCTTACATGATTAAAAAAAACATTTGGCAAGCTTATGTGTTATGCCATGTGTCACCATCTCATGGTGCCACGTGTCACACTGTGAAATGACCAAAATGCCCCTATGTCTTAATTTTGAGTTCTTAACCCAAAATAATTATTTTCTTCTTCTAATTAATTTATATCAAATATAAATTAATTAATTAATCTCTATTAATTAATTTCTCATCAATTAAATTCATATTTAAACACTTTAAATATAAATTTAATTTATACTACACATCCAATAATCTAGATTTGGTTTCAAGTCATGCTAGGACTTTGCAATTTAATTGCAAACCAAATCTATTTAATTAATCAATTAAACTTTTTAATTAATTAATTAAATCATATTTAAATAGGTGATAACTTGTGTATGTGTGTGACTTACTAGGCTCATCACTAATTGGCAATGAGACATGATATCAACTCTTAATATCATCAGAACTCTTTCTTACCATAAATGATTTCTCTAAATCATTTTATGAACCTCATAGACCATGGTTAACACCTAGCATAGCATGCCATGGCCACCCAATTAGTAATAAGGTTTACCTTAAATGAACCTATAATCATATGTTACCATGCACTAGAATCTCTCTGCATAAAATCCCAACTCAAGCCGAGTCATGGTTTATGTCAAACTCCATTTGCTATGAATATTATGTTCTCTTTTAATTCCAGTTCTTGATTAAAAGATTTTTCTCATCGTAAACTCTTTCTCAATAAATCTATCTGTCTCTGCCAGAACTTGAAACATCAAGAACAATTAAATGAACATAGGATTTTAACTCTATTTACTTAGAGGAACAGATTCCATCTTGATCAACACCTACCTCCATATATAACTAGCAGAGCCAACACATGCCCATATACCCATACATAGTACAAGTATGAAAGCGATCAAACTCAAACTACCTATATACAAGATAACTGCTATCTCAAGTCTAAAGATTATATGCACCGATATGATTTATGACAAAACATTGACAAGAGTAAACTCCATGTGCTTGTCATAAGTGTCACTGGTTCGGCCTACTTATCATTTATAAGTGCCTATCAAGTTTGTTATATGGCATGAGACTCACCATTCCATCTTATTTATATCTCATATAAATAACTTGGGAACAAACATGAATACAATCTTTCTGGATAAGTCATGTCCTTATTATGAAGTATCCTCGATTGTGAACCTATTTATGATACTTTGTGCTAGAAATATTGTCACTCATATTCTTAACAACTTAAGAATAATATTTCTAACAAAATATCAATGGACCTTTTCTATTACACATAAATATATTATGTAAACGGAAAAGTGGAAATGCCTTTTATTAATAAAATATATACAAGATACATACTAAATGATATGCTCTAGGGCATACTACTAACAATCTCCCACTAGCACTAGAGCCATTCATTACAATACCTTAGACCCATCTTCTCAAGATGTCAGTCTAACTGAGCTTGTGACAAAGGCTTAGTGAATGAATCAGCTGAATTTTTTAGCTGATGTTATTTTTCTGCATGGCTATATTGCCTTGCCCAACTATATCTCTGATAATATGGTAGTGTCTTTCTATGTGTTTGGATTTTGGTGAGACCTTAGTTCCTTAGCCTATATGACTGCTCCATTGTTGTCACAGTGTAATGGAACTGCTGACTCAATGGAAGGAACTACTGTAAGTTCTGTCACGAACTTCTTTATCCAAACAGCTTCCTTTGCAGCATCTGATGCAGCAATATACTCAAATTTCGAGAGTGGAATCTGCAATGTGCTCGCTTGGAACTCTTCCAACCGATCGCACCTCCATTACAAATGAACACATATCCAGAGGTAGACTTTCTATCATCGATATCCGATTGGAAATCGTAATCGATAACCATCCAATTGCAAGTCTCCACCTCCATAAATCAAGAATAAATCCTTAGTTCTTCTCAAGTACTTAAGAATATTCTTGATGACTATCCAGATGTTCCAAACCTGATTGGATTGATACCGCTAGTCAAACTAACAAGATATGCGATATCCGCCTAGTACACAACATTGCATACATTAAACTTCCAATAGCCAAGCATATGGAATCTGCCATCTTATCTCTTTCTTCAGGTGTCTTTGGAGACATCTCTTTAGAAAGGTGGATACCATGTCTCACTGGTAACAATCCTCTCTTGGAATCAAGCATGTTAAACCTCTTTAACACCTTTTCCAAGTATAGACTTTGGAATAAACCAATTATTCTTTTCGCTCTATCTCTATAGATGCGAATCCTAAGAATATAGGTTGCCTCCCCTAAGTCTTTCATGGAGAATGTATTTGACAACCATACCTTTATAGTCGTCAACATACCTGTATCATTACCCATCAACAGTATGTCATCCACATATAAGACAAGGAAAGTGATAGCACTGTCACTAACCTTCTTATATACACATGGCTCATCCTCATTTTTGATAAAACCAAAAGATTTAATGGCTTCATCAAAACGGATGTTCCAACTCCTCGAAGCTTGTTTCAACCCATAAATGGATCGCTTTAGCTTGCATACCTTGGAACCATCTTGGGATTCAAATCCCCTAGGTTGTTCCATGAAAATGTTTTCTTCAATGTATCCATTGAGAAAGGCTGTTTTGACATCCATCTGCCAAATCTCATAATCATAGTATGCAGCTATTGCTAATAAAATCCTAATTGATTTAAGCATGGCAACAGGCGAGAAAGTCTCCTCATAGTCTATTCCTTGCCTTTGGCGAAACCCTTTCGCTACTAGCCTTGCCTTATAGGTCTCTACCTTTCCATCTGAACCAATTTTCTTCTTGAAAACCCATTTGTTCCCTATATGTACAATACCTTGTGTGGGTCAACAAGATCCCAAACTTGATTCTTATACACGGAATCAATCTCGGATTTCATAGCATCAATCCATTTTGAAGAGTCTATATCTGATATAGCTTCTTCATAGGTAAGTGGATCATCTCCATGATCTACTTCTTCATGAGTAGACAACTCTTGTTCTTCTTCATGAAGAAAACCATATCTCACTGGTGGGTGAGATACCCTGGTTGTTCTACGAGGAACAACTGTAGATGTTTCATCAATGGGTATAGTTTGACTAGATGGATCTATATCCATCTGATCTGTTGGTTGGTCAGAATTCTCCAATTCTAACTCTATTTGCATTCCTTTGCCTCCTTCTTGAACAAACTGTTGTTCAAGAAATGTGGCATCTCTACTTATCACAACCTTTTGTGAAGTAGGCAAATAAAAATAATATCCAAAACTATCTTTTGGATATCCAACAAATCGACCTTTTTCTGATCTGGTCTCCAATTTATCAGTGTTCAGCTTTTTGATATAAGCTGGACAACCCCAAATCTTAACATGCTTAAGACTTGGTTTTCTTCCATGCCATATCTCATAAGGTGTGGAAGAAACTGATTTTGATGAAATCCTATTCAGAATATACAAAGCTGATTCTAATGCAAATCCCCAAAAGAAGATTGGCATATCAGTATAGCTCATCATACTACATACCATATCCAATAGGGTACGATTTCTCCTTTCAGATACACCATTCAGCTATGGCGTTCCTGGAGGAGTCAGCTGAGAAACAATGCCATGCTCTCTCAAGTATTCATCAAATTCAGTACTCAAATATTCACCTCCACGATCTGATCGAAGAGCTTTAATACTCTTTCCTGTTTGATTTTCTACTTCAGATTTAAATTCTTTGAACTTTTCAAAGGATTCATGTTTGTATTTCATCAAATACAAATACCCAAATCTTGATTTATCATCAGTAAAGGTAATAAATAATGAAAGCCCCCTCTAGCCATTTCTTTAAATGGACCACATACATCACTATGTATTAGCTCCAAAATATTTTCAGCTCTTAGCCCTTGTCCAACAAAGGGTGATTTAGTCATTTTGCCCTGAAGGCAAGATTCACAAGTTGGAGTAGGCTCAGAGCCCAATGAGGATAGAATCCCCATTTTCTCCGCTTTGCAATCCTATCTTCGCAACATGACATAACCTTAAGTGCCAAATATATTTTGAACTGAGTTGGTTTTCACCATGGCATTGCATTCATTTAGATTGCTATACTCGCCGATGGAAACACTTTCATCGCAATGGAAACACTTTCCGTTGGTAATGGAAACACTTTCCTGCTAAGTGGAAACGCTTTTCCTTTGCCTTTGTCACTTTGGTCTTCCTTTCTGCTTAGCTATTTTCTTGAAGGACCAGAATCGAGGTTTCTTTTTCTTATTGCCCTTCTTCTTGTTGGACTTTCCAGTAAGAAGATGCAACCAAAGCTACCTCTTTTCCTTTATTGCTGGCATATTCTTTTGGGCAATAACCAGATGTTGAGTAATTCAGCTAAGGTGCATTCTGTTTAGTCATATGGAAATTTGTCACAAAATTCCCAAAAGACTCGTGAAGGGATCAAGGATCAAATCCGCTTGTAGTTAGAAATCCATGTTGAAGTCAAGATGTTCCAACCGCTCAATCAGCCAATCATCTTGTGGACATGATCCCCAACATTCGTCCCTCGACATCCTCATACGGAATAATTGCCTAGATATCCCATACATAGCATTCCCGCCGTGCTCACCATACAACTCTTGTAGGTGAAGGAGGATCTCACTCGCACTGCATGTTCTCATGTTGCTTCAGAACTCATTACTCATAGAAGCAAGCATGTAACACTTAGCTCTCATATCATGCTCCTTCCACTTGTCCAAAGTTTCATGTTCCTCTTGTGTGGCCTCGAGGTAAGGGACCAGAACATTTGAATCTAGAACATATCCTATATGTTCAAGGTTCAGACAAGTTTCAAATTTCTTAGCCAATCGCATGATTAGGTCCTGTCAACTCTGTGATCAAGTATGCTTGCAAGGATATTGGATGGTGGTGGTTGTTTTGTGCTCATTTTTATCGTAAAATTAATCGCAGAAAATAACCAGATTAATTAGTAAATGTATCATGTAATTAACCAAAATGATTATGGTCTTTTAATCAAATTGGTCCTCCCACTAACTTAGCGAATCCTACACTTCCAAAGTAGAAAACGGAAATCCTAGTTTGATGGATTTCTAGTGGGTGATTGAATTCTTATAATTCTATTGATCATCCTCTGGTACATCCATTATTGGAATTACAATAAACTATAAGTGAGCAACTCCTTGCCCATCACATCTCATGTGAGGTTCAATCCTTTACCTAGCCCCTAATGCTCAAAATCTCATGTACATCCATTATTGACTTATCTTGCATTAGTTAAGTTGATCCCATTGAGCCAGTAATTATGCAAATAATTTTAATGTCCTCAGGTACATCCAATATTGGCCACTAAACCATTTACATATTTACAACATCTCATGCTTAACAATTATTCTTAAGAAAATCTCTTAAATAAATTGCATCTTATGCAACTATTTAAAATTTCTTAAAATAATTGCCCCAATGGAGGGCCTATGTTATAATTACTTTAATTATAGCATTTCCAACTTAATCATTTGTTTGGAAGATTTTATGGTCATTTTATTTACTATTAAGGTCTCACTTTGCACATTATCCATTTAGCATGCATATATCATATAATTGCATACATTCCCATACATCTCATGCATTCATGGATAAGCAGTAAATATGGTATGATCATGGACTTTCTAAGGGATTCAATTCTGAGCCACCAAGAATTGAATCAGGGCATTCCTAGGTGCATTTCATTCATTCATTTTACAAGAGTTGCTGAAGGAGTACATAATCAACACTTGATCTTGAATTCCTCCCACTGGTCCCACCAATGCTCTTGACCTCCTTGAACTTCTTGCAATCCAATATTACATAGTAATCCTTGGCATACCAAGGCGAATTTACAAGAACTTAAATAAATGAAATTACAACCCAAAAATATTATAAACTTAATAATACATGCCCAAAATAAATTAAAATAAATTAATTAATTTACAATCCCAAAGAAACATAAAAGAAATAAATCCAATCACATTGGTCTTTTATAGTCCATGATCACCCATCATGCATATCACTATTTAACAATTAAATAAAACATACATACTTAAATTAAATTGAATATCTCATATTCAACTTAAAAATCCAGATTTGAATATGATTCAAATAAATTTAAAATTCAGATTTGAATCTCATTCAAACAAATTTAAAAATTCAGATTTGAATCACATTCAAACAACTTCAAAAATTCAGATTTGAATCACATTCAAACATTTTTTAAAAAATCAGATTTGAATCACATTCAAATATTTTTTTAAAAATCAGATCTGAATTTTATTGATTCAATTTTAAAAAATCAGATTTAAATATGATTCAAACAACTTTAAAAATTCAGATTTGAATCACATTCAAACAACTTTTAAAATTCAGATTTGAATCACATTCAAATAATTTTTTAAAATTCTGATTTGAATCATAATTTAATTGTGTGATTAAAACAACTAATTAAACACTTTAATTAGTCAAAGAATAGGCCTTAGATCATACAACAATTGCAGAATTAAAAGCCAAACCTTGAACCACCCATGAAACCATTGTTTCGCCACCAATGGTGGCTTCACCATGTGTGACGCCACATCTCATGATCCAACCAGCAATGAATCTCTTGATCTCATGATCAAACACACAATTAAATTATATAATCAACAATCTAAATGGCAAATATAGTGGCTCTGATACCAATTGAAGGAACGGAAGCGTGAAAAACACAAGATTATACCATTGAATTCAAAAATTTTCACCTAGGGTCACATGCACCATGCAAGATTTATTTTTATCTATTTGATTTCAATGATAAACAACATATTAAAACTATTTTAATATGTTTTTGGATCTGTATTTGCCATTTAAGATTTTAAAATTAATCAAATTAATTTTAGAACCCTAGATTAAATCAAGAACGATTACACTAACCTCTTGATGTGCTGCAGCGTTCTGCGCTTTGAGATTCGCCTTCGTGACACCGATGTTGTCCCTCTAGCTTGTCCACACCAAGAACACCTATGGCAGCCCTTGAACAGCTTCTAAAGCCTTTTCTATTAATTAGAAATTCAAGTTCTGCCTTTTAAGAGATTAGAGATGCAAACAGGACACTAGAAACAATTTCTAGTGTTCTTAATTCAAGAGATTTATGGCTAATCTCTTTGAATTGATGAGATATGAATAGATATAGCTGGAGAGGCTCAATGTGGCGTGACAAATGTGAGTAGAGGATGCTTTTTATGTTTTCTGTTCATAACCCCCCTTAAATAGCTAGGTTACCACATTAAACCCTAGCCACATGTCACCTTTTGATTAGCTCTAGGTTTAAGTGACCCAATCACATTGTGCCAAGTGTCAAACCTATATTTAATCTTGATTTTAATCATCTTACATGATTAAAAAAACATTTGGCAAGCTTATGTGTTATGCCATGTGTCACCATCTCATGGTGCCACGTGTCACAATCGTGAAATGACCAAAATGCCCCTATGTCTTAATTTTGAGTTCTTAACCCAAAATAATTATTTTCTTCTTCTAATTAATTTATATCAAATATAAATTAATTAATTAATCTCTATTAATTAATTTCTCATCAATTAAATTCATATTTAAACACTTTAAATATAAATTTAATTTATACTACACATCCAATAATCTAGATTTGGTTTCAAGTCATGCTAGGGACTTTGCAATTTAATTGCAAACCAAATCTATTTAATTAATCAATTAAACTCTTTAATTAATTAATTAAATCATATTTAAATAGGTGATAACTTGTGTATGTGTGTGACTTACTAGGCTCATCACTAATTGGCAATGAGACATGATATCAACTCTTAATATCATCAGAACTCTTTCTTACCATAAATGATTTCTCTAAATCATTTTATGAACCTCATAGACCATGGTTAACACCTAGCATAGCATGCCATGGCCACCCAATTAGTAATAAGGTTTACCTTAAATGAACCTATAATCATATGTTACCATGCACTAGAATCTCTCTCATACAAAATCCCAACTCAAGCCGAGTCATGGTTTATGTCAAACTCCATTTGCTATGAATATTATGTTCTCTTTTAATTCCAGTTCTTGATTAAAAGATTTTTCTCATCGTAAACTCTTTTCTCAATAAATCTATCTGTCTCTGCCAGAACTTGAAACATCAAGAACAATTAAATGAACATAGGATTTTAACTCTATTTACTTAGAGGAACAGATTCCATCTTGATCAACACCTACCTCCATATATAACTAGCAGAGCCAATACATGCCCATATACCCATACATAGTACAAGTATGAAAGCAGATCAAACTCAAACTACCTATATACAAGATAATCTGTATATCTCGTGTCTAAAGATTATATGCACTGATATGATTTATGACAAAACATTGACAAGAGTAAACTCCATGTGCTTGTCATAAGTGTCACTGGTTCGGCCTACTTATCATTTATAAGTGCCTATCAAGTTTGTTATATGGCATGAGACTCACCATTCCATCTTATTTATATCTCATATAAATAACTTGGGAACAAACATGAATACAATCTTTCTGAATAAGTCATGTCCTTATTATGAAGTATCCTCGATTGTGAACCTATTTATGATACTTTGTGCTAGAAATATTGTCACTCATATTCTTAACAACTTAAGAATAATATTTCTAACAAAATATCAATGGACCTTTTCTATTACACATAAATATATTATGTAAACGGAAAAGTGGAAATGCCTTTTATTAATAAAATATATACAAGATACATACTAAATGATATGCTCTAGGGCATACTACTAACATCTCATAGTAAAGTACGTGAGGTTATCAATTGTCAAATCATAGTCTTATGGCAAAAATTTTAACTGATTAATAGCGCATTAAATAACGAGATTGCAGAAAGATAATGCTAAAGAGTGGGTATAAAGGGAAGATAAAAGTATAGGGAACGAAATGTGACTTTATTATAGCTTTAATAAAAACAAAGATAGAGTTTCAAAGGAAAAGGGTACAAGGATAGATCTCACATATTCCTTGTGGTTGGCTTTGAAATCCCTTAACTGCCATTATTTCAAGTCTTCTGAAGCCTCATGTCGTAACGGTTTCTTCTCCATCCTCGGTTTCATACCGCATTCCTTATTTCTCCATTTTGGTTCTTGGGACTCCTCTTTTTTTTCTTTTTCTTTTTTTTTTCACTTTTTTTTTCTCACTTTTTCAGGACGCCCTTCCGGGTTTTCATCCTTCACTCATTTTATAGAAAGCGCCCCTTCGGGGTTTTCGCCTTCTTTCACACATTTTGCTAGGAGCGCCCTTTCGGGTTTTCACTCCTATCCTTTTTTTTTTTTTTAGGCATAGTATCTCTTGACGGTGTCAGCATTCACAGGTCTTGGCAATTCTTCACCGTCCATGTGAGTCAAGATCAAGGCTCCCCCGGAAAATGCCTTTTTAACCACATAGGGTCCCTCGTAGGTTGGTGACCATTTACCCCGGGGATCGTTTTGATTCGACAGTACTTTCTTCAGAATCAGGTCCCCGGGCTAGAATTCGCGTAGGCGAACTCTTTTGTCAAATGCCCTAGCCATTCTCCTCTGGTACAACTGCCCATGACATGCTGCTGCTAACCTTTTCTCATCCAGCAAGTTTAATTGATCCAACCTTGACTGGATCCATTCTGACTCATCGATACCTGACTCCTTCAGAATCCTTAAGGAAGGAATTTCAATTTCAATAGGTAATACTGCTTCCATCCCGTAAACTAGTGAGTATGGAGTTGCCCCGGTTGAGGTTCTTATAGAAGTCCGGTATGCGTGAAGAGCATAGGGAAGCATGTCATGCCAATCCCTATATGTGACTGTCATTTTCTGGATTATTCTTTTGAGATTTTTATTTGCGGCTTCCACCGCTCCATTCATCTGGGGACGGTATGGGGAGGAATTGAGATGTCGGATCTTGTATTGATCACACAATTTCTGAATCTTAGGACCATTCAGATTCTTGGCGTTATCAGTGATGATTTTGTTGGGGAGACCATGCCGGCAAATGATGTTGTTTCTGAGGAATTTGAGAAACGTGTTCTGTGTAATATGGGCGCATGATGTTGCTTCGACCCATTTGGAAAAATAGTCGATTGCTACCAGGATAAACCTGTGTCCGTTGGATGCCTTAGGGTTGATGGGGCCAATCACGTCGATGCCCCACATTGCGAAAGGCCATGGCGAAACGAGGTTGAACAATTTGTGAGGTGGAACATTTATCGGATCTGCGTAGATCTGACACTTATGGCATTTTTGGAAATATTCGATGCAGTCCTTTTCCATGGTGGTCCAGAAATATCCCCGTCGTATGATTTGCTTAGCCATCATATGTCCATTAGTATGGGTGGCACAGTTTCCCTCATGAGTCTCAAAAAGGATTCTCTTCGCCTCTTTTGCATCCACACATCTCAATAATTCGCCGTTGGAGCTCCTCTTGTATAGGGTCTCTCCACTGGGGAAGTATCCCAATGCTAATCTCCGAATCATCCTCTTTTCATTTTTGCTTGCCCCCGAAGGGAATTCTCTGGTTTTGCAGTAGACCAGGATGTCATGATACCAAGGTTCATCATCAGGTTCAATCACGAAGCAATAAGCTGGCTCATTCCTTGTCTTAATCTTCAGTATCTGAGTCATCTGCCCTTCTTCGATTTGAGCCATAACAGCTAGAGTAGCTAAGGCATCAGCAAATTGATTCTTGTCTCTTCTAAGGTGAGTGAAAGAGATTTCTTCGAATTTCTTAGTCAGTTTCAGTAAGTATTTCTGATACGGGATTAGCTTAGGATCCTTAGTTTGCCATTCTCCCTTAACCTGATAAATGATCAGAGCTGAGTCTCCATACACCTTCAACTTTCTGATTTTCATTTCGATGGCAGCCTATAGACCCATCACACAAGCTTCGTATTCTGCAACGTTGTTGGTGCAGTCAAATCTCAACTTGATAGCTATCGGAAAGTGTTTTCCATCCGGGGATATCAACACAGCTCCAATTCCATTACCGGACAAATTGACAGCTCCGTCGAAATACATTTCCCATACATCGGCTGGCCCTTTTTCCTTGCAGTCTACTTCATTAATATGCTCATCAGGGAACTCAAAATCCAGGGCTTCATAATCCTGGATAGGATTTTTTGCTAGGAGGTCAGCGATCACGCTACCTTTCACCGCCTTCCGGGTCATGTAGACTATGTCATATTGGGAGAGTATGACCTGCCACTTGGCTATCCTGCCTGGCACGAATGGGCTTTCGAATACGTATTTGATAGGATCCATCCTAGACATAAGCCATGTCTTGTGATTCAACATGTAGTGCTTGAGGCAGTTCACCGTCCAAGCTAGTGCACAATAAGTCTTCTCTAAGAAAGAGTACCTCGACTCACAATCATTGAACTTTTTACTCAGGTAATAGATAGCCCTCTCTTTTCGGCCAGTGTCATCATGTTGTCTCAAAACACATCCCATCGAGTTCTATTGGACTGCCATATACAGGATCAGAGGCCTCCCCGCCACGGGTGGAACCAATACTGGTGGGCTTGACAAATACTGCTTGATTGTCTCGAAAGCCTCTTGACAAACTGAATCCCATTGAGTGGTATTGTTCTTTCGGAGCAGTTTAAAAATAGGCTCGGCCTTAGCGGTGAGATTGGAAATAAACCTTGATATATAGTTCAATTTTCCCAGGAAACTGCGTACCTCCCTTTCTATTCTTGGGGATGGCATCTCTTGAATAGCTCGAACTTTATCGGGATCTACCTCTATTCCCTTCTCGCTCACTATGAATCCCAACAATTTCCCTGACCTAGCTCCGAATATGCATTTGGCGGGATTCAGTTTCAACTGATATTTCCTGAGTCTCTCAAATACTTTCCTCACCACCTGCACGTGGCTCTCTTCTCCCCTAGATTTGATGATCATATCATCCACTATCATATCGTGGAATAATGTGACCATAGCGCGTTGATAGGTAGCACCGGCATTCTTCATCCAGAAAGGCATGACCCGATAGCAAAATACTCCCCATTGAGTGATAAAAGCGGTTTTCTCTATGTTTTCCTTATCCATTGGGATTTGATTGTACCCAGATGCCCCATCAATGCATGAACATCTGCCCAATCCTGCCGCATTGTCTACTAACACATCGATGTGCGGGAGAGGGAAGTCATCCTTTAAGCTTGCTCTATTAAGATCTCTGTAGTCAACACACACCCTAACTCTCCCGTCCTTTTTCATTACTGGGACGACGTTAGCTATCCATTGGGGGTATTTGACTACTTCCAGGAACCCAGCATCATACTGTTTCTTGACTTCATCCCGAACTTTGAGCAGTGTGTCAGGATTCATTCTTCTTAGTTTCTGTTTCACCGAGATTGTCCCTAGAATAAGGGGAATTTTGTGTGCCACTATCTGGGGGTCCAAACCAACCATATCATCATAGCTCCAGGAAAATACGTCCAGGAATTCTCTAAGCAAACTGATCATATCTCCCACTTCTTCACTCTCCACAACCTTAAGTTCCCTCTTTACTTCTTCCGTGCCTAGATTTATGGTGCGTGTTTCATCGCCACAAGGCACTAGGGAAGGTTCATCCTTTTCATCATTTTCTTCTGTGAGCTCCACCTCAGAATCACTTGAAGTAATGGAAGTTATAGGGGTTTCAAAATTAACCAGAGGAATTTCCGAGTTTATTGAATTATTAGGTGTTAGTTGATGAATGGTCCTGAATGAATGAAAATAGAATATATTATAAGGATGGATTTCAAATGGAGAAAAGAATTGGAAATAAATGCGCTATTAATTCATTAAAAATTTATGACATAAGAAAAGGGTCCATTTACAATGGTACACTTGTCATCATGGACAAAATGATCAAGTGCAGATAACCAAAGGTACTTTACTCGAAATTAAGTACAGGGATGTCCTCCACTGTCCAGTTGTCCAACTCTTACCCCTCAGCTATCGGCGAGACCAGAGCCTCATATAAGGAATCTAGGTGGATGACGTCAATGGACGGTTCATCAGGTGATTCTTCAACCTCTGTCAGATTTTCAATGACCGGTTCGGTGAAGATCTCCGCGATTCTCGGGACTACCTTCTCTTTTCCCATTTTTTGGTCAAATCTTTAATCCCGAAGCGTTTTCCTCATCCAGAATCGCCCATTCATAAGGGCATCTTCCTCATATCCCAAACCGCAGCGGCCTATCTTCTGGATAGTTGGTATGGGTTCAACGATTCCCTGTAATGTGGCGCCTAGGCCTTTGCCTTCTTTGTACCCACTCCTCGACATTATCTTGGCTACCATAGCCAGAGCCCCTTCATTTCTGGTTTCTTGCAACTCAAGGGCTTGGAAGGAGCTTTCTAACGACTCCTCGGCCACTTCCACATAAGGGAGTGATTGTGGCTTGGTGACCAAAATGGCTTCTTCACCTCTTACGGTGATGATTTTGCCGTCCATAATGTATTTTATCTTCTGGTGCAGAGTTGAGGGAACGGCATTCGCAGAATGGATCCAAGGCCTCCCCAGCAATATAGTGTAGGCCGGCTCAATATTCATCACCTGGAATGTGACGTTGAAGGTACATGCGCCAATTTGGAGTGGTAAATCAATATCTCCCAACACTTCTCTTCTGGTACCGTTAAAGGCTCTTACCACCATAGCACTTTGACGCATATCTGATTGATCAACTGGCAACCTAGCCAAAGTAGCCCTAGGGAGTACATTGAGAGCCGATCCGTTATCAATCAGTACCTTGGCTACTATACAACCCTTACATTTCACTGTCACGTGTAAGGCTTTAGTATGTGTTAGGCCTGCAGGATCTATCTCGTCTTCCGAGAAAGTAACAAAACTGGATGCCTGGATTTGTCCCACTATCTTCTCAAATTGCCCTGGAGTGATGTCGGGGTTTACAAAGGCCTGACCCAGGATTCTCTGCAAGGCTTATCGGTGCACTTCTGAACTCAGGATCAATGATAACAGTGAAATTCGGGCAGGTGTCTTTCTCAACTGCTCCACCACATCATACTCACTTTGTTTCATTATTTGGAGCAGCAGCTCCTCTTCTTCTTTATGTCCGGCAGGCTCCACTTCCCCTGTCTTCTCATCCTCCTCTTATGTATCCTTCGGTAACTCTCCCATTTTTACTTTCCCCTTCTTCTTTTCTTTCTCTTCGTTCCCGTAACATCTCCCACTTTGAGTTATAAACTCGACTTCTTGCTCAGGTGGGGAAGATTTTGTGGCAGCAACGGGCTGAAGATTAACCTGGGGAGTAGTACTGACGGTAGGTCCGGCATAAGTCATTTTAAAATGCTCATAAGGAGTAAAACATGGTTTTGGTGGCGCCGAAGGTGAGGCAAGATTAGGAGCTGATGTACTGCTTAACGCTCCTTGAGTGAAAACTTGGAAATTATAGTTCCAAGGAATAGCGTGAGTATTGGTGACAGGGAGCTGAGGAGGAGTTCGGATAACCGTCACTGGCGGTGAGGCTACTGGGGGTGAGAAGGTGATTTTGGGTTTAGAGGTAGAAGCATTCTGGCTGTATCTAGTTGTGTTCACTCCCCCTTCTGTTTTCGACCTTGTCCGGCACCTCAGAACTTTGAGGGATAATAAGTTCTGAACCTTTTGCTTGAATTTCTCACAGTTCTGCAGCTCATGATCAGCTGCCCCTCCATGGTAAGGACATCCCGCATCCTTTACTGATTTTGATGCCCGAGGGCAAAGGTATCCTTCCTTTATTGCCACGGCAAAAATATCCTCAAAGTGAGGAATCATCTTGTCTACCTCCGGTGTTGACCTCTCTCCGTCCGACTCTATCATATTTACACCATTGCCTGCATTATGGTTGGGCAATGGGTTTGAGGTAACATTAGGGAGGGAACCATTTCCCTCAATTTTCAGCCATCCGTTTCGGATTAAAGCGTGCACTCTCCCCCTAAGTGCTCCGCAATTGTCAGTTGAATGCCCTTGTGCCCCTCCATGATACTCACAACGGGCAATGGCATCATACCACCTAGGATATGGAGGCTGAATTGGGTCTATGGGAACTGGTACAATCTGGTTTATACCGACAAGGTATCGGTATATTTCACTGAGCGTGAGGGGAAGAGGTGGATCAGGGTTTCTCGGGGGTCTTGGGTTGTTTTGTGGTGGTCTTGGTTGAGCGGGAGGAGGAGGTGGTCTAGGTTGGTAATTTGTAGGTGGGGGATACTGTGGGCGCGGGTGTGGATAATTCGGGAAAGGAGGTGAAATGTTTGCGATGGTTTGGCCAGGAGGAGAAGAGTATGGTCGATAGTTATTTTGGGGAAGTGGGAAGTAATTATTCTGCCGAGTGATGGAATGCACATCACCCTCCTTTTTCTTGCCAAAATTGGTAGCCTTCTTTGCAGGGTTCTCAGCCAACTCCTGCAGTCGTCCCATTCTTAAATTGGCCTCTATTCTTTCACCGGCCTGAATGATGTCAGAGAATCTATTGGAAGTATTCCCAATCATTAAGTTGAAGTAAGGAGCCTTCAGTGTTTCGATGAATAGGGAGCAGAGTTCATTGTCGGTCACCGGAGGATATACTTCTGCAGCCTTTTCTCTCCATCTCTGGGCATACTCTTTGAAGCTTTCCCTGTCCCTTTGCACCAAATTTTGGAGATCTCTCCTTGTGGGGGCCACGTCACAGTTGAACTTATACTGTTTTAAGAAGGCGTCAGCTAAATCCTTCCAGGAGCGCAGTTCGCTCCTGTCCAATTGTATGCACCATCTCAGGGCTGCTCCTGAGAGGCTCTCATGAAAGAAGTGGATGAGAAGCCTGTCATCTTCTGTCAAGGCAGACATTTTGGCAATGTAGGTTGCCAGGTGAATGCGGGGATCTGAGTTCCCGGTGTACTTGTCGAAATCCGGGACCTTGAATTTAGGTGGCACTACCACATCAGGAACCAATCTAAGTGATGCCACATCGACTGAACCATACATATTCAGTCCTTCGATTGCTCTCAATCTCTCTTCTAGAGCAAATAGTTTTTCATTTTCTCTTGTCTTATTTTCTCCTCCCACTGCATGAAATGCTCCCCCAATTGGGATGTGAGGGGTAGAGTGGACTGGAGGGATTAGAATTGAAGGGTATGGGTCGGTGTTTGAAACGGTTGGGTAATGAGAGTAAGGTAGGTCATTATTCATGGTAGCCGGATTGACAGTGATTATCGGGTCCGGAATAGGTGACTGAAAGGTAAAAGAAGTTGAAGCCTGGTGAGGATCCATTATTGTAGGAGGTGGAGGAGGTAGTGGTAAGTTAGGTTCTGAAGCAGGCTTATTCTGGGACATTTCTCTCATTAGTCTCATAAGTTCCGAGACCTGATCCTTCAATTCGGAAACCTACCCTTATAGGTTCTGTACTTGTTCCTGATCTTCCATTATCTTCTTTGTTCGAGATCTTGTTAAGTACACTCTTTTAGGTTGAACCGTGTGCTTAGTCAGGCTTGCCTTGTTTGCAGCAATGTTGACTTTCTATAAGGAGTAAAAAAATTTTAATGAATTTGGAAACATAATTTTGTGGGGGTACTGGAGTATGAGCTGATTTGGACCAAAGTTTAGCATTCTGAACTTCTTCTACCGACTGACTCGAGGATGCCATGTTAAAAATGATGCTTATCCTTTTACAGACCTTAATTTGGTGATGCCTGCGGGAAAAACTTATTAGCAAGATAAATTCAGGTAATCTTGAATTATACTGTTGACAGAGTGATACCTACACATTTATTAGAGTAGGAAAATGTGTGGGTTTTCTTAACAGTATGATTCAAGATTATCCTTAAAAATAAGAACAAAATATCATAAACAGAATATGGTAAGAGTAAGTATGCCCCTTTTGTCCTAGGATAGGGAGACTCCTGATACCGGATGAGTACTACCTAATTGTATAGTTCTATCTTATAAGGTAGCTTACTACGGCTTTCAGCTATCGTGATAGTTTAGCTCAGGATCTAGTTTTCTAAGAGCCACAGGTTCCCAAATTGCCCCTACTATAAACAGTAGAGCCTCATTCTATCCCCATGATATTATCGAGAAAATTCCATGGATATCACAGTGAATAGAACGAGTTTCAATTTAAGCAGAAGCCTTCACGGATACTAACGGGGTAAAACCCATGGGTACCGCTACATGACTCCCTCCTACTTTCCTAAAAGGGTAAGAAAGCCCGGGTATAGGGCTGAAGTGTGTGAGGACATCGTGTGAGTGTTCAGTGTGTGAAGGGACATCTTTACCTCTTCCCAATTCAGGGGGATTTTATTTTCTTTTTTCTTTTTTTTTTTTCCTTTTTTTTTCAAACGAAGAGTACTGCAAGGAGTAAAACAAGCAAAACAAGCAAAACAGTTAGTAGGAAAAACAAAAAATTAACACATAAAATATTACCGGGTGAGCCCACCTAACTATAATTTGATTCAGAAATTAGATCTACTCTTGGACCTCTGGACCGGGGTCAAGTCGAATCGTCCCCAGTGGAGTCGCCAAGCTGTCGCAAGGGATTTTGCGGTCGCCTGAACGAAACCTCACCGAAGTGGAAAAGAATGAGGAGTCGCTACCTTAGTTTTGAGGGAAACTAAAGAAAACCACTTGTGAAGATAAATTGAAATAAAACCACTTCAAAACAGAGATTCTAAGTTCGGGGTCCGTAAACGGGTGGGAAAGGTGTTAGGCACCCCACCTCGTCCCTTAATAAGGATAAGTAGATTTAACTTCGTATTTTATAAATTAGTTAGGAGGGCTTGAATGGAAATGTTAATCCTTTTAACAAAAAGGAATATTTAATTTTTCACTAAGTTTGGATTACCCAGATACATAAGTAAATGAGATAACCTTAGTGAGTTACTGTTGTATATTAGTTTTGTTTGAAGGGCTATTTTATTAGAATTCAATTTTTGGAATTGGATGAGAACTCTCCTTCAATCTCTTTTGAATATTTATTTAAATTTTAGATTGAGAACCGAATAAGAACTCTCCTCCGATCTCTTTTAATATTTATTTGAATTTTAGATTGAGAACCGGATAAGAACTCTCCTCCGATCTCTTTTAATATTTATTAAAATTTTTAAGCTTGAGAAACGGATAAGAACTCTCCTCTGATCTCTTTAATATTTATTAAAATTTTTAAGCTTGAGAAACGGATAAGAACTCTCCTCCGATCCCTTTAGTATTTATTAAAATTTTTAAGCTTGAGAAACGGATAAGAACTCTCCTCCGATCTCTTTAAAATTTTTAAGCTTGAGAACCGGATAAAAACTCTCTTCCGATCTCTTTTAAATATTTGCTGAAATTCTGGTTGAGGATCGGATAAAGACTCCTTTCTGATCTCTTCTATTTAAACGGTAGTCAGATAAGGGTCTTTCCGATCTCTCTAAATTTTACCTATCGAGAGGACCTAAGGCTAAGGGTTCTGACGTTCAAAGTTGTCAGGGGGTCTGCGCAAGACCTCTTTAACTTATTGGTACCTTAGGACTGGGCAGGGGATGCCGAACCGAATCCTCCGACCTTCCTATATGGTCGCCTCACTAGCATTTTTGGTAGCCGATCTATTCCATTTAGTTACCCGGGTTTTGGTTTTTCTCGTCTTAGGACGTCTTGCCCTATAACCTATTGAGTTATTCTAGTGACTCAGCTTTACCATTTTCCAGGTTTATTATTCAGACCCTTCATTATTTCAAAAGGACTCTTAAGTTGCCGTTACCTACATCTCATTCAACTACCTATGTATCGCTTGGAACTAGATGACTTACGCTCAGAAATAATACAGATTAACAAAGGTATCGACACGGAAATAAACTAGAGCACAACCTTTCTTTATATCTTTCTAGCGTGATATGAACTTAAAGAAAATATCATACATAAAGAAAGAAGAATGGGAATGCGTAGAATAAAAACTAAACTTAATAAAATGGCAACATGAATACTGACCTGTAAGGAGTCGATTCTAGTGAACTAACCGAGAATCACAAAACGCAATAAGATTGCAAGTTGATAGTCGGGAGACTAAGGTTCGCCTTGGATAAAAGAGTGCTTCACTAAATGCAATTGAGTCAGAATTATACCCGAGTTTAAATGAGATTGAGCATGGGCGATGGAAGTGAAAATAAAGATAACAAGGAACTGAAAAATGTGAACGCTACGGGATAATGAACGAGCTGAAAATGGAGAGTTTCAGTGTTCCAAATCTTTTAAGAAAACACTTCAGAAAACTGGTTCCAAAAGTTCTTCTTATGAAAGCAGAGTAACGATCTGAATTAAATTTCAGAGTTCTTCCGCTATAGTAACTTCCTTTTTTTTTGTCCGTCCAATAGTTTTCATGCAGGTATTTATAGGAACCGGGTGCTCCCCATGAAGGGTTAGGATCTATTTTGAGGGAGATGGAGGGTCAGGATTTCGAAGGACATGATCTGAGGCTCAGGAATTAAAGAGGATCAGAACGGACGGCTGAGATCCCCTTCAGAATTTTTGTCATTTTCTTCTTCTAATCTGACGGTCCTAAATTTTCTTGTCCAGGGCGATCCGAGGGCTGGGAGTGAAGGGCGCTGATTTTGTCATCTTCTTCTTTGATCTAAGGGCCTTGGACTCGTCCTTACAAGTTGGATCAATGGTGGAGATTGGAAGGTACAATGCTGTCCTGACTCACGCATGTCAGAAATGCAGGCGATTCTGGGGCGTGTGCTTGAGATTTCTCCTGCAACGCTTTAACTACCTTGGCTCTGATTATGACGATAATTGCCAGGAGCTGTCTTATTCTCTTTGTCTCCCGACCTCCCCTCTTTTCCGATCTTTTCAACGAGATCCTTCTCCGATCTTGCATACCGGTCTCCCATCTTCCGATCTCTGTTATTCCGATATTTCCCTTAATCAGGTCCGGTCCGGTCAAAGCATTAATTCCCCTCGATTCCCGAAGTGTCCGCTTCATTTTCTACTTAGCAATAAATGCTCGATTTTCCCTATATATACCCCCTGACAAAGGAGACTTTCTTCATTCGATTTCCCTCTCTTCCTTCTTACTTTCCAGTTCTAACTGCTCCGGCAGATGTTCCGACCATGATTGTGGCTGTTGATCCCTTTCCGATGGACCTCTTTATTCCCCGACTGAAAATTTACGACCCCGGTGCTCGAATAATCGTGATAACCTTATCTGATGATGGTGAGAGAACTGGATCAATTAACCGATCTGGATCGCGGACCTTGATCGTGCCGATCTCGAGTCGTTCAATCGGTATAATCGGTGAACTGATTTCAGCCGAGAAGACTACTAATGTTCTGTCGCCCCTTAGCGGTTGTTCTTCCAAGTTTATTCAGCTTCTCACCACATTGGGTGTTCCGACGGCGGCTTTCCTTCATATTGGGTGTTCCGACAGCGGCTCGGTTCCGGTCGATGACATCCTTTGGATCAGTCACAATGTTGACTTTGACATAGGCCCCCTTTTAGATGGGATGTTCCACCGGTCTCTGAGATCGCCCAAAAGATGTAGTCCAATTTCAATGTAATCTGATCTCTAGAAATCACAGAAATGATGTAGTCCAATTTTAATGCAATCCGATCTCTAGAGATCGCCCAAATTATGTAATCCGATCTTTTGGAAATAAAGATCTTATTTGTCAATTATCATTTTATTATTATTGCATTAATTATTTTCCGATCTCTGAAGTATTTACCCGATCTGACCTTTAATTTAAATGACCCTAAACCGATCCGCCATTCAAAAGGTTTATCTTAATCTGTCGATCTCTAGTTAGCTGATCTCTTTATGGAACTTCTGGGATATTCATGAGATGTCAGAAACAGCTGGCAGATCTCGTTGACCGATGCATCGCCTGGGATGCCGTGAGCATTAAATGCTCGGACGAGTATAAATAGGGGTGGGGGTTAGCCATTTGCTCTCTTGTGTCATTTTTAGCTTCTCGCGAACAACTTCGAAATTCTCTCGTTTTCTCAAGCTCTTCCGACTCCGATCAAGCTCCGATAAGGGTTTAGATCCTTCTTTTAGTTTAAATTCTTTATTTCCTTTGAAATGAATGGCACCGAAGGTCAGAGAGCGGCGAGTCCTCCTTCTATTTAGTTCTCGTGGTCATCTGATGAAGTAGAGGTGGTCGGGCAAGGGGCGCGACCTGAACCTCCTAGAGTCTCCGTCCCAGCTCGGGAACAAGTGACGTCATCAAGGCATGCGCCTTCTTCAGGGAGAGAGAATCTTCCCATGGACGAGCTGCCATCGGTCCTTCAAGAAACCGATCTGCAGTCATTCAGCCAGGAGTACAACATTGAGCCCGATTCATATGAACTTATCCGGTGTCACGGCGATCTCCGGGCCGATCATTTCTTCGAAGAGAATGACATGATTATGGTATACGAAGAACAGTTGAAAGCCGGGCTGCGGTTCCCTCTTGACGACTTCTTTAAGGAAGTCTTAAAATTTTTCCAAGTGTGCATTGCTCAAGTTCACCCAAACTCGTGGCGGATTTTAGTAGCCTTTCGAGGCCTCTGCCGAGCTAAGGGATTCCGTCCTACGCCTAAGGTATTCGCCGAACTGCATAGATTAACTCATCGAAAGGACGATGAGTACTGGTTTTTCCAGGTGAAGCCACATTGCGGGCTCTTCATCGATCTACCCTCCTCCCTGAAAAACTAGAAGAACCGCTTCTTCATTCTAAGGAGCAAAATTCCGAACGGCTTTGAGGGTTTCCCTCGTAGCTGGCTACACCAAGGCCCTTTAATTCCGAAGCGTCTCGTATTAAATAGGGAAGAGGGTGCCATGGTGATGGAGTTGAAGGAGCAGGCGTCCAGAGAGAAACTCTTTTGCTTGGATGCAGTGACCGCCGAGCTGCACCATTGGACTATGGAATTGATCACCGGCCAAGATCGCAGGCTCCAGCTTTCTGACCTCGGCATTGGTATTTCCTACATCTCAGATCTCAAGACCTTAGCAATCTCACTGACCTCTTCTTTGTGCAGGTATGGAAAGCGGCGAAGCCTCCAAGGAGAGCCAGAAGCGAAAGAGGGAGATCTCCCGGAAGGTACGGGAGATGAAGCGAGTTGAGGAAATGCAGACACCCAGGCATGAGCCCAGGGAAATACAAGAAGGCTCGTCTCAACCTCCACCTCCTCCAGTCGCTCCGAATGTAGAAGAGGGTTCTTCTCAACCTAACGTGAGGACTATCTCCTGCGGTGCCCAAGTCTTAGCCCACTCACTGGAGAAAAATCATACGGTTCGAGAAAACCTTGGTTTTGCTAAGGTCTTGGTGTCCTCTATTTGTCTCCGAGTAGATCGGGATAGGCTGTCTCCAGATAACCTTGATGATATCCTGACCCGATCCATGAGCCTGAACGTGGAGTGCCTGGTGAACCAGCACATCATACGGGAGAAGGCGCATCGCCTGGGTAAAGAGGTCGAGAGCATGGGTCATGAGGCAGCTTCCCTCCGATCTCAACTTTCATCCGCTCAGGGCTACATATCTCAACTTGAGGGGCGAATGAAGTTTTATGAGGACAAGTTGGCTGAGCAAGCTCACGCTTTTGAAGAAGTGCAAGCGCTCCAGGCCGATGAAGCTGCTCAACTCGCTCACCTTGCTGAGGAGCTCAAGGTGAAAGAGGAAGAGATAGTGACTGGATTGGCCGACGCTTACGTGAATGCTCACAGAGATCTCCTGGCTGAGCTCAAGAAGCGTTACCCTGAGGAGGACTTCTCCTGGATGGCCAACCTGGCTCCCGAGGATGAAGGTGAGGAGAGTGAGGAGGAGGCTGAGGGTGAGAGAGGGGACGGACAAGATGTAGATCAGGCTGGGGGTGATCCTCCAGCTGAATAACTTGTACAAATTCTTGAAATGAAATGAAATGGAATGCCTTTTTTGTTCGATGAATGGTCGTGATCGAAAAATTTCTAAATTATTTAAACACTTGATTGTCTGAGTATGCTGAAATAACTGAAAGTGATTATTAACCTAAGTGTGAGAGATCAGAAAACACAATGAGCATGAGATCGATAGGGAACCAACACTAAACGGGACTTGATTAAAATTAGAAATTTGGGCTTGAACATTTAAGATCGGGATCATCATTAAACCGGAACGGAACCTTTGATTATTCTTAAACTTTTGAAAGGGAGATCGGCAACAAAAATGGTAACAAAGATCTAGTGTCAGTTCAATTTCGTTTGTCAACAGAGATCAGGAATATACTTGATCGCCAGAGATTCGACAATGGGTTTGAGAGATCGGTGAGTGATTTAATAGACCGGTAAGGCTTTGACTGATGTGAGGACTTAGCATTGATTCAATTCCTTGTGAGGAGAGATCGAAAATGTGGTTATCTAGCACAGAGAGATTTAGTACTGGGGATCGGTTTCAAAGTTTATTAATTCTGGGGATCGGCCAAAATATGGTGTCGACAACATATTTACAACATCTCATGCTTAGCAATTATTCTTAAGAAAATCTCTTAAATTAATTGCATCGTATGCAACTATTTAAAATTTCTTAAAATAATTGCCCCAATAGAGGGCCTATATTATAATTACTTTAATTAAAGTATTTCAAACTTAATCATTTATTTGGAAATTTTTATGGTCATCCTAATTACTATTAAGGTCTCACTTTGCACATTATCCATTTAGCATGCATATATCATATAATTGCATACATTCCCATACATCTCATGCATTCATGGATAAGCAGTAAATATGGTATGATCATAGACTTTCTAAGGGATTCAATTCTGAGCCACCAAGAATTGAATCAGGGCATTCCTAGGTGCAGTTCATTCATCCATTTTACAAGAGTTGCTGAAGGAGTTCATAATCAACACCTAATCTTGAATTCCTCCCACTGGTCCCACCAATGGTCTTGACCTCCTTGAACTTCTTGCAATCCAATATTACGTAGTAATCCTTGGCATACCGAGGCGAATTTACAAAAATTTAAATAAATGAAATTACAACCTAAAAATTATTACAAACTTAATAATACTTGCCCAAAATAAATTAAAATAAATAAATTAATTTACAATCCCAAAGAAATATAAAAGAAATAAATCCAATCACATTGGTCTTTTATATTCCATGATCATCCATCATGCATATCACTATTTAACAATTAAATAAAACATACATACTTAAATTAAATTGAATATCTCATATTCAACTTAAAAATCCAGATTTGAATAAGATTCAAATAAATTTAAAAATTCGGATTTGAATTTCATTCAAACAAATTTAAAAATTCAGATTTGAATCACATTCAAACAACCTTAAAAATTCAGATTTGAATCACATTCAAACAATTTTTAAAAAATCAGATTTGAATCACATTCAAACAATTTTTAAAAATTCAGATCTGAATATTATTCAAACAATTTTAAAAAAATCATATTTAAATATGATTCAAACAACTTTAAAAATTCAGATTTGAATCACATTCAAACAACTTTTAAAATTCAGATTTGAATCACATTCAAACAATTTTTAAAATTCTGATTTTGAATCAAAATTTAATTGTGTGATTAAAATTCTAATTAAACAATTTAAGTAGACATAGGATGAGCTTTTAGATCATATAACAATTGCAAATTAAAAAGCCAAACCTTGAGCCACCTATGGAACCACAAACCTTGCTCACCATTAGGTGTTCTCTTGCATGCCGCCAGACATCCATTGCAACTAGCAATGGATAAATCATCTCATGATCAAAATACACAATTAAATCATATAATCAACAATCTAAATGTCAAATATAGTGGCTCTAATACCAATTGAAGGAATGGAAGTGTGAAAAACACAAGTTTATACCATTGAATTCAAAAATTTTCACCTAGGGTCACATGCATTATGCAAGATTTATTTTTATCTATTTTATTTCAATGATAAATAATATATTAAAACTCTTTTAATATGTTTTTGGATCTGTATTTGCCATTTAAGATTTTAAAATTAATCAGATTAATTTTAGAACCCTAGATTAAATCAAGAACAAACACACTAACCTCTTGATGCACTGCAGTGTATTTGCGCCTTTGAGATTAGTCTTTAGGACACCAGATATTGTCCCTCTAGCTTGTCCACAACAAGAACACCTATGGCAGCCCTTGAATAGCTTCTAAAGCTTTTTCTTTTATTTAGAAAATCAAGTTCTGCCTTTTAAGAGATTAAAGATGTAAACAGGACACTAGAAACAATTTCTAGTATTTTTAATTCAAGAGATTGTTTGCTAATTTCTTGGAATGAATGAGAGATGAAGAAGAAAAGAAGGAAGAGGCAGCCAAGGGGTGGCGGCACCTTTGGGAGCAGCAGCTCGTGTTATTTTTTCTTTCATAACAATACTTATATAGTTAGGTCATCATTTAAAACCCTTGCCACATGTCACCTTCTGATTGGTTCCAGGTTTAATTGACCCAATCACATTGTGCCAAGTGTCAAACCTATATTTAATCTTAATTTTAATCATCTTACATGGTTAAAAAACATTTGGAAAGATTATGTGTGGTGCCACATGCCACCCTGTGAAATGACCAAAATGCCCCTGTGTCCTAATTTTGAGTTCTCAAACCAAAATAATTATTGCTCTTCTTCTAATCAATTTATATCAAATATAAATCAATTAATTAATCTTTATTAATTAATTTCTCATTAATTAAATTCATATTTAAATACTTTAAGTATAAATTTAACTTATACTATACATCCAATAACCTATATTTAGTTTTAAGTCATGCTAGGGACTTTGCAATCTAATTGTAAACCAAACCTATTTAATTAATCAATTAAACTCTTTAATTAATTAATTAATTAAATCGTATTTAATTAGGTGATAACATGTGTATATGTGTGACTTACTAGGCTCATCACTAATTGGCAATGAGATATGATATCAACTCTTAATATCATCAGAACTCTTTCTTACCATAAATGATTTCTCTAAATCATTTTATGCACCTCATAGACTATTGTTAACACTTAGCATAACATGCCATGACCACCTAATTAGTAATAAGGTTTACCTTAAATGAACCTATAATCATATGTTACCATGCACTAGAATCTCTCTGTTACAAAATCCCAACTCAAGCTGGAGTCATGGTTTATGTCAAACCCCATTTGCTATGAATATTATGTTCTCTTTTAATTCCAGTTCTTGATTAAAAGATTTTCTAATCAGAAACTCTTTTCTGATTAAATCTATCTGTCCTGGCCAGGAACATGAAACATCAAGAATAATTAAATGAACATAGGATTTTATCCCTATTTACTTAGAGGAACAAATTCCATCTTTGTCAGCACCTACCTCCATATATAACTAATAGGAGCTAACACATGCCCATATACCCATACACAGTACAAGTATGAAAGTAGTATCAAACTCAAACTATCTATATACAAGATAACTATGCTATCTCAGGTCTAAAGATTATATGCACTGATATGATTTATGACAAAATATTGACAAGAGTAAACTCCATGTGCTTGTCATCAGTGTCACTAGTTCAATCTACTTATCATGTATAAGTGCCTTTCATGTTTGTCATATGGCATGAGACTCACCTTTCCATCTTATTTATATCTCATATAAATAACTTGGGAACAAACATGAATACAATCTTTTTGGATAAGTCATGTCCTTATTGTGAAGTATCCTCGATTGTGAACCTGTTTATGATACTTTATACTAGAAATGTTGTCACTCGTATTCTTAACAACTTAAGAATAGAATTTCTAACAAAATATCAATGGATCTTTTCTATTAAACATAAATATATAATGTAAACGAAAAAGTGGAAATGCCTTTTGTTAATAAAAGATGTACAAGATACATACTAAATGATATGCTCTTTCGCATACTACTAACAATCTCTCACTTGCACTAGAGCCATTCATTATAATATCTTAGACCCATCTTCTCAAGATGTCAGTCTAACTGTGCTTGTGACAAAGGCTTAGTGAATGGATCAGCTGGATTTTTCAGCTGATGCTATTTTTTGCATGGCTATATCGCCTTGCCCAACTATCTCTCTAATAATGTGATAGCGCCTTTCTATGTGTTTGTATTTCTAGTGAGACCGAGGTTCCTTATATCCAAACAGCTTCTTTTACGGCATTTGATGCCGCAAAATACTCAGCCTCGGTAGTGGAATTTACAATCATACCCTGTTTGGAACTGTTCCAACTGACTGCACTTCCATTACAAACAAACACATACCCAGAGGTAGACTTTCTATTAATTTTATTAGTTTTTCTTTGATATTTCTAGTGTCAATTACATTTCAATAAACCTTTATTTATGTCTCAAAATTAAATTCTGAGGGTTCCCCATGGTCCTGGAGTCAGCAACGGCCTTCCTAGTGCGGTTACCCATTGCTGTGGTGCCGGCTCGTTTAACTTAGCTTCATTTTCTCTCTTTCATTTTTTTTTATTTTTCTTGTATTTTCTTTTTATTTATTTCATCATTATATGTCTGTTCACTATCACCGAAGTGTAGTTCCAGACATTCTGACTTGCCTGGACTGATATTTGGCCACTAAAGCAACAGAACGTACAGAACACATACAATGGGGATGTTACAACTCTTTCCCTCTAAATAAAAATTTCGTCCTCGAAATTTACCTAATGTAAAGAGCTGAAGGAACTGTTGCCTCATTGTCTCCTCGCTCTCCCATGTTGCCTCTTCCGTGTTGTGGTGTCTCCTTAGGATTTTCACCAGTAGAATTGTCTTGTTTCTGAGCTCTTTTACCTCTCATGCCAACATTTTAATTGGTTCTTCTTCATATGTTAGGTCAGGTTGTACCACAATTTCTTCTGCTGAGATGACATGTGAAGGATCTTATCTGTATCTTCTAAGCATCGAGACATGAAACACATTATGTATCTTGTCCAGCTCAGGTGGTAAGGCTAATTTGTAGGCTACTGGTCCCACACGTTCAATAACTTCATATGGGCCAATAAACCTAGGGCTTAATTTTCCCTTTTTCCCGAATCTCAGCACTTTCTTCCATGGTGATACTTTGAGAAATACCTTCTCGCCAACTTCATACTCAATGTCCTTTCTCCTCAAGTTAGCATAAGATTTATGTCGGTCTGAGGCAACTTTCAAATTGGCCTTTATCAGTTTCACCTTTTCCTCTGTTTGTTTTATCAGGTCTGGCCCCATTAGCTTATCTTCACCCAATTCAGTCCAACATACAGATGTTCTGCATTTTCTCCCATACAGTGCTTCATAGGGTGCCATTTGTATGCTAGCTTGATAGCTATTGTTGTATGTAAATTCTGCCAGTGGAAGGTATTTGTCCCAACTTCCCTCAAACTCAATAACACAACTTCTCAGCATATCCTCGAGGACCTATCACATATGTTCGGTTATTATTATCATTATTAGTTTAATTATTGTTTACAATAACTCAATGAGTTTTAGAATTTACCTGGATTATTCTTTCTGACTGTCCATTCGTCTGAGAATGAAAAGTCGTACTAAAATGGAGTTGTGTGCCCAAGGATTCTTGTAATTTCTTCCAAAATCTGGATGTAAACCTTGGGTCTCTATCAGATATAATGGAAAGCGAAATTCCATGTAGTCTAACTATCTCACTGATATACAATTTTGCTAGCTTTTTCAGTGAGTAGTCAGTACTGACTGGCAGAAAATGTGCTGATTTAGTCAACCTATCCACAATTGCCCATACTGCATCATGCTTTTTCTGAGTGAGAGGTAGACCACTGACAAAGTCTATAGTGACTCGGTCCTATTTCCATTCAGGTATGTTTATTGGCTGTAACAAACCTGATCGAACTTGATGTTCTGCTTTGACTTGCTGACATGTCAAGCATCTAGTTACATAGTCAACTATGTCCTTCTTCATACCTGGCCACCAGTATCGGAGTTTCAGGTCATGGTACATTTTTGTGCTTCTTGGGTGCATAGCATACACACTATTATGTGCTTCTTTCAGAATACCGGTTTTCAATTCTTTGTCATCTAATACACATACTCTTTCTTTATAGTACAGGCACCCATTTTCTTTCACTTCATATTCAGTTTCCTTTCCTTCAGTGATTTTGCCCATAACAGCCATTAATTTCTCATCTGTTTTCTGCCCATCCTGTATCTGTTGTAACAGATTCAGCTTCACTTGCAACCCAGCCAATATAACTCCATCATGAGTTAAGGACAGTTGGGCATTCAGAGATCTTAATGTTACAATAGATTTTCTGCTTAAGGCATCAGCAACTACATTTACCTTCCTAGGGTGGTAGTCAATCACGCAATCATAATCTTTCAGGAATTCAATCCATTGCCTCTGTCTCAAATTAAGTTCCTTTTGGGTTGGCAGATACTTCAGACTCTTATGGTCTGTGTATATGTAGTATTTTTCTCCATACAAGTAATGCCTCCATATCTTCAATGCGAAGATAATTGCTGCTAACTCTAAATCATGAGTAGGGTAATTCTTTTCATGTGGCCTTAACTGCCTAGAAGCATATGCGACCACTTTCCCTTCTTGCATGAGTACACATCCTAACCCATTATGTGAGGCATCACTGCAGACTACAAAGTCTTTTCTCGACATTGGCTGTGTTAACACTAGTGCCTCTGTAAACATAGCCTTCATCCTTTCAAAACTGGCTTGACACTTATCATTCCAGTCAAATTTCATATTCTTGTGTAGTAATTTGGTTATTGGAGCAACTATCAGGGAAAATCCCTTTACAAATCTTCTATAATATCCAACTAACCCCAAGAAACTTCTAATCTCAGTTGTATTTCTAGGAGGCTTCCATTCCTTCACTGCTTCAATCTTTTTGGGATCCACTCTAATCCCTTCAGATGATACTACATGTCCAAGGAATGCAATCTCATTCAACCAGAACTCACACTTGGACAATTTGGCGTACAGTTTCTTCTCTTTTAGAGTCTGCAGAATAATTCTCAAACGTTCATCATGTTCTGCTTTATCCTTGGAATACACCAGGATGTCATCAATGAAGACTACTATGTACCGATCTAAGTATGGATGGAAGATACAGTTAATAAGGTCAATGAATGCTACTGGAGCATTTGTTAACCCAAATGGCATCACCAAGAATTCATAATGCCCATACCGGGTTCTAAATGCAGTCTTAGGCACATCTGCATCCTTAACCCTTAGCTGATGAAACCCCGATCTGAGATCAATCTTATAAAACACACCGGCTCCCTTCAACTGATCAAACAGATCATCAATTCTAGGCAATGGATACTTGTTCTTCACTGTTACTCTGTTTAATTGCCAGTAATCAACACATAACCTCAGTGTCCCATCTTTCTTCTTTACAACAAGGTCGAGCTCCCCATCGTGATACATCGCGTATGAACCCCTTGTCTAGTAATTCTTGCAAATGGATTTTTAACTCTTTCAATTCAAAGAAGTGCCATCCTATACGAGCAATTGAAATTGAGCTGCATCTGCATAATCTCAATAGCAAATTCAACTTCCCTTTTTGGTGGTAAACTAGGCAATTCCTCAGGAAATACCTCAGAGAAATCCCTTACTGTGGGTATGTCAGATAAGTTAAGTTTACCCTGCCTAGTGCCAACTACGTGAGCCAGATAGGCTTCACACCCTTTTCTCAACCATCTCTTTGCAACTGTAGCTGAGATGACATTGGACAAGAAATTTGTCCTTTCACCCACAACTGTTATTTCTTCGTTCTCAACAGTTTTCAGAAAGACTCTCTTCAATTTACAATCTACTATTGCCTGATGATGGGATAACCAGACCATTCCCAAAATCGCATCAAACTTATGGAAAGGCAGTTCGATTAAGTCTGCTAAGAACTCTTTCCCTTGAATCTTCATTGGACAGCCCTTATACACCTTGTTTACTACCACAATATGGCCTAGCGGATTTGTGATCAGGATGTCTTGGTCACTTTTCTCTACTGGTATTCCCTTTTCCATGGGCAACTTGATACAAATATATGAATGAGTAGATCCAGGATCCACTAATGCATGCACAGAAGTATTATAAAGGAGGAACGTACCCTTGATGACATCTGGAGCATCCTGTTCCTCCTGTGCCATTATAGCATAGGCTCTGGATGGTTTTCTAGCTTCTGCTCTCTCCACAGATTCTGACACAGGTTTCTGTGAAGTACTGACTACCTCATCCTTACTCGGCTTTCTACCCTTTAGAGCTAGAGGGGCAAGCCTATCAGTTGATACTGGAGTGGATGTAGCAGTTCTGCGAGGACAATCTTGGACTAGGTGGTCTGTAGATCCACACCGTAAACAAGCACCTATCATCCTCCAACATTCGCCCTTATGCCATTTTTGGCAATGTGGGCAAGCAACAGATACTGTTGGGGCCGGTCCCCTATTCCTTTCCTTAAAGAGCTAGCCATTGAAGGGGTGGACTGGCCTCTCCATGGTGCAAATTAAGATTTGGGCTAGGTGCTGCGAGGAGGTTCACTGGGCAGTGTTAACC